>NC_052146.1:43827488-46227488 GCF_902713615.1 Scyliorhinus canicula | reverse complement strand
CTCCAACCATCCTTTCCTTCGGAGTCCCTGCCTCATCCTGATGTGGTGCTCAGCAGAGAGTGACCCAGGAGCCTGATCACTAACATTACCCACCAAGGTGATAGTCTCTGTGATGGTGGACCCCGCAGGTGAAAGTAGTGCTGAGATATCTTGAGTGTCTTCCCTGGAATGGTGCTCTGGAGTCTTCTGAAGGTCTTGATGAAGGCTGTGGCCCCAAATGGCCTGGCCTGATCCTGCAGGAAACAAAAGGACATGGGGTGAGACCTTGGGAAGAACTGGTCTGTGGGAGAGGGGTAAGTCACTTGCTATAGGGATATCTTCGTTGCACTGGACTCTCATTTCTTTGACACATACCAAACTCCATTGCAGCCACAACCCTCTCCTCGGTCTCCCCTGCAAAGTTGCAGGGCCTTTTCCTCATAGTGGGTGTGGACCCAGCTATCTGAGATGTCCCCTCCTGTCCTTTGCCGCTCCTGCCGATTATGGGCCACTTTATCCTTGGGGACACAGAAAGGACATAGTGAGACGCAGGGACGTGAATTGTGTGTGGTGTTTGTAGTTAGTGGCATGTGTGGGCAAGGCTCCTGGCCAAAGAGGGCAATACATGTGTTGTGAGTGGTGAGGGTGAGTTTCAGGCAGGTGGGGTGTTGTTGGACTATCAGAAAGTACAATGAATTATGGGCCTAACAACAAGTAGTGGATAGATAGGAAAAACCTTACAGTGCTGCATGAATTAAGGGTTAACAAAGCTCTTTGGGTGCCGGGGAGAAAATCACAGTGTGCGATATTTGACTGCTGTGTGTTGCTGTCGCCCGCCCTTCCCGGACGTGTCTCGCTGCCGTCCCACGCTCGCCCCTGCTTCGTTTAAGGAAACCTTGACATGGAATTAGAATGAAGTATGTTTATTTTTCCGGTGAGATACTCTACTGGTTATTCAGTAGCTCGTACATGTTACAGTTTATTTCACTCAATGACCAGGAGAGCAGAAAAACAAGGTTGGATGCATTTTATACAACTGAAAAACAGACAGAATTGAACTAACAGCCAGCTGCTGATAGAATAAATTGAATACTGGGCTGGAAAAGATTACCATGGCAGAATTAAATTGAATGACAAGCTGAGTTTCTACACTTACTTTCCAGTAGTTTAAATGATTGGGTCTAGCATTTCTCAAGACAAATGCATTTTTGGGGGGATTATTCGTTTTGTTTGGAGCATTAAGCTTTGTTAGAAGATAAGCTTGAATCGCTTGTGACAGAACATCAAGCAGTGCCTCAACACTATGGGGCGAAATTCAATTTGGTTAGGAGCGCAAAGGGGGTGGTAGCAGCAATTATACACCCACACGGATCTCGGTTTCTTCCAAGTGAATGGATAATGGGCAGCCTCACCTCTCCTGCCAAAACACCCCTATGATTATGGTGTTAAAGTGAAGTGGTTTGCTTCACCAAGTTAAAACTTTGATGCAAACCTTAATCCAATGTCAGAGTCTGACCTCACACTCCAATAAAGATTTGCTTTGGAGTCAATTCGGGCCACTGCATCAGTTTACAAAGAACAAAGAAAAGTACAGCACAGGAACAGGCCCTTCGGCCCTCCAAGCCTGTGCGAATCATGAAGCCCTAACTAAAAAAAAACATTCTGTCCTTACTTGGTCCATATCCCTCTATTTCCTCCCTCTTCATGGTATCCATCCAGATGCCTCTTAAATGTTGCTAATGTGCTTGCTTCCACCACATCCTCTGGCAGCGCGTTCCAGGCACCCACCACTCTCTGCATGAAAAACGTACCCCGCACATCTCCCTTAAACTTTCCCTCTCTCACCTTGAACCTGTGCCTCCTTGTAATTGACACTTCCACCCATGGAAAAAGCCTCTGACTATCCGCCCTGTCTATGCCTCTCATAATTTTGTAAACCTCTATCAGGTCCACCCTCAACCTCCGTCTTTCCAGTGAAAACAATCCTGGTTTATTCAACCTCTCCTCATTGCCAACATGCTCGAGATCAGGCAACATCTTAATGAAACTTCTTTGCACTCTGTCCAAAGCTTCCATATCCTTCTGAAATTGTGGTTACCAGAACTGCACGCAATATTCCAAATGCAACCCAGCCAAGGTTTGAGATAGCTGCAATATGATTTCCCAACTCTTGTACTCAATGCCCCGGCTGATGAATGCAAGCATGCCATATGCATTCTTAATCACCTCGGCCACCTGTATTGTCACTTTTAAGGAACTGTGGACCTGCACGCCCAGATCCCTCAGTATGTTAATGTTCGGAAGGGTTCTGCCATTTACAGTATAATTCAAACCTAGATTTGATCCTCCAAAATGCATCTCCTCGCACTTGTCCAGATTAAACTCCACCTGCCATTTCTGTGTCCAAGTCTCCTTGCTCAACAGCACCCTCCCACCACCAACATTCCCTCCCCGAAGCCCTCCCAACTGCATGCCTGCCTGGTCCCAGTTTCCCCCAACCACACTTACCCTTCATTTGAGTATGCCCTGCTACAGAGATGTCCCAACCTTTTGCCGCACAGCCTCAGCAATGATCACAGTTAGCAGGAACACAGCTACTGCTACAGAACTTTCAGTTTTCTGATTGGGCTGAGAGTTTTTAGGGGTCGCAAATTGCCACTGCCCAAAACCTGCCTCCTGCTTTTGGCAGAGGGACCCCAAGGTAAGCAACAAAATTGAGCCCAGTATTCCTCATCATGCTAGTGTTGATCTCCACAAGCCCATTTAACCTTGCTGGTGGGTCAGATGAAGATGCTGGTTCGTTCACTTATTCAGACCAGCACTGAATTTGCTGGATTCATAATTAAAATGGCGTATGGGCTCACCCCTGTGGGATCATTGGGATGCGACTCAGCCAGTGAAATTTGACCCCAACGGGAGGTGGCCTCCCTGTGTATGAATTCAGCAGTGTTGAGATTGGTTGTGGCGTAGAAATGCCGCAGGAACCCCCCCCCAATTTAACCCTGCCCACCTGCACCATTTCTGCTTGACCTTTTAAATTCACTGACCCAAGCCCCTGTTAGCTTAGTAACCTTAAAGTGACGTTAAACTTGTTCAATTCCACCTTGGCTGCAGCACAATATATTTTGAAGTATGAAGTGGATTAACCCTGTCTTAAATTGGATTCTCTGGCCTGTCAGCCATGTATTTCTCAGCGGCGCGCCATTCGTTGTTGGCAGGATTCCCTGCTCCCGCCACTGTCAATGGGATTTCCAATTGAAGCCTCCATGCCGCCGGGAAACCCAAGGGCGGGGTGCGCCCCCAGCGAATGGCCGGAGAATTCTAACCAATATCCTGAGGTTTCACTTCTTGGCTAAGTTCAAACATGGGGCAGCACGGTAGCATGGTGGTTAGCATAAATGCTTCACAGCTCCAGGGTCCCCGGTTCGGTTCCCGGCTGGGTCACTCTGTGTGGAGTCTGCACGTCCTCCCCGTGTGTGCATGGGTTTCCTCCGGGTGCTCCGGTTTCCTCCCACAGTCCAAAGATGTGTGGGTTAGGTGGATTGGCCATGTTAAATTGCCCGTAGTGCCCTAAAAAGTAAGGTTAAGTGGGGGGGTTGTTGGGTATAGGGTGGATACGTGGGTTTGAGTAGGGTGATCATTGCTCGGCACAACATTGAGGGCCAAAGGGCCTGTTCTGTGCTGTACTGTTCTATGTTCTATGTTCTATGAGTTTACATCAGACGCCTCCCACTAGTACAGGAATGAACACGCGTTATGCTAACTGCATTGCAATTCTTCTGTCACATGTTCTCTGTGACACCTGAGAAACCTGACAGCCAAACGTCCTTTGTATCAGGATTATTTTTTCTTAAGAACACTTTTCTTAATTTTCATTGGGGCCTGGGGGTGGAGATATTGACATTCTTTTGAAATTTGTCATGTTGGTGCATGGAATGGGGTTCTAATAGAAACTAGGGAATATGGGTATTTCCAACAACTAGGTTCCTTCATGACTGTGGTGTTGCTTATTTAGGATGGTTGGCGTAGTGTTCCACAAAGACCACAGTATAGCTTTTACTTAAATAAAGCTATGATTTTATTTACACTACTAAAACTTGGGGTTCGACATTTAGTCCTTTTAGAATACAGAATCGATTAACATCTAACTACACTCATCCAGTGCTAATCTCGCTACTGGTGTAAACTATAATCTAACCTTCTCACACTAACTACTCTTATGACCTTCAATAACTATCTCCTGCATACATTCCTCCCACAAGGTCATCCATCCGATGAATGTCGCCAAACTAGTGCAAATGTCGTTGCTTTAGCAATGAGAATATTCTAATGAAATTAGCATGCTCCCGGACCTCTGAATTGGAGACTTTGTCCTGCCAAGTGTCATGCCCAGAACAGGCATGAAGATATTACACATTTTAAAACGATATTTCAACAAGTGGACACCAAAATATGTTGAAGATGGCTGTCGTATAACATGTGACTTGGCAATTAAGGATGCGCCATTCACAGAAAAGGCTTTAACATACCAGCCAAATCCTCTTGCTGCTTCCCCATGGATAATAGAGACTTTGAATTACAATCGGTATTCGGTAAATATGAATGGATTTCATCGACCTTTCACGGAATTGTGATGGCTCCTTATCCCAAACACAACTGTGGATCTTGTAGGGCTCTAATGTTACCCTGTTGATCTTGTCCATCAGGTTGTCATGGGAAGAGGAGATCACATTGAGCAGCTTCATTGGGCAGTCAATTTTCTCGAGCAGTTTAAATAGACCATCTCTGTTCACCTGGTCAACTACCTTGGCGAGATGGATGAAGGCCGTATATAATGATATCCTTTGTTTACAGCAGCTGCCAGATTGAGAAGATCATGTGAACTGTAGATCTTCCATTTCTGAAATCACACTGGGATTTAAGGTAGATGCATTCAGCCAGGATCTGCAGTCCGACGAGGGCAACATGGGCAAATAGTTTTTCCATGATGCTCAGTAGAGAGCTGCCTCGATGGTTGTTGCAATCAATGTGTCTGCCCTTGTTTTTGTACAGGGGCACAATCTTCGCATTACGCATATCCTGGGGCACTGGCCCTCATTTCAAGAGGTTCATGAGATGTTGCCAGAGCTGGTTTCCTGTGCTTGACTGGTTCAGCGGTATAGCATCAGCACCTGGAGCTTTACCCATCGTAAGTAAGTCTACTGAGGGTTCAATACCAAGCGCTGCCATGACAGGCAGGCTTTGTATGATGTCTAGAGTTTCCTCAGTGAGACTATGCTCCTGGAGTACAACACAGGGGTGTGGTCCACCCTTCTCTCCAACTATTTACTGCAGTCGGAAATGAATGTCTTCAAACCCAACAAGAAGAATTTAACTATAGCTTTTCCTTCTTCAAGGGCACATGTTGAAAGATTACAGTTTCAGATTTCAATATATTATAACCTTTGTAACTTTTATTACCAAATGCTCCTCTCTAAATATCGAAATTATTTAATCAAAAATAATCACGCCATCTCCTATCCTTATTGATTCTTGCCAGTACCTTAAGTTATGGGAATTTCCATCTTCCATAATTTCCCTTTGTCTTTCAATCTTACTTTAAAACCTTATGATTGCAGTCACCTAATGGCTGGTCTGAATTTATCTCCCATTCTCTCCCTCCCAATCAACTCTGGCCCTACCCTAGGATTTTCACTTGGGTTTGTCAGAAAGATTTGGTATGTTATTTCACAATGAACTTGGAGTAATGTTGAACGTCATGAGTTATCGACAGAGTGCTTTGTTTGCGGCTGATATTCACCAGCGACAGAAAACTATCACATATGGTTTACAATATGCATACATTCCCAAACGGTTAATCACAGGTCAGGCCATCTATGATCGCTTCATTGTACCATGTTCCGCATACATCATGATTCCCACTCAAAGCCTTATTTCTTTCGGCATCTGCCCCTGGAGTAAGCTCTCCCCTTATTCAGCTCAAACTACAATTTCAAAGTGCCATTTAACCCTCAGTTCACTGCAACTGTTTAGCTGTTTAGCTCACTGGGCTAAATCGCTGGCTTTGAAAGCAGACCAAGAAGGCCAGCAGCACGGTTCGATTCCCGTAACAGCCTCCCCGAACAGGCGCCGGAATGTGGCGACTAGGGGCTTTTCACAGTAACTTCATTTGAAGCCTACTCGTGACAATAAGCGATTTTCATTTCATTTCATTTTCATTTCTGCAGTTACAATGTACTCCAATCTCACCCTCACCTGTACCTTCAATGCCCTCCTCCCCATTAAAACCATTATTCTCTGTCTCTCTTGCCCTGGCTGTTTCCCTCATCTTCAGTCAAAGGGAGGCAAACATACAACCGTTTAGCCATCCATTGCCAGATGTGGCGAGACCACATAAAATATTATTAGTCTTACTTTGATCTGCTGAAACTGATCTTTTAATCCAGAGGTGACCCCTCGATTTATTTTCTCTACTACCATCCTCTTACAACCCTCTCACCCGTCCTCTCCTCCCTCATCTCCAACAAGTGCGAGGAGCTCATAGACTTTTGTCACCGAGATTGAAGCCATTCAATCAGTTTCCTCTGCCACTTCCTTGTCTTCCTCTTGCCATCAGGCCACACACGTTTTGTGGTTCTCCAATGCCCTGAATTTGAATCTCTCTGGGTTTCCCATTGAGCTAATCTCAGTCCATGAAGTCCCTATTTGCTCTTCCACTTCCATTTCTACTAAACTGCTGACCACCCAACTTCCATTCCTGTAACCCATGTTAGCCAATATTGTAGATGACTCTGAAGAAGAGACATATGGACTTGAAACGGTAACGCTATTTCATTTTCACAGACGCTGCCAGACCTGCTGAGATTTTCCAGTATTTTCTGTTTTTATTATTGTAAATGATTCACTCTCCTTAACTTCTGTCCCTCTCTCCTTTAAATCTGCCATCATCACCCGTATCAAAAAAACGATTATTGACGACCTTCACCCTTATAAACAATTGCCCCATTTCCAATCTCCCATTCTGCCCTACAATGGTGTTACCTCCCAATCTCACGTCATTTTTTCCCAGACCTCCAAGTTTGAATGTCTCCATTCAAATTTCCACCCCTGTCACAATGGCAAAATGGCTCTCATCAAAGGCACAGATGACATTCTATGTGACTGTGACAAAGGTAAACCATCTCACATTGCCCTTCTTGAACTGTCTCCCACTGTTGACACAGGTTGACCGAACTATCCTCCTCCAACACGTCTCCTGTCGCCCAACTGGCTTTGACCGCATTCACCTGGTTCCATTTGTATTCATGCAGTCATACCCACAGAATCAGCTGCAAAATATTTTCTTCCCGCTCCTGGGCTGTTACCACTGGTGTCCATCAAGGAATTATCCTTGACTTCATCCACTTGACCATCTACCTGCTGCCCCTCTGTGACATCAGCAGAAAACAGATCACCAGTCTCCACATGTGCTTTATGTTGCCGCTACCTCCCTTCAGAATGCTTGTCTGACACCGCAGTTCAGGATGAGCAGACATGTCCCGCAGTTAATTATTGCGAAGACCAAAGCCATTTGTCTTTGGTCCCACCACAAACTCTGCTCCCTCGCTTCCAAATTCATCCTTCTCCCTTCTGACTGCATGAGACTGAAGCAGAGTTCAGGGCAATGTTTGTGCCGGAGTTGAATTTTCAATTACATATCCAAGCCGTCACAAAGCCCACCCCTCCCCACCTCCATAACACCACCAAACTCTGCTCCTGACTCAGCTCATCTGCTACTTAAGCCTTTATTCATGCTATTGTTACCCTCGACCTGACCATTCCAATGCACTCTGGCTGGCCTTCCACAATCTACCTATGGAAGCCATTCAAAGCTTACTGCCTGTGTCTTAACTCACAGCAAGTCCAGTTCTCCTCTCACAAGGGAGGGCCAGATTTTCAAAAGGTAAGCTCAGGACGTATTGAAGAGCTTTAGGAAGGCAGGGCTCCATGATGGTGAACATGTTGGGCACCCAATGGCAATAACCTGGGGGGAGGGGGAGGGCAATTCAAGGTAGGAGGTCATGTGATCACAGCTCCCAGAACACGACTAGAATTGTCAACACTATTAAGTCACCAGTTATTGAAGTCAGCAGTTCCAAATCATAGACTTTAGTTTCATGACTATCTCTGACTTATTTTCTTTTTTTTAAAACTGTGCCAAGGCTTTGTTTGTCACAAGATCCCAGAATCAAACAACATATGTTTTCAGACAGAAACTGGATTTTAAGGCAGCAAGCATCCATTAGGTCAAAGCAAAATAACCTGGATGCCGGAAATCTGAAATAAAAACGGAAAATACTGGAAAAACACAGCAGGTCTGGCAGCATCTGTGGAGCGAGAAATAGAGTTAACATTCTGAGTCCATATGGATCTTCTTCAGAGTTAACACCGGGAGAAATGCGATGGACCTTGTGGGTTAAGAGGGGTTGGAGCAGGTGAGGCAAAATAGATGGTCTTGGATAGGTGGGAACTAAGAGAGACGATGACTCAAGTGTGAGGGATTTTATTTGCACCCAGAGCCACAAGCAGGGAAACATGTAACCTTTCAGTGAGAAGTTTGGTTGAGCCTGCCACAGGTCAACAGAACTTGCCTTCTACCATCCACAGTGCTGGTTGGTGGTTTACCAATAGGCGCTGTGCTGCTGCCTGACTACCCCTTCCAGTGCAGCTTTCAATTTGATGGACACTACTGTGAATCTTCTGTCAAGAAGCTGATTCCTGGCTCGGTTGCCACTGAGAATGATTTCTGTGACTGCGAGCTTGTCCTGGCACAGCGACTGGGTGGCATTCTGATTCGCAGAGCGACAGCACAGCAGGAGAGGGTTGAGTTGGGTTTGCCAACGTTAAATGGAATGCAAGGGGCAGGTTAAAGGGGACCTGAAAACCAGGACACTTGTGGTAAACTCTAGGACCAGAAGACATAGGGCAGGATTCTCTAAGCCTCCGTGCCAAAATCGCGATCGGCACGGAGACAGAGAATGGGCGTTGATGCCGAAAACCGGCGTGACTCCGCTCCCGCGACTCTTCAGACCCTGGAGAATCGTTGCGAATCGCGCGGTCTACGCAAAGCGGGTAGGGGGCCATTGACAGAGGCCCCTACCCCCCCCCCCCCCCGCGATTCACCGACGACAACTGGCCAAGTTCCCGACGCCGTAGTTCTAACCATGTTTTGCCTGTTGGGAATGGCCGCCCTGTGGTGAGGCGTGGGGATCCTTCACCGGGGGGGAGCCTCAGGGATGGCAAGGCTAGCAATCAGGAGCCACCAGTCCACGGATGCGCGTGATCTCGGGCAGGCCTATATTTTCGGGGCTGCTCCGCGTCGTGAGTCCGCCATGTCGCGTGGGACGGCCACCGAAGGCCACCGCTGTGCGTATGCGCGGACTCCTGACCGGAAGTACAGGGCCCTGTATCGGCAGGCAGAGCTGCATGGAGTACTCCGGGGCCCTGCTAGCCCCCTTTAGGTAGGATAATCACTCTGGACTTTCTTCAACAAAGTCCAGAGTGAAATGCCCGCGTTTTGACGCTGGAGTGAGGACATAGCCCCATTATTAGAGAATCCCGCCCATAATCTCAGAGTAAGGCGTTGCCCAGTTCAGAGATGAGGAGGAATTTCTTCTGCGGGTAGTGAATCTGTCAAATTCTTCACCACAGAGGGCTGTAGAGGTTGGGTCGTTAAGTGTGAGATAGGCTGAGATAGACAGATTTTTGTAAGGGAATCAAGGATTCATAGAATCATAGAATTTCGAATTGCTCCACCATTGGTGGCCATGCCTTCAATTACCTTGTTCCTAACCTCTGAAATTCTCTCCCTGCACCTCTCCGCCTATCTCATTTTCCTTCATTAACATGATCCATAAAACCTAACTCTTTGATCAAACTTTTGGTCATCTTACCTAATATCTGCTTTTGTGGCTCAATGTCATATTTTTGTTTTATGATGCCTCTGTGAAGCGCCTCAAGGTACCTTTATTACATTAAAGGTGCTACACAAGAACTAATTATTGATGTTTAAATATCATCAGTTAAGCCTGAATGCAAGAATTTGATATGAAAACAGAAAATGCTGGAAATGCTCAGCAGGTCAGGCAGCATCCATGGAGAGAAACCGCATTATCAGGCACAATTTACTGGCCTCATCGCCCACGACATGGTGACGCAACGAGGCTGTTAAATCTCACGAGGTGTCGCCCTCAATGGGCATGAGCCATTAAGCTCATTTAAATATGTCTGCACCAGATTGTCCCAGCACCTGGGACCTAACAGGGAGACCTCACCAGGCTCCTTTTAGTACAGGTCCACAAACATGGACCAGGTGTAAGGGCACCTGGGGGGGGGGGGGGGGGGGGTCCAAGGCCATGGGAGGTCCCTGGGTGGTTGGGCATTGGGCAGGATGGCACCATTGCAGTCTCGCTGGCATCCGTGCACTTTGGCATTGCCACCCGGGCAGCAAAAACTCTCCTACAAAAGCAATAATCGATGTTAGAGCCAGACTTCTCAGAAGTGAAATTAAGGATGCTTCATCCAAATAACCTTCTTTACGCAACGAGAGGTTCAGGTCTGGAATGGAATATCTGGAAGTGTGGCGGAGGCAGGATCAATCAAGACATTCAAGAGGGCATTGGATGATTATTTGAATAGAACAATGGGGTCTGTGGAGAAGGCAAAGGGAATTGCACTAAGTCAGCATGCTCGTTTGGAGAGCCATGTAGATGCAATGGGCCAAATGGCCTCCTTCTGCGCCTTAACAGTTCTGTGACTTTGTGAAGTTTGGAACTCTCTTCTACAAATGGTAGGTCATGTTGTATCAATTTTAAAATTGCGATTGATAGATTCTGTGAGCCAAAGGCAGGAAGGGCTATGGACAACGGTGGATATTGAGCCTCAGGTCAGCCATGATGTCACAGAATGGCAGAACAGACTTGAGGGACTAAATGACCACCGCCTGTTCCTATGTTGAGCATTGGATGATAGCTTTAAATCACTCAAACGTCTGCAGTAAAATTCATTCAATGTATAAAAGGAAAACTTGGGGCGGTGGTGGTGCAGTGATATTATCACAGGGGCTTTTCACAGTAACTTCATTGAAGCCTACTCGTGACAATAAGCGATTTTCATTTTTTCATTTCATTTTCATTTCATTATCACTGGACTAATAATCCAGAGACCCAGGGTAATACTCTGAGGATCCAGGTTCTAATGCCACCAGGCAGATGATGAAATTTGAATTCAATAAAATTCTAAAAGGCACGGTAACTCAGTGGTTAGCATTGACCCTTCACAGCTCCAGGGTCCCAGGTTCAATTGCCGGCTGGGTCACTGTGCGAAGTCTGCACGTTCTCCCTGTTTTTGCGTGGGTTTCCTCCGGGTGCTCCAGTTTCCTCCCACAGTCCAAAGATGTGCAGGTTAGGTGGATTGGCCATGCTATATTGCCCTTAGTGTCCAAAGGGATTGCTGGGTTACTGGGATGGGGTGGAGGTGTGGGATTATGTCGGGTGCTGTTTGCAAGGGCCGGTGCAGACCCGATGGGCCGACTGGCCTCCTTCTACACTGTAAATTCTATGTCTATGATGGTGCCAAAATTCAAGGTGCAAATCTACCACCACATTATGCCCGGCGCCGGCTGAATCGCTGGAGAGATCCAAATGCAATCTGGTTCACGCCCTGTCCATTAGGCTCATTTAAATATGCACAGCCTGTTTGGAGCTGCATTCTCCCTGTGCCCAGAACTCGTCGGCTGCACTGGTGAGGTCTCACCCTGGCCACCCATTATCATTGGTTTCCACAAGTTGAAATTAGTCATGATCACCACTCCATGGGTCCTGGAAGCCATTTGAGCCCCTTGGACGGCCGGGCAGGGCAGTACTCTGGCACACCCCCTGGCAGCGCAATCCTTGCATTGCCAGGGTTCCCGGTTGGCACTGCCAGAGTTTCAGGGGCACTGCTCGAGTGCCAGGATGGCACTGCCCAGGGTCAGTGCCTGAGAGGTTTCATTCCCAAGAAAGGACAGTGAGGGAAGATATGAAGGGTGGAGGGGTGAAGAGGGGTGAATGAAGAGGCCTCTTAAAGGTTGGGGGGGGAAGGGGAGTCTTGAAAGGCGGGGTCCTGAAAGGGGGGCCCTCAGCGACTTCATAACAGGGTATCCTCACCTGGGAGGGAGGGGGGGAATAATGCCCATGCCTATGGAGGATAGCATTGTCCCTGGGTGGCTAGGGTTGGGGGGGGTGGTGTGGGTGACCCTCAAGTTCAATTAGAGGTCAGGGCACCCTTTTGAAAGGGTGTCCTGATCTCTGAGGAGCCGGTGTCGCTGGCGAGTTCAGCTCTCCACTGCTGAAAACATTTCCAGGTGTGGCCTAGACCGAGGAGAAACTCCCCAAGACCCCAAAAAACGATAAAATATGAGTGAAATGGTTCTCATCCCAAAGCCGCCAAGCGCACCCAAAATGACACTTAGAAAGGATTTGGGTGACTGTTGCACGTTTTACTTGAGTGTAATTCGCGTTTATTGGAGTGTATTAACACGCCTCCGTTTAAAGGCCGTGTGCTTAACACTGCTAGGCTCTGTATGTGTATTTTCAGCTCGGGAGTCGCCAGGTGTCGTATAAACACCTCACAAATATTCCAAGGTCAGGTTCAAAGTAATAAAACTATACACCGATTAGTAAGTTCCAACGATCAATATTTATTATACAAATATAATGAATACGCATGCACACGCTAAAGACTAATACCTATTTCTACTATTAAACGACTAAATACTTATCTAAGTGGAAACCAGCAAGGTCAGGGGACAAGGCCTTTGGTCCTTTCTTAGCTGCACCTTCTGTTCGTTCTTAGAAGAGTACTGTATAAGTTCACGTAGCGAGCGTCGTTTTGGGACTTACTGAACGATGGCTGGTGCTCAACGGCTGGTGATGGAAGACAGGATCTGGAGACTGGAGTCGAAGTCGAAACAGCAAGCCGGAGTAACAAAACAGCGGAGCCGGAGCAAAACAGACCAAGCCGGAGCACGAACAGATCAAGCCGAGCACGAACAGCGGAGCCGGAGCACGAACAGACAGGACCATGTGTGGGGGTCTATCTTTATAGTGGTCCCCAATGTCCGTGCCTTTTCGGGGCGGGCTTTACCTTCCATGCATTGATTGGATCAATTCTCAATCGATGTCTCTAGGGTCTTTTGAGATGGATACTTTTGGTGCCGTTTTGTCTGGGCCTTTACTTAAAGTATCTATTCAAAACCAAATGTTGCTATTGTGTGTGCCCAGATCTGGATTGCCTCATTAATATGCAAAGCGTTTTGCTATTAACACCTTTGGTTGAGATCTTCCACCTGGCCAGAAACTAGTTTTGCTGCGTGCAAAATGCTAATCAGTCTTTGCAGACTGCTTGTCTTGGCTAAACTGCTTTCTCCCTGCAGTCTTAGCAGTTCTCCATTTTGTTAGCCCAGTGTCCATCTTAGGTGGCTACATGACTCACGCCCTGAGTTTGTGAAATGGTGCACAGTATACTTGCCCTGTGATAGACGCCTTATGGTTCATTATTCTCTTGCCCAGTGATGCACAATCACTGGAACTCACAATGGCCTTGTCAGCTGTCAGTTTAATTTGGAGCAGCAAAGGATGGTGTTTGCGTGCCAATGTTTCATTCTGGCAGTCAGTGCTTCTTCAGCCCTATCAGCGAGAGTCCTTTAAAATCTGTGCTCTGACAAAATTCCCAAGAATGGAACACAACATTAGCTTGAGCTGTTTACTTTGAATTTTTTTCCTCTGCTCTTCTGTTCAAAAATATTTGCCCTGCAGATTGCTGGAAGTATGAGTGGCAAATGGGCAATTGGACATTAATGAATGATGGGACCAATGCCTATGAGATTTAAGAACAGAGAAAGAAACATTGGAATTTGTTTTTCAACTAATTTGCAGGATGTGGGCATCACAGGCTATGTTAACAATTATAATAATCTTCTAATAATCTTTATTAGTGTCACAAGTAAGCGTACATTAACATTGCAATGAAGTTATTGTGAAAACCCCCCAAGTCACCACTCAGTGCCGCCTGTTCGGGTACGTTGAAGGAGAATTCAGGATGTCCAATTCGCCTAACAAGCACGTCTTTCGGGACTTGTGGGAGGAAACCGGAGCGCCCGGAGGTAACCCACAGACACGGGGAGAACATGCAGACTCCGCACAGACAGTGACCCAAGCCGGGAATCGAACCTGGGACCCTGGAGCTGTGAAGCAACAGTGCTAACCACTGTGCTACAGTGCCGTCCCATCCTAATTGCCCATCCTTTGAGAAAAGAATGACAGAAGAGAAAATAGGTGAGTAAGAGTCAAATCAAATGCAGAAAGAAGAATAGAAGGACTGAAAGATTAGATTGAGAGATGGGGGAAAAACGAAGACAATTTCAGAAAGAAATTAGAAGAGATTAAATTTAAAATTGAACATTCTTAAATCCGCTGGGAGCAATTTACCATCTGAAGAACAGTTCTCCTCACAGAGATTGAGTTGTCTGATAAAAATGTAAATCCCGTCATTCCAAGGTGTTTTACATTGCTAAGCATCAGTCAGAACTTTCTGTGCTGAATTTAATTCGTTACGTACAAATCCCACAATTTCTTTTTTTTTAATAAACAATTTTATTGAGGTAGTTTTTGGCTTTATAAACAGTTACAGACATCATCAGAAAGAAAGCAAAAAAGGCAAAAATGTGCAAACATCCACGTACTTCCAATACTTCCATCGTAACATATTGCACAAGCCCGCTCCCCTCCCACCGGTACTACCCGCCATATTTTCCCTCCTACTCTACTCTACCCCCCCCCCCCTCCCCCCCCACCCCCCTGCTGACGCTCACTCTCCCGCAAAGAAGTCAATAAATGGTTGCCACCTCCGGGTGAACCCCTGCACAGATCCCCTCAAGGCGAACTTAACTTTTTCCATCCCCAGGAAACTAGACATGTCCGCAAGCCACCACTCAGTCTTCGGGGGCTTTGAGTCCCTCCACGCCAATAATATTCGTCGCCGAGCTATCAGGGAAGCAAAGGCCAAAACATCGGCCTCTTTCTCCCCCTGGACGCCCGGGTCTTCCGAAACCCCAAAAATTGCCACCCCTGGACTCATCACCACCCTTGTTTTTAGCACCTGGGACATGACCCCCGCAAATCCCTCCCAGTACCCCGTCAGCTTAGGGCATGCCCAAAACATGTGAACATGGTTCGCTGGTCCTCCCACGCATCTAGCGCATTTGTCCTCTATCCCGAAAAATTTGCTCATCCGAGCCACCGTCATATGGACCCGGTGAACGACCTTAAATTGGATCAGCCCGAGCCTAGCACATGTCGCGGTCGAATTTACCCTACTCAGAGCCTCTGCCCACAGCCCATCCTCCATTTCCCCGCCTAGCTCCTCCTCCCATTTAAGTTTCAGTTCCTCTGTCTGGGACCCTTCCTCCCTCATGAGCACCTTATATATACCCGAGACTCTGCCCTCCCCTTCTTCCCCCCTAGAGACTATTCTGTCGAGGATCCCCATTGGCGGGAGGCGTGGGAAAGATGGGACCTGTCTACGAACAAAGTCCCGCAACTGTAGGTATCTAAATCATTTCCCCTTGCCAACCCAAATTTCTCCTCCAAGCTCCTCAAACTCGCGAAGCTCCCTTCCAGGAACATATCACCCACCCTTCCCGCCCCCGCTCGCCGCCATACTCGAAACCCCCCATCCATACTGCCGGGGGCAAACCGATGGTTGTCGCAGATTGGCGCCCAGACAGACGCCCCCATCTCCCCCACATGCCTCCTCCACTGGTCCCATATCCGCAGGGTCGCCACCACTACCGGGCTGGTGGTGTACTTGGCCGGCGGCAGCGGTAGAGGAGCCGTGACCAGGGCTTCCAAGCTGGAGCCCCTGCACGAAGCCGCCTCCACCCGCTCCCAAATAGACCCCGTACCCACCATCCACTTCCTTATCATAGCGATGTTGGCCGCCCAGTAATAATTGATCAGACTCGGCAAAGCCAGCCCTCCCTCGCTGCGGTTCCTCTCCAGCATCGCCTTCTTCACCCGCGGGGATTTTCCCGCCTAGACAAAGCTCATGATCAGCCCGTTAACTCTTTTGAAGAAGGACTGTGGGATAAAGATCGGGAGGCACTGAAAAATAAACAAAAATCGAGGGAGGATTGTCATCTTTACAGTCTGCACCCTCCCTGCCAGCGACAGCGGGAGTGCATCCCATCTCCGAAACTCTCCCTTCATTTGCTCCACCACCCTGGCCAAATTTAACTTATGCAGCCTGCCCCAGTCTCGTGCCACCTGGATTCCCAAATACTGGAAATTTTCCTCAACCAGCCTAAACGGTAGCCCTCTCAATCTGTTCTCCTGGCCCCTTGCCTGTACCAAAAACATTTCACTCTTGACCGTATTTAATTTGTATCCTGAGAACTGGCCGAACTTCCTCAGCATTCCCAGTATAGTTCCCATCCCGGCCACTGGGTCCGACACGTACAGGAGCAGGTCGTTTGCATAAAGAGAAACCCTGTGTTCAACCCCGCCCCTCACCATCCCCTTCCATCCCTCTGCGGCTCTCAACGCAATCGCCAGCGGCTCTATGGCCAGCGCAAACAGCAGCGGGGAGAGCGGGCAGCCCTGTCTGGTCCCTCGGTACAACCTAAAGTACTCCGACACTTCTCTGTTGGTCCTGACGCTGGCCCTCGGGGCCTGATATAATAATTTGATCCAGTCCACCAATCCCTCCCCGAACCCAAACCGTCCGAGCACCTCCCATAGATAGTCCCACTCCACCCGGTCAAAGGCCTTCTCGGCGTCCATTGCCACCACTACCTCCACCTCCCTACCCGCCGGGGGCATCATTATCATATTGAGTAATCTCCTCAGATTGGCCGCCAGCTGCCTCTCTTTCACGAACCCCGTTTGATTCTCCCCAATCACCTCTGGTACACAGTCCTCCATTCTACCCGCCAGTACCTTTGCCAGGAGCTTGGCGTCTACATTAATCAGGGAGATTGGCCTGTAGGACCCGCACGCCTCCGGGTCTTTACCCTGCTTCAATATCAGAGATATGGTGGCTTGTGACATTGTTGGCGGCAGGGTACCTCTGTCCCTTGCCTCATTGAAAACCCTCGCCAAGACCGGGCCCACCAGCTCAGAGAACTTCCTATAAAACTCTACTGGGTATCCATCCGGCCCCGGGGACTTCCCCGACTGCATAGCCTTAAGGCCCTCCAATACCTCCTCTACTCTAATCGGGGCCCCCAGCTCTTCCACTCGCCCCCCACCAACTGTTGGGAATGTTAACCCGTCCAGAAACCTTTTCATCCCCTGCGGTTCTTCCGGCGGCTCCGAAGTATACAGCTTACGATAGAAGTCCCGGAATACCCTATTCAATTCTGCCGGGTCCTCCACTTTGCGCCCCCCCTCGTCCCTCACTCTACCTATTTCCCTGGCCGCCTCCCTCCTCCTGAGTTACTGCGATAACAGTCTGCTAGCCTTTTCCCCATGCTCGTACACCACTCACCTCGCCTTCCTAAGCTGTTCCACGGCCCTGCTCGTGGATAGTGCCCCCAGTTCCACCTGTAGTCTCTGCCTCTCCCTGAGTAAAACCTCCCCCGGGGACTCCGCGTGCTCTTCATCTATCCGAACCATTTCCCTGACCAATCTATCCATCTCTGCCCGGTCTGCCTTGGCTCTGTGGGCCCCAATTGAAATCAGCTCCCCCCGCACTACTGCCTTTAGGGTCGCCGCTGAGACCTCCCCCGTGTCATCCTGCAGGTAATTTTTTATACATTTCCGAAGCCTCTCGCAGATCCCCTCCTCCGACAGCAGTCCCACATCTAGCCTCCATTGCGGGCGTTGATAGCTCGCTCCCCCGAACTGCAGGTCCACCCAATGCGGGGCATGGTCTGAAATGGTAATTGCTGAGTATTCCGTGTTCTTTACCTCCCCCATACAGTCCCTGCTTAGTACAAAGAAATCTATCCTGGAATATACTTTATGGACGTGCGAGTAAAACGAGTAGCCCCTTCCTGTTGGCTGTCTATCTCTCCAGGGGTCCACTGCCCCCATTTTCTCCATAAACCCTTTCAGCTCCCTTGCCATTGCTGAGAGTCTACCCGTTCTGGGACACGACCGATCCAAAGTCGGGTCAAGGACCATGTTAAAGTCCCCTCCCATTATTAGCCTGCGAGAATCCAGATCCGGGATCTTCCCCAGCATTCTTTTAATGAAGTCCACGTCATCCCAGTTCTGGGCATATATATTCACCAGCACCACTCTTCTCCCCTCCAGTCTGCCCCGTACCATCAGGTATCTGCCCCCCCTGTCTGCGGATATGCCCTCTGCCTCAAATTGCACGCGCTTGTTGATCATGATTACCACCCCCCTGGACTTCGAGTCCAAGTCCGAGTGGAAGACCTGGCTAATCCAGCCCTTCCTTAGCCTGGTCTGGTCAGACACTTTCAGATGTGTCTCCTGCAACATAATTACGTCCGCCCTCAGGGCCTGCAAGTGCGCGAACACCCGCGCCCTCTTAACCGGCCCATTCAGTCCCTTGACGTTCCAGGTGATCAGCCTGGTCGGGGGGCACATCCCCCCCCCCCCCCCCCCCCCCCCACCCCGCCGGTCAGCCATAGCCTTTCTCGGGCCGGCCCCTGGCCCGTGCGTCGCGCCATTCCTGGCCCGCCCTTTGGCTGCCTCCACCCTCGACCTCCTTTCCAGTGCCTATTTCAAGTCCCTCTCCCGTCAGCAGAACAACCCCCCCCCTCCCCTAACCCCATCCCCCGATACCCCCACCCCTGCCATCTACTGGCTGTAACTTCCCCCCCCCCCATCTGACTCCCTTGACTAGCCAATCTGCTAGCCCGGCGACTCAACACTCCGGCGCCTTCCTGTCTCATTCCCATTGTTTCCCCGTCCTCCTCACCACTCCCCGGCGCCCCATCCCCCTCTCCCATAAATATATAAATATATACCCAAACCCCCCCCCCCCATAAGAAACAAGAGAGACCACAAAAAAAAAAGGGGGGGGGTAACCCCTCAAACCAATGTCCATGAACAAAGGAAAGAGTCTCAAATGTTCCGCTTGGCCCCTTTGGCCCAGCAAACCGTTGAGCAGCAGTCCAGGCACATTCGGCGTTCCTTCCCACAGAAATCCTCGGGCCCTAATTTGCGTCCTTGGGGCCTCTTTTCGGGACCAGCCCCAGGTCCCTCACAAAGTCTATCGCTTCTTCGGGCTCTGAGAAGTAGTGGTGTTGACCTTGGTGCGTGACCCAAAGCCGAGCTGGGAACAGCAGACCAAACTTCACGTGCTTCTTGAACAGCACCTCCTTGACATTCTTAAAGGCTGCTCGCCGCCGAGCCACCTCCTGGCTTAGGTCCTGATAAATGCGGAGAACACTGTTGTTCCACATGCTGCTCCTGGCGCTCTTTGCCCACCGCAGCACCCGCTCCTTGTCCACGAACCTGTGGAACCTAATCACCATCGGGCGGGGGGGGGGTCCGCCCGGCCGCCCCTGCCTCGTCTGCACTCTGTGTGCCCCCTCCAGCTCCGGCGGTCGCGGAAAGGCTTCGGCCCCCATCAGCTGCTTCAGCAGGTCTGCTACAAAGCTGCAGCATCAGCTCCCTCAGCCCCCTCCGGGAGGCCGACCATCCTCAGATTGTTCCTGCGGACTCTATTCTCCAGCTCCTCCACTCTGTCCAGCAGTCTTCTCTGCCGCTCTTTCAGGCCGTCAACTTCTAGCGCTGCAACCATTTGCGCATCTGCCTGCTCCTCCACTGCCTCTCCGAGCTCCTTAACTTTAACATCCTGGGCATCCAGCCTCTGGTTCAGCTGATCCACCGCTTTCTGGATTGGGTCCAAGCTGTCCCGCTTCAGCGCTTCAAAACTGGACTTCATTACCTGGAGCATGTTATCCAGCGCCTGCTGGATTGCTGAGTCCGGGGTCCGTGTGTCCGCCATCTTAGGTCCCAGGTAATTTTCTTCAGGTCCTTGTCTCTGTCCCTTTTTCTCCTTCTTCTTCTGCCTTCTGGACTCCCGCTGTTCCATGTGCCGCAGCCCGCTCCTCAGCACCTTCGCTGCCGCCTTCCTTCGCCCAGCTCCTTAACTTTTACCTTCTGGGCATCTGAAGTGGGTCCAAGCTGTCCCTCTTCAGCGACTCAAAACTTTTTTTTCTTGTCCTGGAGGAAGGAAGGTCCGTGGGTCCGCCATCTTACCCTTCAGGTCAGTTTCCTCCTTGCCTCCGTCTCTCTCTCTTTCTTCCTCTACCTGCTGGCCTCCCACGATTCCATCCGCTGCAGCCCGCTCTCCTCTTCTTTCACGGCAGCCTTTTTGCCGCCCCCGTGGTCCCGCTATCGCGGGGAATCAGCTGCTAAGCCCCGCCGGAGTGAGAGCCCACCGAATGTGCGGCTCACTCAGGCATCGCCGCCACCGGAAGTCACAAATCCCACAATTTCTTGAGACACACATGAAGATCAACAGTGAAGTCCAGTTTTTGTGAGGCTAATGGTAACTTGTGATGATTGGCAACTATCAGCGTTGTATCATCCTTGCCACAGGTTGCTAAACTTTTTACACACTAGTGACAATGTGTGCCATGAACCCACGGTTATGTTCCAAACAAAATTCAGGTCCAATATGTATGAAATATGACATTTTCTTAAAATAAATCACAGCTTATATTGCGCGTAGTGTAGGAAGTTAACTGTAAATCACTCTGGCACATCTCCTGTCAAAAGCTGTAAATCACAGTAAAATCATACATGTCAACCGTCAGTCTTCACACTCTTCACTGAATCAGTGTAATCCCATTGATATCACTCACAAGATGGTTCTTCAAGTTGCTGTATAAAACAGATACATTAAAGAACAATCAGAAAGGAACTGACTACATTTAATCCTTGTACAAGCTGCAAAAGCAAAGTTGTGGCTTTACTCAAGATCACAGGGCATCGTAATGCTTGTTAACTCCACTTACTCTGCTTTCAATAGGACTTATACAGCTTTCAATTATGTGCCTCAGGCGGCCCTCCTTAGAGACACTGATGGCTGTGAGAACGACATCCAAATCTAGGTTTCATCATGACATGTACCACAAAATTTTGAAATGAATATTTCTCTCTTGACAGATGTACGAAACAAGATGGTCCGTTGTCACCCTGTTCCAGGTCTTCACCAATGATGCATGGGAATTTCTAAAATGCACTTCTGTTCACAGAAGAGACTGTGTTGTTTTTCATCATGCCTCGTGCACACAACTCAGCAACATCCATGGGTTTGAAAGCAAAACTCAATTGCAAGTTGCAAGATAAGTGCCAAAAGATGTTCAAATCTTTCACTCCTGCACTCTTCCACTTTTGCCTTGAATCATAGAATTTACAGTGCAGAAGGAGGCCATTTGGCCTATCGAGTCTGCACCGGCCCTTGGGAAGAGCACCCTACTTAAGCCCATGCCTGCACCCTATCCCCGTAATCCAGTAACACCACCTAACCTTTTTGGACACTAAGGGCAATTTATTATGGCCAATCCACTTAACCTGCACATCTTTGGACTGTGGGAGGAAACCGGAGCACCCGGAGGAAACCCACACACACACGGGAAGAACATGCAGACTCTGCACAGAGACCCAAGTCAGGAATCGAACCTGGGACCTTGGAGCTGTGAAGCCACTGTGCTAACCACGGTGCTACTGTGCTGCTCATAGAATACAATTGATGGAATGTTAGATATAACTGCAGCAAAATTCTCAGCAAACCTGTGTCCCATTGGAGGTACTTTGTTTTTCATATGTTATAACTGAGACCATCAGGAAACAGAAATTGGGGAAATTGAACATTTTGAAGACCAATGCAAAAATGCCTGATCTCACTGTGAATATTTAGATGTTGTGAAAGTTGTTTGAATTCAAGTGTCAGCTCAAACAACATGCTTTCTTTTTTGCCTTCATGGTCTATTAAGGAGTTCAGATAACATTTGATCTGGTACAATGCCTGATCTCAGTTATGTTAGAGCCCTGGGTACAATCACCCACGGTCGTTCGATTTTCATTGCCATTTTCTATCTGTTCAGGTTTGCGACTGATTCCTGAACTTAGTATTTTTGGGTCCATTTTATATTTCTGCTCATGACCCTGCACATAAGACATCATTTTGATTATTTAAGAAATGTATACTTGCCAACATCAAGGTGAAGTCAAAGTGATCAGAGATGTCCTTATCTCCAGTTGATGCAATGGGGGTGGTGAGGCTGTGTAAGGTGTCATGGCCAAGCCGTGAATATGGAAGGAGAGATTAAAGGAGGATCAGTGCACAGTAAACACAGAAAAGAGAGGCCATGGTGAGTTGAGCTGCTGGGTGAAATGACTGAGGATGAGAAATCGATCAATGCAAAGGCTGAGGGAGAAAATTACAAAGCAGGATACTTGAACTGTATTCTTGATTTATACGTAGTAGTGGCAAGTATGAATGGCCTATATTACACTGTAATAATAAGAGAAATTGTCAGTGCTGGCTGTTATTGCTGAGTAAAACTGATCCAGCATTCACACACGCGCAGTTAAACACAGAGACCTGAAACTCACTGATGTACTTCTCCTTCATAAAGTATCCTATTGTAGGGGCAACATGTGGCACAATGATCAGCATTGCTGCCTACGGCGGTGAGGACTTGGGTTCGAATCCCGGCCCTGGGTCACTGTCCACGTGGAGTTTGCACATTCTCCCCGTGTCTGCGTAAGTTTCACCTCCACAACCCAAAGATGTGCAGGTTAGATGGATTGGCCACGCTAAGTTGCCCCTTAATTGGTAAAAATTAATTGGGCACACTAAAATGTATTTAAATAAATAAATAAAGTAAATAAATAAAGTATCCTGTTGTAACCTTTACCAATAGAACCTGCACAGAGATCACTGTCATGGTGTGAACTTAGGCTAATAAAGACCAACGAAAGGTGTTCAATCTGGGGAACTGAGATTTTAGTGGTGCAGTAACTTATAATTACTGCCGAACTGTCTGGCTCTGAAAAGGTAACTTTTGAAAAATTAATTTTAGACATGCTGTGTGACAACCAGGACTATGGGCAAAGCAGTGAAAAATGGGATTAGTGTAGTCATATATTTGTTGACCGTCATGGACATAGTAGGCCAAATGCTCTCCTTTTGTGCTGTAAATGTCTATGAATCTATGAAGTATGCCCTCTTATTCCCTCAGAAAGAGCAGGCCGGGATGGTGCATTGGTTAGCACTGCTGGCTCACTGCGCTGAGGACCTGCGTTCGATCCCAGCCCCGGGTTGCTGTCCATGTGAAGTTTGAACATTCTCCCCATGTCTGCATGGGTCTCACCCCTTCGACCCAAAGATGTGCAGATTGGGTGGATTGGCCACGCTAAATTGCCCCTTAATTGGAAAAAAGAATGTAGAGCAGGTCAGAGGCAATGAATCTTGTGGCAAATAACTCGCCTCCAGATTCCCCAAAGCCTGTCGGCCATCCTCAAGGCACAAGTCAGGAGTGTAATGGAATACACTCCACTTGCCTGGATAAATGAAGCTCCAAAAACACTGAAGAAGCTAGACACCATCTGCGGCAAATCAACCCGCTTGATTGGCGGCCCGTCTACAAACAGTCACTCCCTCCACCACAAATGCACAGTGGCAGCCGTGTGTATCGTCAGCAAGTTGCACTGCAGGAACTCAACTTAGGCAGCACGTCCCACTACCACCTAGAAGGAGGATAAGGGCAACAGACACTTGGCATCACCACCACCGTGTTTCCAACCAAGTCACTCACCATCTTAATTTGGAAATATATTTACGTTCCTTCATTGTTGCTGCGTCAAATTCCTGGAATTCTCTCCCAAATAGCACAGTGGGTGTACCTTCACCACAGAGATTGCTGTGATTCAAGGAAGCAGCTCACCACCACCTTCTCAGGGGCAATTAGTAAAGGGGTATAAATGCTGTCCTTGCCAGCGACACCCACAGTCTGCAGATGAGTAAAACAAAAATGAATATTGCAGATTTAAAAAAAATAATTAAATTATTTTTTTTCTGTTTTTTTTTGTAGTTTTATGAATTTCACTTCATCTCATGTTATAACTCAATCTACCTTTTACTTCAACTCCAGTGATTTAAACTTATATTTCCTGTTTTTGGCTGTCTATGAGGTTTGGTCATTCTGATTGGCTGAACAGCTTCGCTGATTCGTGACCCGCTCACGGGTGCTGCCGATCCTGTCGAAGGCGCTGAATTGAAGCAGACTTACATGATTGGAAACTTCTGCAGACAAGCCCGCTAAGTTTCTATGTTCAATTTTATGCGAGGCAAACAGTGAAAGCCTCAGCAAAATCCAGACCAATATAAAATTGAGACAAAGGTCACACTGTAAAAGAGCATGTCCAACCTTTGTTATCATCTACCCCAACATTGCGGAAAATATAAGAGTCGATTTTCTGCTTCCATTTGGATGCAAGTCTGATCACCTGGGCAGTTTCTAGAATATCAAATTTACCTTCTTACTTCTTTGAAAACTTTCTATTTCACAAACATGCTCAAGCTTAAATGGTTTGGTCATATTTTCTCATTATCTATTTAGCTAAACCTTCTATTGCTGCTCCAACAACTTTATTAATCCCGTTCTCCCTCACTAGTCAATAGCCTCAGTATTTCCCACACCTGGGCTGCATTAGTTTATGTTATTCTTCATTGCTCAAGTTTATTTTCCAATTTTGGCAGGGGTGAAGGCTGTTCGTTTGATATATTCTTCCCTTGATCCAGAACTTGTCCCACATCCCGAGAATCTGAACCTTTTCCTCCTGCACCGACCTTACAATGACCTGCCTAGTGCTTCCTCTCCAACCTGCCCAGCACACAAGGGGAGTTAGCTGGAAATTGCTACTCTTGTTTTTCAATCAGTGCCTAATTCTTTAGGCTCCCTTCGCAAGACCACAATGTGTTATTGGTTCTGCCAGGTACCTTAACTTGTACCTGCTCTGCTTACCTTCCTCGAATATGTTATATTATTTTATCCTGACATGAGGGTGGCAAGGTCATTCAGGACTCCAGAACAGAACTTCAATTTTTCTGGATGGATCTTGTGCATTATTGCATGATATTGGTTAATTAATAACATGTCAATGTGCTTTGAATTGAGGCAGCAAAGCCAATGTACCGAACTCCATCATGTTCAAGGAGAAAAAAATGAACACCAAATTCTACCAAAATATTTCCCAAGCTTATGTCTCAGTTTTACGACAGAATCAAGCATAACAGAAAATGCATGTCCATTGAAATAACTCCATGGTGCTAAAACCAATCCCTGAAGCTGCTTCTCCTCTCTGGAGGAATGTTTACCAGGACATACCCCAGCTGCAAGTGTTTTACCAACACTTTAACATCCTATGATGGAATTCTCCCCTCCTGCCGTCGGCAGGTTCGGTGGTGGGCAAGTGATAAAAAGTCGGAAACCTGCTGGCGGAAAATCACATTGCGGTTCTCTCAATCATGGGTTCATGGTTGGTTGCCCTTCCCGTTGGCATGTGGAGCAAGTGCTTTTTGCATTCATTTACATCTAATGAATGCTCATTAAAACAGCTGCCCACTGGCATCCTGCTGACCTTTTTATCTTGCGTCACGCCAGTGAGAATGTACATCGGCGTCAAACCTGATTGCTCATGCGTGGCATACACAAGGCGGTCCTCCGTTCACCAGAGACTTTGCTGTGCCTGATGCTCTGTACTCCACTCTGCCAGGGCAGACCGTTTCCTACCCTCCATCTCTATGCCAGTCTAGTCTTCATGGACAGCATTGTGCTGCTGGACCCATGGACTCTCCTATGTCACCGAGTTGGATCAGTACTGGACTTAAGGTTGGGGAGTATAAGGATATAATTTTCCCTGGTGCCACACTCCAGTGTCCTGGTGGACAGCACTGTGTAGCGTGACTCACCGCAGCAAAGATCCATAATTCGGCCGGAGTTGGAGCGTGAGATGAGTCCGGGGGTCGAAGCCGTGTGGCCTCATAAAGACAAAGGTGACAATGTGGAAGGAGGGCTATTGCGATGGGGCGGGGGAAGGGCAATGGTTCATGATGGCATGCAGAAGGGCAAAGATGGTGGCTTAGGATGACGAACAATGGAAGGCAGCGGGAAGATCAAGGGGAGGGAACCTGGACCCCAACATGGCTGCATGAAAAGCTCACAGACAAAGGGGTAAAAAAAAAAAACCACATGGTTTACTGGAAGGGAATGCATGAGGATTCCATTGGCATTTGGTCGAGGTCTAAGTGGAGCATGGGCACCTTGCAGATGATGGGCTCAGGGGAGGGTGGTTGAATCAAGGAACAGATTTGTTCTTGAGGCTGCTAACCTTTTCCCTCTCGGTTGCTGATATCTTAGTGAAGACAGTTGGGCTGGAGAAAGTGATGTGAGTGCGCTGGACTGGTATTTGAATATGGCGTCTAGACCTTTGAACCAGTCAGCTGATGGAGGCGGGTGGCTGAAACAACTGCCGGCCTGCCAGGTGACTCGGAGTGGAATGTGCTAGTGCATAATTAATGAGGTTCAAAGTGTCATGAGAATGTCACTTTAAGAAATGTTTGTCTACTCATGTTACTGCAGTGGTGTCAGAGTGTGGGTGGAGCTGGGCTGTCTGTCAGTTTTTAGTTTCACTTTGAGAAAAGCTTGGGTCACTGTTTTTTTTGGTTTAATTTCAGTGTTGGAGCTGCAGTCAGGCAGATAAGTTTTAATGTTGTTCTCTCTGCCATGTAAAGACTATCTCTTGATCATTTGGTGAATTCAGAGTGATAACTGTTCTCAGTAGTGAATTTAAACCTGATGTGCTTTTGTTAAAAGGTTATTTTTATGTCTTATGGATGTTAAAAGGAAAGTTTAAGTATTACTTAGAATGTTGTATTCTTTGGGGGGTTGTATTTGAATTGATGGTTGCTCGGATGTTCACTGTATGTTTTAAAAACTTGTGTTCATAGAATAAACATCGTTTTGCTTTAAAAAATATTTTAAAATTTGTGCTGTACCCACCTGTAGAGTGGGCCGTGTGCCTCCTATACCACAATCTAGTAAAAGGTTGTGTGTCAGATGAACTCCATGATACACTTTGGGATTCTCTAAACCCTGGCCCATAACAAATGTGTAGAATCTGGTGTGGGATTCCACAATTCTGGTGAGCGGGACAGGCGCTGCTGGAGCTGCCAGCCACCGCACTTAGTCTCAAAATGAGAGAATTCTACCAGTAGTTTAATTAGTGACAAAACAAACATATATCATTATGGTTTTCCTTTTCTACAGTGACCAATGTGCCTGCTAATTTTATTAGGATTCAGAGCACTGAACACCAATTGTAGTTTTTATTGAAAATGTTTTCTGCCACGTAACATTTGTAACAATGATTTTCTGTACACTTCTACAGGGCAGAATGTTAATACAAAGCACAGGTCAAGAAACGCATAATTGAACAAATGGAGACATTGTAATTTAGTGCACGCGCTTTTCTCTTTGAACAATTTTGTGAGAATTTCTCCAGAATTGCTGTACCGATATGATTTGGCATCTGAGAAGGTTCTTGTGCTTATATCTCACAAAAATTGCTACAAATTAATATGCAACTTCACTCCTATTTTTATTAATCTTTGTATAAATATGTTTTTGGATCTAGCTTTATTGCTAAAAAAAAACACAGTTACAGTACACCAGAATACGCCCTCCTTATAAAGTACATGACGTGCAGATATTTTTCTTTAATGTTATTCCTTTCTCAGAGTTACAAAATCATTGCACAGAATGGACGGGGCAAGTCCGTAATCCATCTCCTTGCTTGCTCAAAAAACAATTCAAATTCAACTGAATCTAATTCCTGGTCCCCAGAAAAGAGACATACTAAATCCAAACTCAGATGAACAGCCTTCACACCTGATCTTGGTCTTGATCCAAGTCAAGGGCAGCATGGTAACATTGTGGATAGCACAATTGCTTCACAGCTCCAGGGTCCCAGATTCGATTCCTACTTGGGTCACTGTCTGTGTCTGCACATCCTCCCCGTGTCCTCCGGGTGCTCCGGTTTCCTCCCACAGTCCAAAGATGTGCAGGTTAGGTGGATTGGCCATGATAAATTGCCCTTAGTGTACAAAATTGCCCTTAGTGTTGGGTGGGGTTACTGGGTTATGGGCTAGGGTGGAGGTGTTGACCTTGGGTAGGGTGCTCTTTCCAAGAGCCACTGCAGACTCGATGGGCCGAATGGCCTCCTTCTGCACTGTAAATTCTATGATAATCTGTAAAGTCTATGAAAGGCTGAGTAGCAATGCAGATTATGTATTAAGTTCCTCACACTTGAGTGGCATTATGTGTTTGGCCATACTAGAGTTAGTCCTTGGCAGGATCTTCAGTTCAAGTGAGGGTGGTCTATGGGGTAAGGAAGCAGGTCCTGATGGGAAGGGGCTGGTTTAGCTCACTGAGCTAAATCGCTGGCTTTTAAAGCAGACCAAGCAGGCCAACAGCACGGTTTGATTCCCGTACCAGCCTCCCCGGACAGGTGCCGGAATGTGGCGACTAGGGGCTTTTCACAGTAACTTCATTGAAGCTTACTCGTGACAATAAGCAATTTTCATTTCATTTCATTTCAAGTGGGTTGAGGTAGCACTGTATACTTGTCGGCGGTGTGGAAACTGTGATCTTTAATGGATGACTTAAATTGATTTTAGCTATCTCAGAAGTGGGATTTATAAATTCAAATATTCAAAAATTTATAAATTCAAGTATTGGTGGGAAACCAAAGGAACCCCCAGGCCAATAGCACAGAGGGCCATTTTCAGTTATTTATCACTTAACTGTGGCTCAGGTTGTAGCACCCCCAGCTCTGAGTCAGAAGGTGTTGGTTCAAGTCGCGCTCCTGTTGGAGTGCTGCATTGTCAGAGGTGCCTCTGTTTACTAACTGGCATCCCACACGTACACCATTGCTAAATATTGTTGTTAATTTTTCCCATCTATCTCTAGGTCTCTCACAGAAATTAATGTTGCATATGTGTATTGCACTTCAGAAATAACCTATTGTTTGTAAAATATCCTGAGGATGTGAAATGAATGATATAATTCCAGTACATACTGAAGACATGCTACAATTTTGAGAGTGCTGTTCTTTGGAATAGATGTTCAACAGAAAGTCAGGGTTAATGGTCCCAAAGCACTATTTGCTGAAGAAGAACAACTCCCCTGTCGTCCTGGGTCAAATTTCTCCCTTAAACCAACACTCAAACTAAAAAGATGGGCTGTTGTCTCATTGTTATTGGTAAAATGTTGCCTCCTGCAAAATGGCTAGCATGTTGGCCTACATTATATCAGTCATTTCGAATTAGCGTGTGTAAAAGGTTTTGGGTCATTTCTGAGGCAGGTGATGTAAATGGAAGACCAATGTTCCTTGCATGCTGCATGGCTGCATTGCAACTTGGAAGTAAAAGCACAGAATTCGGTCCCATTAATTTACTGCACTTGCATGGCAATGCAAAATAACTCAAAGGCCGCACACTTAAATAGATTTACTGCGCAGTCCAAAGTAAAGGACTGGAGTGTACGTTTTACAAGACAGCTCTTTTTTTGTTAGCAACTTGATGCACACTTGCTCTTGAGTCAGACACTGGAGAACAGATGACAATGACCTGGAGTCTTACATGCATAGATACATAGAACATACAGTGCAGGAGTAGGCCATTCGGCCCATCGAGTCCGCTCCGACCCACTTAAGCCCTCATTTCCACCCTATCCCCATGACCCAATAACCCCTCCCAACCCTTTTTGGACACTAAAGGCAATTTATCATGGCCAGTCCACCTAACCTGCACATCCTTGGACTGTGGGAGGAAACCGGAGCACCAGGAGGAAACCCATGCAGACACGGGGAGAACGTGCAAACTCCGCGCAGATAATGACCCAGCGGGGAATCAAACCAGGGACCCTGGCGCTGTGAAGCCACAGTGCTAGCCACGTGTGCTACCATGCTGCCCATTCTCTTGCGCTCTCGTGATTTTTGTAAATTAACCTTTTTTTTTGTGGTGTTTTTCTATGTCAATGAGAAGCCCCAGGTTGATGCACTGCCCTTTTTAAAATTATCTTATCAGAATCACAAAGCCAGAGGTCAGAGTGCGGAATGGGCAAACCTCCAACCCAGTTCCTTGCCTGCTCCAAAAATCAATTCAAATTGAATCCAATTCATGGTCCCCACAAAAGAGACATATCAGATCCAGGCGTTGCACCTGAACTCACGCTCATCTTAGCCCTTGCCTCTCAAAGCACAGCTGAGCTCAGGAACCTGGGGCGGGATTCTCCGACTGCCCGCCGAGTCGGAAAATCGCCAGAGTGCGGCGTGAATCCCGCCCCCGAATTCTCCGGCGCCGGGAACTTGGAGGGGGAGGGAATCGCACCAGTCGGCGGCCACTGACAGCTGCCGCCCCGCCGATTCTCTGGCCCGCGATGGGCCGAGTGGCTGCCCTTTTCCGGCCAGACCCATCGGCGTATATTACACCAGGTATCGGCCAGCCGGACCTGGCTACGCGGGTGGCCTTTGGGGTCCTCAGGGGGGCGCGGGTGGATCTGGCCCCGGGAGGTGTCCCCACGGTGGCCTGGCCCGCGATCAGGGCCCACCTTCCGTGCCCATCGATCCATGGGCGGGCTTGTTGTGGGGGCACTCTATTTATCCGTGTCAGCCGCTGTGGTCCTCCGTGATGGCCGACACAGAGATGAACCACCCTTGTGCATGCGCTGGGATGACACCAGCACACGCTGGCGCTCCCGCACATGTGCCAAGTCACGCCGGCTGGCGGAGGCCCTTCAGCGCCGGTTGGCGTGTCGCCAAGCCCCTATCCCCACTGGCCTGCGCGGCGCAAACCACTCCGGCGCCTGCCTAGCCTCTGAAGGTGGGGAGGATTCCGCATCTTTGGGGCGGCCCGATGCCAGAGTGGTTCACGCCACTCCATTCCTCCGGGACCCCCCGCCCCGCCGGGTAGGGGAGAATCCCACCCTTGATGTGTCAGTGATTTTGTAATTCAGACCTGGCCCCTGCCTCTCCATGGCACAGTACATTAAGGAGCCAACTGCTGCTCTTTATTGTGTCAAGACTATTCATGCACATAGACTTGGCACGGGTTTCTGATGTGGGAGAAACACAGCTGAACAGTACTGCTCACATTCTGCAATTTCCAGCTCCATTAAAAAAAAGGAAACTTTCCAGAAGTTTATCCGCAGTTTCAAGAAATCAGACTATTAATGTCAGGGTTGAGGATCATTATTAAAATTCGGTGTGAAGATTATCCCTGTTTCTGGCTCACACCAGCTGTTAAACTTCAACTTGACTGGGTTTTCCTTTATAATGTAATCTAATCGGCTTTAGGATTTAATTAAACAAGCTGTCGCTGCACTTTCTAATTCAACCCTGGTTCAATGCTGGATTTGGCTTTAAATTAGTCATGGGTGGCAGATACATGCACATGTTGGAAGCTGTGATCGGAACAATAGGAAACTTGTCATCCAGAGTAATCAAACATTGTTTGTGTTTGTTGCCAGTCCTTGTATGGATTTATTCCTCTAATGGTCCTTTTGCTGGGAAGGAACTTGCTAAGCACCTTAAAATCTTTTTTTGGAAAATGTGTTGCCGTTCTGCCACTTTTTGAATCCTCTGGAACGGTCTCAAATCCCTGGCTGAATGTGATTGCTAATTATTAGATTGAACAGCAAATGCTGTCGGCAAGGATTATCAACAACTGAAATATACCGTTTTTGCTCACGAATTAAAGCAAAGAAGTTAATTTTGTTTCCCTGGAATTGTTTTGTGAATTGCTATGAATTTAGTAAAACAGAATTATCAATGTTTTATTTGATTGATCATTTCTTTCATTGCTTTAAAATGGGAGTTTATTTCATTTCACTTTTTAAAAATATTTTGAGTTCATGGTTCATTGTGTTACTTTTTACAGATCAGACTACTTACAGATCAAATTTGATATTTATATATATATATTGAGACCAGAAGGCTGTAGTGTGCCTAACTGGAAGATGAGATGTTGTTCCTCCAGTTTGCGTTCAGCTTCACTGGAACATTGCAGCAGGCCAAGGACAGACATGTGGGCATGGGAGCAGGGTCTTTTGTTAAAATGGCAAGCAACAGGAAGGTCAGGGTCCTGAATGCACACAGACCGAAGAGGCTCAGGAAAGCAATCACCTGCTTTGGTCTCTCCGATATAGAGGAGACCACATTGAGAGCAGCGAATACAGTAGACCAAATTGGAAGAGATGCAAGTGAAACACTGCTTATCCTGGAATGAGTGTTTTGGGCCTTGGGATGTTAAGCATGGAAGAGGTAAAGGGGCAGGTATTACACCTTCTGCGATTGCATGGGAAGGTGCCATGGGTGATGGGAGAGTTACTGGGTATGGTGGAGGAGTGGACTAGATTATCTCGGAGGGAACGGTCTCTGTGGATGATGTCTACTGCATTCGCTGCTCCAAATTTGGTCTCCTCTATATCGGAGAGACCAAATGCAGACTGGGTGATCGCTTTGCTCAGCATCTACGGTCTGTGCGCATTCAGGACCCTGACCTTCTTTCTTAATATATATTTAAACCCCCCCCCACCTTATCCACCTTTCCTTAACCTTTCTCCTCTTTGCTCCCCCCCCCCCCCCCACCCCCACCCCCACATCTACAGTTCATCCTCTGATGTTAGTTTCTCTGCTGTTTGGCCTTTGACATCTTTTGTTCTCTCTGGGGACTGCTATTAGCTCTCTTTCCCTTGGTTTCTGTGGCCATTAGCACCCAGTTTCCCTGGGTTTCTGTGGCTATGACTCATCTTTCATTCTCACTCCACAGTATAAATATTTCCCATTTTCTCTGTCTGTTACATAGTTTACATAGAATTTACAGTGCAGGAGGAGGCCATTCGGCCCATCGAGTCTGCACCGACTCCCGGAAAGAGCACCCTACCCAAGGTTAACACCTCCACCCTATCCCCACAACCCAGCAACCCCACCCAACACTAAGGGCAATTTTGGACACTAAGGGGAATTTATCATGGCCAATCCACCTAACCTGCACTTCTTTGGACTGTGGGAGGAAACCGGAGTACCCGGAGGAAACCCACGCACACACGGGGAGGATGTGCAGACTCCACACAGACAGTGACCCAATCCGGAATCGAACCTGGGACCCTGGAGCTGTGAAGCGATTGTGCTATCTACAATGCTACCGTGCTGCCCACAACTTTGACAAAGAGTCATCGGACGAGAAACATTAGCTCTTTTCTCTCCCTACAGATGCTGCCAGACCTGCTGAGATTTTCCAGCATTTTCACTTTTGTTTCAGATTCCAGCATCCGCTGTAATTTGCTTTTATCCTGGCCAATCACATTACCCCTTTGGACATTAAGGAGCAATTTAACATGACTGACCTACCTAACCTGCACATCTTTGGACTATGGGAGAAAACTGGAGCACCCTGAGGAAACCCACAGTCACGGTGAGAACGTGCAGACGCCACACACAGTCACCCGAGGTCAGAATCGAACAGGGGTCCTTGGTGCTGTAATACAGCAGTGCTAACCACTGTGCCACCATGCCGCCTCATGTATGATGCACTGGGGGCACACATGACAATAAGACCCAGGAACATGACTGTAACACATGACTATAAGACCCAGGAACATGGAGTTAGAAGTTTATTCCTTAAACTCAATTTTCTGATCAGCTTTATTTTGACAACAATATCAGCCCATTTTAAAAACAATAAAATAATAGCAAATTAAATAGCTAGGCCTCATCATTAAATCATAGGAATTTCACCCAAGAGGAAAACATTTCACACAACAGGGAAACTATCCAGGCAGACTTATGGCAGTGCTGCATTGGTTTTGGAGCTTTCGATTCTAATCGGATTTCCCTGCTTTCTGTGGTATCTCCCCTTCCCAATGAATGACTAATTCCCTTCTCATAATGTTCTAGATTTGCTGAGGTGTGTGATAGGCAGAAGCTGAGTGATCCTTAGGAAGAACAATGTTTTAAAAATCAATTCTTGAAGGGATTTAGGGATGGATTAAGATTTCAGCTGCAGTAGAGAGAGGAGGAGACACAGGGCCTTCACTGGGCATTTATTTTTGAGATGGAAGAGTGGGATTTTGTCCAGTCCTGAGCCTGATGTTCACCCTACCCCCACCCCAGTCCTGTGTCCACCTCTCTCAAAACTCCTGCATTTACATCCCTCCTTCCGTGCTGCTCACCAAAAGTCACAAATGACATTTGACTACAGCTGTACTCTGTTATCTCCTCCTGCCTTTCTTCACATCTCTATAGCAGTTAATACTGTCGACCCTTCAATGGGATTGCCCTTATGTAGTGCGCCACTGTTTTATATCATAATATCTCTAACATATCTGGACAGCATCTCTTCTTGCCCCATCACTGTTATATCTAAAGCCCCCATAGGGTCTCCCCTCTTTCCTCAGTCCTCTTTACAAGCTGCCCTATCCGAGCTTATGTTCATATATGAGATAATCTTCTCCCTGGGCCCTGATGGTGCCCAGCATTTGGGCAGCGTGGTGGCGCAGGTTAGCACTGCTGCCTCACAGCGGCAGGGACCCGAGTTCAATTCCGGCCTTGGGTGACTGTCAGTGTGGAGTTTTGACGTTTTCCCTTTGTCTGCGTGGGTTTCCTCCGGGTGCTCCGGTTCCCCCCTCCCCACTGTCCAGATATGTGCAGGTTAGGTGGATTGGCCATGCTAAATTTCCCATTAGTGTCAAAACGTCAAGGTGGGGTTACTTGGTTTCTGGGATGGGGGCATGGGCCGAGGTAGGGTACTCTGTCAGAGGGTCTGTGTCGACTTGATGAGCCAAATGGCATCTGCGGTATTAGCAATAACTATCAGCATTACAAGGAGTACCACGAGAGGGAGCTGCAGAGAGCACTATATAAAGCAGTGATGCTAGACCTTCGGTGAGGAGTAAGCAGGAGATGGCTAGTGAAGGTCATCAGAGCAGTTAATGTGACAAGGTTAGATTAAAGTTATACCAGTGAGTGAGTGAGATTAGCAGTAAATGGGTGTAGTTAGATGTTATTGATCAATTCTGTATTCTAATAAGGACTAAGTGTCAAAACCCAGTTCATTAGTGTAAATAAAATCATAGCTTCACTATGAGTAAAAGCTATTCTGTGGTCTTTGTGGAACACTATGCAATCCATCATGAATAAGGAACACAAAGAACGCCACAGCCTCCTCCTGCGCTATGATTCGATTATTATCCTTTGGAATTTTCTCTTGAGCTTGTTACCACATCTGTACTGTCAGATTCACTCATTAATTCATGTGCGCGGTGCCCAAAGGCAGGTCCTTGGCTCTTTTTCTGTTGCTGCTTCATCCTGAGGCATTTTCTTGGCAGCTATTGTCAGTGCTGGTTTGTCATTGCCTTCCATTCTCAGGGTCAAGGCAAGGAGGCAAGTCACAAGTCCACCTCAACCAAAACAGGAATTAAAATCATACCGTTGGCATTATTCTGAACCACACACGAGACATTTGGCCAACTAGCTAACTCCTCCATTGTCAAGTGCAAAGTCATGAAAGAGTCGCAACGTATGCCAACTAAACATTGGGGGCTGGGTTCCCCAATAATGGGGCTAAGTCCCCACGCCCACGAGAAAACTGGTGCGAATCACTCTTTCTTAGAAAGTCTGGAGTGATTCTCCATTTTTAAGGGAGCCAGCAGGGCCCCGGAGAGCTCCATGCAGCTCCGGCTGCCGATACGGGGCCCTGCACTTCTGGCTGCGCGTGCGTGCTGCAGCCGCCTATGGCAGTGGCCTCGTGCGACATGGTGGACCCACATAGTGGGCCGGCGACGAAAAAGTAGGCCCCTCCCCCCCCCCAGATCGCGCCGCCCTCTGATCGGTGGCCCCCGATCGCAGGCCTGGCCATCGAGGAGGCCCCCGCGGTGACGGATCCCATCGCCCCCCCCACCAGGACGGCCGCTGCAGCCGCGATGCCGAGCTCCCGCCGGGTGGAACCATACGTGAACCACACCAACGGGAACTCAGCCGGTCATCCGCAAAGTATCGCCGCGGGGCCTCTTTCAACAGCCACCGATCGGTGCCGCGTCGACTGCGCGCGTGCTCCTGGTGGTGATTCTCCAGTCACCGGAGGTTCACATCCCGGCGTCAGACCTGCGAGTGCGGTACGGAGGCTCGGAGAATCCCAGCCCAGGGTTTTTGACAGCTGAATTGTCAATGTTGTTCCCCGGCTATTGATTTCAACCCCCTTCCCAGCCATTAGTTCACCGTGAACCAAATTGTGCAAAGCTTCAGTGTCTCGGTTTACCCAGAGCTGAGCTACAAACCCCACCTCCTCTCCAAGCTCCCCTATTTCCACCTGTACAGTATTAATGTTCTCCAGTTCCTGCTGCAGCAATCCTGCTATGCAAATGATGATCCTTAGATCTAATTTCATCAGTCTCATTTCTGGCAGCTTCCATCCTCCATCTCCTCAAACTCCAACTTGTCCAAACCTCAACCACTCATTCTATGTCCTTCTCCCCTCCTCTCCGATTTGCATTGTTTCCTGTCTCTCAACATATTAACTTCACATTTTTCCCATTACCTATTCCACCCTAGCTTGCAACCTCTTATATCTTTGCTCATCCTTTGTTCCTTTGTACATCCCCCCCATCTTCACCTTTGCTGGCAAATCCTTGAGCTGATTGTGCTATTCTGTTCAAAGCCCTCCCAAACGCTTTCAATCTTACCCATTTCCTTTCAAGTATTTTAAAGCTCCCAAAATCTGTCATTTCAAAGAAGGTTTTGGTTATTCTTCAGAATCACTCTTCCCTTATCTCAAGGTCCATATATACCTGTTGATTCACTTTGAGGTGTTCTCACATGAAGGACACTGGGCGGGATTCTCCACTGTGAGTCTGCTCCGCTACCATTGCGAGCGAAGACGGAGAATTTGGCGCTCAGCCAAATCTCCCATTCACTGCCGAGAACCCCACTGCTATGAATGGATGGAGAATCCTGCCCACTATTTCAATGCATGATCAACATGGCCTTTAACAAGCCTCCAGACTTGAGCCCACTTGAGCATGTCCCCTATTACCCCTGTGCTCACTGACCCACGTAGGCTCCCGGCCGAGTTGATATTGATATTAAAGTTCTCATCCAGGTTTCCAAATTCCTCTATGATCTCGCCACTCCCTGGGCGGGATTCTCCGTTGCCCGACGCCGATATCGTAATCGGCAATCGGGCGGAGAATCCTTTCCGAAGCCCAAATTGGGGGCGTCACCGGTTTGATGTGGGTTTTCGAGACTCCGTCCCCTCCGAAATGGCAGCATCGCATCACGCGCCTCACGCCAGTGGAACAGCTTTGGTGCATCATGGGAAGGCCCTCACCGATGCTCTGCCCCCAATGGGCCGAGTACCCAAACGTGCGATTGACGCATAGTCTGAGCAGTCGGGGACATGGTGTGGCAACAAGCCACAACAGTGGGCCGGGTTCCGTGCCGCTGGCCGGGGGAGCTTTGGCGAGGGATGGGGGGGGGACTGGTGGGCGGTGGCCAGGGGGTGGTCTGTGAGGCCGTATTTGGCAGGTTGGGTCTGTGCACAGTCAGTGCCATTTTGTACAGCGCGACTGCTGCAGTTCGTCGCCATGCGCAAGCGTGGCCACGGAACCGGCCATTCTCTGGCCATTTTTGGCGCGGGAGCCAGGAGTTTTCCCCAGCACCGCTGCTAGCCCCTCACCAGTCCCGGAATCAGTGAGGGTTCGCCGCCAATTTTGGTGTCATAAAACGCCCGGGAATTCTCCATTTCAGCCGGCCCTTAGCCGCTGAAACGGAGAATCCAGTCGCCTATCTCTGTAATTGCCTCAAGCACCACAACCTCCAAGATTGGAGGTGCATTCCTAATTATAGGTGGGCATGCCTTCAGTTACCTCTGGAACTCCTTTCCTTTACCTCTCCACCTGATGTTCCTCCTTTAAAACACACCTTGTGAGGGGGGCGGGGGGGATTTTCAATTGGTGTTTGTCAAGTGTGAAAATGGCGGACTTCCGGTAGCGGCAATGACCAGCTGAGCCGCACGTTCGGAGGCTCCCGAAAAAAACGGACTTCGGGGCTTTTTTAAAGGCCCCCAATGGAGCTTAAGAGGCAAATCCCGACGGGGGAAGAGGCCAGGAGTTTCCCCAGAGGTCCCATGGTGCAGACCAGGAGCGGAGCAGGGAGAGAATCGGGAGGAAAAACTTTTGAAAAAAATCGGGACCCGCAGGACAAAATGGCGGCCGGCGAAAGTTTTGAAGAGTTGAAGAAGTGGGTCCAGACGACTCTGCTGAGCCTCTTCCAGGATTTGAAAGTGGAGCTGCTGGAGTCCATCAAGGTAACCAACAGGGAACTGATGGAGACCCAGACAGCCCAGTGGGCTGCGATCCGGGAGCTGCAGCAACAGGCCGCCGAAAGGGAGGGCGAGGTCGCGGCCGTGGTGGGGAAGGTGGAGGTGCACGAGGCGCTCCATAAAAGATGGCAGGAGCGGTTCGAGGAGTTGGACAACCGGTCGAGGAGGAAGAATTTACGGATCCTGGGCCTCACGGAGGGGCTGGAGGGGTCGGACCTAGCGGCCTATGTGGTGATGATGCTGAACACGCTGATGGGGGCTGGGTCCTTCCAGGGGCCCCTGGAGTTGGAGGAGGCCCACAGAATTCTAGCTAGGAGGCCCAAGCCGAACGAGCCGCCGCGGGCGGTGTTGGTAAGGTTCCACCGGTTTGTGGATCGTGAGTGTGTGCTCCGGTGGGCCAAGAAGGAGCGGAGCAGCAAATGGGAGAACACGGAGGTGCGGATCTTCCAGGACTGGAGTGCGGAGGTGGCGAGGCGGAGGGCCGGGTTTAACCGGACGAAGGCGGTGCTCCACAGACGGAAGGTGAAGTTTGGAATGCTGCAGCCGGCGCGTCTGTGGGTCACCTACCAGGGTCGGCACCACTATTTTGAGTCCCCGGAGGAGGCGTGGGCCTTCGTGCAAGCCGAGAAACTGGACACAAACTGAGGGTCCCACGGAGGGGGGATGCTGTAGAATATTGTATTTATTTATACTGTATGTGTATTTGCGGGGTTTAGGGTAAGATGTGGGGTGGCCGTAGGGTGGGTGGGGTGATGCCGTCCGGGTGTTTTCTTTATGGGTTTTCTAGCAGGAGTTGGGTGGACGGGTTTGGACTGAGGGGTAAACGGGGTGCTCGGGGAGCTGGTGGGGGGGACTGACAATGGGAGTGGCCCTAGAGGAGGCGGGGCCCGGCAGGGCGAAAGCGCGGGCTTCCTGCGGGGTCCCCGCGCTGGGAGAGGGAGGGGGCGGGGTTTTCTTTTCCCGCGCAGGAGCGGGGGAGGGTGGACTGGTTGATGGGCACAATGGAGGAGGGGCAGTCCCACGTTGGGAGGAGCCGAAAGTAGGGCGGGAGCCGCCGGGGTCAGCAGAAGATAGCTGGCTCACGGGAGTGTTCTAGAGGGGGGGGGGGGCGCGGTTAGGAGGGGTCCTAGCCTGGGGGGGAGGGGAGGGGGGGGTTACCGGGTTGCTGCTGAAACGGTCAGGAAGGAGCTGGAGGACGCAGGGAGTGCTGGAGGGGGTGAGGTGCCACCGTGGGAAACTGGCAGAGCGTGGGACGCTGGCCGGGGGTGGGCAAGGGATGGGGTTTGGCTAATCGGCAGGGGAAGGGTGCAGGGAGCCCTCGGATCCGGCTGATAACCTGGAATGTGAGGGGGCTGAATGGGCTGGTCAAAAGGGCCCGAGTAGTTGTGCACCTGAAGGGACTGAAGGCGGATGTGGCCATGCTCCAGGAGACACACCTGAGAGTGGTGGACCAGGTCCGGCTGAGAAAGGGGTGGGTGGGCCAGGTATTCCACTCAGGGCTGGACGAGAAGAGTAAAGGGGTGGCGATCCTGGTGGGGAAGAAGGTGTCGTTTGAGGCGTTGAAGGTGGTGGCTGACAGTGGCGGGAGGTATGTGATGGTGAGTGGCAAGCTGTAGGGGGAGCGGGTAGTGTTGGTGAATGTTTATGCCCCAAATTGGGACGATGCGGGGTTCATGCGGCATATGCTGGGCCGCATTCCGGACCTGGAGGTGGGGGGCCTGATCATGGGGGGAGACTTCAACACAGTACTGGATCCCCCATTGGATCGATCCAAGTCCCGGACGGGTAGGAGGTCGGCGGCGGCTAAGGTGCTGAGGGGATTTATGGACCAGATTGGGGGGGTGGACCCTTGGAGGTTTGAGAGGCCAAGGACCAGGGAATACTTGTTTTTCTCCCATGTACATAAGGCCTACTCGAGGATTGACTTTTTTGTCCTGAGCAGGGGGCTGGTGCCGAGGGTGGAGGAAGTGGAATACTCCGCCATTGCCATTTCGGACCATGCCCCGCACTGGATGGACCTCGGGCTGGGGGAAGAGAGGGACCAACATCTGCTCTGGCGCATGGAGGTGGGACTGCTGGCAGAGGAGGAGGTGGCCGGGAGGGTGCGGGGGTGTATTGAGAGATACCTCGAGGCCAATGATAACGGGGAGGTTCGGGTGGGGACGGTCTGGGAGGCATTGAAGGCGGTGATGAGGGGGGAATTGATCTCCATCCGAGCCCAGAGGGAGAGGGGGGAGCAGAGGGAAAGGGAAAGACTGATAGGGGAGATGGTGCAGGTGGATAGGAGATATGCGGAGGCCCCAGAGGAGGGATTGCTGGGGGGGGGAGGCGTAGCCTTCAGGCCAGATTTGACCTACTGACGACCAGAAAGGCGGAAGCCCAGTGGAGGAAAGCACAGGGGGCGGTGTATGAATATGGGGAGAAGGCGAGCAGGATGCTGGCGCACCAGCTCCGGAAGCGAGACGCGGCCACGGAGATTGGGGGAGTGAGGGATAGCGCTGGGAAGGTGGTGCGGAGGGGGGTAGAGGTCAATGGGGTCTTCAGGGACTTTTATGGGGAACTGTACCGCTCTGAGCCCCCGGTGGAGGAGGGTGGAATGGGGCACTTCCTGGACAGGTTGCGTTTCCCGAGGGTGGAAGAGGAGCAGGTGGAGGGACTGGGGGCACCGATCGAGCTGGAGGAGGTGGTCAAGGGGATAGGGAGCATGCAGTCGGGGAAGGCGCCGGGGCCGGACGGGTTTCCGGCGGAATTTTATAAAAAGTATTTGGACCTGTTGGGCCCCCTGTTGGTTCGGACCTTTAACGAGGCATGGGAGTGGGGGGCTTTGCCCCCAACTATGTCGCGGGCCCTGATTTCCTTGATCCTGAAGCTGGACAAGGACCCTCTGCAGTGTGGATCATATAGGCCGATTTCGTTGCTGAACACCGATGCCAAGCTGCTAGCAAAGATCCTGGCCACTAGAATAGAGGATTGCGTGCCGGGGGTCATACATGAGGAACAGACGGGGTTTGTGAAGGAAAGGCAGCTGAACACAAATGTGCGAAGACTCCTCAATGTCATTATGATGCCAGCGGTGGAAGGGGAGGCGGAGATAGTGGTGGCGTTGGACGTGGAGAAGGCCTTCGATAGAGTGGAGTGGGAGTTCTTGTGGGAGGTGTTGGAGAGGTTTGGGTTTGGGGAGGGGTTTATTTGGTGGGTGAGGCTGCTCTACGAGGCCCCGATGGCAAGTGTAGCCACGAATAGGAGGAGGTCGGAGTACTTTCGGCTGCATCGGGGGACGAGACAGGGGTGCCCCCTGTCCCCCTTGCTCTTCGCGTTGGCAATTGAGCCCCTGGCCATGGCATTGAGGGAGTCAGGGAACTGGAGGGGCCTGGTGCGGGGTGGGGAGGAGCATCGAGTGTCACTGTACGCGGACGACCTGCTGCTGTATGTGGCGGACCCTGTGGGGGGGATGCCGGAGGTGATGAGGATCCTTGGGGAATTCGGGGGTTTCTCGGGTTATAAGCTGAACCTGGGCAAGAGCGAGGTGTTTGTGGTGCATCCGGGGGATTAAGAGGAGGGGATTGGTAGGCTCCCACTGAAGCAGGCAGGGAAGAGCTTCAGGTACCTAGGGGTCAAGGTGGCTGGGAGTTGGGGGGCCCTGCACAAGCTCAACCTCACAAGGTTGGTGGAGCAGATGGAGGATGAGTTTAAGAGGTGGGATATGTTACCGCTGTCACTGGCGGGGAGGGTGCAGTCCGTTAAGATGACGGTGCTCCCGAGGTTTTTGTTCCTGTTCCAGTGCCTTCCCATCTTTGTCCCAAAGGCCTTTTTCAGGAGGGTCAACAGCAGTATCACAGGTTTTGTGTGGGCGCATGGGACTCCAAGGGTTCGAAGAGTGTTCCTGGAACGAGGCAGGGATAGGGGGGGCTGGCGTTGCCCAACCTCTGTGGGTACTACTGGGCGGCCAACGCAGCGATGGTGCGTAAGTGGGTAATGGACGAGGAGGGGGCAGCGTGGAAGAGGATGGAGGCGGCATCTTGTGTGGGCACGAGCCTGGAAGCGCTAGTAACAGCGCCGTTGCCGCTCCCTCCAACGTGGTATACCATGAGCCCGGTGGTGGCGGCTACCCTCAAAATTTGGGGGCAACGGAGACGACACAGGGGAGAAATGGGGGGCTCGATGGAGGCCCCGATACGGGGGAACCATCGGTTCGCCCCAGGGAGCATTGATGGCGGATTTCTGGGCTGGCACAGGGCAGGGGTTAGGAGGTTGAGGGACCTGTTTGTGGAGGGGAGGTTCGCGAGCTTGGGGGAGTTAGAGGGGAAGTTTGGGCTCCCCCCCGGGGAACATGTCTAGGTACATCCAGGTGAGGGCGTTTGCCAGGCAGCAGGTGGAGGGGTTCCCCTTGCTGCCCCCACGAGGGGTGCGGGATAGGGTGCTCTCGGGGGTGTGGGTCGGAGGAGGGAGGATCTCGGACATATACCGGGTAATGCAGGAGGTAGACGAGGCCTCGGTGGAGGAACTGAAGGGGAAGTGGGAAGAGGAGCTGGGGAGGAGATTGAGGAGGGGACGTGGGCGGATGTCCTGGAGAGAGTGAATTCCTCCTCTTCCTGTGCGAGGCTTAGCCTCGTACAGTTCAAGGTGCTGCATAGGGCCCACATGACTGGGACAAGGATGAGTAGGTTTTTCGGGGGCGAAGACAGGTGTGCTAGGTGCTCGGGGAGCCCAGCGAACCACGCCCATATGTTTTGGGCGTGCCCAGCGTTGGGGGAGTTTTGGAAGGGGGTAGCAAAGACGGTGTCGAGGGTGGTGGGATCCAGGGTCGAGCCAGGCTGGGGACTCGCAATTTTTGGGGTTGCAATGGAGCCGGGAGTGCAGGAGGCGATAGAGGCTGGGGTCCTGGCATTTGCATCCCTAGTAGCCCGGCGGAGGATCTTGCTCCAATGGAAGGATGCGAGGCCCCCAAGCGTGGAGGCCTGGATCTCGGATATGGCGGGGTTCATTAAATTGGAGAGGGTGAAATTTGCCCTGAGGGGATCAGTACAAGGGTTTTTCAGGCGGTGGCAGCCTTTCCTGGACTTCCTGGCGGAACGGTAGGGAAACAGGCCGACAGCAGCAGCAACCCGGGGGGGGGGGGGGGGGGGGGGGGGTAAGGATTGGGGGGGGGGAGAACTGTGCACAAGGGTTTGTGGAGGGTGCTATCTCTCTCCTTTGTTTGTTTTTTTTTCTTTTCTCTTTTTCTTTGTTTTTGTTTCTTCCTTTTGTTTGAAGTTGCTCTTGAAGCTGGGGGGCATTGTTTATGGGGTGTTACCACGGTTGTACGTTAATAGAGTTAAGATGTTTATATTTTGTATCTTGTAAAAATTTCAATAAAAATTATTTATTAAAAAAAAGTGTGAAAATGGCGACACTGGCTGAAAATTTGCCGAGATTGCAGAAATGAGAACCTCGGTGGCAAGATCTTGTTCTCTGATTTTCCAAGCCCCTTGCCGGAAAGGGCGGGAACATCATTTAAAGCTATTTAAATAAATTTACATAAGCTAAAAGGGATTCCCCACTGTATGTTCCTCCCACATAAAGAATTCCCGCATCATATCAGCGAGGTTTATAACAGTTAATTAAAAACGTGAAGCTTTCAAACACGCTGGGGGCACAAAGATAAGAATCCCCCCCCCCCCCCCCCCCCACCACACCCCCTCCCAGGGGGAGAAGGACGTGCCCTGCTCTAACACTGCCTTTGCACCCCAGCAGTGCCATCCTGCCGGGTGCAGTGTTGGTGCAGGCCCTCTGGGGGTCTTCATGAGGGGCTGAGGGGGTTCTTCTTATGCCACCTTGGGGATGGAGGTTACTCTGGTGCTTGCGGTGGGGTTTACCTTATCTATGAGGGGCGGGGAGGGGGGAGGGGGGGATTGCCCCAGTGCTTGTGGGGGTGGGGTTCCCTGTATCAGTAGGTCAGTGGGGGAGTAGTTTTAATGCAGACCCTTTAAGAATGGCATCTCTATCTTTGTGGAGCCGGTATGTGACATTTCATTACATTAAAGGTACTATATAAATATAAGTTATTGTTGTTACAAGAGCTAAACAGCAGGGAGTTTAATGTAGTATCGTCACTAGTATAGTCTGGTGAAACTGCTGAAGGAAGATCGCAGTTAAATTTTACAAGTATTAAAATACTGGACAATATTCCATGAAAAATAAGATAATGAAGATTCAGCTCTTCAGCCATTTTTCAAGGGTTAGAAGAAAGTTGAGAGGCAAGGGTCAAAGAGACTATGTGAGAAGTTGGTGCCAGCACAAACAAGTTCAGCATTAAAACAATAGCCTTGGCTACAACAAGAGGCAGAGGGTTTAAAGCATTCAGGGGCTGCCGGCAAGGATTCCCGTGGCGACATGACCTGTCCATGAGCAGATGCATAACTTATTTTGCAAGGTCATCCCGCTGGCTTCAACACAACACTTATGCAGCTTCAACAATTCTCTGAGCACAACAGTGCAGACAACACAATTCCAAACTGCCCTGCAGTTCAAACGCTGCTCAAAGAAGCCCACTCGTGTTCAGCATGTAGCTCTGACAAGGCAATGCTGCAAATGATGCCAAGTTACAAGCTATCAGTGCTGCAAACCATAAAGCGTCATGGTCTGTAGCACACATTCTAAGCCCCATTCTTATTTTTTTAAAGGAAGACATTGTCCAGAGCAAAACTTTGGAGGAGCAGCTAAGGGAGAGCATGGTTAACAAAAATGGTTCAGTTTGGCCCTTTTACTGAATTAGACTTATTTATCTCGGGATTTGGTCATGCTGTAAGAGGTGCATTTACTGTTCGTCTGTAGTTGCCCTCAGGAGGTGGTGATGGTCCTTCTCATTGAACCATTGTGGTCCTTGTGCAGTTACTGCTACCAATGTGCGGTGCACTTATCGCTCATACCAAGGCGAGCACTTTACTCCATTTACCCATTCGCCAGCGTTGCTGTGACACCATTAGGAAGGGTAAGGGGAGATCTTCCCCAATTTTCTTCAACCATCCCAAGCTTCTGGGTCACCTTTGCTGGGAATGGGGAATACCACTGTCCAGAAATACAGCCAGATATCTACAGGCAGTAATAGTGGTGTGGCATTATGTGCTGTATTTCCCACATTTTTGGTGTTAGTGACTTTGAAATAACTTATGCTGGCATACAACCAGCACTCTTCATTGCTAGGCAGTGGAAAACAACAAGGAAAATGTAAGAAAAGTATAGTTGGTGAACCAGCATAAACAGAAAGGAAAATCATACCCAAGCTCTGTAACCTTTCTGTCGGTGCCTGATTCTGCAAAACATGACCCTTGTACTAACATTCCCAAATACCATTTGTTTCTTACTTGAAACAATTATCTTTATTTGGATAGAGGTAACTCAATGACAGTTCCAGAAATGAGTGATGCCTTTGTATTTCTTGCTGACCTAATCAATGCACACTAGCTATTACTTCTATGACAATCAGTCCTCCTTAAAGTATACTCTCAGCATTGGTAGCACAACCTGAAGCCCTCATTCTTTCTCCTTAGACATCTGGCAACCTTCATATTCCTGCACAGTATTTTGCAACGTGAAGCTACCGGACGTCCCTTCAGCATAGTATGGCTTAAGCAAATTGGCATAAGGTCAATAAGATTAAAGAGGTGAATGCATGGCTCAAAGATTGGTGAGGGAGAAATGGTTCGAGTTCATGGGACATTGGCACTGGTGCTAGGGAAAGAGGGAGCTGTTCTGTTGGGATAGGCTCCACTTAAATCAAGATGGGAGCAGTGTCCTGACAAATCAAATAACTAAAGTTATAAATAGGCTTTAAACTAAATAATGGAGAGAGGGGTGGGGTTCAATTGCACGGAAATTTTTAAAATCAAAGTGTAAGGAGAAGGTAGGTATACAGGTTAATGATGAGGCTAATTGCCACCAGATAATGAAAGGAAGGGGCAAAGCGTGTGAATGTCATATTACACCAGGGTACAAGAATAGGGAAAATTCATAATTGGACAAAGCTAAATGCTTTATATTTGAATGTGCGTAGCGTTTGGAAGTGCAAATAGGGATAACGTGGTATGATTTTGTAGCAGTTACTGAGGCATGGTTACAAGGAGACCAGGTCTGGAAGTTGAATGTGAGTGGGTACTCCATGTTCTGGAAAGGAAAAGAAAGTGTTGTAGATTTGTTTGTAAATGAAGGGATCAGTGCTGTAGTGAGAAATTATATTGCCACTGGAGATCAAGACTTAGAATTAGCCTAGGTAGAAATAAGAAATAGCAAGGGAAAGAAGAGGGAGTAATCTACCAGTCTCCTGACAGTAGGACACAGTATCAATCAGGAAATACTAAGGGCTTGTAAGAAAGGTACAACAATAATCATAGTTTACTTTATTATGCATATAGACTGGATTAATCAAATTGGCAAGGATAGCCTTGAGGGAGAGTTCATAGAGTGTGGTAGAGATTGTTTCTTGGAACAGTATGTTGTTGAACCAGCCAGGGAACAGGTTAGTTTGGATTTAGTATTGTGTCATGAGGGATTGATTCATGATCTTATAGTAAAGGTTCCTCTCGGGAAGAATGATCATTGCATGCTTGAATTTCAAATTCAGTTTGAGAGCAATAAACTTCACTCCCACAATGGTGTTCTGGTGTTAAACCAAGGTAATTACATCGGCATGAGGACAAATTTGAACCTAGTTGACTGGGCAGAAAGAGTAAATGTTGATAAATAGTGGCAGATGTTTAAGGAGATATTCAATTCCTCCAAAATAAAATAGAATCCAGAGAGGAACAACAATTATAAGAGGGTAAAAATGCACCCATGACTAAGCAAGGAGGTTAAAGGTAACAAAAAGCCAAAAACTACATTGAAAAGTTCAGTGGCAGGCTAAAGAATTGGGGAACTTTAAAAGACAAACATAAGTTACTGAAAAAAAGTAATAAAAAGAGCAAAGGTAAATTATGAAAAAAATCTAGCGCAAAATATAAAAATGGATAGTAAAAGATTCTATAAGTATCTAAAAAGGAAGAGAGTAGCTAAAGTCAACATTGGTCACTTACAGACCAAGACTGGAGAGTTAATAATGAGGAACACAGAAATGGCAGAGACACTAAATCAACACTTTGTCTGAGTTTTCACTGTAGAGGATATGAGCACCATCCCAATAGTATCAGGTAATACAGGCAAAGGAGGAACTTAAAACAATCATCATCACTAGGGAAACGTATTGAGCAAGCTATTGGGATTAAAGGCAGACAAGTCCTCAGGACCTGATAGCCTACTTTCTACGGTTTTAAATGAAGTGGTAGCAAACATAGTGGAGGCATTGGTTATAATATTCCAAAATTCCCTGGATTGTGGAAAAATTCCAGTGGATTAGAAAAACGCTAATGTAACAAACTCTTCAAAAAGAGAGAAAGGCAGAAAGTAGGAAACTATAGACCAGTTAATTTAACGTCTAACATTGAGAAACAATTGGAATCTATTGTTGAGGAAGTATTAACAGGATATTTAGAAAGTCGAAGTGCAACCCATCAGAATCAGCATGATTTAATGAAGGGCAAATCATGTTTGATTAATTTGGTAGAATTCTTCGAAGACGTAGGGGGCAGCATGGTAGCATAGTGGTTACCACAGTTGCTTCACAGCTCCAGGGTCAAAGGTTTGATTCTCGGCTTGGGTCACTATCTGTACGGAGTCTGCACATTCTCCCCATGTCTGCGTGGGTTTCCTCCAGGTGCTTCAGTTTCTTCCCACAGTCCAAAGATGGGTGGGTTAGGTGATTGGCCATGCTAAATTGCCCTTAGTGCCCAAAAAGGTTAAGCGGTGGTTACTGGGTTGCAGGGATAGGGTAGAGATGTGGGCTTGAGTGGGGTGCTCTTTGTAAGGGCCGGTGCAGACTCGATGGGCCAATGGCCTCCTTCTGCACTGTAAATCCTATGATTCTATTCTATGTAGCAAGGAGGTGATGGGGTTGCTGTAGATGTAGTGGATCTGGACTTCCAGAAGGCATTTTATAAAGTGCTGCATGAAAGATTAATACACAAAGTGATATCCCACTGGATTGGGGTTGATATATTAGCTTGGATAGAGGATTGGCTAACTAACAGAAAGCAAAGAGTGGGGAAAAATGGGTTCTTTTTCTGGTTGGTAAGCTGTAACTAGTGATGTGCCAGAGGCTTCGGTCTTCGGGCCCCAACTATTTACAATGCTTTAATGACTTTGATGCAAGGATAGGATGTACAATCGCCAAATTTGCAGACAACACTAAAATAGGTGGCAAAGCAAGTTTGCAATAAGGAAATGAGAAATTTACAATTGGACAAGTCGGCCAACATTTCGAAGATAGAGTTTAATGTGGATAAGTGTGAGGTTATCCAGCTTAGTTGGCAGAATAAAAAGGCTTATCTAATAAACTTCTTATCTAAATGGAGAGAAACTGTAAAATGCTTTGGTGCAGAGGGATCTGTGTGTCCTTGTGCACGGATCATAGTAAGTTAGTACGCAGGTAATAAGTAAGAGAAGTGGAATTTTGACATTCATTGCTAATGGAATAGAGTATAAGTGTAGGGAGGTGCTGTTGCAACTGTATAGAGTGAGACCCCACCTGGCGTATTGCGCATAGTATTGATCCCCTTCATTGAGGAAGGATGAAAATACATTAGAGGCAGTTCAGGAAAGGTTCACTAGTTTGTTTCCGGGGGAACTTGTCTTATGCAGAGAGATGGAGCAGATTAGGCTTATACTCTCGGGAGTTTAGAAGAACGAGAGGAGATCTAATTGATGTATATAATATGCTAAAGGGGATTGACAGGGTAGACGTAGAGCGGACGTTTCCCCTTGTTGGACATTCTAGAATGAGAGTCCATAGTTTTAGGCTAACGGGTGGCAGATTAAAATGGAAATGATGAGGAATTACTTCACTCAAAGGGTCATTAATCTGTGGAATTTTCTACCTCAGGGTGCAGTGGACGCGGGAGCACTAAACACATTTAAGGAGAGGATAGATAGACTTTTAATTAGTAACAGGATGAAGTGTTATGGAGCGCGAGCAGGAAGGTGGAGATAAGGCCAAGATGAGATCATCATGGTCATACTGAATGGCGATGCAGGCTCATGGGGTTACTCCAGTTCTTAGTTCTTTTGCTCTTACATTATGGCAAGTTACAAACTTTTTACGCTTTAGATACAGGTCACACCGCTCTCAGTTTTCAAAGCAGACTTTAAAGTCTTCAGTTTCTGCAATCTGAAAACGCTTTGGCAACCAAAGGTAATTTTTAAACTAATTTAGGGGATCATTTATGTTGCAGTGGAATAAATTATCTTTTTTATCTGCCTCGGCAGTGATTCAACATATTAGGAAAAAACAAGGAAAGTTTTTGCTGTGTACTTAATGTTCTATGCTCTGTGCTAAACTGGAATACGTGTTCGGAAAACAAAGGTAGTTTTGAAGGCTTTATATTTGTATTGATAGACATTAGAATTGTTTTAACGTTCCTGTGCCTAGAAGGATGAATTCCGCCCAAGGACTCTCCCTCTCCCCTCCATGTTTTCTCCAGAAAGGCTGTGAGTGCTATATTCCTGATGCTGCAAAGAACCTGAATGAATTAATCTACTGGAAAACCATTATAGGTTACAAACAAAGACAAGAGCCTTCTTTCTCTTCCTCGAAAACGGCTGGAAGTGCTGTATTTTGTAAACTACAGAGGCCCGAATAAATGGACAGTAAAAACCTAAAACTGAAAACAAAGTTTGAAGAGGAGTAAGGCGCTAAAAACTATCGTTTGAAACAAAGTCTCTTTCAGTTTTACTTCTGATTTCTACCCCTTTCCTCCACTCTGTTTTTGTCTGTTGTGTGTGTGTGGAGGGTGGGAGCAAGTTAAAGGGCAGAACTAGGAATTAGATAATAGTTAACTAATTGCATTTGCTGCATATTTCATTACAGTTTTTGTTATTACGTCTTTACATTTACAAACCTGGTGACTGTAATTATTGGCCAGCCAAGGGGCAAATATTTTGGGTCTTGGCAAGCTGGTTCCTGAAGGACCTCTGTCTCAAAGCTGTTTATCCAAGGCATCCCTTTACAGCAAATATTCCTGGGTCTGCTGACTGAATTTTGACCTGAGATAGGTTTTGTTTGAGTGCAGATAAAATATAACAGTTAGGAATTAATGTTTCATTTGGCTTCTGGTTGTGTAAATATTGACCTCTTGCCTTACTCCTTAAATACACTAGTGTGTTTACTCTGCCTGCTTCTCTCTGGCAACAGAGAATGAAGTGGATTCAGATTTTTGGAACATAAGCTTGAAGTTCAAGGGCAACAATCTTAGTGATGTTGTAAATTTTGACTGCTCGAAGTTGGATAGAGACCTCGCTCCCTGGATCTAAACGGCTCGCAACACCTCACGAGATTCACGAGGCAGTAAACCTCACTCTAATGTACAGATTCCCAACGTACCTGAGGCTTTGGGATTCAACCCCTTTACCTCAAAGACCTTGGGCGAGCGCCGTTCAATACTGATCCCCACAAATGAGGACCAGCGGAACGGCACTCGTGGGGGTCTCCAAGGGGATCGGAGGCCACCAGCTGCATTCCCTTTGGGCTGGTGCCACCTTGGTATCCTGGTGGTGCCAGCTTGGAACCCTAGCAGTGCCACCTGGGTGCCAGCTTGGAATGCCAAGGTGCCCAGGTGGCACTTCCAGCTAGCATGGGCACTGCCAGGTTGGACTGCCAAGGTGGCAAGCTGGCATTTTGTGTGCGTGTGCGCAATTGGGCAGAGGTTGCCCAGTGTCTGTGTTGGAAGGCATGTGGGGGGAGGCATATTGTGTTCGGGCTGGGGGAGGTCGAGGATTGTTTTGGGGGCGTTGGAGATTGGGGCACCATTTAAAAATGCAGTTACATCTTATTCAACACGGCGTAACCTTCTGAGGGATTTTACAATCAGACGGAAAGGATAATAGTGCATGTTTTCATCAGTTCAATGATTTCTTGTTGATTCCATTTTTTTTGAGGGGGGGAGTTACTCAAGAGCGCATGCTATGGAGAAGCATGGAATCACGAGCATCAACGTCTGCACTTCCATGTCTAACTGCATATGTGCGTACTCAAGGCTGCTGTCAGTTTCAGAGGAGTAATGATAACGAATGCTGACAATTTCAGCAGTGTTACTACATAATACGGTCTATGGGAAAACAAAATTAGTGCATTACACATTTTGAAGTGTATTTATTGCAAACTTTATGAAGAATACTCTCTGGAGCCTAGATATAGATCAAGCCCAGATTGACGGAAGACAAGATCCTACTTCAAATGAGTTTGGGTCATTTCTTACCCTGTGTCTCATAAACAAAAGTCAGTTGCCTTGAGGGTGCTCAGAGTGGAAATTAAAATTGTAACACTTGCACTCAGAGGAATGTTCTTCTGAGTTTATTGTTTGTCTGAGCTGTCAGAACTTTGCTTCACAACGATGCAAAGCTTTTTTGACCTGGAAATACTTGCTGCTGACATGAAGTGATGAAAGTGGAAACATATTAGATTTTCTAGCATTGATTCCGCTCAAATTCATGTGTGCATTATTTTTGAACGTTATGGTTTAAGTAAAATTACAGACTGTAGCGCTTATCTGCTGAGTTTTGAAATTGGTGGCATATTAAATGTTTTGATTAAATCATTCAATTTCTAAACACTAAACCCAGGCAGTCCACTGTTTAGTATTATTGTTTGACGCTAGTGTGCAGTGTGAAATTACTTTGTCCACTATTGGGGTAGACGCATTAAAATAGACTAATTAATGCTTTTATTAAATAGGAAACACATACTTTAATTGCAGGTATGCACCAGCACAGTAACATTTGCAATGATGTTTCCAGGCTATAGCTAGATCTTTACGCACTTAAACTCCACAGTATTTGGACTACTGTGTCCAATTCTGGTCACCACACTACCAGAAGAACGTGGAGGCTTTGGAGAGAGTACAGAAAAGGTTTACCAGGATGTTTCCTGGTATGGAGGGTATTAGCTATCAGGAGAGATTGAATGAACTAGGATGGTTCTCCCTAGAGAGACGGAGGCTGACGGGTGACCTGATAGAAGTTTATGAAATTGTTAGGGGTATAGATAGGGTGACAGTTAGAGGCTTTTTCCCAGGGCAGAAATTACAATTACAAAGGGGCACAAGTTCAAGGTGAGGGGGGAAATGTTCAGTGGAGATGTGTGGGGTAAGTTTTTTACACAAAGGGTGGTGGTGGCCTGGAATGCACTGCCAAGTGAGGTGGTTGAGGCAGATACGCTCGCAACCTTTAAGACTTATCTGGATAGACACATGAACAAAGTGGGTATAGAAGGATACAGGCGGTTGGTCTAGGTGGGACACATGATCAGCGCAGGCTTGGAGGGCCGAAGGGCCTGTTCCTGTGCTGTACTGTTCTTTGTTCTAAAATGCATACTTTCATTCACATTTCTGTCATTGACTGTTGCCGTTGTCATTCTGACTCACCTGTAATAATGATCTATAATTTTTATTAGTGTCACAAGTAGGCTTACATTAACACTGCAAGGAAGTAACTGTCTCCTGCCAATAGTACAGGACATTCATTGACAGACTTTAGAATCTTTTTGTTTATTTTCTTCTTGCTTGTTAAGATCACAGGCCTAGAATTGTCTTTGTTTCTGACCGTTACGAAATGCATCTCGTTGCTTAGTTTGGAAGGTAGGTGCACTGGCTGTTTCCAGGCAGGCAGAGTCTGAAAATGGGAGCATATTAGTCAGTAATTAATCAGCTTAATTTCCATGTTTCAGATCAAATGCAGATTCCATGAATGGATTCGTTAAAGTAGGACATTTGACAATTTGGCAAGCAAAGGGAAGAAAGCTCAAAACATTTTAATTGCAACCAAAAAGGCGACACAATATTTATGCCTCTGAAGGTCGTTGACAAAGCTTGTGTTCTTATAACCTTTTGTTTCAAGTAATTTATGTCATACCCACTCGTGCATCATAACTAACTACAGTCGTCCATAAGGAACCGAAATAGAGCAACAAAAGCTGGCATCCTGCCAAGTATCATCCTCGTACAACTTGAGATTTAGAACCTTTGCTGCATAATATTAAATATCACATAGGGAGTAGGCAAGGCTCACAATGTGTAGCTTTCCCAATTACTCACTCGATCTTTGCAGTATGTTTACTACAATTCTTTTCTTCAATGGCAAGAGAAAACTAACGCTCATGTAATGTTCAAAATTGAAATAAAATACAGAAAGAATTTGCAATGACTTGTTGCCTCATCACATCAAGAGATCATTCAAAAAAACTGCATCCCATAAATTCCCTTTTTGCAGGGCTTTCTGTGTCATTGTTATAGGCAAATGTGACACTCTGGGCACAATTTAACTAAATGAGAATCAAGTCCCATAGCGGCAATGTTTAGGCACGTGTTCACTGGCACTCTCAGTGCTGAGAAATATAACGCTATCAAACGGCATTCAGGTTCAACTGGGGGAATCATCAGGGAACGCATGGCGGAGGCTGCGCATAGCCCTGTTTTCGGCAATGAGAAGCTCTGCTCGCTGGAACTCCTCCGTGTAGCAAGAGATCTAGATAGCATTCCAATGTCTGGAGCCCCCACATAGCCCCTGACCCCCCCCCCCCCCCACGCCCCGACTCACTGAGAGGGTCCCTGGCCCCCCCCCCCCCCCCCAACACCCGTGCTGGGCACCCCCGGCCCGATCGCCATCATGCAAAAAATGTCAGTGTGGCATCATGGCAGTGCCAGCCTGGCATTACCCCTGCCAACTGACAGTGCCACCTGGGAAACTTGGCAGTGTTAGGCTGGCACCCAGGTGGTACCAGCAGTGCCAGGGTACCCCCTACACAAAGGACATCCACCTGGGGGCTTCCGATCCTCTGGGAGTCACCCACGAGTGCTGTTCCATCTGCTACCCGTTTCTGGAGACCAGTACTGAAAGGCGCTCACCAGAGGTCTCCGAGGGGAAGGGGATAGATGCCCTGGTTCCTCTCGCGAGGTCTCACAGGAGTGGGGTCTCCCGGCTTCTATTGGGCGCAGTGTGGCCGTTCGATCGTGCCTTCTGTTTCCTCATGTCAAAGTGCAATGGACAGCAAGTGGAATGAATAACCCTCTGTGTTTGATGTGGTGGTTGAGTAATTATGTTGGCTCGACCAACAGGAGAACTCCGCTACTTCTCCATATAGTGCAGTGGGGTCTTTTACACATTTCATCTAGCATTCCATCTGTACCACACTGAAATATCAGTCCAGGTAATGGACAGAAATGCTAAGGGGATGGAGTTGTTCAGTAAGTTAATAAAATATTTAAATTCTTAGGTCTTGAGCAGTATTCTGGCTTTAGCAGGCCGCACACAGATTTCCGGAGCTTTGTACAACTCGCCAGGGTCAACAAGGTGTGAGCACGGCAGTGAATGATCATTTGCTGAAAATATCAGACTGGGGAGCCTTTAAAGAGTGAAATTGCATTGCTGCTCACTCGCCCCTGTGAAACGCTGGTTCTCACACCACCTTTTCTCTGAGTCTGATCTCACTAATGGTGATTTCCAGCATTTTGAAAGTAACTCCACCTGACTTTACTCACCTTGATCTGCATTTTCCTGCTGTCAACCTTGACTGCAGCATGGGAGCAGTTTGTGTACCTTTTTTTTTTCTTTTTATAAATTTAGAGTCGCCAATTATTTTTTTCCAATTAAGGGGCAATTTAATGTGGCCAATCCACCTACCCTGCACATCTTTGGGTTGTAGGGGTGAAACCCATGCAGACATGGGGAGAATGTGCAAACTCCACACGGACAGTGACCCAGGGCCTGGATTCGAACCCGGGTCCTCAGCGCCGTAGGCAGCAATGCTAACCACTGTGCCACCGTGTTGCCCCAGTTTGTGTACCTTTAACATGGAGCTCTAATGAAGAGCAATAGGAGCAGCCTTAGACCAGCAGCATAGCCACTGCAGCTTCATTCTCTGCAGCCACATATTGCTCCGCATGACAGAGGAGGCGGACTCAGTGCTTCAACTTGAAGAAAAGGATGCCGCAGCATGGGGTATATAGACAGAGGATCAGCTTCCTGGACCTGAGGGAGGAACCGTACCTCGGGGGGCCCAGGCTTTCTTGGCCGGTCATTGCTAATATCTGCAGTCTGCAGGAGCGAGACCTCTTTCCAGGAGGGCCAGGTGGGCAAACATTGCCAGTGGTCGGCAAGGTCACCAGAGCACTGTGTTTCTTCACCTCCTTCCAGGGATCGCCCAATCTGCTGCCCACAGGTGACCGAATCCTTGTTTGCCAAGGCCACCACTAGCATTCACATTGCCATATGAGGAGTGGTTGAGGACTCTGAGTCTGTACTCAATGGAGTTTAGAAGGATGAGGTGGGGCGGGATCCTACTGAAACTTACAGAATACTGAAAGGCTTAGAGTGGACGTGGAGAAGATGTTTTGACTGGTAGGATAGATAGAACCCGAGGGCACAGCTTCAGACTGAAGGGACCGAGGTAAGGAAGAGTTTCTTCAGCCAGAGTGAAATTGCATTGCTGCTCACTCGCCCCTGTGAAACGCTGGTTCCCACAGCACCTTTGGTGGTGAATCTGCGGAACTCTTTGCTGCAGAAGGTTGTGGAGGCCAAATCACTGAGTGTCTTTAAGACAGCGATAGATAGGTTTTTTATTAATAAGGGAATCAGGGCTTACGGGGAGAAGGCAGGAGAATGGGGATGAGAAACATATCAGCCAAATGGTGGAGCAGACTCGATGGGCTGAATGGCCTAATTTTACACCTGCACACTAAGGTCGTACGCCACAGATAAGGCCAGTCAGAATTGTGGGCTGTCATTTTTGCTGCACTGGCTAGCTTTCCACAGGTACAGGAGTCATTCACTGCACATGTGGCATTCAAGGCACTCTCAGATCAGCATGGAATCTTCATCAATCGCAAGAATTTCCATCCCCTCAATTTTCAGATATTTATGACACTGGAAAGTGATCAGAAATGTCTGTGATAGATATCCAGGGAGATGTAACGATTCATTTATTCTGTGGCAGTCCCATCGCCTGAGGTTTTCACTCCTCCACACACTGTCAGTGGGTGGCTCCTGAGAATAGATGATTGGAACAATTGCAGCAGAGCATCTACAGGTAAAGCAGATGTTCATGCCACAACAGCCGAGATCAAATGAATGACAACAACAGAACCTTACATTTAAATAGCATCTTTAACCAAATAAGGTGCTTCACAGGAATTTTTTCAAACCAGGTATGGCACCGAGTCACAGACGACATATTAGATCAGATGGCCAAAGACTTGGGCAAAATGGAATGTTTCGAGAAGTCTCTTCAAGTTGGAAAGTGAGGTAGACAGACAAAGAGGCATAGGGAGGGAGTTTTAGATCTTGGGGCCCAGGCAGTTATAGATTTATTGTCACGTGTACTAAGGTACAGTGAAATGTTTGTTCTCCGTATGGTTCAGACCGGTCGTTCCATACGTGAAAAAACGTAGGACATACATAAATACACAACGTAAATACATAGACACAGTCATCGGGTGAAGTATATGGAGTGTAGTACTACTCAGTAGCGAAGATGTGTGAAGAGATCAGTTCAGTCTATAAGAGGCTCATTCAGGTGTCTGGTAACAGCGGGAAAGGAGCTGTTTCTGAACCTGCTAGTGTGTGTTCTCAGACTTTTGTATCTCCTGCCGGATGGAAGAGGTGGGAAGAGAGAATAACCCGGGTGGGAGTGGTCTTTGATTTTGCTGTCTGCTTTCCCAAGGCAGTGGGAGGTGTAGATACACAAGATACAATTTTCTTGTGGTCTTGGGCCGAGCAGTTGCCATACCAGGCTGTTATGCAGCCAGATAGGATGCTTTCTATGGTGCATCTGTAAAAACTGGCAAGATTCAATGTGGGCTCTAATTTCCTTAGTTTCCTGAGGAAGTCTTGGCACTGTTGTGCTTTCTTGGTGGTAGTGTCGATGTGGGTTGACCAGGACAGATTGCTGGTGATGTGTGCACCTAGGAATTTGAAGCTGTCAACCATCGCCACATTGGTACCATTAATGCAGACACGGGTGTGTACGACACTTTGCTTCCTGAAGTCAATGATCAGCTCCTTAGTTTTGCTGACATTGAGGGAGAGATTGTTGTCATTGCACCATGCCACTAGGTTCTCTATCTTCTTCCTGTATTCTGACTCATCGTTGTTTGAGATCTGACCCACTACGGTTATATCATTAGCAAACGATGGAGTTGGAGCCAAATTTTGCCACGCTATCGTATGTGTATATGAGGAATAGTAGGGGGAATATGAAGAATCTACGCAGCCTTGCGGGGCCCGATATTGAGGACTATGATGAAGGAGGTGTCGTTGTTTATCCTTACTGATTGTGGTCTGTGGGTCAGAAAGTCGAGGATCCAGTTGCAGAGGGAGGAGCCTAAAGTCCTAGGTTTTGGAGCTTTGATATGAGCTTGGCTGGGATTATGGTGTTGAAAGTGGAGCTGTAGTTAATGAATAGGAGTCTGACGTAGGAGTCCTTGTTGTCGAGATGCTCCAGGGATGAGTGTAGGGCCAGGGACATGGCGTCTGCTGTGGACCGGTGGTGGCGGTATGTGAATTGCAGTGGATCAAGGCATTCTGGGAGTGTGGAGGTGATGTGCCTCATGACCATTCTCTCGAAACACTTCATTACGACTTAAGTCAGGGCCATCAGGCGGTAGTCATTGAGGCAGGTTGCCTGGTTCTTTTTTGGCACCGGTATGATGGTGGTCTTCTTGAAGCAGGTGGGAACCTCAGAACGGAGTAGGTCCGCAATGACCAGGGACTCCGCAGGACCCGTTGCTTTCCATGGGTTCACTTTCAAGAAGGCCGATCTGACTTCTGAAGCTGTGATGGTGGGTATGGGTGCGTCCGAGGCTGCTGGGGCAGTTGACAACATAGAATGCATTGAGTTCATTGGGGAGCCGGGTCGGGCGCTTTGGGAGCCAGGGGAGCTTCGTAGGCCGGACTGGGAGCCAGGTCGACTTCTACTTGAGGCCGTGTTCGCGCCTTTACATTGGGCGTCTTCCGCTTCCAGGTCGAGGTCAGGGTCGGGTCGCTGGATGACTCCTACCGGGTCGGGTCATGTGGGTTTGTCCATGGACGTCGGAAGATCTCCAGACCTGTAAGTAAACAGTAAAGATGGTGGAGCAATTAAAATTGGGTGTGCACAAGAGGCTAGACTTAGAGGAGCACAGCTATCTCCGAGGCTTTTGGGAGTGGAGGAGGTTAGAGATAGGGAGGCGTGAGGCAATGGAGGGATTTTAAAAAAGGCTGAAAATTTTAAAATCAAGGCACAGCTTTACCAGTAACTGAAAATGTTGGTCAGGAAGCACGGGGATGATAGTTGAACAGAATGTGGTGCGAGTTAGGACATGGCCAGCAGAGTTCTGGATGGCCTCAAGTTCATTGATGCTAAAATGTGAGAGAGCAGCTAGGAATGTATTGGAATGGCATCTAGAAGGTCCTACTGCTGCCCAATGGCAGACCATCTCCACAAAACATGCCGCGGGGGGGGGGGGGGTTGGAATTTTATCCTGGAGGTAACAAAGGCATGAATGAGGGCTTCAGCAGCAGATGAGCCAACATCGGTGTGAAGTCAGGCAACGTTGAGGCAGTGGATATAGATGGTGAAAGTGATGGCATGAATATGAGCTTGGAAACACACCTTGGGGTCAAATGTGACACCGAGATTGTGAATAGACTGGCTTAATCTCTGACTATTGCCAGGGAGAGGGTGCGAGTCCCTCCTAAGGGAGGCAACTTCCAGGCAGGTTGTCAGGATCTCATGGATACCCGTATCAGACACAACCGATTTAGTTTGCTTTCTGAAAAGATTGACAGCTCGTCGAGATTGGGTCAGTGGGCAGGGAATGGAGTTTGGAACGGGCACTTCAGTATTCCCGAAATGTAATTGGAGGAGATTTCTGCTCACTGGATTTCAGATAAACAGTTTGATCATTTAGCAGCTGTGCTGGAATCGAGACATGTGGGTCCTGATGTAGAGCTGGAGGTCAGCAGGGTAATAACAATTAACTCGACATTAGAACTTCTACCCGCAGGGGTGAAGAACTGACAGGCCATGACTTGGCAAAGCTGGCATTGGACAAAGCCTGAGAAACTGTTTTGTAACAATGCAGGAGTAATGAAACTGAGGCAGTGAATTTCTTACTGCTGCTTTAGCTTGAATTCTCATTTTCTGCCCTTCTTTGTCTCTGTGTCTGTCTAGCTGTTGCATGTACTTGCTGTCAATCTTTTAAGAGAGCAAACTAAAGCACTTGTGTCTGATATAGGTGCCTGCAAGATCCTGACAATATGGCTGGAGGCCGCCCCAATGGGGCATTTTACAGGCACTGTAGAAACCTCAATGCCAGGAACATTGCACAACTAACAGAGGCTTCCCCGATCAACTGATCTTCAAGTTATTTCTTCTCAAAAGGTTATGTAGCTATTGGTTCAGCAGCAAAATATTCATCAATATGTTAAGAAGTCCCTAATTCAATGGTTGATATTTCTAAAACAGGCTGAGATGTACATAGACAGCAAATTACATTTAATTAAAAATACAAGTACAAAGGTTAACACCCTCACTTGAAAGGATTATTTCATAAGTGAAATAATTAAATGCTTGTATCGAATGTAAATCCCTTTAAATGTCACTAATTAATTGAGAATAATGTTAAAGAATCTACATTACACAGGAAAACTGATACTGTCGAGACCGAGATTATCTAGGGTCAATTTAGCGGAAAAAGTTCATGTAATTTTGGGCATGATTACTTGGGTGTTTCCCAATGGCTGTGCTGGCGAGATCGCTACCTGTATTTAGCGGCACTTAGTGCCGAAAATGAGCACCCACGTGCTTCAGGCCAGTACTGGCTGTTTAATGCCTGGCAGCTCCCCACTAACAAGCTCCCTTACAACTCACTTCCAGCCAACGCACAAGTATTGCACCACACAGACCTGCTCTATGCTTCGGTGATGCCAGCCTGGCCAGGCTTGTGGATGCCGTGGATGCAAGGTGGGACAATCTGTTCCCTCAAGGGAGTCGGACGACGAGCAGCATGGTTACCAATGCCACCTGGGAGGCAGAAGCAGCGGCCGTCAGGTCAGGTAGCGTGACCAGGAGGACCGCTGTACAGCGCAGAAAGGAGACAAACAACCTCCACCAAGCCGCAAGGGTAAGTTAACATCAGCCCTCTGGCATCAGTTCCAGCTACCACCTCCAGACCTCCGAATCCCTCGCCCAACAAGTCAGCGGCTGGCACCTCGTACTCTCTCCAATCCGATCACTGCACTTGTGCCCCAGTAACACACTGGCACCCACCAGCACAACTGCTCCAAGTCAAGGTAAGGTGCCCACATATGTCACTTGCCCCCACCCCATGCACCAAGTGCATGGCTCACAATGCCCCCTCTCTGACCCCACAGGAGAAGCTAGCTCATAATAGGCGTGAGAGGGCCTAGACAGGCGGTGGAGTTCCAGATATCAGAGTCCTCACCCATTGAGGATCTGACCCTGGAGATCGCAGAGTTGACCAAGGAGAGAATAGTCATGGACAGAGAGGTTGACGTACGCACCGCAGAGGTGAGGATCCACTGCCCCTTTACTCAGATGGCCTCCCTCAGGTGAGTTGTTAATGCCAGACAAAATGATGCTTCCCTCTCGCTGACCACATATCCCTTCTCTCGCAGGATCTCCACCTGATGGGGCCAGGCTATCCAGGGTGCCGTCCCCTGTCCTGCCCCCCCCCCCCCCCCCCCCCCCCCCCCCACACTCTCCCGCCACCCAAGTGAACACCTTGGAGGAGAGCTCCCTGGAAACCATAATTGAGGCATCACAGCCGTCATCCCCATCTTCCATGAGCGCAGAGACAAAAACCTTGCTGGGTGACACAAGTGGACAGGCCTCTAGGGCACAGTGTGCACCTCAAGATGCTGATGCACATCAGATGGAGGCAGGAACATCCAAGGCAGTCAGCAATTAGAGGCCTGCTGGATCCCAGGAATCAGCTGAGTCCCAGTCAGATGTCGACTGGGCAAGATTGTCCTGGAACAGATGCAAATGCTAAGGCACGGCTGTGTGATTCAGGAGGGGAGGTCAGCGACACCCTGTCAAGTGCATAGCCAATTGGAGGGGTCCCAAAGGCTATGGGCGCAGTAAAGGGCGCTGGCAACACATGACATCGAGGCCAGCATTGCTAGGGTGGCGATTGCAGTGGAAAGTCTGGGCCTCGACGTCAGCGCCTCGAATGGTGATGTCTAAGGCATGGCTCAGTCTGTGATTCTCCCCCTGGCATACGGTCATGAACCTCGATCCCGGTGTCGGGCTAGTCGGAGCATCGCGTTTGGATCATCGCTTGGCGATGACCCAGATCTTCCTCCAACGCCTGATTCTCTGTCCCATCGGGAAACGCACTTCGGGCATTTTGTATCAGTGGAGCGATTGAGACAGGTGGTGAGATGAGGCTGTTTTTCATAGACATACAAATCTGCACAGTGTGTGTGGGTAATCTATAAGTGGGGAAAGTATTCCAAATCAGTAATCTGTTGCACACTCACATGTCATCTGGAATAGGCATTACTGGATAGGACTAAGGAATTGAAAATCGAGTTGATTTTCTCAATTTTCCAGGACGTTGTGGTCATTTCTATCAATGCAGCTGCTGCGTCAGCTCAGCTAACTCAGTACAGAGCAGCAAATGTGCAGGGGCCTTCTGGCATGTGTGTCTACTTGTCACTCTATCTGAACTAACTGAGTCACCAGAGAAACCCGAATCCTCTGTGATAATAGTGTTTGCAGCACATATAAAAGTTTATTCGGCTACATTTGTGACATACCTTTGATATAAAAAGCTCACAATTTCTGTGGTTGGCCCTGGGTGTCTCAGGCACGAGAATATTGAGTTATCTGTGAAGCCTGATCCAAAAACATTTTGAATGCAAGACTGAAATGCCTGTTATTCTCTTTGCCCTGCAAATCCTGAAACAAATGTGGAAGATTTATCAGCAGAATCAGTGCGATGTATTCTTTCTGAAAGGCAACCTGAAGGCTCTTGAGATCGCTGATGCTGGAATCCATAACCTTTTGTTGCAGACATTTTCAAATGATCTTCACTTTGAAAGAACAATTCCTGTCTTTGCCCTGAACGACCGAGCTGTGTGCACTTGTTTTTGATTCCCCACACCAAAGGAATTCTATGTTATCAAATCCTTTCAACGATTTAAACACCTCAATCAACTTGTCTCTTAATCCCCCGTACTCAAAGGAGTGCAAGCCATGTTTGTGCAACCTGTCCTCATAACTTAACCCTCTAAGCCCTGGTGTTGTACATCGAACAGAGCTTCATAATAATAACAATAATCATCTTTTATTGTTACAAGTCATAGAATCATAGAATTTACAGTGTAGAAGGAGGCCATTCGGCCCATCAAGTCTGCACCGGCCCTTGGAAAGGGCACCCGACCTAACCCCACTCCTCCACCCTATCCCCGTAACCTAGTAACCCCATCTAACCATTTTGACACTAAGGGCAATTTAGCATGGCCAATCCACCTAACCCGCACAACTTTGGACTGTGGGAGGAAACCGGAGCACCCGGAGGAAACCCACGCACACACAGGGAGAATGTGCAGACTCCGCACAGATAGTGACCCAAGGCAGGAATCGAACCTGGGACCCTGGAGCTGTGATGCAATTGTGCTAACCACTATGATACCGCCTCAACCCTCAACAAGCTACATTTAATGCAAAATTCACTAAGTTACTTGTTTCCACCCCCCACCACCATCTCCCCCCCCCCCCCCCCCCCCCCCTTCCCAAACAACTCTGGTCTGCCATTCCACAGCATCTGATTTCAACAGTGTTTTAAAATCTCCCCATGGTCTCGGACAACCCCGACTTCTTTTGCCTTTCATCCCGAGTTCTATCTCCCTGCTTTTCCACACCTGTGTCAATTCCTCTTTATCCCTCATTCCCTCTGCTCTTCTGTTGGTGTTGCTCCTGCTCTCGGGAATTTAATAATAATAATCTTTATTGTCACAAGTCGGCTCACATTAACACTGCAGTGAAGTTACTGTGAAAAGGGCAACACGGTAGCATGGTGGTTAGCATAAATGCTTCACAGCTCCAGGGTCCCAGGTTCGATTCTCGGCTGGGTCACTGTCTGTGCGGAGTCTGCACGTCCTCCCCGTGTGTGCGTGGGTTTCCTCCGGGTGCTCCGGTTTCCTCCCACAGTCCAAAGATGTGCGGGTTAGGTGGATTGGCCATGCTAAATTGCCCGTAGTGTCCTAAAAAGTAAGGTTAAGGGGGGGTTGTTGGGTTACGGGTATAGGGTGGATACGTGGGTTTGAGTAGGGTGATCATGGCTCGGCACAACATCGAGGGCCGAAGGGCGTGTTCTGTGCTGTACTGTTCTATGTTCTATGTTCTAAAAGCCCCTAGTCACCATATTCCGGCACCTGTTCGGGTACACAGAGGGAGAATTCAGAATGTCTAAATTACCTACAAGCAAGTCTTTCGGGACTTGTGGGAGGAAACCAGAAATTCTCCATTCAGTTCCCCATGCCTTCGCTCAAACCCCTCAATCTTCAACCAAACCCTCGATTTCCCCATCTTAATTTTTCCTTTTGTATTGTATTAGTTTTCTCCTTGCTATAGAGTGCTGTGTGATTTCTCAGTACTTTACTGGGGCGGAGAAACTACATCTTCTTCGCAGCCTTCAGCACATCATCAATGAAGATGAACATCTTGCCAAGGTCATCCCCACACCCCCACTGGCCTTCAAACAACCGCGCAACCTCAAACAAACCATTGTTTGCAGCAAATTACCCAGCCTTCAGAACAGCGACCACGACACCACACAACCCTACCAGGGCAATCTCTGCAAAACATGCCAGATTATCGACTTGGATACCACCATTACACGTGGAAACACCACCCACCAGGTACGCGGCACATACTCGTGCGACTCGACCAATGTAGTCTACCTCATACGCTGCAGGAAAGGATGCCCCGAAGTGTGGTACATTGGCGAGACCATGCAGACACTGCGACAATGAATGAACGGGCATCGTGCGACAATCACCAGGCAGGAATGTTCCCTTCCAGTCAGGGAACACTTCAGCAGTCAAGGGCATTCAGCCTCTGATCTCCGGGTAAGCGTTCTCCAAGGCAGCCTTCAGGACACGCGACAACGCAGAATTGCCGAGCAAAAACTTATAGCTAAGTTCCGCACTCATGAGTGCGGCCTCAACCGGGATCTTGGATTCATGTTGCATTACATTCACCCCCCACCATCTGGCCTGGACTTGCAAAATTCCACCAACTGTTCTGGTTTGAGACAATTCACACCTCTTTAACCTGTGATTATCCATCTCTCTGGATCTGTAATGATTTGATAACCTGCAAATGCTTGCATTCCAAGCATTGTCCGGCATCTCTGACTTTGTCTATATAAATGTTTCTGGATCATACCTCTCCATTCACCTGAGGAAGGAGCTGCGCTCCAAAAGCTCGTGTTTGAAACAAACCTGTTGGACTTTAACCTGGTGTTGTAAGACTTCTTACCGATTTCTCACAGACGAGGAATGCTATATAAATGTATGTAATTGTGCTCAGTTGTAGTCAATCTTTTTTTTCAAAATTCTCAGTTCTTGGCTTTCTTTCTGGTGTAAAAGTCAAGCATAACTTGCATAAAAGTTTCTATCAGTGACAGCTTTTTTTGAAGTCGTTTGCAAAACAATGAAACCCCTTACATTGCAATATTGCTTTAAGGGAAAATATTCCGTGACCCTAGAAAAATAATTTCCCATTAATAATAATAATAACAATAATCATCATCATCATCGTTATTGTCACAAGCAGGCTTACATTAACAATGTAATTAAGTTACCTTGAAAAACCCCAGTTGCCACATTCTGGCACCTTTTCGGGTCACAGAGAGAGAATACAGAATGTCCAATTCACCTAATAAGCACATTTTTCGCAATTGTGGGAGGAAACCGGAGCACTCAGAGGAAACCCACGCAGTCAGGGGGAGAGCGTGCAGACTCTGCGCAGACAGTGACCAAGACGGGAATCGAACATGGGACCCTGGCACTGTGAAGCAACAGTGCTACCCACTGTGCTACTGTATGCAAATGAGTTTTGCGCCAACATCAAGCGGATTTTCCATTCCGCCACAGTGGATACCAGCAACAGATCCCGCTGTAAATTCATGCTTGTGCAAAACCATCTTTTTGGGCCTCTCACTAACTTCTACCCCTCCCCCCCCATCATTGAACCCACCAGATGGGGCCTGTGAGAATTCCATCCCGTGTGTGACATGGAGGACATACCACCTGCCATTTTTAGTAGAAAATAATAATAGAAACAATGAAAATAAACCTTTACCTTAAAATGAGGTCAGATTAATGTAACTGTTGTGTCCAAGTCTGGGGCGGGATTCTCCAGTTGCCGACGCCGAAATCGCATTCGGCAATCGGCTGGAGAATCACAGTTCCCCACCAAATCGGGGGTGGTGCCGCTTTCGTGGTGCACTCTGCAAGTATGCCGCACCACGTATCGACGGCCTCAGGACATTGCCAGAGACCCACCCACCAATGCTCTGTCCCCGGCGGCCGAGTTCCCAACGGCATCAGTCGTGTGTGCTATCATGCGTCGGGAACTCAGCGTAGCATCTGCGGACTCAGTCCAGCGTCGCCACAGTTGAGGGAGTGCCAATCCGCGGGCAAGGGGATACTTTATTAGGGGCTGGGGGCACTTTGTGGGTTGGTTGTCTGGGACGCGCAAGCCGGTCAAAGGGGAGCACTGTTTTGCGGGCCGGATCCGCGAGCAGCCTCCGCCATGTAGCACGCCACGGCCGTTGCAGGCTGCCACCATGCACTTGCGCGGCCACGGACCCGGCTATTCTCCGGGCCATATCGGCAGCTAGAGCCAGGTGCTCTATGCTGCCGGCATACTAGCCCCCAGCAAAGCGGGGAATTGGTGGCTGTTTTACACCATTTCTTCTGCCACTGTTGTCCCTTGCTGGCGTGGGACATAGCCTCAGAATCGGAGAATCCAGCCCCTGATTTTTGTCACAATTTTACTTAAATCCTATTCAGCAAAGTAGTACTGCTGAAAGGACTGAGAATCCATGAATTTTTTTGTCACACTTATGCAATGTACCAAGAAATGCTTTAGGTGATACATAACATTCTACAGTGTCACATCTGAGAACCCTTACGTGCAGAAGGCAATCATCATTGACTGAGAGCGTATCAACCTCTTGAAAGAATATTGATCCCAAAAATCCTGATCTCCATTTGATTCAATGTTCTTCATCAATAGTAAAATTAGAAAGTTCAATTCTCAGTGTGTATAGTTTTGTATACAACTCACTTGTATAGTTTTGTCTCGTGGATTCAATTAATCACATGTTTGAAGTGAAGGAGTTGTTAAAAATCATTGAGGTATAACCACTATTGCAAAGTCTCAAGCACCACCGCCAAAAAATAATTAATGTGGGATTCAGTCAAAATGTTAATAGCGTGTAACTGAATAAGTCATCTTGGATCTACTACTGTGTTTAATGCAATACCTGTACTAATTCTTTCTTGAATAATTAAAAAGCCAATAGGGGTTCAGGCTTTTCATTGCAATATTGTCTTGACACCTTTGACTATCTCCTTTTCAAAGCTGGTATTTTTTTAATGGTGGTTTAAACATTTCTGTTAAATCAATGCCAGGAGGGTTGTTAAAATTTATCAGCCTAGAAATTGCCGTGTGATATCCATGTTCAAAAGCTTATTGTGTTTGCATGACAATACCTTTTCTGCAATTTAATGAAGGCATTAACCCATTCATTTTAAATAAGTTAATGCCTTTGTTAAAATAACAGACATGTAATTTATTAAAAAGGCATCCAGTGCATTTGAAGGCAGTAATTTTTGGAGATTTTGCCTGTGCCCTCAGAATAAGTACGTTAGTCTTTTTCAGATCAATGGGACACAACACTGAAATTCAGTTTGCATGTGACCGTATGTGTGTTGGAGAGAATAAAAAGGGTGGGATTTTCTGGCCCTTTCTGACAATGGGACCGTCCATTCTGCTGACGGTGACCCCCCTGCCCGGTCCCTCCGGCAGCGGGGATTGTGATCAACAGGAAATCCTGTTGACAGTGGTGGAACAGGAAGATCCCATCACTGACAAATGGCGGGTCGTCTCCACCACCGCAGAACACACCCAAAGATTGCGGTGGGAGAATGTGTCACCCCACATTCTTCATGATTGGGGCAGCAAGGTAGCATAGCGGTTAGCACAGTTGCTTCACAGCTCCAGGATCCCAGGTTCAATTGCCACCTTGGGTCACTGTCTGTGTGGAGTCTGCACGTTCTCCACGTGTGTGCGTGGGTTTCCGCCGGGTGCTCCGGTTTTCTCCCACAGTCCAAAGATGTGCAGGTTAGGTGGAGTGGCCATGATAAATTACCCTTAGTATTCAAAAAAAATGTTAGCTGGGGTTAGGTGGATTGGCCATGCTAAATTGCCCGTAGTGTCCTAGAAAAAGTAAGGTTAAGGGGGAGTTGTTGGGTTACGGGTATAGGGTGGATACGTGGGTTTGAGTAGGGTGATCATGGCTCGGCACAACATTGAGGGCCGAAGGGCCTGTCCTGTGCTGTACTGTTCTATGTTCTATGTTAATGGGTTATGGGAATAGGATGGAGGTGTGGGCTTAAGTGGGGTGCTCTTTCCAAGAGCCGATGCAGACTCGATGGGCCAAATGGTCTCCTACTGCACTGTAAATTCTATGAATTAGAGAGTAGTCAAGAGATATGAGTATCAAGTTAAGATTGGCACAGCCCTGTACAAGATACACAACTGATGAAATGAGGAGCAAAATCTCTACTGCACTGCCCAGAAGAAAGTACCTTCAAGTTGGATGTGAATCACTTTTTGCAACTATACAATTGGTTAATAATGGATTCTTTAAATAAGAGGATTTCCATTTGTATAGTCTTTCACAACTTTAGGACATCCTAAAGTGCTCTACCACATTGAAACACTTTGGAAGGATAGGGAAAGACAGCAGCCAATTTGTGGCAACAATGAAATAAATGGCCCGATGATATGTTTTGTTCTGAGTGATGTTGCTTGAAGGTAAATATTGGCCAGGAAATTGGCACAGGTGGGCCTTGGTTTAATGTCCCATCCAAAAGATGCACCATTCCCTCAATATTTCATTGACGTTTGGGTTACGTGTCCAGGTTTTTGGAGTAGAGTTGAAAACCTCTCTCTTCTAATTTAAAGGGCAGAATGGAGTTCCTGAACCACGGCTGATGCTGCTCATCCTCATTGGTTTTGAGAACATTTGACTCCCAAAATCCATTTTGAGACAACGTCCCATTACAACCATTGATAGCTAAGCTTCCTTTCAATCATTTTCATTTTTATGTCGCTCAATTCTTACTATTCTTGGTGTGAGGCAGATACGGGAAACACTTTTGCTCTTCCTGATGAACTTTTTTTTCCTTTTAAATTTAGAGTACCCAATTCTTTTTTTTTCCAATTAAGGGTGATTTTAGTGTGGCCTACCAGGTACATTTTTGGGTTGTAGGGGTGAGACTCACGCAGACACGGGGAGAATGTGCAAACTCCACAAGGTCAGTTTCCTAGGGTTGGCATCGAACCCGGGTCCTCGGCGCCGTGAGGCAACAGTGCAAATCACCGCACCACCTTGTCGCCCTTATTCCTGACCAATATAAAAGCAGTGAATACGTGCTGCATTGCCAGCTCCTTCCTCCCTTCAATACCAGGTCTCCCAATCCCTGGGAATCCCAGCTGGCCACGTTAAATTTAAATGACTGGTGAAATCTGAGGAACTGAGTCTCATTGAACGATGATAATCATGGATCTACCTCACATCCCTAGGTGGTGCTCGGATGTAACAAAACCCATTGTGGTTAAAATGGAAGAAGGCGCAATTACTTTGGGCGTGCTTTACCCAAATGGGAACAGAGTCCTATAGCGGGTGATTAGCCAGGTGTTTCCTGGTACTTGGAGCACCAAGAAATACCAGTCTATTGAACAGCGATTCGGGTAGATCAGGGCCTCAGCAGGGAACGCATGGCCAAGGTCACACTTAGACCCGTTTTCTGGACTGAGGAGCTCTGCCCGCCGGAACTCCTCAGTGCAGGGAGAGATCGAGACACCATTTCTAAATGACGTCCTGAACTCTTGACCACCCAAAGTGACCTCTGACCACCCCCCCATGTCCCATCTCAGCTATAAGGGGGTTGTCAGCTCTTCTGTACCCACGCAGCGCACCCCAGGGCCCAATTCCCATTGCGCAGAAAATGCCAGCTTGGCACCTTGCCGGTGCCACTGCCATTGCCCCCAGAGCACCTTGGCAGTGCCAGGCTGCCACCCAGGTGCGCCAGCATGCTTGTCCGGCAGTGCCAGGGTGCCACCCTGCCCCGAGGGCAAGCACCTGGATGCTGCCAATCCTCTTGGAGATACCCACACATGCCATTCTGTTTGATCCTCTGGGGGTACATCTGATTAGATCTCGGGAATGCACATTAGAGTGAGACTACATGTTAGACCACACGAGGCATGGTGGGCAGGGTAGATACCGTCGAGAGATCTCCCAGCATCTACCAACTGCTCTTCAAGCACACTGCGGACGGTAGATCTCACCCTTTGTGTTGTGTTTTACATATTTGCTGATTTGACACTCCTTGTTTCATGCTGGCGGGGGGGGGGGGGGGGGGGGGGGGGGGTGGAAATTGCCCCTAATTAGTGCATCGGCATTGAAGAACCAGGCGAATGAGCAACAGGACAAAACATGCACTGATTAAAGGAAAACATCAGACAAGTGTGTTGTGAGTGCCTTTATTGAACATTAATCTGATTTATAGATGTGGACTAATATTGGTTATGGCTAATTATTTATTTCGTTATTTTTAAATTTTATTTATTTTAATTATTATTGCAGCTGAACAGTTATGGTCTAATATTGATTTCAGCTTTGATTCAAGCATTCATCCCTCTGAGTCAGAAGGTTTTGGGTTCAAGGCTAAAGTATCTAGGCTGAAGCTTTGGTGCAGCAATAAGAGAGTCGACACAGTGCACCGTGTCGTCATTTGAATGAGAGTTTAACTCAAGGCCCCACCTACCCTCTCCTGTGGGTGTAACAGATCCCATTGAAGGGAAAGAGTGGAGCTCCCCCAGTGTGCTGGCCAACATTCACCCCTCAGCCATCATTGCAGAACGCTTTAATTGGTCATTTATCTCATTTTTGTTGATGGAATCCTGCTGCGCTTTGATTTGTTAGTGCATTTTCCGTGTATTAGACAGTGCTTCAAGGGCACTTTATTGGCTTTGCGATGTCTTGACACCGTGAAAGGCACAATATAAATGCAAGTTCTTTCTTTTAGTGTAATTATAGTGACAGATTGGATAAAACATCAATCGCTTGAATGGATTTATTTAGTCATCCAATTCTTGTTACACGGGAGTTCAAGTCGAACGTGTTGCTGTAACACTGATGATCCAATGTGTGTTCCTAACTGTTGGGGGGGGGCGGGGGTCAGTTTTGGAAACACTGCTCTTATCTTTACAAGGCTTTGAGGTTTTTTTTTTGGATTAATGTCATTGATTACACTTGCCTTCATGTTCACTTTTAATTTAATTGTATTTCTAGCAACAATATTGTTGTTGACTCTCTAGGGTGAAGTGCTGGAGCTGTTAATGAGCTTCCAAATAAAATAAATTACTGAGAAAATGAAAGAATCTAGTTTTCTTCCCCTCATTAGTGAGATGTAGTTGCAATATCAGACGCTCTCGCTGAGCAAATGAGTTCTTAAAGGTCAAAACACAAGGCTACAATTTAGTATAATATTGAATAAGAAAATGTTTAGTATGTGCCCTCACTTTTGAATAGACTTGCATACAACACATAAGCACTTAGTGGAACTTCCCTTTCTGGTTCATATTGAAAACCAACACAGGCAGTATTATTGCACAGTATAATGTTTTAATGATTCGTAGAGGCACTTCAATGTGGGTTGAAGTGACCTTCTAGAGATTTGCTCCCACATTCTGTGTCAGGGAGGAAAGCAAAGTAAGATACTGCCTGAATATTATATGCAACAGTTTAAAAAATTGATTTTGAATAGTTTTAACATACACTGTGCAGGCTGAGGTTTGTGCCTCGGCAGTTCTATTTACCAATGCCCAGGGCAGAGGTGGGAGCACCACCATTGACCTCAGCATGCCTAAGAAAGAACAGGCTTTCCACTCCTAATGCCCATCCGTGATTCCTGCTGTAAGTTGACATGTGAGACCGTCGGGATGAGAATAGGAGTGGTTGACCTGTGTTTGAATGACCTGTTAACTCTCACAGTCCAAGGTCACAGAAGAACAGACAATAGAGTGAGGTAGTCAGAGGGTTGCTGGTGCTAATGGAAGTGGATACCAATATGTGTCTTGTTATATTACTATATTGTAATATAAATATTACTCTTTTGTCTCGCCGAGTTGTATTGAATTCTTATGAGAAATAGTCAAAGTCCTCCAGATGATGACAAATCATTTATTGAGTAATATATATTAATATTGTGAGTTCTTTTACTTTATACTAGACTAGTAAAGCAAATAAGTAAGTTCAGATTAAAATAACAATTATGATAATACAGCACACTCTGATCTGATCACATCTTCACCCGAACTGTTCTCCACACATACTAACTAAAGAAAGAGCGGGAAACTCCTTATATAGCTCCTGTTAGTGTTGCCATCTAATGGTCATCTGTCTGTACTTCATTTACATTAACTGAACATGTATTGACACATACAGAGATCACCACGTTCCCCTTTTTTGTGTTACACTTTTCTATTTACACCAAAAAGAAAATTGTATATGATAAATGCAGTATTCCGTTATGCATTGCACAGTAAATAAGAAATAATCACTCAAAAGTTCATAAATTCATACTTGCTCATTGTCTCCCAGGATCTGATGCTCAGAATGTATTTTGTGTGTTGTGCACAGCCTTCTCCTGAAAGCATAAAATAAAATAACTCATGTTGGAATAATACATAGAACACAACATACAGTGCAGAAAGAGGCCATTCACCCATCGTGTCTGCAGCACACCCACTTAAGCCCTCACTTCCACCCTATCCCCCTAACCCAATAGCCCTCCTAACCTTTTTGGACACTAAGGGCAATTTAGCATAGCCAATCCACCTAATCTGCACGTCTTTGGACTGTGGGAGCAAACCGGAGCACCCGGAGGAAACCCACACAGACACGGGGAGAACGTGCGGACTCCGCACAGACAGTGACCCAGCAGGGAATCGAACCTGGGACCCTGGTGCTGTGGAGCCACAGTGCTAACCACTATGCTACCATGCTGCCCCCAATGTATATATTTATGTAATAATATTGGTAAGTAATCGAGGCTAAGGTACCCAGGCTGTGTGTTTGCTAAAGCTGAAATTAATGAGTCGGAAATGAGTGAAATAATTTTATGATTTCAACTATTTACTTGGTTACAGATGAAGGACTAATGGAATTGTGTTTTGATTGCTGGAGATTCCCTGGAGTGTAGATAATTTATGAGGGAATGGTGTGTAGTTGTAGTTGAGCAAGTCATGGAGATTAGAGAGATACAGATGGTGTAATTAATGGGAGGAGCCAGGTCTGTCTGTAGTTTTGCAGTTGCCTGCAAAATATTTTATTTTATTAAATAATATTTTAAACTGAACAGCAGTTAGCCGTAGGATTTGTGTCTGACAGGACAGAAGTGTACTCTTGAAATAAAATATTCCAAAATTCTCTAAGCTGAGCAAGTAACCAGTTGTGTTAACTTTTATTTCTAGGTGGCATTTGAACTGCCACCTGGGCTGCTTAATTGGAGTTAGTAGCAGGTATAGATAGTAATGTTCAAGTTTTTCCCTGTGTTTAAGAACTGTCTGACTGATAATTGTAAAACAATTTCTTTGATGTTCATGGGCTTGATTATGTGTTTAAATTAAAGTTTTTTTTTAACATAAAAGATACCTATTGGTCAGAGTCATCCCTCCTGGGGTGAAGTATCCTTTCCTCACAAATTTACAAATTTTAAAAAAATGTTTGGGGTTCTCATCTGGTATCCTAACAAATGTTGGGGCCTGGTCCGGTATCCTAACACCTTGCAGCAAGCAGGTGGCTTATGTGTGGAATTGCGTGACCTATTTGTGCTGTGCGAGCCATTGTGATAACAGCAATGTGGAGAGTGCTGTTAGCATCTCCCTTTCAGCATTGAGAGTATGTAAGGGTCCTCCAGACACATACTAATGCTGCCTAATAAGCCATAATTTGACTTCTCAGTTCAGTAGACCAATTGTTGTTATTGAAATAATACATTTGGCTCTACATTTCCCTAATGGTATTAACTCTTCTATTTACAGAACACTGAAATCCTCAACACTGCAATTCTAACTGGCAAAACGGTGGCAGTTCCTGTGAAAGTAATTGTGGTGGAAGAGGACAGCACGGTGACGGATGTGTCCGAGTTTGTTGCATGTAAATCATCAGATCAAAATGTATTGAAGGTATGGTGAAGGAACTCCCATCATTCTCCTGTTCAGCTCTGATAATATAACAGTGCAGAATACAGTCTGCACCTTTGTCCCCTTTTGTGAGAGTTTGATGTAAATACAATTAATCACTGGGTTGGGAAAGAATCAGAATGAGATGTCTCTTCTTGTGTCCTAATTCCAAGTGACAGGAAAGCTTTGGTGTGTATTTCAGCAGTCAGGTTTGCATAACATAGCTATGAAGGTATTTTTTTGAATACTGCTAATCATTTTGACATATTTTAAACTCAAACCAGTGTTTGCAATGGCGTTTGAGGTTTTTCTGTTCAGCATGTCATGTAGCCTGGCATGTAGCTCTTTAATGACGATCCAGAGGTTGGCTGCTTTGAAGATGGCCAAATGGTGCAGCACATTAGAACGCCAGCAATTTGGAGATCAGGGCTCGCGAGAGAGCCCCGCACGATAAGCTCTTTATCTGACCCTTGGCACCTATGTCAGCATTGTGCAAGGACAGGGCACTACTCTATCAGGAGGGGGTGAAGCATCCATGAAACTGCTCTCCTGCATCTCTGACAGCTGGAGCAGTGGTTGAGGCCTGAGATCTGGTCTCTCATCTAAAACCCTGGCACTGGCACAGAGGTACTTGGAAAGAGGAAGGGTGAAAGCGCACCTTTAAAAAACACCTTCACGAGGAGCGGTTACTGGTTTCGGTTCCTACAGCGATACCTCAGTTAAACTCAGCATTATACTCGTACTTAATGCCCCCACTTCTGAATTTACAGAAAACAAAGGGTTGACATTTCACAGGACTTCCACTAAGAACAGGAGAATCCCATGGAATTTCACCCTGAGTAGTTAAGTGTTGTGTAAAGTTATAGGGACTAACTAGCTCACTTAACGTAATCACTGTTTGTATCTCAGACCCATGCTTTGCAGACAATGGCAGCTCACTCCCCTCTGATTAACTCCGCACCACCAAATAGTGGACCACATAAGAAGCCGTTCAGCAGCCAGCTTAACTGCTTATCCATAACACGGTATGATATACCAACGTGCAATTTCCACTCGAGAGGGCAGCTGAGAGGGTGAAGCTGGGTCCACCGATTCCAGAGGCTAATGCTAGGAGGACTTATGGCTGGGAAAATGCCAAAGAGAGCTGGTTGGAAGGCCCATCTTGGTTGTTAGAAACATAGTCCCAATTGGTTTAGATTATTTTAGGCCTTTGAGCTCACACCCCACACCCTCCCCTCCATCTACCCCCCCCCCCCCCCCCCCCCATGCCAACTTAGTGGCAACTCACCCAGTATCCACCATGAGCAGATCCCAGGAAACATGTGGAAATGAAAAAAAAATACCTTCCTAAATTCTAATACAATTCTCACTAGACAGACTTGATAGTGAGAAAACTCCCCTTAATGGAATGATTAGAACATTTTAGTCTCCCCAAGTGGTTAATGACTATAAAAAAACAAATTTCTGTTCATATCCCAAAGTTTTTAATGGCACCTTTAAAATACCAATCAAACTGTGAACTCATAACCATTTTCTGAGATAATTGTAACTTTCAAAATTCAGCCAAACATTTGTCATGAATAGCCCGTATGGAAATGTCAACAAATAGCTCTCTTGAAACTGCTTAAACAGATCCTGTACCAGCTGGCCTGTTAATCCATGTAGTCCAAGTGAGGCATTTTTAAATCATTTTATTACAGTTTCAAGAGTGGGGACTTTAAAAAATCTCAAATCCTGGCAGTTAAACAGACCTCATCTGCTGTTCAAGTGTGTTTGCATCTACTCCATCAATTTGTGACTCTGACATTGTGCATTATAGTCTTGGCAACAGCCAAAAAGAGGTCTGTTTGAACTCAAACACTGAGTTCAAAGGGCTCTGCTGGGTTTGTATTTCCCTATTGTGCAAATTGCTCCCCACTCCCTTCCCTCCTCTACCCCCATTCCTTTCCCTATACCAGCAATGATTTTATAATTCACTATTGGAGGCAGGAACCCCACATCCAGCACTTACCAGCCATTTTGAAAGCTGTCTTCTTGACTGTGCAAAACTCCCTTCCCATTCATTTTGAGCAATTGAGGAAAAAAATAGGATGGAATGTTTCTGACCTTCGGGACCGAAAGCAGAAGGTGACAGCTGGCACCATCAAGGTTTGCTTTAGGGGAAATTTTGTTTTTAACCCTTTTGTCGGCATGTTCCAGGACCGACTAAAATGTACAGAGAAACAAGAAAATTAACATCAACTTCTTCTGGTTGGGAAATTTCAGAAAATGAGCTTTTTGCCAGTGATTCAACAGAAAATGAAGTTTTTATGCCGATGATTATTGTTCCCCTTGTTGAAAGAAAAGACGTGAAACACATAGAAATAGATTTTCCTGTAATATCAGGCAGTAATAAGCAGTGTGACATTGTGATCCAGCGCCTAAAAGACTGCTAATGATCCCACGGTGTTCAATAGCTGCTCTTAAGTGGAAAAACATTCACTTTGAAACACATTTTTACACTCCACATGAAACACATTTCTTTTTGCAGCTGGTTGTGAGATAATTGTTCTGTTCATTAAAGGGAAGCAGTTCATTCTGGAGCCCCTTTTAAAAATAAGGCCCAGACTAATTTTGTACGCTGAGAGACCAGGCATTTTGTCTTTTTATCGAAAGGACTTGGGCTCGAATCTGATGCAGAGTGACAGGATGAAACTCTGTGAGGTTCAGGTGTGAGATGAGACTGGATAGTATCAGAAATATCTGTCATTTGGCAGCCTCACTCAGATACAATGAAGACTGACGATGTGGAGAGTAGGAGGATCGCTCATACTCAGGAGTATTAGTTTTGCCTGTGGCGGGGATTATCACAGAATCCCTACAGTGTAGAAGGAGGCAATTTGGCCCATTCGAGTCTGCACCGACCCTTCAAAAAAGGATCCTACATAGGCCCTATCCCTGGATACTAAGGGGCAATTTGGCATTGCCAGTCCACCTAACCTGGACTGTGGGAGGAAACCCAAGCAGACACAGGGAGAGCGTGCAAACCCCACACAGAGAGTCACCCGAGTTCGGAATTGAATCCAGGTCCCTGGTGCTGTGAGGCAGCAGAGCTGACCACTGCGCCACCATGCTGTTGGGATTTGAGGTCATTGCTAACCACTGTGCCACCCTGCTGCTGGGATTTGAATTCCCTGGAGCTGGCATTGGAAATGAAGCAGGAAAGTCTTCTATTTCCGAATGCTTCTCCTCAGCAAATGTAAAATCCTCAAACCAATTGCACACACTGTGTCCCCCTCTCTGACTCTCCACCTCCGACCAGCCATAAAATGCTTTCTGTTCCCCATCCTGAAGCCTAAAATGGAGCTAGGTTAGGAAGTTACTTTAACAGCATGCGTGGATTGATTTTCTGATGGTTTGTACATGGATTTGATGGGTGGGAACATGTCTGAAGTCTCGGCAGAGTTGGCACTTGGCAAATATGGCCAGAATGTGAACATAAACAGTTACTGTTCAGCAGACAAAAGGAAACGGTAACAGTATATGAATCAAATTAAAATGTTTATGAAACCAACATACTCACAAATAACAGCGTGACATGCGCAGTTTTCCAATCTATACGGAAGATTCCCGGATTGAGAGAACTTTGGAACAACTCTGATGTTCTCACCTAAGTTTTTATTATTTTTACTTGTATGAGATTAAGTACAATAAATAGTAGGAAAGCTTTCTGTTTGTCTCTTCCGGTAATGGGACAAAAACAGTTATACGCTTGCCAAATTAGAAAGCACATCCTTTTTTTAAAAAAAAGCTTATTGCAGTCAAACAAGGAGTGGGAAAAGAGGGGTGCCATTCCACCGCTCCTCATCTTTCGGCAACAATGGTTTCACATATCTAAGCTCCACAATCACCAGCAACCTGTCACTCGATGCTGAAATCAAAGCACATGCTGCAAAAGCTGCAGCTGTTATGTCTAAACTGAGTACCAGAGTGGGACAGCAGCAACCTGACTGAGAACACAAAATAAATCTACCGAGCCTGCATCCTCTGTACACTCAGTGAGACCTGGACAACAAAAGCTAAGCAGAAGAAAAGGCTGAACAGCCTCTACCATCAGTATCTCAAACATATCCTCAGCATCACTTGGCAGGACTAGGTAGCAAACTCAGAGGTCCAGGAATGTGCTAATTCTGTCAGCGCATACACATTGCTGAGCCAATGATGTCTACGCTGGCTCGGCCACATTCATCGGGTGGATGATGGCCATAAACCCAAAGATCAACTGCATGGTGAACTGGCCACTGGTCATGACCTCCTAGTCACCCATACCTCAGTACAAGGACATCTGTAAGCTTCCACCCTAAAATCATTAAAGAAGCCATCCCCTATGGACAAGCCCTCCATATACACAGGATCTGCTCAGATGTAACAGATATCTACAGAAGCTGAAAGACAGCCTCGTAAGAACAGGATATGGCACTCGATTCATTGATATAAATGACAGCAATGGAAAGAGTTTAAACATTTAAACATCTGGAGCTCACACTAGGCTTGTCTCTAAGTATTGTGCAATGCAGATCAGCTTTGACTATATTGTATAGTGTTTGGTGGAACAGACTTTAGTGGTTAGCCTCCTCCTGTTCCCAATTATCCTGTGTTTCTACTGTGGTCCACTTCATGTGCATATTGTTTATGTGAGGAATAAGCATGAAAAGCCATGCAGATCATTTGGCTATTGCATGTACAGTTCAACTCAGCTATCACTCCCAGTTTAAAAGACCAGCTATATTACATGAATGAATATTTTTCTTAAATATAGAGACATCCTTAACATTTGAAATACGATGGATCTCTCTATGTACTTATCTCCACCCAAAGTCCAATATTGACTGCCAAGGTTACCGCAATACTCAATATTTATGCCTCGTGGGCTCATTCAAAAGTGCCACAGGGACATCAGTCAATCAGCCAGATACAGATGTAATGGGAAGGTGACTGATGCCTTGTTTGGTGGAAAAAGCAATTATATCACTTTCCCTTTGGATGACCGACAATAACATGATAGATTCGACTTCAGCTTTTCCAAACAAAAAGATTGGACAGTACAAGACATCAATGAAAACACATGTGGGTTCTATTGGATTCTGCAAGCAATTCATTCAGGAAGCACAGAGCTATTGCTCCATCAATGTTCAATTCATCTGTGACAATTGACTCTGGTTCATACAATGCTCGACCCTCAGTCACCAGTCATAACACTACTATTTCAAAGCACTCCATTGTGATTCCATTATTTGACTCATGAAGTAAAGGGCAGTCTTGGCTCCTCCAAGGCCTGTTGTGCCCTGATGCAGGTAAGCCGTAGGCATCTGTCAATGATAGGTACAGTAAGGTGCATGTAGCTTCCGGGATCATTAGTGAACAGAACAAAAGCTATTGATGCAAGGTCCATGTCGCATGATCCATGACTCCGGGATCAATGTGGTCTGTCTCACAACATTGTAAACCGATAAGCATATACAACCTCTCGAGAAGGACAACCAATCAGAGCTAGGGGATAAAGAGAGAAAGCCAGAGGAGGAAGATAATCCTGTTGCAGTCTCTGTTCAGGCAGATAGAACTGTACACCACTATGTGACTCTCCTCTCAGTCCTCCATGCATTCCATTGTCTCAGACAACCTGTTGCCACCTCAACCATTCATCAACAAAGGTACTACCTGTAAATAAACCACCAAGTGTCCCACTGCAGGTACTGATGACCCATTATTTAACACCATACCAGAAATCTTCTCTGGACAAAGTTTACCCTGCACGTTTTAATGCAATAACAATAATGTTTATCCATGTGAATAAAATGCCGACAGAGACTCGGGTGTATGCCTGCTCCTATGTGCGTACATAGTTGTTTGCTGCAGGCTCTAGCCTTTACAGCACTTCTTCTGCTCTCCTCTTGGTAAGTATCAGAGTGCTGTTTCCATGGCTGCTGCTCTACTTTCTTGATCTGGGTCATTGAATGGCCCAGTTACTGGTTCTGCCACACCCGGGACAGTTTTAGAAATCATGACTAACTTTGACGTGTATGTTACATCAGAAAACATCAGATGCTGAGTACTTAATTGTATACTTTGGTGCCAGTGAAAGAGTAGAATGAGAAAGAAGGGCAAGAGAAAGAGAATATCAACCTTGGCAGGAAGCTTTCAATAACACCAGCCACAATTTCCCCCTTACCTGGTTGGCCAGCAATGTGGAGAGGGATCGCCTCAAAGTCAATCCATACTTTTCAAGTTCTCTACCCATGATTGATGTGTCATAATATTTGTGATCTCTTCCAGCAAACAGGCAAAGATGAGAACTTCAAATTGCCAGGAGGATGTACAGTCAGACTTAACCATAATTGTGCAGCTTGTAGTGGGTGTGATTACATGTAGTGCAGCTATATTCAGATTCAAGGATTTGTTTCGGGTAAATTCCTTTCAGGATCTGACTGATGGAATGGGTGGAAGAATAAATTGTTTGTGCAAAGTGAACTCTTCTGTATAAAGACCATACATGCTAATCCTTCAAAGCACTGTGCATTAGTATGAGGGCAAGGAAGCCCAAGTGTCATGCTTAGTTTGAGCAGCTAAATAACATATAGGAAGGATGGGTGGTCCTAGTGATAGGATCCTTAGAATTACTACAGTTCAGAAGGAGGCCATTCGGCTCATCGAGTCTGCACTGACCCTCAGAAGTTACTGAGGCCCCCCTCCCCCACGCTATCCCTGTAACCCTGCGCATTGATCATGGCCACTCCACCTAACCTGCACATCTTGGGATACTTGGGGGAAATTTGGGGTGGCCAGTCCACCTAACCTCCACATCTTTTGACTGTGGGAGGAAACCGGAACACCCGGAGGAAACCCACGCAGAAACTCCACACAGTCACCGAAGGCCAGAATTGAATCTGGGTCCCTGGTGCTGTGAGGCAGCAGTACTCACCTCTGTCCAACGTGCCACCATGAGATCATATTGGTTACTCCTACCAACTAGGTTTGGAGATCTAATCTGGATGTCAATGACCCAAAACTCGAGACTTTGCCTAAAGTAACTGTACTTTATTATTTTATTTCTGTTACAGACAGTTTAATGATACTTACAGCAGTATGTACTCACTCCATGCTTTAGTTGCCTGGTTTCCCTGAGAAATAGACAGGATCAGGTCCTCACTTCATCCTTATCCGCTCACTGTTCAATAGCTGACCAGGCTATCCCCCTTCATAGAACAGTACAGCACAGAACAGGCCCTTCGGCCCTCGATGTTGTGCCGAGCAATGATCACCCTACTCAAACCCATGTATCCACCCTATACCCGTAACCCAACAACCCCCCCTTAACCTTACTTTTAAGGACACTACGGGAAATTTAACATGGCCAATCCACCTAACCCGCACATCTTTGGACTGTGGGAGGAAACCGGAGCACCCGGAGGAAACCCACGCACACACGGGGAGGATGTGCAGACTCCACACAGACAGTGACCCAGCCGGGAATCGAACCTGGGACCCTGGAGCTGTGAAGCATTTATGCTAACCACCATGCTACCGTGCTGCCCCATTCTTCCTTGTCAGGGTGCAGTGATCTTGACCTTAAAAAGCACTGTGCTTAAATAGGTCTCTGCTTCCCGCCCTGCTACTTCCACACTTTCTGATCATCTCATTTCCCTGATAGCAACAGTCCATGGTGGCTCATTTTCACCCTTGACAACTCTCCCCAGAGCAGGAAAGTCCTGACAGCATATTTGGCCAATCTTGTTGCTTGCTTCAGTGATGTCTGTCTGTTCCAGTGTGCGTGCAGTTTCGCTGAGCAGAAGGAGCCCACCTCCTCCACCTGTCCCCGGTTACACCAATTACGTAAGGGTGTTTGCAAACTGCAAAATTTCTACTTACTCAATCATATCCTGAACAAACAGCAATCACAGCTGCATTACATTAAGACATGACTTTTTGACCTTACTTTGAGTTTTAAGCAAACAACTGTGCAGTTCTGGAATCCACATTACAGGGGGGATGTGATAGCATTGGAAAGGGGTGCAGAGGAGATTTACCAGGATGTTGCCTGGGCTGGAGAGTTTTAGCTGTGAAGCAAGACTGGATAAAGTGGGGTTGTTTTCCTTGGAGCAGAAGAGACTAAGGGGGGGACATGATTGAGATGTAAAAAATTATGAAGGGCATATATATACAGGAAGAAACTTTTCCCCTTGTTGGGGGGATCAATTACTAGGGGCCTTAGAGTTAAGGTAAGGGGCAGGAGGTTTAGAGGAGATGTAATGGAAAACCTTTTCACCCAGAGGGTGATGGAAATCTGGAATTGACTGCCTGATAAGAGTGGTGGAGGCAGAGACATAGAACATAGAACAGTACAGCACAGAACAGGCCCTTCGGCCCTCGATGTTGTGCCGAGCAATGATCACCCTACTTAAACCCACGTAACCAGTATACCCGTAACCCAACAATCCCCCCATTAACCTTACACTACGGGCAATTTAGCATGGCCAATCCACCTAACCCGCACATCTTTGGACTGTGGGAGGAAACCGGAGCACCCGGAGGAAACCCACGCACACACGGGGAGGACGTGCAGACTCCACACAGACAGTGACCCAGCCGGGAATCGAATCTGGGACCACTGGAGCTGTGAAGCATTGATGCTAACCACCATGCTACCGTGAGGCCCCGTAACATTTGAGTAGTATTTAGATGTGCACTTGTAATGCCAAGGCATACAAGGCTATGTGCCAAGGGCGGGAAAATGGGATTAGAAAAGTGAGGTGGTTGTTTTTGGTAGGTGCAGACACCTACCAAAGGGCCGAAGGGCCTTTTCAATGCTCTAGACCAGAGTTTTTCAAACTTTTTTTCCGGGGACCCATTTTTACCAACCGGCCAACCTTCGCGACCCACGCCGGCCGACTTTTGCAAACCACGCTGGCCAACCTTCGCGACCCATGTCGGCCGGCCTTCGCGACCCATGCTGGCCGACCTTTGTGACCCACCATTTTCTCTTACCTTGTTTGCTGCTGACAAAAGTGGAGGAAATTGTTTTGGATCCCTTCGGCCCTCGTACACGCTTCTCCAATGGAACCTGTTGGATGGGGGTGAAGCCTCCATCATACTCGGAAAGTATGGTGTCTTCATTTGTCCAAAGTTCTGCATTTTTTTCTTGTAAAATTTTATCAAATAAACCCCCCCCCCCCCCCCACCGAACGTGTAAAAAAAAAATTAATAAAATAAATGAATAAAATTAATAACCCCCCCCCCCCCCCGAATTTGTAAAACAAAAAGCTGCGACCATTTAAAAAACAAAGCGGCCGCACTGCACATGCGTGCCCGATCATCGGCGCACATGCGCATAGTTTTGTGCATTGGCGCCGATGATCTGGCAAGCACGCGCAGTGCGGCCGCATCTTTTTTGACATGTTCGCGACCATTTTGAAGGCCGCTTGCAGCCGGCATTATTAACAGCCGGCTGTTGCGCGCATCTTTGCGTGATCGGGAAAGCCACGACGGGTGGCTACGCGGCCCTCCCAACACCCGCCCGCGACTCACCCGCGGGTAGCGCGCCCGAGTTTCGACAATGCCTGCTGTGGACTTCTAAGACTCGATGACTTGAACGTTGCATGATTTATGTCATCAAAAAGGTAACAAACTAGGCATTACAAATAATGTTAAATAATGTTTGTAAGCCTAACCTTCCACTGTTTCCAGAAAAAGGCTTCCACAAAGCAATTATCCTAATACTGTATTCGAACTGAAGCGGCTGCTCACAATCAACAAGCCTAGTTCATTAGTTGTCAGCTCTTCAGAGTACAAAACTGTGTTTTGACATTCCAAACAGCCCCACCCTCCTCTACTGCACTTGCTTCAGAAAGCCTTGAGTCTTGGGATGGTGCAGTACTTCTCGTTGCTGCCATTCTTCGAAACATTGACATCGAAAACACGCTGTCCCTGATGTTGCAACCGCAAGCCTCTGAACTCTTCAGAAGCATGAAGATTTGTCTTACCATCAGTGGCCCCTTGTTGGACAGACATAATTCTTGTGAAGTGCTTGACTGTTAGGCTGGCCACAGAACCTACGGAAAGTCAGCTCACCCTGAATTCATGCATGTGAAACTCTGGTTGGACATATTGCTTGAGATTTTTTTTTCACATGAAATCCTCGCCCAGTCAAACAGCCTTCTTTCCATTGCTCAGATTTTTGTAACTAATAATAAGTGTTCAAAGATAATGAGAACATTCACACAATTTTTTTGGTGCCACTGTTTTTCTCACAGGCTTTTTAAAACACTGTCCTGGAGATTAACCTTTTAATTGTTGGTGAAGACTCCAGGAGAATCTTGGGGCATTGGTAATGCTAGCTCCGTCCCCATTCTGCCAAGTCTGTGCATAAACACCACACTCAGCCCCATCCATATTTGGAGAATGTTCTACGAAGCAGTCGGGCTGTCAGAACAGCTGAAAGGTCTGTCAGATCACTAAATCCAATTAAATGAAGCAGTACATATGTCCGATGCTCTCCTGCTGTGAGAGTGAGGATAATGATCCAAATTGCAAATGATCGTTCATTTACTTTTAAGAAAATGAGAAATTCATTGCGGCGCTGGTTCTATTACACTGGAAGGATTTAAAGTCGTGCTTCTGGCAAGCTGAAAAGATTAGAGGGATTCTTAAATCTGTCAAGACTGTGAACACTGGTGTGCTGGCCCCTTGTTGCAAGTGCACTTTCCCAGTTTAATTTGCAATGCTTTGTTACTGGAACTCATTCATCTCCAGACTTATCAATGCTGGATCTTGCTGGTTTGGGAAGTACCATGCTTTGTAGATGGCTTGAACAATAAGCTGGGATTACAAATGTACTCCACTTTGTAGCACAGGGTTAGGCTGGGTTTGTGCTGATACCTAATAGGCCTCTTGACATGGCCTCTCGCACAAAGCCAAGTTACATGATTCCAACATAGAGTAAAGCATGGCCAAATGGTCTGCATTTCCTCAGAGGGGTGAGCGGGAATCTTTATTCCAAAACTGCGCAGCCTGTGGCTATATCAGTGTTCAAAAAAAAATTTAATCACGCAACACTTTAATTTGTATGTGTGAATAAATTAAACTGCTGCAGTTCGTCCTATCAGATGATTAATATACTGTGCTGGTTATTGTCATGTGTTAGCACAGTTTAATTAATTTAAAATGACCCAAATTGTGCAAATGGTATTTCTGGAAAACGTAGCTGTCCCTTTGCAATTAGGGAAGGTAGCTTCTCGGAGATTGCAGCTACATGCTACGAGTGGGGATCTGCTCTGAAAGCTTCCGTCATGTAGAAAATACAGTGCTCTAATTGAGCTTGAAAGGGACTGGGGACAAAAGAAATATAATTCCATAATTCCACACTTCTCATGGAGCGTTGCACCCACAGAGAGCACAGACCAGCCAAATTGAAAATGCACTGTTGCAGCCTTTTCTCCAACCTGTCCTGTTTAATCTGCTGGGCTGAATCACCTTTTACGCTGCTGTGGGTGCATGCCATTTGTTAAGAATTAGCGTCTTGTGTGAAAGCATCTGGCAATGCAGGCAGGGATTTCCTCTTATGTAACTGTATATTTGAAAGTGAGCAGGAGTTGGATTTTGTTTTGGAAAGCTGGGGTGTACTCAGCAGCTTTGCAGCCTGAATATTCCAAGGAGATTTGAAAAGGAAAACAAGGAATGCTAAAGGCGGATAAATGGTGTTGTGATAGAGGTATTAACCATAAGTCTAATTGAATGGTGGAACAAATTTAAAACCTGAATGGTTATTCTTGTTCCAATGTACAAACCTAAAATTGAATCAGGAAATAGTGAGAATACACAAAAGACCAGCAATAATAAGATCAGGAGTGGGGATGCGCAACGTTCAGCCATTCATGACTTCTCAGATGCTGAAACAGGCCATGTCCAAATGCAGCAAGACGTGGACCATATCCAGGTTTCAATATTGAAATGAGGCCTGCACTCATCTCAGTCAGGCTCCAGGGCCACCTGAGAAAAAGGTCCCTGGCAAATTTAGCAGTGCCCAGAAAAGGCATGCAAATCAGGCATGCACCATCACTCTGCAAAATTAATCAACATTATGCCCATTTTAAACCTCTGGAACAGCATAGGGCAACGGTCTTTTGTATTTACTCGTCATAGATGGGCTTCGCTGACTAGGCCAGCATTTATTGCCCATCTCTAATTGTCCTTCAAATGGTGGTGGTGAGCTGCCTTCCTGAATCACTGCAGTCCATGTGGTATAGGTACTCCCATCGTGCTGTAAGGGAGTAAATTCTTGGAATTTTACCTTGTGACAGTGAAGTCACGGCATTATGGTTCTATGTCAGGATGGTCAGTGGCTTGGAGGGGAACTTCCAAATGTTCCTATGTGTCTGCTGCCCTTGTCCTTCTAGATGGTAGTAGTTGTGGGTTTGAAAGGTGCTCTCTAAAGAGCCTGAGTGAGTTCCTGCATGGCATCTTGTAGATGGTACACGCAGCTGCTACTGTACATCGGTAGTGGGGAGAATGAATGGTTGTGGATGGGATGTCAATCAAGCTGGTTGCTTTGTCCTGGATGATGTCAAGCTCCTTGAGTGTTGTTGGAGCTGCACTCATCCGGAAAAATGGAAATCATTCCATCACACTTCTGACGTGTGCCTTGAGATGATGGACAGGCTTTGGGGAGTCGGGAGGTGCGTTATTCGCTACAGGATTCCTAGCTTTTGACCTACTCTTGTAGTCACAATATTTGTATGGATGGTCCATTAGAGTTCCTGGTCAATAGTAAACCCCAGGATCACGATATTGGGGTAATTCAGTGATGGTAAAACCATTAAACGTTAAGGGCTGATGGTTAGATTTTTTGTTTTTCAAGATGGGCATTGCCTGGCACTTGTGTGGCACAAATGGTTATTTGTCACTTGTCAGCCGAAACCTAGATATTGTCCAGGTCTTGCTGCATTTAGGCATGGACTGCTTCAGCATCTGAGGAGTCGCGAATGGTGCTGAACATTGTGCAATCATTAGGGAACATCCCTACTTCTGACCTTATGATGGAAGGAAGGTCATTGATGAAGCAGCTGAAGGTGAATGGGCCTGGGACACTACCCTGAGGAACTACTGCAGTGTGTCCTGGGATTGAGATGATTGACCTCCACCAACCACAACCATCTTCCTTTGTGCTAGGCATGACTCCAACCAGTGGAGAGTTTCCCCCCTGATTCCCATTGACTCCAGTGTTGCTAGGGCTCCTAAATGCCACACTCAGTCACATTTGCCTGGATGTCAAGTGCAGTAATCCCAGCCCACCTCTGGAGTTCAGCTCTTTGTCGAGATTTGAATCAACCCTGTAATGAGGTCAGGAGCTGAGTGACACTGGTGGAACCCAAACTGAGCATCCGTGAGCAGGTTATTGCGAAGCAGGTGCCGCTTGACAGCACTGTTGATGATTCCTGGTAATCTGGTTGGTTGATACTAAGAAGTTCCAGTGGTAGTGAAGGAAGTGGTACATTTATTTCCAATAGTCTCTGAATGAACAGACATTCTGGTCCAGGCCTGCCTGGAATTTCTTGTGAAATGTTCACAATTTTGTCTCATTATTAAAACTGTCAACTTAAAATGTTTACCTTGTAGGCATTTCTGTGCCAGTTAAATCAAAGCTTTTTCTTATATTGGCCGGCACAGTAGCACAGTGGTTAGCATTGTTGCTTCACAGCGCCAAGGACCCAGATTCGATTCCCGGTTTGGGTCACTGTGCGGAGTCTGCACATTCTCCCTGTGGCTGCATGGATTTCTTCTGGGTGTTTCTGTTTCCTCCCGCAGTCGAAAGATGTGCAAGTTAGGTGGATTGCCCATGCTAAATTGCCCTTAGTGTCTATAAAAGGTTAGGTGGGGTTACTGGGTTACGGGGATAGGGTGGAGGTGCGGGCTTAAGTGGGGTGCTCTTTCCGAGGGCTGGTGCAGACCCGATGGGCCGAATGGCCTCCTTCTGCACTGTAAATTTGCTGATTCTATGATTCCATGGAAACATTCTCTTTCCTGCATCAACACCAGTCGAGAGGAGAAGCATTAAGAGCTTCAAATGGGGTCGGAACCAGGTTTATCCTGGGTCCCCAGCAGTCATAGAAGGGAGGCAAATCTGCCGTCCTGCTTCCTGATAATACTTAAATGGGGAAAAGAACAGAGGAACTTTCAGAGCTCGGTCTCCACTTTAACATTGCTTTCTTAGCATCGTGATGTCAATATTAAAGTACAGTAGAGATGAAAGAATTCATCTGGTTGATGAATACACTGATCATCATTGAGGGATAACATTCGGGGAATTATTGAAAACGGCTGGGAGAGTGGCCCCACTGGAGAGCTTCTTTGATCTCTTGCTGTTACTTAGCTCCTCGTTTATTTAAATAGTTCATACTGAATGCTGGAGAACATCTTAGTGAACGCCATTCCTGTTGCTGTCTGTTCAAGGCAGTCTCAGAGACTTAAATAAAGTTTGAAAGGCATCCAGATTTTTTTTTGAACATAGGCTTTTCAATGCAATTCTCAGATTGCTTCACTCCAAGTAATTTAATCCTGACTTTGCTCATGGGATTCAACACTGGACCAAAATAAAACAAAAGCAGTAATGTCACACTGTGACAGCGGTACAAAACCATTAATGGGATGAAGTCATGTTTAAATTAGATATTCTATTTATCTGTAACTGTGAAGTGTTTAAATGCCTTTTTGCACAAATCAATGACAATCTTTTCCCCCAGTAATAAATGAGGAGGTCAGAATCCAGACTATTAATAGAAATGAAGGATAGTCAAATCCTCATTTATGTAATAGGCGTCGAGATGAACTAGTTGAGATAAATTGATTTTATCCCCTTACGTGTGATCTGAATATGCTCATACTGCATCGTAACTGGACCTACTTCTTTTTCTGTGCCTGTTGCCATAAATTCGACATAGTCAGACACTCCAGCAGGTGGACTACATGTGTCTCATGGCCTTTTGTGCAGAATTGGGTGATTTAATTTCAGAACATCTTCTGTACAGCAGCAGAATAAATTTGCTAATATATTCAGATATATTTATTTGGAGCCATGGATACATATTCGTGTGGCCTCTGTAGCCCACTGATGAAAACAGAACATGAACTTTCCTGAGAGCAATTGGATCTGGACAATAAATAGTGGTCTTGCCAGTGGTGTTCACATTGCAAGAATGAATAAAGAAATGGAGCTTTGTCGGGATGTACTTCTCTACTCAAAGGGCAGTGCAAATCTTGAACTATCTCCCCAGGGATCTGCCGACGTGAGTTGAATTAAAAATTCGAAACTGAAGTTGATAGATTTTTGTTTAGCATGAGTATTCACGGTTCTAAAACCAATATGGAAAGCAGTGAGTGTTCAGCAAGAGGGGCCAGACTAGGTATTCAGGAAAGATAGGAAAGGGATGGTGGTATTGATTATAGAGAATATTGCAGTGTTGGAGAAAGAGGATATCTCCAAGGGGTTGAGGGCAGAGTCTATTGGCTAGAGATATGAGGCGGGATTCTCCATAGCCTGACGCCAAAATCGGGATCGGCGATTGGGCGGATAATGGCTTCCGATGACTGAGCCTGTGCAGGCGCCGGTTTGATGTCAGTTTGTGATGCTCCTCCCCCTCCAAATCAGCATCATCGGTTGCACGCAGTGGCAAGGCAGTTGGCGCGTCATCAGCCGGCACGCCCGCGATGCTCCGCCCCCGATGGGCCGAGTTCCCAACAGCGTGGGCCGCGTCTGGTCCCAGTGGTCAGGACCTGGTATGCCGGCTGCGGAGAGTATCCAGCGCCGCCACACTCGTCCGGGATCCGTACCGCTGGTGCAACCTGTACGGCTTGTCAAGCCTGCGCATGCTCGGCCCGGGACCCGTTTTCCACGCCATCCGCAGTTATTCCATGTGGCGCCAGTGCTAGCCCCTCACCAGTACCAGAATCGGTGAGGGGTGCACGCCGTGATTCAGCCGCGGATTCTCTGTTGGTGTCGGCATTTAGTTTCAGGAATGGAGAATTCCACCCGAGGAATAATAGAGGTGTAATTACATTGCCTGATGTGTTCACCGGCTACCAATGAATGAGAGGATGTGGAGGAACAAATGAGCAAGGAAATTGCAGAGAGATGTAAAAATTATTGCATAATTATAATAGTTATAATGGGTGACTTTATGTAAATGTAGACTGGGATATAGTGGTGTATGGTGTACATAGCAGAGAGGGGCTAAAGATAATAGAATGTGTTCTGGAGCATTTTTTACAGCAGTATGTGTCCAATCCAAAATGAAAGGAGGCACTGCCAGGCCTGGTTCATGGAAATGGGGTGGGCCAAGTGGATCAAATATCAGTAGGAAAACATTTGAGGAGACAGTGATCATTGTACCATAAGGTTGAGCTTGGCTATGGAAAATGACAAAGTACAGTTCGATAAAGGATAACTAACTTGGGGAAAGCCAACTTTTAATGAGATAAAAATGGATTTGGGCGAAAGGCAGGGAAAATAAATCCAGAACTCAGTGGCTGACACAAGAGATAGAATTTAAGACAAAGAAGAAAACGTCTGCTTATGACAGATGTCAAGTTGAAAAAACAATTGAGAACCAGGTTGAATATTGAAGGTGCAGTGAGGAGGTGAAAAGGCAAATAAGAGAGGCAGGGAGGGAGTATGGAAAGAGATTGGCAGCTAACACATGGTTGGGGACAATTAAACTGGAGGAGGAGGCTCCACAAATATCTCCATCCTCAATGATTACAGAGAATTTACAGTGCAGAAGGAGGCCATTCGGCCCATCGAGTCTGCACCGGCTCCTGGAAAGAGCACCCTACCCCTACCAAGGTCAACACCTCCACCCTATCCCCATAACTCAGTAACCCCACCCAACACTAAGGGAAATTTTGGACACTAAGGGCAATTTATCATGGCCAATCCACCTAACCTGCACATCTTTGGACTGTGGGAGGAAACCGGAGGAAACCCACGCACACACGGGGAGGATGTGCAGACTCCGCACAGGCAGTGACCCAAGCCAGAATCGAACCTGGGACCCTGGAGCTGTGAAGCGATTGTGCTAACCACAATGCTACCGTGCTGCCCTAAGGAGGAGCCCAGCACAACTGTGCAAAAGCCAAGGCTTAAAGATTTCAACCACCTTCAGCCAGAAGTGCCAACTGGATGATCCATCTCAGCCTCCTGCAAATGTCGCCAGTATCACAGATGTCCAGCCTTCAGCCAATTCGATTCACTCCACGTGTTATCAAGAAACTGCTGAAGGCACAAGATACTCCAAAGGCTATGGTCCTGACAATATTCCAGCAATAGCATTGAAGATTTGTACTCCACCACTCACAAACCCTAGCCGAGCAGTTCCAGTACAGCTTCGACACTGCTATCTACCCAGCAATTTGGAAAATTTCCAAAGTATGTCCTATACACAAAAAGCAGGACAAATTACCGGCCAATTACCTCCCCATCAGTCCACTCTTGATCATCAGTAAAGTGATGGACAGGACAATCCATAGTGCTATCAAGCAGCACTTGGCTAGCAGTAATGCTCACTGATGCTCAGATTGAGCTCCACCAGGTCCATTCAGTTCCTGACCTCATCACAAACTTGGTTTAAACATGGACAAAAGAGCCGAACTTCACAATCAGATGAGAGTGACTGTCCTTCACATCAAGGCACTATTTGAAATGAAATGAAATGAAAATCGCTTATTGTCACGAGTAGGCTTCAATTAAGTTACTGTGAAAAGCCCCTAGTCGCCACATTCCGGCTCCTGTCCGGGGAGGCTGGTACGGGAATCGAACAGTGCTGGTGGCCTGCTTGGTCTGCTTTAAAAGCCAGCGATGTAGCCCAGTGAGCTAAACCAGCCCCTATTTGATCGAGAATGGCGTTAAGGGGTGTAAGGGCTCGTCCTGTTGATTCCATTTTTCCCCCATTATTTTTGCTGTTATCATTTTGATCCGTGGATGCTTAATGGACATATACCTTTAAGTCGAGCAGAGGAAGAGAGGTATTCAAAAGTTACAGAAGAGAACACGGTGCCTGCTTCAGACAGTAAATTCGAGACTTTTCGGCACCTGAGAGATTGGTGGGGCTCGGTTCGATTGGTTGGCTGGCGGCCAATGAATTGGACAGAGGATGTCCTCTGCCTGGAAACAGGCAGTGATTGGGTCCTGCCTGAGTGATCTGATTTTCAGAGAACCAAGGGACATTCAGTTGAAGTCCTGGATGCTCAGAGGAAGGGACCTGCTCTCTTTCCTCTTTCTCTCCAGAAATGCTGCTGTATTTCTGAAACTGCAGACACTTAGATGAATCTACAGTGAAACCATTACAGACTGGAAACAGAAATATTGAACTGAAAGCCAGAATTGAAGAAAGGTGTGCTAGAAACAGCCACCTGAAACAAAGACTCTTGGGCTGGATTCTCCGCTCTCCGATGGTGAAATTGCGTTCGGCGATGGGGCGGAGAATCCGTTTTGGCGCCAAAATCGGAAGCGCCACCGATTTTTCAATTCTCCTCCCCTGAAAATCACAGCAAGTATCCACCACCTCAGGCCATTGCCTGAGGGCCACCCCACGATGCTCCTTTGCCGACCGGCCGAATTCCCAATGCCGTGGCTTGCGTGTGCTCACATCGTCCAAGTTCCTCGCGTGGCGGCTGTGGACTCAGTTCGGGGCCGCCACAGTCTGGGGAGGGCCGATCGGCGAGCAGGGGGTCTTCATTTGGGGCTGGGAGCAATGTGGACGTGCAGTCTGGGGCGCACAGGTGGCCAATGCGAGGCACTACTTTGACGGTCCAGGTCTGCGGACTGAGTCTGCCATGGAGCACGGCGCTGTCACTGCAGGCTGCCGCCATGCGCCTGCGCGGCCTCTGACCCGGAAGTGCTGGGCTAGAGCTGCGAGCTCTACGACTGGCATTAAAAGGGCACAGATTCCCTGTTTTGCCAGCGGCTAGTGCTAGCCACCAGCAAAACAGGGAATCTGTGCCCTTTTGATGCCAGTTTTCCTGGTGTAAAAGACTACAGTTTTCGCGATGCCGTGGGGTCTTAGTCTCCAAAATGGAGAATCCAGCCCCTTCTCTTTTTACATTCATTATTATTTTTACACCCTCTTCTCCCCTCTGTAGTTGTTTGTCTTGTGTGTGTGTGTATGTCTGTGCGTGTGTGGAGGGTGGGATAAGGTTAATGGGGGGGTCGTGGTGGTTAGGAATTGAATGACAGTTAATCTGTTGTATTTGCTGCCTATTGAATTATAGTTATTGTTATTAATAAACTTAATTGTGTTTAGATTTACAAACTTGGTGACTAGATATTGGGAAGCTCAGGGTCAAAGACTTTGGGTATTTTTCTCAGCAATATTTATGAATTTCAATTGTGTTGCAACACTGGGTCAAGTGGGGGCAGAAATGACAGCACACTAGCCCAGAGGGTTGTAACAGGAACCCACAAAAAATTGGCATCAATGAGAATCAGGGGGGAAACTCTCCACTGGCTGGAGTCATACCTAGCACAAAGAAAGATGGTTGTGGTTGTTGGCGGTCAATTATCTCAAGCCAAGGACATAATAATAATAATCGCTTATTGTCACAAGAGGCTTCAATGAGGTTACTGTGAAAAGCCACTAATCGCCACATTCTGGCGCCTATTTGGGGAGGCCGGAATGGGAATTGAACCCACGTTGCTGGCCTTGTTCTGCATTACAAGCCAGCTATTTCGCCCACTGTGCTAAACCAGCCCCTTCATCATCACAGGAGTTCCTCAGGCTAGTGTCCTCGGCCCAATCGTCTTCAACCATTTCATCAATGACCTTCCTTCCATCATAAGGTCAAAAGTGAAGATGTTTGTTGATGATTGCACAATGTTCAGCATCATTTGCAATTCCTCAGATACTGAGGCATGTCCTGCCTGTGACAAATTCAGAAAAACCTGACAATAACCGTGTTTGGGCTGACAAGTGGCAAGTAATTCATTTAATTCATTGCCACAGAGGGCGGTGGAGGCCGGGACATTGAGTGTCTTTAAGACAGAAATTGATGAATTCTTGATTTCTCGAGGAATTAAGGGCTATGGGGAGAGAGCGGGTAAATGGAGTTGAAATCAACCATGATTGAATGGTGGAGTGGACTCGATGGGCCGAATGGCCTTACTTCCACTCCTATGTCTTATGGTCTCTTATGGTAACATACATGTCACACAGTGCCATAAAATGACCATGTCCAACAAGAGAGAATCTAACTATTGCCCCATGACATCCAATGGCATTACCATTGCTAAATTCCCCACTATCAACACCCCGGGGTTACCATTGGCCAGAAACGGAACGAGACTAGCTATATAAACACTATGGCTACAAGAGCAGGTCAGAGTCTAGGAATCCTGCAGCAAGTAACTCACCTCCTGACTCCTCAAAGCCTGTTGACCACCTAGAAAGCACACGTCAGGAATTTGATAGGATACTCTCCATTTACCTGGATGATTGCAGTTCCAACAACACTCAAGAAGCTTGACACCATCCAGGAAACGGCAGCCCATCTACCACCGGTGAACAATGGCAGCAGTGCATACCATCTGAAAAATGCACTGTAGGAACTCACCAAGGCTCCTTAAGCAGTATATTCCATGACTATCATCTAGAAGAACAAGGGCAGCAGATACACGGGCACTACCATCTGGAAGTTCACCACTAAGCCACCCACCATCCTGACTGGGAATATATCGCTGTTCCTTCACTGTTGCTGGGTCAAAACCATGGAACTCCCTCCCTAACAGCACTGTGGGTGTACCTGCACCACATAGACTGCAGCAGTTTCAAGAAGACAAATCACCACTACCCTCTCAAGGGCAATTAGGGAAGACAACAACTGCTGAATAACCGGCGATGTCCAAATCCCAAGATTGAATTTTTAAAAAGAGAATCCCAAAGAGTTCTATAGGCAGATACATCGTAAAGGGAGGAGTTAGGTGACCTAGAGACCAAAAAGGGGAGGTATGTATGGAGGCAGAGGGCATAGCTAAGATATTAAATTAAAAAGTTAGATCTATCTAGAGGGGCTAGTTTAGCACAGTGGGCTAAACAGCTGGCTTGTAATACAGAACAAGGCCAGTAGCGCGGGTTCAATTCCTGTACCGGTCTCCCCAAACAGGCGCCGGAATGTGGTGACTTGTGGCTTTTCACAGTAACTTCATTGAACCCTACTTATGACAATAAGCGATTATTATCTTTACCAAGAAAGAAAATGCTACCCAGGCCATAGTGAAAAAGGAAGTAATTCAGACGCTTAATTTACCAGCTGCATCCCACCATTGGGACAGGACGTAACCGATAGATCCCATGAGAGCCCTCTTCTGGGATTCCCAACAATCATTACGCAAAATCGAACGAGATCTTGCAAGACAATGCAATCAGGAACCCGCCCATTGTGGGCTTAACTGCTCACGTAACTATGCCGATGCCAGAACTAACCGGTCCCGAGATCTACCGGCCATTCAGCATTAGTGCACACAAGTAGGGACCAGATGGAACTGCACGTGGGAGGGTGTCCCAGACGATCGAAGGCCCTTGGATGGTTGAACTCTGAGCAGGGTGGCACCCCGACACTGCTTATACCACTCTGGCAGTGCCAGCTGGGCACCCTGGCAGTGCCACCTCGGTGCTGCCCTAAAACTACTGGGGTGCCCAGATGGCAATGCAAAGCTGGCAGCAGCACTGCCAGGGTGATAGGTTGGCAGTGCCAAAATTCCCTGATGGAATTTGCCCACACCGAGAATTGGGCCTGGGATGCCCTGCCCACATGTGGTGGGGCTCGGAAGGGCTCGAGGACCCTCCAACAAGTGAGTTGGGCATTGGGGGGGGGGAGGGGGGGGCGGGGGGGGGGGGGCTGCGTTGGAGAGATCGAGAGATCAATCCCTTCCTGCACTCGCGAGCGGAGCTCCTCAGTGCAAAAAATGTGACCGAGTGCGGCCTCAGCCTGATGTCCCCACTGAGGCCCAAATAATAACAGAGTGCCGTTCGATATCGGGGTTGTTCCCGTCACTACAAACGGCCCCGCTGATCCCGCCCAGAATTGGACTTTTTGTCTTTTGTTAGATTGTGCCCAGGATCTTTAAATTTGATGTGAAGAAAGTATTGGATCAATGTCTGTACTTAAAGTTGGTAGGCTATCAGGAAATGGCCATCTCCAACAAGAGAACATTTAAACATTGCTCTCTGTTGATCAGCCATGTTAAAATTGCATTTTAGTGTCCAACGGTGTGCACGTTAGGTGCGGTTATGTTAATAGGGGAGGTAAGGGGCCTAGATAGTTTGCTCTTTCAGAGGGTCGGTGTAGACCCGGTGGGCTGAATGGCCTCCCGCACTGGAGGGATTCTATAAACCAGGTTTCATAGATTATCATAGAATTTACAGTGCAGAAGGAGGCCATTTGGCCCATCGAGTCTGCACCGGCTCTTGGAAAGAGCACCCTTCCCAAAGTCAACACCTCCACCCTATCCCCATAACCCAGTAACCCCACCCAACACTAAGGGCAATAAGGTGCGATGCATCCAAGGATAGCGAGAGAAGTAAAAGTGGAAATCACAGAGGTGCTGGCTGCAATTTTTCTATCTTCCTTAGACTCAGTGGTGGGCCTGGAGGTCTGGAGAATTTCAAACGTTACCCTCTTGCTCAAAAATAGGTGTCAAGGTAAGCCAGTGACTTTAACTTTGGTGGTGGGAGAACTTTTGGAAACAAAACTTTGGACAAAGTTAATAGTCATATGAGCAAATGTGAGTAAATTGAAGAAGGCCAGCATAGATTTTTTAAGGGAAAGTGATGTTTAACCAACTTACTGAAGTTCATGAAGAGCTAACAGGTTGATGAGAGCAAATCAGTGGTGTACATTGACTTCCAAAGGGTGTTTTGATGCAGTGTTATGCAACAGACTTATGAGGAAAGTTGTGGCTTATGGAATAAAAGGGACATGATATAAAATTGGCTGAGGAACAGGGTAAAGGGTAGTGGTTAATGAAGGTATTTTTTGGACTGGAGGATGGTTTGGAGTGGAATTCCCTAGGGGTCTGTGATGGGACCCTTGTTTTTCCTGATATATATGAATACTCAAGACCTTGGTATACAGAGCACAATTTCCAAGCACGATACTTGGAAGCAATGTGAACTGTGAGGAGGATAAATATAGAAATGTAACAGAACATGGACAAGTTGCTGGAATGGGTGGACAGCTGGAGTTCAGTGCAGAGAAATGTGAGTGATTCATTTTGGTAGGAAAACATAGAGAAATAATATAAAATAAAGGGCAAAATTTGAAACGGGGTGTAGGAGTAGAAGGATATACATGTATATCTACATAAGCCGCATTCCCGTACCAGCCTCCCCGAGCAGGCGCCGGAATGTGGCGACTAGGGGCTTTTCACAGTAACTTCATTTGAAGCCTACTTGTGCCAATGAGCGATTTTCATTTCATTCATTTTCAAGTCATTGAATGTGGCAGAACAGGTTGAGAGCATGGTTAATAAAGTATACAGTATTCTGGGCTTTAATAATAGACGGATCGAGTACACGAACAAGGAGGCTGTGTTGAGCGTGTAGAAGACAATAGGTCACAGCCGAACTATTACGTCCAGTTCCAGGCACCACAATTTAGGAAGGATATAATGGTATTGGGAAAGAGTGCAGGAAAGATTCACAAGAATGGTTCCAGGGATGCGGGACTTCAGTTACGAAGATAGATTGGAGAAGTTAGGACTGTTTTTCTCGGAGAAGGGGAGGCTAAGCAAACATTTGATCGTGGTATTCTTAATCCTGCTGTGCCGGGACAGGGTAGATAGGGAGAAACTGTTCCCATTCATGAATGGATGGTGAATGAGAGAGCTCAGAAATAATGTAATTGTGAAAAGAGCAAAAATAGCATGAGAAAACGGTTTGGATTCTCCGTTCCCTCAGTTGCGTGTATGTTGGTGATGTACCGTTTGCTGCCGGCAGGATTCTCTACTCCCGCTGCTTGTCAATGGAATTTCCCTTTGAAGCCACCCCCGCGCTAGTGGGAAAACTGTGGGAGGGAGGGTGCTGCCAGCGGGAAAAGAGAATCCCAATGGCCAGAGAATTCTGGCCAAACTTTCTTGCAGAAAGTGAAAAGGTCTGGAATGCACTACCTGTGAGTGTTGGAGGAAGGTTCAATTGAAACATTCAAAAGGGAATGAGACTATTATCTGAAGAGGAAGAATGGGCAGGGCCATGGGGAGAAGGCTCATTTGGAGAGCTGGTGCAGACATGTTGGGCCAAATGGCCTCCTTCTGCATTGTAACAATTCTGTGATTCTGAGTCGATGAGGTTAAGATGCAGGTCAGCCGTTACTCCGAGTGGCTGAGTGGTCTACTCTTACTCGATAACAAAACCTTGTTAACTTGATTCATGGACTCCAGCTGACGTTCCTGTTGCTGTTCTTCAGCCTTGATTTTCCACATGTTATCTGTAAACAACACAATGCAATAACCAAAATGGAAATGCATTTGGAAAACGTTTCCAATTTTTCAACAGTTGTGACAATTTTTGCACAATTTTGTTCTGCTACATAAAGAAGGCTTGTCATTGACTCAGTTGCATTCACTGGTTACTAGACATCGTCGCTGTTGCTTTTGCTTAGTGAGGTTATTTTTGTTGCCTCACAATATAAAATATAACGGTAACAAAAAAGTATAAATAGTATAAAGTTGTGCATTTCTTTTAATGACTCAAGACTTATGATTCTTCCCTTTTCTAAATAAGCAGCCTATTAAGTCAATTATGTAAATGACACTTAATTTGCATTTGGAAATTAGGTTAATTAGAAATACACTCTTACCCAAATGAAAATTTTCTATGAAATTTGAATGGTGCAATTACTTTGTTAAAAGACAGCATATTGCTGAAGTACACTAATTTGATCACATTTGCATATGTTAATTTGATAATACACTCAATAATTTGAATACCACATGCAACATTATTGAAGCTGTCGCTAAGCTCTTTACTGGGCTCTCTATGGCCGATTTAATTCAATTTATAAGGTCCTCTGTGCATTTAGCAAATTCATAGAGAAATTAGATAGTCAACACTGGTAATCACGGTGCAGCAGTAAAGGAGGGAGTGAACGTATAGGTATAGGACAGAGTGCGAATCAGGCCAGCTGCTTAGTCCTGGATGGTGTTGAGCTTTGTGAGTATTGTTGGAGCTGCATTCATGCAGCAGAGTGGAGAGTATTCCATTTCAATGTTGACTTGTGCCTTGTACATGGTGGAAAGCATTTATGGATTCAGGAGGCGAGTTGCTCACTGCGGAATCCACAATTTCTGACCTATCATTACAGCTACGCTACAATATTTCTGAACTGCCCCACTTAAGTTTCTGGTCAATGGTGACCACTAGGGTGTTGGTGCTGAGGGATTCAGTGATGATGATGCTGTTGAATGTCAAAGAAAGATGCATAGATTCTCTCTTGTTGGAGATCGTCCTGGCTTGGGACTACTGGGGCAGCACGGTAGCATAGTGATTAGCACTACGGCTTCACAGCACCAGGGTCCCAGATTCAATTCCCGCTTGGATCACTGTGCGGAGTCTGCATGTTCTCCCCGTGCCTGTGTGGGTTTCCTCCGGGTGCTCCGGTGTCCTCCCACAGTCCAAAGATGTGCAGCTTAGGTGGATTGCCTATGCTAAATTGCCCTTAGGTTAGATGGGGTTGGTGGGTTACGGGGATAGGGTGGAGGTGTGGACTTAGGTAGGGTGCCCTTTCCAAGAGCCACTGCAGACTCGATGGGCCGAATGGCCTCCTTCTGCACAGTAAATGCTATGAATGTTACTTTTCACATATTATTGTTAAATTCTGAGAAGCCAATTGGTGAAGGATGAACCAATCTTTACTAAATCATACATTTATTTACAGGGTGAAACATTACAAGCCTAACCTCACCACACGACAATTTCAGTAAATGTTTCTTTATTTGTTCTAAAGTGAAACCCCAGTTAATAGCCTCCACCTGCATATAATTAAACAGAATTTATAAACAATGACTAATCTGCCCAAGCCTGAATGTTATCCGGGTCTTGTTGCATGTGAGCTCAAAGCACTTCCTATTTAAGGAGTTGTGAATGGAAACGAATACTATGCAAACATTAGCGAACATTCCCACTTCTTAACAGTTTAATGGAGGAAAAATCATTGATGGAGCAGAAGAAAATACTTGGACCTAGGACACAACCCTGAGAAACGCCTGCAGAGAGGTCTTGAGGCTGAGACAACCCTCTTCCACCATGTGAGGTAAGAGGGAGAGTGAGAGTTTTTCTCCCAATCCACATGAACTTCAATTTAATTAACACTTAATGCCAAAAACCGCCTATGTCAAGGGCAATTACTCTCACCTCACCTTTTGAACTCAGCTTTTGTCCATGTTTGGATGAAGGTTGGATTAAAGTCCAACAGGTTTGGTTCAAACACTAGCTTTCGGAGCACTGCTCCTTCCTCAGGTGAATGAAGAGGTATGTTCCAGAAACATATATATAGACAAATTCAAAGATGCCAGACAATGCTTAGAATGCAAGCATTTGCAGGAATTAAATCTTTACAGATCAGAGATTGGGGTAACCCCAGGTTAAAGAGGTGTGAATTGTCTCAAGCCAGGACAGTTGGCAGGATTTCGCAAGCCCAGGCCAGATGGTGGGGGATGAATGTAATGCGACATGAATCCCAGGTCCCGGTTGAGGCCGCACTCATGTGTGCGGAACTTGGCTATAAGTTTCTGCTCAGTGATTCTGCGTTGTCGCGCGTCCTGAAAGCCGCCTTGCAGAACGCTTACCCGGAGATCAGAGGCTGAATGCCCTTGACTGATGAAGTGTTCCCTGACTGGAAGAGAAGATTTCTGCCTGGTGATTGTTGCGCGATGTCCGTTCATTCGTTGTCGCAGCGTCTGCATGGTCTCGCCAATGTACCACACTTCAGGACATCCTTTCCTGCAGCGTATGAGTTAGACAACATTGGCCGAGTCGCACGAGTATGCGCCGCGTACCTTGTGGATGGTGTTCTCACATGTAATGGTAGTAATAATGTCAATGATCTGGCACGTCTTGCAGAGATTGCCATGGCAGGGTTGTGTGGTGTCGTGGTCTCTGTTCTGAAGGCTGGGTAGTTTGCTGCAAACAATGGTTTGTTTGAGGTTGCGCGGTTGTTTGAAGGCAAGTAGTGGGGGTGTGGGGATGACCTTGGCAAGATGTCCATCTTCATCGATGATGTGTTGCAGGCTGCGAAGAAGATGTCGTAGTTTCTCCGCTCCGGAAAAGTACTGGACGACGTCGTTGTGTTGCATGTCTGTCTTCTGAGGAGGTCGGTGCGGTTTTTTGCTGTGGCACGTTGGAACTGTTGATCGATGAGTCGAGCGCCATATCCCGTTCGTACGAGGGCATCTTTCAGCATCTGCAGATGTCTGCTACGCTCCTCCTCATCTGAGCAGACCCTGTGTATACGGAGGGCTTGTCCATAGGGGGTGGCTTCTTTAATGTGTTTCGGGTGGAAGTTGGAGAAGTGGAGCATCATGAATTTATCCGTGGGTTACGGTAAAGCGAAGTGCTGAGGTGACCATCCTTGATGGAGATGAGTGTGTCCAAGAGTGCAACTGATTTTGGAGCGTAGTCCATGGAGAGGCTGATGGTGGGATGCAACTTACTGATGTCATCATGTAGTCATTTCAGTGATTCTTCGCCGTGGGTCCAAGGGAAAAAAATGTCATCGATGTATCTGGTGTATAACGACGGTTGAAGTTCCTGTGTGGTGGTGAGGTCTTGTTCAAACTTGTGCATGAAGATGTTGGCATATTGACGTGCAAATTTGAACAAAGAACAAAGGACAAAGAAAAGTACAGCACAGGAACAGGCCCTTCAGCCCTCCAAGCCTGTGCCGTCCATGCTGCCCGACTAAACTACCGTCTTCGACACTTCCTGGGTCCGTATCCCTCTATTCCCATCCTACTCATGTATTTGTCAAGATGCCCCTTAAATGTCACTATCGTCCATGCTTCCACCACCTCCTCCGTCAGTGATTTCCAGGCACTCACGAGCCTCTGTGAAAAAAACTTGCCTCGTACATCTCCTCTAAACCTTGCCCCTCGCACCTTAAACCTATGCCCCCTAGTAATTGACTCCTCTAACCTGGGGAAAAGCCTCTGACTATCCACTCTGTTTATGCCCCTCATAATTTTATAGACTTCTATCAGGTCGGCCCTCAACCTCCGTCGTTCCAGTGAGAACAAACCGAGTTTATTCAACCGCTTCTCATAGCTAATGCCCTCCATACCAGACAACATCCTGGTAAATCTCTTCTGCACCCTCTCTAAAGCCTCCACAGCCTTCCGGTAGCGTGGCGACCAGAATTGAACACTATACTAACTAAGGTTCTATACAGCTGCAACATGACTTGCCAATTCTTATACTCAATGCCCCAGCCAATGAAGGCAAGCATGCCGTATGCCTTCTTGACTACCTTCTCCACCTGTGTTTCCCCTTTCAGTGACCTTTGGACCTGTACACCTAGATCTCTCTGACTTTCAATACTCTTGAGGGTTCTACCATTCACTGTATATTCCCTACCTGCATTAGACCTTCAAAATGCATTACCTCACATTTGTCCAGATTAAACTCCATCTGCCATCTCTCCGCCCAAGTCTCCAAACAATCTAAATCCTGCTGTATCCTCTGACAGTCCTCATCGCTATCCGCAATTCCACCTACCTTTGTGTCGTCTGCAAACTTACTAATCAGACCAGTTACATTTTCCTTCAAATCATTTATATATACTATGAACAGCAAAGGTCCCAGCACTGATCCCTGCGGAACACCACTAGTCACAGCCCTCCAATCAGAAAAGCACCCTTCCATTGCTACTCTCTGCCTTCTATGACCTAGCGAGTTCTGTATCCATCTTGCCAGCTCACCTCTGATCCCGTGTGACTTCACCTTTTGCACCACTCTACCATGAGGGACCTTGTCAAAGGCCTTACTGAAGTCCATATAGACAACATCCACTGCCCTACCTCCATCAATCATCTTTGTGACCTCTTCGAAAAACTCTATCAAGTTAGTGAGACACCACCTCCCCATCACAAAACCATGCTGCCTCTCACTAATACGTCCATTTGCTTCCAAATGGGAGTAGATCCTGTCTCGAAGAATTCTCTCCAGTAATTTCCCTACCACTGACGTAAGGCTCACCAGCCTGTAGTTCCCTGGATTATCCTTGCTACCCTTCTTAAACAAAGGAACAGCATTGGCTATTCTCCAGTCCACCTGAAGACGGTGAGGATCCAAAGATTTCTGTCAAGGCCTCAACAATTTCCTCTCTAGCCTCCTTCAGTATTCTGGGGTAGATCCCATCAGGCCCTGGGGACTTATCTACCTTGATATTTTTCAAGACGCCCAACACCTCGTCTTTTTGGATCTCAGTGTGACCCAGGCTATCTACAGACCCTTCTCCAAACTCAACATCCACCAATTCCTTCTTTTTGGTGAATGCAAAGTATTCATTTAGTACCTCGCCCATTTCCTCTGGCTCCACACATAGATTCTCTTGCCTATCCTTCAATGGGCCAACCCTTTCCCTGGCTACCCTCTTGCTTTTGGTCCCCAAGGCTGTTCCGTACGTCTGGATGAAGAACTTGTTGTCGAAGGTAAAGACATTGTGATCCAGAATGAAGCGGATGAGTTGCAAAATTGTGTCTGGAGATTGGCAGTTGTCGGTGTTGAGTACTGAGGCTGTTGCAGCAATGCCGTCGTCATGGGGGATGCTGGTGTAGAGTGCCGAGACGTCCATTGTGACGAGGAATGTTCCTGGTTCAACTGGTCCATGGGTGCTGAGTTTCTATCGGACGTCCGTCGTGTCGCGACAGAAGCTGGGCGTACCTTGTACGATGGGTTTCAAGATGACCTCGATGTAGGCAGAGAGGTTCTCACACAGGGTCCCATTGACTGAAACGATAGGACGGCACGGTGTGTTGGCCTTGTGTATTTTTGGGAGGCAGCCCTCATACGAACGGGATATGGCGCTCGACTCATCGATCAACAGTTCCAACGCGCCACAACAAAAAACCGCACTGACCTCCTCAGAAGACAAACACAGGACACAACCGACAGAGTACCCTTTGTCATCCAGTACTTCCCCGGAGCGGAGAAACTATGTCATCTTCTTCACAGCCTTCAACACATCATCGGTGAAGATGAACATCTTGCCAAGGTCATTCCCACACCCCCACTACTTGCCTTCAAACAATCGCGCAACCTCAAACAAACTATTGTTTGCAGCCAACTACCCAGCCTTCAGAACAGAGATCACGACACCACACAACCCTGCCATGGCAAAATCTGCAAGACGTGCCAGATCATTGACATGGATCCCGCCATTACACATGAGAACACTACCCACCAGGTACGCGGTACATACTCGTGCGATTTGGCCAATGTTATCTACCTCATACGCTGCAGGAAAGGATATCCTGAAGCGTGGTACATTAGCGAGACAATGCAGACGCTGCGACAACGAATGAACGGACATCGCGCGACAATCACCAGTCAGGAATGCTCCCTTCCAGTCAGGGTACACTTCAGCAGTCAAAGGCATTCAGCCTCTGATCTCCGGGTAAGCGTTCTCCAAGGCGGCCTTCAGGACGCGCGACAACGCAGAATCGCTGAGCAGAAACTTATAGCGAAGTTCCGCACACATGAGTGCGTCCTCTACCGGGATCTGGGATTCATGTCGCATTACATTCATCCCCCACCATCTGGCCTGGGCTTGCGAAATCGTACCAACTGTCCTGGCTTGAGACAATTCACACCTCTTTAACCTGGGGTTACCCCTATCTCTGGATCTGTAAAGATTTAATTACCTGCAAATGCTCGCATTCTAGCATTGACTGGCATCTTTGAATTTGTCTATATATGTTTCTGGAACATACCTCTTCATTCACCTGAGGAAGGAGCTGCGCTCCGAAAGCTAGTGTTTGAAACAAACCTGTTGGACTTTAACCTGGTGTAAGACTTCTTACTGTGCTCACCCCAGTCCAACGCCGGCATCTCCACATCATGGACCAAGGTTGTAATGAGGTTTGGAGTCAAGTGGTTCTGGCCGAACACAAATTCAGCAGGTAATTGGTGAATAAATGGCAAGTCAAGTCATTGTTCAGTTGCTCACATTCTATCCTCTAGCAAAGTTTGGCAGTTGTCAGTCATATTTAATCTCTGCCTTGCTCATCATATTTAGCACTTTGCTGTAATTGTACATCAGATGCAACCTGACAGACTGAGAATTTGGCATAATGTTGAAGAGAAGTTTAATATTGCAAAGGCAAGTGCCCCTGTTCCTTCAAATGCTATCCTTGTTTGTTGTAGATCTCAACATTTTTCCTAATTAAATTTGTTTCCCCCTTTTATTATCCAGTGATTTCCTCCCGATCCCATGTTTCGGCATCCCTGGACCTAACATTTCAGGAATAATCTGTCATAGTCAAAATGATCTGACAAATCAAAAAGAAGGCAATTCCAATCAGTGTGGTAAATGCATATTTAATAATAGGAGTAATTCACCCTCAGTTGAATAAGGTATTGATGCAGTCCATCAACACAGAAATCAAAATTGCTGAGTTCTGTGTTGAGAGTCATGGATCGTTCAATGACTCAATTCGCGATCAAGTTGGTGGTGGAATTCCACCGATCCTGAGAAATTTCTGCAGAGATGCCCTGAGGCTGAGACAGCCCCCCCCCCCCCCCCCCCCCCCCCCCCCCCCCCCCCCCACCTCTCCCTCCATAGATATGATTCCAACCAGTGAGAGTTTTCCCCCTGTTGAATCGGCGGTAAGTAGAACGCATAGATGATAATTAGAAATTAACGAACAAGGTTTATTACAATACAATTCCAAAACTCTGCCACTCTGCTAAGTGCCTCCTCCCCAACCTGCACCCAGGGGCTGGTTTAGCACAGTGGGATAAATAGCTGGCTTACAATGCAGAACAATGCCAGCAAAGCGGGTTCATTTCCCGGTCACCCGGCTATCCCGAACAGGCTCCGGAATGTGGCGACAATGGGGCTTTTCACAGTAACTTCATTAAAGCCTACTTGTCACAATAAGCGATTATTATATTAGGTTGGGGTTTTTATACGATTTGGGGCTCTCGTTGTTAAGGGGAAGCCCCACTCACTTAAAGGGGAAGTTCAGGTTCTAGGGAGGTCATTGGAAACTGCATGATCCTGATCCCAGGATTCCATTAGGGTTATAACACCCACAGTCCAATTAACTTAAATTTTACGAACACTTCTTGTCATGTCAGTGGCAATTACTCTCACCTCACCTCTTGAATTCAGCTCTTTTGTCTGCACAGACTGTGAAATAATATGTACAATAGCCCACAGGGCTTAGAAAATTGGATGTAGTAAAACTGCTCCTTCTGAGATGGTCCATCAATGCACTCGCTATAAATATAGATGTTTACAAGCCTAAATAAAGCTTGATACTTTTATTTCTTCATAAACACACTATTGAAGTGACTTTCAATTTTACTGCTCTTGTCAATACCAGCTTCTTTAAAAATGTCCCCAGATGCCGCCTTACTTTTCTGGCGAGTTTTATTTGGTGCCTGAACTCATTTTCTTTCATCTGTTTAAAGAAATGTCAGTATTTAGCCTTCCATGGTACCTGGCCCTGTGGGACAGAAGAAGTGCTGAGCAGCTATCCCTTGCATTAGCTTGCTGTTACTCGCTTGTTATGTTGCTGTCAGTTGTCTGGGTTCCTGTAGCAAAGCTAATTACTGGGACAATTGCCGAGTCAGGGACTCCGAAGCTATGAGGCACCTGAGGCTTTAATGCCCAGAGTATAACTGCAACTAGAAAGTGGCACAGGTTAATGCAAGGAATCTGACAACAATTTAATTGATGCCAAAAGAGGACAGTAATTTGAAATGATCGATAGCAGACTGTGTAGTTCGGTAGTATCTGAAATATAATCTCATTACCTAGAGCACTTCCTGTTTGGCACAGACTGCTGATAATAAAGAGTGAATTAACTAGCTTGTGATTTGGATAAGCCCAGTTTGAACTGACAACAGCCTGTGGAATTCATACCCCTTTCAACGACTCCCTTATCTCTTACTCCCCGCTGATGACTTCAACTTGTTGACATCCTCCGAGGACCACTGCTGCAAAGTTGTCCCTCTAATAGTTTATGGAGAACTGCTCAAACTCAACCACTGTGACAAGTGACCTTGAAAAACGGTTATGGCTTGGATCCAAGTTCAGGGATCTCTTCAGTGGCAACAAAGTGCTTCCACTACGAGAGTCAATAGGCCATTTTATTTTTCGCCTTTATTTTTGGAATTGTTTATTCCTATGTGTTAGTTGTCTCGTGCACCGTTTCTTCTTCAACCTGGAAAATGACCTCTCCTGGAATTATTTCCATCCATCCTCAGTGTACACTGGGTCTCACAAGGCACCTTTAAAGGAAATACTGTTTCAGCTCCAATATTTTACGAACACTTAACCCTTCCCCTTTAAGATATCAACTCCATGTATCTCTACTGCTGTGACATCAATAACTCGGGCCTGAGGTGGCATGAGATTCACAGGATATTGGAATTTGATGCTTATATCATTCTGGCTGACGCCAAACTAACTCGGTTCCTTTTCTAATAGCAATATAATTGATGTCCTGGCTATAATACCATCCACAGTTAAAGTATGTTAAATGCATTACATTGTTTTTTTTGTGTTAATTACTCTGCACAGTATTTTGGGGCATTTACTTTTCTTGTAACTGGTGTTGTGTTGGCAGAGATTTGTTGCAGTACTGTCGTGAATTTTAAATGTTTCTCGCAGATTACATTTTTATGAATACATTTTAATAGTTGTTGGTTCATTTGTTTCTGATATTTGTGATAGTTTTTTTGCATTTCTTGTCTCAATACTTTGCAAAATTAAGAAAAATATTGATAAATAGATTTTTAATATTCCAACCTTCCTCTTTCTGGAGTTTTCAATTCAGCATTTTTATTTGGGATTATAATAATTTTTTGTTTTGTTTTAAGTTATCTTCCTGGAGTAATAATCCTTATTACTCCTCTCTCTGCATTTTTATCATAGCAGACCTTCCCAAGGTGCTGAACAAGAGCAATCTTAATAAAAACAATTTGACACCTAGCCGGAGAAGGCAAGATCATGACAGATGAGCAAGAGCTTGATCAAAGAGATAGGTTTTAAGGAACATTTTAAGAGAGGAGAGAACAAAGAACAAAGAAAATTACAGTACAGGAACAGGCCCTTTGGCCCTCCTTGCCTGCGCTGATCCAGATCCTTTATCTAAACCTGTCACCTATTTTCCAAGGATCTACTTCCCTCTGTTCCCCACCCGTTCATATATCTGTCTAGATGCATGTTAAATGCTGCTATTGTGCCCACCTCTACCACCTCTGTTGGCAAAGTGTTCCAGGCACCCACCACCCTCTGCGTAAAAAAACTTTCCACGCACATCTCCCTTAAATTTTCCCCCTCTCACCTTGAAATCGTGACCCCTTGTAATTGGCACCCCCACTCTTGGAAAAAGTTTGTTGCTATCCACCCTGTCCATACCTCTCATAATTTTGTAGACCTCAGTCAGGTCCCCCCTCAACCTCCGTCTTTCCAATGAAAACAATCATAATCTACTCAACCTTTCTTCATAGCTGGCACCCTCCATACCACGCAACATCCTGGTGAACCTCCTCTGCACCCTCTCTAAAGCATCCACATCCTTCTGGTAATGTGGCAACCAGAACTGCACGCAGTATTCCAAATGTGGCCGAACCAAAGTCCTATACAACTGTAACATGACCTGCTGACTCTTGTACTCAATACCCCATGCGATGAAGGCAAGCATAGTGTATGCCTTCTTGACCACTCTATTGACCTGCTTTGCCACCTTCAGGGTACAATGGACCTGAACTCCCAGATCTCTCTGAACATAAATTTTCCCCAGGAATCTTCCATTGACGGTATAGTCCGCTCTTGAATTGGATCTTCCAAAATGCATCACCTCACATTTGCCTGGATTGAACTCCATCTCCCATTTCTCTGCCCAACTCTCCAATCTATCTATATTTTTCTGTATTCTCTGATAGTTCCCCTCGCTATCTGCAACTCCACCAATCTTAGTATCATCTGCAAACTTGCTAATCAGACCACCTATAACTTTGTCCGGATCATTTATGTATATCCCAAACAACAGTGGTCCGAGCACGGATCCCTGTGGAACATCACTAGTCACCTTTCTCCATTTTGAGACACTCCTTTCCACCACTAGTCTCTGTCTCCTGTTGCCCAGCCAGTTCTTTATCCATCTAGCTAGTACACCCTGAACCCCATGTGACTTCACTTTTTTTCCATCAACCTACCATGGGAAACTTTATCAAATGCCTTACTGAAGTCCATGTATATGACACTTACAGCCCTTCCCTCATCAATTAACTTTGCCACTTCCTCAAAGAATTCTATTAGTTTTGTAAGACATGACCTTCCCTGCACAAAACCATGCTGCCTATCACTGATAAGTCTATTTTCTTCCAAATGTGAATAGATCCTATCCCTCAGTATCTTCTCCAACAGTTTACCTGCCACCGACGTCAAGCTCACAGGTCTATAATTCGCTGGATTATCCCTGCTACCCTTCTTAAACAAAGGGACAACATTAGCAATTCTCCAGTCCTCCCCGACCTCACCTGTGCTCAAGGATGCTGCAAAGATATCTGTTAAAGCCCCAGCTATTTCGTCCCTTGCTTCCCTCAGTAACCTGGGATAGATCCCATCCGGACCTGGGGACTTGTCCACCTTAATGCCTTTTAGAATACCCAAAACTTCCCCCTTCCTTATGCCGACTTGACCTAGAGTATTTAAACATCCATCCCTAATCTCAACATCCGTCATGTCCCTCTCCTTGGTGAATACCGATGCAAAGTACTCATTAAGAACCTCACCCATTTCCTCTGACTCCACGCATAAATTCCCTCTTTTGTCTTTGAGTGGGCCAATCCTTTCTCTAATTACCCTCTTGCTCCTTATATACGAATAAAGTGCTTTGGGATTTTCCTTAACCCTGTTAGCCAAAGATATTTCATGACCTCTTTTAGCCCTCTTTATTGCATGTTTGAGATTTGTCCTACTTTCCCGATATTCCTCCAAAGCTTCATCAGTTTTAAGTCGCCTAGATCTTGCATATGCTTCATTTTAAATCTTAGCTAGTCTCACAATTTCAGCTGTCATCACGGTTCCCTAATCTTGCCATTTCTATCTCTCATTTTCACAGGGACATGTCTGTTCCTGCACTCTAATCAACCTTTCCTTAAAAGACTCCCACATTTCAAATGTGGATTTACCTTTAAACAGCTGCTCCCAATCCACATTCCATTGCTCCTGCCGAATTTTGTTATACTTGGCCTTTCCCCAATTTAGCACTCTTCCTTTAGGACCACTCTCGTCTTTGTCCATGAGTATTCTAAAACTTATGGAATTGTGATCGCTATTCCCAAAATAATCACCGACTGAAACTTCAACCATCTGGCCGTGATCATTCCCCAATACCAGCTCCAGTATGGCCCCTTCCCGAGTTGGACTATTTACATACTGCTCTGAAAAACTCTCCTGGATGCTCCTTACAAATTCTGCTCCATCTACGCCTCCAACGCTCCATGAGTCCCATTCAATGTTGGGGAAGTTAAAATCACGACCACCCTATTGCTCCTACATTTTTCTATAATCTGTCTACATATTTGTACCTCTACTTCACGCTCGCTTTTGGGAGGCTTGTAGTAAAGTCCCAACAATGTTTACTGCACCCTTCCTATTTCTTAGCTCTACCCATATTACCTCAGTGCTCGAAACCTCCATAGTGCCCTCCTTAATCACAGCTGTGATATTATGTCTGACCAGTAATGCAACTCCTCCACCCCTTTTACCTCCCTCTCTATCCCTCCTGAAGCATCTATACCCTGGGATATTTAGTTGCCAATCTTGCCCTTCCCTCAACCAAGTCTCAGTAATACCAATAACATCATATTCCCAGGTATTAATCCAAGCCCTAAATTCATCTGCTTTACCTGCTACACTTCTTGCATTAAAACAAATGCACCTCAGACCACTTGTCGCTTTGCATTCATCATATCTTCCCTGAGTACTCTTCCCCTTAGTCACAATGAGTTTATTATCTAGTACCTTACTGGCTTTAGTTGCTGCCTCTTTACTGACTAATCTGATTCCCAGAGAGAAAGAGAGAGAGGGAAAGGTAGAAAAGCAGGTCGGGATTTTCCGGCCCTGCCCACTGGCAGGGTGTTGTGCTCCTGCCGGATTTGACCAGGCCTGCCAAGGAGGCCAGCGAGCCATGCAAATGGCCTTTGACTTCGGAAAGACCAGAAGATCCCGCCTGCAGCCAATGGCTCATTGCCTCCTCCATAGGAAAACCCATCTTGGGGGTGGGGGAGCTGGAAAATCCCAGCCATGCATGGTTTAGGGACAGAATTCCTGAGCTTCGGGGTAAGGCAGCCGGAATAAATTCACCAATGATGGAGTGCTTAAAATCAGGGTGCTTCTATATTGCACTATTTTCATATCATAATGCGAGTAAATATTTTTACTTATTTTACATATTGGCAGCAGAATCACAATCTCAGCAATTCTATGATGATCAATACTAAATAGGGAATGCCTGTGAAGGGTATCATGCAGCAGAATAATGTGGGCAGCACGGTAGCATAGTGGCTAGCACTATGGCTTCATTGCACCAGGGTCCTAGGTTCGATTCCTGGCCACTGTCTGTGCGGAGTCTGCACATTTCCCCGCGTGGGTTTCCTCAAGGTGCTCCGGTTTCCTCCCACAGGTCCCAAAAGACGTGCTAATTTGGACATTTTGAATTCTCCCGCAGTGTACCTGAACAGGCGCCGAAATGTCGCGACTAGGGGCTTTTCACAGTAACTTAATTGCAGTGTTAATGTCAGCCTACTTGTGACAATAAAGATTATTTTTTTTTAAATAAGGATGAGATGTGCAATGTTTATGAAGGAATATCAAAGGGAAAATGAGGCTATCTTAAAAAATATATATCTGCAGTATACAAGGAGGATATAATCTACTGGGGTACTGAACTAATAATCCTGAATGCTCCATATATAATATTAGACAACTAGAAGACATTTTCCAACATGTGATGCATGATGTTAGAATTGCATCCACGTTCATTTGAAGTGAAGTTTTGAACTCAACAAGAAGGTACCAATTTAAAGCTGCAATTTAAATACTATTTCCAATGAGTTCTTACAAATTTATGAACTTTTCTCTGGCAGTGTCATCCTGGACTATTTTTGTTCACTAGTTGTTTGGTAGCCGTATTTAGAAGGCATATGTATGAATATGTATTTCCTGTTTCTTGCCCATTAAAAATAGTTCCTTTTTACATAACATTGCAGCCTCTAGATATTCAAACACGCCACCCAAAAACAGGTAAGAATCAGTTCTATGCCTGAATGGTTGGTCAAGTGGCAGTAATATTGCGTTTCTGGTAGGTTCAGTTCACCAGGTGCTCGTTGTGGAGGACCTGCTGTGATTCAGGTCAGCATGTTCTCATGTCGATGTGAGTGGACAATTGAATGTGAGGACAATCAGGCGTAAAGGCCTGTTCATGAGATTCAAATTGATGTAAATGGCGATCCGACTTTTAAGTCGTGATTCCCGTTACACCATTGGCAGGGGGTGGGATCAATTGAGCGGGAAATCCCGCCGCCGTAAAAGTCATTTAGGGACTCCTGCTCAACTCTCCACCTCCTCTGGCGACCCACCCTCCCAAAACAAGGCGGAAAACCCTGACCATGGTGTTCCATGTCCCTTGAAAGTATTTTTTTGATTCTCCTGTCTGAAGACTCTGCAATGTTTCCATCGCTCCTCATCTAATTCCCCACATTAGACCACCCACAGAGCAAAAGATGGCTTTCCAGATGAAACTGGTTAAACATTTCTCCATTATCCTTCATGATCTAAAGCAACATCACTTGGGTGGCACGGTAGCACAGTGGTTAGCACAGTTGCTTCACAGTTCCAGTGCCCCAGGTTCAATTTCCGGCTTGGGCCACTGTCTGTGTGGAGTTTGCACTTTCTCCCCGTGTCTGCGTGGGTTTCCCCCAGGTGCTCCGGTTTCCTCCCACAGTCCAAAGATGTGCAGGTTAGGTCGATTGGCTATGCTAAACTGCCCTTAGTGCCCCCCCCCCCCAAAACAAAAGGTTAGGTGGGGTCACTGGGTTACGGGGATGGATTTGTTTATTGTCACTTGTATCGAGGTACAGTAAACAGTATTTTTCTGCGTGCAGCTCAAACAGATCATTTAGTTCATGAAAAGAAAATAAGGGCAGCACGGTTAGCATTGCTGCCTACGGCGCTGAGGACCTGGGTTCGAATCCCGGCCCTGGGTCACTGACCGTGAGGAGTTTGCACATTCTCCCCGTGTCTGCGTGGGTTTCACCCCCACAACCCAAAAGATGTGCAGGATAGGTGGATTGGCCACGCTAAATTGCCCCTTAATTGGAAAAAATAATTGGGTACTCTAAATTTATTTTTTTTTAAATGAAAAGAAAATAAAATAAAAAGAAAATACGTAATAGGGCAACACAAGGTCCACAATGTAAATACATAGACATCGGGCGAAGTATACAGGAGTGTAATATTAATCAGGTCAGTCCATAAGAGGGTCGTTTAGGAGTCTGGTAACTGTGGGTAAGAAGCTGGTTTTGAATCTGTTTGTGCATATACTCAGACTTTTGTATCTGTCCGATGGAAGAAATTGGAAGTGTGAGTAAGCCAGGTGGGAGGGATCTTTGATTATGCTGCCCACTTTCCCAAGGCAGTGGGAGGTGTAAATGGAGTCAATGGATGGGAGGCAGGTTTGTGTAATGGACTGGGCCGCGTCCACGACTCTCTGAAGTTTCTTGCGGTCTTGGTTGCCATACCAGGCTGAGATGCAGCCAGATAGGATGCTTTCTATGGTGTGTCTGTAAAAGTTGGTAAGAGTCAGTGTGGACATGCCAAATTTCCTTAGTTTCCTGAGGAAGTATAGGCGCTGTGGTGCTTTCTTGGTGGAAGCATCGACGTGGGCGGACCAGGACTGAATTTTCGTGGATAGGGTAGAGGTCTGGACTTGATCTTTCCAAAGGCCGGTGCAGAATTGATGGGCTGAATGGCCTCCTTCTGCACTATAAATTCTATGAAATCACCAAATACCTAACGGATATTATAGATGGCTGCATTCTTTATGCTTAAAATATGATTTGAAAATTATGTGAATAACTAAAATTGAAATTGTAAGAGATTTAATTCAGTCTGTGAACAAAAGAATATGTGGGTTTAGATCTCATTAATAATAAGGGTAAAAATAATCAGTACCGTAAAAGATTATTTAATTTGTTGTTTCACCTGGATTAATTTTGAATGTTTTTTAAGATAAAATTCTCATCTGCAGCCTCGAGGGATATTTTAACATTCGGGTGGAGTGTGGCATTAAGCACATCACCATCCTGAGTGGATTGAATAAACAACAATCAGTTTTGCTTAGTTCTTTCAATGCTTACCCTCGGCGCATGGATTGTTTGAGACAGAAGGAATTTATAGGGATGGCTGGTTAAAGTTAGCAATAATGCCATTTATACATTTCAAATTCTTCAGTCGTGAAGAAGCAAACCACAACAAAATGCAGTGATAAACTAGAGTTGTAATAGGGAGGGTATTTTCTTAAGAGTCAACTGATCTGGAAGGGTCTTCACCAAGTCGCTGTTTGTCAAGTGTAGTTCTCAAAACATTTGTCACATAGATTTGGCTATTTGCATCTTCAAAAGTTTCAAATCACTAATTATCATGGGATTGTGCTTAAGTGCACAGTGGAGATAAATGAAGCTACTTTTGTGAATGGGCTGCTGAATAAGTGGCTTTTGAAGGAGCTAGTGCTGGTCTGTGGGCTGTGGATTGAATGGGTTTCTTTGATCTCCCACAATCAAGGTGGTGGTAGGGCAAAGGACACAATGATCATGGTCTCACTGGCATTGTTTCAGTTACAGGGGAGGTTATTTTTAAACTCATTGGCATTGACGGGATCATTTAAAAAAAATTAATTCATGGGATGTGGACAACACTGACCAGGTCAACATTTATTGCCCCTCCCTAACTGCCCTTCAGAAGCTGGCGGTGAGCTGCCTTCTTCAACCGCTGTAGTCTATGTGTAGGTACACTCACAGTGCTGTTAGAGAGGGATTTCCAAGATTTTGACCAGCAACAGTGAAGAAACAGCGATACATTCCCAAGTGAGGGCGGTGTGTGACTTGGAGGGGAACCTTTCAGGTGATAGTGTTCCAATGTACCTGCAGAGCCTGTCCTTCTGGATAGTGGCTCTCATGGTTTTGGAAGGGGCTGTCTCAGGAACCTTGGGTGAGTTCCTGCAGTGCATCTTGTGGATGGTGCCCACGGCTACCACTGTGCATCGGTGTTGGTGCCCACGGCTACCACTGTGCATCGGTGTTGTGAGTGGATATTTGTGGATGGGGTGCCAATCAAGCGAGCTGCTTTGTCCTGGATGGTGGTAATGCTGCACTTTTCTTTAAATGACTACTCCAGTTACAAGAATGCAGACCAACAATGGACCAACAGAAGCCTTAGAGGTGTATAGAAGCTGCAAAAGGAAACTTAAAAAAGGAAATTCGGAGACCAATAAGAGGACATGAAAGCATACTGGAGGTAAAATAAAGGAAAATCATAAGTTGTTTTTCATGTATATTAAGGGTAAAAGAATAACTAGGGAAAGATTAGGGCCAATTAAGGACCACAGTGGTAACTTTTGTGTGGAGCTGGAGGACATAGATAGGGTTCGAAATTAGTACTTTATGCCAGTGTTCAATAGTGAAAGGGACAGTGAAGGTATAGAAAGCAGGGAGAAGGACTGTGATAAAATTAAAGAAATTAACATCGGCAGAGAGGAGATTCTAAGTGGCCTGTCATGCTTAAAAGTAGACAGTATTTTGATGTTCACTTGTGATGCCAAAGCATACAAGGCCATACAAGACCAAGTGCTGGAAAATGGGATTAGAATACTTAGGTGGTTGTTTTTGACCAACGCAGATGCGATGGGCCGAAGGGCCTTTTATGTGTGTCGACGTCTATGACTCTGATGTAACCATGCTCAGAAAGAATGGCACTGCCCCATCATGTCCCTGACTACTCGGGGACTCCCGTGCTGGCTTCACGTTGCGCTGTTGAATTGCAGGAGCCGGGAGAATCCAGTTTAAAGCAAATCCTACATATTCAAATGAAGATTTAAGTATGCTAATTTAGTTCACGCCCTCCAGATTATACCAGCTGAAGGAGGTCGGGAGTATCGGAAACTGTTTGGTCCCGGCGCAAACCCTGTTTTGGGCCTCTCCTGGAATTCTCCTGACTTAGCAGGATTTGCGCTGGGCACAAAGCAGCTGGAGAATCTAGCCCAGTGGCCCGGTGTGTGAACTAAACTCTGAAATGGCCTTGCAAACAGCCCAGTTGTATCGGGGTGGGCAATAAATGCTGGCCTTGCCAACAGTGCCCACATCCCGCGATTGAATTTGAAAAAGTGTGAGGAGCTCTAATGCGCTGACTTTAAGTATTCCCTATTCCTCTGTCTGCAAACTGCAAATAATGGCACAGGTAGAATCATGTTTCCACAGAAGCCGAAAGGCTGATATTCCCTGGGTATGGATTCATTCAGTGACAGCTGTTTCCATGGACAGACTTTACCACAGTCCAGACATGATCTGATTGGACCAGTGCACCCATTCCCTCCCCCGGCACCTCCAAAAAAAGATATTAGAGTGGAAGGCTGTGGGCCGAAATCTTCCAACTAGTTTCCTGCCCAGTGAATCTGAGTTGAGTACAGATGGGTTTGGGAACACAGACACAAGAAGAATTTTGGATGCAATCAATGTGCCAGCTTTGTGAACTGTCATAAGAGTAAGCATTAATGCACATTTTTGTTGGAGATCATAAATGTGAGGTGACAGGCCACAGATTAGGTATTGGGATTTATAAAGAAATTTTATTACTTAACCACAAAAAGAATAATACAGGAAATTGAGAATACAGGAGTAGGTGTGTAATAGAATTGTGCATTGACATAAATATAAATCATCAGTGAAGATTGGTATAACACAAGATATGAAATTCAGCAGCAAAAAGATTGCTGTACAGATTAACAACTGGTGGAGATTCATGAAAGGCAATTTGTGGAAGGTTGTCCCTCCGTGACATTATCAAAACAGGGCAGTAGGAGTTGTCAAGGGTGGAATGGCTTTGTCCGCTTAAATGTGTGTTTGGTCTGGAGAAGATTTGTTCACTGAAATGGTGGCTCACAATTTCTTTTGGAATAATACCGGAATTCTGTGCTGAGACGACGGGGAGCGACAGAGGTCAGAGGGAGGGATCAAAAGGCACAGATGGCGCAACACCACACTGGTGGATAGAATGGGGTTTTTCAAGTGATCACCTGACCTCTACCCGCTTTGCCCAATATAGAGGAGATCGCACTTTGAGGGGCAAATGTAGTACACTAGATAAGGCACCAAAATTGGTGTCTCACACAGGAGTGTTTGGGCTCTGGACACCTACATGGAACAAATGAACAGGTGTCGTACATCCTGGAAAGGAATTCCCGCTCAGCTGTGCTGGTTTTTCTTTGAAATTGATGTCAAAATCTTCCAAATCATTGCAAAATATCAAAGCTTGTAATCAATGTCATTGGATATCCCATTGCCAGTAATAGACTGGAAAATTCAGAAAAGATGTGCAAAGGTGAGGGCGAAGTGCAAACTGGAAATGGAGTCAATTAAATTCTCAGATTAGAGAGAACCATTTATATTGCCAGGAAGGTAGCCTGGAGCTTTATTGATGCAGCATCTGAACTCACAAATGGAAAGAGCACTCGCAAACCACAAATTTCACAAACTATTGTCCTCTGATACTACCTAATGCCTCACACACAACCTCATCAGTATTGTGGTACCTTGCAGCTCATAATCCTGTATTTTATTTTCTGCACAAAATTCTTTCTTTATCTTGCTGAATGACCCATTTCCAGATCATTTTTAACTCCGATATTACAGCTGCAATCTTTTCATCCCATCTTCAAAGCTCAGCGATCTAAAACCTGAAAACCCTTTTGTTACTGATTTGTTTACATTCCTTTCCAATCTTCCAGGAATAATAAAAGGTGAAGTCACCACAGTCACAGGTGACCATAGGCTGCTTTCCCCTTTTTACCAGGCAGTACGGTAGCACAAGTGGATAGCACTGTGGCTTCACAGTGCCAGGGTCCCAGGTTCGATTCTCTGCTGGGTCACTGTCTTTGCGGAGTCTGCACGTTCTCCCAGTGTCTGCGTGGGTTTCCTCCGGGTGCTCCGGTTTCCTCCCACAGTCCAAAGATGTGCAGGTTAGGCGGATTGGCCATGCTAAATTGCCATTAGTGACCAAAAAAAAGGTTAGGAGGGGTTATTGGGTTAGGGGGATGGGGTGGAAGCGAGGGCTTAAGTGGATCGGTGTAGACTCGATGGGCCGAATGGCCTCCTTCTGCACTGTATGTATGTTCTATGTACGCACATGTTCTATGTTCTGACTGGTGGTGATGTAACCTGAGGATCACCACACCTCAGACGAGGTTGAGAAGGCAGGTCCTTCATGAATAACCTCAGCCAGTATGGGAATTGAACCTGCGCTGTTGGCCTTGTTGTGCATCGGGAACCAGGGCCGGGATTATCCGAAATCCCGGCTAAGTGCTGACGCCGCCTAAACATCAGAGTGTTTCACGCTGGCGTCAACGGGCCTCGGGCTCAGCGATACAGAGGGCCAGCAAGGCGCTGGAGTGCTCCACACAGCTCGGGCACTGATACGCGACCCTGCACTGTGTGGCGGCCATTTCCGTGCCGCGCATATGCGTGGTGACCGTTTCCAAGCCAGCGCCATGCAACATGGCGTAGCAACACAGCGGGCCTGGGCGGAAGAAAGTAGGCCCCCCCAGACATCGTGTGGGATATTGAGGTGGGATTAGACCACAATCGCGGGCCTGGCCGTAGTGGATGACCCCCCCGGAGTCTAATAACCGGCCCCCCACCAGGGCAGCCACTGCGGCCGCGGGTCCGAGCTCCCGCCGGGCGGCACCATATGTGAACCATGCTGGCGGAACTCGGTGGGAACTTGGCCGGTCGAACGTGGAGAATTGCCGCGGCCGCCTCTTTCTATTCCCCCGACCGGCACCGCATCGACCGTGTGCGCGCACGACTGCCTCTGATTCTCCAGTCGCTGGCAGACTGAGGTCAATTGTCTCTTCACCAGCTTATTAGGATCTCCTTCCCTCCATCTTGACTGAATCACAGCTGATTGTTCCTTTCTCAACCACTAGTTACGTTTGTGATGTCTTTTACTGTTTGCCATCTTTGATGTTGCCAGTCTCATGGGATTGATCTGCCTCCAGATGTTGGCAGATATTTTTCATGTTTCTACAATGGGCACTCACTTGCCTTTATGATATATTATTAAAGATCATATCACCTTTTGCTTTGCTTACCCAAACACCTATGGGCACCGAGTGAGTTTGGCGAACCAATCAGGAAATGCCCGTTACATTCCATATTCTTGTTATGGGTCCAAATGTTTCCCCGCTCTGCAGCGTTATTGCATTGCCTTGTGGGCAAAGCAGGGCTTCTGATTCAATTACTGAAAGCCTCCTGGCAAGATTTGTGCAATAACCAAATCTAGATATTTATTTCGATATTTATCTGGATAGACACATGAACAGACAGGATATGGAAGGATACAGGCTGTTGGTCTAGATAGGACACGTGATCGGCGCAGGCTTGAAGGGTCGAAGGGCCTGTTCCTGTGCTGTATTTTTCTTTGTTCTTTTTATACAGTTGGATTGCTGAATAAATTAAGGCAGAAGCTCATGGCACTGATTTTTCAGCCCCCTTTTCATTGCTCTGGGTTTTTGAGGTGGGTTTAAAGTTTGTATCTTACTACAAGAACATGCATTCAAGCATCATTTCAATGAGCATGGAATGGTGTGCAAGCCCGTCCCTCTTCATTTCAATGAACCTGGAGTGGTGTGTAAGCCCCTCCCACTTCATTTTGATGAGCTTTAAATGGTGTGTGACCCCCTCCTCCCCACTTCATTTCATTGAGCCTGGAGTGTTGTGCACGTCCTTCCCACTTCATTTCCCCCACCAATGTCAGGTGGGGAATTATTTGGAAGGATGCTTAGAGGTGGGTCTTGCAAATGGTTCCCTCGTACTGGAAGAGCTGAGAAGCAAGGCCAGGGAGGAGCTGGATAAGTATTGACACCCACCTTCAGGTCCTTGATCAGAACCACAGCACCTGTGACATCTAGTGGTTGGTTTTGGACAGCAGCCAGAAGGCCCCAAAGCAGAGGCTGGATTTTTCTGTCCTTTGTCAGACATCAAAAACATTTGAGATGAGGATAATGACCTGAAGTCGAAAATACGTGTTCATTCAGTTTCGGTTTAGATAGAGTGAATTTTTGGTATGCTAGGCTTTGTTGATGTACAAAGACGTGGGGGGGGGGCTGCTGTTGTTGTGAGCAGGGCAGAAAATTGTCCCTTGTGCCTCATGGGTTGAAAGCTTTTCTATATGTCTTCATTGATTTTACAAATAACAGCTGCATTTGGCTGTGTGAGTTTAACTGTGCATCTGCCTCTAAGGTTGCTGCACCATTTGTGATGAGTGGTAGGCGCCTCACTGTTATTTTGACAGCCGAGGATCTTATGTAATCATAAATATATGGGCTAGGCTACAGGATTTTTTCCAGTTCATCATTTTCATATCGTAATCAAAACAACAAAATAAATGCTGTGTTTTTATAATGATATAAAGGTACCAATTGCTCATATGGGATTGTGCTGACAACTTGTAGGTTCATATATTAATTTGTGGCAATTTGTAAGCAAATAAACATGGATAGAAAGCTTCAGGACACCAGAGCTGCAGAGCTGTGTGTCTGTTGTTTGCTGCAGGCCAAAGTGAAACTGAGGCTGGACCACATGTCATGCCTCCCTTAATGTGATGGCATACTGCTATGCCTTAAAGTCATATTACAATATTCCCCTTTATTTTTTTAAAGATAACACCCCCCCTTTTCAATGAAGTATAAGTATTTACAATGTATGTTTGAGTTAAGTTACCATTACATAAGTGTATAGGAGTGGAAGTGATGAAACTATGAGTCTCTAAAATGCTGCCGTAATCTACTGTACACCCAGAACTTGTAATGATGTCCTTGTCCGAAGGTTTCTTTAATTGCTTACAGTGATCTGTGAGGTTGTCATTCTTGAATCATTCATTCAGATAGGCCATTTCATCAAGGGTAATGAGGAGAAGTAGTGTGATCAATATTCCACTTCTCACACATATCCTGAAATGGTATACCAGTAAATTGCGAACCATTAACTGTGATGGTTTACAAAGAACAAAGAACAAAGAAAAGTACAACACAGGAACAGGCCCTTCGGCCCTCCAAGCCCGTGCCGACCATGCTGCCCGACTCAACTACAATCTTCTACACTTCCTGGGTCCGTATCCCTCTATTCCCATCCTATTCATGTATTTATCAAGATGCCCCTTAAATGTCACTATCGTCCCTGCTTCCACCACCTCCTCCGGCATCGAGTTCCAGGCACCCACTACCCTCTGTGTAAAAATACTTGCCTCGTACATTTACTCTAAACCTTGCCCCTCGCACCTTAAACCTATGCCCGCTAGTAATTGACCCCTCTACCATGGGGAAAAGCCTCTGACGATCCACTCTGTCTATGCCCCTCATAATTTTGTAGACCTCTATCAGGTCGCCCCTCAACCTCCGTCGTTCCAGTGAGAACAAACCAAGTTTATTCAACCGCTCCTCATAGCTAATGCCCTCCATACCAGGCAACATCCTGGTAAATCTCTTCTGCACCCTCTCTAAATCCTCCACACCCTTCTGGTAGTGTGGCGACCAGAATTGAACACTATACTCCAAGTGTGGCCTAACTAAGGTTTCTCTAGGCACATCAAATAAACAAAAATAGAATTTGGAATATGTGTGATAATTGTGCTTGACTTATTATGCAATTATTTAATAATGGGATTCCTTGTAACGTAGATGTTAATTAAGTCAGTGTCATGGCCATAAAAGAGGTTGGAAGTGATTTTGGACTGAGAATGGGTAGGAATCAATGCTTCTTTGTGTGGACTTGCCATGCGCTCTTGACATTTCCCCATACTTTTTGACAATAACTTCACTGCCATTGTTCATACCTGGCCAATAAACTGTCTCTCTTGTGAGTCGGCTTCTGATCCGATCTGTGCCCAAGTGTAAGTGATGAGGTTGTTGAAGAATATCAGGCCCCAAAGATGCTGTATGATGACCTACCTGCCTTTGAAAATGACAGCCTAGCTTGTCTGGGTGAGGCAAAACTGTCTCACAAGTTTGTGGATATGCTAATCACACCATCCTTCAATTATAGTTTTCCACAGTTTCTGGAGTGTAGAATCTTTCGCTGTTTCTTCTTCTAGCTGTTGATATTTGCATTGCCCAAAATGTGCTCAACTAATTTGGAGAAGATCTTCAGTTTCGATGTTAATTAAGTCAACTTGTAGACCCAAGGATATAACCTCTGTTTTCACTAGGTTAGAAAATCTGCTAATTCTGTCTGTGGTAGCCTGTGGCCACGTGATCACAGACAACGTGACCGCCTTGGAGCCAATCGCATGGGAGCACTCGAACCCCGACCAATGGGATGTTTGCACAGAACCCTGGGAGCAGATTTAATGCAGTGTGGACTGGGGAGCTGCAGTGTAAAGATAGCCAGCGGGATCTCCCTTCTGGGGGACTAAGTCACCACCATGGTGGGAGAACCGGTGCCAACCACTCCGGGGTCAACAGCCCCCAAAAGTGCGGAATTCTCTGCACTTTCCGGGGCTAGGTGGATGGTGGAGGGGTTGGCGCCACTCCAGCCGGCGACGAAGGGACTGCGTGAGTTCGCGCATGCGCCTAAGGGCTGGCATGATCTCGCGCATGCGCGGAACCGCTGGCGTGGGTCTGACCGGCCGGCATATTTTGGCTCATGCACGAGGGGTTGGCTTCTCTGCGCCAGCCATGGAGGAAGCCTACAGAGGCTTGCGCGGAACGAAAAAGTGCCCCCACGGACAGGCCCGCTCGCAGATTGGTGGGCCCCAATCGTGGGCCAGGTCACCTTGGGGGACCCCCCCGGGTCTGATCTCCCTGCCCGCCCCCCCGAGGACCGACCCCGCCGACTTAGCTGCCAGGTGCCACCATGCGTGAGGTGAGTAATTCACATTGGCGGGACTGGCCAAAAACGGACGGCCGCTCGGCCCATCGGCGCCCAGAGATGACCGGGGGCGCCGTTGGCAACGGCCCCTCGATCGCCGTGGCATGAAACTCGCCCCCGCCTGAAAAACGGCAGCAGAGAATACGGCAGCCGGTGTCAGGGTGGTGGGGCGGGATTCAGCAGAAGATGGTGGTGCTTCTGACAGTTTGTGGGCCCCAAACGTATAATTTGATTTTGGAACCTCAGGTTCCCAGAGGCACCAGACTCGAACATCTTTGGGCAGATGGGTAAACTGGTCAAAGAACATTTCAACCCAAGGCCCTTGATTATCCTCTAATGTTATAAGTTTAACTCTGTCGTGAGCGACCATCAAGAGTCTGTCTCAGCTTTCATATCCAGGCTTCATCAGCTTGCTGAGTACTGTGAGTTTGGGACCACGCTTCATGACATGTTGCGCAATCGGCTGCTTTGTGGAAACCATAACCTTAATATCCAGAAGAAGCTTCTGGCAAAGACGTTGGGAAAAGCGATCGAGATACCTCAGGCGATGGTGTGTGCCAAAAAAGTGCCACTGAGCTTCAAAGCGTGACAGACGGGGAGGTTAACGATGTTTGGCTTGGTTAAGCCGTGAGGTCTGCGGTGGGATCAAAGGGTCCAGCTCCGAAACAGACACGGTCCTTGGGACAGGACCGGAACCCAAGGAGCAAGAAGGAGCCGGGATGTCAGATAACACGAATTTTGGCAAATACTTCGAACAGTGCAATGGTATCTATGGTTTTCATGTGATTGACAGTGTGAAATATGTGCTCACTGCTCTTCATCTCATTTTGCACATCATTGTCAATTTCTGGTTTGTCAGTCACCTCATGTATATGTTTTAAACAGGATAGCGCAATGTTGTTCCTATTGCTTGAAGGTACCCTTTGTGTACAGTCTTTTTGGATCAGTGCACGGCTCTTTGTAGCTGCATCAGCCTTTGCTCTAGTGCACCGCCGCTGCCAATGGCCCTTTCTGCCACATGCCTTCCAGAATTGCTGGAAAGCTGAACATTTCCTTGGTGCATGCAGAAGGCCACACCATCCACATGTCTTACTAGGTTCTAGTAAGTGCATCAACAATTGGAGTTATGTTTCGGATCTGTGAGCTTCATCGATCTGTGAGGATCACTTTGTATATCCAGTTTTGTGTAGCTCTTCAATGTTAAACGTTTTGGGCTTGTTTAGCAGATCTTGCGGGAATACTTCCATGGGAGTGAATGTAATCACCAACCCATGAGCACTTTGTCTAAAATAAATCACAGTATGTACCTTTTCCTCTGCATCTGCTGATGAAATAGTCTACAAATTCTGTAGGCTGTTGTTGATATGAACTCTAGTCGATGAATGAGGAAGTTTAACCTGATACTGAACGAATCATCTAATGTCGTCCATATCCTTTAGCTCTTCTGCTGTGAATCCAGATATTTTCAGCCTACATGGCCTTTCGTTCCCCAAGCCTAGGCAAATTTTTATGGCTTGTTTTTCTGGTTCAGATATACCTGAATCAAGAAACCATGGCTGGAATCATCTGCCATTCGCTGGTGGCGGTGTCCTCTGGTCCCGTTGGCAGCGCACCCCCGCCCGTGGATTTCCCAGCAGTGTGGGTGGTTTTAGCAGGAATTCCCATTGGCAATGGTGGAACCAAAGAATCCCGGCGCCAGTGAACAACGCGCCACCTTCCATCACCGTGAAACACGCAGCTGGGAGGCGGGAAACTCCCACCCGATATCTCTGTACGCTGTTTAAACATCTTGAATTTGGAAAGGAGTTCAGCTGCATTCATTTCAACCTGGAGAAGTTGGTGGACATTCTGACAATATCTCTTTGACCTTCCATCTCCCTGGCTGAGTGTTCGCTGTTCACATACTTTCCAAATCTCTGCACATTATATTCGCAACATTGCCTGGCTCGATTTTTTTTTTTTTTTTAACCTTTTCTTTGTTTGGTTCTTCCTCGCTTGCTATCAATCCACCCACACCCTGGCCACTCATCTTTCCTAACTGATCTAACCTGCTTCTGGTCCTCTTGACACACTACCCCACTGACTGAACTAATAGGCTACGTGCTCATTACGAGGAATCCGTCTACTTATCAACTCTTTCACTGAGCAATGTGTTTTCAAAGCTGTGCTGTGCAGTTACCATGATGCTCTTTCAACACTCTCCGATGCCACAACATTGTTGCTATCTTACCCAATTTCAATGGTCGTCTCATGATCTCGAGGTGTTGACCATGTTGTATCTTTAATGAATCTTACAGCCAGACTGAGCACCATGTCGTTTAGAAGGAACCATTGCTGCCCACCATGTCCCGTTATAATGATATAAAGGCACCAATCGCTCATAAGGGATTGCGAAACATGTTGTTGGTTCACTTATTCATTCTGGGCACATGTAAAAAGAAACACATGGATATAAATCTTGAAGACATCAGAGCTGCAGGGCTGTGTGCCTATGTTCTGCTCCAGGCCAAAGTGAAACTGAGATTGGATCTAATGATATGCTTCCCTTAAAGTGATGGTATGCTGCTATCCTTTCAAGGCATATTACAAGGAGAAACGTGTTTTATTCACCACAGGATGAGAAATAAACAATGGAAAAGGCCGTGTAGTGGGGTAACTTTGCCTAGGATTTGTTCTGCAATCATTTTTCCATTTAATGGAGATTCCATTGGATTTTTCAATGGAACTTTAAACCAGCAAAACTGGGATATTTATGTTTTGGAAGATTTGCAACACCTGAGCACTGTTAACATAGCTGTCACATCATAATCATTGTGCACCAGTTCTCCTTTCAACGCACTATTTATGAACACTTTTTTTTAAGTGGTTACTCAAAACCAGTGTTGCATAATTCAAGAAAAGCCAACAGGCTACCAAAAAGAAAGCAGCTGCTTGTCAGTGGGAAGGGTGCTGCATTGAATGATGCTCTTCCTAATGCACCAGACCATCTGCAGATCCTACTGTGCTCCACAGGAGTTCACTCACTGTAAAGTAGGGTGCTGTGTCAGACTGTCAAGCAAACAATAACATAGGTGGTTCTGAGACAGATGTTGACAAATCCCAAACCATTTTTCTTTCCCGTAGGTTTTGAAAGAATTGCCCTGGAATTTGAAACATCAAAATCATTAACTTTACAGAAAATACCCTCAAATCACCTGCATATTTCGGGTAGAATGGAGCCTGGAAATTTGTGTCCCAGATTTCTTAAACAGCTAAACAGGCGATTAGAGTGTTGATGTTTTAATTAATGCCTCTACTATCAGGTACAAATTAGAGGAAGCTCAGCCCTATAACCTCTCAATTGTAATTGAATTCTTAGGCTGGGATTCCGAGCTTGTATCATTGTTTAAAGACAGAGGAGGGATAGGCCAAGTAATTAAAGGCAAGTGAACCTAACCTCAGGTTAATCAATGGCAGTCCACAAGACCTTAAAACCATAAGTCATAGGAGCAGAATTAGGCCACTCGGCCCATCGAGTCTGCTCCGCCATTCAATCATGCCTGATATGTTTCTCATCCCCATTCTTCTGCCTTCTCCCCATAGCCCCTGATCCACTTATTAATCAATAACATATCTATCTCTGGCTTAAAGATACTGTGACTTGGCCTCCACAGCCTTCTGCAGCAAAGAGTTCCACAGATTCACCAACCACTGGCTGAAGAAATTCTTCCTGATCTCTGTTTTAGAGGATCTTCCCTTCAGTCTGAGGCTGTGTCCTTCGGTTCTAGTTTCTCCTACTAGTGGAAACATTCTCTCCGCGTTCAACCTATCTGGGGCTCTCAGTATTCTCTAAGTTTCAATGAGATCCCCCCTCATTCTTCTAAACTCCGTCGAGTACAGACCCACTATCCTTAACTGCACCTGATAAGACAAGTCCATCGTTCCTGATCATTCTTGTGAACCTGCTCTGGACCTTCTCCAAGGCCAGCACATGTTTTCTTGGATACGGGGCTCAAAACTGCTCACAATACTCCAAACGGGGCCTGACCAGAGCCTTATACAGTCTCAACAGTACATCCCTGCTCTTGTATTCTAGCCCTCTTATCATTGATGCAAACATTGTATTTGCCTTCCTAACTGCCAACTGAACCTGCATGTTAGCCTTAAGAGAATCCTGAACTCGGACTCCTAAGTCACTTTGTGCTTCTGATCTCTGAAGCCTTTTCCCATCTAGAAAATAGTCTATGCCTCTATTCTTCCTCCCAAAGTGCATAACATCACACTTTTCCACATTGTATTTCACGTGCCCTTTTCTTTGCCCACTCTCCTAGCCTGACCAGATCAGCAAAAAATTATGAAGGATTGGTTATGTCTGACTAATTTGATAGCATTTTTTTGAGGAGATTTCAAGGAAGGTCAATGAAGGTAGCTTCTTTCATGTAGTCGATGTGGATTTTATCAAAACTTTTGTCATGGTCCCACACGGCAGACTGGTCAGAATAGTAAGAACCAATGGATTTCAAGGGCAAAAATTTAAAAAATTTTAATGAAAATTTGCAAAGGTCGAGAAGCTATTTTATATGAAAGTTTAATACTGTCATCATAAAAGTCATGGTTTCATTGCGTTAGAAGCTGTTTTAAGCTTATAGATATAAAAATGCCTCCACACCATGAGGGTGTATTGGAGGATTGCACACTCACAGCTTGCGGCCCGGAACACTTACTGAGTTCCTGGAAAAACCTTCCAGAGTTCAGCAGGAGACTGGTGGCTCCGGAAGGCCAGACATTTAGAAATCTAAAGAGTTCAAAGTCACAAATATGTGGGAGCGAGCAACTAAGTTGACAATGTTGCAAAAATAAACAGGAAATGGATTTCCAAGTGCAGACAGGAAGTATAAAAGTAAATGGATGGATGTTCTCGCGTTTAGAAGAATAAGAAGCTCTTAGTAATGTGGAAAACCCTGAGTGGACTTGACATGGTAGATGAGAAGTCACCCTGGCTTGGAGTGTCCGATGCCTGAATTTTTCTTCTTGGATCGGGTGAGCGAAGTCATGGGAATTCCCTGCTCTGTGAACCCAATGTCTATAAAAGCGGCCCATAATGTTGGATTTTTGGTCTGGGGGCGGGGTGGGGTGTAAACGTAGCCGGAGCGAGCGACGCTATAATTGGTGTAGGGTCAAAGGCAGGCCTGTCATAGATTGGGCAACTTGGGCATACAAAGCAGGTCATCAGAAAGGCCAATTTGTGAGTAAGGAAGTCCATGGTGTAGTAGCTGCCCGGAAATTGAGTAAGCGGAAGCTCCTCTGGCTGACAAACTGGGTGCAATTGATGACACCCAGCAACTGAGGGAAGCCTGTTAATTGAGCAAAAACCATGCCTTTCTGCATCATAGATGCTAAGATCTGCAGGGAAATGAATGTGTTTTCCCCACTCAAGCAAACAAGGCAGCTGTTACTGCCTGAAAGCTGTTGTGTGCTGCTGACTGGGATATTCCAGTCAGATCTCCTGCTGAGGCCTTGGAAAGATCCTGAGGCATACAAATTGAGCTCCACGGTTACCCTTTACAGTGTGGCACAGAGGCTGATCAGAGTGTGGTTCGAGATGTTGCTGGACCATGTGACGTACGTCCTTGATCACTTCAGTTTAACCTCAATCTTCGACTCTGGTTCTCCATCATATAGAGACATAGGGCGGGATTCTACGGCCACGTTCGCCCGGCAACCAGAGAATCCCGCCCGAGGGCAATGGATTTTTCCATTGTCGGCATCTCGCCCGAGGCGTTCTTGCGGCGGACGGGATGAAAGAACCCAGCCCCATAGTTTCTGAGATCAGTACACCCTTCCCACAGGGTAGTACCTGGTTGCACTCCTTCCTCCCCTCCTCATTCCTGTTATGCATCTGACTCTGCCTCCAGCTCCTAATCCGGTGCCTTGCCCCTGGCATCCATCTCCCCATATAAACTTGCTTCTTTGCTGTCTAATTGTAAGGGCCCCATGCCATTTTTGTCTTTTCCTTGGCACAAAATGCAATGTGCCTTTCTGATGGATAATGTTCTTCCTGTCTCTTGGGTTCCCGAACTCGCAGGACAAAAGAAATACCCTGCCATGTCCAGCAGCCCCACCCTGCTACTACCTTGCGTTACTTGAGAATTAATATTTGCCACCTATGTGGCTCTTAATGCAGCTTTTGAGAAAATCCAAAGGGTCTCGGAATCTCTCCAAACGGGTAACCCAGCTGTCCCAACAAATCCCCAGAGTTCAGACCTGCTCTGATCAGGTTTAATCTGCACTCGCCGTGTTTCACATTCCCACTTCACCAAAGTCAGATTTGCCTGGAGGCAGCTACTGATTTTATATGGGCAGCCGCCCCTGCAAAATGCACATGCATGAATTCTGTCCTGAACCCACTGCCCCCGACCCCCCCTCCCCACCCCCTCCCTCCCTCCCCACCCCCTCCCTTCCTCCCCACCGCATGTAAAAATAGTGGAAGCTCTCCGTCATTGCGAAAATTCAGGCCATACTATCAGGACAAGTGGTCAGCCATTTTGGACTGGCATGGAAAGAAATGTTTTAATTCTTCAAAGTTTTGAGGATCTTTGGAATTCTCTAATGTCAGGGAGCTGTGGATTCTCCCTTCCTGCGCATATTCAAGGGTGAGATTGCTATATTTTTATAGATTAAGGAAATCAAATGGCAAGGGAATCAGACGGGAATGTGGAGTTGATGATAAGCGATGATCTGATTGAATGATCTTCTGTTCTTAAAGCAGTGTAATACAACACCTTTATAATCATTGGATTGCTGCAGTGAGAATATTGTGCCCAGTTTTGGCAGCCTTACCTCAGGTAATCATCCCTAGGATCAGGAGGTAATTTTGAAGAGAGATTAGAAAGATTGAGGCTATTGTCAGGACACAGAAAGCTAAGAGCACGTTTAATAAAGTTGTTCAGAATTATGACAACTTCTCATAAAACAAAGAAAACTTGGCTGAGTTGGTAACGAGAGGACTTTTATTGAGGTTCAGCACCAAAAGATGAAGGTCCGGGTAGGGGAATTATTTTTTCACAGAAGCTGTCAAAGATGGTGAATCCATAATAGTTTTTAAAAGGGGAAATACAGAGATATCTGAAGAAGAAGAATTGACCAGGACATGAGGAATGGGCAGGGGACTAGGACAATTAGTTAGTTCTTTTTAGAATTGGGAAAAGCACAATGGATCAAATGGCTTTCTTCTGTTCTGTTAGATTCTAGTTTCTTCAGAAATAGAGATGTTGCCCTTATGAGAAGTGTATGTTTTGCCAAAACTTATAATATTGCATGTAACCCCGAGATCCTTCTTTCTTTTTGAAAGTGGGGGAGCAGTTCTGATGCAGTAATGGTAGAGGGACTAGATGTTGAGGTGAAATGTGAAAACACTAGATTTCCATTCTTGGATCACAAAGCAAATTCAGATGAAGAATGCAACACTTTTGCCACCCCCACCTTGACCTAAAACTAATTAAGGACTATGTCTGGGAAGTGTGCCAGGCCACCCCCAAAGAATCCTGCCAGATGTTCTTTGGACATGATCAGTGTTTTACAGCTGCTCAGATTATTCTTGGCTGAATGTGGGCCCCATCACTCAGAACTGAACGGTGGTCAATTCCAGAGAGATTCCAGGGGCAGGATCGTCACTTCAGGTTTCAGGTCCTCAGCATCAGGGTCAAATGGGTGTCAGGAGCTCGTCCCTGTGGGAAACGGTCACCCAGCTGTGATTTTTCCCTGAACTGATCAATGAATGGTCAGAGGTTGGGCTCATTGTCCAGTAACGATTGATGGATGGGCTCTCAAAGCTGCAGAGTTACTAGGAGGCCTTCCAACATTGAGGAAGCTGCAGGCTGCCTTTTCAGGTAAGTAAGAGGGAGGGAGCCGCCGTTTTGAGATGCATTCTCACCAACTCAGCTATAGTTGTGTTGAACAATGGTGTGAACACACTGACCAGGTTTTCCAGCAGAAGAGGTGGGCTGCCATTGGCCGGCTGCGGAATCTTCCAATCCCGCCGAAGTCCATGGCATTTGCGTTGCTCACTGGTGGGGCTGCCGGGGAACCTGCAGCGGGAGGGTCACTTCCAGCGGGACCAGAAGATCCCGCCAGTGGGATTGGCCGGAAAATCCAGGCCACTGTCTGTGTGGTCTACACCTGCTCCAATTTCCTATTTTCTTAAAGTTTTAACCAAAAACTAGAATCAGCAGTCAGGCCACCATTGTGGCTGGAGCTGCAGTTGAAGCCTGGCAGGTGGAAGGCTTAAAGCCTGCCAGGAATGCTGGCCCCATCCTGGTTTACTGCCAGGAGGCTGCGTCCGGGCAAGTATCACTGCTCCCCAGTGCTTCCAGGTAATTAGAGGCTGACTGGGAAATTTTGATTTGTTTTTTTAAAAAATAATTTTAATTGAAATTTTTTGAAAAATGTATAACAGCAGAACAATAATAATAATAACAATAATACCCCCCCCCCCCACCCCCCCACCTCCGGCACCTGTAACAACGCATATAACAAACATCCCCACCCTCCCAAAACCCAATAAACAACAAAATTAATTAACAATTATTAAATTAACATAAACAATACCCCTCTGAACCCCCCCCCCCCCTCTCCGGGTTGCTGCTGCTGATGACCTAGTTCCTTATCGTTGAGCCAGAAAGTCGACGAAAGGCTGCCACCGCCTAAAGAACCTTTGTACCGACCCCCTCAGGGCGAATTTGACCTTCTCCAGCCCAAGGAATCCCGCCATGTCCTTGATCCAGGTCTCCACACTTGGGGATCTCGTATCTTTCCATTGCAACAAGATCCTCCGCCGGGCTACTAGGGACGCAAAGGCCAAAACACCAGCCTCTTTCGCCTCCTGCACTCCCGGCTCCACCCCAATCCCAAATATCGCGAGTCCCCAGCCTGGTTTGACCCTGGATCCTACCACCCTCGACATCGTCCTTGCTACCCCCTTCCAGAATTCCTCCAGTGCCGGGCATGCCCAAAACATATGGGTATGGCTTGCTGGGCTCCCCGAACACCTGATGCACCTGTCCTCACCCCCAAAAAACCTGCTCATCCTCGTCCCGGACATATGAGCCCTGTGCAGTACCTTGAACTGGATGAGGCCAAGCCTCGCACATGAAGAGGAGGAGTTCACCCTCTCCAGGGCATCCGCCCATGTCCCCTCCTCAATCTGCTCCCCCAGCTCCACTTCCCACTTAGCCTTCAGCCCCTCTACCGACGCCTCCTCCACCTCCTGCATCACCTGGTAGATGTCAGACACCTTCCCATCCCCGACCCACACCCCCGAAAGCACCCTATCTCTTACCCCCAGCGGGGGCAGCAAAGGGGAACCCCTCCACCTGCTGCCTAGCAAACGCCTTAACCTGAAGGTACCTGAACATATTCCCCGGGGGGAGCTCAAACTTCTCCTCCAGCTCACCCAGGCTCGCAAATCTCCCGTCAATGAACAGGTCTCCCAACTTCCTTATGCCCGCCCTGTGCCACCCCAGGAACCCACCATCAATGTTCGCTGGGACAAACCGGTGGTTCCCCCGCAGCGGGGCCTCCACGGAGCCCCCCACTTCCCCCCTGTGTCGCCTCCACTGCCCCCAAATCTTGAGGGTAGCCGTCACCACCGGGCTCGCAGTGTACCTCGTTGGAGGGAGTGGCAACGGCGCCGTTACCAGTGCCTTCAGGCTCGTCCCTACACAGGACGCCATCTCCATCCGTTTCCATGCTGCCCCCTCCCCATCCATTACCCACTTACGTACCATCGAGACGTTAGCCGCCCAATGGTACCCAGAGAGGTTGGGCAGCTTGATTTGATTTATTATTGTCACATGTATTAGTATTCGGTGAAAAGTATTGTTTCTTGCATGCTGTACAAACAATGCAGACTGTACATAGGGAAGGAAGGAGAGACTACAGAATATAATATTAAAGTTATAGCAAGGTGTAGAGAAAAGATCAACGTATTACGAGGTAGGTCCATTCAAAAGTCTGATGGCAGCAGGGAAGAAGCTGTTCTTGAGCCGGTTGGTACGTGACCTCAAAATTTGGTATCTTTTTCCTGATGGAAGAAGGTGGAAGAGAGTATGTCCGGGGTGCGTGGGGTCCTTAATTATTCTGGCTGCCTTTCCGAGGCAGCGGGAATTATAGACCGAGCCGATGGATGGGAGGCTGGTTTGTGTGATGGACTGGGCTATATTCACGACCTTTTGTAATTTCCTGCGGTCTTGGGTAGAGCAGGCTCCATATCAAGCTGTGATACAACCAGAAAGTCTGCAGTGGTGATCTCAGATACAAGTTCATCCGAGACTTCTGGGGTGGAGGACTTGCTCTCCCTGAGCTCTTGCTCAAAGCGTGCATAGAATGCGTTGAGCTCATCAGGGAGATGTGCATTGGAGACAGTGATTTTACATGCGTTCATCTTGTAGCCCGTTATGTCTTGCAGACCTTGCCGTAGTCGGCGGGGGTCCCTGTGGCTAGCCTGGGACTCGAGCTTGGTCCGGTACTGTCTTTTGGCATCTTTGATGGATCTCCCAAGATCATATCTGGCTTTCTTATATAGGTCAGGGTCGCCTGACTTGAATGCCTCAGACCTAGACTTCAGCAAGCAGTGAATATCCCTGTTTATCCAGGGTTTCCGGTTGGGAAACACATGGATTTGTTTCTTTGGCACACAGTCTTCTACACACTTACTAATGAAGTCAGTTACTGTAGTGACGTACTCGTTCAGGCTGGTCGCAGAATTTTTAAATACTGTCCAGTCCACTGACTTTACGCAGTCCCAGAGGAGATCATCCGATTCCTCAGACCAACAATGTAGAGCTTTCTTTGACGGATTCTCTGACTTCAGTTTTTGCTTATAAGCCGGGAGCAGGAGCACAGCCTTGTGGTCAGATTTGCCAAAGTGTGGGTGGGCGATAGAGCGGGAGGCATGTTTGATATTTGTGTAGCAGTGGTCCAGGATGTTTGGGCCTCTGGTGGAACAGGTGACGTGTTGGTGGTAATTTGGTAGTACGCTCTTGAACTTGGCCTGCTGGAAGTCCCCAGCTACAATGAACAAGGCCTTGGGATGTTTAGTTTCAAGGCTATTTGTGGTGGTGAATATTTCATCCAGTGCGATTTTCACATTCGCATGGGGTGGGATGTAATCTGCCGTCAGGATCACGGAGCTGAACTCCCGCGGAAGGTAGTAGGGGCGGCATTTTAGCGTCAGGTATTCTAGGACTGGGGAGCAAAGACTTGCCAGTATTGCTACATCTGGGCACCAGGCGATGTTGATTCGGAGGCAGACCCATAGCCTTGCCTGAGGCCGCCATACGGTCCATTCGGTGGGTTGAGAAGCTCTCTGGTTGGAGGGCATAGAAATTCCAGGCATTTCTACAAACGGTCTTTAAGCAGTCTTAATTGGCTCCCTGCCACTTGCAAGGGGGTAGCTCAGCCACCACTCCCAACAGACCCCCCCCCCCCACTTTTTAGAAAGTGACCCCGGGTGGGATGTGTAGGAGAACTGGTATGTCAGCCAGCAGCTCAAAATTCTACACCCATCTGATTCCATCCTATTCTTCATCCAGACCTAAAAAAAAATAGTCTTTGGCTTCTGTGAGCATTGGATCATTAGATGAGAGGAAATTTGCATGTCGACTTCAGTCTGTCCAGGAATCTTGTTGCCCTTCCATGAGTGACAGGAAGCTATTCAGAGATTGCATTGGGCACACTTGGTAGGTGTTGCTGTTGCCTTACCAGCAGGCATCTGTTCCCAAGATGGTAACAACACCATTCCTGGGATTTGAGTCAGGGATGACGGAATCAGAGGTGTCGGCTGGAAGTTCACCCCACTGCTCATATGTGCCATGGCAAGTTTTATTGTTGTATATTTAAATTATACAGTGCCCGTACAAATTATACAGTTACTAACCTTGTATCCTTTAAAAACCTTAACTGGCACCGTGCCAAATTGTAAGACTCATAACTTCAACAGACTGCCAAAGGTGCTCCTTGCACCTGCTTTCTTACAGGATTTCTGTGCTTTTGTCTCTCTAGAGATTCTGACCTGTTGCAGCAACCGAACAACTTGTTAACACAGCAAAGCACACAACACAGAAAGAGCACATTACATGCTTGGCTTATTTTTTCTCAAGTACCATTACACCCTACAAAATCTAGTGATGTGGAATAAATAAATTTGTATAACAAGCACATTGAGCTTTCCCTCTGATGACTACTTTGACACTTGATTCCGACACTATCCCATGATAATGCTCAGACCCTTCACCAAATGTACAAGTCCAGCATGTTAAGTAATGAATAATTATTTGACTAACATTGTGTTCACATAATCTAATGTTTTTAAGGTGAATACAAATTACTCACAGAATTTTATTTACTCTGTGAATTATTCCCACTAAAATTTAAGTATTTATTTCTATTCAGTAATGCGTATGTGACTTTCAGCATCAGTAAAGATACGTGGGGAATACAAATAAATGGTAATCAGTTAAACAGCATACATTAAGGTATAATGTCTAATATTTATTGCAATCCTTTCATAGCACAGGATATGTCAGTGTGTAATTGATTCATGAAAAAAGAGAATGATCATAGAATTCCTGCAGTGCTGAAGGAGGCCATTTGGCCCATCGAGTCTGTACCAACTCTCTGAGAGAGGACCTTACCCAAGCCCAATCCCCTGCCCTATCCACGTAACTCCGTAACCGCACCTAACCTTTGGACACTAAGGGGCAATTTTGCATGGCCAATCCACCTCAACTGCATATCTTTGGGCTGTGGGAGGAAGCCGGGCAGCACGGTAACACAGTGGGTAGCACTGTTGCTTCACAGAGCCAGGGTCCTAGGTTCGATTCCCGGCTTGGGTCACTATCTGTGCGGTGTCTGCATGTTTTCCCCATGTCTGCGTGGGTTTCCTCCGGGAGCTCCAGTTTCCTCCCACGAGTCCCGAAAGACGTGCTGTTGGGTAATTTGGACATTCTGAATTCTCCCTCTGTGTACCCGAACAAGCGGCGGAATGTGGCAACTAGTGGTTTTTCACAGTAACTTCATTGCAGTGTTAATGTAAGCCTACTTGTGACAATAAAGATTATTTCAAAACAAACAGAGAACCCGAAGGAAACACACAGAGACATGGGTAGAACTTACAAATTCCACACAGACAGTCACCCAAGGTTGGAATCAAACCCGGGTCCCTGGCGCTGTGACACACTGTGAGGCAGCAGTGCTAACAACTGTGCCACTGATATATGCTCTGTACATATAAATAAATATTTACATTGTTATGTACCATATAACATTTATTTCCAGAATATTAAAGTTATTTCCTTGAAGGCAGTTCTAGTCACCATTGGGTATAAGCCTTTTTTCTATGTCAAGGCAGTTTTCTTATATTAGCTGGTGAGCAGGGCTTATTGATGTACAAGTAGCTGACATAATTTGATCTTGCCACTGAGGAAGTATTATGCTTTTTTCTTACAGTCTCTGATGGAGCTAAAGGGAAATAAGGAAGCATTCTTCATCACCTCAGTTCTTGCTGCTCCACTGTTACTGCTCACCCAAATCCCCACCACATTTTTCTTGCAGTAGGGAGCACAGGCAGGCTGAACAGTCTGTGCCCGTATGGAACAAAAGCTGGGCAACATTTAGGCATAGGCTGATAAGAGGCAAATAACATTCGCACCACACAATGTCTATTTCCAACAAGAGAGAATCTAGCCATCTCCCTTCGGCATGCAACAGGCATTGCCATCGCTGAAATGCCCCATCCTCAAATTCCTGGGGGGGTTACCATTAGGTTTGACTGGACTTGTGGCTACAGAAGCAGGCACGTTGGGAACCCTGCAGTTGGTGACTCATTTCCTGGCTCCCCAAAGCTTGCCCACCATCTGCTTGTGGGAGACTGTCAGAAAATGAAAGGAAAGTATAATGGTCATTTTAACATGTGTTAAAACCTTATGAAAGAGAGAGAGAAAGAAAGAAGCCAGATTCGGGCAGGAAGCCCAATGAAATTTCGGGAAATGCGGCTTGGTTGTTGAAAGTGGCTAGGTTTTGACGCCTTTGTTGTTTCCAGGTGCATTGCCTGCTTCAGAATTTGCACACTCTATCCATGCACCTCATTGAACCCGGGGCCAGAGCTGCATGCATTAAACTTTGGGAATTTTGTACTTACCTATTGGTACCCTGGTACAAATTTTCCACATACTTCTGTATCGTTTTACAGCCACAGAGTCCGATTTATAACATCTACCCTTGTGCAGCTGGCACTTCTGCTTTACATGTCTGGCCTGAGCCTGCCTTCTGAATGGAGTTGCACCACTGGAGGTGAGACTTGAGAATAATTGCAAGACAAGCCACATCTGTCAAATATCTTTAACTGTATTGTAACCTATTGCAACCTATTTTTATCTTCCAAGCTATCATAAGGCTTTAATCCATCAAGTAGAAATCATCCTTTGCTCCTAAATGAAGATGCCTTCAGCGTTTACACTGCGGCAGAATGATTGCATTAGAGAAAAAAAAGGTCAAGAACAATAGTTGCATTCAGAAAGAAAGCAATTCAAACAAATTGCATATCAGTGTTCAAATCAGAAATTCAGAAGGAAAATGTATTCATGGAAAGGTTATTAAACTGGTCCTCAGTGAATCAACTCAATCTGAATGGGAAGAACGAAATCCTCAGCGGATTCAGCTAAATGTAACATCAACTTTTGTTATTTGCCATCTATTAAAAAAGCTCATTCTCATTTGAATGGGGAAATCTTTAGGGTATTGAAGGCTTTTAACTAATTTTGGAAAATGGACCAGGTAGATAAGTTCTAATTGATACAAATATAAAGCTCCAGTTATACTATGCTTCTGCTATCAGAGGGGTAATATGGTAAGGCAATACCTAACAAGTCGTGTGAAATAACCACAGTTTTCCAGACTTATTTAACTGCAGATGAGGGAAAAGTCATTGTTTTAAGTCCATCTTACAACTATTTCTGGGTTTTATTCTCTGAAGGTTAACTGTGCTAATTATTCACTGGGTATGAGTACCATTGTCCATGCAGACTTGAAATGATCTGAAAAGGTGATCTTTTAAAAAATTATTTCTTGCCTGCATTTGCACTACAGGTGATTTTAGATTGGCCTGATTATTTTTGGGATGATAGCACAGCAGTGTCACAAAGGAGAGTTCTAAGTCGTGAATCGCTGTGTGATTGAGCCCCAGATTCCAACCACACAGTGAGTCATCGTCACTGAATGAAGAAGTCTTGCACAGCCGAGGGTAAATTAGTAGATCAGCCACCCTGAGCTAATGCTTATGAGTCTCTGTGCCTTACTGTGCGAGTGGTGGGAGCCTGTCTTCCCAGAGGAGGTCTGGGTCATTTCATGTCACAGGATGTTTCCGAAGGGAACAGAAATAAGGAAAAAACCTACCCACAAGAGAAAAATGGCAGCCTTGTGCAGACTAAAAATGAAATGAAATGAAAATCATTTTGATTCCCGTAACAGGAAGGCTGTTACGGGAATCGAACTGTGCTGCTGGCCTGCCTTGGTCTGCTTTCTAAGTGTGATGATCCGTATTTACCTTTAATACCTTGCCCCTTTAAGAGGCTTGGAACCCTGGGGGACTCCGCCTCTGGCTACGCCCCCAGGAAACAGTATATAAGATAAGACCCCATGTTGCGAGCACACTTCTCTCGAATGCAGTCCTGTTCTCTGTATATTAAAGCCTTTGATTACTGACCTCGCTCTCGCGTCGTAATTGAGGGTGCCTCAATTTAATATACAGACACATCAAGATGGACAGCGCTCTAAAACCGGAGAAGCTCAACCTGGACGCCAGGTCGCCGGAAGCCACGGAAATTTTTAAACATTGGCTCCGGTGTTTCGAGGACTATCTGGACTCCTCAACGACTGATGTTGACAGCACTCACAAGCTGCGCTTACTACATGGCCGAGTGAGCCACCGACTCTCCGCCGTGATCGAGAACGCTACGACCTATGAGGCGGAGGTCGAAATATTGAAGAAACGCTTCATAAAACCTACTAACGAGGTACACGCCAGACATTTGCTCTCAACCTGCAGCCAGCGTTCCGGGGAAACGCTGGACGAGTTCGTGGAAAGACTCACTGCGCTCGCGAGGAACTGCGACCACAAAGCAGTGACGGCAGAAGAACACAGGAACTTACATATTCGCGACGCCCTTGTGTCTGGCATCAGGTCATCGTACATCCGGCAGCGGCTCCTAGAAGACGGGGCGAAGGATCTCCAAGGCACGGTAACGCTCGCCTCTTCTCTCGAAACGGCCCACCGTAACCTCCGTACGTACTCCGCGGACCTTGCGAATCCCTCTCGATCCCCTCCAGACTCGGCCACGCTACAGGCCTGTGCCACACGACGATCCACTCACTCCGGGGGTTCCCCATGCTATTTCTGTGGGCAAGACCAGCACCCACGTCAGCGTTGCCCGGCCCGATCCGCGATCTGCAAGGACTGCGGGAAGAAAGGGCACTTCGCAAAAGTCTGCTTGGCTGGGCCCAAATGCCACAAACAAAACCCTCATCAGGCCCAGAAATCAAATTCCCGGTCTCACAGACCCTGCAACGCGGCCGCACTGCGGCCGGGCACACCCACCTCCGACGCATCATCGACCTCGTGCGAGTCATGGGAGCGGCCATCTTGGCGGTGGCCATCTTCGAAACCCGACACGTTCGACCGGCGGCGGCGGCCATCTTGTGACTCCGGGCGGCCATTTTGTGAGTTTGACTCTGACGGCCCGCAACTAGGAGCGATCACTCTTGATCAATCGCGGCCGAAACACCTGCGAAACTCAATGATGCGGGTGCGAATCAACGGCCACGACACTCCCTGCCTATTTGACTCCGGGAGCACGGAGAGCTTTATCCATCCAGACACGGTAAGGCGCTGCTCCCTGCGCATCCACCCCGCCTCCCAATCTATCGCCCTCGCCTCAGGGTCCCATTTGGTTCAAATCACGGGGTATTGTGTCACTGACCTCGCAATTCAAGGCGCTAAATACTCCTGTTTTAAACTTTACATCTTCCCTCAACTCTGCGCCCCCCTGCTGCTTGGCCTCGACTTTCAGTGCAGCCACCAGAGCCTGACACTGCAGTTCGGCGGACCCCTGCCCCCACTCACAGTATGCAGCCTGGCGACACTCAAAGTTGCGCCACCCCCGCCTCTTCGCGAACCTCACTCCCGACTGTAAGCCCGTCGCCACCAAGAGTCGCCGGTACAGTACCCAAGACATGACTTTTATCAAGTCAGAGGTTCAGCAGCTACTAAAAGAGGGGGCCATAGAGGCCAGCAACAGCCCTTGGAGGGTTCAAGTATTGGTAGTCCACTCCGGGGAAAAGCAGCGAATGGTCATGGTTTATAGCCAGACCATAAACCGCTTTACGCAACTCGATGGTTACCCACTCCCCCGCATAGCAGAAATGGTGACTCAAATCGCCCAGTATCGGGTATTCTCCACGGTTGACCTCAAATTGGCCTATCATCAACTCCCTATCCGCTCAGAGGACCGCCCCTACACGGCTTTTGAAGCAGCCGGTCGGCTGTTTCACTTCCTCAGGGTCCCCTTTGGTGTTACAAACGGAGTCTCCGTTTTCCAGAGGGCGATGGATCAAATGGTGGACCAATACGGCTTACGGGCTACCTTCCCGTACTTGGACAACGTCACCATCTGCGGCCATGACCCGCAGGACCACGACGCAAACCTGAGGAAGTTCCTCCAGACTGCCCGGGCCCTCGACCTCACGTACAACAAACAGAAATGCATGCTCCACACAACCCGGCTAGCCATCCTCGGCTACGTCGTGGAAAACGGGGTCCTAGGCCCGGACCCCGACCGCATGCGTCCCCTTAAGGAACTCCCCCTCCCCCGTAGCCTCAAGGCACTCAAATGGTGCTTGGGGCTTTTCTCCTATTACGTGGGTCCCCAGATATGCGGACAAAGCCCGGCCACTCATTAAGACCACGGTTTTCCCGCTGACGGATGAGGCCCAGTCGGCTTTCGACCGTATCAAGGCCGGCATCATCAAGGCCGCCATGCACGCGGTGGACGAAGCCATTCCCTTCCAAATAGAAAGCGATGCATCAGACGTCGCCCTGGCTGCTACCCTCAACCAAGCGGGCTGACCAGTAGCGTTCTTCTCCCGAACCCTCACCGCCTCGGAAATTCGGCACTCTGCAGTCGAGAAGGAGGCACAAGCCATAGTGGAGGCCGTGCGACACTGGAGGCACTACCTAGCCGATAGGAGGTTCGATAACGCACAACGGGGCAAAATAAAGAACGACAAAATTCTGAGGTGGAGAATAGAGCTCTCCACCTATACGTACGATATTAAATATCGCCCGGGGAAGTTCAAAGAGTCCCCAGATGCCCTGTCTCGAGGCACGTGCGCCAACGCGCAATTGGACCGCCTGAGATCCATCCACGATGACCTCTGCCACCCGGGGGTCACCCGGCTTGCCCACTTCATCAAGTCCCACAACCTACCCTACACCACGGGGGAGGTCAAGGCCATGACTAAGGCATGCCAGATCTGTGCGGAATGCAAACCGCAATTCTATCGACCAGACAAGGCCCGCCTGATAAAGGCTTCTTGGCCCTTTGAGCGACTAAGCGTGGACTTCAAAGGGCCCCTCCCGTCCACCAACCGCAACATCTATTTCCTCACCGTCATCGACGAATTCTCCCGCTTCCCTTTTGCTGTCCCCTGCCCCGATACGACCTCGGCCTCCGTGATCAAGGCACTGCGCAGCAGCTTCACACTGTTTGGTTTCCCCGCTTATATTCACAGCGACCGGGGGACATCATTCATGAGCGATGAGCTGCGTCGGTACCTGCAGGATAACGAGCTATAACCCGCAGGGAAACGGGCAAGTGGAGAGGGAGAACACAACAGTTTGGAAGGCTGTCCTTCTAGCCCTATGGTAAGGAGTCTCCCTATCGCCCGCTGGCAGGAGGTCCTACCCGATGCCCTGCACTCCATTAGGTCGCTCCTCTGTACGGCCACGAACGAGACCCCTCACAATCGTTTGTTTGTCTTCCCCAGGAAGTCCACCTCTGGGGTCTCGCTTCCACTCTGGCTGACGACTCCAGGTCCAGTCCTACTCCGGAGGCACGTGAGGAGCCATAAAACGGATCCAATAGTCGAGAGGGTCCACCTGCTGCACGCAAACCCTCAATGTCGAGCACCCCGACGGCAGGCAGGACACTGTCTCCCTGCGAGACCTGGCACCCGCTGGCTCTCCCACCGACCCCACCGACTCTCCCACCGACCCCGACATTTTCCCCACCGACCCCCCCCCCCCTTCTACCGACGCTCCCCACCCCGCACCGACCGCCGACTCCAACAGCGCCCCCCCATAGCGCCCCCTGCCCCCCAGCCGGCGCCGGCACCGACCACCCTAATCACCCCTGATACCCCCCCTCTCCAAGGCGGGCAAAGGCTCAGTCAACAGTGCTCCCGGATAGACCACCATCGGAACCGACCGCATCCACGGCGCCACCACCGGAGAAGCGAAAGTCAGCACGGACTATCAGACCACCACAAAGACTGAACTTATAATTTAAAACACTTCACCCCTGGCGGACTATGTGTTTTTTTTTAAACAGGGGGTGAATGTGATGATCGGTATTTACCTTTAATACCTTGCCCCTTTAAGAGGCTTGGAACCCTGGGGGACTCTGCCTCTGGCTATGCCCCCAGGAAACAGTATATAAGATAAGACCCCATGTTGCGAGCACACTTCTCTCGAATGCAGTCCTGTTCTCTGTATATTAAAGCCTTTGATTACTGACCTCACTCTCGCGTCGTAATTGAGAGTGCCTCACAAAGCGAGCGATTTAGCCCAGTGTGCTAACCAGCTAAACTGCTGTCTTTGGATAGATTTTCATCAGCAACCATCTTAAATGAATCTAGTTTCCAGTGGTAAAGCAGTGGGTGCGATTCTGCTTTTCATTGTCCGCTAATGAAGTGATGTGATGGTAACAGTAGGGAGGAATTAATTCATTAATGTTACCTGGCAACCTGACGAGGCTCATCATGACTGAGAGCAGAGCCTAAACTTGGGGTGTGATACTCTGCCTTACAGAACCCCTGAAATGGAAATCGAAGGAACTCAAAATGTGCATCTTTGCCCTGTGGCAGTTTCATGGCCAAGAGCTGCTCATTAAATTGTACAGAAACGCACTGAGACTCAGCTTTGAGTCAGAAACAAACAGCAAGCTGGAAAAGCAGCAATTTAGACAGATATAAATAGCCAGTAATATTTACTTTACTTGTACCACAGAAGGACTAATTTAATGAACAATTTCATTGCCTGTAATAAAAACAGACGCGTGCTGGAAAAACTCAGCTGGTCCAGCAGCATCTGTAGAGAGAGAAAATAGAATAACGTTTTGAGTCTATTGGCTCTTCTTGAAATGCTAACGCTGGGCGCGATCTACCTGAATGGGGACAGGTACCATAGCGCGATTAGCCGGGTGTTTCCCCACTTTCTAACGCCCCTCCAGGTAGATCGGGGGCCTCAGCGGGGAATGCATGGCCAAGGCCACACATAGCCCCATTCCCTGCACTGAGGAGCTCCGCTTGCTAACCCCGATGCGACCCCTGAACACCCCCTAAGCCCGGACTTGTGTATAAGGGGGACCTCGGCACCCCCCACACCCGCGCAGGGCACCTCCGGCCCAATACCCAATGTGCAAAAAATGCCAGCTTGGCACCATGGCAGCAACAGCCTGGCATTGCCCCTGCCAGATGCCAGTGCCACCTTGGCAGTGCCAGGGTGTCAGGTTGGCTGTGCCAGGGTACCACCCTGCCCAAAAGGCAAGCACCTGGAGGCCACTGCTCTCCTGAGAGATCCCCATGCATGCCGTTCCATCTGGTCCCTGTTTGTGAAGACGAGCAGTGAACGGTGCTCGCCCAGGGTTAGATCCCACGCATTGGTTAGTTCTTGGGACCGCATATTAGAATGAGACTATCTGTCTCACTTTGATATGCAGATATGCCAGAAATTGATTTTGCTCACAATGGCCGGGATTCACACTGCGATGCCTTGCGAGATCTAACGCAGTTTTATGAGGCGTGGCAAGCCGCGTAGATCCCAGAAGTGGGATCTCCCGGCAACTATCAACTGTGCCGCGTGCTTTTCGGGCACAACGCGGCAGTAGGCCTCGCACTCTATGTTTCTCTCCACAGATACTGCTGGACTGCCTTAGTTTTTTCATCATTTTTCTCGTTTTGTTTCGGATTTCCAACATCTGCAGCATTTTGCCTAAGTCTTTGCCTAAGGTGGATTCACCAGCGAAATAACTTCACGACATTCATTATCTTGAATTTAAAATTTGGAAGGGAATCTTTTGACAGAGCAAGGGGTCAAGCGAAATATACCAAGGGAAATGTACATATAGTCGTGCGACCCCTTGATTTTTCTCTTTACCTGAACTATGTATTTGTTTTTAAATTAATAGCAGGTCTACAGAAGTCAATGCATAAAACCACTATGTGGTTCCTTAGCTACTGTATGTGAAGGCTTTATGGGTTAATCTGCCACTCCATAGATATGTTCCTCTATTTACAAACTGTAATTTTAAATAAGGTAAAAAGTGCCTCGGCTGGGCATACAGAATCAGAAAAGAGCTTATTAAATATTCTGCTAAGCCCGCGACTGTTTTGCTGCTTTGATTAATCAGCAAATCAGTAATGGATAGATAATCAGCTTAGAAAATCACTGACCTATTGATTGGCACAGCCCGTCACCCTCTAGCAACAACATTCAGTATGTATGGTTTTTCTCCTTGATGGATGTATAGGCACGGCTGACAAACAGAATTGCATTAGCTCAGCCTTTTATTCCAAGGATTTTGCTTTGAACAATCAGTTGTCTTTTAACAAGCAGTGTCTGGGGTCTGTGCTACCTGCTGCAAGGCTGCTGGGAAATTTTAATATCAATGCAACTCTTGCAATCACCAGCTGTCAGGTTTCTGTTGCCGGAGCAGGATAATTAGAGCCGACACAATGTGCATCATTGACTTTTCAAGACTTGCAGAAGAAGAAAACATCTTCACAGTGATTGTGTACTTGCCAGGTGTCCAGATTTTTTAGACACAATGAGAAACAAAATGTTCAAATCACCTGACATCTGTGTTCTACTTCTTCTCATAATTACAACCAAGGACCTGAGTTGAAAATATACCATAATATTATTAGATCTTGAAGTCCTTCCAGTTTTAAGCGGAGATGTGTGGCCTGTTAAGTAAATAAGTCAATCCTTTTTGGGGGGGTATTCTGGTGTTTTGCGCACAACCTGGGAAATGGGTGAAAGGTTTTGAAGTTGGAGGGAGTTGAAGCACTATTTTGAGGGCCTGATGTTTGTGGGTCAGGGGAAGGTTGGTCAAATCCAGCCTGCCAGATGGGACAATGGCTAATGGCTTTTTACAGTTCTGTGATGTGTTTGTCAAAGACTAATTAATTCCCAGTGAATATGAATCTTTAGCAGACAACATCTCAGCATTTGGCCTGACAAAACCATTAGCGTGAAATGTGGGACAGATGCCAGTGATATGTTAGCTTGAGTGGGTGAAAACTTTGAGGAAGGGGATTATGCTAAATTATATTGCAAGGCAACATTACTGGATTTAGTCATATGAGTTAGCATAAATAAACCTGTCCTTGAACATATTGGGAGGTGGTGATGTAGTGGTATTCTCGCTGGACTAGTAATCCAGAACCTACGGAAATGCTCTGGGGACCCAGATTTGAATCTGACCACGGAAGATGGTGAAATTTGAATTCAATAAAAATCTGCAATTAACAGTCTAATGATGACCAGGAAACCATTGTTGATTGTTGTAAATACCCATCTGGTTCACTAATGTCCTCTCGGGAAGGAAATCTGCTATCCTTACCTGGTCTGGCCTACATGTGCCTCCAGATACACAGCGATATGGTTGACATTTAACTGGGCAGTAAATGCTGGCCCAGCCAGCGACGCATTGGCCCATGAATGAATAAAAAATAAATGAGACTTGCATGAGGACACAAAGCAAGTGGTACTACGTCGGTTGTCCATTATATACCCGGTCGAAATTCACATCCACGGAAGCCCGTAGAACTCCCTATCATTTGGGACATATAACAGGCTGTTATAATACTCCCTATTTTGGATTTAGGCCAAATCAAACATCACAAAGGGTGACAACCTCTTTTAATGCTTCTGCATGCATTTTTATATAATTAGTCAGCCCCCCCTGCCACATGATCCCTCCTCACTGAATATTTAAACCTCGTCAATGTGACGTCATGTCAGCAAGGTTTACAATAGACTTTGAAAAACGAGATTCAGTCAAGAGGACCTCCCGGGGGGTACTAAGGCAAGTATAGCCCCTACGGGAAAGGGACATGCCCGGGAGTGGGGGGGGGGGGGGGGGGGGTATTCCAATATGGCGTTGTGTGGAAATGAGCCCCATTGCTTCTTCTGTGGTGGGGTTGGGGGAAACCCCCCAATGGTCCTGAGGGGTGTCCGAACATTTATGTGGTGTGGGAGGGGTGCTGAGGGTTATTCAGTTTGTGTGCTGATCGGGTTGCCCTTTGAAGATCTGCCCCAACCTGTGGAGTTGGCCTTGCCAGCTCTATCAGGCCCCGCCAGAGTGATGCCGCAAAATACGCCCACTCAGACAGGCTCAGGTCTGGTGAAAACTGGCCTGTTAAGCTGGGGAGCTAGATGCCATTTTTCAGACTGAGCCTAATACTTTGAGAAAAAACGGTAAGATTCCGCCTGCTAACACTCTCCACAATTGCTGCCTGATCTGCTGAATATTTCCAGCATTTTCTGTTTTATTCCAAATGTCATCCTAATGTCTTCTGTAACATTTGCAATTATTTGTCAGTATACAGGGGGCGCGATTCTCCCATGCCGCGCCATATGGGAAAATTGCCGTTCGCGCCATTTTTTACCGCGGCGCCGGTCCAGGCGATTCTGCGAGGAGCAGAGAAGCGGCACCATTTGCGCTGGCGCGTTTGGCACGGCACCGATCGCGGGCGGCTGATTCTCTGGCCTTGATGGACAGAGCGGTCACGCAGAAAAAGCAGTTTCCCGCCGGCGTTCATACGTCGCTGCCGGCAGGAACTCTATGCGTAGGGTCAGAGGGCAGCCTGTGGGGCTGGAAAAAGCGCTCCTTCACCAGGGGGGGAAGCCTCCGTTGGGGTCTAGCCCACGATCGGGGCCCACCGATCGGTGGCCGGCCTCTCCAGCCCCGGCCCTAGTTTATTACGTGGCTAGCCCCTGAACCCCCACGCCACGTTGCGTCAGGGCCAGTGCGCTGAGGAAGTCCCCTGCGCATTTGCGGGTTGGCGTGGCCCAACTGCGCATGAGCGGGTTGGCACAGCCCAATTGTGCATGCACGAGTTGGCGCAGCGCCCATTTGGCGCCGAGAAGAGAGGCTGGAGCGATGTGAACTGCTCCGGCGCCGTACTGTCCCATCAGTACTGCCTGCACCGTCACGTTCACGACGGCGCGAACACTCCGCCTCCATTTCGGAGAATCGCACCCAAGATGACGTGGATAAATAATTATTTTTAAACATCATTACTTTTAAGTCAACGCATTGACCTCTGCAATATTGCAAAGCGGAGCTGCACCAATTCTCCTAGTTACAGAAACACTGAAAAAGCCATAAGTGCTTAGAGTCCAAAGATGTGCAGGTTAGGTGGGGTTACCGAGTTACAGGGACAGGCCTTGTTAGGGTGCTCTTTCAGAGAGTCAGTGCAAACTCGCATTCTGACAGGAGAATTTTGGCAACTCATAGCATAATAAACTAAATCAGCACAAGACAGTGCTAGTATTTTTTATGATCCAGGTCTGAAACATATGTGGACATTTTACCTCTGTTGGACTCGATTACAAATAGAATTAGGGGAAATAAAATGCTATAAATTCATTAATTTTTTGCCCATTCTATGACCCCCGTCCTGTCTGAGTGACGCATAATACTTGCAAAAACTAATCAAAGGTTGCACAATACATCGCGTAAGATTCAGAAAATTATTTGAAACCTCAATCCTTCAAAATTGTTTTAAAAGGGTAGTGAAAAATGCGATGGGCCGAATGGCCTCCTTCTGCACTGGAGTGACTCTATGAATAACGAGTGACAAGATTAGGATCCTTTCTCAGTGTTATCGCCGCCCAACCTTTGCTGAAGGAATATTCTATCATCAGCAGGGCCGGCTCAAGGCACCGGCAACTTGGGCTGTCGCCCGGGGCGCCATGTGCTCGGGGGCGCCAGAGACTCGGGTCCCGCGCATGCGCAGTTGGGCCGGTGCCAACCAGCGCATGCGCGGTGGCCGCCCGCCCCTAGGGCGGCCCCCCGGCTCGGTCCGCCCCCCCCCCGCTCGGTCCCCCCCCCCCCGGCTCGGTCCCCCCCCGCCCCCCTCGGGTCCGCCCCCCCGCGACCTCGGGTCCGCCCCCCCGCGACCTCGGGTCCGCCCCCCCGCCCTCGGGTCCGCCCGCCCGCCCCCGCGTCCGTCCGCCCCCCCGCGTGTCCGCCCCCCCTCCTCGGCCCCGCCCCCCCCTCGGGTCCGCCCCTCCTCGGCCACCCCGCCTCGCCCCCCCCCTCGGCCCCGCCCCCCCCAAGGGCGCCGAAGTTCAGCTTGCCCGGGGCGCCAGCAACCCTAGAGCCGGCGCTGATCATCAGAACCTGATCAAACCAGAACTTGGCTGTCAGGAAGTATAGAGTCTGTATACACCTCATGCATGCTATACTTAAGGCTAAGAATACATATCAAGGGAAAAATAGGTGTTTTATATGAATTCTGTAATGCAGTTTGCCCTATCTTTGCGGTAGCCGTATTTGGTGCAAATTTAGTTAAACCACTGATGATTTTACACGACTGTTCATCCTGGGGATCCAAAATAATAACGAGCTCCACATTTGGGCATTTAGAAACTCGGTGGATTTGTCCAAGTTGATAGTCGGAAAGCCTGCCTTGGGGATTCAATACATTTGAAAACAAAGATTAAAACATGAAACATCCCTCCAATCCTCACCCCATCATCTCCATTCCCCATCCATGACAACCCACGCCAGCCTTTGCCCCGCCACACAGCCCTCATGCCTCCATACCTCCATGCTAATCTACGCCCCTCATATCCTCCATGCCAGCTTATGCCCTTCAACCCAGCCGCTTTGCCCTTTATAGCCCCTATTCCAATTCATGCCAACACCCTTTGCCCTTACACTGACTATGCCAGCTCACCAGGTATAAACCACAGGTAGACCTTGGGACCTATGCAGAGATGGGCTAAAATAATGTTCTATAAAATAAAGTTCGAAGTATCTATTGCTGATTTTACTATTTTGAAGAAATGCACTCTTTCATAAAAGCCAATTTAAAACTTTTATGTTCCTTCAACCACATAAATGAAATGAAATGAAAATTGCTTATTGTCACGAGTAGGCTTCAATGAAGTTACTGTGAAAAGCCCCTAGTCGCCACATTCCGGCGCCTGTCCGGGGGAGGCTGGTACGGGAATCGAACCGTGCTGCTGGCCTGCTTGATCTGCTTTAAAAGCCAGCGATTTAGCTCAGTGAGCTAAACCAGCCCCTTGTATAAAGCCTTGTAACAGCAAATAGTTTGTTCAATTCCGCAATCCCTTATGATAACAAGTATTGGAATTCAAAGTCCCACTTAAATGAGTCTATAACCACTTATAGCTGTCAATCAAACTTAAATAGCAGGCATCCTACTGTAATAATGGATGTTTATGAAATCAATCATGCAACTCTAATCCAGTAATGAAAACCTCAGATTGTATCAATGGGTATTATAAAACAGCAAGCCATAATCTCTTCACACTCCAGACATTTTTTCAAAGATCTAAAGGGTAGCAGTTTTAAATGCCATGATAGCTCCCTTTGACAGACGCTTTTGAAAGCTCTTCCTGAGACTTCTGACAGCTCCTCTTGACATGTCCTCTTTGTTAAGCTCTAATGATAACTCTAAAAAGAGCTTGAAAGCATGTCTTGACTTCTTTGACTCCAAGTTTATTGTGTTCGTAATCATTCGGCAACAATAAAACAGTGCTTCCTGCATCCCCTTTATATATTGGTGAAGCCTACTAATCAATAAGTGCAATCTATTGAACAATTAAACCCTAATTCCAACTTAAGTACTAGGGAACATTAACTCTTTCCGAACACCTTTGACACTTTTGAAAGCTCGCCTTAACAATTCTGACAGCTCCCTTTGACAGCTCCCTTTGACAGCTCCCTTTGACAGGCCATTTGACAGATGCTACTGACAGTTTTGACAGTTTATTTTGACTAGTCTATTAACAGTTGCAATAAGTTCTACAGTAATTAGTTTATGGACTTTATGAACTTTTATGCACATTTATGCCTACTTTTAGTATTCCAAAGGGCACCTTACCTCCTCCAAAGGTGTCCTGGGACTAGATCTAAAGGGATACCTTAGCTCTCAAAAGGGATACCCTGGCAAACCAAATTGATCTGCAAAGTTCAGACCTGCTTTTACCAGGTCTGATCTGCACATTTTGAGTTTCATATCCCAAGGCTGCCACAGTCCTACTTGAGGGGAGGCAGCTGATGAGTTAAATTGCTAAAACGTGCATGTGTGAAATGTGCCTCATTCCCATTCCCACTCCCGCAAAAATGGTAATTGGCATGCTCAGACTGTGACTTACAATTTTTGGAAACTTGCCATTTTCGGCATGATGGACAGGCTCTCGGTCATGGTGAAATCCTTAGTGGCAAAACATGGACGTGAAGTAGTGACAAATGCTGATTCTACGATTTAGAATAAATCTGAGACAGAGTTTCCACACTATTAACTATGTGTTTTGGCCTGGTATTTAACTGGGCACCTTTTGCATAATAAGGAAAGGTGATAATTGCTCCACCAGATAATAAAGCAGGGGGGATTTCCAAAGATTATCAATTGTATTTGGAATATTTTTATCTAAAAAGAAACCTTTCGAGCAAGTATTGGAGTTTTTTTTCTATAAATTTAGAGTACCCAATTCTTTTTTTCCCAATTTAAGAGGCAATTTAGCATGGGCAATCCACCGACCCTGTACATCATTTTGGGTTGTGGGGGTGAGACCCATGCAGACAAGGGAGATTGTGCAAACTCCTCACAGGCAGTGAGCCGGGGCAGGGATCGAACCCGGGCCCTTGGCGCTGTGAGTCAGCAGTGCTAACCACTGTGCCACCGTGCTGCCTGAGGAATTTAAGTTATTACTCCATGTGCAAATTACTTTTAATTATCGGACTAAACAGTTAATCCTGCACGCAGAACAAAACACTTTTTAGTGAGCGCAATTCTCTTCCCGCATGGCGCTCAAGCGAGAGCACAACGCAGCCGGAGAATCCTGGGATAGCCCTCCAGCAAGCCTCCCGACAGCCTTCGCGTCTCATGGGATTCCCCCACGTCCCGCGAGACATTGCAGTCGGAATTCTGCCCAAAAGGAGCAGGACCACCCTGGAGTGGGAGTGCCAAGCTGGCTGGAGCATTGCCTGGGTGCCAGAGTGCCAGTGCAAGGATTTCCGGGTATCAGGGTGGCACTGCCAAAGGTCAGGGCCCGAGCGGGATCATGCCCATGATAGGTGGGTGGAGGGGGATTTGATGGGTTCAGGTGTGTAGGGCAGCTACGTGGAGTAGGCCTCTGGGAGTTTGAAGGATGATGGGCGGTGGTACTGAAAGGGAGGGATTGCTATAAGGGGGCTGGGGCCCCCCAGGGACTCCATAGCTGCGTGTATTCACTTGGGAGGTGTGGGGAGTGTCCATTTGTGTGTGGGGCGTTGCCCATGGGTGGGGGATGAGGAGGACCCACACCCACATGCTTACTGAGAGATTGGGGTACCCTTTCAAAATGGCGGCCCGATCTCGGAGTTCAGCTCCCAGTGCTAAAAAAAATTCTCCCGCAAAATTTTGAAGTTAATTTTTGGGGTGTCTTTTCAGGGAGTTTCCCGCCGCCTCTGCCCACCGCACGTTTCCCACCGCTATTCAATGACACTTTGTCACTTTTCTGGACTGTGCGGGGTTTCTCACCGGTTTAGCCCACACTTGGGGCGTGATTCTCTGGCCTCGGTATGCTCTCGCTCAAGCTGATGAATAGCGGGAGAGGCAGAAAATGAGAAACGTGCCAGGCAGTTTGCGATGCAACTGGTCCACTCCCGTAGGCAAAATCGGGATCTCGCCGTAGCGTGGCAAGAAACCAATTATCGCAACTAAAGCCCTATTTTCATACAATTAACGAGATCACGCTCGCGCTGATTAGTACTCCTTTTGAAAAACGTGAACCTGGCAAGAGGGCGTCTGTGGGAGGGACGAGGTGAGTAGCCCATCTTTGCTCACAGGGAAAGTGCCAAGGGCTGCTGGGCTTGCCACCACAGTGCTCGGTGGAGGGTGGGGGACCCTCGGCTGGGGGTGGAGGTTCCTCGGTTGCGGGTGGGCTGTCATGAGAGGGTGGGGGGGGGGAGGTGCTTGGGGGGGGGGGGGGGGGGGCAACCGGGGACAACAGCGCACGACACCACCATGTCAACCCCTGGATCGTGTGTACCCATTTCAGGGGCAACTCCTTTCCCTGGCAGTCTGCCCCACCAACTGCCCCATAAACCCCAGCCGAGGCCTCTGGCCACGCAGCTGAAAGCTATTGCTGATAGGGTTAAGCTATTGCAATCATGGTTAAGTGAGCACTTCACACAAACCAAGTGGATTCCTGTAGGTGAATGACTCTCACATTCTACATGGCCCGCCCTGCTACAGGAGCATCACAATCACACCTTGAGGCCTGGACACTGTGCTTTAACACTGCGGGAGGCAACATCACACACACAGCAGTCAACATCCAAACATCCAGGGAATGGGACACAGCTCGGGAACGTGCCCACAGGCGAAGGGCAAGTGCGCCATGGGGAGCAGGGAGGAGGGGGAATACCTGGAGTGATCGGCTAAGGGTTCAGAGGTCGTCGCGCATTGTGGAAGAAAGTGACATAGTTGTCATACTAGTTGTGCACAAAGGTGTTTATTGTGTTTTACAATTACCCACCCTCCTGGTGGTGTTAACCCCTCCCCACCACAGTCCCCTCACCCCCTACCTCCACCTCCACCCCCTCCCCCATTACCCTCAGTGAGCCTCAATGTGCTCTAGCTCTGCCACTACATCTAGGTATGTCGCCGGGATGCATATATGAGGTGCTGGCAGCCAGCTGCTTACCACGTCCCGTGCCTTCGATGCCTCTGGTGGGCGTCCTCTGGGGGCTCTGAGACCGGAGGGCCCCGACTCACTTGTTGGTGGAACATGCACAGCCGTGCTGCCCTGTCCTGTGTGTTGGCTGTCAGACCAGCCTCATCAGAGGCATGGCACTCGGGGGAGCTGGGGGCCATCGTCGCCATTCATGGGAAGGGTCTGGGTTGACACCTAACTCCCCCTCCTCTTGCTCAGTGCCCATAGGGCCCTGGGGTTAACCTTGGAATGGAGGGTTAGCTAAGGCCCCTGCTGCCCCTGCATCATCTGGCTCTGCCAGTGATGGTTCCCCATAGTCTGTACCATCGTGTCAACGCCCTCGGCGATGCTCATCAGTGATTGGCCCATGCTTTACAGAATGCCGGCAATGCCCATCTGCGACTGGGACAAGCTACGCCGTGCCTTGGTCATGCCCAACTGAGACTGGGCATGTCCCGCAGAATCTCATCAAGGTGAGTCTGATACTGGTCCACATCTCCCAGCGGGTCGGACATTCTGCCATGACACTCAGCCATGGCTGTCACCAACTGAGCAACACCTTGGACACCTTCACTAATGGTGTTGACATCATGCACCAGGTTCTCCATTGCGGTCACCACCATAGCAGTGTTGGCCTCAGTGCCACACATTGCCGGTGACAGCTCCAGCACCCATAGCCTCTGGGACTCCTCTAAGCAGCTATGGATCTGCTGGAGTAATGCTGACATCTTCCTCTGAATGTCACGGCTGCTCCCTGACGTTTCCATCAGCTCTGGGATGGCCTCTTCCACAGGCTCAGCATCAGGCTCGGACCCAGCTGGGTTCCTGGGGAGTTTCTCACCAGTTTAGCCCACACTTAGGGTGCGTTTCTCTGGCTTTGTTATGCCCTACTGACTCGCCTGGGGGTTGCTGCCTCCGCCTGTTGTACAATCTGGTGCGTCAGAAGCCTGGAGAGTTGGGGGGGGGGGGGCGAGACGAGTTCGAAACTCACTTGAGGACGGAAACGTCTTGGAGTGGGGGGGGGGGGGGGGGGGGGGGTGCGGGGGGGCGCATTGGTGTCTACTCACTCTTGCTGCCTGGTGTAGGTCATTGACCTTTTTCCTGCACTGAAGGCCTGTCCTCCTGGTCCCACTCCCTGTGCTCACAGCCACCGCCATCTCGTCCCATGCAGCACTCACTGCTCTGTGCCTGACCCTCCTGGACCCTTGGGGGAACAGGACATCCATCCTGGCCTCCACAGTGTCTAGCAGACTCCCCAGGTCTGCGTCCCCGAATCTTGGGGCCTGTCCCCTTTGCGCCATTCTTGCGAGTGGCTGGGGTTGGCTGAGCAAGTGCTGCTCAATCTTGTTAGCAGGAGGCTGGCGAGTGCGATGCACGTGAATCAGCTGGGGGGCCTTCATTTGTGGCGAGAAGCCCAAGAGGCCTCGTTAAGTGGACCAATTAACATTGAATAGCGTTGCCAGCTTCGCTGGGCCGAGCGCCGTGAAGCTCGCTGCAAGTCCCGCTCGCTACATCACTTAGAATTTTTCTGGACAATCACGCCCTTAGACTTTTCTATAGCACTGGGAACTGAACTCAGAAATCAGGCCGTATTTTGAAAGGGTGCCCCAATCTCGAAGGAGCTCTTGTGTCCCCACACACATGGACACTACCCCACACCCACCAAGTGAGGACACCCTGCTATGGGATCCCACCCCGCCCCTCCCTTCAGGCCCTCCCAAACCCCCCTACAACACCCAATCCTTTCCAGGACCTCCACCCATCACCCCCCCCCCCCCCCCCCCAACCTTCCAGAGGCTCCTACTTAACCTGCACACTCCCCACCCTTCAAACTACTCCTTCACCCTCTTTTAATGGGCAAATCCCCCTCAGGCCCTGATCCTTGGCAGTGCCACCCTGGCAAATGGGAACGCTTCCACTGGCACCCAGGCAGTGCTCCTGTCAGTTTGACCGTGCAATTCGGGCACCTTGGCAGTGCCTGGGTGCCAGCTAGGAAGTGCCAAAGTGCCCCTTTTCCAGGGAGAGGGTCACCTGCATCGGCCCTGACCACCCAGGGGTCAGAATGGCTCGGGTGATGCCCCAGGTGCCCCCTGCCCCTCCCCTAGAATGTGGGCACCTTGGCACTGCTGCACTGGCACTGCCAAGCTGGCATGCGCACTGTCTGGGTGCCAGGGTGCCAATGCAAGGGTTCCCAGGTGCCAGGATGGCACTGTAAAAGGTTAGGGGTGCCATGCCCATGAAAGGAGGGTGGACCAGTGCTGAACGGTGCCCAGCTGCAGGCTCCCTGGGGAGGCCAGAGAATTGTGGGAGGCCAGTGAATATCGGGCAGGTAGGTCTTAAATAGGTTTAAGACCTACTTCCAGCAGCACTGTTTGGTCCCTCTCCTTTTGGGCGGAGTTCTGACTCCGACATCTTGTAGAATTTGGGTGTATCCTGCGAGGCACGGAGGCTGCCGGGAGTCCCGGAAGAGTACGATCCCGAGACTCTCCGGCCACGTTGTACTCTCACTTGAGCGCAACGTGGCAAGAGAATCGTGCCCTAAGTGTGAGCTAAACCAGTGAGAAACCCCCCAGATCCCAAGAAAGTGATTTCAGGGTGGGATTCTCTCACGCCCGCCTGACGACCGGAGAATTCCGCCCGAGGTCAATGGACTTTTCCATGGTCCACATCCCGCCCGTGGCGATCTTGCGGCAGGTGGGGTGGAAGAATCCAGCCCTAAGTGTCATTGCATAGCGGCGGGGAATTCTCCGGCGGATTCGGCGGGAAACTCCCTGAAAAGCCCGCCACAAATGAACGTTGAAACTTTTCCGGAGAATCGCACCCTGTGTGTCCTGTACCATTCAGTTATGTGTCGGCACAAAAACAGCATTGTGTATCATGTGTATATGTTTCTGATGAAAGAAATAGTTACAGCTGTGTAAATTACTTCAATCCCAATGTCTGGCCCAAAGAGACATTTTGATAAATCTGAAATTGTTTTTATCAAAGCAGGAGTGGAGTTGTAATTGTGTAAGCAGGCAAATTGTAATCGCAGAAACAAACGTGAGTGCAAAATTGATGGGCTGCAAATAGACCACAAAGTAGTAAAATATGGAAATGACACTCAGAGCCGTATAATGCTGTGCTAATTAACCCCTGACCCAAGAGCTGGATTTAGTTCCAGTTAAGAATCTGCTGCAGATTATGTCAATGATCTGCACACCACACCAATGTAGATTTATCTGTAATGAACTTGTCAACACTCTGGGTGAGATTTTCCAGCCATTCCTGCTGACGGGATCTTGTGGCCCCTGCTGGTGGCGGCCCCCTGCCAGGGAGCGCCGCCCCCCCCCCCCCCCCCCCACTCCCCCACCCCCGCCAGGGAGCCCCCAGCTGCTTGGTGTGACCAACTGGAAACCCCACTCGGGGTCAGGAGATTGTGCTCTCGGCCAATGGGCGTGGGGGAGGGGGGTGTGGGTTCCGGAAATCGCGCCCTCTGTTTCCCATCACATCACACCATAGTGAAATTCGTGTGAAGGAATTATTGCAAAGTGACCTTTAAAACATAGGAAAAAGTATCCCGTCCCCTTGAGCATGTTCACATCTGTGCTTCCATTCCATTCAACAACCTATGCTCCCAATCCCTTGATACCTATACCCAGCAAAAAAGTATCCGTTTCCGTCTTGAAAATTTCAAATGGTCCAGCATCCTTTTGCAGGAAGTAGTTGCAGATTCCCACTTTCCTCCGTATGGTGGGAAAAAATACACTTCTTATCTTGACTTCTTAAAATTGTACCCTCGTGTTCTGAATTTCTCCTTCAGAGGAAATGTGGTTCGGTGCCCAAAGCTTTTTTTTAATAAATTTAGAGTACCCAATTATTTTTTCCAATTAAGGGGCAATTTAGCATGGCCAATCCACCTACTCTGCACATTTTTGTGTTGTGGGGCGAAACTCACGCAGACACGGGAGAATGTGCAAACTTCACACGGACTGTGACCCAGAGCCGCGGTGCCCAAAGCTGAGTGCAGCGTTCCCGAAACAATCTGACTTAGGCTCTGTGCGACTGAAGCGTCATTTCTTCACTTTTCAGCTCCAAGCCCCTTGAGATAAGGGCCACCGTTCTATTAATATAGAATGGGTGCATTGGTGTGCAGAAAAGGTTCAGCTAAATGGCCTCTGCTTCTCTTCAAATTTCTTATGTTTTTGCATTTTAAAACTACAGAAATTCAACGGAATACCAGAGCATTCCTGCTAAACCTTGTTTCTGACGGGAATTATATTCAGTAGAATTCTCTGTTGGTGGGATTCTCCGGTCCACCGGCTGTGCACCCACTCTCACGGATTTTCTGGTGCCGTGGGGTGTCCACAATGGGAAACCCCATTGTCCGGCTGTGGGAATGGAAAATCCCGGCAGTGCCGGGCTGGAAATTATGGCTGGCAGACCGCCAAATCCTGCACATTGTCTTCATAAATGTGTTTGAAGCAGATTTTATAGAAATAATGGACACGTTTGTCCTACCATGCTGCGCCGGGAAAGCATCTCGCTGCGGCGCAATGTGACCGGTGAAAGCCAGGAAACCCCAACCTCCGGGCACTCTGGTTCATCTAACAAGCATGTCTTTCAGGACTTGTGGGAGGAAACCAGAGCACGCGGAGGAAACCCATGCAAACACGGGGAAAACATGCAGGCTCTGCACGGACAATGACCCAAACTGGGAATCGAACCTGGGACTCTGGCACTGTGAAGCAACAGTGCTAACCTCTGTGCTACCGTGCCACCCATCTTAACTACCCTGCTGCCCTGCACATCCCACCAAACTCCCCTCCATCCTCATTTCATGGGCATGGCCCCCCTCGGGCCTGACACTTGCCAGTGCCACCCTGGCACCTGGCCACCCTTGCACTGGCACCCAGGCAGTGCTCCAGCCAGCTTGGCACTGCCACCGGGGCACCTTGGCAGTACCAGGGTGGCAGTGCCAAGGTGCCAATTGGGCAATGCCAAGGTGCCTATGTTCCAGGGGGAGGGCTAGGGGACCACCCTGCACTGACCCTGACCACCCACGGGCCTCCCATGGTCTGGGAACCCCCCCCCCCCCCCCCCCCCGGGTCCCATTCCGCCTGGTCCATGTTCTTGTGGACCAGCATTGATCGGTGCCGAGCTGCAGCCTGAGGCCAGTGTATCCGTGAGCATCGTTTGTACCCGCCTCTTTTGGGTGGAGTTCAGGATCCGATGCCTTGCGGGACATTGGTGAATCCTTCGAGGCGCGGAAGCTGCTGGGAAACCTGCAAATGGGATCTACCGGGATTCATCATCTGCGTTGTGCTCTCGCTCGGCACGTTTTGCACAACATGGCCAGAGAATCGCATACATTGTATCGTCAACCCATCAGAAATCTCTTAATACCAACCTGAATATAACGGCTATATGTATTCTACTCACTTTTCAATAACTCCTTGAAGTAAATCCCACTTTATGACATAGTGGAAGTATGTTTGCACATTGTAAGCTTTGATGGAAATGAAGTATTCAGAAAGTCATGTGGGTATATTCTATATTTGTACTGTTCGGATTATTGACTTTACTCAGCTATCTAGAGATAGTCCTCCTGAGATCTAATAATGGCAATGGCTGATAAATAAACATTTATTCTGAAAGCATCTGATAGGCACTTTCATTCACAGAAGTTTGGTTCTTTTCACCATTTAGCTATGGTCGATGAATTGTTCTTTAACAGAAGGAATGGAATGAGGATAAATAGTCAACAAAGCCGCTACTTTAGTTTATAGCTCATTTGTGTGTTATCCTCCTGTCTTAAATGTGTAAAAGATTTGAATGCTTTGGAATCACAGTTTTCCTTCATCCCATCTGGTAAATTCCAGGGGCGGGAATCTCCTGCAACTGGCTGGATGGCCCGACGCCAGCGCCAAGAGCGGCACGACCCACTCTGGTGTCGGGCCGACCGGAAGGTGCGGAATCCTCCGCACTTCCGGGGGCCAGGCGGGCGCCGGAGGGATAGTGGCGAAGGGCCGGCGCAAGTTGGCGCATGCGCAGAACCGCCGCCGTGGTTTCACGCATGTGCAGACCGGCCGGCATGTTCCTGCACATGCTCAGGGGGGTCCTTCTCAGCAAATAGCACCCCATGGCACAGGCCTGTCTGCAGATCGGTGGGCCCTGATCGCTGGCCAGGCCACCTTGGGGGATTTGGATCCCCCCGAGGACTCACCTAGCCGGCCTACAAGCCAGGTCCCACCGTATTGGATCATGTCCATTTCAAGCCGGTGCGACCGGCCAGGAAACAACAGCCGCTCGGCCATTGGGGTTCAGAGAATTGCCTGGGGGGGGGGGCCGCTGCCAACGGCCCCCGACCGGCGCGGCGCAAACCTTGCCCCCACCCGAAAACCAGTGCTGGAGAGTACGGCAGCTGGTGTCGGAGCGGCGGGGCGGGATTCGTGCCGCCCCCCCGGGGAATCTCCGACCTGGCGGGGGGTCGGAAAATCCCGCCCCAGGTTTTCAAAGCTCAAACTTTGGACATATCTTTTGGGGATAAACAGAGCACAGTGTGGGGATAAAGTGCACCTTCATCATTCAGACAGTAAACAGCTCAAGACAGAGTTCCTGCCTACCACAGAACTCAAAATCTATTGATAGAAAAGCATATTGGGTAGTTTTGATGTATAACCAGCCACGCTGCCAGTTCACTGTCCAAAATTTCCCATCGCTACGCCCGCCCTGATATTCCACACAGGATAGAAATATTTAGTTAAATGGCCCATCATAGCTTCGATTTACTTAGAATTATTCTCGAGGGCAATTTGGTTGGGCATCAAACATTGACTTTGCCAGTCCCCTGAAAGAATAAAAAATTCAAGGCAAGGTTACAAACCCAACACGGGATGTGATGGCAGTGATCAGCAGTGCCATCGCCTAAAGAGGAGAACAGCCATCCAGTGACGCAAGAGAATAAAGATATCCTCTGTTTCGCCAGGGTAAAGAGTGACTTGCCCTCTTCACATCACTCTCAGCTGACGCACTCATGCACCCATCACACATCCACAATGACTTCACTCAGTGTCAGCTCAAGGAGCACGACCACTGGTTCTCCCACACACGTCTTACTCTGCCGTGCGGGTCACGTCCTCATCACGTCGCTCGACTCACTCATCATCCGTATGCCAGGCATCCTTATCAACTGCCCTGGCATGCATCCTGCTTACACTCTCTCCATCTGTCTTCATGCAGGAGAAGCTGGCGCACAACAAGAGAGAGATCCGAGATGGGTGGAAGGATGCCAGAACTCCAAGTCCTCACAGACTTCGGGAACTGAGCCATTCAGCTGACCGGGGAGGACATTGACTGCGTCTGTGCCGATGGTGAAGTTGACGGCGATAAACCAAGTGAGGGTTCAACGTTGTTTCCCAGGCACATCTGGGAAGCAGCCGAGCAAATCTATCAGCCAGGTCCTTAATTCCAGCCCCACTCGCAGCCAAAGGAGGGATTCACAGATCTCGAAGTGGAAGATCTGTCACAGCGCTCACTCACACCTTGACCAGCACAGAGACACACACCTTGATGGGACCTGGTTTTAGGGCCCCAAAGTGCCAACATTCGGAGGAATGCTGGAGACCTGGAATCTGTGGAGCCCCAGTCAGATGACGAGCCTCTGGCCTCAATCACGTTGCCACAACTCTAAAGGCAAAATAGGGCAAACGAGGAAGGGATGTCAGCTACACACCTAATATTGAAAGACTGCATGGAAGAGTTCATCCACCATTATGTCAGAGGTGATTGCAGCAACACTCCTACACACAGAGATCCACACAGTGAAGGTGTCAGTCGCCGTGGAGACTTTGTGCAAAACCTTTGTCCTGCAGAGGAGAGTGAGGCTTCTCCAGTTCACTCCAGTTGTCCCTCTATCCCAAAAAGAAAGCCAGGGGCCCTCAGGCATCCATAGAAAGGATAATCAGTTTATGCACACCCAGGGACAATCCACCCAGGTGGCTCCGGGAGTGTCCCGCCCATCCAGATCCCCTCTGTCACTGACCAAATCAACTCAAGCTCCACAAGCCAAGGTGGGTGGCACTGCCACACAGCAGGACCCCAAGCAGACGGACCCCTCCAAGTCTCAGCCCTCAAGAGGGCAAGGTGGGTGGCACTGCCACACTGCAGGACCCCGAGCAGACGGAGCCCTCCAAGTCTCAGCCCTCAAGAGGGCATCGGCCAAGGTCCATTACAGACAACTGTTCATGGAAGACAGCAGGCAAATTGCCCATCCTTTCAATAGCTCCTTGTTCTGATGAGCTGTGTTCCTATAGTCCTAATCCAAGTTAAAGCCAGGGTGGTCAGTTCAGGGATTCCTCCATGTGCTTTGTGCAAGGTTCCAGCACATTGGTGGCATTCCCTCACAGTGACTGACCACATCATCATGCCTGTTTTCCTAAGGAATGAGGATATCCTCCACAATGTACAGGGCTAGTGTCACTCATTCCAGTCATTGTCAATAGGTGCTCTCTGCACCTTTGAGTTGTGGCTGGCCCCTAACCCAACTGCCGCAGAGTTGAGTGACACTGAACTCAAGTGAGTAGCTCATGAAGGATGTTGTAAGACCAGAAGAGATTAACCTTTCCCCATTGCGTCGCCATGATATGACCGTAGTTATTGAGACCAATTGAGTCGGACATTCACAGGAGCCCTGTTAGGACCTATTGACTGTCTCCACTGCAAGACATCATCATCACCTTCTTGGAATGTAGGGACTATGGGCAACCGTTGCATCCTCATGACAGGAACCTTATCAGAGAGAGTGTGCGTTGCCTCCTCCATCTCCTCCTCAGGAAGTTCCTCCTGTTACAACACCAGGTTGTGAAGGGCAGAGCAAGCGATCACAGTGCGTGACACCCTCTGTGGATTGTATTGCAGTACTCTCGCAGACTGGTCCAGGCACCAGAACCTCATCTTCAGCATTCCTATGATCTGCTCCACCAAGTATCCAAGTAACAGCATGAGCCTCACTGCACCTTGTCTCTTCTGCATCCTGTGGCCTCCGCACAGGCATCATCATCCACCTCTTCAGTGGGTAGCCATGATGTGGAGATGCCGGCATTGGACTGGGGTGAGCAACGCCGGCATCTCCACATCACGGCTACCATCGACACCGCAAACTGCTGGCTCAAAGTGGAGAGGATCTCCAGGAAGATCACACGTATAGACACTGACATGAAGTTTCTACAAAGATGCAAGAAAGCAGACAAGGTCCCGAAAGGGCTACGGATCACAAACCCACTCAAGTCGACCTACAACACAGACTACGCTGCGAGACTCTGCCGTCGCATCTCTCTCACACTCCTAAACCACCTCGTACGCCAGCTCTACAGCAGACGATTGCTCACCTCAGTGGGTAGCCCTTGTCCCCTGCAGCCTCAATGGAACCTGAAACATGTTGGGGATCTGACAGTGGTTTGGAATGTAGCAGTCATACTACACACCACCTGGGAATTGAGCACAAATCTGCAGGATGTGTTTGCTGTGGTTGCAGACCAGTTGAACATTCAGCGCGTGGAAGCCCTGCAATGGTTCACTGCTTCATGTCCCAGAGGTCTGAGAGCCACATGAGTGCAGTCGATGGCACCCTGTACCTGTGGAAATCTATAAATCCCATCACTCTTGCATACTGGCTTATTTGAGTCTGGTCTGAATGGACGAAGTTATGTGCCCTTGTGAAGATTGTGTCCAACTCCTCCTGGATGCGTTTGTGTGCGGAGGCTTGCAAAATCCTGCAGCGGTCATCCGTGGAGCACCGGAAAAAGCCACTGGCATAAAAATTGAGCAGCGTTGTAACTTGCAGTAACACTGGCATGAAGGCCTTCCATGTCTCTGTGTCACCAAATGCTGCAATAGGTGGAAAATGTGACCAACCAGTTCCCTGGGCATGCGTAGTCTTCAGCGACACTGATTACAGGACATCTGCACCATCTGTAGACCCTGTGTCTAGTGAGGCATCTCCGAGCAATGGCTCTCTGGGTTTCATACACTGCGTTCGGATCAGGCCCTGCAATACCTTCCTCTTCACGGTTCTGCCCCAGCCTTTGGTGAGGCAGGCACCCCTGTAGATGTCTTCTTCTTTTCTCCTGCCTATGGGTGAGCAGATTGACAGTGAGATAACCAGGCTCCATGTTATGTACACTCTCATCACTGTATGTATCAAAGAGATAGACATAATGGTTAGCATTTGTCCCCTAAGGACCACCTTTGCCCATTCGTTGTCGGAAGCTGCTTCTGAAAGCCCATGCTCATGCTCTGGCCACTTCATTGATGCCCAATCCTTACCTCACATTCTGCTTTGGTAAGATCCCACACCACCCTTGCCCCACAACACATAATTTTATCTATTTATTTATCTTTTATAAATTTAGAGTACCCAATTCATTTTTTCCAATTAAGGAGCAATTTAGCGTGGCCAATCCACCTACCCTGCACATCTTTGGGTTGTGGGGACGAAACCCACGCAATCTCGGGGAGAATGTGCAAACTCCACACGGACAGTGACCCAGAGCCAGGATCGAACCTGGGACCTCGACGCCGTGAGACAGCGATGCTAACCACTGCACCACCATGCTGCCCCACACCACATTACTGAGTGGCCACAGCTTTGTCACTACTAAATCCTGAGCTTTCCTTTCAAGTGCAGGCATTGACCAAAGCTTCACTCCGAGTCCTTGCACTCAATCTGTTCTATGCAGGACACCTGTCACTACGCACCTCAGCATACAGCTGAGGATTAAGAATGCTCTCCTTGGGCAGTGTGTCATTGCCAACTCCTTCAGGGGATAAAGTTGCATGACCATCAGTCAATGGTACAGGCTCACCAGGGCAGTCAGCAATTTTGGAAGTTAGTGCGCCATGGGATAAATGGTGAGCAGCAATCCGTGCCACTCACCCATATAAGTGGTGCTTGAGTGGGCATAATTGCATGACTAGACTCCAGGCATGTCAATTGAGTGATAGCTGAACAATCGCAGCTGCAACGGGGTACTAATGACTGCCATGTTTTTCCATTAGCCTTGTCCATGTCAACAATCTGCCTCCAATAGTCCCTCCTCACCCTAACATGGAAACCCTGAGTTCATGATGACTCCCCACTTATACACTCCACTGCCCAAGGCTTTCCCTCACTCTGAGGCCCTTCCAAGCAACCCGAGGCCCAGCAACAGAATATAAGCACAGGAATGGTGCTTTTCACACTAAATAATCTCTCCCCCACCACGTCCACCCAACAGTCAATTCCCTCAGTACCCCCTGAAGCAAACCTCCCCCCCCCCCCACCCCCCCCCCCCCCCACACACACACCCTGGTCTCCCCTGAGTCAACATCCCCAACCCCATTCTCCACTGAGTCAGCAGCCCCCCCTCCCCCGCTGATCTTCCTCGCGTCAACTCCCAAGTCACCCCGAATCAAAGGCCGATCAGACTCGAGTCAAAGGCTGGTCACCCTCAAGCCAAGCCCAGTCGATCCCGAGTCAGAGCCAGTATCCCCAAATCAAAAGCTGAACACCCCTGAGTCAAAGCCTATGTGCTCGCCAGTTGCACGCCTTTTATAGGAAACATGGCACGCCAATGCTAACGGGAGCAGATAATACTGGCCATAGTCTGCCTTTAGTTGAATTTCTAATGTCATAATACACTCTGTTCAAAAGAGTTTACTGCAAAGTCCCAGTTCTATATTGGACATTAAAACTCAAAGCAAAGGTCAATTACATTTCTAAGAGGTTTTGTTAAGTGCCTTTGTGATTAAGCTACAAGTTTTCTGCCATTGGCAATTTTACCAAGGAAGTTGACAAGAGAACATGAATTTATATTAACTGTAGAAAAATACACAATTAAACCTCATCACACTTTAACCTCTTTTGTTGTGTGAAATATGAAACAATATAAATAACAGAAGATTTGTTTTCTTTGAGAGTTAATTATTGGTGAAAAAAAACAGCATGAGTTGAAAATAGCTTTTCCATGTCATGTTGAGGTGTACGTCCTTATACTTTGAATTTCACTGGAACAACGGAGGTTGAGGGGCGACCTGATAGAGGTCTACAAAATTATGAGGGGCATAGACAGGGTGGATAGTCAGAGACTTTTTCCCAGGGTAGAGAGGTCAATTACTAGGGGGCATAGGTTTAAAGTGCGAGGGGCAAGGTTTAGAGTAGATGTACGAGGCAATGTTTTTTACACAGAGAGTAGTGGATGCCTGGAACTCGCTGCCGGAGGAGGTGGTGGAAGCAGGAACGATAGTGACGTTTAAGGGGCATCTTGACAAATACATGAATAGGATGGGAATAGAGGGATATGGACCCCGGAAGTGCAGAGATTTTAGTTTAGACGGGCAGCATGGTCGGCACAGGCTTGGAGGGCCGAAGGGCCTGTTCCTGTGCTGTACTTTTCTTTGTACTTTGTTCTTTGTCTGTTCAATGCTTAAACATTAGCGAAGTAGAAGTGTGGCTTAAGCCGTGGTGTCAGAAAATTCTGAGGTGTTTGTAATGATCTTGATTGGGCTGATGTGGAATCTCAATATTGCCATGTGAAAAAAGAACATTTGACATTGTTTTATAAACAAAGGTTTTTATTACTAACACTACACTAACGAATAACTAAAATGTCTAAGGTGAATACAGTTGGAAATAAATGTCTAACACTAACTTACAACAGAACTTTAATATGCAACTGCTATCAACACTTTGCAAACACCTTCTGATGGAACACGTGGTGTATCTGGGTCCTGTGCTTGCATACTCGCCCCACCTGCTGGTTGGATGCTAGAACAGTAAAGCATGTAACTTATAATACACATGCAAATGATGATGAACTACTCATACTATATACAGATGATAGTCTACTTATCACCACAGTGTTGTGAACCATGCGTCCTTTAAAAGGTGATTTGACATAATGTACTAGGACATGCCCACCCCGTAATGGAGCTGTACAGGTCAGGAAACAGGGTGTGGGCCATGAACCCACATCAGGCACCGGCAATGGGGTCGGAAATCCCAGAATTGGTTCCTGGCCGTCATTTTCCCTGACTCCATGAAAATGCAGCCCATTGTCTTTCATTTCTGGGGGAAGAGAGAGGTCAAGACTGGTTTAGCACACTGGGCTAAATTGCTGGCTTTGAAAGCAGACCAAGGCAGGCCAGCAGCATGGTTCAATTCCCGTACCAGCTCCCCGAACAGGCGCCAGAATGTGGCGACTAGGAGCTTTTCACAGTAACTTCATGGAAGCCCACTCATGACAATAAGCGATTTTCATTTCATTTCTGTTGGTCTGGAGTCACATGTAGGCCAGACCGGGTAAGGATGACAGATTCCCTTCCCTAAAGGAAATTAATGAACCAGATGGGTTTTTACAACAATTCCTAATTTTTATTGAATTCAAATTTCACCATCTGCCGTGGTGGGATTTGAACCTGAGACCCCAGACCATTACCTTGGGTCTCTGGATTACTAGCCCAGTGACAATACCACTACACTACTACCTCCCCTGTAAATGTAGAGTGTTTATACAGAACTTTCCTTTGTCATTAAATGGAGAGGGGAGAGAGACTGTGTTTGAGTAAATTGTAGATGGCCTACAGAAGGAGAGGTCTTAATGACTTTCTTTTTCTTATGTTCTTGTGTTCTTATGTAACATCCCTACTAATGTATTTTGAAGTGGCATTGTTAAATACGACCTTACAATTTTCCCTTCTCCAACCATGAGTCATTAAACTCAATAGTAGTGCCTAATCATTGCCGAAGGATTAAATTTGGGATATCCTAAACTAATTATAACAAATTATTGGGAGATCTCTGTTCGCAGTTTTGTTCATCATGAAAGTGATGATTCTTTAAACAACATGGGCTTTGCTTTACAGTTGTATATTTCAAACACCCTTCGACATTTTATGATAACTTAAGCTCAATTTGAAAAGCAATTTAGATGATTTTTCACAGTTAATTATCTTTTTAATTGACAAATTGATTAGTGTTGAAGCACATGTTGATGAAACAAATATGATAGTATATGACTGGCACAGAATATTGTTAAATTCGTCGCTGGGTACGGTACTGGTAAAGGTAGTAGGGATAAGTATTCATTTGTTTTCAGATGACTGTTGCTTTTGATCTGCCTGACATTCACCTGAGGAAGGAGCTGCGCTCCGAAAGCTAGTGATTCAAAACAAATCTGTTGGACTTTAACCTGGTGTTGTACGACTTGTTACTATGCTCACCCCAGTTCAACACCGGCATCTCCACATCATGGCTTTTAATTTAAAAACATAAATATTGATTAGGGCGGTACAAGGCAGTACTCAACCGAGCTTGCTGGCATGTAGAGTCACAGAAATAGGAAAAGATTACGGCACATGAGAAAACTATTTGGTTCATCGTGTCTACGTGGATGGAGAAAAAGCAATCCAGCGTAATTCTGTTTTCCAGTTCTTGGTCGGTAGCCCTGTTGGATACTGCAGTTCAAGTGCTTATCTGTGTCGTTTTTTTTAATGCGATGAAGTTTTCTGCCTCTACTCCACCCTTTCAAGCAACGCGTTCCGGACCCCCAGTACCTTTTGGCAAAAAATAAATTCTTCTCAACTCTTCCAATTCTCCTCCCAATTACTTTAAATCTATGCTCCCTCGTTATTGTCCACTCTGCGATAAGAATCCAGTCCTTCCTATCCATTCTATGCATGCCTGAGCTCACTGTCAGTCTCATGTCACAGGAAATTAGAGTTCAACTGGCAGGGGAGTTGTCCCCAAGTCTGAATTGTTCATACAATGGCTGGATGTTCGAGTTGCTTCATAAAGTATGTACTTGAGTTCTTCGGGCATTTGTAGGTAAGGTGCTCCCTATTGGGAGTCTGTGCCCAAGTCCCCGATCACTCTAGTGTACATTTTGCCTAGGTTTTGGTAGTTTAGCTGCTATATTCCTTCCTAAGTGCAGTGAAGCATGAGCTGCTCTCCCTGCCATTCTATAAAGGTACGTAGAGAGATTTTTGGTGGATCCAGGTGGATATGTGTCCAACTTCCTGACTGGTCTCACTGAACATGTGTTTCGTTCCTTGACAGTCAAATGGAGGAGGTGGAAGGCTTTCTTGTCAGTCAAGCAACTATGTGTACAAGGTGACTGATGCACAATCAATGGACACGAAACGTAGATGAAGTCCGAACGATAGGCTTTAATACGCAAGAAGTGGACCCGGCAGCAGATGTACAGAAGAATGGCTGGCTGCCGGGAAACACGGGTTCTTATACCCCGCCTCATAGGCAGAGCTACCTTCCTCTCAGCCAATCGGCTGAGAGGCACATGATATACCTGGGCCAATGGGCAGCGAGTCATCTGCACCAATGGCAGCTCACACTCCCAGGTACCGTAATACCCCTAGTCATACTACCACAATGACCTTTTGGGGAATTCCTCGGATCAGTGTTCTTTGCCAGTTTAATCAGTTATGGGCCCAAGTTCATTGTTAGCCTCAAGGGATATGATCCAATATGCCGATTATTTTCGTGAACTCTATTACCAAACACATTGGTACATTTGTTCCCAGGAGGGCATCTCCCGTCAGCATTTGTAACTGAAATAAATTCATATACATAAGCTGATTTTTTTTGATTGGAAGAAAGGAATTTGAACAAGAAGCCAAATGTGTACTCTTAATACATACACCGTATGAATCAAAGGCAATCTGTGGAGCATTTAAAAGCAAATGGTGTTTCTTTCTGTTACGTCTTCATATGAATCTATTAAGTTTAGCATTTTGATTGTTTCATTTATTTGGACCTTGGGGCTTGGGATGTAAACGTTTATTCTGCTTGTACTTTATTGTCTCATCCAGAAAGGAAAGCACAGATTTGAGAATCGTTGCGAGCTTCCGGATGATTGGTGGTTCTAAGCCGGTGCTTCAAGCTTATTGTGGGAATCGCACATCTCAGTTTTCCTGATTATTGTGGCTGGTTGACATTTTGAGTTCATTTTAATTTCTCAATAATCAGCAGCCACATTGACCATCAGACTCTTAAGCTTATATATACAGCTGGAACATCAATAATAAGGTGATTAAGAGGTAGACCAGCAGAATTAAGTCAATGGTGTAAAAGATTCTTCTTGGGAACAAAATATTACTCCTTGAAGCTGAAAATGCTGAAGCGTCCAGAATTGGGGAAATAGAATCCTGATAACAACACAACTAGACATTTTAATTCAAATGCGTAGCTGGCCGTCAAATAATTCTTTTGTGTTTTGTATCTGGAGTCTTAAGTGACATGCTTGCTAATAATAGAGCTGCAGATTGTCTTCCAACACTATCCTTTCAGCCTGTAATACAGTTTATTCAGTGAACAGATTATCATAAGGGCAATGCTGCATTCTCTGAACAATTATGAAGGAATTGCGTACAACTGTTCAGTTACGTGCATACTGGTATTAAATCTATTTCTCTTTGGTGTTAAAAACATTGAGGCACGATGCGTTACACCTGAAAGGCAACACAGCACTGCTGGTAGATGCCAGGGGATCCCTTCTCCCAAATCTACATGGCTCACCACACCTCCCAACAAGTAACATGATCTCTCAAGACATTACGATCTGAATCCTACCCATTGTGAGCGGGATCACTATTTTGAAAATCTGCATATTAGAGTGAAACAGCTGGTTGTACTCTAATATGCTTTCCTATGGTCTACCCGAGGCATTGAGATCTAACCACTTTGCCTCAGAGACCTCCGGCGAGCTGGTCTTCACAAAAGGGGACCAGATGGAATGACACTCGTGGGGATATCCCAGGAGATTGGAGGCCCCCAGGTGTTTGCCTTCTGGACAGGGTGGCACCCTGGCACTGCTATTTCCACACAGCACCTTGGCACTGCCAGCCTGGCACCGCCAACTGGGTGCCAAATGTTTTTGTTTTATTCGTTCATGGAACGTTGCTATCGCAGGCTGTGCCAGCATTTACTGCCCATCCTTAATGGACCTTGAGCGGCAGTTAATGATCAACCATATTGCTGTGGGTCAGCAGTCATATATAGGCCAGACCAGGAAAGGACCGCAGAGTTCCTTCCCGAAAGGAATCAGATGGGTTTTCCTCCCCTAAAGGACATTAGGGAATCAGATAAGTTTTTACGACAATCAACAATGCTTCCTGGTCATCACTAGACTTTTAATTCCAGATTTTTATTGAATTCGGATTTCACCAAATGTAGTGGTGGGATTTGTACCTGGGTCCCCAGTGTACTCTGGGTCTCTGGATTACTAGTCCAGTGACAATACCATTACGCCACCGCCTCCCACTACCAAGGTGCGCAGGTGGCACTGCCAGCTGGCAGGGGCATTGCCAAGCTGGCAGTGCCAAGGTGTCAAGCTGGCATTTTTCCTGCAACGGGGATTGGGAATGGGGTTGTCCTGCATGGGTGAAGAGGGCCCGACGACCCCCTTATAGGGAAACACCTAGCTAAAAGCGCTCGTTACGGGACTCTGTTCCCATTTGGTTAGATCACACCCTTAGGCTTTGAATCCCAATGTCATCTAAACTCTCATAAAGGAACGGTCACTTGTGTGAGGGGACAAATAAGACAATAAGACATAGGAGCAGAATTAAACCACTCGGTCCATCGAGTCTGCTCTGCCATTTAATCATGGCTGATACTTTTCTCATCCCAATTCTCCTGCCTTCTCCCCATACCCCCTGATCCCCTTATTGATCAAGAACCTATCTATCTCTCTTTTAAAGGCATTCAGTGATTTGGCCTCCACAGCCTTCTGCGGCAAAGAGTTCCACGAATTCACTACAAGCTGGCTAAAGAAATTCCTCCTCATCTCTGTTTTAAAGGATCGTCCCTTTAGTCTGAGATTGTCTTCTGGTTCTATTTTTTCCTAAAAGTGGAAACATCGTCTCCATGTCCACTCTATCCAGGCCTCGCAGTATCCTGTAAGTTTCAATAAGATACCCTCTCATCCTTCTAAACTCCAATGAGTACAGACCCAGAGTCCTCAACCGTTCCTCATATGACAAGGTTTTCATGCCAGGGATCATTCTTGTGAACCTCCTCTGGACCCTTTCCCAAGGCCGGCACATCCTTCCTTAGATACGGGGCCCAAAACTGCTCATAATATTCCAAATGGGGTCTGACCAGAGCCTTATACAGCCTCAGAAATACATACCTGGTCTTGTATTCTAGCCCTCTTGACATGAATGCGAATATTGCATTTGTCTTCCTAACTGCCGACTGAACCTGCACGTTAACCTTAAGAGAATCATGAACAAGGACTGATTTCCTAAGCATCTTCCCTTTCAGAAAATAGTCTGTGCCTCCATTTCTCCTTCCAGTGCATAACCTGACACTTTTCCACATTGTATTCCATCTGCCACTTCTTTGCCCACTCTCCTAGCCTGACCAAGTGCTTCTGCAGTCTGCCTGCTTCCTCAATACTACCTGCCCCTCTGCAGATCTTTGTATCATCTGCCAATTTAGCAATCGTGCCTTCAGTTCCTTCCTCCAGATCATTAATGTATATTGTGAAAAGTCGTGGTCCCAGCACCGACCCCTGAGGTACACCACTCGTTACCGGCTGCCATCCTGAAATGGACTCCTTTATCCCCACTCTCTGCCTTCTGCCAGTCAGCCAATTCTCTATCCATGCCAGGATCTTACCACGAACACCATGGGCTCTTAACTTATTTAACAGACTCCGATGTGGCACCTTGTCAAAGGCCTTCTGGAAATCTAAAGAAATCACATCCACTGGTTCTCCTTTGTCTAACTTCCTTGGTACTTCCTCAAAGAACTCCAACAGTACATCAATGTCCAAGAACTCTATGCCATTGTTTGTTGACACCTTCAGAAGTAGAGAAAGGTATGAAAATGAGAGTGGCAAGATGGTGAAAGCCGCTCTGAGTCATTGCTGATACTGATACCTTTTTGCTTACACTAATGCAAATAATGCATTTTCACCTTGTTTATTGGACAGGACTATGAAATAGTAATTGCTTCTAATGATGAGGGAGCTATGCTCCGAAAGCTAGTGATTCCAAACAAACCTGTATAGAGAAATACAGCACAGAACAGGCCCTTCGGCCCACGATATTGTGCCGAAATTTTGTCCAAGGTTAATCATAGAATTTTGGACACTAAGGGCAATTTATCATGGCCAATCCACCCAACCTGCACATCTTTAGACTGTGGGAGGAAACCGGAGTACCCGGAGGAAACCCACGCACACAAGGGGAGGATGTGCAGACTCCACACAGACAGTGACCCAAGTTGAAATCGAACTTGGGACCCTGGAGCTGTGAAGCAATTGTGCGATCCACAATGCTACCGTGCTGCCCTTAAGAAGTTAACCTACACTCCATTATTCTACCCTAATCCATGTACCTATCCAATAGCCGCTTGAAGGTCCCTAAAGTTTCCGACTCAACTACTTCCACAGGCAGTGCATTCCATGCCCCCACTACTCTCTGGGTAAAGAACCTACCTCTGACATCCCCCCTATATCTTCCACCATTTACCTTAAATTTATGTCCCCTTGTAATGGTTTGTTCCACCCGGGGAAAAAGTCTCTGACTGTCTACTCTATCTATTCCCCTGATCATCTTATAAACCTCTATCAAGTCGCCCCTCATCCTTCTCCGTTCTAATGAGAAAAGGCCTAGCACCCTCAACCTTTCCTCGTAAGACCTACTCTCCATTCCAGGCAACATCCTAGTAAATCTCCTTTGCACCTTTTCCAAAGGTTCCACATCCTTCCTAAAATGAGGTGACCAGAACTGTACACAGTACTCTAAATGTGGCCTGACCAAGGTTTTGTACAGCTGCACCATCACCTCACGGCTCTTAAATTCAATCCCTCTGCTAATGAACGCTAGCACACCATAGGCCTTCTTCACAGCTCTATCCACTTGAATGGCAACTTTCAAAGATCTATGAACATAGACCCCAAGATCTCTCTGCTCCTCTACATTGCCAAGAACCCTACCGTTAACCCTGTATTCCGCATTCATATTTGTCCTTCCAAAATGGACAACCTCACACTTAGAACATAGAACAGTACAGCACAGAACAGGCCCTTCGGCCCTCGATGCTGTGCCGAGCAATGATCACCCTACTCAAACCCACGTATCCACCCTATACCCGTAACCCAACAACCCTCCCTTAACCTTACTTTTTAGGACACTACGGGCAATTTAGCATGGCCAATCCACCTAACCCGCACATCTTTGGACTGTGGGAGGAAACCGGAGCACCCAGAGGAAACCCATGCACACACGGGGAGGACGTGCAGACTCCGCACAGACAGTGACCCAGCCGGGAACTGAACCTGGGACCCTGGAGCTGTGAAGCATTTATGCTAACCACCATGCTACCGTGCTGCCCGTCAGGGTTGTCAGGGTTAAACTCCATCTGCCACTTCTCAGCCCAGCTCTGCATCCTATCTATGTCTCTTTGAAGCCGACAACAGCCCTCCTCACTGTCCACAACTCTACCAATCTTCGTATCATCTGCAAATTTACTGACCCACCCTTCAACTCCCTCATCCAAGTCATTAATGAAAATCACAAACAGCAGAGGACCCAGAATTGATCCCTGCGGTATGCCACTGGTAACTGGGCTCCAGGCTGAATATTTGCCATCCACCACCACTCTCTGTCTTCTATCGGTTAGCCAGTTCATTATCCAACTGGCCAAATTTCCCACTATCCCATGCCTCCTTACTTTCTGCATAAGCCTACCATGGGGAACCTTATCAAATGCCTTACTAAAATCCATGTACACTACATCCACTGCTTTACCTTCATCCACATGCTTGGTCACCTCCTCAAAGAAGTCAATAAGACTTGTAAGGCAAGACCTACCCCTCACAAATCCGTGCTGACTATCCCTAATCAAGCAGTGACTTTCCAGATGCTCAGAAATCCTATCCCTCAGTACCCTTTCCATTACTTTGCCTACCACCACAGTAAGACTAACCTGTTGGAGTTTAACCTGGTGTTGTAAGACTTCTTACTGTGCCCACCCCATTCCAATGGCGACATCTCCACATCATGGCTTCTAATGATGTATTACTAATTGACACAGTTAGCAGCACCATAGGTCGTGCTATGAATCAGGTGGCAGCGGCAGCAGAGACCAACTGGTTGAATAGCCTGTTTTCATGCATTCCACACATTCTGTGCTTCCAATGCATTTCCAGCAATACAATGTCCAAGGAACGAGTACTGTCCCTAGGAATTGCTGTCAGTCTGCTAAGAATTCAGATAAGTAAGTTCATATCTCATCTTTTTTTTAAATTTAGAGTACTCAATTCATTTTTTCCAATTAAGGGGCAATTTAGCATGGCCTATCCACCTACCCTGCACATCTTTTGGGTTGTGGGGGCAAAACCCACGCAAACATGGGGAGAATGTGCAAACTCCACACGGACAGTGACCCAGGGCCGGGATCAAACCTGAGACCTCTGCGTCATGAGGCAGCAGTGCTCACCACTGCGCCACCGTGCTGCCCTGGTTCATATCTAATCTTGAGTAATGTGCTGGATATATCCTTCCGGGGAATCTCAGAGAAACCTATAAAATTCTGACAGGACTAGACAGGATGAATGCAAGAAGGATGTTCCGATGGTGAGTGTGTCCAGAACCAGGGCTCACAGTCTGAGGATACGGGTAGACAATTTCGGGCAGAGATGAGGAGAAATTTCTGCACATTGGTTGGTCAGCCTGTGGAATTCGTTACCACAGGATGTTGCTGAGGCAGAAGCACAGCATTGCATATTTTCAAGAAGCAGTTAGATATAGCACTTAGAGCGAAGGGGATCAAAGAATATGGGGAGAAAGTGGGATTAGACCATCAAGTTGGATGATCAGCCATTTTTAAAATAAATTTAGAGTACCCAATTATTATTTTTCCAATTAAGGGGCAATTTAGTGTGGCCCGTCCACCTCCCCTGCACATCTTTTGGTTTGTGGGGGTGAGACCCATGCAGACATTGGGAGAATGTGCTAACTCCACACAGACAGTGACCCGGGGCTGGCATCGAACCTGGGTGTTTGGTGCCACGAGGCAGCAGTGCTAACCACTATGCCACCGTACTGCTCTTTGGATGATCAGCCATGATCATAATGAATGGCGGAACAGGTCCAAAGCGCCTAATGGCCTCCTCCTTCTACTTTCTATGTTTCTATGTTTATAGCCTCCCTTCCGTGTTTAATTCTTTTTACTTACGGCACAGTGGCGCTGTGGTTAGCACTGCTGCCTCACGGCGCCGAGGACGCGGGTTTGATTCTGGCCCCGGGTCACTGTCCGTGTGGAGTTTGCACATTCTCCCCATGTCTGCGTGGGTTTCATCCGCACAACCCAAAGACGTGCAGGGTAAGTGGATTGGCCACACTAAATTACCTCTTAATTGGAAGAAAAAAAATTGGGTACTTTAAAATGAAAAACAAAATTCTCTTTGCCTTTCATCGGTCGTCCGTGTATCATTCCAAGAGCTATTTTCCTTTGGTGGAAGTGCACCACTCAAAACAAATAAAAGCAGCTTGCTTTGAAAAAGAGTTCCAGATCAAATGAAGCATCGTGCCAAGTCAATACAGAGGTTTACAGTGTTCAGCCTGAGTATGAGAGCCTGAGGCCCTGAACAAACCGTTTCCAGCATGAAAATGCCTGCCAAGTGAAAAGTACTGCCGGGGCTCAGAGAAGCATCTCTGTGACAGACATCAGACCTTGTCCAGTTTGAGATGCCCTCCAGTTCTGCCAAGCTTCAGCCAGAATACCTGGTTCAACGATTTAAAGATGAGTGGCAACAATCATCTGCAGAAATGTTTTCTGAACAAGTGCTGAATCTCTTCCACATCAAAAAACAAAATAGGATAAATATCTTTCTAGCTTGTGAGTACAATTCCCCCTCATAAAGAGAAAGAACTCAAGCAGGCAGACTGGGAAACACCTTGTGGTGACACACACCTCAGGACTGTCGTCCCGACCAAGCTTTCGCATAAATGTAATAGAATTGCCAGGAAGTGCCGCTGTGTGACTTCTAGGACAAAGAACAAAGAAAAGTACAGCACAGGAACAGGCCCTTCGGCCCTCCATGCCTGTGCTGACCATGCTGCCCGTCTAAACTAAAATCATTTGCACTTCCGGGGTCTGTATCCCTCTATTCCCATCCCATTCATGTATTTGTCAAGATGCTCCTTAAATGTCACTATCGTCCCTGCTTCCACCACCACCTCCGGCAGCGAGTTCCAGGCACCCACTACTCTCTGTGTAAAAAAATTTGCCTCGTACATCTCCTCTAAACTTTGCCGTTTGCACCTTAAACCTATGCCCCCTAGTAATTGACCCCTCTATACCCTGGGGAAAAGCTTCTGACTATCCACTCTATCTATGCCCCTCATAATTTTGTAGACCTCTAACAGGTCACCCCTCAACCTCCGCTGTTCCAGTGAGAACAAACCGAGTTTATTCAACCTCTCCTCATAGCTAATGCCCTCCATACCAGGCAAACATCCTGGTAAATCTCTTCTGCACCCTCTCTAAAGCCTCCACATCCTTCTGGTAGTGTGGCGACCAGATTCGAACACTATACTCCAAGTGTGGCCTTGTGAACTAAGGTTCTATACAGCTGCAGCATGACTTGCCAATTTTTATACTCAATGCCCCGGCCAATGAAGACAAGCATGCTGTATGCCTTCTTGACTACCTTCTCCACCTGTGTTGCCCCTTTCAGTGACCTGTGGACCTGTACACCTAAATCTCTCATATAGACACTGCTTGGAAGAAATGCCATTATTGCTCTTGGCAGGATTCACTTTTTCCTCACTATCCAATATCCACCCTCTCCCAACCCCAACTCTCGAGACTATCTTCCCAATAATTATAGCACAGCTTTCAAATTTGAATTGCTTCGAGTTGTTTCGAGTTGAGTCAATCTGTTACGTTAACAACTGGCAATCCCCAATGGGTAGCCTAGCTTGTGTAACGTGAACTGAAAATGAAGCCCTGTCTACTTAGCCAGCATCATTAATTGTGCCGTCTCGTGTATCATTCATCAACTCAAAGTTGCTGCTTTTTTGTTGGTGTTTTAACTCTGGCAGAAAATATGAAGTGGATTCTAAAATGGTGCCAAGGCTGTTGACATTTTCTGTGACGGACCTTTTATGTTCAACACAGCTTTATGTCATACGTGTTGAAGCCACTTTTCAAATGACAGCCCACAGGCCAGCAGGGTACTCATTACTGACATCAGTCATCTTGTATTCCTGGCCTGCCTGTAAATGATCAGAATAATGAGAGAAAAAGCTGATTTCCTTTTAAACATTAAGGCACCATAGAGTAAAAAGGGAGAACTCGTTTGGCTGTCACATAAGCTATCACTCACGTTAGGAAATCGGAGGAAAATAACCTTCCTCATTATCACTGAATAATATTTTTCAACTGTTGACAAATTAACCAAGACCATCAGAAATGGGAACAGGAGTAGGCCATTCAGCCCCTCGAGCCTGCTCCACCATTTTATAAGAGGCGTAGTTCAGTGGGCTCAAGTTCAGGTCTGCTGAATGGCCCATTTAGCAAGGTGTTTCCCAGCAACTGCAGCGACAATGGCACTTTCCCATTATTTTGGCCTGGGTGAGATTCTCTCTGCTGAGGCCTCACTTGGAGGGAGTTCCTGCTGGCAAGCTGGAAAGGCTCCTCAGAGATCGGGCACCATTTTGAAAGGCTGCTCCGATCTCCCCCCAGCCACCCCTCCCTCATCTCCTCAACCTTGGGGAGGCCCTGGGGGACCCCTCCTCTACCAGGCAAGGTCCTCCAGGCCTAGGAGACCCCAGGTGTTGTTATGTCTGGTCTACGTTTGTGTGGGCCAGTACTAAACGCCACCCTGTTGAAGTTTCCTAGGTGTGGCCGGTGAATCCTGCGTGAATCTGGCGTTATTGCGCCCAGATCCACGCCAGGAGCATCGAGGTCGCTGAATCACGCCCAAGATCATGGCTGATCTAACACTCACAAAGTCCACTTTTCCTGTCTTATCTGCATCATCCTTAATTCCTCTACTGGTTAAAAATATCAGCTTTGCTAATGCTCAAACCTCAACAGCTTCCTGGGATAAAGGATTCCAAAGTTAATCAATTTATCCAGATTATCACCATTTTCTCACAGCAGCAATTTTAAAATTTATCTTGTTTTTCATTTTCTTCCATAAATTATGTAGACTTGGGAAATGGAGCATTTCCGCTTCAGGAAGTGAACAATCTAATCATTTCCAATAGTGCCACATAAGTGTTTGCTCAACACCCGCCCACAATCACCAGGCTAAGGAATACTTGAAAGGAATGTGTGGTGATGTGCATCACTGTAAATACACAAGGGGTTAATGTAAATACATGTAGACTAGCTAGACACTAGCGGGAGCACCAGAGGCATGACACACAGACACTCAACCAATAGATCAGTTAGATAGGACACGACCAATGGGCATTCACGATACACACAAGAGGTGACACGACCACAGGAGAGCATTACACCAACCCATGTATAAAGGACACCACACACATGATCTGCCTCTTTCCAGTGGATACAGTCAGTGAGTAGAGACACAGGGTTGAATCAATATCATTCCCACCACGTGGATTGTAGCAGACTGGTTAGTCAGTCTGAGTAGCTATAGAAGTATTAACAGTAGTGGCGAACCCGAGTAATAGAAGTGTAAATAGTGTAATAAACGTGTTGAAGTTATCTCCACGTCTGAACCTTCCTTTGTCAAGTGCACCACAAGGAAGCCGCTTATGCTACGCTTAGAGCATAACAAGACAGAATGCTTCAGACCTACAAGGTGAGATGCACTACACTGTTGCTTACTGTAAATAATCTTCAAACCAACCAGTTATGTGATTAGTGAAAATGCTGAATAAAAGCCTCCGTCATCCGGAGGTGGCACGGTGGCACAGTGGTTAGCACAGTTGCCTCACGGCGCCAGGGACCCAGGTTCCAACCTTGGGTGACTGTCTGTGTGGAGTTTTCACATTCTCCCCTTGTCTGCTTGGGCTTCCTCCGGGTGCTCCGGTTTCCTCCCGCAGTCCAAAGATGTGTAGGTTAGGTGAATTGGCAATTTAAAATTGTCCCTTAGTGGCCAAAGGTTTGGTGAGGTTATGGAGTTACAAGGATAGGGTGGGGGGGTGGGCCTGGGTGGAGCACACTTTTGGAGGGTCAGTGTAGACTCAATGGGCCAAATGGCCTCCTTCTTCACTGCAGGGACTCTATGGTCTAACCTACATGTAAATTTAAAAAGTGTAACAAAAAAAAATCTAAAAGCTGTGAACAACAGCTCATACATCAGCATCAAACACCGGCTGGCCAGCCTAGATTAGGAACAAAGATCCCTCGTGTCCACTTCAGCTATGCCACTCAGGAAGAGTTGCTGCTCTTACACCAAACATCTCTCTCACTAAAATTGCCAATTTAATCTCAGTTTTGGAGGGCTAGAAAGACTTTCATCGCAGATTGCAGCATGGACTGGGTGGATCATGAATGGAGCAGGAAGTTGAGAGTCTGAAAGTGGGAATTTGGGGCAGAGAGGAAAGACCTGAATTTCAGTGAAACTTTGCACAACAATAAATTGCTTTTGAAATGTAGCCACTGATGGGTGATATGGCAGCCAATTTGTGCACAGCCAGCGCACAAACCACAATGGTATAATGGTCAGATAATCTACATTGTGATGTTGCTTGAGGGATAAATGTTAGCCAGGATCCAGAGATAACGGGCAGCACGGTAGCACAGTGGTTAGCATAGTTGATTCAAAGCTCCAAGGTCCCATATTCGATTACCGGCTTGGGTCACTGTGCGGAGTCTGCACGTTCTCCGCGTGTCCGCGTGGGTTTCCTCCGGGTGCTCCGGTTTCCTCCCACAGTCCAAAGAATACAGATTAGGTGGATTGGCCAGGCTAAATTGTCCCTTAGTGCCCAAAAAGGTGGGGTGGGGTTATGGGGATCGGGTGGAGGTGTGGGCTTGGGTAGGGTGCTCTTTCCAAGGGCCGGTGCAAACCCGATGGGCCAAATGGCCTCCTTCTGCACTGTAAATTCTGTGATTCTATGAATTCTGTAATTCCATGATCGGCGAAGGTAATAAATTGGCTTGAGAATAATTTATGATTTTGTATTGGGCCAAGGACTCTGTTAAGCTACATGAGGTAAAGATCCCTTATTCTGAGCTGCCATGCTTGACTGAGGCATTCCTTTTTAGACACTCCTTAGCTAGGATACTGTGGAGAGGCACAAAGTAGACACTTGCACAGTACTGTTGGAAATGGTTGTTTCCCTTCACCAGGACACTGCTTGACAGGGGGATAACCCCAGAAGGAGGGGGAGGGGGCGCGGGGCGGGGGGGGGGGGGGGGTTATTTAAAAAGTTCTTAAGTGAGCTGAAAAACGAGGTGTGGAGATTGAGTCTGAGGACAATTTAATGTTTTTTTTTTAAAAGCCCCTGATGTGGTTATGAATTATATGCAACCAAATAATTTGGAAACAGCTGAAAACTAGAAACCTTTACATCGATCTATTTTCATAGTCGTTATAAAATATGGCGAAAAACTCTTGTTCATTGCTCTTTAATATGCATAAATTCAATATTACCATTTTAAATTGTTCTTGGCATTTCTTTGTACTATATATCACTGTAATGAATAAATTAGTAAATTAGCGTTTAGTAATTCATCAACTTTTGCCTGCACTTGACTCTGGAGTCATTTGAATTAAAAGCACTAGTGAATGTCATATCCCTCAAGGTTCTCTGGATATTAAAGTGATTTATTCTGGCTGCAGATACATTTTGTCTGGCATGAATTTCTGGAAGGTTGCCTGCAAATTCAAGTTATTGTCCTGACAAAATATATATATATTAAAAAATGTATTCACCGTTGGGAGCTTGGCTGGGTTCATTTCCACCTTCTGCCTCTGGAGGGAAAAGAAGCAGGCTTATCTTTGATATTTTACTTTAAATAGAGTTTTTTGTCTTCTAGAAATTAATTTGAAGAAGCTGTCGCCTGGGGACATATTGTTCTTGAAGTAATTGTTGCGCTATGAGAGATCTATGAGAAACCGGCATGACTTCAAAGTGGCTTTGTAATGTAACTATAAAGCTCAATCGAGTTGTCAGCAATGTTTTTAAAATAATCGAGGGCTCTATGAAAGGCTTCCCCTTTGTTACACAATCGCTGTGTGGAGGCATTTGGCTCGTAGTAGATCTCTCATATAGCAGAGGCTATAGTAAGTGGAGGATTTGTTGTTTTACAACGAGAATGCTTGCACTGCGTTGCGCACAATGTAATGTCATATGCAAGGAGGGAAGTTGATTGTGTCTTGCCAGTCCATTATCACCTTGAAGAAAATAGTCTGCTCGAAGATAGGCCTGCGTTTAGCCTGGCACTTGTCAAGTCTTACTGGGTCAGAAATATGATTGACCTCTTCCCTGTACGCAAGTGCTATAAATAGGGACATTGTGCGATCAATTATAGACTAATTGTCATTGATCAGGGATGTCTGCAGGGAAAAAAAGAGTGAATCAGCAATCCCAGAACTCTCCCTGAAATGGAGTAGAAGGGAAGTCTCCTTGTGCTTTAGATTGATAGCTGCTGAGAAATCTTTGCTTCCTTCAGGAGAACTCAAATAATAATGTTTAAATAAATACAGTGCAAAATGGCATTTTGTATTTAACCCTTCTAAGATGCAACTTTACTTATTTGTAGCTTCCTCTACCTCGTCATTTGTGACATATTTATTTTTTATAAATGTGATGTTTGAGCCGATTAAATAGCAGTGTGATACCACCTGCAACACTTTGAAGTGTGATATTTTGAAGTGGACCTCAGAAGCTAACAATTGTATGATTTATGGTGAGTATTTGGATGCATTGCCGCGTTGACCAGTCCTGGCCTGCTAAGTTTAACGGGAAGATACTGTATAAATTATCGACATAGACAATCCCACGAGGGTAATCTTCCCCTTCATCACATGTGTGGTAGATTGAATGCATCCCACCATAGAAGGGTGACCTACACTGCCAGATTACTGCCCAGGCTGAGAAGATTCCCCACTTCCTTAAGTAATGCTACTTAATCAGTGACAATTAGATGCTCAGGTACATCAGATGACACTGCTGAAGCTATTCCATCGGGAAGTTCACAAATAATTAAATTGCATTGGCCAATGAGGAGTGAGATGACTCATTCCAATATGAATTGTTTGAATTTGAACTGGCTTGTTAGACAGAGACTTCTATGATCCAATAGAACAAAGAGACTCATTGCAGTATACGTGGTCTAGGTGTCAATTATTGATCTTGTTAATGCAATTTCCAGTTGAGCATGAGAGATCCTTTTGGGGATTGGTCTTCAAGGTGAACAACATTTAATTCTAGATTCAGAGAAGAAAAATGTTACCATTGGGGAGGGCTAAATATTGAGCATGATTAACGGCAGAAAAACAGTCCTGTTTTGGGCACGGAGGACCACATCACTATCAAAGAGGAACGCCCCACTGAGGCTGCACTTGCCTTCATTTCCTGCAACAAAAATCGAGGCGACATTTTTAAATGCAGTTCAAATCTCCCCAATCTCTGGACACTCAGTGGCCTCCGCACCCCCAACACCCCAACTTAACTGGGAGGAGGTCCTCGAGCCCCTCCTCACCTCCCCAGGCCTGATCCCGGGCACTGCCTGCCTGGCACTCTGGCACTGCCAGCCTGGAACCCTGGCAGTGTCCCAACCAGACAGTGTAGACGTGCCCGGGTGCCAGTGGGAGTGTCAAGGGACTACCCTGCCCAGAGCCCAACCACCTGGGGCCCTTCGATGGCCAGGGATACCCTCCCCACCTGCCGGGTGCCATTACGTCTGATCCACGTTTGTGTGCACCAGTACTAAACAGTGCCATGGCGAGGTCTCCCAGGCTTTCGGCCTTGGGAGAATCTGGGGCAGGCATACTTAAGTGAGCTTAACTGCTCACTTAAATCTGGATTCTGCCCAATGAGGGAGAGATCCAGATTGCAACGTCTCGCCTGATCTCATTAGATCTCGTGAAGCCCCCTGAACGTTGCAAATCTCGTGAGAGGCCTCTCGCGATATTTAACGGGCTCGTCATGTCCCAAGTCAGGTGCTACGAGGCTGTTCAATAGGGCCTATTATTCTCGAAGGTCTTTGATTGCTAAACAGATGGAATTTTAGCTACATTTTAATAAAGGAATACGGGTACTCCGGGATGTGTAATGTCTGACTATGTTGTACATTCTTGACAATGTTTTCTCTTTCACTATCACTTGCCCTTTGAGGACATCACCATCGTTACTGACTGCTTGAATTGGACGGGAGGAAAGATGTTTGGCACATGGGGAGATGGTGGCGTAGTGGCATCGTCACTGGCTTGTAAACCAGAGACCCAGGTTGAAATCCCGCCACTGCAGATGGTGAAATTTGAATTCAATAAAAATGAAAAGTCTGTGACCATGAAATGATTGTCGGTTGTTGTAAAAACCCATCTGCTTCTCAAATGTCCTTTAAGGAAGGAAATCTGCCACCCTTACCTGGTCTGGCCTGCTTTAATTGTCACTCCAGACCCATAAAAAATGTGGTTGACCCTCAACTGCCCTCTCAGGGGCAATTAGGGATGGGCAATAAATGCCTGCAACACCCACATCCCATGAACCAAGGAAAAAGAAATTCATTTGCCGTATATTCTAACAATCGAATGGTCCATTCTGCAATAAATCCCACCCCTTCCCACAATACCTTCCTGCACTAGTACTGGAGATGCAACACACATTTAACTCCTCCCTTCCCATTGTCCATTGTCACAAACACTGCCCAGGATTCCCCCAAAACGTGGCTAAGTGTTCACACTGGCATAAACACCGGAGTGTTTCACGCTGGTGTCAATGAGCCTCTTGGCCCAGCGCTTCTGTAGCCCACAGGGGTCCACCATGGTGCCGGAGTGCTCCGCGCTGTTCCAGTACGCGGCCCTGCACTGCGGCAGCCGGACGCGAGTGCACGCATGCGCGCCGTGGCTGCTTCCACGGCAGTGTCACGCAACATGGCCGAGTCACACAGCGGGCCAGCGTGGAGGAAGGTAGGCTCCCCCCAGATCGCACACGGCCGCCGATCGGTGGTCCCTGATCGTGCGCCTGGCCGTCGTGGAGGCCAGCCCCCCCAACCGGATACAGATTCCCCCCCCCCCCCCCCCTCCACCAGGACGCTGCAATGACGAGCTTCTGCCGGGTGGAACCAAACGTGAACCATGCCGGCGGGAACTTGGCCGGTCGACCGCGGAGAATCACCACGGGGGCCTCTTTCAAAGGCCCCCGACCGGCACCAATTCCCCCGGTCGTCGGAGAATCGCATCCCGGTGCCGGACCCGATCGCGGGTCTGAGGCCACATTCTCCGCCACTGCGGTGAACGCCATTTCGGCACGGAGACTCCGAGAATTCTGGCCACTGCTTTTGATTGAAACAGCAATTTAATTTGTGCTTCTTTCAATTTGGTATACTGCATTCACTGCTCACAATGGGATCTCGGTCACTGGGATTGTGTGACTATTTTATGGAATATCACTGTCATTTTAATTCTCTGCCCCACTTTCACTCTGATCTCTCTCTCTCTCTCCCTCTTGCAATTCAGGGCGTAAGCGGAGAGCAAAATGGCAGTTTCCCAAGCCAGATTGACGGTAGTAATAAAATGAGGTTGCTAGATATTTCCTTGGAAGTAGGAAATGCCACCATGCCGCCCTTGTTTTGACTACAAAAATTCATGCCTATGCTTGAGAACTAAAGATTAAACTAACAGCTCTGTTGTACCAGTAGCAATGTGGAACTCGCCTTTACACATTAGAAATGGGCAGAAAGTGACACTTCACATCTGCGGCGCGGAGGGTAAACACATTCACGTTGGATTTTCACTTCATAAATGCTTTAAAAATAAGAATGAAAACATTGAATTAGGACTGTGATGAATGAGGTGTTGGTCAGTGCCACAAACTATAGGTTGCCTGGGAGATATTCTGTCAATGAATGCCGACCCACTGAGGCTGAACCACTGACATCTACTCACACATATCTAGCTTCAAATAAGAAAGTGCCGTGAGGGACATTATCCTCGATCAATCTGAAAATAGGCATAATATTCAATAAAGCCTGTCACGATGCTTTATTATTCCTTTCCTCCCATCACTTGTTAATTATAACTGCCTGAGTATAGTGCTAATTTCAAGGGCAGTTCGAGAGATACATCAGTTTGTCTGATGTAGCAATATAATTGCATCTTCTGTTGGCGGTAACTATGGCTGATTAATGTGACTAAAGATTCCTCGGGACAGTTATGGCACCTCTTTGGGCCAGAAATGACATAGTATTTACAGTATATAACTGACAGCAATTGCATTTGTTTCTGGAAGCTACGCAAACTGTGAGTCTTCCTGTTTCCCCTTAAAAGGCATCCCGAGGCAGCCAGCCGGTAGTGTGTGAAATTTCATATTGGTTGAAATGAGGGCTATTAATATAACTTACGTGACTTCGTAATGATTGCACATTCCTCAAACGTACAATTTTAATGGAAAAATCTACCATTTTTAAGAGGATGTAGATAGCAGGCAACATTGCAACATGAGAGATTTACGATGTGTGTGTCAGCATTGGAAAGAGCAGATTGGGGGTATGGGGGCGATTCTCCAGGGCTGTTAGCCCGAACCAGGGTTCCTTCTAGCCCATTGAATTGGGCGTGAGGCCCAAAACTGGATTCTTGTCAAGTTTTCAAACCCATTGTGAATCTCCCGGCCCTCTCCTCCTGGCGAGGTCAGCTTCTTGCCCAGAAACAGTGAGAATCTGATCAGAACTTATTAGCATTCATGTCAATCCTATTTCTGATGAGATGGATGCGAATCACTGCTTGTCCCCAAAAATGGGGAGCAGGCGTATCCATGCCGTCACCGTGCTCGGCACAATATTTCAAATTCATTGCAGACTGAACCCACCAGGGTACCCGGGCAGCTGGGTTTGCCTCCATCGCCAGGATGCCCCAGGTACAGGGAGTGACCGACGGGATGCCTGTCCCCCTACGAGCACTGGCCCATGACAGGCCGACCCTCACAGAACCGAAAGAGGTTCCATTCAATGAAGGTGCAGCTGGTGTGTGACCAGGATTTGCAAAAATTCATGTCTGTGCCCAATACCCAGGCGGTGTGCATGAGGCATTCATCCCGGTGCACTCAATGGTACCCGCTAACCCGCAGCCCCAGGTGAGGGGTTATCCGCTGCAGTTGTGGCTGATGACACCTATCCGGAGGCCTCAGACCAATGAGGAGAACTGCTACAACAACGTCCACGCAGCAACCAGAGGTGTCATCGAGCAGTGCATCGGGGCCATTAAGATGCGATTCAGGGGCCCGGACCAGTATAGCACTGGGAGGTTCCCGCACATCGTAGTGGCCTGCTGCGGCCTCCAGAACATCGCGCAGCAGAAGGGCAACATGCTGGAGGGGGAGGATGAACGCCAAGCCTCGTCTGATGAGGAGGATGCAGGAGGGGGACAGGATTGGCAGGCATAGAGCCTTGGCAGCCATTGGAGGCCACACAGCATGTGCGCCTGGGATGCTCTCATCGCCACCTGGTTCACCGGCTAGGGGGCCTGGGCACCGGCGCTCGACCATCCTGTCCCACTCCTACACATCCACCCCCTCTCTTCCCCTGCCCACCCCTCTATGCTTCCTATCTGCTGAACTACAGGGTGCATGCTCTTGGTTTGCAGTATCAGCAGGTCCGGTCCGTGGGATGGAGGACGACCCGCTCCGCATCATGGGGGGGCCCAGGTAACAGAGGGTTGTGCGGTTATCACCCTGGGACCATGGCCGGTGGCCATCTTCACACCCGCGCCCCACACCATCGGATTCCCATCACCAACACCCCTCCACCCCCACACCGCCCCCCGCCCCAAACTCGGCACACCCTCTGCCCCAGCACAGCCCTTACACATCCTTCTGACAGAACATTGGTGAACATTGTGCTATTTACAGGCATTATTCCCTAGACCCTATCATTAACCTACGTGCTGCACAAGGGCCAACTTAACTGGTGTCGACCTTTCTGACCATATGGTCCCTAATGCTCTGTCTAGGTGGTTCCCCAGGAGCAGAAGCTGGCTGCTGCGATTCCCATCCTGTGACCTGGGTCCCTTTGGTGACCGTCCTCTGGAACGACCAAGCCTGGATAGGCCCGGCTATCATCCAGGTGTCACAGGTGGCATTGTGCCACCCCGTTCTGCCCGCTGCTCACCGGATGTATCAGGGACAGGTGGGGTGGATTCAGAGGCGCTGAGGTGTTCCGGCACCTTCCCCGTGGGGGTCACCGGCACGGACACCATCACCTGCTCCTCCCTTGGGGTGCCTGATGGCCCCAAGGCTATGGGGCGGTTGTGCGGCCGGAGCAAGCCTCCAACATCACTGATGCTGCCAATCCGAAGGCCCGTTCTCGTATCGATCGGGGTCTCTACTCGCGGCCATGGAACACAAGGACTGTGCCACATCGCACAGGGACCGTACTATGTCCCTCTGTGCCTGGTTCAGGTCAGCCAGTGCCAGGCCAATGCCATTGACACCAGCAGGCAAGGCCCATTGTGATTAGGCCACGCTTTGGAGCCTGGAACGCTGTTGCAACGTCGATGTGGCTCTGGTACATGGCTGCCTGTACTTGACCTATGTCTCAGCCACCACCCACGCAGAATGCCCCAGACCTTGAGCATCCTGACCAATGGACGATACCATCGCACCCAAGACCTTCACCACGGATGCCACCCATGCAGTTTTGGCTTGGGTGGCATGCATGGTTGGAATAGCTTCCTGTTGCTGCAGGGGTTGGACTCCTCCAACTGCAGATGCTGGATGGTTTCTGACACCCCCTCCTGTCATCCTCAGCTCTGCTCCTGCATTCCCAGCATTGATGGGATCACACTTCCCAGAAAAAGCGAGACCCGTCTGGGTGGCAGCTAAAGCCTGGGGTCGGGCTTCCCCCTGACCGTTTGCCCCCTCGGGGTTCCTACCCCTAACTGATGGTCCACAGCACGTGTGTGGTGTGCACCAGATAGTGCCCCAGGAACATCTTCACTAAATGCCCAACCAAGGTGAGTGTCTCAGGGTTGGTGGAGGGTGCCAGTGACAGCAGTGCCGAGAGGTCGGTGTCGTCCCCGGACATGTCCTCCAGAGTGCCATGGGGTTGAGGTGGGGGGTGCAGGTCACCAGCAGGTCTCGCCTTGTCGCCAGATGAGTCTTGCGGTTGGGGCCGGGGGCGGGATCCGCCTGGTGTTCCCGCCTCGTCGCCGGGGATCCTGCAAGACATAGGGCATGATGCAGAGTTAGGTCACAGGTGGGGAGGTGTAGGTGGGGGGGGGGGGGGGCGGCGGTTGGGGTGATGGGGGAATGAGGTGGGAGAAGGGGGGTGCAGCACGTACCGTAGGGACACTGCGATCCAACGGGGGGCTCACTTGCTTGCCCGATGGTGACCTCCACCTCAATGACTGCACGCTCTCCAGACCCACCGACCAAGTCCAACACCCTCTGCCTGCAGCGGTGAGGGACCACAGGACGGGCAGACCTCCTCCGATCTTCTTTCTCTCCCTGCGGTTGTGGGCTGCCTTCCCCTGGGGGGGGGGGGGGCAGAATGCAGAGTGTGAGACACTCGGATGTGGGCAGCACAGGAGGCCCCTGAATAGTGGCCTGTCCGTGAAGGGTAACTGGCCCTGGCGGGCGGTATGGGTGTTGGTATGTGGTGCAGAATGGGGTGTGTGCTGACTGCCGGTGGATGGAGTCAGATTGCCCATTTGATGAGACCATCGATTCACGCGACACGTGGTTAGAAGTGAACAATGGTTTTAATCGTCTTACAACAGAGCCTGCCTGTGACGAGATGAACTCTAGATGAACTGGCAGGCAGGCTCCGACTGCCAAGCTTTATACAACCAGTGGGGGGAAGGAGTCATGGGCGGAGCCAAGGGTGGAGCCCAGTACAAACTTCCGTACATTCCCAGTACACCTCCCCCTCGGGGCAGAGCCGCGCAACTGCTCGTGTGCCGAGCTTACAGAGGCATGGTACAACATGTGTGATAAATGTGTGAATTATGCTATTATGATTCACCACACCATTAAAGGGGGAGGGGCCGTCTATGAGTGTGTGGGGCGGGGTTGGTGCCAGGGGCATGGTGGTGGTGGTGGCTCACCCTGGCTGGCCTGTGTGGTTGCTCATCCTCACCTGGCACTGCCTGTTGGTCTGTCTGTTATGGGTGTGGGGTGTGTGGGATGGGGTGGTGCCAGGAGCACGAAATTGGTGACTCAACCAGGCCTCCCAGCTTGTTCCTGCACTGCTGTCCATGGCACCCACGGCCTCTGCCACCTGTGCCCAGGCCCTTTTTACATCCATGGGTGGTAGCCACCTTGCAACCCGGGGAACAGGGGGCTGGATTCTCTGGCGACATCATCCTCCGTTTCGCCGGCATTGCACTCAAACCCGTGGATTTCCCAACAAGATGGGGCTGCCTACAATGGAAAACACCATTGGCTGGCTGGCGGCACGGAGCATCCCGCTGCCGGCGAGGGGCGTGCCGCACCAGAAAACGGGTGCCACGGGTCAGAGAATCCCGCCCCCAGGGTGTGCCACCTATCATCCACACCATCCAACAATGTCTCCAGCTCCGCATCTGTGACTCTCGGGGCCGCTCTTCGAGGTGGCATCATCTTGGCTGGTTGTGGGGAGTGGGTGTTTCTCTGCAGCTGCAGCGTGTCAGGCTCTCCGGTGTCAATCCCGACCCCGGCGAATCAGGCACCAGTATTGGTTGGGATTGCACTAGTTCCAGTGTCGCCGGTGCTAACCCATTAACGTGGCCTGAATTGCTCTGGGCAGAGCACCGCTTTCGTCATTATAGAACTTTTGCGATTCAGTCCTAGCGCGCCACTTTGTCTCTCAATTGGAGAATCCGCCCCTTGATCTCCGGACCCAAGGGCTGGAATTCTCTGGCTGTTGGGATTCTCTTCCGCCCGCAGCACATCCCCCTGGGTTTTCCCATGATGTGGGGTGGCTGCAATGAGAAATTTCATTGACAAGCAGCGGGAATAGAGTATCCCGCTAACAGTGAATGGCGTGCCACCAAGAAACACGCAGCTGGGGGAGCCGGAGAATCCAGCACAAGGAAGAATAGATTTGCCATAGAGGGGACGCAGCAATGGTTCACCAGATCGATTCCTAGGAAGATAAAGGTTAAGTGGAAATGGTCTCTACTGTCTGGAGGTTTGAAGAATGAGGTTTGAAGAATGAGAGGCTATCAGTGTAAAGTATAATAATAATAATAATTGCTATTGTCACAAGTAAGCTTCAATGAAGTTACTGTCAAAAGCCCCTAGTCGCCACATTCCGGCGCCTGTTCGGGGAGGCTGGTATGGGAATTGAACCCGCGCTGCTGACCTTGTTCTGCATTATATGCCAGCTGTTTAGCCCACTGCGCCAAACCAGCCCCTCATCAGAATAATGGGTCAGCCATTTAGAACTGGAATTTCTTCACTCAAGGGATAGTGAAACTTTGGAACTCTTTATGCTTGAGGGCAGTGGATGCGCTGTCTTGAATATATACAAGGGTGAGATCAATAGATTTTGGATTCTAAAGAAATCAGGGGATATCAGGATCATGCAAGAAATCGAAGCTGGTGTTGAATATCAGCCATGATTATATTGGAAGTTGGAGCAGGGTCGAGTGACCATATCTCCAACTCCTGATCCTATTTCGAATGTTCTTGTATCTTTGTAATCCTCTTTGTATCCTTTACTCAATGTATTGGGATTCCCTTTACTCCTATCTGTACTGAGAGATGCCGGTATGCCTGTATCCACTCAGATATGATAGAACAATTCCGCTCACAGGTACATTGTGAGAAAACTTCAAACTTAACTTGGACACAAAATAGTTGATTTTGGATTTGCCACCCGGTTCTAAAAAAAAAAGTCCAGTTGTCCTTTCCACCGATTTCAATGAAAACTTTGCCCCTCATCCAGAGTAGAAGTTTTTTTTTTGTTTTGTTATTTTTAAATAAATTTAGAGTACCCACATTTTTTTTCCAATTAAGAAGCAATTTGGCCTCCACATCTGTGGGTCGCAAACTCCACACGGACAGTGACCCGGGGCCAGGATGGAACCTGGGTCCTTGGCACATCCAGTGTAGAATTTGATGTTCATCGTCTTTCCTGCTTTACGGATTGTCACATTCTGTACTAAACATCTTCTATTTTAAAAAAATTATATTTGTCTTCTCATGGGCAAAATGGATATCCTAATAAGATACAGAATCATTAACAACCTGGAAAGTCCCAGGTTTCATTCATGGCAGGATTAAATTCGCCATTTTGAGTCCATTGTGGAGGTGTTTGGCCTTGGTGGTGTTGTCAGCCCAGTGAGTGAATACCATTACCTCACAATTCTTACAACTGATTGACATCCAATAAGACAAGCTGAAAGTGCAAACATACGGTTGTGCATTATGATTTTACATTCGCAACTGTGTGAATCAATAATTTCAATGTGATACTGTTAATTCACTGTGAGACCGTGAGAACGAGTGAACATTAGGCTTTAATATCCATGAACTCGCCTGCCAGAGTCGGCTGTACAAATGGGTGGCACCCACAGGTGGCCGGACGATATATGGCCCCGGTGAGGGCGGAGCCAGAGGCGGAACCCACCGGGGTTCCAGTACAGTACCTGGAAGTAGCCCAGGGACCAGGTCATGGTCACATTATTATACAGGCAGTACAGGCAGCCCATGTATTAGGTGAAGTACATTCACCACATTCAGTTTGATATGTATTATCTTGCATATATTCAGGAGAGTTCACTGATCTGAAGAACATTCAGAATGATTTACTAGATAAGGAGAATTATAGTCTGGAATAGATGCGACATAACCACATAACAAGGCCATGAAACTAATGATTCATTGAAGAAAAATCACTCTCCTGTTATTTATTTATACCAAGGTCTTCGCATAAATATTATCAATAACCTTCTGACTGCAATTCCAGTTCTTTTTTTAAACAATATTTTTATTGAAATGCTGACATTTTACATCAAAAAGTTTACAAAACACAAAAATACCAACACATATATCAGAAAATACAAGCAACAACAGTTAACAGGAATCCCAATAACAAAAATGCCACCCAGAACAATCCCTCCCCCTCACTAACCTCCCACCCCCGCTTCCCCACACTAACAGTTAACGGTGACCAATCTTTAAAATGCAATATAAATGGCTGCCATCTACGATAGAACCCATCGATCGACCCACTCACCGTGAATCTGACCTTCTTGAGGTACAAGAATTGCATCAAATCACCCAGACATGCTGCGGCTCTTGGTGGCCTTGCCTGCCTCCAGCTCAGCAATATCCGTCACTGAGCCAACACCGATGGGAATGCCAAAGCATCCGTCCACCACCCCCATCCTCAGATCTGGTTGGTCTGCCACCCAAATACAGTGACTAATGGACAGGTCTCTAAGTCAATATTAAGGATCGCCGATATGGTGCGGAAAGGGGACACCCAAAATTCACCAGCTTGGGACAGGACCAGACCATGTGCATATTGTTGTGCATATGGCCTCTCGGGCACCGCTCACACTTATCCTCAATCACCTCGAAAAATTGACTCATCTTAGCCCTGGTGAGGTGCGCCCGAAACACCACCTTTAGCTGTATAAAGTTCAACCTTGTTCAGGATGCTGTAGCATTCACCCGATGCAGGGACTCACTCCACACCTCCTCTTCCAATATCAGTCCTAACTCCTCCTACCACCTGGCCTCATCCACTGAAACCTGCTCTTCCCCCAAGACTATCCATATATCCCAGAAGGGCTGCCCTCCTCCGACCCCACACACACAAGTATCCTTGATAGGTGCCTCCGGGGAAGTTGGAAATGCCTGCCGAACAAAGTCCCAGACCTGGAAATATCTGAAAACCTATCCAGTCCCCCAGCCCTGCTTTCTCCTGCAAATCCTCGCAAACCACTCCTCCAGAAACAAATCCCTCACCCTCTCCAGTCCCTTGTCCTTCCACCCTCGGAATATAATATCCAATCTCACCAGCTCAAATAAGTGGTTCCGACAGATTGGGGCCCACTTTGACACCTCTCTCATCTTAAATTGTTGACAGAGTTGCCGCCAAATTTACAACGTGGAGAGTCACAGAATATTTTGCTGGCGAAATGGCAGAGATGTAGTCCCCAGGGCCTCCAGATCTGGCCCTCTATATGACTCCGACTCCACCTGTACCCAGCTAATCTCATGATCCCCAAACCACCCCAACACCTTCTCTGCATTAATACAACCAATTTGGGAGTTCCAACGCCCCCCCCCACGCTCCCCCCCCCCCCCCCCCCCAACGCCGCCCCCCCCCCCCCCCCCCCTCTCCCCCATCACCAGCCCTTTCCTCTGTCGGTCCCTTCTCTGAATCCAAGGTGTTCTCCCCACCCGTATGAAGCCTATTATGAGCTGCTCCATCTCCTCAAAAACAACTTTGGCAGAAAAATTGGGAGGCATTGAAATACCACAAATTGCGGTAAAATGTTCACCTTAACAGATTGAACTCGGCCCAGCAGCGACAGTGGAAGGCTGTCCCTCCATTTCCGCTCTAACCCTGCTCGCCTAGCTTGTAAAATTCAGTTTGCAAAGTCACATCCGATCCCGGGTTACCTCAATCCCCAAGCAGTGAAATCTGGTCCCTGCCAGACAGAATGGTAATCCCAACCCAGCACCTCCCCTCAGAGCGGCAAACACAAAATATTCACTTTTCCCAACATTTAGGGCGGGATTTACTGACCAACCTGCCACATGTTTTTCAGTGGCGGAGACCGCCAGTCAGTGGGATTTTTTTGTCCCGCCATTTTAATTGGGGTTTCCTCATCAGTAGGAAACCCACGCACCATCGGTGGGTCTGGAATATTCCGCCAGCGTGAACAGCCGGTAAATTCCACCATTAGTGTGTATCCTGAAAAGGAACCAAACCCCTGCAATATCCCCATGATCTCACCCATAACTGACCCTGGATTCCTAACATACAATAAAAGGTTGTCCATGTATACGCCCACCCTGTGCTCTACTCCATCCGTCACAATTCCCCTCCACTTTTCCGAGGCCCTCAAAGCAATAGTTCGATGGCCAACGTGAACAACAGTGCAGACATATGGTATCCCTGGCTCACCTCTCTGTGCAGCCTGAATCACCCCAAATTCATGTTGGGCAGCACGGTAGCATAGTGGTGAGCACTGTGGCTTCACAGCGCCAGGGTCCTGTCATAATATCCACTCATGTTTATAATGCGATGCAGACAGACAGTGATTGACACATAGGATGACCAATGAACACACAACACAGAACAACCAATCACCAGACAAGACACCACCACTATAAAGCCCACAGGGCATTAAGACTCCCGCTCTTTTCGGGACCCAGACGCTAAGACAGTCAGAGTGTAAGACGTTGTCAGTAGGATTAGTAGAGTGTCAACCCACAGCTGAACATATACAACAGTTCATAGTTACATAAAACAGTGTTGGATTATCTCCTGTGTCAGACGTTTGTTTCTAGCTTCCCTGCATCCAGTTGCAGTCAACGTCGAACCAACCTACCTAACACCTCAGGTCCTAGATTCCATTCCCCGCTGGGTCACTGTCTGTACGGAGTCTGCACGTTCTCCCCGTGTCTGCGTGGGTTTCCTCCGGGTGCTCCGGTTTCCTCCCACAGTCCAAAGATGTGCACGTTGGGTGGATTGGCCATGATAAATTCCCCTTAGTGTCCAAAAAGGTTAGGAGGGGTTATTGGGTTAGGGGGATAGGGTGGAAGTGAGGGCTTAAGTGGGTCGGTGCAGACTCGATGGGCCGAATGGCCTCTGTCTGCAGTGTATGTTCTTAAAAAAAAAATTAAAACACTAGCAGCCGGTGCTTCAAATAATAGCTGGACCCATGATGCAAACTCAGGTCCAATCCCAAACTTCACCAGAGCCGTGGACAAGTAGCTCTATTCAACCCTATCAGATTCTTTTTCGGTGTCCAGAGACACAAAATCTCCAGTTCTGGTCCCACCGCCGGTGTACAAACTACATTCAGTAACCGCCTCACGTTGGGTGACAATTTTCTGCACCTCACAAATTTCGTCTTGTTTTCCTCACTAAATCCGGGATCAGTGCTCCAGCCTCAACATTAGGATTTTGGTGAAAAGGTTTTGCATCCACGTTAAGCAGAGAGATTGGGTGGTATGGTCCCCAATCTGTGGGGTCATTGCCCTTCTTCAGAAGGAGTGAGATGGGCGCCTGCCTCAAAGTGTCTGGAAGGAAATTCTACACCAATGACTGATTAAACATCCCCAGCACCAATGGGGCCAGCTGGTCTACGAACAATTTTTTAAAAATGTTTTATTTTTCATTTTATACAATATGAATTAAACAAATCTTTAATAAATCAAATACAATTTACAAAAACCTAATATTAAAAATAATCCCAAACCAGAAACCCCCTTACCCCCCCCCATCCTCTTCCCTTTTTAATTATTTAATAGAGAATGTTTCTTCTTTTATTATTTTTTCATTATCATAGCAGAGTTGTATCATGGCACATTGTGATAAATCAATTCTAGTCGGCTGACCGTATTTGCAAACTTCTGGTTGGGGGGGGGGGGGGGGGGGGCACAGGGTGTGATCGGTGTATGTGCCTCCCTATTTTCTGCCCCCTCCCTATTGCCACACTCTCCCTCCCCCCCCTCCCCCCTTGCCCCTTTTGATGGTGATTGTAGTCTCTTTGTGAGCCCCCTCCCTTTGCTCTATTACCTGTTGGCTACCGACAGGTCCTGGAACAGGTTGACAAATGGCCTCCACGTCTTGTTAAAGCCCTTTTACAAACCTTCTCATAAATTTGACATCGTCCCAATTTGGGGCATGTACGTTAACCATCGCTGCAGCCTCCCCCCCCTCCAACGTACCGGTGACTATCACATACCAACCCCCCTGGATCCGCCACCATCGGAGCCGCCTGAAAATGGACCTTCTTGTTCATCAGAATTGCCACCCCCGCCCCCCCCCAATGCCCTGCTGTCAAACCGTGATTATAAACCTGACTTACCCAAGCTTCAGGCAACCTGATCTGGTCCCGCACTCTTAGGTGAGTTTCTTGCAGGAATACCACATCGGCCGCCAGCCATTCTAAATGGGAAAAAACACTTGCTCTCTTCACAACCTCCCTCACCCCCACCGAGCCCTGCATATTCCTGGTGATCAACCTTGTTGGGCGTCTCTCACGCCTCCGCACCCCTCAGTCAGCCATTTGCACAGTAGTGCAATCTCCCTACGCAAATTCCAGTCTTATCCAAGACAGCTGCCAGCCCCAGCAGCAGAGTAAGACAAAGAAAAGTCCCTGGTCACCGTTTGTTCCCTCCCACCATTGCTCGCTCCTCCCCGTCCAGGCCCACAGACTGCCTGGCATCATATCCTTCCCATCCCCCCCCCCCACCACACAACCACAAAACTATAGCTAGACTTATTGCACCCCTCCCAACCTGGCCCATCAGACCACAGCCTCTCCCCCACTCAGCTCCTCTTTGCTAGTCTCCCCCTGCACATTGCAAGGTTCCCCTAACATATCCCCTCAGACAACAGCCAATATGTCCCTTCTCTTCCCCCAACTGTATCCAAACCCCAAGATCAACAAATGTCTCTCCCCTTGAAGGGAAAAGAAAACAAAGGAACACTGCAGAGCAAAAGTGAAACAGTGGTAAAAACATATCTACATCATACGAACACCCCCCCCCCCCCTTCATACACAGAGTCAAAAATAGTCCTCTTCACAGAGACTCCAAAGTCTTCTTTCAGATGAAGGCCTCTGCTTGCTCTGCCGTGTCAAAAAGTGATCCTTCGAATCCATTGTAACCCATAGACGTGGCGGGTACACCACTCCAATCCTCACGCTCCTATTATAAAATCCCTATTGATGGCTGTACACCTCTTCGCCAATTCAGTCCTAATATCTGATATATTCGGACCGTATTTCCATCGCAGTCAATATTCTGAATCCTTTATGTCCACTCCAACACCCTCCTTTGATAATTGTGGAAACGGATTATCACTGCCCACGGTGGCTCTTTGGGGCTTTTGCCTGAGCACCCGATGTGCTCTGTCCAATTCTGGAGGGAAGAACACTTCATCCCCTCCCATACATCGAGAAATACTGGGTTGACTTCAAGCCTCTGCTCCCTCTGGCCACCCCAAAAACCTGAGGTTTAACCGCAGAGACATATTCTCGAGGTCCTCCACTTTAAGTCTCAGGCCTTTATTGCTATCCGTCACATCAGCAACTCTACCTCCACTGAGGCAAACCAATCCTTGTGCCTCAACAAGGCCTCCTCCACCCCTTTTAACATCCCGCCTTGTGCCTTCACCACATTCAAAGTTCACACCAACTGTTCACGGATCTGGACCAAAACCTCTTCAATAGTGGCTTTGAACGATTCCTTCATTTACTGACAAAATAGCTGAGGCTATTGTAATGTGACGAGGCCTAAGCCTAACATATACACAGTGGATCCAAAAATAACTGAATACTGAACCATAATCGGCCCCAAGGGTTTCAGATAAAGGATACTCGACCAAAATGGTTGCTTTTCCCTCTGTCAACAGAAATAATTGGCAGTTTGACAACGGCTATCCATTTGCATTTTTTAAAATATAAATTTTGGCGTACCAATTCCTTTTTCCAATGAAGAGGCAATTTAGCATGGTCAATTCCCCAACCCTGCACATAGAATTTACAGTGCAGAAGGAGGCCAGAAGGATTGTGGGGGTGAGAGCCACCCAAACACAAGGAAAATGTGCAAACTGCACATGGACAGTGACCCGGGACGGGATCGAACCCGAGTCCTTGGCGCCTTGAGGCAGCAGGGCTAACCACTGCGCCACCCTCTCCATGTGCATTTGTGGTAAAGCATTTCCTGTTATGACCACTTTGAATGAAGAAAATTTAACGTTACTGTTTGTTTTGTTATGCTCTTGACGTAGCATAAGCTGCTTCCTTGATGTGCACTCTGACAAAGGAAGGTTCAGACTTGGAGATAGCTTTAACACATTTATTAAAACTGTTAACAATTCTCCTACTTGGATTCGACTTTCCCGTTAATCCTGCTATCGCTACTCAGACTGACGAACCAGTCTGCTACAATCCAGGTGGTGGGTATGATGTGTTGAATCAACTCTGTGTACACACTGAGTGTCTCCACTGGAAAGAGGAAGATTATGTGTGCTGTGTCCTTTTTATATGGGTTGGTGTAAAACCCTCCTGTGGTGGTGTCACCTCCGTGTGTATCGTGAATTCCCATTGGTCGTGCCCTATCTTACTGACCTATTGGTTGAATGTCTGTGTGTCATGTCTCTGGTGCTCCCTCTAGTGTCTATCTAGTCTACGTGTATTTACATTAACCCCTTGTGTATTCACAGTGATGCATATCACCACATTGTTGACAAGGTGCAACCCAGCTGCATTCTGTTTCTTGATAGTGGATCAGGGATCATCACATATGTTAGTCCCCACATTAATGTCATGTTCTTCTCTTGGCTAAATCCACTTCGCTCAGGCGAATGAAATTTCGGACATTGCAAATACATATTTAGGAAGGATTGACTTCTTTCAATTACTATATTGCAACGCTCCGGAATATACTCTGTTAATTTGCTGCCAGAATGCGAGAACAGATTGAGAAGATCAATTTTTAAAATGCCAATTATTTCAATCCCTCCTTGACATGCTTGCAAATGCAGTGCCCTTACCATGGAACGTGCCATTGATTTTCGTGGACAAGTCCTCCCAATTGCCCTGAGTAACCTCTGTGGCATCGCCCTTAGAAATCTAACCCCCAAAACTCTTCAGTTGCCATGGCACGATAAATAGCCACGACATTTCATACTTAAGACAAAGCGCATTTCACTTCCACAAGTTTATCTTGTGCAAAGAATAAACCATTTGAGTTGCACATGAAGTGCACAATTCACAAAAGCTGCGACATAAACTTGGTCCTTCATCAATGCGGACTTTGGTTTCGTAACAGTGCCACCTGATGAATGAAATTTGAAATTCAGCAGTCACTGTATCTCTTCCACTTTAAAACATGCACATAACACACACTTGCATACACCACTTAATTTAGCAGAACATGAAACTCTCAGGGGATTCTAATAAATCTATGGGGGGATCTGCACGGGGAATTGTAAAGAGGTACAGTGGAACCGGGCTGTACAATCACATTCAGTTTCCCTTTGATGTTTTTAGTGTTGCCAAAATGAGGATTTGCCACTTTAATCTTCAATTCGGGCTTAAATCATCACTTGATAAAAACATATTGGGATTAACAGGGCACTCTGTGAGGATAATAAATTGACGTATTCCGCTACAATAACTCTCAGTGGAGAAGATTTGTAGTATATAGATATTTAGGTTGTTTTTGTTTTAATTAGTTTGATAAAATTTCATTCCTCTGATGTAAAATGTAATGAGTTGGATTTTACACTCCCCGCTGATGTGCTTGAAGGCAGGGGATTTGTAAAATGCAACGTGTGGTCGGCCACGTCGATCTGCCCATCCGTGAGTTATGTCAAATTTTACAGGGGGCAAGGAAGGCGTAATGGCCAGGGAATTATTGAGGCCTCATAACATTATGGGCACGATCCAGTGGCCACGCTGCACTGGAAAAGCAGCTCCCCGCGGCGCAGCATGGCCGATAGAAGCTGGGAGAGCCTGCTCCTGGGATCTAACCGGCTGCCAGCACCACGCGAGATCCAACGCGATCTCATGAGAAGTTGCGATGTAAATCCCACCCATTGTGGTGGGATCACTTTTTGGCAAATCTGCATATTACAGCAAGACAGCTAGTCTGATTTTAATGTGCACATTCCTGAGGTACCTGAGGCTTTGGGATTTATCCCCTTTGTCTCAGAGACCTTGGGCAAGCGCCGTTCAGCACTGCTCCCTTCAAATGGTAATCAGACGGAACGGCATTCGTGAGGGTCTCTCAAGCAAACAGAGGCCTCTAGCTGCATGCCTTAGGGCTGGGTGATCCCCCGGAACTGGTGCCCCCGGGGCATCCTGGCAGTGCCAGCCTAGCACCCTGACAGTGCCACCTGGGTGCCAGGGTAGCACTGCCAAGGTGCCCCAGTGGCATTGCCAGCTGGCATGGGCACTGCCAGGGTGCCAAGCTGGCATTTTCACCATGCATGTGATCGGGCCGGGTCTGCCCTGCTTGGGTGTGGGGGAGGGGGTACGGAGAGGGCCGGGAACCCTCCCATAGTGTGTTCGGGCTGGAAGGGAGGCCGGGGATCACTTCAGGGGTCTCGGAGATTGGGATCGGCGTCCCGACCTCTCGCTGCACTGAGGTGTTCCGGCCAGCGGAGCAAACCCTCTGTAGAAAATGGGGCTATGTGTGGCCTTGGCCGTGCATTCCCTGTTGAGGCCCCATACAACGGGAGTTGTGTTGTATAGCCATGTGTTCCTCGGCACTCCGAGCGCCTGGAACCACGTGGATAAATACGCTCCCTATTGGACTTTGTTCCTATATGGGTGAATTGCCCCCTAAATGGCCACTTCGGGGTTTCATTCTCCCCCCCCCCCCCCCCCCACCTGTATCTTATCCGCAGTGGGTGGTTGTCCATGATATGTGGGAAGCCTGGAAGCTTGAGCTGCACATGCCGTTGTCAGGTAAGAGATAGGACATACTTTGTGTGTCCCCTGTGCCCATCAGAGGCATGTATCTCTGCACCCCCATCCCCATCCCAACCGGTCAACCCCCACTTTAATCTTCCCACAGCTTCTTGAACTGGCCCTTCAACCCCTAATTCTCCCTCGCCGAGACCCCTGACCCCCAAATCTATTTGGGCTCCTCGATGTGCCACAGCTCCTGGCTCACACTGCTGGGGCTACAGCACTGTTGGTCATCCAACTGGCTGGCAGGTATCTAATATGGAGAGGCTGAAGCCCACATTAAAACAATCAATGATGCTCCCAACATTAAATTGCTATGGGGCAGCCATTGGGATCATGGGTGGTCTCCCTCACTCCCACTGACCATTTATTACTGGTGGGGAGGAGAGGGTAATGAACATTGCTCCCTAATGTGTTCACAGACCATCTCAGATTCACATTTTGCTCTTTGAATTATTTGAACTGATAATCCGGCAAAACACTGAAATACAGTTTGTAACAGTTGTATTTGACGTCTAGTGCAGAAAGTGTTGCCTTTTACGAAATGTGTGTTGAACTCGCAAGTGCTTTTCACAAACACTGGTCGGAGCAAATTTCTTTAACTGCATTCCCATTCACGGAAAGCTATTGTCCTTCTTAAGATTTTCATGCATCTGCACTTCCAATTGTTACAGAATTCCTGTCTTAAGTTTTCTTTTGATTCAATGTTATTTTTTGTTTTGTACACAGTGGTTTGTACGGCTGGATTATACAAGCAAAATATCTGAAATTTGATCGAAAAACCCCATAAAACTTACTGCATTGCCCCCTAAGTCGTTTCACTTGAACTTGGGGTTTATCGGCAGAAAGGAAATTGTTGGAACGGGCTGTATTGGCAATGTTAACTTCATTCCTCTGATATCACATGTGATGTGTTGATCACATCATCTGAGCCACATTCGTGTTTCCTTTGCAGATTTAAATTTCATTTTTAATATAATTTTGACCTATAAATAAAATTGTGCTGGAAATCCTGACAACGCATTCTGAGTGTAAGAACATCAATCAAGGATGGCAAATCTATGTCAATGTCCCGTTAACATAACTAACAATTCACAGAAACTTCTAAAAAAGAAATCAATTATCCAGCTGTAGAGTGAGCAACTTTTGGCAATGGGGAATTAGCTCTGACCCAAGGTTTCAATCTTTGCTGACAACGAGGCATAAAGAGCTGCAAACCATTGTAATATTGAAGTATTTCAGAGCCAAACAAGCAGAACAGTATTGTAGCTGAGGATTAATTCACTCTAAATTCCCTTTGCTCAGATCCACTCTAGTTTTTCTGCACCCACTTCACCAACTACCCCTGAGCTTGGCCGCTCTTGCTGCTGCCCTCCACTTTGCCCTCTCGACGAAATCACTGTAGCTTCTTAGCTCTCATCAAATGTCCGAAAAACCACAAGCATTTGGAGAGAAAATACTAGACTTTTCACCACCCTATGTACACACAACTGCATGGCAAAATTTGATTCCAACTCCATCTACAGGTTTGCTGATGACACAACCGTAGTGGATCGGATCACGAACAATGCTGATTCAGAATACAGGAGGGAGGTAGAGAACCTAGTGGAGTGGTGCAGCGACAACAATCTCTCCCTCAATGTCAGCAAAACTAAGGAGCTGATCATTGATCAGGAAGCAAAGCATCATACACACCCATGTCTGCATCAACGGGGTTGAGGTGGAGATTGTCGACAGCTTCAATTCCCAGGTGTGCACATCAGCAACAATCTTTCCTGGACCACCCATGTTGTCGTTACTACTAAGAAAGCACAACAGGGCCTTACCAACTTTTACAGATGCACCATAGAAAGCGTCCTATCTGGCTGCATCACAGTATGGCAACTGCTCAGCCAAAGACCGTAAGAAACTACAGAGAGCTATGAACACAGCCCAGTCCATCACACGCACCCACCTCCCATCCACTGACTCTGTCTACATCTCATGCTGCCTTGGGGAAGCGGGCAGCATAATCAAAGACCCCTCCCACCCATCTTATTCACTATTCAATTTCTGCCATCGGGCAGGAGATACAAAAGTCTGAGAACACGCACAAACAGATTCAAAAACAGTTTATACCCTGCTGTTACTAGACTCCTGAATGACTCTCTTATGGACTGATCTGATCTCTTCACACATCTTCTCTACTGAGTAGCACTACACTCCTGTATGCTTCACCCAAAGCATGTGTCTACATATTTACATTGCGTATTTTATGTTTGCCCTATTATGTATTTTCTGTCATGTAGGGAATGATCCATCTGAACTGTACGCAGAACAATACTTTTCACTGTACCGCGGCACATGTGACAATGAACAAATCCAATCCAATTTAATCCCTTTGTGCAAAGAAGTGCTTCCTGATTTCACTCCTAAAAAATAGAAATCTGCTTTTGTGAAAGTCGGCTTAGATTTGAAAATTCAATTGCTTTGTAATTTCCCTCACCGTCCCGGGGCTGTATTTTACATACTCTCACCACCAGGCTATGATGGTGGTGGGCTCGAAGGGCATGTAAAATCCTCAGACTGAAGCTACGATCCTTCAAAACAGAGACGAGGAGGAATTTCTTCAGCCAGAGGGTGGTGAATCTGTGGAACACTTTGCCGCAGAAGGCTGTGGAGGCCAAATCACTGGCAGAGTTGGATAGGTTCTTGACTAATAAGGAAATCAGGGGTTATGGGGAGAAGGCAGGAGAATGGGGATGAGAAAAATATCAGCCATGATTGAATGGTGGAGCAGACTCGGTGGGCCGAGTGGCCTAATTCTGCTTCTGTGTCTTATGGTCTTATAGGTGGCCTTCCTGTTACCATCTGCCAATCCCCTATGTGTCTGAAATTTTACAGAGTGGGAGGGAAGTGCCTGCCTTTGGGCCTCTTGAGGCCAACCAATGAATGGCCACTTACGTGTCCCATCCCGCCACCGCGTGTATTTTACTCGTGCTCGGAGTAGGCGATGCCATGCAGGAAGCCATGCAGCCTCAGCTGTGCGGTCTGTTTCGAGCAGGAGGATGTGTGACCTACCTTGTGGACTCCCTGGACCTATCAGACGTACACCCCAGTTCACCGCTACCTCCTCTTAAAGCTTAAAGTCTTGCTTGGCATCTTAAACCTGTTCCTCCTCACCCCCTTACTGGTCTTACCTGGGTCTCCTCAACATGGTGGGACGGGCTGTAGTCCCAGCAGTGGCTACCACTCGCGGCTATCACCACTGTATTTAATTGGCTGGCAGCTCAGTGAGGGGGGACTTCCTCCCAAGATAGGGGTGGAAGCATTTTTAAAAATAAATTTAGAGTACCCAATTCATTTTTTCACAATTAAAGGGTAATTTATTGTGGTCAATCCACCTAGCCTGCACATCTTTGGGTTGTGGGGGCGAAACCCACGCAAACAGGGGGAGAATGTGCAAACTCCACACGGACGGTGACCCTTGGCCATTATCGAACCCGGGTCCTCGGCGCCGCGAGGCAGCTGTGCTAACCACTGCACCACCGTGCTGCCTGGGGTGGGAGCATTGCTGTAAATTGCTGCAGAGTGGCCAATGTGATCTCTGCTGACCTGACTTTCTCCTGTCCACCGCTGGGTAAACATATTTCCTACATACCTCTGGAAAGGTAGTAACTCCATTGCTATATACAGTAATAAAGATTGGTTTGGACACCTTTACAATGGGGTCAGTTTGGGCAGCATTCAACCCTCAAGTCAAAAGACTGTTGTTAACACTGTTTTCTTCTGAATTATTCAGGATTATCTTCTGAAGTTAGCATCCCAACCAAATATAGACTGACCTCTCCGGTAGGTGTCAGTGCCTTCACTTTCTGTGCCTTCAGCTATGGGGCGCGATTCTCCGCTGCCCACGACGGGTCGGAGAATAGCGGGAGGGCCTTCCCGACATTTTCCCCGACGTCCTGCTATTCTCTCCCCCCACCACGGCCGCCCCACGACACGAATCGCTGCTCTCACCGTTCGTGAAAACGGCCGCAAAGTGCCGTCCCGGACAACCATGGCACCGATTGGCACGGCCGTGCCAAGGGTGGCATGGGCCCACGATCGGTGGGCACCGATCGCGGGCAGCGGGTCCGATACCCGCGCACTCTTTGTTCCTCCGCCGCCCCGCAGGATCAGTCCGCGGGGCGGCTGAAGGGCATGACGGCCCGCGCATGCGCTGGTTTGATGCATATGCGTGATGACGTCATCCGCGCATGCGCGGCTGACGTCATCGTGCGCGTCAGCCGCCGTGACGCTTGGCGCGCAGGCTTAGCGACGGTCTCTAAGCCCGCGATGCCGTTCTTCACGGGGCTGCGCTGCTCGCCCCGACCGGGGGGGAGAATCGGATCCCGGGAGGGGGCATGGAGGCTGCCGTGAAACACGGCCAGTTTCACGGCAGCCTTTACGACTCTCCGTATTTGCGTAGAATCGCGCCCATGATGCCTCACTCCCACAGCCTCTTGCTTCCGTACTCCTCCTCCTTGTTCATTATCCTCCATAGTGTGGTACATTGCTTGGGAAGGACATTCCAGCTGTTGCCTCTTGAACATGTTTTTAAAAATTATTATTTTTTTTATAAATTTAGAGTACCCAATTCATTTTTCCAATTAAGGGGCAATTGAGCGTGGCCAATCCACCTACCCTGCACATCTTTGGGTTGTGGGGGCGAAACCCACGCAAACACGGGGAGAATCTGCAAACTCCACACGGACAGTGACCCAGAGCCGGGATCGAACCTGGGACCTCGGCGCCATGAAGCAGCAATGCTAACCACTGTGCCACCGTGCTGCCCTGCCTCCTGAACATGTTGAGGGGAGAATAGAGGGGAAAAATCTGAAATATTTTGGAAAATATTTATTTGAATGCTGCCTCACTTTTTTTTTTAAAATGTACTTTGTATCTCTTAAAAACCCCGTTGTGTTCCCCATACAGCCAATTACAAATCGACGTAATGCCTCTGCAACTCAGCCCCTAAATGAGAATAGCTGATCAAGGAAGACAAAGTTAAAGTAATTGCGTCTGCGTTACTCACTTACTTTGAGATGGTCTTATTTGTTCAGCTTGTTAATACAAAACCTGACTTGGAGTAAAATTTTCACTTTGCAATGTAACTACGACTGTGGAAAATTGAACAATTAGGAGATATTTCTTTGTACGGATGGGTAATGGAGTGTGCAGTACTTTGTCACAGATAGTGGGTGAGACACCGTTGAATCTTTTAGAGGAAAATTGGATAAGTATTTCTAGCAGAGAAAAATAACAGGTTGTGGGAGATGGTCGGATTGTGAGATGAGTTTTGGATTGCTCCTGCAGTGAGTCACACAGACATGACGGCTTCAATGGTTTTCTTTCCTGCTGTAAACTTCTATAACTCTATCATAGTTAACCTTAACAAATATAAAAACAGTGATATCTAATAAAAGAGATTTGTAACTTTGAAAAGCTCTTTGGCTTTAAGATTCTCCAACATTATGGGCTATTGAACTGCTTGCAGAAAAATACTTTTCACTGTACCTCGGTACACGTGACAATAAACAAATCCAATCCAATCCAATCTATTGGAGAAATAAATAATAAGAAAAACAAGACAATAGTGCCAATACTTTAAGAGAGCACTTTCACTTGTTCTGTTGTAGCCCTGCCTGATACATTTGCAGGTCCTTTTGTGACTAGCAATCTATTCGGGGATAAGAGTACTTAATTCCAGATGTACTTTTCTCCCACCCTCCGGCGTAAGAGATCAGATGTGATGACCGAATTGGGGGGCTCTGAGGCCATTGTAGCCCCCTGACGGCCAGGAGCATGGGCTGAACCCTTAGCAGTGCCAACCAGATTTGCACTGCCAGGGTGCTAGGGAGCAGTGCCGAACGGCTGAGTCTGACTGGGAGGACCAAAGGGGGCAGCACCTTATCGGGGGGGGGGGGGACGGGAGGGGGGGGGGGGGGGGGACGGATGATGCGGGAGGGGCCTGAAAGGGGGGGGGGGTTTGCTGACCCTATAGCGGGGTGTCATTCATCCGGGGTGGGGGGGTGCACGCTGGGGGTGGTGCCTGATGCCGCCGATTGGGGGGGAGGGGGGAGGGTTTGCTAGTGAGAGGTTGGGGGAAGGTGCTGAGATCAAGAGCCCTTTAAAAACATGACCCCGGTCTCTGAAGAGCCGGATCTGCCAGTCTCTTCAGATACCACTCCCCCCATTCTGGCCGCAGTTCACCCCAATATCCCAAAATGCGCCAAGCCACCCGATGAGAATCGCACCTCGTTTCCCACCGGAGGCCACACTTAGAAATCTTTTGTGAGAATGCACCCATGTTATGTGTATCCCAGCTCTCATGCAAGAACACATAGGTCAACATTCATCATGTGTTCCTATTTCTTCGTCACATATCATCAAAATAATGATGTACGATAGTTTGTCTTTCCCATTAAAATGCTCTACTCCTGTCATGGTCAAAGTAATTCCTCCTCTAGTCGGTCTTTCCCATGCTGGACTGTCTATATATCAGCTGCAAGTAAACAGTAAGACCAAACTCAGATGCTGTTCAGGTCAAATAACATACAGTTCAATCCATGCACTGTCATCTGAAGTGTGTTTGATCTAAATCTTTCCATAGTCCGACATCTGTTAAAGCCTTTAAATGGGTTGCTTACTTGTGATTATTCAGGTATGAAGCTGAATCTGAAAATGTTATTGACAGTCCTGGATTTTGATCTGACGGTGTGTGTTCTTATTGTCTCTCTTACCCTGCCTCAGGGGAAGATAGCAGTCGAATACTTTAAATGGCTGACTAAGAACAAGAATGAAATATTGACTAAAGCACAATATTGTGTAACAACAATGGCTAAACTGCTTATAGAATTCTTCACATCTATAATTGCTTAAATTATAATTCGGTAATAGTTAGCCATCATTTTAGAAACAAGGATGTAATACAGAATAGAATATCTATAGAAAAGAGATTTAATGATTTTGGGAGAACTATGTATAACTCTACAGTGACTTAAAAATCAACTCACTCCCGACTTCAGGTGCAAACACAAGAGCAATCGCAATCCTGAAAAATCAATCACCTTCTGTCATCAGCATGTTTTAGGGACAGGAACCACGGCCAAAGAGGCAATGCACTAGCGGGGACGACAAAAATCGTGGGGACGGCAGAACTGGACCAATCTCTAATCATATGTATAGGTAGACTATATTGCCAGTCTGCTGTGTAACTACAAGAGTGCTTATGAATAACTTGCACACTGGAACAGAAGTCTTGTTCAATTTAAGCTTTCTGAAAATAGCCACTTTGGTGGCTTGTTTCCAATTGAATTTCTGCGAGAGGGTGAGTGAGTGTGCTGCTTTGTGATTACTGGTCTGAAACTTCTTCCTCCTGCCTCAACACCTCGTCCTGATGGAGTAGTTAACACTGGGTATTTACTAAATGGGGAATTATAGGATTCCACCTACTCCATGTTGTGAATGAACAGCAATGTCTTGACCCTATACTCCACTCTTTGTTTCTTTTACTTTGCTTCTTTGTATTCTTCTGGGTTGAAATTGCATGGAAATCCCATTGACAAGCGACAGGAGTAGAGAATCCCGCTGCCAGCGAACAGCGCATCGCCGAGAAACACGCCACTGGGGGACCGGAGAATCCCGGCCCGGTGTTTTTGTTTCTTTCAGGAGTTGATAATGTGTTTACTTTGTTTCTTGCCAAGTATGTGTGTTGAGTTTTAAGTTGCTCTGAGTATGTTATTAGAATGCTGTAACGTGTGGAGCAGGGAGAGTTTCAGTTGAGACAGAAGGTCCCAACAGTGTCGTCTCTAGAAGACATGTTTATGTGGTTGAAAGTAGAACTGGTTACATTAATTCAGATATTATTCCAACAAATATCATTGAATAAGCTGATCCTAATTTGGTTTATAAAGTGGCATAACATTCTGGGATGGTGTAAGTAGCTGTCATTGAGCAGGCCCGCGTCTGGGAACTCATGCAACGAGGAAATCACCTTCTGGTTTCCCAAAGCCTGTCCACCATCTGTAAGGCACAGGTCAGGAGTGTGATGGAACACTCTCTACTTGCATGGATGAGTGCAGCTCCAACACTACTCAAAAAGCTTGACACCATCCAGGATAAAGTAGCCTATTTGATTGGCACCCCATCCACCACCTTCAACATTCACTCCCTTCCGACTCACAGTAGCAGTAGTGTATGCCACTTACAAGATGCAAGGTGGCAACTCACCAAGGCTCCTACTACGGCAATTTCTAAACCCCAACCTCGACCATTAAGAAGGACAAGAGCAGCAGATTTGTTTGAACACCACCACCTGCAAATTCCGCGCACGGTAGCACAGTGGTTAGCACTGTTCCTTCACAGCACTAGGGTCCCAGGTTCGATTCCCGGCTTGGGTCGCTGTCTGTGCGGAGTCTGCACGTTATCCCTATGTCTGTGTGGGTTTCTTCCGGGTGCTCCAGTTTCCTCCCACAAGTCCCGAAAGACGTGCTGTTAGGTAATTTGGACATTCTGAATTCTCCCTCCATGTACCTGAACAGGCGCCGGAATATGGCGACTGGGGGATTTTCACAGTAACTTCAATGCAGTGTTAATGTAAGCCTACTTGTGACAATAAAGATTATTATTATTACTTTTATTATTATTAAGCTACGCACAATCCTGACTTGGAACTACATTGCTATTTGTTCACCATTGCTGAGTCAAAATCATGGAAATCCCTCCCTAACTGCACTGTGGGTGTACCTACATCACATGGAGTGCAGCGGTTCAAGAAAGCAGATGACCACCACCTGCTCAAGGGCAATTAGGGATGGGCATAAATGTCGACCGAGCCAGCGAAGCCCAAATCCTGTGACAACTAAAAAAAGATTTCCTGAGATCGAGATTCCAGTTTTACATTGTAACTCAATATATCAAAAGGTGACAGTACTTTCTGAAGTCCTTATTTATAATTACCTCTGGGACAGCTTACGTTATGACATATTAAGTTATAACTTGACTAAATCTTGAATTTCTCAAAATCATTTGCTTTCACTCAAAATGATTGTGCAGCCATTTCATTCAACCTTTTTCTCTCAGCATAATGATGAAAGTAATTTATTAAGGAGCTTTGGGGTTTTAATAGATTATTCATGTGCTTAGTTTTGAGCGTAGGATCTTTCAGCTGAGTGTCTGTACCTGTCTTGTGTAAAGTGACATTTTCATCTCGATGCTGCTGTTCTGATTAGGTTTTTCCCCTTTGTCACAGGTTTCTGACAGATGTGACTATGTCTTAGTGAACGGCAAGGAGATGAGGGGCAAAGTGAATGCCATTGTCAATTTTACTTATGAGCATTTGAGTGCGCCGCTGGAAATCACTGTTTGGGTGCCTCGCCTTCCCCTTCAGATTGAGGTGTCTGACACTGAACTCAGTCAAATCAAAGGATGGCGTGTCCCTATCGTCTCAGATAAAAGGTATGAGTGATTGGAAAATGTATGATTGTAATATTTTTCTTTTAATTTTAGCTACAAAAGAGAGTGGCCAATAAATATTTGGTTGCTCCAGCAGCACCCTCATCTGCAGTTTGCTGTGCTCAATTCTGCTACTGAACCACAGTATTCCCTACAACAATTACATGGAATGTACACCACAGAAACTGGTCATTCTGCCAAACAGGTCAATGCTGGTGTTTCCACCCTCCTAACTTCATCTTACCCTGTTGGCATATCCTTTTGTTTCTTTTGCCCTCACTTTGAACGTAGAACATACAGTGCAGAAGGTAGCCATTCGGCCCATCGAGTCTGCACCGACCCACTCAAGCCCTCGCTTCCACCCTATCCCCGTAACCCAATAACCCCGCCTAACCTTTTGGACACTAATGGAAATTTAGCATGGTCAAGCCACCTAACCTGCATGTCTTTGGACTGTGGGAGGAAACCGGAGCACCTGGAGTCAACCCACTCAGACACGGGGAGAACGTGCAGACTCCGTACAGACAGTGACCAGCGGGGAATCGAACCTGGGACCCTGGCACTGTGAAGCCACAGTGCTAGCCGCTTGTGCTACCATGCTGCTTACGTATCTAGTTTCTCCTTAAATAGGTACAGCAGGCAGTAAAGAAGGCAAATTATATGTTGGCCTTCACAGCAAGAGGATTTGAGTAGAGGAATAGAGATGTTTTACTGCAATTGTACAGGGCATTGGTGAGGCCACGCTTGGAATATTGTGTGCAGTTTTGGTGCCCTTATCTGAGGAAGATGTTCTTGCTCTAGAGGGAGTGCAGCAAACTGATTCCTGGGATGGCGGGACTGCCATATGAGGAGAGACTTAGTCGATTAGGATGATGTTCATTGGAGTTTAGAAGAGTGAGGGGGCATCTCATAGAATCTTATAAAATTCAAACAGGATTAGACAGAGTAGATTGAAAAAAAGTGTTCCCGATAGTGCGGGAGTCCAGAATTACGCATCATGTTTGAGGATGAGCGGTAAACCTTTCAGGACTGAGATGAGGGGAAATTCTTTCACCCAGAGAGTGGTGAATCTGTGGAATTCGATATCACAAAAAGTAGTTGAGGCTAAAATGTTGTGTAATTTAAAGAAGGAGTTGCATACAGCTCTTAGTGCTAAAGGGATCAAGGGATAATTGGGGAAGGCTGGATTAGGGTATCGAACTTGATGATCAGCCATGACCATAATGAATGGCAGAGCAGGCTCCAGCTTCTATTTCCAAGTATGTTTCTATGTATACTTGTCGTTCACCTTGGCTATTCCATAAGGAAGCAAGTTCTACATTCAGCCCACTCTCTGAGTGGAGACATTTCCACTGAATTACTTGTTAGCTTTATTAACCACCCTATTGTTGAATCCGTGATAAGTAGAGTGCATAGTCGATAGTAGAAATTACGAACAAGGTTTATTTCATACTCCTTCACTCCCCTAAGGGCCTCCTTCCCCGAACTGCACCTAGGCCGGGGTTTTTGTACAGCTGGAGCTCTCCTTGTAGAGACCCCCCCCCCCCCCCCCCCCCCCCCCCACCCCCACTAAAGGGGAAGTTCATATTCTGGGGAGGTTATGGGAAATCGTATTTTCCTGATCCTAGGACCTCCATTGGGGTCACAACACTTATATTTATGCCCTCTAGTTTTGGACACATATACAAGTGGAAACACAGGTTATTCCTATCACAGGAAACTTGTGAATTTTATTTCTTTTTTTTTTATTGACCCAGAGAATTTTTTTGAATGTAGTAAGGAATTGTATTTTCTCTCATTCACACCTCGTGTGCAATGTCAGACGCCTGAAAAGTAGAGATATGTAAAGTTAAGTATTCTAAATTAACAAAGATGGGAAGCAATAGAAAGTCCTACTGTGCATACAGATATTTCTCACATATTGAACATGCCTTAATAGGGCATTATCATGGAAAATAACTTTCATTTTTGCTTCAAATGTATGGGGCGGGATTCTCCGTCAGCGGGATCCTCGGCTTCGCCGCAGCCCACTGCGCCCGTGGATTGCCTGACGGCGTGCGGGGTGGCCACAATGGGAAACACCTTGGCCGGCTGTCAGGACGCAGGATTCCTCTGCAGGCGGGGGCGTATCGCGCGAGAACATGAGTCTGGTGGGACAGAGAATTCCGCACATGATCACTGATATAAATTCATAATCATATCACTGGATCACTTGCTTATTGGCATGTGCTATTAAGCTGGGACCACAACTGTTTACAATATATATTAATGACTTGGAGGAAGAAAGCAGGTGTACTGTCGCAACATTGGCAGATAACATAAAAATAGGTGGAAAGGCAAGTTACGAGAGGGATACAAACAGTTTGCAAAGAGATATAGGTTAAGTAAGTGGGCAACAAGTTGGTCGATTGAGTATAATGTGAGAAAATGTGCAATTGTTAATATTGGAAGGGAGAAAAAACACAGAGGGCTGGATTCTCTGATTCTGGGGCTATGTCCCCACGCTGGCATGGGAGTGGTGGCAATTTACGCCAGAAGAACTGATGCAAAACGGCCACCGATTCCCCGCTTTGCTGGGGCTAGCAGGACAGCAACATAGAGCACCCAGCTCTAGCCGCCGATATGCCCCGGAGAATTGCTGGGTCCATGGCCGCGCGTGCACACGCCGGCGGCCTGCAGCGGCCGCGCCGTGCTTCATGGCGGAGGCTGCACGTGGACCCGGCCCACGAGATAGTCCCCTCCTTTTGGCTGGCTGGCGTGCCCTGGACTGCCCCACCATAGTGCCCCAGCCCCGAATAATGTCCCCACCGCCCACAGGTCGGCCCTCCGCCAACTGTGAATAAACAAAGAAAAGTACAGCACAGGAACAGGACTTTTGGCCCTCCAAGCCTGTGCTGACCATGCTGCCCATCTAAACTAAAATCTTCTACACTTCCTGGGTCTGTATTTGTCAAGAAGCGCCTCAAATGTCACAATCGTCCCTGCTTCCACCACCTCCGGCAGCAAGTTCCAGGCACCCACTACCCTCTGTGTAAAAAAACTTGCCTCGTACATCTCCTCTAAACCTTGCCCCTCGCACCTTAAACCTATATTCAAAAGAGGGAATAGGGATAACCCTGGGAATTACAGGCCAGTTAGTCTTACTTCAGTGGTAGGCAAAGTAATGGAAACGGTACTGAGGGATAGGATTTCTGAGCATCTGGAAAGACACTGCTTAATTAAGGATAGTCAGCACGGATTTGTGAGGGGTAGGTCTTGCCTTACAAGTCTTACTGAGTTCTTTGAGGAGGTGACCAAGCATGTGGATGAAGGTAAAGCAGTGGATGTAGTGTACATGGATTTTAGTAAGGCATTTGACAAGGTTCCCCACGGTAGGCTTATGCAGAAAGTAAGGAGGCATGGGATAGTGGGAAATTTGGCCAGTTGGATAACAAACTGCCTAACCGATAGAAGTCAGAGAGTGGTGGTGGATGGCAAATATTCATCCTGGAGCCCAGTTATCAGTGGTGTACCGCAGGGATCAGTTCTGGGTCCTCTGCTGTTTGTGATTTTCATTAATGACTTGGATGAGGGAGTTGAAGGGTGGGTCAGTAAATTTTCAGACGATATGAAGATTTGTGGAGTTGTGGATAGTGGGGAGGGCTGTTGTCGGCTTCAAAGAGACATAGATAGAATGCAGAGCTGGGCTGCGAAGTGGCAGATGGAGTTTAACCCTGACAAGTGTGAGGTTGTCCATTTTGGAAGGACAAATATGAATGCGGAATACAGGGTTAACGGTAGGGTTCTTGGCAATGTAGAGGAGCAGAGAGATCTTGGGGTCTATGTTCATAGATCTTTGAAAGTTGCCACTCAAGTGGATAGAGCTGTGAAGAAGGCCTATGTGCGCTAGCGTTCATTAGCAGAGGGATTGAATTTAAGAGCCCTGAGGTGATGATGCAGGATGTTGCCTGGAATGGAGAGTAGGTCGTACAAGGAAAGGTTGAGGGTGCGAGCCCTTTTCTCATTAGAACGGAGAAGGATGAGGGGAGTCTTGATAGAGGTTTATAAGATGATCAGGGGAATAGATAGAGTAGACGGTCAGAGACTTTTTCCCCGGGTGGCACACACTATTACAAGGGGCCATAAATTTAAGGTGAATGGTGGAATATATAGGGGGGATGTCAGAGGTAGGTTCTTTACCCAGAGAGTAGTGGGGGCATGGAATGCACTGCCTGTGGAAGTAGTTGAGTCGGAAACATTAGGGACCTTAAAGCGGCTATTGGATAGGTACCTGGATTACGGTAGAATGATGGAGTGTATATTAATTTGTTCTTAAGGGCAGCACGGTAGCATTGTGGATAGCACAATTGTTTCACAGCTCCAGGGTCCCAGGTTCGATTCCGGCTTGTGTCACTGTCTGTGCGGAGTCTGCACATCCTCCCCGTGTGTGCGTGGGTTTCCTCCGGGTGCTCCGGTTTCCTCCCACAGTCCAAAGATGTGCAGGTTAGGTGGATTGGCCATGATAAATTGCCCTTAGTGTCCAAAATTGCCCTTAGTGTTGGGTGGGGTTACTGGGTTATGGGGATAGGGTGGAGGTGTTGACCTTGGGTAGGGTGCTCTTTCCAAGAACCGGTGCAGACTCGATGGGCCGAATGGCCTCCTTCTGCACTGTAAATTCTATGATAATCTATGATTAATCTAGGACAAAGGTTCGGCACAACATCGTGGGCCGAAGGGCCTGTTCTGTGCTGTATTTTCTAACTAACCTATGCCCCCTAGTAATTGACCCCTCTACCCTGAGGAAAAGCCTCTATCCACTCTCTCTATCAGGTCACCCCTCAACCTCCGTCGTTCCAGTAAGAACAAACCGAGTTTATTCAACCGCTCCTCATAGCTAATGCCCTCCATACCAGGAAACATCCTGGTAAATCTCTTCTGCACCCTCTCTAAAGCCTCCACAGCCTTCTGGTAGCGTGGTGACCAGAATTGAACACTATACTCCAAGTGTGGCCTAACTAAGGTTCTATACAGCTGCAGCATGACTTGCCAATTCTTATACTCAATGCCCCGGCCAATAAAGGCAAGCATGCCGTATGCCTTCTTGACTACCTTCTCCACCTGTGTTGGATGCGTCCGCAGCCGCCACGCTGAGTTCCCGATGGATGAGACTACACGTGTTCCGCGCCATCGGGTACTTGGTCTGGCGGTGGCAGAGCATCAGGGGGTGGGCCTCAGCCAATGGCCTGAGGCCGTCGATATGTGGAGGGAACTGTGATTCTCCAGTCGAAAGTGATTTCGGTGTCGGCGACCCGATAATCCAGCCCAGAGTATTACTTAAATGGAGAAACTGCAGAAGCTGCAACAAAAAGAGACTTGGGGGTACTTGTGCCCAAAACACAGAAAGCTCGTACACTGGTACAGCAGGTAATCAGGAAGATTAATGGAATGTTGACTCTTATTTCAAGAAGGTCGGAGTATAAGAGTCGGGAAGTCTTGCTGCAACTGTACAAGGTACTGGTGAGACCACATCTGGAGTACTGTGAGCAGCTTTGGTCCCCTTATTTAAGGAAAGCTATTTCACTGAGGGTGGTTCAACGAAGGTTCACTTGGCTGATCCCCATATGGAGTGATTGTTTTTTGAGCAAAAGTTAAACAGGTTGGGACTCTATTCATTGGAATTTAGAAGAATGAGAGGTGATCTCATTGAAACATAACGATTCTTAAGGGTGGAGGGACCTCTTGGGACCCCAGTCTCCAGTCCACTTTGTCCATCGGCTCCTTGATAGGGGCCAACGCGACCTCTACTACTGACCCCACCGCTAATGAGGTCATCTTTCATTGCATCTCTGTGCCTCTGGAGTTCCGATGTGATGAACTCCATCAGCGTCTCCATCGTTGCCTGGGTCGGCTTTGGTGATCTCATAGAGTCGAACATGGTCGATCCTTGGCTGCCACTTAGGTCTCACTGTTCAAGGGTCAAGGTTTTCCTCTCCCTGCTCCTGCTGTTTTACCAGCCTGCTTGCTTGCCAGCTCGTTGACATCCTGGTTACTACAGTGGTGGATGGGGGAGGTGGGGGGGGGGGGGGGGGGGGGGAGGTTGTTAATCTGGGGAACGTTTGCCCTTTTTGTGCCAGTTTGGTGGGGTTAAAGGTCTAATAAAGAGGTCCTAGGAGAGAGCTACCTTTCGTGTGACCGCTTAGCTCATGGCCACCACCAGAATTCCCACCAATATCTCTTTTAAAAAAGATAAATGAGTTGTGTGGCCCAGCGTCCGGCCCCGTCATGATAGGGACATTCCATGGGGGATGCGGCAGGCCAGCCAAAATTCCATTGACCTTTGTTGGGACTGGAAGACCCCAGCAGTGGGAGGGTCAGAAAAATGTTTCCTTGGCATCTCAGTTTTCCCGACACATTATGACTGGATGCTACCTTTGTGCTTGAATCCAGGATTGCTTTCTACTCGGGAGGCTATTGTTAATTAAAGAAAGAAAACCTAAGCAGTGAGCAGAAGAGCTGAGTTTTTGCAGCTCACAATCTGTAAGTTCCAACCCCGATCCCGACACCCATTTTCACTGGCCGGGAGAATGGGAGCAGGACACACTTTGCGCATCTGCGGTTCACAGAAGCAGTTGCATGTTTAAAAGTGCAAGTGCCCACAAACAAAAACAAAGGGGGCGATTCTCCGATATGGCAGCGAAGTGTTTGCTCCATCGTGAACGCCGTTGTGTTTCACGACGGCACGAACAGGGCCCAGGGATGACCTATTCTGGCCCCCACAGGGGGCCAGCACAGCACTGGAGTGATTCACGCTACTCCAGCCTCCGTACGCGGTGCCAAATGGGCGCCGCATCAACCCGCGCATGCGCAGTTGGGCCAACTCAATCCTGCGCATGCGCAGATGGGCCGCGCCATCCTGCGCGTGCGCGGGGAACTTCTCACGCGCACCGGCCCCTACCCAAAATGGGGTCGGTGTTCAGGGGCCAGCCGTGCCAGAAAGTAGGCCCGGGGGCTGAGAGAGGCCGGCCTGCCGATTGGTGGGCCCCGATCACGGGCCAGCACTTTTGGAGGCCCCCCCCCCTGGTGAGGGAGCCCCCCTTCCATAGGCCGCCTCCCAAGCGTTCCTGCCAGCAGCGACCAGGGGTGAACGGCGATGGCGGGACTCTGTCATGTCGGAGCGGCCACTCAGCCCATCCGGGCCGGAGAATCTGAGGGCCCGCCGATTCCCGCGGCTCGTGCCGCGCCAAATGCGGCAGCACAAATGGCGCCAATTTTCCACACCTCAGAGTCTCGCACGCCGGCGCCGGGGTATCGTGGCGCGGTTGCTCCAATTCGCCGGCCCGACCCAGGGCTGGGAGAATCCCGCCCATATCTTTGGAGAGTTAAGGGACTGTTTTAGAGATTTAAGGTACTCTTTTGGTGAGGTACAGTACTCATCAGGGAGGTAAGGTACTCATTCAGAGAGGTAAGGTTTTGGAGAGGTCCAGGAGTCCCTTTGGGAGAAGTCAGGTCCCTTTAAGAGAAGTGAGGTCCACCTTTGGGGTTATTACCAGTAGATCACAATGTGCTTGAAATGTGGAGAGCACTGTGGAACTATTGGTCAGTCACGTCATTTAAACCTCCTGTTCTTTAAATTTTGATTTTTTTTTAAAAAGTCAGCTGTGACTCACAGTTGGAAAAAGGTCAGAGCTTGCAATTTCAAGAGATGTATGAATTTTAAATCTAATGGCCGGGATTCTCCGACCCTACACCGGGTCGGAGAATCCCCGGGGGAAGCCGCGAAACCTGCTCCGACGCCGGCTGCCTATTCTCCGGCGCCGTTTTTCGGGGGCCGGCAGGATTCCCGCCAGGCTGGTCGAGGGCCATTGACAGCGGCCCCCCTGGCGATTCTCCAGGCCCCGATGGGCCAAGTGGCAATACATTTTTGGCCAGTCCTGCCGGCGTGAATTACTCCCCTTTCCCATGGCGAGACCTGGCAGGTAAGTGTGCGGGGGCGGTCCTGGAGGGCGTGAGGGAGGATCCGACCCCAGGAGTGCCCCCACGGTGGCCTGACCCGCGATCGGGGTCGACTGATCTGCGGGAGGGCTCGTTCTGTGGGGGGCCTTTTTTCCTCCGGGCCGAGCCCCTGTCGGGCTCTGCCATATTGCCCGGGGGCTGGTGCGGAGAAGGGAATGCGCATGCGCGGAAACGCGCCGGCCGGTCTGCGCATGTGCGGAAATATGCCAGCGGTCTGCGCATGCGCGGAAATACGTCGGCCGGTCCGCGCATGCATGAGATAATTCCGGCCATTCTGCGCATGCGCGAACTCGCGCCGACCCTTCGGCACCGGCTGGAGCTGCGCCAACTCTGGCATCAACGTAGCTCCCTAGAAAATGGAGAATTCCTCACTTTCGGGGGCTGTTGACGCCAGAGTGGTTGGCGCCAGTTTTCCTGCCAGCGTGGGGACATAGCCCCATATTCAGAGAATCCCACCCAATGTGTTCAGGTAACACATAGGCCAGTGTTAACAGGATTGACAGGCAAATGGAGTTCAGTATCCAGAACTGGATACAGGCCCCAAGGATTATAATCAAGTTACCAAAAAGTGCAGGATGAGAGGCATGAGAACACAGGACATCCTGAAGGCAGAGGATGAACAGCCAGAGGTTGTAGTACACATAGGTACTAATGACATAGGCAGGAAGAGCGATGAGCTCCTGCAGAAGGAGTTCAGGGAGTTAGGCAGTAAGCTAAAAATTTAAATTTGTAATCTCAGGATTACTCCCTGTGCCACGTGCCAGTGAGGCTAGAAATAGGAGGATAGCACAGTTAAACATGTGGCTAAACTGGTGGTGCAGGAGGGAGGGTTTCAGATTTTTGGACCATTGGGATCTCTTCCGGGGCAGGTGGGACCAGTACAAGAAGGACTGGTTATATCTAAACTGGAGGGGCACCAATATCTTGGCTGAGAGGTTTGCTAAATTCACTCAGGAGGATTCAAACTAATATGGCAGGGGGTGGGAAACAGAATGTGAGCTTAGAAGGTGTTATAGCTGAAGGGGAAATTGAGAACCAAAATAAAAGGACAACATCACCCTCAGGCAGAGCAAAAAAGGTAACAAGTGTGAAAAGGGAGGTGGTCAATGCAGGGTTGAGGGTGTTGTACCTAAATGTGCACAGTATACGGAACAAGGTAAATTAGCTTGTTGCACATATTGAAATTGGTACGATGTTGTGGGCATCACAGAGACATGGCTGCAATGGGATCTAAATATCCAAGGATATGTGTCCTATCGAAAGGACAGGCAGATGGGCAAAGGGGGCGGGGTTGCATTGTTAGTAAGGAATGAAGTTAAATCGATAGTAAGGAGCAATATAGAATCAGAAGGCATAGAATCTCTGTTGGTAGAGTTGAGGAATCGCAAAGGTAAAAAGACCCTGATGGGAGTTATGTACAGGTCCCCTAGCAGTAGTCAGGAGGTCGGGCAGAAAATAAATCAGGAGATAGAAACGGCATGTAAAAAAGGCAATATCACAATAATCATGGTGGACTTCAATATGCAAGTGGACTGGGAAAATCAGGGTGGTAGTAGATTCCAGGAAAAGGAATTTGTGGAACGTCTAGGAGATGGCTTTTTGGAGCAGCTTGTGGTAGAGCCCACTAGGGAGCAGGCAATTCTGGATTTGTTGATGTGTAATGAGGCAGACTTGATTAGGGAACTTAAGGTGAAGGAACCTTGAGGGAGCAGTGACCACAATATGATAAAATTTACACTGTAGTTTGAGAGAGAGAAGCTGCAATCAGATGTAATGGCATTACAATTAAATAAGGGTAACTACAAAGACATGAGGGAGGAGCTGGCCAGAGTTGATTGGAAAAGGAGCATAGACCGTGGAACAGCAATGGCAGGAGTTTTTGGGGGTTATTCGGGAGGCACCACAGAAATTCATCCCAAGGAGGAGGAAACATGCTAAGGGGAGGACAAGGCATTCATGGCTGACGAGGGAAGTCAAGGACAGCATAAAAGCTAAAGAAAAAGCATACAAAGTGGCGAGGATTAGAAGGAAGCCAGATTGGGAAGCCTTTAAAAGTGAGCAGTGGACAACTAAAGAAGCAAAAAGAGGGGAGAAGATGAACTATGAGTGCAAGCTAGGTAGGAATAGAAAGGAAGATAGGAAGAGTTTTTTTCAATATATAAAAGGTAAGAGAGTGGCAAAAATAGACATTGGACCATTGGAAAATGTGGCTGGAGAAGTAATAATGGGAAACAAAGAAATAGCAGATGAACTGAATAGTTACTTTGCATCAGTCTTCACGGTGGAAGACACCAGTGGGATGTCAGAGCTCCAGGAGAATCAGGGGGCAGAGGTGAGTGCAGTGACCATTACAAAGGAGAAGGTTCTGGGGACACTGAAAGGTCTGAAGGTGGATCAATCACCTGGACCGGATGGACTACACCCCAGAGTTCTAAAAGAGATAGCTGAGGAGATTCTGGAGGCATTGGCGATGATCTTTCAGGAATCACTGGAGGCAGGAAGGGTCCCAGAGGAAAGTGGCTAATATAACACCCCTGTTTAAGAAGGGTGGGAGGCAGAAGGCGGAAAATTATCGGCCGGTTAGCCTGACTTCGGTCATTGGTTATATTTTAGAGTCCATTATTAAAGATGAGATTGCGGAGTACTTGGAAGCGCATCATAAAATAGGACTGAGTCAGCACGGCTTCGTCAGCGGGAGGTCATGTCAGACAAATCTTTTAGAGTTCTTTGAGGAAGTAACAAGGAAGTTTGACAGAGGAGAACCGGTGGATATGGTTTATTTTCATTTCCAGAAGGCCTTTGACAAGGTTCCGCGTAGGAGACTGTTAAATAAGTTAAGAGCCCATGGTGTTAAGGGTAAGATCCTGGCATGAATAGAGGATTGGCTGACTGGCAGAAGGCAGAGAATGGGGATAAAGGGATCTTTTTCAGGATGGCAGCTGGTGACTAATGGTGTGTCTCAGGGGTCTGTGCTGGGACCACAGCTTTTCACAATATACACTAATGACCTGTAGGAAGGAACTGAAGGCACTGTGCTAAGTTTGCAGATGATACAAAGATCTGTAGAGGGGCAGGTAGTATTGAAGAAGCAGGTGGGCTGCAGAAGGACTTGGACAGGCTAGGAGAGTGGGCAAAGAAGTAGCAGATGGAATACAATGTGGAGAAGTGTGAGGTTATGCACTTTGGAAAGAGAAATGGAGGCATAGACTATTTTCTAAATGGGAAGATGCTTAGGAAATCAGAAGCACAAAGGGACTTGGGAGTCCTTGTTTACGATTCGCTTAAGGTTAATGTGCCAGTTCAGTCAGCAGTTAGGAAGGCAAATGCAATGTTCGCATTCATGTCAAGAGGGCTAGAATACAAGACCAGGGCTATATAAGGCTCTAGTCGGACCCCATTTGGAATATTGTGAGCAGTTTTGGGCCCCGTATCGAAGAATGTGCTGGCCTTGGAAAAGCTCCAGAGTGGATTCACAAGAATGATCCCTGGAATGAAGAGCTTGTCACATGAGGACCAGTTGAGGACTCTCGTCTGTACTCATTGAAGTTTATAAGAATGAGCGGGGATCTTATTTAAATTTACGCGTGGCCAGGATAGAGTGGACGTGGAGAACATGTTTCCACTTGTAGGAAAAACTAGAAGCAGAGGACACAATCTCGGCCTAAATGGACGATCCTTTAAAACAGAGATGAGGAGGACGTTCTTCAGCCAGCGGGTGGTGAATCTGTGGAACTCTTTGCCACAGAAGGCTGTGGAGGCCAAATTATTTAGTGTCTTTAAAACAGAGATAGATAGGTTTTTGATCAATAAGGAGATCAGGAGTTATGGGGGGAAGGTAGGAGAATGGGGGTGAGAAAAATATCAGTCATGATTGAATAATGGAGCAGACTCGATGGGCTGAGTGGCCTAATTCTGCTCCTGTGTCTTGTGGTCTTATGGTCTTATGTTGGAGCTTTAGAGTCCACTGTTGATGAACGTAAAGATGATGGTTTATGTTACAATGAGGATAAGGTAGGGACAAGGTTATGTGATGTCATGGTGTTGGAAGTAAATGTCCAATGATAATATGAGTATAGAGGAGAGGTTTTTAAAGGCACAATAGGTGAGCAAGTGTGAAAATTTGCACTGCTGGTTGACAGACCAGTTTCTCCGCATCATCCTACCCCAGACCATTTTTCCCTCGACAGGATGCCAGGTAGCACACCAATTCCACACACCGCTTCCACTTGTTAAAGGCCTATAATGGCCTACTGTTAGTCCCCATAACCCCAGAGGCAAGAGGGAAGGCAAGGCCAGTGCTCCCGTCAAGCTTTGAGGCCCTCCCTGCTGCCTGACTTCATCCACAGGCCAACTTCTGAAGGGTATTTTACCTGCATAATGGTGTCTCAGCTGCTGTTAGTATTTTTTATTTCAGTTAAAAAGGTTGGCAAGAGGGTGCTTCTACCTTGGAGTCCCTTTTTCGCATGCACACACACAACACCTTGCTGAGAAGGCAGCCTGCTTCTTCTTGTGTGTTGGCGGACCTCCTATTGGCCCTCCATCTTCGAGAGCCAACCCACTATCCTGAGTGGGATGATGAGCCCACCCTCTGATCACTGCTGGGTGTCTGTTCCCCACACAATGAGGGATCCTGGCCCCCATTTGAGCCTAAAGTCGACATCCTGAAGCCTGTGGGGGAAACTCTGTCCAGAGACTCAGCTCTGAATTAAGCAGGGTGCCAGGGTTCCCTCCTGCTGAATTCAAGCTGAGCATTTGGTTGAGGAGAGGGATAGAGCCAGTGGTGAAGGGGCAGAGTTTACAAGAGCTGAAGACAAATAATTACCTATTCCTTTGAGTTTCACTTATGGTTTTCCAATGTCATCAGAACTCCTCAGGTGCCTTGTGACTTATTCCCTCTGATCTATTATAAGACTCCGAAAAAAAGTTGCAATCTGCTGGTAAATAAAATTGCATTTTTAATGTTTCATTTGTTTGGACAGTTTACACGTAGCATTTATATCGCTGAAGATTTCAAGAAGCTAGCAGCTATTTTGTGGTACATTATTTATATAAGTCCCTAATTAGTAATTACAAAGATGACTAAACACTAATTAGCTCTTACATTGCGATACATTTCAAGTTCGAAGAAGGCGTTAATTAGTTGTCACGGCACATGGGATGGAAGCCGACTAAAGATGAGGAGGTGTGAGATTTTTTTCGCTGTTTTGACACACTGTTATGTTGTAGCCTACCTTTCAACAAACAAGGTGAGGTGAAAGTACCCCGCAGCACCTGGAGATGACTTCATATTGGAAGAACATGCAAGTGGGAGAAGAGAAATCTGCCAGAAAGTCTGTTTGGCTGTGATTCTTTTGATTTGACTCCAAACCAGCAAAGAGGAAGCAGGCTGTCAGTCACTATGGACGAATGCTGTCATTATCAGCCCCCTCATCTGTTACCTTTCACAAAAGCTGCACAGAGAAAACAAGGGAAACTGCTGCATAACTTCCATTTTTTCTTCCATTTAACGTTCTCCCCTTCCCGAATCAGGAGCGGGGATTATTAAGAAAGGTGTGAGGGGGGGTTAAGGACGACGGGCCGGAGAGAGAGGGAAGGCCTGCTGTTGACAGCCACAGCAGGAGGAGAGCTATGCTTGTGCACCGTCAACCTTGAGGAGATCGATATGAACTTAAGTCATCACGTTTAACCTTGACCCTTTCCTCGCCTGCTGCCATAGAAAAATCACTTTTGGCGAAAACTATGCTTTGTGTGCTCTGTAGCACGAGAACAAACACATTGTTAAAACAGCACAGTACAAAGGAAAGGATTAGCATTGTAATGAAAATGTCAGACATTGGGCTGGATTCTCTGCCTGCCTGCCTGCCCCCCTCCCCACCCCCATCGCCGCCGCTGGTAGCAGGGTCCCCAAAATGGTGGAGAATCGAGCATCAGGGAAAAAATAGGGGCGGAATTCTCCGGAGGCCAAAATCGCATTTGCCGATCAGCCATAGAATCCCCGTTTGTGCCGAAAACGGGGGGGCGTGCCGCTTTTGCTCCGCCCCCTCATAAACGGCATTCTCGAGGAGTACGCCGCACACCATCGGGACGTCACCTGAGCCCACCCCCGATGGCGTGGATCACTCATGGTATTTTCTTCGTGGACCCCATGTGGCGGCTGTGGACTGAGTCCAGCGCTGCCACAGTCGTGGGGGAAAGACTTTCCGCACACAGGGGTGGGTTTTGGCAGGGGCTGGGGCACTGGTGCGGGGTGGTCTGGCGGTGGAGAGGCTGGCTACAGGGGGCCATATTTGGCAGGCTGTCGCCATGCGCATGAGCGACCACGACACCAGCCTTTCTCCAGCCGTTTGTGCCGTGTGAGCCAGGAGCTTTACCCGGCACGGCTGCAAGCCCTCCAACGGTCCTGGAATCGGTGCAGCTATTGCGTCGTTTTTTCTGGTGTAAAACGGCATTGTTCCCACGCCAGCGTCAACACTTAGTCTGCAAATCTGAGAATCCAACCTGTTTCCAATGCTCCGGCCCCCTGCTGGCTGCAGGATCGACGTCTGTACACACAGGGGCAGCATGGTAGCATTGTGGATAGCACAATCGCTTCACAGCTCCAGGGTCCCAGGTTCGATTCCGGCTTGGGTCACTGTCTGTGCGGAGTCTGCACTTCCTCCCCGTGTGTGTGTGGGTTTCCTCCGGGTGCTCCGGTTTCCTCCCACAGTCCAAAGATGTGCGGGTTAGGTGGATTGGACATGATAAATTGCCCTTAGTGTCCAAAATTGCCCTTGGTGTTGGGTTGGGTTACTGGGTTATGGGGACAGGGTGGAGGTGTTAGACTCGGTTCAGACTCGATGGGCCGAATGGCCTCCTTCTGCACTGTAAATTCTATTCTATGAACATGCGCCAGCAGGAGGATGCAAATGGGTCACTTAGCATGTCAGGCAACATAATCTCCGGGCCCGCATGATTCTCTGGTCCTCTGGCCGGGAATCACGTGGTTGAGATTTACTACAACTATTTCCCGGCGTGGCCGTGACGTGGTGGACCTCGCGATGGGCTAAGGGGGGTAATTCCTTCAGGGAGTTGCCCCCAAAGTCCATCCGAGGGGCAGCCTCCCCCTCACAATGCAAGAACTGCCCACCCCACATCCCATCAGACCCCCCACCACCACCACCCCTTAAATGAAGGGTCCTCCAAAAAGAGGAAGCCCCCAGCCCACCCCAGAAAAGAGAAATCTGTCAGGAAGCCCTGCAGAAAAGAGAAGCCTGTCTGGACGTTAGCGAGCAGTCTAGACAGAGGCAGTGAAACAAGTTATTGTTGTATCACTCACCTGGGCATACACCTGCTGGCTCAGACACAGGAAGCTCCACGTGTCAATTCCTGGAAAGCAAAAGCACTGACCTGTGTTTAAACCACAAAGACCCTTGAGCTACAAGCCATTCATTCATTTCCATCACTGGGCTGCGATTGGCAGCTTCCACACATTCACAACTTTCAGACTTGCTTTATTCATCTTCCTTCATTGTTGAGTAACTATGAAGTGCTCTAACCACAATGTTTATCAACATCAATCACTTCAGAGAGCATTAAGTGCTGTCAATTTCCAGGTGAACTTCAAAATCACTCAAGCGTGAGGGGGGGGGGGGGGGGGGTTGATTGGAATGCACTTAACCCCCTTTGAAATGGTTGATGTTTATGAACATTGTGGTTGAAGCATTTCAGAGTTACTGGACCGTGAAGTAAGATGAATGAAGCAAGGCTGAAAACTGTGTGTGTGTGGAAGCTGTCAATCGCAGCCCAGTGAGGGGAAGGAATGAATGGCTTGTGGCTCACGGATCTGAGTGGTGTGAACACAGGTCTGTGCTTTCTCTTTCCCTCTGTCTGAGCCATCAGATGCATGCCCAGGTGAGTGGTACAACAATATTTCTTTTCACTGCCTCTGCCTGGACTGCTCTCTAGCTTCCAGACAGGGGATTCTTTTCTGGGAAGGCTTCCTGACAGGTTTTTGCTTTCTGATGGGCGTGGGGTAGAAGGGAATTCCTGAGTGGTTTCTCTTTTCTGGGGAGCTTACTGACAAGTTTCACTTTTTGGGGGCTTCCTGACATAGGTCACTTTTCTGGGGACTTCATAACAGTGGTCTCTTCTCTGGGAGGTCTCCCTATTTAGGGGGTCTCTTGGGGTGTGTCCCTGGTTAGGGGGGGGGGAGATGGATTAGGTCACCCCTGTACTTGGGGGATGTGGAGATGAGGGGCTGAATTGCAAGGCAAGGGGAGGGGGGGGGGTGGCTAGCCCTGGACCTCACTATCGGGCTGCCCACTCAAAATGGTGGCCCAATAATGGGATACCCTCGGGAATCCTTCGCAATTCTCACCATGCATAAGTTTGAATGGCTGAGTATTGGGAATCGTAACAATTCACCTCCGGGGGGGGCGGTGGGGGGGGGGTGGACTGAAGTCTCCCAAATGGAGAATCCCGGCCATTGTTACAAGTTATTCAGACTGCCCGTTCCACAAGAGACACCAGAAATGTTTCACTCCTTTGCAAAGATTCATGAACGGAATTACAGTGGTAAAAATGCTGCACACAATAAACAAAAAAGATTGGCTGCTTTTATTTCAGTTATAAATGTCCCCTGCCTTCATCATATAAATCGAATGCCACTGCCAAGTGTCCTTTCTAAACTGCTGTTTTGGAGCAGTGCTCAGTTTAATCACAAACCCTTATGTGCTGCTTAGCGGCCTTGTTATGTTTGTTTAGTTTCTGCCTAATTAAACTAACCTATTTTGGCTGCCTCCACAGCTTCTCTTCGGTAATGTGCCATTTGCTGTGGTCCTGCACTGCACACACCAGAGAATTTCAGGACCGCGCTGAGTTTAAAAAAAAAATATTCAAGGCAAATGTGTTTCGCTAGCTTGGTCAGCATTCATTGCCCATCCCTAACAGCTCTTGAGAAGGAGTTGGTGGGCAGCATTCTTGAACCTCATCTCAGTTGGATTGGCAATGATGTGAGGCTTGGGAGGTTGGGAGTGGTGCGTAGTTGCGTTGAGCTAAGGGAAACTCAAAGAATCTCAACAGTACAGAAGGAGGCCATTCAGCCCATCATGTCTGCAGGGACCCTTCAAATGAGCAATTTACCTATACCCACTTCGCCCCTATTTCCGTAACCTCATAATCTAAGCTGCACGCCCCTGGACACGAAGGGACAATTTATCATGGCCAATCCACCTAGCCTGCACATCTTTGGACTGTGGGAGGAAACCCACGCAGACACAGGGAGAATGTACAAACTCCACACAGTGACAGTGACCCAAGCCGGTATTGAACCTGGGACCCTGGAGCTATGAAGCGGCAGTGCTAACCACTGTGCCAACTCAACTAGGCTTTGCCTCAACCTCCAGCGAGGAAAGGGTTAGGATGATATATGATGTTTCTATCATGGTGAGGCGGTAGCGTATTCATTCTTTTAGTGCTCTGGTAATCCAGAGGCCTGGGCTAATGATCCAGAGAACTGAGGTCAAATCTCACCACAGCAGCTGGGGTATTTAAATTCCATGAACTAAATGAACTGGATTTTTTTTGATGGAAACCATCAAACTACCAGATTGTTCTAAAAACAATCTGGTTCACTAGTATCCTTGGTTGACCCTTCACTTCCCTCTGAAATTGCTAAGCAGGTTACTCAGTTATATTCAAAAAGGTGGTTTTCTCGAGTGTAATTAGGCTTGACTAGTAAATTTTGGTTTTGCCAATGCCCGGTCCACCTCCCATCAATGATTTTTTTTTCAAAAATGACACAGGGACAGCAACCTCTGATGAATGCACATGCAACACAGAAATCTAGGAATTATTTTTAAATCGCCCTATTCCTTTTGAAGCTGCACTGTACTGCTACATTCCCACGAAACTCATCATTTAAATACATGAAACAGCATGAAGTTGCTGTACTTACCTGATGATTACCCACAAATCATATCAGAAAAGGATAGGCCTTGTCCATTCCCAACTTAGTACATAGGGTGGGATTCTCCGGCCGCGTTCGGCCAGCAACCGGAGAATCCCACCCGAAGTCAATGGTGTCCACCATTGTACACGGCTCGTCCGTGGCGTTCTTGTGGCGGGCGGGGTGTGATCCAGCCCGTAGTCTTAATTAGTCTTCATTATAATCAAACAATACTGTACAGCACTACCCCCCCCCCCCCCAACCAGACAAATAACCTTTACCCAAGTGTGGTGTCTCATTTCTTCTTGTTTACATGACTGTTGGAGATTGTAAAAAAAAAGTCATAATTTTTTTTTAAAGTTTACTCTGACTAAATACATGGACAAATATGGGGTGGATTTTTATACCCGAACCCTCGTCTCACAAGGAGCATAAAATCAGAGATCCTGGTGCCAGCGCCATGGTTGTGTCCTGGTATTTTGCGATCAGAAGGGAAAACTCAGGCCATATGGCAGTGGCACCAGGTAAAGCCTTCTTGTGGACTGGGATGCTCCCTGTTTGGGCACCATATATATCACAGAGGGGCCCCGAAAGTATTTCCCACCACCCTTCTCAATGTCCTACTTCCCTCCACAGTTCTCCTGAATCCAGCCTCAACTCTCTCCCAAGCTATCCCTGGCAAAGCTTCCCACTCCCAACTCATCTGCTAATCCAGCTCTGTGACTCCTGGATGTTAGAAACTGTCTGCAGTGGCAGCATTGGCCCCCGCTCTCAGTAATGCTGCTGGAATGAGGGAGCTGTCGGTCATTTGATTGGCTAATACCTCTCAGAGGTGGGACTCCCTCACCAGTGGGGCGCAAAATTATTGCCTTGAGCCAATTAATAGGCCAAAGGTCGAAAGATTGACTTGTGGCCACCCAGCCAAGCAGCGGGGAGCTCCCTTCTGATTTAAGCTGGATGCAAGACCATGTAAAATGTCCCCTACAGCTAATCAATGAGAGTCAATATAGATTTGTGATTGTGAAAGATTGGTCTAGTCTGATTAATAGAGTTGAATGTTTTAAGGAGGTATTATTGTTATTTGGGGAGTGTCCAAGGTTTTTGTCGATATGAACTTTCCAACAGTATTTGACAAGGCAGCATTGCCAAAGATGAAAGCACATAAAATTAGTTATAACTTAGTGGTATGGGATAGTAATTGATTCACTGGATATATGGGGCGGATTCTCTCAGCCCGGGGCTGGGCCGGAGAATCCCCACGACTGACGCAAATCACGCCATGCCGCCCCGACGCCGGCACGCGATTCTCCGCAGAGTGGGGAATCGGCGCCATTGGCGCTGGCGTGCACGACATGGTGCCGGTCGTGGGCCGCTCTACCGCGGCCGGCCCGCCGATTCTCGGCCCGGGATGGACCAAGCGGCCGTCACGAAAATGCCGAGTCCCGCCGGCGCCGTCCACACCTGCTCTCATCCGGTGGGACCACGGCGTGGAAGGGTCGGGGGGCGGCCTGTAGGGGGGAGGGGGGGCCTCCGATGTGGCCTGGCCTGCGATCGGGGCCCACCAATCGGCGGGCTGGCCTCTCTGGCTGGCGGCCTCCTTTCCTACCCGCCAGCCCTTGTAGTCCTGCACAATGTTGCGTTGGGGCCGGCACGTTGAAGGAAGCCACTGCGCATGTGCGCGTTGGCACCGGCGCCACTGCGCACACGCGGATCCCACGGCGCCCAGTTCGCGCCGGGATCAGCAGCTAGAGCGCCGTTAACCCGCTCCAATGCCGCGCTGGCCCCTATTAGTCATGGAGTCGGCCCGTTCACGCCGTCATAAAACGCGACGGCATTTACGACCGCGTGGACACTCTGCCGCGGGATTAGAGAACCCCGCCCATGTTGTCCTGCTCAGTCGAAGCATCAAGATATTACAAACTTTAAAACCCACATCCCACATTTTTTAAAGTGGATGTAATAAGCTGGCAACATATCATGTGATTTTTGACAATTATGACTGAAGACGGCCCAGAAACTCAAGCAAATACCTAATTAAAATATAGGTAATCACAGCCACATGTGGAATTCACAAGCCCCTTTGTTAAGGATGAGCTATCAACAGAATAAGACTATCACACATCAGCTAACTCACCTTTCTGCTTCATTCTGGCCCACAAAGTCATCAAAACTCAATATATTTTCCAAAAGGCATTCAAAAGAGTAATTTAAATTAAATGGGGGTCATTCAATTCCTAAAAACATGGATGTCTCAATCGCTTGAAATGTGTAAAAGGCTTAATCACAGATTGTGGGGGAAAAAAATTGACTATTTTAGTTGGAAGAAGGAATTGGTCACATGATTAGGGCAGCCATGTTTGTTAGGAAAGCTGTTCAGATCAGGAACATCAGGCAAATCCATGAGTAGTACCTCTGAAAAGACATTGACCTAGCTGCCTGATACCACTCCAGGTGAAACAGAAAGTGGGAGAAGGCTTCTCCCCAAACCTAGCAATTCAACTACAAGGAACCTCTCAGTTTACTGAGAATTCTCTGCTTCACAGGACTTCCACTCCAGCTAATGTATCAATGCAACCAAAAAACAACAGGCCAGAAATGAAAGAGACTGAAATACTACCTGATTGTTTTGATTTTCTTAATCTGTATTGAATCTTTGATGGTGATGGTGTGTGAACAATGTCATGTTTAAACCTCTGGGGCAAGTGTGTGACAATAAGTAATCCTCCTTGTTTTTAAATTCACCAAAGCGTGTTGCTGATTTTTTTAAAAATTGGGACAACCCACTCTGAGGATAAGAAAACACACTAACATCACACATAAAAATACTTTGATCACAGATATTAAGAAAACACAAATTCTGTCCATGATAAGATGCAGCCTTTGAAAACATAATTTGATAGGCCTCTCTGCTGATTGTGGTGGGTCCCATTCAGGTTCCATGTAACAACTCAAGTTATTTTTGTGATCTTTTAAATCATGGGAGCGATTCTCCGATATGGAGCCCAAGTGTTCGCACCGTCGTGACGGCGCGAACCGGGCCCGGGTGCAACCGATTCTGTCCCCCACAGGGGGCCAGCACAGCGCTGGAGTGGTTACCGCCGCTCCAGCCTCCTTTTGTGGCGGCAAATGGGTGCCGTGCCAACCTGCGCATGCGCGGGGGACTTCTTTAGCGCGCCGGCCCCGACTCAACATGGAGTCGGTGTTCGGGAGCCGGCCGCGCCAGAAGGTAGGCCCGGGGGGGAGGAGAGGCCAGCCTGCCAATCATTGGGCCCCGATCGCGGGCAAGACCCCATCGGAGGCCCACCCCAGTGAAGGAGCCCCCCTCCCCACAGGCTGCCCCCCCCCCCCCCCCCCCCCCCCCGACCGTTCGCACAGAGCTCCTGCCGGCAGCAACCAGGGGTGAACGGCGGCGGTGGTACTCTGTTGTATCAGCGCGGCCGCGCGGCCAATCCAGGGCCGGAGAATCGGCGGCCCCGCCGATTCCAGCCCTGGTGCGCGCCAGACGCGCCGGCGCAAATGTCGCCGATTCTCCGCACCTCGGAGAATCGCGCACCACGTCGGGGCGTCGTGGCGTGGTTGCGACAATTTTCCGGCCCGGCGCGGGACTCGGAGAATCGCCCCCTACATGTTTCACTTAGATTCATGTTGACTGGGGATGTATTTCTGGCAATGAGCAAAGTGTAAAAAAAAAACTCTTGGCTCGAAGAAACACACTAATACGTTTTAACAAAAGTGAAGAAATGAGAGTTGTGAAGTGTGCTTTGGTTGAGTTCAGTTAATCATCTTACGCTTTATTGGACCCATGGGCTGCAGACCTCCAAGTGAATGGGTGAATACACAGTGGCATGGTAATTTTAATGTTTCTACTGCCTGTTAATTAATCTCAAGTGATATAGTAGTGAAGATCGGAGAGCAGAAGAATGAAAGCACCATAGCCCCCGATGCCTCAGAGCTGTTACAAGCAGCTAAATATATATTTTTCAATATTCCCGTTTATCAACAATTACCAAATAAACAACAGTGGGAAGGGGGAGGGGGGCTGATGCAAAGAATTTTTTTGGGTGAATTAATACCCCAAGACAAATCATTCAGGTATCTTTTTAAATTACAATTGGTAATACACTGTAACCTCTCCAGTCTGGAATACTTGGGATCAAGTCATTTCTGGATTTTGGAATTTGCTGGATTATAGATGACATTGTGATACCTAACCAGACGTATATGAATCAGAACACACTGTAGATATCAATATTTACCTGAGGCATAAAATAGTGTTAAAACATGATGAAGCAATAATAAAAAATATTTTGCAGATCCAAATATTATGGGCGGGATTCTCCGCTTCCAGGACTAAGTGCCCGCGCCGTTGTGAACGCCGTCGCGACCTATTCTGGCCCCCGGTTCACGCCGCTCCAGCCTCCTTACACGATGCCAAATGTGTGCCACGCCAACCCGCGCATGCGCAGTTGGGGCCGCTCATTCCTGCGCATGCGCAGTTGGGCCGCACCATCCTGCGCATGCGCGGGGATCTTCTTCCATGCGCCAGCCCCTCACCAACATGACGCCGGGGTTCTGGGGACGGCAGCAGAAGGAGGTGGGCCTGGGGGGGGGGGAGAGGCTGGCCCGCCAATTGGCGGGCCCCGATCGCAGGCCAGACCCCATCGGAGGCCCCCCCCCGATGAAGGAACCCCCCTCCCCCCCCCAGGATGCCCCACCCCCCCACAATTCCCGCAGAGTTCCCGCTGGCAGCAACCAGGGTTGAACGGCGGGATTGTCATTGTTTTTCATTGGCTGTTCGGGCCGGAGAATCGCCACTCACCGTTTGCGGCGATTCTCCGAGTGGCCCGGCGCGATTCTCGCGCACTTGTTTCAGGGGGGTGGGAGAATCGCGTGCGGGGGTCGGGGCGGCGTGGCACGATTCGCGCGGCACCCCGGCGATTCTCCCACCCAGTGGGGGGGGGCGAGAATACCGCCCTCTATCTTCCATGTTTCCGCTCCCATACTCATGTGCTAAAATGATGCTTCACTTTGTTCAAATATATTCCGGACGATTGGTGTTTCCAGCTAATAAATTTCTGGACTGGAGTGGCCTGGAGTACACACAGTGAAGAATGTAAGTGGCTAAAATATATTGGCTGCATGTTCACTTCAGAGCATTGGAAAGCCAGGAAACTGCACTTAATATAATTTCCTAAGAATACAGTGAGCTGGTGTTATTTCTGAAGAAACTTAGACTTCCTGGCAGAATACTCCATTTGGGAGTCTACATAGAATTTACAGTGCAGAAGGAGGCCATTCAGCCCATCAATCTGCACCGGCACTTGGAAAGAGCACCCCACATAAGCCCACACCTCCACCTTATCCCGTAACCCAGTAACCCTACCTAACCTTTTTGGACACTAAGGGCAATTTAGCATAGCCAATCCACCTAACCTGCACGTCTTTGGACTGTGGGAGGAAACCGGAGCACCCGGAGGAAACCCACGCAGACAAGGGGAGAAAGTGGAAACTCCACACAGAGACCCAAGCTGGGAATCGAACTTGGGACCCTGGAGCTGTGAATAATAATAATCGCTTATTGTCACAAGTAGGCTTCAATGAAGTTACTGTGAAAAGCCCTCAATCGCCACATTTCAGCGCCTGTTCGGGGAGGCCGGTACGGGAATTGAACCCGCGCAGTTGGCCTTTCTCTGCATTACGAGTCAGCTGTTTAGCCCACTGTGCTAAACTAGCTAATAAGCAACTGTCCTAACCACAGTGCTACAGTACTAAGGGGGGGATTCCCCGTCCCAGGACACCCAAATTGCATTCACTGATGGGATGGAGAATCAGGCATCAGGCAAAATTGGGATCGACGCATACGCCCCTCCAGCAGCGGGAATGAGGTCCACGCCACATGCCAGCGAGAGCATGTATATAAATGCAAATATGTCTAAATTTAGTGGGCCTGGTGTCCTATGCTCTGGCTATCCATGACCATGATTCTCCGGTGCCTGCAGGCGCAGACCACTGGTCATCTCTACAGCGTGGCCCTGGTGTGGTGGACCTCACTGCGAAGTCCACCACACCAGGGCCACGCTGTAGAGATAGTCCGAACCCATCTGAGGGCCAACACCACCCCTCCGCCAATAATGCAGTGCCTGCCAGAACCCACCCCCCCACAAGGACTCCTGTAATAGCGGGACCCCCCACACCCTGCTTCTGAGGAATGCCAACACCTGGTTTGCGCCTGATTGAGTCTGGCCAGACCCATCACTTTGATGAAACAGCTAGGGTATGAGGGTATCCAGACGGGCGGCTTGGGTGGGCTCCCAGATGACCAGAGGCCTTCTGAGCATTCAGAGGACACAGGCAGCATTCAGCAATGTGAGCAGCCAAGAATCTGTAGCACGGTGGCACAGTGGTTAGCATTGCTGCCTACGGCACTGAGGACCCGGGTTCGAATCCCAGCCCTGGGTCACTGTCCGTGTGGAGTTTGCACATTTCCCCCGTGTCTGGTGGGTTTCGCCCCCACAAGCCAAAGATGTGCAGGGTCGGTGGACTGGCCACGCTAAATTGCCCCTTAATTGAAAAAATAATTGGGTACTCTAAATTTATTTAAAAAAAGAAAAAGAATCTGTAAGTAGCACCAAAGAGGCACTTTTAAAAGACATACTGCAGCAATGGTGGTCTGAGCCAGGCAACCCAATCCCAAAGGGACAACCTAAATCCATGGATCTGGCATCAAATCACTCCCTGCTAATGCCCCCCCAGGCCTGGGCAACCCCCCCCCCCCCCCCCCCCCCCAGCAATTTCAGTGTTTTTTTTTTAAGTTTCCCTCTCCCTGTCCGTAGCAATGGCACCCAGGCCCTATGTGTAAATACTTGCACTAATCTGCGCCCATGAAGCCCACCACCTAAGAGGGATGGAGCATGAAATATCCAAGCACCAGTGATATTGAAATCCATTCAAATGGCGGATTCGCATGGATCCACCGGCACGGGTGCAAACATCGATATCTCCGCCAGCGGAGGACCAGAGCATGGCGTTGGAATCGGCGCTGGGCGCAGACCTCGAGTTTTTGATTACCCGCAATTCTGTTTTGATGGAAAATTTTGACTCCTCTGATTGCGTGGATTTTCCACAAGGATAAATTAATGTTGCCATATATCGACCATAAGATCTATTAATCATGCAAATAACTGATGTCTGATGGCAGTGGAGGAGAACACATTGTATCTCTGTGGTATTACCAAACGTAGTGATATATTGTGTTTGGTCAGACCTTGGGCACAGAGCTTGTAGATGTGACTCTTCAGGGGTCACGCTTCAGCTGCGCAATCAGCTTCAGCTGCACTACTGATCTTCTTAAAGACTTTATTCCTGTGTGTATTTTACACAATTAGGAACGGGATTTTTCGATTTCCACCCCCCCCCCCCAGTTACACTGAATGCGACGCTCACGGCTGGACAGACAAACCACACAATATGCCACAGACATCAGCGGGACTGAAAGACCCCACAGGCAGTCAATGGCAAACCCACCCCCATTGCTGCTGGAAAGTCCACCACAGCAGGCAGGGGGTGGGGGGAGGGGGGGGGGGGGGGGAATTCTGGCCTAGATTTCTAGTTGCCACACATTTTGTCTCAACATTTCTCCATTATAAATGATGTATTCACATTTGTATGTGTACGCCCTGTCCAATTATCCTCCAGTCTCAAATCCTCTGGAAATTGCACTTGAATTTGAATTTCTTTGTGCGATGCCACAGGAAATTCGTTTGTCTCAAATTAATGTGTAAAAACAGAGGCCAAAAAGCCTGTTCTGTCCTGTTTTTTCTCTCGAACAGTGGTGTCTTGGTTCCCCAATGTCAGAAGCCAGTGATTTACCAGCAATTGCCAGATTATCAATGTCTTGATGAGCAATTAGCCTCCAATTACCTCAGTGTGGCCATACTGCATCTGAAAGATTCCATGACGGAATCTCTCTCTCCCCCCCCCCCCCTTCCCCCAATTGCTTCGCCTAACTTTGCTCCTCCGTTTGCTCCACTTTGAAAAAAAATCACAGTAACGGGCCATTCATCTCATTGCTGCTTCCTGGATTGTACTCTGTGCAAATTGATTATTGGTTACGTAACTTACAGTCCAAATAACTTGCACTCACCTGATGAAGGAGCAGTGCTCCGAAAGCTAGTGATTCCAAACAAACCTGTTGGACTGTAACCTGGTGCTGTAAGACTTTTTGCTGAGTATAAATAAAGCCACATTTTATTGTGAGCGTTCATTCCCATTCTTGCAGGTGGATGGCTCTATATGGAGGCAAGTGCTGAACAGCGCCAGCAAGTCGTAGTAATTGAAACAGATCCATTTTCTGTTTATTGTTTCCCAGTGCACAGTGTGAGATACACTTCCCACAGTGACACATGTTTATGTTTAAACCTTGGAGTAAAAGAACAGGAATTTCCTGGTTGGTGAGTGTGTAGGTGTCTGGAAGTCCACAAAAGCGACTGATCATTCGAGGGAGATAAAAAAGATGCACTTTTGATGGGGATTGTCGTGGATAGTCACATTTCTGATTCCAGGCTTGAAAACCTCCAAACTCAGCGACGGACAAATCCATGTCAGTCGCATTTCCAATTGCCTGAAATAAACTGCATGCTGCCTCCTTTTTAAGGGCTCACATTACTTACTATAATCCGAGACAATTTAGGGCAATGTTCGTAAGGTCGTTGGAAACTGCTTAGTGTGCATACCAATATTGCTGGAGTTTTAACAAGCAAGAATCACCTAGCGTACCAACACAGTACTGAGTACCTCTTGCTGCTGTTGTCCACAAGGAATACCCTGTCCCTTGTGGCACTTTATCGTCGTGTTTTCATTTGAAGATTGGAAAACCACGTGCCTCAGTGAGGTGGCTACACCTCCAATTAACAGCTTCTCAAGTTGGCCATAGAGCATTGTTTTGATTTCACCTCTCATTACCAAGTGTGACTTTTGGTGCACAGTCTAGCACCTCTTTCCCCACCCAACGAGAACAGTCATCAGTTAGTTGATAGGCAAATGTAAAGGAATGGATCTGAGCAGATACCAGAAGTTAATTGCAGTCGCATGATCTGCAGCAAAGCTCACCTTAACATTTGTGAGTACATGGCATCATCCTCCTAACTACAGCTTCAACACACACTACAACTAGTTGAATATAAACTCCTCCTCCTGTTTGAGGTGTATAACCAACAAGTTCACCTAAACAGGAACCCGAATAGATGACTAAATGGTCATATATCTACACTAATGTCATTGCAGAGCCTTAGAGTTTTCTCATTAGTTCATTGACAGGCATCTGCCTTCAACATATTGAAAGAACCAGGGTGCAAGGTTATTTTTGGCACAGCAGTTACCTGTATATTCTGAACATCCAGATCTGATCCAATGCATGAGGTTTGCTTGCCAACTATCACTTAATCTGCTTCTTCATTCAAGAACATCTGTTCTCCCTGAAACCTCTTCCTCCCCTTTTTTTTTTTAGCAATACTAGCATTCCTGGGCAAACAGCATTGAAGCTCTTGACATTGTGTGCTTGGAAAATGTCCGGAGATTCTTCCAGTTTGTTCTACTTCCAATCAGCTTATTTTCCAGCATTGGATAAACACTTGTGCGTTGTATCTTCCAGATAGTACTTGCCTATTTAAATGTATTTCCCATCTGCATCATTTATTTGTCCTATTCTTTTGTGCTTACTCTTGGAATTTAGAATTTTCAAGACGCAGTTACACCTTGACAGCCAGTCAGGAATTTAGATTCCACCAAGCTCTCATTAAAAGGGTGATAATGAACCTTTATGTCTTTTTATATTGAAATGAAGGACTAAGTTGATTAAGACATGGGGTAAAGCTAACAATTTAATTGGGTGTGCAAACACAAACAGGCACTGAATATCACCATTGATATATGAGGATTATTAATAAAGGCTTTGATCAAACATCATACATGCTCGCTCAGCCAGCGGTGAAGCTTATTTGGTTCAGTCTATCCGCTAATAAGTTCACTTATGTTCCAGTTCTCAGATTTCAAACAGAAAAATGGGACAAGTTGGAAGTCTGTGATTCATCTCAGGGACTTCAAACTGCCATAACCTGTTACAGTTTAATGTGCGAGGTTTGTCAGGGTCAGCTGACCCTTAATCATACCATTTAATTCCCAGCATCTCTGGCATTGTGGTGAACAGTGCATCGAAGCAGCACAATGTCATGTCACAGATTGGAGAAAAATGGTTTGATTGCCCAAATTAGCTGAATCTCATCAGCACAGACGGATCGACATGTGGACAAGGGAGCTGTCATTCGGTGCCTTCTAGCCCTTCAAGGGAAGACACTATGGTTTCGATTGTAGGTTAATCACTTCCCCTCAGTAAAAGTTTGAACAGGGAGACAAAAAGATCTGAAAATAAAAGGAAGTCTCCTTGTATCTCCAATTCTATGTTACTTAATATCTATGAGGAGAAGGTGAGGGAATGGAACAAATCAAATAGCTTTTTCAGAGAGCCAGCGAAATCACAATGAACGAAATGGTCCCTTCCTACGTTTCTATGATTTTGAAGTAATGATATCCAACACATCCTAATTAAATTACGAAGGCAATGTAGAAGAATATTAATAATGGAAGTGAACAGTGATTCTGAGGCAACAGATAGAATTACTAACAAGGGAAGAACATTTTTTCCACTGAGGGTTTTATCACGAGTAGCTCTATGCGATACGAGAAATGGCAATACTAGTTGTTTGTGGGCTGTCAGAATTGAGCACTCTGATTGCCTATTTGACCATTGGTCAGCATTGTTGAAAATGGCCAGCAGCAACTTTTAAAGGGTAGGTGCTTCCTCCGAAGGAAAGTACAAATACAACTTGTCCTTGTTATACTGTATGATTAGTTAGTGCAGTAAGTCAAACTGAAGGTAAAATATGGAACAGTGTTTTGTGTATTTTAGGAGACAGTGGGCGGCATGGTGGCACAGTGGTTAGCACTCACAGTCTCAGAGAATCCGGTTTGATACCGGCCTTGGGTGACTGTGTGAGGTTTGCACGTTCTCTCCATGTCTGCGTGGGTTTCAACTGGGTGCTTCAGTTTCCACCCACAGCCCAAAGATGTGCAAGTTAGGCGGATTAGTAATGCTAAACTGTTCCTTAGTGTCCAACAGTTAGGTTGGATTATGGGGTTGCAGGAATAGGGCGGGGGAGTGGGCCTAGGTAGGGGGTACTTTTCAGAGAGTCAGTGCAGACTTGATGGGCTGAATAGCCTTCTTCTGCACTGTAGAGTTTCTATGATTCTATGATATACTGGAACACCTGGGGGGTTTAACTTGCATCATGTTGTAACATGCAATAGGCAATAATAACGGTGTGGGTCCCTTTCAGTATAAAGGTGAGCCAGCTTACAGTGCAGACTTTGATTGCACTGAGTGCTGAATTTGGGTGCATTTGAGTGCTATAGTGAGAGTTTGTGATTGAGGGAGTTGGGTGAGGAGGGAACAAGGTGGTCTTTTCATTTCATTTCCTCAAAGAACGAGAAGGGAGCCAGGGGTTTACAGAGAGTGTTGCTGACTGGGAGCAGAGTTGGAGGGCGGAGTTCCAGTTGGTCCACAGGACAGCTACATTCTGTAAGATCAGAGGGGATGGAGGCTAGGACAGTTGCATGATCCTCCTGTAGGATGTGGGTGGTGAGGGATACCACCAGTGTCCCCACTGACTATACCTGCGGGAAGTGCACCCAACTCCAGAACCTCAGGAGACCGTGTTAGGGAGCTGGAGCTGGATGAACGTCTGATCATCCAGGAGGCAGAGGGGGTGATAGAGAAGAGTTAACGGGAAGTAGCCACATCCAAGGTCCAGGACAAGTGTTGCTGGGTTACAGTCAGAGGAAAGAAAACAAACAGGCAGACAGTGCAGGGATCCCTCGTGGCCATTCCCCTTCAAAACAAGGCCGTGGATGTGGTGTATATGGATTTCAGTAAGGCATTTGATAAGATTGCCCATGGTAGGCTCATTCAGAAAATTAGGGGGCATGGGATACAGGGAAATTTGGCTGTCTGGATACAGAATTGACTGGTCGAAAGAAGACAGCGAGTGGTAGTGGGTGGAAAGTATACCGCCTGGAGGTCGGTGACCAGTGGTGTCCTGCAAGGATCTGTTCTGGAACCTCTGTTCTTTGTGGTTTTTATAAATGACTTGGATGAGGAAGTGGAAGGGTGGGTTAGTAAGTTTGCCGATGACACGATGGTTGGGGGAGTTGTAGATAGTGTTGAGAGTTGTTGCAGGTTACAACAGGACATTGACAGGATGCAGAGCTGGGCTGAGAAGTGGCAGATGGAGCTCAACCTTGATAAATGTGAAGTGATTCATTTTGGAAGGTCAAATTTGAATGCTGAATACAGGGTTAAAGGCAGGATTCTTGGAAGTGTGGAGGTACAGAGACCTTGGGGTCCACGCACAGAGATCCCTCAAAGTTGCCACCCAGGTTGGTAGGGTTGTAGAGGCGTATGGTGTGTTGGCTTTCATTAACAGGGGGATTGAGTTTAAGAGCCGCAAAGTTTTGCTGCAGCTTTATAAAACTCTAGTTAGACCACACTTGGAATATTGTGTCCATTTCTGGTCGCTTCATTATAGGAAGGATGTGGATGCTTTGGAGAGGGTACAGAGGAGATTTACCAGGATGCTGCCTGGACTGGAGGGCATGTCTTATGAAGAAAGGTTGAGGGAGCTAGGGCTTTTCTCACTGGAGCGATGAAAGCAGAGAAGTGACTTGATAGATGTGTACAAGGTGATGAGAGGCATGGATAGAGTGGATAGCCAGAGACTTTTCCTCAGGGTGGAAATGGCTGTCACGAGGGGACATAATTTTAAGATGATTAGAGGAAGGTATAGGGGAGATGTCAGAGGTAGGTTCTTTACGCAGAAAGTGCTGGGTGTGTGGAATGCACTGCCAGCAGAGGTGGTGGAGTCAGAGTAATTAGGGACATTTAAGCGACTCTTAGGCACATGGACAGCAGTAAATTGAAGGGGTGTAGGTTAGGTTGATCTTAGATTAGGTTAAATGGTCGGCACAACATTGTGGGCTGAAGGGCCTGTATTATGATGTACTGTTCTATGTTCTGTGAAGTGTACAAGTTGCCTTGCAAACAGTGCAGAAATAACAGGACAATATTTCGTCCAGTGTGAGCCTCCTGCCTTCAGTATGCATGCCACTTATTATTACCAAGTGAGGACTCGGGATATGAGCAAATAAAATTAAAAGATTAATTCTGATGGAAATCCATCCATATTTCCCCATTTAAAATTAGTGATTTCAGCAATGGAAAATGTCGACCAACTTTGAAACTTTCAAATTTGACAGCAAGAAATCTTTATCCCATGAATCAGAACTTGTGTGGGGGGAAACAAATGTGGGATTGTGCCAGTAAAAAGGGAATTGAACAGAGCAGTTGGAGGCACAAACTTGCTAAATGATGAGATACAATCAATTGTTTCAAATTCTCAGTGCAAGAAAATTTGGCAGCGTCACTTTAACCCTGTGGAAAATCTCTTTAGTATATGAAGTTACTTTGAAAACTCCTTCATGATTTAAGACACCAATTTCTGTCAGGTTAAATCCTAATTCTCATACTGTATTTATGCTGCATAACTGTAAAGCATTGTGACATGATTCATGCTTCACACCAACACAAGAATCACAGCATAACTGGTATAATGGGAAGCATGGTAGCACAGTGGTTAGCACTGCAGCTTCATGGCACTAGGGTCACAGGTTCGATTCCCGGCTTTGGTCAATGTCTGTGCGGAGTCTGCACCTTTTCCCCGTGACTGCGTGGGTTTCCCCCGGGTGCTCCGGTTTCCTCCCACAAGTCATGAAAGACGTGCTGTTAGGTGAATTGGACATTCTGAATTCTCCCTCAGTGTACCCAAACAGGCGCTGGAGTGCGGCGACAATGGGATTTTGACAGTAACTTCATTGCAGTGTTAATGTAAGTCTACTTGTGACAAGAATAAAGATTCAATTTTTTTTAAAAAGCAAGGCCACACACATGTGTTTTACACTGAGTGGGGGGATGTGCAGGAGCTAAATCTCAGTGTTTCATCTCCTCACCGGCTGCAGTATTGCAATGCCGGTGCAAGAGCTAACTTTACATAGCAATGCCCTGGCTACCTTCGCATATAGAACATAGAACATAGAACAGTACAGCACAGAACAGGCCCTTTGGCCCTCAATGTTGTGCCGAGCCATGATCACCCTACTCAAACCCACATATCCACCCTATACCCGTAACCCAACAACCCCCCCTTAACCTTACTTTTTGTAGGACACTACGGGCAATTTAGCATGGCCAATCCACCTAACCCGCATATCTTTGGACTGTGGGAGGAAACCGGAGCACCCGGAGGAAACCCACGCACACAGGGGGAGGACGTGCAGACTCCACACAGACAGTGACCCAGCCAGGAATCGAACCTGGGACCCTGGAGCTGTGAAGCATTTATGCTAACCACCATGCTACCCTGCTGCCCAGCTGCCCATAGAACATAGAACATAGAACGATACAGCGCAGTACAGGCCCTTCGGCCCTCGATGTTGCACCGACATGGAAAAAAAAAACTAAAGGCCATCTAACCTACACTATGCCCTTATCATCCATATGCTTAGCCAATAAATTTTTAAATGCCCTCAATGTTGGCGAGTTCACTACTGTTGCAGGTAGGGCATTCCACGGCCTCACCACTCTTTGCGTAAAAAACCCACCTCTGACCTCTGTCCTATATCTATTACCCCTCAATTTAAGGCTATGTCCCCTCATGCTAGCCACCTCCATCCGCGGGAGAAGGCTCTCGCTGTCCACCCTATCTAACCCTCTGATCATTTTGTATGCCTCTATTAAGTCACCTCTTAACCTTCTTCTCTCTAACGAAAACAACCTCAAGTCCATCAGCCTTTCCTCATAAGATTTTCCCTCCATACCAGGCAACATCCTGGTAAATCTCCTCTGCACCCTTTCCAAAGCTTCCACGTCCTTCCTATAATGAGGCGACCAGAACTGTACGCAATACTCCAAATGCGGCCGTACTAGAGTTTTGTACAACTGCAACATGACCTCATGGCTCCGGAACTCAATCCCTCTACCAATAAAGGCCAACACACCATAGGCCTTCTTCACAACCCTATCAACCTGGGTGGCAACTTTCAGGGATCTATGTACATGGACACCGAGATCCCTCTGCTCATCCACACTACCAAGAATTTTACCATTAGCCAAATATTCCGCATTCCTGTTATTCTTTCCAAAGTGAATCACCTCACACTTCTCCACATTAAACTCCATTTGCCACCTCTCAGCCCAGCTCTGCAGCTTATCTATGTCCCTCTGTAACCTGCAACATCCTTCCGCACTGTCTACAACTCCACCGACTTTAGTGTCGTCTGCAAATTTACTCACCCATCCTTCTGCGCCCTCCTCTAGGTCATTTATAAAAATGACAAACAGCAACGGCCCCAGAACAGATCCTTGTGGTACGCCACTCGTAACTGAACTCCATTCTGAACATTTCCCATCGACCACCACTCTCTGTCTTCTTTCAACTAGCCAATTTCTGATCCACATCTCTAAATCACCCTCAATCCCCAGCATCCGTATTTTCTGCAATAGCCGACCGTGGGGAACCTTATCAAACGCTTTACTGAAATCCATATACACCACATCAACTGCTCTACCCTCGTCTACCTGTTCAGTCACCTTCTCAAAGAACTCGATAAGGTTTGTGAGGCATGACCTACCCTTCACAAAACCATGCTGACTATCCCTAATCATATTATTCCTATCTAGATGATTATAAATCGTATCTTTTATAATCCTCTCCAAGACCTTACCCACCACAGACGATAGGCTCACCGGCCTATAGTTACCGGGGTTATCTCTACTCCCCTTCTTGAACAAAGGGACCACATTTGCTATCCTCCAGTCCTCTGGCACTATTCCTGTAGCCAATGATGACCTAAAAATCAAAGCCAAAGGCTCAGCAATCTCTTCCCTGGCTTCCCAGAGAATCCTAGGATAAATCCCATCCGGCCCCGGGGACTTATCTATTTTCACCTTGTCCAGAATTGCCAACACTTCTTCCCTACGCACCTCAATGCCATCTATTCTAATAGCCTGGGTCTCAGCATTCTCCTCCACAATATTATCTTTTTCTTGAGTGAATACTGACGAAAAGTATTCATTTAGTATCTCGCTTATCTCCTCAGCCTCCACACACAACTTCCCACCACTGTCCTTGACTGGCCCTACTCTTACCCTAGTCATTCTTTTATTCCTGACATACCTATAGAAAGCTTTTGGGTTTTCCTTGATCCTACCTGCCAAAGACTTCTCATGTCCCCTCCTTGCTCGTCTCAGCTCTCTCTTTAGATCCTTCCTCGCTTCCTTGTAACTATCAAGCGCCCCAACTGAAACTTCATGCCTCATCTTCACATAGGCCTCCTTCTTCCTCTTAACAAGAGATTCCACTTCTTTGGTAAACCACGGTTCCCTCGCTCGACCCCTTCCTCCCTGCCTGACTGGTACGTACTTATCAAGAACATGCAATAGCTGTTCCTTGAACAAGCTCCACATATCCAGTGTGCCCAACCCTTGCAGCCTACTTCTCCAACCAACACATCCTAAGTCATGTCTAATGGCATCATAATTGCCCTTCCCCCAGCTATAACTCTTGCCCTGCGGGGTATACTTATCCCTTTCCATCACTAACGTAAAGGTCACCGAATTGTGGTCACTGTTTCCAAAGTGCTCACCTACCTCCAGATCTAACACCTGGCCTGGTTCATTACCCAAAACCAAATCCAATGTGGCCTCGCCTCTTGTTGGCCTGTCAACATATTGTGTCAGGAAACCCTCCTGCACACATTGTACAAAGAACGACCCATCTAATGTACTCGAACTATATCTTTTCCAGTCAATATTTGGAAAGTTAAAGTCTCCCATAACAACTACCCTGTTACTTTCGCTCTTTTCCAGAATCATCTTCGCCATCCTTTCCTCTACATCCCTAGAACTATTAGGTGGCCTATAGAAAACTCCCAACAGGGTGACCTCTCCTTTCCTGTTTCTAACCTCAGCCCATACTACCTCAGAAGAAGAGTCCCCATCTAGCATCCTTTCCGCCACCGTAATACTGTCCTTGACTAGCAGCGCCACACCTCCCCCTCTTTTGCCCCCTTCTCTGAGCTTACTAAAACACCTAAACCCCGGAACCTGCAACAACCATTCCTGTCCCTGCTCTATCCATGTCTCTGAAATGGCCACAACGTCGAAGTCCCAGGTACCAACCCATGCTGCCAGTTCCCCTACCTTATTTCGTATACTCCTGGCATTGAAGTACACACACTTCAAACCACCTACCTGAACACTGGCACCCTCCTGCGAAGTCAAATCTGTGCTCCTGACCTCCATACTCTCAATCTCCCGTACCACAAAACTACAATCCAGGTTCCCATGCCCCTGCTGAATTAGTTTAAACCCCCCCAAAGAGCACTAACAAATCTCCCCCCCAGGATATTGGTGCCCCTCAGGTTCAGATGTAGACCATCCTGTCTATAGAGGTCCCACCTTCCCCAGAAAGAGCCCCAGTTATCCAGAAATCTGAATCCCTCCCGCCTGCACCATCCCTGTAGCCACGTGTTTAATTGCTCTCTCTCCCTATTCCTCATCTCACTATCACGTGGCACGGGCAACAACCCAGAGATAACAACTCTGTTTGTTCTCGCTCTGAGCTTCCATCCTAGCTCCCTAAAGGCCTGCCTGACATCCTTGTCCCCTTTCCTACCTATGTCGTTAGTGCCAATGTGGACTACGACTTGGGGCTGCTCCCCCTCCCCCTTAAGGACCCGGAAAACACGATCCGAGACATCACTTACCCTTGCACCTGGGAGGCAACATACCAAACGTGAGTCTCTCTCGCTCCCACAAAATCTCCTATCTGTGCCCCTGACTATGGAGTCCCCAATTACTAATGTTCTACTCCTTTTCCCCCTTCCCTTCTGAGCAACAGGGACAGACTCCGTGCCAGAGGCCCGTACCCCATGGCTTACCCCTGGTAAGTCGTCCCCCCCACAAGTATCCAAAACGGTATACTTGTTACTCAGGGGAACGACCGCAGGGGGTCCCTGCACTGACTGCTTCTTCCCAGTCCCTCTTACAGTTACCCATCTATCTCCAGTCTTTGGTGTAACTACTTCCCTGAAGCTCCTATCTATGACCCCCTCTGCCTCCCGAATGATCCAAAGTTCATCCAGCTCAAGCTCCAGGTCCCTAACACGGTTTTTCAGGAGCTGGAGATGGGTGCACTTCCCACAGATGATATGTTGTTAATGTTGGAAAAGAGCTAATAAAAAGGTGGCTGTTTTCTAACATAACATCCAGTGTTAAAAGACTTAAGGTTTTGAAACACAAGTATTTTAATATTCATGCTTAGACGTTCCACATAGGAAATTCTGCTTTACCCAGTTAGCTTGTTGGAGAATTAATTGCCAGCAATGTTCTCAAAACAGTGTAAATGCAGGTTTGCTCCATGTTGTATCGCCACACTATCAGGTGATGCATCATGTTGCTTCTCAATATTCAATTATAGCATTGCAATGATGTAACTGAGATTTCCATAGGCCATTTTCAAAAGCAAATTTAAAAAATCAATAAAATACTAAACATATTGTCAGATAAAGAATCGATGAATTTTAAGAAATCTAGGCAGGAATTATGTAAGGTAGGGACAAGGGAATAGACATGCCACCAAGGTATCATCAGACATTGGCACCGAGAATTTTCCTTGATGCCAGCATGTATATGAAAGATGTTTACAAAACACTTGAAACACAAAATGGCATTTGCTGCTCAAAGTAGGCCTTTGGCTTCTGATCGCAGATGAGGAAAAACCAGGGGCGGGATTCTCCAGTCCCCCAGTCGCATGTTACTCGGCAGTGCGTTGTTCGCTGGTGGCTGGATTCTATCACCCCGGGCCTTGTCAATTGGATTTCCCATTGAACCCACCGCACACTACCGCGAAACCCGTTAGCGGGGGTGCGTTGCTAGCGGGAAAGGTCAATCCCAATGACCGGAGATTTCCTGGTCACGGCTGGTGATTGAGATGAACAATCAGTTTTCCAAATTCCAATAGACAGTAGGATGGAAAAAAGTGTTCTCATCTCCACGGAACATCAGAGATGCCAAGAAATATAGCTAAGGATTTGGAAACTGACAGCAGACAAACTGGGAAATGGAAGCCAGACATAATTAGCAGCACAAGGCTGTGATCAATCGTATGACGCAGGGTGAAGAATAGATTCCACAAAGTTGCTCTGACAGGATGGCAGAGAAAAGAAAGAAAAATGTGTCTTGATGTATCTCAGAAGTTTTTAGTATAGTAGCAGTCTCTTTTTTTAATGAGAAGCGATACAGAGCTGGATTTCCTGCCCATCAACATGAAGGAGCAGGAAATAGAAATGATATGAAGACTTGAAAACAATGTATGACTCATACCTGGGGGAGAGGAAATGCAGTCAAATTTTAAAATGGGAGGCAGAGCCTGGATGATTCATTTACAAAAAATTCAACTAACATTAGTTAACTAAGTATTAACTAAAGTTAATTAAAGTTTCCCCTAACTTTTTTAAAAATTTAGAGTAGCCAATTTATTTTTCCAATCAAGGGGCAATTTTGCGTGTCCAATCCACCTACCCTGCAGGTTGTGGGGGTGAAACCCTGCAGACACGGGGAGAATATGCGAACTTCACATAGACAGTGACCTGGGGCTGGGATCGAACCCAGGTCCTCAGCACCGTAGGCAGCAATGCTAACCACTGAGCCACCGTGCCGCCCTAAGTTTTCCCTAATTTGACATAATTGTAAACTTGTGCAGATCATAAAGCCCACAAAGTGACTGGTGTACGAAATAGAATGACACTAATGGGTGTAATTTTATAGAGCTATGGCTAATGCCAGTTGCTAGGGTAAAATAGGTGTCATGCTTAGTAAAGGCATGTCATATTGCTTAACTTGTAAGACATAAGCTTTATTCAATGTTGACGCTTTGAAATTAGTGGACAGTGTGCTGCAAAGATGGCCGCTGAAGGTCAGATGATATGGCTCATGTATTCAAGAACTGCTTCACTGTATAACAGAGATAAAAGAGGACAGCCAGATGAAAATGTGTTAACTACACATTTGCTGAGTTCATCAAAAGACATTGCTGAATTGAATGGGTCTTTTTGAAACAAAAACGATCATTGTCTTAAACCCCTTAGGATAAATGTCTTTAAACAATAAAGCAGTATGCGACTAATCAACCCAAGACCACCAACATATATTGAAAAGGAACTACAATTGTGAGGAGTTGCATGATAAGAAAGCCATATTTATGTCTTTGTAATGTTTAAGTGCAGTCTGCAGAAAGACATGGGAGCAAAAAGAGCAATAACATGTTTATCTTAAGAATCAAAGTTTGTTACATCACCATGTCCCCATGCCTGTTCTAATTCAGGTCCAGAGATATAGCAAACTGTCCATCTGGCAATGAGATTGCAAACACCTGCAGCCAGCCCATCACTTCAAGAGAATCCTGAGAACAACTGTAGCATAGGATCTGGGCTGCTCAGTTTACCTAAATTACCCCAGGATTGAAACGTCATATTCATCAGGCCCGCAACATGTGTATTCCAGAACAAGACAATCACGTGGATGATAAACTATTCATTTTGTTTATAACCTGCAAAAGTGCACTATTCTCTTGAACTGTATTTTCTTTGATTGTGTTTTGTATGTGACTCTGTGAGTGAGTGCTGCAACATATTGGGTGGAATCTTGAGGTGGCACTCGCCATCTGTGGGATCAACGGCAATAGACGAAAATCTTGCGAGAATCGGGAACGCAATTCTTGCTGGAAAGTTGGCTTGTCCAGATTTTTCTCCCCATCAACGTCATGAGGGCATGAACCTAATTTTAATACATTTCCACATAGCGCCTCCCCCCCCCCCCCCCCCCCCCCCGACACTTTGTCAAATTCTGCCCTATATTTTGGGGTGAACATAGACATGAACTATTCTTTTTGTCCATAACCTGTAAAAGTACACTATTCTGCTGAACTGTATTTTGATGTTTGTGTGTGTGACTCTGTGATTCAGTGACTTAACATTATATTTTGGGATGAGCACGTACATAAACAATCATCTTTTTAAATAATAATAATTGCTTATTGTCACAAGTAGGCTTCAATGAAGTTACTGTGAAAAGCCCCTAGTCGTCACATTCCGGCGTCTGTTCGGGGAGGCCGGTACGGGAATTGAACCCGCGCTGCTGGCGTTGTTCTGCATTGCAAGCCAGCTATTTAGCCCACTGTGCTAAACCAGCCCCAGTAAGCCTATTCAAAAACTTGCCGTTGTTTATTCAAATTGACCACACACTCGGGTACAAGAAAGACACATACATCTTCCTCTCAAAAGCAAACTGATTATGGGCAATTAGGAATAGAAACTGGGATTTCAGCAGTTCACTCTCACCCAGTCTGTAACATCGGGCAGGTTTACCTTTCAGGTAGCTGCACCTCATCAGGGAATGTTTGGGATCAATTCCCATGAATAACACTCCTCACCTTGGCATGTCTGAGAAAAATCCTCCAAAAGGGCCCTTTTCTGCAGTAAAATAAGTACCTAAAACAGCTTTGTCAACACGTATTAAACCAATGACCTGTCTGGGGGATAATTCTGGAATACTATGACCAATTGCTTAACCAACCAATAATTCAGCTCGAGGAACCTGCAACTTTTATATGACCTGTACTGCTATTACACCCTCTCCTCTAATCCCCCTCCACTAGACCAAATACTCTTGCACTAAAACTACAACTTAAATTGTTTTTTCTTTCCCCTACCCCCCAGCATGAATGTAAATCAATTCTAACAGGATTGTGTTGATGATAGAGCTGGATCCACTTAAGAGGAATGTTGTTCCATTCTGTTTCAAAATATGCTGTGATTTTTATGTGCATAAAATACTTTTGAAAGCTGTCAGATAGTCAGTAACAGATTAACTGCATACCTGTTGCATTCCACATTTCACGTGGAGCTTTTATCACGTGTTAGAGTGTATTAAGGGTGGTCTTGTGGTGCAGTGGGTTGTGTCCTTGCCTCTGAACGAGAAGCTCCAGGTTCGAGTCCCACCCCAGGACTTGATGGCCATGGAAGGTGTGTTCATAACGTGGTCAACAGGTTGAATGTGCCAACCTGCAAAATCCTTCCAAACACACCAATGGCTGGCGGTAAGAGTGGGAGGGAGCCCTGGTAAGCATGCTTGATGTGGCATGTTGCCCCTCAAACTATACGCCTCTGGCAACAGGTTAGCGACCAGTTCCAGAGAACATTTTGCTGTGGGAACAAATGAATGTTTGCCTTGTACACCACTAGGTGTGGGAAGAGAAACAAGAACAATATTGTATTTGATGTCAATGAAATGATATTCAACCAAGAACTCTGAAACTACACATTGATAAAGAAGTGTGTAATGGTTGTAAAATGAATCATTTCATCCATTGTTGAAGGTGAAGATAATGGCCTTGAAATATTGTCTCTTTCAATATCTGCATGGCTGTGAAGTGTATTGCTGTAACACCACAGTTTAAGAAGGGAGGGAGGCAGAAGACGGGAAATTATAGGCCGGTTAGCCTGATTTCAGTCATTGGTAAGATTTTAGAGTCTCTTATTAAAGATGAGATCGTGAAGTACTTGGAAGTGCATGAAAAAATAGGACTGAGTCAGCACGGTTCTGTCAAAGGGAGGTTGTGTCTGACAAATCTGTTAGAATTCTTTGAGGAGGTAACAAGGAAGTTAGACAAAGGAGAACCAGTGGATGTAATTTATTTAGATTTCCAGAAGACCTTTGACATGGTGCCGCATAGGAGACTTAAAAAAGTTAAGAGCCCATGGTGTTCAGGGTAAGATCCTGGCATGGATAGAGGATTGGCTGACTGGCAGAAGGCAGAGAGTGGGGATAGAGGGGTCTTTTTAGGTTGGCTGCCAGTGACTAGTGGTGTGCCTCAGGGGTCTGTGCTGGGGCCACAACTTTTCACACTATACATTAATGATCTGGAAGAAGGAAGAAGAAGGTCAAATCACTGAGTATCTTTAAGACACAGATAGATAGGTTCTTGATTAATAAGGGGATCAGGGGTTATGGGGAGGTCAGGAGAATGGAGATGAGAAAATATCAGCCATGATTGAATGGTGGAGCAGACTTGATGGGCCGAGTGGCCTAATTCTTCTCCTATATCTTATGATGTTATGGTCTAAGTCAGGAAAATAAATTGTCCCATGTTTTTGGTAGGCCAACGCGAGACAGTGATGACGAGGATGACGATGAGAAAAAAGGGAAAGGCTGTACTCTTCAGTACCAACGTGCTATGGTGAGGGTCCTTACACAGTTTGTTGCGGAAACCTTGGACCCAGGCGGGCAGCTTGTCTACATGTTAGGCAATGACTGGCAGGCTGACATCACAGACCTGGTGACCGACTTTCTGAAAATGGACAATCCGCAGATCGCCAAGTTGGAAAACGGGAGGATCCTGAGTGGCCAGGAACTGGGAATGGCCACAATTCAGGTACATTCAGTCTTTTTGAGTAGATGTAAAACCTGCAGTGTGTGTGTGTGTGTGTGTGTGTGAGTGTGAGTGAGTCTTACAGTGCTCCTGTATGCCATCTGCCGTTCATTTCTTCGAACCCAGCCTTAATGTGCAACAGAGGAGCCTCTCTCAGAAAGATCAAGGTAATCTGTGGAATCTGCTGCTGAACAAAGCATCGATGTATTCAAAACATTGCCCTTTATATTGTTGTATGGGTATGTGGTTCCTGGGAGTGTGTTTTTTTTTAAACTGACAGCTCCCAGAGAATAATAATTAGATAGACACTGAGTGATGGAGCAGCAACAGCAAAAAAGGTCAGTTTGATTAGCGCATTTGTGTAAATATGTTTTTTTTTTAAAAAAAGGTACAATTTCATTTGTATTAATTATCAAGTTGTCTGAATGACTAAAAGGTTGTATGACATCCAGCTACACAGGGGAATTAACAGCAAATTAATCCAACAAGTGCTATTTTTCTTTCTAGCATTTTAGCATGTTTTTTGTCCATCATGTCCGTGTACTGTTGCCAAACTCTGTCTCCAGCAGCTGGGCTGGTGCTGATTGCCTGCTTTTAATGTTGTGGGTGAAAAGAGTGTCATCTCCTGGGGAGGGTATGTTGAGAGGGGAGAGGGTCCTGACAGATTGTTGCTCTTATCTATCTGAGATGGAATATTGTCTTGCCTCACATCATTGTGTCTGCCAGCCCAATCTATAATCATTCCTACTGATCATCCAACCTTCTGCTGTTAGTTATTGACTCGTCAAGGTTTATTCCTTCGAGATTTTCACTTGTACACAAATGTTGAACTGACCATCCTTTACCTCCCAACTGGAGCATTCACCTTGACTGTTGTCGATGAGTCAAAGAGAGAGTTCGCAGCAGCTACATGCAATTCGTGATTTAGATTTTAAATACATTTAGTTTTGCCTTCTGTTCAATTGAAGAATTAGGTCTACTATTTAATCATTTAGATGAAATAAATCAGTCCTATGTCCTTTCTAATTCAGTGTACCATAAAGTGGCAGATATTGGCATACAATTGAAATTCCACACAGGGCGATAAGAATTCCTCCTAACATACCTCATCGGTACTGTAAATATGTTCATGAAGGTTTGCTCAGTCCAGTAGTTCTAAAATGCTAAACGCAGTCTTTAGAACATATGAATTTTCTAAAAATAAAATCACTAACATATTTTCAACACAACTGTACAAAGTGAGCACCCAGAACAAAACAAAGCGGTAAAAACTAGGAAATAAAAGCACTGGTCTGAACTGGTGTTCCATTTGGGGCAGCACGGTGGTGCAGAGGGTTAGTCCTGCTGCCTCACGGCGCCAAGGTCCCAGGTTCGATCCCAGCTCTGGGTCACTGTCTGTGTGGAGTTTGCACATTCTTCTCGTGTTTGCGTGGGTTTCGCCCCCACAACCCAAAGATGTGCAGGCTAGGTGGATTGGCCACTCTAAATTGCCCCTTAATTGGAAAAACAATGAATTGGTTATTCTAAATTTATATTTTTAAAAATGAACTGGTGTTCCATTTTAAGATATACACGATCAGTTCAGGCTAGTGCTCTTATTTCCCAGGTTTTACTGGGGGGGGGGTTCCTGCTGGGCTCACTGTGTCTTTGACAGAAGACCAACTAGAAGGCACATTCAAATAGTGAAGGAGAATATGTTCAATGGAGAACCACCAGAGTTAGCTCCTTTTTACCTTTCGGGAGGCAGATCAACTGCAGATCAACATTGGGAGAAGCCTGGCAGCAAGTCAGCCTGCTTCTCACTTGGCAATGGAGTATGTACGAATAAATTCCTTCTGTTTATGTTGTCGATTGCTTCGCTTCAGCAGAATTGTAATGTTCACATGGAAACCAGTCAGATCTCAGTGATCACTGTTCTTTCTGCCTTGACTGTTATAAACACATGTTATTGTGGAAGACTGGTTGGAGAAGCTGAAGTTACAATAACTTATTGGCCCAGATCTTCCGGTTTCCGGATCGTCGGACCCACTCCACAGGAGTTACCCAGGAAGTCTGAACTTTTGATGCTCCCTGAAACCTTCTGAAAAAGTCTCCAACTCCAGTTGGGGAGTTCAGATGGTTCTGACCTGCTGTGCCAAAATCTGACATGCCAAATCACTCACAATGACCCCCTGCACCCCCAAACTGTCCCCCTGAGCCCCAACTATCCCCAATCCATCCTCACTACCCTTCCCAGCTACCACCTTACTCCCTGATCCACTCTACCCCCTAATTCAATCCACCCCCTACCCACTCCACCACCTTACCCATCCTACTCCCTCATCCACTTACCTCACCCACCCTACCTCTTTAGCCACTTACCTTCTCTCCATTGTTTTTCGAAGAATCTTTTGGACGTTTAAACATTTTACTTACCAAAATAAGGCAAACAGTGCTGTAAAAAGGTGTGCCATCTGCACGGAACCCTTTCGCTGACATCTCCAAAGTTTGCTGTGCTGTGTTAGTTTGTAAGGATTCTCCATTGGAAGATTGCCCAGAGAAACAGGAGAAAGGTAAGTGGGTAAGTTTTTTTTTGTCTGATCAGGGTCAGAATCAGGGGTTCTGACTTTGATCGGAAGATTACCGTGGGCAGCACGGTAGCACAAGTGGCTAGCACTGTGGCTTCACAGTGCCATGGTCCCAGGTTCGATTACCCACTGGGTCACAGTCTGTGCGGAGTCTGCACGTTCTCCCTGTGTCTGTGTGGGTTTCCTCCGGGTTCTCCGGTTTCATCCCGCAGTCCAAAGACGTGCAGGTTAGGTGGATTGGCCATGCTAAATTCCCTTTGTGTCCAAAAAAGGTTAGGAGGGGTTATTGGGTTACGGAGATAGGGTGGAAGTGAAGGCTTAAGTGGGTCGGTGCAGACTTGATGGGCCGAATGGCCTCCTTATGCACTGTATGTTCTATGTTCTATTTGGGCCAATTGATGCCAAGCTGAATCTCCAAGTCTGTACATTCATCTGAACACTACCTCGTAGTGCAGTGTTAGAGATGATTTGGGACATGTAATCTGATGGCAATGAAATCACTGGTCACAAGAGCTCTCCTGTCCTTAAAGATTTAAAACAAACTGCATTGAATGACATTTCCACAGAATATTGCTCTCTCTGCTTCCAGGCCAACAGAGAATTTGGGGTTATGCTTCCATAATCTTATATCTGCCAGGCAAGTCAGCCAAGACCACAGAATCATTGTTCAACACACCACTAAATCTGTGAGAGAAAACTGGCATTTCAAAGTACAACTTTTAATTACTGGTTTGGTATTAATAGGTCCATTCTGCAGGGAAAAGGGGTTTACAGCAGTCCCTGTACTGCATGAAATGCATTTCTGAGAGACTGAGAATGAATAGAAAAGGCCATTGGCAAATCTCTGATTGAATGCCTCAACTCAGCTCCATAAGGAATCGCACACGAACCGTTAATGACAGTTGCAAAGTTCAACCAATGTGCGTCAACGCAACATTTATAGGGGAGGCTCACATTGAACTGAAGCTTGAAACTGTTTTAAGGTTGGAGAACTGTAGTAATCCACGGGAGGCAGGAGTTCCGTCACCACACCAATATTTATTTACAATAACGATATTACAGGAGCAGCTACAAACAGTGCTGCTAGCAGTCCAGTCAACTTAAGACTGGCTCACAAAGCCTACACAGGTGATTATCTGGGCCCCCTCAATGAGCTATCATTGAGGGAGCTCATACTCCAATTGGCCAACCAATAAAGCCAATTGGAGTTCATTACAAGAACGAAAGACCCTGTTAAATAATGTGTTGATGGACAATGTGCATCACAGATACCTTACATTCATTAAATAGCTTCCCTGTTACTCATTCATCCACTTTGTATTTATGACAGAACTGTAAATAGATAGTTTTTCTTGAAATGAAAATCGCTTATTGTCACGAGTTGTATTCAAATGAAGTTACTGTGAAAAGCCCCTAGTCGCCACATTCCGGCGCCTGTTCGGGGAGGCTGGTACGGGAATCTTATTCATGCTTTCATGAGAACGATTGTACACTCGAAGGGAAAATAATCTATTGAGAGCAATGCAGAATGAATTAAATAATGTCTGCCCAAAATGCCCCTATTGAAGAGCTGAAGAATGTCATGTATTATCACTCTCTTAGTCATGTTCTTAGGCTTATTGTTTAGCTCACTTGCCTAGACAGCTGGTTTATGATGCAGAGCAAGATCAGCAGCACGGGTTCAATTTCTGTACCAGTTCAGGTTATTCATGAAGGCCTCGCCTTCTCAACTTTGCCCCTCTTCTGAGGTGTGGTGATCCTCAGGTTAAATCACCGCCAGTCAGCTCTCCCCCTCAAAGAGGAAGACAACAGCCGATGGTCATCTGGGACTGTGGCCGACTATAAAGTTACACATGTGATCTGAGGATTGTTCACCATTTTTTTCACATGGCCACCAATGGGAATGACAGATGGAGTCAAAAATGAATCAAACTTTTTCCAATGTTTTGATATGCAGTTTCCGCATCAGTCACTACAAGGAAAGACACAGAGGAGGAGTAAAATCTCACTTCCCAATCCAGGAACATGCCTTAACCACAACTTCTAAAGAACGCCTGCTGCACCAGTGCAATTTATTGCCTGATTCCTGACTAGTCATTTTCTGAAGGGGCAAGGGTAGCATCAATGTAAATCAATTATGTTGCACACTCAGTGCCAAACTAACAGCATCAACCTATCAGCATGGGCGGCAATGAAAGAAGCATCATTCCCAGGTACATGGAGGAAGAAATCTCAAAACACTTGGGTCTTCTATCTCACAGAAGTGTAAATTTTCCGCATCCACCTTCAAATGATACATGTGATAAAATTGTATGAGCAGCCATGTTTTGCAGTCCATTATGTGCGGGTTAGGTGGATTGGCCATGCTAAATTGCCCGTAGTGTCCTAAAAAGTAAGGTTAAAGGGGGGGTTGTTGGGTTACGGGTATAGGGTGGATACGTGGGTTTGAGTAGGGTGATCATTGCTCGGCACAATATCGAGGGCCGAAGGGCCTGTTCTGTGCTGTACTGTTCTATGTTCTATGTTCTACTCCCAGCAGGTGAAAATTCACATCAAAAGTACCAAAGTGAGAAAATTACCTTGGGCTGTAGGGCCAGTGTAACAGAAACACTGCTTTATAAGAACTTGTATGTTCAACATAAATATTAGTCTGCCTTAATGTAATTGTATAGAAAGGAGAGCTGTTCCTTCTCGTGGCTTGAGAGATGGTGCAGGAGGGAGGGGTTCAGATTTTTGGGACATTGGAACTGGTTCTGGGGGCGGTGGGACCATTACAAACCAGATGGTCTACACCTGGGAAGGACTGGAACCAATGTCCTAGGGGGTGCTCTTGCTAACACTGTTGGGGAGGTTTTGAACTAATGTGGCAGGGGGATGGGAACCAAATTAGGAAGTTAGAGGTCAGTAAAGAAGCAGCAACTAAAGCCAGTAAGGTACGAGACAATAAACTCAATGTGACTAGGGGGAAGAGTAGACAGGGAAGAGATGATGAACGCAAAGGTGGTCTGAGGTGCATTTGTTTTAATGCGAGAAGTGTAGCAGGTAAGGCAGATGAACTTAGGGCTTGGATCAGTACCTGGGAATATGATGCTATTGGTATTACTGAGACTTGGTTGAGGGAAGGGCAGGACTGGCAACTGAATATCCCAGGGTATAGATGCTTCAGGATGGATAGAGAGGGAAGTAGAAAGGGTGGAGGAGTTGCATTACTCGCCAGAGATGATATCACAGCTGTGATTAAGGAGGGCACGATGGAGGATTCGAGCACTGAGGCAATATGGATGGAGCTGAGAAATAGGAAGGGTGCAGTAACATTGTTGGGACTTTACTACAGGCCTCCCAAAAGCGAGCATGAAGTAGAGGTACAAATATGCAGACAAATTATAGAAAAATGTAGGAGCAATAGGGTGGTTGTGATGGGAGATTTTAACTTCCCCAACATTGAATGGGATTCGTGTAGTGTTGGAGGCGTAGATGGAGCAGAGTTTGTAAGGAGCATCCAGGTGAGTTTTTTAGAGCAGTATGTAAATAGTCCAACTCAGGAAGGGGCCATACTGGACCTGGTATTGGGGAATGATCCCGGCCAGGTGGTTGATGTTTCAGTCAGTGATTACTTTGGGAATAGCGATCACAATTCTGTTAAGTTTTAGAATACTCATGGACATAACAAAATTCGGCAGGAGCTAGGGAATGTGGATTGGGAGCAGCTGTTTAAGGGTAAATCCACATTTGAAATGTGGAAGTCTTTTAAGGAAAGGTTGATTAGAGTGCAGGACAGGCATGTTCCTGTGAAAATGAAAGATAGAAATGGCAAGATTAGGGAACCATGGATGACGGGTGAAATTGTGAGACTAGCTAAAATGAAAAAGGAAGCATACATAGGATCGAGGCAACTCAAATCTGATCAAGCTTTGGAGGAATATCGGGAAACTAGGACGAATCTCAAACGCGCAATAAAGAGGGATAAAAGGGGTCATGAAATATCTTTGGCTAACAGGGTTAAGGAAAATCCCAAAGCATTTTATTCGTATATAAGGAGCAAGTGGGTAACTGGAGAAAGGACTGGCCCACTCAAAGACAAAAGAGGGAATTTATGCGTGGACTCAGAGGAAATGGGTGAGATTCTTAATGAGTACATTGCATCGGTATTCACCAAGGAGAGGGACATGATGGATGTTGAGGCTAGGGATGGATGTTTAAATACTCTCGGTCAAGTTGTCATACGGAAGGGGCAAGTTTTGGGTATTCTGAAAGACATTAAGGTGGACAAGTCCCCAGGACCGGAGGGGATCTATCCCAGGTTACTGAGGGAAGCGAGGGACAAAATAGTTGGGGCTTTAACAGGTACCTTTGCAGCATCCTTGAGCACGGGTGAGGTCCCGGAGGACTGGAGAATTGCTAATGTCGTCCCTTTGTTTAAGAAGGGTAGCAGGGATAATCCAGGGAATTATAGACCTGTGAGCTTGACATCAGTGGTAGGCAAACTGTTGGAGAAGATACTGAGAGATAGGATCTATTCACATCTGGAAGAAAATAGATTTATCAGTGATAGGCAGCATGGTTTTGTGCAGGGAAGGTCATGTCTTACAAACCTAATAGAATTCTTTGAGGAAGTGACAAAGTTAATTGATGAGGGAAGGGCTGTAGATGTCGTATACATGGACTTTAGTAAGGTGTTTGATAAGGTTTCCCATGGCAGGTTGATGGAAAAAGTGAAGTCGTATGGGGTTCATGGTGTACTAGCTAGATGGATAAAGAACTGGCTGGGCAACAGGAGACAGAGAGTAGTGGTGGAAGGGAGTGTCTCAAAATGGAGAAGGGTGACTAGTGGTGTTCCACAGGGATTCGTGCTCGGACCACTGATGTTTGTGATCTACATAAATGACCTGGAGGAAGGTATAGGTGGTCTGATTAGCAAGTTTGCAGATGATACTAAGATTGGTGGAGTTGCAGATAGCGAGGAGGACTGTCAGAGAATACAACAAAATATAGATAGATTGGAGAGTTGGGCAGAGAAATGGGAGATGGAGTTCAATCCAGGCAAATGCGAGGTGATGCATTTTGGAAGATCAAATTCAAGAGCGGACTATATGGTCAATGGAAGCGTCTTGGGGAAAATTGAGTGCAGAGAGATCTGGGAGTTCAGGTCCATTGTACCCTGAAGGTGGCAACGCAGGTTGATAGAGTGGTCAAGAAGGCATACAGCATGCTTGCCTTCATCGGACGGGGTATTGAGTACAAGAGTTGGCAGGTCATGTTACAGTTGTATAGGACTTTGGTTCGGCCACATTTGGAATACTGCGTGCAGTTCTGGTTGCCACATTACCAGAAGGATGTGGATGCCTTGGAGAGGGTGCAGAGGAGGTTCACCAGGATGTTGCCTGGTATGGAGGGTGCTAGCTATGAAGAAAGGTTGAGTAGATTAGGATTGTTTTCGTTGGAAAGACGGAGGTTGAGGGGGGACCTGATTGAGGTCTACAAAATTATGAGAGGTATGGATAGCAACAAGGGGTCACGATTTCAAGGTGAGAGGGGGAAAGTTTAAGGGAGATGTGCGTGGAAAGTTTTTACGCAGAGGATGGTGGGTGCCTGGAACGCTTTACCAGAGGTGGTAGAGGCGGGCACGATAGCATCATTTAAGAGGCATCTAGACAGGTATATGAATGGGCGGGAACAGAGGGAAGTAGACCTTGGAAAATAGGAGACAGGTTTAGATAAATGATCTGGATCGGCGCAGGCCAGGAGGGCCGAAGGGCCTGTTCCTGTGCTGTAATTTTCTTTGTTCTTTGTTCTTTGTTCTTCTCCACAGTGTGAACATTAAAATTTCTAACTCTTTGGAGAGGGATCTATGTATAATTAGACTGAGGCAGGGCCAGAGCTTCCCACACCTCAGGACCAAAAAACGTAAGAAGTAAGAAAGCAGTAGGCCACATGGCCCTCGAGCCAACTTCGCCATTCTCTGTGACCATGACAGATTTCCAGCCAACTTTGCCACTCTATATGATCATGGCTGATTTCCAACCAACTCCGCCATTCTATATGCTCATGGCTGATTTCCAGCCAACTCAGCCCTTCTATATGACCATGGCTTATCTCGAACCAACTCCGCCATTCTATATGATCATAGCTGATCTCCAGCCAACTCAGCCCTTCTATATGATCATGGCTGATCTCCACCCAACTCCGCCATTCTATATGCTCATGGCTGATCTCTAGCCAACTCCGCCATTCTATATGATCATGGCTGATCTCCAGCCAACTCTGCCATTCTATATGCTCATGGCTAATCTCCAGCCAACTCCGCCATTCTATGTGATCATAGCTGATCTCCAGCCAACTCCGCCATTCTATATGCTCATGGCTGATCTCCAGCCAACTCCGCCATTCTATGTGATCATAGCTGATCTCCAGCCAACTCAGCCCTTCTATAGGATCGTGGCTGATCTTGAGCCAACTCTGCTATTCTATATGATCATGGCTGATCTCCAGCCAACTCCGCCATTCTATATGATCATGGCTGATCTCCAGCCAACTCCGCCATTCTATATGCTCATGGCTGATCTACAGCCAACTCCGCCATTCTATATGATCATGGTTGCTGTCCAACCAACTCAGCCATTCCATATGATCATGGCTGATCTACAGCCAACTCTGCCATTCTATATGATCATGACTAATCTCCATCCAACTCCACCATTCTATATGATCCTGGCTAATCTTGAGCCAACTCTGCTATTCTTTCTGATCATGGCTGATCTCCAGCCAACTCAGCCATTCTATATGATCATGGCGGATCTCCAGCCAACTCTGCAGTTCTATATGATCATGGCTGATCTACAGCCAACTCCACCATTCTATTTGATTCTGGCTGATCTTGAGCCAACCCCACCATTCTATATGATCATGGCTGATCTCCAGCCAACTCAGCAATTCCATATGATCATGACAGATCGCCAGCTAACTCTGCAATTCTATATGATCATGGCTGATCTTCTGCCTCAACACAATTTCCTGCCCACTCCCCATGTCCCTTGATTCCCTGAGAGACCAAAATCTGTCTATCCTGGCATAAAATGTACATGATTAAGCATCCACATCCCTATGGGCTAGAGAATTCCAAAGATTCACAAGACTTTGAGGGAAGAGAGCTCTCCTCATTTCAGTCCTAAATGATCAGCCCTTATCCTGAGACTGTAGATGCAGGTTCTCAATCATGCTGATACAGGAAGCAACCTCTTACTGAAACCTCTTCAGGAGCTGTATGTTTCAATGAGATTATCTCTTTTTTTCTAAAGAAAGTGTAGGCCCAATTTAGCCGATATCTCACCAAAGGATAACCTTCTCACCCCAGGAACAAACCGAGTGAATCTTCACTGTATCTCCTCCAAGGCAATATATCCTTCCCTGTATATGGTGACCAAAAACTGCACACAGTACTCTGGGGCGTGATTCAGCAACCCCATTGTGCCCTGCGCAGATCTGGGTGCAACGAGTGAATCGGCCTGAGCCACCGGACACTCTCCGCCATGCACAAGCTGGACCTCCCATATTTAAATGAGCCTTACTATTCATTTAACTACCCGACACTGGATTCCCTCGCTGCCCTATACGCACAGGCCGCGTCTGGGAGACCTTGCCAGGATGCCATTTAGTACTGGTCCACACAAATGTGGACCAGTCATAGCGGCACCTGGGCGGCCTCCCAGACCTTTGGAGACCCTTGGGTGGTCAGGGACAGGGCAGGGTGCACCCTGGCATCCCTGGAACTGGGCACCTTGGCACTGCCAGGGTACTCGGATGGCACTATCAGAGTGCTAGGTTGGCACTGCCAGGGGTCGGGCCTGGAGGTGCACTGGCAATTAGAGGGGGGTTCCCGGGGGCCTCCCCAAGGTTGGGGGATTGAGGGGTGTCAAAAGACCAGGGGAGCTGAAAGGTGGTGGGGCTACCAGATAAAATAGTGGCCCCGATCTTTGAGGAGACTTTCCTAATGGCAAGCTGAAGAAGTCCCTCTAAATGCGGCCTCGGTGGAGAGAATTTCCCCAAGGCCAACAAAATGGCAATGTGCCATAAGATAGCGAGGTGCGCCGTTGCAGCCATCGAGAAGCACCCCACTAAACACGTGTTCAGAGGACTTTAACTTCAGTCCACTGAATTGCACCCCAGGTATGGTCGGATAAGCCAAAACCTGATACAACTTCAGCAAGATTTTAGCTTTCTTCTGCTCCTTTCTCTTTATAATAACGGCCTACATGCAATTTGTCTTCCTAATTGCTTGCCGTATCTGCATAGTAACTTTCTGAGTTCCTTGTATAAGCCTGCACACCCAATCCCTCTGAACATCAACATTTAGACATTTCACACCTTTTAAAAACTATTCTGCTTTTCTGTGCTTACCACCAAAGTGAAAATCCTCACACTCCCCCACCAAAGTCCAGATTGTGCAAACACACGGCTGCCAAGATGGAGATCGAATTACAGCTGCGGTTCTGAGACTAAATTCCACAGAGTGGAATTAAACTGCTTGGTTACTGGAAATAGTTGCCCAAGTCAGGAGAATGTTGCAATTAGAGTAGGACATGTCAATAGACAGATCATGGATGAAAATGAGGAATTCAAATTTAATGGCTTGTGAGCCAGGGAACCAGTTTATGTTTGGGAGGATGCAGAAATGGGTAAATGGGAACTAGTAGACACTTAAGGCAGCACGGTAGCACAAATGGATAGCACTGTGGCTTCACAGCGCCAGGGTCCCAGGTTCGGTTCCCCGCTGGGTGTCTGTGTGGGTTTCCTCCGGGTGCTTCGGTTTCCTCCCACAGTCCAAAGACGTGCAGCTTAGGTGGATTGGCCATGATAAATTGCCCTTAGTGACCAAAAAGGCTAGGAGGGGTTATTGGGTTACGGGGCTAGGGTGGAAGTGAGGGCTTAAAGGGTCGGTGCAGACTCGATGACCGAATTGGCTCCTTCTGCGCTGTATGTTCTATGTTCTATGTGAGAATAGAGTGGAAAATTAGCATTTACACAAGAGGCTGGGGGCTGTTTGAAAAGTTGAATCGACCAATATCAACAATATTTATAAGGGTTTTGCCATCAGCAAGGGGAAAGATAGGCAGCGTTACAGAGGTAAAATTAATCGTCTTGGTGAGAGATAGGTTGCAGAACATCCCTCACAAATCGGGTTTGCGAGAAGTATTGGGATTCATCTCCAGAGACATAGAATTGTGATATACAATTTTAAGCTTATACAAAACCGTGTTTAGGTTACACTAGAAAAATGCACTGTCCTGGTTGTTATATCGAAGCATTGGGAAAAGGTGCAAAGAGGATTTATCAGCCTAATACCAGAATAGAGTAGACACAACTATCAGGGAAGGCTAAACAGATTGGAACTTGTATCTCCAGAGAAAAGACTGAGAGGCAACCTGATAGCAAGCTTTAAAATGGTACAGCAGTTTGATAGGGTAGTAGAGATTCTTCCACTGTTTGTTAATGTACCATTTGTCAATGTACTCTGTTGATTATTCTTTTTTGTCTGCTATGTACTTACCGTGTACGTTCCCTTGGCTGCAGAAAAATACTTTTCACTGTACTTGGGTACATCTGACAATAAATCAAATCAATCAATTAATCAATCATAATTATAAAATTAAAACTAGTAAATCAAGTAAAAATTTCAGGAAAAATGCTGTTTTATTTAGAGTGATGTGAAATTGGAAGTCATTGTGGAGTGGTTAAGGTAAGTAACATAGATACATTTAAGGGGAAGTTAAATAGGTACATGTGGGTTGAAAGGAATAGAACGTTGATGGAACTAGATTTTTCAAATTGTTTTGTGGAACGTGGGCATCAGGAGATGGCCAATATTTATTGCCCATCCCTGATTGTACTTGGGAAGGTGGTGGTGAGCTACCTTCCTGAACTGCTGCGGGTCCACATGGTGTAGGTACACCCACAGTACTTTGAGGGATAGTGTTCCAGGTTTTTGACCCAATGACATTGAAGGAATGGCGATATAGTTCTAGATCAGGATTGTGTATGGCCTGGAGGGGAACTTGCAGGCGATAGCATTGTCATGCATCTGCTGCCCTTGGCCTTGTGGGTGGTAGTGGTTGCGGGTTTGGAAGGCGCAGTCAAAGAACTCTTGGTGAGTTCCTGCAGTGCTACGACTATGCGTCAGTGGTGGAGGGAGTGAATATTGAAGGTCTTGGATGGGGTGCGAGTCATGTCGACTGCTTTGTCCGGGATGGTGTTGAGCTTCTTTAGTTTTGTTGGAGCTGCGTTCATCCAGGCAAATGAATAGTAATCCATTACATTCCTGACGTGTGCCTTGTTAACAGGTTTTGAGGAGCCAGAAAGTGGGATTCTCACCACAGAATTCCCAGCCTCCGACCTGCCCTTATAGCCACAGTCCTCTTCACTCTCTTGTCAATGGTGTTCGGAAAACAAATGTAGTTTTATGGGATTTATATTTTTATTGGTAAATATTAGAAAAAAGGTAGTTTTAATTTAATGGGCGGGATTATCGACGGCGTCAGCACGGCCCCAGGATCAGCAATTCTGGCCCCTACTGGGGGCCAGCAGGGCACTTGAGCGGTTCACGCTGCGATTTCCACGCATTGCAGTGTCCCCCTTGTCCGTGCTGGCCCCGACCCAACATGGCACAGGAGTACAGGCACCGGCGCGGAAGAAAGGAGTCCAGGAGACAGAGAGGCCAGCCTGCCGGCCCGTCCCTGACACCCCCCCCCCCCCAATTTAGAATGGCCAATCCACCTAACCTGCACATCTTTGGACTGTGGGACGAAACCGGAGCAACCGGAGGAAACCCACGCACACACGGGGAGAATGCGCAGACTCCACACAGACAGTGACCCGAGCCGGGAATCGAACCCAGGACCGTGGAGCTGTGAAGCAACTGTGCTAACCACTATGCTACCGTGCTACCCATCAGCAATGGTTGCTTAGCAACTGGGGCCTTATAAGGAGGGAAAGCTTTGGGTCAGCTAATTTGATTTCACTTGGAGATAGGTAGTGAGAGAGAAGGCAACACCTCTCTCCACCTTGCTAGAAGGAAAGCCATACTATGGAATGATGATTAAGAAAACAGATGCTGAATATCTCAATCCCAGCTAGTAAAGAAAATATAGAGATGAAGAAAAATTTTCAAGAAATCTAGAGTTAATGGAGCAGAGGAAACTGGGAACCAGAACAGGTGTCTGTTCAGTAAAGTCACAGAGTTGAAAAGGAGTTGAATCATGAGAGGCCGGAAATATATCTGCTGCAGCTTTTGAGAAACGTTATTTGAAATGATTGTGGAAATCAGTGACTGGGCCTCAACGTTTGTGTAAAAGCCTTTAAGGCAAAGGAAACCTGAAGGGTGACATATAAAACCTGAAAGTCAAACCTTGGTGGAAGAAGTGAAGGGAAAGAATAATTTCCAAAAAGATTTGAAAGTATGAATTTTGAAATCACTCATGTTGGAATTGGAGTTCAGTAGGACAAGATGGTTCATGGTATAAGAATCATCTGGGGGGATTTTGAAGAGAAATCCATAGACATTCACTTGGATTTAGAGAGGAGTGTGTCTAACCACAGTCATCTTGTGTGCTTAAAAGAGACTTTGTTAATGAAACTATTGCAGCTTGAGAAAAACTTTGTGTTAATCTGAAAACCTGAATGTAATTGCTATATTATATAATACTCTAACTTTCATATTCAATAAATGTTATTTTCTTGTTGTTAAAACTAATTGACGGTCCTGTGACACTGTTGCTCCACGTTTTATACAAAAAAAGTAAAAGTTCCAATATTTGGAGCCAGGGTTTCATTCTGGGATCTTCCTGTCCAGTCATAACATCAACTAGTATCGTAACAATGGTAACCCCAGGATGTTGATTGTGAAGGGATTTAGCAATGTTGGGCTCTGAATTGGACACTGCTCTGCAGAATTTTTGGCTTGTGCTCAGTTTTAGAAATAAAATTATGTATAATGAGATATTACTTGGGGGAGAATCTGGGGAAGAATCAAAAGGTGCTGCAGGGAAACACCCAATTCCAAAAACCCAGGCTGCTGTGATAACCCACTCATGCAGCCAATATTTGTGCCAATGGTTGCCCGTTTATATGTGAATATGCGTGTTTCACAAAAATGTGTATTTATGTTAAGTGTTGCATGCACCCCATAAGTTTCATGTTCTCCTCAGTGAGTGCTCAGTTGTTTGTGTTTATATTCTGCACTGCTACCTTTGACGCTGCTTGTAATGTGTATCAACACATCCACATCTGCTTGGCTGGAATGATAGTTGGTTTAGTTTTTAAAACGTCTGATTGTTTTTTTCGATGGTGTAATACTTTTTGAGGTACCCTTGTCACATATGAAGGTTCCAGCCATGTTATGCTGCCTCTCTTTAGCTTCCAAGATGAAATGAAATAAAATGAAAATCGCTTATTGTCACGAGTAGGCCTCAATGAAGTTACTGTGAAAAGCCCCTAGTCACCACATTCCGGCGCCTGTCCGGGGAGGCTGGTACGGGAATCGCACCGTGCTGCTGGCCTGCTTGGTCTGCTTTAAAAGCCAGTGATTTAGCTGTGAGCTAAACCAGCCCCCTTGAGTGCTTACTAATCTGTCCCACAGCAATTGGGGCTGAACAGTTCCATCCCTGTATCAGCAACAAAGCTTCAATGCAGATCAGATTTCAGCACCTAAGCAATGGAAAGCAAAAGTAAGAGCAAATCAGCAGGCCATGTAGGTTCCATAAACTTGCACAACCGACAGTGAGCAGCAAAGGAGCATCATAACTGACTACGATGCTGCACTCCTATCAGTTATAATCATTTGGATGGTACATTAAGAGTGTGTAAGAATTCAATGCAGCTTGTATGTAAATTAGAATGCCTTCCAAACATAGCTTCACATTGATATATCCTTACTCCATGTTTCTATTGCCCACAGGCAGTGCCATAGGAGATTTCCTAATGATCTATTCGGCTGAGAGTAATGCTCGGGTGTGGCACCTATAGGTCTGCATAATACCTGTCCAAAATTACTATCTGCCGAATGATTGTATATTCAATCAAGTTATCAACCTTCAACCTTCATAGGCCGGCTTCAACACAAAACAGAAGAATAAAGGCTTCTTTGTGTTAACATTTTTGGAATTACAATTGTTAAAGAATTCCTTATAAAAAATAGCAATAGCTATGGGATAACAATGTTTAAGACTTTAAGCGACCGAGTGGCTATTATTAATATCACACTCTACTTTGAAGGCAATTGTTATTAAACAATTAAAGGGCAATGATAATTAGCTTTGACATAACGTGGTATATGGAAGTAACAACTGTTTGAGTTTGCAACTTCTTCATTTCAAAGGTGCTGTCACCACTCTCTGATTCTATCCTGGCTGAAAAAACAATCACAGTGATTGAGGAGAAGGTGTCTGTCACAGACCTTGGGGTTCAAATCGTAGCAGGACTTTCCCTGTCCTTCCAGCTGAGTACTGCCAGCAATCGTGTCATCGTTGCAACAACAACAGCAAAAGAACAGCTTCGCACCTCAAAACAGGTACTTGTTCTGAATTTCACATACATTAATTGCAGCCTATAAAGACAATTCCTGATCAGCGGATCATCTACATTAGAAAAATTGTTCTTATTTCCCCTATAGTTCAGAAATTCTAGCAACAAATATGAGCATTCTCACAACGAAGGGGGTGGCAGTGGTGTTTAGAGGAATGGAGTTGGGGGGGGGGAGGACACTGTCTCCCTGGGTTACTTGCGCCATTCTTTGCTGCTATTTGAGGCCTGGCAGTAGATTAGAAACCTGTTTTCCCAGTTTGCATTGACGCAAACACAAGAAAGGTCCATGGGGAAATAGGGAAGAATTAAAGTAGATTATGAAAAGGGAGTGCGAGGGACAGAAACCTGAAATCAATAGTGCTCATTGAATTAACTAGAAGCAAAAATCATGATTGTGACCCTTTTAGTTCAGGAGAGATTACAATTTTTGCAAAATTGAATTTAAAATAATTGCTTTTAGTTTGTGACCTGGCTGTCAGTAGAGATATCGTTATACTGTAAATAGGAAAGTTGGAACCAAATTCTTTTTTTGTAAAAGCTGATTGATATCATACACTCGGAGAGTGAAATATTGGGGAGGAAACCAAACAAAATGATCAAGTGCAAGTTTGACTGTTCCTTTAATGTAGCATGTCAGATAATGTAAACAATTAATAATATCCTTCTCAGCACAAAGTAGCGAGGATTTTAGATTGGGTGATGCATTAGATCATCTTTTCCATGGTATCTATAATGTCATCGTGATAAGAAAGCAGCATTGTGTATTGCTAATAAAAGATTGAACCTGCAGAGGTGAGTGTGCTATGATACTCTTTTGCTTAAGTGAAGGAGCACTTGAAAATTAGGAGAAGTGCACGATAGCTGATACACCACAACCCAAAATCAAAATTACGCAGATATTGTGCTTATAATAATAATTACTTATTGTCACAAGTAGGCTTCAATGAAGTTACTGTGAAATGCCCCAGTCGGCAAATTCCAGTGCCTGTTCAGGGAGGCCGGTACGGGAATTGAACCTGCGCTGCTGGCATTGTTCTGCATTACAAGCCAGCTGTTTAGCCCACTGTGCTAAACCAACCCAATCAATGAAACAAAGAACTGTCTGATTCAGGGAGTGATTATGACTTTGGGTGATGCTGCAGAATGTGAGATATTATTCAGCCCTGCCTTTTAATCATTCTTCCTGATTGAAGTCAACGAGAATGAAAACTGGGAGAAATACTTGGCCAGAATGCTCCGACTGTTGGGATTCTCTGTTCTCACCAGCAGTGCACCCTCTTCCTTGGGTTTCCCGGAAGTGTAGGTTGGCTTGAAAGGGAAATCCCATTGACAAGCGGCGGGAGTAGGGAATCCCGCCACCAGTGAATGATGCGTCGCCCAGAAACACACGGCCCCTTATCAACCAACTGATTCACCATAGCCCTGAGTCCAATTCCCACCTTCCCTCCCACAGCCCCCAGCCTCTAATCAATAAGCCATAAATCATGTAGCATTAACAATTTCACCATTTCCTCGGAAGTAAATTTTAAGGTCAAGATTGTTTGGGAAAAGAAACAGTTGTACTTATCCTAGAATGCAAGGCACAGGAGCAGATCATGTGGCCCATCAAATATGTTCAACTATTCAGTACGATCGTGGCTGATCTTGGGCTTCAAATCCATTTTCCTGCTGTTCCCCCATATTCCTTGATTCCCTCAGAGACCACAAATCTATTTGTCCCAGCCTTAAATGTATTCACTGATGGAGCATCCTTAACCATCTGGGCCAGAGATTTCCAAAGGTTCACAACCCTTTGAGTGACACCTTATCGTTATCCTCTGCCTCTGTGTTTTAGATTTTCAGACCAATGGAAAGATCTCTCAACATCCACCCTATCCAACCCCTTTAAAATGTTATAGGTTTCAATGCGGTTGCCTATCATTCTCTTAAACGCCACAGAAAATAGACCCAATTTACTCAGCCTCTCATCCTAGTACAGCCCCCATCCCAGGAACTAATTGTGTGAACCTTGGCTGCACCGCCTCTGATGCAATTATAGGTTGAGCACCCCTCATTCGAAATTCCGAAATTCCAAAATCCAGCCCCTTGTTATTCGACCGCCGACATGATGTCGCAATTGGAAAATTCCAAAAAAACTCTGGGAAGGTTTCCGGGCGATGCACAGGTCCCAACACACCACCCCTCAGTGGGGCTGTTTTGGCGCCAAAATGTCAGTTTGTTTTCAGCAGTCATCATGTCCAGACGTTTCGTGTTTCGTCTTGGGTCCCACCCCTGCTGGATGAGCTACCGCATTCTATAATTTACAGGTATTCCAAAATTCAAAAAATTCCGAAATCTGAGATGCTTTCGACCCCAAGCATTTCGAATAAGGGATGCTCAACCTGTGTATCCTTTCGTAAACGTGGAGATCAAAACTGCACAGGGTATTTCAGATGTGGTCTCACCAAAACTCTGTTCAATTGTCGAAGAACTTCTTTATTCTTATACTCCAATCGTTTGCAATAAAGGACAAGATGCCATTTCTCTTCCTAATTGCTTTTGCGGCTGCATGCTAACATTTTGCCTTCCCTGTACGAGCACATCCAAGTCTCTTTGAAGAGCAACATTAAAGAGTTTCACACCTATTAAAAAATATTCTGATTTTCTGTTCTATCCCTCTGATCAAAGTGACTAACTTCACACTTCCACACGTTATACTTCATCTGCCATTTTATTGCCCACTCATTTAACCTGGCTATGCCCTGTTGCAGCCTCTGTGTCCTCCCTGGAGCTTACCTTTCTGCCTAGCTTGGTATCATGAGCAAACATAGGTATATTACTCAATGTATTTTCATCTAATAATGTAGATTGTAAATAACTGATGCCACAGGACTGATCTTTGTAGCATTCCACTGCGGGATGCTCCATTTTGCTGGCAGCCTGGGGGTTTCCCGACAGTGTGGGGCTGCCCCACAATGGGAAACCCCATTGATAGGCCAGCGTAAAGGAGCATCCCACCGGCGAGGTGAGGCAGAAATGTGGCGCGGTGGGACGGAGCATCCTGCCGCCTGTTTATGTCCACTCTGCTTTCTATCCATTAACCAATCCTCTATCCATACTAATATATAACCTCCAAACCTATAAGCCCTTATTAATCTTTTGTGTGGCACCTTATCAAATGCCTTTTGGAAATCCAGATGTACTACACCTACTAATTCCCTTTTATATACACTTATAGTTATATCTTCAAAAAATTCAAATACATTTGTCAAAAAGAATGTCCCTTTAGTAAAACCATGTTGACTTGTTCAATACTGGGGACCCAAACTATTCACAGTATTCCAGGTGTGGTCTAACTAGTGCCTTGTATAGTTTTAACAATACTTCCCCATTTTCAGATTCTATTCTCTTTGAAATAAAGGCCAGCATTCCATTTGCCTTCCCTATTACCAGCTGAACTTGCATGCAAGCTTTTTGCCATTTATGCCCCACCAAATACCCCCCAAATCTCTCCATACTGAAGCTTTCTGCAGTCTTTCTCCATCTAAATAATATTCAGCGTCTTTATTCTTCCTACCCAAGTGCATAACTTCACAGTGTCCTACATTGTAATCCATCTGCCAAGTTTTTGCACACTCACTTCAGCTGCCTATATCCTCTGTAGACTCTTTGTGCCATCTTCCCTTGCCTTCCCACCTATGTTTTTGTCGTCCACAATCTTGGCAATAATACGTTCAGTCACTTTGTCCAAGTAATTAACATATATTGCAAATAATTGTGGCCCCAGCACGGATCCCCGTGACACTTCACTAGTTCCAAGTTGCCACCCTGAAAATCCCCCTCTTACCCCAACTCTCTGCCTTCTATCAGTTAGCAAATCCTCTATCTATGCTAATATACTACCCCCAACACCATAGGCTCTTATCTTTAGTAACCTTTTGTGTGGTTCCTTAACAAAGGCTTTTTGGAAATCCAAGTATATTACACCTACTGGTTCGCCTTTACCCTGCTCATTACCACCTCAAAGAATTCTAATAAATTTGTCAGGCATGATTTCCCCTTCATGAAGCCATGCTGACGCTCCTTGATAATATTATGTATTTCTAAATGTTCTGCTATTACATCCTTTATAATGGACACTTAACATTTTCTCAATGGCAGATGTTAAGCCGACTGGCCTATAGTTACCTGTTTTTTGTTTCCTTCCCTTTATGAATAAGGATGTTACTTTATCAGTTATCCAATCCTCTGGGACTTTTCCAGAATTTAAGGATGTTTGGAAGATTACTAACATTGCATCCAAACTACTTCTTCTAATATCCTAGGATGCAACCAATCATTTCCAGAGGACCTATCAGCTTTTTGCCCCATTAGTTTCCCTGGTTCTTTTTCTCTGGTGATAGTTATTGGCTTTATTTCTTCCCCTTCCCCTTTTGCCCCTTGATTATTTAATATTTTGGGGATTTTATTGGTGTCTTCCACCGTGAACTGACTGACGCAAAGTATTTATTTAACTCCTCTGCCATTGTCTGGTTCTCCATTATTATTTCCTGGTTCTCCATTATTTTTCGACCAGTCTCCATTTTCTAAGGGGCTTATCTTGGGTCCTCTCTTCCTTCTTAAGCTCTTGCTGTCCATTTTTATATTACTTGCTAGTTTACCCTCAGAATTGAAGCAAGTGGGCAGCACGGTGGCGCAGTGGGTTAGCCCTGCTGTCTCACGGTGCCGAGGTCCCAGGTTCGATCCCGACTCTGGGTCACTGTCCGTGTGGAGTTTGCACATTCTCCCCGTGTCTGCATGGGTTTCGCCCCCACAACCCAAAAGATGTGCAGATTAGGTGGATTGGCCACACTAAATTGCCCCTTAATTGGAAAAAATGAATTGGGTACTCTAAATTTATATTTAAAAAATTTTTTTAAAAAAAGAATTGAAGCAAGTGCGGAATTAGAAACGACGTGTTTCCAGGCGGCGCACCTTCGCTGACGGCAGGATTCATGCCGCTTATCAATGGGATTTCTCATTGAAGCCACCCCATGCCGCAGGGAAACCCGTGGGCAGGAGTGAACTGCCAGTGGGAACAGAGGACCCATCAGCCAGAGAGTTCTGGCCCAAATTTGGGGCCATTTAGAGCTATGCTATTATTGTTATAGGCTTGTGGGAGCATAGATACTCAGCTAGAGGGAATTGAACATCTATTAGGTGAACATAACTGCATTAGCAAAGTATTGACAAGAGCCATGTATTTGAGCATCATTGTGATCAAATTTCAGAAACCAGATTTAGTGACCCTTGGTGAAAACTCCCTTGTTGATTAGGAAAACTGAGGAGAATGGGAAGGTTTCTAGAATAGATCATAGAATTCCTACAGTGCAGAAGGAGGCCATTTGGCCCATCGTGTCTGTACTGGCCCTTACTCCAATAGAGCACCCTACCTAGGCCCAATCCCCACTTCTATCCCCGTAACCCTACCTAACATTTTGGAAATATTAGCATGGCCAATCCACCTAACCTGCACATCTTTGGACTATGGGGGGAAACTGGAGCACCCGGAGGAAACCCACGCAGACACGGGGAGAAAGTGCAAACTCCACACAGGCAGTCACCGGAGGTCGGAATTGAACCCAGGTCCCTGCCACTGTGATGCACCAGTGCTAACCACTGTGCCGCTGTGCCAAATCATATACAACTTAAGCTGAAACAGAAAGTAAGTAAGCAAATAACTTACTTTCCAGTAAAGAAAATGAGGGGCTCAGATAATCTTGTCCAGTCGTTTTACAACCACTGAAGTACATTAGTGTAAACAGAGCCCTGACACTAAGGTGATGTTTCCAATTTTAGTGGAGCATGTAATGACAGATCAGTATCTTGGGTTGTTACTGCTGGCTGTTTACTGGTGTTTAGTTATTCAGTGCATTGTATCCCTGACCTTTGCAGTTAAGCTGCAAGAAGCAGAAACTTGGAAAAAAGATGTATACATTCCCAAGGAACCAGGGTGACTGGAACATTAAAATGATACACGCTGCCTATTTATGGCATCAGCTTCTCTCTGACACTCGTACAGCTAAACCCCAGCAAGGAGTTTACACACCTACAGGAGGTGACGCAAGGATAGAACATTAACAATATAAATAAAAGATAAAAAAAGCCTTCATTTTTAATTGAGTGCCCCCTTGAGAGAAGGAAAAAAGCTGCAACACTGTTTTTTTTGAGGGGCTGACTATTTGATAAAATTAGTCAATGAAAAGCATCACCAGTGAACAATTAATGAACGCGAAGAGGTGTTGACTCATCCTCCCAATTGCCTGCTTCTAACGCCAAAACACAGCAGCTTTGCGGATAAGAAGGCATTAATTCATCTTCATTTGTTAATGTTAATTGGAAGAGCCTGTCAGGGCCTGTAGGTGGGGATTTATTGATGCAGTGGTTGCGATTTAGAGGAGAAGCTCATTAAAACCAACAGCAGTAAAGTATAGCTAAAGTTTGCAGCATCACGGAGAACAAAGCAAGCATGTACACAGTGGCAAATACTTTAATGCTGCTGTATCTTTGGAAGTTTACACGCAAGCAGACTGACAATTAAACTGTTTTAAAGCTGGGAAATGCATCCATAGAATCCCGACAGTGCAGAAGGAGGCCATTCAACACATCGAGCCTGCACCGACCTCTGACTGAGCACCCAACCTAGGCCCACTCCCCCCCGCCCTATCTCCCCAACCCTGTAACCCCACCTAACTTGCATATCTTTGGACTTTCATAGAATCATAGAAATAGAATCATAGAAATGACAGTGCAGATAGTGGCCATTCGGCTCATTGAGTCTGCACTGACTTACTGTGAGAGGAAACCGGAACACCCAGAGGGAACGCATGCAGACACAGGGAGAACATGCAAACACCACACTGTCACCCGAGGCTGGAATTGAACCCAGGTCCCTGGCGCTGTGAGGCCATTTAGAGCTATGCTATTATTGTTATAGGCTTGTGGGAGCATAGATACTCAGCTAGAGGGAATTGAACATCTATTAGGTGAACATAACTGCATTAGCAAAGTATTGACAAGAGCCATGTATTTGAGCATCATTGTGATCAAATTTCAGAAACCAGATTTAGTGACCCTTGGTGAAAACTCCCTTGTTGATTAGGAAAAACTGAGGAGAATGGGAAGGTTTCTAGAATAGATCATAGAATTCCTACAGTGCAGAAGGAGGCCATTTGGCCCATCGTGTCTGTACTGGCCCTTACTCCAATAGAGCACCCTACCTAGACCCATTAGCCTGGCCCTCTGGATTACTAATCCAGTGACAACACCAGTAAGCCACCATCTCTCCCTCCAGATTTTATTGAATTCAAATTTCGCAATCTGCAGTGGTGGGATTCGAACCCAGGTCCCCAGACCATCACCCTGAGCATTACTAGCCCAGTGATAGACACTACACATCGCCTCCTCATTAAGTCCAATAGAAGGGAAAATTGAGCTGCATGTGGAAGTGAGTCGGATCTGATATGACCCATTTTACTACGTTAAAGAGGCTATACTGGAGCAAGTTATTGCTGCAGTTGTTGATATTGTCCATTTTACACCATCACCAAAAGTTACAGCTGCTCCCCACAAGTGAGGACAATATTAGGCATGGCCGAAATAATGATGCCCCCCCCCCCCCCCCCCCCCCGCCCCCCGGCAGATCCCATATTATCAGCTGCATTCCCATGTGAAGAATGATCATTTTGGTGAAATAGTAAGAGCAGTGAAACTCTGTTAGGAGAAAGCACTGCCCACCCATGGCAGACCACAAACAACTAGACTGAAAACTCTCATGAACTTTCTGAAGCTTAAATTCCAGCTTTTTAGTGACTGTATTCATGAGTCAGTGCATCAATTTTAATTCTCGTCCTTGTTTTCAAATTCCTCCATGGCTTCACCTCTCCCTACCTCTGTAATTTCCTCGAGTTAGGAGTCCGAGATCTTTGCACTTCTCCAGTTGCCACTGATTTGAATCGCTCCGCCGACTGCAGCCATGTTTTCAGCTGCCTGGGCCCTAAGCTCTGTTCCCTCCCTTAGCCTTGCTACCTCAGCCATCTCATTTTAAGATGCTGTAAACCTATCTCTTTGATCTATCCTAATAACTCCGTATGTGGCTCAGTATCAGATGCCTGTGAAGCAAGCACCTGATTATGTTTTACTTTGTTTACGGCCACGTGTAAATACAAGTTAATGTTGTTGAATGTCCTTAGAACGGGGAAATACTATTTATGTTGAACACAATGCACTGAAACAAGCAACTAAACTGCAGTAGAGAGCCTGGCTTAGACGGAGAAGTTCAAAACATGGCTGCTGCTTTGGGTGACTGTGCTGAACAGAACGATGATTGCAGATCAAGTGAAATCAGCGTTCTGGAACTAAATGGCGACACTCTGAGGCCTTTGCCCTGCTACAGTCACTCACACGAGAAAAAACGAACCTTGAGATGGGTGAAGCAACATCTGCATTTGGCTTGACGGTGCAGTAGAAATATCTCAGGAATTCACCAAGAGTGAATTTCCTGCCTCATTTCAGAGATGGATAACAGTTCATCCGTTCCTCCATAGACCAGTTGTTTGCTCTGCTCCCATTTTGCTCAGTTACAGGTGGATGTGAGGACATTCTGCCCACACTATACCTGCTACTGTGTTTTTTTGACAGCAGCCGCTGATTTAAAAATAGGTATACTTATTGGAGTGCGAACAATAGGGGATAGCAGTATTGCATGCAAAGAATGCAAACATGTTCCTGACATCCATCACTGCGGTGGTGGACAGGAGGGCATTACATTTTATAAGTGTGGTGAACGTATTGTATTAACCATTCACCATGTGTGTTACTATATCATGCTGTTGCCCATGTGGGCTCCACCTATGGACCATTGTACGATATTACATGGAATGTATCAGGTTGGTGCCCTTGTGGGACCGCCCCTTGAGGGGAGGTATAAAGAGCAGCAGCCCTGTAGGCGGCTCTCAGTAGCAGAGCAGTCGCAGGCAGGCACTGTTCTAGTCGATTAAAGCCACAGTTAACATCTACTCTCTGTTTCGCGTGAATTGATGGTCGCATCAATGTAATTGACTACACCACCACATGGAATCGGCCCTTAAACCTGACCGAATGGAACTCGACCCACAAGCCACGGAGGCCAAAGAGATTTTTTTGCACTGGCTCTGCTGTTTCGAGGCCTACCTCGCCGCCTCCTCCTCGCCTTCCATCTCCGACGATCAGAAGCTGAGCCTCCTTCACACCTGGGTGAGCCATCGAATCTCTGTACAACTCGAGGAAGCCTCCACTTATGCAGATGCCCTCGTGATACTGAAGCGCCTATACGAAAGGCCAGTGAACGAGGTGTACACGCAACATCTCAATACTCACCGCCAACGCCCTGGGTAATCGCTGGAGGAGTACCTACGCGACTTCAAAGTCGTCGCGCAAAGTTGCAACTACCAGGCCGTTACAGCTACTGAACATATGGACCTCGTCGTCTGGGACACCTACGTGGCTGGAGTCAGGTCCAACTACGTGAGACAACGTCTACTCGAGAAAGGTGCCCTCGACCTGGAGGAGACGGTAAAGCTAGCCTCCTCCCTAGAAGCAGCGTTCCAAAGCCTCAACGCATTCCCGTCTGATCACACGACCCCCTCATGGGCCCTCGACCAGAGAGTACCCCAGGCCTGTGCCGCGCAGCTGCCCGCCAACACGGGGGGCTACCCTGCTACTTCTGCGGCCAACATCAGCACCCCAGGCAACGCTGCCCGCTTCGGGACGTGAACTGCAGCGACTGTGGTAGAAAGGGACATTTCGCTAAAGTTTGCCTGGCCAGGTCCAAATCCTCAAAATCACAGGCCCGACTCTCAGACTCACAGGCCTGCAGACCCCGCAATGTGGCTGCGTGCCTGCCGGCACCCCCACCCCCCCCCCCCCCCCCCCCCACCCCCGGACGTGTCATCGGCCTCGTGTTGTCCTTGGGGCAGCCATCTTGAGGCTCACACAACATGCGCAACTCACGGGGGCTGCCATCTTGGCCATCGTTGCCCACACAGCCCGCCCCGTGCGACTCATGGGGGGCTGCCATCTTGGACGCCATCTTCCTCGACGCCCGACACGTGCGACCGACGGGGGCAGCCATCTTGTGACCACCCTAGCACCTCCGACCACGCCGGCTACCCGCAACTCAGCGCAGTCACCCTTGATCAGTCGCGACCCAAACACCTCCGGAGCTCCATGATGACCGTCCGGATAAATGGACACGAAACGCCTTGCCTGTTTGCCTGTTTGACTCTGGGAGCACGGAGAGCTTCATCCATCCAGACATGGTAAGGCGCTGATCGCTCCCAATCTTCCCGGCGCATCAAACCATCTCCCGCTTCTGGGTCGCACTCGGTGCATCTCCGGGAGTGCACTACCGTAACCCTTGCAATACAGGGCGCTGAGTATGCCAATTTTAAGTTATATGTACTCCCCGACCTCTGCACTCCTCTCCTGTTGGGACTGGACTTCCAGTGCAACCTCAGGAGCCTAACCCTGAAGTTCGGCGGGCCCCTACCCCCACTCACCGTATGTAGCCTCGCGACCCTGAAGGTCAATCCTCCCCCGCTCTTCGCAAATCTCACCGCCGACTGTAAGCCAATCGCCACCAGAAGCAGGCGGTATAGCATCCAGGACAGGACTTTCATCCATTCCGTGGTCCAGCGACTCTTGCGGGAGGGGATCATTGAGGCCAGCAATAGCCCCTGGAGAGCTAAAGTGGTGGTCGTCAGGACCGGGATAAAGACCCAGATGGTTGTAGACTACAGCCAGACCATAAACCGTTAAACGCACCTTGATGCGTACCGCCTTCCCCGGATCGCAGACATGGTTAACCAGATCGCACAACCGGGTGTTCTCCACGGTAGATCTGAAGTCTGCATAGCACCAACTCCCAATCCGCCCGGAAGACCGCCACTACACGGCCTTTGAGGCAGACGGCCGCCTCTTCCACTTCCTCCGGGGTCCCCTTCGGCGTCACAAACGGCGTCTCGGTCTTCCAAAGAACGAAGGACTGAATTGTGGACCAGTGCGGGCTGCGGGCCACATTTCCGTACTTGGACAACGTCACCATCTGCAGCCACGACCAGCAGGACCACGATGCCAACCTCCAGAGATTTTCTAAATCGCCCAAACCCCTAACCTCACTTACAACAAGGAGAAATGCGTTTTCTGCACAACCAGACTAGCCATCCTTGGCTACATCGTGGAAAACGGAGTTCTAGGACCCGACCCCGACCATATGTGCCCCCTCCTGCAACTCCCCTTTCCCCACTGCCGCAAGGCCCTGAAAAGGTGCGTCGGGTTCTTTTTCTATTACGCCCAGTAGGTCCCCAACTATGCAGACAAAGCCCGCCCACTAATCAAGGCCACCATCTTCCCACTGGCGGCCGAGGCCCGCCAGGCCTTCAGCCGCATCAAGGCACATATTGCCAAAGCCGCGATGCGCACGGTGGACGGGTCTGTCCCCTTCCAAGTGGAGAGCGACGCGTCAGAGGTCGATCTCGGCGCCACCCTCAACCAAGCAGGCAGACCGGTAGCATTTCTTTCACGTACCCTCAACGCCTCCGAAATTCAACACTCTTCGGTCGAAAAAGAAGCCCAAGCCATCGTGGAAGCTGTGCAGCACTGGAGGCACTACCTCGCTGGTAGGAGGTTTACCCTCATCACCAACGGTCGGTAACGTTCATGTTTGATAATACGCAGCGGGGCAAGATCAAGAATGATAAGATCTTGAGGTGGAGGATCGAACTCTCCATCTATAATTCCCGTACCAGCCTCCCCGAATAGGCGCCGGAATGTGGCGACTAGGGGCTTTTCACAGTAACTTCATTGAAGCCTACTCGTGACAATAAGCGATTTTCATTTTTTCATTTCATATAGTATATCGTCCTCGGAAGCTAAACGAGCCCCCAGATGCCCTGTCCCGCAGCACGTGCGCCAGCGCGCAAGGTGACCGACTCCAGGCTATACACGACGACCTCTGCCACCCTGGGGTCACCCGGCTTCCCCACTACATCAAGGCCCGCAATCTGCCCAACTCCACCCAGGAGGTCAGAGCCATGACCAGGGACTGCCAAATCTATGCTGAGAGTAAGCCGCACTTCTATCGACCGGATAAGGCCCACCTGGTAAAGGTATCCTGGCCCTTTGAGCGCCTTAGTATCGATTTCAAAGGGCCCCTCCCCTTCACCAACCGCAACACGTATTTCCTCAACGTCGTTGACGAGTTCCCGCGCTTCCCCTTTGCAATATCCTGCCCCGACATGACCGCGACCACCGTCATTAAAGCCCTGCATAGTGTCTTCACCTTGTTCGGTTTCCCCACGTACATTCACAGTGACCGGGGCTCCTCGTTTATGAGCGCCAAACTGCGTCACTACCTGCTCGGTAAGGGCATCGCCTCGAGCAGGACTACCAGCTATAACCCCCGGGGAAACGGGCAGGTGGAGAGGGAGAACGTGACTGTCTGGAAGGCCGTCCTCCTGGCCCTACGGTCTAGGAATCTCCCAGTTTCCCACTGGCAGGAGGTCCTTCCTGATGTGCTCCACTCTATCAGGTCCCTCCTTTGCACGGCCACAAACGAGGCCCCCCATGACCGCCTGTTTGTTTTCCCTAGGAAATCCACCTCAGGGGCCTCGCTTCCGTCCTGGCTGAAGACACCGGGGCGCGTCCTACTCCGCAAACACGTCAGGAGCCATAAGTCCGAACCCATGGTCAAGAAGGTCCGACTCCTTCACACCAAGCCCCAGTACGCATACATAGAACAGCCCGACGGCTGACAGGATACAGTTTCCCCCTGGGACTTGGCACCCGCACCGCCACTACCACCGCCACCCAAATTACCCTGCCCAACCTACACTGACCAGCGTACCCACCCCTACATGGCACCCACACACCCTCCTGCCCCCCTCCCCCTATCACCGACCACAGGAACAAAGCTCCAGAAGAGACACTCCCGGAGGCCACGTCTGTCCCCGCACTGGCAGCTTCACCACCCATGCCCGCACGGATGAGTTCGACACCCGGGCCAGCTGCAATATCAGAGCTTTGGTGATCACAGCGCATGATACAGGCGCTGGACAGCCTGAACCTGTGAACCCTTCACCCCTGCCGGACTCAATATTTCAACAGGGGGTGAATGTGGTGAACGTATTGTATTAATCATTCACCATGTATGTTATTGTATTATGCTGTTGCCCATGTGGGCTCCACCTATGGACCATTGTACGATATTAGATGGAATGTATCGGTTGGCGCCCTTGTGGGCTCCGCCCCTGACTCCGCCCCTTGAGGGGAGGTATAAAGAGCAGCAGCCCTGTAGGCAGCCCTCACCAGCAGAGCAGTCGCAGGCAGGCACTGTTCTAGTCGAGTAAAGCCACAGTTTACATCTACTCTCTGTTTCGCGTGAATTGATGGTCGCATCAATAAGGCAACCTGTCTGGTGATCAGTTGCACTCTGCAGTCCCATAAACATTGATATTGGAAAATAACATTGAGATTTGCCTTGATCTGCTGTCATCGTTCTGTTCACCACAGTCACCCAAAGAAGCAGCCATGTTTTGAACTGCTCCATCTAAGCTAGGCTCTCTAGTGCAGGAACATCTACTGAACATATTGAAATTAGTCTGACCCATTGGGAATGCACCAGAGCAGAAAGTCACGCCCACTGAATGAACTTGATGATGAAGTCCAAAACCTTCCGAAATGGAGAGAAACTGCCGGATCAATTTCCATCCCTGATGTGCGTTAGGACTTGAGGAAGTCCTTGCAGATGCACATTTGCTATACTTAGACAGGAAAATCTAATTGCCAGTTGTGCCAGGGTACCAGGCTGGAAATGCCAAGGTGCCCAGGTGGCAGGTGAGTGCCAGAGTACCACCCTGCCCTGTCCCCAACCGCCCAGGGGTCCCTTGTACTCTGCGAGGCCACCGAGGTGTTGTTACACCTGGTCCACGTTTGTGTGGACCAATACTAAATGGCCCCGAGTGAGGTCTTGCAGAAGCCAAATATATTATTTAACTATGCAGATCTGGATCTCGGCCAGAGGGCACCAAGCGGATCGAGCCAGGTGACTCACGATCGGCCCAGTGCGGAGTCTGGTTGGGGGCCCTCCCGGGGTTCACCCAGCGTGCCCTGTACACGATCGCTGAATTGCGATGAATAAGTCAGCTGAAGTTCCAGGCACAATGGAACCCCCACATTATTTACCACCCCGGCCAATGATGTTCACCCCCATCCCCTGATAGACTATGAGGGAAGTGTCTTCAGTTCATGCTGCACTGGAATTAGGACTTGACCTCCTGACTCTGCTCAGCCTGCATCCCTGCTGGAGTCAGCATCGGGAGGTGCAAAGGCTCTTGTGTAAAATGGCAAGTGAGCAAATTCAATCACAGTCCGCATTGTCTCTCAGACACTGATTGGATGATCTGGGCCAAATTGTAAAGATTCTGGTTTTGAATTTACTTTAAATTTGCTTTTTACAAAAGTGAACCTCTAGCTTGAGTGCCCAGAACTGATTAAAAACCTCACCACACCCATGTGGAAATCCTTTACTTATTTTATTAACAGATACATCCAAAATAACTTTGCACATTACCACCCTCATAATGTACTGTGCAAGTTCCAGGTATAATGCACTGTGCAAGTTCCAGGTATAATGTACTGTGCAGGTTCCAGGTATAATGTACTGTGCAGGTTCCAGGTATAATGTACTGTGCAGGTTCCAGGTATAATGGACTGTGCAGGTTCCAGGTATAATGTACTGTGCAGGTTCCAGGTATAATGGACTGTGCAGGTTCCAGGTATAATGTACTGTGCAGGTTCCAGGTATAATGTACTGTGCAGGTTCCAGGTATAATGGACTGTGCAGGTTCCAGGTATAATGTACTGTGCAGGTTCCAGGTATAATGGACTGTGCAAGTTCCAGGTATAATGGACTGTGCAGGTTCCAGGTATAATGTACTGTGCAGGTTCCAGGTATAATGTACTGTGCAGGTTCCAGGTATAATGTACTGTGCAGGTTCCAGGTATAATGGACTGTGCAGGTTCCAGGTATAATGTACTGTGCAGGTTCCAGGTATAATGGACTGTGCAGGTTCCAGGTATAATGTACTGTGCAGGTTCCAGGTATAATGTACTGTGCAGGTTCCAGGTATAATGTACTGTGCAGGTTCCCGGTATAATGCACTGTGCAAGTTCCAGGTATAATGTATTGTGCAGGTCTGTGGTATATTCAAATCATTTAAATACAATAAGAAAATGATTCCAACGTGGAAATGACCTAGCGAGATAACCCTGAATGGGTTTTTAATATGTTTGCAAGAATTTTGTTAACATAGAACATACAGTGCAGAAGGAGGCCATTCAGCCCATCGAGTCTGCACTGACCCACTTAAGCGCTCACTTCCACCCTATCCCTGTAACCCAATAATCCCTCCTAACCTTTTGGACACTAAGGGCAATTTAGCATGGCCAATCCACCTAACCTGCACATCTTTGGACTGTGGGAGGAAACCGGAGCACCCGGACGAAACCCACACAGACACGGGGAGAACGTGCAGACTCCGCACAGACAGTGACCCAGCCAGGAATCGAACCTGGGACCCTGGAGCTGTGAAGCCACAGCGTCTGAATTAAAATAACAAAGGAAGGAATTTCACCCCAATGTTTTGAGTCTTCATATGTTATTGACACTTCGACGCAATTTCAGTACCTTTTCCGAAGTTCCGGAATTAAGAAAACCCATAATAAGCAAATTGTTATAGCTGGAGCCAACACTTCCAAATTGCAGGATTTTTTCCAGCTCCCGCTTTAGACTGGAAACCCTATTCGCAGTCTATGACTCTGGTTTAACATTCTCAGGCAGATTATATTGTAAAGACTATGTTAAAGAGCCATGTCACCTTGTAAAGGGTATTGCAAACACTTCACCAGCTCTGTAAACACATGAGTGTGCAGTGGCGCGACTGCTGATATATTGATATTGTTCTGCTGGTAATCGTGGCTGCCAGTACTAATTTTTAAAGTTTAATTTAAAACTAACACTGTAAGGAAAGTAATGAATTGCTGTGCTGCTACATAACAACTAAAACATTTCTCTTGTATTTTTTTCCTGTGGTTTTCCTGTACTCCCTCAGTGCTTTCCCCGTACATGCACAATTGGCTAAATGCAGTAAAGAAATGTGTGCAAACAAACTGTTAAATTCCAGGGGGATATTATGAACAATACCCTTTTTTTCACTTCTAATTAACATCTATTCGCATCAATTTTCTTCAGCCTTCTTCTCCTTTCAAAACAACTGGTATTAAACATCTTCGTTAACACAATATGTGAACGCAAGGTATAAACCTCTGGGAGTACACACTCTTGGTTAAATAAATTCTTCACGATGCTTGCAGTACTTGCATTAATATCCCAAGCTTTGCTAAAATATTTGAACAAGTATTTGGAACAGGTATTTTACTTAATTGAGAAAGCCAGGAAGAGAGAGTACGTCCCTCCAGCCAGCGAAAACGGGGCCAGGGTGAGTAAGGGGCTCACCCAGTGGGTGTACAAAACTGATCAACACTGAGACTTCGGGGAATAGGAGGAATTTAAATGCAAAACCGCTGGGGTAAATTCTCACAGCACCCAATGTTTCCAATTTCCAAGGGATATCTGCCACTGCCACAGTGACCTCTCACCCGACCGACCAAGAGTATTTTTGGCCCACATGCCTTTCACTCGTAGTTCTGAATTGCTTCACCACGTAATGGCGAACGTGCCTATTCTACAAACTGTCTCCGCAATGTGAAACTTAGAGAAATAGTTAAGGTTGCAGTAATGACTGCATGTTGTACAATGTAATTAGAATATTTAATTCAAGCAAGCTTTACGGGGAAGTGTATTCCACTTTCTATTTCCATACAGAGTTGAAATTAAACCGGTTGAGGAGAGCAATTCACTGCTGGATGAGGCATGGAATAATAATTGAGTCTGGAGCCATAGCTGGATGAAATAAATATAATTAAGTTATAAAACTGCCTGGACTAGTTTGTCGGGCCACTGTAGAGAGTTGATTATCTAGAGGTTTACAATGAATCACTACTCATCAAATGACACTCTTCATTGACGGATTTTTCCATGTTTTTTTTATTAGATTATTGACTTGTCCAACCATTCCCTTCCTGTATCCGAACATCTCTGGTATTAAAATGGGTTCTTGGAGACAACAGCCAGTCCAGTGAGCATTGTCTTCTGATCCCATATTGTCCAGACAATCTTAGGAGCTACTTCAATACTATTGACAGATTCTGGAAGAAATGCGAGGAAGCAGCAGCAAAGATTAGGCAGAATTACCAGTCAGCGTAACTGGATATAGCCCAGCAAGTATAAAGCTTCTCAGAGCTCACATTGTATCTACTTCTTCAGTTCACGCCAGCAGCCGATTTCAGAGGTTTTTAAATTCAGGCTGTGGAGTAGATTATTCAGGTTTTTCAAGGCATTTAGCCAGCATGAAGACTCCACACTGTGACTCTCAAATCCAGCTGGTACAGAATTAGTGGCACACTGCACATACCTCTCATTTAGATGAACAGTCTCCAGTTCTGCCCACCGTAAATGGCATAGCATAAATGTTGGCGGATAAGTCGACCTTTGAAGCCTCAAAAAATCCCTTAAAAAACGGGAATTGACTTATACGCTGAATATAATAGTGAACCATGGGTATGGGTGGTCACCATTTTGAATGTCATCGGCTTCTGACGTAAACATACCTTCACAGACCGTCATTACACAGCCGGTATCACCCGCTTGATCTCTTGCGAGTATAATATGTCATGGCTGAAAAGAGGGGTCGTCTTGTTTTCCGAATATATGCAGGAAGTATGGGGCACAATTCAATTAAGAGGAAACAAAGTTCCATAGCGAGCACATTTAACCGGGTGTATCCCGGCACATGGATACACATGGCTATAAAACACCAACCACATTAGATAAGGGGCCTAGGGAGGGAACGCGTGGCCAAGGCCACATGTTCCTCCGTTTTGCCAAACATGGTCCTGACGTGGTGGACCTTGTGGTGGGCCAAGGGGATAACTCCTTAAGAGAGTTGCCCCCACAATGCAAAGCATGAGTATGTGCCCACCACACCCCCATCAGACCCACCAGAACCCCCCCAATTGGAGAGACCCCCACCAGCGACCCGCCCAATTAAAGAGATCCCCTTAAAGAGACCCCCACCAGAGACCACCTAATTAGAGAGAATCGCACCTGTGCAATACACCTGTTGGCTCAGGCAGAGGGAGCAGCACTTGTTAATTCAGTAAAGAGGAAAACAGTCAACTGTTCAAACCCCCTCAGATCTTTGCAAGCCATTCATTCATTTCTCTGTGATATTGCTTTTCCTGTACTGTGATTGACAGCTTCCACACAGACCCAGCTGTTTGCATTGTTTCATTCATCTCCTCCATTCACCCTTGAGTGCCTTTCAAGTACCCAGCTGTGAAACTAACCACAATGTTTATAAACATCTCACTATGATTGACAGCCCCTGGACCACATCAAAGACAGTTCAATGCTTTCTGCAGAGAAAAAGAGGAAAGGAGAGCATTTAAAGTACTTAACTGGTTCGTTGCCGTTGACATTTTGAGCGGGCAGTCCGATAGCGGGATTCCCTAGAGAATCCGTTGCACTCCTCACCAGGCGTAAATTCGCATGGTTGAGAATTTGGATTCACTTTCTGATTTGCGCTCCCAGCTTGAGCGCAAATCAGGTGCAATTCAGCTTCGGAAGGAGAACATCGGATTGGTTTCTCTGTCGCCTGACGCCGATTTTGTAATCGGTAATCGGGTGGAGAATCCCTTTTTACGATGGAATTGGGGGTGCCGCCTGTTTTTGCATGCTCCACCCCCTCCAAAACGGTGTCATCGAGGAGTGCGCCACACGCCTTTGGGATGGGTGCTAGCCCCTCACTGATCGGAGGATCGGTGCTGGGGCGCCGCCGATTTGTTTGACGTAAAATGCGACAGACATAGCCTGAAAATCGGAGACTCCAGCCCATAGTTTCCCAAACAGAGAATCCTACCCTACAGGTCCAGTTCTGGGAAAAAGATAGTGCCTGCTGAGTAAGAATTCTGGGAGACCACCTACTTGGGATTTTTGTTAATCAGTGAATAGCAGATTAAAAACTATGACGAGCTATGCAGTATGTTTTTATTTTATTGTTACACTCATCCTGTTTCTATTCCTGTTGTGATTATGCTCCAAGTGGTTGACAGGATGGGAAATTGTCATTTTGGCCTTCATTGGCCAAAAGTTTTATTCCTCTGAAAGGTTCAAAAGGGGTCAAATGGACAAAAGGGTATATATACATCAGCAGAATCTAGCCGATTGTGAAATAAAACATATAATTAATGAAGGCCCAAACCATGTGAGAATGCCACTGCCACAGAGTCAAGCTGGATACCAACTTGTTGAGGACATAAGCATGTGTGCTGTTAATACCCAGTGAGTTAACGCAGAGCAGGAAGATCATCATTTGCTGCCAGTAGTGCCGTGTTGGAGCTCAATGCTCGAGCTAACATTCCTTTATAACCCTGCCCTACTGAACATGTGTGAAATCACAGAAAAGAACGCACCCCCTAGCTACAATTTGCAGGTTTCTGGCTGTTGTGACTCCTGACAGTATCCTGCAAATGCTCTGAGGCTTCTGGTCATGTGGTAACCCACCCAGCCCGCCCCACTCGACACCTTCATATCCCAGCAATATCATCAGGGGGATGGGCGTGGCCATGCTCAATCACCAGCCCACCAGGTGTTGGCACTCCTCAGTGCATTCCTTTGAAGCAAGCCCCATAGCAGAGGAAGCAAGGGATCAGCCCCAAACAAATGACATATACACCGCTGCCACTGGAGCCCTCCCAGGCACACAGCCGCTCTCAGAGTAAAAGCTTTACCAGTGACACTCTCAGCTTGTCTATCCCTGAGGATCATGAGATGTCTCCAAGCCCTGCCTGCCTACCGTGTCCCTGATCCCATCCATCCCATCCCCGACCAGGAAACATGACCAGCTCCCTGTCACAACCTGTGTATAGAACCCAGGCTCCACATCACACTGCAGCTAAGCTCCCAGCAAATGCACACATCCCTCTCTCACCCCTATCTGTCGGACCTGCCCACACACCAATCTCTTAGCTTAGAGTCACATGCCTACAGAATATGAACGTCTCCACGATACAACCAGTTGCCACCCTTCTGGCAGAACACAAGGCTCACCCAGTGAGGGGACCAACAGTAGACCTCACTGGGAGAAACAGGACAGGGTCCACAGAGCCTCTTGCTAACACCGGTCACAGCAGTCAGCGGTACTCCAGGCTGCAGGGATGGGCTTTGAGGATAGCGGATCCCCACGTCACAGGCCAGCTGCCAGTCATTGATAGAACAGGAATGCAGTGCGGACTACATCATCTCAAAGGGGCAGTGGTGGTTGGTGTGGAACCATGTTGAGGGTGGCGCAGCAGTACAATTCGGTGACCACGTTACCTGGTGACATTGTCAAAGGAATCCTTATCTTGCTGAAATGCTCTGTGCATGATGGCACAATGGTTAGCACTGCTGCCTCACAAACACCAGGGATCCAAATTCAATTCAGGCCTTGGGTGACTGTCTGTGTGGTGTTTGCATGTTCTCCCCATGTCTGCATGGGTTTCCTTTGGCCCACAGTCCAAAGATGTGCAGGTTAGGTGGATTGGCCATGCTAAATTGTTCCTTGGTGTCCAGGGATTATGCAGGTTGGGTGGGGCTCCAGGGATAGGGCAAGGAAGTGATCTTGGATAGGGCACTCTTTCAAAGGGATGGTGCAAATCCGATGGGCTGAATGGCCTCCTTCAGCACATAAGAATTTTATGGTTCTATGGCCTCTTCCCGCTCCACCCTCAGAGACATGGATTTTGGACTACAACCAGCAATGCTAGCTAGTTACCTGCTGCTGCTGTCGTCACAGATGCACAGTGGCAAGAGTACCAGGGCCAGCCCAGGGAGGACGTTGCATGAGAGGAGCATACCGCAGAACAGCAGGAGCAAACTGGCGAGGCTCAAGTGGCGGCTGTCCACCAGGCCAAGGAGGAGGTACGAAGGCGGTGCCACATCAGGCCACGTGTATCCTATTGGCCCCTGCCCTTTGAGGAACTGCCAGACCATGTGTGACAGACCACACCGACTCCAGCTCACCAGGGGGACCAAGTGCCACTTGTGCCAGATGGTGGCGCAGCCCCCCCGACTTCAACACACACCACCCAAGCCAAAGCTATCTTTCCTGAGCCTCTAACCTTTCCCTGTTTCTTAGTCCTTCCACTTCTTCCCTCTGGTCTGGTTTGTCAGGATAGTGGGAGTTGTGCACAGACGGAGGATGATGATGACTCACTGTGAGATAAGCTCTGATGCTCCTCATCGTTTGACAAAGTCTGACTCCTGGCTTTAACATACCACTGTCGCCCGAGTGATTCCTGCATGTGTGCTAATAATTCCTTCTCGTGTATCTTGGGACGAGGGTAAGGCTTGCAGGAGATGGTGAACGGTAGGGACTCACTCGCTGAGGATGCTGTCATACAAGGCAGGTCACACTGCTGCCCCTGTGCCCCGCCAGTTCTCGATGAGGGTGTCACCATATGGAACATTCATGCATCATAATGACATGTTACCCTGTTCTACCCACTGCCCAGCCAGTGTCAGGTGGGGGGATTTGGGGGGGCTCAGGTGTTTCACAGCCTCCCTTGGGGTACTCGCTGGCCCCCGGGATACTCCATGGGATGGAGGGGGAAGCCGTAGTGAGCTCTGAAGGACCCACCATCACCTGGCATTACCAGTCCTGCAGGCCCACTCTCACTGAACCATAGTGTCACTGCCCTAAGCCATGGGACACTCAGACTGGGTCATGTCCCACACCCAGTGGGCCATGTCCATCTTAAACTCAGTCAAGTCCCTCTGTGCCTGTGACATGTTCCTCTGTGACTGGCTATGGTAATTCAGCACCCGGCCAATACTCTTGATGCCCGCAACCATGAGCCTTTGTGAATGGACTAAGCTCTGGAGCACCGTAGCAATGTCCATCTGTACCCAGGCCTGTGACTGGGCTCGCCTGTCCTGAGCCTCAGCCATGGACAGCACAGTGTGACCCAAACCTTGGACACCCTGACACATGGCACCAACATCTTTCCCCAGGCCTTCCACCATAACGGCCTCTTTTTCAGTGTTGGCCTGGGTGCTATGTACTGCACCATCTCCTGCAGCTGAAGGTGAGTGGACTCCTCCAGTGGTACTTGCAGGCCCTGGAATGTTGTTGACACTTTCTCCTGTACATTCTGGCTCTGAATCTGCATCTGCACCAGTGATGGGATCATCATTTCTGGGGCGCTACATCTATTTGAACAACAGCTGTGCTCTGGGATTGGCTACTCCTACGACTATTCGCTCACTCGGGAGTTCCTGCCTCCTCCACCTGATGCTCTGCATCATTTGGGTGGTGCTTACCTGGGGTCTGATCACTAGCATCACCTACTGATGTGAGAGTCTCTGTGATGGTGGATTGTGCAAGTGAAAGCAGTGCCAAGACATCGGGGCCTTCCCCGGAGACGTGTTCCAGGGTGTTCTGAGGGTCTGGATGGGGGGCAGCCACACCGAATGGCCCGGCGTTGTCTGATTGGGATCCTGCGGGAAAAAAGACATGGGGTGGGATCTTGGGAAGGACTGGTCTGTGGGAGAGGGGTGACTCACTTGCTATAGGGACATCACCTGAGCTGCTCGAAGGAGGGCGTTCATCTTCTTACAGCATTGCATGCCAGTCCTCTTGGTGGAGTTGGTAGCACTCACAGCCTCTACCACCTCATCCCAGGCCTCATTCAGAACCACGGGCTTGAGTCTCTGCCCCACCTGTATGACACTCCTTTCCTCACTGGCATCCATTATGCGTTCAATGTCAGCAACCAGGAACGTTGGTGCTGGTCTTTGTGCAGCCATCTTGACTGAAATAATAGTCTGTGCTGAATGGAGCGCTTAAAAGCTGCCCATCTTGTCAGCTCTGAACGTGATGCACATTGGCTGCATGCTGGCTCATTTGCATAACACGCATCGCTCCTTGCCAGCGCCCCGAATGGCAACATGCAGTTACCATGATTCTCCACCGGTGGCAGTCTCCAGAACGGAGAATCAAGGCTAAAATAATAAAGAACAAAGAACCACACAGCACAGGAACAGGCCCTTGGTGCTTCAGAATTCCACCCCCCCACCATCGCATATGATAACTGACAGCAGTTTTGAGGCTCAAACATTTTGACTACCAAGCCTGCAGAATTTCGCATCTAGATCATATATAAGTGAATCAATCCAGTTTATTATCTTGACAAAAATTATTTCTAAGGAATAATATACATTCTGATTATTTCTATTCTTCATGGCGATGACAAAATAAGGTAAATTTAGGTAGATAACCGGAGGGAAGTCCTCATCAGCTACAATCCAGCACAAGTGGACCTCGGCAGCTTGCATTTATATAGAATCTTCAGTGTATTAAAATGCTCCAAGGGACATCACAGGAGCTTTATAAAGCAAAATTGAAGGCTGAGCCACGTAAGACAATGTTAGGGCAAATGGCCAAACACCTGGTCCATTAAGTAAGGAATTGCAGAGCTTAAGGCTTTGGCAGCTGAAGGGTCAGGCCAGAATTGGATGAGTACAGATACCTTGTGTTAGGATACTGAACCAGGCCCCAACATTTGTAGGATACCGAAGTAGACCCCAACATTTGTTAATCCATAAAACTGTGAAGAAAGGATACTTCACCCCATGAGTGATTACTCTGACCAATAAGTATCTTATACATTCAAACCAACTTTAGTTTCTGCACAAAATTAACCACATTAACATCAAACAAAATAGCTTTACAATTATCAGTTAAACAGTTCTTAAACGCAAGGAAAATCTTATTATCTATACCTGCTACTAACTCCAGTTAAGCAACTCAATACAGTTTAAATGCCACTTATAAATAAAGTTATCAAACTGATTACTTGCTTAGTTGCATCAAGATATTTTGATAGAGAGACCCTTTCAGGAGCTTAACCAGTATACTAACAACTTAAAATCCTTCTGTCTATCAAACTCAAATCCTATGGCAAATTGCAAAACTGGAAACAGATCTGGCTCCTCTGAAATCATCTGCATTCCACTAAGATGTCACATGACCTGCTGAGCTAGGATTAAATCTAACTATTCATAAGTGATCTACTATCCAGAGAATCTCCAGCATTCATAACAATGCTCCATTAACCCTCTATATGTAAACAAGTAAATGGTTAGAATCAATCTTGACCTCACATTTTAGACTCCTTAACTACAGCTTCAGCAGAGACTCAGCCTGGATACCTTAACCTAGATTCTTTAATGACAGTACTGCCACAATATAAAATATAATATATAACAATTTCTACATTTATCACACTCGACAGGAGAAGAATGAAGAGATAGGGAAGTGTGAGGCCCGTAGGGATTTGAAAACAGGATAAGAATTTTAATATCAAGACTTTGCCTGCCCAACAGCCAATGTGACTCAGCAAGTACAGGGTTTAAATTGGACCTGGCATGAGTAAAGACACGGGCAGCAGAATTCTGGATGAACTCCAAGTTTATGGAGGGCAGAATGTGGGAGACCCCGTAGAAACATAGAAATGTGGAAAATAGGTGGAGGAGTAGACCATTCGGCCCTTCGAGCCTGCACCACCATTCAGTATGATCATGGCTGATCATGCAAACTCAGTATCCCACTCCTCCTTTCTCTCCTTACCCCTTGATCCTTTCAGCCACAAGGGCCATGTCCAGCTCCCTCTTGAATATATCCAATGGACTGGCACCAACAGCTTTCTGTGGTAGAGAATTGCACAAGTTCAGAACTCCCTGAGAGAAGAGGTTCTTCCTCATCTTAGTCCTGAATGGCTTACCCCTTATTCTCAGGCTGTGCCCCCTAGTTCCAACATCAGGAACATTCTTCCCGCATCTAGCCTGTCCAGTCCCATCAGGATTTTATATGATTCTATGAGATCCCCTCTCATTCTTCTAAACTCCAGTGGGTACAAGCCCAGTTGATCCAGTATTTCTTCATTTGCCAGTCCTGCCATTCGGGAATTAAACTGAACCTTCACAGGCCACCCTCAATAGCAAGAATGTCCTCCCTCAAACTAGGAGAACAAAACTGCGCACAATACTCAAGGAATGGTCTCACCAAGGCCTTGAATAACTGCAGCAAGACATCCCTATTCCTACACTCAAATCCTCTCGCTATGAGGGCCAGCATACAATTAGCTTTCTTCACCACCTGCTGTACTGACATGCCAACCTTTAGCGACTGTTGCACCATGTCACCCAGGTCTCGATGCACTTCCCCTTTTCCTAAACTGCCACCATTCAGATAATAATCTCCTTTCCTGTTTTTGCCATATTCTCACATTCACCCACATTATATTGAATTTTCCCACTCAGCCAGCCTGTCCAAGTCACCCTGCAGCCTCTTTGCATCCTCCTCACAACACACACTGCCACCCAGCTTAGTATCGTCTGCAAATTTGGAGCTATTGCATGCAATTCCTCCGTCCAAATCATTAATGTGTATTGTGAACAGCCGGGGTCCCAGCACTGAACCCTGTGGTACCCCACTAGTCATTGCCTGTCACTCTGAAAAGGACCCGTCTCTGCTTCCTGTCTGCCAACCAGTTCTTTATCCACATCAATACATTACCCCCAATACCATGAGCTTTAATTTTGCTCACTAATATCTTGTGTGGGACCTTGTCAAAAGCCTTTTGAAAGTCTGGATACGCAACATCCACTGGTTCACACTTGTCCACTCTACTGGTCACATCCTCAGAAAATTCCAGAAGATTTGTCAAGCATGATTTCCCTTTAGTGAATCCATGTTGACTTGGACCAATCCTGTCCAAATGCTCAGTTATTTCATCCTTAACAATTGACTCCAGCATTTTCCCCACCACCGATGTCAGGCTAATCGGTCTCTCATTCTCAGTTTTACTCTCCCTCCTTTTTTAAAAAATGGAGTTAGATTAACTACCCTCCAATCCATTGAAACTCTGCCAGTGTTTCTAGAATGCTGAAAATTATCACCAATGCGTCCACTATTTATAGAGCCACTTCCTTAAGTACTATGGGATGTAGCGCATCAGGTTTTAATTCCATCTATTTCCTCAATACAATTTTCTGACTAATAAGGATTTCCTTCAATTCCTCCTTCATGATAGACCCTCTGTCCCCTAGTATTTCCAGAAGGTTGCTTGTGTCCTCCTTAATGAAGACAGATCCAAAGTATTTGTTCAACTGGTCTGCCATCTCTTTGTTGCCCATTATGAATTCACCTAATTCTAACTGTCTTCACCAGCCTTTTTCTCTTCACATATTTATAGAAGCTTTTGCAGTAAGTTTTTATGTTTTCTGCAAGCTTACTCTCGTATTCTATTTTCCCCTTCTGAATTAAACTCTTTGTCGTCTGCTGCTGAATTTTTAAATTCTCCCAGTCCTGAGGCTTGCCCCTCTAACCAATTTATATGCCTCCTCTTCGGCTTTAACACTATCTCTAATTTCCCTTGTTAGCCATGTTTGAGCCACCTTCCCCGTCTTACTCTTGTACCTAACATTCAGCTGGGGAAGATTGGTTGCAACGAACTGCAATCCAAAATTGTCTCACACATACTCATTTTATACCCAAAGAATGGGCAAAAGAGTGTTGAATTTCTTCCCTTGGTGTCAACTTCAAATTCCTTTCTTTTAATGGCACACGTTACCTCATGTCACCCCATATCGTTTATCTTCTGCTGTAACACATATAATCCTACAAACGTATTCTCTTCTCAATTGTGTTCACACATTCTTGACTATTACGCCACAAAGAAGATTTAGAAAAAGCACAGGTAAATCCCATTTTTACAAAACGGGTTGGGTCCGAGTGTAATTCCATAATAAAGGATTTTCCTTAAAACAGGTATTGTTTGGTTCACCCTCAGAATGATTGTAAAATAATCAGAGGGCAGAGAAATGGTCAAACAAAAAGATTGATTTTTTTTCCCAGCACAGAAAAACAAAGAGGAATCAGCAAACGATTAAATTAAATAATTTCCATGAGGGAATGCTTCAGTTTAATCAATGGAAAAAACAAACCAAAATAACACTCACCCCAAACAGGCAAGCCTGTCCATCACACCGGCATTTCTGGTAAAAATGAAATGAAAAATGAAAATCGCTTATTGTCACGAGTAGGCTTCAATGAAGTTACTGTGAAAAGCCCCTAGTCGTCACATTCCAGCGCCTGTCCGGGGAGACTGGTACGGGAATCGAACCGTGCTGCTGGCCTGCTTGGTCTGCTTTAAAAGCCAGCTTTAGCCGAGTGAATTAAACCAGCCCCTAAATTGGTAACTTTGGGATATACATGTAGCTCATATTAACATTGGGTTTGGGGACACATGGGGCGGGATTCTCCGGCCCCTGCCGGGTCGGAGAATCGCCGGTGGGGGCGGCGTGAATCCCGCCCCGCCGCTCCGTAGCCAGCTGCCGAATTCTCTGGGGCCGGCTTTTTGCTGGGGGCGGTAATCGCGCCGCGCCAGTCGGGGGCCGTTGGCAGTGGCCCCCCTCCCCCGCAGATTCTCCGGTCCCCTCTGGGCCGAGAGGCCGCCCGCTTTTGGCCAATCCCGTCGGCGTGAATTACACAAGGTCTGTACCGGCGGGACCTGGCTCTGAGGGCAGCCTGCAGAGTCCCCGGGGGGGGGGGGGGGGGGGGGGGGGCACGGGGGGATCCGGCCCCGGCCCACAATCGGGGTCCACCGATCTGCGGGCGGGCCTGTGCCGTGGGGGCACACTCTCCCTCCGCACCGGCCTGTGTAAAGCTCCGCCATGGCCGGTGTGGAGAAGAAACCCCCTGCGCATGCACAGGAATCAGGCCTGGGAACACGCTGGCACTCCTGCACATGTGCCAACTTGCGCCGGCCGGTAGAGGCCATTCGGCGCCAGTTGGCGAGGTGCCAATCACTCCAGCGCCAGCCTAGCCCCCGAAGGTGCGGAGGATTCTGCACCTTCCGGGCAGCCCGACGCCAGAGTGGTTCACGCCACTCTTTGGCACCGGTACGGCCCGACTGCCGGAAACCGGAGAATCCCGTCCAAGATCTGGAGATTCCAGGCAGCTTCTTCAGATTTTCCACCTATAATGTCAGTAGGAGATCAATGGAACATTTGAAGAAATTGTCATTAATGTCTCCTCGCAGGGAGACTTCACCACTTTGTTACCGCAGTGGAAAAAGGAATTGTTCCTCATAAAGATTGAACATTGGCCTAGATCTTTCTGCAGTGAGGCATCTTTCACTGCACACCAGCTCCATTTAGTCATTCACCTTCAATTCGCTCTGTGCCACTGGTTGCTAGTCGTGTGAGTTGTTGGTACCAGAGGTCAGTGGAGAATTACCATTATTCACCAATTTGCAGGCAGGAGAATGATTTGCTCTTAACTTTTTTTTTGCCGAACATAACACAGAGACAACAGTAAAGTAACTTCTTGACCAGGGTGCAGATTATTCTAATTTTAATCCAGGAATCGGCAGCAGTTGCTGCTTACATATGAAAGCTATATTACACATGACAGGAATTCAAAGCATGATCAAACTTGTGGAAAAAGCATAATGATTGCTCGTCACCAGCAAATGAGTGGATTCACACAAGGGTTGGGGGGAGAGGCTACTTTCTAAATCCTGACAGACTGAAATGAATTTACTCGATTGAGTTTACTTGAATGGGGATTTACTCCCATTCAGGATCTGTAAAATATCCATGTAACAAATCAGTTTAATCAGTGAAACAAAACAGATTACTTGTGGAGAAGGGTCATATTGGACTCAATGTTAAATTTGCTTCTCCCTGCTCAGATGCTGCCAGACCTTTTTCCAGCACGTTTAGTTTTTAATTCCAGCATCCACAGAATGTTGCTGTTACTTTAACGGGCAACCTGGTATTGTCTTTAATGTGGCACATGAAGAACCATCGAAACATGTTAAATGCTTTCAAATTGGCAGCCCAATAGAAATATTAATTAACTCATTTCAATTACTTCATTGCAGCCATTTCTTGTCAGCCACAGGCTGGTTGACCCCGAGCTCCAGTTGTTCCATCCGAATAACGGCTGGCACCTTCAGCCCACACTTTCATTGCCAGCGACCTTTGGGCCAATAACTGTGGTTCATTAGCTTCCCTCAATATTCACAAAGCTGAGAAAACTGTTTGATTTCTGTCAGTCTGTTGGAGATGGAGATGGATATGGAAAAGGACAAACTGACAGAATGAACCTTTCAAGAAAAACAGACAGATGCACCATTAGGCAGGAAAGTGTTGCGAGGAGGTTAAAAAACCATGAGAATAGGGAAGGGGAACTCTTCCCCTGCCTGTAGAACAGGGTGAAAAGAGTTCTTTAACTCAAGTAAAATGCTCCATCTGTGTGGAAAATCAGGGGATACCCTTTTATGTCACATCGTTATACCAGATAAAGTTGTACTGGTTGAACTGAGGGACTTTGATCATAATAATTCCTGAATATCCTTTTACCATGCTGTGAAATAAAATTGCTTAACGATCCAAACTGAGCTTTATCTCATCTGGTGTTTATTCAGTCTGCCTTTGGCGAGATTGAAGAAATTCACATGCAAAAACCTGCAAGAGATTCAAAGCAGATCAAAAGGAGAGGGTGTTCATTATCACAACCATCATTCATTGTTCATTTTGACACCAATCCAGGCACCTGTATAGTATTTCATCACATTCTAGACTTGTACCTTGTGGCGGTGGTGGAGAGAAATGGGTGAATCAGGAGGTAAGCTACTGCCCAGCTTCTGAATCGCTGCAGCAACCATGGCAATTATATGGCTGCTCCCATTGAGATGCTGGTTATTCTGGTGATGTAGATGATGGGGAATTTGGCTAAAATAATGCCATGGGGCTTTCTTTTGTTGAAGATCACCATTGCTGGGCACTTGTGTGCTGCAAATGATACTTGGCTTTTATTTGCCCAATTTGGCTGTCGTCTACTGCTGCGTGCGAGGAATGGACAGTTCGATTATCTGAGCAATTGTGAATGGAGATGAACAATCATCAGTGAAGAACCCGTTTCTAACCTCGGGGGAGATCTTAGTTGAAGATGGTTATGCCCAGATTGCTGTCCGGATGAATCCCTACAGAAATGACCTGGGGCTGAGACAATTGGCCTCCAACAACCATAACCAACTTCCTTTTGCGCTAAGTCCAGTGATGCTGCACTCAGTTGAATACTGTCTTAATGTCAAAACCAGTCACCCTCACCTCTGGAATTCAGGTTTTGTGGCCATATTGGACAATGGTTCTAATGAGGTTTGGGATAAGAAGTCCTGTAGGAACATGAAATGAACAGGTTATATGTGAGTAAATGCCACTTGAGAGCACTGTTAACAACTCCTTCATCACTTTAGGTGGATTGGCCATGCCAGATTGGTCATGCCAAATTGCCCCTAGTGTCCAAAGGTTAGATGGGGTTACAGATTTATGAGGCTAGGGTGGGGGAGAGGGCCTAGGTAGGGTGCTTTATCAAAGGGTTGGTGCAGACTCAATCGGTCGAATGGTCTCCTTCTGCACTGTAGGGATTCTATGAATTTGACAACGATTGAGAGTAAGCTGTTAGGGAGATAATATACCAGATTGCATTTGTTGATATTTGTGTGGAAGAACAGAACTGGGCGACTTTGTGCTTTGTTGGGCAGATGCCAATGTTGTGGCCATGCTAGAACAGCTAAACTAGGATGGGCAAGTTGTGGAGCACAGGCCTTTAGCACTATCAATGGGATATTGTCAGCACCCTATGGCCTTTGTTGTGTCAGTACACACGGCTATTTTCTGATTTTGCATAAAATTACTCCAAGAGGCTGAAGATGGATAATCATGATGTTGCAGAGCCTAGGAGAAGACTAAATTAAACATTTTTCACTTGATGGTTCTGGCTAACGATGGTTGCAAGCTCTTGTCTATTGCACTCAAGTTCTGGGCTTTACCATCAATGGCAATGGATATGTTGTTAGAACCTCATATTTATCGCTCATTTGTCTACAACCATTCGTAACTGTACATGGCAGGGTGGCAGAGCTTTGATCTAATCCATCACTCGTAGGATCAACTAGTTCTGCATGCAGTTCACTGCTTTTAGTATTAAGTCTGCATGTAGCCCTGGATTGCAACTGCATCAAGTCAGTACATTAATTTCAGATAGACCACTTGCTGCTTCTCTTTAGTTTTACACTGAGTGTTTAATTGTATTCAGGTGGTGGGAATTAACTGGGGAGTCACTTCTGTTCACACAGATAGGAACACAGTGGGTCAGTTTTGTTTCGTTCAAATTAAGCACTTAATTGGTAATTTAGAAAAGCAGTAAAAATAGGAGCACATTCAAACTGTTGTTATCGGGTATGGAAGTGCACATTTCCACTGTCTGCCTCTATAAATAAAAGCTTATATATGTGTAAAGGTTAGGCCCAGTTCTGTCCTTCACTGTCTGGCTATCTTAAATAGAGCAATCCTGACATGCTATTCGACACTACTCATTGCTAGGAATACAAAGTCCGCTTTTTGGGCCCATTTGGTAGGTTGTTTTACGAAGGCCACTTTGGTGACATCGTGGCCTTTATTCAAAGGCACTTAGTGCCAAAAATGAGCCCCCACGAGATTCTCAACATTACTGGCTGCCTCTCCGTCTGATTCATCTGACTCGTGCCTCAGCAGCTCGTCACTAACCTCACCTCTCACTCCCAGACAAAGAACAAGCGTTCCAACGCGCAGACCGGCTCCTCGCTTTGGGGATGGCCACTTCAGAAAGCTTCTCGACGCTGTGGATGAAAGGCGGGCTTCCCTATTCCCCTGAGGGAGGGGTGTGGTCGGAGGACCAGCAGCAGGGTCAGCAATGCCACCTGGGAGGCAGCAGCTGTCAGTGGGCAGCTTGGCAAGGAGGATCACCGTCCAATGTAGGAAAAGGACCAATGACCTCCAATGAGCTGCAAGGATAACTTACCACTTCTCTCCTGGCATCAGTTCTGCCTGCCACCCCTCAAATTTCCGCACCACCCGACAATTCAACGGCTGACACGTCGCACCCTCCCCACATCCAAACTTTATGCTTGCTCCTCAGAACCCCCTGGCACCCATCAGTACAACCCCTTCATATCCGAGTGTGATGCCTCCCCATGCCACCTGCTATAGAACCCCCTGATCCATCAAGTGTGTGGCTCACAATGCCTTCTCTTTGTCCTCGTCGAAGACAAAATGGGAAAGGGCGAAGATGGGGGTGTGGAGTCCCAAAGATTTGAGTCCTCACCCCCAATGAGGAACAGGCCTTTGGGGTTGTCCAAGAAGAGCGCAGTCAACGACAGTGAGATCAGCCTGCGCCAGAGAGGTGGTGATCCGCTGCCCCTTCACCCAGATGACCAATCTCAAATGAGAAGTTCATGTCAGAAAAAATTATCCTTCCCGCTCACTGACCACATGTCCATTTCTCACAGGACCTCCATCTGATGAGGCCAGGCCATCCGGAGTTGTCCCCCACCCTCCCTGCCCTTGCCACCCAAGAAACCACCTTGCAGAAGAGCTCCAAATAGACCACCGACAAGGTGTCACAGCTGTCATCCCCACCTCCCACCAGTGCAGAGACATACACTTCAGTGGGCGACATTATTGGACAGGCTTCTGGGGCACGATCTGATGAGCACTACACAATTACTGATGGACATCAGGTGGAGGCAGGGACATCCAAGGGTGGCAGCAGTCGGGTGTCTCTGGACAAGGATCTCCCAGAGCTGATGCAAATTATAGGACACAGCTGTGAGATTCAAGAGGGGCAGTCAAATGACATTCCAGCACCTGCAAGGCCGATGAGGGGAGTCCAAAGGCTACAGGTGCAGGAGATGGTGCTGACAATGCGTGGCACCGAGGCCAACACTGCGAGGGTGGCGACCACAGTGGAAAAGGTGGAGCGCGACATCCGCACCTTTAATGGTGCCCTGTCCAAGGCAGGGCTCAGTCTGTGTGGACCATGGCTGAGGGCCTCAAAGTCATTTCCCAGTCACTGAAGGGCATGTCCCAGAAGCAGGTGAACATTTCCGAGGCAGTACAGAGTCCAGCCCAGTCACAGAGGCTCATCGCTGAGGGCATACATACCATGGTGCAAACAGTGGGGAGCCTTCAGGATTGGCTGTGCCAGATGCATCAGAGGTCTCTGGAGCTCCCTCCAGCTGCCCCACTGCCCCCTGGAATCTCCCAGGGGCCCTCAGGGCATTGTCAGGGAGGAGAAAGAACTGGAGGCCAACCCAGAGCCTGCCACCAAGGAGACTACGGTGGTCTCCGGTTCTTCCAAATCCTCCCCTCCTGACACTGGTACATCTCAAGGGCAGTGGACAGAACAGGGTGGAATGGCGAGGCCCCGATGTCGGGGCCTCCTGGCTCCAAGCCCTTCAGAGGACATCCGCCATGGGCATCAAATGCCACAGGGCGTGGAAGGCAGCAGGCTGCTTCCACCACTGATGTCCATCCGGGGGGGACACCTAGAGGCAGCAGTAGACCACAAAAGACCAACAAAGGGCAGCACGGTGGCCTAGTGGTTAGCACAGCTGCCTCACGGCGCTGAGGTCCCAGGTTCGATCCCGGCTCTGGGTCACTGTCTGTGTGGAGTTTGCACATTCTCCCCGTGTCTGCGTGGGTTTCGCCCCCACAACCCAAAGATGTGCAGAGTAGGTAGATTGGCCACACTAAATTGCCCCTTAATTAGAAAAAATAATTGGGTAATCTAAATTTAAAAAAAAAAACAAAAGACCAACAAGAGTGAGAAACATAGAATGGGCACTGGTGAGGTCACTATCTGTAGCGTGGGGGAATGCAAACCTGTCACAGTAAAATGTTCACTATAAAAACATGTCACACCTGATATATGTGAATCCTCCGTCATGTTGATCTTTGCAGCGGGCCTGCCAGCACCCCCACCCCCTGTGTAGCCCCTCCCGGGACTCAGTGGTCCAAGATCAAAACCCCCGATATAGACCTCGTTCAGAGGATGGGTGTGAACGCACGGTCAGCAGAAAGACAGGAGTCAGACTTTGGCATAAACTGAGGAGCACCAGAGCTAACCTCACAGCGAGTGATCATCACTCTCCTGCCTTGTATAGTGACCCACTGACAGTGCCGACACAGGCCCATCACCCGGCAGTGATGTTACACAGACCCTTGGAGGGAGGAACAGGATGGTCAGGGAGGGGGCAGTATGATTCGGGAGGGTCGGGAATGAGGGTGGAAGATTGGGAAATGGGGGGAAGGGGAATAGGGCAGAGGGCGGGGAAGGTTGGGAGGGAGCGGAAGGAGGGAAACGGGGGAGGGAAGGAAATGGCTGGCGAGATTGAGCTGACGGATACAGCCTCATCGAAGGAGAACCTGGAGGCAAAAAGAGCCTCCTTGGTATTCCTGGCATGTTGGACCTTTGTGGCCACCTGTCCTCATTCCTCCGGCTCCTCCTCGGGCTGGTCCTCCAGCCCCTCCTGGACCACATCCTCCTCCCCCTCAAAAGAGGCTGCATGTCCTGCCTCCTGCTCCTCCTCCATCAGCCTGCCACCCCACTGCTCTGCCAGATTGTGGAGGGCATAGAAGAACACCACAAAGTGGGAGACCCTGTGGGGGGTGTACTGTAAGGCACCACCAGAGCGGCCAAGGCATCGAAACCGCACTTTCAGCAGGCCGATGCACCGCTCAATGACAGCACGGGTGGCAAAGTGGACCTCATTATAACAGGTCTCTACCTTGACTTCAGTCATCCGCACTGGCCACATCAACCATGACCTCAGTGGGTAACCCTTGTCCCCCACTTTCCAACCCGTCATCGAAGACAACGGGGAACTCCAAGTGGCCTAGGATTTGCTGTCATGCATGTTGCTGGGGTAGTGGGCACACACGTGTATGATTCAGAGACGGTGATTGCGCACAATCTGAACATTCAGGGAGTAGAATCCCTTCCTGTTAATGTAGTATGCTCCCTGGCGTTCCAGTGCTTGCTGTCGACATGCATGCCATTGATCACCCCCTGGACTGGCGATAGCATTAAATCCCAGTCATTTTGGTGACCTGGTAGGTGATATCGTGTAATGCTCAGGCATACAGAGCATCTCTCACCTCCCACATGCATCTGTGGAGAGAAGATTGTGATATGCCACACAGCTCCCCTGTCGAGCCCTGGAATGACCCGGTGGCATAAAGGTTTGAATGACCAACGGCGTGTATACACCTCGGGCCGTTGCTGGTCTCCCCTTCTGGGTCCCTCCTCAGCATGATTCGGCAGATGGGTCTTCAGGGTGTGTGGTCGCCCCCTGCACATGTGCTGCCGCCTTCAGCCTGGGTTGCCGTTGCTGCCGGCTCTGGCACCTACCCTCCTCAGCTGCCACCAGCAACGCAGCCTTCGTGGGTTTCACTCCAGCAAAATTAATTTTATCTGGAAGGAATTGGAGGATAAAGACCGGCAATCAGTTAGGGCGTCCAACCCAGGACCTTCAACTCCCCCAAGCCTTCCCCTTTGGTCGCTCAAATGTCCACAGTTCTGAAGCCCTGCTCTTTAGTGTTGATTTTTGGCAGCTGCCTCTATGGTACTGCTGCTCCCAGAGTTCAGGCCTACTGTTCGGACATCAAAGCACGCTGGACGTGCGATGCACTAATCATCCTCTGAGGCATGTCACATGTGTCCTCAAGGACGCACTTGAGAGTTGAGGAGAGTGAAGTGTTATCATAAGTATCAAGGCGAATTCCTCATTTGAAATAGCCTTCAGCTATGAAACTAGAGGCTGCTCACATTCAAAGGGAGTGGCTGGTTTAGCTCACTGAGCTAAACCGCTGGCTTTTAAAGCAGACCAAGCAGGCCAGCAGCACGGTTCGATTCCCGTACCAGCCTCCCCGGACAGGCGCTGGAATGTGGCGACTAGGGGCTTTTCACAGTAACTTAATTGAAGCCTACTCGTGACAATAAGCAATTTTCATTTCATTTCATTTATGTGGTTGAAGGAACATAAAAGTTTTAATTGGCTTTTATGAAAGAGTGCATTTCTTCAAAATAGTAAAATCAGCAATAGATACTTAGAACTTTATTTTATAGAACATTATTTTAGCCCATCTCTGCATAGGTCCCGAGGTCTACCTGTGGTTGATACCTGGTGAGCTGGCATAGTCAGTGTAAGGGCAAAGGGTGTTGGCATGAATTGGAATAGGGGCTATAAAGGGCAAAGCTGCTGGGTTGAAGGGCATAAGCTGGCATGGAAGATATGAGGGGCATAGATTAGCATGGAGGTATGGAGGCATGAGGGCTGTGTGGCGGGGCAAAGGCTGGCGTGGGTTGTCATGGATGGGGAATGGAGATGATGGGGTGAGGATAGGAGGGATGTTTCATGTTTTAATCTTTGTTTTCAAATGTATTGAATCCCCAAGGCAGGCTTTCCGACTATTAACTTGGACAAATCCATCGAGTTTTTGAATGCCCAAATGTGGAGCTCGTAATTATTACTAGAACATAGAACATAGAACACTACAGCGCAGTACGGGCCCTTCGGCCCTCGATGTTGCGCCGACTTGTGAAACCATCTGAAGCCTATCTGACCTACACTATTCCATTTTCATCCATATGTCTATCCAGTGACCACTTAAATACCCTTAAAGTTGGCGAGTCTACTACTATTGCAGGCAGGGCGTTCCACACCCCTACTACTCTCTGAGTAAAGAAACTGCCTCTGACATCTGTCCTATATCTCTCACCCCTCAATTTAAAGCTATGTCCCCTCGTGTTGGTCATCACCATCCGAGGAAAAGACTCTCACTGTCCACCCTATCTAACCCTCTGACTATCTTATATGTCTCTATTAAGTCACCTCTCAGCCTTCTCCTCTCTAACGAAAACAACCTCAATTCCCTGAGTCTTTCCTCGTAAGACCTTCCCTCCATACCAGGCAACATCCTAGTAAATCTCCTCTGAACCCTTTCCAAAGCTTCCACATCCTTCCTATAATGTGGTGACCAGAACTGCACGCAGTACTCCAGGTGTGGCCGCACCAGAGTTATGTACAGCTGCAGCATGACCTTGTGGTTCCGAAACTCAATCCCCCTGCTTATAAAGGCTAGCACACCATATGCCTTCTTAACAGCCCTATTAACCTGGGTGGCAACTTTCAGGGATTTATGTACCTGGATGCCGAGATCTCTCTGTTCATCTACACTACCAAGAATCTTGCCATTAGCCCAGTACTCTGCATTCCTGTTACTCCTTCCAAAGTGAACCACCTCACACTTTTCCGCATTAAACTCCATCTGCCACCTCTCAGCCCAGCTCTGCAGTTTATCTATATCCCTCTGTATCCTATAACATCCTTCAGCACTATCCACAACTCCACCGACCTTCGTGTCATCTGCAAATTTACTAACCCATCCTTCTACACCCTCTTCCAGGTCATTTATAAAAATGACAAACAGCAGTGGCCCCAAAACAGATCCTTGCGGTACACCACTAGTAACTGAACTCCAGGATGAACATTTGCCATCAACCACCACCCTCTGTCTTCTTTCAGCTAGCCAATTACTGATCCAAACCGCTAAATCACCTTCAATTCCATACTTCCTTATTTTCTGCAATAGCCTACCGTGGGGAACCTTATCAAACGCCTTACTGAAATCCATATACACCACATCAACAGCTTTACCCTGATCCACCTGTTTGGTCACCTTCTCAAAAACTCAATAAGGTTTGTGAGACATGACCTACCCTTCACAAAACCGTGTTGAGTATCGCTAATCAACTTGTTCTTTTCAAGATGATTATAAACCCTATCTCTTATAACCTTTTCCAACATTTTACCCACAACCGAAGTAAGGCTCACAGGTCTATAATTACCAGGGTTGTCTCTACTCCCCTTCTTGAACAAGGGGACAACATTTGCTATCCTCCAGTCTTCCGGCACTATTCCTGTCGACAAAGATGACATAAAGATCAAGGACAAAGGCTCAGCAATCTCCTCCCTGGCTTCCCAGAGAATCCTAGGATAAATCCCATCTGGCCCAGGGGACTTATCTATTTTGAAATTTTCTAAAATTGCTAACACCTCCTCCTTTTGAACCTCAATTCCATCTAGCCTGGTCGACTGAACCTGAGTGTTCTCCTCGACAACATTGTCTTTCTCCAGTGTAAACACTGACGAAAAATATCCATTTAATGCTTCCCCTATCTCCTCTGATTCCACACACAACTTTCCACTACTATCCTTGATTGGCCCTAATCTTACTCGAGTCATTCTTTTGTTCCTGATATACCTATAGAAAGCCTTAGGGTTTTCCTTGATCCTATCCGCCAACGACTTTTCGTGTCCTCTCCTCGCTCTTCTTAACTCTCCCTTTAGGTCCTTCCTGGCTAACTTGTAACTCTCAAGTGCCCTAACTGAGCCTTCATGTCTCATCCTAACATAAGCCTTCTTCTTCCTCTTGACAAGTGCTTCAACTTCCTTAGTAAACCACGGCTCCCTTGCTCGACAACTTCCTCCCTGCCTGACAGGTACATACTTATCAAGGACACGCAGTAGCTGTTCCTTGAAAAAGCTCCACATTTCGATTGTACCCATCCCCTGCAGTTTCCTTCCCCATCCTATACCTCCTAAATCTTGCCGAATAGCATCATAATTGCCTTTCCCCCAGCTATAATTCTTGCCTTGCGGTATATACCTATCCCTGCCCATTGCTAAAGTAAACATAACCGAGTTGTGATCACTATCACCAAAGTGCTCACCTACATCTAAATCTAACACCTGGCCGGGTTCATTACCCAGTACCAAATCCAATGTGGCCTCGCCCCTTGTTGGCCTGTCTACATACTGTGTCAGAAAACCCTCCTGCACACACTGCACAAAAACTGACCCATCTATAGTACTCGAACTATAGTATTTCCAGTCAATATTTGGAAAGTTAAAGTCCCCCATAACAACTACCCTGTTACTCTCGCTCCTGTCAAGAATCATCTTTGCAATCCTTTCCTCTACATCTCTGGGACTATTCGGAGGTCTATAGACAACTCCCAACAGGGTGACCTCTCCTCTACTGTTCCTAACCTCGGCCCATACTGCCTCAGTAGACGAGTCCTCAAGCGTCCTTTCTACCGCCGTTATACTTTCCTTGATTAACAATGCCACACCCCCCCCTCTTTTACCATCTTCTCTGTTCTTACAGAAACATCTAAATCCTGGAACCTGCAACAACCATTCCTGTCCCTGCTCTACCCATGTCTCCGAAATCGCCACAACATCGAGATCCCAGGTACCAACCCATGCTGCAAGCTCACCCACCTTATTCCGGATGCTCCTGGCGTTGAAGTAGACACACTTCAAACCAGCGTCCTGCTTGCCGGTGCCCTCTTTCGAACTTTTAACCCTATCCCTGACCTCACTACTCTCAACATCCTGTACACTGGGACTACAATTTAGGTTCCCATCCCCCTGCTGAATTAGTTTAAACCCCCCCGAAGAGCACTAGCAAATCTCCCTCCCAGGATATTGGTACCCCTCTGGTTCAGGTGAAGACCATCCTGTTTGTAGAGGTCCCACCTACCCCAGAATGAGCCCCAATTATCCAGGAAACCAAAACCCTCCCTCCTGCACCATCCCTGTAGCCACGTGTTCAACTCCTCTCTCTCCTTATTTCTTACTTCGCTAGCACGTGGCACGGGTAACAACCCAGAGATAACAACTCTGTTTGTTCTAGCTCTCAGCTTCCACCCTAGCTCCCTGAATTTCTGTCTCAAATCCCCATCTCTCTTCCTACCTATGTCGTTGGTACCTATGTGGACCACGACTTGGGGCTGCTCCCCCTCCCCCTTAAGGATCCCAAAAACACGATCAGAGACATCACGAACCCTGGCACCTGGGAGGCAACACACCAACCGTGAGTCTCTTTCGTTCCCACAGAACCTCCTGTCTGTTCCTCTAACTATGGAGTCCCCAATGACAAGTGCTCTGTTCCTCTTCTCCCTTCCCTTCTGAGCAACAGGGACAGACTCTGTGCCAGAGACCTGCGCCCTATTGCTTACCCCTGGTAAGTCGTCCCCCGCAACAGTATCCAAAACGGTATACTTGTTATAGAGGGGAACGACCACAGGGGATCCCTGCACTGCCTGCCGGTTCCCTCTGCCTCCCCTGACGGTAACCCATCTACTTTCTTCTTTTACCTGAGGTGTGACTACCTCCCTATAACTCCTCTCAATAACCTCCTCTGCCTCCCGAATGATCCGAAGTTCATCCAGCTCCAGCTCCAGGTCCCTAATGCGGCTCTCGAGGAGCTGGAGTTGGGTGCACTTCCCGCAGATGTAATCAGAAGGGACACGAGAGGTGACCCTTTCCTCCCACATTCTGCAGGAGGAACATTCAACTGCCCTAGCCTCCATTCCCACTGAACTAACTTCCCAACTACTGAAAAATAAAAAAATAAAAAACTTGTTAGTTTAGCAATCCAACGGACAGAGCTTTTTTTTTGGTTAGAGGAGGAGGATGGGTGGGAAACACTACGTAAGTAGTGTTTCGGGTAAAGCTGTCACTCGAGAACAGCCCCTTCACAAACCACCTTCAACTTACGCTGACCGCACTGCACGTATGCAAATCTCCCCGGAACAGCCAATCAGAAGCTCTGCTCTGCTGCCCTCTGCTGGATGCTCACCTTCTGTCGAACTCCTCGGGTCACTGATGCAGGTGCACCTTCAACTTACGCTGACCGCACTGCACGTATGCAAATCTCCCCGGAACAGCCAATCAGAAGCTCTGCTCTGCTGCCCTCTGCTCTACTACTCGTGACAATAAGCGATTTTCATTTCATTTTCAAATTGACTTTCAGGATAGAAGCTGCAGATGGGCTCTGAACTGGCACGGTTTGGTAGGCCGCAGCTGTGGTTGTCCCTGTTGTCGGTCTCCACAATATTTGAAGATGAATTGAAGGCCTCGGAGATGCAGAGGCCCTAATCCCCTGGCCCAAGGAGACCCTCGATCTCGACCCCCATGAAGGGTCACACCCCACCCCCCACCCCCACCCCCCCCCACCCCACCAAGCACTGGGGCAGCAGTTCTGCTGCACTTGAGCTACGTGCTGGAAATTTGAAATGGCTACTCACCTCCCCCGCATCCCCCAGCAGCCATTACACCTGCCTCCCATTTTTGAAAAGGAATACTAAACGTTGCCCGTGAGATTTGCCGCTGGGGAGTCAGGTAATTACCGCAGGACTGCTGCATTCGACTCGAAAGTCATTAACAGGATTGAGATGGATGCAAGTGAGGGTTAATGATATTCTCACCATTTTTGGATGTGATCTGGGACTTGCCATCAGGAGCAAGACTGGAGAATCACAAAATGGCTCGAGCGTGGCCCGAATCTCGATTTTACCCTCTCCCGCTATTCAAACGGTGCACTCCGATCTGTGCCAGCCTGTCGCTGAACCACACCCAAAGTCTTTTATCAGACTGGAGTTTTTTTTAACAATCATTCATTGGCTGTGAGCATTTCTATCACGGCCAATATTTTGAGCCGATCCCTATTTGCCCTTGAAAAGGTGGTAATGTGCCACCCTGCCTTGATCCACAAAGTGACCTAATGTTACAGATTGTGGAGGTATATAATCCTGCTGTTGACCATCAGCAGTTCTCAAACTTCTTGATTGAAGAACCCCTTTTCAAATATGGATTAGTAATCACAGGCCCCTATCTAAATAATGATACCAAAGTGCTGCATAGAAAGAGTGTTTTCACAATGTTTTTCAGAATGTAGGTAATTATCTAGTGTAACTATTTCACTGATGTCCAAAGATGTGCAGATTAGGCGGATTGGCTATGCTAAATTGCCCTCGGTGAGTTTACGGGGATAGGGTGGGGGGATTGTGCCTGGGTGGGGTGCTCTTTCAGAGAGTGAGTGCAGACTCGAAGGGCCAAATGGCCTCCTCCTGCACTGTAGGGTTTCTATGATGCTGTGTAGACAATGATGAGACAGGCCAGAAAAACCAGAAATGGAAGATAAATATGACTCCACTAATATTCTGGTGCATGATAACTGAATGGATTTTAATGTGGTTTAATGTGGTTAAAGATGGTCCATAAGCCAGGAATAGGTAATCAGTTCATAGATCACATCCAATAAAAGCAGCTATTGGCCAGATCAGTATCAAGCTCAGTCTCAGCAGATTCAGATGTTTGAATAGGCTCAAAGCAACTTGTTATTTTCATTCAAAAACAATAACTTCCCATGAACATCCATGTTTTTTTTAGTTCTACTACAGAGCTATTCTATTACACTCGCATGGGACATCCTCGGGAATATTTTACAGACTTGTGAAAATCCAGTGCAGTCTCTCAATGCTACTTAATTATTCGAGGAATTTACGTTTTTGCAACATCGTGGACGGTTTAAGTAAAGCTGGAAACTTTTCCACGACTAGAATCATGGAGCCAAAAACAGGTTACGATAAACAGAAAAGGGGCAGCACGGTGAGGCAATGGATAGCACTGCTGCCTCATGGTGTCGAGGTCCCTGGTTCAATCCTGGCTCTGGGTCACTGTCCGTGTGGAGTTTGCACATTCTCCCCGTGTTTGTGTGGGTTTGGCCCCCACAACCCAAAGATGTGCAGGGTAGTGGATTGGCCACACTAAATTGCCCCATTATTGGAAAAAATGAATTGGGTACTCTAAATTAAAATAAAAGATAAACGGAAAAAGTTGGAAATATTCAGCAGGCCAGGCAGAATTATGATGCCACATCTTCTTACTGCATGAGTCCAAACTGAAATCAGCCCAATATCACAGCAGCAAAATGCCCCCCACCTTCTCCCCTCAACAAACAAAGAGAAGTACAGCACAGGAACAGGCCCTTTAGTCCTCCAAACCTGCGCAAATCATGATGCCTATATAAACTAAAACATTCTGCGTGTCCGGAGTCCATAATCCCTCTATTCCCATCCTATTCATTAATTTGTTAAGATGCCCCTTAAACGTCACAACTGTACTTGCTTCCACCACCTCCTCCAGCAGCGAGTTCCAGGCATTCACCAACCTCTGTGTAAAAATTTGCCTCGCACATCTCCTCTAAACTTTGCCCCTCGCACCTTAAACCTATGTCCCCTATTAATTGACGTTTCCACACTGAGAAAAAGCTTCTGACTATCCACTCTGTCCATGCCCCTCATAATCCTGCTAACAGCAAATGTGGAGACATGCTGTTAAAAACCACGGCAGACAATCATCCGTCGCTGTGAAGAAGGTTGAGTATTTGGGAGTTTTGGAAGTGGACAACCTATCAGCTACTCATACATTAATTTATCCAAAGTGGACAATTGTGTCAATCTGAGCTCCCCCCCCCCCCCCCCCCCCCCCCCCCTCCCCCCCCCCCACCCCTCCCCTCCCCTCCCTCTCCCTCCAGTTTTGCCTTCTCAGGTCCACCTTCCCCCACTATCCTGTCCAACATGCACCCTCCCCCCCCCCAAACCCCTCACGGGTCCAGTCAACTTGGCCCCAGCTCGATTTCGGATTTGCCTGGGCTTCAGACTGCCCTCTTCCTCCTGGGCCCCCTGCAATGCCAGAGGTGGCCACTGATCCCGGTGTGGTGCAGAGCTGGCTGTCACCTTCTGATTGGCCAGCAGCTCTATGATGCGGGACTTATTTCTGGAGGAGGGCAGAAATCCCGCCTCGTGCTAATTAAAGGGCCATTGCTAGGAAAGGTTAAAGTGGGGGCCAGCCCTCAGTAACAGGCAGGCCCCCAACATTTACACTGGTGTATGGCGAGCCCACTCTCAGTGTATAATCCAGCTCATCGTGCAAGATTCTCTCAGAACTGTCAACAAATCAGAACTGATCTGAGGGCAAGTCTGTGATGTCTTAAGAGCTGTGGATGTCATACATTTCAATCAATTAATTCTGCCTTGCCAGCTCGTGCTGCATTGAGTAATGAACGCTTATGTTCATAGGGCAGCACAGTGACAGAGCGATTAGCACTGCTGTCTCACAGTGCCAGGGACTGGTCCAATTCCAGCCTCAGCTGACTATGTGGAGCTTGCACGTTCTCCCCGTGTCTGCGTGGGTTTCCTCAGGCTGCTCCGGTTTCCTCCCATAGTCCAAAGATGTGTAGGTTAGGTGCATTGGCCATGCTAAATTGCTCCTCAGTGTCCAAAGGTTAAGTGGGGATTCCAGAGTTACGGGATCTAGGTCGAGCGCTCTTTCCAAGGGTCAGTGCAGAGTCGCTGGGCTGAATGGCCTCCTGCACTTTTATGGGTTTTTATGATTCTATGTGTAGAGATAGGAGATGATAGAGGAATTATTTTTATTAATTAATGGCGAGCTGACAGAACCAGCAGTTATAGCCTATCCCTAATTGCCTTTGAGAAGGTGGTGTTGAGTCAGCCTGCCAGTGATGGGGGGGGGGCATCAATTGATGTAATCCCAGTTGAGCTACTCAGGTTCACGGCCCGAAGTATTTCAGGGCCAGGATCTTAATGCAATGTTGTAACTATGTTTTATTTATTTCTCTCCAGGAAGCAATAATCACTGGTTGGATCCAGTTCAGTGATAACAGCCTGACTCCACTGGATATTTATGACCCCACGGACTTTACCCTCACTGTTACATCACGGGAAGAGGCCGTCATCTCAACGTCTCAGGATTTGCAGTCCCGCTGGCCACTCATCACTGCAGAGGGAGAGGGGCAAGGGAACTTGCTGAAAGTCGAATTGGTCATCAGTGAGGTTTGCCAGAAATCCAAACGCAAAAGTATTCTGGCCGTCGGGAGCAGCAACGTCCAGGTCAAATTTGGTCAGAATGATGCCGGCTCGAAGAGTGGCGGCGGTGACAATGGCGGCGAGGGAGAGCTGGAGAACCGCGCAAGTGACCGGCGGCAAAATAATGCAGAGCAGGAGCGGGCCGGGCAGAATGGCCGCTACTTAAGCAGTGCCACTGCAGACCGAGAAGAAAGCTCAACAAGAAAGGAGAGCACTACCATCAAAGCTTCAGGGAATAGGAGAATGAATGGAATGGATCAGTTTTCAGAAGCTGACAGCCAGCTCCAAAACATCCCGTTGGATGCGGCCAACTTCCCCTCAAATGACTTGACGAGGAACTCTGCGAATGATGAAAGCATGGATGAAAGTGATCTGGTCCAGGCCACCAGAGGCCTGACTGACTTGGAGATTGGAATGTATGCTTTATTGGGTGTCTTTTGCCTGGCCATTCTTGTCTTCTTAATCAATTGCGTCATGTTTGCTTTGAAGTACCGCCACAAGCGAATCCCTACCGAAGCACAAGGGAACATGAATCACTCCCACGACTGGGTTTGGTTAGGCAATGAGACCGAGCTGCTGGAGAATTCTACTGATATATCGCCCCAGCAGCTCTGTCAGCACACGACAGTCATAGACCGGGCAGCCGCTCTCGAGGAGAGCAACCATCTGCTCAATGGAGGGATCCAGAAGAACGTCCAAGGGCAGGTCCACCGATCTGCCCACTGCGGCGATGCAAAGGAGCGCAAAGACGAACCTTTGAATTCTCCCACCACAAAACGGAAACGGGTAAAGTTTACAACATTTACGACAATTCCGCCAGATGATGGATGCCCCGCGACAAATTCAATCCTCCTGGGCAATGAAGAAGATATTAAATGGGTTTGCCAGGACATGGGCTTAGGGGAGTCGCACGAACTGAGAAACTACATGGAGAGAATACATGACAATGTGTAACTATGTTATCCTATCTGTTTTCATTCTTTGCTCACCTTTATGCCTTCAGTTTTGGGTGATTGTGCAGAAAATCCAGTCAGCAATGGGACGGGTTTGTGGCAATTCAGTCCTAGCAGCAAAGCACAGAACTACAAAGGTATTGGACAAATCAGCACATGGCGACCTGTGAAGAACCGCATCTATTCAATTGCAAAACTCAGATGAATTGAGGTGTCATTGGGATTGACAAGGCGCAAAAAAGAGGATGCGAGTGAACATTTATACGAGACAAAAAGACACGGCTTATCAGCAAACGGAAAGACAATGCAAACACAATGGCGCAACAAATCGCTGATGGAAAGAATCAATGCCAGATTAATTTGGAAAGGGGAACAACACTGGGAATGAACAAAGGGAAAGTGCACTCTAAACTGAATAAACATTAGGAATGAGCACTCCTTATTGGAGACACCTTCCCGAGTAGGTGGGGCTGTGGAAGAAGCACTACTGATTGAATGACACTATGGCAGCAGTCCATGGGAGATGGCCCTTATCACCAGTGTCTTAAGGGCCAACTCCAAATGTAATCATTTTTGATGATTTGTTAATCTTGGACTTCAGTTGTATTCTGAGCTCATGGACCCTACGTTCTGTGTAAAATTTATTTTATAACGTCTTGTTTATATTTAGGCTCTCAGTTCTTTTTTTCATTTTATTATTTATGCTGTAGTAATGAGCCGTACCCACCTTTATAACTTTGGTGAACTATTTTAACAAAGTATACCTAGAATGCATTGTAGATTACTAGAATGTAAAATTTATTTATAAATATTATACACATTGTAAATAAAAGTTGCTTAAGATAGCTTGAAAAATCGAGCCCTTTCCGGACCACTTGAGCCTTTGTCACGTGCGATTCTTCTGTTTGTTTTCTGAAGAGCTACACACTTGTGGTCTAGTGAGGGTTCCAGCAACACCCACAGATTGTTGTCAGTGCAGCATAATGAGAAATAATGACCTGATGCTCGCAACAAAACAAACAAAGCAGGCAGATATGTATTTTATCACATTTTTTAAAACATCAGTGTTGTAAGAACATATGAACATAAGAACTAGGAGCAGGAGTAGGCCAACTGGCCCCTCAAGCCTGTTCTGCCATTCAGTGAGATCATGGCTGATCTTTTGTGGACTCAGCTCCACTTACAACTTAAGCTCCAGGTTTTCAGAGTATTAGCAGACTTAATGGGCCCTCAAAGTTTCTACACAAGTCAGGCTTTTTTGGTCATATCTATAGCCACCAGCTTGTCCATCGTCAGGTAACAGTGCAGAACATTTTAGGCTGGATGTTGTTCGATTCATAGAAATTGAGGTTAAACCACATACAATCACAACATTTCTACAGTGCAGAAGGGGGCCATTCAGCCCATTGACTCTGCACTAACCGTCTGAAAGAGAACCCTACCTAGGCCCATTCCCATACCCTATCCTTGTAATGCCTAACCTGTCCATGCCCGGACACTAAGGGGCCATTGATCATGGGCAGTCCACCTAACCTGTACACCTTTGGACTGAGGGAGGAATCCGGAGCACCCAGAGGAAATCCACACAGACATGCGGAGAAAGTGCAAACTCCCCGCAGACAGTCACCCAAGGCCCGTATTGAACCCAGATCCCTGGTGCTCTGAGGCAGCAGTGCTAGCCATTGTGTCACTATGCCACCCCATAACTGATGTAAAGTGGCATGCAGTTACTGAGCAGAGAAACATTCTAGCTTTGATAACTATTGGTTAAGGAAAGCCATAAGTAACTGTTTACATAGGTGACAAGTATAGCAAACACTAGTTTTACATAATAATCAGTTGGAAGGTCATTATTGGGGAAAAGAAAACTGGAAAAATATTAATTTTACTGACCTGAGGGGGCACACCAGGAATGTGAGTCAATGGCATGTGCCCAAATCATTGAGCATTCTCTAAAGCTAATGCTAATCCATTCATATCATTATGCACAAAATGGAATTAACTGAAATGTTCAACAGCATCAGAGATTAGTTGTATATACATGTGCGCTCTTGGCTTAATTGTCAGTAAGTTCTGTAGAGACGCACTTTATTTTTGATAATGGACATAATCAAGGTCGAGGGTGGGCAAGTAGTGATGGTGCTGTTTATCATGGTTCTCCGCAACTGACACTGCTTAAGTGGAGGCACAAGCTAACACTGACACTTGTATGGTAAAACCAGGTTAGAGGCCATTTTTGTGTTTGCTATTACCATCAAATGAGGTGTTTATCCTGTGGTTATCCTGTGATAATTTTCAACAAGCAGATTTCTTGTGCTGTCACTGCTCACAAGGGTGTTATGGCGAGCTTCACAACAGGACCCTTCTTGATATTTATAATGATGGATTAGGTCAAAATCCATTTTCATCATGTGATATTCAAATACTTTTTTATACAAATGTGACTGCTCATTATCTAGTGAGATCCACAAAAGGATGCCCTTTATTTTATATATATATATCCCTCTACCTTCTGTATATAATTTTTATCCCTCACTAATATTAAAGCTGAAGACGGTATGTGAAATATATCAGTTGGAGTAGATGTCTGTTATTTGACAATACGGTGAAGGTGATGGGGTACAACTATATTGAGAAAAAGCCCTTTGGTAATGTGGGGATGGTCTTGGGATTTGATAAGACTAAGCTGTTGGTCGTAGTGTTTGCAGGGCTTGGTGGGGGGGGGGGGGGGGTTGGGGGGCAGGGGGAATCGAGTGATCCTGCATTTTGGAAGTTCTAGAGAATGGCACCTTGAGATGGAGCATGTTTGTCCAGCAGAATCATGGTGGCAGGGAGATGGAATGTGAGTTTGGCTTCATGGGTGGATTCCCAGGGCTGGTCAGCAGAAAAGGAAAAGGCATAAATCTGACAGCACCACAGGGATTGACTTTCAACAAATATGGTCATAGTTCTGGATGGGCATATCAATTGTATGAGCAAGGTTTTGAGAGGGTAATTAAAGCTTACGGAAAAAAGAGTATCATGAGGTGATTCGGTTTCTTTTAATGTTATCTATAAAAGTTATAACTGTAACTTTTTGACCAATTTTTAAAACTAGATTTTGGATTTAAGAATTTTCAGCTATTGAGGAAAAGCAACAGATATATTGTTCTAAAAGTGTTTAAAGTTATTCAAAGGGGGCTGTTTTCCACTTTTTAAATTTAGGTTTCAATGGTTATCTTCTCCTGGTTTGTCGGTCACTGAGGATGTTTTTTATAAGTTTCTCCTTGGCAGCTTCCAAGCCATTTTCTTACCTTACCTCTTCAATTAGGATTTGCTACTGTGTGCGATGTCAAAGGCCTGACTGAAGTTGGTACAGGAAATATGGCCACTCAAGAGTTTTGTGATAGACATCTACTGTCACATTCGTGACTTTTCTTGAGGACAACTCTGTTGTTGAAGGAGATTCTGAGGCTGTGAAAAACGTGTTCAGGGTAAGAAACACACAGATCTCAGCCAAAAAATCCCGTTACTCTCCCTAATTATTTAATAATGCTGTAAAATTCTATTTGAACTGTTGCATCTATCTTTTTATGAGTCTATGGTTCAGTGAACATAAAAAGATACAAAACGTGGCTAAATCCAAATGAGAGACCCATTTGTGACTATTTGTGACTAATCAGAGACCACTCTGGGTACAGGTGAGATTAAACAAACTCAGTGGATTTATTAAGATATTTCATGATAAGTACGAAGAGTATTAATTAACAAAAGCCGAGGGGTATTGTCAAACATCAGTCACGGGGTTGGGATAGGCTGCAGCATTGTCCCTTGCTGTGTCTGATTGAACATTGTGTTCTTGCTCTCTATGGGGTGCAAGTCGTGGGATCTAATGAGCTCTTCCCTTTTTTTACTTGTGCCAAATGAGGTGAAACTCGTTTTTAGTCCACTTTATTGGATGACAATCATTTTATTGTTTGCCCATAAACATCCAACAAGCTTGGCCCTCTATCCAGCCCCACCACTGTACCCCCCCCCCCCCCCCCCCCACACACACAACTGTATACATTTGACCTTATTTCCAGTTCCCTCCAGCTTTAACAAAGAGTCATCCAGACTCGAAACATTAGCTCCATTCAATCTCCACAGATGCTGTCAGACCTGCTGCGATCGGCCAGTATTTTCTACTTCTGCAACAAGCCTGTCATCCCTCCAAAAGGATAGTTCCTGTCCTTTGTATTTGGCGAGAGACTCGGAGTTCACACCTTTAGCTGATGCAGCCAACGGGTCTCCACTTCTGCCATCGGTCTTTGCATAAAGGTCAACAAGAGAGGGAAAAAGAACATTTTTCTTCAAGTCTCGACACATTTTAGGCAGCTGTCAGTCCCGCTTTGCTTTATTGAATTAACAATCATGTATTGTTCCTCAAAATTTCATAAACTTATCAAACAATCACTAACATCACTTGATGTGTTCATGCAAAATAAAACTCCTGGTGTAATATCATACAGCCTGTGCAGGAACAGAGACCAGAAATTAAGCCCAGTAAATCCACCTTTTATGAACTGACTTATACGCGGTAGTGAGATGGGATCTCTTTGTTCTCTATAAAGGAAATGTTCTGTTTAAATTACTGATTTATTGTCTGTTTTGTCAAACGCTGTGATTGTAAAGAAAATAGACTTCAAGGAGAGCTCTCACCGACTTGATCGCCCAGGCCTGTGCATTTGATAATTGCTAACAATCCAATTGACCAGCGTTTGGCAATACTCTTTTGTATAGATAGATCATGATTAAGTAGCAATTTCTATGTTTAATATATATGGTTACAAATAAAAGTGAATGAAATAGAGTACTGGAGGTGTTAGCATGCATGGGACCTTGTTCTTCATGGTGCAGTTAGTGTAGAAGCTATGCTTAAGATAAAAGCAAATTACCGCGGATGTTGGACTTTGAAACAAGAACAGAAAATACTGGACAACCTCAGCAGGTCTGATCACATCTGTGGAGAGAGAAAGGAGCTCATGTTTCGAGTCTGGATGAGTCTTTGTCAAAGCTGGAGAGAACTGGAAATAGAGTCATATTTATACTGTTGTGGGGGAGGAGGAACGGCGTGGAGTAGTGGGTTTGGAGAGCCAGCAACAGGTCACTCTCTCTTTGAGCAGAGGTAAATAGGTTCTTGATTGTTAAGGGAATCAGGGGTTATGGAAAGGAGGCAGGAGAATGGGGATGAGAAACGTATTGAATGACGAAGTAGAATCGATGGGCCAAATGGCCTACTTCTGCTCCCATGTCTTCTGGTCTAATAGGTTGAGATTGACACTGTTTTGTCTGAAACTGCACATCCTGCAGCAATTAACCGTAACTTAAAACAAAATCTAGAGTTTTATTTTTACAACAGTTACTTTTGCATAAATAAGGCAATGGCAAAGAGTCACGAGAACCTTTTAATGAATCATTATTAACTTCTCATTAGCTTGCAGTTAGAACGTCACAAAACTGGAAACCTCGGGGCTGAGCCTGTGGCAGATTTTGGAACTTGATGGTTTTGGAGAGAAGAACGGAACCCCCTTAATTCAGTGAATACTGGACATGTGAAAATCAAATGATATGATGGCAAAGCACTATAGGTTAATGGCTATTGTCTATGCTGATATAAATTCACTTCTCGCACATTAGATTTAATAAGAACATAAGAACTAGGAGCAGGAGTAGGCCATCTGGCCCCTCGAGCCTGCTCCGCCATTCAATTAGATCATGGCTGATCTTTTGTGGACTCAGCTCCACTTTCCAGCCCGAACACCATAACCCTTAATCCCGCCAGTGGAAACAACCTGCCCGCATCTATCCTATCTATTCCCTTCATAATTTTAAATGTTTCCATAAGATCCCCCCTCAACCTTCTAAATTCCAACGAGTACAGTCCCAGTCTACTCAACCTCTCCTCGTAATCCAACCCCTTCAGCTCTGGGATTAACCTCGTGAATCTCCTCTGCACACCCTCCAGTGCCAGTACGTCCTTTCTCAAGTAAGGAGACCAAAACTGAACACAATACTCCAGGTGTGGCCTCCCTAACACCTTATACAATTGCAGCATAACCTCCCTAGTCTTAAACTCCATCCCTCTAGCAATGAAGGACAAAATTCCATTTGCCTTCTTAATCACCTGTTGCACCTGTAAACCAACGTTCTGTGACTCATGCACTAGTACACCCAGGTCTCTCTGCACAGCAGCATGCTTTAATATTTTATTGTTTAAATAATAATCCCGTTTGCTGTTATTCCTACCCAAATGGATAACCTCAGATTTGTCAACATTGTATTCCATTTGCCAGACCCTAGCCCATTCACTTAATCTATCCAAATCCCTCTGCAGACTTCCGGTATCCTCTGTACTTTTCGCTTTACCACTCATCTTAGTGTCATTTGCAAACTTGGACACATTGCCCTTGGTCCCCAACTCTAAATCATCTATGTAGAGGCATGAAGTTGCATGCCTCCTCCAACTTCAGCTCACCCTGTTTGAAATGAGAAAAGATCAAACTGAAATGCTGTTCGTTGTAACTGGATACTATTTTATTCATGGACGATTGTACAGAACTCTTGAATAACCAACTCTCTCGGAACTGACTTGAGCCAGCAGCAAGAAGACAACCAGTGCCCATAGAACTTAAAAGACTTTTGGGAATCAAGTGCATTGTTTGAATTTTATCCTGTGGTCTTCTCTTGAGGTGGGGGCGGGAGTGGAATCATAACTCAATACCAGTATCCTGCACCGTGGCAAGAATAGTCCTGGTCCCAAGTACAATGCACAGCTAAATATTTCTATCTCAATGGATTCTGCACGTTTCTTTTATTCTTCCTGGGTGAGTTCAGTCATCTTGGAGCATGGGAAACGTCAGACACTCAAAGCCATGCCAATGCAGTAACTCTCCAACCTGGGTGGGGCGTGGGCCAAGGAAATGCCGCTCAGGAGCACAAAGCGGATAATTGATCGGCAGGCCACTTTTCCGATGCAGCAACGTTCCTTGAACAAGCTAGTTAGATTTTCACATGCATTTAAAATTCTTGCCTGGACCGCCTAACAAAAAATGAGTCGTTTTTTGACACTGCTGTTTTTTGGATAACCACACTTCAGCTACTTTACCTGTAGCTTCAACTTCTCTTTCCAAGGCTTCACTTGTAGCCAATCAGTTTTGGATGTACAAACTTCCTTCCACTGCTTTCAAGGTGAACACCCTGGGAATAATCAGTAGGAACAGAAAAGGGTCAAGTTGGAGCGTTTCGTTCCTGGAATGACGTCTTGTTTTTTGCTGTTCATCTAATGTTTTCTTACATGGTGCATGTCTGTGATGGTCACAGGGTATTTTGTATTGAAAGAAGTGCTTGGAGATGCTTATTTGGTTTATGTTTTTTTTTTAGAAATAGATCAACAGCCTAATTCCACAACCAGTGCTGCAGAGCACAACACCTGACAAAACAGCATCACAATCACTACATTCAGCATGCACTAGCAAGCGACATATACCCTGGAGGATCCAAATGATAAAGCTGAGGAGGAACACGGAATGATTCACAGTGCCTAGAGGGGAGCAAATTAAGCTGGGGCTCCTGAGGTCATGCACCTGTTGGCAGTTCTTTCCTGTTACACTGCTGGAAAGATTTAGATGTAGCATGGCCTGATTATGTAGAGATGGCGTTTCAACAGGAATCTTTCTGTGCATGTGTTGTGAACATGCCCAATGCACCATTGGGATTTGGGAAGAGGTTAAACCTTGATCCTGCAAAGTCATGGTTGGAGGGCTGGACCGAAATCTGCCACTGAACATATGGCAACCTCTCTGGTACCTGCATGTGGCTGATTGGGATACAGGGTTGGCACAAATATATCATGGCCACTTGGTGGCTTTTGAGCCTATCCACCTTTAATTTCCCTTCAGTTAAGAACAGCACAGATGATTACCTTAAATGGAAAACATGTATGTTTCTGTCATGAAAGTTACATGTAATGTGTACATTTAGGAGAATAAAATCCCTTTCAGTTTATATAAGCTTCAGTGTTGTCCATGGGACTTACATGACAAAATAGCCACTGTAGAGACACGGAGAAAGCCCACTCAACTTATACAACTGCGCTGTCCCTCAGATGTTGGTTGGAGGCAAAGTAATGATATCGCTGGCCCAGTTGAGGAATGTATCAGTTTCACCTTTGATAAACCTGCGGACCGAAACAAGCTGACAATCACTGCAGTACTATCCTGAACAAAATGTCATTGTAATTTAGATGTTACATGCTGCCTGTAGATCTTTCCGTAGGACATAAGTACAGCTCTGTTACAGCCTTCCTACGGGACCTTTCGCCTCCTCAATCTCTTCCAGGTAGCTGCGCTATGCTGGAAAGCAGCAGCATGTGACAATAGCTTTTGCGTCACACGATTTCAGACTGAACTCTTTGTTGATTGGCCTCACACTCCTTTTCGCCAGTCCTGTGCGAGAGACTCACCAGAAGATACTCACACAAACAGTTGAATTCCAACTCAAGGGTGCAACAGCACAATAAATAGTCCAGGACACAACAGTACAGCCTCTGCAGCAATACCAGCTCAATATGAGGGCTTTCAAGAAATTGCAGAGTTAATATCTTAACATTGGAATAATGCACATTTTTAGCATAATTGCACTCAGAGCTATTCCTCAGTGTTGTTCAAGCTACGAAGGTAAATGAAAGACAAACTGCACTCAGTAAGTTCCAATCAGTAAAACTCAAGGACTACATAGGGTAGAAGTCCAATCAATACCTTATTACTCAAGCTTTCCAATCGTCAAAGTCTATTTAGAATGCAAGTAACTGAATAAGTAGGCTTCCAAAGTCTTTGCTTTGTGAGGGTCCTCCAGGGATATTTAAGACAGCTGTGGCCATGGATATACATATGTAGACTGCTTATGTTATCTTTCCTCAGTCCTCCTGTCCCCTGAGGAAGCCATTAATGCCCATACCAGAATTATCATTCATATTAGAGTTGCTCTCAGTAGCTGGAGTACCAAGAGCAGTAAAGTACCACGGAATAATTCAAGAACCAAACTTACAAACCAAATAGAACAAAAGGAATTTTTAGACATTCCTGACTAATTTAAATCTTCTGTTCTTTTACGTACTACCACAGATCAACTCTACACTCTACAACAGATGTTCTTAACCAGCTGCACTAAATTTATGGATTCCTGTGGAAATTAGTGATTTATGGGGTGCGTAACCTTTCAGGTTATTTACAAGGCAAAATGATGTATTTGAAAATTCCACCTTTTTCTCTTGTCCACACCTGTCCAAAACATTGTTCAATGTAAAACTATTTTTTCCTACCTTCTGGAAGTGCTCTCACATAATGCCCTTGCCCAAAGGATGACAAATAGGTATGACTTAAATGTGACAACGGTGCTCACAAATACCTCTGGGAATTTAGCGAAATCAGTCCTCACTGGATAAAACTTAAAACAAGTTGTTTTTTGGGACACTTCACCAGAATATGCACAGACTCCTGTTCCTATTTCTTATATTACTTTATGGCACTGCTACAGATTTCCAAATAAAATTTCCAAACTACTGAATTATGTACTCTACTAATCACAAAATTCAGGAAGAAGTGGAAAATCTAATACGTATGTTTACACTCAAACTTTTCTGTTGCGTAAACTATTCTCAATCCTTGCCAAAATGCTTCTTGAAAATCCAAATGCATTTCATCCACTGGTCCACCCTTATCTACCCTGCTAGTCACAACCTCAGAACCTCAGAAGAATTTGTCAAATACAAATTGTTTTCCATAAATTGTTGGCTCGGCCGACTCCTCAACTGCTCTGTTACCACTTCTCTATGATGTGGAGATGCTGGCGTTAGACTGGGGCGAACACAGTAAGAAGTCTTACAACACCAGGGGATATTGGGGGAAAGGCGGGTTCAGGATATTGAACTTGATGATCAGCCATGATCATAATGAATGGTAATAAGTCTTACAACACCAGGTTAAAGTCCAACAGGTTTGTTTTGAATCACTATCTTTCGGAGCACAGCTCCTTCCTCAGGTGAATGAAGAGGTGGGTTCCAGAAACATAAATACAGACAAAGTCAAAGATGCAAGACGATACTTTGAATGCGAGTCTTCGCAGGCAATTAAGTCTTTACAGGTCCAGATTGAGCAACTGGAGAGAGGGATAATCACAGGTTAAAGAGGTAGGTCAGGGGCGTGTAGGTGGGTGGTTGCATGAGTTGGTATGTAAAGAGGCATGGATAAGCTCTTTTGACCTTACCTTCAAATGTTTTCCGAATTCAGACTATGGTTCATGACTCTTCTAAGCGGCTGTGAAATGCACGTTATGGCGAAGCCGTCTGGCTCCACAAAAATTGCGGAGACTGCTAGGAGAAGCCTATCCCCCACGATAGACAAGATGGTGGCACCCTGAGAATCATAGGGAAGAAATTACGATCCCATTCCAGCTCCTGATTCAGCCAACAGCATTAAAAGGGACCTACTGCCAGGTGGCCAGGACACCCAGCCTGTTTCATGCACACTGTTTTTTTAAATCCATTTACGGGATGGGATGTGAGCATCGCTGGTTAGGCCAGCATTTATTGCCCATCTCTAGTTGCCCTTCAGAAGATGGTGATGAGCTACCTCCTTGAGCTGCTGCAGTCCTTGATGTGTAGGTACAGCCACTGTGCCGCTAGGCAGGGTGTTCCAGGATATTGCTCCAGCAGCAGTGAAGGAACGGCGATATATTTCCAAGGCAGCTTGGTGAATGACTTGGAGGGGAACCTCCAGGTGGCGGGGTTCTCAGGTATCTGCTGCTCTTGTCATTCTAGATGGTAGTGGTCGTGCGTTTGGAATGTGATATCTAAGGAACCTTGATGAGTTACTGCAGTGCACGTTGTAGATGATACACACGGCTGCCACTGTTCGTCGGTGATGGAGGGCTTGAATATTTGTGGAAGGAGGAGCAATCAGGTGGGCTGCTTTGTCCTGGATGATGTTGAGCCTTTTGAGTATTGTTGGTGCTGCACTCATCCAGGCGAGTATTCCATTACATTCCTGACTTGTGCTTTGTGGTTGATGGACAGGCTTTGGGGGGTCAGTAGGTGAATTACTCACCATAGGATTCCTAGCCTTTGCCCTACTTGGTAGCCACAGAATTAATATGGCTACTCCAGTTCGGTTTCTGATCAATGGTAACCCAGGATGTTGATTGTGGGGGGTTCAGTGATGCCATTGAATGTTAAGGGGGCGGTGGTTAGAAGGGTCGGTGGTTAGATACTCTCTTGTAGGAGATGGTCATTGCCTGGCACTTTTGTGGCACAAATGTAACTTGCCATTTGTCAGCCCAAGCCTGTATATTGTCCAGGTCTTTCTGCATTTGGACATGGACTGCTTCATTATGTGAGGAGTCGCGAATGGTGCTGAATACTATGCAATCATCGGTGAATATCCCAAATTCTGACCTTATGATGGAAGGGAGGTCATTGATAAAACAGCTGAAGATGTTTGGGCCTAGGACACTGAAGAACTTCTGCAGTGATGTCCTGGAGGTGAGATGAGTGACCTCCAACCACCACAACCATCTTCCTTTGTGCCAGGTATGACTCCAACCAGCAGAGATCTTCCCCCTGATTCCCATTGACTCCAGTTTAGCTAGGGTGCCTTGATACCATGCTCGGTCAAATGCTGCCTTGATTTCACCTCACCTCTGGCATTCAGCTTTTTTGTCCATGTTTGAACCAAGGCTGTAATGAGGTCAGGAGCTGAGTGACCCTGGCGGAACCCAAACTGAGCGTCCGTGAGCAGGTTATTGCTGAGCAAGTGCCGCTTTTTACGACAATTGACAATCATGATTTCATGGTCATCATTAGACTTTTAAGTCCAGATATTTTATTGAGTTTAAATTCTATCACCTGCCATGGTGGGATTTGAACACGGGTCCCCAGATCATTATCCTGGGTCTCTGGATTACTAGTCCAGTGACGATACCACTATGCCACAACATACACAGGACCCTGAATTCCAATATGAGAGACAACTGGGTGGAACACGGTCTTGTATAGCCTGGTGAAATGAACACCAAAAGAAAACCAGTAAGTTTTGAAGTTTTGTGGTAAAACAAGGATAGCATTGACTGATGCCACCCTATCTTACCACCAACACTACCCTAATCAACCTTCCTGCCAGCCAGGCCTGTTTACAAGCCATTCAATATAGTGCCAGCTCAGAGCGGGTGAGCTGAGGCAGCATAATGAGGCCCAGCCCTGAAGATGGTGCCAGGCACCCTGTTGGGACTGTCAAGTGCCTCGGCCAATTGACCAATAGTTAAAATTTCCCCCAGCGACTGGTGTTTTTCATACTGATTGGCACGGTGCCTAACTACTCAGGTTCAATTTTTCACTCCAACATAAAGACAATCCGATGTTCAGGAGATAATCATTTTTCAATGGATATGTAGGTTTAATAAGGGTCACTGCAGCTAAAACTTTTAGTATTAATTTTAACTCTGTTGGAAGTTTTGTGCATTTCTTTAGTGAGTATTGATCCACTTGAAAAGAAACCTCATTGAGCATAGCAGCACATTTAGCTTCCTGTCAGGGCTTTGTCAGCTGTTGATGTATCACACTTCCATGTTTGAAAATGTGCTTCTTCAGACTGAGCATCAATTAACCTTCCATCAGACGCCTCCTCGTTCTCTCTTTCCTAGATTATATAAATATACACAACCCGCTGAGCTTTGTGAATCGAGCAGATACACACATTGCAAGCTGATATTCTACTAACAGAAATGGATCATTTCTGGCCAAAGATCAAATTAACAATGGATATTTCTGGGAGAAGGTTAAGAGTGTACTATTGATCACCTTGTGCAAATGTGCAATGTTTCCACAGATAGGAAATTTACAGACTCTTCTCTCACTTTATGACAGTTGGATTCTTCAGATAGCAAGTGACGTAGCTACAAGACTATGAGGGGTATGGACAGAGTGGATAGTCAGAAGCTTTTTTGCCAGGGTGGAAGAGTCAATTAATAGGGGGCACAGGTTTAAGGTGCGAGGGGCAAGGTTTGAAGGAGATTTAAGAGGCGCGTCTTTTACACAGAGGGTGGTGGGAGCCTGGAATGCGCTGCCGGGGGAGGTAGTGGAAGCAGATACAATAGTGACTTTTAAGGGGCGTCTTGACAAATACATGAATTGGAATAGAGGATATGGTCCCTGGAAGAGTTAGGGGTTTTAGTTCAGAGGGGCAGCATGGCCTGTGCAGACTTGGAGGGCCAAAGGGCCTGTTCCTGCGCTGTAATTTTCATTGTTCTTTGTTCACAGTTTTATGATGAGAAGGTAGATGCATCTTTTTTAAAGTTAATTGAGGCAGCTGAAAGAATTGTGTCATTAGGCACTATTAATGTGGTCATTACAGATGTAAGACTGAGCCATATTTGAGTGATCCTAGACAAAATAGGCCAAACTATCCCTCCCATCTCCTCCCCCCGACCTACCTGAACTGGAGAACATTCGTCTTTGATATAATCATTTTTTTTTCTATTCAGTGTTGTCAAGGAGTCTGAAAAGGGAAGGCTGAAAGACTTTTCCATAGGACAGGGAATAAAAGGAGAAAATTTGGAGCTGATGCCCATAAACCAGTTCCAGTTGGCACATGGTCTGACTGACACACCCTATTGTTCTCATCACACTCTTCCATAATGAGCAGAAAGTCAAAAATAGATCATTTTGGGAGGTTTACCTGAGGGATTACCACTGGATGAGATTCAAGTTGCTTTATTCTTTATTTCACCTGAGTCCAATTGATTCAAAAAGCACACATTCCTCTTCACTGTGTAGCCATCTGGGATGGCCACTTCCAAATAGGTACAGAGAAACTTGCAAAGCCTGACGGGTAAAATGGACAAGCCAAGACTCAGGCAGGCTCAGAGCCTGAAATGCATATTTGTCAGCAAGAAGTCCAGAGGGTATCGAAACTCCGTCCAGTTAGCATGTTAATCAGGCCGATTAGCATTTGATGGCCCATTTTCATCAAAACAAAGGGCTGGTACTCAAGCAACAGGGACAGACCCAGACATTTCGGCGCCACTCCCTGTTCAAGGGAAACATAAACAATGGGATATCTCAAGAACAGGAGAAAAAAGTGTATAGACCCAACTCATCACATGATAATTGAAGTTAGTAATCAGGAGAATAATTACTTCTTGAAGTTTATGGTACAGGCACTGTATCTGTAGGGGCAGCAGGGTAGCATGGTGGTTAGCATAAATGCTTCACAGCTCCAGGGTCCCAGGTTCGATTCCCGGCTGGGTCACTGTCTGAGTGGAGTCTGCACATCCTCCCCGTGTGCGTGGGTTTCCTCCGGGTGCTCCGGTTTCCTCCCACAGTCCAAAGATGTGCGGGTTATGTGGATTGGCCATGCTAAATTGCCCGTAGTGTCCTAATAAAAGTAAGGTTAAGGGGGGGGGTTGTTGGGTTACGGGTATAGGGTGGATACGTGGGTTTGAGTAGGGTGATCATGGCTCGGCACAACATTGAGGGCCGAAGGGCCTGTTCTGTGCTGTACTGTTCTATGTCTATCTGGTGTCCCAAATCTCGGAAGGATTGAACAGATATTGCTATCTGTCATCTTTTACGATCAATGAGTCGATTAACAGAATTCCATTAATAACCCCAAATATGATTATTCTTTCCCCCGTTAGTTAATTCCTTTGTTATTTCTTGGTGGTGGAGGGGTACCTCTGGATTATGGAACGCTGATCCTCCAGACCAGCCTATTTCCCCCCCATCACCAGGACCCAAAATCCTGAAATCCTCCATATCCCCCACACGTCTGCTCCCAAGCTTCCCAGATATGGGGTCCGGTGTCTGTATACGATAAAATGTAATGCAGGTGAACGGACCTCTTCTTAAATGGACTTCTTAAACCGGACTCTTAAACAGCAGCACTTCATATGGTGTAGGTACACCCACAGTGCTGTTAGGGAGGGTGTTCCAGGATTTTAACCCAGCGACAGTGAAGGACAAGTGATATAGTTCCAAGCCAGGACAGTGTGTGATTTGGAGGGACAAATGTAGGTGGTGTTGTTCCCTTGCATCTATATACCTTGTCCTTCTAGATGGTGGAGGTTATGGGTTTGGGAAGTGGGCAATTATGCTGACCCAGTCCGTACCTTCAGACTCCTGCACCCCAAAACTATTGTGGAATTAGAATTTTTGAAGGAGGAATCAAATTCAGATGGTGTAATTTTTAGCAGCAACTGAGGGAAGATATACCCATTCATCCCATCCAGAGAATTTTGTTTTTGACATTTTTGCTGCTGCAATGCATTGCAATTTGGCATTAGTTTTATCAATATGATTGGTGGTGGACATTCAAATATATGCAGAATCTCAATAATATACAGAACCTCCAGATTCCAGATCCCAAATGTAAGTAACGGATGTGCCCTTTCAGTGGAGAAGCAGTTGTCAATGGACTATGGAGAGCCCATCTTAGCCCTGCCATAGACTGAGAGTGGATGCTTCATCACTTCCTGCATGGATTGCCAAAAATCAAGGGCTATATAATTGGTTATTTCTCATTCAATGTTACTTCCCGTTGAGGAGTAGCTCAAAGAGAGGTTATGCTCGAACAATCAGCAAGGGCGGGATTCTCCAGTCCCCCAGCTGTGTGTTTCTCAGTGGTGCGACGTTCACTGGTGGTGGTTCCTGCCGCTTATCAATGGGATTTCCAATTGAAGCCACCCCACGCTGTCGCCAGGAAACTCACGGGCGGGAGTGCTTCTAGTTTTGTCATAAACATACTCGTTATGCTTACGTTCGATTATGTCAAGTGGTTGCAGCAGGAAACGAATAGTGTCAACCATTATCCATGACTTAGATTCTTATTGCCTCTGAGGAGGACTGCTTGCCTTCTAGTTCCAGCATGTTTCAGGTTGTTCAGTCTAAAGTTGTGGTGGATATTGATTCCCATTTCCAGTACTTATCCTTGCCAGCCAGAGAGTGCTTTCTCTAAAGCTGCTTTTTCTGCCTCTTGCTGACTATTAGGTAGAGCAGCTTGCATCCTCTGCACACATGCAACACTCTAGCTGGCTATTGGCCTATAAAATAAAGCTCTTCATCTCCTTGATTCATGTGAGATGTGATATTTCTCACATATAGGACGACATGGTAGCACAGTGGGTTGCATTGTTGCTTCACAGCTCCAGGGTACCGGGTTCAATTCCTGGCTTGAGTCACCGTCTGTGCAGAGTCTGCATGTTCTCCCCTTGTCTGCATAGATTTACTCTGGGTGCTCCGGTTTCCTCCCACACGTCCTGAAAGACGTGCTATTAGGTGGATTGGACATTCTGAATTCTCCCTCTGTCTTTTCGAATAGGCACTGGAATGTGGCGACTTGGGGCTTTTCACAGTAACTTAATTGCAGCGTTAATGTAAGCCTACTTGTGACAATAAACATTATTATTATTATTGTACTTTCTAGCATTAAATGTCAAGCACCAGTTATCTATCCAAATTGAGTGTGGCCTATCTGTTGTATGCCAGAATAGGCAGTGCGCCATCGGTCAACCCCGTTTTGTCACCCTCGTGAATTGGGGGCTGTCAGACCATGATAAATAGTTTGAGTTTTTGAATAGATAGATCACAGTCCTGACTTGTACTTCTGTCAGGAGGCGAGTTACTTACCGCAGTATTCCCAGCCTCTGACCTACTTTTACAGCCAAAGATATTTATGTGGCTGATCCAGGCAAGTTTCTGGTTGTTGTTAACCCCCCCAGATCTTTATGGTGGGGGATTTTGATTATGTTACTGCCATTGACTGTATAGGGGAGCTGGTTAGACTCTCTCTTTATGGAGGTGGTCATTGGGTAGGGCTTATGTGGCGTGAGTGTTACTTGAAACTTATCAGCCCAAACCTGAATGGTGTCCTGATCTTGTCACATGTGAACACAGACTACATTGATCAGAGGAGTTGCAAATGGTAACTGAACACTGCAACCATCTGTGAACATTGCCCTTTCTGACCATCTAATAGAAGGGAGGTCATGGAAGGAAGCTAGGGCACTACCCCGAGGAACACCTGCAGTGATGCCCTGTCTGAAATGATTGACTTCCAACAACCACAACTCTCTCCCGTTGAGCTAGGTATTACTCCAACCAATGGAGTGTTTTCCCCCTGAATCCCATTTAATTCAATTTTACTAGACTAGAACTCCTTAGTGCCACACTTGGTCAAGTCCTGCCTTGATGTTAAGGACAATCACTTTCACCTCACCATTTGGTTACAAATAAGTGCAAATATGCCTTAAAGGGGGCAAGTTAAACTGATGTAATAAAACAGGTACTTTACTTCAGTGAGTGCCAGTGTTTTACGTTAGTTTGAAAATGTAACCTAAAGACATTGGTGGACAATATACCATTTAGGCAACAGATTTAGGAAGAATACATCAGCCAGGGCATTGACAATATAATTTATTAGCAAAGGTTCAGATGCTGTGCATAATGTCCAGCCTTAATAATGTTATTCCTCGACTTTCAATCTTGAATTGCAAAGAAATAAGAACATTACTCACCGGTTTAAAAATAGGCATTTCAAGGTCAATTTGGAAGTGCTGACTCCAGAGCTCATCTACAGAATCCAACCACTTTCACAGAATGACACGCACAGTTATTGTCCTCTCTCTTTGTCACTGTTTTTTTACAGCTCCATTATTCTTGGCTCATTACATGCCTCACATACCAGATGAAGTAAGTCATGAAATGGAAAAATCAAATAATCTTTAGATCAGCAAGGAAAATAGTCATATCAATCTCCATTCTAACTATGTCCTGTTTATCATTGCCTTCTTTTCCTGATAGATTGTGAATGGTTCTATCTGGCGATGCAACTTGGGAAATGGGCGTTCCCGCCAAACAAAATGGAGGTCTTGTGGCGTAGTGGGCAGCTTCCCTGCCTCTGAGCCAGAAGCTCTAGGTTCGAGTCCCACCCCAGGACCTGATGGTCAAGGAAGGTGTGTTCAGAACACGGACAGCAGATTGGGTATCAACCTGCAAAACCCTTCTCAATAATAATAATCTTTATTGTCACAATTAAGCTCACATTAACACTGCAATTAAGTCACTGTGAAAAGCCCCTAGTCGCCACATTCCGGCACCTGTTCGGGTACACTGAGGGAGAGTTCAGAATATCTAATTCACCTAACAGCACATCTTTCGGGACCTGTGGGAGAAAACTGAAGCACCTGGAGGAACCCACACAGACACGGGGGGAACGTGCAGGCTGCACACAAACAGTGACCCAAGCGGGTATCGAACCTGGGACCCTGGCGCTGTAAAGCAACTGTGCTAACCATTTTGCTAGCGTGCTGCCCAACATACACCAATGGCATGTGGTAATAGTGGGAAAGATTCCTGGTCAGTGCCCCTCAGGCTAGCGACTGGTTCGAGGAAAATCCTTGCGCTGGATTCTCCAAAAATGGGGCTATGTCTCCGGGGGCTGGCAGAGCTGCGGATACGAGGTCCCACAATTCTGGTTGGGGGTCCATGCACACGCACAGCAGCGGCCTGCAGTGGCCGCGCCGTGCGACATGGCGGACTCGCACCGTGGGCCGTCATCAGAAATGTTAGGCCCGCCGAGATTGCGGGCGCCTGCAGGTCTGTGCCGCCGATCGCTCCCCTGGCCGTCCATGAAACCAGACTTAGACATGTGTCTTATCACCAAAAAAACCATTAGCGCCTGTTTTCAACCCTACATCGAAGTTACCATCACTAGAAAAGATAAGCATCACTAGAAAATGTTTAAACTGGAAAACCAAAATGTGTGTCACATTTTCCACATTTGCATTTTCATCATGGCAAATTAAGGTTGATCAGGTTGAGGAGCACAGTGCTGCAGATGGGAGCAAGGTGGGACTGAGATGATCTGTGCAGCCTCAGTAGGAGTTCTTGTCTCTGTGCATGTGACCTGCCCTCACGCTGTGATGGCTGACGCTTGGGTAAGAAGACAAGTTTTAGGAAGGTAAGAGAGATTCACACACAACAAAGTGAGCATGGACCTGAAACAAGGGAGAAAGGCATAAAGAGCAATAGAAGACATAAAGTAGGTATATTTTACTTGAGTTTCAACATAATTGAAACAAAAACTTGGGTGGGATTCTCCAATGCCGCGACAGAGTGTTCCACGCTGTCGTAAACGCCGTTGTGTTTACGGTGGCGTGAATGGGCCGCTGCAAGGACTAATTCTGGCCCCCACAGGGGGTCAGCATGGCGCTGGAGCTGTTTGCATCGCTCCAGCCACCGATCCCAGCATGAATTGTGCACCACGGGATCCCCGCATCCGCAGTGGCGCCGGCGGCAATGCACATATGTGCTGTGGCCTCCTTCAACTCGCCGGCCCCCACGGAACATGGCACAGGGCTACAGGGGCCGGCGCATGGGAAAGGGGGCCCCCAGCCAGAGAGGCTGGCAAACCTATCGGTGGGCCCCAATCGCAGGCCAGGCCACATCGGAGGCCTCACCCGGTGTCGGAACCCCCTCCCCCCCCCGCACAGGCTGCCTCCCGACCCTTCCATGCATCCCCGCAGGCTGAGAACAGGCTAGAACGCCGCCGGCGGGTCTCATTTTTTTTTTCACGGCCGATCGGCCCATCTGGGCCGGAGAATCGGCGGGCCGGCCATGCAGAGCAGCCCGCAACCGGCGCCGCGCCGACCACGGTGGTGCCAATGGCGCCGATTCCCCACTCTGCAGAGAATTGCGTGCTGGCGTCGGGGTGGCGTGGCCCAGTCGCGGGGATTCCCCAGCCTGGCCCTTGGTTTTTTAACTGAAGTTATTTGTCACAACATTTTTCATTTGCTTGTAAAAATGATACAACAACAACCTGCATTTATATCGCGCCTGCTAATGTTGCAAACTGCCCCAAGATGTTTGTAACGTCATAAAGTAAATGAAGTTGCCACATTTTCACATTACATCTGTGGTGGCACAACCCCTTTAAAGGGGTATGCCTTGCAGTCCACGTGACTGACTCGGGCCTCCAGTGTGCGAGCACACAAACCCCGACCAATGAGGTCCCGAATGAGGCACATGTCCCGAAAAGCAGAGTCCTGGTCAGAGTGTTAATATTTTTTCAAATTTATTTTTCTGGGATGCGGGCTTCGCTGGTTAGGCCAGCATTTTTGCCGACTCCTAATTGCCCTTCAGAAGGTGGTAGTCAACTGGCTTCTTGAATCACTTCATGCCAGTTAGGGAAGGAGTTCCAGGATTTTAACACAGCAACAATCCAGATAAGTGTGAGATGATGCACTTGGACAGGACAAACAAGACAAGATGAACAATGGTGAACAAGGTGCAATGAACAACAGGACTCTGGGCAGCACGGTGGTTAGAGGGACCTTGGTGTGCATGTACTCTGGTCCCTTAAGGTAGCAGAGCAGGTGATATAGTGGTGAAGAAGTCATATGGTATACTTGCCTTTATTAGCTGAGGCTTAGAGTTTAAGAACAGGGAGGTAATGCAATACCTGTGTAGAACGTTGGTTCGGCCACAACTAGAGTATTGTGCACAGTTCTGGAATCCACATTATAGGAGGGATGTGATAGCATTGGAAGGGTGCAGAGGAGATTCACCAGGATGTTGCCTGGGTTGGAGAATTTTAGCTATGAGTAGAGATTGGGTAGACTGGGGTTGCTTTCCTTGGGGCAAAGGAGGCTGCGGGAGGACATGATTGAGATGTCTAAAATGATAAAGGCATAGATAGAATAGACAGGAAGAAACATTTCCCCTTGGTGAAGAGATCAATGACCAGGGGCATATATTTTAAGGTAAGGGGCAGGAGGTTTAGAGGGGACATCTATAAGATAAACTGCAGTAACTCACCAAGGCTCCTTCGACAGCACCTCCTAAACCTGCAGCCTCTACCAACTAGAAGGAGAAGGACCACAAATTCATTGGAGCACTGCCACCTGCAGGTTCCATTATAGGTCACTCACCATCTTGTCTTGGAACAATGTCACTGTCCCTTCACTGTCTCTAGGTCAAAATCCTAGAACTCCCTCCCTAACAGCACTGTGGGTGCACCTACACCACATTGTAGTTCAAGAAGGCAGCTCACCACCAGCTTCTCAAGGGCAATTAGGGACGAGCAACAAATGCTGACTGAGCCAATGGTGCCCACATTGAGGGAAAGAAAAAAATGGGTGTTGTAAGCTCATAAGAACAGAAAGCTGTATTCCCAGGTTTGCAGATGATATGGAATTAGGAAGCACATAAATTGTAAAAATGGGATCACGAAGCTGCCATGGACGTATAGACAGACTGAGTGAGTAGGACAAAACTATAGGAGATGGTGTTCCATATAGGGAGGTGTGAGGTCATCCACTTTGGAAATGAGAAAGATAAATTGAAGTATTCTGCTCATAGTGAGAAACTGGAGGCAAATACATTTGTGTGTGTACATGGTCACTGATTTCAAGCTTATGCAGGAGGTACACAAAGTAATCAAAAGGGTGAAAGGAATGTTGGCCTTAATCTTCAAAGGTTTGCAATACAAAGTGAGAAAATGGTGCTTCAGTTTGAAACAGCCTTGGATCAAACCATTCTGGGATAACACATTCAGCTTTGGGATTAGAAATGATTTATTGGATACGAAAGGGTTAGAGAGCAGATATGCCAGGATTATATCAGGGATTAAAAGGTTAAATAATCAGGACAGATTAGTAAACATGGTTTATAACCCCATAAATGAGGATGTTTGAGGGGTGATTGAGATGTTTGAAACGATAAAGGGATATCATGCAGTAGGTACTGAATAACTATTTTCTCTGATGAGGAAACCCCGGGACGAAGAGGCATACTGTTAAAACCAAAGCTTAGATGTTTAGGGAAAAATTAGGAGGTATTTGTTCATACAAAAAGCCAGTGGAAATCAGAAACTACTCACTCCACACCTCTCCCCCTCCATTCTCCAGGACAGCCCATCCCCATATGGAAGTTAGGTTTCCAAGTCTGTGATTGATAGGTATTTGCAAAGTAAGGGTATCAAGGAATATGAATCAAAGTTATCAAAGAGATGCAAAACAGACATGATCTAATTGAATGGTGCAACAAGCTCAAGGGGCTCAATGCCCTACTCCTGTTTCTATATTCTTACACCTCCTACAATATTTATTTTGAAGGTGGATTACACCAGTGAATGTCAGCTGTCTGCGTGGTGTTATCCAATTCAGTCTTTCTATCTCTTTTCATTCCCACATATAATTTCTCTCAATGTCTGGATGCATTTGCGTCTGCTGCAATACAGCATTAATCAGCAATGTTACCTCACACATATTGAACTGAACATTCATCCAGAATGACAGGCTTCACAAGAATGTCAGCTAAAATCACTGTGGGAAATGTTTCTAAATGAACAATTACACTCTCCCATGATAAATCATATCTCTGTTCCTGTTGTCACATTGCTTCAATAAATCAGAATCTGAATATTGTATTTTTCTCCAATATTCCAAGGCCTCGAGGTTTGGCTCTAGTGTGTACTTTCAGCCATTTTGAAGTCGACGATAGGACATGCAGAAAGTGAAGGCTGGTTTTGGGCAGGAGCTGAATGGCTGAAAGTACCACCCTCCATCTGGGCTATAGTTCCAAACATTTCCAAGGTAGGTTCAAGCGATGCCGCTCTTCTCAATTGGCACCCCAAACCAATGACAGGCATTAGGTCCCTGGTTCAATCGCTGAGCTGGATAGTTCATTCTTCTCAGTTAAGACAGTGTTATGGGCCAGGGTTTAGAGAACCCCAAAGTCTATCATGGAGTTCACCTGACACACAACATTTAATAGATTGTGGTCACTGATTTTTGTACATACTTTATAGGTGTGATGCAACAGAGAACTAAAGTACTTTTAAATTAAAACAATGTTTATTTATGAAACCAGTTAACACTTTATAAACCCACAGTAAACATCTTAACAGCTATCAACACCAATCATCCCCACAGTTACAACATTCTATAAGTAACCCTTAATCTTTCCTTGCAACATCCATAAGATAAAATACCCTTTTTAACACAGCGATCAGATTTAAATTCTCTACTGAGAGCAGTTATCACTTTGAAATCATCCAGATGATCTGGAAACAGTCTTTAGATTGCACAGAGATCATTATACAGCTGCTTGCTTTTCCTGCAGCTATCCAGCTCTCAAAATAAAACTAAAACCACACTGCAGCTGCCTGCTCAAAAACGAAAGTGAAAGACAGACAGCCCAGCTCCACCCACACTCTGACATTACTGCAGCTATTCAATAAACACCCATTACTTAAAGTTACATCTACTACAGCTATTTAATAAATACCCAGTTCTTAAAGGTTCACTCACATGACAACAGCATTAAAGATTCTAGAACCAGCCATAGTATCTCAGATGAAAGCGGGATGAGCTGATCAAGGTCTCTCTCTTGGTCGTCACCCGGCGATCCCTGTTGGAGCTGTGCAGGTGTAGATTTTGGTTTTGTCTGTGATGCCCCCTGTGGTGGAATAGCCTGTCAGCATTCGGTGTCGCCATCGACCCCGCATAAACCTGAGCACATCCAAAACTCTGCTGCCTGCATCTTAACTTGCCCAATGACCCGTTTGCCCATCACCTCTGTATTCGTGGCTTCGAGTTCATTCACGTCTCAATTTTAAAATTCTGATCCTTGTTTGTTTTGAAGCCCCTCCGCGGTCACAGCCCTCTGTAATTTCCTGCAGCCATGCAACCTTTCAAAATGTCTACACTCCTCCAATTTCAGCCTCCCCAATGTTAATCGCTCCACTACTGGTGGTTGAGAAGGTTGGGCCTGTACTCATTGGAGTTCAGAAGAATGAGAGCCAATCTTATTGAGACATATTGGGCGCGATTCACTGGCCTGGTGATGCTCTCGCTCAAGCCAAACAAGGCGGGTGAATAGCGGGAGAGGCCAAAAACCAGACCCACGCCAGGCACCAAACAGTTTGCAATGCAACCGGCCCACTCCTGTAGGCGAAATCGAGATGATGCCGTCGCGTGAGGAGAAACTAATTATCACCACTTCAGCCCTATTTCCATACAATTAACGGGAGCCACCCCATATCCAGCAGCCTTCCATCATTCAGTGGCCTCCCCAGCAAGTGGAAACGTGGGCATCGATTCTTGCTCCTTTTGAAAAATGCGAACCTTGCGGAAAGGCTTCTGTGGGGAGCTGGGGCGAGAAGTAGCCATCATTACTCACAGGCAAAGAGCCCAATGGTGCTGGGCTTGCCTTCCCAGTGCCCCATGGGGAGGTAAGGGTTGGGGTTGGGGGACCCTACGCAGGGGTGGGCCGCCACAGGAAAACCGGGGGGGGGGGGGGGGGGGGGGACAACTGCTCGCAACACCATGCCAACCCCTGGATCATGTATACCCATTCTGGGGGAAACCCTTGTCACTGCCCGTCTGCCCCAATGACCACCCATAACCCCCAACGACTGCCGAGGCCTCTGGCTGTGCGGCTGAAGGATATTGCTAATAGGAAATTGGCAATTGTGGTTAAGTGAGCACTTCACACAACCCAAGTGGATTCCCATGGGTGGGCAGACCATGTAGCATGAGTTGGTCATTGCCTAGAATCCCAATTCCACCTTGATGCATGGGCACTGTGCCTGAACATTGCGGGAGGCAACACCACACATGCAGCAGCCAACATCCAAATACCCAGGGGATGGGACACAGCTCCGGGGACATGTCCACTCCGGAGCATGGGTGGGTGCCTCGGGAAGGGGGGGGGGGGGGTGCGGGGGGATACCTGGGGAAGTGAGCAAAGGGTTCAGAGGTCAGCCCACATTGCAGAAGAAATTGACAGAGGCATCATAATGGTTGCGCACAAAGGTGTTTAATGTGTTTTACAATCTCCCACTCTCCTGCTCGCTACCACACTTAAAATTTGTAGGGAGAATCACACCCATAAGATTCTCGGGGGCATCACAGGGCTGATGCTGAGCGGTTGTTTCCCTGTGTAGGCGAGTGTAGGACCAGAGGGCATAATCTCAGAGAGTAAGGAGTCGGCCATTTAAAACAGAGATTAGGAGGAATTTCTTCTCTCAGAGGGCAATGAATCTGCGAATTCACAGTGTGCTGTGGAGACTGTCATCAAGGCTGAGAAAGATAGATCTTTAGTCTGTGTGGGAATCAAGGGATATGATGATAATGTGGAAACTAGAGTTGAGGATTATCACATTCAATCAGTCATGATCCTATTAAATGGCAGAGCAGATTCAATGGGCTTAATAGCCAATTTCTGCTCCTTACTTTCCTCTTTCAAATCAATAGGTGCGATCCAACGGCCACGCTGCATCTGAAAAGCAGCTCCCCGCGGCGCAGTGTGTACGATAGAAACCAGGACATCCCGCTCCTAGGACCTACCCAGCACGCAATGCCTAGCGAGATCTAGCGCAATCTCGTGAGACATTGTGATGTAAATCCCACACATTGTGGGCAGGATCACATTTTAGTAAATCTACATATGAGAGCAAGACAGCTAGTCTCACTTTAATGTGCAGATTCCTGAGTTACCCTCAAGGCGTGTGATCAATCCCCCTTGCCTCGGAGACCTCAGGTGAGTGCCTTTTAGCTCTGGTCCCTATGAATGGCACTCGTGGAGGTCCCTCAGGGGATTGGAGGCCCCCAGCTTCGTGCCTTTGGGCATAGTGGCATGCTGGTGCCACCTGGGCACCCTGACAGTAGCCAGCATGGCAACCTGGCAATGCCACCTTGGTGTCAGCCCGGCACTGTCAAGGTGGCATTTTTTTGTGTGCTGGTGATCAGGCTGGGGGTGCCCTGTGTGGGTTTTTTGGGAGGTGGAGAACCTATCCCATAGTGTGTTGGGGTCGTGTCGGGGGCCTCGGAGATTGGGGTGCCATTTCAAAATGGCATCCAGATCTATCGCTGCACTGAGAAGTTCCGGTGAGAGGATCTCCTCGGTGTAGAAAACGGGCTATGTGTGGCTTTGGCTGGGAGTTCCTTGCTGACTCCTTGTTTAACACGAGTGGTGTTTTATAGCCATGTGTTTCTCAACGCTCCGAGCGACAGGATCCACACAACTAAACGAACTTGTTCTAGGACTTTGTTCCCATTCAGTTGAATCGTGCCCAATCTTTAAAACCTACCTTGTCAACCAAGCTTTTGATCAGTTGATGTAATGTTTCCTTACGTCTCTCAGTCTTTGAAACTTAGGAAGCACTTTGGAACATTTTATGATGTTAAAGGGGCAGCAGGGTAGCATGGTGGTTAGCATAAATGCTTCACAGCTCCAGGGTCCCAGGTTCGATTCCCGGCTGGGTCACTGTCTGTGTGGAGTCTGCACGTCCTCCCCCTGTGTGCGTGGGTTTCCTCCGGGTGCTCCGGTTTCCTCCCACAGTCCAAAGATGTGCGGGTTAGGTGGATTGGCCAGGCTAAATTGCCCGTAGTGTCCTAATAAAAGTAAGGTTAAGGGGGGGATTGTTGGGTTATGGGTATAGGGTGGATATGTGGGTTTGAGTAGGGTGATCATGGCTCGGCACAACATTGAGGGCCGAAGGGCCTGTTCTGTGCTGTACTGTTCTATGTTCTATTAAAGGCACTTTACGAATACAGGTTGTTGCTTTTGTTGACAAACAATGGTTCACTGAATGAAACGTCAGAGGGTGCCACTACCTGAGACTATCCCAAAACGCAGTCTTCACATTAGTGATAGAACTGGCAAGAGATGAAGTTTATAAAAAACCTAAAGGAATAGCATGTGGTGAAATCAGTATTTTATACAAAATATATTATTATTACCTGGATCATACATGAATGTTTTACTCAAGAGTCGGTGAAAAAATAACGTTGATCTTTTTAATTTTGTTTGAATCCTTTTATTATAACATGTCTCACATAGAGGAAGTGGCCACAAGGACCTGACAGATGACGCTATGTCCTGAATTTTTGATGAACCTGTCATTCTTAGCTCCATGTGGATCTCTTATGTGACATGTGGAACCAATTATTTTTTAACGGTGGCAATTAGAAATGACACCAAGTCAGCAGGATTTTACGCTGGATCACGCATTTTGGTTTTCAGAACTTCTAACCGTCAAGGATGAGAAATGGCTGTTTGCCGACAGCCCCAGGAGCTTAGCCTTTCATAACACAAGCTCTTCTAATCTACTGTCCAACGAGACTTTCAATTCCCCACATAGTCCACTCACCCACCTGACAAGGTTATTCTGGGCAGTTAAGCACCATTTGTGCAAAGAAAATCTTTTTTGGTTTGCCAATTTGAACTTATTTCCCACTCATATATTGCCATAGTTTAAAGAAATATTATTTACCGTGTCTAAACCATTTAATAATTTATATACTTTAACAAGATTCTCTTCCGCATCCCTTTACCTGTAGCTTGTCTTCATTGAAATGGATGGGTTAGTCCCATGGATTTTTAAAAATAAATTTAGAGTACCCAATTATTTTTTCCAATTAAGGGGCAATTCAGCACGGCCAATTCACCTGCCCTGCATATCTTTGGATTGTGGGGGCGAAACCCAGGCAGACACGGGGAGAATGTGCAAACTCCGCATGGACAGTGACCCAGAGCCAGGATCGAACCCAGGTTCTCAGCGCAGTAGGCAGCAGGGCTAACCCACTGTGCCACCGTGCTGCCCTGGGTTTGTCCCATAGATAATGGATAATACAACGGTACTAGCTGATAGGGAAGATGACTGTCTGAGGATTTTTTTAAGTAGGTGGGGGAGGGGGGGGGGAGGGGGGGGGGGATGTGGTGAAAGGCTAAAACAAGTGTACAGAATAGCTGAGAAGATCCTGGTAGAAAACAGTTAAATCATTCATATGCTGTAATGTGGGGAGCCAAAGCGAGTCTGACGGTGTTACATGTAAGATGAGGAAGAAGCAGGGAGGGAGGAAAGGATGAACAATTAATACATTGTAGCTCAGCAAAAGTTCCAATTTGCCTGCCTCCTTGACTCGCCCCACCTGCCTGATGTGGAGTGTTGCCCTTCAGGCTATAATGGAGAGAGACATGCCAATGGTTCATCCTGGGCCATGGCTAATTACCTCACCTTACACACGAGCTAGCTCTCTGGCAGCAATGGTCCTGTATTGGAAGGAATCAAGCTTACACTATGGACATTGTGGCTTTGACTGAAACCAGGTGGCAGGGAAAGCAATGTGGGAAAATGTGCTGGAAAGTTCAGAATAGATGGATGTAGAGCTGGAATTGTAGGTGTTTCAACATATATCAGAGAGACGACAGGGATAACTAAATAGGTGACAACTCTAACACCACCGAATGTGGGGATTTGACTCAGATGAAAAGCAAACGTTTTTAAAATCTCAAATGTAATGTAGGCGGGTCAGGGTTGGGCTAAGTGACCAATCAGATCACTGGAGGTGGATTGGTCAATAAAGTCTTTGAAAGAGACTGAATGTCTCCATTTCTTAGCTTTTCCGGCCGGGTTTCTTGGACATTGAGGAAACCTGGCAGCCAAAAGGAGGGGAGAAGGGTTCGATCCATAGTGTGAGCACATTTATAGCACAGCTTGTGGGCCAGGAGAGCGGACGTGTTTCCTCCAGGTCCAGCCACTTTACCTGCTTCGCAGCTTGAATCATAAATAACATCACCGGGTCATGGCTTTTGAAGTTAAATAAGGCTCTCGTTTGCTGAAGTCAGTGAAGATAAATTGTTGGCAGCCAAAATATTGTGGCCTCAGAGTAGTGAGTCAATTGGCCTGATCTTTTTAAAAATAAATTTAGAGTACCCAATTATTTTTTTTCCCAATTAAGGGCCAATTTAGCATGGCCAATCCACCTACCCTGCGCATCTTTGGGTTGTGGGGTGAGACCCACGCAGACACGGGGTGAATGTGCAAACTCCACACAGACAGTGACCCGGGGCCGGAATCGAACCCAGGTTCCCGGCACCATGAGGCAGCAGTGCTAGCCACTGCGCCACTGTGCCGCCCTGAATTGGCCTGATCTGAACCTCTTCCTTGCAGCATTCTTCCTGGACGAGGAAAGTTCAATATAAGACCAAAATTTCAACTATGGAGAATTTAAAACTAGCCGGAGTGGCGTTTGAAGTGTGCTCAGCGTAAACAGTCAGGAATTTCTGGATGTAATAAGGGACTGCTGCTCAAAACAGCATATCGATGGGGGGTTGCAGAATTGTGACTACATTGGCTTAATGTAGAACAATAATGAGAATATCATGGCTGGAATTTAATTGGGAGCAGGGGAACCATGATAGATGATACATTGAGGGCCGAAGGGCCTGTTCTATGCTGTACTGTTCTATGTTCTATGGCCGAGTCGGAAGGTTCAAAGTAAGACGTGAGAAAAACCATTCTTGCGCAACAGTATTTAGGCTTTGGAATGTACTGCTGGGAGTGTGGTGGCGGCAGATTCAATCAATACTTTCAAAAGGGAATTGGATAAGCCCACAAAGGGAGAGAATTTCTAGATCTTTGGGCAAAGGGTGGGAGAAGAAGGACGATCGGGGCTGCTCTCGCAAAGACTCGATGGGCCAAATAGCTTTTTCTGTACTGTAACCTTTCTGTGATTCTATAAAGGAGATTAAGACTAGGAAAAGCAGATATTGGGAGGACCCACAGACAGGGTGCTCCATCACAGCAGAAGAGGGTCATGAGTCTATGGAACTCTCCTCTTCTTCAGAGAGGCAGGGTCAGTGAATTGTTTAAGGTTGAGAAAGATAAATTCTTAATTGACAAGGGAGTCAGACGGTATCGTGGTATGAAGCAAAGTGGAGTCAAGCCTATAATCAGATAAGTTGTGATCTTATTGAATAGCGAAGCAGACTTGGGGGTCAAATGTGCCTACTCCTGTACGTAATTGTTAAGTTCATATTAGAAGACCTTAAAAGCAGCAGTAAATGGTCCAAGGGTTTTGCAAAAGTTTTTGTAAGCTTTTTCACTGAATGCCATGGATGAGGTGAAGGCTTTCAGATGCTAAGTGTTTGAGACCATTATAGAGGGACAGGAGATCATTGCAAATTTAGTTCATTCCTTTCAGCAACTTCAGGGCTCTCTGCTGATACCCATTCCCCTGATGACCCCAGGGATTAGCGACAACTGTAGCAGCTCCAGTATTTACATGGGGAAGGAGCTGGTGAAGGGGTAGCTGGTGCCCTTCCAGAGTACAGGATGTGATAGTCACTGCTGATGTATATACTGTATATATACGTTTTACGGTAAGGCCCCGATACTATAGGTACGGGGTAGATCCCTGCCTGCTGGCTCCACCCAGTAGGCGGAGTATAAATATGTGTGCTCCCCGTACAGCAGCCATTTCGTCAGCTGCTGTAGGAGGCCACACATCTCTGTGTAATAAAGCCTCTATTACATTCTACTCTCGTCTTATCAGAATTGATGGTGCATCAATATATTACACTGAAGATTTTTCAGAGATGGACCTCCGCATCAAGCCGGATCGCCTGCAGCTGCATCCTCAAGCAGACAACGCCAAAAAGGACTTCGAACATTGGCTAGCCTGTTTTGAAGCGTACATCGGGTCTGCGCCAGACGCAATCCCAGAAGCATAGAAGCTCCAGATTCTGTACAAGCGGCTGAGCTCCAACGTTTTTCCCATTGTCCAGGATGCGCCAACCTACGCAGAGGCCATGGCGCTACTGAAGTAAAACTATGCTCAGTGGACTAACAAAATTTACGCCAGGCATGTCCTCTCCACGTGGCGCCAACTTCCCGGTGAGTCTGTGGAAGACGTCTGGCGCGCCCTGGTCGCCCTAGTTAGAGACTGTGACTGTCAGGCCATTTCGGCCACTGAACACTCAAATCTTCTGATGAGAGACGCATTCGTTACAGCTATTGGGTCTGACTACATCCGCCAGTGCCTCTTAGAAGGGGCCACGCTCTACCTCGCGGTGACCAAAAAACTAGCGCTCTCACTTACGGTCGCCTCACGCAACATTCAGGCCTATGCCCCTGACCGCGGGGCCCATCCCCCTGTGTATCGTGGACCCTGCCGACGGTACCCATCATGGACCCCATCAGCGACCGCCCCCAGTCAACACCACGCCTGTGCCGCGCGGCAGCCAACTAACCCCGGGGGAACCAAATGCTACTTCTGTGGGCAGTCAAAACACCCCTGACAGCGCTCCCTGGCGTGGAGCGCCCTCTGCAAGGCCTGTGACAAGAAGGGACATTTCTCTGCAGTGTACTGCATCGCCACCCTCACCGTCCAGGACGTGGAGTTCAGCGGCTTCCGCCTCTACGTCCTCCCAAACCTCTGCGCTGCCTTATTACTCGGCCTGGACTTCCAGGGTAACATCCAGAGCCTAACCCTGAAATTTGGCGAGCCCCTACCACCCCTTACCGTGTGCGGCCTCGCGACCCTTAAGGTCGACCCGCCTTCCCTTTTTGCAAACCTAACGCCGGATTGTAAACCCATCGCCACCAGGAGCAAACGGTACAGCGCCCAGGACAGGACCTACATCAGGTCTGAAGTCCAGCGGCTGCTTCGGGAAGGTATCATCGAGGCCAGCCACTGCCCCAGGGGAGCCCAAGTGTTAGTGGTCAAAACTGGGGAGAAAAACAGGATGGTCGTTGACTAAAGTCAGACCATCAATCGGTACACGCAGCTCGACGTGTACTCCCTCCCGGGCATATCTGATATGGTCAATCAGATTGCACAGTACCAGGTCTTCTCCACAGCGCTTTGTGACAGGCCGCTCGGAGAATCGCCGCTCGCCGTTTTTCACGGCGACCGGCGATTCTCCGGCCCGAATGGGCCGAGCGGCCTGACGATTCCGACCTGTTCACGCCGGCGTCAACCACACCTGGTTGCTGCCGGCGTGAACAGCGTACGACAGGTAAGTGTGGGGCCTGTGGGGGGCAGAGAGAGGATCGAGCACCACGGGCGTGCTCGTCAGATGTCTGGCCCGCAATCGGTGCCCACTGATCGTCGGGCCGCCGTCTCTAAGAGACGCACTCTTTCCCCTCCGCCGCCCCGCAAGATCAAGCCGCCACGTATTGCGGGGCAGTGGAGGGGAAGACGGCAACCGCGCATGCGCAGGTTGTAGCCGGCCAACCTGCGTATGTGCGTCTGACATCACTTAGGCGCTGCCGGCCGCGTCATTCTCGGCGCGCCGCTTTGACGCAAGCGTCAAGGCCCGACAGTCGGATTTCACGCAACGCCGCTCCTAGCCCCCCAGGGGGGGGGGGAGAATAGTGGGTGAGGAGCGGCCTCCGACGCCGGAGTGAAACACTCCTGTTTTCACTCCGGCGTCGGCCGTTGCGGAGAATCGCGCCCATAGTTCTCCACCACCCCCGCTGGACTCATTTTTTTAACAGGGGGTGAATGTGGTCGTCACCACTGATGTATATACTGTATATATATAGAAGTGTTTTACGGTAAGGCCCTTGTACTCCAGGTACGGGGGTAGATCCCTGCCTGCTGGCTCCGCCCAGTAGGCGGAGTATAAATATGTTTCCTCCCCATACAGCAGCCATTTTGTCAGCTGCTGTAGGAGGCCACACAACTCAGTGTAATAAAGCCTCGATTACATCCTACTCTCATCTTGTCGTAATTGATAGTGCATCACAGGGGAGATGTGGAAGAGAAAACTTCAGCTTGGAGAACAAAGAACAAAGGAAAGTACAGCACAGGATCAGGCCCTTCAGCCCTCCAAGCCCGCGCCGACCATGTTCCCCGTCTAGACTAAAATCTTCTAATCTTCCGGTATACGTATCCCTCTATTTGCATCCTATTCATGTATTTCGCAAGATGCTCCTTAAATATCACTATCGTCCCTGCTTCCACCACCTCCTCCGGCAGCGCGTTCTAGGCACCTACTACCCTCTGTGTAAAAAACTTGCTTCGTACATCTCAATGCCCCGGCCAATGAAGGCAAGCATGCCGAATGCCTTCTTGACTACTTTCTCCACCTGTGTTGCCCCTTTCAGTGACCTGTGGACCTGTACACCTAGATCTCGCTGACTATCAATACTCTTGAGGGTTCTACCATTGACTGTCTATTCCCTACCTGTATTAGACCTTCCAAAATGCATTACCTCACATTTGTCCAGATGAAACTCCATTTATCATCTCTCCGCCCAAGTCTCCAAATGATCTAAATCCTGCCTCACCTCCCAATTCTGAATCATTTTCCGCCACTATCCTGCTCGATTTAGGGTAGGATGGTAAAGCAAAATGCATGGCAGTGGCTGCAGAATATATACTGGTTGAAAAAATGAGTAGCTATCAAAATATAGCTGAATGCTACTGAATTAAAGATAAATCCACAGGTGTAATTCCAGAATTGTTCCATGAATTCTGGGGGCATTCAAAACTTTAAATGCAGCATTTTCCTCCAGGAATCTTCCGACTTCCTGGAAGCCACAGAGGCTAGTTTCGGGGAAACTAGGAACGGAAGCGTACGTGGGGGATCCTCATCCCTAAAAATGGTCACCAACAATTTTCTGCTACTGCCACTAATGTGTCATTTGCCGATGGTCCCTCTCAACGACGTGAGAGGGACCGGGCTTGGTGTTATGGACAATTCCCTACTCCAGCAAGGCACTGATGGAAGTATGGCGAGGAAAAAGGAGGAATCAGGAGTCTCTAAGTAGGAAGCAGGAGAACTGAATGCATTGTAGAAGATCACCACTCCTTCTCCAGCACCATCCTAAAATGTTGTTTATTGGCTGGTGAGCTCAGACAAAGGACTTCAACATGGTGGCCGAGATTTGTTTTCATCCATTTCAGTTGATGTGGTCCATAAGACCATAAGACGTAGGAGTAGAAGTAGGACATTTGGCCCATTGAGTCTGCTCCGCCATTTAATGAGATCATGACTGACCTGAAATGATAATCCTCAACTCCATTTTCCCGCCTTATTGCCATAACCCTTGGTTCCCTTACTGACTAAAAGTATATCTGTCTCATTTTATCGACTTTGCTAGCGATCGACAGGCTCAGAAGTGTGAAGGAATCACCGAACCCCTTGCCCATCAGACAGAATTGAGCCCAGAGCAGAGAAGTGTTGCAGGGTCATGGATTGACAGGTGGAAGTCGCAGTCTGATAACATCTGGTGGCACTCCTGTCTTTGAAGAAAGTGTCCCCTGCAAATCCAACCAAAAGAGTTGTTATTGAGTTTCAATAAGGGTAATATAAATCTGTGATTTTAACTTCATATCGCACAACTACTCCATTTACAATATCAATAAACAAATTCTGATATCCATGGAATGCTGTCAGTCTTAAATTTTTGAGGAGCGCAATTTTGTGATGACACTGATGACCGCTGAAGACTGAACTGATTCTGCCAGACCTTAACTCTTGTCATTTTGTTCACAACCAAATAGTTTGGATGGCATGGAGTTAGAAGTCTTGGCTGAAATGTTATCCCCTTTAAAAATCAATTGCTGGTAAGGACTATGCTCAGGGCCCACCAGCAGCGTGTCCACCAGTGCGATATTCTGGGAGGCAGGTGGGTTCCTCAGGCTGTAGCCTTGGATTATTTTCAGCCTTGGACATGCAGCAGCTCCATGGGCAGATGTAGATGCTGCTGCAGTAGGTGGAGGACCATATTGGCTCCTCCATCTTGAGGATATTTACTGTAAAAGAAAAATGGTCGTCACATGTCTCCACTGGATGGGCAATATTCCCACTTTAAGCATTGATCCCTCCAGTTCTAGTGGTGGGGAGTTTAAAAGATACCTGGTGTCACCCTCCCCGTGAACCCATCCTGCTGCCCACAAATCACGTCCATGCAAATTCCAGCCTTAGCAAGAGGCCAATCCCCTTCCAAAGGCACTGCCAATCTGCCCCTAGGTGGAGACCTAAATCCATAGATTGGCTGTCTGCCACTGCAGGGTGGTCACATTTTGCCAGTTTCATCTTGTCGACGGCAAGATTGGCCAAAGGGTGGGACAGTGTTGCTCAGTAAATATCTTGAGGTCCTAATTTGCTCCCAGTCCTGTCTTCAATCGCGCTTCTTAAGGATATTTCTCGGTAGCTTCACTATCTAAGTTTCCATCCTTCTTGTATTTCCTGTCAGTACCGCCACTGGGATTGAGTGGCATAGACATCTCAAGGTCGACCGCCCAGATAGATGGACAGAAGGGATTTGAGTCTCCTTGCTCTCTGGTCTTCTTTGTGGGCTCTATGTGAAATCCGTGTGGACACTTTTAGCACTTTTTCATTGGACACTTGCTTGGAAAATCAGTGTGTCCATAGATTGACACTGTGTAGAAATCAACTATTTCCTAACACACCTAATTGGTAAAAGATAGCTATTTAGGATAAATATTAAGCCCCAGTTTACCCATTTTAAATTAAGGATTTCAACACTCTCATAACCTCAGGTCATCTCAAAACATACAGCTTGCAAAACAGCATAACACACATAATTCACTTTACTACACAAAATAACCTGATACATGCAAAGGCAGTAGAGATTAAAACAAACACTTTAACTGAACAAATGAATACATTTTTCAAGACAGTGTCCAAGGACAGGGCAGGATCTATAGCAACAACATGGCACGACAAAGTAACATGAAGGCTCTAATGTTATAACAGCTAAGACAGCAAAAGACCAGTTCAAACTGGCCTTGATAACAGCACAATATTGCATTCTTTAACATACACAAGTATGCAGATACAAAACAATTAGAACTAATGTTGCCTATTAAAGATGGACGGCTTGCTGTCAAATCAGATGTGTTTGAGTCTAAACCAATTAGGATTATATTAAGGTGTAACTAGATGGCTAAAGACAGATATGAAATAGTATAGCTGTAACGTTTTGCTCGGCCATTTTTAGCTGGGGCTGGAGCTGGGCTGGATCATTAGCTGGATTTCTTTCTCTCTCTCTTTTCATGAATCATCTATACTTTGATCTGACCTATTCACTGTCTCCCTATATTCATATTTCATTTTCAGACTTTGACTTTTAAAGTTATTGCAAGCTGATTGTCTAAGCAAGAAGATCATTTCTGTGATTCTGTGAAAGCTTCAAATTGTCTATGATTGCCTTTTAAATGACTTTCAAATTGTAATCAATAGAAGACAAATAAAATAATTCCTAGTTGCACTTGAGAAGTTTTAACTTAAGTTTCTATGGAGTTCCAGTAATCGCAAAGTGCAGCTGAAACCGAATGGTAGATCTATCACACTGAACCAATGGGTGATGTGGGAATTGAATTGTCACACTGGTGCAACAGGGGTCAGGGGATGAAGGATGTAGAAAGAGTTATCCCCCAACCTGATCCATATAAAACATGGAAACAGAGAAGCAAGGAGCAGGAGTAGGCCATTCAGCCCTTCGAGCCTGCTCCACCATTCAATATGATTATCGCTGAGCCTCTATCTCATTGCCATATTCCTGTTTTTACCCCCTACCTCTTGGTGACATCAAAATTAAAGCATTATCTACCTCTTTCCTGAACATATTCAGTGGCTTGGCCTGCACAGCCTTCTGTGGCAGAGAATTCCACAGGTTCACTACATCTTGAGTGAATAAATCTTTCTCATCTTAGTCCTAATTGGTTTACTCCGGATTCTGAGACTGTGTCTCCTGGTTCAAGATTCCCCAACCAGTGAAAACATCCTCCCTGCATCTAGTCTAGTCGAATTTTATACTTTTCAGTCAGATCTCCTTGTGACATTACAATAAATGTACAGAACTGCAAGGTTAATGTTATGTCCAAATCAACCACGAGAGGGTGCTAGATGCAGTACTATATAAAGCATCAATGCTAAGCCTTCTGGGAGAGTGTTGAGGAGAAGGCTAGAAGACAGACTGTAGGAAAGATAGTGTGAGTGAGAGCAGATTATAGTTATTGTATTAGTGTGGAGATGAGTGTAGATTGTATGTTTATCACTTAGGAGTAAGTATTGAATCCAATTAAGTAGGGTAAATAAATCTTCAGCTCTGTTTAATATAAAAGCTGTTTGTGGTCTTTGTGAACACCACGCCAACCATCCTCTGATTAGAACCACAAAGAACATGACACTTCTCTCATCATTCTAAACTCTGGTGGATACAGGCCCAGTTGAACCAATCTCTCCTCATAGGACAGTCCCGCCAACCCGGATATCAGCTGAGTGAATCTCCACTGTATTCCCTCTTTGGCAAGTATATCCTTTCTTAGGTAGGGAGACCAAAACTGCACGCAATACTCCAAGTGTGGTATCACCAGGGCTCTGTATAACTGCAGTAAGATAACCTTGCCCTTGTCCACAAATCTGATATATAAACCTGTAATTAAGGAGAGTTCCTCGGCAAAGCTACGTAAATCAGCCCAGACTCTCAAAATATAAACAATCATGGAATTTGTCACAAGGGCAGAACGGTGGCTCAGTGGTTAGCACTGCTGCCTCACAGCTCCAGGGACCCGGGTTCAATTCCGGCCTGAGGTGACTGTGTGGCGTTTGCACGTTCTTCCCGTGTCTTCGTTGGCGTTCAGGCTGTCATTAACATTGGAAACATTGAAGCTGAATGAATTATAAAGTCTATTTTCATTATCTTCCACGAACTTACAAGTAAACGCTGTGGCCAAAAATCAGTTGGGCCATTCTGTCATCTGATCTGCCAACAACGTATCTGGCCTGGAAGTTTCTTGTTCCTGGAGATGGCAATGGCAACCAAAATAATGTGTTAAAACTTTGATCTGACACACAGGAATAATAAAGACACACAATATCCTTGCAACATTATTACTATATTATTACTGTAAGGTTAAGTGATAGACCACAAAGTTATCATAATCCCCGAAGCTAACAGTGCTGTAGGGTTTGTGTGATTGAGTTCAGAATCCATTCAGTGGTGTAAATCCGAGTGCAATTTCCACATTTTTAGTGGGCAAGCGGGACTTGAGAAGTGAAATCCTGCCAAGGCATATTCTGTGTCGCTGTCTGATGGCCCGTCATGGCTCTTAAAACCCTACTAAAGCTTCAGAACAAGAGAAGACAAATGTATTAAAATACAATTCAATTGGACTATACTCAGCACAATACCGTTTGACTCCTCACTGAAAATAACCTCTATGTTGGAACCAAATTTTGAATGCGAGGCTTCAGTGCATGCATTATAACTATCTCGCCAATATGCCAAGAGTCCACCAGTTTTTGATGTTTATCAGAAATTCTGTTAACATCTTCAGCTAACATCTTCCATAATGTTCATAGATCAGAGACGTTTTCAAAAATATTACACATGGTGTTCAGGTGATCGCATTCGTGTCTTCCTTGAGAAACTTCATGGGATTTTCAGTATGTGTACGGCACATAAAAAGGATTAAACCAGTTTGTTTAATAAACCTGATGCTGCTATAGCCAATGATGAAGCAACACGCGCAATCATATTGATCCCAGTTATAGAACTCCAACCATTAGCGAGCAGCAGGGAGAGAGAAATGTGAGGGAATCAGCAGCAAGTTCTTCAATAGAGCCTGAGGCCTAAGACCCAGACTGGCTGAAACGGAAGTGGCAGAAAGTATGGAGAGAAATGGGTTTCAAATCATGGGACATCGGGATTGGGGAAAGAAGGAGCAGTTCCATTGGGATGGACTTCATTCAGCTGCACTGGGACCAGTGACCTGGCGAGTCAAATAACTAGGCCTGTAGATAGGGTTTTAAACAAAAAACTGTGGGGTAAGGCTCCAAATGAGGGGAAACGTAGACATTTAAGAAGAAAGGACAAGGTAATTGTACAGGGTAGTGATAAGGGGAAGGATAACCAAATGTGTGACTGGAAGGAGTGTACAAACATAAGAATGCCCCAGCAAAGAAGGTAACATTAGGGAACACTGGTAACAAGATTAAATTTAAGGTTCTTTATATGAATATATACAGCACTCATAGCAAGGTAGATGAGTTTGATGGCACAAATAAAAACATATGATCTAATAATGATTACATTGATTGGGTTACAAGGTGACCAAGGATAGGAACTGAACTTCAGGAGTACTTAACATTTTGGAGGGATTGGCAGAAAGGAAAGGGAGGTCTGGTTACTCTCATAATAAAGGATGGGAGCAGTATGATTGCAAAAGATATTGACTTGGGATTTTATAATGTAGAATCAATTTGGGTGGAGGTAAGAATTAGCACTGGAAATAAGGCACTGCTGGGAGTAGTCTATAGGCACCCAGTAGTAGCTACACAACTGGAGGAAAGGACATAAACCAAGGAATTGCAGGGGTTGGGGAAGGGGAGGGTAGTTAAGGGATCTGTGCGTGAGGAGGGGTGGTTAAGGGAGCTGTGTGTGTGTGTGGGGGGGGGGGTTGTGTGGTAAGCCACTGTTAATATATTATATGTATTGTGGTAAACAGTTACTGTATTACATGTATTGTGGTAAACCACTGCCTGATGGCTCTGCCTCCTCTCAGGGCTCGGTATAAAGGTGGCCGACCTCCAAAAGCAGTTTGGGATCAGAGGCCAGGAGGTTTTCTGTTTAGATTATTAAAGCCTCAGTTTCGTTCACTACTCGTCTTGTGTTGCTTGATGGCACATCAATTTAATAAGTTAAACTTTTAAGATAAATTCATCGCTCAAGCCTGATCACCTGGAGCTGGACCCACAAGCAGCCGAAGCCACTGCAACATTCGAGCACTGGCTAAGCTGCTTCGAAGTTTACCTCGGATCCTCTACCGAAGATGTCACCGCCCTCCAAAAGCAGCAAATACTCAACGCACGGGTGAGACCGCAAGTTTTCCTTCTTGTCAGAGGTGCCCCCTCGTATTCAGAGGCGATAATGCTGCTTAAGGGACAGTACATAAAGATAGTAAACAAGGTGTATGCTAGGCATCTCCTTCCCACGAGGCCACAATGCCCTGGGGAATCACTAGCTGAATTCCTGCGTGCCTTGCGGGTGCTTGGCCGGACCTGGCGGTATCGGCTGCCCAATACACGAAGCTGCTGATCAGGTATGCCTATGTCGCGGGTATTAAATCCAATTACATCCCCCAGCGCTTGCTAGAAGAGGGTACGCTCAGCCTACCAGAGACAGTGCAGCTCTCAAACTGCCTGGAAGTGGCTTTCCAGAACATGGAGGCCTACACCTCTGACCACGCGGCACCCTCGTGGATGTCGTGGGTGCCGCCATCACCCGACTCGAGTGCAGCGCAAGCCAGTGCCGCGCAGCAGCCTGCCAATGCCGGAAGCCCGGAATGCTACTTTTGTGGCCAGAGTAAGCACCCGAGACAACACTGCCCTGCACGGAACGCGACTTGCAACAGGTGTGGGAGGAAGGGCCACTTCGCCAAAGTCTGCCAGGCATTCCCTGTCCCTAAAGTTCCTAGGCCTAGCAGCGCTGCCTGTTGCCTGTCAGGACCTCCCTCATCTGTTGCGCCACCCGCCATGTGCGACTCGTGGGCGTCGCCATCTTCGCTGCCACCCGGCATGTGCAACCCATGGGGGCCGCCACCTTCGCCGCTATCTTGTGCTCCACCCGCCATGTGCGATTCATGGGGGCCGCCATCTCTGACGCCACCTCCGAGGCCACCGGCCACACGCGACCCATGGGGGCCGCCATCTTGGAACCCCTCCGCCGCCTCCCGTGACCCCTGCTCACCCGGTCGTACGCTGGCCACCGCTACCTCTGACCGGCCCACCCACCACCTTCCGAAGCTCGCCTCCATTACACTCGACCAGTCTCGACCTCGCCAACTCACAAAATCCACGATGACCGTCCGGATCAACGGGCACGAGACGGCCTGCCTCTTCAACTCCAGGAGCACAGACAGCTTTATTCACCCAGATACGGTAAGGCGCTGCTCCCTCTCAATTTTACCCGCGACCTAGAAAATCTCCCTGGCTTCCAGATCACATTTCGTAGCAATCCGGGGGTACTGTGTCGCGACCCTTTCAGTACAAGGCGTAGAGTACACTAACTTTAAGCTTTATGTCCTCCCCATCTCTGCACTGCCCTTTTACTGGGCCTCGACTTCCAGTGCCACCTCCAAAGCCTTACCTTAAAGTTCAGTGGACCCCTGCCAACCCTCACCATCTGAAGCCTCACGACCCTTAAGGTCTCCCCACCCTCGCTCTTCGCTAACTTCACCCCAGACTGTAAGCCCGTCGCCACTAGGAGCCGATGATACAGTGCCCGGGACAGGGCCTTTATCAGGTTGGAGGTCCAATGACTCCTACAAGAGGGGATCATTGAGGCCAGTAACAGCCCCTGGAGAGCCCAAGTGGTAGTCGTCAAGACTGGGGAGAAGCACCGACTACAGTCAGACGATTAACCAGTACATGCAGCTCGATGCGTACCTCCTACCCCGCATATCTGACGTGGTCAATCAGATTGCGCAGTAGCGAGGCTTCTCCACAGTTGACTTGAAGTCCGTGTCCCACCAGATCCCTATCCACTCGGAGGACCGCCAATACACTGCCTTTGAGGCAGATGGCCACCTCTACCATTTCCTCAGGGTCCCCTTCGACCAATGGGCTCTCAGTCTTCCAGCGAGAAAAGGACCGAATGGTTGACCAGTACGGGCTGCGGGCCACGTTCCCGTACCTAGATAACATCACCATCTGCGGCCATGACCAGCAGGACCATGACGCAAACCTCCAAAAATTCTTCCACACTGCCAGACTCCTTAACCTCACATACAATGAGGAGAAATGCGTTTTCCGCACAACCCGCCGAGCCATCCTTGGTTGCGTTGTGGAAAACGGAGTCCTAGGGCCCGACCCCGACTGTATGCACCCCCTCCTGGAACTCCTTCTCCCCCACTGCCCCAAGGCCCTGAAGAGATGCCTGGGGTTCTTCTCTTATTATGCACAGTGGGTTCCCAATTGTGCGGACAAGGACCGCCCACCATTTTTCCCCTGACGGCTGAGGCCCGCCTGGCCTTCAACCGCATCAAGGCAGATATTGCCAAAGCCGCGATGCACGCTGTGGACGAGTCCATTCCGTTCCAGGTGGAGAGCAATGCGTCCGACTTTGTCCAGGCCGCTACCCTTAACAAGGCGGGCAGGCCCGTGGCTTTCTTCTCCCGTACCCTCCATGCCTCCGAAAATTCAACACTCCTCCGTCGAAAAGGAAGCCCAGGCCATTGTGGAAGCTGTGCGATATTGGAGGCATTACCTGGCCGGCAGGTGAATCACTGTCCTCACTGACCAACGGTCGGTTGCCTTCATGTTTAATAATACACAGCGAGGCAAAATCAAGAACGACAAGATTCTGAGGTGGAGGTTCGAACTCTCCACCTACAACAATGAGATCTTGTACTGACCTGGGAATCTCAATGAGCCCCCAGATGCCCTATCCCGCAGTACATGTGCCAGCGCACAAGTAGACCGACTTTGGGCCCTCCACGATGACCTCGGTCACCCGGGGGTCACACATTTTAAAAATTTTATCAAGGCTCGCAACCTGCCTTACTCCATCGAGGAGGTCAGGACCATGACCACGAACTGCAAGGTCTGCGCAAAGTGCAAACTGCACTTCTATCGGCCCAACAGACCGCATCTGGTAAAGGCCTCCAGCCCCTTTGAGCGCCTCAGCATCGACTTCAAAGGGCCCCTCACCTCTGCTGACTGTAATGTGTACTGCCTCAACGTTATTGATGAGTACTCACGTCCCCTTTGCCACCCCGTGCCCTGACATGACCTCTGCCACCGTCATCAAGTCTCTTCACTTTGTTCGTTTTCGCCACCTACATCAATAGCATTCGGGGTTCCTCCTTCATGAGCGACGAGTTGCATCAGTTCCTGCTTAGCACGGGGATCGCCTCAAGCAGGATGACCAGCTACAGCCCCCGGGGAAACGGACAGGTGGAGAGGGAGAATGCGATGGTCTGGAAGGTCGTCCTTTTGGCCCTACGGTCTAGAAGTCTCCCAGTCTCCCGCTGGCAGGAGGTCCTTCCCGATGCGTTCCTCTCCATCCGGTCACTCCTGTGCTCTGCCACCAATGAGACCCTTGTGTTGATTGATGGCACATCAGGTTGTTAAGGGAGCTGCAGGGGAAGGGGTGTGGTTGAGGGAGATCTTTGTGCGAGGGGTTAAGGGAGTTGTGTGTGGGGGGGGGGGGGGGGGGGTTAAGGGAGCTGTGTGTGTGGGGGGGGGGTTAAGGGAGCTGTGTGTGTGGGGGGTTAAAGGAGCTGTGTGTGTGGGGGGTTAAGGGAGCTGTGTGTGGGGGGTTAAGGGAGTTGTGTGTGGAGGGGGTTAAGGGAGCTGTGTGTGTGGGGGGTTAAGGGAGCTGTGTGTGTGGGGGGTTAAGGGAGCTGTGTGTGTGGGGGGTTAAGGGAGCTGTGTGTGGGGGGTGTTTAAGGGAGCTGTGTGTGTGGGGGGTTAAGGGAGCTGTGTGTGGGGGGGGGGGTTAAGGGAGCTGTGTGTGTGGGGGGTTAAGGGAGCTGTGTGTGGGGGGTGTTTAAGGGAGCTGTGTGTGTGGGGGGTTAAGGGAGCTGTGTGTGGGGGGGGGGGTTAAGGGAGCTGTGTGTGGGGGGTGTTTAAGGGAGCTGTGTGTGGGGGGTTAAGGGAGCTGTGTGTGTGGGGGGTTAAGGGAGCTGTGTGTGAGGGGGGGTGGTTAAGGGAGCTGTGTGTGTGGGGGGTTAAGGGAGCTGTGTGTGGGGGGTGGTTAAGGGAGCTCTGTGTGGGGGGGGGGTTAAAGGAGCTGTGTGTGGGGGTGTTTAAGGGAGCTGTGTGTGAGGGGGGTGGTTAAGGGAGCTGTGTGTGTGGAGGTTAAGGGAGCTGTGGGGGTGGTTAAGGGAGCTGTGTGTGTGGGGGGGTTAAGGGAGCTGTGTGTGGAGGTTAAGGGAGCTGTGTGTGGGGGGTGGTTAAGGGAGCTGTGTGTGTGGGGGGTTAAGGGAGCTGTGTGTGTGGGGGGTTAAGGGAGCTGTGTGTGGGGGGGGTTAAGGGAGCTGTGTGTGTGGGGGGTTAAGGGAGCTGTGTGTGGGGGGTGTTTAAGGGAGCTGTGTGTGTGGGGGGTTAAGGGAGCTGTGTGTGGGGGGTGTTTAAGGGAGCTGTGTGTGGGGGGTTAAGGGAGCTGTGTGTGTGGGGGGTTAAGGGAGCTGTGTGTGGGGGGGGGGTTAAAGGAGCTGTGTGTGTGGGTGTTTAAGGGAGCTGTGTGTGAGGGGGTGGTTAAGGGAGCTGTGTGTGAGGGGGGGTGGTTAAGGGAGCTGTGTGTGTGGGGGGGTGGTTAAGGGAGCTGTGTGTGTGGGGGGGGGGGGGGTTAAGGGAGCTGTGTGTGAGGGGGGGTGGTTAAGGGAGCTGTGTGTGTGGGGGGGGGGGGGGGTTAAGGGAGCTGTGTGTGTGAGGGGGTGGTTAAGGGAGCTGTGTGTGAGGGGGGGTGGTTAAGGGAGCTGTGTGTGTGGGGGGGTTAAGGGAGCTGTGTGTGGAGGTTAAGGGAGCTGTGTGTGGGGGGGGGGTTAAAGGAGCTGTGTGTGGGGGTGTTTAAGGGAGCTGTGTGTGAGGGGGTGGTTAAGGGAGCTGTGTGTGTGGGGGGTTAAGGGAGCTGTGGGGGTGGTTAAGGGAGCTGTGTGTGAGGGGGGGTGGTTAAGGGAGCTGTGTGTGGGGGGTGGTTAAGGGAGCTCTGTGTGGGGGGGGTTAAAGGAGCTGTGTGTGGGGGGTTAAAGGAGCTGTGTGTGTGGGAGGTTAAAGGAGCTGTGTGTGGGGGGGGTTTAAAGGAGCTGTGTGTGTGGGGGGGGGTTAAGGGAGCTGTGTGTGTGGGAGGTTAAAGGAGCTGTGTGTGGGGGGGGGGGGTTAAAGGAGCTGTGTGTGTGGAGGGGGTTAAGGGAGCTGTGTGTGGGGGGGGTTAAGGGAGCTGTGTGGGGGGGGGGGGGGGTTAAGGGAGCTGTGTGTGTGGGGGGTTAAGGGAGCTGTGTGTGGGGGGGGGGTTAAGGGAGCTGAGTGTGTGTGGGTGGCTCAATGGTATAATAGAATTTACAGTGCAGAAGGAGGCCATTCGGCCCATCGAGTCTGCACCGGCTCTTGGAAAGAGCACTCTACCCAAGGTCAACACCTCCACCTTATCCCCATAACCCAGTAACCCCACCCAACACTTAGGGCAATTTTGGACACTAAGGGCAATTTATCATGGCCAATCCACCTAACCTGCACATCTTTGGACTGTGGGAGGAAACCTGAGCAGCCGGAGGAAACCCACGCACACACGGGGAGGATGTGCAGACTCCGCACAGACAGTGACTCTAGCTGGAATCGAACCTGGGACCCTGGAGCTGTGAAGCAATTGTGCTATCCACAAGGCTACCGTCCTGCCCAATGTAACACTAGTTACCCATTGGTTAGAATTGTAAGGTAGCTCCGCCCAGTAAGGCGGGGTATAAGGGCCCGTGTATCCCCCACAGCTTCCTTTCTGTACCTGAGCTGCTGGGGGAAACATCTTGTCTATTAAAGCCTTCAGTTCGGACTACAACCTCGTTTCTGTGCATCAGGGGGGGTTAAGGGAACTGTGTGTGGGGGAGGTGGTTAAGGGAGCAGTGTGTGGGGGGGACGTGTTTAAGGGAGCTGTGCGTGGGGGGGTGTTTAAGGGAGCTGTGTGTGGGGGGGTTTAAGGGAGCTGTGTGTGGGGGGGGGTTAAGGTAGCTGTGTGTGGGGGGGTTAAGGGAGCTGTGTGTGGGGGTGGTTAAAGGAGCTCTGTGTGGGGGGGTTAAGGGAGCTGTGTGTGGGGGGGGTTAAGGGAGCTGTGTGTGGGGGATGGTTAAGGGAGCTGTGTGTGGGGGGGGGTTAAAGGAGCTCTGTGTGGAGGGGGTTAAGGGAGCTGTGTGTGGGGGGTGGTTAAGGGAGCTGTGTGTGTGGGGGGGGTGGTTAAAGAAGCTGTGTGTGGGGGGGGTTAAGGGAGCTGTGTGTGTGGGGGGGGTGGTTAAGGGAGCTGTGTGTGTGGGGGGGTTGGTTAAGGGAGCTGTGTGTGTGGGGGTTAAGGGAGCTGTGTGTGGGGGGGGGGGTTAAGGGAGCTGTGTGTGTGGGGGGGTGGTTAAGGGAGCTGTGTGTGTGGGGGATTAAGGGAGCTGTGTGTGTGGGGGGGGGGGTGGTTAAAGGAGCTGTGTGTGTGGGGGGTGGTTAAGGGAGCTGTGTGTGTGGGGGGGGTGGTTAAGGGAGCTGTGTGTGTGGGGGGGGGGTGGTTAAGGGAGCTGTGTGTGTGGGGGGGGTTACGGGAGCTGTGTGTGGGGGGGGGTTAAGGGAGCTGTGTGTGCGGGGGGGTGGTTAAGGGAGCAGTGTGTGTGGGGGGTTAAGGGAGCTGTGTGTGTGGGGGGGTTACGGGAGCTGTGTGTGGGGGGGGTTAAGGGAGCTGTGTGTGCGGGGGGGTGGTTAAGGGAGCAGTGTGTGTGGGGGGTTAAGGGAGCTGTGTGTGGGGGGGGTGGTTAAAGGAGCTGTGTGTGTGGGGGGTTAAGGGAGCTGTGTGTGGGGGGGGGTGGTTAAAGGAGCTATGCGTGTGGGGGGGTGGTTAAGGGAGCTGTGTGTGTGGGGGAGGTGGTTAAGGGAGCTGTGTGTGTGGGGGGATGGTTAAGGGAGCTGTGTGTGTGGGGGGTTAAGGGAGCTGTGTGTGGGGGGGGGGGGTGGTTAAAGGAGCTATGCGTGTGGGGGGGTGGTTAAGGGAGCTGTGCGTGTGGGGGAGGTGGTTAAGGGAGCTGTGTGTGTGGGGGGGGGTTGGTTAAGGGAGCTGTGTGTGTGGGGGGGTTACGGGAGCTGTGTGTGTGTGGGGTTAGGGAGTGATGCACGATCAATTGCACAAAGGCTCAGATTGGGTACAGCTGTGGCTTTATTGCAGTCAGATGCGTGGCCTCCTGCTGCAGCTGGCGAAATGGCAGATCAATGGAGGACACGCATATTTATACAGCTCCTAGTGGGCGGAGCCAGCCGGCTGGGGCTACCGGCGAACCTGTAGTACAGGTTCTACCTTACATCCCCTAATACAGCTGTACAGTGGTTCACCACATTCACCCCCTGTTAAAAATGAGTCCGTCGGGGGTGGTGTGGAACTATATATAGTGTTGAGAATTGTGTACCGTGTCTTAGAAAAGAAGTGGGGGGGGAAGAAAAAAATGTCCATTTTGACGATCTGATGCCTGATAGAGGTTCAGTCGACCCGGTGCTCTGATGATTCACTGGGAGCAACGTAACGGTGACGGCATTGTCGGTGCTGGCGGTGATGTGTCACCGATGTTGGTGCTGGTGCTGGCCTGCTGTCAGATGACTCCGGGAGCGTGCCGAATTCTTCTTTGACCTCTTGCGTGGGCAGGGGAAGGAGGGATGGGCCTGGTGAGGTTAATATTGGGAACGCCGATTTAGGGGAGAATGGCGCCTGGACGGGGAAGTGTGTTTGGTATGAACCTGACGGTGCCAGGTCCCTGAGGGAGACAGTATCTTGGCGGCCGCCGGAGAACTCCACTTAGACATACTAGGGGTTGACGTGGAGCAAGTGTACCCTGTCCACCAACGGGTGCACCTTGTGGTGTCGGAAATGCCTACGGAGCAGGACCGGCCCTGGAGCTGCGAGCCAAGTCGGGAACGACACCCCGGATGTGAACTTCCTGGGGAAGGTAAAAAGACGTTCATGGGGTGTGTTATTCGTAGTGGTGCACAGTAGTGACCAGATGGAGTGTAGTGCATCAGGGAGGACCTCCTGCCAGCGGGAGGATGGGAGGTTTCTGGACCGTAGGGCCTGCAGGACAGCCCTCCATACCGTCCCGTTCTCCCTCTCTACCTGCCCGTTTACCTGCGGGTTGTAGCTGGTCATCCTGCTGGAGGCGATACCCCTGCTGAGCAGGAACTGACACAGTTCATCACTCATGAATGAGGATCCCCTGTCACTGTGGATGTAGGCGGGGAAACCATACAGAGCGAAGATTGTGTTGAGGGCGTTGATGACGGTGGCAGACGTCATATCGGGGCATGGGATTGCGAAGGGGAATCTGGAGTACTCATCGACCACACTGAGAAAATACATGTTGCGGTTGGTGAAGGGGAGAGGCCCTTTGAAATCCATGCTGAGGCGTTCAAAGGGGCAGGACGCCTTCACCAGGTGCGCACGGTCTGGCCGGTAGAAGTGCGGTTTACACTCTGCACAGACCTGGCAGTCTCTGGTGACTGTCCGTACTTCCTCGACAGAGTAGGGCAGGTTGCGGGCTTTGACGAGGTGGTACAGTCATGTGACCCCCGGGTGACAAAGGCCGGCAAACCGTACCGGATGACCATTTGGTCCATCTCCCTTTGGAAAACCGAGATCCCGTTAGTGACGCCGAAGGGAACCCTAAGAAAGTGATACAGCCGACCGTCTGCCTCGAAGGCAGTGTGGGGACGGTCCGATTTACGGATGGGGAGCTGGTGGTCGGCGGATTTCAGGCAATTGTTGAGAAGACCCGGTACTGTGCAATCTAATTGACCATATCAGAAATGCGGGGGAGGGGGTACGCGTCGAGCTGCGTGTACCAATTGTTGATCTGGCTGTAGTCCACGACAATTCTGTGTTCCTCCCCAGTTTTAACTCTCCAGTTTTGGCTCTCCAGGGGCTGTTGCTGGCCTCGATGATACCCTCCCGAAGCAGCCGCTGGACCTCAGACCTGATGAAGGCCTTGTCCTGGGCGCTGTACCGTCTGCTCCTGGTGGCAACGGGTTTTCAATCGGAAGTTAGATTGGCAAAGAGGGAGGGGGGGTCAACCTTTAGGGTCGCGGGGCCGCAAACGGTGAGTGGAGGTAGGGGCCTGCCGAATTTGAGGGTGAGGCTCTGGAGATTGCACTGGAAGTCCAGGCACAGCAATAGTGCAGCGCAGAGATTAGGAAGGACGTAGAGATGGAAACCGCTGAATTCTACGCCCTGGACTGTGAGAGAGACCGTGCAGAACCCTCGGATCGGGACAGAGTGGGATCCGGAGGCAAGGGAGATCCTTTGATTGGTGGGGTGGACCGCGAGGGAGCAGCGCCTTACTGTATCCGGGTGTATGAAGCTTTCGGTGCTCCTGGAGTCCAGCAGGCAAGAGGTCATGTGGCCGTTGATTTTCACCGTTGTTGAAGTGGTGGCCAGGTTGTGTGGACGAGACTGGTCCAGCGCCATCAAGGCAAGCTGCGGGTGATCGTCAGAGGTTTCAGATGGAGAGCGTTGGCGGCCCAGGTCGTGGGATGTCGTTGGCGTTCCTGCCCCATGGGGAAAACAAGATGGCGGCGTCCAGAGGTCCTGCGGGGAACAAAATGGCGGCACCCATTACAGGGGCGGGACAAGATGGCGGCGCCCATGGGCCGCACGTTAGTGGAGCTGCACAAGATGGCATGCCCATGGGCCGCACGTGGACTGAGGGGAAGGAGATGGCGGGCCCACTGGCCGCACATGGCCCTGGGAGGAGAAGATGGCAGCGTCCATTGTGCATTTGGCAGGGGCTATGAGGCGATAGCGGCGACTGCGCAGGCCTGGCACACTGCGGCGAAGTGGCCCTTTTTGTTACAAGACTTGCAAGTGGCAGCGCGGACCGGGCAGCATTGGCGGGGAGGCTTCTGTTGGCCGCAGAAGTAGCAGCGGGGACCCCCGGGGTGCGCGGACTGGCATGCGGCGCAGGCATATTGGCTAGACAGGGCACCAGCTGGGGGGGTCGTTTGCAGGGTCCAGGAGGGATAGGATGGGTGGGCCGCACGGTGAGAGGGGTAGGCCTGAACATTACAGGAGGCGACCATCATGGAGAGCGCTAATGTTTTTGTCTCCGCTAGGTCGAGCGTGGTCTCTTCCAGCAGTCATTGTCGGTTGAGGTCCGACCCAATCCCTGTTACGAACGCATCGCGCATGAGGAGATTAGAATGTTTGGTGGCCATAACCATAATCATTTTTATAAATGACCTAGAGGAGGGCGCGGAAGGATGGGTGAGTAAATTTGCTGATGACACTAAAGTCGGTGGAGTTGTAGACAGTGCGGAAGGATGTTGCAGGTTACAGAGGGACATAGATAAGCTGCAGAGCTGGGCTGAGAGGTGGCAAATGGAGTTTAATGTGGAGAAGTGTGAGGTGATTCACTTTGGAAAGAATAACAGGAATGCGGAATATTTGGCTAATGGTGAAATTCTTGGTAGTGTGGATGAGCAGAGGGATCTCGGTGTCCATGTACATAGATCCCTGAAAGTTGCCACCCAGGTTGATAGGGTTGTGAAGAAGGCCTATGGTGTGTTGGCCTTTATTGGTAGAGGGATTGAGTTCCGGAGCCATGAGGTCATGTTGCAGTTGTACAAAACTCTAGTACGGCCGCATTTGGAGTATTGCGTACAGTTCTGGTCGCCTCATTATAGGAAGGACGTGGAAGCTTTGGAACGGGTGCAGAGGAGATTTACCAGGATGTTGCCTGGTATGGAGGGAAAATCTTATGAGGAAAGGCTGATGGACTTGAGGTTGTTTTCGTTAGAGAGAAGAAGGTTAAGAGGTGACTTAATAGAGGCATACAAAATGATCAGAGGGTTAGATAGGGTGGACAGCGAGAGACTTCTCCCGCGGATGGAGGTGGCTAGCACGAGGGGACATAGCCTTAAATTGAGGGGTAATAGATATAGGACAGAGGTCAGAGGTGGGTTTTTACGCAAAGAGTGGTGAGGCCGTGGAATGCCCTACCTGCAACAGTAGTGAACTCGCCAACATTGGGGGCATTTAAAAGTTTATTGGATAAGCATATGGATGATAAGGGCATAGTGTAGGTTAGATGGCCTTTAGATTTTTTCCATGTCGGTGCAACATCGAGGGCCGAAGGGCCTGTACTGCGCTGTATCGTTCTATAACGACCTGACAGTCACAATCTCGGACGAGTGGGATTAGGGTCCGCCAGAAGTCTTCGATGGACTCACCACGGAGTTGACAACGAGTGGCGAGTACATGCCTGGCGAAGAGCGTGTTCGCTTTCTGTGCGTAGTTCTCTTTTAGAAGTGCCATGGCTTCTGCGTACGTCTGGCATCCTGGATCAGCGGGAACATGCTTGAGCTCAACCTGGAATACATGACCTGTATCTTCTGAGCCTCTGTCAGCATGGGGGTCGCAGGGTTGATGTAAGCCTTGAAGCAAGCTAGCCAGTGATTAAAGTCCTTTCTGGTGTCGAGCGAGTGCAGATCCACTTGCAGGCGATCTGGTTTGATTCTGATATCCATGTTGTTGAAAATCTGACTGCAATAAATTGCTGCACGATCAATTGCACAAAGACTCAGATTGGGTACAACTGTGGCTTTATTGCAGTCAGATGCGTGGCCTCCTATTGCAGCTGGAGAAATTGCAGATCAATGGAGGACAGGCATATTTATACAGCTCTTAGTGGGTGGAGCCAGCCAGCAGGGGCTACCGGCGAACCTGTAGTACAGGTTCTACCTTATATTCCCTAATACAGGTGTAGAGTGGTTCACCACAGGGAGCTGTGTGTGGGGGGTGTTTAAGGGAGCTGTGTGTGGGGGTGTTTAATGGAGCTGTGTGTGGGGGGTGGTTAAGGGAGTTGTAAGTGGGGGGTGGTTAAGGGAGCTGTGTGTGGCGGGGGGTGATTAAGGGAGCTGTGTGTGGGGGGTTAAGGGAGCTGTGTGTGTGGGGGGGTTAAGGGAGCTGCGTGTGGGGGGGGGTTAAGGGAGATGTGTGTGTGGGGGGTGTTTAAGGGAGCTGTGTGGGAGTTAAGGGAGATGTGCGTGTGGGGGGGGGGTTAAGGGAGTTGTGTGTGGGGGGGTGTTTAAGGGAGCTGGGTGTGGGGGGAGTTAAGGGAGCTGTGTGTGTGGGGGGGTTAAGGGAGCTGTGTGTGGAGGGTGTTTAAGGGAGCTGTGTGGGGGGGTGTTTAAGGGAGCTGTGTGTGGGGGGGTGTTTAAGGGAGCAGTGTGTGGGAGGGGTTAAGGGAGCTGTGTGAGATACCCTCAATTACGACACAGGAGAGAAGATTGGTAATTCAAAGGCTTTAATCATCAGAGAACTGAACAGCAGCCGAGAAGTGTGCTCACCACATGCTGCCGAGTGAGCCTCATTTTATATACCGTTTCCTGGGAGCGGAGCCAGAGGCGGACTACCCCAGGGTTCCAAGCCTGGTCTTAAAGGGCCAATGTATTAAAGGTATGTACAGTTACAGCAGCTACTGATACCATTCATCACAGGGTGTTTAAGGGAGCTGTGTGTGGGGGGCGGGGGGTGTTTAAGGGAGCTGTGTGTGGGTGGGTGTTTAAGGGAGCTGTGTGTGGGGGGTGTGTTTAAGGGAGCTGTGTGTGGGGGGGGGTGTTTAAGGGAGCTATGTGTGTGGGGGGTGGTTAAGGAAGCTGTGTGTGTGGGGGGTGGGGGTGTTTAAGGGAGCTGTGTGTGGGGGGGGGAGTTATGGGAGCTGTGTTTGGGGGGTGTTTAAGGGAGCTGTGTGTGGGGGAGGGTGTTTAAGGGAGCTGTGTGTGGGGGGGTGTTTAAGGGAGCTGTGTGTGTGGGGGGTGGTTAAGGGAGCTGTGTTGGGGGGGTGTTTAAGGGAGCTGTGTGTGTGGGGGGTGGGGGTGTTTAAGGGAGCTGTGTGAGGGGGGGAGAGTTATGGGAGCTGTGTGTGTGGGGGGGGTGGTTAAGGGAGCTGTGTTGGGGGGTGTTTAAGGGAGCTGTGTGTGGGAGGGTGTTTAAGTGAGCTGTGTGTGTGGAGGGGGTTAATTGAGCTGTGTTTGGGGGGGTGTTTAAGGGAGCTGTGTGTGTGGGGGGTGGTTAAGGGAGCTGTGTGTGGGGGGATGTTTAAGGGAGCTGTGTGTGGGGGGGGTTGATGAGCCATCAATTGAACGCGAGACGAGCTGCTGTACAAAAGTTAGGCTTTAATAAGCTAGAACTTAGCCCTGTGGTTGACTACAGTAAATGGACAACCGCCGGGCATTCTGACTATTTATACCTCGGTATGGAGGCGTGGTTAACTCAGCCTCTCGACCAATCGGAGAGCCGTCACATGACTGGTCTCAACCAGTCGGTCGAGAGGCACATGACCGACCAGGGCCAATGGTAAGCCGGTGTTCTGCACCAATGGCAGACAGCTATGCAAATCATACCACCACATTCAACACTTGCGGAGAAAGAAGCCGGGGGGGGGGGGTATCAATGAGAGCCGGGGGCGGGGGGGGGGGGGGGGGGGGAGGGGGGAGGGGGGGGAGGGTGGGGGGGGGGGGAGGAGAGAGAACTGGTGGTATGAGTAGCAGCCGGGGAAGGGAGAGAGAACAAAAATGTTCTCTTCTTTTCTTTTATTACATTTTTGGGCTTCCCACTGGCCCAGACAATTAGCAATATTACACAAAGTCCCAACAAAGTCCATGGAGCTGTTGTAATTTAAATCGATTCGATCAGTCTTTTCGTGGCCCGTGACGTCCTGGCAGACCGCCGCAGTGGAGTAGGTGACGTCGGTTCAGCCGATGGTGGTGGTTCCGCTGACGTCCTGGAGTCCGGGAGCGATGGTCCTTGAATAGTCTCCGTCACCCGAGCTGGCTGTGGAGACGCCATGGATGGGGAAGGGGTGGCCTGGGTGGGGCGCTAGGGGGAAAAAACAGGGGGGGGTCTGTGGTGAAGGGGGGGAAGGCCGCACGTCGGCGGGTGCCAGGTCCCGGAGGGAGACCGTGTCCTGCCGACCGTCGGGGTACTGCACATACACATACTGCAGGTTAGCGTGGAGTAACTGGACTTGTTCCACCAACGGGTTGGACTTGTGCACCCGCACATGCTTCCGGAGCAAGATGGGTCCGGGGGTGGCCAGCCACGTCGGGAGAGGGGATACGGAGGACGACTTCCGGGGGAAAACAAGAAGACGTTCATGAGGTGTCTGATTTGTTGCGGTACAGAGGAGTGAGCTGATAGAATGTGGGGCATCGGGGATAACCTCTTGCCATCGGGAAATAGGGAGATCTCTGGACCGGAGGGCCAGTAGTATGGTCTTCCAGATGGTACCATTCTCCCGCTCGACCTGTCCGTTACTCCGGGGGTTATAGCTGGTCGTCCTGCTAGAGGCAATGCCCCTGTTGAGCAGTAATTGACGCAGCTCGACGCTCATAAATGAGGACCCCCGATCGCTATGTATGTATGCGGGGTAGCCGAACAGGGAGAAGATGGAGAGGAGGGCCTTAATGACGGTCGATGTGGACATGTCGGGGCAAGGAATGGCAAAGGGGAAGCGGGAGTATTCGTCGATTACCGCCAGGAAGTAAATGTTGCGGTTGTTAGAGGGAAGTCAATGCTGAGACGGGGCGGGATGCTTTGATCAGGTGTGCGCGCTTGGGGCGGTAGAAGTGCGGGTTGCACTCTGCGCAGATGTGGCAGTCACGGGTTACTGTCCTGACTTCCGCGATGGAGTAGGGCAGGTTGCGGGCCTTAATGAAATGGTAGAGACGGGTCACCCCTGGATGGCAGACGTCTGCCTGGAGGGAGCGGAGGCGGTCTATCTGCGCGCTGGCGCAGGTACCGCGGGACAGGGCATCAGGAGGCTCATTGAGCTTCCCAGGACGATACAAGATCTCATAGTTGTACGTGGACAATTCGATCCGCCACCGTAAGATCTTGTCATTCTTAATCTTGCCCCTTTGTGCATTATCAAACATGAAGGCTACTGACCGTTGGTCTGTGAGGAGGGTAAACCTCCTGCCGGCCAAATAGTGCCTCCAATGTCGCACAGCTTCGACTATGGCCTGGGCTTCCTTTTCCACAGAGGGGTGGCGGAGTTCGGAAGCCTGGAGGGTTCTGGAGAAGAAGGCCACGGGTCTGCCCGCTTGGTTCAGGGTGGCCACCTTCTGATGCGTTGCTCTCGACCTGGAAGGGGAGGGACGCGTCGCTGCCGCGCATCGTGGCCTTTGCGATGTCCGCTTTGATGCGGCTAAAGGCCTGGCAGGCCTCTGTCGACGGCGGGAAGGTCGTGGTTTCAATGAGGGGACGGGCCTTGTCAGCGTAATTGGGAACCCATTGGGCGTAGTATGCGAAGAAACCCAGGCAGCGTTTGAGGGATTTGGGGGTATTGGGGAGAGGGAGTTCCATCAGGGGGCGCATGCGTTCGGGGTCGGGGCCTATCACTCCATTACGCACTACGTAGCCGAGGATGGCTAGATGGTCGGTGCTAAACACGCACTTATCCTTATTGTATGTGAGGTTAAGGAGTTTTGCGGTTTGGACGAATTTCTGGAGGTTGGCGTCATGGTCCTACTGATCGTGGCCGCAGATGGTGACATTATCAAGATACGGGAAGGTAGCCCGTAATCCGTACTTGTCAACCATTCGGTCCATCTCCCGTTGGAAGACCGAGACCCCATTTGTGACACCGAATGGAACCCTAAGGAAGTGGTAGAGGCGCCCATCTGCCTCAAACGCGGTGTACTTGCGGTCACTCGCGCGGATGGGGAGCTGGTGATAAGCGGACTTAAGGTCCACAGTGGAGAAGACTTTGTATTTGGCGATATCGTTTACCATGGCGGAAATACGGGGGAGAGGATACACGTCCAGTTGCGTAAACCGGTTGATGGTCTGGCTATAGTCGATGACCATCCGGTTTTTCTCCCCAGTCCGGACCACCAGCACTTGAGCTTTGCCAGGGACTGTTGCTGGCCTCGATGACCCCTTCCTTCAGTAACCTCTGGACCTCGGACCTGATGAAGGTCCGGTCCTGGGCGCTGTACCGTCTGCTCCGTCTCGCGACGGGTTTGCAATCGGGGTTGAGATTAGCAAACAAGGAGGGGGGGGGGGGGTCCACTTTGAGGGACGCGAGGCTGCAGACAGTGAGGGGGGTATAGGGCCGCCGAATTGGAAGGTCAAGCTCTGCAGGTTACACTGGAAGTCCAGTCCTAGGAGTGCCGGTGCGCAAAGGTCGGGGAGGACAAGGAGTTTATAATTTTTAAAAACCTTCCCTTGGACCGTGAGGTCCGCGATGCAGCAGCCGGTGATGCGGATGGAGTATGAACCTGAGGCTAACCCGATTTTGTGTTTTACAGGATGGACAGGGAGCGCGCAGCGTCTTACCGTGGCGGGGTGAACAAAGCTTTCCGTGCTCCCGGAGTCCAGCATGCAGCCCGTCTTGTGGCCGTTGAGGTGGATCAGCGTTGTCGTTTTGGCGAGCGTGCGTGGACGTGACTGGTCGAGCTGAATGGCCACCGAGCCGTGGACAAGATCCATAGTCGTCGTTGTCGGCCGAGAAGGTGCTGGAAGAACCTTGCGTGCCAGTCCCGGAAGGTGGTGCCCAGGACCCGCACGTGGAGGTTGGGGCCCAAGATGGCGGCGCCCGCGGGGCCCTCGTGGTTGAGGGGGCAGAGTTAGCGGTGCCGGCGGGCCGACCGGAGCGGCTGAGGGCGGGGGCCGAGAGGCGCGCAGGCCGGGCACAGGGGCCCGGCGGCGGGGGGGGAGAGAGTTGCGCGGTACACTGGAGGGGCCCTGAAGGCCCTGGAGGAGAGGGGGAGGCGCGCAGGCCAGGCGCAGGGGCCCGGTGGCGGGGGGGGGGTGGGGGGGGGGGGGGGATTAGCGCAGTGTGCTGGAGGGGCCCGGAAAGGCCGGCGGGAGGGCGGGGGGGGGGGGGGAGATTGGCGCGGCGGATGGCAGTGGGGAAGCGTGCCAAGAGGCCCAGCATGGTGCAGTGCGGCTGGGGACATAGGCGCGGGCGTGTAAAGCGGCGACCTCGAGGGAGGTGGAGAGAGTCCATGCCTCAGTTAAGCCAAGGTCGTCTTTCTCCAGCATCCGCTGGTGGATAGCGGAGGGTTGCACCCCAGCCATGTAAGCATCTCTGATCAGCAGTTCCATGTGCTCCGTGGCTGAAACTTGGAGGCAGGAGCAATTCCTCCCCAGGACAGCGAGGGCCTGGTAAAATTGGTCTAATGACTCACCGGGGAGCTGTTGTCTGGTGGCCAGCAGATGTCGGGCGAATACTCTGTTGACTGGTTTAAGAAACTGTCCATTCAGCTTAAGCATGGCCGCATCGTAATCTTTCTCCTCCTTGATTATCGGGTAGGCTGCTGTGCCCACGCCGGAGTGGAGGATGTGAAGCTTCTGTGCCATGGTGGGGGAGGCTGTTTGCAGACTCCAGGTATCTTTCGAGACATGCCAGCCAATGTTGAAAAATTTCTGAAGCGTTCTGAGTTTGCGGGCTGATGCGGAGGCATTCGGGCTTGATCCGGAACTCCATCTTCAAAAAACTAGCTTATTAAATTGATGAGCCATCAATTGAATGCGAGACGAGTTGCTGTACAAAGGTTAGGCTTTAATAATCTAGAACTTAGCCCTGCAGTCGACTACAGTAAATGGACGACCGCCGGGCGGTCCTGACTATTTATACCTCGGTATGGAGGCGTGGTTAACTCAGCCTCTCGACCAATCGGAGAGCAGTCACATGACTGGTCTCAACCAATCGGTCAAGAGGCACATGACCGACCAGGGCCAATGGTAACCGGTGTTCTGCACCAATGGCAGACAGCTATGCAAATCATACTACCACAGGGGTGTTTAAGGGAGCTGTGTGTGTGTGTATGGGGGGGTGTTTAAGGGAGCAGTGTGTGTGTGTGTGTGTGTGTGGGGGGGGGGGGTATTTAAGGGAGCTGTGTGTGTGGGGGGGGGTATTTAAGGGAGCTGTGTGTGTGGGGGGGGGGGGTATTTAAGGGAGCTGTGTGTGGGGGGGGGGGGGTGTTTGAGGTAGCTGTGTGTGGGGGGCTGTTTAAGGGGGCTGTTTAAGGGAGCTGTGTGGGGGTGGGGGTGGTTAAGGGAGCTGTGTGTGGGGGGTGGTTAAGGGAGCTGTGTGTGGGGGGTTAAGGGAGCTGTGTGTGGGGGGTTAAGGGAGCTGTGTGTGGGGGGTTAAGGGAGCTGTGGGGGGGGTTGAAGGGAGCTGTGTGTGGAGGGTTAAGGGAGCTGTGTGTTAGGGGGCTGTTTAAGGGAGCTGTGTGTGGGGGGGGGGTGTGTTTAAGGGAACGGTGTGTGTGGGGGGGGTGTTTGAGGTAGCTGTGTGTGGGGGGCTGTTTAAGGGAGCTGTGTGGGGGTGGGGGTGGTTAAGGGAGCTGTGTGGGGGGGGTGGTTAAGGGAGCTGTGTGTGGGGGGTTAAGGGAGCTGTGTGTGGGGGGTTAAGGGAGCTGTGGGGGGGGTTGAAGGGAGCTGTGTGTGGAGGGTTAAGGGAGCTGTGTGTTAGGGGGCTGTTTAAGGGAACTGTGTGTGTGTGGGGGGGGTGTTTAAGGGGTGTTTATGGGAGCTGTGTATGGGGGTGGTTAAGGGAGCTGTGTGTGTGGTGGGGGGGGGGGGTTAAGGGAGCTGTGGGGGTGGTTAAGGGAGCTGTGTGTGTGGGTGGTTAAGGGAGCTGTGTGTGGAGGGTTAAGGGAGATGTGTGTTGGGGGGGTTGTTTAAGGGAGCTGTGTGTATGTGTGGGGGGGATTAAGGGAGTTTGGGGGGAGGGAGTTCACCATTAAAACATAGAAAAAGCAAAGTGACCTCACAGAAAATGGTAAATTTATTGTCTGGTAAGTAACTGCTAATTTAAATTTCCCATTCCAAATATATTACAGATTAAAGGTAAAAAGGAAAACATTTTTCATGTTATAAAACTAAACACCAGTTGGAAGTTAAAAAAAAAAATTCTAATCTAATTAAATAAAATAACAATGCAGGGCCAGGTGATGTGTTGTATCTGCAATATGTGGGAGCTAGTGGACCCCTTTGTGGTTCTCAGTGACCGTATCTGTACCAAGTATTTGTTGCTCGAGGAACTTTGGCTCAGAGTTGATGAGCTGGAGTCTGAGCTTCAGACGTTGTGACACTTCAGTGTGGGGAAGGGTTACCTGGGCCCTGTGTTCCAGGGGCAGTCACAACCCTTAGACTAACTTCCCTTGAATTCAGCCTGTGGTTAGGGACAGGAGGGTGTGACTATGAGTGAGGCAGGTACAGGTATCCAGAAGGTGGGTTGCAGGAGCCTCTGCCCGTGTTCTTGTCCAACAGGTTAGAATCATAGAATCATAGAATTTATAGTGCAGAAGTAGCCCATTCAGCCCATTGAGTCTGCACCGACCCTTGGAAAGAGCATCCACTTAAGCCCACACTTGTAACCAATCCCGTAACCCAGTAACCTCACCTAATCTTTTTTGGACACTAAGGGCAATTTAGAATAGCCAATCCTTCTAACCTGCACATCTTTGGACTGTGGCACCTGGAGGAAACCCACGCAGGCACAGGGAAAACGTGCAGACTCCGCACAGACAGTGACCCAACCCGGGAATCGAACCTGGGACCCTGGAGCTGTGAAGCATCTGTGCTAACCATTGTGCTGCCATGCTGCCCTGAGAGGTTTTTACTCGCAGTGTGAGCAAGAGCTGGGACTGTAGGGAGGATGAGCTAACTGACCACAGCATCGTGGGGGAGAGAAAAGAAATGTAGTCGTAATTGGGGATAGTATAGTTAGGGCCATTGATACTGTTCTCTGTGACCATGATCGAGAGTCCTGAAGGTTATGTTGCTTACCTGGTGCCAGGGTTGGGGAGATCTCAGCTGAGCTGCAGAGGAACTTGGAATGGGAGGGGAAAGATCCAGTCTCATAATCCACGTAGTTACCAATGATATAGGCAGAACAAGGATAGAGGTTCTGAGGGATTATGAGCAGCTAGGAGCTAAATTGAAAAGCAGAACCAAAAAGGTAATGATCTCCGGATTACTCCTTGAACCACAAGCTATTTGGCACAGGGTCAATAAGATTAAGCCATCGAGTCTGGTGGCTCAAAGATTGGTGTGGGGAAAAGGGGGTTTGAATTCATGGGACATTGTCACCAGTACGAGGGAAGGAGGGAGCTGTTCCGATGTAATGGTCTTCACCTGAGTCATGCTGATGAGTCCCGTTGAAGCACATAACTAGGGCTGCAGATAGGGCTTTAAATTAAATAGTTGCGGGGAGGATTCCGCTGCATGGAAAATTAGAAAATCCGAGTTAGGTAGGTTAGGTGAGGTGGATTTTTACCAGAAAATAAAAGGAATGGACAGGACAAGTGAATGCCATATTGTACCAAGGAATTATGCAAGAGTAGGGAAATTTGATAATAGAACAACCATAAAGGCTTTGTGTTTGAATGCACCAAGTATTCGGAATAAAATCATTGAGTTATCAACGTAAATAGAGAAAAAAGGGTATGATTTGATGGCAGTTACTGAGGCCAGTTCGGCGAGTTGAGTATCGATGGGTACTAAGTATTTTGGAAGGATAGACAGAAAAGAAAAGGAGGTCTTGTAGCTTTACTAGCAAAGGAAGGGATCAGTGCTGTCATGAATCATAGAATTTACAGTGCTGAAAAGAGCTTTGGTCCGCTGACTTGAGGAGGGATGCAGTTGCATTGGAGGCAATTCAGAGAAGGTTGATTCTAGGGAAGAGGGGTTTGTTTTATGAAGAGAGTCTGAGCAGTTTAGGTCTATACTCTCTAGAGTTTCGAAGAATGAGGGGGGCACGGTAGCACAGTGGTTAGCACGGTTGCTTCACAACTCCAGGGTCCCAGGTTTGATTCCTGGCTTGGGTCACTATCTGTACGGAGTCTGCATGTTCTCCCCGTGTCTGCGTGGGTTTCCTCCGGGTGCTCCGGTTTCCTCCCACAGCCCAAAGATGTGCAAGTTAGGTGGATTGGCCATACTAAATACAGGGGCTGGTTTAGCAAACTGGGCTAAATCACTGGCTTTTAAAGCAGACCAAGGCAGGCCAGCAGCACGGTTCAATTCCCGTACCAGCCTCCCCGAACAGGCGCCGGAATGTGGCGACTAGGGGCTTTTCACAGTAAGTTCATTGAAGCCTACTCGTGACAATAAGTGATTTTCTTTTCATTTCAAATTGCCCCTTAGTGTCCAAAAAGGTTAGGTGGGGTTACTGGGTGACGGGAATAGGGTGGAGGTGTGGGCTTGGGTGGGGTGCTCTTTCCAAGGGCTGGTGCAGACTCGATGGGCCAAATGGCCTCCTTCTGCACTGTAAATTCTATGATCAAGTTGAGTATGTAAGATTATAAAAGGTATTGACAAACGAGACATGGAGTGAATGTTTCCTCTTGTGGGGTAATCTGGAACGAGAGGTTTTAGGAAAAGGGGTAGCAGATTTAAAACAGAGTTGATGAGAAATTACTTCTCTCAAATGGTTGTGATTCTGTGGAATTCGCTATCCCAGAGTGCAGTGGATGCCGGGGCATTGAGTAAACTTAAGGAGCTGATAGACAGATTTTTAATTAGTAATGTGTTGAAGGTTATGGAGAATGGGGAGGAAAGTGGAGTTGAAACCAAGATGTGATCAGCCATGATCGTATTGAATGGCGGAGCAGGCTCGAGGGGCTGAATTGCCTAAGCCTACTCCTAGTTCTTGGTCTCTTATGTTAAATAAATGGCAAAGATTTGACAGATAGAGTATAATGTGGGGAAGTGTGAGGTTCTCCACGTTTGTAGGAAGAATAGAAAAACAAAATATTATTTTCATGGATAGAGACAGCAGAATGATCTGCAGTTTCTTTGCACATGAATCGCAAAATGTTAACATGCAGGTAGAGCAAGTAATTAGGAAGGCCAATGGAATGAAGGCCTTTATTACAAGGAGGAGGGTGAATAAAGCAGGAGGTCTCACAACAGCTGTACAGGGCCTTGGTGAGACCACACCTAGAGGCCTGTGGATCGTTTTGACCTTCTTATTTAAGGAGGGATATACTTGCATTGGAGGCAGTTCAGAGAAGGTTCATTTGGTTGATTCCTGGGGTGAAGAGGTTTTCTTATAAGGGAAGGTAAAGCAGGTTGAACCTATACTCAGGAATGAGAAGGGATTTTATGGAAATATATAAGGCGGGATTCTCTTTTGCGGGGACCAAGTCCCCATGCCGGCGGGAAAACTGGCGGGAACCACTCCGGCATCAACAGCCCCCGAAAGTGAGGAATTCTAGGTGGAAGCCGGAGGGGTTGGCACCACGCCAGCTGGTGCCGAAGGGACTGCGCGAGTTAGCGCATGCGCCGAAGAGCCGGCGTGATCTCGCGCATGCGCAGGACTGCCGGCATGATTCCGCGCATGTGCAGATCGGCCGGCGTATTCTGGTGCATGCGCAGGGGGTTGTCCTCTCCGTGCCGGCCATGGCGGAGCCCTACAGGGGCTGGCGCGGTAGGAAGGAGTGCCCCCACTGTCTTGTTATGCTCTTGGCATACCATAAGCTGCTTCCTTGATGTTCACTCTGACAAAGGAAGGTTCAGACGTGGAGATAACTTCAACACGTTTATTAAACTATTTACAATTCTCCTACTCGGATTCGCCTCTACAGCTACTTCTATAGCTACTCAGACTGACTAACCAGTCTGCTACAATCCACGTGTGATAGAACATAGAACATAGAACAGTACAGCACAGAACAGGCCCTTCGGCCCTCGATGTTGTGCCGAACAATGATCACCCTACTTAAACCCACGTAACCCGTAGACCCATAACCCAACAATCCCCCCATTAACCTTACACTACGGGCAATTTAGCATGGCCAATCCACCTAACCCGTACATCTTTGGACTGTGGGAGGAAACCGGAGCACCCGGAGGAAACCCACGCACACACGGGGAGGACGTGCAGACTCCACACAGACAGTGACCCAGCCGGGAATCGAACCTGGGACCCTGGAGCTGTGAAGCATTGATGCTAACCACCATGCTACCGTGAGGCGCATCAACCCTGTGTCTGTACTCACTGAGTGTCTCCATTGGAAAGAGGAAGATCATGTGTGCTGTGTCCTTTATATATGGGTTGGTGTAATGCCCCCCTGTGGTAGTTTCACGCCTGTGTGTATCGTGAATGCCCATGGGTCGTGTCCTATCTTATTGACCTATTGGTTGAGTGTCTGTGTGTCTAGCTAGTCTACGTGTACTTACATTAACCCCTTGTGTATCTACAGGTTTGCATATCACCACATCCCCCCTTTTTTCGTGTTACATATTTTCTGTACACTGTTAAAGAAAATTGAACAAAAAACAGGTAGATAAGTGATGCTCTGTACAAGTTATGATAACAGTGATCATTAAACAATAAGTCCAACTCATATGTATGAGTCCAAAACCCATCAATTATCATGGTCGAATGTCTTTCTTGTTGGGTTGATGAGTTGGTGATTTCAATGGTGGCATGTCCTTGTGAACGCCATCAGTGTCCCTGTGCATAAGGAACCAAGAAGTGGTCAAATCACTTTGTTGTCTGATTTGGAGTCTTTTTATCTTCTGATGCTTGTGATAGCGATGTTGGTTGGCATCTGTCCTGAAAGCCAGGTTGCCTGTTGGTAGTGCAGCACACGTGAATTGGGAAGAGGCATCGTCCTGCCATGGTATGTTACTGTACTGAGCTGAGCAGTAACAGTGTCCCTCATGGGCAGAGTTGTACCATGTCGTACCAGTCGTAGTTCCATTGGTGTAGTCTTTGTCATGCTTGCTGTCGACGATGTTGCCTTTGGTACGCGTCATGTCGTTGTCTTTGATATGGTTTTCATAGGTTGTGATGTTGTGTTGGTTGGTTTTGTTGCCGTGTTTCCTGTGCTCAAGGACCACACTCTGTGGATAATACGAGTCCTTCACACAGTTACTTGTGTCAGCGTGCTTTGTGGCATCTGCTGTTTCCTTGAGTGTGCCGTCACTGAGTTTTCAGCCCTCCCCGTCTGGAGTCATGACCGGCTTACTTGAATCAGCTTTGGCGTTTGGTTGCTCCCCATCTGGAGTCTGGTCTGTGTCACCTGAGTCAGTTCTTGTTTGTTGATGCTCCCCGTCTGGAGTCATTGCAGGTTGACTGGAGTCAGCTGAGATTTCTTGATGCTCTCCGTCCGGAGTCATTTCAGGTTCACCTTGAGTCAGCTGAAGTTTCTTGATGCTCCACATCTGGAGTCAAAACATTCAGGAATGCATTTGCTTGTGGAGAGGCTCGAGCGAATGAGGTTTGAAGTAACATGGTGTCACCGGATTCACCAGTGGTCTCACTGTGATCGTCGAGTGCCTCTGTATACACTAGCTGAGGTATGTTACATTGCACATCTTGTATAGGAAGTGGGATGCTGTCATCACTTGTCTCACATACAGTGGATAGAGCCTCAGTAGCTTCTTGTTGTTCACTTGGGCTGGGTAGACTGTCAAGAGTCTTCTTCTTGTGGCTCAAACAATGTGGGTGGACTGTCATAGTCGTCTTGCTGTTCACTGGAGCATGGTAGACTGTCATAGTCTTCTTGCTGTGCACTTGAGCATGGCCGACTGTCATAGTCTTTCTGTTGTTCACTTGAGCGTGGCAGACTTGCATTGTCTGCTGCTGGTTGCTCAGAGGAGGTTGCTAGACCCTCATGGTCTTGTTCATGCAAGGACTGCGCTTTGGAGTCTTGCGTTGCTTCTATCGTGGAGGCGGTCCACGAGCTCGCTGTGGAGGCTTGTGACACTGGAGTCACTTTCTGTGTGGAGACGTGCAGTTGTCTCGCTGTGGAGTCTTTCATCGCTTTCTATGTGGAGGCTGGGACCCTTTGTGCTGCGTGGACCACTCTCAGTGTGGCAGCAGGCCGCTCTCTGTGGGCTTGTACCGCTCTCTGTCGCTTGGTGTCAGGCCGCAGCATAATTCTGCACTCATGGGTCAGGATGTCACATATGCTGGGCTGAAGATCCTCAAATCCGAAGAACACATCCACGCCTGTGTCGGATTCTTCACTGTAGAACACATCTCGTTGCGTTTCGGATTTGGTACTGGGGTCGCCATCTCGAATGACGAAATCTTCGTCTGAGTTATAGTCTTCTCGGACCGTATCATCACTTTTTGTGTCGGAGCTGGCATTGGGCTTGTGAGGTCCAAAGAGGAAATCAAGGTCGAAGTCGTAGTGTTCAAGACTGCATCATCTCTTTGGGTGGTGCTAACTGCTTGTTGCAGGGTTCTGCGGAGTTTACTTTCAGCTACTGGTCGAATGTCCGGCATTGTGCTGCTGTTCCAGGTGAAAGAATCAGGTTTTCCAGCTTTAAATTTTTTTTTTCGTCTTTTGGGACATTTCCCCTTTCAGTGGGCGTGGTCCGGAGCCTCTGACGTCACGAAGCGTGTGACGTCGGTCGTAGGAAGCGATTGCGCATGCGCGGCTTCTCACGCCTGTGTAAACGGACCCTCCCATTCTGTGCACTTCTCGCAAAACTGCGCATGTGCAGTATCTTTTCAAGATGGTCGCCGATTAAAATTGTCGTTCTCTGCTCCGGGATCTCGGCCGCGTGGTGAGTAAAGGCGCCTCTCTTACCGTTTTCTGGCGGTTTGTTTGTGTTTTCCTCACAGTATTTACCAAATTTGTCCAGGACTGCCTAGAAGTCGTTCCTGTTTTGCCCTTTGGAGAACTTGAATGTTTTAAAGATTTCTTCTGCCCTGGCGCCGGCGATAGTGAGCAGAAGCTCTGTCTTTTCAGCATCGGCCACGTCTTGTAGGACGACTGCTACCAGAAAGATCTCAAACCTTTGCCTGAATGCACGCCAGTTTTCATGGAGATTGCCATGGCACTTGAGCCGCTGTGGAACCGGAATCTCGATCATCTTGCCTGGGTGTTGTTGCTGGTTGTCACTGTTTGCTGAGTTGAAACTATATGGATTGAAACAGTCACTCAACTGGTACCATGTCTTGTTATGCCCTTGGCGTAGCATAAACTGCTTCCTTAATGTTCACTCTGAGAAAGGAAGGTTCAGACGTGGAGATAACTTCAACATGTTTGTCAAAACTATTTACAATTCTCCTACTCGGATTCGCCTCTACTGTTAATCCTTCTATAGCTACTCAGACAGACGAACCAGTCTACTACAATCCACATGGTGGGTGTAATGTTGAAGCAACCCTGTGTCTGTCCTCACTGAGTGTCTCCACTGGAAAGAGGAAGATCATGTGTGCTGTCCTTTATATATGGGCTGCTGTAATGCCCCCGGTAGTAGTGTCACCTCTGTGTGTATCGTGAATGCCCATTGGTCGTGTCCTATCTTACTGACCTATTGGTGAGTGTCTGTGTATCCCTCTAGTGTCCAGCTAGTCTACGTTTACTTACGTTAACCCCTTGTGTGCCCCGATTGCGGGCCAGGCCACCCTGGGGGCCCTCCCATGGGTCAGATCCCCCCGTGCCCCTCTGTGGAGCGCACCAGCTGACTTACCTGCCAGGTCCAACGTATGGGACCATGTCTAATCCACGCTGGCGGGAGTGGTCAGAAACGGACGACCGCTCGGCTCATCAGGGTGCGGGGGGGGTGGGGGGGGGGGGGGGCGCCTACTGCCAATGGCCCCCGACAGGCGTGGTGTGATCCCCGCCACTGCCTGAAAACCGGTGGCGGAGAATAAGGCAGCCGGCGTCGGGGCGGGATTCATGCCGCATGCCCCCCCCCCCCCCCGGGGATTCTCCGACCCGGTGGGGGGTCGGAGAATCCCGCCCATCAGCTTTTGAGGTTAATTGACAGGTTAAATGCTGATGCTTCTCTTTGTGGAGGCATCTGGAGGTGGGTATGGGGAACAGAAAGAAGAGTGTAATTGAGGCCAAGATAAGATCAGCATTGATCCTATTGAATGTCAGGAGCAGAGATTAGCGGCCATATGCTCTAGTCCTTCTCCTATTTCTTATGTTCTCATTTTAACATTTGCATTGCTGCGAATAAAATTTACAAATCTCTGAATCCAAATAATCCATAGTTAATCCTAATGAGAAGATATCTAAACCGATTAAACACAGTGCCAGAATGTGGAAAAACTAAGAAGCGTGCCACTAATTTACATAGATATGAAAAAAACATGTATCTGTCAAGTAACATTGTGAGGGGGGGAAAGTTGCAGAGAGCACTGACTACCTGAACCCCCCCCCCCCCCCCCCCCCCCACCAAGCCTCTATCACTGCCTCAGCAGCCTGAATGTGTCCGTGAAGCAGGAACAGACCCTGCCCACGGACATATTCCAGCCTGGTCTCTCCCTGCTGAACTCAACCACCACCTCTAGTAATGCGATCAAGGAGTCAGACAACCAGCGGCACTGTGGGTGAGTGTCAGCTCAATATGCACAGCCCCCCCCTCACCTATCTATAGTGATAGAGATTATCGTTATATAATTATGTTTAAATACTTCTTTATCGTATGGCAGTCAAACCTGTGACCTATCCTCTCAGTGTGGCACATAGTGTTTTCTGAGAGTTTAATAGCTTTAGTAACCTTAATATAGCTTTATATATATTATTATAGACAACCATTTATAATATTTAATAGCCTCTCTATAATGTGGCAAGTAAAACCCAATCCTCTCCATTTGGCTCACAGCACTTTGTTCCTGGGTTAATAGATATTGCTGGCAAGGCCAGCATTTATTCCAAAGATGAGCCATAGTGTACTCAAAACATGAACAATTCTCCACAGATTCTGACAGATCTGCTGAGATTTTCCAGCATGTTCTGTTTCTATTGTCTTCATTGCCTTTAAAAAGGTGGTGACGATCTGCCCTCTTGACATCTGAGCATTACGGTTTGGTGAATGTCTCGCTTGCCTATTTCCAAGGGTAGATGCTGGAAGGCTATTTCTTTTCATGGGTTAATATAGAACTAGAGGGCATAGTTTAAAGAAAGGCGTTTCCTATTTAAGATGGGTAGAGGAGGTATTTCTTTACTGCTGTTCATTGGCGTTTGGAATTCTCTTTCACAGAGAGCAGCAGAGGCTGGGTCATTGAGTATATTCAAGGCTGAGTTTGACTTATTTTTGATCGACAAGGGAGTCCAGAGTTGTGCGGGTTGGAGGAACGGGGGAAGTGCCAGGCAAGAAATTGTGTTAAGGCCACAAACATATCAGCCATTATGTTATTGAATGAAATAAAATGAAAATGAAAATCACTTATTGTCACAAGTAGGCTTCAAAGGACGTTACTGTGAAAAGCCCCTAGTCGCCACATTCCGGCACCTGTTCGGGGAGGCTGGAACGGGAATTGAACAAGGCTGCTGGCCTGCCTTGGTCTGCTTTAAAAGCCAGCGATTTAGCCCTGTGCTAAACCAGTCCCTTACCAGCCTGGGCCGAATGGCCTAACCCTGCTCCTGTTTATTATCATCTTACATGCCCTGCTTGATTTTTATTTCCGCTGATATCTGTGGAAACCACGGCATTAATTGTTTGCCTGGGTTCTCAATCTGCAAGGTTGGTTTTAATCCTTACTGCCTCCCATATTGAAGCTACCTGTGTCCAGGAGTAACGTGTACTGGGGGATTTGGCTCATTGATGGCAACAATCAGAACTGGAGGAAAATCCTCTCACAACCACAAGGGGCTGCGAGACTTGTGACACAGAGGCGGCTGCGGGGACCGTGTTGAGTGATTTCTACCTGTATTATTATGTGGGCCACGGGAGCAATTCTGGCCACAGGTTCCTGGAGTTTGAGTTCACGCCAGAAGGTAAGGGTTGACTGGAATGTACAATGCTCGCAGTGTGGCTGTGAATCAGAAGCTTGGGAGTGTTAGGAGGAGGTGGAGTGAAGCCATGTCCAGGATTCCAGGCCTCAAGCTGCTGCTGAATGTCTCTGATTCAATATGGAGCAGCAGCAAAAGCAGTAACTCTCCTGTGCCCTTAGTGTAGAACAAATTCAGACCTTTCAACTCCCCTTACACAGATTTCTCATAAATAGAAATGTCAGGGTCTTTGAAACTTCCTAACTGAAGCAGCCTCAATATCCTCAGCTATGCTGAATATTAATTCTTTGGTTGTGATGGCCTGAGGATGTGAAACACGGTATAATGTTTCTGTTCCCTGCTGGCAGCTTTACATGGAATTTACAACACAGAAACATGCCATTTGGCCCACATCATCTGTATTGGTAATTAAGTTCCACATGAGCCACCTCCCACCCTTCATGATCAGGGTAACCTTCAGCTTCTTTCTTCCTTATGTGTTTATCAACCATGTTGAATGTATCCACACTAGATTCATAGAATGGTTACAGCACAGAAGGAAGCCATTCAGCACATTGTCCTTGTGTCAGTTCTCTGCAACAGCACCTCAGCTAGTCTCACTCCTCAACCTTTTCCCTGTTGCCCAGGAAAATCTTTTCCTTTCAGGGAAATTATCCAGTTCCCTTTTGAAAACTGCAATTGAACCGGATTCCAGCAAACTCTCGGGCAGTGCTTACTAGTTCCAAACAACTTGTTGCATGAAGAGGGTTTTTCCTCATGTCATCTCTAGTTCCTTTGTTAATTACCTGAGGGTTCTCGACCTTCTGCCGGTAGCAGTAGTTTCTCCCCATTTATGCTCTCCAGACCCCTCGTGATTTTGAGCACATCTAACAGATCTCCTCTCAACCTTCTCTTCTCCAAGGAGAACAGCCCCAGCTTCACTAATCTATCCACATAACTGAAGTCTCGCGTCCTCTTAACCATTCTCATGAACCTTTGCTGCACCCTTTCTAAAACCTTCACCTCCTTCCCATTGTGGCTGAGCCAGTGTTTTATGAAGGTTCCTAACTTACTTGCTTTTGTACTCTACCCCTATGTAGAGAAACCAGGATTCAGTATAATTTATAACTGCTTCCTCAACTTGCTCTGCCACCTTCAGTGATGTATACACACATACACCAATGCACCTCTGTTCCTGTATTTCTTTCAGAATTGTCCCCTTTATTTTATGTCACCTCTCCTCGTTCTTCAGACTAAAAGTTATCAATTCACACTTCTCTACATTAACTTTCATCTGCCACATGACTGCCCATTTCATCAGCCTGTCCATATGCCCTTGAAGTCTATTATTCCTTTCCTCACAGTTCATAACACTTTTCAGTCTTGCACCATCTTCAAATTTTGAAATTGTGCCCTGTACACTCATGTCTCGGTTACTAATAAACATCAAGAAAAGCAGTGACTCCTTGATATATCATTCCCCCAGTGAGAAGTAAAGTTTACTGCAATTCATGTCTTCAAATAATTAAACTGTTGCAGAATGAAATTCTAACCACATTAAAGACTAATGATCCAACATATTTTATAGATCATAGAATTTACAGTACTGAAGAAGGCCATTCGGCCCATTGAGTCTGCACCGGCCCATGGAAAGGGCACCCTACTTAAACCCATGCCTCCACTCTATCTTCGTAACACAGAACATGAAAATGGCTTATTGTCACAAGTCGGCTCCAAATGAAGTTACTGTGAAAAGCCCCTAGTCGCCACATTCCGGCGCCTGTTCAGGGAGGCTGTTACGGGATTTGAACCGTGCTGCCGGCCTGCCTTGGTCTGCTTTAAAAGCCAGCTATTTAGCCCAGTGTGCTAAACCAGCCCCTAAACCAGTAACCCCACCTAACCTTTTGGACACTGAGGGCAATTTAGTACTGCCAACCTGCACATATTTGGACATTTTGAAATAAGATGCTCACTAATATTTTGCACTTTACAAGCATAGTTTTACTGAAATAAGAACAAAAAAATGCTAGCGCCACTCAACAAGTCTGGCAAGAAACAATTCATTTTGTCAGGCTTGCTGACTTCTTTCAGCATTTTCTCTTTTTCATTTCAGATATTGAGTATCCAGTGTTTTGTTTTCATTATATTTTACTGATGTTTGGGCACTCAAATGATTAATACATAGGAAAACAACCTAATGGTAGATTTGGAAACGGAGCTCCTGAAGCTGACAGTTTGCCACTACACCAGTGGCAATGCTCCTCGCAACTCCGGCTGCCGATACGGGGCCCTGCACTTCCGGTCGGGGGTCTGCGCATGCGCACGGCCAGGGCCTGCGTCAACCGCCCCACGCGACATGGCGGACCCACACCGCGGACCAGCACCGAAAGCATAGCCCCCCCCCCGCCCGAGATCGCACGCACCTGTGGATCGGTGGCCCCCCGATCGATAGCCTGGCCGTCCTGGAGGCCCCCCCCCCCCCCCCCCCCCCCCGGTGAGGGATTCCTCCCGCCCCCCACCAGGGTGGCCACAGACTGAATCCAAAGCTGAACCACGCCGTTGGGAAATCGAGCAGTTGACGTTGGAGAATTGCCTCGGGGGCCTCATTCAATGGCCCCTGACCGGCGCCGCGTAGACCGCGCGCGCGATTTGCGCCGATTCTCCGGGGACCGGAGAATCGCGGGAGCGCTGTTGGACAAGATCTCGGGTTTGACGCCCATTCTCCACCCGCGCGCCGATTGCGATTTCAGCACGGAGGCTCGGAGAATCCCACCCCCATCTTGCCAAATGGTCATCGGGCTAAACCTGACCCTGGTTGTGTGGGTGAAAGAGGCAAAGTTCTAGGTCACTGTGATTCCCAAATTTCTTAATTACTAATTTCAACTCACAGGCTGTGACCCAGTGAGCAGTAGTGGAAAAGTGAAGGTAGAAAAGGATTGGTCTATTTAAATAAAAAATGGAATTCAGATTCTTGAAAATGTTCTTGCATTCGCACCTAGACTGAACGAAGTAAAGATTCAATACCGAGTGATAGAATGTCAAAAAGTAATGCCATAGATGCCAACAGTGAATGACCAACAATGGAAAAGGGAACAAAATTGTAGAGAGGCAAGTTTGTGACTAACTGCTAAAACTGTACAGCAACACATAGCTTGCTTACGTTCTCAGCCACATTAAAACATTCTTCTTCTCAATTGATGGTGGCAAATAATGTTGCTGGATGCGGCCTAGCCAACAACCGTGGCTGAAGTGGGTATGCTGACATCTAATTTTTCAGTCAGATTAGAGCCAACCGAGAGGAAAATATAACATGGGTCAAACCAAGGCTCATAACAAACACAAGAGATGTTAGACGTAAGAGACAGAGGAGCAAGGCAGCAGCCTGAGTAGTCTAAGCGCTATCAACAGTGAAAGTGCTTATGATATGCCCAGGCTCCATTGTAAGTTAGACAGGAAATGAAATGACCTTTGAGGAGGTATTATTGATTTTTGACTTAATACCCGACTTGTTTTGGTCCTTATAAAACTGGCGGCAGTAATGATTATAGATTTGTCACTGACGCTGTTATTGCTGCTTTGGGTAACTTCCAGGTCCCTTGTTCATTTTCAGGCTTGTGTAATGTACAAGAATTTATATTTGTTTTTATATAATGCAGGGTAAGAGATATTGGTTGGTATTTATTTTTTATTAAAACCTTAATCCCTATAAAAAGACTAATGCTGATTAAGGAACCTAATTCTAGCTTATGATGAGGCGCAGTGTTTTTGTGTTTTATCCTGATTCTTAAAGTGAAATGTCACCTGCCCGTTTTGAGGTCTTTTGAAGGGCAATTGGTCAGCAACCATTGGTGCTTCTCGACACCGTCTTGATTAATAAGGGGATGAGGGGTTATGGGGAGAAGGCAGAAGAATGGGGCTAAGAAGCATATCAGCCATGATTGAATGGTGGAACAGACCCGATGGGCCTAATGGCCTCATTCTGCTCCTCTGTCATATGACATGGCTGTGATACACCAGCATTACTAATATTGCATTTACCTCATTCTATGCATTCTCCAATTAAAAATGAAGTGGCAGGCACAATTAGATCAATCTAGTCAGCGTAAACAGGTGGCCTGGATTTTCCTCTCCAAGGTGAGTGGTGGGACTGAAAGATTTCCAGCTCGGCCCGTCCACCTATCTTGGGAGAAAGTACTCACGTATGCAGGATTTTCATTACTGCTGGCTGGAGTCGGCCCCAACCACCTGGAAAAGAGATCAGAAGCTGAAATAGGGGCGCCGTGGGGTGAAGTAGATTACTGTATTCAAAAGACTAGTCACAGTGCTGTGGGTATTTGTCCCAGCTAAAATAAAAACAGAAAGGCGATCTAGCGCTCACCCCTCACACTCCCTCACCTGTCACACCCTCCCCATACCCCCATCAATGTCACCTCATGTCCTCATGCCAAGCTACACCCCCCAGCTGCCTCCATGGCCCCTATGCTAAGCTGTGGCATTTCCATCCCATTACCCACTGTACACTGTTTATAACCAATAAATCCCACATTAATAGTTGGATGTTTTACAGAAAACCTAAAGCTAGTCATTCATTCATTATTTTCCACTATTGTCAGGAAATAGAGAAAGTTTCAGTCATATATATTTGTATTGTGTGTATTAGGAATAAGGTATACGTTTAAGTCAGCTTAATTTTGTGTTTCTGTATTTGTACACTAAGAAGGGGTTAATAGCTTCAGTTTTAGTTTCACTTTAAACTTTGGCTGCATTGTAATAATGTTTTACAAGCCCTCAGGCAAATATGAGACATAAAATCTCAGCTGTTGCTTTGAAACCAGAGGCTCACACCGACAAAGCAAGGACACTTAAGAGTCAGTTTGGAACCAGGTAAGCCAGAGGCAAGGAGCATTCTACAGGCACTACCAGAAGAGGCAGGACAACATAGAGGGCCAGAAAACAAGATCCAGAGACAAAAGGAGAAAGTCCCAGATACCAGGAAATAGAACAGAGGACGTCTCAGGATTACTGTGAAGCCAAAGGATCAAGATCTTTTTCAGTAAGGTTAAAGGAAGGTGCTTACCAAAGCACCAAAATGCCAAAACGAGAGGTTGAAATCCTGGAGGTAAATTCTTGATGAAGGCATCCAAGAGAAAAGCATAGTATGGGAGAAATTCCAAAGTGTGTTAATCGAGAGCGGAAAACGGAAACTTTTGTGTGGAAGACAGAGTTCCAGTCGCTCTATAGGAATTGATGGGAAATCCACAGACGTTATATTGGGTGGTAGCTATCACTTGGTTTCAAAGTACCTGACCACAGTTTACCTATTGGTTTATATGGACTATGTACTTATTGTGATTATTACAGTATAAGATAGATTTTGTAACTTATGTTATCTTACCAATCTGTATATATTTGGAAAGTTATAGCCAAGAGTAGTGTATTATAGTTAATATTTTCTTGTTTAATAAACATTTTATTCTTTTGTTAAAATTCATTGGCAGTCCTGTGATTCTGTTCATCCATGTATCTAAACAAAAAAAAGTTAGGATCTATCAGGCAAGATTCCTTCCTGAGATCTGACTTGTCCTGGAGTAATGTCAGCTGGGATTGTAATAATGGGCAGGATTCTCCCCTACCCGGCGGGGCAGGGGGTCCCGGCGGGACGGAGTGGCGTGAACCACTCCAGCGTCGGCCCGCCCCAAAGGTGCGCAATCCTCCGCACCTTCAGGGTCTAGGCCGGCGCTGGAGTGGTTTGCGCCCCGCCAGCCGGCATGGAAGGCCTTTGGCGCTGCGCCAGCTAGGGCCAAAGGGACTCCGCCGGCCGGCGCGGGTCCGCGCATGCGCAGGAGCGTCTTGGGACCTAATTTACGCTGGTGGGACTGGCAAAGAACGGGCAGGACTTCGGCCCATCGCGGGTCAGAGAATCGCTGGGGGGGGGGGGGGGTATTGTGAGCGGCCGCCGACAGACGCGGCACAATTCCTGCCCCTGCCGAATCTCCAGTGACGGAGAATTCGGCTGACAGCGGGGGCAGGATTCACGCCACCCCCCGCCGATTCTCCGACCTGTTTCTAAAATGCTCTTTCACAATAGCCCAATAAAAGTGTCAATCGGTTAGGCCATTTAACATCGCAATAACAGAAACTGCAAGCACTTAAACTTGTATAAAGAAACACAGTGTAATTGACAGCAGAGATCTAAGAGCCAGGGCCATCAATCAAGCAATGTTTTCCCCAGTGCCCAGTTTTTTTCAACAAGAATAATAGATGACTGGGCTCTCACCCAAGCATATAGAATGGGCTATAGAACCAAAATGCTGCTGAATTTGCACATTTTTCACATGTCTGTGTGGGTCTCATCCCCACCCCCACAACTCAAAGATGTGCAGGGTAGGTAGATTGGCTACTCTAAATTGTCCCTTAATTAGGAAAAAAATAATTGGGTACTCTTTTTAAAAAAAATAAAAACAAAAGAAAATACTGCAGATGCTGGAAATCTGAAATAAAAACAATGTGCTGGATAAACTCAGTAGGTTTGACAGCATCTGTGGAGAGAGAAACAGAGTTAACATTTTGAGTCCAAATGACACTTCTCCAGAATTGTTTTCTGTTTTTATTTTATATTATATATAGTCAATGTCAGCCTTGATTTTGTGCTTAACACCTGGAGTGACTCAAAGGCAAGGGTGTCACCAACTGAGCCATGGCGTCGCACTAAACAGCAGCCAATACCTGTGGGGAAAAGTAAGTATTATTGAGTGCTCCCAGCCCCATTGATTTCATGCGTTTTAAGATGAGCTTCTTGGATTTATTTTTTACCCAGTTCCCAACCATAGTTTACTTCCCCATTAACCTCCAAAGTGAGTGTATGCCCTATATTTGTAGCATAGGGCTAAATCTCAAATAATATACCTGAGTTTATAGAAATATAATTATTTATACCTTTATGAATACAGATTTAAGATATTTGGCAAAACAATCAAAAGAGAGGTGAAGAGATTGCCGTTACAAGTTGCTATGATCTGCAACGCACTGGTTGAATGGGTGGATGGTCGAAGCCGATTCAATAAAAAAAGTTCAACAAATATCTGAACAAGGAAGTTTTGCGTCATTGTGGAGAAAGAGCAGGGAATGCGTTTCATTAGATAGCTCTTTCAAAAGAGTCTATGATTTTTCATTGTATTGTTACACTCCCAGACGAAGCGGAATATGCTGACTCCCCTTTTATTCCAAACTCTGTGGCCGATCGCAACAAAGATTAGTTTAAAATCCTTTCCCAGTGGATATCTTTTCCCAATCCAAATGTGTTTACTTTTTTCTAAGTAGTCAACTTAACCAGGCTTTCTTGAGTCAAAGCAAGAGTAATTTTATTAGTTACTAAAACCCAAGGAAACATAATAAGGACTAGACACGCACACATGCACACACATAACAATAATAATAACAACCTTTTATTGTCACAAGTATGAAGTCACTGAGACAAGCTCCTAGTCGCCACATTCTGGCGCCTGTTTTTGGTAAGCTGGTATGGGAATTGAACCCGCGCTGCTGGCCTTGTTCTGCATCACAAACCAGCTATCGAGCCCACTGAGCTAAACCATAAAAGGGAACATACAGAAATGAGAAGTGAAGTCCAAATAGAAGATTTTTAAATATACAAATCAAGTCCTTGGCTTGTCTGTGAGGTACAGATGGTGGTACGTTGCAGCCATTAAGTTGGGCGATTTTGGTAGAGCAGGCTATGGCTGATTCGCAGTCTGCTGAAGACACTTGTTGGCTTGTCCCCAGAGAGAGAGATGCTCCTGTCCGCTCTGCAGAGTTACCTGATGAGACTGTTCTGTTTTTTCCTGCTTGTAACTGCTGGTCAACTAGCCTCCATCAAAGAGAGAAGAAGAGAGGTCCTTCTTGCTTCTTTTTTCTTTGGCTGATCACTGGTTGCCAGCAGTTTTGAACCCATTTTCCCTTTATATTCCCGCGAGGGGAAATATTCATGTCTTGCATTCATCTCAGAAATGTTTACACATTCTGAGAGATAGATCAACAGGGTGTTTTCAGATGTCTGATGAGATGTATGAAACAGTCTCCATTGTCCTCACCAACCCAAGAGATTAATTCAGTCTTTTGCATTTTCCATACCTTTCTTTCTAATATCTGCATTTGAACATAGAACATAGAACAGTACAGCACAGAACAGGCCCTTCGGCCCTCGATGTTGTGCCGAGCCATGATCACCCTACTCAAACCCACGTATCCACCCTATACCCCCAACAACCCCCCCCTTAACCTTACTTTTTAGGAAACTATGGGCAATTTAGCATGGCCAATCCACCTAACCTGCACATCGTTGGACTGTGGGAGGAAACCGGAGCACCCGGAGGAAACCCACGCACACACGGGGAGGACGTGCAGACTCCGCACAGACAGTGACCCAGCCGGGAATCGAACCTGGGACCCTGGAGCTGTGAAGCATTTATGCTAACCACCATGCTACCATGCTGAAGTGAGCCTTGACATCACATCAGGTGGAAAAATGAATGTCCTCCCAGGAAGGTCTGTCTGCAAAGTCTACTAAGGAATTTTCCAGATGTGATCTCTTTGCAGTACCAGTGCCTTTACTTATTTCTTTTAAATAAACGCAGGTCTTTTTTAAAACGTTCAATATGCCTGTCGGTATTTGCTGTAGCACATTTTCATGACAATATAAATATGTATATTGTACATTGCATGTATCCTGTGGCTATGGGGCAAGCAACAACTTAAGCACCATTCTCGATAAACACAAGAGGCCAAGAACTCTGTCATTCCAGAGGATTGTGCAGGGTAATTTATTGCAGCTCTAGTGGGTGATATGTGAGAAATTGATGTATTTGTCAGCCCACCTAAACAAATGCACCAGTGATATGTTTAAATGTTGATGTACTGAGAACCGACTATTCCCAACTGGATCACCAGTTGCAGTTTGAAAGCACCAAGATGTTAACCTTTATTGCAACTGACAAGGTTTGGCTCCTCAAGGCAACAGGCACCATAGTTCTCCATAACCTGTACACAGGACAAGATTGAAGGTTTAAAGATGGAATTCACCTTGAAGATAAACATTTTGGACAGGTCCAAATCCAAGTAACAAGCTAATTCTGCACCTCTGTCTTGGCCTCTGTTTACATACAGAGAATCACTGGGGAAGACAAACAAAAGGTCATTGGATCCTGTTATGCGGACCCCAGACTTTTTACCTCATTAGAAATTTAACATCCTCAGAGGCCCCTGACACAAAATTGTTTGACCAGTTGGTGACTCTTGTGACAGAGCATTCAACCCTAGACCCTCCATTATACTGCTGTGTATAAGTTAACTTTGGCCATCAGGGACCCAGCGGTGATGATTTCCGCTTTTGTAGCCAGACTTTGCAAATGGCTGAACACTGAATTCAGATCTTCATTCAGTGACATGTTTTGCAATTGCCAGGTTGTGGCCCCAACAATCTCAACGTTTAAAGAAAAGTATTAGCCGAGATGAAAATATCCCTGGATAAACCCCTGGTTTAGCACAGGGCTAAATAGCTGGCTTTTAAAGCAGACCATGGCAGACCAGCAGCACGGGTTCAATTCCCGTACCAGCCTTCCCGAACAGGCGCCGGAATGTGGCGACTAGGGGCTTTTCACAGTATCTTCTAGGGGCTTTTCACAGTATCTTCATTGAAGCCTACTTGTGACAGTAAGTGATTTTCATTTCGGTGATAGATCAAGTCACCAAATGCAGTGAGAAGGACACTTCTGAGTTACAGCACGTGGAGTGACTGCTGGGCGAGCACTCCGAGGGACAGGCACAGAGAAGGACAGGGGCAAAGAAGAAAAGCAGGCTGTCTATAATGAACTCCAATTGGCTTTATTGGTTGGCCAATTGGAGTATGAGCTCCCTCAATGGTAGCTCATTGAGGGGGCCCATATAAGCACCTGTTGAGGCTTTGTGAGCCAGTCTTAAGTTGACTGGACTGCTAGCAGCACTGTTTGTAGCTGCTCCTGTAATATCGTTATTGTAAATAAATATTGGTGTGGTGACGGAACTCCTCCCTCCCGTGGATTACTACAGTGGCGACGAAGTAAACTACGAATTTTGCGGAGACCAGCTGCCGCACTCGGAGGGTAAACCTTGCCATTTTAAAAATGCCGTTTTTGGGAGGTTAGAGGCATTCGACCCAGCTATTGAGGACTGGTCCCAGTATGTGGAGAGAATGTGTTACTTCTTCCGGGCAAATGATATACTGATGGACGAAAGGAGACGGCTTATCCTGCTGTCGGCGTGCGGATCCTCCGCTTTCACCATTATACGTAGTCTGACTTATCCCGATGCGCCGGACACGAAAACTTTCCAAGAAGTAACGGAATTGGTGAAAGAGCACCACGACCCAAAACCACCCCTCATTTTGCGTAGGTACAGATTCTACACAGCGAAGCGGGAAGACAGGCAGTCGGTCACGAATTTCTTGACCCGCCTGAGAAGGCTGGCAGAAAAATGTGAGTTTGGCCCGACGCTAAATGAAATGCTTCGGGACCGGTTAGTGTGTGGTATAAACTACCTCACAATACAGAAACGCCTGTTGGCGGAAACTGAGCTAGACTACTGGCAGGCGTTACAGCTCGCACTGTCCCTAGAAAAGGCAGCAAGTGGGGAGCAGGAACTACAGGGCACGCCAATGGAGGTAGATACCTGTGAGAGGGACTACCACAACGGATCCCGCGACCAGATAGCTGCTCTCAGGAAAAATCTGAGGAATAGAGGGAAAACGGAAAACCCCAGAACTGCCCCCAAGTCTGCCAGGACTAACTGGAAACAGAAGGAAATACTGGCTGAGGCTCCCCCAACAGAGAAGGACCATTTCTGGCACCAGACAGAGTGGGGTAACAATGACAGAAACCCTAGAAGGAGGTGGCAAAAGAGGAATAGCACGTGGGGACGCAGGGAAGTACACAACTTGGACGCCCCATCCTCCTCCGAAGGGGAACAATTATATAATATTACAACGAAGAAAGCAGAACCCATTAGGATTACCCCACGGGTGAACGGGCGGCCGATAATAATGGAAATAGACACGGGTGCGGCCGTATCAGTAATGGGAGTGGCAGCATTTAGAAAAATCAAAGATGGACTCCAGCCACTAACCCTAACAAAAACATTGACGAAACTTAAAACCTACACAAGGGAACCCCTGGAAGTTCTAGGCACGACTCATGTACCTGTGGAATATGAGAAACAATTGCTCAGATTACCGTTGACGATAGTAGAGGGCTCCGGACCGAGCTTAATTGGACGGAACTGGCTGAAAGACCAAAATTAGATTGGATGAAAATTTTCCAGAGTGGAAGCGGGCAGTTGAGTGGAGTACTCCAAAAATACCCGGAGGTCTTCCAGGAAGGTTTGGGGGAAATCATAGGTGCCAAAGCAACTTTGCACATGGGCCCAGAAGCCCTTCCGAAATTTTGTAAGGCCAGGCCGGTACCTTTTGCATTGAGGAAGAAAGTAGATGACGAAATAGAAAGGTTACGGCGCGACGGCATTATCAGACCAGTACAGTTCTCGGAATGGGCAGCGCCAGTGGTACAAATTTTGAAGCCAGATGGCTCGATACGTCTCTGTGGAGATTTCAAACAGACAGTAAACAAATATGCACTGCTAGACAAATACCAATCCCGAAAATAGACGACCCATATGCCAAATTGGCAGGTGGGCTTTTGTTCACGAAACTAGACATGAGCCACGCCTACCTGCAGTTAAAACTGGACAAGGGCTCCCAGAAGTTTGCTACAATCAACACCCTGAAGGGCCTTTTTCGTTATACTAGGCTACCTTTTGGAGTGTCATCAGCCTGCGCTATATTCCAGAGTACGATGGAAAATATTCTGCAGGGACTACCGCAGGTGGAGATTTATTTGGACGATGTCTTAATCACGGGTAGGACAAACAGGGAACACTTATGGAACCTGGAGGAAGTGCTCAGGCATTTCGCAAAGGCAGGCGTACGGCTAAAAAGGGAAAAATGTGTTTTTCTGGCCCCACAAGTGACGTACCTGGGATATAAAGTAGACGAGTCAGGCTTACATCCATTAGAAGACAGAGTAAGGGCAATAAAAGAAGCCCCAGCTCCCACCACGGTCCAGGAGTTATGATCATTTCTAGGGTTGGTAACCTATTATGGAAGATTTATTGAAAATAGGGCATCCATCCTAGAACCCCTCCACCAGCTACTAAAAAAGGGGCAAGAATGGAAATGGTCCACCCGCCAAAACCGAGCATTTAGGGACATTAAGGAACAGCTGTCATCCGAAAATGTCCTAGAGCATTATGACCCAAGGAAGGAGTTGGTGGTCACTTGTGATGCATCCCCCTACGGGGTAGGAGCTGTCTTAGCCCATAGAGGAAGGAATGGGGAAGAACGGCCAATAGCCTATGCTTCGAGGACCTTGGCGATGGCTGAGAGGACGTACGCCCAAATCGAGAAGGAAGGACTGGTGGTGATATTCGCAGTAAAAACATTTCACCAGTATCTCTACGGGCGGAAATTCACCATAGTGACGGACTATAAGCCGCTATTAGGGTTATTAAAAGATGACAAGTCAATACCCCCGATTGCATCAGCTAGAATCCAACGCTGGGCATTGCTACTGGCGGCATATAGATACGTTCTGGAGCACAGACCGGGAACGCGAGGAGCACATGCAGATGCTTTGAGCAGACTTCCCCTCCCGGACACTCCGCCGCAAATACCAAAAGTAGAGGAGACAGTAATGACTCTAAATGTTTTGGACACCCTACCAGTAGACGCACAACATATTCGGTTGTGGATGCAAAAAGAACCAGTTTTAGCCAAGATGAAGCATTTACTGCTAACAGGGGAACTGGAAAGACCAATGGATCCCCAGATGCACCCATACTGGAGCAGAAGGGACCAAATAACCGTAGAAAACGGTATCCTATTCTGGGGAGCCCGGGTAATCGTCCCAGCTCAGGGCCGTCAGGCAATCTTAACCGAGTTACATCACGGACACCCAGGGGTGTCGAAAATGAAGATGCTAGCTCGAAGCTACGTTTGGTGGCCAGGTTTGGACACAGACATAGCAGCCTTGGTACGTCGGTGCCAGGTGTGCCAACAGGGGCAAAGGGTGCCACCAGCGGCGCCATTGCACCCGTGGGAATGGCCAGGCAGACCGTGGACCCGCCTGCATATTGACCACACCGGCCCTTTTATGGGCTCAATGTTTTTGGTGATAGTGGACGCCCGCTCCAAATGGTTGGACGTCCACCAGGTAAACACGGCAAGCACAGCATCGACAATTGAAAAGCTCAGGGCCTCGTTTGCAACACATGGACTTCCAGAGGTATTGGTGTCGGACAACGGAACGGCATTCACAAGTGGGGAATTTGGAAAATTCCTGAAGGAAAACCGAGTCCGTTACATCAAAACGGCCCCTTACCATCCAGCGACCAATGGCCTGGCAGAGAGAGCGGTCCAGACACTTAAAGCGGGACTCAAGAAGCAGCCAGCAGCGTCAATAGACACAAAGCTCTCCCACTGGCTGTTTGATTACAGGACCACACCGCATTCCACAACGGGCATACCGCCAGTTGAACTCTTAATGGGAAGGCGGCTGCGAACGAGGCTGAGTCTCCTTTTCCCATATTTAACGGGGAAAGTGGAGAAACAACAGGAAGCCCAACGCAGGGGGCATGATAATAGTCGGCAGCAGAGACATTTCCAGGTGGGGGCACCGGTTTGGGTCAAGAATTATGGGAATAGACCAACGTGGGTCAAAGGCACGGTAGAGTCCCAAACAGGGCCCATATCCTATGAGATTTCAATAGGAGGTAAGGTGCTGAAGAAACACCTAGACCAAATAAGGGCAGCGGAACCACACCTGGAGGCAGGCGAAGCAGGAACGCCTCAAGCTGGGAAAGCCCAGACGGAAACCCCAGCCCTGAGCAATTTCTCCAGACCCCGTCATCCAGTCATCAGAGTCGGAGATGGACGAGGCCGCCGCGACACCTCTCCCCGAGGAGGAGGAAGAACAACTTCCAAGGAGGTCGTCAAGGAAAAGACGGGCACCTATAAGGTACACCCCGCCCACTTCGGAGAACGACCCGGCGGACGACACAGAGGTGACAGACCCAGACATGAGGAGCAGGAAGAAGCTCAGAGGAATGCCAGCTGGCAGGAATTCCTTGGACCTTGGGGGGAGGGGTGTAATGAACTCCAATTGGCTTTATTGGTTGGCCAATTGGAGTATGAGCTCCCTCAATGATAGCTCATTGAGGGGGCCCATATAATCACCTGTGTAGGCTTTGTGAGCCAGTCTTTAGTTGACTGGACCGCTAGCAGCACTGTTTGTAGCTGCTCCTGTAATATCGTTATTGTAAATAAATATTGGTGTAGTGACGGAACTCCTGCTTCCCGTGGATTACTACACTGTCAGTCCAGGAATTTTGATGTGTGTTGCAGATGTGAGGGAGACCACCCCCAAGAGATGTGCCATTGTAAAGATTGTGTTGGCTTCAATTGTAACAAAAAGGGCCACATTCAAGCGCGTTGCCATGCGAAACAGGGCACACCCGATTTTTTAAATCGCTGGCTTTGAAAAGCAGACCAAGGCAGGCCAGCAGCATGATTCAATTCCCGTACCAGCCTGTCCGAACAGGCGGCGGAATGTGGCGACTAGGGGCTTTTCACAGTAACTTCATTTGAAGCCTACTTGTGACAATAAGCGATTTTCATTTCATTTCAAGGTTGCCTTTTAGCATTTTTTCAATGGATGATGGAGAACTTGCTGTAAGGAATTGCAAAACTTAGATAACATCTTGATGATGGGGACGTTGCACGAGGAACATCTGGCCAGCCTGGAGAAAGTCCTTCAAAGATTTAGAGATGCTGACATCAGACTGAAAAAAGAAAAGTCCAACTTTCAGGCCAGTGAAGTCATACATTGGGGATTTAAGCTGGATTCAAAAGGTCTGCCCCTTCGAGATGATAAGGTGAAAGCAATTAAAGAGGTCCCTGCACTGAGAAACCTTGCAGAATTGAAATTGTTTCTGGGCATGGTAAATTACTATGACCGATTCTTCTCATATTTGGCAACATGGTTGCACCTCCTTTTAAAAATATCAACACCAGCACTAGAATGACTAACAAAAACAGGCTTTCGAACAGGTCAAACTGGCCTTGCAATCATCCAGTTTATTAGTTCATTTTAACCCAGACAACAGATAATCTTAACACGTCATGCTTCACCCTATGGATAGGAGATGTCTTATCCCACAAGAAGGAAGATGGCACCCACCAACCCATCGCTTTCACCTCCCGAATGCTAGCCAATGCAGATGAAGGAATTCACTGTGGTATGCAGCGTAAACATTCCATCATTGCATGTACGGTCACCGTTTCAGCATCATAACTGAAGCCTATTGGGTTTACTCCGTGAGGATAAACCAATTCCACCCATTGCTTCGGCTACGATGCAGCGATGGGCTTTACTTTTGGCTGCCTAAAGTTACATTTTCCAACATTGACTGGGGGACTCAGATCTCAAATGCTCTGAGTCGGCTTCCGCTGCCCCAAAGTCTGGACCACCGCAGTACCACTAGAAATTGTCCTGGCGTGGAATTTTCTGGATTCCCTGCCTGGCTCATCATCCCACATCAGGAACTGAACTCAATGTAACACGGTCGTCTCAAAAGGTTAAATAACTCATTTTAGATGGCTGGCATCATGATATGTCGGAGCAGCTCAAGCCCTACCAACTGAGGAAAGACAAACTCAGTTTGGGGTATTGCTCAGGGGTTCCCGGGAAGTGGTACCACCCCCAGCAAGAGAGTCACTGCTGCAAGAATTGCACCGTGTGCACCCTGGCCAATCTAAAATGAAAATGTTGATCAGGAGCTACATACGGTGGCCAGGCATTGACAAAGACAACGCAAATCTGGTCCAGGCCAGCTAAGAGCGATAAATTTCCTTTCCTAAAGGGCATTTTATGGTCATTATTAGACTTTTAATTCGAGATTTGTTTATTGAATTCAAATATTACCATCTGCAAAAGCGGATTACTCTGGTTTACTAGTCCAGTCACAACACCACCAGGCCCCTGCCTCCCCCTGTGAGAGCAGCACCTTTATTTAACAGCATTGTGTGAAGTTAGTCAGCAGAAATAGACACATAGAAGAGCAGTGGAGTTGGATGATATCTTCCACAACGTAAACGACAATCATGTCGCTTTGTGTGGTACCCGAGAAAAATCTCACTCCACAATGAAGCATGATGTTTAAAAAAATAAAATGTAAAGAAACACACCCGTGACTGCTCACCTACCCTAGACCTGTTTCCCACAATGCATGCACAGACCACATTCATACGGGTGGCACTGGAGCACAGCGGATAGCACTGTTGCTTCACAGCGTCAGGGTCCCAGGTCCTATTCCCGACTTGGGTCACTGTCTGTGCAGAGTCTGCACGTTCTCCCCGTGTTCTCCGGATGCTCCGGTTTCCTCCCACAAGTCCCAAAAGATGTGCTGTTAGGGAAAATTCAGAATGCCCAAATTACCTATGTGTGCCCGAACAGGTGCCATAGTGTGGCGACTGGGGGCTTTTCACAGTAACATTTTTGCAGTGTTAATGTAAGCCTACTTGTGACAATAATAAAGATTATATACTGGTTAAAGCATATGACTTTGATCAGAGACTGCTGGTTTCTTGGTAATGACAGCAAACATCACCGCGCAAAGCCATCGCACAAAACAACTTACTTTACCCAGAGTCCTCTCAAACAAGCCCATTAACGTTTGCTTCTTTTTTATAATTATAGCTTCTGCTGTGAGCAACTTTCAAACCAGGGAATATAAATTTCAAAGCACATTAAAATGTTACCAAACTCAGATAGCATTAGGGCCTTAGGGATGTGCTTGCCTCATTAATAATTATTTGCAGCAGACCCCAGTTATACCACTGGTGACTCCTGCCCCTGGTGCGCTGAAAGATAATGAATGTCTACAAGATAATGTTGTTCTTTTCTTCAGTGTTTTGCTTCTTCACCGATAAAGAGGCTGCAGTGTGGAGATATTAACAAACTGATCTGTTCAGTAGCAAAAACTTTGAATCTTTTAAAATGGGAAACATTTCACAGTAAAGTATTTTGTTCAATGCCTCTCTCCTGGACCTTGGTTTCTTAATGATATAGCCGTTAAAAATAAACAGCTTTTCTTGAAACATCAACAATAAATTCCATTAATTAGCAGGAGAAAAGAGGTGAGGATAGAAGGGAGACATTGTAAAAAATGTGGAGTAGGAAAGAATTATTTTAAGAAGGAGACATAAACTAGTTTGGTGTGAATGAATTGTGTTTTATCTGTGATGGTAACAGATTATTTGTCTATTTTGACCATTATATTTACCTTTCTTTCAAATGGATTTGTTTGCTCTCTGAATCAGGATTGTATGAAAGGCTACATTGCAGATTGTATAACTCCATCGTTGTGGATTATTATGTAAAAGACATTGAATTTTTTAATTTGTTCATAGGATGTGGGTGCTGCTGTTCCAGCCAGCATTTATTTCCCATCTCTAATTATTCTCGGAAAGGAGAAGCAATGGTTTCCTCCCAGCTGCAAGAGCCTGCAGCAAGTCATTCCAAAGCACAACATTTCACAGTCTCCAGGCGGGGTGAATAAAACATAATACAAGGGAACGTGGCAAAACACAACCGGGGAGCTCAGGAAAACACAATCTGAGGGAATTGTACAAATCACAGTCCAGGAGAGTTCATGTAAAACTCAGTCTAGAGGAGCACAGGGAAACACAGTCCAGGTAAGCTCAGCAAAACACAGTTCAGTTGTGCTCAGCAAAACACAGCCTAAGAGAGCTCAACAAAACACAGTCGGGGAGCTCAACAAGACACAATCCTGGGGCGCACAGCAAATACAGTCACTGGGAACTCAGCAACTCACAGTCTAGGGGAGCTCAACAAAACACAGTCCAGAGGAGCTCAACAAAACACAGTCCGGGGAGCTCAGGCAAACACAGTCCAGGTGAGCTCAGCTAAACACAGTCCAGGTGAGCTCAGCTAAACACAGTCCAGGTGAGCTCAGCTAAACACAGTCCAGGTGAGCACAACAAAACACAGTATAGGGGAGCTCAATAAAGCATGATCTAGGGGAGCTCAGTAAACCATAGATTAGGGGAATTCAGCAAAACACAATCCAGATGAGCTCAGTAAAACACAATCTCGGGGAGCTCAACAAAACTCAGTCTAGGAAGTTCAGCAAAACACAGTCTAAGGGAGCTGAGCAAAACACAGTCTAGGGGAGCTCAACAAAATACAGTCTAGGGGAGCTCAACAAAATACAGCCTCAGTGAGCTCAACAAGTCACAGTCCAGAGTAATCACTACCACTGTACTACCATGCCACCTAGTCCAGGAGAGCACAGAGTAACACAGTCCAAGAGAGCACAAAGTTGCACAATTCATGGGAGCACAGAGTAACACAGTCCACAGGAGCACAGAGGATCACAGTCAGAGGAGCTCAGGGTAATAGTCCAAGGGAGCACATACTAACATGGGCAACATGGCAGCACAGTGGTTAGCACTGTTGCTTCACAGCACCAGGGACCCCGGTTCGATTCCTGGCATGGGTCACTTTCTGTGCGGAGTCTGCACGTTCTCCCCATGTCTGCGTGGGTTTCCTCCGGGTGCTCCGGTTTCCTCCCACAAGGCCTGAAAAACATGCTCATTAGGTGGATTGGACATTCTGAATTCTCCCTCCGTGTACCCGAACAGATGCCGGACCGTGGCGACTAGGGGCGTTTCACAGTAACTTCATTGCCGTGTTAATGTAAGCCTACTTGGAACAATAATAAATATTATTATTATTACCGTCCAGGGGAGCACAGAGTAACACAGTTCAGGAGAGCATAGGGTAGCACAGTCCAGGGGAGCACAGAGTAAGATGGTCCAAGGGAGCACAGAGTAACACAGTCCAGGGGAGCATGAGTAACACAGTCCACGTGATCACAGAGTAACACAGTCCAGGGGAGCACAGAGTAACACAGTCCAGGGGAGCACAGAGTAGCACAGTCCAGGGGAGCACAGAGTAGCACAGTCCAGGGGAGCACAGAGTAACACATTCGATGATAGCACAGAGTAGTATAGTCCACTGGGGCACAGAATAACACAGTCCAGGGGAACACAGAGTAAGATGGTCCAAGGGAGCACGAGTAACACAGTCCAGGTGATCACAGAGTAACACAGTCCAGGGGAGCACAGACTAACACAGTCCAGGGGAGCACAGAGTAAGATGGTCCAAGGGAGCACGGGTAACACAGTCCAGGTGATCACAGAGTAACACAGTCCAGGGGAGCACAGAGTAACACAGTCCAGGGGAGCACAGAGTAACACAGTCCAGGGGAGCACAGAGTAACACAGTCCAGGGGAGCACAGAGTAACACAGTCCAGGGGAGCACAGAGTAACACAGTCCAGGGGAGCACAGAGTAACACAATCCAGGGGAGCACAGACTAACACAGTCCAGGGGAGCACAGACTAACACAGTCCAGGGGAGCACAGAGTAACACAGTCCAGGGGAGCACAGAGTGACACAGTCCAGGGGAGCACAGAGTAACACAGTCCAGGGGAGCACAGAGTAACACAGTCCAGGGGAGCACAGAGTAACACAGTCCAGGGGAGCACAGAGTAATACAGTCCAGGGGAGCACAGAGTAACACAGTCCAGGGGAGCACAGAGTGACACAGTCCAGGTGATCACAGAGTAACACAGTCCAGGGGAGCACAGAGTAACACAGTCCAGGGGAGCACAGAGTAACACAGTCCAGGGGAGCACAGAGTAACACAGTCCAGGGGAGCACAGAGTGACACAGTCCAGGTGATCACAGAGTAACACAGTCCAAGGGAGCACAGAGTAACACAGTCCAGGGGAGCACAGAGTAACACAGTCCAGGGGAGCACAGAGTAACACAGTCCAGGGGAGCACAGAGTAACACAGTCCAGGGGAGCACAGAGTAACACAGTCCAGGGGAGCACCGAGTAACGCAGTCCAGGGGAGCACAGAGTAACACAGTCCAGGGGAGCACAGAGTAACACAGTCCAGGGGAGCACAGAGTGACACAGTCCAGGTGATCACAGAGTAACACAGTCCAGGGGAGCACAGAGTAACACAGTCCAAGGGAGCACAGAGTAACAGAGTCCTACGTGACTGCAGTCCTATGTGACTGCTTAGAGACATTGGACTGGTCGATATTTAAGAACTCAGCAACCAAATTAAATGAGTATGCCACCACCATCACAGACTTCATCAGCAAATATGTGGATGACTGCTTGCCAAAGAAAGCATTACGTACATTCTCCAACCGGAAACCATGGCTCAATTGCGAGATTGACTCCCTACTCAAGGACAGGTCTGACGCGTTCAAGTCAGACGACCCTTACCTGTACAAGAAATCCAGGTACGACCTCCCCAAAGCCATCCGAGATGCCAAGAGAGAATATCAAACCAAGCTAGAGTCACAGACAGAGCACAGAGTAACAGAGTTCACTGATCACAGAGAGAGCATAGAATGACAAGGGGAATTTATCAAACCAACAGCCCACCACAACCTCTATCGGCCAACGACCAATGTCCTCACTGTGGGAGAGCATGCAAGGCTAAGAAAGGATGCGTAAGCCCATCTGTGAACCCACAGCCAGCACCAAAATCACCATTTAAATGCAGGCACCCACAGGAAAGAGTTATCTTCAACATGGAGGATTATTGATAGATAGACAGACAGATAGAAGTAACTGTGTAAAGGGTCAGAGATCCTTTGCTTTTGACAGTGTTGTCGTTGAGAAGTCAAAATGTCTCATGAACCTAAACAAGCTAGAGGAGCGCTATAGTTGAATAAATGCCCCAGTAGCTCTATATAAGGAAGTGATGGTTAACTTCATATTTGAACACTGAGAGAAAATGGCAGAGATTCGAAACAGCAATTGGCATTCGATGTGTATCTCTTGTGACATTCGATATGTTTTAATCAACTTGCATCAGCGAGCAATTCTTTCAGCTTTAAGCTTTAAGCTCAGTCCAGGACAAACCCATCATTTAAGATGACCCTTCAGTAAAAAACTGGGGCATGCAAAATTATTGTAACTACAGTCCTTCGGATAAGATATTTAAAATTGAGGTACTGGGTGGGTCACGTGATACGAGGGCGAGAATAGCTGTGTTTCAGTGAGCTCTGGCACTACTTATTCCTGAATCCTTTCTTTTATTGCCCTCTCGCAGCCCTTACCCAATCTGGAGTGAGAACTCCATATTACATCCCTGGGAGATTTCTGACTAAACATGTGTGCCAAAATGATGAACATCCCTAAGAGTTGACAAAAGAGAGAAGCCAGAAGCAACACAGGTGGAACTGACTCCTCAACATGGTGACTTGGTTCTCAAATCGGATCTCAACCTGGCACTCTTGTAGGCATTACAGTTGATGACTGCTAATATTATTGAGGTCATTGATGAGAAACCCGACCTATTAGCGCAGAATATCAGTGCCCACACTATAGAAGTGCAGAATACTGGTTAAAAAGCTTGATGAAGCGGAGGAGAGAATCCTTACTGTTGAAAATGCAGCTTCCCCAGTTGAAACCAGCCTGCAATTCTTGGAAAAACAGCTGCTCCATGGTATGTCACAATTCCTAGACAATCTTGAAAACTGAGACCAGAGGAAAAATCCGGGTTGTTGGTTTACCAGAAGGAGCTGCGGGTAAGCTCCCAGTTAAATTATTTGAGAGTTGGTTACCACTTTTTTTTTTCTGTGGATATGAAAGCTGGGCGTATTAAAGAAAGGACAACGGGATTTTCCAACCCGCCAGCCCCGTTTTACGAAGTGGCGTGCCCTCGCCGGCAGTTGGATCCTCCATTCCAGCAGCCGGCCAACGGGGTTTCCCATTGTGGCTGTCCCACACTGTCTGGAAACTCGCGGGCCTGGGTGCGCTGCCGACGAGCGGAATATTCCACCGATGGAGAATTCCGTAGCTGTGGCTGGATTCTCCGCACCCCGAAGCTGAAATCATATTCGGCGACAGGGCGAAGAATTTGTTTTCGCGCACAAAATTGGCACCGCCGCCGGGTTCACTATTCTCTGCTCCCCGAAAAGCCAAGTACACCTTGCCGAGTACCTACTGCCTCAGGTCATTGCCTGAAGCCTGCCCTGCTATTCACCATCCCTGACTGGCCGAATTCCCGACGGCGTGGATCTAACATGACCCTGCTATTCGGAAACTTCATGTGGCGGCTGCAGACTCAATCAGGGTCCACCACAGTCGGGGTGGGCCAATCCGTGGGCGCGGAGGGGCTACATTCTGGACTGAGGGCTATATGTGCGGGTGGTCCGGCGCAGGCAAGTGGCCAATGCGGGGCATTAATTCAGCGGGCCTGGTCTAAAGGCTGAGTCCGCCATGGAGAACGGCGTGGCCGCTGGAGGCCACCGCCGTGAGCATACGTGGCCTCTGACCCTGAAGTTCTGGGGCCATATCGGCAGTTGGAGCTGCGAGTTCTATGACTGCTCCCTGCTAGCCCCCTGCAAGATGGTGAATCTGTGGCCTTTTGACGCCAGTTTTCCTGGCGTAAAAGACTACAGTTGTCACGATGGTGTGGGGACATAGTCCCAAAAATGGAGAATCCAAGGCCTGGTCTTTAATGCCAACCAAACGGGCATTTTCAGAACTCCGGAGATCGCCAAAGTATATTTGTGGGAGCGACACATAATGAGGCCCTGCTTTATAATAGAGCAAATTTCTTCCAAGGCTTCTCGGCAGCGATACAATAGAGGCGTAAGGGTTTTGATGAAGCTAGAAAACAGGCTGATGGTTATCGGAGTGCAATATGCCCTGCTATATCCTGCTACAATGAGGGTAATACCCGACAACTCTGTAAGAATGTTCAACAATCGGCTAAAACCATGGCCTTTGTGAACTCCGTGTGAGACAATAATTTGGAGTAACAATCTACAGCTCACTGTAAATTCTGGACTCTATCCCTTGTCATTATAATTCCTTCCTGATTCTGTGTTGTTATTTATCATTCTGATATGGGTGATTTAGTAATTGAGCACCACAATGAATGTAAGACACCCCTCAGCATGCTCCTTATGGTGAAGGAGTGCGCTGTGCAGGTGGTATGGTCCTCCAGCAGTATGATAGATATCCACCTTTTCTTCTCCTTACCCGTATGTTTATAATTGCAGTAGATGCTTTATGTCTCCTTCACTTTAATCATGATAAATATGAGCAACGCCACTGCTGGGAGTTGGGCGAGTGGCTTAAGTCTTGATGAGAGGAGTTAGAATGCAGAAAGGGCATTCTGCACTCATTCTTGTTGTGGTATAACTTAGCTCCTCTTTCTGGAGGATAAGTCTCCTCGGTGCAAAGATGGAAAGTCTGTCGGTCTAGTCCCACGGGTCCTCACATATGGTGAGGAATACTCCCTTAGAACTAACAATGTTGCTTACTTTTTGCATTTTCTTTATTTTGGGGTTCGAGAATTGGTAACTGTTCCTGCAAGGGTACATACAGGCAGGTCTCATATCCTAGAAAAATACTTTTAGAATATGTCATTGGCGCCTCTAGTATAGTTGAAGATGGGGGAGGCATGTTTTGATTCATGCATGAGCGGGGTGCGAAACATTATTGTATGCCTTTTTCTTCTTTGTGTCAATGTCCTCTACTCTCTTTGGCTGAACAAACAATGACAGTAGCACCTTTGAAACTTTGCTCCTGGAATATGCGGAGAGCATATCATTTGGATTTGTTTATTATCTCGTGTACCGAGGTAGAGTGAAAAGTATTTTTCTGCGTGCAGCTCAAACAGACCATTCCATACATGAAAAGAAAAGAAAATACATAATAGGGCAACACAAGGTACACAATGTAAATACATAGACACCGACATCTGGTGAAGAATACAGGAGTGTGGTATTCATCAGATCAGTCCATAAGAGGGTCATTTAGGAGTCCGGTAACAGTGGGGAAGAAGCTGTTTTTGAATCTGTTCGTGAGTGTTCTCAGACTTCTGTATCTCCTGCCCGATGGAAGAAATTGGAAGAGTGAATAAGCTGGGTGGGAGGGATCTTTGATTATGCTGCCCGCTTTCCCCAGGCAGCGGGAGGTATAGATGGAGTCAATGGATGGGAGGCAGGTTTGTGTGATGGACTGGGCTGTGTTCATGGCTCTCTGACGTTTCTTGCGGTGTTGGGCCGAGCAGTTGCCATACCAGGCTGTGATGCAGCCAGATAGGATGCTTTCTGTCGTGCACCTGTAAAAGTTGATGAGAGTCAGTGTGGACATGCCAAATGTCCTTAGTTTCCTGAGCAAGTATAGGCGTTGTTGTGCTTTCTTGGTGGTAGCATCAATGTAGGTGGACCAGGATAGATTTTTGGTGATGTGCACACCTAGGAATTTGAAGCTGTCAACCATCTCCACCTCGGCCCTGTTGACACAGACAGGGGTGTATACAGCACTTTACTTTGCTTCCTGAAGTCTTAAAAGAAAAATATTTTTGTCTTTCCTTAAAAAGGAAAAAGTTGACATCGCTTTATTGTGAGAACTCAATTAGATGACAAGAAAAACCCAAAATTGAAGAGGGACAGAGTGGTGCAAATTTTTTTTTGCCTCATCCTTGACCAGAAGCTGAGGTGTTTCCGTGTTGCTCAATAAATATATGTCTTTTAGAATGGAGGACTGTGTGAAGGATAAGGGAGTTAGATAAGTGATTGTCAAGAGGTTATTATATGGGGAGCATGGCTCGATAATGAATGTCTATGGTCCCCCAAATTATTTTCCTGATTTTTTCACTAAGATCTTCATGGACTTTGTTGAATTAGCATTCACTAATTCCTTTATAGGTGGGGACTTCAACTGTCATCTTAACCCTTTGATAGACAACGTCCCGTAACTAGGAATCTCACCACCTAACAGGCAAAGGCCTTAACATCGGTTTGCGAGAAAGTGGGGTATTTAGATCCGAACACTGCATCTTAAGGGTGTATTTTCTTCTCTGCTCCTCACCAATGTCATACTAGAATTTACTATTTTTTCAGACCAAAAACATCCTACACTCAGTGACTTCCTGTTCTAGAGAGAGGATTGTGATGTCTGACCATGCGCCAGTCTTCCAAGAATTTTCATTCAAGGACACCTACCTCTGGCTCAGATCTTGGATATTTGATGTGTCCTTGCTCAGGGATCATAACTTTATCTTGTACTTTAAGGCTGAATTTGATCTCTTCCACTCAGTCAACTCTCTTTTTGATGTAAGCCCCTCAGTCCTGTGGGAAACCTGCAATGCTGATGCGAGGCGTTTAGTCATCTCGTATAAAATGCAACAGCTCCAGTTGAAAGTAAAACTGGCTGAAATAGAGAGTGAGTATGGCCAGACATTGCTGAAAGAAATTCATGCAATTCAAACAACACTGGACTCCTTGTTGACTCAACCTGTTGAGAGGGGTATAAAGTTTGCCAAACTAAAGCGATAATAGTTTGGCAGCAAACCGAGTAGATACCAAGCTTTTCATACTTGGAAGAGGACAGGCTCTAGGGCCAATCGCTCTGTGCTAGACTACAAGGGTAATAGGATGATTAAGACAGAGGATATTAATAAGACATTTGAAGGTTTTTATGCAGACTTAACCGACCAATCTGGGGATGCATTGGCACTTATGGAGCATTTCTTCTCCCTTCAACTCCCAACCAATTGTGATGACCAAAGGTCAATCCTGATTGCTCCTATTTCTAGGGAGGAGAGGCTCCTGCCCTGAGGGAGGTTCCATCTGGTAAGGACCCAGGGCCAATGGTTTGAGATGTGAACTTTATAAGGTTTGTAAAATCTTGCTGATAGAAGATCCTTTGATTGGTGTGTATAACCATTCATTTGAAGCAGATCTGCTGCCTCAGTCGCCATGTGAAGTGAATATTTCCTTAATTTTGAAGGCAGGTAAGAATCGTGAAGAGTGTGCATCCCATAGGCCTATCCTGTTCCTAAATGTGGATTTGAAATTTTTGTCCAGGGTGCTGACATGGCGCCTGGAAAGAATCCTCCCTATGATCATCCAGGGTGATCAGGTGGGTTCATAAAGGGATGGAATTCATGGAACAATGTCAGGAGGTTATTAAATATCATTCCGGTCTTTCAAAAGCAAGTGTTAAATGGTTCAGTGATTTCTTTGAATGCAGATAAAAGTTTTGACTGGGTGGAATGGGATTATTTATTTATTTATTTTAAAATTTAGAGTACCCAATTATTTTTTTCTCCAATTAAGGGGCAATTTAGCGTGGTCAATCCACCTAACCTGCACATCTTTGGGTTGTGGGGGTGAAACCCATGCAGACACGGGGGAGAATGTACAAAATCCACATGGATAGTGACCCAGGGCCGGGAATCGAACCCGGGTCCTCAGCGCCGCAATCCCAGTGCTAACCACTGCGCCACATGCCGGGGATTATTTATTTGATATGTTACAGAAGTTTGGGTTGGGAGGGGAGTTTGTTAAGTCGATATAAGAGCTTTATAAAAGTCTACTGGTGGCAGTTCTTACTAGCGGTTACAAATCTGGGGCGGGATTCTCCGACCCCCCCTGCCGGGTCAGAGAATCGCCGGGGACTGGCGTGAAACCCGCCCCGCCGTCTCCTGAAGTCTCCGGCTCCAGAGATGCGGCGGGGGCAGGAATCGCGCTGCGCCTGTCGGCAGGCTCCTCCAGGCAATTCTCTGGCCCACCATGGGCCAAAGTCCCACCGGCGTGAATCAAACCACCTACTTTACCGGCGGCACCAGCCGGCGCGGGCGGGCTCCAGGGTCCTGGGGAGGGCGCGGGACGATCTGGCCCCGGGGGGTGCCCCACGGTGGCCTGGCCCGCGATCGGGGCCCACCAATCGGCGGGCGGGCCTGTCCCGTGGGGGCCCTCTTTTCCTTCTGCGTTCGCCATAGTCTTCACAATGGTGGACGCGGATGTGACCCCCTCCCCTGCGCATGCGCGGGGATAACGTCAGCAGCCGCTGACGCTCCGGCGCATGTGCAGACTTCCGCTGGTTGGCGAAGTCCCTTCGGCCCTGGCTGGCATGGCACCAAAAGCCGTTCCCGCTGGCCGGCGGGGCGCCAACCACTCTGGCACGGGCCTAACTCCTCAAGGTTAGGGCTTGGCCCCTAAAGGTGCGGAGACGTCCGCACCTTTGGGACGGCCCGATGCTGGAGTGGTTCACGCCACTCCATCCTGCCGGGACCCCCCGCCCCGCCGGGTAGGGGAGAATCCCGGCCCTGATCATTTTAGTCTCCAGTTGTTAATGTTTGCAATAACTGATGAGCCCCCAGAAGACGCAATTGGACATAATCCTTCAGTATTCAGGCTATTCAATGGAGGAAAGCAACATAAGATTACATTATATGCAGATGATGTGTGTCGGGGTGCAGAATATAAAAAATTGTATTAGTTAGCTTCTCATCTCAGATACATACGGGAATGGGTCAGAGAGGACCCTCCTCCATTTCCCTCCATATTGAAGCTGGCCTGACTGTGTACCCCGTACAGGCCCTGTTGCCCTGTTGTTTCTCAGGGGTTTCAAGGCTGTGCCTGTCCAGTGTGACAATCCGATAACCGAGAATGGTCTGTGAGCTGGAACAGAGATTTCATTTCACTTCCGCTCTCTCTCGCATTCATGGCAATCTGCAATTCCCACCAGGTCTTGTAGACCAAGGATTTGATATTGGGGGGGTGGGGGAGGTGGGGGGGGGGGGGGGGTAGGGGGGGGGAGGGGGGGGGGGGTGGTTATAGAGGTCTTTGTAGGCGGGGTGATAAGTTTAGCACTCTCAATTACGACGCAAAAGTGAGGTCAGTAATCAAAGGCTTTAATAAACAGAGAACAGGGCAGCATCCAAGAGAAGTGTGCTCGCAAAATGGAGTCTCATCTTAAATACTGTTTCCAGGGGGCGTAGCCAGAGGCGGGGTCCCCCAGGGTTCCAAGCCTCTTAAAGGGGCAAGGTATTAAAGGTAACTACCGATCATCACATGCTGCTTCCTTGTTATCTTTTGAGCAACTTTGTCAACAATTTGTTATTCCAAGATACTCTTTTTCAGATATCTACAACTCAGAGGCTTTATTCTTACTTGTCCCCAACAACCCGCGGGTCTCCAAAGGCCTGCAAGACCCCTTGGTGCACATTTGTCTGGACCAGTATCAGCCTCCCATACCAGCCTCACCAAACAGGCACCGGAATGTGGCGACTAGGGGCTTTTCACAGTAACTTCATTTGAAGCCTACTTGTGACAATAAGCGATTTTCATTTCATTTCATTTTCAGTACTAAACGGTGCCTCGACGAAGTTTCGCAGGTGCAGCTGTTGAGTCCCAGGCGCGAGGTCAATCCAGAGTCCAGGTATTCAAATGAGCCATTGGACTCATTTAAATACGCAGATCTGGATCTCGCCCAGTGAGGGAGAGATCCAGATCACACCGGGCAGAGCGAGTCGGTTGACTCGTGATCGTCTCAGCATCCCCGATTGGGGACTATAACGCAATTCACCTGTTGTGTCCGATTGAACGCTGGGCACAATGGGGTGGCTGATTCATGCCCATTCTGTTTGGTCCTGTGTCAAAATTAAATCCGACTGGTCTGGTGTACTTATAGAATATGAGAAGATATTCAAATCGACCTTAGAATTTGATCATATGTTCTCAATCCTGAAATGAAAATTGAAAATGAAAATCGCTTATTGTCACGAATAGGCTTCAATGACGCTACTGTGAATAGTCGCCACATTCCGGCGCCTGTTCGGGGAGGCTGGTACAGGAATTGAACCGTGCTGCTGGCCTGCATTAGTCTGCTTTAAAAGCCAGCAATTTAGCCCAGTGAGCTAAACCAGCCCCATCTGGGGCTCCAGATAGAAGCATAATTGACGCTATTGAATAAAAGGCTGTACAAAATCTGAACATTTGCAGCACAGAAGAATAACCTTTACTCTTGGATTAATGATAACTCTCCTCCAGTTCAGAATTGGTTTAAAGTTATAAATGGATGTACCCAATTGGAACTCCTAACCAGTATTCTCCAAATTGGAAGCATTGGAAATGTACAGGGTCCCTATCTCAAATATATAGATCCCGTTATGTCTCACTTTCTCCTATAAGGTTTTCCATAAGCTTTGTAACACTGGCGTTAACATGCTGTACGCACGGATGTGCATCATTTGGCCATGTTTTCATGGCTTTATTCTCTTTTTCCCCCATTCCTCTCGCTTGTCCTTTCAATGTTTTATTTTGTATAAATGGAGGTGCCAGGCATAATGATTAAGCTGAACCAACTGCGGTGATGTCCTTGTGTCTTTTCCTGTATTAATATGTGGAGAAATAGTCAAGCTGCTCTGTGCCGGTTTTGAGGCTTTGTTGCATTATTTGTAAAAATGGAAAACTCTTAATAAAAATACATTTAAAAACAATCTCTATCCAGGTTTAAAATCTTGTGGCATTGTTCAAAGAAAAGTATGGGGAAGTGGTAAGACGGGGTTATAAATCCCATCTTTTTTAACAGAATTGTAGTATTTCCAGTTAATAAAACACCACGAGAGCTTTTCTTGTCCCTTGCCATTTCTTTACATATGAAAAGTCGTTTGAAATCATCAAATCTACTGAAACGCAAACATTTCTTTGACCCAGTGTAATATATCAAATACCCAATGGCCAGTGTAGCACACTGCAGCTGTTAAATAGTGTGTGCGCATTGTCAGGGCTCATTGATTCAGACAAGAATCAGATTGTGGCTTCGCTGGTATGAACAATGGCTATCCTCCGGTGGTAGCATTTATCCTTTTGGTGGGATTGCCCTTTTCACTGAACTGAGCAAAATGGCACAGAATCTGTTTGCTGACTGTCTTGGACCAGGCATTTGTCAAAGTGGCTTCTTTGAAGAAAGTCAGGGGTCAGTGAATCTCTCGAGCACGGGCTCCTCGAAATAAATTGGGCTGTTGATTTTCTTAAAGTCAAGTCACTCTCGAAAACAAATAACCTGCTGAAATCCGGCGAGATGTCTGGTTGGCTGGCCTCGTATTTCTGCATCTGACAAGACTTTCATGGTGAAAACATGTACTCGAGCTTTAAGGTGGCAGTGAATATAATAAGAACACTCAGTTGTCAGATCGTGGTGGTTTTCCAGAAAAGAATGAGCCAATGACACCTTAGCCGATACGGAACAGTTGATTGATTTGAATGGGTTTGACAAATGATAAGAGTAACAATGGTTAAAGTGAGCTAAGCTAACCTTGTGTTGCAAACCTAATCCGGGCCAGTGAGATTAGAAAACGCTGAGGCATACTGGAAAATAGCCTGATTCTGACAAGCACTTGCTACAAGAGAAATTAACCATTCAGAATTTAATGTGATTTCATGTTTCCAGGTAGAATTTTCTTTTGGCTGTAGGATGGAATTAAATATTTAGATATTGTGCTGTAAACAGTGCTGTAAACCCCCACAGTGCAGAATACTCATAGAATCCCTGCAATGCAGAAGGAGGCCAACCAGCCCTTGGAGTCTTCATTAGCCCTATTTAAACCCACGGCCACATCCTATCCCCATAACCCAGTAACCCCACCTCACCTTTTGGACACTAAGGGGCAATTTAGCATGGCCAATCCACCTAACCGGCACATCTTTGGACTGTGGGAGGAAACCGGAACACCTGGAGGAAACCTACGCAGATACAAGGAGAAAAGTGCAAACTCCAAACAGTCACCCGAGGCCAATTTGAACCTGGGTCCCTGGAGCTGTGAGGCAGCAAAGCTAACCACTGTGCCACCATGCCAGGGGAAAAAGCAACCTACCTAAGCCCACTTCCCCACCCTATCCCTGTAACTCCATAACACTACCTAACCTGCACATCTTTGGTCACTAAGGACAACTGATCATGGCCAATCCACCTAACCTGCACGACTTTGGACTGTGGAGGCGACCAGAGCACCTGGAGGAAACCCACGCAGACACATGGAGAAAGTCTGCACTCCACACAGTCACCCAAGGCTGGAATTTAACCTGGGTCCCTTGTGCTGTGCTGTGAGACAGCAGTGCTAACCACTGTGCCACAGTGTTCTCTTGTCCTCCATAGTTCTCTTTTCAGAGTAAAGAAAAGATAAAATGTCTTTCGCAGCTTCATGCATCCTTGTTCTTAAAAATAAGAATCTCTATTAAAGCACTTTAGATGCCAAATTAATTATCCTAATCATGAATCCTTCAAGCATTTGTTTGTTCTTCTTGAACATAAATCAGCGTAGAGTATTTTTACTGCTCTCACTGGAACCTCTAAACACCCAGGATTAGTTTTGGAAGAGATGTTGGAGGATTGCTTATCAGATTGTTATTTATCTTAACCAGTCTTGTTTGAGCTTGTGTTGTGCCCTGGGAAAGCACGTATATACTTTTGAACATTCTAAATTTCCAGTTCTTAACTAGACAGCAGGGGCTTACCGGAGGAACCTGTATTACAGGTACAGGCATACATCCCCCTACTGCAAGTACACGTAACTACAGTGGTTATATCACCACACTCTGCTAAATTGTTTGAAATATCTGTCCTCATTACAATTAGTTTTGGCTGCACTCTTCTGCTATTTCCCTCAATGCATGTATACACAAAGACAAGAGGACACAATTCACTGCCTCCCGGATGTGTATCCTTTTGCCATTAGTTTTCCTCTCCTTTCGAAGGGATACCTGGAGAAAGGGACTGGGTGGTCCTTAATTACCATCCTTGTATTGCAACATTGCTCCTGTTACACATACAGCTTGATCTTTGAGGAATTTGCAACAATGAATAACCTCCCTGGAGACAAGCTTTCATTTGGTTGACTTCAGATGTCCACAACAGGCAGAGTAGACTAATTGGACAATATTGTGGATTATCTACTGGGGAAAACAACTTTCATTTAAAGAACTCTATGATTTCAGTGACCAACCTTTGTGTCTGAGTCACATGGGTGCACTTCATGGAGCTTTGAAGGACAACAATTAAACCTAAATCAGTGTACCCATTAAAATGTACATTCCTGCTCGTCCATCCCAAATTGCTGACACCAACAGCCCTTAATTCTCTGATTAATGAATTTTCCTCTTTTATATCGAATTCTACAGAATTTACAGCATACAGTCAGGGTCCAGTGGCTTGTGCTGTAGTTTATGCTCCAAACAAACGTCCTCCACCTGACCTCATTTAACCCTATCAGCAAATCCTTCTGTTTCTCCAGAATTCCCGATTGGATGTATCAGTGTCTTTCTTATATTTAAGGCTCCTGATTTTGAACCATTCATAATTGAAAACATTTTCTCTACGTACAAATGGAATCGCTGCAAATTTTATTGCAAAACTTAAGTTTGCATAGAGGCATGAATAGATTGACAGAGGAGGAGACCATTTACGAATTAGGGAAGCATGGTAGCACAGTGGCTAGCACTGTTGCATTACAGCGCCAAGCTCCCAGGTTCGATTCTCAGCTTGGGTCTGTGCGGAGTCTGCACGTTCTCCCCGTGTGTGCGTGGGTTTCCTCCGGGTGCTCCGGTTTCCTCCCACAAGTCTCGAATTTAGGACATTCTGAATTCTCCCTCTGTGTACCCAAACAGGCGCCGGAATGTGGCAACTAGGGGCTTTTCACAGTAACTTCATTACAGCCTACGTGTGACAATAAAGATTATTATATTATATCAATTTTGTGCCATAATCTGTTTTTGGAATCCAACTTAATCATTTCTTCCCAGGTTCTTGGAACTCTTTCATCAGATTTCTTCAGCTGACATCATAAAACCATTCGTGACTTCTGTGCTCTTAACTATTTGAACCTCGTTGAATCACGTGAAATATTTAACAGGCTAATGGCTACACATATTTGGGGCTTTTGGAGTGTAGAACTGTCGATCTAAATAGACTTTGAAGAGTTGACAGCAGCCTCTCATGCCTGATTTCAAGCGGACTTTAACCCTTCCAGCTGAAGCAAACTTTCTAGACGCTCGTAATTCATGCCCACAACTTATCTGACCATCCTATTAAAAAAGTATTTATCAAACCTCAAGGCCGACAGAATTCAATCAGATCAGACCAGTTAAGTACTAGGTAGAATTTCATAGAATTTACAGTGCAGAAGGAGGCCATTCGGCACATCGAGTCTGCACCGGCTCTTGGAAAGAGCATCCTACCCAAGCCCACACCTCCACCCTGTCCCCATAGCCCAGTAACCCCACCCACACTAAGGGCAATTTTGGACACTGAAGGGCAACTTAGCAGGGCCAATCCACCTAACCTGCACATTTTTGGACTGTGGGAGGGAACCGGAGCACCCGGAGGAAACCCACGCACACACGGGGAGAACGTGCAGACTCCGCACAGACAGTGACCCAAGTCGGGAATCGAACCTGTGACCCTGGACCCGTGAAGCAATTGTGCTAACCACTATGCTGCCGTGCTGCCCCGGAAAGGATATGTGTGACGGGGGTTGTGGGAGGGATCACATGTGGCCCAAGTTTATGGTTCCAACACCCCTGTTTGAGGAGAAAGCTAAACAGCCTAATTTCCACAAGCAAACACATTTCCTCTCGCCGGGGTGAAAATGTCCTCCAAATCTCTGCCTAATTTTATGAAAGGAGAATAGAATCGTTTTTTATGATTCCTCCAAAGATTCCTGCTGATGGCTGATTCCCCAGAAAGTAATGGTGCTCTGTTAGTTATCTCAGCACCTCGCCAATATACTGCCACTTCCTATCAGTTTCAATGAACAAAGTGATCCATTACTACAATTTGAAATTCAGCAGCTGTTGGTTGCTAACTATTTAAGTCCAGGCTTTGTGCAGGGATTCTCTTGAGAGGTTAGATAGAAAATTGTCATCAGGCCACGTGAATATGTCAGGCTGAGGCTCTCTCCCTCTCCGTGAAGAAATGAGAAATGGCTTATTAAAAGGTATCTGCAGTATATGCGTGATAATGTCAAGCACACAGTGCAGCATGGGACCAGGGATCGGAACTCACTGCAGTGTGTTAACCATCCAGGTACAATAAATTAATCATGAATACGTTGTTTTATTTAGCAAGTATTCATTTGTCTCTGTATTATTAAAAATTATGCATGCAGTTACTATCCAATTTATCATTACCACAATTTTTGCTAATATGGAAATTGCCTTTGTAAACAGAAAGGCCTAGAAATGTGCCTGTGCCGTCCCCTTTTTGTAGGGGCTATATAAACTCTGAACGTTCCAATAAGGCAGGCAAGAGTGTAAGCTCATTTCCAGCTGGAAATTAATGCCTGCCATATAGGTAAAGGCCAAAATATTGGTGATCGGCCCTTTGTATTTGCAAAGAATACAAACTAATACCAGCCTGAGCTCCAACATCGCTGCAAGGTTGGTTTACTCTCGAGGCAAAAGCTGCTGATTCCACTGCCCAAAAGAGCTGAACGCCGGAGGTGAGGTGAGAGTGACTTCCCTTGATATCAAGGCAGCATTTGACCCAGTATGGCATCAAGGAGCCCGAACAAAACTGGAGTCAATGGGAATCAGGTGGAAAACGCTGTACTGGTTGGGGTCATATGTGGCACAAAGAGAGATGGTTGTGGTGGGTGGAGGCCAATCTGCTCAGTTCCAGGTCTTCACTCCAGGAGTTCCTCAGGCTCAACCATCTTCAGCTGCTATATCAATGACGTCCTTTCCATCACAAGATTAGAAGTGGAGATGATTGCGGATGACTGCACAATGTTCAGCACCATTCCCAACTCCACAGATAATGAAGCAGTTTGTGTCCAAATGCTGCAAGACCTGGGCCATATTCAGGCTTGGGTTGACAAGTGGCAAGTTACATTTTTTTTTAAATTTAGAGTACCCAATACATTTTTTCCAATTAAGGGGTAATTTAGCGTGGCCAATCCACTTACCCTGCACATCTTTGGGTTGTGGGGGCGAAACCCATGCAAACATGGGCACAATGTGCAAACTCCACACAGACAGTGACCCAGAGCTGGGATCGAACCTGGGACCTCGGCGCCGTGAGGCAGCAGTGCTAACCACTGTGCCACCATGCTGCCCTGAGTGGCAAGTTTTTCAAGCCACACAAGTTTCAGACAATGATCGTTTCCGGCAAGAGAGGATCTAACCATTGCCCCTTGACATTCAGTGGTATTACCATTGCTGAATCCGCTACTATCAACATCCTGGGGGTTACCCTTGATCAGAATCTGAACTGGACTAGCCATAGAAATACTGTACTGCAAGAGCAGGACAAAGGCTAGGAATCCTACAGCGAGTAACTCAACACCTGATCCCCCAAAGCCTGTCCACCATCTACAAGGCAAAAGTCAGGAGTGTAATGGAATACTCTCCAATGCCTGGATGACTGCAGTTCCAACAACATTCAAGAAGCTCGACACCACCCAGGACAAAGCAACCCGCTCGATTGCTCCCCCTCCACAAACATTCAAACCCTTCACCACCGACGAACAGTGGCAGCCGTGTGTACCATCTACAAGACGCACTGCGGTAATGGACCAAGGTTTCTTAGCTAGCACCTTCCAAACCCACAACCACTACCATCTAGAAGGACAAGCGCTGCAGATACCCGGGAAGCCCACCACCTGGAGGTTCCCCTCCAAGTCACTCACCTCCCTGAGTTGGAAATATATCGCCATTTTTTCACTGTTGCTTGGTCAAAATCCTGGAATTCCCTCCCTAACAGCACGTCATAGAATTTACGTTGCAGAAGGAGGCCATTCGGCCCATCGAGTCTGCACCGACCCTTACAAAGAGCACCCTACTCAAGCCCGCATATCTACCCTAACCCCCACTTAACGTTTTTGGAATCTAAGGGCAATTTAGCATGGCCAATCCACCTAACCTGCACACCTTTGGACTGTGGGAGGAAACCGGAGCATCCGGAGGAAACCCACGCAGACACGGGGAGAACGTGCAGACTCCGCACAGTGACCCAAGCCGGGAATCGAACTTGGGACCCTTGTGCTGTGAAGCACCTGGGCTAACCACTATGCTTCCATGCGTGAACCTACCCCTCAGGGATTACAGCAGTTCAGGCAGGGAGCTCACCGCCACCTCCTGAAGGGCAAATAGGTATGGGCAACAAATGTTGGCCTAGCCAGCGATGCTCACATCCCGTAAATTTATTTTAAAAAGGAACTCCCATTAATGATGTAGTTCCAAGCTCTCGGCAGTTGGCGGTGCTACAGAGTAAATCCCTGAAGTTTCACACAACTCAATCCCTGGTGTATAAACAACATGGACGCAATTCTCCGGCCTCGTTGCACTCTTGCTTGAGTGAAACGAGGCCAGTGAATAGCGGGAGAGGCTGAATTGGAGGTTAGGTGAATTGGACATTCTTAATTCTCTCTCTGTGTATCCAAACAGACACCAGAGTGTGGCGACTAGGGGATTTTCACAGTAACCTCACTGCAGTGTTAATGTAAGCCTCCTTGTGACATTAATAAAGATTATTATTAAACGAGAACTGCGCCAGGCGCCAAACAGTTTGCGATGTAACTGGCCCGCTCCCCGAGGCAAAATCGGGATCTCGCCATTTAAGTCCTATTTCCATTCAGTACACGGGAGCCATCCCACATCCAATGGCCTCCCATGATTCATGGCCTCCCCTGCAAGTGGCTGGTGCTGATTAGTACTCCTTTTGAAACAAGTGAGCCTGGCATAATGGCTTCTGTGGGGAGCAGAGGAGGTGAGTAGCCATCTTTGCTCACAGGCAAAGATCCGGGGGTGCTGGGCTTGCCACCCTAATACTCCGTGGAGGGTGAGGGCCCTCAGCTGGGTGGAGGGGCACCCTCTGGAGGGGTGGGCCACCATGGGAGGTGGGGGCACGGGGGGGGGGGGGGGGAACCACTCACAGCACCAGCGTGATAACCCCTAGATCATGTGTACCTGTTCGGGGGCAACCCTAGCCCCTGCCCATCTGCCTCACTGACCATCCATAAACCCCACCGACTGCCGAGGCCTCTGGCTGTGCAGCTGAAGGATATTGCTAATTGGAATTGGCAATCGTGGTTAAGTGATCACGTCACATAATTCACACAACCCAAGTGGATTCCCGTGGGTGGGCAGGTCATGTCGCATGTGGGAGTCATTGCTTTGCCTAATCACACCTTGATGCATGGACACTCTGCTTTAACACTGTGTGAGACAACACCACACACGCAGCAACCAACATCCAAATGCCCAGGGGATGGGACCCAGTTCTGGGGACGTCCACGACTGGAAGGTGGTTGGGCGCCACGGGGAAGGGGAGGTACTTGGAGAGATGGGCCAAGCTTTCGGAGGTCAGGCAGCATTGCGAAGAAAGTGACTGAGGCGTCATACTGCTGGTGGTCAAGGGTGTTCATGGAGTTTTACAATTCCCCAATCTCCTGATGGTGCTGCCCCCTCCCCCCACCCTCTCCCCGCTCCCTCCCAGTGCCCTCAGAGATCCTCCAGGTGCTTTGCCTACCTAGCTCGACCGCTACATCTGGGTGTGTCCAAGGATGCACATCTGGGGTGGAGACAGCCAGTTGCTTAGGTCATCTTGTGGTCTTCTATGCCCCTGGAGGGCATCCTCTGAGGCTCTGAGGCCAGAGGGCCCTGACGCACTTGTGGATGGCACATGCACAACCATGCTGCCCTGTCCAGTGTGCTGGCTGGGAGATGCGGCCTCATCAGAGGGGTAGAACTTGGGGTAGGTGGTGGCCACCGTCTGCACACCATGGGACCGCTCTGGGCTGGCATTCAGCGCCCCCTCATCCTGGTTGGTGCCCATAGGGCCCTGAGGTTCATCTTGGGAAGGGGGGGCAGCTGGTTCGAACCCCGACTGCCACTGCATAATCTGACTCTGCCAACCCTGGCGGCTCCCCAGTGTGTCGATGCCCTCAGCGATGCTCCTCAGTGACTGGGACATGCTCTGCAGCGCCTTGGCAATGCCCACCTGCGGCCGGATTATCCATTCCCATCTGAGAGCGGGACATGTCCCGCAGAACCTCATCAAGGTCAGCCTGGTACTGGGTAACATCCCCAGCGAAGCGGACATTCTGCCAAGACCCTCGGGCATGGCCATCACCGACTGTGCAATGCCTTGGACACCTTCAATAATGCTGCCAACATCATGCACCAGGTTCACCACAGCCGTCGCCATCCCAGCAGCGTTGGCCTTGGTGCCACTCATTGCCAGCGACATCTCCTCTGCACATAGGTTCTGGGACTCCTACAATTGGCTATTTATCTTCTGGAGTGTCGCTGACATCTCCTTCTGAATGTCCTGACTGCTCCTTATCATTTCCATCAACTCCGGGAATACCTCTTCCAAAGGCTCAGCGTCCGGCTGGGACCCAGCTGGGTCCTGGGATGTTGCACCTTTTTAATGACTGGCTGAAGATCTGGATCAGGAAGTCTAATGCATGGAAGAGTTGTTCTTAATGCTCTGTTCATCAGTAGTTGAGCAGGAGATAAACCAGTTGCAAGAGAAGTAGCTCTGTAATGGAATAAAGCTATGTTCATGTCAGAATCAGAATCAGGAGGTTTATTGAAAAGGTGTTTCCTGATATGACCCCCTTTTTCAACTTTCCCATTTGATTGTGGATAGAGAGGATTTGAAGTTATGTGAGCAAAATTATATGCTTTAGCAAATTCTGTCATGACTTTGCATGGTATCCCATGTCAAGCAAAAATTTCTTTTGTAGCCTTGATCATGGATTTAGCACTTAAGTCAGACAGACATCAGGATATTTGGAGAAATAATCAATGATTAGAATGCAATTACAACCATAGAAGTGAAATAATTTGATTCCAACTTTTGGCCATGGAGTCTTTTCAAGATCATGTGGTAGAAGTGTTTCTTTGGATTGAGTTGATTTGATTTGATTTATTGTCACATGTACCGAAGTACAGTGGAAAGTATTTTTCTGCGGCCGAGGAACGTACACAGTACATCCATAGTAGACACAAGAATAATCAACAGGGAACATTGACAAATGGTACATCGACAAAACAGTGATTGGTTACAGTGCGGAACAAGTGGCCAAACAAAGCAAATACATAAGACCATAAGACCATAAGACATAGGAGTGGAAGTAAGGCCATTCGGCCCATCGAGTCCACTCCGCCATTCAATCATGGCTGATGGGCATTTCAACTCCACCTACCAGCATTCTCCCCGTAGCCCTTAATTCCTCGCGACATCAAGAATTTATCTATCTCTGCCTTGAAGCCATTTAGCGTCCCGGCCTCCACTGCACTCCGCGGCAATGAATTCCACAGGCCCACCACTCTCTGGCTGAAGAAATGTCTCCGCATTTCTGTTCTGAATTTACCCCCTCTAATTCTAAGGCTCACGGGTCCTCGTCTCCTCGCCTAACGGAAACAGTTTCTTTGCGTCCACTCTTTCTAAGCCATGTATTATCTTGTAAGTTTCTATTAGATCTCCCCTTAACCTTCTAAACTCCAATGAATACAATCCCAGGATCCTCAGCCGTTCATCATATGTTAGACCCGCCATTCCAGGGATCATCTGTGTGAATCTCCGCTGGACACGCTCCAGTGCCAGTATGTCCTTCCTGAGATGTGGGGCCCAAAACTGGACACAGTACTCCAAATGGGGCCTAACCAGAGCCTTATAAAGGCTCAGTAGCACATCGCTGCTTTTATATTCCAACCCTCTTGAGATAAATGACAACATTGCATTCGCTTTCTTAATCACAGATTCAACCTGCATGTTTACCTTTAGGGAATCCTCGACTAGCACTCCCAGATCCCTTCGTACTTTGGCTTTATGAATTTTCTCACCGTTTAGAAAGTAGTCTATGCTTGGATTCTTTTTTCCAAAGTGCAAGACCTCACATTTTCTCACGTTGAATTGCATCAGCCATTTCCTGCACCACTCTCCCAAACTGTCTAGATCCTTCTGCAGCCTCCCCACTTCCTCAGCACTACCTGCCTGACCACCTAACTTCGTATCATCGGCAAACTTCGCTAGAATGCCCCAGTCCCTTCATCCAGATCATTAATATATATGGTGAACAGCTGCGGCCCCAATACTGAACCCTGTGGGACACCGCTGGTCACCGGCTGCCATTCCGAAAAAGAACCTTTTATCCCAACTCTCTGCCTTCTGTCAGACAGCCAATCCTCAACCCATGCCAGTAGCTCACCTCGAACACCATGGGCCCTCACCTTACTCAGCAGCCTCCTGTGTGGCACCTTATCAAAGGCCTTTTGGAAATCCAGATAGACCACATCCACTGGGTTTCCCTGGTCTAACCTAATTGTCACCTCCTCAAAGAGTTCTAACAGGTTCGTCAGGCACGACCTCCCCTTACTAAATCCATGTTGACTTGTTCTAATCCGACCCTGCTCTTCCAAGAATTTAGAAATCTCATCCTTAACGATCGATTCTAGAATTTTACCAACGACCGAGGTTAGGCTAATTGGCCTATAATTTTCCATCTTTTGTCTTGATCCTTTCTTGAACAAGGGGGTTACAACAGCAATCTTCCAATTGTCCGGGACTTTCCCTGACTCCAGTGATTTATGAAAGATCTCAACCAACGTTTCCGCTATTTCTTCAGCCACCTCCCTCAGAACTCTAGGATGTAGCCCATCGGGGCCAGGAGATTTGTCAATTTTAAGACCTTTTAGCTTTTTTAGCACCATCTCTTTTGTAATGGCAACCATACTCAACTCAGCCCCCTGACCCTCTATAATTTTGGGGATATTACTCATGTCTTCCACTGTGAAGACAGACGCAAAGTACTTATTAAGTTCTCCAGCCATTTCCTCGTCTCCCATCACTAGCCTTCCGGAATCAGTTTGAATTGGCCCAATGTCTACTTTGGCCTGTCGTTTGTTTCTTATGTATTGAAAGAAACTTTTACTATCATTTCTTATATTACTGGCTAGCCTGCCTTCATATTTGATCCTCTCCTTCCTTATTTGTCTCTTTGTTAACCTCTGTTTGTTTTTGTAGCCTTCCCAATCTTCTGATTTCCCAGTGCTTTTGGCCACTTTATAGGATCTCTCTTTTTCTTTGATACATTTCCTGACCTCCTTTGTCAGCCATGGCTGTCTAATCCCTCCCCGGATAATCTTTCTTTTCTTGGGGATGAACCTCTGTACAGTGTCCTCAATTATGCATACAAACTCCTGCCATTTTTCAAGAGCAGCATAGGGAGTCATGAATAGTGTTCTTACATGGAACAGATCAGTCCGAGGGGGAATTGTTGAGGAGTCTTGTAGTGGTGGGGAAGAAGCTGTTCCTCTGTCTGTGCAGACTCGATGGGCTGAATGGCTTTCTTCTGCACTGTATGTTCTATGTTCTAGCTGGTCTGTGCAGGATCTGAGTGCTCGCCCAGGGATTCCGTCGGGGGTTGCGTTGACATATTTCACACTCAAGAAATCAGGGGCGGAATTCTGAAACCCCCCGGTGGGTCGGAGAATCGCCCGGGGCCGGCATCAATCCCGCCCCCGCCGTGTCCCGAATTCTCCGCCCCCCCCCCCCCCGAGATTCGGCAGTGGCGGGAATTGCGCCGCGCCAGTCGGCGGGCCCCCCGCGACGATTCTCCGGCCCACAATGGGCCGAAGTCCCGCCGCTGACAGGCCTTTCCCGCCGGCGCGGTTTAAACCACCTCTGGTACCGGCGAGATTGGTAGTGCAGGCGGGCTCCGGGGTCAGTCAGTAAGGCAATAATAACTCACATTTGACAGGTCCTCCGGCTGGAGCCCGGTGGTTCCTCACCTCCGCAGCATCCAACAATCTCCACATGGGTGATCGCTCTGTCCTCAGCCACACCAGCCACCTCCAGGGCCTGTCCCTCGAAGGAGGTGACAAGCCTCTGCCAGTCAGGGCCCTCTCCCGGTGATTGTGCGAGAGCGTTTGCTGTGGAGACACACAGAGAGGGCATCGTTAGCCACATGCGTGGTTCACAGTGGTGGGAAGGGGGCTGTGAAGGGATGGTTGTTGGGGGTCACATAGAGAGTCAGGGGGACGGGTGCCCACATGGGGCAGAACAACCTCGGGTGGGGGGGGGGGGGGTTTGGTGCCTACTCACTTCTGCTCCCAGTGTAGATCATTGACCTTTACTCTGCACTGAAGGCCAATCCACCTGGTCATGCGCCCGGAGCTTACAGCCATCTCCATCTCCTCCCAGGCAGCACTGGCTGTCCTTTGTCTGACCCTCCAGGACTCTCAGGGGAACAGGACTTCTCTCCTGGCCTCCACGGCATTTAGGAGCCTCCGCAAGTCTGCATCTGGGGCCAGTTTCCTCGGCGCCATTGTTACGAGCTGGTTAGGGTTAGCTGAGCAAGTGCAGCTTAAGTGCTGTTCGGCATTGTTAGCGGGGTGCTGACAAGCGCGGTGCTGGCAAATCAGCTGGCGAGCCTTCATTTGTTGCGAGAAGGCCGTGGGGCCTCGTTAAGTGGACCAATTAACGTTGAATAGTATTGTCGGCCTCGCAGGGCCGAGCGCCATGAAGCTCGCAGCAGTTCCCGCTCGCTACCACACTTAGGAATATTTCCGGAGAATCGGGCCCCCTATATATCATTATCTGACCAAGAACAATGCAAGAGACAATTTACTGATTACATGTTAAAACACATATATCATTGTAAATTCTTACATCCATATTTATAATGTAAACTACCCATCTAAACGTGTATACTATAATTACACCCTGTTGTGACATTATCATGAATGTAAAAAACTGGAAGGGTTAATTTATGTCCAAATCAGCCACTAGAGGGAGCTAGATGTAGAATTATATAAGGCACCGATGCTAAGGCGTGTGAATGAGAGCTTGAGGAGAAAGCTAGAGGACAGACTGAAGGAAAGATAGTGTGAGTGAGAGCAGATCATAGTTAATGTAATAATGTAGAGATTAGTAGTGGATGATTATAGATTGTATGTTTATCAACTGTTTGTTATTTAGGAGTAAGTGTTGAATCCAATTAAGTAGTGTTAATAAATCTATAGCTTTGTTCAATATAAAAGCTATTTGTGACCTTCAATTAGCAACACAAAAAACACTACACTTGCTACCAGCAATGCTGCTGTATAGTATTCTGTATCCATATTAACTCTCTTTGGTTCTGAGTTTCAACATTGACTATCAGCAGAATATTTAACCATGATGAACATCATAGCCGTGCTAATGATTAGGAGCCCTACTATATCCACAACATCAGTTTGGCACAGACCCAGGGCTCAACCTGGGACATTCTAACTTGTATAACGAAAACGGTTTATTGCATCTACCTTTGACCTTGGGAAAGCATTGCTCTCTTATCACAGTTCTGTTCACATCAGAGTGCCTTGTACTATGTTGCGGTTTGCTTCTGAAGGGATAAATTATTGTGAGAAATTTTCCCCTTCACTATCCGTGCTTTTAGCTAAATAAAGTATAATAATGGACATGTCTCCTGGAAGCTACTCATTTAAGGAACTGGATTATTCGAACAGAGAAGAAAATGTTGCTGAGGACCAAAAGCAAATTGTTAGCAGAATATGGTTGATTAAAAGAAAGACTGCCATTAGTGAAGTGTCTTTCATGACCTCAGGCAATGAAGAAGTGTTTTACAGCTGCTGAAATATTTCTGAAGTGCAGCCACAGTTGTACTATAGGAAACAGGACAGCTAATTAGCATATAGCAAGCTCCCAGAAACAGCAATGTGGTACTGACCAGATAGTCTATTGTTTCAACTGACAAAAATGTATTTATGTCAATGAAAATAGAAAATGTTGCAAATACTCAAGCAGGTATGGCAGCACCTGTGGAGAGAGAAAGAAAGTTAACAGCCTAGATTTTTGCTGAGTCAGACTACTCTCGAGAGCCCTTTAATAATGGTGGGCAGATCCCAATCCTGGGATTCCCAACCCCTGTCCAAGGGTTTCCCATATTTAGGGTGCTTTTTAAGGGTGCATGCAGGCTGGTTCTGGTCGCAAGCCTGAACAAAGCACTCCTGACCTGGCTGGCTCCATTGTGGAGTTAGGCAAACTCTGGTCCTCTGCAATTTTCATGGAGTCAGGACAGCCTTGCAAAGAGTAATGATTCACAGCACCTCAGCGATGTTGTGTACTATAATCTGCATGAGGGAACCTTGTGAAAGGTAAGCTTAAAAGGGCTCCCTCTTGCCACCCCATTTCAAGTTATGTGCCCCCCCCATCTCCTATGGCCCTCATGCCCCACCACGCCAACATATTGCACTTCCATGCCCATTCATACATTATACACTGTAGAGTAGCAATGGACTCTATACTGACAGTAGGATCTGTAAGAAAACTTAAAAAATAATCATTCATGTATATCTGTTCACCTGATTTAATTAGTGTTCGTTATTTATTCTTGACTGAGAGCCCGGAAATTCATTACCCTGTTGAAACCCCTAAGCTCCAGGGAAATCATTGCTTAGTTTACAGCTCTGGCTCTATGATCTATACTGTCAATTTCACAATGTTTATTTGCACAAGATAACAAGGTTTCAAATGTTTGCAGTTTCAGCTTTGATATTTTAAAGGGCCTGGATGGTTGACACTCTTATGTATCTGTAGTAAAAAGGAGTTTAAAAAAATAAAGTGGAATGTAGGAACGCATGGTGGTGCAGAAGTTAGCACTGCTGCCTACGGCGCTGAGGACCCAGGTTCAATCCCGGTCCCGGGTCACTGTCTGTGTGGAGTTTGGATATTCTCCACGTGACTGTGTGGGTTTTACCCCCACAACCCAAAGATGTGCAGGCTAGGTGGATTGGCCACATTAAATTGCCCCTGAATTGGAAAAAAATAATTGGGTACTCTAAATTTATAAAAAAATAAATAAAAATAAAATGGAATGTTATCAATGAATGGCTGCTTAATTTGTTTTTACACATACTACTGTCACTACAACATCCATTGACCCTATACAATGTATACTGAGTAAGTGGACATGGAAGTGCCATGGTGTAACATAGGGAGCCATAAAGGACCATATATATTGTTTGGGGAACAAATGTTGGATGAGGAGCTATAGGGGTTGTTTGGGGGGCATTGACTAGCATGGAGTCATGAGGGAGTGTGCGGGGGTGGTGAGGGGTGTGAGGGCTGGAAGGCCATTCTGCTTTTCTTATAACTGGGGCAGCAGTTGTCTCTGTGGCTGCCTCCAAATGTTTTCCTGAGTCCGTTGGCCTGCGCATGCCCCCTGGCCAATGAAAACCCCATCCTTGTGGGAACTTCCTCCAAAGGCAGCCGCCGACTTTCTGCCCCAAAGGTGAAAATTCAGCGCAACATAGAATCATATAGAACAGAAAAGGTCCTTCAGCCCATCGAGTCTGTGCCAGTCATCTCAGGTCGATGCCTTTTTTTCAGATCCCATATCATTATCCTGCAATGTTAACTCTGCTCCCTTCTCTACATCATTGCAAAGAGCTGTTCACATTCAGGATTTGCATCTGCTGCTGGAACAATGATGTATTTTCAGCATTTTCTGTTTTTATTTAAGATTTCCAATGCACACAGTGTTTTGCTTCTATGCCTATCTATATATGTATGTCAGCAGAAATAGGCTTGCACTTTAACAGAACATTTGTTTTCTTGAAATTAGAATATTTGTTCTTACCAGAAATACTACACAGGAATTTCAGCGTGGCACATAAACTCAGTCCCAAAGGAACATTATTCTCCTGAACATTCCTCTCAGCAATAACTGTTAGAGAGACTACAAGGGAAACATTTTCAATGCAGCTACCTGAAAAAGTATGACTTGTTTCTTTAGTCCCCTCCACTGGTGCACTATTATCTAGTTTAATTTCAGGGACATATTGTATTACTTATGCCATTAGTATATTGTACCATTTTATCCAAACCTTGGAAACATTCCACTAATTAGAGACTTATACTCCATCTGACCAGACAGTCAGTCACCTGCTGAGGGGGAACCGTTCTAAGAATATCTTCGAGAAAAGAATCCTAAAGGGAAAAAAAAAATCCTTGGAACTCCAAACACGACAGGTGCCTAACTAATGACTTCCTCTGTTAGGATGAGGTTGGAAGCATTTTCTGAATCCACATCAATCTATGTTAATGCGATTCCGATTAATTAGCCAATCTGCAAATGATGGCTTGATTTTGATATTATGAATGTATTCAACCAGTAATTATTTTTGTGTGTAAAAGAATGGAGATCTAGCTGGCCAGCCTACTGTTTCGTCCTTCACTTCTGAGAGGGAAGGGTGTGATTTTGTCAGTGGACGTGTCCAGGTTTGCACACTGCAGTGGTCAGGTTATTGATATTGGAGTAATCAGTTGTTTCACTCTCACCTAAGAGATGACTGAAGTTATTGCGCTGAATGTTTCATTCATCAAATTTGCTATCGGTGTATGGGGCGGATCTTCCTCAGTGCCGACAGCTGAATTTTCTTTTAACTAAGCCCTCACTATAAAACTTCCCAGGTCAGTAAAAAAAAAAAATCTTTAGCTTTACATATAAGTTATAAATTCTTTATCAGGATGATGATCTTGAAGGCTAACTGATGAGGCAACTCAGCAGCATTGGCTGTTTTTTTTTTCCAAAGGAAGGCATTGAGAGTTGCTTCTTGTAATTTAAATAGCGATCCCCCTGTGCTAACCTATCCAAGGTCTATTGCAACAATATCCTCTTACTTGGCAACAGAAGTACATGTATTTAACACTGTCGAGGCTCATAAGCTACTTTATGTGGGAGGATTCTCTCTATATTAGTAATCCTTGCTGGGCATTTACATGGAGGGAATTCAACGCATCCAAATTGAAAGAACGTGAAAGAAAATTTCATCTTAGAAACTGTTCATATTGGTTTTCATTGAAGGTTGGAATGTCGAACATGGAAACATGGAGCAGATAGCGTATAGAAAACTAGATGTGTACAGAAGAAACAGAAGGATATGTTGCTGGGGTGTGAGCATGTAGAGCATAGACAGTAGCACAGAGCTGTTGGGCTGAATGGCTGTCGATTCAATGTGAGACAATATAGGTTTTAGCTTGGCAGGAGGACTTTGCAACGTGCGATATCACCCTTTAGCTGCAGCTACAGCCCACAGACGCCTTCCTACAAATATTTGACAGGCTTAAAAATACATAACAACATTTTAGGCAGTTTGCGTTCCAGCTTAGCTCCTGAAGGTTTGTATTTGAATTGATGCATATGCTAAAATCACCAATTTATCTTTCAGCAGCCAAAAATCTGTCAGATTCTTCTTTTGTCACAATGACTGCTTACTCTATAATTGCCTGCAGTTGGGAAGGCAGTTAGGTGGAACATATAATAGATTTGCAGTGGGCACTTTCAGTCACTGGTTACAACATTTAAATCTGCTCTTATTTTATTCACTGGTTCTCCTACTTCTCTTTTATTATGCAAGTTATTAGAATCAAATAGATACTGTTAAGTATTAAGTAATGTCTCAGTTCATATGTATGTGTACACGAGGAACGCTGTTTAAAAAAGAAACATATTTTCAAGAATATTTAATTGAAGTTGTTAAAACCACTGAGGCAATAAATCTAGCACATGGAAGAAGCGAATCGCTCACTGCTAATGAATAACCTGTACTTGCTGCAGCCTTTTCTTTTAAACATTCTGTACCAGAATCATGTTGCGCATGCTGATGTTCAAGGATTATTCTGGAATGTAATTTCTTTTACAAAGGGGTTTAGGTGAAAGGGCCACAGTACCCTCAGTGCAGGGCACCAGCATAATTGAAAAGGGAAAATGAGGTAGTTCGGCGCAGTAACTAAGTGATCCCAAGCTTTTAAACGTAAGCCGATCAGTCATTTTTTTTTCTGAATAAAGATTGACTATTTTGCCCATGAGCATAACATTCAGTGGAACTGATGTTGCTCATTCCTGGAGTATAGCATACGGAGTTTACCTGGTACGTGAGAATTGCACAGCGAGGAGCAGGGGAGTTTACAGCTTGTGATGGGGAAGCCAAGGAAATGTCTTGAGGTGAGTTTGACTGGGGGCCAAAGGAGTTTCACATGGTGAGCTGCAGTGTGACATTGTTGTGGTAGGAGCTGAGGGCCTGTGAGAAGGTTAACCAGAGTCCTCCATTCAGCTGGATAGATCTGTGAGTTGGATTGTGAAACCATGTGGATATTTGGCTGGAGGCTGTTGGCTTAGACTGAAAGCCTGGAACGGTGTCTGATTTGGGTCTTCAGATTTACTCTCTGTCACATCACATGGTGATTATTTGTTATTCCACATCCAGCACCCCCCACCTCACCCACGATCCACCCGAGAGCTAATTTCTAAAGCAGAATAACATTTTCATGAATGTTATCCACAGTATATGTTATTTAATCCAGGAATGTTAAATAGAATTGGTCTGGTGACTGAATATTGACTCAAGGTAAATTAATTTCCTCCATATGCTTATCAGAGAACTGTTGGTTTTCAGACTGAACTTGGATTGTTCATTTACTGATGTGATTAACGCGTGCAGCAAGCGATCCTTAGACTGATGGACAAAATAAACTGTAGCAGCTAAAACCTAAGGAACAGTCAAAGCTTCATGCCTACTTCTGGCACTGCAATGAGTTCAGATGAGATTTGTGGAGTTCAGATATAACTGGAATAATTGACTATGTAATAGACTCAGCCCTAAGGAGCTCAGAGGTTTGGTTTGAGAGCCTCTTATCGGCTAATATAAATATGCTGTTAAAACATTGTGAAATTAAATTATCCTCAGGCACTTAAAAGGCTTGTTAGTCCAATGCTGACATGTTTCATAATGTTTTCTCAATACTAACTCGAGTAAATTAAGCATTCTGTTTGGTATGGAGCGGGAGAGTGGGTGTGAAGTTGTGAACTGTGTTATCATTATGAACAACATTATTCTATGTACACAAACAAAATGGGATATTATTACAATGATGCTTTTCAGGTTCTGAGTGACGCAATTAATGATTAAAGTACTAATGGAATATTTATTTTTAAGGGGATCTGTATTATATACCCTTGTAATAATTTTGAAGAATTTCTGCTCTGTATATGTCAACAGCTTACTGAATACATATGTGAAAACCATGTAAGCATGTATGGAATATCAGCCTGGCACTTGTATATGGATGAACTTGCACTGTAAATGTTGGTTATCAGAACTACAAATGCTGCAAGGGATGATATCATGTCTTGGGGCACTTGGGGCATATGTGAATTGCTGAGTTCAGACAATTGCACATGTCCCTAAGCAACTGAAAGTTTTAAACAGATGACCAGTTGTTTTCAAAGAAGATCTTGCTTTAGCCAGAACCCTGAATCTGAAAATATACTATGAAAACAAATGCTGTATATTATTTCTCAGTGTATACTTTTGAAAAGGACAGGTGGGTCTCTCCTTTCATTTCTTGCAGGTAGTCTGAGATCTGGACCACAGTTGTGATGTTGAGTTGCTAACCTTTAAACCTATGGTTAAGTACTCCTTAGGGAAAGGTGTCCCTTGTAAGATATATAGGAGCAGAATTAGGCCATTTGGCTTATCGAATCTGCTCCACCATTTGATCATGGCCAGCGCCGGCCCTAGGGTTGCTGGCACCCCGGGCAAGCTGAACTTTGGCGCCCTTGGGGGGGGGGGGGGCCCCGGGCAAGCTGAACTTTGGCGCCCTTGGGGGGGGGGGGCCGAGGGGGGGCGGGGCCGAGGGGGGGCGCGGGGCCGAGGGGGGGGCCGAGGGGGGGCGGGGCCGAGGGGGGGCGCGGGGCATGGGGGGGGCCGAGGGGGGGCGGGGCCGAGGGGGGGGGCGAGGGGGGGGGCGAGGGGGGGTGGGACCGAGAGGGGGGGCGGGGCCGAGAGGGGGGGGCCGCGGCCGAGAGGGGGGGCGCGGGCCCGGGGGGGGTCGAGAGGGGGGGTCGGACCCGGGGGGGGGGCCGGAGGGGGGGGGGGGGGGGGGGGGGGGGGGCGGACCGAGGGGGGGCGGGGCCGAGGGGGGGCGAGGGGGGGGGGGGCCGAGGGGGGGTGGGGCCGAGAGGGGGGGCGGGGCCGAGAGGGGGGGCCGCGGCCGAGAGGGGGGGGCGAGAGGGGGGGCGCGGGCCCAGGGGGGGGGGGCGAGAGGGGGGGTCGGACCCGGGGGGGGACCCGAGGGGGGAGCGGGGGGGGGCGGACCTGAGGGGGGGCGGGGGGACGGACCCGAGGGGGGGCGGACCGGGGGGGGGGCCGGACCGAGGGGGGGCCGGACCGAGGGGGGGCCGGCCTGGGGGAGGGCGGCCACCGCGCATGCGCTGGTTGGCACCGGCCCAACTGCGCATGCGCGGGACCCGAGTCTCTGGCGCCCCCTAGCACATGGCGCCCCGGGCGACTGCCCGGGTTGCCGGTGCCTTGAGCCGGCCCTGATCATGGCTGGTCTCTATATGGCCTTAGCTCCACCGTTCTGCCAGTTCTCCATAACCCTTCAACCTTTACCAATTTAAAATCTGTCTAACTCTCCTTAAATGTAATCACTGTCCCAGCATCCATCGCACTCTGGGGTAGCAAATTCCACAGATTGGCAACCCTTTGGGAGAAGTGGTTTCTCTCCAACTCATTTTAAATTTCCTACCTCTTATCCAAAGACTATGACCTCTCAATCTAAAATGTCCTACCAGAGGAAACATCTGCTCCACATCTACTTATCCATATATTTTATCATCTTGTACACCTCAATTTGATTGCCCCTCATTCTCTGAACACCAGAGAGTATAGGTAAGTCCAGGCTATTGTAATTGTAAATTGAAGGACATTTTAACTCCTAGTCATTTATGATTACCTCCCCCACTGAAGGTGATGGAGATAACATTGATTAGTTTGCTTGTTTGTAAACAATAAATATGAAAAACTAATGGATAGATTTCAATAAACCGTAGTATATAGATAGGGGGCGAATTTCTCCCATTGGGAGATAAACAGCCGACGCTGGAGTGAAACCCGGAGTGTTTCACTCTGGCGTCGGAGGCCGCTCCTCGCCCCCTATTCCCCCCCCCCCCCCCCCCCCCCCCCGGGGGGCTAGGAGCGGCGGCGCGTGAATTCCGCGCGCCGGGCCTTAACGCTTGCGTCAAAGCGGCGCACCGGGAATGATGCGGCCGGTGGTGCCGAAGTGACGTCACCCGCGCATGCGCGGTTGCCGTCTTCCGCCCTCCGCCCCCCACAGGCCCCACACTCACCAGTCGCTCGCTGTTCATGCCGGCAGCGACTAGGTGTGGTTGGTGCTGGCGTGAACCGGTCGGGTTTGGCAGGCCACTCGGCCCATTCGGGCCAGAGAATCGCCGGTCGCCATGAGAAACGGCGAGCGCCGATTCTCCAAGCGGCCTGTCCCAAAACGCGACACGCCATTTTGGGGGGGTGGGAGAATCGCGGGGGGTGCCAGGGCGGCATGGCATGATTCGCCCGGCCCTCCCGTGATTCTCCCACCCGGCGTGGGGTGCGGTGAATCGCGCCCAGGATCTGGCCCAAGGAAGAACTGATTAGTTTTGGTGAAAATGCATATCCAGATCCTGGAATTTTTTGAAGCATATGTTAACATTGAGAAATAGTGCAAATTGACTTTTTTTTAAGAATATTGTGGGTTGTTTTAGTTGGAAAGTTTATGATTGTTTTAGAATGTTGTGGATTGTCTCAACTGCTGTAGTGGAAGTTGTCACAGCTGTCAAAATGTGAGCCAAATTTTCAGAGCAGGTTGGTGGATGTGGATTGGCCTAAAGCCTCTTCAATGAGATGAAAGATCTTGATATAAAAGATTTCTTTTCTCAGATTTGTAGAGCTTCAAACAGGCAGGGAAAAGCCTGAAAGGAGAGTTGTGTAATTGTAATACCATTGAGTTAACACAGCATGGTGAAGGCATGCCTCTCCTGAGTATGGTATTGTGTGGTATATGTATCTTTAAGTGGGCAAACCTAAAACTGCTGTCAATCACTGCAGCCTCAACAGGATGTGCTGGGTTAGTCCCATGACTTATATTTGGTCTACAAGCAGCAGCAGTTGAGATCAGGTGCACTATACATAGTCTCCCAGCTAACTCTATCTTTGTGATATATATAGGGCGCGATTCTCCCAAAACGGGAGAAATCGTAAAGCTGGCGTAAAACCCAGGTGGGTTTTACGGCAGCGCGCCCCTTCCCGACCGGGGACCGATTCTGGTCCCCGGTCGGGGCTAGCAGCCCGACGCCGTAGGCTCCGGCAAGACGGGCTTAACGAAAATCGTTAAGCCCGCTTGCCGGAGTTAGCGCCGGCTGACGCGTCATATGACGTCAGCCGCGCATGCGCAGTTTGGAAGACTCCAACCCGCGCATGCGCGGGTGACGTCATCGCGTTTTGCGCGAAACCCGCGCATGCGCGGGCCGGGTTGCCCCTCAGCCGCCCCGCGAATGGATACTGCGGGGCGGCGGAAGGACAAGTAGTGCGCGGGCATCGGGCCCGCTGCCCGCGATCGGTGCCCACCGATCGCGGGGCCCATGGCACCCTTGGCACGGCCGTGGTACGGCCGTGCCAATCGGTGCCATGGTTATTAATAGCGAGTTAGTCACGCCGTTTTTACGAACGGCAAGACCAGGTGTGTTTGCCGTTCGTAAAAACGGCGTAAAGGGCTGGGACTTCGGCCCATCTAACAGCTGAGAATCGCTGCCGGCCGTAAAAAAAACGGCGGCAGCGATTCGGGTCGGGACTTCGGCGGGGGGGGGGGGGAGAATAGCGGGAGGGCGGCAAAAATGTCGGGAAGGCCCTCCCGCTATTCTCCCACCCGTCGTGGGGGGCGGAGAATTTCGCCCATAGTCTTACCTTTAAATAAAGAGCCCGTGTTATTGTTTTACCAATCCTCTCATGTGATTGGAATGATTACATTGGAGAGAAGAATATAACACTGTGGCAGCATGTCTTTGAAGATTTACTGAGAAGCAAACAAGTCTAACTCTTCACATGCAGCAGAAGAAAATAACTAATTGTTTGGTAGTACAGAACTTCTAAAACTCTTGAAGTCTGCGCAAGCTGCCTTTGCCTTAAGCAAGAAACCATTTCTGTATTATATTTGAAAGTTAAAATTGTTTTATAAATTACTTCTCTTTAACTCTTTTGCTGCCAAGGCTTTATTGAGACTAGATTTGAGTTTCTCTCAATTGTAATCAATAGAAGCAATAAAATATTCTTACTTCGCATCCTAGAAGTGTAACTCAAATTTCTACCAAGTTTTAAAGTGTATGCAAGACTGCACTTGAACCGTGTGGTAGTCACCACTGATGTATATATTGTATATAGAGGATGTTGATAGAGGTGCTTTACGGTAAGGCCCCTGTACTACAGGTACGGGGGTATATCCCTACCTGCTGGCTCCGCCCAGCAGGCGGAGTATAAATATGTGTGCTCCCCGTACAGCAGCCATTTTGTCAGCTGCTGTAGGAGGCCACACATCTCAGTGTAATAAAGCCTCGATTACATCCTACTCTTGTCTTCGCGTAATTGACAGTGCATCAAACCGCATGGTAGATCTCTACAGATACCCCACGCATTTTACAAGTGGAGGCCTGGAAGGAGCCACTCATATGGACGTTCAGTGCGGTATTGTCTTTTGGGTGCGATTGTGGTCCCTGTGGTGCCAGTTCCTGGAGAATGTGGCAAATGTGAGTCGCCAGATCCTTGGACGTGCAGGGGCATTGGTGACACTGTCTCATACTTAGCTGCTGATAAGACATGTGAAGTCTATATACCCTCGGTCTTCAAAGCCCCCTGGACACCATGCCTCTGTGAGCTTCATCCTGTATATCTGGAGCGCCCTGCCGCCCCTTGCTCTTGAGGGTTTAGCTCTTCCCACTGGCGCACCAAGCGGTGCAATTGCAATTGTTTTTGCCATATTTCCTGCCTGAATGTGAGAATGCAGGCAGAACAAATGCAGCCTTCATTTTCCTAAAGAGTCCCTCTCTACAGCATCAGTGAGAAAGCAATGAGTCAATGTGAACCTGCACAGCTCCAATTGCTGTACGTTTCTAGAACATAGAACATTACAGCGCAGTACGGGCCCTTCGGCCCTCGATGTTGCGCCGACCCGTGAAACCATCTGAAGCCTATCTGACCTTCACTATTCCATTTTCATCCATATGTCTATCCAGTGACCACTTAAATGCCCTTAAAGTTGTCGAGTCTACTACTGTTGCAGGCAGAGCGTTCCACACCCCTACTACTCTCTGAGTAAAGAAACTGCCTCTGACATCTGTTCTATATCTACCACCCCTCAATTTAAAGCTATGTCCCCTCGTGTTGGTCATCACCATCTGAGGAAAAAGACTCTCACTGTCCACTCTATCTAACCCTCTGACTATCTTATGTCTCAATTAAGTCACCTCTCAGCCTTCTCCTCTCTAACAACCTCAAGTCCCTCAGCCTTTCCTCGTAAGACCTTCCCTCCATACCAGGCAACATCCTAGTAAATCTCCTCTGAACCCTTTCCAAAGCTTCCACATCCTTCCTATAATGTGGTGACCAGAACTGCACGCAGTACTCTAGGTGCGGCCACACCAGAGTTTTGTACAGCTGCAGCATGACCTCGTGGCTCCGAAACTCAATCCCCCTACTGATAAAGGCTAGCACACCATATGCCTTCTTAACAGCCCTATTAACCTGGGTGGCAACTTTCAGGGATTTATGTACCTGGATGTCGAGATCTCTCTGTTCATCTACACTACCAAGAATCTTGCCATTAGCCCAGTACTCTGCATTCCTGTTACTCCTTCCAAAGTGAACCACCTCATACTTTTCCGCATTAAACTCCATCTGCCACCTCTCAGCCCAGCTCTGCAGCTTATCTATGTCCCTCTGTATCCTATAACATCCTTCAGCACTATCCACAACTCCACCGACCTTCGTGTCATCTGCAAATTTACTAACCCATCTTTCTACACCCTCTTCCAGGTCATTTATAAAAATGACAAACAGCAGTGGCCCCAAAACAGATCCTTGCAGTACGCCACTAGTAACTGAACTCCAGGATGAACATTTGCCATCATCCACCACCCTCTGTCTTCTTTCAGCTAGCCAATTACTGATCCAAACCGCTAAATCACCTTCAATCCCATACTTCCATATTTTCTGCAATAGCCTACCGTGGGGAACCTTATCAAACGCCTTACTGAAATCCATATACACCACATCAACCGCTTTACCCTCATCCACCTGTTTGGTCACCTTCTCAAAAAACTCAATAAGGTTTGTGAGGCATGAGGCCCTTCACAAAACCGTGTTGACTATCGCTAATCAACTTGTTCTTTTCAAGATGATTATAACCCCTATCTCTTATAACCTTTTCCAACATTTTACCCACCACCGAAGTAAGGCTCACAGGTCTATAATTACCAGGGTTGTCTCTACTCCCCTTCTTGAACAAGGGGACAACATTTGCTATCCTCCAGTCTTCCGGCACTATTCCTGTCGACAAAGACGACATAAAGATCAAGGACAAAGGCTCTGCAATCTCCTCCCTGGCTTTCTAGTGTGTGACTGTGGGTTCAAGGGCTTGGATCCAGCGATGGCACCTACAGCAGGACCCGAAGAACTCGCTGGTAGGAAGGGTTTGAAAATCCTGCCGAGTGAAAACAGTCACCCCACTCAACTCACCCCTGCGCGCCCCCTCCCCCCCCCGCCCCCCGCCAAGCTCCACCAAGACTCTGAATAACACGTCCATTACTGTAATGAACTCCAGTTGGCTTTATTGGTTGGCCAATTGGAGTATGAGCTCCCTCAATGATAGCTCATTGACGGAGCCCATATAAGCACCTGTGTAGGCTTTGTGAGCCAGTCTTAAGTTGACTGGACTGCTAGCAGCACTGTTTGTAGCTGCTCCTATAATATCGTTATTGTAAATAATATTGGTGTGGTGACGGAACTCCTGACTCCCGTGGATTACTACAGTGGCGACGAGGTAAACTAAGAATCTTGCGGAGACCAGCTGCCGCACTCGGAGGGTAAGCCTTGCCATTTTAAAAATGCCGTTTTTGGGAGGTTAGAGGCATTCGACCCGGCTATTGAGGACTGGTCCCAGTATGTGCAGAGAATGTGTTACTTCTTCTGGGCAAATTATATACTGACGGACAAAAGGAGACGGCTTATCCTGCTGTCGGCGTGCGGACCCTCCGCTTTCACCATTATACGTAGTCTGATTTATCCCGATGCGCCGGACATGAAAACTTTCCAAGAATTAACGGAATTGGTGAAAGAGCACCACGACCCAAAACCACTCCTCATTTTGCGTAGGTACAGATTCTACACAGCGAAGCAGGAAAGCAGGGAGTCAGTCACAAATTTCTTGACCCACCTGAGAAGGCTGGCGGAAAAATGTGAGTTTGGCCCGACGTTAAACGAAATGCTTCGGGACCGGTTAGTGTGTGGTATAAACGACCTCACAATACAGAAATGCCTGTTGGCGGAAATGGAGCTAGACTGCAGGCAGGCGTTACAGCTCGCACTGCCCCTAGAAAAGGCAGCAAGTGGGGCACAGGAACTATAGGGCACGCCAATGGAGGTAGATACCTGTGAGAGGGACTACCACAACGGGTCCTGCTACCAGATAGCCGCTCTCAGGAAAAACCTGAGGAATAGAGGGAAAAAGGAAAACCCCAGAACTGCCCCTAAGTCTGCCAAGACTAACTGGAGACAGAGGGAAGTACCGGCTGAGGCTCCCCCAACAGAGAAGGACCGTTTCTGGCACCAGACAGAGTGGGGTAACAGCGACAGAAACCCTAAAAGGAGGTGGCAAAAGAGGAATAGCAGGTGGGGACGCAGGGAAGTACACAACCTAGACGCCCCATCCTCCTCCAAAGACGAACAATTATATAATATCGCAACAAAGAAAGCAGAACCCATTAAGATTACCCCACGGGTGAACGGGCGGCCGACAATAATGGAAATAGACATGGGTGCGGCCGTATCAGTAATGGGAGTGGCAGCATTTAGAAAAATCAAAAATGAACTCCAGCCACTAACCCTAACAAAAACATCGACAAAACTTAAAACCTACACGGGAAGTTCTAGGTACGACTCATGTACCCGTGGAATATGAGAAACAATTGCTCAGATTACCGTTGACGATAGTAGAGGGCTCCGGACCGAGCTTAATTGGACGGAACTGGCTGAAAGACCTAAAATTAGATTGGATGAAAATTTTCCAGAGTGGAAGCGGGCAGTTGAGTGGAGTACTCCAAAAATACCCGGAGGTCTTCCAGGAAGATTTGGGGAAAATCATAGGCGCCAAAGCAACTTTGCACGTGACCCAGAAGCCCTTCCGAAATTTTGTAAGGCCAGGCCGGTACCTTTTGCATTAAGGAAGAAAGTAAATGACGAAATAGAAAGTTTACGGCGCAACGGCATTATCAGACCAGTACAGTTCTCGGAATGGGCAGCGCCGGTGGTACCAATTTTGAACTCAGAAGGCTCAATACGTCTCTGTGGAGATTTCAAACAGACGGTAAACAAATACGCACTGCTGGACAAATACCCAATCCCGAAAATAGACGACCTATATGCCAAATTGGCAGGTGGGCTTTTGTTCACGAAACTGGACATGAGCCACGCCTAACTGCAGTTAAAACTGGACAAGGACTCCCAGAAGTTCGCTACGATCAACACCCTGAAGGGCCTTTTTCGTTATACCTTTCGGAGTGTCTAAGCCTGCGCTATATTCCAGCGTACGATGGAAAATATTCTGCAGGGACTACCGCAGGTGGCGATTTATTTGGACGATGTCTTAATCACGGGTAGGACAAACAGGGAACACTTAAGGAACCTGGAGGAAGTGCTCAGGCGTTTCGCAAAGGCAGGCGTACGGCTAAAAAGGGAAAGATGTGTTTTTCTGGCCCCACAAGTGACGTACCTGGGATATAAAGTAGACAAGTCAGGCTTACACCCATTAGAAGACAGAGTAAGGGCAATAAAAGAAGCCCCAGCTCCCACCACGGTCCAGGAGTTACGATCATTTCTAGGGTTGGTAACCTATTATGGAAAATTTATTGAAAATAGGGCGTCCATCCTAGAACCCCTCCACCAGCTACTGAAAAAGGGGCAAGAATGGAAATCGTCCGCCCACCAAAACCGAGCATTTAGGGACATTAAGGAACAGCTGTCACCGAAAATATCCTAGAGCATTATGACCCAAGGAAGGAGTTGGTGGTCACTTGTAATGCATCCCCCTACAGGGTAGGAGCCGTCTTAGCCCATAGAGGAAGGAATGGGGAAGAACGGCCAATAGCCTTTGCTTCGAGGACCTTGGCGATGGCTGAGAGAAAGTACGCCCAAATCAAGAAGGAAGGACTGGCGGTGATATTCACAGTAAAAACATTTCACCAGTATCTGTATGGGCGGAAATTCACCATAGTGACAGACTATAAGCCGCTATTAGGGTTATTAAAAGAAGACAAGTCAATACCCCCGATTGCATCAGCTAGAATCCAACGCTGGGCGTTGCTACTGGCAGCATATAGATACGTTCTGGAGCACAGACCGGGAACGCGAGTAGCACATGCAGATGCTTTGAGCAGACTTCCCCTCCCGGACACTCCACCGCAAATACCAAAAGTAGAGGAGACAGTAATGACTCTAAATTTTTTGGACACCCTACCAGTAGACGCACAACATATTCGGTTGTGGACGCAAAAAGACCCAGTTTTAGCCAAGATGAAGCATTTATTGCTAACAGGGGAACTGGATAGACAAGTGGAGCCCCAGATGCACCCATACTGGAGCAGAAGGGACCAAATAACCATAGAAGACGGTATCCTATTATGGGGAGCCCGGGTAATCGTCCCAGCTCAGGGCCATTAGGCAATCTTAACCGAGTTACATCACGGACACCCAGGGGTGTCTAAAATGAAGATGCTAGCTCGAAGCTACGTTTGGTGGCCAGGTTTGGACACAGACATAGCAGCCTTGGTACATCGGTGCCAGGAGCGCCAACAGGGGCAAAGAGTGCCACCAGCGGCGCCATTGCACCCGTGGGAATGGCCAGGCAGACCGTGGACCCGCCTGCATATTGACCACGCTGGCCCTTTCATGGGCTCAATGTTTTTGGTGATAGTGGACGCCCACTCCAAATGGTTGGACGTCGACCGGGTAAACGCGGAAGCACAGCATCGACAATTGAAAAGCTCAGGGCCTCATTTGCAACACATGGACTTCCGGAGGTATTGGTGTCGGACAATGGAACGGCATTCACAAGTGGGGAATTTGGAAAATTCCTGAAGGAAAACGGAGTCCGTCACATCAAAACGGCCCCTTACCATCTAGCAACCAACGGACTGGCAGAGAGAGCGGTCCAGACACTTAAAGCGGGACTCAAGAAGCAGCCGGCAGTGTCAATGGACACAAAGCTGTCCCGCTGGCTGTTTGATTACAGGACCACACCGCATTCCACAACGGGCATACCGCCAGCTGAACTCTTAATGGGAAGGCGGCTGCGAACGAGGCTGAGTCTCCTTTTCCCAAATTTAACGGGGAAAGTGGAGAAACAACAGGAGGCCCAACGCAGGGGGCATGATAATAGTTGGCAGCAGAGACATTTCCAGGTGGGGGCACCGGTTTGGGTCAAGAATTATGGGAATGGACCAACGTGGGTCAAAGGCACGGTAGAGTCCCAAACAGGGCCCATATCCTATGAGGTTTCAATAGGAGGTAAGGTGCTGAAGAAACACCTAGACCAAATAAGGGCAACGGAACCACACCTGGAGGCAGGCGAAGCAGGAATGCCTCAAGCTGGGATAACCCAGACGGAAAGGATACCCACACCCCAGCCCCGAGCAATTTCTCCAGACCCCGTCATCCAGTCGTCAGAGTCGGAGATGGACACGCTTACGATGAGGCCGCCGCGACACCTCTCCCCAAGGAGGAGGAAGAACAACTTCCAAGGAGGTCGTCAAGGAAAAGCTGGGCACCTGTAAGGTTCACCCCGCCCGGCGGACGACACAGAGGTGACAGACCCAGACATGAGGAGCAGGAAGAAGCTCAGAGGAATGCCAGCTGGCAGGAATTCCTCGGACCTTGGGGGGGGGGGGGGGGGGGGTGTAATGAACTCCAATTGGCTTTATTGGTTGGCCAATTGGAGTATGAGCTCCCTCAATGATAGCTCATTGAGGGGGCCCATATAAGCACCTGTGTAGGCTTTGTGAGCCAGTCTTAAGTTGACTGGACTGCTAGCAGCACTGTTTGTAGCTGCTCCTATAATATCGTTATTGTAAATAAATATTGGTGTGGTGACGGAACTCCTGCCTCCCGTGGATTACTAAAATTACAATACCAGGACTTTAGTTTCACAATTGGATTTGTTGCAGTGCATTGTGGCTGATGTGGAATCCAACAGTCCTACAAGTGGCCCAGGATAGCTGACCCAGGGACAGTCCAATAGCATAGGCTCCACCCCATGGAGACCGCAACCTCCTATTTTTTGTCTTTTTTTTATTCATGATTTTCCAGTTGAAACCAGATTGAGGTTTGTTTTTGTATTTTGAAAATAAGTGTCTGGAGGAATAACGAAAATACAAAGGCTAAAAGGGGAGGGGAAATAAACAGTATCCAGAAAATGGCGATGTTCAAACAAGCTGGAAAAGAACAGGAGAACATTTCTCCTGACACCACAATCAAACTTTAATCACACTCCTGCTATGATTAAAATTGAATTTTTAGAAAAGGAGGAGAGTCTATCATTATCGACACACGGCTTTCAATCATTGCTGTGACACCTCTGCAAAGAAAACATGCCAGAATCTGCCCTCGTCTTAAAAGACAGAAATAATAATAGCTTTAAAACCAGCCTGTGTTATAACAGAACCCAGGGAATAGGGAGTAGCAGTGACCTAAAAGGACCTGCATGCGGATTGTGTTATTAGTATTTTCTTCCTCCATTTTGGAAGTTATTTTCTCTTTAGTTTCTCATCACGCTGCCCATTCTCTAATCGAGATGTCAAAGAGACAACCTATCTTCTGCAGGTCTCCAGAGAAATTGTTCCAGCGTGCAGTATAAATATGAGACAAATGTCTCACATGTTGCCCCCTTTTCCTTTTAAAGTCACTTTATATTGTAAAGGCACTTCAAGTAGACACGGTCGAAGCAGCAAGTCGACCCCGGGCAGGAGCTGCCAGTGCTGTGTAGTCTGCCCATTTATACCAACGGTTGGATTCTAATACACTGTAAACCACCCACAAACGAAATGGCTGAGAAGGTTAAATAAAGACCCCAAGGTGGAAGGAACATTGCCAACCAGGCCATAGGGGAAGTTGGGTTGGGTGGGTAGGATAGGGGCGGGTGGGGGGGGGGGGGGGGGGTGAGTCTGCAGAAGGCAAACACTAACTTAACCAATTTATCTCGACATTAGGTCACAATTACCACATCAGTAGTTGCTACACATCCTGTAATCTGCTCACACATCAATGTCATGCCTCCCAAGGCAGATTAAATTGGTTATGACACAAGGATTGAGTGATTATTGTTTTAATTGATTGAAAAGCATTGTCCTTCCGTGAAACAGTAAAGATTGTTAATGGCAACATTTGCAAGTCTACTTGCTCCAACTATGTCCTTGCTATAGTTGGTATATTCCTGATTAATCACACTGCCAAGATGCATGAATTTATTGACTTCCTGTTTTCCGGGTACAATTTTGATGCCTGCGCATATTTTACCATTAATTACCACGTGTTTTATTCCTCCTGGCAATCTTTATGCCAACTGATAGTTTTTAAATAATTTTGACCTATGTTTGAACAGATTCTTCCAATTTCAGCTATCAACGCTGTGTCATCTGAATATATCAGCTGGTTAATTCCTGTGCCCTTTCTTGCTATGGTCAGTTCCTTTCCCCCTACCTCTGGGAGGCCCCCGGGACCAGCCCCTCCCCCTCCACCTGGGAAAGTACGCTAAGGTTTTTCAAGGAGGCTTGGGTAAGGTCAAGGGAGTCATGGCCAAAATACAAGTGGACCCTGAAGCACAACCTAAGTAATACTGGCGAAGGTAGAGGTGCAACCTGGCCACTAGAGGGCCTCAGGATCATCCAACCTGTTCAGTTCATCAATTGGGCAGTGCCGGTAGTCCCCATACTAAAAGAGTACGACTGTGGTCGACTATGAAAGTTATCTGTGAATAAGGTTTCCCATTTGGACTGGTACCCGATGCCACAAATTAAAAATTTGTAGGTGAAATTGACTGTAGGTCATTCATTTAGCAAACTCAACATGAGCCACGCATATCTCCAGCTGGAGCTGGAGCCAGAGTCCAGACGTTACATCTACATTAATACAAAGGCCTTTACGAGTATACAAGGAGTCCAGTTGGATTATCATCTCTTTGTGCCACTTTTCAACGCATCATGGAAAACATCCTGCAAGGCTTGCCACCCGTGGCAGTTTATTTGGATGATGTCTTGGTCACTGGAACCATGGAGCGAGAGCATCTGAGCAACCTCAACTAGATCCCCTACCGTTTTTCCTCAACATGCATGCGTCTCAAGAGGGAGAAGTGTGTTTTGCACACCAAGGAGGTTATCCACCTGGGATACCGCCTGGACCGGCTGGACTGCACCCAGTAGAGGAGAAGGTGCGAGCAATTCGTCGAGCTCCCACTCCGCAAAATACAATTGAACTATGCTCCTTTTAAGGACTCGGAAATGATTACATAAGAACATAAGAACTAGGAGCAGGAGTAGGCCATCTGGCCCCTCGAGCCTGCTCCGCCATTCAATGAGATCATGGCTGATCTTTTGTGGACTCAGCTCCACTTTCCCACCCGAACACCATAACCCTTAATCCCTTTATTCTTCAAAAAACTATCTATCTTTACCTTAAAAACATGTAATGAAGGAGCCTCAACTGCTTCACTGGGCAAGGAATTCCATAGATTCACAACACTTTGGGTGAAGAAGTTCCTCCTAAACTCAGTCCTAAATCTACTTCCCCTTATTTTGAGGCTGTGTCCCCTAGTTCTGCTTTCACCCGCCAGTGGAAACAACCTGCCCGCATCTATCCTATCTATTCCCTTCATAATTTTATATGTTTCTATAAGATCCCCCCTCATCCTTCTAAATTCCAATGAGTACAGTCCCAGTCTACTCAACCTCTCCTCATAACCCAACCCCTTCAGCTCTGGGATTAACCTAGTGAATCTCCGCTGCACACCCTCCAGTGCCAGTACGTCCTTTCTCAAGTAAGGAGACCAAAACTGAACACAATACTCCAGGTGTGGCCTCACTGACACCTTATACAATTGCAACATAACCTCCCTAGTCTTAAACTCCATCCCTCTAGCAATGAAGGACAAATTCCATTTGCCTTCTTAATCACCTGTTGCACCTGTAAACCAACCTTCTGTGACTCATGCACTAGCACACCCAAGTCTCTCTGCACAGCGGCATGCTTTAATATTTTATCATTTAAATAATAATCCCGTTTGCTGTTATTCCTACCAAAATGGATAACCTCACATTTGTCAACATTGTATTCCATCTGCCAGACCCTAGCCCATTCACTTAACCTATCCAAATCCCTCTGCAGACTTCCAGTATCCTCTGCACTTTTCGCTTTACCACTCATCTTAATGTCATCTGCAAACTTGGACACATTGCCCTTGGTCCCCAACTCCAAATCATCTATGTAAATTGTGAACAATTGTGGGCCCAACACGGATCCCTGAGGGACACCACTAGCTACTGATTGCCAACCAGAGAAACACCCATTAATCCCCACTCTTTGCTTTCTATTAATTAACCAATCCTCTATCCATGCTACTACTTTACCCTTAATGCCATGCATCTTTATCTTATGCAGCAACCTTTTGTGTGGCACCTTGTCAAAGGCTTTCTGGAAATCCAGATATACCACATCCATCGGCTCCCCGTTATCTACTGCACTGGTAATGTCCTCAAAAAATTCCACTGAATTAGTTAGGCATGACCTGCCCTTTATGAACCCATGCTGCGTCTGCCCAATGGGACAATTTCTATCCAGATGCCTCGCTATTTCTTCCTTGATGATAGATTCCAGCATCTTCCCTACTACCGACGTTAAGCTCACTGGCCTATAATTTCCTGCTTTCTGCCTACCTCCTTTTTTAAACAGTGGTATCACGTTTGCTAATTTCCAATCCACCGGGACCACCCCAGAGTCTCGTGAATTTCGGTAAATTATTACTAGTGCATCTGCAATTTCCCTAGCCATCTCTTTTAGCACTCTGGGATGCATTCCATCAGGGCCAGGAGACTTGTCTACCTTTAGCCCCATTAGCTTGCCCATCACTACCTTCTTAGTGATAACAATCCTCTCAAGGTCCTCACCTGTCATAGCCTCATTTCTATCAGTCGCTGGCATGTTATTTGTGTCTTCCACTGTGAAGACCGACCCAAAAAACCTGTTCAGTTCCTCAGCCATTTCCTAATTTCCCATTATTAAAACTCCCTTCTCATCCTCTAAAGGACCAATATTTACCTTAGCCACTCTTTTTTGTTTTATATATTTGTAAAAACTTTTACTGTCTGTTTTTATATTCTGAGCAAGTTTACTCTCATACTCTATCTTACTCTTCTTTATAGCTTTTTAGTAGCTTTCTGTTGCCCCCTAAAGATTTCCCAGTCCTCTAATCTCCCAGCAATCTTTGCCACTTTATATGCTTTTTCCTTCAATTTGATACTCTCCCTTATTTCCTTAGATATCCACGGTCGATTTTCCCTCTTTCTACCGTCCTTCCTTTTTGTTGGTATAAACCTTTGCTGAGCACTGTGAAAAATCGCTTGGAAGGTTCTCCACTGTTCCTCAACTGTTCCACCATAAAGTCTTAGCTCCCAGTCTACCTTAGCTAGTTCCTCTCTCATCCCCTTGTAATCTCCTTTGTTTAAACACAAAACACTAGTATTTGATTTTACTTTCTCACCCTCCATCTGTATTTTAAATTCCACCATATTGTGATCGCTCCTTCCGAGAGGATCCCTAACTATGAGATCATGAATCAATCCTGTCTCATTACACAGGACAAGATCTAGGACCACTTGTTCCCTCGTAGGTTCCATTACATACTGTTCTAGGAAACTATCGCGGTTACATTCTATAAACTCCTCCTCAAGGTTGCCTTGACCGACCTGGTTAAACCAATCGACATGTAGATTAAAATCCCCCATGATAACTGCTGTACCATTTCTACATGCATCAGTTATTTCTTTGTTTATTGCCTGCCCCACCATATCGTTACTATTTGGTGGCCGATAGACTACTCCTATCAGTGACTTTTTCGCCTTACTATTCCTGATTTCCACCCAAATGGATTCAACCTTATCCTCCATAGCACCGATGTCATCCCTTTCTATTGCCCGGATGTCATCCTTAAATAACAGAGCAACACCACCTCCCTTACCATCCACTCTGTCCTTCCGAATAGTTTGATACCCTCGGATATTTAACTCCCAGTCGTGACCATCCTTTAACCATGTTTCAGTAATGGCCACTAAATCATAGTCATTTACGATGATTTGTGCCATCAACTCATTTACTTTATTACGAATACTACGAGCATTCAGGTAAAGTACACTTATGTTGGTTTTTTTTACCTCTGTTTTGAATCTTAACATCTCCAGTTTTATTCCTTTTGTTATTACTGGGCCTATTCACTGAGCTCCCCTCAGTCACTGTACCTTGTACTGTCAGCCTTTTAGATTTTTGACTATGTCTTCTCTGCCTTGCACTTTTCCCCTTACTTCCTTTTGCTTCTGTCCCTGTTTTGCTACCTTCCAACTCCCTGCATCGGTTCCCATCCCCCTGCCACATTAGTTTAAACCCTCCCCAACAGCTCTAGAAAACACCCCCTCCAGTCCTGCCCAGGTGCAGACCGTCCGGTTTGTACTGGTCCCACCTCCCCCAGAACCGGTCCTAATGCCCCAGGAATTTGAATCCCTCCCTCTTGCACCATCTCTCGAACCACGCATTCATCCTATCTATCCTGACATTCCTACTCTGACTAGCTCGTGGCACTGGTAGCAATCCTGAGATTACTACCTTTGAGGTTCTACTTTTTAGTTTAACTCCTAACTTCCTGAATTCCGCTTGTAGGACCTCATCCCGTTTTTTACCTATATCGTTGGTGCCTATGTGCACCACGACAGCTGGCTGTTCACCCTCCCCCCCCCCCCAGAATGTCCTGCAGCCGCTCCGAGACATCCTTGACCCTTGCACCAGGGAGGCAACATACCATCCTGGAGTCTCGATTGCGTCCACAGAACCGCCTATCTATTCCCCTTACGATCGAGTCCCCTATCACTATAGCCCTGCCATTTTTCTTCCTGCCCTGCTGTGCAGCAGAGCCAGCCACGGTGCCATGAACCTGGCCTCTGCTGCCTTCCCCTGGTGAGCCATTTCCCTCAACAGTATCCAAAGCGGTATATCTGTTTTGCAGGGAGATGACCGCAGGGGACACCTGCACTGCCTTCCTACTCTTGCTCTTTCTTTTGGTCACCCATTTTCTATCTCCCTCATTAATTTTCACCTGCGGTGTGACCAACTCGCTAAACGTGCTATCCACGACCTCCTCAGCATCGCGGATGTTCCAAAGTGAGTCCATCCGCAGCTCCAGAGCCGTCAAGCGGTCTAACAGGAGCTGCAACTGAACACACTTCTTGCACGTGAAAGAGCCAGGGACAGTGAACGTGTCCCTGAGCTCCCACATCGCACACGAGGAGCATGACACGGGTCTGGGATCTCCTGCCATGTCTTAAACCTTAGGTAAACTTATACAACAACAATTTGAAAATAAAAAATAAATAAATTAGACAATGAAAAGAATGAAAAGAAAAACTACTTACCAGTCACTTACCAGGGTTAAAAAGCACCTCTGAAAAAGCACCTCCTCACACTCTGCACCGAATTACCTCACTGCACCAAATTACCAAGTTGCAATCCCCACTCTGGATGAGTCTCACTCCGGATGTGTATCCTGGAAAAGCGCTAGCTTACTGAGTGCGCTCTCTGTCTGTCTTTTATACAGACTTCAGCTAATCGATGACTCAAAAATTACAGGAAGTTTATTCCTGGCCTGGCTACCATACTCGCCACCATCCCGACATGCTTTGCTGAAAAAGCACCAGGAGGGGGCATGGAGAGATCAGGAGGAGCCTGGATAAAAAGACAGTTGATGCCATCCGGCCTGTTGACACATTAAGACCTGGCCATACCGTCATTGGTCATTTGCGATAACTCGCCATATGGCATTGGCACATGGACGATGGTGGAGAGCGGCGGATTACATTTGCATTTAGATGCTGGCCGCAGCAGAGTGTAATTCCGTTCAGACTCAACATGAGGTTTTGGCAGTAGTATTTGCGGAAAAAAAACTTCCACCAGAACTTATACGGATGTCATTTTATACACCACAAGCCACCTCTGGGACTCTTTAAGGAAGACAAGGCATTTCCACCAACAGCGTCCATCAGGATAACAAAGGTGGGCCCTATTATTAGCGCCGTACAAGTATCCATTGCTAAGGGAAGCAGGAACCCCCACCCACCATGCTTGCTTCATCTGTGGAAATGGCCAGGCTCGCCTTGTGCGCCTCTTCATGCCAATCTCGCCGGGCTTTTCCAGGGATCCATGTTCCTACTTATAGTAGGTGCACATTCTCAGTGGCTAGAGGTTGACAAGATGCCCTCCACCCCATCGAGAATGACAATTGAGAAGCTCCGGCTCTCTTTTACCACACATGGCATTCCGAAGGTGCAGGTCACAGATATTGGCATCCCATGTACCAGTGAAGAGTTTGAGGGGTTTATGGAGGCCAACGAGGTGTGACACATCCAAACAGCCCTGTACTACCCATCCTCAAATAGGCTGGCTGAAAGAGTGGTGTAAACATTTAAAAGAGACTTGAAAAAAAGACTTCAGGGTCCTTGGACACACAACTGACTCGACTTCTGTTTTGCTACTGCACCACATCACATGCTGCGACTGGTGTGGCACTGGCTGAACTATTAACGGTTGACGTTTCAGGACCCACCTCAGCCTCATGTTCCCTGATATTGGTGGGAAAGTACAGCAGAGTCAAGAGCAACTGGGGTTCAGCCCAGACGGGCGAGCACGGACCAGGCAGTTCAGACCAGGTGGTACGGTTTTCGTTTGGTGATGGCGCCAAGTAGGTTCCTGGGACAGTGGAACAGCGGACAGGGCCAATCTCCTACCCGGTGTGGATGCAAGAACGGGAAATGAAGAAACATTTGGACCACTTTGAGCAGGAGACCAGCTTTGTTCTACGCCATCCTGGAGAACTAGCTTTTCAACATATCAGCCCGGCCCAAGCAGGTTGGGGGGCATCACTCCCTGGGGGGCCTGAAACCGAGTATAACCCTCACGAGACCTGCGGGGTGGGACCGATTAGCCTACCCGTAAACCTCGTGGAATACGAGCTCCCCCGATGAGGGGCGGGGGCCCATCAGTGAGGTAATTGATTACAGACATAAAAGCCGGCCAAAAGAGGAGCCTGGGCAGAGGACCTGGCTGGGACCTGGATTATGGCCTGTAAATAGTTTGCTGTCACAATAAATCTTTTTCATTTTACTCTCCAACCTGACACATCTCTGACCAGAAAAGATAACTTTAATTATTTGTTTTTTTTTTTTTGCTGCACCATTCTTCTCAATTACTGAGACAATTACATGATCCGTTTCCTGCCCTCACTTCCTGCAGGGATTTGTTGTAGATGACATCAGTGTAAAATCGTCCAGCAAAATCTTTCTCCCTATTAAATCTCCAAAGGTCAGGAACAAATGGCCATTCACAATGTTCTGGGTCTGGTTGACTGACTGAGTTCAACTTTAATGGCGCAAACATTCTCTTCTGCCTCTGCTGCTCAAAAGAGCACAATACGCATGCCAAGAACTGAGTTCTAATGAAAGTCCATAGACATTAAGGGTTAACTCTGGTTCTCTCCCTTCGAATGTTGCCAGACATACTGAGTACTTAGAGCATTTTCTGTTTTTATTTCGGGCTTTCCACCATCTGCAGTATTTTATTTTTGTGTACCTGCCAGGCTATATGAGGGCTCAGCTACAATGTTCAGTTCGTACACGTGACCCCTGACTCGCAATTTAGCTTGCTCTGCCCTAACTGAGCAACTGTGCTGTCACTGACTGATTAAACTGTTGCACCACATTGGTGTTGCACACAAGAGGTTTTTGATGGTGTTTTTGATGGTGACTGGGACTTGAGCATAAACCAAGGGAGAAATGCTACTCTCCAGGTTAAATTTGACCGTGTCATGGCTGAAAAGCAGCTGCTGCTGCAGTGGCGATCTCCAGACCGGCCATCTGGCTAAACGCGGATGTTTTAATTTCCAGTCTACAAGCCCATTCATACAGCTTTCCATTTGTATTTGCAATTGCCGTTATTGAATGAGGCAGCACTCCGAACATTTGGCCGATGAGCGTATTGACATTTTTTTTTGCTGCACTTTATTTAATAATCTCATCTTCACTATGTAATCATACTTAATATTTTTATTATAATCCATTAATTACAGAAGTAGATATAATATGTCGTTCATTCATCAACTAGTAATGTTTTTTTCCCCCCATCATGTTCATCATCTTGAATTCTCCTCACTTTCCAGTCTGCTTTTCACCCGTGTTAACAATTGGTGAAAATTAAGATTAAAAAAATGAAATTAGGATCAAATAAAATAGGGGAATTGATCAGGGCAGCTGAGTAAAGGGAGTGTTGATAAACAAATTAGCATACCAGTGAGAAAAGCAATTTTTTACCCATGAGACCACGGGAAAACAATGGGGTGTAGAAGAGGTAACTTCAAAGTGGAGAAGTAAGGTAATTGGTACTTGTACCCTAAAAGGGTGCACAGGGTGGGTGACATCAGAGAGAAAGGATGGTATATCTACAGCACAATAATTGTACAAAAACGCAGTAGAAGCAGCTACCTTCATAGTCACACCCAACTGCAGAGAACAGTTTGCATGAAAACAAGTTATTGCAAAAAGGGAAGCCAGTTAAAAAGCAAAACTCAAACAAAGAAGATTACACCTTTGCTGAAACTGAAGGAAGTTTACCCAAACGTGGACAATTAACTTATGCATGGTAATTATCTGCTGGATTTAACTCATACAGTTATCTAATATTATTACAGTCAGGGGAAAGAAAACGAACAGGCAGACAGTGCAGGGATCCCTCGTGGCCATTCCCCTTCAAAACAAGTATACCATTTTTGATGCGGTTAGGGGGGGGATGACCTACCGGGGGAAGGCCCTAGCGGCCAGGTCTCTGGCACTGAGTCTGGCTCTGGGACTCAGAAGGGAAGGGGAGAGAATAGAAAAGCAATAGTAATAGGAGATTCAATGGTTAGGGGAATAGATAGGAGATTTTGTGGTCGTGAGTGAAGTGTTGGGCACTGTGGACTTGTGAAGCAGACATATGCCATCAACACTGAAGAAGGTTCAACACTATTTTATTAACTCTTATAAAATACTAGACATACTATAACTGTGGGTTTACACGATGCTAGTTTAACTAGAGACCTGTGCCTGTCCGAACCAGTTGAATCACTCAGCACGTGGTGTGAGTTTGTACTGTACTTGATGAGCTCCTGTGCTTCTGAGAGGCAGCATCCAGAATCAGCGGGAAAAGTGATGCCCTCTGTCTTTATAGTATGTGTGTACCAACTGGTGATTGGCTGCAGTGTTTGTGCATGTTGATTGGTCCTAGTGTATGTCCATCAGTGTGTGTCTGCACCATGATATACTGGTGTGTATTATGACAGCGAGCGAGACACCCGGAAGCTATGTTGCCCCCGGGTGCCAGGGCCAGGGATGTCTCGGATCGTGTCTTCAGGATCCTTAAGGGGGAGGGGGAGCAGCCAGAAGTCGTGGTGCACATTGGTACCAATGACGTAGGTAGGAAAAGGGGTGTGGAGGTAACAAACAAGTTTAGGGAGTTAGGCTGGAAGTTAAAGGCCAGGACAGACAGAGTTGTCATCTCTGGTTTGTTGCCGGTGCCACGTGATAGCGAGGCTAGGAATAGGGAGAGAGTGCAGTTGAACACGTGGCTGCAGGAATGGTGTAGGAGGGAGGGCTTCAGGTATTTGGATAATTGGAGCGCATTCTGGGGAAGGTGGGACCTGTACAAGCAGGACGGGTTGCATCTGAACCAGAGAAGCACCAATATCCTGGGAGGGAGGATTTCTAGTACTCTTCGTGAGTGTTTCAACTAATTTGGCAGGGGAATGGGAACAGGATTTGTAGTCCAGCAACTAAGGTAGTCAATATTCAGGACGCCAAAACGTATAGTGAGGCAGTAGGGAAGGTAACACTGACAAAGGAGAGTACTTGCAGGCATGGAGATGGGTTGAAGCGTGTATACTGCAACGCAAGACGCATCAGGAATAAGGTGGGTGAACGTAAGGCATAGATCGGTACTTGAGACTACGATGTGGTGGGCATCACGGAAACTTGGATAGAAGAGGGGCCGATATGGTTGTTGGAGGTCCCTGGTTATAGATGTTTCAATAAGATTAGGGAGGGTGGTAAAAGAGGTGGGGGGTGGCATTGCTAATTAGAGATAGTATAACAGCTGCAGAAAGGCAGTTTGAAGAGGATCTGCCTACTGAGGTGGTATGGGTTGAAGTCAAAAATAGGAAAGGAGCAGTCACCTTGTTGGGAGTATTCTATAGGCCCTCCAATAACAGCAGTGATGTGGAGGAACAGATTGGGAAACAGATTTTGGAAAGGTGCAGAAGTCACAGGGTAGTAGTCATGGGTGACTTCAACTTCCCTAACATTGTGTGGAAACACTTTAGATCAAATAGTTTGGATGGGGTGGTGTTTGTGCAGTGTGCCCAGGAAGCTTTTCTAACACAGTATGTAGATTGTCCGACCAGAGGGGAGGCCATATTGGCTTTGGTACTTGGTAATGAACAAGGGCAAGTGATAGATTTGTTAGTGGGGGAGCATTTTGGAGATAGTGACCACAATTCTGTGACTTTCACTTTAGTAATGGAGAGAGATAGGTGCCTGCAGCAGGGCAAGGCTTACAATTGGGGGAAGGGTAAATACGATGCTGTCAGACAAGAACTGAAGTGCATAAATTGGGAACATAGGCTGTCAGGGAAGGACGCAAGTGAAATGTGGAACTTGTTCAAGGAAAAGATACTACGTGTCCTTGATATGTATGTCCCTGTCAGGCAGGGAAGAGATGGTCGAGTGAGGGAACCATGGTTGACAAGAGAGGTTGAATGTCTTGTTAAGAGGAAGAAGGAGACTTATATAAGGCTGAGGAAACAAGGTTCAGACAGGGTGCTGGAGGGATCCAAGATAGCCAGGAGGGAACTGAAGAAAGGGATTAGGAGAGCTAAGAGAGGGCATGAAAAATCTTTGGCGGGTAGGATCAAGGAAAACCTCAAGGCCTTTTACACATATGTGAGAAATATGAGAATGACTAGAGCGAGGGTAGGTCCGATCAAGGACAGTAGCGGGAGATTGTGTATTGAGTCTGAAGAGATAGGAGAGGTTTTGAACTAGTACTTTTCTTCAGTATTTACGAATGAGAGGGGCCATATTGTTGGAGAGGACAGTGTGAAACGGACTGGTAAGCTCGAGGAGATACTTATTAGGAAGGTAGACGTGTTGGGTATTTTGAAAAACTTGAGGATAGACAAGTCCCCCGGGGCCTGACGGGATATATCCAAGGATTCTATGGGAAGCAAGAAATGAAATTGCAGAGCCGTTGGCAATGATCTTTTCATCCTCACTGTCAACAGAGGTGGTACCAGGAGATTGGAGAGTGGTGAATGTCGTGCCCCTGTTCAAAAAAGGGAATCGGGATAACCCTTGGAATTACAGGCCAGTTAGTCTTACTTCGGTGGTAGGCAAAGTAATGGAAAGGGTACTGAGGGATAGGATTTCTGAGCATCTGGAAAGACACTGCTTGATTCGGGATAGTCAGCACGGATTTGTGAGGGATAGGTCTTGCCTCACAAGTCTTATTGAATCCTTTGAGGAGGTGCCCAAGCATGTGGTTGAAGGTAAAGCAGTGGATGTAGTGTACATGGATTTTAGTAAGGCATTTGATAAGGTTCCCCATGGTACACTTATGCAGAAAGTAAGGAAGCATGGGATAGTGGGAAATTTGGCCAGTTGAATAACGAACTGGCTAACTGATAGAAGTCAGAGAGTGGTGGTGGATGGCAAATATTCAGCCTGGAGCCCAGTTACCAGTGGCATACCGCAGGGATCAGTTCTGGGTCATCTGCTGTTTGTGATTTTCATTAATGACTTGGATGAGGGGGTTGAAGAGTTGCTCAATAAATTTGCAGACGATACAAAGATTGGTGGAGTTGTGGATAGTGAGGAGGGCTGTTGTCGGCTGCAAAGAGACATAGATAGGATGCAGAGCTAGGCTGAGAAGTGGCAGATGGAGTTTAACCATGAAAAGTGTGAGGTTGTCCATTTTGGAAGGACAAATATGAATGCGGAATACAGGGTTAACGGTAGGTTTCTTGGCAATGTGGAGGAGCAGAGAGATATTGGCGTCTATGTTCATAGATCTTTGAAAGTTGCCACTCAAGTGGATAGAGCTGTGAAGAAGGCCTATGGTGTGCTAGCGTTCATTAGCAGAGGGATTGAATTTAAGAGCCGTAAAGTGAAGATGCAGCTGTACAAAACCTTGGTAAAGCCACATTTGGAGTACTGTGTGCAGTTCTGGACGTCTCATTTTAGGAAGGATGTGGAAGCTTTGGAAAAGGTGCAAAGGAGATTTACCAGGATGTTGCCTGGAATGGAGAGTAGGTCTTACGAGGAAAGGTTGAGAGTGCGAGGCCTTTTCTCATTAGAACGGAGAAGGATGAGGGGCGACTTGATAGAGGTTTATAAGATGATCAGGGGAATAGATAGAGTAGACAGTCAGAGACTTTTTCCCTGGGTGGAAAAAACCATTACAAGGGAACATAAATTTAAGGTGAATGGTGGAAGATATAGGGGGGATGTCAGAGGTAGGTTCTTTACCCAGAGAGTAGTGGGGGCATGGAATGCACTGCCTGTGGAAGTAGTTGAGTCGGAAACATTAGGGACCTTCAAGCGGCTATTAGATAGGTACATGGATTACGGTTGAATGATGGGGTGTTGATTAACTTGTTCTTAATCTGGGACAAAAGTTCGGCACAACATCGTGGACCGAAGGGCCTGTTCTGTGCTGTATATTTCTATGTTCTATTGGCTGTTGTTTGGCAACAAAGGGCGTCTCTGAGTTCAGGAAATATAGGAAGTTGGAAAAAAAGGGTTGCTTCATGTGGCAATGTGTGTGTACAGCCATCAGTGTAACTAAGTACACTGTTGCACTGTATTGTAGTCCTACTTGTCTTATTTTACTTTTAAGTTAATAAATATTCTTTATCAATCGATTCCAAAATGACTTGACTATTCCTCCTTGGTTTGCCGATCTTTTATCATAGTATAACAAATTGAAAATATACACCACTAAGAGCCCGTGCTCCATGTTTGGGATACACTAGCATTTAACAGTGAGGCTGTTAACAATCCGTTATAACTGAAACCTTTAGGTTCCGGTATCTGTGGTCTGCGTATTGCCCGTATTATTTTTAAACTGGGGTTATGGCAGTTTGCATCTTTTCTTCAAGGATATAGTTTTTAAATGTTATACAAAAGAATAATAATGGTAATTTAGCTGGCACATAATCAGGTTGTATTGTTGTCCTTTATGCTTACTCAAAAGCAATTTGCACATTGATTAATTTGATCCTCTTGCTGTTGAGGTATAACAGGGATGTATAGTTTGGCCTTCTCTCTGTTCCAAGCACAGGGATTAATAGTGCTTCAGAGTTGAGGAGATACTGTGCTGCTTTGGGTGGTGGACCACTTCATCCTCCGACCCCCTTCTAATCTACAGAGCCAGCAGCGCACTCTTACACAGCACCTTGATCAGATGTTCGTTTGCATGCGAACACCTGGCAATCGCTATCAACATGGATACTGGGCACAATGTGACATCAATCAGACTATTTGACACCAGTGCTACCATTTTGGAACTCCAATCTGCAGCTTATGCCCTGTCTTAACCTTGCATAAATAAACAATGTGCTCAAAAACTTGAAGGATTCCCCCATTAATGATATTTAAAGCAGTCAATTACTTGCAGCTTAGTTGTTGCCAGAGAATGTCTTCTGGCTGTTGCTGTCTGGGTGTTTAGCACAGGGCTAAATTGCTGGCTTTGGCAGGCCAGCAGCACGGTTCGATTCCCGTAACAGCCTTCCTGAACAGGCACTGGACTGTGGCGACTAGGGGCTTTTCACAGTAACTTCATTTGAAGCCTACTCGTGACAATAAGCGATTTTCATTTCATTTTTTCATTTCATAACTCTGCATGTTTTTGGTGCTTTTCCATACTTGTTTAAAATTTCTACATGAGATAGTTTGGCTTGCCCTGATGTACTTTTTAGGCGAACAAAAGGGCTTGGAAATAAACCAGTGGCTCCAGACAGTTGCCCCTAGCCTTGGCAATGAGCATAACTGATAGAATGGCCAGAATGTCTCTCCCCCCACCGCACCCACCACTGCACCTCCAATTATTCCTACTGGGCTTCGGTGGGGTGTTCTTTCCAAGGGCCACTGCAGTCTCGATGGGCTGAATAGTCTACTTCTACACTGTAAATTCAATGATTCTACGAAGACCTCAAGTGCAGGGCTTGAAAATGCTGGTGCATGCTCTCTCACCCGTGGTCAACCACTGTTGAATCTTCCATAGTTGGACATTTGGAATAATCACAGCACCACCAGCAGCCACAATGCAGCTCATCTTTGCAAGGTACAGGCTGGCTTTACTGAGCCCCCTGCTAACACTCGCAGCCCGTCAACAGAACGAGGAGCATTGGCTGCAGGTAGCAATCACAGAGATGAGCAAGGAGCAGATAATCAGTATAGGTTAATCGTGGATCGCAATCCTGTCACCTATTTTCAAAGGTTATCCAATTTAATCTCACCATGTTTAAGTGTACCATCTGTATTGTATAACTTAAAAACATCAATGGAAGTGGTAGACTTGCGAGTGTTGTTGGTCTGGTTGTCACCTTTGATCTGTTATGCAGTTCAGCTTTAAGTTATTTATTCATAGGAAATGAAATGAAAATCACTTATTGTCACAAGTAGGCTTCAATTAAGTTACTGAAGCCCCTGGTCGCCACATTCCGGCACCTGTTCGGGGAGGCTGTTACGGGAATCGAACCGTGCTGCTGGCCTGCCTTGGTCTGCTTTCAAAGCCAGCGATTTAGCCCAGTGTGCTAAACAGCCCCTACCAGTTTGGAAGGACAGAACCAATCGCTATACCACTCGGATAACTTTTGCACTTCAAGTGGATGGAGCAAGGACGTTTCAAACATCCTCCTTCAGCTTTACTGAGATAGCCAGGGAGCACTTGAGATAAATAACATAGATGCAGGATAAGGAGAAACTAGATAAACTCATGAGGGAGCACAAAATAAAAGGATAGGGTTTGATGATGAGGGTTGGGGGGAAGCTTATGTGGAATATAAAACCAGCATTGAGCAACTAGAACAAATAGCCAGTTTCTATGCTCTATGTGTGAGGTAACACTTTGGGAAATTGAAAAGTTGAGATCGCCAGAGCCTATGATTTTAACTCAAATGGCCACTCTTGGCAAACTGCATGACGGGTTGGTGCCCCTGCAGCATCTCCTTTGTTATTTAAACATTTAAATCATATTTAACCATATTTAAATCAGTAATATATTCCACGATTTTGTTAATTATAAATTTAAGATGAGGTTTGGGGGAAGCTGCTGGCTTGCGGACTCGGTCGAGCAATATTCTTTGTTGGCTGTTTCGCAGAAAAACGGTGCTCATAATCATTCATTCATCCTTGACTCAGTTTATCAATGTCAATGATGGCGTTCCCTGTCTCATCCTTCACACCAGTGATTTTCAGCGTTTACAAGTCAGTTAAGCCTCTTGCAGTCCTGCACAAACATTGGCCATCAGTTTTCTCCATTGATTTCCGCCGTCCTTTCGTGTGTTGGCAATCTATCAAGTTTGTTCTTCGCCTGTCCTGGGTTTCTTTCAATGTCTGCTTTGAAGGAACTTTTCACCTTTTTCTTTCAACCATTCAAGGACAGAGTGCTTGAAATGAAAGCCTCTTACTAAATCATAGAAGCATTCAGGGCGAGGAGGCCATTCAGCCTGTCATGTCTATGCCAGATCTTTAGAACTGCCATTGCGCTTACTCCCGACGTCGCCATTTTTCCTGTAACCCTGTAAGTTCCTTATCCTTAAGTACCTGCCAAACTCACTTTTAAAATTGTTGATGTTATCACCTTCCACCACATTTTCAGGTAGAACCTTCTAGATCCGAACAACTCTGAGTGAAAATAAAATTCTTCTAATCTCCCCCTGGCTCCTTTGGCACTGATTTTCAATCTATGACCTTTGGTTATTGATCTATTTGCCAGAGGGAATAGTTTTTCTCTACGTACTCCATCAAAATCTCCCATCAACTTGAAAATCTCCATTAAGTCACCTTATCTGTTCCAAGGAGAACAGTCCTAATTTTTCCAACCTCTCCTCATAGTTGACGAGTCTTATCCCTCCTAACATCCCGCTAAACCTCCTCTGCACCCTTTCGTGTCCTCCCAGAATTGTCCACAATACTACAGCTGAGGTCTAAGTGAAGATTTATGAAGTTCTATCATGCTTTCTTTGTTTTTATATTCTATGCTTATCAACGGAAGTAACTCAATTTGCTTCTTTAACCACTTATTTGCTTTGCCACCTTATTTTCAGGATTTGAGTGTAAGGCAACCAAGGTGTCTCTGCTCTTCTAAACTTTTCAAAATCCTGCCGTTTATAATGCACCTCCATACGATATTTAGTCTTCCCAAAATTGCAACATTTCACACTTCGCTGGGGCGGTACGGTAGCGCACACTGCTGCCTGACAGTGCTGAGGACCCGGCTTCGATCCCGGCCCCGGGTCACTGTCCGTGTGGAGTTTACATATTCTCCCCGTGTCTGCATGGATCTCACCTCCACAACCCAAAAAGATGTGCAGAATAGGTGGATTGGCCATGCTAAATCGCCCCTTAATTGGAAAAAAAGAATTGGGTACTCTAATTTTTTTTTTCAAAGTTTCACACTTCTCCGTTTTGAGCTCCATCTGCCCCATGCTCGTACCCATTTCACCATTCTAACCATTATCCTGAAGCCTATAACTATCCTGACCACTATCTACTACTTTGCTAAATTTAACCAGTTATCCTCTTGAGCTCTTTGTTGGCCTGAACTTTAAGATAAAAGGTTCATTAACATTTTGACATGTTTAAAGACAGAAACATTTGTGTCTTTAAAAGCAATTTATAAAATGAAAGTGAAGTGATATAGTAGGGCCCTAAGGGATGGCATTCTTAGTTCAGTACCATTGCTTAAGATTTGTTTATATCAAGTGTTCCATAGTTTTGACAATGTTTAAACTTATTCATCCGTAAAGACTGCCATTTGTGTGCTAACAGAAGATTGCATTTAATACAAATAACATTCAGCTTGCCCAGAAGCATGCAGCTTTAGAAAAAAACTAGTAATTCTATAAAATTGTTGACAGCTATGGTTAAAGGCTGCGTATATATATGTCCTCTGCCTTGTGGTGTTACGGACCCTCCTGGACAAATTTAGCTCTTTATTCTCAACAGTAAAAGCTGAAGCTAAGAACAACACTCCCAGTTCACTCACTTGATTCATCTGTACCTTAGTCCTTGTTTTTCTTTATCGATTTATTTCTATATTTATTATGATGTGGAGATGCCGGCGTTGGACTGGGGTGAGTGCAGTAAGAAAACTTACAACACCAGGTTAAAGTCCAACAGGTTTGTTTCAAACACGAGCTTTCGGAGCACTGCTCCTTCCTCAGGTGAATCTGAGGAAGGAGCAGTGCTCCGAAAGCTTGTGTTTGAAACAAACCTGTTGTACTTTAACCTGGTGTTGTAAGACTTCTTACTATATTTATTATCATATATTTTCCATTTCTCTTTATTTTCAGGCTCATTGCTGAGGACCCGGATTTGATCCCGGGCCCGGGTTACTGTCCATGTGGAGTTTGCACATTCTCCCCGTGTCTCTGTGGTTCTCAACCCCCACAACCCAGAAAGATGTGCAGGGTAAGTGAATTGGCCACGCTAAATTGCCCCTTAATTGTAAAAAAAACCAAATTGGATACTGTAAATTTAAAATATATATATTTTCAGACTCTTGTTTTGTCAGGTTCTGAGATTTGGAGTTGTTTTAACTCACAGCCAAGGGAATGACTGGTCATCCCAGGAGTCACAACATCAACAGGAATGCTCAGGCATGGAAACATAGAAAATAGAATCAAGAGTAGACGATTCGGGCTTTCTAGCCTGCTACCCATTCATTACGATCATGGCTGATCATCCAGCTCAGTAACTTCTTTCCGCTTTCCCTCCATATCTTTTGATCCATTTAGGCCCAAGAGCTATATCTAACTCCTTCTATATCTATGCCCTTCTATAATTAATTCCTCCTGTTCAACATATTGGCATAAAAATCAATGGGAAATGACTTGCTGGTTGTTACAAATAGGTGGCAGGTGGTCACTGATGGGGGGTCAGGGTGTATGGCCTTGGCGAGAGTGAGGAAGGATTGTGGTTATAAATGGGGCGGCCAAGGCCGCACTTAGTCCCGTTTTCTGCGGAATTAAGTGAGTGAACTGGGAGTGTTGTTCTTAGCTTCAGCTTTTATTGTTGAGAAAGACCTAAATCTGTCCAGGAAGGTCCGTAACATCACAATGAAGGCAGGGGACATATACACACAGCCTTTAACCATAGCTGAGGAGTTTCACTCGTCAGAACTCCTCAGTACAGGAAGAGATCGGTATACCATTTTTAAATGGCGTCTGATCTCTCAACCCCCCCCCCCCCCCCCCCCCCCCGCCTGACGTGACCCCTAAGCCCCAATTCACTCTCTAAGGGGTCCTCAGCACCCTCAAGTGAGCTCATTTAAATATTTCTGTCCCGGATTCTGCTGGCGTCCAGGACCTAATGGCCATGCATAGGAGACCTTGCCAGAGTGGTGTTTAGCACTGATCCACACAAATGTGGACCAGGAGTAACAGCACCTGGTGGGGTCTCGCAGGCCATCAGAGACCCCCAGGTAGTCGGGCTCTGGCAGGGTGGTACCCCTGTTCCCCATGTCAGGGGTCGGGCATGGGGTGACTTGCCCATAAGAGGTGGGGTGAGGAGGGGCTCGAGGACCCCATAAGAGGTAAGTTGGATGCAGTGGGGGAGGCCCGGTGGGTTTGCTGAGGGGGGGGTCGAAAGGTCGGGCAGCCTTTAAAAATGGCGCTCCGATCCGCGAGTTCTCTTCCTGCACTGACAAGAGGAAATTATGTAAGTGCGGCCTTGGTGGGGCCAAAAAAAATGGTAAAGTGCCGTTGAACAGTGGGGTCTTTCTTGATGCCTGCAGCGCCGAGAAACACCTTGTTAAACACTCCCGAAATGAGACTTGGTTTTTATTCTGTTGAATCGTGCCCACGATCCTGAATTCCTGTTGTTTTGAAAGTCAGGGGGGAGGGAGGAACCACACACATACCCCATTCCCACTGGGAAGCCAGATTTAAAACCATCCTTCCATACTCTAAATATGCCCTAATTATTGTGTTGTAGATCTTCACCATAACCTTGTTGCTCTTGCACTCCAATAATCAATATATAAGACCACTGGGTGAACCCAAGGCCCTTGTACATCCCAGTAGAACATCCCTGCTCCTCTGGCTTAGAAGGAAATATTTAAAAATTTAAACTTGCCCGAACCTCTCCCAGCTGTAATCTTTCACGGATGGCCTGGCATTGGATGTCATCGTTGGCATCCAAAAGATGTCATTGGTACCTGATATTTAAATATGAATAAGACGTTCTCCCAACGCAGCCAAAAATAAGGCATGAAAAATCGCGGTTAGCGCAGATTCAGTGGGAATTATCGGAAACGATCTGATTACCGTTTTAACTACCTAACAACCCTGCTCCCACAATACATGAAACAGGCAGAGTGGTGGCCTTCCAGCACTCTCAATGCAGCCTACACATTGCCTTGTAGAAATCTATCGGAACTTCTTTGCTTTTGTATTCCACTTGCCAATACAATATTGCAGTGGAACTGAATAACAAATCCAACAACACCTGGTTTGCATCACAAAATGAGATGAATTTATAAACCTATATATTCTAATGGGGAACATATAATTGTGGTTCTACATTTAGGTGTTGTTAAGAATAAAGATAAATTAATGTATCTTGGCTATTAAATGACAAAGAGAAATTATATGGAACGTTGAATGAATGTAAGAAAAATTACATGTGTCATGAAAGGTTATGAAACGGTATCGAGGGTAATGAATGAGGGCAGCACAGTGGAGCGGTGGTTAGCACTGCTGCCTCATGGCACTGAGGACCCGGGTTCGATCTCGGTCCCGGGACACTGTGTGGAGTTCGCACATTCTCCCCGTATCTGTACGGGTCTCACCCCCAAAACCCAAAGATTTTTTTTTTAAATTTAGAGTACCCAATTATTTTTTTCCAATTAAGGGGCAATTTAGCGTGGCCACTCCACCTATCCTGCACATCTTTTGGGTTGTGGGGGTGAAACCCACGCAGACACGGGGAGAATATGCAAACTCCTCACGAACAGTGACCCAGAGCCGGGATTCAAACCCGGGTCCTCAGCGTCGTAGGCAACAATGCTAACCACTGTGCCACCGTGCTGCCCTCTCCAAAACCCAAAGATGTTTAGGGGAGGTGGATTGGCCGCACTAAATTACCCCTTAATTGGAAATTTTAAAAAAAATGATTGCAAGGAATGGAAGCTAAAATCAATTCAAATGAAATAAGTGTTGATAATGTACTTATGGGCAGCATGGTGATGCAGTGGTTAGCACTGTAGTCTCATGGTGCCGAGGTCCCAGGTTCGATCCCGGTTCTGGGTCACTGTCCGTGTGGAGTTTGCATATTACCCCCATGTTTGCGTGGGTTTCGCCCCCACAACCCAAAAGATGTGCAGGGTAGGTGAATTGGCCACGCTAAATTGCCCCTTAATTGGAAAAAATGAATTGGGTACGCTGAACTTATTAAAAAAAGAAAAGAAAAATGTAGGTATCATCAAATGTAAAATGGTCACAGAGATACTGAAAAGAGGGTCGGCAAAATGTCACAATTACAATCTGCTGAATGGCTGTTCTCTCTTCTGCAAACTTTATATTTGTTTTAACCTTTTGACAGCAGTTGATTTGATTTGGTCTCTCGCCAGATAAAGAAAATCTTTGAAACTTCTCCCATGGAACTGATTTCAGAGACAAAGTCATTCCAGTAATTGTTCTTTTTGTACTTTGCTGACAAGCAATAAAAGTTGCAAAAAAATCAGGAATGTTTAGCCTCTCTTCCAAAGGAATGTTGATACATTTATCCCAGACCTGATGGGCTGAGTTTCATTCCATGTTTCGTTATGCACCAACTATAAAGGACTTAACAAATTCAATAACACATGGGACACATAAACTGTATGTAATAAGCTCATCACGATCTTTCAGTCATTGGAGTATTTCTTGCTTCATTCGCTATTCTTGTAGTGACGCGTTTAGTGAAGTTGAAAGTAGAATAACCGCTCAGTACTCACAGCAGCCTTTTCATGACAAGCGAGAAAGAAAGTGAAATAGTCTTTCAACCTAAAATGAGGAATATGAGGCAGAGATTTGTCACAAAATGGGCTTATAAACAGTATGCATGACATTGAATTCTATTGACTGCAATGGAAATGCATTTCAGGCATTGGGTATAATAGACAGCTGATCCAATATTACCCATTTTGTACCACTGCACAAGGCAGATTTTACAAATAATCAGAACTTGAGCATTGCTGAGAAAAGACGTTTTGTCAATTATTTTTTGCCTTGCACGCATCAGGACAGTCATTGCTATTCTTGCGATTGCCCTGATGTGTGCAAGATGAAAAGCTTCAACGAAAGAAGGTGTGTTTTCTTTTCAGCAATGCTCACATTTATACTGTGCAGTCTTTTTAAGAGATTGACAGATGCCTGTGCTCATTTTAACACTGCAATTCACACACTAAATCAGAAAACCTCATGCAAAGTTGGCAGGTTTTGACAACTGAATCCAAAATCAATGGGGTAATTTTGGGCGTAACTTTCTCATTTTTAGGCTGCGTGGCGTAGCGGGGGCGGGAGAAATGGGGTGGAAGCTGCCGGTTTCCTCTGCTCTATTCTTTGGATCATTGAAAAAACTGTTATGGGGCAGGTCCCACACGTCACGTTGGCAGGTCAGCAACTTAGTTTGTAAAAGATCGGGGTGTTTGTAAAGGGTGTCCTGATTTAAATAAGTGAAGATAGAAAACCTGCCCCTGCTATAGAAGTCGCCCCACCTCCCACGGTCGTGCTCCTATGGAAACCATTCCCCCCGCAATAGAACATCACCCCCACAGAGTTGCCCCCTTACAGAATCCTCCCCCCCCCCCCCCCCTCACCATCACAGAAAGTCAGGGGCTGCAATAGAACATTTTTGTGATGTGCACTCCCCTGGAGTGAGGCAGCAGAGTTCCCTATCGTGCGGATCCAATGTATGGCACTAGCACCTGACCCAATGTTAGGGGACCAAGTGCACATCTACTCTGTGATTCTTATCCTTCACCAAACTAAATATATTTGAGAAAAATAAAATCCTCTGTTGCCATACTGAGATTTTCAATAATAGACATTATACGGGCTTTGAAACATTAGGCTAGTTTCTTTGAAGCCCACACTTTCATAACAATTAACACATTCGCAGAATAATGCATCGAGTCATGTACAATGCACAATCTACACCATGCAGTATTCCTCTGTGAAGCTCAATGGGCAACTATAATGACAGTGCTCCAATCAGCACAACAGGGATTGTAAGTGAAACTCTGACGTGACAACTTCGCAATCAAGTGGAGCTATAGTTTGCTGCTCCAGGAACAAAGACGGAAATCCTACGTAAACTCCAGGATTGTCACTCCTAACGGAAAAAACGGAGTTCCACACTGAAGGTGGGCAGTTTGCATGGCATCGTTATGCTGTACACACCATTGGCAATGTGGGCAGTTTCGGGGCTGTGTAGCACAGGGCTAAATCGCTGGCTTTGAAAGCAGACCAAGCAGGCCAGCAGCACGGTTCGATTCCCGTAACAGCCTCCCCGAACAGGCGCCGGAATGTGGCGACTAGGGGCTTTTCACAGTAACTTCATTTACTCATGACAATAAGCGATTTTCATTTTCAGACTTATGAGCGAGATTCACAAAATGGCAGATTTATCCATTGTGAATTCATGCTTTGCTTTGGGGCATATGCGTGCGGTGTTGATTTACAAAAAAAGGTAAAGTCCTGAAAAAAAAGATATCCTCTTTTTATGATTCTTCTGTATTCAAGAAGAGAGGTTCCCTTAAAAGCGCCATACTGCAATCTTCAGAATTTTTGTTCACTGGATTAAAAACGATCAACTGTTGTTTTCTAATAAAATATATCAAGCAAACCCAAATATGCGTGAAATCAGTTGTGTCAATAAAGTTTTCAATCGCCTGTGACTGACATTAATCAGCATTCTCCACTCTATCCCACACCTAATTCCTCTGACAGCAGCAGCCCACTGTCAAAACCAATTGTGCCGATTGCATTAGAGATGAAGGTGTCCTTGCAGTGAATGCAGCTGGCAGCCATCCTGATTTCTCTTTGAGGTAGGAGCCACAGGACACTGCAGATGATTGAACAATATCTGCACTACATTTTCTTAACACAACTGGATGCTGAATAGGAAGGATCATTAGTTGGGTTTATGCCTTTGTCATAAACAAACGATATAAGGCAGTTATCGGTATTATCACCTGAAACAGAAGGTACTAATGCAAGTCCCTGTCAGGTCAATGAGGAAGTTTAATGAAGCACCCTGATCAAAAGCTATCCTGAATTTAGGTTCCGAGAGGCATGGGAATGCATGAGACTTGCCCTAAAGTGCATGATTCCTTGCTCTGAATGTCATTGGAAGGTTATTAGGTTGACAGTACGTCTAGCAGCACCAGCTGGCAAAATGCACATCACAGTAATTGCAGTTACTCTGTTCCACATTACTGAAAAGGCATTTGGGAGTCAAAAAGTCACCTTCAAAGACCAATAAGGCAATAAAACTATAATCCACCGTCTGGCAGAACAAACTTCAGGGCTAAGATTTCTGAATGGCAAAGGTCACAGCTTGAACATGCTTAAACAGAATAGGTTAATGTCTCCATAAAAATAGGACAGGCTGGACTGCAGCATGAGATCATTAAACATGAGCATGTTAATTACAATTTTCGTTTCTTCACAAGACCCTATCTAAAGAATTAGTTGCTTCTCTTATTCATCCCTTCCAAATATATTCATCAATTCCTGTACCGGCCTCCCCGAACAGGCGCCGGAATGTGGTGACTAGGGGCTTTGTACAGTAACTTCATTGAAGCCTACTTGTGACAATAAGCGATTGTTATTACTGTTGTCCATTGGAGTGGAATAAAGAAAGGGGAGGGATTCTCTGAAGCCACCAGCCAGCGATGGCCCAATGAATTGGGAGGAAGGCAAAAAACAGGTATCAGGGCGGGTGTCAAACGCATTGCGTATGTCTCCTGGCCAACCCAGCCAGCCCCGATGAGTCTTGGCAGGAATATGCAAGTGCCCGATCAACCTTAATTTTGATATCATTACCAGGCAGGATGCCCATTCCACCTGTTTCCTGGGATGCTCCAATAAACGCCACACCCCCAGCCGGGAGTCCCACTGGCATGAATCCATGCAGGTCCTGAGAAATGGGGACCTGGTGGCTAGCACTCTGAGGGGCTCGAGGAGGGGGGGGGGGGGTGGGGGGGGTGAGTGGCTTGTGCAGAGATGAAGGGGCTGAAGTTGGGGGACTTTCCTTGCATGGGGGTCTTCCCATTTGCAGCCTTTGGACCCTCAAACTGTCAGTCAATATGTCAAAATGAGAAATCTCTGAACAGTGAGTGAAAATCTGCCCATCTATGGCCCTAAACCCTTTAATATGACTCCCAGCATGCCAGGTTCAAAGATCTGTGAGATATTCCCATTTATGTGTTTTTTTCACAGTCAATTTCATTGTCCTTTAACTTATTAAAGCCTCTCTGCAAGCTTAGAAGCCTAAAAACTTTGAACTGAATTGTTTCCATTCAATTTCAGAGACCATTGTCTTTTAAAAGCCTCTTGATTGACAGGTTCTGGCAGTTTCAAAAGAAGGGTTTGCATTGTTTATTTATATAGCTGTACAGGAATCCATTCGCCGGGATTCTCCGGGACTCTGCACCGAAATCGCACACGGCATGGGGGTGGAGAATGGGGCGTCAGATCCGCGATCAGGTCCGACGGCAGGACGCAAACCTATGGCGACCGGTCGATGCAGCGCCAGTCGGTGGCCATTGAAAGAGGCCCCTGCGGCGAACCACCCAGTGAGCCAGAGAAGACACAGCCAGAGGGAGGCACAGCGAAGTGTGAGTTTGGGAATTTGAAGCTAGGTGGGAATTCGAAGCTAGGTGGGAATTCGAAGCTGGGTTGGGAGGAGGTGCTTTTTATCCTTGGTAAGTGACTGGTAAGTAGCTTTTCTTTTCATTTGTCTATTTATTTAATTTTTCTTTAGTTTTTTGGAATTGTAGTTGTATAAGTTAACCTAAAATTTAAAACATGGCAGGTGATCCCAAACCTGTGCCATGCTCCTTGTGTGCGATGCGGGAGCTCAGGGAGACACCCACTGTCCCTGGCTCCTTCACATGCAAGTAGTGTGTCCAGTTGCAGCTCCTGTTAGACCGCATGACGGCTCTGGAGCTGCGGATGGACTCATATTGGAGCATCCGCGATGCTGAGGACGTCGTGGATAGCACGTTTAGCGAGTTGGTCACAGTGCAGGTGAAAGTTACTGAGGGTAATAGAAAATGGGTGACCAAAAGACAGAGCAAAATTAGGAAGGCAGTGCAGGTGTTGCCTGCGGTCATCTCCCTGCAAAACAGATATACCGCTTTGGATACTGTTGAGGGAGTTGGCTCACCAGGGGAAAGCAGCAGCAGCCAAGTTCATGGCACCGTGGCTGGCTCTGCTGCACAGCAGGGCAGGAGGAAGAATGGCAGGGCTATAGTGATAGGGGACTCAATCGTAAGGGGAATAGACAGGCGGTTCTGTGGATGCAGGCGGTTCTGCGGATGCAATCGAGACTCCAGGATGGTATGTTGCCTCCCTGGTGCAAGGGTCAAGGATGTCTCGGAGCAGCTGCAGGACATTCTGTTGGGGGTGGGGGGGGGGGGGGGGGGGAAGGGTGAACAGCCAGCTGTCGTGGTGCACATAGGCACCGCTAGATATAGGTAAAAAATGGGATGACCTACAAGTTGAATTCAGGGAGTTAGGAGTTAAACTGAAAAATAGGACCTCAAAGGTAGTAATCTCAGGATTGCTACCAGTGACATGAGGTAGTCAGAGTAGGAATGACGTCCTCCCCGTGTGTGCGTGGGTTTCCTCCGGGTGCTCCGGTTTCCTCCCACAGTCCAAAGATGTGCGGGTTAGGTGGATTGGCCATGCTAAATTGCCCGTAGTGTAAGGTTAATGGGGGGATTGTTGGGTTACGGGTATACGGGTTACGTGGGTTTAAGTGGGGTGATCATTGCTCGGCACAACATCGAGGGCCGAAGGGCCTGTTCTGTGCTGTACTGTTCTATGTTCTATGTTCTATGAATGTCAGGACAGATAGGATGAATGCGTGGCTCGAGAGACAGAGCAAGAGGGAGGGATTCAAAGTCCTGGAGCATTTAGCACACTGGTTTAGGGGTTGGATTAGCACACTGGGCTAAATAGCTGGCTTGTAAAGCAGACCAAGGCAGGCCAGCATTATGGTTCAATTCCCGTACCAGCCTCCCCAAACTGGCGCCAAAATGTGGCAACTAGGTGCTTTTCACTGTAACTTCATTTGAAGCCTACTTGTGACAATAAGCGATTTTCATTTTTCATTTCATTGGAACTGGTTCTGGGGGAGGTGGGACCAGTACAAACCTAGGCAGGACTGGAACCGATGTCCTAGGGGGGTGTTTGCTAGAGCTGTTGGGGAGGGTAGAAACTAATGTGGCAGGGGAATGGGATCCGATGTAGGAAGTCGGAGGGAAGTAAAACGGAGCCAGAAACAAAAAGCAGTAAGGGGGAAAGTGTAAGGCAGAGAAGCCACAGTCAAAAATCAAAAAGGGCCACAGTACAGGGTACAGTGACTGAGGAGAGTGTGAAAAGGGAGGTGGTCAATGCAGGATTGAGGGTGTTGTACCTAAATGCATGCAGTATATGGAACAAGGTAAATGAGCTAGTTGCGCTCATTGAAATTGGCCGGTACAATGTTGTGGGCATCACAGAGACGTGGCTGCAAGGGGATCAGGGCTGGGATCTAAATATCCAAGGATATAGGTCCTATCGAAAGGACAGGCAGATGGGCAAAGGGGGCGGGGTTGCATTGCCAGTAAGGAATGAAGTTAAATCGGTAGCAAGGAGCGATAATGGATCAGAATCTCTGTGGGTAAAGTTGAGGAATCGCAAAGGTAAAAAGACCCTGATGGGAGTTATGTACAGGCCCTGAGCAGTAGTCAGGAGGTGAAGCAGAAAATAAATCAGGAGATAGAAAAGGCATGCAAAAAAGGCAATATTACAGTAATAATGGGGGACTTCAATATGCAGGTGGACTGGAAAAATCAGGTTGGTAGTGGATCCCAAGAAATGGAATTTGTGGAATATCTAAGAGATGTTTTTTTGGAGCAGCTTGTGACAGTGCCTACTAGGGAACAGGCAATTCTGTATTTGGTGACATGTAATGAGGCAGACTTGACTATGGAACTTAAGATGAGTGACCACAATATGATAGAATTTACCCTGCAGTTTGAGAGGAAAGCTGCAATCAGATGTAACGATATTACAATTAAATAAGAGTAACTACAAAGACATGAGGGAGGAGCTGGCCAGAGTTGATTGGAAAAGGAGCTGAGCAGGGAAGACAGTGGAACAGCAATGGCAGGTGCTTTTGGGGGTTACTTGGGAGGCACAACAGAAATTCATCCCAAGGAGGAGGAAACATGCTAAGGGCAGGACAAGGCATCCATGGCTGACGAGGGAAGTCAAGGACAGCATAAAGGCTGAAGAAAAAGCATACAAAGTGGCAAGGATTAGTGGGAAACCAGAGGATTGGGAAGCCTTTAAAAGCGAGCAGAGGACAACTAAAAAAGCAATAAGGGGAAGAAGATGAAGTACGAGTGCAGGCTAGCTCGTAATATAAAGGAAGATAGGAAGAGATTTTTTCAATTATAAAAGATAAGAGAAAGGCAAAATAGACATTGGACCACTGGAAAATGTGGCTGGAGAAGTAATAATAGGAAACAAAGAAATGGCAGACGAACTGAATAGTTACTTTGCATCAGTCTTCACGGTGGAAAACACTGGTGGGATGTCAGAGCTCCAGGAGAATCAGGGGGCAGTGGTGACTGCAGTGACCATTACTAAGGAGAAGTTTCTGGGAAAACTGAAAGGTCTGAAGGTGGATAAGTCACCTGGACCGGATGGACTACACCCCAGGGTCCTAAAAGAGATAGTTGAGGAAATTGTGGAGGCATTGGTGATGAGGTTTCAGGGATCACTGGAGGCAGGAAGGGTCCCAGAGGACTGGAAAGTGGCTAATGTAACACCCCTGTTTAAGAAGGGAGGGAGGCAGAAGACGGGAAATTATAGGCCAGTTAGCCGGACTTCGGTCATTGGTAAGATTTTAGAGCCTGTTATTAAAGATGAGATCGCAAAGTACTTGGAAGTGCATGATAAAATAGGACAGGGTCAGCACGGCTTTGTTAAGGGGAGTCATGTCTGTCAAATCTGTTAGAGTTCTTTGAGGAGGTAACAAGGAAGTTAGACAAAGGAGAACCAGTGGACGTGATTTATTTAGATTTCCAGAAGGTCTTTGACATGATGCCGCACAGGAGACTGTTAAATAAGTTAAGAGCTCATGGTGTTCAGGGTAAGATCCTGGCATGGATAGAGGATTGGCTGACTGGCAGAAGGCAGAGAGTGGGGATAAAGGGGTCTTTTTCAGGATGACAGCTGGTGACTAGTTGTGTGCCTCAGGGGTCTGTGCTGGGACCACAACTTTTCACAATATACATTAATGATCTGGAAGAAGGTACTGAAGGCACTGTTGCAAAGATTGCAGATGATGCAAAGATCTGTAGAGGGACTGGTAGTATTGAGGAAGCAAGGGGCTGCAGAAGGACTTGGACAAGCATGGAAAGTGGGCAATGGGGTGCCAAATTAAATACAATGTGGAAAAGTGTGAGGTTTTGCACTTTGGAAGGAGGAATCTAGGCATAGACTATTTTCTAAATGGGGAAATGCTTCGGAAAGCAGAAGCACAAAGGGACTTGGGAGTCCTTGTTCCCGATTCTCTTAAGGTTAATGTGCAGGTTCAGTCGGCAGTAAAGAAGGCAAATGCAATGTTAGCATTCATGTCAAGAGGGCTAGAATACAAGACCAGGGATGTACTTCTGAGGCTGTATAAAGCTGTGGTCAGACGCCGTTTGGTGTATTGTGAGCAGTTTTGGGCCCCATATCTAACAATGTACTGGCCTTGGAAAGGGTCCAGAGGAGGTTCACAAGAATGATACCTGGAATGAAGAATTTGTCGTATGAGGAATGTTTGAGGACTCTGGGTCTGCACTCATTGGAGTTTAGAAGGATGAGAGGGGATCTTATTGAAACTTACAGGATACTGCGCGCCTGGATGGTGTGGATGTGGAAAAGATGTTTCCACTTGTAGGAAAAACTAGAACCAGAGGACACCATCTCAGATTAAACGATGATCCTTTAAAACAGTAAGAAGTCTTACAACACCATGTTAAAGTCCAACAGGTTTGTTTCAAACACTAGCTTTTGGAGCACTGCTCCTTCCTCAGGCTAGGTGAGGAAGGAGCAGTGCTCCGAGGAAGCACCTGAAGAAGGAGCCGTGCTCTGAAAGCTAGTGTTTGAAACAAACCTGTTGGACTTTAACCTGGTGTTGTAAGACTTCTTACTGTGCTCACCCCAGTCCAACGCCGGCATCTCCACATCATGACTACCTTTAAAACAGATATGAGGAGAAATGTCTTCAGCCAGAGGCTGGTGAATCTGTGGAACTCTTTGGCACAGAAGGCTGTGGAGGCCAATTCACTGAGTGTCTTTAAGACAGAGATAGATAGGTTCTTGATTAATAAGGGGATCAGGGGTTATGGGGAGAAGGCAGGAGAATGGGGATTAGAAAATATCAGCCATGATTGAATGGCGGAGCAGACGCGATGGGCCAAGTGGCCTAATTCTGCTCCTATGTCTTATGGTCTTAATGATTCTCCGCGGTCCACCAGCCGAGTTCCCGTCAGCGTGGTTCCTGTATGGTTCCACCCAGCGGGGACTCAGCAGCGCGGCTGCAGTGGCCGTCCTGGGGGGGGGGTCAGTCTCCAGGGGGGGCCTCCACGATGGTCAGGCCCGCACTCAGGGGCCACCAATCAGAAGGTGCGAGCGATCTGGGGGGGGGGGGGGCGCCTACCTTCGTCCGCGCTGGTCCGCTGTGTGGCTCCGCCATGTTGCGCGGGGCAGCCGCTGCAGAGGCCGCCACACGCATGCATGGACCTGCAGCCAGAAGTGCAGGGCCCCATATCTGCAGCAAGAGCTGCATGGTGCACGCCGGGGCCCTGCTACCCCTCTTAAAACCAGAGAATCACTCCGGACTTTTTGAAACAAATCCGGTGTGATTCGCGCCCGTTTTCTGCCGGGCGTGGGGACATAGCCCCATTATCAGAAAATCTCGGCCATTATCTCTCAAGTGCTTCTTCTTTTGAGAAGCTGCTTTTCTTTTTTTTTAAGTTTCGAGTACCCAATTAATTTTTTCTAATTAAGGGGCAATTTAGCGTGGCCAATCCACCTACCCTGCACATTTTTGGGTTGTGGGTGCGAAACCCACACAAACACGGGGAGAATGTGCAAACTCCACACGGACAGTGACCCAGATCCGGGATCGAACCTGGGACCTCAGCGCCGTGAGGCAGCAATGCTAACCTAGAAGCTGCTTTACTAACCATATATGTTTTTAAAAGAGCCTGTCTCTTTGCTCGAGGAGACCTGGGGACAGAGAGAGAAACACAAAGGCGGACTGTAAAAGCTTCTTTCAGTCTGTGAAAAGGAAAAGATTAGCAAGGACAAATGTGTGTCCATTACAGACAGAGTCAGGAGAATTCATAATGGAGAATAGGGAAATGGTAGAGAAACTAAATCATTGCTTTATGTGGATTCTCCAGTCACTGATGCCGAAATCACGTTTGGCGATTGGCCGGAGAACACCCATTTACGCTAAAAAGCGCCGCTTTTGCGATACTCCGCCCCCTCTAAAATGGCGTACTCGAAGAGTTTGCCGCACGCAGTCAGGACGGCCTCAGGATGGCACCTGAGGCCCTCCCCCGATGCGCCGACCCCGATGGGCTGCCTTCCCGACGACTTGGAACGCGTCTCCATTTTTTTGTGAACCCAACGTGGAGTCCAGCCCCGCCACAGTCAGGGGGGAGGGAGCCGTTCTGCGGGCAAGGGGGGCTTGCGCGGGGCTGGGGGCACTGGTGGGGGGTGTTCCAGGAGTGGTGAGGCTGATTATAAGGGGAGCAGTTTTTGGCAGGCCAGTTCCGCGCGCGGCTGGAATAGATGAGCGTTTCTGAGGCCGCAAACAAGACTCCAGGATGGTATGTTGCCTCCCTGGTGCTTGGTTCAAGGATGTCTTAGAATGGATACAGGACATTCTGGAGGGGGAGGTGAACAGCCAGTGGTCATGGTACACATCGGTACAAACGACATAGGTAAAAAAGGGGATGAGGTCCTAAAAGCAGAATATAGGGAGTTAGGAAGAAAGATGAAAAGTTAGATCTCTAAGGTAGTAATCTCAGGTTTACTACCAGTGCCACGTGCTAGTCAGAGTAGAAATGATAGGGTATGTCAAATAAATACATAGCTGAGGAGATGGTGTGAGGGCCAAGGTTTCAGATTCCTGGGTCATTGGGACCAGTACAAACTGTAAGGGTTACACCTGGGCAGTGTGGTGATCACAAGTTAACCAGATGCAACACAACTGAGCAACCACTAGAGGGAGCACGGGAGAGCCATATAAATAGATCAGGATAGGAAGTGAGGACACACTTCACTGAGGGCAGAACTTGGAGCAACACATATACAGAAGACACACTTCACAGCAGGCGGGCTGGTAAGCAGGACACACACACAGCAAGCAAAGCTGGTAGTTAGCACTGGAAGGTCGTTCTAGGTCGAGCTCTGGAAACTGAACGAACTCACAATAAAGCATCTTCTCCACACTTGAGACTACGAGCTTTATTAAGACACGAGGAACAACACATGGTACCCAGGAGTGATTTCAGACGCTTATGACAGGACAACTCAGCTGCAGATACAGAAAACAAAAAAAAATGGCATGGAAATCTCAACCAAGAATGGCATGGAAATCTCCTACTGGACATTCGACTTGGGAAGACATTGCTGATGAGAGGATGTGCCTTGGATACCCACTTCACCTGGACACGACTGGAAAAGTAAGAAGTGTCTGGGAAAGGTTTAAACAAATGTTCGATTTCGGTATCATAGCATATGATGCAGCAGCAGCTTCAGACGAAATTAAAATAGCAATTCTCATCGAAGGAAATGAAGCTACGAAAGTTTATAATGGATTTAAATACTCAAAAGGTGAAGACAGAAACAGCTTACAAACGGTACTAAACAAATTTGAGGAGTACTGTGAGAAATTTGAACAGCAAGACATACTCAGAGTCCAAACTGCACAGAGACTGAGTGATGCAAAACTTAAAAAATCAAAAAAAGAGCAAGAAATCGCGAATGAAAAGTACAGATCAAAAAGAAGAAATGACAAGAATTTCTCACAAAGCCAAAACGCTGAAACCCTGTCCAAATCGGGAAGAGAAAATGACTTACGAATTTTGCAGTCCTGGTGGGACAGTAAAATCGCTGAAATCCGCGAAAAACGGCAAAAAATGGCGTTGGAGCACATTTTGCAGTCTCCGGTAAGCAAAGAACTACAAATGGCGTCTGCGCATGCGCCGGAACCAGAAGCCGCGCATGCGCAGTTTAAAAAAGATCGCGGTGCCGATCGTGATGCGCATGCGCCGGAACCGGACGCCACGCATGCGCAGTTCAAAAAATATCGCGGTGCCGATCGTTATGCGCATGCGCAAGCCGCGCATGCGCAGTCAAAAGAAGATTTGGTTGCGGATCGTAATGCGCATGCGCACGCCGCGCATGCGCAATGGAAACAAAACCGCACAGTGAAGGAGGAAGGCCGATTTGCGCATGCGCAATGCATTCCTGCGCGTGACGTCATGACGTCTGAGCATCCCGACCACGCCCACTTAAAAGGGAAATGCCCGAAAATTGAAAATAAGACACTTAAAGTGGTAAACACAAATTTTCTTGCCTCAGAACACAGAAAAACGCCTGAACTTACACCAACAGTTAAAAACAACTTGCACAACACCCTGAAAAAAGCAGTCTGCACCACCCAAAGTGAAGAGAATAAAAAGAATTCCGAAACAACAAAAGATGATTTGTTTTTCGAAGAATACTACTCAGACACAGCTGAGTCAGTCGGATATGCTTCTCACAGCATCAGCGACACGGTCGCAAAGTTCAACACGAATCAACTCGTGGTAGAAGAATCCAACCAGGATGATTTGTTTTTCGAAGAATACTACTCAGACACAGCTGAGTCAGTCGGATATGCTTCTCACAGCATCAGCGACACGGTCGCAAACTTCAACACGAATCAACTCGTGGTAGAAGAAGCCAACGAAGATGAAATGGCTATCAAAGAATACTACTTAGACATGGAGGAGTTATTTGGACATGCTGATCACAGCATCAGCGACACCGTTGCAAAGCTCAACACGACTCTACTCATGGTAGATGAATCCAACACCATGAGGCCATGGCAGCTCGTCGATACATTGGATGACAGCAATACCCAAGACGAAGACGACGCCACACAGAGAGCACAGGAAGACTCCACAGAGCGAGCGATGACAGGCTCCACAGTGCGAGTAATGAAAGACTCCAAAAGGGATGCAAGCAAACACTCCCTGGCGAACACCATGCATGAACAAGACCATGCAGGTAAACCCGCAGTATCTGAGCAACCGCAAGCAGACTATGACAGTCTACCAAGCTCACAGGAACAAGAAGAAGACAACGTACATCTCACCACTGACACCATGTATGCACAAGACCATGAAGGTCAACCCGCAGTATCTGAGCAACCACAAGCAGACTATGAAAGTCTAACAAGCTCACATGAACAAGAAGAAGACAATGCACCTCTACCCACTGCATGCGAAGACAGTGACAAGATGATCACACTCGACGTACAGGATCACAGCGAGACTGACAGTTCTCAGCTTGTCTGTACCGACGCACAGAGCGAGAACAGTAACAAGGTGATTGCACTCGACGTACAGGATCACAGCGAGACTGACAGTTCTCAGCTTGTCTGTACAGAAGCACAGAGTCGGGCCACCCAACAGTCCAGAGCGACGATGCCGAAAGAAAACATGCAGATTTTGACTCCAGAAGAGGAGCACCTGGAGTCCAGAGAGACCAAGCCAAAAGAAACCATGCAGATTCTGACTCCAGACGAGGAGCACCTGGAGTCCAGAGAGACCAAGCCAGAAGAAACCATGCAGATTTTGACTCCAGAAGAGGAGCACCTGGAGTCCAGTGAGATAACATCAACGGAAATCATGAAGATTTCAACTCCAGAAGCGGAGCACCAGGAGTCCACAGACACCACGTCAACTGAAATCATGCAGATTTCGACTCCAGAAGAGGAGCGCCAGGAGTCCACAGACATCACGTCAATTGTAATCATGGAGGTTTTGACTCCAGAAGAGGAGCGCCAAGAATCCAGAGACACCGCGTCAAATGAAATCGAGAAGAATTTGACTACGGAAGAGGAGCACCAAGAAAGCAAAGATGAGGAATCCAATTCTCCACAAATGATTGATGTCACCTGCACCGATGCAACATCAGATCATTCGCACCACTCTCGAGACGAAATGCTCAATGACTCAAATTATCCACTCGGGACACTCATAGAGTATAACAAAAAAAACAAAAGTCAAAAGAAACACAGCAAGAACAAAAGCAACAAAGATAGCGACAACACCAAAGACAGAAACGACAAAAACAGCAACACGAACGGCAACGAGAACAACAAAGTCTGGAACAACGACAGTGCCAACACCAAAGACGGAAACGACAAAAACAGCGACAAGTACGGCAACGAAAACAACAAAAACAGGAACGACAGAGACAACAGCAATAAAACAACGACTTGTACACAATGGTACTACTTGGCACATGACGGACAATGCCACAGCGCATGGCAAAACGATGACAAGACCACAAACATGTCATGGGATGACGACGAATCGCATAAACACACGTCTGCTCCAGAACGAGCAAGCACACCAGCATCCAAGGCGGATGAGACAATAAATCAACACCACAAGCACAGAAAAAAGTCCATGCCAGTCAACATCAGTGATGTGACCATGCAAACACCTCGGGATGATGCATTGGGTACTTAAAATAACAAGGAACACCAACAACATTCACAGCGGACTTGCAATATCAATATCACCACGTCATCAACAACAACAAAAAAAAAAGAAAAAAAAAGCTCTGAACAAATTCATCACGTTTGGACTCATAAATGTTTTATTGAGATTGGACATATAACTACATTGGCTTTGTACAGTATGCAATAGCACCATCACCTGTATAGATACGCATATCATAAGTAACTGTTTTCTATAATTTTTCTTTAATGATGTACAGAAACTATGTAAAGCGAAAAAGGGGGATGGGGTGATCGTAGATTTACTAGATACAAAACAACTGAGCAAACACCAGAGGGAGAGCTACAAATACACCGGGACAGGATGTACAATTTTCTTTAACGATGGACAGAAAATATGTTAAGAGAAAAAGGGGGATGTGGTGATCACAAGTTAACCAGATGCAACACAACTGAGCAACCACTAGAGGGAGCACGGGAGAGCCATATAAATAGATCAGGACAGGAAGTGAGGACACACTTCACTGAGGGCAGAACTTGGAGCAACACATATACAGAAGACACACTTCACAGCAGGCGGGCTGGTAAGCAGGACACACACACAGCAAGCAAAGCTGGTAGTTAGCACTGGAAGGTCGTTCTAGGTCGAGCTCTGGAAACTGAACGAACTCACAATAAAGCATCTTCTCCACACTTGAGACTACGAGCTTTATTAAGACACGAGGAACAACACAGGCAGGACCGGGACTGATGTCCTCGGGGGTGCATTTGCTATAGTGGTTGGGAGGGTTTAAACTAATATGGCAGGCGTATGGGAACCGATGCAAGGATTCAGCGGAGGAGGAGATAAGGACAAAAACAAAAGGCAGAAAGGGGAATAAGAAAAATGATAGGCAGATAAACCAAAAGGCAAATTCAAACAGGGCCACAATGAAAAATATTGGGAGTGGTTCGAGAAATATTGAAAAGACAAGCTTCAAGGCTTTGTGCCTTAACACGCAGGTCATTCGCAATGAAGTGGATGAACGAATGCACAAATAGACGTGAATGGGTATGACATAGACAGGATCACGCAGACATGGCTACAGGGTTACCAGGGATGGGAACTGAATGTCCAGGGGTACTCAGTATTTGGGAAAGACAGAGAAAAAGGAAAAGGCGGTGGTGTTGCATTGCTGGTTAAGGAGGAAATTAACACAATAGTGAGGGAAGTTATTGGGCTGGATTCTCCGACTTGAAGACTAAGTGCTCATGCTGGTGTGGGAACAGTGGCATTTTACGCCCTAAAAAAGGCGCAAAAGCTGCACCGATCCTCCGTCTGGTGGGGGCTAGCAGGCACGCTATAGAGAGTGTGGAGCGAAGGTTTATCAGACTGATTCCTGGGATGGCAGCACTGACATACAAGGAGAGATTAAATCAGTTAGGATTGTATTCACTGGAGTTCAGAAGAATGAAGGAGGATTTCATAGAAACCTATATAATTCTAACAGGACTGGACAAGGTAGATGCAGAAAGGATGTTCCCAATGGTGGATGTGTCCAGAACCAGGGGGCACAGTCTGAGAATATGGGGTAGACCAGTTAGGACAGAGTTGAGGAGAAAATTCTTCACCCAGAAAGTGGTGAGCTTGTGGAATTCGTTACCACAGGAAGTAGTTGAGCCAAAAACATTGCATAGTTTCAAGATGCAGTTAGATAAAGCACTTAAGGTGAAAGGGATCAAAGGATATGGGGGAAAGGAGGATTAGGGTATTGTGTTGGATGATCAGCCATGATCATGATGAATGGCGGAGCGGGCTTGAAGGGCCGAATGGACTTCTCCTGTTCCTATTTTTCTATGTTTCTAAGAAGATACAGAAAATCTGCCATTAATACTAGGGAACCAAGGGGCTTGTGAAAATAAGGAACTGATAGAAATTAGTTTTAATAAAGAGTCAATACTAATTAACTGGATTGAAAATTGATACATCCCCTGGACCAGATGTGCTGTATCCCCGAGTGTTGAAGGAGGTGGTTATATAGATAGTGGATGTATTGGTGATTATCTTTCGAAAATCTATAGACAGGAAACTTGGATTTATGAAGGGAAATCATGTTTGATAAATCTGTTTGTGCTTTTTGAGGAAAGCTTTTCAATAAAGTGTCTCACAGGAGGATAGTAAAGAAAATTGGAGCATTTGGGATTAGGCGTAATACACTGGTTTGAGAATTTGTTAACGGGCAATAAAAAAAAGAGCAGGAATAAATGGGCCATTTTCTAGATGGCAGGCTGTTACTACTGGGGTACCGTAAAGATCAGTGCTTGGGACACATTTGGTCATAATCAATATAAATGATTTGGATGTGAGAAGTAAATATATGGTGGGCTGCACGGTAGCACAGTGATTAGCACAGTTGCTTCACAGATCCAGGGTTCTAGGGTCGATTCCTGGCTTGGGTCACTGTCTGTGCGGAGTTTGCACGTTCTCCCCGTGTCTGAGTGGGTTTCCTCTGGGTGCTCCGGTTTCCTCCCACAGTCCAAAGACATGCAGGTTAGGTGGATTGGCCATGCTAAGTTGCCCTCAGCGTCCAAAAAAAGGTTAGGTGGGGTTACGGGGCTAGGGTGGAGGTGTAGGGATAGGGTGGAGCTTAGGTAGGGTGCTCTTTCCAAGGGCCGGTGCAGACTCGATGGGCCGAATGGCCTTCTTCTGCACTGTAAATTCTATGATTCTATAATATTTTGAAATTTGCTGATGGCACAAAACTAAGTGGGAGCATGATCTGAGAGGAGGATGCAAGAAGATTTCTTAGACAGGCTACGTGAATAGGCAAGAACATGGCAGATGGAAGATAATCTGAACAAGTGTGAAGTTATTCACTTTGGTGGAGAAGACTCTAAAGCAGAGTATTTATTAAATGGTGAGAGATTGGGATGTGTTGAGGTCCAAAGGGACCTAGTGTCCTTGTTCATGAGTCACCAAAAGTGAGCATGCAGGTGCAACAAGCTCGTTGTTAGGAAGGCAAGTGGTACATTGCCCCTCATTGCAAGGGGAGTTAAGAACAGGAGTAGAGATGTTTTGCTGCAATTGCAATATATCATTGGTGAGATCGCACCTAGAGTATTGTGTAAGGTTTAGTCTCCTCATCTCAGTAAGATATACTTGCTGTTGAAGTGTCTTTCCCAAGGCAGAGGCACCTGCATTTTTAAACGCACACAATCAAATGTTTGCGAGGCATCATGGGACTAAGCTAACTAGCTTGACTACATTCCTTGTAAAGACTGTCTCACACACTCACACAGACACACACAGAAAAGGTGCATTCAAAGGAAATGCTCCTAATCAGCAGATGCTCTAGTGGGATGCTGACAACAGTACCAGTGTGTAACAAAATTAAGACAAGGTGACCCGTGTATTCATGAGACCCCAGGACAGTCGATAATAGCGTCTGGAGACCATGAGTAAAACCCTGGTTGTCCATGAGATGATCACACCATTCCCAGCTGCCTCGTAATCAATTTAATTTGTTCAAAAATCAATGTATAATCATTGTGATTAGAGTGCCCGGCTGAGGAGGACCAACCAACTATTTGTAATTGTATAAATGATAATAATTTTCTTTGTTCAGGGGGAAGAGGTATCTGGATTTCCCAGTAGTCTACTTCCCGCCGGTGTAATACAATAAACTGATGTTTGGAGCAGACCCAAGTGTCGAGAGATTCTTTTAGATTAATTCCCGCTAACACCTGCCATAGAGAGAGTGCAATGGAGATTCACCAGATTATTCCCCAGGATGGTGAGACTGTTTTATAAGATGAGAGTGAGGAAACTGGGCCTGTGTTCTTTTGAAGAATGTGAGGTGATTTTATGGAAACGTCCGAATTTCTTACAGGCCTTGACACACTGGGAAACACACTGTAGATGCAGATCGGGGGCGCGATTCTTCCCACTGGCAGCGGGATTCTCCGTCCTGACAGCCGGCTAATGGGGTTTCCCATTGTGGGCATCCCCACGCCATCGGGAAATCTGTGGGTTTGAGTGTACTGCCAGTGGAACGGAGGATCCGGATGGAGAATCCAGCCCCGGATGTTTCCCCTGGGCGGAGAGTCTAAAAGTATTGGGCATAATCTCAGGATAATGGGCAGGCCATTTAGGACTGAAACGAGAAGGAATTTCTTCACCCAGAGGGTGATCAATCTTTGGAATTCTCTGTCCAAAAAGAATGTAGAAGTTCCATCACTGAGCCTGTTCAAGACAGAAATCAATAGATTTCTGGATACTAATGACATCGAGGGTTTGATAAAGAAAATGCCTTTGAGGCAGATGATCAGACATGATCTAACTGAATGATGGAGCAATGTTGACATGCCAAATGGCCTACCACTGCTCTGATGTTCCTATGTTCCTATGCCACACAAGTGCCAGGCAATGATCATCTCCAACAAGAGAGAATCTAATCATTCCCCTTGACATTCAATGGCATTACCATCGCTGAATCATCTATCAACATCCTGGGCATTACAATTGACAAGAAACCAAATTGGATTAGACGTAGAATTATTGTAGCTACAAGAGCAGGTCAGAGGCTGGGGATTCTGCAGTGAGAAACTCACTTCCTGACTTCCCAAAGCCTGTCCACTATCTATAGAGCACAAGTCAGGAGTGTGATGGAATACTCAACAATTGCCTGAATGAGTGCTGCTCCAATAAAACTCAAGAAGCTTGACACCACCCGGGATAAAGCAGCTCATTTGTTTGGCACCCCTTCCACCACCTTCAACATTCACTCCCACCACCACTGACACACAGTGGCAGCAGTGTGTACCAGATACTTTAGAGTGATAGAGTCATCGATGTTTACAGCATGGAAAACTTGGTGGACTGCAGCAACTTACCATGGTCCCTTAGACAGGACCTTCTAAACCCACAACCCTTTCCCCCTAGAAGGACAAAGGCAACAGACGCATCGGAGAACTCCTGGAAACTCCCTTCCAAACCTCACATCATCCTGACCTGGAACAAATCACCATTCCTTTACTGTGGATGTAACTACGCCACATAGACTGCAGCTGTTGAAGAAGGCTTATCATCAGCATTTTCTCGAGGGCCCTTTGGAATGAGGAATAACTGCTGGCCTAGCCAGTGATGCCCACATTGGAATGATCTGTCTGGACTGTACGCAGAACAATTCTTTTCACGACCTCGGTACACGTGACAATAAACAATCCAAATCCGAAAGGGTTGCGAGCAAGGGGGCACCGATTTAAGCTGATTGGCAAAAGAACCAACAACATCATGAGGAAAAGCCTCTGGAATGCACTGACTGGAGTATGGTGAAGGTAGATTCAATTATGGCTTTCAAAAGAGTATTGGATAAGCACCTAAACAGTAAAGAATTGCAGCACTATGGGGAAAGAGCAAGAGTATGGGCTTAGCTTTTTAAAAAAAATTTTGAGTACCCAATTCTTTTATCCAATGAAGGGGTAAATTTAGTGTTATGAGGGTGAGACCCAAGCAGACAATGTGCAAACTCCAAGGGGACAGTGACCCCGGGCCGACATTGAACCCGGGTCATCAGCACCGTGAGGCAGCAGTGCTAACCACTGCACCACCATGCTGCCCTGGAGTGCAGGATTAGCTGAGTTGAACTTGCAGAGAGTGGGAATGGACTTGACGAGCTGAATGGCCTCCTCCTTTTCTGTAACCATTCAATCATTCTATGATTTGTCCTGTGGCTTCTCCTGATCTCTACTGTGACCTCTATTTATTTCCCCTGCCATTCTGTAATCCAAGGGGAATACATCCCACCACTCCAATATCTAGGAGCAAGTGATCAGTGCAGAATCCTTGAGGTCAGGACAAAAGTAGTTCAGCACATGTCATGCCGTTGCCTATTAGCAACTTCTAATCATTCGCTTCTACAGTTACAAAGTGCTGGTGAGGGTTCTTTCCCGCTGCTGAATGTGTGTTCAACTGCATGAGGTTAAGAGAGAGTATTAGTGTTGTCCTGCAAAATGGCGGCGCTGGTGTCAGATCAGGAGGTGGTAATGCCTGGTGTGGCTGCCACAAGAACTATTCAGTCATGGATGCCATTTTGTAAGCAAAGCAACACTCACAGTGCCAAAGAAATAGACACTTAAGAGCCAAATTTCCTGCCGACTGTGTTACCTTCATTAGCCTTCTCTGCTATTTCTGTTAGTTAATATTTTGGTTCGAAGGAAAATTGCTCAAAGTACATAAATAGGGCACATTCATAGCAAATAATCTGGGGTTGGAATTTCTTCTCAGCAAAATTACCTTACATATGTTAAACGAGTGAATTCCACTGTAATTATAAATAATCCACAGCTCGCACTTAACCTTGAAGATTTAAAGCAGGGTTAAGTTTTCAGTTGTGTAATTTAGACACCATCATTCTGAGCATTTCAAGGAACTACTAATGCACAATCAATAACTTGAAAGTAAACTGGAGATGTCGAACACAAAAACAATGTTATTTAACTCGGGGTTTCTCCGAGGGAGCGTAAATTTAATTAGATAAATTTAATTAGCAGAGTCACCCTGTAGACTGAGCAAAGGCATTAAGTTTATAAATATTAATAAAGGCAAAGTAATTGCGAGGACAGAATGCTTACCTTTTGATCTGAAACTAATCGGAAAAAGGAACCAAGCTTTCATTCCTCCTATCTGTGGTGCGCATTTATTCAAGTAGCCTTCAAAGCACCAATCTCCACAGGCTGATTCCACATTGTCACTTGTGAATTGTGAAGCATTCACAGTTAGTTTCCTTTACTTTACTTTGCAATGAAACCCGTAATGCAATGCATGAATTCCAGCGTTTCACACAACTGATTTCAATTGATATGCATACCAATTTCAATATATCACCTCGAAAGCTGCTTTGAATTCTGAGCTTCACTTTGTTAAAGCTTCAGGAGAACAAATCAGAGATTACCTCAGTTTAATTTGATTTAATTTTCTAAGTTATTTATGAATCAGCAGGAAAAGAGGGGGGGGTCAAACTTTTCTTGGGCGGAACGGCCTGTGACCATCAATACCCCATTTGACACCATGCCCGATCCCACCTTCTGTTGAGGTTGATGGAAAACATTTGGCGAAGTTTAAAACCAGCTGTTAATTCACTATTGCCTGTCCAGTGCTACTGCACCACACATTTAACCCTCTGAATGTCCTCAAAATTGATTTATTTTCCACTCATGGCAAACGGTTGCCTACATTAAAGAGGCCCACGTTTGGTGCAATTAAAGGCCGGGTGTCACTTACCTGGAGCTTTTCGGTCTCTCGTCCACACCTGACCAATTCCACTACCCAGCCAGTTGGCGGAAGATGCTTTCAGGCAGCAGGAAGCCAGCATCAGGGTCACATGGAAACAGTCCCAGGTACTGAGGGTGATTTGGGACAAGGAGTGGTCCTAATCAGCTCATAGTCATGGCAGCGAAATACACACCATCATCACACCAATGTCACATAATGGGTGCAATCTAATGGCCTCGTCATCTGATCTAATGAGATCTTGTGAGGCATCACAATCTGGGACCTGCCCACAATGGGCAGGGTCCAGATTGGTATATTTAAGTGCGCAGTTAGGCACACTTAAATATGTTTGTGCCAGAATTACTCAAGGCAGCGCACCTAACAGCTACGCTTTGGAGACCTCGTGCAGGCGTTGTTTAGCACTAGTTTCCACAACCCCTTCTCGGCCTTTTGGCTAAGATCAGTGTCGCACACTTGATCAAGGGAAGCTGAGGATTTCGATGTCGATTGTGGATTGGAGAACACGAAGCGATTGAAGATTGAAGACATTGATGAAGAAACGTTTGTGCTCTGCTGCTATTGGTGGATCTTCATGCTGGTCTAAGCCTCTGGTTTAGGCCTAACGCCGGTACAGTTAAGATTCAACGTTTGAGCTATGGCTGCAGCTGCATCCCGACCACCAGGCTGGGGAGTGCGAAACACTGTCCGAGTTACAGTGAAGAAGTCGGAAGGGGAGTCACCTGTGGATCGAAATTTCTTCGTGAAGCGGGTGCTGCTCGAATGCTGCGGGTTTCAAGCAACAGACATCTTCTGCTTGCAAGACTTCCCCGATGATGCACCATCAATTGGACTCGAGTCGTGAAGAAGTTCCAAATAACATGCTTTAATGAACTAGTTGTGTGCCCGGCAGTCGACTTACAGAGAAAGGCCGACTGCCGGCTGCTACGTGTTCTTATACCCCGCCTCGTAGGAGGGCTACCGGCCTCTCGACCAATCGGTGAGCAGTCACATGACTAGCCTCAGCCAATTGGCAGAGAGACACATGACCTGCCTGAGCCAATGGGCAGCGAGTCCTCTGCACTAATGGCAGCACTACTCTGAGGTACCGTAAACCTCCTAGTCATACCACCACATTCACCCCTTGTGGGGAAAGAAGCCGGGGGGGGGAGAGAAGAGAGGCGGAAAAAGTGGGTGGGGGGGCCGTCGAACTGGTAGTATGACTAGAGAGAATGAGGTGTACCGAGATATCTGGTGGCTGCCCACTGGCCCGCGACGAATGTGCAAAAGAACAAGATAACCACACACAATGCACTTATGAACAACGAGGAACAAAGCAAAACCAAAAAAAACCGAAAAGGAACAAGCAACATTGTACAAGGGAACACTGAACAACACAAAGAGTCTGATAAGGTCCAGTGGAACATCAAATCGACTCGATCAGTCTGACGGGCACCTTCGATGTCCTGCTGGACCGTCGCAGCAGTGCCGGTGACGCCGGGTCGGTGGTCATCCGTGACTCCGGGAGCGGCGGTCGTGGTCCTGTGTCCATACCCCTGGTCGGTGCTAACAAAGCTCTGGCCGGGGGAGGGGGTTCCTGTGCGCTGGGTTGCGGAGGTGCTGGGGGTGCCGGGGGTGGTTGGGACTGGAGGGGGGGTGTTGGTGTGGGGGGTTGTGGCCGCACGCCGGCGGGTGCCAGGTCCCGAAGGGAGACCGTGTCCTGTCGTCCATCGGGATACTCCACGTACGTGTACTGCGGGTTCGCGTGGTGTAACTGGACATGTTCAACCAACGGGTCGGACATCTGCACCCACACATGCTTCCGGAGCAAGATGGGCCCGGGGGTGGCCAGCCAGGTCGGGAGCGGGGATCCTGAGGACGACTTCCTGGGGAAAACAAGAAGACGTTCATGAGGTGTTTGGTTCGTGGCAGTACAGAGGAGAGACCAAATCGAGTGGAGGGCATCTGAGAGGACCTCTTGCCAGTGGGAGATAGGGAGTTCTCTGGACCATAGGGCCAGTAGGACAATCTTCCAGACCGTACCGTTCTCCCGCTCGACCTGCCCGTTACCCCGGGGTTATAACTGGTCATCCTGCTAGAGGCGATGCCCCTGCTAAGCAGGAATTGACGCAGCTCATCACTCATGAAGGAGGACCCCCGGTCGCTGTGGATATACGAGGGGTAACCGAACAGGGAGAAAATGGAGAGGAGGGCCTTGATGACGGTTGTCGTGGTCATGTCGGGGCAGGGAATGGCAAAAGGGAAGCGGGAGTACTCGTCAATCACACTGAGAAAGTATATGTTGCAATTGTTGGAGGGGAGGGGACCCTTGAAGTCCATGCTGAGACGTTCAAAGGGTCGGGACGCCTTTACCAGATGCGCTTGCTCAGGGCGGTAAAAGTGCGGCTTGCACTCCGCGCAAATGTGGCAGTCCCTGGTCACAGTCCTGACCTCCTCGTTGGAGTAGGACAGGTTGCGGGTCTTAATGAAATGGTAGAAGCGGGTTACCCCTGGATGCCAGAGATCCGCATGGAGGGTGCGGAGAATGCCAATCTGCGCGCTGGCGCAGGTACCGCGGGACAGGGCATCAGGAAGCTTGTTGAGCTTCCCAGGACAATACAAGATATCGTAGTTGTACGTGGACAACTCGATCCGCCACCACAAGATCTTGTCGTTCTTGATCATGCCGCTCTGTGCATTATCAAACATAAAGGCCACTGACCGTTGGTCTGTGAGGAGGGTGAACCTCCTGCCGGCCAGATAGTGCCTCCAGTATCGCACAGCTTGGACTATGGCCTGTGCCTCCTTTTCCACCGAGGAATGGCGGAGTTCGGAAGCGTGGAGTGTCAGGGAGAAGAAGGCCACGGGTCTGCCCGCTTGGTTCAGGGTGGCCACCAGAGCTACATCGGACGCGTCACTCTCGACCTGGAATGGGAGGGACTCGTCGATAGCGCGCATCATGGCCTTTGCGATATCCGCTTTGATGCGGCTAAAGGCCTTGCGGGCCTCCATCGACAGGGGGAATGTGGCTGATTGGATGAGGGGACGGGCTTTGTTGGCGTAGTTCGGGACCCATTGGGCATAATAAGAAAAGAAGCCCAGACAGCGTTTGAGGGCTTTGAGGGAGTTGGGGAGGGGGAGCTCCATTAGGGGGCGCATGCGTTCGGGATCGGGGCCTATCACTCCGTTACGCACTACGTAGCCGAAGATGGCTAGAAGGTCGGTGATGAACACGCACTTATCCTTATTGTAGGTCAGGTTAAGGAGTTTTGCGGTACGGAGGAATTTGCGGAGGTTGTTGTCGTGGTCCTGCTGGTCACAGATGGTGACATTGTCGAGATACGGGAAGGTTGCCCGTAAACCGTATTGGTCAACCATTCGGTCCATCTCCTGTTGGAAGACCGAGACCCCATTAGTGACACCGAATGGAACCCTTTGAAAGTGGTAGAGGCGCCCATCCGCCTCAAACGCAGTGTACTTTCGGTCACTCAGCGGATGGGCAGCTGGTGATAGGCGGACTTAAGGTCCACCGTGGAGAAGACTTTGTACTTCGAGATCCTGTTAACCAGGTCGGAGATAAGGGGGAGAGGATAGGTGTCCAGCTGCGTAAACCTGTTGATGGCCTGACTGTAGTCAATGACCATCCGGTTTTTCTCCCCAGTCCTAACTACCAGCACTTGGGCTCGCCAGGGACTGTTGCTGGCCTCAATGACTCCTTCCTTCAGCAGCCTTTGGACCTCGGACCTGATGAAGGTCCGGTCCTGGGCACTGTATCATCTGCTCCTAGTGGCGACAGGTTTTCAATCCGGGGTGAGGTTCGCAAACAAGGAAGGGGGGTCCACTTTGAGGGACGCGAGGCTGCAGACAGTAAGGGGGGGAATAGAGCCGCCGAATTTGAACGTTAAGCTCTGCAGGTTGCACTGGAAGTCCAGTCCTAAAAGTGCCGCTGCGCAGAGACGGGGGAGGACGAGGAGTTTGTAATTTTTAAAAACCCTCCCCTAGACCGTGAGGTCCGCTACGCAGCACTCGGTAATTTGGACGGAGTGCGAACCTGAGGCCAGGGCGATTTTGTGCTTAAACGGGTAAACAGGAAGCGCGCAGCGTCTTACCGTGTCAGGGTGGACAAAACTCTCTGTGTTCCCGGAGTCTAGTAGGCAGCTCGTCTCGTGTCCATTGATGAAGGTTTGCGTAGTTGCCGTGGAGAGCGTGCGGGGCCGCGATTGGTCCAGCATCACTGCAGCGAGTCGTGGCAGGAGCTCTGAGTCGTCTTCTTCCATGGAGTATTCACTGGTGGGGTCCTCCATGCCGACCCAAGATGGCGGCGCTCGTCGACGGCACGTGGAGTCGGGGCCCCAAAATGGCGGCGCCTGGAGCACGCACGTGGCGACAGGGCCCCAAAATGGCGGTGTCCGTGGGTCACGTGTGGTGGCTGGGAGCAGGGGCAGGCAGGTCCGCAGGCCGCACGGGGCCCTGGGGGAGCGCGGGCAAGGGCGATCCGCGGTTGCTGCGTGGAACAGCAGCGACCGACTTTGATTGGCAGACCACGGAGTAGTGGCCCTTTTTGCCGCAGCTCTTGCAGACTGCGGAGCGGGCCGGACAGCGCGGGCGGGGGTGCTTGGCCTGGCCACAAAAATAACAGTGGGGCCCTGTGGGCTTATCGGGGCGTCCCGCAGCGCAGGCCTGGGGGGGGAGCCGGAATCGGCAGGGGTGAGGGGAGTTGCGTGCCATGCTGCCCAAGGGGCCGCCGTGCCAGCGGGGGCATATGCGCGGACTTTTCGGTCGGCAACCTCCAGGGAGGATGCGAGGGTCCGTGCCTCAATGAGGCTCAAAGTGTCCTTCTCTAGGAGCCGCTGGCGTATCTGAGAGGATTGCATGCCCGCGACAAAGGCATCCCTGATTAGCAGTTCAGTGTGCTCCACCGCAGTAACTTGCAGGCAGGCGCAATTTCTCCCCAGGACAATGAGGGCCCGATAGAATTCATCAAGGGACTCACCGGGGAATTGTTGCCTTGTTGCCAGGAGGTGCCGCGCGTAGACTTGGTTTACAGGCCTGAGAAAATGTCCTTTTAGAAGATCCATGGCTGCGTCATAGTCCTGTTCATCCTCTATCATCGAATAAACAGCGGTGCCCACGCACGAGTGGAGGATGTGCAGTTTCTGCTCCTTTGTGGGGTGGTTGTCTGTAGTGGTGAGGTAGCTGTTGAAGCACGCCAGCCAATGTTTAAAGGTTGCTGACGCGTTTGTAGCATGCGGGCTGATGCGGAGGCAGTCTGGTTTGATCCGTAGCTCCATTTCAAAATTCTAGTTCATTAAATTGATGCACCATCAATTGGACTCGAGTCGTGAAGAAGTTCCAAATAACATGCTTTAATGAACTAGTTGTGTGCCCGGCAGTCGACTTACAGAGAAAGGCCGACTGCCGGCTGCTACGTGTTCTTATACCCCGCCTCGTGGGAGGGGCTACCGGCCTCTCGGCCAATCGGCGAGCAGTCACATGACTAGCCTCAGCCAATTGGCAGAGAGACACATGACCTGCCTGAGCCAATGGGCAGCGAGTCCTCTGCACCAATGGCAGCACTACTCTGAGGTACCGTAAACCTCCTAGTCAAACCACCACACCCAACAATGGATATTTTGACGTCACCTTCAAGAGTGTTGCGGCTTGCATCAAGTTCTTGAACATGTTTAAAGAAAAAGGCAACCAGAGCCCCCTGTCTATCCTGACTGCGGAGCCTCTGTTCACTCTACCGTCGCAGAAAAACCGGATTGTTATACTGCACACGTACAACCCCCACATCCTTGTGTCTGATGTGCTTATGTTCCTCGCCAGGTACGTCGAGCTGAAAAGTGACAGCGTGCAACTGAAGGACACCTTTGGCATCTGGACAAGTGAGCACCAGGTCAAGGTGACCCTGAGAACAGACGGCGAAGGAACCATCCTGCATCCCCCCTCCAGTTTCGCCATTGGAGGGAATCGCGGCTACCTCTACTACGTGGGGCAGCCACGAGTATGTCGCACCTGTGGCAAAACGGGACATGTTGCCGACAATTACAATGTCACCTTCTGCAAAAACTGCAGACAGGAGGGACATATGACAAAGGACTGCAAGGAAGACAAGTGCTGCGACCTGTGTGGGGAGGCCGGCCATCTTTACAGGGCCTGCCCAAAACACGGGGCAACGTACGCACAAATCATCAGCGGCGGAGTCAAAAAGACAACCACAGAGGAGGTTCATGCACCCTCCATCGACAAAGGCACCACAGCACAGGATGCTGAAAATCAACAGAAGGGCCCTCAACAGAAAGTGAAGGCCCCAGCACAGCCTGACAACTCAACCCCTACCTCATCTGATGAGGAAGACTCAATGGAAGAGGATGGAACGAAGAATGAAGGGCGCTGGGAAACGCCGAACAGGGACAAACGAAAGAGGAAACAGAAAAATAAACCGAAGACACCCCTGATGGTGAATGGCAAAAAGCGGCAATTTCCAGCTAACGGCCTTAGTGCCGATACCTCCTCCGATGAGGAAGAACAAGCTAAGAATCGGCCTCAATTAAAGGCAAAGTACCAATGTGGAACAGGGTGCACAGACCCCCCAGACCACAGACAGGAAAGAAAATAAAACACGCCGAGAGCACCAACCCCTGGTAGATGGGAACAGCAATGTGACCAACAGCCACCAAATGCCGGATATTGAAAACAAGGTCACAGGCCAGCCCCAGAAACTAAGAAGCAGCAACAACCCAGGCGAAAACCGGCCTGCAACCCCAACACCCACTGACTGCCACGACGGACGCCAGGGCTACCCCCCCCCAATGCATATCCGACAAGTTCATGGGCCCAGTGCGGACCAGGACAGCTTTCTCAGCCCTGCCACTGTGCACCCTGTTCCACATTGGTACTTTGCCTTTAATTGAGGCCGATTCTTAGCTTGTTCTTCCTCATCGGAGGAGGTGTCGGCACTAAGGCCGCTAGCTGGAAATTGCCGCTTTTTGCCATTCACCATCAGGGGTGTCTTCGGTTTATTTTTCTGTTTCCTCTTTCGTTTGTCCCTGTTCGGCGTTTCCCAGCGCCCTTCAGTTTGTGACCACCACCGGCAGGCTGGGGAACATTCAACAGCTGGAACACCCAACTGCATGGACTCTGGACTCTGAGACTGGTAAATCTACTTTTTTAAAATGGGGTTTAAGATTGCCTCTATTAATGTGCAAAGCAAGGGCAGCACGGTGGCCTAGCGGTTAGCACAGCTGCCTCACGGCACTGAGGTCCCAGGTTCGATCCCGGCTCTGGGTCACTGTCCGTGTGGAGTTCGCACATTCTCCCCGTGCCTGCGTGGGTTTCGCCCCCACAACCCAAAAATGTGCAGAGTAGATGGATTGGCCACGCTGAATTGCCCCTTAATTGGAAAAAATAATTGGGTAATCTAAATTTTTAAATAAAAAAAAATGTTAAAAAAATTAATGTGCGAAGCATTAAAGATACTTTGCAGTGTGTAGCCACACTCGGCTACTTAGCAAACATAAAAGCCGACCTATTGTTCCTGCAGTAGTGCAGAATTCCGCACCTCAGCAACTACAGGCGCTGGTCAAGCTGGTGGACCCACGGGCCATCCATCTGGTCAGGAGGAAACGACTGTCGTTCCTCCGGCCTGGGTATTCTGCTACGGGGAGGCAACTTCACCATCCCCGACGTTAAGGAGGTGGTGGGCGAACGCCTCCTCGTAGCAAACGTCAAATACAAAAACGCCCCTCTCTGACTTATTAATGTGTACACCCCGGCCGTAAAGAGTGAGCGGCTGGCAGTCCTTCAGCAACTTCCACTGCTGTTGGCCACCTCCAAGCCGGTCATTCTGGGCGGTGACTTCAACTGCATCATCGATGCGGCTGGACGATCCGGCAGAGCCGACAGCAAACTAGACGCTACGTCCAGACTCCTGATGGAAACGGTAAAAGACGCCAAGCTGTTCGACATCTTCAGCAACCCTGCAGACGGAGCGCAGCGTAGATACACATGGTCACGGCCAGACGGGTCCGTCCGCTCCAGGATAGACTTCTTCTTTGTGTCCCGTGCATTCACGGTCAGGCCCACCGACGTTAAGCCGGTGTTCTTCTCTGACCACTGCCTCCTACTGGCCGACTGCCACCTGCAGGAAAACCAGGGGGAGGGCAGGGGGACATGGAAGCTGAATGTAAAATTGTTGACTACAGAGAACCTCGAGGAACTTAAAAGGGATTACAAAGGTTGGAGGACCGTGAAACCCCTCTTTGAGTCTCCACATCTCTGGTGGGAAGCAATCAAGGGGAACATCAAAAGGTTCTTCATCCTCAAGGGCATACAAAAGGTGAGAGAGAGACGAGGGGTCATGTCCAGGCTCCAGAAAAACATGCAGAATTTGCTCCAGCTGCAGTCGATGGGCGTTGATGTCAAGGAGGATCTCCAAGAGGTGAAGAGCCAACAAGCCTTGCTCTACACCTCGGAGGCCTCCAAGGTTATCTTCCGCTCCAGAGTCTGCTCCGTGGAGCAGGATGAAAAGTGCTCATGCTTCTTCTTCCAAAAGGTGCACAGAGAGACCTCTGTGATCAGCAGCCTGAAGGAAGAAGATGGCTCTGTAAAGTCATCGCAGTCTGACATCCTGAGGATCAGTAAATCCTTTTATGCCGGACTGTATGATCTGAAGCCAACAGATAGCACTGCTTCCCAGACCTTCCTGTCATCTATCACGGAGGTCTTGGGCGATAGCGAGCGGGAAAACCTGGACAAACCACTAACTCTGGACGAGCTGACAAAGGCCGTCAAGACCTTTGAGATGAGTAAAACTCCCGGAAGCGACGGCTTACCGGCTGAGTTGTCTTCGGCTCTGTGGGACTGGATGGGCCCAGACCTGCTGGAAGTGTACGAGAGTATGCTTCGGGATGGCAGCATGTCAGAATCCATGAGGAAAGGCATCATCACCCTCATCTACAAGCAGAAGGGGGAAAGGGAAGAAATTCGAAATTGACGAACCATTTCACTGTTGAATGTGGATTACAAAATTCTAGCCAAGGTCATCGCCAATCGGGTCAGGTCTGCTCTGGAGTCGGTGATCCACCCTGACCAGACCTGTGCTGTACCCGGCAAGAAGATCTCTGATAGCCTTGCGCTGCTCAGGGATACGATCGCCTACGTGCAGGACAGGAGGGTGGACACCTGCCTCATCAGCCTTGACCAGGAGAAAGCTTTTGACAGAATATTGCATGCCTACATGAGGATGTGCTCTCCAAAATGGGGTTTGGGGAGTGAATTCGCAATTGGATCAAACATCTTTACACAAACATCTATAGCGCAGTCTCAATCAATGGGTGGGAATCAGAAAAGTTCCAGATCAAATCTGGAGTCAGGCAGGGCTGCCCTCTCTCCTCGGCCCTGTTTGTGTGCTGCATAGAACCTTTTGCCGAGTCCATCAGGAAGGATCCGGGTATGAGAGGAGTGACGATCCCAGGCAGCGGAGGCGTGCAAGTCAAGGCCTCCCTGTACATGGACGACGTCGCCGTTTTCTGCTCGGATCCCACGTCTGTACGCAGGCTCTTGAATGCCTGCGACCAGTTTGAGCTGGCCTCGGGAGCCAAGGTTAACCGTGGCAAGAGCAAGGTCATTTTCTTTGGGAACTGGGCCGACCGGTCCTTTGTCCCCTTCACTGTCAGATCAGATTACCTGAAGATGCTAGGGATATGTTTTGGAGCGGCTGGGCCGTGCACCAAAAACTGGGAGGAGCGCATTGCCAAGGTAAAACAGAAACTGGGCTGGTGGGAGCAATGCTCCCTCTCCATTGCGGGCAAAACCCTGGTCACCAGGTGTGAGGTACTCTCGGTGTTACTGCACATAGCGCAGGTCTGGCCCATTACCCAACCCTATGCCGCAGCAGTCACCTGGGCCATCTTCAAATTCATCTGGAGATCCAAGATAGACCGTGTCCGAAGGGACACCATGTACAAATCTCTGGATAAAGGAGGGAGGAACATGCCCAACGTTGCCCTCATCCTGATGGCCACCTTTGTGTGCAGCTGCATCAAGCTGTGCGTGGACCCCCGGTATGCAAACACCAAGTGTCACTACATACTGAGGTTCTACCTGTCCCCGGTGTTACGAAGGATGGGCCTGGCCTCATTGCCGTGGAACGCTCCAAGTAGTTGGACCGTGCCGCACCACCTGTCCCTCGTGGAAACATTTTTGATGGAAAACACCTTTGACTACAAGGCAATGAAGCAGTGGGCAGCACGTAATATCCTCGAGGCCCTCAGGGAAAAGGAGACTGTGGAGGATGTTGGATGGTTCCCTGAGCAGACTGTCAGAGTCATCTGGCAGAACGCCTCATCACCAGAACTTACAAACAAGCACCAAGACCTAGCTTGGCTGGTGGTGAGAAGGGCCCTCCCTGTCAGATTTTTCATGTACACCCAAAGGCTCAGCACCATTGCACGCTGCCCTCGGAGTGACTGTAGGGGAAATGAGGCGGTCACCCACCTCCTTGTGGAATGTGCCTTTGCAAAGAAGGTCTGGAGAGAGATGCAGTGGTATTTGTCAAGGTTCATCCCGAGCAGCTCTGTGACACAGGACTCTGTGCTCTACGGACTGTCTCCAGGGGGACACACCGAGACGAACATCAACTGCTGCTGGAAGGTCATCAATTCGGTGAAAGACGCTCTTTGGTCTGCCCGAAACTTGCTGATCTTCCAGTGCAAAGAATTGTCCTCGACCGAGTGTTGCAGACTGGCACATTCCAAGGTCCAGGACTACGTGCTGAGGGACGCACTCAAGCTTGGGGCAGCTGCTGCCAAGGAGCAATGGGGACAGACCACTGTGTAAGGTCTTACCAGCAAATGTACACCGAGGAGTGGGTAACAGTGTAAAACCCCTCGGTCCGGGTCTTCAATGCTCCAATGTATAAAAGAAACATGACAATGTAAATATTTAAGAAAGAACTGTAACATAAAGAGGGATATCTGTGTAATGTCATCCCAATTGAATGGAAGAAAGACAAGTGAATGGGTAACTTTGATGGAAATGTACAGTCAAGACGATTTGAAATGTTCTGTAATGTTTATTAGAGATTTTATGAATAAAGTATATTTTTTGAAAAAAAAACTAGTTTCCACAAATGTGGACCAGGTGTACCGACATGTGGGGATCTCCCAGGCGATCGGGGGTCCCTGGAAGCTGGGCTCTTGGCAGGGTGATGCCCTGACATCCCTGGTGCCACCTTGACAGAGTGGCCCTGGCACCTGACAATGCCAGGGTGCCTAGGTGGCACTGCCAGGTTGGCTGGGCCAAGGTGCATAGGTGGCGTCTTGCTTGTTCCGGAGGTCGTGCCCGGGGTACCCCATTATGAGGTGGTGCCGGGGGGCACGATGAACCACTAATAAGTAAGTTGGGGAATTGAGGGGGAGGTCCGGAGGTTGCAGTGGGAGGGCCGAGAGATCAGGGCGCATTAAGCTGAACTCGATAGTACAGCAAATGGGTCTAAGTGCAGCCTCGACAGAGCATTCCTCACCGAGACCCAGCAATGAAGCAGAGCCCTGACAGGTCATTCTCAGCACCGCAAGCTCCTGGAAACACCCGACTAAATACACCCAAAACAGGAGTCTGCTTCATTTCTGTTAAATCATGCCCATCATGTCATTTGAACAGGTCGATTTTGGACGGCATGTTAGGCCCATATAAAAGCGGACTAGGGCGTTATTGCAAATGTTGAAATCTGGTGTTAGAATTCAGACCACGACACTATTTTTAATTGGTGTTGGCTGTTGCCAACCTGACACAGAACACTGGTTGCCAAGGAACACCAAGTGCAGAGGAAGACTAGAAAGGTAAGTGATTTAAAAAAATATATACTTATATATAATATATAATATATGTATATACATATTGTTTCCTGAGCAGGCATTCTGCTCTAAGTTTCACAAGAAATTTTTGAGCTTCTCTTTCCCTGGGCTTGCTCCTCCCCTCCGCTGATGCCAATCACAATCAGGACGTATTCACCTCCCGCTGGTCTGCAATTCTATCTTCCCTCCATAGTTGCCCTGACCTGTCCAGCAGTCTCAATAACTTCAGGCTGGTGATAATGTCCAGGAGTTAAAAAGGCCTGCACCTCATGTTGACGATTTAGGGCAAGCTTGGCAATTGCCTGGCAGTCCCCATTTAGACCACTTGCCCTACGTTAAAATCAGGGCTTTGATCATTGGGTTTAAGGATGACTATAACACAGTAGAGCATGTATCAATATCCATAATGTTCATTTACCTTTGAATTCCAAGACAGTCCCTGGTTTTATTTTGCCAAAATCTCATGAATGCAGTGAAATCAAAAGAAAGTGATGATAATAATGATACTTTAAAATATTCAGATGCCTGCAGATAAATGATCTTCAACGTATGTATCTGTTTTGATTTGGAAACCATTAGGCTGAATGTGAGAAGCTCTTTCCTTGAAAAGACAGCTGTTCGAATGTAAACGATCAAGTGAATCTACATATCATTTTCTTTGGATAAATGACACTATGAATATATAACTTGTGCAGAGTTTCATGTCGCTGTCACAATTCATTGCAGCCTGAGAGATCAAATCATTCATGGCTTTCATAGAAAATATTTGCCCTGATGAGCAATTCCAATATCTGCTTTTCAGGCAGAAAGTGGGTGTTGCTTCAATAGACAGATAACAGAAAGGTCTGCAGTGATGTGCTTATCACAGCATTTCCCACTCTTCCAGAAGCCAGGACGCGTGGATAATGGAGTGGTTGAACTCTGTTACACTTTGTGCTTAATGGACAAAGTATTCTGGCTAGATATGTTTCCCTGCAAATTATATCAACAACACTTCCTTGTCTTATGACTTTTTTTTCAGCAAGGTACCTTCTTTTCTGAAGTGGTAGTTTTGATAATTTAAAAACTTATCGAGTTGTATGAGATGTATGATTAGGGTCATGAGATGGGGTTACGGGGATAGGACGGGGGAGGGGCCTGGGTTGCGGTACTCTTTCAGAGGGTCGGCGTAGACTCGATGGGCCGAATGGCCTCCTCCTGCATTTGGGACTCTGTAATTTTATGATCTTGAACAGAAGAACAGTTAATGCATCAATATTTCAATAGGTCAATAAGGATTTTATGATGATCCTTATGGACAGCTAGGGTGTCGCTAAATGTGTTTTTGTTTATTATTGGCATGTTATTTATTTTTGCATAGTAAGAGCCGCCAGAGACCCTTTGAGAAAGAGAGAGCTGGCCGGGTGGTAATTTAACCCGAGGGTCACCACACCTCAGGCAAGAGACGGAGTTGAGAAGACAGGGCCTTCATGGTAACCCCAGCCAGTGCAGGAATTGAACCTGTGCTGTTGGCACCACTCTGCATCGCAAACCAGCCTTCCCAGCCAACTGACTTCCCAGTCCTTCCCAGTTCATAGTTTCATATTGAAAATTAAACCGAATGCTGTTTTTTTTATTTAATTGTATTGAGGTAGCCGTACATCCATTGTCTCAAGTATCTCCCTGCCATTTTCTTTCCATGATTCCTGTGGTGCAAACAACAGAAACTTTACACATCCAGCCCACAATTTTGCTCTGCATAAAAACTGGCTGAAGTTCCCCATCTCCAGCCCTTGGGGGAAACTCAACTACCATTAGTTCAGTTTCTTTTTTTTTTTGTTTGATTTTACTGTGCTTTCTTTCTTTTGACCTTTCGACATGTATTTCCCTCCAGTTTTTATTTGATCCTGTCTGTGATGAACTCTACACCTTGTGGGCTCGATTCTCCGTCGACCGACACCAGAATCGGGAAACCCGATTGGGCGGAGAATTGGTTCTGACCCCGAATCATGGTGGCCGCCGATTTCACAATTTGCAATTCTCCATCACCTCGATAGCGGCGTCAATGCGTTCTGGAACACCCGTACAGTAAACGCCATTGGCATATCGTTAGCGGGCCTGGTATTCTCCGGGCCTCCATGATTCATGAGTTTAGGAGGAACTACGTCACCCTGAATCTATGGAATTTCCTGCCCAGTGAAGCAGTTGAGGCTCCTTTATTAAATGTTTTCAAGATAAAGATAGATTGTTTTTTTGAAGAATAAAGGAATAAAGGGTTATGGTACACATCACCAAAATTCTGTCCTGGTCCACCCACCCACGTTGACGCTACCACCAAGAAAGCACAACAGCGCCTATACTTTCTCAGGAAACTAAGGAAATTCGGCATGTCCACAAACTCTTACCAACTTTTACAGATGCACCATGGAAAGCATCCTATCTGGCTGCATCACAGCCTGGTATGGCAACTGCTCGGCCCAAGACCACAGGAAACTTCAGAGAGTCGTGAACACAGCCCAGTCTATCACACGAACCTGCCTCCCATCCATTGACTCTATCATGACCTCCTGCTGCCCGGGGAAAGCAGGCAGCAGAATCAAAGACCCCTCCCACCCGGCTTACTCACTCTTCCAACTTCTTCCATCGGGCAGGAGATACAAAAGTCTGAGAACACACACGAACAGACTCAAAAGCAGCTTCTTCCCCGCTGTTACAGGACTCCTAAACAACCCTCTTATGGACTGACCTCATTAACACTCCACCCCTGTATGCTTCACCCGATGCCGGTGTCTATATAGTTACATTGTGTACCTTGTGTTGCCATATTATGTATTTTATTTTATTTTATTTTCATGTACTTAGTGATCTGTTGAGCGGCCTGCAGAAAAATACTTTTCACTGTACCTCGGTACATGTGACAATAAACAATTCCAGTCCAATCCTACCAAGCACGTCTTTTAGGACTTGTGGGAGGAAACCGGAGCACCCGGATGAAACCCACGCAGACTCGGGGAGAGTGTGCAGACTCTGCCCAGACAGTGACCCAAGCCGAGAATCGAACCCGGGTCCCTGGCGCTCTGAAGCAACAGTGCTAACCATTGTCCTACCGTTTTCTTTGTAAGTATGCTGTTAAACTTACGCTATAGTGGCCCTGCACCATTACTTCTTCATACATGCCTAATCTTCTCTCCTGTTTACAACTGTGTTACTAACCTACTGCGTGGTCCATTGCCTTTTTACTCAATTAAAAGAACTACCATAGGATTAGCTTAATTTATTTAGCATCATTAATCAAAACGCACTGATATCAGAATTATTTGGTTGACTTGGCTCCCGAGGGTTTATCTTGTAGAAAACCTTTAGTCAAATGCAAAAAAACAAATTAACTTGCTCCGAGTAAGGACACGTGGGTGTAGGGCATGTTTCAAAGTGCTTTATGGAAACCTGCAAGCTTGATTAGCAAGGATTTGCATCTGAATATATGTTTCACAATAAGCGTCAGGCATTGATCACAATATTGTCTGCCTTGTGTCTGTAAGTTATTATGGAAAGAATTGTCTTTGATAATTAAAGTGTAATTTTTAACTGAACTCTCGTCAGCATCCAATACTGTAACCATTCACCAAGTGAAATGAAAATGAAAATCGCTTATTGTCACGAGTAGGCTTCAATGAAGTTACTGTGAAAAGCCCCTAGTCGCCACATTCCGGCGCCTGTTCGGGGAGGCTGGTACGGGAATTGAACCGTGCTGCTGGCCTGCCTTGGTCTACTTTAAAAGCCAGCGATTTAGCCCAGTGTGCTAAACCAGTGTGCTAAGTCAGCCAACATCTGGAGAGAGAATGGATAAGTTTCATATTTCAAGTATGGGCTCTTTGTCCAAAGTAGAAAACATTTTAGATGAGCATTCAAAGACGATTAGAACAAAGAAAAGGGAATGGGGCATTTCCACAGAACACTGAAGAAGGTTAAGTGGCTGGAACGGTAGCTACATGAGACATAATAAGGGCAGCATGTTGGCGCAGTGGTTAGCGTTGCCGCCTCACAGCGCCGAGGACCTGGGTTCAGTCCTGGCCCTTGGTCACTGTCCGTGTGGAGTTTGCAGATTCTCCCCATGCCTGCGTGGGTCTCACCTCCACAACCCAAAGATGTGTCTGGTAGGTGGATTGGCCACGCTGAATTGCCCCTTAATTGGAAAAAAAAGAGTTGGGCACTTTAAAATAAAAAAATAATGAGACAAATTAAAAGCCAAGGTTTTCCATGCCTGTCAGCGAGGACGGAATCGGTGGGGGGGAGTGGAAAAATATGGGGAGAGATCCAAAGTCGCTTTTCACATTGACGAGAATGTAGGATGCAATCGCCCCCCCTTCTCCCTGTTAATAGTGGGTCACGATTGGAGAGTTGGGCAGAGAAATGGCAGATGGAGTTCAATCCAGACAAATGCGAGGTGATGCATTTTGGAAGACCTAATTCAAGAGCAGACTATACGGTCAATGGGAGAGTCCTGGGGAAAATTGATGTACAGAGAGATCTAGGAGTTCAGGTCTATTGTACCCTGAAGGTGGCAACGCAGATCGATAGAGTGGTCAAGAAGGCATACAGCATGCTTGCCTTCATTGGATGGGGTATTGAGTACAAGAGTTGGCAGGTCATGTTGCAGTTGTATAGGACTTTGGTTAAGCCACATTTTGAATACTGCGTGCAGTTCTGGTCGCCACATTACCAGAAGGATGTGGATGCTTTAGAGAGGGTGCAGAGGAGGTTCACCAGGATGTTGCCTGGGATGGAGGGTGCTAGCTATGAAGAAAGGTTGAGTAGATTAGGATTGTTTTCGTTGGAAAGACGGAGGTTGAGGGGGGACCTGATTGCGGTCTACAAAATTATGAGAGGTATGGGCAGGGTAGATAGCAACAAGCTTTTTTCAAGAGTGGGGGTGTCAATTACAAGGGGTCACAATTTCAAGGTGAGAGGGGGGAAGTTTAAGGGAGATGTGCGTGGAACATTTTTTATGTGGAGGGTGGTGGGTGCCTGGAACGCTCTGCCAGCCGAGGTGGTAGAGGCGGGCACGATAGCATCATTTAAGATGCATATAGACAAATCTATGAATGGGCGGGGAACAGAGGGAAGTAGATCCTTGGAAAATAGGCGACAGGTTTAGATAAAGGATCTGGATCGGCGCAGGCTGGGAGGGCCGAAGAGCCTGTTCCTGTGCTGTAATTTTCTTTGTTCTTTGTTCTTTTGTTCTGTCATTGAAGTCAATAATTTAATTTGAATACATTTGCATATCATTATTGTATCCAAACGCTGGAATTATGCTCCACCCCATTGCCTGGCTAGACAAGCAAACAATATCCCCTTAGAAAGTTGGCAATGCAGTGCGTGCAGGGAATGCTCCTAATCCTTGGCTGCATACTGAGGTGCATAATGACAAGTGCCCCCAGAGACCAGGTTGAGCACAAAGCCTTGGAATGAAGATTTAGACAATGCCTGCATCTGAGATGAAAGCTTAGGATGCAGTAGAGTAGCCAAAACTGTGGCCACTCAGTCATGTGGTGTCGGGCAAGGGTGATGTGGGGTCTTGCCAAAACAGCATGTGACTTAAGGAGTGGGTATCAATGTGATGCCCAGGGCATGAGACAGCGGGCTCTGAGAGGTAACTTCAGATGATGAATTGGCAAGTGTTGTCCATGGAGACAAATGCTCACATAACTGTTGTTAAGAGTTGAGGAAAATTAAGATTAAAATGAAATGGGATAAAATAAAGAAAGGGGATTGATAAGTGCAGCTGTAGGAAGAGGTGTTTTGATATGTGAATTAGCATACTAGTGGGAAAAACAAGTGTTTACCTTTGTGACTAGGGGGAAAATATGGTGTAGAAGTAGTAACTTCAAAGTGGAGACAGTCACATTGGCGAGATCGTGGCCCATATTTAACAGCACTTAATGCCGGAAATGAGTCCCCATGGGCTTCTCACCATGACTGGCTATCTCACTATTTTATTTGCCAGACTTGCGCCTCAATGTCTCACTGCCATCAAGGGTGGGGTGTATTTAAATGCCCCTCACCAGTCACTCCCAGTCAACACACAAGCTTGGCAGCGCACAGACCTGCTACTCGCTTTGGTGATGCCGACCTGGCCAGGTCTCACGCCATAAACCCACTCAACCGTTTGTGCACTAAGGGGAAATTTAGCATGGTAAATCCACAAGACCGTAAGACATAGGAGCAGAGTTAGGCTACTCGGCTCATCGAGTCTGTTCGACCATTCAATCATGGCTGATATTTTCTCATCCCCATTCTCCTGCCTTCTCCCAATAACCCGTGATCCCCTTATTAATCAAGAACCTATCTATCTCTGTCTTAAAGACACTCAGTGATTTGGCCTCCACAGCCTTGTGCAGCAAAGAGTTCCACAGATTCACCACAATCTAGCTGAACAAATTCCTCCTCATCTCTGTTTTAAAGGATCGTCCCTTTATCTGAGATGTTTTCCTCTAGTAATAGTTTTTCCAACAAGTGGAAACATCCTCTACACTATCACTCTATCCAGGCCTCGCAATATCCTGTAAGTTTCAATAAGATCCCCCCTCATCCTTCTAAACTCCAACGAGTACAGACCCAGAGTCCTCAACCGTTCCTTATGTGACAATTTCTTCATTCCAGGGATCACTCTTGTGACCTCCTCTGGACCCTTTCCAGGGCCAGCACATCCTTCCATTGATATGGGGCCCAAAACTGCTCACAATACTCCAGATGGGATCTGACCAGAATTCTGGATTTGGTGATGTGTAATGAGGCAGACTTGATTTGGGATCTTAAGGTGAGAGAGCAGTGACCACAATATGATAGAATTTACCCTGCAGTTTGAGAGGGAGAAGCTGGAGTCAGATGTAACAGTATTACAATTAAGTAAAGGCAACTACAAAGACATGAGGGAGGAGCTGGCAAGAGCTGATAGAAAAGGAGCCTAGCAGGGAAGACAATGGAACAGCAATGGCAGGAGTTTTTTGGGGTTATTTGGGAGGCACAACAGAAATTCATCCCAAGGAGAGGAAACATGCAGAGGGCAGGACAAGACATCCATGGTTTATGAAGGAAGTCAAGGACAGAATAAAAGCAAAAGAAAAAGCATGCAAAGTGGCAAGAATTAGTGGGAAGCTTGAGGATTGGAAATCATTTAAAAGCGAGAAGAAAATGACAACTAAAAAAGCAACAAGGAGAGAGAAGATGAAATATGAAGAAGATAGGAAGAGTTTCTTTCAATATATAAAAGGTAAGAGAGAGGCGAAAATAGACATTGGACCACTGGAAAACATGGCTGGAGAAGTAATAATCGGAAACAAAGAAATGGCAGACGAACTGAACAGCTACTTTGCATCAGTCTTCATGATGGATGACACCAGTGGGATGCCAGAGCTCCAGGAGAATCAGGGGGCAGAGGTGAGTGCAGTGACCATTACTAAGGAGAAGGTTCTGGGGAAACTGAAAGATCTGAAGGTGGATAAGTCAGCTGGACCGGATGGTCTACACCCCAGCGTCTGAAAATAAATAGCTGAGGAAACTGTGGAGGCATTAGTGATGATCTTTCACGAATCACTGGAGGCAGAAAGGGTCCAAGAGGACTGGAAAGTGGCTAATATAACACCCCTGTTTAAGAAGGGAGGGAGGCAGAGGACGGGAAATTATAGGCTGGTTAGCCTGACTTTTGTCATTGGTAAGGTGAGATTGCGAAGTACTTGTAAGTGCATGGTAAAATAGGACTGAGTCAGCACGGCTTTGTCGAAGGGAGGTTATGTCTGACAAATCTGTTAGAGTTCTTTGAGGAGGTAACAAGGAAGTAAGAGAAAGGAGAACCAGTGGACGTGATTTATTTAGATTTCCAGAAGGCCTTTGACAAGGTGCCACATAGAAGACTTAAATAAGTTAAGAGCCAATGGTGTTAAGGGTAAGATCCTGGTATGGATAAAGAATTGGCTGACTGGCAGAAGGCAGAGAGTGGGGATAAAGGGGTCTTTTTCAGATGGCAGCCAGTGACTAGTGGTGTGCCTCAGGGCTCTGTGCTGGGACCACAACTTTTTACAATATACATCAATGATCTGGAAGAAGGAACTGAAGGCACTGTTGCTAAGTTTGCAGATGATGCAAAGATCTGTAGAGGTACAAGTAGTATTGAGGAAGCAAGGGGGCTGCAGTAGGATTTGGACAAGCTAGGAGCGTGGGCAATGAATAGGCATATGGAGTACAATGTGGAAAAGTGTGAGGTTATGCACTTTGGAAGGAGGAATTTAGGCATAGACTATTTTCTAAATGGGGAAATGCTCAGGAAATCAGAAGCACAAAGGGACTTGGCAGTCCTTGTGCACGATTTTCTTAAGGTTAACATGCAGGTTCAGTCGGCAGTTAAGAAGGCAAATGCAATGTTAGTATTCATGTCAAGAGGGCTAGAATGCAAGACCAGGGATGTACTTCTGAGGCTGTTAAGGCTCTGGTCAGATCCCATTTGGAGTCTCTTTCACTTCCCCAGAAGCGCATATCTGTGCCACTTACTTTAGAGTCTCCTATAACTATTGTTCCCCTGCATTTTGCCCTCCCCTGCTGAGCAACAAAGCCAGTCGTGGTGCCACTGTTCTGGCTGCTGTTGTTTTCCACTGATAGTCTATCCCCCCACCCCCCAACAGTATCCAAAATGGCATACCTGTTAGAGAGGGGGACAGCCACAGAGGATTCCTGCACTGACTGCCTACCCTTTCTAGCGGTCACCCATCTGTCTGCCTGCACTTTGGGTGTGACCACATCTCTATAACTGCTATCCATGATGCTTTCTGCCACCTGCATGCTCCGAAGTGCATCCAACTGCTGTTCCAACCGAACCATGCGGTTTGTGAGGAGCTGCCATTGGTTACACTTGCTGCAGATGTAGTCAACCGGAACTCAGGTTTAGTTACTCCACTATCTAGTTAATCAATTAGATTTAGTTACTTTCTCAAAAAAAAATTTTTCAAATTTAACAGATTTCCTACCAGCCAATCAGTTCACAGCTTTACTGTGATTTCAATTCAGTTTTCCCCCACAATTTGACAAGGTATTTGTATCACTTACCTTCCCAGGATGCACTCTGGATCTCTCCCTGCAGATTAACAATTACAAGGCCGGAAGAAGAAAAAGCATCTCCTCCCACTCTGCACAAATGACCTCACTGCTCCAAATTATCACGTTTCAACCTCACTCTAGCTGTCTCCCTCATTCAGGATGTCTCGACTTCATCTAACCTGCACATTTATAGATTGTGGGAGAAAACCAGAGCATCAAGACGAAGCACACACAGACACAGGGAGAACATGCAAACTCCATAGTCACCCAAGGCTGGAATTGAACTGGGGTCCCTGGATCTGTGAGTCAGCAGTGCTAACCATTGTGCCACCATGCCGCCCCGGCATCTCTCCTGGCGTCAGTTCCACCTGCCACCTCTCAAATTCCCAAATCCCCCCATCACCTACAAATCACTGGCTGACACCTTGCACCCTCCCCACATCCGATCTTCATCTTTGTTCTTCAGCACCCCTTAGCACCCACTAGCATAACCCCTTCAGTCCAGGTGTGGTGCCCACACATGCCACCTGCTACAGATTCCCCTCACCCAACAAGCGTGAGGCCCACAATGCAGCAAAAGATCAAAAAGAGAGAGGATCACTGAGTGGGCACTTGGCAGAATGGGAGATCGGGGGAGTACTATCTGTAGCTGGAGGGAGTGGAAGTGTCAAATGTTCAATATTAAAATATGTAACACCTGATACACGGGACGTCGCAGTCATGTAAATCTCCACAACAGCTGTTGTGCTTGGTGTTCGTGTTCGATGTCTGGCATTGTAGCACAGTGGTTAGCACAGTTGCTTCACAGCTCCAGGGTACCAGGTGCGATTCCTGGCTTGGATCACTCTCTGTGCGGAGTCTGCACGTTCTCCCCGTGACTGCGTGGATTTCCTCTGTGTGCTCCGGTTTCCTCCCACAATCTATAACTGTGCAGGTTAAATGAAGTCCAAAGCTGAGCAGGTTAGGTGGTTTGGCCATGATAAATTGTCCTTAGTGTCCAAAAGAAAAGTTAGGTAGGGTTACTGGGTTACGGGGATAGGGTGGAGGTGTGGGCCTAAGTAGTGTGCTGTTGCCAAAGGCTGGTGCAGACTCGATGGGCCGAATGGCCTCCTTCTGCACTGTAAATTCTATGATCGCTACTAAATGATTTGACTTGTCCAAACCAGGATCTTTGTTGAATCACACGTGGTAAGATAATGATCTGTTACAGTCCAAGTTATCGTGGAGTTTCTTTGTACTCCTTTGAGACTACACCTAGCATGACGTCCACTTGTACGTCGTACAACTATCTGCCTGTGGCCGGATATGCCCCACTTACATTGGGAGTCCCTTGTCACATGACCACTGTCTTGAGACTGCATGATGTGTCTGTACCACCACCTACTGGTTGGAGTTTCCACACCATCCATCTATGATATTGCTCACAGGCACATCACCGCATCCCCCTTCCTCGGAAAACATTAAGGTTTGTTTACACCCAACATTAATCTTTTAACTTTAACTTTCATAATATGTCTAATAATGTGACTAAGTTTAACTAGGATGTCTATAAACATGATATGCCTAGCCAGAGTCTGTCTTTTTAGCACAGGTCATTGTACCTCCCTCTCGGGATCATCCCTGTGATCATTCGGTCTGTTGCCAGCCTCTTTGAAGACTGGTTTATGTGCTTCTTCTCCTCTTTGTTCCGTGCCTTTGGAATGCCCATGTCCATGATTGCCACACGTGGGTCACCAGCCTCTTTCTTTTGCGCTTCCTGCCACGACGCTGTTTGCTGTTTCTCTTTGTTTCTGTTTCTGGTTTGTTAGTGGGATGAGCTAGCTCTCCCAGTCTTCTCCTCTTCCTTCTCTTTGTTCTGAGAATGCAATGATGCAGTTTTTTGAGTTTGTGTTTAGGCTTGGCAGCCTCTGGTTCAGTGGTGGTCTTCATCCTGTGCTCGGAGGTCTGCGGGGTTTCAGGTTGACCCTGAGGGGCTATGCATCATCATTGGTCTGTGTGACCATGCCCACGTCTGCGGCCTCCATGGAATCTGGAGCACCTTAATTTCTGGTGCCTGGGTGGAGATTGGCACAGTGCAACAGATGCCACCCCCTCTTGGTTCACTCGAGCATCATTCAACCGTTCTTCTTCACTAACGATTACAATGCTCTCTGGTCGTGATGATTCAGACGTTGGGATACCTTGGTCAAATTCAAGAAAGTATGTGTGATCCGTTGAGCTGAATAGCGAGATTGTCATCAGCTCCTCCTCTGGATCACTCTCAGAGTCGCCAATCACTTCAACTTCCAAGTTTCTGCCATCATAGTCATCATCGATGTCTTCCCATTCATCGTCCGTGTCCCCAAGGATCTCCACTGTTTCAGTCCTAGAGTCATCAAACTCTACAACATCAGAGTTACTGTCATCGTCTGGATCATCAACGTCTTCCCACTCATCCTCGGTGTTCTTGAGGATCTAGGAATCGACTACAGAAATTGTTTCAAAGACCTAGAACGAGTCACCATGTCCCTCTGGAGCCAGTTTATCTAATATTGGAATGTTTTCTTCTGTATCTAGCTTGGTCAGTGGCTGCCCCCCTATGGTATCAGCAACTTCGATTGCAGCTTCTATTTTTGAGTGCACCATCTCCGAGCTCCCGCTCTTCTCAGTGTCCAACGCGGTCTGTCAAAGCCACCGGAGTAGCGCTTCTTCAGCCTATTTGCTGAGCCCGTCTTTGCTCCTGCAAAAAATACCCACAAGTAGTTCATACTGGTCTTCATCTGTCTCACCTTACACGCCATCACTTTCTGCATCACATCGAAATCTTCAAACATATATTCGTGGTAGTCATCATCGGATTCAACATCGTCTGCAATGATTTCCCCAGTAAAATACACCATTGAATGCGGAATTATGTGTTCAGGTGGTAGGCCGCCAAGTTCAAAGTCAGTTTGGCCGCCGAACCTTGGCTTAATATTCCACGCTGTGGAACTTCAGGAGGACTGAAGAAATTAAGGAACGATTCATTTGGTGCAATATTCGTGCTTGTTCTGCGAGAGCTTCGACCTTTGTGCTTCGGTTCTGTTTTAGTTGCTTTCTTCGTTACATCTTTGCCCTCCCTCCAGTCGAACATACAGCCTGTTCACCGTATGATTTCAGGTTCATCAAAGAATGATTTAAGCGCCGCAAATCCAACTGATATACATTAGTGATCACCTCATTTGTGGAAAAACTCATTGGGCTCGAACTTTTCTCATACTCCATTTAACATTCACATCTTGTTGCTGCTTTAATACGGGCTCGTCATTCTCCTGTATCATGACAATGAGCACCTCCACGTCCTTGAAAACTGTTGACTAGAATTGTGGTTTACTCGCTGGCTGTTCCGTCTCCTCATCTGATTCCTCGTCCTCTCCCAGGATTTCTTCTGAATCCTCGTCAACTGGTAAAATTTAATATTTTGTAGGGATCTGTAGTATTCAGCTGGCCAGCCGCCTTCTGGGACACACAGTCATTCAACTAAATTCAGGAAATCGCATGAATCTGGTCCTATGATAGAATCAATGTCCATGTCTACAAATGAAACAGTAACGTGTACCTCAAATTGTCCATGGGCAGATCAAGTTTGCAGACACCAAAGGTTTCCATTGTTCTTCCGAAGTACACTGGCAGCCTTGGTCGATTAGCGACTTTCAGCTCCGTGTTCAGCTTTTGCAGAGCAGAGCGACTGATGAGGTTGGGTCTCTTTATCGTGTTGAAGTTGCATCAAAGTAATGTGTTATTCAGGAATACCATGGATTTCCAACTGGTTTTAATGGTCACCTGGGCAGACTGTGCAAACTCCACATGGACAGTGGAGCTGGATTCAAACCCGGGTCCTCGGCGGCATGAGGTAGCAGTGCCAACAACTGCGCCACTGTGCCGCCTTTCGTGGTAGGGTTTTCCAATTTTTAAATGATTTTTTAATCAAGATGGGGAACAAAATTAATTTTCACTTGAATGAAATGAATGAATGAAATGAAAATTGCTTATTGTCACGAGTATGCTTCAATGAAATTACTGTGAAAAGCCCCTAGTCGCCACATTCAGCACCTGTTCAGAGAGGCTGGTACGGGAATTGAACCGTGCTGCTGGCCTGCCTTGGTCTGCTTTAAAAGCCAAAGATTTAGCCCAGTGTGCTAAGCCAGCCCCAGGTTCCTGTGAAAATATATTGCAGTGACACAAACCTCAAGTGGTGAAGTCTGTTGCAGATTAATTACGATTGCATCATAAAATTAACTTTCCACAACCATTTTCAATTATACCGCACCATTAACATATAGAGAAACATCCCAAAAGCACTTCCTAAATAGACCTAAGGAGGTTGATTGCAATCCAGGAGTGGAGATATCACAAGGTTAACTTCCACCTTGTGTGGCCATCTCACTCAGTGCAGCACCTACCCAACCATTGTAGAACCCAACTAGCTTTCATCCTATTGATGACCACGCAGTTATGATGAAAATTACTTTCAGGGATAACTGACCAAAGCTTTGAAGAATAGTTGTTTTTTTTAAGATAGATAGAGACCTAGAATGAAAAACAGCTTTAGAAAGGAAGCTCCAAGAGAGGTGCGGGGCTGAAATGTGCACTTGAAGGTAGGTGAAGGGGACGTCAGGAAAGACCTATATCTGAGGAATGGAATGTTGGGACGGAACAATAGTACTGGAGGGTTGAGGCAAGGCCGTATAGATAAAGATGAAGAACATTTTTTGCCTAACACAATGGGGACAGGTGGCAGTGATAGGTAATAAGGACAGGGTAGTGATAAGCAAAGCGGAGTCAGCGCAGAACAAGGTAAGCCCAAAGACATTTGGGCCTGATGGAGAATGTGGAGGCCAACAGAGAAATCATTAGAGTAACCAAGCCAGGAAATTGCAAACATGGAAAGATTTGCATGGTGGAGCAGAATTCCCCTGGGTTCCTGCTGGTCTGCGATCATTTCCCCTAACATTGTCTTCATCTAACTCCTGATTACAAGAAATCCATGACGGTGAGGTAAGTGGCTCAAAACCGATCATTTTTGAAATGGGTGACAGAAACAAGCAGCAACCCAAATGATTGAAATGAGGCCCGTGACCCAATTGAGGGGAGTTTGAACCTCCTGATTGGAAAGCCATTAGTCATGTGACCCAAAATGGACGCTAACCAATCTCTGCCCCAATTTACCTTGGATAGAAAAATCAATTTCTTCCGAATAATAGGGCTATTATTGTGTGTTTCTGAAAACATCGGGATCAAAATTTTCATTTTGATGAAATAAATATTATGTGCTTTGAGGTTCTTATTTTTATTCCAGTTACTGTATATAACTCCTGTGAATCTCTGATGGCACAACTGACCCCTGGCCAAGCCTGTTGCTAAAATAAAACTCAATAGTAGATCAGCTAATGTACTTTATGAAGGATTCAGCTCACATGATGGCTGCTGAATGGAGTCTTGCTCAAATGTCCTCATTCTTCTTCGGTCTGCATTTTACAGAAATTCGCACAATAATTCAATAAGAAAATGCCGAGCAACTTGCTGAATAGGAAATGTATGATTTTGGGCAATGCTCCGATAGTGTGTTTACATCAGAATGGCTGGGGAGTGCTGAGTTTTTAAACTCGCTAGTGGAGAAATATTATGCATCTCTAATCATGTAGAATAGACCCAGTGAATGATACTGATGGAAAGAAAGACCAGTTTCAGAGCCATTCGTTGAAAAAGCTCCAAATGTGGCTTGGCGTAATTGTAATTATGCATTTTTTTCACAGAGGAACCAACTTGTTCTACACCACAGCCACACAGTGCTGCGAGGTGTCAAATGGCTTTTCTGTCTCTCATTGCAGATGGCTTTCTGCTATCTGGAGCTGCTGACCAATCGGACAGCTCCATCAGTCCTGGCAGCACCAAGAAGGCATCAGTGGCCACTCCCGGAACTGCAGGAGAGCAAGATCAAGACCTGTGGATTCTAGGAGCCGGATGTCCAGTGTCTTGGGCCAGGAAATCTATGGTCGGCTAGGGATAGTGTGGCCATCTCAGATGGCCACCTGCAAAGGACCATGGGAATTATGGCCAACCCAGGACTCAGACAGACTCAGAGCTTGTGTGTGTATTTGCAACCCATATAGCTAGATGCGATCGAAACCCCTGCTCGTTTGCATTCTAATGGCCCATTTCCCCAGAACAAAAGAACTGTACTCAGGTAACCGATATAGATACAGACTAATCGGTGCCACTCCCTTTACTCAGGGAGCCCAAACAGCCAAGGTTAATGACCGCAAAGGACACGCCCAGCCATCAAGGTTCCCGCCCCTTTATTGGCCAAAATCAAAGGCACTGATTGAAGCCTGTCGAATTATTGGGTCCAAGTTAAGGACCGCCCCAAAGAGCGCGAAATCCCAGAGGGATAAGAAGAGACACAGCCATGTGCTCGGTCTCTCTTGGATCCGGTTAATGCCAACACAAGTGCAGCATAATGAAAAGACCAAAGATCGCTACCAGACGGATGAGCCCAGCAGAAACAGAGCCACTTCTTCCACCCAGCCTCACACGATCCGGACAAAGGCCTTGTCCATCTGCATAGAGCCGATTGCCCTGAAGCTAAGTATAGGTTATTGTAGTTGTTAGGTGTAGTTTAACTTGTAGTGTTTTGTGTTGCATGTCGAAGTAATCCTTGTGTGTGAATAAACCATCTTTGAACTTGAACTGACTAACTGGTTGTGTGGTCCTTTGATCGATATCTGGTAAAGCCTTGTGGTGGTATCATTTGATACCTGGCGACTCTAAAGAGCATCATTATCAATTGCCAACATTTACTCCGGTGCCGATTGGCAACAATAGGGACAGGGTGGGGAGGTGGGATATCTTTAAGGGAGGGAGCAGATAGGAAGGAAGGGGATGTTCCTGAGATCAGCAAAGGGATGCCCCCTCCCCCATTCCTTAACACCTTTTAAATAATTGAATGAAAAAATTAGGCTTCCCACTCATGCCCCCCCCCTGCCCACACCAAATATTTTATGACACGGGCAACATATTGTCACTGTCAATTGGCTTGATACCAAGTCTAGCTGATCCTTGATTATTCATTAAATATGATCGGCAGGATGCCGGTTTTGGTGCCTATCCCCTGCATTATGGGGGACAATTTGGGGGTCGGTGGGAAGGTGGTGAAATGGGCACCCACCCTCTTTTGCATGCAACCCCTGCAGGAACAACTCAGCCCACTGTGTCGATTTCCTGATGCCACCCAATTCTATCTCTCCACCTCTTGTCACTCCTCTCTCACACAGTTCAGTTACCATGCCCTAAGAGGGTGTTGGTGACCATGCTCCTTCATGCTAATCTTGCTCTGGCAACATGGATCATCTTTGTTGGTGGTACGTTCATCCAGTTTGCAAGACTCTTTAGCAGGATCATTCTTTGGCCTACCTCATCTCTTTTTACCATTGATCGTTCCCATCAACATCAGGCTTTCTAAGTCATGATTTCTTATTGTGTTCAAGAAATTCCAACTGTCTCTTCTTGATCTTGGCCAACAAAGTTCTTTTGGTCTGAGATTTCACCAGCAACTCTTCATTGGGAGTGTGACCTGTCCAAGATATCTTCAATATTCACCTTAAAAACCACAACTCTGCAGTTTCACTTCTCCTCTGCATTGTTTCACGGATCATCCAATACTTGCTTTCGTATGTCAGAAATGGAGTGATGTAGCATTCCAGAATTCCCAGCTTTGCTTTCTTGGCTAATTTTGAGTTGATTATAATTTTTAAAAACATTTTAAATGCATCTTTGGCCTTCGTCTTTTTTCTTTGTTGAACTTCCTGTCCAATGTTAACTTCCTGTGTAAAAATAAAAATGTCCACCTACGTGATCTTTTTATTCTTCACTGTGATCTTACATTCTGGCATCATTTTCTTTTTGGACACGACTGGACATTTTGCTTTCTTACAATTTATGTTCAGTCCTTTCTTCTCACTTTCACTCATCACTGCTCTGACCACTATCATTATTCAAGAAGGGAGGGAGGGATAAACTCGGAAACTACAGGCCAATCAGTCTAACCTCAGTGATGCTGAAACTATTGAAAGCAATTCTGAGAGTCAGAATTAACCTGCATTTGGAGAGGCAAGGATTAATCAAGAACAGTCAGCATGGTTTTGTTAAGAAGAGGTATGTCTGACTAACTTGACTGAATTTTGCGAAGAGGCGACGAGGTGTGTAGATGAGTGAAATACACTTGATGTAATCCAATTGGAATTCAGCAAGGCGTTTGATAAGGTTCCCCATGGGAGGCTGATAGTGAAGGTAACAGCCCATGGGATCCAAGGAAATTTGACAAATTGGACCCAAAATTGGCGAAGTGGCAGGAAACAGAAGGTGATGGTCGAGGCATGGTAGGACAGTGGTTAGCAATGTTGCTTCACAGCACCAGGGTCGCTGGTTTGATTCCCGGTTTGGGTCACTGTCCGTGCAGAGACTGCATGTCCTCTCTATGTCTGTGTGGGTTTCCTATGGGTAGACCGGTTTCCTCCCACAAATCCTGAAAGACATGGGGTTGGATTCTCCGCCCCCCCCCCCCCCCCCCCCCCCCCCCCGATGCCAAAAGAGTGTTCGGTGATGGAGTGGAGAATCCGCAAGGCGACCGTGGAATCAGTACGGGGCCGCCACAGTCGGGGGAAGGCCACTCAGCAGGCAGAGGGGGCTTCATTTGGGATGGCGTTCAATGTGGGTAGGCGGTCGGGGGCACGCGAGCGGCCAATGTGGGGCACTACTTTGCCGGTCCAGGTCCGCGGGCTGAGTCCGCCATGGAGCACGGTCCGGCCGTTGCTGACCCAGAAGTGCTGGGGGCTGTATCGGATGCTAGAGCTGTGAGTTCTATGATGACTCCCTGTTAGCCCCCAGCAAAATGCTGAATCTGTGGCCTTTTGTGGTCAGTTTTCCCGGCATAAATGACCACAATTTTCAGCTTGGGGACTTAAGGGCGGGATTCTCCGACCCTCTGCCGGGTCGGAGAATCGCCGGGGACGGCATGAGTCCTGCCCCGCCACTCTGACGCTGACTGCCGAATTCTCCCGCGCCGATTTTCGGGCGGGGATGAAGATCATGCCACGCCGGTCGGGGGCCATTGGCAGCGGCCCTCCCCCCGCCAATTCTCCGGGCCCCGATGGGCCGAGCGGCTGCCCGTTTTCGGCCAGTCCCGCTGGCGTCAAATGGACATGGTCCATCCCGGCGGGACCTGGCTTCGAGGGTGGGTAGCGAAGTCGTCGGGGGGGGGGGCGTGGGGGGAATCCGGCCCCGGGGGAGGCCCCCACGGTGGCCTGGCCTGCCATCGGGGCCCACTGATCTGCAGGCGGGCCTGTGCCGTGGGGGCACTCTTTCCTTCCGCGCCGGCCTCTTTAGGGCTCCGCCATGGCCGGCGTGGAGAAGAAACCCCACCTGCGCATGCGCCAGAACACGCCGGCAATTCTGCGAATGTGCCAACTCACGCCGGCCCACAATGGCCCTTCGGCGGCCCCTGGAAGTGCGGAGGATTACGCAACTCCAGGAGGCCCGACGCCGGAGTGGCTCGCACCACTCTTGGTTCGCGCCAATTGCGGGAGAATCCCGTCCTTAGTCTCCAAAACGGAGAATCCAGCCCCTGCTGTTAGGTAATTTGGACATTCTGAATTCTCCCTCTGTGTACCCGAACAGGCACCGAAATGTGCCAACTAGGGGCTTTTCACAGTAACTTCACTGCAGTGTTAATGTAAGACTACTTGTGACAATAAAGATTATTACTATATGGGTGTTTTTCTGACTGGAAGCGTGTGTCCAGTGGGGTCCCCCAGAGATCAGTGAGGGTCGGTGGAGTTTAATCTGATTCATATCCAGACTTCCAATATTTTGGGAATCCATTAGTTCCTTTGATGCATTTACAATATCTTATCCCTTGTAAGGCCTGTTTGAATCAGTGCACATCTCTTTGTGGCTGCATCAGCCTTTGCTCTAGTGCACCGCCGCTGCCAATGGCCCTTTCTGCCACATGCCTTACAGAATTGCTGGAAAGCTGAACATTTCCTTGGTGCATGCAGAAGGCCACACCATCCACATGTCTTACTAGGTTTGGGTGTTCTAGTTTGGGGTTGTGCTTCGGACCTGTAATCTTCATCAACCTGAGAGGGTCACTTCATACTTATACATAGATATACAGAAGATAGGAGGAGGAAGAGGAGGCCTTTTGGCCCTTCGAGACAGCTCCGCCATTCATCACCATCATGGCTGATCATCCAACTCAATAGCCTAATCCTGCTTTCTCCCCATAGCCTTTGATCCCATTCTCCCCAAGTGCTATATCTAGCCGCCTCTTGAATATATTCAAAGTTTTAGCATCAACTACCTCCTGTGGTAATGAATTTCACAGGCTCACCACTCTTTGCGTGAAGAAATATCTCCTTATCTCTGTCCGAAATGGTTTACCCTGAATCCTCAGACTGTGGACACACCCATCATTGGTAACATCTTCCCTGCATCTACCCTGTCTAGTCGTGTTGGCATTTTATAAATCTCAATGAGATCCCCCCCTCATTCTTCTGAACTCCAGCGAGAACAATCCCAACCTAGTCAATCTCTCCCCATACTTATGTCTATCCTTGAGTAGCAGCTTTATGCTATATATTTTGGGTTTATCTAACAGATCTTTACGGAATGTAACAGGAACTCCAGGCGACTATCAGTGGATAACACCAACAGTTCATTTAGAGGCAAAAGCCACTATTTGCAGGAAGTATTCAGGAACATTATAATACCAGCCAGCGGCACCAACTCTTCCCCAGACTGAATCTGTTATGCAGTTTTTCAGAGCTCGCAGTCTGCTGGAATCGAGTGGGCTTTGCCCTGATAGGCCGGGCATCATGCAGCCTCTGAGGTTTGCCAACGCCTTGGGCAGGAGGTCACATAATCTCCGATTTCACCGCAACAGCTGCCATGGGAGTGGATGTGATCACCATCTCAGAAATACTGTGTGCTCACTGTGTGTTTGAAAAATCTCAGTATGTACCCTTTTCTCTGACCAAGTGGTCTACGGAATCTGGAGGCTGTTGTTGAAATGACATGAACTCCAGTGGATGAAGTTTAACCTGTTTATATCCAGTCTTCCAATGTAGTTCATATATTCCTTTAATTCTCCTAATGTTAACCCGGATGTGTCCAACCTGTGTCGACCTTCATTCCCAATTGCTAGATGAATTTTTATGGCCTCCTTGTCTGGTTCAGACAAACTGGAATCACAAAACCACGGGTGTGGTTCACCAGAAAAATGTCAAAGTCCGGTTTCGGGTGCATTTGGCGGAGTGTTTCTCGGTGGCTGCAATGCGAGATTGACACAACTATTCAACAACACTTAGGGCGAGATTCTCCGCAAATGGGGAGAATCGTAAAGGCTGCCGTGGGACAGGCCATGACCCACGGCAGCCTTCACGCGCACTTCCGGGGCCGATTCTCCCCCCTGGGCGGGGCTAGGAGCGCGGCCCCATGCGTCACGGCGGCGCCGCCTTGACGCCTTGACGATGGTCGTCAAGGCCGCACGCCAAGCGTCACACCGGCTGACGTGGCCGATGACGTCAGCCGCGCATGCGCAGGTTGGACAACGCCAACCCGCGCATGCGCAGTTGCCGTCTTTTCCCTCAGTCGCCCCGCAAGACGTGGCGGCTTGATCTTGCCAGGCGGCAGAGGGAAAAGAGTGCGTCCGTTATGGACGCATGGCCCCCTTGGCACGGCCGTCGTACTGCCGTGCCAATCGGGCCCCCAGATGCCCCAAACGGGCATCTGCCGCCCGTTTCACGACGGTAGCGAGCAGGTGTGTTTGCTGCCGTGTTGAAACGGGTGTGAAGGCCCGGCTGCTCGGCCCATCGGCCTCCGGAGAATCATCGCTCGCCGTAAAAAATGGCGAGCGGCGATTCGTGGCGTGGGTCGAGCGTGGGGGGGGGGGAATAGCAGGAGGGCGTGAAAAATGTCGGGAGGCTCTCCCGCTATTCTCCCACCCGGCGTGGGGGGCGGAGAATCGCGCCCTTAGCCTTTTTGGGGGTTTTAGGGAGTTTCTCCTCATCAAGGCCACACTTAGGAAATTTTCTTGCACAGGTCCGCACGAATTGGGGTGCCATTTTGAAAGGCTTCTCTTGGCACCATATTAATGCCAACCGGGTGCACTGGCAGTGCCAGGTTACCACTGCCAGGGCGCCCTGGTGGCATTGACAGGGTGCATAGGTGCCAGGGGAGTGCCAGTGTACAACACTGCCCTGTCCCTGACCATCCAGGGGCTCTAATGGCCTGCGTGACCCCCCAAGGTGCTGTCACGCTTGGTCCACGATTGTGGAAACCAATGCTAAACAGCAACCGGTTTGGACCTCGCAGGCGTGGCCGTTGATTCCTAGGCACAGGGTGAATATGGCATTTTGATATTTAAATATCCTCCCCCGTGGTGTCAGGTGCACCATGATCTGGCAGATATGTCACACTGTCCCCCTGCTCAACTGAACTCTTTGATGGCATGCCACATCTGGCAGGTCCTCGAATGACAGGCGCTAGCAGAACACTTGAGGCATCAGGTGGTGCCTCCTTCTCACCTCCTCCTCAGCCAGTTGGGTGGCCTGCTCCCCATCCTCACCAGCTGCCTCCCATTCTTCTCGGGCATGCTCCGCTGCTGCAGCGTCTTCCTCGAGCACCTCCAGCTTGTACAGCCTCAGTGCATCTCCCAGGGCTGCGGCGGCCATGGTGAAGGTCACCATTCTTGGTTGAATTCTGAAGTCCATTGTCTGTACGGTGTGAAAGGCAGACATATTAGCATGGTGCGTACCCCCATGCCCAACCAGATTCACCCGGCTACATGGTGACCGTGGTCTACACAGCAGACCCTGTCTTTGCAAGTTCCCCGCCCTCCCCCATCTCCACACCTACTCCCGGCCATTTCCCCTGGCACTCTGCCCGTCGCACCCCTAGCCCCGTTTTTGGCCCGTCTAGTTTGGGGATGGGAGTTGATGGGGTGGGTTTGGATGGGGTATGCGTATGGGGTGCTGAGGTGTGTGCACCCATACGTCTGGGGGTCACTCTACATAACCATGGGCCACGGTGGGCAGTCTCTAGGATGCACAGTAAGATGGCTACCTTGCAGGCTGCAGCAATGATAGTCCGTGCTTGGGGGCCCTGACCCCACGGTCCATCCCCTGGTCACCCCCCATCACGCCCCCCTGCCCCCCATCCGGTGTGGAAGATGCCCTCCAGCCAGTCCTGTCAGTGGCAGCTTCGGGAGCCAATGGTTGTGCCTCTGCATGTCCTACCTCCTCTCTCTCTCCATCATTGGCCATGGTGCATGTTTCCCGAGTTTTGAAGCCACAAGTGAAATCGTCATCGGGAATTCCTCCCAGTAGAGGCGGAGCATTGAGGAGGCTGCAGGGAATACCGGGTCAAGCTCGTTAATGATATGCAAATGCCATTTACTGTACATGCGAAGTAGAATGCATTGACGCTGCTGCCAAGGCACTGCAGCATTGCATTCTGATGGGCACCCTGCACCGGCCACGACTTTGGCTTCATGACCGATTCTCTGCCCAATCGTATTTCACGGCTCCGGCGTTGGCTGACGGAGAGTCCCGCCCAAGGTATTTGTAACGTAAAAGCTTTCAGCAGCTAATGGAATGAATTTGATTTTGTTGGCACTCAGACCTTTGCCCGTGGGATGCATGGACTGTGTTAAATTCCTATTGGAAGAGTAACATTTGAAATCTTTTTTTTTTAATTTGTTGATCTTTTTCATTCAAGAGGAGTTTTTGGTTATTAGAAGCCAAATAATGCATTGTGGGAGATAGTTCTGTGGGCCGAAAGCTGACAAATCTATTAGCTGTAGCTTTGTGTTTCCTACCTCACTCCCTCATTTGATTTTGCTGGAGGGTCTTCCTCTTATGACTATCGCTTACTCACAAGTTTCTGTTTAATCCAGGTGAACTTCTGATAACTGTCCTTTTACCGAGTTGTCATTGTTCGTGCTGTTTATTCTTTGTTTATTGATGGTTCCATGTTTTCTGATTAGGTAATCAACATTATTGATGGGATATGTCTGCTTGTCCTTTATTAAGCAGCAGTATTCACATTTCCTATGGGAAAATTTGGCATCTTTCTGCCGTGCTTGGTAATGATTTTAGATATCAGAGTTTGGAATCAATTATATGCCCTGTCTGCAGTCGCTTCCTGCCTATGTACGATGCATATATATATATTTGTGTTCAGCACACACTCGTTGAGCACGGTAAGATGCATGCTTTGTCCCCATGTGTAGACTTCACAGTCTATCCAAAATTATGTTATTGTTATTTGTCAATCTGGGCTGTTGGGAAATCGTGCTGAGTCTGTTAAGTTTCTCTGACAAATATTAAACCCTGCGTTTTATATTAGTTCGGGAGCTAGTGTTATAAATTCAGATTGCAACAAAGCTGATGTCTTCAACCATCAGAGTGAAATCTTAAATAGTTTCTGTAAATGATCAAACCTTGGGTAGGACTGCGATTTTGATTAAATCGGACAAGTTTTATACTCAGATGATCCAACTCTTATTTATCATTTTTTCTAGATTGACGCTTGAAGGAAAATGCATTGTCCCTGTTCTCCTTAATTAATCAAGCTCCTACTTTTGTTTTGCATTTTAAATCATACATACATCCAGCAGAGGGCAGCAGAGCAGAGCTACTGATCAGCTGTTCTGGGGAAATTTGCATACATGCAGTGTGGTCAGCCTAATTTGAAGGTGTACCTGCGAAGAAGACCAGAGGAGTTTGAGTGAAGGCAAGCATCCAGCAGAGGGCAGCAGAGCAGAGCTACTGATCAGCTGTTCTGGGGAAATTTGCATACGTGCAGTGCGGTCAGCCTAATTTGAAGATGTACCTGCGAAAAAGACCCGAGGAGTTTGAGTGAAGGCAAGCATCCAGCAGAGGGCAGCAGAGCAGAGCTACTGATCAGCTGTTCTGGGGAAATTTGCATACGTGCAGTGCGGTCAGCCTAATTTGAAGGTGGTTTGTGGAGGGGCTGTTGTCAAGTGACAGCTGTTGCCCGTGCCACGTGATAGTGAGATGAGGAATAGGGAGAGAGAGCAATTAAACACGTGGCTACAGGGATGGTGCAGGCGGGAGGGATTCAGATTTCTGGATAACTGGGGCTCTTTCTGGGGAAGGTGGGACCTCTATAGACAGGATGGTCTACATCTGAACCTGAGGGGCACCAATATCCTGGGGGGGGAGATTTGTTAGTGCTCTTTGGGGGGGTTTCAACTAATTCAGCAGGGGCATGGGAACCTGGATTGTAGTTTTGGGGTACGGGAGATTGAGAGTATAGAGGTCAGGAGCACAGATTTGACTTCGCAGGAGGGTGCCAGTGTTCAGGTAGGTAGTTTGAAGTGTGTCTACTTCAATGCCAGGAGTATACAAAATAAGGTAGGGGAACTGGCAGCATGGGTTGGTACCTGGGACTTCGATGTTGTGGCCATTTCAGAGACATGGATAGAGCAGGGACAGGAATGGTTGTTGCAGGTTCCTGGGTTTAGGTGTTTTAGTAAGCTCAGAGAAGGGGGCAAAAGAGGGGGAGGTGTGGCGCTGCTAGTCAAGGACAGTATTACAGTGGCGGAAAGGATGCTAGATGGGGACTCTTCTTCCGAGGTAGTATGGGCTGAGGTTAGAAACAGGAAAGGAGAGGTCACCCTGTTGGGAGTTTTCTATAGGCCACCTAATAGTTCTAGGGATGTAGAGGAAAGGATGGTGAAGATGATTCTGGAAAAGAGCGAAAGTAACAGGGTAGTTGTTATGGGAGACTTTAACTTTCCAAATATTGACTGGAAAAGATATAGTTCGAGTACATTAGATGGGTCGTTCTTTGTACAATGTGTGCAGGAGGGTTTCCTGACACAATATGTTGACAGGCCAACAAGAGGCGAGGCCACATTGGATTTGGTTTTGGGTAATGAACCAGGCCAGGTGTTAGATCTGGAGGTAGGTGAGCACTTTGGAAACAGTGACCACAGTTCGGTGACCTTTACGTTAGTGATGGAAGGGGATAAGTATACCCCGCAGGGCAAGAGTTATAGCTGGGGGAAGGGCAATTATGATGCCATTAGACATGACTTAGGATGTGTAGGTTGGAGAAGTAGGCTGCAAGGGTTGGGCACACTGGAAATGTGGAGCTTGTTCAAGGAACAGCTATTGCGTGTTCTTGATAAGTACGTACCAGTCAGGCAGGGAGGAAGGGGTAGAGCAAGGGAACCGTGGTTTACCGAAGAAGTGGAATCTCTTGTTAAGAGGAAGAAGGAGGCCTATGTGAAGATGAGGCGTGAAGTTTCAGTTGGGGCGCTTGATAGTTACAAGGAAGCGAGGAAGGATCTAAAGAGAGAGCTAAGACGAGCAAGGAGGGGACATGAGAAGTCTTTGGCAGGTAGGATCAAGGAAAACCCAAAAGCTTTCTATAGGTATGTCAGGAATAAAAGAATGACTAGGGTAGGAGTAGGGCCAGTCAAGGACAGTGGTGGGCAGTTGTGTGTGGAGGCTGAGGAGATAAGCGAGATACTAAATGAATACTTTTTGTCAGTATTCACTCAGGAAAAAGATAATGTTGTGGAGGAGAATGCTGAGACCCAGGCTATTAGAATAGATGGCATTGAGGTGCGTAGGGAAGAAGTGTTGGCAATTCTGGACAAGGTGAAAATAGATAAGTCCCCGGGGCCTGATGGGATTTATCCTAGGATTCTCGGGGAAGCCAGGGAAGAGATTACTGAGCCTTTGGCTTTGATTTTTATGTCATCATTGGCTACAGGAATAGTGCCAGAGGACTGGAGGGTAGCAAATGTGGTCCCTTTGTTCAAGAAGGGGAGTAGAGATAACCCCGGTAACTATAGGCCGGTGAGGCTCACGTCTGTTGTGGGTAAAGTCTTGGAGAGGATTATAAGAGATACGATTTATAATCATCTAGAGAGGAATAATATGATTAGGGATAGTCAGCATGGTTTTGTGAAGGGTAGGTCATGCCTCACAAACCTTATCGAGTTCTTTGAGAAGGTGACTGAACAGGTAGACGAGGGTAGAGCAGTTGATGTGGTGTATATGGATTTCAGTAAAGAGTTTGATAAGGTTCCCCACGGTCGGCTATTGCAGAAAATACGGAGGCTGGGGATTGAGGGTGATTTAGAGATGTGGATCAGAAATTGGCTAGTTGAAAGAAGACAGAGGGTGGTAGTTGATGGCAAATGTTCAGAATGGAGTTCAGTTACGAGTGGCGTACCACAAGGATCTGTTCAGGGGCCGTTGCTGTTTGTCATTTTTATAAATGACCTAGAGGAGGGCACAGAAGGTTGGGTGAGTAAATTTGCAGACGACACTAAAGTCGGTGGAGTTGTAGACAGTGTGGAAGGATGTTGCAGGTTACAGAGGGACATAGATAAGCTGTCGAGCTGGGCTGAGAGGTGGCAAGTGGAGTTTAATGTAGAGAAGTGTGAGGTGATTCACTTTGGAAAGAATAACAGGAATGCGGAATATTTGGCTAATGGTAAAATTCTTGGCAGTGTGGATGAGCAGAGGGATCTCGGTGTCCATGTACATAGATCCCTGAAAGTTGCCACCCAGGTTGATAGGGTTGTGAAGAAGGCCTATGGTGTGTTGGCCTTTATTGGTAGAGGGATTGAGTTCCGGAGCCATGAGGTCATGCTGCAGCTGTACAAAACTCTGGTACGGCCGCATTTGGAGTATTGCGTACAGTTCTGGTTGCCTCATTATAGGAAGGATATGGAAGCTTTGGAACGGGTGCAGAGGAGATTTACCAGGATGTTGCCTGGTATGGAGGGAAAATCTTATGAGGAAAGGCTGATGGACTTGAGGTTGTTTTCGTTAGAGAGAAGAAGGTTAAGAGGTGACTTAATAGAGGCATACAAAATGATCAGAGGGTTAGATAGGGTGGACAGTGAGAGCCTTCTCCCGCGGATGGAGGTGGCTAGCACGAGGGGACATAGCCATAAATTGAGGGGTAATAGATATAGGACAGAGGTCAGAGGTAGGTTTTTTACGCAAAGAGTGGTGAGGCCGTGGAATGCCCTACCTGCAACAGTAGTGAACTCGCCAAGATTGAGGGCATTTAAAAGTTTATTGGATAAGCATATGGATGATAATGGCATAGTGTAGGTTAGATGGCCTTTAGTTTTTGACTTCCCATGTCGGTGCAACATCGTGGGCCGAAGGGCCTGTACTGCGCTGTACCGTTCTATGTTGTATGTTCTATGTATAGAAATGGGAATTAAAACATGTAATTTTACTGAAGAATAGGGGGGAAACCAACTCCATGTTGATTTGCTGAATCCTTTCATTTAATATCCAGTTAGTCAATAAAAATTTCCATTCACGTTCTGGAGTAGTGCAGATTTCTCTGATTCCTGAATATAACAAACTGCCTTAGTGCCTGTTTTGCCATTCAAAAAGATCATGACTGAGCTGATCTTGTCCTCAATTCCACTTTGCTTGTTCCCCATAACCCTTGAGGAGGAAGAGAATTCCAGAGCTTCACAACCCTCAGAAGAAATTCCTTTGTTTCTATCCTCAATGGGTAACCCCTTCTGCTTTATCCCTCATGAAATACAAAGTGTTCTATACCCCCTGACCCCCCTCCCATGAACCTGCATTCTGCGTGGTGAACGATAAAGTTAATATTTTCTCGACTTCAAGCACGGACCCGACTAACAATGATTTTGCATTGATTCTCTCAATCCAGTGGCTGGTTTAGCACAAGGATAAATAGCTGGCTTTTAAAGCAGGCCAGCAGCACCGGTTCAATTCCCGTACCAACCTCCCCGAACAGGCACCGGAATGTGGCGACTAGGGGCTTTTCACAGTAACTTCATTTGAAGCCTACTTGTGACAATAAGCGATTTTCATTTCATTTCAGCGAGCTGCAGTTGGTGCCTGAACCAAATCTTCAACTGCCCTACCTTCTGAGCAAACATCCAGATAACTTAAAATTAAACTAAATCAACTTGTCTCCCTGCAGTCACCCTCTATGACAATGTGTTGCAATTTGGGATATCTTCAAACACAAATGTAAACTAAATTAATGTGAATTTTACCTTCAGCACAACTCTTTGATTCTGAAACCCATATGAATAATTTACATTGATAATGGAGGTTACGAACCTCTTTCCCAGAATCGCTGCTTTTTAGTTTCAATGGAGATAACAATAAATAGACTGGCTCTACTTTGAGATTCAGAAAGGGGCCATCTATTGTTTATACTTCTATGTCTAACCTTGAAGATAAATACAAGTTGCCTTGTAAGTGTCATAAAAGGCAAGCTTGTTGGAATTGCATTTACTTCAGTTTCTCAATCAGATGCTTTGACTTTTCTTAAATTTAACCAAAATCAAACCGAGAAGTTATATTCCTAAAACTAAAAGTTATATTTCAAAACCTATGAGTTATGAACTAGACTTTTGGAACAATATGAAATATCACAAAGTAATAACAAGAGACTAGCCTCAAAATATTCTAAAATAAAAAAAATAAAAAATAAATAAAAAATATACTAAAATATTTCATTTTTTCTTGGCCTGCCTTTCTTCCTATTCCTCTTTGACATTCACATTCTATTTTTATTCTTTACAATTTATTTGTAGATTGCATCTATCTAACAAATCTACTGCATTTATTCCCGAATAAACAGAAAGACTGCTGGAAACACACAAAGGGTCAGGCCGCAGCCACATCTGTAGAGAGAGAAGTTAGCATTTCAGGTCAATGACCTTTCATTAGAAAGCCCTCCACAGTGTGGTGATATGCCTGTGATTAATATTGTACATAGTTAGCAATGCAACCTCCAACAAGCTGGTGGTGTCAGACATCGGTCATGTGACATCTGACTTGGTAGTTGGTGGTAAGGCACACAACAAGACAGACATACATAGGGTAGTTCCAGGCGAGTTCACATAACTCAAATAGTAACCAAGTCTCTATAGTATTCTGTTAATACAGTTAATACACCAACAGTTGTGTGCAGCATTGCAACGGCAAGGTCACAGAACACAACACATAACTAACCTGCTGAGTGACTCTGACCTTCCTGCTCTTGGTTCCAATCTCCAGCATCTGCTGTATTTTGCTTTTATATTTATTCCATACTTAATTTAACTTGTTTATTTCTGTTGCCGACATCACATTACCAATGGTGGAGGTGGAATCCATTATCAAAAATAGTGAGGGGGGGGGAGGATTTTCTGCTCTCACTTTCAGGGCGCAGGAATGGTGGAGGGGGCAGAGAATTGAGTGGGACACCCAACCAGGCTTTTTCGCTGGGAACGTTTCCCTACTCGATTGTCTACAGTTGACCCCCCACGATGTACGACTGACAAACAAAACACACCAGAGGCTCACAGATATAATCTAATGATCTTTATTAGTGTCACAAGTAGGCTTACATTAACACTGCAATTAAATTACTGTGAAAAGCCCCCAGTCGCCACTTTCCGGTGCCTGTTTGGGTACACAGAGGGAGGATTCAGAATGCACAAATTACCTAGCAGCGCATTTTTCGAGACTTGTGGGAGGAAACCGGAGAACCCGGAGGAAACCCACACAGACACAGTGAGAACGTGCAGACTCCGCACAGACAGTGACCCAAGCCAGGAATCGAACCTGGCACCGTGAAGCAGCAGTGCTAACCACTGTGCTACCATGCCGCCCCCCCCCCCCCCGCCCCTAGGGTGGAGAGGGCAGTGCCCTGGCACTTTCCGGGAAGTGACATGGCTGGTTTCATAGTGGGGGTGCAGATGTTTGGGGGTGGTGGGGGTTCCATGTCCATGAGGTGTTCCTTTTTTTGATTCTTACTTTTTTACATCGAGGCGCCCTTCAGAGCTTTTAAGAGCCCAAGTTGCTGATGTGGCAAACTCAATCAGGGCCCGCCATGCCAGTCATGCGACCCAGACATTACTTATTTTTTGACAAAGGTATGTCAAAAAAATCCTTCATGTAAAAAGGGCAGCACGGTAGCATTGTGGATAGCACAAATGCTTCACAGCTCCAGGGTCCCAGGTTCGATTCCGGCTTGCGTCACTGTCTGTGCGGAGTCTGCACATCCTCCCCGTGTCTGTGTGGGTTTCCTCCGGGTGCTCCGGTTTCCTCCCACAGTCCAAAGATATGCAGGTTAGGTGGATTGGCCATGCTAAATTGCCATTGGTGTCCAAAAAAAGGTTAGCTGGGGTTACTGGGTTACAGTGATGGGGTGGAGATGTGAGCTTAAGTAGGGAGCTCTTTCCAAGGCCAGTGCAGACTCAGTGGGCCAAATGGCCTCCTTCTCCACTATAAATTCTACAATTCCAAAGTCTTATCATTCTCGCTTTTTATAAGCATCATTGAATTATTTTGATCCATCAAGAAATGCAATTAATACCTAGATATCTTCCTCTGTTCAGTTGTGGGGAGAAATCCAATATAATCTTACCCACTGTCTTCATACAGACAAAGGATTAGAAGTGGTTTTCCTGTTGATTGATTTTAATGATGTAGCTCATGTTCAAGTCCATTATTTTTAAGTGTTTGATTATTATGGGAAAATCAATCAAAAACCACAGCACAACTGGATTATTCTTCAGTGACTAATCTTTAATGGAGGTATTTAGTTTCACTGGTAGTTTTAGGCCGATGCGTCTCTAATTCCATGCACTTATACAACAACATCTCAAGATGTCTTGGAGAATAGTAACATAAAACGTGGGACTGTCGGTAAAAGATGAAAATAGATTAGTAATAAATGGCAAATTGGTTAAAAGTATCTATAATTAGGGAACTTTTCACCTGAATGATTAAGGATCACTGATATGCTAATTTGAAAAGTTCAGAGTTTGTTGGAAATCGTTCCAAACAGCAATTATTCGATTGAAAGTAGGAGGAAAGTAGGAATCCAAAGGCGTGCAGGTTAGGTGGATTGGCCATGATAAATTGTTCTTCGTGACCAAAAAGGTTAGGAGGGGTTATTGGGTTATGGGGATAGGGTGGAAGTGAGGGCTTAAGTGAGTCGGTGCAGACTTGATGGGCCGAATAGCCTCCTTCTGCACTGTATGTTCTATGTCCTATGTCTATGTATGTACCTGTGGAAGTTATTGGCTGACATTCCTTGTAAAACTGGTGATACTATAACAATCCAGTAGGGACCATTAGCATTCAAAGAAGAAACCTGGACACCCAGTATTCAACTGATGGAACTAAGCCACAGTGCTTCACATTAAAAAATACATTATTGTATATCAAAAAGAATTAAACAAAATTAGCTTTACTGAACACTATTGTTTACAACTGCATATATTACTAAATCAGTTTTGCCTTTTACATCTCCCCTGTATTCCAACCCCCATCCCCTCCCCACCCTTACCTCAGTTCCCATAAGGGGATGGTTTAGCACAGTGGGCTAAATAGCTGGCTTGTAATGCAGAACAAGGCAACAGCGCGGATTTAATTCCTGTACCGGCCTCCCCGAACAGGCGCCGGAATGTGGCTACTAGGGGCTTTTCGCAGTAACTTTGATTATTATTATTATCTTATGAAATCTTGAAGATCATTCACTTTTTCTAGATTAATCTAAGGGTATGCCACAGACCAGGGTGGGTAGAGAGAGATATGAGCCAAATGCGGGCAAGTGGGATGAGCCTAGTGATAGCAACTGGGCGGCATGGATAAGCTGGGCCAAAGGGCCTGTTTCCATGCTGTAAATGTCTATGACATCTATGATTTGGAAATTATTTTAATTCTTCTTAGTATTCTAGCCATTTTGGAAATTCAAATTTCATGGGGATCCGTCCAAAAGCTCTTGGCTCAGCGATTCTCCAATTTTCTTCAAAGATCTTGCATCTGTGGACTCTTCAGCTCCTTGCCCTACTTATGGACACACATAGACTGCTTTTTCCTGGTCTGCTCCCTCGGTTTCTGGACAGCTCTTCCCAAGCTAGCTTTTTAAACAGACTGATTTCTGCGACAAGAATTGGTGGGGACCCACTGTAGATTTCTTCAACGAGCTGAAAGTTAAAGCAAATCTTCTAGCTGCTATTCCCTCACAAATTCCAAACTGAGATTGAGCCCCGCCGACCTTTCACTTGGTGAATGATGACATTTATATTTTATCTGCTTGAAGTGCAGGCCCAATTGATGAACATCTCCTTTGACTCTCAATCCAGTGAGATGCAGTCTATATATCAGCAATGCTGCAATTGCCTCTGTTCCCCAAACTGAACTGCCTTCTGTTGAAAGCAAATACATACAGATAAATTAAACAAAGAAACTTTCTAGCCAAGACTCCCTAATGAATCGCTTTCTCTATGACAACGTGGCTTGCTTGGGATGATTCAAACAGAAATGTATTGTACCTTCACCACCACTCTTTGAATCTGTAACCCAGGGGCTGGTTTAGCTCACAAGGCTAAATCGCTGGCTTTTAAAGCAGACCAAGCAGGCCAGCAGCACGGTTCGATTCCCGTACCAGCCTCCCCGGACAGGCGCCGGAATGTGGCGACTAGGGGCTTTTCACAGTAACTTCATTGAAGCCTACTCGTGACAATAAGTGATTTTCATTCATTTCATTTCATATGAATAATTTCTACCTCCAATGCAGTTCTACGCCCCCCTTTCGCAAATTTGATAGTTTTTACCTTTTATGGAGGTAATGATAGTCACCCTGACTCTACCAAGAAGTTTAGAAACGGAACAGTCGTTGTTTAATTTTTTTTCACCATCAACTCTAACCTTGTAACTCTAACACAGCCTGCAACTGTAATTAACCCCAAGCTTGTTTGAATTTCATTTATTTCAGGGGTGCTCCTCAGTTTCTCAATTAGGTGCCCTCATTTTTACAGTTAAAACTTCAAACCCTAAAACTAACCGTTGTATTCTAAAGCATATGAATTATGAACTTGATTTTCGCAACAATATAGTTTCCTAGGGGAAGGATATTTAGATAACAGCGACTTAAACTGACTGGAACGCTATGGAGTCCAGAAGCCAATAAAATGTACCCTGTTTCTTCAGCTGCTGTGGCAGCACTGGTTATTCCCAGTTGGTGTGTGATGCAGTCTGCAACAACTGCCTACATGAAGCCTTGTTGTTCATAAAACCATTCTCCATATTGTACAGAGATTCAGCTATGCTAAATCAACTGACTGGAGGACAGGGATACAGCTTCAGAGAAAGACAGATAAATTTTCCAAATCTTCTTCACCAAAGAGAATAGATGGCTGCCGCATTTACCTGCTGAAGTCCCCAGTAAATCTACAGAAAGCAACACAAATTCAGGATCTCACCATCGATTTGTCCTCCCTTTTTTCTGCTTCAACACATAGAGCACTTTGCTCCAGTTCACGCTAGTGTTACGGAGCCCTGGTATGAGATTTATTTGCTCTGTTTTAGCCTGCATCTAACAGATAAGTGAAACTGGTGTAAATAGAAAAATCCCGATAACCTTACACTGTCCCACAAGATGCCGAACTGTGACTGAAGAGAATCCAATAAACTATCAATTTAGAACATTCGCAACCTATATTATAAACTCAACTCTTGTGTGCAACATCAATAGAATCCCTGGCTTGAATTATTGATGGCCTTGTCCTTCCCCAACCTCCCCTGCCCCCATCCCACCAGCAGAAGAGAATCCCAGCATCATCCGAACTTCTTCTATATTCATAACTGATGGCTGATAACTCTGAATATATTTGGAGCCCTCGGAGTGATGCAGACTGCATTTTTGCACCACCGCTAAGCACCAGGTTAAACGACCAGCTGAACAGAACATGCCACTGTCTCGCTGTTTCCCGGTGTTCCCAATTTATGAGCCTGAAACCTTGGGGAATGGGAGGGATAAACAACCCACTATCCCAAAGGCTACAATTATACGACTATCCCCGCTACTCGGTAAACAACACTTTGATTTGTGCCAGCCAGCCCAGTCTGTTGTTCCTTCCAGCTACTCTGTTTTCTATGCAAATCACTTTAAAATTGAATACCCGTTCAAGTAGAATATAATTTTCAGAGCACTTGTGTAGTCATAAATTATTCCTATTTGGTTAGAGAAGGAAGTGGCAGAGGAGCTGCATGATTGATGAGCTCCATGACCTGAGACAAAATGGCAGCTTTATCTATAAATCAGGTTTGCTTCATTGCTACAAGATACCAACTTTATCGTTCCAATTTTAGACTTCATTTGGTATTTCACCATGAAAGAACTAACAGTAAATTCAGCTTATAAGCCTTATGCAAACTAATATTGGTGCATTTTTTTGCTTGCCTAGACATGTTGTTGTCAATTGACTGTTGTTTATTTGAAAATCTAATTTAACCCTCGAAAACTAATTTCAATGTATAATAGCCACTTGATTAATGCAATGAAAACACAACTGCAGTTCTTCAGGGCAGAATGATGAAGTCTGCATCTCCTAGTGTACAGATCAAAGGCAATTAAAGGTTTTGTCATTATGCTTCTCATAATGAAATTTCCTTCACTTAGTTAAAAGTTTTGGAATTGGTACCCACTCCTTGTATTATAATAATAATCTTTATTAGTGTCACAAGTGAGCTTACATTAACACTGCAATGAAATTACTGTGAAAATCCCTTAGTCACCACACTCCGGCGCCTGTTTGAGTACACTGAGGGAAAATTCAGAATGTCCAAATTACCTAACAAACACGTCTTTCAGGACTTGTGGGAGGAAACCTGAGCACCCGGAGGAAACCAACACAGACATGGGGAGAACATGCAGACTCCGCACAGACAGTGTCTCAAGCTGGGAATCAAACCCGGGTCCCCGCTAACCACTGCGCTACTGTGCGTATTATTATATACACTTAGTCATGGTGAATCTCACATCCTCATTAACAAGTAGAGAAGGCAAGTGGACTTATTGATAGCTGTGGCTTCTATCATTAACAGCTATCCTTGTCCAGCCTGCAGGCATTGCTTCATGGAAGGAGACATATCTCATTAGTACTTCATGTTCTGGACAGATGTACTTCAATAGACCAAATGGATTTTTACTATGTTTTCAACAAATCGAGTAAAAGGCAATTCACGTACATCTGGTGCATCACCCTGAGGTAATTCTATTAGCATCTCTCCAAGTTTACTCCTAAATCCTGCAATGATCTTTCGGTGTCCTGAAGTGCTGAAGTGGTTACCAAACCTTTTACTTTACTCCTTCCCTTTCCCCTACCCTTTATCATTGCTTTCAACCTAAATTGCCACCTAACCAGTCTCCTCAACTCAATAATCTAATTCTGCTTTCCCCCCCTATATCCTTTGATCCCCTTCGCCCTAAGTGGCATATCTAACTTATTCTTGAAAACATACAGGGCGGGATTCTCCATAGCCCGACAGCGGAATTCTGTTCAGCGATTAGGCGGAGAATGGGCGCGGACGGCAAAATCCGGGCCGGCAACGGTTTGACACTGGTCAGCCATGCTTCGCCCCGAAAGGTAATATAAATATTGCTCATTTGTCTTGCAGAGTTGTATTTAAATTGATGATAAACAGTCAAAGTCTTCCTGTTGATGACAAATTATTTATTGAGTAACAAAATAATATCCTTGTAAGTTCTTTCACTTTAATACTTTGACTAGTAATAGAATTAACTAAGATTAGATTAAACTAACAATTATAATACACTACACTCACATCTCTACTCTAGCTGCACTACACACACACTGACCTACAGAAAGAGCGGGAAACTCCTTATATAGTTCCTGTTAGTGTTGCCATCTAGTGATCATCTGACTGTACTGACTGCACATTAACTAATCATGTATTAACAGAGACAGAGATCACTACATCCCCCTTTTTTTGAGGTACACTTTTCTATATGCATGATAAAGAAAATAGTACATAAGAAATGAATATTCTTTCATGCATTGTACATTAGTTATGAATCAATTAGTTAAATGTTCATAAGTTCAAACGATTTGGTTTTCTTCTATGTCTAGTAGATCTTCTCAATTTGATTGGAGAAGCCGACAATTTAATGTTTTGCTGTTCACTTTCAACAGGTTGTTTGATATTCACATGCTGAGTTAAAGATTGGTTTAAATTCCAAGTTGGAAAAATAGGTTGACGAATATGCGTTTTCAAAATGTCACGCCATTCCATCTAATCAATCCACCTTCTGCAGTTTTGATTATGTAGGAGCGTGGTGATATTTGCCTTATAACCATAGCAGTATCAGACCATCCTCCATCAGGTCATCTGATTCTAACAACGCCATGTGCTGTGAGCAGTTTTAGTGATTTTGCAGCCTGTTATCGTAACTTTGTTGTTTTTCATGTTGCTGTTGAATTCTTTTCAGCACACCCAGTTGATCTGGATCACCACCATAAATTTTCGGTAATGCTTATCCAATTCCATGATTGTATACCATTTGAGCTGGAGATAAACCTGAATTCAACGGAGAGGCTCTGTATAATAGTAAAGCCAAGTAAATATCAAGCGAATCTCTTGCTTTGCTTAACAATTGCTTCACAATATGTATACCTTTCTCCATTTTTCCATTTGACTGAGGTATTGTAATTGAAGTTATATGTCATGGAAATTCCATCCACTCCCAGCTTGCAAAGCACGGACGATTATCTGACATAACAGTTTGTGGAATGCCATGTCTCGCAAAAATTTCCTTCCACGCTTTGATCGCTGCTGTAGAGGTGAGATTAGGTAGTTTCATCACTTCCAGAAAGTTGGAATAATAATCCATCACAAGAACATAGTCTTTTCTACTTGCATGGACGCCTACTTTCACCCATGGTGATGCAGCAATGTCATATTGTTGCAGTGTTTCTTTGCATTGTGCTGATTGATGCCTTTGACATGTCGAACACAACATTATCACTTCTGTACATGATGTCATCAAACTGCGCACAATAATTGTGCGGCCTGGATTCATTTGCATATACAAATCAAATGGCTGGTCAATGGATTTGATTGGAAATGCAAACAAGAAGAGTTCCAGCACCTTTACGAGAGAGATTATAAAGCTGAATTGCAGAGATTAAAATATCAAGGCATATTATCCAAAGTCACACAACCGACTCACTGGGTCAGCTAACTTCCAAAGGCGTGTTGAATGTACAGAGGAGCTTGTTGGAGTCGTCGAGCTGCATCTGCCAAAAATCTTGTGATGCGTCCAATTTTGTAACAATTCACCCATTTGACATTTCAGAAGTAGTTTCTTTATGTTTGGGAATAGGATACTGTTCCCTATGTATGTTTTTATTTAGATTTTTGGGATCCATACAAATTCTAATATCTCCTGAAGTTTTTCTAACACAAACCAATGAGCTTACCCAGTGAGTCGGTTGTGTGACTTTGGATATTATGCCTTGATATTGTAATCTCTGCAATTCAGCTTTATAATCTCTCTCGTAAAGATGCTGGAACTGTTCTTGTTTGTATTTTCAACCAAATCCATTGACAGCCATTTGATTTGTATATGCAAATGAATCCAGGCCGCACAATTATTGTGCTTAGAGTTTGGAGACCTCATGTACATTTTTGAATCTTGGGGTGAAACATGGCTGACAACAAACAAACTATTTCTCAGACTTCTATCAGTTCTATTATCGAGATGTGTTTCAGGAAGTTGTTGAGAATTACCCAGTAATCCTTCCTTGTTAGACAAAGGAGAAACAGTGGGCGTGATTTATTTAGATTTCCAGAAGGCCTTTGACATGGTGCCACAAAAGAGACTGTTAAATATGTTAAAAGCCCATGATGTTAAAGGTAAGATCCTGGCATGGAGAGAGGACTGGCTGACAGACGGAAGGCAGAGAGTGGGGATAAAGGGGTCTTTTTCAAGATGGCAGCCTGAGACTAGTGGTGTGCCTCAGGGGTCTGTGCTGGGACCACAACTTTTCACAATATACATTAATGATCTGGAAGAAGGAACTGACGGCACTGTTGCTAAGTTTGCAGATAATACTAAGATTTGTAGAGGGACAGGTAGTATTGAGGAAGCAAGGGGACTGCAGAAGGATATGGACGGGCTAGGAGAGTGAACAGGTGAAACACAATGTGGAAAAGTGTAAGGTTATTCACTTTGGAAGGAGGAATGGAGGCATAGACTATTTTCTGAACGAGGAAATGCTTAGGAAACCAGAAGCACAAAGGGACTTGGAGATCCTTGTTCACAATTCTCTTAAGGTTAACGTGCAGGTTCAGTCAGCAGTCGGGAAGGCAAATGCAATGTTTGCATTCATGTCGAGAGGGTTAGAATTCAAGAGCAAAAATGTACATCCGAGGCTGTATAAGGCTCTGGTCAGACTCCGTTTGGAGTATTGTGAGCAGTCTTGGGCCCTGAATCTAAGGAAGGATGTGCTGGCCTTGGAAAGGGTCCAGAGGAGGTTCACAAGAATGATACCTGGAATAAAGAGCTTGTCGTATGGGGAACGGTTGAGGATGCTTGCTGGAGTTTAGAAGGATGAGGGGGGATCTTATTGAAACTTACAGGATACTGCGAGGTCTGGATAGAGTGGATGTGGAGGGGATGTTTCCACTTGTAGGAAAAACTAGAAGCAGAGGACACCATCTCAGACTAAAGGGACGATCCTTTAAAACAGAGATGAGGAGGAATGTCTTCAGCCAGAGGGTGGTGAATCTATGGGACTCTTTGCCATTGAAGGCTATGGAGGCCCAATCACTGAGTGTCTTTCGGACAGAGATAGTATTTTGATTAATAAAGGGATCAGGGTTTCTGGGGAGAAGGCAGGAGAATGGGGATGAGAAAAATATCAGCCATGATTGAATGGCGGAGCAGACTCGAGGGTCGAGTGGCCTAATTCTGCTCTTGTGTCTTATGGTCTTATGATGCACTGGTGAGGATTCAAAGAAGTGGTATTAAACTTGTTTTCCGTGGCAAATGATTGAGAGTGGATATTGTTCCAATTTTTAGAATTCAGAGAGGCAGAATGTAAGATATTTATTTAATTTTAACTGTGCGCAAAGAATCCTAGGGAAAGAATGTAACTACAATATCACCAAGCCTCGAGCAAGGCTAAAAATGAGAAACATTCTCCTTCCCTGCTGAGTGGTAGATATACAGAATAATGCCACAGGAAAAACAGAATTGATGCTATTTTGCTGGATGCCTTTAAAATGTAACTGAATAAATATCTATTTGAGAAAGGGAATAAAATGATACCCTTCTGGCAGAGATGATCAAATAGTTACTGTTCTGCTGGTTAGGTAAGGAAAGGTTATCTGTGGAATTTTTTTTGGGTTGATATCCTGGAGTTTTCCCTGATTCCCTCAGGTGTTGAGCCATGATTCACCTTCCTGGTTGGCAAATTAACATGTGGCTCTGGTCATAATCTTCCGATTAGCACCCAACCGGATTTCTTTTTTAAAACTTGTCTTCTCTCTTCTGATATTCAATTAGTACAAAGGGGCAATCCTTCGCAGGACATGTGACCTGCTCAGGGCCTATCACATGCGGGCATGCAAACCCTGACTAAGCGCAGGGCCCTGGGCAGTATGGACCTGGGGGTCAAGGCCTATATGGTATACGTCTGTGTCTGTACATAATTAAAGCTCATTGTTGTTCCAATAAAACTGGATATACAAGAAGCCTCCTCAGTGATACCTCGTGCTACTACAGTTTCTAATCAGGGAAATGTTATGACAAATACAACAAATTATGCTGCATGAGTTCTTGCCAAAAGAAAAATGACCACATACCTGTTGCTAGTCACTTTTTCATCAGGAATGCCAAGGTTGGAAGTCCAACATCCCTATTTTCCATATTTCATTAAAGTTGACATTTTGGACAGCTTTAAAAGAGGGCTGCTCATATAAAAGTTATTTTATGAAGGTGCCACTCCTGGGACTGTCCAAACAACATTTAATATAAAATTCATGACTGATTCTATCCTGTCATCTGCCTCTGATATACCAGTCAGTGGGCTGCTGTATCAGCAGCAAGCTCAGCATACACTGACCTTCTAAACAACAGAAGACAGCTAGAGTCCATTTAAAGTTTTGGGGCAAGGACGCCATTCAGATCTTCCTTTGTAAATCCTAAGCATAAAAAGGAACTGTGTGCTTCACTGAAATCATCTTTATATGGAAATTTGGGGTGGGATTCTCCCCTACCGGGCGGGGTGGGCTGTACCGGCACCGAGGAGTGGCGTGAACCACTCCGGCGTCGGGCCGCCCGGAAGGGCCTGGCGCCATGCCAACCAGTGCCGATGGGCCACCTCCGGCCGTCGCAAGTTGCCGCATGAGCGGGATGCTGGCGTCATCCCAGCGAATGTGCAGGTGGGTTCTTCTCCGCCCCAGCCATGGCAGAGGTTGACAGCAGCAGGCGCGGAGGGAAAGAGTGCCCCCATGGCACAGGCCCGGCCGTGGATCGGTGGACCCCGTCTGCGGGCCAGGCCATCGTGGGGGCACCCCCCGGGGCCAGATCCCCCGCGACCCCCCCCCCCCCCCCCCCCGAGGACTCTGCAGGCTGCCCGCAGAGCCAGGTCCCGCCGGTATGGGCCTGGTTTGATTTACGCCGGCGGGACCGGCCGGAAACGGGCGGCCTCTCGGCCCATCGCGGGCCAGAGAATTGCCGGGGGGGTGGGAGGGCGAGATTCACGGCGATTCAACCTCCGGCATGGCCAGCGCGGAGAACACCCCTGCACATGCGCTAGGATGACACCAGCACACGCTGGTGCTCCCGCGCATGCGCCAACTCGCGCTGGCCGGCGGAGGCCCATCGGCACCGGTAGGCGTGGCGCCAAGCCCTTCGGCACCAAACCCGCTGGTGCTGGCTTAGCCCCTGAAGATGCGGAGTATTCCGCACTTTCAGGGCGGCCCGAACGCCGGAGTGGTTCATGCCATTCCTCGCCGGGTAGGGGAGAATCCCGCCCCCAGTATTCAGGTATCTAACTTTGGAAACGAGAAAGCCAGCAGTAATGGAACGAATATTTATTAAATTATATACAATATTCTGCCCACAGCTGTGGTTCTCTCCCAGTCCAGTCCTTGCGGGGAGAACAAAACTCACGAGGCCCTCCCTCTGCCAGCTTTTATCTGCAGCCTATGACGGGCTAAGCTGGGAGGTCTCCGCCCCCTACCATGTGAAGGAGATTACATTGAATAGCCCTTGAACTCCTGAGCTGTGAACTGTGGACATTGCTGTTTACAATTTGTTCCAGATTCACAAATCTGACGAAAATGTCATAGAGTTTTTCAATGGTTTGTTCTGCAGTTGTTGACTTAATTAGGACCACCTCAGGCTACTTGGAATGTGCATCTACGATGATTCTGAACATGTGTCCCTCAACTGCACCAGCTCAGTCAATATGTGCACCTCGCCACTCCCATGGATGAAATGGGGACAACAGCAGAGCGTTCCTTACCCGCACATATGACTGACACAGTCCTGCTTTTTCCTCTCTCCGGGCATTGATTCCTGGTCACCAAAGGCACCTTTGTGCAAGTTCCTTCATTTGAACTATGCCAGGCGTTCCTTCATGTAAAAAGGGCAGCACGGTAGCATTGGGGATAGCACAAATGCTTCACAGCTCCAGGGTCCCAGGTTCGATTCCGGCTTGGGTCACTGTCTGTGCGGAGTCTGCACATCCTCCCCGTGTGTGCGTGGGTTTCCTCAGGTTTCCTACCACAGTCCAAAGATGTGCGGGTTAGGTGGATTGGCCATGATAAATTGCCCTTAGTGTCCAAAATTGCCCTTAGTGTTTGGTGGGGTTACTGGGTTATGGGGATAGGGTGGAGATGTTGACCTTGGGTAGGGTGCTCTTTCCAAGAGCCGGTGCAGACTCGATGGGCCGAATGGCCTCCTTCTGCACTGTAAATTCTATGTAAATGTTCCAATACATGTTGTCTCAAATCTGAAGGAATTATCAACCTTTACCCCGCCTCCCCCCCAAGAGGCATCCACCCTATACTATCAACTCGGGGCTCCTGGAAATATACCACTTTAATTCAGGATGTGTTCCCACTATCCTCCCTTTAATACTATTTCCAGTACCTTCCCCATCATGGGGTCATTTCTGGTACTTCGATGAACCTGAGCTGCAGTCACTGGAATGAAGATATTTTCACTTCTGTGTGTTACCTGACCTGCAGGCAAAGGCAAAGGTGATAGTGCATCAGCATTAGCATGGCTCTGTGACTGATAGCATTTGATTTTTATTTAATAAATTTAGAGTATCCAATTATTTTCTTCCAATTAAGGGGCAACTTTGTGTGCTTAGCATGGCCAATCCACCTAACCTGCACATCTTTGAGTTGTGGGGGTGAGACCCACGCAAACATGGGGAGAATGTGCAAACTCCACACGGACAGTGACCCAGAGATTGAACCGGGGTCCTCAGCAACAAAGGCAACAGTGCTAACCATTGCGCCACAGTGCCGCCCTGACATTATTTGATTTTGTAGCAATGTACAGATAATATCAAAGACCATCGTTGAAGTCTGCTTGCTGCCAATGAAGGAATACCTTTACTTAGCCCAAAAATAGCTGTAAAGGGCCTGTGGTCCGTTAACAATGTGCTCTTAACAGCCTCTGGTCCGTTAACAGCCAGCTCTAAGGCTGTTTAATGATTTAAATTTTATTCCATAGCAATGTCCTCTGAATGGCCTTCAACCCACAAACCAAGTGGTCTCTAATTGTAACATCCAGAGAGTCACCAAATTCACAATACTAAGTGAGGTGCTTTAGGCTCGCAACAAAATATTATCCCCTTCTAGCTGATTCCGTCGGTGAAACTGGAACCGCTCCGCGATTATTAATGGCTCGCATAAATAATGATCCTCCAACACCTTAACCAATTCTTGGTAGGTTTTGACACAGGTTTCTCGGGTTGGACTGGATTTTGGAGTAAATTGAAAGCTTTACTGCCAATGGTGCTAAGGAAAGCAGGGGCCATAATGTCCTCTGACATCTTGTTGGCGGAGATATAATAGAAAAATCTTTTCTGCATATGACTTCTAATTTCCACATTCTTCCTCAATTGTCCCATGGTGCCAAATGTTCCCATAATTTCTCAGTGGTACCTGGATCGGCTCTCAGCTCCCTTTATTTAAGTGGTCTATTTAATAATGTTGAATAAAACAAATGCGATGCAAGAATTTCTTTTCACTGCCCCACTCTACCTCTGTGTCTTACTCTACTGCATGTGGCGAGCTCTGCAGCCTGAACCCCTCGGGGTGCTTGTTAAATCTGAGGTAGGGACCTGTCCTTTTAAATTTGTCCTCAATAGCCTTATGGTCCAATCCAGTTACAAGGTGCAATCGCTGACCTACCTTGATCTGCCTTAACATCGCCTGTTGAAAATGTCGATTTTCTTTTTCTCGTTGGAAAATCATTTTTTTATGATTCTTTCCTCATTGCCAGTTTTCTTTGTATCCTGCTGTGTATTGATTGTGCTTGCAGAATAAAAGAATGGAATGCTGAAACACATGGGATTGAACGGAATAATCAACAAAGGTTTATTAGATGGCTGTGAACTGTACAAAGGCTTGATCTGGACTGAGGCAAAACTGTGACAAGACTCTTAAAGTGACCATGCAACTACACAACAACAGCCCACGTATATAACATTGTTGGCAACAGCCCATATCATTATCTAATGATGTATGATAAGCTAAATATGTTTTTTTTAGAATGATTAATAATAGGACTCTGTTTAGAAAATCTAAGTGACCATTAAATTGACCAACATTGTGAAAGTGGGAGTGTTCAGATACACTAGATTACTTTATCAATGGATTAAGTGCTGTTCTGCATTCAAACGTATTGAGATTCAGATTTTAATATGTCAACTGGACCCTGTGCTTTGATCTTATATTGTTTGAGAGCCCAGCCTCTTTTCAGCCTTTGAAACAGTGAGACAGATGACCATCAGTTCAGACTGCTTCAATGCCTTAATGTATGAAGCTCTGGACGTTTTTGGAATCGCATTGTAAATGCTTAGCTGAGTTCTATATCCCACGAATGGAATCGGCTCAGCAAGGGTTGTTGATGCAGCTGTCAAGGGGACTGTGAGCTTCATTTTAGTCAACAGTTTTATGAACATTTCAAAGGACAATGGTTTATTTGAAATGGCTTTTGAATGACTGTTTATTCAGTCATGTTTTATGAGTATCTAAAAGACTTCCCACTGTTATAGTAGGTCATTCTGTATGCAGGATACTGGGTGACTGGTCATTGAGGGTTGAGGAGATATGGGGGGGGTAGGTATATGAGTATGGGTGAGGATGTATAGGGAGGTGGATGAGTGGGAAAGCAGAGTCATGAGAGTGGGTGAGTGGCATGGGAGTATGGGCGTGCTTGGGCATCGTGGATTCGCCACTCACACGAGAACTAACAGGATCTCACAAGACATTGCATTCCAGATCCCATCCATTGTGGATGGGATCAATATTTGCCACATCTGCATTTTAGAGTGAGTAGCTAGTCACACTGTAATATGCAGATCACCTAATATACCGAGAATTTGGGATCTATCCCCTTTGCCTCAGAGACCTCAGGTGAATGTTGTTTAGCACTGGTCCCCGCAAACAGGGACCAGGCGGAATGGCACTTGTGTGGGTTGTCCCAAGGGATTGGAGAACCCTGGGTGATTGGCTCCAGGCAGGCTGGCAACCTGACACTGCTATGCCACCTAGGCACCTTGGCATGCCACCTGGGTGCCAGACTGCCAGTGCCAATGTGCCCAGGTGGCACTGGCAGGGGCACTACCAGGTTGGCAGTGCCAGGCTGGCATTGTGTCCATGCTGGGGATTCAGTGTGGGCGTGCCATGCCCATGTGAAAGGGGGACAGGGTGGGCCTGAGGACTCCTTTATAGGTGAGTTGGGGCTTTGGAGAGTCTGGGGGTCACATTGGGGGAGGGGTCAAGAGTGATGCTCCTCAGTGCAGGAAACGGGACTAAGTGTGGCCTTGGCGGGCGTTCCCTGCTGAGGCCCCAGATTTCAACAGAGTCCCATTCGACAGCATGGTCTTTCTCAGAGAGGCGAGAGCTGAGAAACACCCGGCTAAACACACTCGACACGGGACTCTGTTAATTCAGTTAGATCGTGCCCTATGATTCAAATGTAAAGCGCCAAAATAACTTGCATTTTGTGAAGCACTTTGCAAAATATATCAGTCAAATATTAATAAGTGTAAAAGCATTCATATGAATTTTATAGGTGGTATATTCAAAAGTGTATTTCAAAAGCTGATAGGAACATCAATGCGTAAAACAGCAAACAGCCAGGCCGCATGCTGGTCAATTGAGTGATTTATTATCAAAGTGAATGAGGAAAACAATCTCCTATTATATCTGACAAAGGATTGTCTCATACCCACTGCCCTCCAAATATTGTCCTCATCGAATTGTGAAAATTATAGCGCAGAAGGAGGCCATTCGGCACTGGCTCTTCAACTGGAACTACTCTATTCCCATCTCTATGCCCTTTAACTATTTTCTGCCTTTTCAAATATCTACCCAATCCTGTTTTCAAAGCCGCAGTCTCCACATCGCCTGCCAGTAGCAATAATCCATTGCATGTCTTAATAACCCTGTGTATGGAAAATAAAATCATCTAAATTCTCGTTTCATTCTCCTCGGATTAATTCTCAATCTGCATTCCCTTGTCACTGGCTCACCAATCATCCTACGCTGTTTACCCTTTCATTATTTTGCAAACCCCCTTTGAAATAAAAAGAGCACAAGACTTCAGCTCAGGATGGTTACGACTACTGTTAATTAGCCAAGAAAATCTGCAGCAAATTAACTTAAAGTCCAGCCGATTCAAAGAGTTGCATATACCCAAATTTAGAAAATGGACAATCAAAACTTACATTTTTATAATATCTTCATGTGCAGAAACTGTCTCAAACAGACTTACATCAGGCCAACAGTGGATGTTGAGCAGGATGCAAAAGCATGAGGAGTTGGCCTGGAGTTTCAAACTAAAGCATTTTGAGGTGATCTTGAAAGCAGGAAAGAAGGGGGAAATGTGGAATGAATTACAAATTCCGGAGGGCAGGAGGAATGATGGAATTATTAGAGGGAGAGTTGAGGGTGCAGAACGCCAGGGCTATCTTGGTTTCACAGGAGAGAAAATATGCTGCTCACAGCAGAGGGCTGCTATTCCTTTCAATGGGATCTCATGCTTTGGACTGACTTAGAAGCAGGGTCGGAGAATCGCCCGCGGCCAGCGTAAATCCCACTCCCACCATGGCCGGAATTCTCCGCCACCCGGGAATCGGCGGGCCCCCCCGCGGTGATTCTCCGGCCTGCGATGGGCCGAAGTCCCGCCGCTGTCAGGGCTCTCCCGCCGACGTGGTTGAAACCACCTCTGGTGTTGGTGGGGGCAGGCGGCGCGAGCGGGCCCCGGGGTCCTGGGGGGCGCGGGATGATCTGACCCCGGGGGGTGCCCCACGGTGGCCTGGCCCGCGATCGGGGCCCACCGATCGGCGGGCGGGCCTGTGCCGTGGGGGCACTCTTTTTCTTCCTCCGCCGCCACTGTCTCCACCATGGCGGAGGCGGAAGAGACCCTCTCCACCACGCATGCGCTGGGGTGACGTCAGCGGCCACTGATGCTCCGGCACATGTGCAGACTCAAGCCGACCAGCGAAGGCCTTTCGGCCAGCCCTGACGCTGGCCGCTGGTGCCGGTTGGCGGAGCAGGAGCCTCTCCAGCGCGGGTCTAGCCCCTAAAGATGCGGAGAATTCCGGGATTCTCCCCCACACAGCGGGGCAGGAGTCCTGGCGTACCGGAGTGGTGAGATCCACTCTGGCGTCGGGCCTCCCCAACGGTGCGGAATTCTCTACACCTTTAGGGGCTAGGCCCACGCCGGAGTGGCTCCTGCTCCGCCGCCCGGCGCCAATGGCCTTTGGCGCCCCGCCGACCGGCGTCAGGGCTTGCCAAAAGGCCTTTGCCAGTTGCCGTGAGTCTGTGCATGCGCCAGAGTGTCAGCGGCCGCTGACATCACCCCGGCGCATGCGCGGTGGAGAGGGTCTCCTCCGCCTCCGCCATGGTGGAGACAGTGGCGGCGGAGGAAGAAAAAGAGTGCCCCCACGGCACAGGCCTGCCTGCCGATCGGTGGGCCCCGATTGCGGGCCAGGCCACCGTGGGGGCACCCCCGGGGTCAGATCGCCCCGCGCCCCCCCCAGGACCCCGGGGCCCGCTCCCGCCGCCTGCTCCCGCCGGCACCAGAGGTGGTTTAAACCATGTCAGCGGGAGAGCCCTGACAGCGGCGGGACTTTGGCCCATCGCGAGCCAGAAAAGTGCCACGGGGGGCCCGCCGACTGGCGCGGCGTGATTGCCACCCCCGCTGATTCCCGGGTGGCGGAGAATTCCGGCCATGGTGGGGTCAGGATTTACGCCAGACCCGGGCGATTCTCCGACCCTGCGGGGAGACGGAGAATTCCGCCCCAGGTCAGAGCCACCTGTCTCAGGGGAGACATACACTGCTCGGTGCCACATCGTCCACTGGTGAGCTTTCCAGAGTGCGGTGAATCCAAATGGCCATCTCCCTCATGGAGTGGAACTTTGCCAAAATTCCTTTGAAAGGATGGAAATCCCAGAATTATAGAAAATTATTTTATCCTCACCAGGTTGCTCTCCTCTCCCATTATCGTTGGGCGTTCACACCTTGTTTTTTTTTTTGTTGACCACCTGGGCATCGCAACCAAACCTGATGCTGTCTTCACCCAACGTGTCTACAGATGAGCACTTCCAGCAATGTGTAGCTGGTTGGATAAGAAGCGGGAACCTGAGCTTATTTTCCTCTTCCTTACTAAAATATCACCAATACCAACTGGAGCATTCTCGTCAGGACAGTGGGTGAGATCAGCAAACTCAACACATGGCATAGTGGTTAGCACTGTTGCTTCTCAGTGCCAGGGTCCCAGGCACGAATCTGGGCTTGGGTACTGTCTGTGTGGAATCTGCACGTTCTTCCGTGTCTGCGTGGGTTTCCTCCGGGTGCTCCAGTTTCCTCCCACAAGTCCCGAAAGACGTGCTTGTTAGGTAATTTGGACATTCTGAATTCTCCCTCCATGTTCCTGGACAGGTGCAGGAATGTGGCGATTAGAGGCCATTCACAGTAACTTCATTGCAGCGTTAATGTAAGCCTGCCTGTGACAATAAAGATTATTATCATTATTAAGAAAGATAGACCAGTGTTCTTCAAAGACGGGGCGCGACCCGCAGGCGGGTCGCGGATGGGTGTCAGGAGGGTCGCGGAGCCGTTGTCCACGGCGCTCCCGATCGCGCAAATCTCCATGCAGCAGCCAGCTTTTCATAACGCCGGCTGCAAGCGGCCGCAAACATGTTAAAAAAAAAATTTGGCCGCATTGTGCATGCGCGCACGATGATCGGGTATGCATGCGCAGTGCGGCTGCTATTTTTAAAAAACGGTTGTAGCTTTTTGTTTCACAAGTTCTGTAGTGGTTTTTATTCATTTATTTTATTCGTTTAATTTTTTTTAACATTTATTTTATTCATTTTTTTTACACGTTTGGGAGGGGGTTTATTCATTTTTTTTCATTTATTTTACTCATTTTATTCATTTTTTTTTACAAGTTCGGGGGGGGGGGTTTATTTGATAAACTTTTAGAGGAAAAAATTCAGAACTTTGGACAGATGGAGACTCCATACTTTCCAACACCGGAAGGCTTCACCTCCATCCAACAGGTTCCATTGGAGGAGCGTGTACGAGGGCCAAAGGGACCCAAAACCATTTCCTGCATTTTGTCAGCAGCAAACAAGGTAAGAGAAAATCGTGGGTCGCTCAGGTCAGCTGGCGTGGGTCGCTCAGGTCAGCTGGGTTGGGTCGCGAAGGTCGGCCAGTGTGGGTGGCGAAGGTCGGCCGGCGTGGGTGGCGAAGGTCGGCCGGCGTGGGTCGCGAAGGTCGGCCGGCGTGGGTCGCGAAGGTCGGCCGGCGTGGGTCGCGATGGTCGCGGCGTGGGTTACGAAGGTCGGCCGGCGTGGGTGGCGAAGGTCAGCCGGCATGGGTCGCGAAGGTCGGCCGGCGTGGGTCGCGAAGGTCGGCCGGCGTGGGTCGCGATGGTCGGCGGCGTGGGTCACGAAGGTCGGCCGGCATAGGTTGCGAAGGTCGGCTGGGCTGGGTCCCAATGGGTGGCCAGTTGGTAAAAATGGGTCCCCGGAAAAAAAGTTTGAAGAACACTGTGATAGACCATTCCGGTATGTACAGTTCAACTTCCTATTGGCTAAACTAACCAAGGTATCTGGGCAGTGAAGCAAAAGAGTAGAACATTTTTACTTAACATGCATATTTGTTGTTATATTTCGTTAACTTAGATATTTCGGAAAGTACATCTTATACAAAACTTACAATCAAAATACTCTGCATACCTAAACATTGGCCAGAATTCTCCCGTAATTCCAATTCACTTCTCCCGACGACAGCGCGTCCTCCCCCGTGAGTTTCCCAGTGATGCCGGGTGGTTACAATAGGAAATTCCCATTGACAAGTTGCAGGAAGATAGGATCCCGCTGCCAGTGAACGACACTCAGCTGAGAAACACGCGGGTGGGGGACCGGAGAATTCAGGCCCATGTTGTTAGTCTTTAATAATGTCATTGCACAAGTACATTATTCTTGAGTGCAGAACAGGTTCAAATTTGAATGGTTAATATCTTTTTTTTAAATCTTTTTATTGGCATTTTCAACATCATGTACATTGACGTTCGTGTTTATTTATTGTACAGTGTAATGCAAAAAAAGGCTTTAATCTTACTTTCTTACTTCCCTTTATCTACAGATTTCTGCCGTCTAGTTCGGCGTGTCCTCCCGCCCCTCCCCCATGCAACCCCCCTCGCCCCCCCTTTCCCTAACCCCTCCTTGTCTCCCCTGCCTCTCCCCCTTGCTATCCTCCCTGGTCGATCCGGGGTGTGCTCCCTGTGGTGGTATGATTAGCATAGCTGCCTGCCATTGGTGCAGAACACTGGCTTACCATTGGCCCTGGTCGGTCATGTGCCTCTCGACCGGTTGGTTGAGGCCAGTCATTTGACGGCTCCCCGATTGGTTGAGAGGCTGAGTTAACCCCACCTCCAGGACGGGGTATAAATACCCAGTACACCCGGCGGTCGTCCTTCTACTGTAATCGACCGCAGGGCTAACATCTAGTAGATTAAAGCCATACTTTTGTCCAGCAACTCGTCTCGCGTTCAATTGATGGTACATCAATTTAATCTACTAGAAATTTGAAGATGGAGCTCCGGATCAAGCCCGAATGCCTCCGCATCAGCCCGCAAACTCCGAACGCATCGGAAATCTTCAAGCATTGGCTGGCGTGTTTCGATAGCTATCTGGCGACCGCAAGCAGCCCCCCCACCATGGCACAGAAACTTCATATTCTCCATTCCAGCGTGGGCATGGCGGCCTACGATCGGCCCGCTGGCACCGCTAACCCCGCCCCCAGCAACCACGAGGGTCCTGTGGGCGCCGCCATCTTGGGCCCCGGACGCCACATACGGGTCCTGGTCCCAACATCTTGGGGCCCCGACTCCACGTGCAGGTCCTGGGCCCCGCCATCTTGGGGCCCCGACCCCACGTGCGGGTCCTGGCCGCCGTCATCTTGGGGCCCCGACTCCACATCCGGATCCTGGGTGCCGCCATCTTGGGGCCCCGACTCCACATGCGGGTCCTGGGCGCCACCATCCTGGACTGGCACACAAGGTCCTGCCAGCACCCACTCAGCCGACGACGACGACGACGATGGATCTTCTCCACGGCTCGCGGCCATTCAGCTCGACCAGTCACGTCCACGCACGCTCGCCAAGACGACGACGCAAATTCACCTCAACGGGTACGAGACGGGCTGCCTGCTGGACTCCGGGAGCACGGAAAGCTTCATACACCCTGACACGGTAAGACGCTGCGCGCTCCCTGTCTACCCTGTAAAACACAAAATTGGGTTAGCCTCAGGTTTGCACTCCGTCCGCATCAGCGGGTGCTGCATCGCAGACCTCACGGTCCAAGGGAAGGTTTTTTAAAATTATAAACTCCTTGTCCTCCCCGACCTTTGTGCACCGGCACTCCTAGGACTGGACTTCCAGTGCAACCTGCAGAGCTTGACCTACCAATTCGGCGGCCCTATACCCACCCTCACTGTCTGCAGCCTCGCGTCCCTCAAAGTGGACCCCCCCTCCTTATTTGCTAATCTCACCCCCGATTGCAAACCCGTCGCGACCTGGAGCAGACGGTACAGCGCCCAGGACCGGACCTTCATCAGGTCCGAGGGCCAGATGTTGCTGAAGAACGGGGTCATCGAGGCCAGCAACAGTCCCTGGCGAGCCCAGGTGCTGGTGGTGTGGACTGGGGAGAAAACCGGATGGTCATTGACTACAGCCAGACCATCAACCGGTTTACGCAACTGGACGCGTATCCTCTCCCCCGTATTTCCGCGATGGTAAATGAGATTGCGAAATACAAAGTCTTCTCCACGGTGGACCTCAAGTCCGCTTATCACCAGCTCCCTATCCGCGCGAGTGACCGCAAGTACACCGCGTTCGAGGCGGATGGGCGCCTCTACCACTTACTCAGGGGGATGTGGCAGGGGGATGGGAACCGATGCAGGAAGTTGGAAGGTAGTAAAACAGGGACAGAAACAAAAGGAAGTAAGGGAAAAAGTGCAAGGCAGAGAAGACATAGTCAGAAATCTAAAAGGGCGATAGTACAAGGTACAGTGACTGAGGGGAGCTCAGTGAATAGGCCCAGTAATAACAAAAGGAATAAAACTGGAGATGTTAAGATTCAAAACAGAGGTAAAAAAACCAACACAAGTGTACTTTACCTGAATGCTCGTAGTATTCGGAATAAAGTAAATGAGTTGGTGGCACAAATCATCATAAATGACTATGATTTAGTGGCCATTACTGAAACATGGTTAAAAGATGGTCACGACTGGGAGTTAAATATCCGAGGGTATCAAACTATTCAGAAGGACAGAGTGGATGGTAAGGGAGGTGGTGTTGCTCTGTTATTTAAGGATGACATCCGGGCAATAGTAAGGGATGACATCGGTGCTATGGAGGATAAGGTTGAATCCATTTGGGTAGAAATCAGGAATAGTAAGGCGAAAAAGTCACTGATAGGAGTAGTCTATCGGCCACCAAATAGTAACGAGATGGTGGGGCAGGCAATAAACAAAGAAATAACTGATGCATGTAGAAATGGTACAGCAGTTATCATGGGGGATTTTAATCTACATGTCGATTGGTTTAACCAGGTCGGTCAAGGCAACCTTGAGGAGGAGTTTATAGAATGTATCCGCGATAGTTTCCTAGAACAGTATGTAATGGAACCTACGAGGGAACAAGCGGTCCTAAATCTTGTCCTGTGTAATGAGACAGGATTGATTCATGATCTCATAGTTAGGGATCCTCTCGGAAGGAGCGATCACAATATGGTGGAATTTAAAATACAGATGGAGGGTGAGAAAGTAAAATCAAATACTAGTGTTTTGTGTTTAAACAAAGGAGATTACAAGGGGATGAGAGAAGAACAAGCTAAGGTAGACTGGGAGCTAAGACTTTATGGTGGAACAGTTGAGGAACAGTGGAGAACCTTCCAAGCGATTTTTCACAGCGCTCAGCAAAGGTTTATACCAACAAAAAGGAAGGACGGAAGAAAGAGGGAAAATCGACCGTGGATATCTAAGGAAATAAGAGAGAGTATCAAATTGAAGGAAAAAGCATATAAAGCGGCAAAGATTGCTGGGAGATTAGAGGACTGGGAAATATTTAGGGGGCAACAGAAAGCTACTAAAAAAGCTATAAAGAAGAGTAAGATAGAGTATGAGAGTAAACTTGCTCAGAATATAAAAACAGACAGTAAAAGTTTTTACAAATATATAAGACAAAAAAGAGTGGCCAAGGTAAATATTGGTCCTTTAGAGGATGAGAAGGGAATTTTAATAATGGGAAATGAGGAAATGGCTGAGGAACTGAACAGGTTTTTTGGGTCGGTCTTCACAGTGGAAGACACAAATAACATGCCAGCGACTGATAGAAATGAGGCTATGACAGGTGAGGACCTTGAGAGGATTGTTATCACTAAGGAGGGAGTGATGGGCAAGCTAATGGGGCTAAAGGTAGACAAGTCTCCTGGCCCTGATGGAATGCATCCCAGAGTGCTAAAAGAGATGGCTAGGGAAATTGCAGATGCACTAGTGATAATTTACCGAAATTCACTAGACTCTGGGGTGGTCCCGGTGGATTGGAAATTAGCAAACGTGACGCCACTGTTTAAAAAAGGAGGTAGGCAGAAAGCAGGAAATTATAGGCCAGTGAGCTTAACTTCGGTAGTAGGGAAGATGCTGGAATCTATCATCAAGGAAGAAATTGCGAGGCATCTGGATAGAAATTGTCCCATTGGGCAGACGCAGCATGGGTTCGTAAAAGGCAGATCATGCCTAACTAATTTAGTGGAATTTTTTGAGGACATTACCAGTGCAGTAGATAACGGGGAGCCGATGGATGTGGTATATCTGGATTTCCAGAAAGCCTTTGACAAGGTGCCACACAAAAGGTTGCTGCATAAGATAAAGATGCATGGCATTAAGGGTAAAGTAGTAGCATGGATAGAGGATTGGTTAATTAATAGAAAGCAAAGAGTTGGGATAAATGGGTGTTTCTCTGGTTGGCAATCAGTAGCTAGTGGTGTCACTCAGGATCCGTGTTGGGCCCACAATTGTTCACAATTTACATAGATGATTTGGAGTTGGGGACCAAGGGCAATGTGTCCAAGTTTGCAGATGACACTAAGATGAGTGGTAAAGCGAAAAGTGCAGAGGATACTGGAAGTCTGCAGAGGGATTTGGATAGATTAAGTGAATGGGCTCGGGTCTGGCAGATGGAATACAATGTTGACAAATGTGAGGTTATCCATTTTGGTAGGAATAACAGCAAACGGGATTATTATTTAAACAATAAAATATTAAAGCATGCCGCTGTTCAGAGAGACTTGGGTGTGCTAGTGCATGAGTCACAGAAGGTTGGTTTACAAGTGCAACAGGTGATTAAGAAGGCAAATGGAATTTTGTCCTTCATTGCTAGAGGGATGGAATTTAAGACTAGGGAGGTTATGTTGCAATTGTATAAGGTGTTAGTGCGGCCACACCTGGAGTATTGTGTTCAGTTTTGGTCTCCGTACTTGAGAAAGGACGTACTGGCGCTCGAGGGTGTGCAGAGGAGATTCACTAGGTTAATCCCAGAGCTGAAGGGGCTGGATTATGAGGAGAGGTTGAGTAGACTGGGACTGTACTCGTTGGAATTTAGAAGGATGAGGGGGATCTTATAGAAACATATAAAATTATGAAGGGAATAGATAGGATAGATGCGGGCAGGTTGTTTCCACTGGCGGGTGACAGCAGAACTAGGGGACATAGCCTCAAAATAAGGGGAAGTAGATTTAGGACTGAGTTTAGGAGGAATTTCTTCACCCAAATGGTTGTGAATCTATGGAATTCCTTGCCCAGTGAAGCAGTTGAGTCTCCTTCATTACATGTTTTTAAGGTAAAGATAGATAGTTTTTTGAAGAATAAAGGGATTAAGGGTTATGGTGTTCGGGCCGGAAAGTGGAGCTGAGTCCACAAAAGATCAGCCATGATCTAATTGAATGGCGGAGCAGGCTCGAGGGGCCAGATGGCCTACTCCTGCTCCTAGTTCTTATGTTCTTATGTTCATTCGGTGTCACAAATGGGGTCTCGGTCTTCCAACGGGAGATGGACCGAATGGTCGACAAGTACGGATTACGGGCTACCTTCCCGTATCTCGATAATGTCACCATCTGCGGCCACGACTAGCAGGACCATGACACCAACCTCCGAAAATTCCTCCAAACTGCAAAACTCCTTAACATAACTTACAATAAGGAAAAGTGCGTGTTTAGCACCGGCCGTCTAGCCATCTTCGGCTACGTAGTGCGTAATGGAGTGATAGGCCCCGACCCCGAATGCATGCGCCCCCTGATGGAACTCCCTTGCCCCAATACCCTCAAATCCCTTAAATGCTGCCTGGGTTTCTTTGCTTACTACGCCCAATGGGTTCCCAATTACGCCGACAAGGCCCATCCCCTCATTCAGTCCACGACCTTCCCGCCATCGTCAGAAGCCTGCCAGGCCTTTAGCCGCATCAAAGCGGACATCGCAAAGGCCACGATGTGCGCCATCGATGAGTCCCTCCCCTTCCAGGTCGAGAGCGACGCATCAGAAGTAGCTCTGGCGGCCGTCCTGAACCAAGCGGGCAGACCTGTGGCCTTCTTCTCCAGAACCCTCCAGGCTTCCGAACTCCGCCACGCCTCAGTGGAAAAGGAAGCCCAGGCCATAGTCGAAGCTGGCCGACATTGGAGGCACTATTTGGCCGGCAGGAAGTTTACCCTCCTCACAGACCAACGGTCAGTAGCCTTCATGTTCGATAATGCACAGAGGGGCAAGATTAAGAACAACAAGATCTTGCGGTGTCGCATTCAATTGATGGTACATCACTCCCCAATTTCCTTCTCTCCCCCCCCCCCCCCGACATCTCCTCCCTTTGTCAGCTTCAACCGTTTTTTCTGTGGATGAGTGGGGGCGGGGGGAAGGGGCGGTTACCTCCCCCTCCCCCTGTGTTGTCCCTCTTTGTTTGTCTCAGACACTCTGCCTCCTTTGCCTCTCCTCCCCCCTGGCATTCTTTCTTGTCTTTTTTTCATCTCTAATCCTTTCAGTTCCACCTCTACTGGTTATTATTGGCCTCAAACAGGTTCTGGAACAGATCGACAAATTGCTCCCATGCATCCTACCCACGGATGTCGTATTTTATCTTCTCCAGGCGGAGAAATTCCGAGAGGTCAGCGAGCCAGTCTGCAGCTTTGGGCGGTGCTACTGATCGCCTGCTGAGCAGGATTCTCCGGCGTGCAATTAGGGAAGCGAAAGCGAGGGCATTGGCCCCCTTCCCCATGTGTAACTCTGGCTGTTTGTATCTGTGTGTGTGTGTGTGTGTGTGTGTGTGGGTGTGTCCGTGTATGAGTGTGTGAGTATCTGTTTGGGTGTGAGTATGTGTTTGTGAGTTTCCATGTATGTGTGTGTGTGTCTGTCTGAGTATCTGTTTGAGTGTCTTTGTGTGAGTTTGTCTGCATGTTAGTGTGTTGGTGTCTGAGTGTGTGTAAACGTGAGTGAATATGTTTGTGAATGTGTGTATGTGAATGTGTATATGTGTGAATGTGAATGTGTGTGCATGTGTGAATGTGTTTGTATGTGAATATATAAGAATATGAATGTGAGTATATGTGTGAATGTGAATGTGTGTATGTGAATATGTGTATATATAAATGTGTGTGTCTGAATATTTTTGCACAAAATTACATGGTGTTTCTACATGGTGTTACTCACAAATTGTTACACTCTTCTACATGGTGTTTCTCACAAATTGTTTTTGCATAATTTGAAGTGCCAGAAATGACCAAATACTTATTTAACAAACGGCACAGAATTAGCAATTGCCCAATCCAACAAACTATAGGTGGAGGTACGATGAATTGGTAGGGCCAGGACCCATTAAAAAAAATAATTATCTCTGTTTTGGCCCAATTTCCTTCAGCATAAGAACTGAATTATCTCTCCATCAGACACATCTAGAAAATTCTCTGGCTATGTTGGGAAAATAACTAACTTGAATGACTGTATCACTGTTTGTTTATTGATAAATAATCTCACTTATCCCTTAGGCATTGTGAAGAGGGAAATATTGGAACCTATGGCATAAGGCGCACATAGCTGATAGGATTTTGCATTTAATAACAGGAGCACTATGCGTTATTAATAATTCATGACATTTATCAAAATAAACAGGATCCCTTATTAAGTGCTCTGGATGAGAGGAACTAAGGTTTAATTTTGCTATATTAAGGGAAGAGCCCTTGTACAAGTTCTCCTTCTAGTTTGTCAGATGCTTTCTTTTCCAGAAAAGGTGTTTGCACTCATAAAAAAAACAGTTATACATGAACATAAAAAACTTACAGCACATCAGGAGGCCATTCCGTCCTCACCATCACTTAATGCAACACTGTTAGAACAAATGTACAGGTCAAAGTGAGTTCCACCAGCTTGTTTTATGTGTAGGTTTTGTACTCCATAAAACCCAGGACACTAAATTCTGATGGAGAACAACACTTAGATGATGAGATTTCTCCTTGAAAAATAAGATGCAAGGATTCCGCCAAACAGTGGAATCAGTGACTTTGGCAAATGCGATTTCCAAGAATGTGATTTAGTTGGTCAGCTGTTAGGCGTGAGGAGCAGCAGCCAGCTTGCCATTTTAAAAGATATTCCATCCTCTAATGATTGAAAAACCTGCTCAAGTTTTGATTCTGCATGACTGAATGTTCCTTCATTTGTCAGGGTTGTTTGTTAACCTTTAGCAAAGAGTGCATAGAGGAGAATCATTTCAAAGTAAAAATATTGTCAAAAACGGGGATAAGAAAACCACATCTACCTGCAGGAGTTTGACAAAGGCCAAAACTGATAGGCCAAAATGTCCATTTGTAGGATCAATATTAAGGGAGGTGGAGGGGGGAATTTTGAACCATGGGCGGGATTCTCCGACCCCCCGCCGGGTCGGAGAATCGCCGGGGGCCAGCGTGCATCCCGCCCCCGCCATCTCCTGAAGTCCCCGGCACCAGAGATTCAGCGGGGGTGGGAATCGCGCCGCGCCTGTCAGCGGCCCCCCCCCCGGCGATTCTCCGGCCCGCGATGGGCCGAAGTCCCGCCGCTGTCATGCCGGTCCCGCCGGCGTGAATCAAACCACCTACCTTACCGGCGGGACCAGGCGGCGTGGGCGGGCTCTGGGGTCCTGGGGGAGGCATGGGGCAATCTGGCCCCGGGAGGTGCCCCCACGGTGGCCTGGCCCGCGATCGGGGCCCACCAATCGGCAGGCAGGCCTGTGCCATGGGGGCATTCTTTTCCTTCTGCATTCGCCATAGGCTTCACGATGGCGGACGCGGAAGTGACCCCCTCCCCTGCGAATGCGCGGGGATGACGTCAGCAGCCGCTGATGTCCGGCGCATGCACGGACTTCCGCCGGCCGGCGAAGTCCCTTCGGACCCGGCTGGCGTGGCGCCAAAGGCCGTTCCCGCTGGCCGGCGGGGCGCCAACCACATTCCGGCGCGGGCCTAGCCCCTCAATGTTAGGGCTTGGCCCCTAAAGGTGCGGAAGGCTCCGCACCTTTGGGGCGGCCCGACGACGGAGTGGTTCACGCCACTCCATCCCGCCAGGACCCCCCGCCCCGGCGGGTAGGGGAGAATCCCGCCCCTGGTCTCTCCATCCGTGAGAACCAAGGGCATGAAATCCAGAGAGAATTGAAAACATGAGGTTGGATTTTCTGTTTGGGAGATAATGGGTGGGAATCTCCATTGCTCGACGGCGATATCGTAATCGGCGATCGGGAGGAGAATCCCTTTCCGGTGCCCAAATCAGGGCGCAGGTTTGACGCCGGTTTTCTATTCTCCGCCCCCTCCAAAATAGCGTCATCATAGCGCATACTGTACACCGTTGGAACGCTGTTGACGCGTCTTCGGAAGGCCCGCTTCCGATGCTCCACCCACAATGGGCTGACCGCACAGGGGGCATGTGGCCTGAATGGTCGGGAACCCAGCGTGGAGGCTGCGGACTGCGTCCAGCGCCACCATAGTCAGCCGTGAGCCGTGCTGCTTGCCGGGGGGGACTTCCGAGAGGGCTGGGGAGACTGGTGGGGGGTAGCCAGGGGGGGCAGTATTTTGCAGATCGGGTCCGCGCATGGCCGGTGCCATGTTGTACGTTTGACCGCTTCAGGTCATTGCCGTGCACAAGCGCAGCCACGGATCGGACCGTTCTCTGGTCGCTTTTGCCGTAGGAGTTGGGAGTTCTATTCGCACCGCAGCTGGCCCCTGACCGGTCTCCTGATCAGTGAGGGTTTGGCGATTTTGGCATTGTAAAATGCCACAGTTCCCACGCCGACGTCGGCACTCTTGAGTAATAAGGGGATCAGGGGTTATGGGGAGAAGGCAGGAGAATGGGGATGAGAAAAATAACAGCCATGATTTAATGGCGAAGCAGACGCGATGGGCCGAGTGGCCTAATTCTGCTCCTATATCTTGTGGTCTTATGGCATTTCGCCACAAAATCGGAGAATCCAGTCCTATGTTCTCACGCCAGAGCTGAATCAGTTTTGGTTTTTGCTGGAGCTTGGAGCTCCATCCAGAAGCGATTCACTCTCCCTAACCATGCATGGCGGGGATTGCAAGCCATTCCATAGCAGATCCCACTATTATACCACCATTTTGAGCGGGTGAACCAATAGCGACTGGCCCCCCTCCCCTCCACAAAACATATCAGCCCCCCCACTCCGCTGACAAGTAGGGACATCCCTTGCCCCCCACACTGCGGGAATTGCTGGGTCATCCCCCCCCCACTCCAGCAGCAACGCATGAGGGTGATCGCAATGTTTATAAACATCGAACAATGATTGACAGATCCCGACCTCATCAAAAGCAGTTAATTGCTTTCTGCTGTGGAAAAAAGGAAGTGAAAACACTAAACTCGTAGATGTTAATAAACAATGTGCCGAGGTTCAAAGCAGGTTACTTGAGATGCATTCAAGCGTGAAGTGAAATGAAAATAAGCAATCCGAAGATCTGGATGTTGTGATGTTGTCTTGGCTTTCTATGAAATCACAGGTGCTGCTTAGTAGATATTTGCCTGAGGCAGCAGGTGTAAGCAACAGGTGAGTGAAAAAGCAGTAATCTATTTTCACTGTTTCTGTCTGGACTGCTCTGTATGGGGGGAATTCTGATATGGGGAAAGTCTCTGTTATGGGGGGGGGGGGTTTCTCTGATATGGGGTTCTCTGTTATTGGAGGTCTCCAATATGGGGGGCCTCTGGTGGGTGGGGTATCTGATATGGGAGTCTCTGATATGAGGGCTCTCTGTTATGAGGGTGTCTCCAATACGAGGGGGTCTTTGATATGGGGGGGCTCTGCCGGGTAGGCTCTCTGATATGATTGCGTCCTGGAAGGGGTCTCTGGTGGGGGTCTCTGGTGGGCGTTTCTGGTGTAGGTGGTCTGGTGGAGGGTCTGGTGCAGAAGTCCTTGAAGGGGGGGTCTGGTGGGGTATCTGATCAGGGCTGCTGTGTCGATTTGCATTTTGGAAAGTGGGGTCCCTCCAATAGATCTTGGGGTACCTACCTTAAATCTGTACCCCTTGGCCCACCGCGAGGTCCACTGTATCAGGACAACTGTGCCATATACTTGCACCAATCCATGCCCGTATGAATCCTGGCCCAGAGAGCTGGAGCGTCACGGAGGCATGGAGAATCCGGTGTCCAGCCTGTTAATCGGACGCAACTAATAATAATAATCGCTTATTCTCACAAGTAGGCTTCAATGAAGTTACTGTGAAAAGCCCCTAGTCGCCACATTCCAGCGCCTGTTCGGGGAGGCCTGTACGGGAATTGAACCCGCGCTGCTGGCACTGTTCTGCATTACAAGCCAGCTGTTTAGCCCACTGTGCAATTGGGCTCAAAGGACCCATTTGCATCCTCCCGGTGGTGCACCACCTTCAATTGGCAGCACGGTAGCATTGTGGATAGCACAATCGCTTCACAGCTCCAGGGTCCCAGGTTCGATTCCGGCTTGGGTCACTGTCTGTGCGGAGTCTGCACATCCTCCCCGTGTGTGCGTGGGTTTCCTCCGGGTGCTCCGGTTTCCTCCCACTGTCCAAAGATGTGCGGGTTAGGTGGATTGGCCATGATAAATTGCCCTTAGTGTCCAAAATTGCCCTTAGTGTTGGGTGGGGTTACTGAGTTATGGGGATAGGGTGGAGGTGTTGACCTTGGGTAGGGGGTAGGGTGCTCTTTCCAAGAGCTGGTGCAGACTCGATGGGCCGAATGGCCTCCTTCTGCACTGTAAATTCTATGTAATGCCTTCGCCAGCGGGTGTCCAGAGCATCAGAACGGGATCAGTGGAGGTTTTTCCCGACACAATTCTCTGCTACATTGGGAACTCCGCTACAAGTGGTGGGTAGCGGAGAATCCAGCCCATGATTCTCTCCGGCATGATTGGGTTTGGGAATTTCCCACTCCCTCCCCCCTTGATGGAGTGGTCAGAATCGCACTGCAGGAACTCAGGAATCTCATTTTAATACATTATTACATCATTAGCGAGCACTCTCTCCGGACCTTCCTTGCCTCTCCCAGCTCACGGAATCTTGAGCTGGCACTGTCGGGGGTCATTTACACCAAGTCTGGTCAGGCATGGGGAATTCAATGGGCGCACTCTTGGGCACAGAGGTAAGTGTAGCCCCTGGGGTGGTCGAGGGACATGCCTGCCCTGACACAGGGTAATACTGTGTGAGCCGCATGGACGGAGTGAGGGAGCGCGGACATTGTGGGTGAAGTTTGCCGGTGTTGACTGTCATGAGGAAATTTGCTCCATGAGTCCCCACCTCGCCAGAATGATGGCATTAACTATGCCCACTCACTTTATTTATTTAATTTTTTGGAAATGTTTTTATTCAAATTTATCAATTTTTATACAAAGTTTACAAAAAACATACAATGAAACATAATAGTAATAACCCTTCCCACCCACCCCATTCCGCCCCCCCCCCCCCCCCCCCCCCCCCCCGCAACAGCTAACAGCTACCTATAGTTTAAAGTACATTATAAATGGTCGCCATCTATGGTAAAACCCATTCACTGACCCTCTCATGATCAACTTGACCTTCGCGAAGTCCAAAAACTCCATCAGGTCACTGAGGCACTTGGCAGTGTAGTTGACCTCCAGCCTAAGAGGATCCATCTCCTTGTCACAAACGAGGCAAAGGCCAGAATTTCTGCCCCTCTCCCCGTTCGGAGCTCCGGCACATCCAAGACCTCAAATATCGCTGCCAGTGGGCATGGCTCCAACCCAATGTTCAGGTTTGCCGACATGGCATGAAAAAAGGACATCCAGAAGCCCGCCAGCTTTGACCTTGACCAGAAAATGTGCACAAGGTGTGCTGGCTCCCTCGAACAATGACCGCATCCATCCTCCACCCCATCGAGAAACCGGCTCATTCTAGTCTTCCTGAGGTATGCTCGAAACACTACTTTTAGCTGAATGAGACTCCGCCTCGCACAGGAAGAGACCGTGTTCACCCTCCTCAATGCCTCGTTCCAAACCTCGTCCTCCAAAATTGGCCCCAGCTCTTCCACCCACTTTGCCTTCACTCCCTCAACCGAGCCTGTCTCCTCCCCCACGAAATGCTGGTATATACCATCTCCAAAGCTAAGCAGGATCAAATCCATTTGAGCAAGTTAGAAGGCCGCTTCATCAGGAAAGGTGGAAAGTATTTTTTAATCCAGCTATGCACATGGAGTTATCTAAATGCACCAGCGTCCGTAAGCCCATATTCCTCATTCAGCCCCCCATGACCCCAGGCTAGTGAACCGGCCTTCTAAAAATAAATCTCCCACCTTCTCCAACCCCTTCTCCTTCCACTCCCTGAACCTCACATCCAGCCCAGCAGGCTTGAATAACTGGTTTGCACAGATGGGAGCTAGCCTTGAGGCAGCCTTCAAATTGAAATGTTGACGGAGCTGTCTCCAAATTTTTAACGTGGCTACTACCACTGGGTTAGACGAGTGTTTCTTCGGCACCACCAGGGGAGGAGCCATTGCCAATGCCCCCAGGCATACCCCCCTCACTGACTCTCCTTCCACCCAGATCCATTGCTCCTTTGAGCCCTCGCATTACTCCAACACCTTTTGCGCAATAGCTGTCCAATAGTAATATTCAAAAGTCTTGCAAGACCAAGCCCCCTGCTTGTCTCCCCCTCTGCAGCACCACCATGCTGATCCTTGGGCCCTTACCTACCCAGATAAACCCAGTCATAAGCCGGTCAATCTCTCTGTAAAACGTCTTGGGATCGAACACCGGGAGGCGCTGGAATAAAAATTAAAATCTCAACAAGATATTCACCTTAACTGATTGTGCTTGGTCCACCAGAGATAGGGCGAGTCTGTCCCATCTTTCCATTTCGGCCTTGACCTTCCACATCAGATTTGTATAGTTCAACATCTGGAGTTTCCCCCAGTCCCTTGCTATCTGGACCCCCAGATACCGTTAAACAGAACGGTAACCCTTTAAGTCCCCCGGTGCCCCAACCACAAAGTACTCGCTTTTTACACTTTATTTTTCTAAGATTCCATTTCTGTTTTTCTCGCCGGGAGTGACCTCTTGCCATTTTTTTAGTAAGATTCCGCTCTCTAAGTGTAAATGTGATAATGTTGCAATGACATTGATAAACAAAATGAAGTTCCATCTACAACCTTAATTCCAATCTCAAACAACTCTTACTGCAATAATGTGGCATTTCCATAGCCCATTCCAATCATCTGTGCAGTCTTTCATGATGAACTGGTGGTATTTTTGCTATTTGTTATTTTTGCTATGGTTCCAACTCCATCTACAAGTTTGTTGACGATACGACCATAGTGGGCCGGATCTCGAATAACGACGAGTCCGAATACAGGAGGGAGATAGAGAAAGTGGAGTGGTGTAACGACAACAATCTCTCCCTCAATGCCAGCAAAACTAAAGAGCTGGTCATCGACTTCAGGAAGCAAAGTACTGTACACACCCCTGTCAGCATCAACGGGGCCGAGGTGGAGATGGTTAACAGTTTCAAATTCCTAGGGGTGCACATCACCAAAAATCTGTCCTGGTCCACTCACGTCGACGCTATCACCAAGAAAGCACAACAACGCCTATACTTCCTCAGGAAACTAAGGAAATTCGGCATGTCCACATTAACCCTTACCAACTTTTACAGATGTACTATAGAAAGCATCCTATCTGGCCAATATTAGCCTTCTCCTTCAATGCCTTTGGGCTGAGATTGCTGAATTAAGTGTTTAATATCGACTAATTTTGTATCTAGTCTACTCAAAATGTGACCGAGATATCCAGAGGTCATTTGCCAATATTGCTCCTTGTCAGTAAATGGCATAACCCTTACCTCTCCTTTCAGAACCAGATTCAAATCCAGTTGAGAACATATTTCTTCCTTGCAATGTTTTTTTTATACATTGCGGCCTTAATCTCCCCAGTACACCTTGCATGCTCACCCTTCCAGCTTCTCCACCATATCTATCGCAGGCAGTCACACCAGGGGAATGGTTTAGGCAAACCATCTTAAGGTCACATCGTTCCCTTGGTTCCAAGAACTGGTTTGCTTTATAATCTAACCTGTATATTTCCCATAAAATATCATCCATGTTAAAAATTAATATTTTATTCAAATTATTGAATTATTAAAATGTCATTACAAATGAAGGTAGTGTTAATAAATGTTGCAATTATTCATTGCCATGATTTAATTGCAGAATTCATTAAAATGACTTTGTAGAAAATACAGCTTGCAGTAAAGAGTTAACATTTGCAATTGTCAGAACACTAAAGGCTGCTCCGTGCGCAGGTAAATAAATCAATTTCAAAATGCAATACAATCTACACCTCAATATTTCACAAAAACTAATTCATCGGCACCACAGGTACACTATTTTATGGATCTCATGTAATCTTTCATAAAATGAATTCAGCTGCCCAAACAACCTTCTTTTTGCCTCTTTGAGAATGAAAGATATATTTTTATGATCCCCCAGGGTCTTTTGGGACTTGAAGATTAAATTAGATGGCAATTTACCATGGATGTTCTATGATTCTACAAGCCTATATTGAGCGTTCGATGTGCAAAAGTTAAGGAATGCGATAAACCTACCCAAAACACTGACAGACTTGCTCAGCAATGATTCAAGAACAGCCAGTTAGATTCTGCTCATTGAACTTGCAATAAGACCTAAAAGCAGTAATTTCACAAAGTGCCATTCTACAAAGTGTTGCGCACACTTCCACATCAGAAATGCCATTACAGGAGTTTAAAAGGAGATTTTATGCTTCATCGCTCCCTGTGCATTCAGGGAGTGCATATCTGGAAAGTATCCACTCCTAGCCTATGAGTTTCTGATCATTAATTTTAAGCATAAAATGTCCCTTTCAACATATTCTCCTTAATTTATTGGGAATAACCCCACAACATTGCAATTCATCTCAAGCAGGAGTCACAACTAATACCGCAGGCTCCAGACCAGTGTAAATGAGATATTTTTCACCTTCACTGGTTTGCGATAATCTGATGGATCTTTTACCCATTCTGGAAGCCACCAGGACTACCTTCCAACATTGCCTTTGAGATGGCATTCAGCTCCATGCATTCCTGGTGTTGTGCAAACCTCTATTTCAAATCAGCCTTGTTGAGTGTTCTACCCACCCCCGCAACTCCATAAGGTAGCACAATATGCTGAACCTTCACTGTGTACCAGATAGCCATTCAGTTGCACAGTGGTTAGCACTACTGCCTCATGGCGCCAGGGACCCAGGTTCCATTCTGGCCTTGGGTGACTGACTATGTGCAGTTTGTCTGCATGGATTTCCTTCGGGCACTCACGGTTCCCTCACAGAGTTCAAAGATGTGCAGGTTAGTTGGATTGGCCATGGGCAATGCGCGGGATTATGGGGATAGGGGAGGACAGTGAGCCTTGGTAAAGTGCTCTTTTGGAGGGTCGGTGCAGGATCAATGGGCCAAATGGCCTCCTTCTGCACTGTAGGGATTCAGTGATCGCTGTCATCTCTTCTCCACCAATGTTTTGTGCCACTGTCTATCTACTATCTCTTGACTATTTACTTCTCCCTCTGTATGCATGCCTCTGCTGGGACCGGTTGGTTGTTCCTCTCATGGTAGTTAGTCATCCATTGTGTACCATTTGCTCTGTGAATCAACACCGTGGCGCCAAAAATGCTGTGTCAGCTCTGCTGCTCCTGAAGTGCTGGCCAAGCCTGCGCTCAATTACACTAATGTGGCCAACTCAATGAGAACACTGAATGGTGCTCCTGCTGTATTGCTTGATGCTCCAGGAGGGTGACATGGTTTCCAGCTCTGGAATGTCAGACAGCAGCAGCTGTAGTGATCGGCATATCTGTGTGTATGCAAAGGGTTAACATACAGAAGTAACAGCTAGATAAACACTAGATGGCAGCACCAGATATGGGTATAAAAGATAAACTAAAGGAAAGTTCCCGCCTCTTCATGTTTGGAGTGACTAGTGACCAGAGGTAGAGAGAGAGATAGCTTAATGTGCAGGTGCAGTTAATCATTGTTAAAATATATTTTGTCTTGCTAGTTGAATCTATAGTTTAGTTAATAAAGAGAGAACAAACCCATAGTTAAATTGTTATCGTTACTCAATAAACAGTATTTGCTTCACTTGAAGACTTCGAGCATTACTGGGCATCAACCATATGACCATCTTGGCAGAAAGCAAATGAGTAACAAGATATTACACAACGTAATATAACAGCAGCCATTGTGGAGTTTGTGATGCTTGTGGTGCACCAGCATGGCAGGTTCAAGGCTGTCCTTGATTGGCCATCAAAAGCCATGGAAACAAAAGAAATGAAAGAATACTGGCCCAACTGGAAGCAGGGCCGGCGGCAAAGTATTTTTATGCTGACTTCACCTCTGGGACCTATTCTGTGGATTTGGAGTGCTGCTCGAATGGTCTGCCAACATTATGAGATGGCCTCCTATTGTGTATAGCCTTGGCAGGATGCAATGTGCCTTGTGCTGTTTGGGCGCAGTGTGTCTCCCACAAGCTGGCTGCATGGAGATTTGGGCATTGGGTGTGCAAAGACCACAGTACTCTATGTGCATCATCAGGCAATGCATTATTGGCCCACACTCATTGAATATACAAGTGCATAATGGTTTATTTAATGACACTGGAGCGTTCATGTGGATAAGTATGCTATGCTGATCAATAATGAATTTAACCATGCTAATAAGTGATACTGCTCTGTGAGAATTTCTCTGAATGTAGTTGGAGTTCTTAGTCACTCATCTTTGTAACAAAAAGCAATTGATCGTTAATTTCTTTTCTCCTCACAGTAATTACATTTAGTACTTTGGCAATGTTTAAAAGTACATGATAAATTAATTGGAGTAATCACTACATAATGTGTATAACTGTAATTTTGCGAGCAATTAGAATTATCCAGCAAAACTTCCTGAAATTCAAAATTGATTTGGCTTTTACCATAAAAAATAAGAACATTTGATCAACTTCGAGATTAATGACTGAATAAAAATGTTCATTAGATCTATTTCTAACATACAATGCGTCTAACACACAATGGAACTCTGCGCGAAGGGTCGGGGGCGGCCTGTGGGACAGGGAAAAGCGATCCTTCCCGGGGGGGGGGGGGGGGGGGGGGGGTCCGGCCTGCGATCGGGGCTCACCGATCAGCGGGCCGGCCTCTCCCCCCTGGGGTCTACTTTCTTCCGCCTCCGGCCCCAGGACTTTCGCGTCATGTTGCGTCGGGCCCGGAGCGATGAAGACATCCCCCGCGCATGCGAGGGTTGGCGCGGCCCAACTGGACATAAACGGATTGGCATGGTGCCCATTTGGCACCGGGAAGGGAGGCTGGAGCGGCGTGAACTGCTCCAGCGCTGTGCAGGCTCCCTTGTGGGGGACAGAATCGGTCGTCCCCTTGCCTGTTTCACGCTGTCGTGAAACGCGACGGCGTTCACGACGGCGCAATACTTAGACTCCATTTTGGAGAATCGCGCCCCACAGTTTTCACGATGGCGTGGGGACATAGTCCCTGAAATGGAGAATCCAGCCCAAAATGTTTGCTAATATTTGATGCATTTGTAGGAACAAGGGCTGGATTCTCCGTTTCAAGGACTATGTCCCCGTGCCGTCGTGAAAACTGTGGTCAAAAGGCCACAGATTCACAGCCATGCTGGGGGCTAGCAGGCAGCTGTCGTGGAGCTCGCAGCTCCAGCTGCCGATATGGCCCTCTGCACTTCCAGGTCAGAGATCGCGCATGCGTACGGTGGCCTCCAGCAGCCGCGCCGTGCTCCATGGCGGACACAGACCGCGGACCTGGACCGCGGAAATAGTGCCCCTGATCGGCCGCGCACCCAACCTGAACCGCCTGCTCAGAAATACCTCAGTCCCGAATGAGGCCCCACCTGCCCTCCGATTGGCCCACCCCCGACTGTGGTCACTGCGGACTGAGCCCGCAGCCACTTCGCAAGTACCCCGAACGGCAGGACCACGAGTCGGGAATTTGGCCGGTCGGGGGTGGTAAATAGCGGGGCAGGCCTCTGGCAATGGCCTCTGTGGTGATATTCATCACTGTAAATACACAAGGGGTTAATGTAAATACACGTAGACTAGCTAGACACTAGAGGGAGCACCAGAGACATGACACACAGACACTCAACCAATAGGTCAACAAGATAGGACACGACCAATCTTCACGATACACACAGAGGTGACACTACCACAGGGGGGGCATTACACCAACCCATATATAAAGGGCACAGCACACATGATCTTCCTCTTTCCAGTGGAGACACTCAGTGAGTACAGACACAGGGTTGATTGAACATCCCACCCACCACGTGGATTGTAGCAGACTGGTTCATCAGTCTGAGCAGCTATAGAAAGATTAACAGTAGAGTCGAATCCAAGTAGGAGAATTGTTAATAGTTCAATAAACGTGTTGAAGCTATCTCCACGTCTGAACCTTCCTTTGTCAGAGTGCACATCAAGGAAGCATCTTATGCTACGCCAAGAGCATAACAAAACAGCCTCCGGTGGTGGATACATTTTGGGGGGCAGAGAATCGCCGAACCGGCACCGGTCCCAATTTCATGTAGGAAACTGGATTCTCCGCCCCATGTGTTGTCTTGTATTTATCATATATGTCGGAAGTGACTGGAATTTAATACCAATGAAATATGATAGTTAAGTGATGATGGACTGGATTCTCCATTTCAGAGAGAAAGGTCGCGATCTTCTCAAAAGGGAGCAAAGTCCCTGAGCGAGAGCGTTTAGCGGCATGTTTTCTGGTACTGTCAGTGCCGAGAAACACATGGCTATTCAACACGACTCGTGTTGACTGAGGCTGCACATAGCCCCCGTTTTTACAATGGAGAGCTCCGCTCGCTGGAACTCCCCATTGCAGCGAGAGATCGGGACGCCATTTAAAAATGGCGCTCCGATCTCTGAAGCCCTGAAAAGAATCCCTCACCTCTCCCCCAGCCCAAATGGAATATGAAGGGGTCCTCCCCCAGGCAACCCCAGACTGATCGTACAAAAAATGCCAGCTTGGCACTGCAAACTTGGCAGTGCCATGCCAGCTGGCAGCTCCACCTGGGCACCTTGGCACTGCCAGGCTGGCATGCATATATCATTGCCAGGGTACCCAGGTGGCACCAGAAGTGCCAGGGCACCATCCTGCCCAAAGGGCATGCAGCTGTGCTGCAGGCCTCCAGTCCTCTTGGAGACCCCCACAAGTGCTGTTCCATCTGTGGGGACCAGTGCTAAACAGCACTCGCCAGAGTTCTCTGATGCAAAGGGATTGAATCTCAAAGCCTCAGGTGCCTCGGGAATCTGCACATTAGAGTGAGGGTTACTGCCTCATTCTAATGTGCAGATTTGCCAAAAGGAGATCCTTCCCATTGTGGACGGGTTTCACCTCACAACTTCTCACGAGATTGCGTTGAATCTAGCGGGGTGTTGCGAGCCTGGTAAATCCCAGCAGCGGGGTCCCCCAGCTTTCAACAGCCACGCAACACCACGGCGAGCTGCTTTTCTGGTGTAGCGTCGCTATATGAACGCGTCCAATGTGCTGATGCCGGGACTGAATCGCGTGTGTTCTACAGCACCGAAAGCGGGGCCGACCTGCAGCGATTCAGGACATCCTGATGGGCTAGCACCTGCGCCACGTGGAACTAGTGCAATTCCAACAAACGCACGCTTGGGATTCGCTGGAGTCGGGATTGCCACTCGAGAGCCTGACACACTGCAGCTGCATATAAGCACTCCACTCCCGATACACTCTCATTACCGGCCGCCCCGAACAGGCGCCGGAATGTGGCGACTCGGGGCTTTTCACACTAACTTCATTGAAGCCTACTTGTGACAATAAGCGATTATTATTATTAAGAACCTGCTGTGGTGATGTGCATCACTGTAAATACACAAGGGGTTAATGTAAATACATGTAGACTAGCTAGAAACTAGAGGGAGCACCAGAGACATGACACTCAGACACTCAACCAATCGAACAGTTAGATAGGACACGACCAATGGGCATTCATGATACACACAGAGGTGACACGACCACAGGAGGGCATTGCACCAACCCATATATAAAGGACACCACACACATGATCTTCCTCTTTCCAGTGGAGACAGTCAGTGAGTAGAGACACAGGGTTGATTCGATATCATTCCCACCACGTGGATTGTAGCAGACTGGTTAGTCAGTCTGGGTAGCTATAGAAGGATTAACACTAGTGTCGAACCCGAGTAATAGAAGTCTATATAGTTTAATAAACGTGTTGAAGTTATCTCCACGTCTGAACCTTCCCTTGTCAAGTGCACCACAAGGAAGCCGCTTATGCTACACCTAGAGCATAACAAGACACCTGCCACCCAGAAGAGTGGCACAGAGGTTCACCGATGCCGAGCTGGAGCCCCTGTTGGATGCCGCGGCGGGGAGACGGAACACCCTGTTCTCCAGGATGGGAAGGCAGCTGCCACCCACGGACGTCAACCGGGCTTGGGCGCAAGTGGCAGAGGCCGTGAGCGCCATCGCTCCCACTCCGAGGACTGGCCGGCAATGCAGAAAGAGGTATGACCTCCTCATGACGGCCAGGGTAAGTCACCGTCCGACACACACGTAGCCCACCACCCCCCCTCCCAGATTGAACCCCACCCACCGACAGTCTGTGTGCGCCCCACCCTGCACCACATGTCAACACCCTGCCCGCCATGGTCATGTGCCCTGCATACACAGGACACCAGCCATGGGCCCCCTTGCGCTACCCGCAACCCGGCTCTCACACTGTGCATTATCTATCCCCCCAGAAGGAGGCGGCCCACAACCACCTGGAACGGGAGAAAATCGGAGGGGACCTGCCGGGCTTGCAGGCCCTGGAGAGCAGAGGCCGTTGGACCTAGTAGATTGGGTCAGAGAGCAACCACGGAGGTGGAGGTCAGCATCGAGGAAACAAGCGAGCCCCCAATGAATAGCGATGATACCCCCCCCCCCCCCCCCCCCCCCCCCCCATCTGCGATCTAACCAAGCATCTTATCTTATACCTTGCAGGATCACCTGCAGGACGTAGGTCCATCTGGGGTCCCAGAAATTGCTCCAGCCACACCCTTATCCCAAGGAGTAGCCCAGGGGCCATCAGCTACCCCGAGGGAGGAGGAGATGATGGGGCTTGTGCCAGTGACTCCTGCAGGGGAGGTGCCGGAACATCGCAGCGCCTATGAATCACCCACAACTGTCCCTGGCATATCCGATGGGCAGTGGGCAGAACAGGGTGGCACCACACCACATTTGACACCTGGTAGACACCTGGTAGACAGGCAGACCCATCCAGACCCAGTCGCTTCAGAGGATTCCTGCCACAGGGGGACCCAGATCAGAGGGCGGGGATCGCAGCAGACTGCCTTCACTGCTGATGTACCGCCTGAGGACCCACCCAGATGGAGCATTAGGGCCAGTTGGCGCGGGTGAAGCACACAGATCAGCGGTAGGGGCTATAGCACAATACTTGTATGTAGCACGTTAAACACCCGTTCACCAACGCTGAGACCTGCCTCTGTGCTCTGAGTAAAGGGTGTGATGGATGGGCTAGGCTGAGCCGGGTGAAGAGGGTAAGCTGGATGAGGGTGGTGGGAGGCTACTGGTGTGGGGGGCTGGCATTGGAGGTGGGCACGGGGCAGGATCCCCAGGGCAGTTGGGGGGCCATACCCAATGACACTCCCAGAGGCAACAGGGGACAGGGCTAGAAATGTGGGGACACCATGTGGTAGAGCCAGGATGAAAATGTTGTGCACGTTGCCCCGGTTTCAGACGTGCATCTCATGGTCACACACCAACTGCTCGTTCATGGAGTGGAACCTCTTGCAGTTTGTGAAGTGCACCCCCTCATACGGCGGTGCACCTAGGACATGGGTTGCGTCGATCACCCCCTGGGCCTGGGCCATCCCAGCAATGGCGGCGAACCCCGTTGCCTGCGCAATCTGGTGGGCCTGGTCCATATTCAGGCTGCTGTATTGTGCTGCCTGGGCATACAGGGCCTCCATGATGGGGATCCCTGACAGATGTCCCTAAAGACATGCTGTTAGGTCATTTGGACATTCTGAATTCTCCTTCAATGTACCCGAACAGGCGCCATAGTGTGGTGACTCGGAGATTTTCACTGTATCGTCATTGCAGCATTAATGTAAGCTTACCTGTGACAATAAATATTATTATTATAAATTATAATGTAAGCCTGCTTGTGACACTAATAAAGATTATTATTATTATAGATCCCCACTCAGAGCCTGGAAGGACCCCGTCACATAAAAGTTCAGGGTCACCGTGACGCGGCGGCATGGAGGGTGCCATCCTCCATGCCCCCGCGGTCCCAAGTGCTCCATGATGTGGCAGATATGCCGTACGCTCTCCTTGGTTAGCCGGAGTCTTCAACAGCAAGCCCGGCCAGCAGATCCTCGAATGTCAAACGCTGCCGATACACATGGGGCCAAGTGCGGCTCCTCAGCCTGTTGGGTGGCCAGCTCTCCATTCGCACCGGCTGGTTCCTGTTCCTCTGAGGTGGGCTCCACAGCTGTGTGACTCTTTCCGAGCAACTCCTGTGGCTGTGCTGGCCAGGCAGATACCAACCACTCCTGGTTGGATAGCGAATTCCATTATCTGCAGGGGCTGACGTGCACCATGTTAGCATGGCGGCTACCCCCATGCCCAGCCAAGTCCACTGGACTGCACAGTGGCCTCAGCCTGCATTGCCGCCCCTGCCTCTGGTATGTCCGCCTTGCGGAGATGGAGCATCGCAGGAGGCCCGGAGAATGTCAAGGTGCCCAGGTACCAGGTGGAGTGTTAGGGTGCCAGTCTGCCCTGTCCCTGACCTCCTGGACATCTGCAAAGGCCTGGTAGACACCCCCCCCCCCAAGTTATCGTCACACGAGGTCTCCCAGGCGCCAACGTTGACTCCTGGATGCTGGGTGAGTGTATTCAAATCAGCCAATTATGCTCATTTAAATATTCAGATCGAGATCTCACTCAGCGAGTGCGAGGTCCCGATCGCGGCAGGTGGAGCGAGTGACTCGCGCAAGGTTTCGCACTCGGCGGCAAGCCCAATTTGGGGCTCGTGTGTGATTCGCCCATTGCGCCAGGATCTGCGCCGAACGCAACAGGGTCTCTGAATCACACCCTAAGTTTCCAAACCACTATACGGTTGTGACATGTTTAGAATGCAAAAGTTGTCAGCCAAAAGATTGCAGGGGAAGTTTTCTGGCTGTTCCCACCAGCGGGATCTTCCAGTTCTGCCAATGGTGAATCCCCGGGGGGGGGGGGCTCCAGTGACAGGAAACCCCATTGACAGCGGGGGGGGGGGGGGGGGTGATGCACTATCAATTACGACGAGACAAGTGTAGAGTATAATCGAGGCTTTATTAAGCAGAGATGTGTAGCCTCCCGCAGCAGCTGCCGAAATGGCTGCAGCTCGGAGAGCACTCACATTTATACTCCGCCTACTGGGCGGAGCCAGCAGGCAGGGATCTACCCCCGTACCTGTAGTATAGAGGCCTTACCGTAATACACATTATATTCGATATATACAACACAATAATACAACAGTGGTGACTACCACATTCACCCCCTGTTAAAAAAGAGTCCAGCGGGGGTGGTGGAAGGCTATTTGCGTGCAGGTTTTTTTTTAACGTCTTAGAAAAAGTTTACAAGTTCAGACGATCGGGCGCCTTGATCCGTCGTTGCGAGCGCCACCGTCCCAGTGGAGATGCAGGTGTCGGTTCGGGCGTGGGTGACTCCGGGAGCGTGTCAGCCTCATCTTCATCTCTGGGTGGGACTAAGGGGAGGACCTTAGAGCGGGGGCTGTGGTGGGGTGCGCTGGGGTATGGGTGGGTGGCACCGGGACAGAGGGGGGTATGTGGGGACCCAGCTGGTGCCCAGTCCCTGATGGAGACTGTGCCTTGGCGGCTGTCGGGCTACGCCACGTAGGCGTACTGTGGGTTCGCATGAAGTAGCTGTACCCTCTCAACCAACGGGTTCGCCTTGTGGAGCCGCACGTGTTTACGGAGGAGAACAGGTCCTGGAGCTGCCAGCCACGTTGGGAGTGAAACCCCGGAGGTGGACTTCCTGGGAAAGGCAAAGAGACGTTCAGGGGGGCTTTTGTTAGTCGCAGTACAAAGGAGCGACCAAATGGAGTGAAGAGCATCGGGGAGTACCTCCTGCCAGCGGGTGGCCGGGTGATTTCTGGACCGTAGGCCCAGCTGATCGGCCTTCCAGACAGTCCCATTCTCTCGCTCCACCTGTCTATTTCCCCTGGGGTTGTAGTTGGTCGTCCTGCTCGAGGCAATGCCCCAGCTGAGCAGGTACTTCCGCAGCTCATCACTTATAAATGAGGATCCCCGGTCGCTGTGGACATAAGCGGGGAAACCAAAAAGAGCGAAGATGGTGTTGAGGGCTTTGATGATGGTGGCAGACATCAAATCGGGGCATGGGACGGCAAAGGGGAACCTGGAGTATTTGTCGACCACATTAAGGAAGTACGTGCTTCGGTCTGTGGAGGTGAGGGGCCCTTTGAAATCCACGCTGAGGCGTTCAAAGGGGTGGGAGGCCTTCACCAGGTGCGCTCGGTCTGGCCGGTAGAAGTGCGGTTTATGCTCCGCGCAGACCTGGCAGTTTCTAGTGATAGCCCTGACTTCCTCGATAGAGTAGGGCAGATTGCGGGCCTTTATGAAGTGAAAAAAACGGGTGACCCCTCAGTGGCAGAGGTCGTTGTGTAGGGTCTGCAATCGGACCACTTGTGCACTGGCACATGTACCTCGGGATAGTGCTTCGGGGGGCTCATTGAGCTTCCCCGGGACGATACAAAATCTTGTAATTGTAGGTGGAGAGCTCAATCCTCCACCTCAAGATCTTATTATTTTGATCTTGCCCCGCTGTGTATTGTTGAACATGAAGGCAACCGACCGTTGGTCAGTGAGGAGAGTGAATCTCCTGCCAGCCAGGTAATGCCTCCAATGCAGCACAGCTTCTACGATGGCTTGGGCCTCCTTCTCGACGGAGGAGTGCCGAATTTCGGAGGCGTGGAGGGTGCGGGAAAAGAATGCCATGAGACTGCCTGACTGGTTGAGGGTGGCGGCCAGAGCGACATCTGATGCATCGCTCTCGACTTGAAAGTGGAGCGTCTCGTCAACCGCATGCATCGCGGCCTTGGCATTGTCGGCCTTGATACGGTTGAAGGCCTGGTGAACTTTGGCCGTCAGGGGAAAAAAGGTGGAGTGAATGAGTGGTCGGGCCTTGTCCGCATAGTTTGGGACCCACTGGGCGTAGTACGAGAAGAACTCCAGGCATCGTTTGAGGGCCTTGGGGCAGTGGGGGAGGGGGAGCTCCATGAAGGGGCGCATGCGGTCGGGGTTGGGCCCTAGGACCCCGTTCTGAACCACATAGCCGAGGATGGCTAATCAGTTAGGTCTGAACACACACTTCTCCTTGTTGTAGGTTGGGTTGAGGAGTTTTGCGGTGTGGAGGAATTTGGAAGTTTGGCGTCGTGGACCTGCTGGTCGTAGCCACAGATGGTGACGTTATCCAGGTACGGGAAGGTGGCCCGCAGTCCGTACCGGTCAACCATTCGGTCCATCTCCTATTGGAAGACCGAGACCTCATTAGTGAACCCGAAGGGTACCCTAAGGAAGTGGTAAAGGCGGCCGTCCGCTTCAAACGCAGTGTACGGGCGGTCTGCCTTGCGCATGGGGAGCTGGTGGTAGGCAGATTTCAGGTCCACTGTCGAGAAGACCTGGTAATGTGCAATCTGATTGACCATATCAGATATGCGTGGGACTGGGTACGCGTTGAGCTGCGTGTACCGATTGATGGTCTGACTGTAGTCAACAACCATCCTGCTTTTCTCCCCAGTTTTTACAACTACCACTTGGGCTCTCCAGGGGCTGTTGCTGGCCTCGATAATACCTTCCCGCAGCAGCCACTGGACCTCAGACCTGATGAAGGTCCTGTCCTGGGCACTGTACCGTCTGCTCCTGGTGGCGACTGGTTTGCAATCCGGGGTGAGGTTCGCAAACGGAAAAGGCAGGTCGACCTTAAGGGTCGTGAGGCCGCAGACAGTAAGGGGTGGTGGGGGCCCTCCAAATTTGAGGGTTAGGCTCTGGAGGTTGCCCTGGAAGTCCAGGCCTAGTAGCAAGGCAGCGCAGAGATTGGGGAGGACATAGAGCCGGAAGCCGCTGAACTCTACGCCCTGGATGGTGAGGGTGGCGATGCAGTACCCTCGGATCGCCACGGTGTGGGATCCGGGGGCCTGGGAGTTTTTTGATTCATGGGGTATACTGTGAGGGAACAGCACCTTACCGTATCGGGGTGGATGAAGCTCTCAGTGCTCCCAGAGTTCAGAAGGCATGATGTCTCATGCCCATCAACCTTCACTGTCGTCGACGCGGTTGCGAGGTTGTGCGGTTGGGACTGGTCGATCGTGATGGAGGTGAGACGCGGATGATCGGCGGCGGTTGCAGGCGATGATCGGCCAGATGAGGTGCCCGATGAGCAGTGGTCCTGAGGTGGGGAAGATGGCTGCGCCCACGGGATACACGTGACGGGCGGCGTTAACGATGGTGCCGCCCACGGGCCGCACGTGTCCTGAGGGGGATAAGATGGCAGCGCCCATGGGCCGCACGTGTTGTGAGGCAAGCAAGATGGCGAGCAATATGGCAGTGCCCATGGGCCGCGCGTTGGGGGTGCAGGGACAATAGCGGCGATGGAGCAGGCCTGGCACACAGCAGCGAAATGTCCTTTCTTCTTGCAGGCCTTGCAGAGCGCGCTCCGCGCCGGGCAGCGCTGTCGGGGGTGTTTTGTCTGTCCGCAGAAGGAGCACTTGGGTCCCTCGGGGTTGGTTGGCTGCCGCGCAGCACAGGCCTGGAGTTGGCTGGGGGCAGCCGCTGGTGGGGTCCACGATGGGGTGTTCGGCGGCGGGGTCCACGATGCCCAGGAGGGGTGGGCCGAGCAGCCGGGGGCATATACCTGTACATTGCGGGAGGCGACCTTGAGTGTGATCGCTAGCTTCTTGGTCACCGCAAGATCGAGGGTAGCCCCTTCTAAGAGGCGCTGGCAGATGTAAGCTGACCTTATGCCCGTAACGAATGCATCTCGAATTGGAAGTGCAGAATGTTCAACGGCCGAAACGGCCTGGCAATTGCAGTCCCTCGCCAGGGCGTGTAGGGCACGCTAGAAATCTTCCACAGACTCACCGGGGAGTTGATACCACGTGGAGCGGAGGTGCCTGGCGTAGATTATTTTGGTCTGCTGAGCGTAGTTCTCCTTCAGTAGCACCATGGCCTCAGCGTAGGTCGGCGTGTCCCGGATGAGGGGGAAGATGTCGGAGCTCAGCAGCGTGTAAAGGATCTGGAGCTTCTGTGCCTCTGAGGGTGGTTCAGTCACAGATCCGATGTATGCCTCGAAGCAAGCTAGCCAATGTACGACGGCCGACTTGCCATTGTCTGCTTGAGGGTGCAGCTGCAGGTGATCAGGCTTGATGTGGAGATCCATCGTTGTAAAATCTCTGCTCAATAAATTGATGCACTATCAATTACGTCGAGACGAGAGTAGAGTGTAATCGAGGCTTTATTATGCAGAGATGTGTAACCTTCTGCAGCTGCTGCCGAAATGGCTGCAGCTCGGAGAGCCCACACATTTATCCTCCACCTACTAGACAGAGCCAGCAGGCAGGGATCTACCCTGTGCCAGTAGTACAGGGGCCTTACCGTAATACACCTTATGTACGATATTGCTTTTGAAAACTCACCATTAATCTCAGAATTCCCCCTATACCAAAAAGGGTCAACATTCTAAATAGTGAACAGGGATTATCACTCCCTGACTCCGATGCAGGCTTCGGTGGGTGCTATTCAGGTCAAACTATGTTTTCAAGTTATCCCCAGTATAACCCATACCTTCACCGAAGATTTTTATCTACTTACCACTTAGTAGCATCGATGTCCTGGGTCCTGCATTGCTAAGTAAGTAAAGTAGACTTTAGGAATAACCACTATTTCAGGTTAAATTAAGTTATTTTATTATTATATTTTTTCTTTTAAAAGCTGCAAACACTTTCTTTACAGAAAGGTAAAAAGATCTTGCTTCTGGATCCTGCTAGTTGGTTGAAGGGACCTTCAGGCCCACCTTGACAATCAATCTCCTTTAAAGTCTGGTCTTCTTTAGATGTATTTGGTGCTTAGCTCCGTTGCTGGCTCTTGTCGATCCCATGTACTAAGCTATAAGAGCTGGCTCTGCTAGCTATCTCTCAGCTGACTCTGTTTAAATTCTAGTCTTCCTTAGATGTTTAGCTGTTTAAGCTCGGCTACTTGTCTTGCCTTTCCCATGACTGAGCTGTGAGAGCTGAATATGCTTCTCTCCTCTCTCCTCTCTGAGTTCTGATTCTCCTTCCTCTTCTGCTTCTGCTCCCTGGGTTTATATTCTCTTTCTAACAATTATTTAGTTTTTATTACCTTATTGTCAATTAACTTATTTCACTTTGATTGTTAAAAAGTATCTTTGATCTAAACATTCTAATACAACTAAGTATTCATTTTGGGCATAGCCTCACCTCTCAGATCTGATTACATTGTCCTTTGTGATGTTCAAAGTTCCTTTGTGATATTCAAAATGCTTTGGTTTCAATAGAGGTGTTACTTCTAATTCTTGTCATTTCAATAGTTTAATTTTCCAATTGTCCCCAGCTCATAACTTTGCCTTTGATTTTGACTTTAAATTATGTTTCTCGTAGACAGGTTGTCTGCAATTTTCTTTAATTTACTTGATATTATCAAAATTTCACACTTAGAATTGTTAGCAAATTCAATTGAACCTCATCCTTTCCTTTCCAGTGTTTACTAAGAGAGTTAATTTCAATGAAGGTGTTAAATCTTTGCTTTATGCTGTATGCTAAAATTTCACTTGGTTATGACTTGAAAGACCTGCCTGTTTTAAACATTCGTCACTTAATTCAATTGAAACTCTCATCCATGCTTTTCCAGATGCTTCCTAAGATAGTTACTTTCAATGAAGGTGTGAGCCATTGTTTTTAGCTTATTACAAGAATTCTGTGTGTTTGCTAAGCCTGCTTGAGAGAAAGAATCTGCATTTTATAATCCTGTCCTTTGCAGCTGCTATTAACCTTTTGTGGGATCTTTCTCTGTATCCTCTGATGTTTCTCTCAGACCAGATATTGCCAGACTTCCATGTTTCAAATGACACATTTTTCTGTATTTTCAACAACAATATATACAACACAACAATATAACAGTGGTGACGACCACAGGGGGAAACCAGAAGTTCCCGCTACCAGCGAAACACGGGACAGAATGGTGCGGAAAATCCAACCCGACACATTTGTTCATTAAAGTTATAGTTACTGTTGGGGTTGCAGGAACAGGAAATTTAGACTTTGGCATTTATTAGTAAATAATGTACCAGACAAGGAAAACTGAAAAGCATGTCATATGTGTGAAATATATTACTGCAGTTTTGTAACTAGATGTAAATTAGGGGCTGATTTTCCTTATTGAAGTGGTCCATTAGCCCTTGTTTCCAGATGCTCTGATTAAGAATATGGCCAGAGATGTATAATCCTGGGTCATAATTAGGGCAGCAGGGTAGCATGGTGGTTAGCATAAATGCTTCACAGCTCCAGGGTCCCAGGTTCGATTCCTGGCTGGGTCACTGTCTGTGTGGAGTCTGCACGTCCTCCCCCTGTGTGCGTGGGTTTCCTCCGGGTGCTCCGGTTTCCTCCCACAGTCCAAAGATGTGCGGGTTAGGTGGATTGGCCATGATAAATTGCCCGTAGTGTCCTAATAAAAGTAAGGTTAAGGGGGGGGTTGTTGGGTTACGGGTATAGGGTGGATACGTGGGTTTTAGTAGGGTGATCATGGCTCGGCACAACATTGAGGGCCGAAGGGCCTGTTCTGTGCTGTACTGTTCTATAATTCAAATGAGGTGATTTTCGGTCTGGGCCACAGGCTAATGAGGGATTCATATCACAACGTCTCGTGACATCGCGTTAGATCCCACGAGGCGTTTGCGAGGCGGGTAGATCCTGGGAGTGAGGTCTCCCCGCTTTTATCGGCCACGCTGCCACGGCGAGCTGCTTCTTGGGCACAGTGTTTCATTCGGTTCGCGCCCAATAGCATTACTGATGAGAGCCAGTGAAGTAGAGGAGAGCCCTGGGTGGGCTGGAGGCAAGTGACGACACACAATGTAGACTTGTGCCACTGATTTCCACATGGCCTGCAGAGAGAGGGGCCAGGCCTTCCTTTGGCAGCTGAGCGGGGCAGTCAGAGTCTTCAACTCTCAACTTAAATTCTGACAGTTGGCCTATCGGGACAGAAACCATGCGAAGGGTTAGCTAATTGGCAGACTAGATGCTTCTGCACAAACATTTCTTACTTCAAGTGGCTGTAAAAGGTCTCTTAACTCCATCTGAACAAGAGCAAGGAATTCTCCTCAGTTTTTACCAAAACAAGGTCATCTGACCATTCCTCTCACTGTTGTTTCTGAGATGCTGCTGTGTAAAAAATAGCTGCGGTATTTGCCTATACAAGTAACATTAAAGCACTTAGAAAATTCCAAAGAGTACACTTCCACTTGATAAAAAGCTCCCGCTAGTTTTATGGTTCAAGCTGAGAAAAATCCAGGCCAATGAGGGTTGAAAAGCGTGATATTTGCTTGTGGATGTTTATGCAGTCAGAAAAGCAGTTAACTGAGGAAAGGTTAATGCAGAACTTGCTGTTTGTTCAGACCATGATGCAGTGGACCACATTACCCTTACCGTGTAAATTATTTTGGAGGCAGATACACAAAGTGCATTGACGAAGATGAGGAAAATTCTAGTTTATGTACTAGCGAGCAGCATAAATCAAAAGGATGAAGATAGATTGTAGGAGTACTGCAACACTCTTTTAAAAACGTGTCAAATGCCTGTGACTGGAAGTCAAGCGAGGCACAGGAAAAATGTATTTGCGATGGGCAATGCTGTCAGTCTCGTGCTTCTTTCTCGCAATTCTTCCAGATAGTAATACATCCATCTTTTTTTTTGACAGTTCACAGTGGCCTCAGATAATAAATCTGCAAACAATGAAAGTATGCACTGGAAGAAATTTTAAGAGCGCTGCCTTTGGGGGAGTGGGGCAAATAGACTTAGTGCCACATGTCACAATTGTTTTCCAAAATTTAGATGAAAGTTTGATTCACAATTCAAGCAAAATACAACTGCGCACATGAACTTCTGAGAGCTGCAGCACTTGCTCTAATACCATCTATCAAAGTCTTGTTCGGATTCAGAGCCTATCTTTCTATAGAATCCGTACAGTGCTGAAGGAGGCCATTCGGCCAGTTGGGTCCAAAACCGACCCCTCCGAAAGAGCACCTCCTCCCAGGCCCACAACTCATACATCTTTGGACACTAAGGGGCAATTTAGCATGCACAATCCACCTGACCTGCACATCTTTGGACTGTGGGAGAATCCGGAGTCCCCGGAGGAAACCCACGCCAACATGGGGCGAAAGTGCAAACTCCACAGTCACCCGAGATCGGAATTGAACCTGGGTCCCTGGCACTGTGAGGCAGCAGTGCTAACCACTGTGCCACCATGCTACCTTTCCTTATATTAAATTAGCACAATAGTTCAGCATTCCAAACTCTCTAGTCAGTTAGTTCCATCGCTTCTTGAAAAGATTTCATAAGACCAAAAGACATAGGAGCAGAATTAGGCCACTGGGCCCATCGAGTCTGCACCGCCATTCAATCATGGCTGATATTTTCTCATCCCCATTCTCCTGCCCTCTCCCCATAACCCCGATCCCCTTATTAATCAAGAACCTATCTGTCTCCGTCTTAAAGACACAGTGATTTGGCCTCCACAGCCTTCTGCGGCAAACAGTTCCACAGATTCACTACCCTCTGGCTGAAGAAATTGCTCCTCGTCTCCATTTTAAAGGATCGTCCCTTTAGTCTGAAATAGTGTCCTCTGGTTTTAGTCTTTCTTACAAGTGGAAACATCCTCTCCATGTCCACTCTATCGAGGCCTCGCAGTATCCTGTAAGCTTCAATAAGATCCCCCCTCATCCTTCTAAACTCCAACAAGTACAGACCCAGAATCCTCAACCGTTCCTCACATATCAACCGTTCCTCATACGACATTTCATAGGTCAGCACCTCACGTCAGCACCTCACGTTGTCTCTCCAATGGAGGTAATAGTTAGCCGTTAGTGATGGCAGTCATTTTATTTCCACTTAAATATTTGGAGTAAAGTGCCCACAGGCAAGTGAATGTCAGTGGTAGAGAAAGCTTTTGTTAAAAATTGTGAATATCTTCCTATTGGTAAGGGAATGGAGACCTGGCAATACATTGAGTGCTCCTGCTCTCTAAATGAGTATAGATGACAGGTGGGAGGCCAGTATGAACTCTGAGTAAGTGAGATAGGAACCCAGCGAAGCTGGAAAAGAGGAAAGAACTACCGGCGAGCTTTGACCGACTATCTACCTGGAAGGCGGTGCGCCAACTGAGACGAGCAAGGGGTGCAGGTCAGCTCCGGAGGGAGGCAGCAGTAAGGGAAATTGTTCAGGTGAGGGATAGGGCAGGGAAGTTGGTGCTGGCTCCGGATCTGATTAACAAGGTTTTTGAGGAGTTTTATAAGAGGTTGTACAGGTCAGAGCCACCTGGGGGAGACCGTGAGATGCAGGAATTTCTAGATGGGTTGGAGTACCCGAGGTTAGGGGAGGGGGACAGGGCTACATTAGAAGGAGCAATAGTGGAGCAGGAGATAAAGGATGCAATTGGGAGGATGCAGTCGGGGAAGGTGGCAGGGCCGCATGGGTTTCCGGTGGAATATTATAAAAAATTCAAGGATTAGCTGGCACTCCTCATGGTGGAGATGTTTGAAGAGGTGATAGGGAAGGGGGTGTTGCCACAAACCTTGGGGCAGGCATCGATTTCCTTGTTGCTGAAAAAAGATAAGGATCCGACAGAGTGTGGGTCGTATAGGCCCATATCACTTCTGAATGTGGACGCAAAAGTATTGGCGAAGGTACTGATGGGTAGGCTGGAGGAGTGCCTCCCGAAGGTGATAGGTGAAGATCAAACAGGGTTCATGAGAGGGCGGCAGCTCTTTTCAAACGTTAGAAGGTTACTGAATGTTGTTATGGCACCGGCTGAGGGGAAGGAAACGGAGGTTGTGGCATTGGACGCTGAGAAGGCGTTTGACCAGATAGAATGAGGGTACTTGATGGCAGTTCTGGAGCAGTTTGGGATTGGACAAAGATTTGCGAGCTGGGTAAAGCTACTGTATAAGGAGCCGAGGGCGAGTATCCGCACGAACAACATCAGCTCGAGATACTTTTCTCTCCACTGTGGGACTAGGCAGGGATGTCCTATACCCCCCTGCTGTTTGCACTCGTGATTAAGCCGTTGGCCATCGCATTAAGAAGTTTGGGGGTACGGAAAGGAATAGTGCGGGGGTGGGGGGGGGGGGGGATAGAGCATAGGGTGTCCTTATATGCCGAAGACTTGATGTTATACGTGTCGGAACCGAGTGTGTCGATAGGGAATATTGGAGCTACTTCGAGTGTTTGGGTCTTTCTCAGGATATGTGGTAGTCACCACTGAGGTATATATTGTATATATAGGATGTTGATATAGGTGCTTTATGGTAAGACCCCTGTATTACAGGTACGGGGGTAGATGCTGGCTCCGCCCAGTAGGCGGAGTATAAATATGTGTGCTCCCCGTACAGCAGCCATTTCATCAGCTGCTGTAGGAGGCCACACATCTCAGTGTAATAAAGCCTCGATTACATCCTACCCTCGTCTTTGCGTAATTGATAGTGCATCAATTTATTACACTGCGTTTTTCAGAGATGGACCTCCGCATCAAGCCGGATCGCCTGCAGCTGCATCCTCAAGCAGACAATGTCAAAAAGGACTTCGAACATTTGTTACGGGCATAGGGTCCGATTACGTCCGCCAGCGCCTCTTGGAGGGGGCCACACTCGCCCTCGCGGTGACCAAAAATCTAGCGCTCTCACTTACGGTCGCATCACGCAACATTCAGGCCCATGCCCCTGACTGCACGGCCCACCCCCCCTGTGCATCGTGGACTCCACAGACGGCCACCCCATTGTGGGCCCCATCAGCGACCGCTCTCAGCCAGCCCCACGCCTGTGCCACGTGACAGCCAACAAACACCGGGGGGCCCAAATGCTACTTCTGTGGGCAGTCAAAACACCCCTGACAGCGCTGCCCGGCGTGGAGCGCCCTCTGCAAGGCCTGTGGCAAGAAGGGACATTTCACTGCAGTGTCCGAGGCCAACTCAATCGCCGCTATTGTCCTGGCAACGCCCACGTGCGACCAGTGGGAGCCGCCATCTTCCCCTTCTTGGACCACGTGCGGCCAGTGGACGCCGCCATCTTGCTCGACTCGCGACACGTGCGGCCTGTGGGTGCCACCATCTTGTTCCTCCCAGGACCAACGGGCAGTGCCATCTTGCCTTCCTGACGACACATGTGGCTCGTGGGCGCCACCATCTTACCCGACTCAGGACCGCTGCCCGTCAGGCACCTCATCCGGCCGCTCATCGCCTGCAACCACCGACAACCAGCGATTGACCTGTCTCGACCACACAACCCGCGACTGCTTCAACTAAAGTGAAAGTCAACGGACATGAGATCTCCTGCCTGCTGGACTCCGGGAGCACTGAGAGCTTCATTCACCCTGAAACAGTAAGGCGCTGCTCCCTCGCGGTACACCCCGCTAACCAGAGAATCTCCCTGTCCTCCAGATCCCACTCCGTGGATATCCGGGGGTACTGCATCGTCACTCTCACCCTCCAGGGCGTGGAGTTCAGCGGCTTCCGCCTCTACGTCCTCCCTAACCTCTGCGCTGCCTTGCTACTCAGCCTGGACTTCCAGTGCAACCTCCAGAATCTAACCCCGAAATTCGGCGGGTCCCTACCACCCCTTACTGTGTGCGGCGTCGTGACCCTTAAGGTTGGTCCACCTTCCCTTTTTGCAAACCTAACCCCGCATTGCAAACCCGTCGCCACCAGGAGCAGACGGTACAGCGCCTTCATCAGGTCTGAAGTCCAGCGGCTGCTGCGGAAAGGCATCATCGAGGCCAGCAGCAGCCCCTGGAGAGCCCAAGTGGTAGTGGTCAAAACTGGGGAGAAAAACAGGATGGTCGTTGACTACAGTCAGACCATCAATCGGTACACACAGCTCAACGCATACCCCCTCCCACACATATCTGATATAGTCAATCAGATTGCACAGTACCGGATCTTCTCTACAGTGGTCCTGAAATCTGCCTACCATCAGCTTCCCATGCGCAAGGCGGACCGCCCATGCACTGCTTTCTTCGGTTTCCCTTCGGTGTCACCAACGGGGTCTCGGTCTTCCAAAGGGAGATGGACCGAATGGTTGACCGGTACGGACTGCGGGCCACTTTCCTGTACCTGGACAATCTCACCATCTGCCGCCACGATCAGCAAGACCATGACGCCAACCTTGCCAAATTTCTCCACACCACCACTCTCCTCAACCTCACATATAACAAGGAGAAGTGCGTGTTCAGCATGAACCGCTTAGCCATCCTCGGCTATGTGGTCCAGAACGGAGTTCTGGGGCCCGATCCCGATCGTATGCGCCCCCTCATGGAACTCCCCCTCCTCCACTGCCCCAAGGCCCTCAAACGGTGCCTGGGATTCTTTTCATATTAAGCCCAGCGGGTCCTAAACTATGCGGACAAGGCCCGCCCACTCATCCAATCCACTGTTTTTCCTCTGACGGCCGAGGATCACCAGGCCTTCAACCGTATCAAGGCCGATATCGCCAAAGCTGTGATGCACGCGGTCGATGAGACGTTACCATTTCGAGTCTAGAACGAGGAATCAGACGTCGCTCTGGCCGCCACCCTCAACCAGGCAGGCAGGCACGTGGCATTCCTTTCCCGCACCCTCCATGCCTCCGAAATTCAGCACTCCTCCGTCGAAAAAGAGGCCCAAGCCATCGTTGAAGCTGTGTGGCATTGGAGGCATTACCTGGCCGGCAGGAGATTCACTCTCCTCACTGACCATCGGTCGGTTGCCTTCATGTTTAATAACACACAGCGGGGCAAGATCAAAAACGATAAAATCTTGAGGTGGATGATCGAGCTCTCCACCTACAACTACAAGATTTTGTATCACCCCGGTAAGCTCCCCCGATGCCCTATCCCGAGGTACATGAGCCAGCGCACAAGTGGACCAACTCCGGACCCTGCGCGACAACCTCTGTCACCCAGCGGTTTTTACCATTTCATCAAGGCCCACAACCTGCCCTACTCCATCGAAGAAGTCAGGACGATCACCAGAGACTGCCAGGTCTGCGCGGTGTGTAAACCGCATTTCTACCGGCTAGACCATGCCTGGTGAAGGCCTTCCGCCCCCTTGAACGCCTCAGCGTGGACTTCAAAGGGCCCCTCCCCTCCACCGACCGCAACACGTATTTCCTCAGTGTGATCGATGAATACTCCAGATTCCCCTTCGTCGTCCCATGCCCCGACATGATGTCTGCCACCGTCATCAAAGCCCTCAACACCATCTTCGCTCTGTTCGGTTTCCCCGCCTACGTCCACAGCGACCGCAGATCCTCATTCATGAGCGATGAGCTGCGCCAGTACCTGCTCAACAGGGGCATTGCCTCGAGCAGGACGACCAGCTACAACCCCAGGGGCAACGGGCAGATGGAGCGGGAGAATGGGACGGTCTGGAGGGCCGTCCAGCTGGCCCTACGGTCCAGAATCTCCCGACCTCTCACTGGCAGGAGGTCCTCCCCGACGCACTTCACTCCATTTGGTCGATCCTGTGCACCGAATGAAACCCCCCATGAACATCTCTTTGCCTTCCCTAGGAAGTCCACCTCCGGGGTTTCGCTCCCGACATGGCTGGCAGCTCCAGGACCCGTTCTCCTCCATAGACACGTTCGACTCCACAAGGCGGACCCGTTGGTTGAGAGGGTACAGCTACTTCACACCAACCCGCAATACGCTTACGTAGCGTACCCCGACGACCGCCAAGACACAGTCTCCTTCAGGGACCTGGCACCAGCTGGTTCCCCACACACCCCCCCCCCTCCAACCCGGCACCACCCTCCCTACCCCCGGCCCATCCCACCGCAGCCCCCACTCCGGGACAATCCGTCCTCCCCTTGCCCACGCCCGGTGATGAAGATTATTTCGACATGCTCCTGGAGTCACCAAAGACCAAGCCGCCGCCGGAGTCGCCACCAGCACTGTAGCGCTCTCAACGACAGATCAAGGCACCAGACCGCCTGAATTTGTAATATTATCTGTACTTTTAAAACACAATTTTCTGTATATAGTTCTCCACCACCCCCGCCGGACTCATTTTTAACAGGGGGTGAATGTGGTAGTCACCACTGATGTATACATTGCATATATAGGATGTTGATATAGGTGCTTTATGGTAAGGCCCCTGTACTACAGGTATGGGGGTAGATCCCTGCCTGTTGGCTCCGCCCAGTAGGCGGAGTATAAATCTGTGTGCTCCCCATACAGCAGCCATTTCGTCAAATGCTGTAGGAGGCCACACATCTCAGTGTAAAAAAGCCTCGAATACATCCTGCTCTCGTCTTTGCGTAATTGATAGTGCATCAGGGTACAAACTAAATCTAGACAGAGGTGAGTATTTTGGGGTGTCTCGGCCAGTGGTGGGGCAGGGGTGGGGGGACTGCCATTCCATAGGGCAGGGACTTACTTTAGGATCTGGGGGTGCAGGTTGCCCGGAAGTGGGGGTGGCTCCGCAGGTCCAACATTTCTAGTTTGGTGGGGAGAGTGAAAGCTGATCTAGCAAGGTGGGATAGTCTCCCTCTATCACTGGCGGGTCGGGTACAGGCGGTTAAAATGAATGCGTTGCCGCGATTTCTGTTTATTTTTCAATGCCTGCCGATTTTCCTGCCAAAGGCTTTTTTCAGAGAGATTGAGGGAAGGATTACTTCGTTCATATGGGGAGGGAAGGTGGCCAGAGTGAGAAAGGTGCTGCTACAGAGGGGAAGGCAGGCAGGGGGTTTGGGTCTTCCGAACCTGATGTATTACTACCATGCGGCGAATGTGGGGAAGGTGCAGAGCTGGGTCAGAGTGGTTATTCCCAGTGGGTCAGAATGGAGGAGAGTTTGTGCAGGGGGTCGGGATTGAAAGCACTAGCAACAGCGCCGCTCCCGATAGCTCCGGGGAAATACTCAGGGAGTCCGGTAATAATAGCTTCATTGAGAATTTGGAGGCAGTTTCTCCAACACTTCGGGTTGGCGGCAAGGTCAAGGGAAATGCCGATTCGGGGGAACCACAGATTTGAGCCAGGGAGATGGGGTGGAAATTTTCGGAAATGAGAGGAGAAGGGGATTAAGACACTAAAAGATTTGTTTCTTAGGGGTGGGTTTGCTGGATTGAAGGGGCTGGAAGCAAAGTATGGGCTGGAGCAGGGGGAAATGTTTAGATACATGCAGGTTTGAGATTTTGCTAGAAAGGAGATACAGAGCTTCCCAGTGGAGCCGGCCTCCACATTGCTGGAGGAGGTGCTGACGACAGGGGGACTGGAGAAGGGGGTAGTGTCGATGGTTTTCCGGAGCTATTTTGGAAGAGGAGAAGGCACCACTGGAAGGGATCAAAGTAAGTGGGAGGGAGAGTTGAGAGAGGACATGGAGGAGGGGTCTGGTGTGAGGTGCTCCGGAGAGTGAATGCATCCACCTCGTACGCAAGGGTGGGGCTGATACAGCTGAAGGTGGTATACAGAGTACACTTCACGAGGGTGAGAATAAGCTGATTATTTGAAGGAGTAGAAGATGTGTGTGAGCGTTGCGGGGGGGGGGGGGGGGGGGGGGGGGGGCACTAATCACGTTCATATGTTTTGGTCCTGTCCAAAGTTAGAGAATTACTGGAAGGAGGGTTTTTAGGGTAATCTCTAAAGTTTCTATGTTCTCGGCACAACATTGAGGGCCGAAGGCCCTGTTCTGTGCTGTACTGTTCTATGTTCTATGGTGCACATGAAACTGGACTCTGGACCCCGGGAGGCCATATTCGGGGTGTCGGACCAGCCAGGGTTGGAAATGGGTGCAGAGGCAGACGTTGATCGCCCGAAGGCTGATCCTGATAGGTTGGAGAGCGACCTCTCCACCCTGTGCCCTGGCGTGGCGGGGGGACTTGTTGGAATTCTTGACTCTTGAGAAGGTTAAGTTTGAACTGAGGGGAAGGATGGAGGAGTTCTACAATTCATGGGCATTATTCATTATGCACTTTCAAGAACTGGATAACATCGAACATTAGTTGGGACGTGTGGGTGGGAGGGTTGGGGGTCGGGGGTCGGTGTGTGTTAATGGCGACTATGGATGATCCCTAATTCCTTTTTGTCATTTGTTTGTGTGAACATGCGGGCTAATATTTGGGGTTTGGTGGGAGGATGGGATCATTGTTATTGATATGGGGATTGACATATTTGTTACTGATTATTGTTTATTGTTGGTGGGTGTAAATTTGGGAGAAAATGTGAAAAAGGAGGAGAATTAAAAAAATTTCAAAATAAAAACTCTTGAGTAAGTGAATCGGTTTTGAATTACTTAAGATCAGGCCCGGCTACAAAGTTGTACATTCCACAACAGCAACTGTGGGGTTTGGGGGGGGGGGAAGGATGGGTGGGGGCATGCGGAGGAGCAGGACAGGCAGAAGAAGGTGGTGGTGGTGATGATGAGAAGGAGGAGGTAAGTCAACAGCCAAAGCCAAGCCTGCTCCTGAGATGCCCTGGCATCTGAGAGGAAGAGTCGATTCATCTTCTAATGGGCTGGCATCTGAGGGGAAGTCCGATTCAAGCAAAGGACAATCCAAAATAAAACTGGTTCAAAAACTGTCTCCAAGCTGCAGGAATCACTATATAAATTTGCCAGCCTGTTCATGCTCACTGACTCCACACTTCCGCCAGTGACCCTGGCAGTGTCTCATTTATCTCAGTCTAACTGGCCCAGCGTGCAAGTGTATTCAGCATATTCATTGGGCATTACATTGATGACTGCAAGACCTGCAAATATTAAGGAATAAAACCAAGGGTAAAAATTCTGTTAAATATTAGTCATATAGGTATTCTGGTTACACAACCTACTGGGATATTAATGCTTTCCAGCGCGGAATTATTCTAGTCGCGACTCATGTTTGCAATGTCCCACAGAACTTTAACGTCCTGTGAGAGAGGGAAACTCAAAGACAGAATCAAGCTCGGCAGCTCTCTGATGCCTTCTAGTGGCTGAATCAGGAGCTGCATCAGAAAGGGCAACTGTCACACGTTCACTGAGATGTTGGACAACATTGAGGTAAAAGTGGGAGCAGTTTAACAGAACACAAATACGAAAAGTTACAATCCAAGACCACAAGGGAAATTATTGGCCAAAGTGAATTGTGACTCATACCTATTAAAGAAGACATGGAGAAATTACGTTGGATTGGTATGCAGCTTCCTATCTTTCTATACTCAGTTGAAACTCCATGGGCGCGATTCTCCGATCACGGGACAGAGTGTCCACGCCGTCATGAATGGCGTCACGTTTCACGACGGCGTTAAACAGGCGCGGGCTCTCGCAATTCCTGAGGAAGTATAGGCACTGTTGTGCTTTCTTGGTCTTAGTGCGACGTTGGTGGACCAGGACAGATTTTTGGTGATGTGCACCCCGAGGAATTTGAAGCTGTCAATCATCTCCACCTCGGCCCCGTTGATGCTGACAGGGGTGTGTACAGTACTTTGCTTCCTGAAGTCAATGACCAGCTCTTTAGTTTTGCTGGAATTGAGGGAGAGATTGTTGTCGTTACACCACTCCACTAGGTTCTCTATCTTCCTCCTGCATTCTGACTTGTCGTTGTTTGAGATCCGACCCACTATGATCGTGTCGTCAACAAACTTGTAGATGGAGTTGAACCAAATTTTGTGTGTGTACAGGGAGTATTGTAGGGGGCTAAGTATTTATAATAGCTGAACATAGATAGGCTGTGGGATTATCAGCATACCAACACAGGCCTAATTATATACTTGCAGGAGACATCTGTTTATTATCAGACAAATGTTGATTATTATCACCGCTGCCTAACAGCACCAGTGACCTGGGTGACTCTGTGGAATTTTCACATTCTCCCCCTGTCTGTGTGGGTTTTCTCCGGGTGCTCCAGTTTCCTCCCACAATCCAAAGATGTGCAGGTTAGGTGGATTGGCCATGCTAAATTGCCCCTTAGTGTCGAAAGATGTGCAGGTTAGAGGGGTCACAGGGATAGAATGGGAGTATAGGCCTATGGAGGGTGCTATTTCAAAGGGTCAGTACGGACTCGATGGAACAAATAGCCTCTTTCTGCATTGTAGGGATTCTTTGAGATTCTATGAGATCAAATGATTTGGAGCAGTTCCTTTGGTAGAGGGGAGCTGCAAGACTCCAGATCGTGCAGTTTTTATAAAACCGGCTAAAGATTATTGTTGCTTGCAAAAAGTAGAAAATACAGTTGTGTTCAAAGTAGGTATTGAACTGGAATTGTAAAAGTATTTGAAAGGAGTGAATGGAAAGTAAGTTCAATAACTGATACAAAGCAAATGAAGGGCTTGATTTTCCCGCCCCTCCCGCCACACGAACACCACGGGCGAGCCGCGCACAGTGGAAAACTCCATTGACCTCGGGCAGGATTCTCTGGTCGCCGAGCGGACGCAGCTGGAGAATCCCGCCCAAAGACTGGTAAAGCTGAAAGCAGCATTTGAAATTAAGATTAAATTCAAAAGAGATTTTTTTTAAAAATAATAACCGAAGGGAAGAGCTGGCAGATTCAGCACCCATTGTGTTGAACATTACAGGTGCCATTTGGAAACCAAAATGGTGTCCATGTACACACACTTTCAGCCAACCTGCGCCAGGTGCCATTTTGGTGAGGGCAGCAACACAGTCATTTGGAAAATGCACCAGAGGTCTGCAGGGTAGATACACTGATGTGGGTCAGTTTAGAATGTTGATTTGACACCAATGCTACCATTTTGGGCTTCATTGCTCCAGGTAATGCCCTCCCTTAAACTTGCACAGCTGGAAATATATCGAAAGGATCATCAACCCCTTTCAGGTCCGTTGCTGATTGAGTTCAGTAAGTTTGGTTTGAGTTTATAGAAATGCTTGGTGTTTTCCAGACATTTTTAATAATTTCCAATCATGGGTGCATCCTCCTTGGGTCGCAACACGACAGGGAGGTGAAACAGAGGCAACAATGAAGAGGACAAGCTGCTCGCAGCAGGAAGGGAGGGAGAAGGGCACTCAGCAAGAGGCCTATCAACCTAGGTGAATGGGGAGGAGGGGGGGGGTTCAATGATGATACCTCTTAAAACTGAATAGAAAGCATGCCACTAGAGTAGTTTTACATAAGTTATTTTATTAAGGATTGAGGTGAATAATAGGACTGAGTAACCATTATTAACCATTAAACATGTATTTTTAGGACAGCAGTAATAAGTAATCAAATGGGATTTAGGATAGCTAACTTGACCAAAAGGACATTACTTCTGACATTTTGTCTTTGTGAAACAATTCAGGGTTCTGCTTCTGTTGTTCTGTTTCTCACAGTCAGCAAGCTGCTGGGATTGTACACAGCTGTCAGGATGAGGATCAATTATGCACTGCTTGCAATTCTATTGAGTGAAGTCTAAACACTGCTTGGAATTCTATTGGATAAGTTTAAAAGTAGCAGCTTCAGGGGTTGGATCACGTCCAACTGGGGGGGGCTATTGATTTTTGAACATTGTATAAGTACGCCACCTTGTTCAGGTTGTTGTGTTTGTTCCTCTCTGCACTGAGCTGAGCCACAGGGAATAACCCCACATGGAAGCTGACTCAATACACAGGTCTTGAAACCATTCCTACATCACTAGGGTCTTCTGAGAAGAATTCTCTTACCTCAACCTGAGCCAGAGGCAGTGGGTGTGGCCTTTGTGACTCACAGATCGCGGCCACAGACCTGCAAACTCAGAGCGGTGCAAGGGCAGTGCTGCCTGGCACAGTGATGCTCACCCTAGCCAAGAATTTCTTCACATCAGGATCTTTCCAGGGTGGAGCAATGACATCTGGAAGATTACTGAGTTCCCCATCCACTGCAGCATAAGAGAGACGACGTACTCTTTATACCTGGACAGGAGGGTTCATTGTGTGCTCTCTGCACAGAGAGAAGCAGATGGACGGTAAACTTGGATTTTGCAACAAATGGGCTTCCTGTGGTGCAGGAAACAAATGCCCTCACACAAGTGGCTTTGTGCACAACACATCTCAATACTGAGATGTACCACGGTGGTAATATTACCACTCACTGAATGTATAGATGGTGTGCGACCACACTCTGCACATGATCCTGGTGAATACCCGCTATCCTGGCAGTAGTCATGACGCTTTTATTCTGGGATGGCATGGTGGTAGTTAGCACTGCTGCCTGATGGCACTGAGGACCCGGGTTCAATCCCGGTCCCGGGTCACTGTCCAAGTGGAGTTTGAACATTCTCTCTGTGTCTGTGTTTGATCTCACTCCCCGAAACTCAAAGGTGTGGAGGGTAGGTGGATTGCCCATGCTAAATTGCCCCTTAATTGGAAAAAAAATAGTTTTCTAAATTTAAAAAAATAATGCTTTTATTCTGAACAAGCCCATTGTTCCATCAACATTTGAGCCTCAATGTCAAACTATAAGTAGTTGATGGGTGCCTCGGGTTACCCTCTTAACACATGTTCATGACTCTGCTCTGCAACTAACCACCTCTGGTTAGCAAGCATTCAATGCGAGTCAATGCATCAAGGTGTTGCCAACAGTTCCATTGCTATCCACTGGGGGAGCCCTTCACTACTTGCCAGAATGTGTGTCATCATTCAGCATGCTTGCTCATTCCTCACGGCCATCATGTGGGCTCAAGCCTTGACACCAGAGATACAGCGAGAGACTCAGAAGAAGGGAGAAGAGGAGCAAAGAGGCAACCAGCACAATCCTTTTCCAACTGGGCTGCCTGCAATCACCTCATTTGACGATGGCTCACAATGATCCACATTCACCAACACACTTTACCACTGCTCTGTCATAAACCATCAGTGTCTGCTTGGTCACAAAGCTGAAATAAAGCCACCACAAAACAACCATTCTAAATCAACTCAATCCAATAAACCTTCACACACTCCATACAGTAGTCAACTAATCACCCTCCTGCATACGTCTGCTACTCCAATGGCTACAGCTTGGCCTCTGGAAGGCTGCTGACTTTCGGTAGGAGAGATTGCAGGATGACCTCTAGCCGAGAAGGTCCAAATTCTGACTGCACCATCTCAGCATGGGTGGCAATAGACTGGGCAGATTGGCTGTCTGAGAGGCAACAGAAATGGCCTGTGGCAGAGGTGAGAGGAAAAATGCGGTTCAGAAAGCCCCTTTGAGCACCGTCTGATTCAGCACGTCAGTAAGTTAGGCTGGTCTGGCACTTCTTCGTCAGTTTCTTCTTAGACTCAAGGCTTGCACTTAATACTACGCATTGCAAGGTGAAGTGAGCACCCTCTCTTCAATAGGTGTCTTCTTCACTGAGTCCTGGACTGAGTCCGGGACCCTGGAGTTGCGAAGTAACAGTGTTAACCACTGTGCTACCTTGCTGAAGTGTGTCAGTGCATGTGGTGCAATCTGTTTGGGTTAGGTGCCTGCCATAGCTGACAATATATGCAAAATCCGAGTTTGGGTGTGAGGGTTACAGCAGTGCAATGTGTGTGAGGGTGTGGTAAGGCAATGAAGGTGAAGTCATGGCTGATAGGGCTTTTTGTTGATGAGTGATGGGGGTATGCTAGATTGAGCATTGTGTGAAGCTATTAGATAGGCATTAATATTAAAGCAAAATTATGAAATAAAAACAGAAAATGTTGGAAATTCAGCAGGTTTGGCAGCGTCTGTGCAGCGGTAAATAGAATTAACGTCCAGAGTCCATATCACACTTCGTCAGAGTATTAAGATGTATTTTTTGACCTTGGCCACTCGTGTGAAGTCATTGAGCTATTTAGCAGCATTTTATCCATGTTCTCAGAGAATGTTGGAATTGATCACCACAGCTATCTTCTCCCCCTGACTCTGCAAAGTTTGCCTGACTGGCGTCCTAATCTCCCTGCATGCTAGAACACACTTCTCCTCCTCTGCAACTCCTCAACCAAGGCCTTTGGCGCAGCATTGGTAATGATTGGCACCTGCAGTCTGCCAAGATGTGCCATTGCCACTCTTGTTCCTGCTCTTAGGCTGCACTCTAACCAGTTCCAGTACTTGCTGGACTCAGCTTTAAGGGTGCAAGTTGGCTTTAAGTATGGTCAGTGTTAAGTGGTGCCAAAGTCACATGAAGGTGGGGAGACCTCTGTAGTTGGAAACTCTGGGTTACACTTCACTATCATTTCAATTAGCATGGAGCACAAAGATTGTGGGCGGGATTCTCTCAGACCATGCCGGGCTGGAGAATAGGTGGCCGGGCGCGAATCGTGCGACGCCGCCACGATGCCGGTCCGCCGATTCTCCGGTGAGCAGAGAATCACCGCCATTGGCGCGGTCGGGGGCCGCAAAAAAAATCCGAGTCTCACTGGCGCCGTCCACGTGTGGTCTTACCCGGCAGGACCTCGGCGTGCATCCTTTCGGGGCAGCCTGGTGAGGGAGGAGGGGGTCCGACCCCTAGGGGGACCTCCACTATGGCCTGGCCCGCGATCAGGGCCTACCGATTGGTGGGCCAGCCTCTCAGGCTGGGGGCCTCTTTTGCTCTGCGCTGGCCCCTGTAGCCCTACGCCATGTTGCGTCGGAGCCGGCGCGGACAAGGAAGCCACCGGGCGTGCGCGCAACCGCGCCGGTCGCACTGCGCATGCGCAGAATGTGGCGCCCATTTGACGCCGGTATCGGCAGCTGGAGCGGCATGGGTGGCTCCAGTGCCGTGCTGGCCTCCTGTAGGGCTCGGAATAGCTGCTTCTGGGGGTAAACGACGGCGTTTACGACGGAGATGCTCAATCAAAGACTCCAGAAGCGAGATTGGAGTACAATTGAAGGCTTTATTGGACTAGATGTTTCCCCCAGCAGCGCAGGTACAGAATGCAGCTGCTGGGGAGACACAGGCTCTTATACTCCGCCTTACTGGGCGGAACCAGCAGGCAGGTTTCACCAATGAACTTGCTATCTCAGGTACCTCCCACACCAATGGTCTTACAGCATTGTCTAGGGTACCGTAATACCCCTAATACTGACTACCACAGATGACATCAACACTTAGCTTCATGATCAGAGTATCCCGCCCTGTGGGTTTACACAGCAAAATGGGCACAGGTTAATCGCGCATCATGATGCCTGCACCCATTTTTGGAAACTTTGAGTCCTGACAAACTCCTATTAATTCAACCAGTTCACACTCAGGCCAGTTAACAGTTATACCACAGCTGTTTTTTTTTAAACTTCCTTAACTCGGTTATCTTGAACATGAACTATATTTAAAACTAAAATCCATTGTTCTCAACTAGATTTTACAGGAAGTGAAAACGGCAATGGTTTGTAATAGCCTTGCCTGGTACCTGAAGGTTAAAATAAATCTAATTAAACCATCAGTCTGTGCCAAATAGCCAACCAATTGGATATGTTAATTCAGTCAAATGAATCGTCTGTCAGGTCAAGGGTAAAAAGTGCAAAATGAAAAAAACACTAGTTTACGTGGTATATCATTGAACAATGAAAGGTTATTTTTCATTGGTAGTAACGACATATCTAATTACAAGTAAATTACATGAATAAAACAAGCAGGTAAGGTGATGGGAGAATCTCATTCATCAGAGATGCCTGGTAATTATTTGTTCACCCATTAAGCACTGATCAGTTTGCACAACAGTTTCAGGCTGTTTATCCAGTGTAGGCCATTCTGTAATGAATTAAACTATTAGTGTCGTCGGAAGCTCACGGGAGAAGCAGAATCTGCAGTCGGCATGATGGGCAAAGATAGTGGACTTTCCATCTAAAATGTGACTGGGCATAATAGATGGCGTAACAAAGGGGAACACACTGAGAGTCTGCCACTAGGAAATGAGAGTTTAATGGCTTTTGTTGAGACTTGACGTTATTATCATCATCGGTATGCATTATAGTACAGTAGTAGGATATTCTGTGCCCCATCATTCATGTCCAATCTAATTGAGGAATATTTGTAGCAATTAACAACTCATAGCCATCAGAAGAGGTGTAGGAGCGGTACAATACTGTTACAACCTGACAGGAGGCACAGGGATCTGCAACATCAGGGGCCCTGTGGCCTCAACTGAATATCATTTACTTAGATGAGGGGGAGGGCTAGCCCCTCCCCCCTGCACCCCCCCCCCAACTTTTCCTAGGACTGCTGGGATATAAATACCCCCACCCAGGTGTAGGCAGGGTGTGGGCGACCCTTCGGGGAGTAGGAGGAGTGCAGAGTAAGGAGAATAAAACCAAACCTTTCTATAGTCATTGCTTCCGAGTGGTTGCTCGCCTGAGACTTTACAAATACAGATAGGAATGAGGCAGAACAACCAGTAAAATATATCTGCTGTTTTTTCTGGCCGCTAGCCAGATCTCTAGTGAAAGTGAAAATGAAAAAAATTATTAAACCCTGCACAATGTAACTTTTGAGCTTTTAAACAGATGTTTAAATTATGGCCAGCACGGTGGCGCCGGGGTTAGCACTGCTGCCTCACAGCGCCGAGGACCCAGGTTCGATCCCGGCCCCGGGTCACTGTCCATGTGGAGTTTGCACATTCTCCCCATGTCAGCGTGGGTCTCACCCCCAAAACCCAAAGACGTGCAGGGTAGGTGGATTGGCCACGCTAAATTGACCCTTAATTAGAAAAAAATATAATTGGGCTCTTTAAATTTATTTTTTAAAATGTTTAAATAATTATGAAAGTAGGTTACAGGGTTCTCTCACACTTCTACTCACTTTAAAGAATTAACTAATATTTTAACATTTGTAGCAGCATGCAGCTACAAAGTAAATCATATTTTTTCATGACAATACACACAATCTCCCCTGTGGTACGAGAGAGAAACTCAATGCATTTGAGAAATACATTGTTGACTGCAGAGCAAATAGACAAACAATTCTTGTTGAAATAAGATTTCAAACCGGATAATTGCCTATTATCTAATTAAAATGACTTTGCCACCTTGCTCAGATATCTAGTGTACCGTACCTCTTCCATTCTTTACAGTTTAGCCAATGTTGCTCCTCCATTTTGTTTGATTTATCTGAGGTTTAGTAATTAGCTGCCCTCGCACACAAATGTACCATTAGCATCCAGTCAGCAGTCTACACAAATAGCTGTCAAAGATTTTCTCACGTTGTAATTCAAACTGGTTGATGTTCGCACTTCTCCACCATTGTAAAGGAATGTTGTACGCCTCCGTGAGACCATGAATGTTGGGGATGAAATTCCCTGGGGACCCTCCTGCTTGTGCACCGTAACCTCGGCCAGAGATCCACGGAAAGCCAGTTTTTTTTTCTGCCCCTTTATTGACCTTTCCTTATATTAGTCGTTCTTTACTGGAGCAGAGGTCGAGTGGCGTTAGCTATTTTTCAGCTATGATCTGACAATGAGCATCTGCAAGGGTTTTACGAACAACAATTTATATTTATACAAAGCCTTTAATGTTGTAAAACATCCCAAAGGTCCCTCCCAGCAGCATTATGAAGCAAAAGTAGACTCCAAGTTACATCAGGTGACGTGAGGGTAGATAAACACAACCTTTGTCAAATGAGTACATTTTAAGGATCTCCTTAAGAGAGAAGGTTAAGAGAGAGTTAGGACGAGAATTCAAGAGCCAGGGGCCAGGACTGGAGGCCTGGCCAACAAGGGTGGAGAAATTAAAATCAGGGGCCTTGAAGAGGATAGAATTTGATGAGCACAGATATCTTGGGAGCATTTTGGGGCTTAGAGGGGTTTACAGACATAGGGTGGGGCAAAGCAGGGCATGTGTTTCAAAAAGGAGGAGGAGAATTTTAAAATCAAATTGTTGCTTGGACAGGAGCCAATGTAGGGAAGTGAGCTCAGGATGAATTGATGCAATGAACACCGAGAGCAGTGTTTTGAATGAACTGTCATTATTTGCCCAAACGCAGCAGCCCAGAAAGGAAGCAACAGAGAGAGAGGAACAATGTGGCACCACTGAAGAGGCCCTATCATTAGATCTGACAATTGCAGTCACCAGCTCCTTGAAGGCTAGTATAGAAATGGGATCAGCACAAACTGAATCATCTGCCACTGAATGGGCTGCAGCTCGGTGTAAGAATGGGTCATGTGCCACCTCACTGGAGGAAGAGGTTATAGACAATTATTGCATCAGGGGACCCAAATGAGGACGTTGCCGGGCGAGCATACAGGAAGCACTGAAGGGGCATCGCACTGAGATGCTGAGTGCATTGACTGCTCGGCCAGGCAGCCTCACATCGGTGCCAAGAAGCATGGAAAGCGGCACTGAGCTAACACGGCACGATGTAGCATTTGCCCACTCCACAGCCTCTGTACAATCTTCCTGTCACCCTGGAGACCTAGAGGCAGTGCCACTGCTGTCCCTACACCTGATCCTCTGTCCTCCCAGTCAAGATGCATCAACATCCCCTAACAAATTGAGGAAGAACACTTCCAAAACACTCCAGAATAGAATGGCAGAGTCTTCCCATCCCAACCAATTGGCGCTAGGCTTCCCCACCCCAAAAGAATGGCATAAGTTTCCTGTCCCAAAAGAATGGAACTAGCCTTCCCCATCCCAACAGAATGGCGCTAGACTTCCCCATCCCAACAGAATGGCACTAGCCTTCCCCATCCCAACTGAATGGCACTAGCCTTCCCCATCCCAACAGAATGGCACTAGCCTTCTCCATCCCAACAGATTGGCCCTAGCCTTCCCCATCCCAAAAGAATGGCGCTAGACTTCCCTGTCCCAACAGAATGGCACTAGCCTTCCCCATCCCAAAAGGATGGCGCTAGACTTCCCTGTCCCAACAGAATGGCACTAGCCTTCCCTGTTCCAACAGAATGGCACTAGACTCCCCTGTCCCAACAGAATGGCCCTAGCCTTCCCTGTCCCAACAGAATGACCTTAGCCTTCCCTGTCCCAACAGATTGACCCTAGACTTCCCTGTCCCAACAGAATGGCACTAGCCTTCCCTGTTCCAACAGAATGGCGCTAGACTTCCCTGTCCCAACAGAATGACCCTAGACTTCCCTGTCCCAACAGAATGGCGCAAGGCTTCCCTGTTCCAACAGAATGGCGCTAGACTCCCTGTCCCAACAGAATGGCACTAGCCTTCCCTGTTCTAACAGAATGGCGCTAGACTTCCCCATCCCAACAGATTGGCACTAGCCTTCTCTGTCCCAACAGAATGGCGCTAGACTTCCCCATCCCAACAGAATAGCACTAGACTTCCCCATCCAACAGAATGGCACTAGACTTCCCGATCCCAACAGAATGGCGCTAGACTTCCCCATCCCAACTGATTGGCGCTAGACTTCCCCATCCCAACAGAATGACGCAAGACTTCCCTGTCCCAACAGAATGACCCTAGACTTCCCCGTTACAACAGAATGGCGCTAGACTCCATGTCCCAACAGAATGACCCTAGACTTCCCCATCCCAACAGAATGGCGCTAGACTCCCTGTCCCAACGGAATGGCACTAGCCTTCCCCATTCCAACAGAATGACCCAACACTTCCCTGTCCCAACAGAATGACCCTAGACTTCCCCGTTACAACAGAATGGCACTAGCCTTCCCTGTCCCAACAGAATGGCACTAGACTTCCCTGTCCCAGCAGAATGACCCAACACTTCCCTGTCCCAACAGAATGACCCTAGACTTCCCCGTTACAACAGAATGGCACTAGCCTTCCCTGTCCCAACAGAAAGGCACTAGACTCCCTGTCCCAACAGAATGACCCTCGACTTCCCTTTCCCAACAGAATGACCCTCGACTTCCCTGTCCCAACAGAATGGCGCTAGACTCCCTGTCCCAACAGAATGGCGCTAGACTTCCCCATCCCAACAGAATGGCACTAGCCTTTCCCATTCCAACAGAATGGCGCTAGACTTCTCCATCCCAACAGAATGGCGCTAGACTCCCTGTCCCAACAGGGACAGAATGGCGCTAGCCTTCCCTGTCCCAATAGAATGGCGCTAGACTTCCCCATCCCAACAGAATGGCACTAGACTTCCTGATCCCAACAGAATGGCGCTAGACTTCTCCATCCCAACAGATTGGCGCTAGACTTCCCCATCCAACAGAATGGCGCTAGACTCCCTGTCCCAACAGAATGGCGCTAGACATCCCCATCCCAACAGAATGACCTAAGACTGCCCTGTCGCAACAGAATAACCCTAGACTTCCCCATCCCAACAGAATGACCCTAGCCTTCCCTGTCCCAACAGAATGGCGCTAGACTCCCTGTCCCAACAGAATGGCCCTAGAGTTCCCCATCCAAAACAGAATGAACCTAGACTTCCCTGTCCCAAAAGAATGGCGCTAGATTCCCTGTTCAAACAGAATGGCGCTAGCCTAGGGCAGCACAGTGGCGCAGTGGTTAGCACTGCTGCCTCACGGCGCCGAGGTCCCAGGTTCGATCCCGGCTCTGGGTCACTGTCCGTGTGGAGTTTGCACATTCTCCCCGTGTCTGCGTGGGTTTCACCCCCACAACCCAAAGATGTGCAGAGTAGGTGGATTGGCCACGCTAAATTGCCCCTTAATTGGAAAAAATGAATTGGGTACTCTAAATTCATTTATAAAAAAAAAAAAAGAATGGCGCTAGCCTTCCCTGTCCCAACAGAACGGCACTAGCCCTCCCCATCCAAACAGAATGACCCTAGCCTTCCCTGTCCCAACAGAATGGCGCTAGACTCCCTGTCCCAACAGAATGGCACTAGCCTTCCCCATCCCAACAGAATGGCACTAGCATTCCCCATTCCAACAGAATGGCACTAGCCTTCCCTGTCACAACAGAATGGCACTAGCCTTCCCTGTTCCAACAGAATGGCGCTAGCCTTCCCTGTCCCAACAGAATGACCCTAGCCTTTCCTGTCCCAACAGAATGACCCTATACTTCCCTGTCCCAACAGAATGGCACTAGCCTTCCCTGTTCCAACAGAATGGTACTAGCCTTCCCTGTTCCAACAGAATGGCACTAGCCTTCCCTGTTCCAACAGAATGGCTCTTGCCTTCCCTGTTCCAACAGAATGGCACTAGCCTTCCCCATCTCAACAGAATGGCACTAGCCTTCCCCATCTCAACAGAATGGCACTAGCCTTCCCCATCCCAACAGAATGGCACTAGCCTTCCCCATCCCAACAGAATGGCACTAGCCTTCCCCATCCCAACAGAATGGCACTAGCCTTCCCTGTCCGAACAGAATGGCGCTAGACTTCCCTGTTCCAACAGAATGGCACTACCCTTCCCTGTCCCAACAGAATGGCACTAGCCTTCGCTGTCCCAACAGAATGGCACTAGCCTTCCCCATCCCAACAGAATGGCACTAGCCTTCCCCATCCCAACAGAATGGCGCTAGCCTTCCCCATCCCAACAGAATGGCGCTAGCCTTCCCCATCCCAACAGAATGGCGCTAGCCTTCCCTGTCCCAACAGAATGACCCCAGCCTTCCCCATCCCAACAGAATGGCACTAGCCTTCCCTGTTCCAACAGAATGGCACTAGCCTTCCCTGTCCCAACAGAATGGCGCTAGCCTTCCCTGTCCCAACAGAATGGCGCTAGCCTTCCCTGTCCCAACAGAATGACCCCAGCCTTCCCTGTCCCAACAGAATGACCCTAGACTTCCCTGTTCCAACAGAATGGCACTAGCCTTCCCTGTTCCAACAGAATGGCACTAGCCTTCCCCATCCCAACAGAATGGCGCTAGATTTCCCTGTCCCAACAGAATGGCACTAGACGTCCCCATCCCATCAGAATGGCATTAGCCTTCCCCATCCCAACAGAATGGCACTAGCCTTCCCCATCCCAACAGAATGGCACTAGCCTTCCCCTTTCCAACAGAATGGCGCTAGATTTCCTTGTCCCAACAGAATGGTGCTAGACTTCCCCATCCCAACAGAATGACCCTAGACTTCCCTGTCCCAACAGAATGGCGCTAGACTTCCCCATCCCAACAGAATGGCACTAGCCTTCCCCATCCCAACAGAATGGCACTAGCCTTCCCCATCCCAACAGAATGGCACTAGCCTTCCCCATCCCAACAGAATGGCACTAGCCTTCCCCATCCCAACAGAATGGCACTAGCCTTCCCCATCCCAACAGAATGGCACTAGACTTCCCTGTCCCAATAGAATGGCATTAGATGTCCATCGCAGGGGCTCTAATGGTGATATGGCGATGATATATCCATCCTATTGCTACCTACTGAATGGTATCCAACAGTTTCACTGCCTCTCGCTTGAAAATGGATTATCAAAAACAAAAAATTAGTGTATTCCTTTGAATATCTTTAATCATAAAACAAAACATTTACACTGTGATTATTTCTTAATCTTGAAATGTATAATGATCATGCTCTTTTTAAATAATAATTTGATATTTAATTATCAATAAAATATTCAGTAGCTTTTGCATATAATGTCTTATTCTATGTATTAGTTTGCAATTACAAGACTAAGTAATCCCACTATGCTGGAAATGTTAATTTCATTCAGCAGAGGGAAGACCGACTCTCTGGTGACTCCATCTGTCACAAGTTATTTGATCTTCCTTCCTTAAGGAATAAATGTTTAATCTCACAGCGCAGCAGAGGGTTTCCAGTATTCACAACCTACAAATTGATGAATCTGCCCCCCTGCTGCAGCTTCTAATCTGCTAGCAAACACTAACGGCCCTCAGGTAAAATGTTTCTGTTTTGTGTTTTAAGCCAATTCCAAACAGTTCTGTCTCCATCCAGTATTCTTCAAACACGTCAAGATTGATGCTGTCAATCATTTTGTCTTGCACAATTTAATTTCCCTATTCGAGGGATACATTCTGCCAGTAATCTTTTTACATTGCCCATTTCAACAGTTCTGCGCTGCTCTCTTATTGATCTCCTGCTTTCCATTTAATAAAAATAACATTTCTGGCATTTACAAGTGGCTTGATTTCTATTTTTATTGTAACTGATCAAAATGAAACTGATGTCGGCTAAGTGGCTGGATTATGAAGGCCTGATGTAGGCCCTGATCTGTGAAGGCCACAGAGGCCTAACTGTGCGTACAAGAATTAAATGTCAACCATGGAGAGTGATTGATCGAGGCCTCTTGTAATTAACAGAAGTCCGTGAATTTCACTTACAGTCACCTGAGTTTATCATGTTAAATCTATGTCAGTTGTCAAGCAATCACACTTTTGAATGGGGTGGCTAGAATCGCGCGTTAGAATGCTTTACTCTCAACCATCTCATCAACTCCTCCTTTCAAAACATTTGCTGTATTTTTAGTCCTGTGGCTACAATCTACTTTGCTTTCATCTTGCTACTTGACGGGGACAATAGGAGGTGGCACAATGGGTCGATTTTAACTCGCTGTAACTGATATTATGGTGTGGAGATGCCTGCAGTGGACTGGGGTGATCACAGTAAGAAGTCTTGTTTTGAATCACTAGCTTTCGGAGCACTGCACTTGAGGAAGGAGCAGTGCTCTGAAAGCTAGTGATTCGAAACAAACCTGTTGGATTTCAACCTGGTGTTGTAAGACAGATATTAAGAAGACACGGGGAGTCCACACTGGGTTGAACAAAAGGAACAAAGGTTTATTTACAAGGCTCAAGGTACACTACTCCCGATGCTACTCAACCGGCTCTGAGGCGGCCAGTCCTGAACTGGCCAACCTTATATGCAATGGCGATTACGCTTCCCCCGCTTTAGCGGGAGCTCATATTCCATAAAGGACCACGGAGAATACAATCGTCCCCACTCCGCAAGTCCCATGCTGAGGCAGCTTATGACAAGGGCCTCAAAATGGCCCCCGCATTCTCATTGGTCCATTAACACTGACACATCAGCCACTGCCATTGTGACAGGGGCTACCCCTAGGTGGCCACAGCAGTGCCTGAAACAAGTAGCAAACCTGTGACTGAGGGACTGTAATAGCCTCCTCTAGTTCTTAACGTAATAGACTCGATGGGCTGAATGGCCGCGTCCTGATTCTATATTTTATAATGTTCTATATTATGAAAATGATACAGAGACCCATGGAAGGTGCAAAAAAGATTCTCAAAGCTAATATCAGAACAGAGAGATAACTATAGACTGAACAGGCCCTTTTCTCTAGAAAAGAGAAGAGTGAGTGACCCGATAGAGATTTTTTAAAATTGTGAAGGGTGTTCGATAGATGAGCCGAATGTTAAAGGAAGGCCAGAGGTCAGGGGTCATAAATAAATCAAATAGGGAATTTCAGAGACAAAAGTAGAAAATACTGGACAATCTCAGCAGGTCTGACAGCATCTGTGGAGAGAGAAGGGAGTCTGGGTGACTCTTTGTCAAAGCTAGGGAGAACTGGAAATGTGGTCAGATTTATACTGTAGTGAGGGGGGTCGAGCGGTGGGGATGTGGGCCTAGATAGGTGGGGCTGGGTGCCTTAATCACCCCCATGTACATTCCTTTTGAATTCTGTCCTCGACATCTTTGTCAATCTTCATCTATCACTGGCTTCCTATCCAGCCCCACTGCTTCACTCCCCCCACCCCACTACAGTATAAATCTCATCTTATTTCCCATTCTCCCTAGCTTTGATAAAGAGTTACCCAGGCTCGAAACATTAGCTCCGTTTTCTCTCCACAGATGCTGTCAGACCTGCTGAACTTGGCCAGTATTTTCTGTTTTTGTTTCAGATTCCAGCATCCGCAGTAATTTGCTTTACTCAGGGAATTCCAGAGAAATGTCTTTACCCAGAGAACGATGAGAATGTGGAACCCATTAGTGCAGGAAATGGTTGGGGTCAATTGGGCAGATGCATTTAAGGCAAAGTCAATTAAATACACGAGGAAGAAAGGAACAGAAGATATGGTGATGGGGTGAGATGAAGCAGTGGGTGTGAGGAGGATCCTGTCGAGCATAAACACCAATATGGACCAGTTAGGCCGAAAGGCCTGTTTCTGTTCTGTGAAATTCTGTAGACTGGATCCTCTGTTTGGGGGAACATGTTCTCCCGCCGGAGTTGAATTGGATTTCGATTTTGTTTACTGTCATGTGTACCGAGGTACAGTGAAAAGCATTTTTCTGCGAGAAGCTCAAACAGATCATTAAGTACATGAAAAGTAAAGAAAATACATAATAGGGCAACACAAGGTACACAATGTAAATACATAGACACCGGCATCGGGTGAAGCATACAGGAGTGTAGTATTAATCAGGTCAGTCCATAAGAGGGTCGTTTAGCAGTCTGGTAACAGCGGGGAAGAAACTGTTTTTGAGTCTCTTTGTGCGTGTTCTCAGACTCTTTTATCTCCTGCCCGATGGAAGAAGTTGGAAGAGTGAGTAAGCTGGGTGGGAGGGGTCTTTGATTACGCTGCCCGCTTTCCCCAGGCAGCGGGAAGTGTAAATGGAGTCAATGGATGGCAGGTTTGTGGGATGGACTGGGCGATGTTCACGACTCTAAAGTTTCTTGCGGTCTTGGGCCGAGCAGTTGCCATACCAGGCTGTGATGCAGCCAGGTAGGATGCTTTCTATGGTGCATCTGTAAAAGTTGATAAGGGTTAAAGTGGACATGCCAAATTTCCTTAGTTTCCTGAGGAAGTATCGGCGCTGTTGTACTTCTTGGTGGTAGCGTCGTCGTGGGTGAATAGGGCAGATGTTTGGTGATGTGCACCCCTATGAATTTGAAGCTGATGGAAGTGCAAGTCAGGAAGTGATTCCCAATCCTTAGCCATGCAAATGTTTGGGATTGCAAGGGTTTCCCAAGGGAATGCCACTATTAAGCCTCCATATTGAGTGGGCGGCCCGATAATAGGGTCCTGCAACTGGCTACCCCATCCACCCCAAATCGCAATTCAGCACCCCCCCCCCCCTCCCCACAGTGCAATTGAGTCCCCCCCCCCACCCTCTGGGTTTTTGCGTCCCCTCTTCCCCAGGTATGGAGGTGATCTAGCCTAACCCCCCCCCCTCCCCAACAGAGATCCCCTAAATAAGGAGCCCCAACAGAGACCCCTAAATAAAGAGACCCCCCCCCCCCCCCAGCAACCTGCTAAATAAGGAGCCACCCCCATAGGCTCCCAGAACAGAGACCCCTGTCAGGACCACCCCCCTCCCCACCAGAATAGAGACCCCCTGTCTAGAAGCTGGAGAGCAGTCCAGACAGAGGCAGTGAAAATAGTTATGTGCTGGCAGTTTCTGCTGATCAGCTGATCACTTCAAAGTCACTCAACCATGAAGGGAGGTGATTGGAAAGCACTTAATTCTGTTTGAAGTGACACAGGAGCTGTCAATTAAACATTGGTTAGAGCACTTCAGAGTTACTCAACCATGAAGGAAGATGAATGGAACAATGATGACAACTGGGTATGTGGAAGCTGCCAATCACAGCCTAGTAATATCAGTGGCAAAGAGAAATGAATGAATGGCTTGCACATCAAAGATCTGAGGGGGATTAAACACAGCTGACTTGTTTTTCTCTTTCCAGGAATTGACAGGTGTGCTTCCCCTGTCTGAGCCAGCAGGTGTATTGCCCAGGTGAGTGTTAAGGCAGTGACTTTTTTCACTGCCTCTGTCTGCACTGCTCTCTAGCTCCCAGATAGGTATCTCTCTTCTGTGGGGTCTATGGGGAGGTCTCTGTGGGGGGATTCATAATCTCTGGGGTAGTCTCTTTATTTAGGGCATTTTGGTGAGGGGTTTCTTTATTTGGGGGTGTCTCTGGGGGTGACTCTTTATTTAGGGGGTGTCTGGAGGGGCATCTTTATTACGCGGGTCTCTGGTATGGGCATAGTGGGGGTTCTGGTGGGGCAGCCGGGCCTTGCATTATGAGGGGGAGTGTGGCCCTCTGATGGAAATTAGGGCAACTCCCTTAAAGAGTTAACCTCTTGGCCCTGAGTGAGGTTCACCATGCCAGGACCGTGTTTGACAGGACCTGTAGTAATTCTTATTCACGTGATTCATAGCCCAGAGGACAGGAGAATCAGGCAGACCCAGAGAATATAGTGCCCGTTCAGTTAAATCATTAAGATCCATTTGCATCTTCTCGCTGGAGGGGGGCACAAACTTTGATCCCGAAGCCAGCAGGGGCGCCGGCGCATCTGGAGATGGATCAACGCCCGGCGCGACCTCATTTTCTCCCTGACACTGGACTCTCCATCTCATCGGTAACGCCACTACTGGTGGCATGAGGTGGAGAATTTAACCCTAAGTGTTCTCGCCTGGAGTGAATTGTGTGCAGTTTGAGTTCCCGCTGGGTGCGGTGTTTGAACAGAATCCAGAAGATGAAAATGGACCAGCACTCTGAAAATGAAAATCGCTTATTGTCATGAGTAGGCTTCAAATGAAGTTACTGTGAAAAGTCCCTAGTCGCCACATTCCGGCACCTGTTCGGGGGAGGCTGTTACGGGAATCGAACCGTGCTGCCAGCTTGCTTTGGTCTACCTTCAAAGTCAGCGATTAGCCCAGTGAGCTAAACAGCCCCAGCTCTGTGTAAGTGAATTGCAAGTAATTGCCAACCCCACTGGCATCGGTTTCGCTGGGGCTAGAATTAGTGTTAAAGAGCCTCACAAGCTGGAGCTGCTTATAAACGTTCCACTAACCACAAACTCTCATTCCAGCCAGAAGATGGAAGGTGGCTCAGAGAAGACCTGACACCGCCCCACCACCCCGGTTTCAGGCGGCTGAAGTGGACGGACTGTGCTACACCATCGAGGAGAGGAGGAATACCCTGGGTGGGATTCTATGATCCTGAGAATAAGTGTTGTCGTCGCACCAGTTCACCAGATTCTCTATCTCATTCCTGTATTCTGTCTCGTCATTGTTTGAAATCCGACCCACTACGGTGGTGTCATCAGTAAATTTGAAAATCGAGTTGATGGGGAATTTGGTCACACAGACATAGGTGTACAAGGGGTATAGTAGGAGGCCGAGGACACAGCCTTGTGGGGCACCGGTGTTGAGGATGATCGTGGAGGAGGTGTTGTTGCCTATCCTTACTGATTGTGGCCTGTGTGTTAGAAAGTTCAGGATCCAGTCGCAGAGGGAGGAGCCGAGGCCCAGGCCACAGAGTTTGGAGATGAGTTTTGTAGGAATAATTGTGTTGAAGGCTGAGCTGTAGTCGATAGATAGGAGTCTGACATAGGTGTCTTTGTTAACTAGGTGTTCCAGTGTTGGGTGCAGGGCCATGGAGATGGCGCCTGCTGTGGACCTGTTGCAGCGGTAGGCGAACTGTGATGGATCAAGGCAATCCGGGAGGCTGGAGTTGATTCTTGCCATGACTAACCTTTCGAAGCACTTCATGATGATGGATGTCAGAGCCACTGGACGATAATCATTACGGAACGCTGCTTGGATTTTTTTTTGGTACAGGGATGATGGTCGTCTTATTGAAGCAGATAGGGACCTCAGATTGTTGTAAAGAGAAGTTGAAAATGTCTGCAAATACCCCCCGCCAGCTGATCCGCGCAAGACCTGAGTGCTCATCCGGGTACCCCATCCGGGCCAGTGGCTTTCCGAGGGTTGACCTTCGAGAAGGCTGCTCTGACGTCTGCAATGGTGACCTCGGATACAAGTTCATCCGAGGCTTCTGGGGTGGAGGGCGCGCTCTCGCTGACCTCTTACTCAAAGCGGGCATAGAATTTGCTGGACTCACCAGGGAGGGGTGCGTTGGAGCCGGTGATTTTACATGTCTTCATCTTGTAGCCCATAATGTCTTGCAGACCATGCCATAGACGGCGGGGATCCGTGTGGCTAGCCTGGGACTCGAGCTTGGTCCGGTGCAGTCTTCCTGAGATCGTTTCTGGCTTTCTTGTATTTGTCAGGGTCACCTGACTTAAACGCCTCAGACCTAGACTTCAGCAAGCATCCCTGTTCATCCAGGGTTTCCGTTTCCGGTTCCAAAATCGTTGGGCGGGATTCTCCGTTGGCCGGCACCGAAATTGGGAATGGCGATCAGGCGGAGAATAGCTCCCGACGCCGAAATCGCAGCAGGCGGTGGTTTGGTGCCAAAATCGGGAAGCTCCGTCCCCTCCAAATCGGTGTCATTGCGACGCACACCGCACGTAGTTTCAATCGTGTTCACATCTCATTAGCGGGCCCACCCACGATGCTCCGCCTCCAATGGGCCGAGTTCTCGACGTAAGAACCTGACGTGGTGGCTGCGGAGAGAGAGAAAGAGAGAGGAAGGATGCACAGACAGTGTCCAGCACAGCCATACTTCACCGACAGTCGTGCCACTGACCGGGAGGTTTCTGCCAGGGCTGGAGGGAGTAGGGGGGGTTAGCAGGGAGGTGGGCTGTGGAGTCGGGGTGGACGGGTACGTGGTCCAGCACAACTGGCGCTATCTTTTAGGGTGTGATGGGTAGGTGTTTGGGGATGTAAGTGTACACCAGATTGCAGCTTGGCAGCCCTGTGTGGTGGTATGATTAACATAGCTGCCTGCCATTGGTGCAGAACACCGGCTTACCATTGGCCCTGGTCGGTCATGTGCCTCTCGACCGATTGGTTGAGACCAGTCATGTGACGGCTCCCCGATTGGTCGAGAGGCTGAGTTAACCCCGCCTCCAGGGCGGGGTATAAATACCCAGTACTCCCGGTGGTCGTCCATTTACTGTAGTCGACCGCAGGGCTAACATCTAGCTGAGTAAAGCCATACTTTTGTACTGCAATTCGTCTCGCGTTCAATTGATGGTACATCACCCTGCTCATGTCAAGCACAGACCCAGCGATTCTCCTACCATTTTTCACGTGTTCCGCGAGTGTTTCGCACAGCGCCAGTACTAGCCCCTCATTGGTAGCGAAATCGGTGCGGGTGTGGCGATGATTCTTTCTGTCGTGGAACTCCACGGATCCTCCGTTGGAGTCAGCAGGAACAGAGAATCCAGCCCCATGTCTCTGTGGGGAATGAGGGTGGGGAGCGGCGAATGAGACAGAGAGACTATTAGCAAGATGAGGAGTTTCTTGACCTTCCAAAGCCACCAGGGTACATGGTCACCTTGAGTCGTACTGCTGTGCCACCTCAACAGGTTCCTCCCCCCACCCCACCCCCCCACCCCTCACCTGGCCTGTGATGTGGGGATCCTCACCACCCATCCCTGTCAACAGGGGTAGTGGAGGCTGCTGCAACCCATGTCAGCAAAAGGTTCTGCGTCCCCGGTCCTGTGTGCCCCAATGGGGTCTACTGTGGATCTCCTCACTGGGTGGGCCGTGTGTTATGATGCCAACAGGTTGGAAACTAGTTGTGTGGTGGAGACGGTCAATGTGTGCTGCTGGTCACCTTCAAACATAGAGACTTGTGTGAGGGAAGGTCCTACAGATTGGGGTGAACGAGGGAAGTCAACGGTTGCTGGGACCTTAGCTACTTTGTGATATGGGACCATGGTGTAACACACAGGTTATGGAGCAATTTGGTCCGGTTTCTTAGCCGAGGGCAGGATGGATAGGAGCAGGGTGTGGTGGACAGGCAGTGTTTGCAGACAGCTCATGGTCCTGAGGGGTGAGCTACCTGATAGAGTCAATGATGAGGTTTCTACTCTGAGAGGGACAGTGTTCCAGGGAGGGTTCCAAAGGCCATGGTGCATGTATCCTTTGTATGGGGTGAGCTCTGTTATTCCCCTGCTTCCTCTGCTGTGGGCTGTGCTTCTGTGGAGTGCCAACACCTGGTGGGTCAGTGATTGACCATGGGCACGCCCATCTCAATGATGATACTGCTGGGATCTGAGGCTTTTCAGAGGGGCTGACTGGCTGTGTTTCCAGATGACCAGAGGCTCTCTGAGCATTTACTGGACACAGTGAGCAGTCATCAGTATGAACAGCCAGGGGCCTATAAGTAGCACTAAAGAGGTGCTACTAAAACACATACTGCAGCAACAGCCGTCTGAGCCAGGCCACTCTGATCCCGAGGGTGACACCCTGACTGCACGGACTTGACACAAGTCATTTCCCGCTACTCCCTGTGGTCCGGGCCACCTCCAGCAAGCCCGATCGGTTTAGAGAGATTCTGTACCCTCTCGCTCCTCCTCAGCAGCCATGGCCCCTGGGCCCTGCTTGTAAAGACTTGCACCAATTCACGCCCACGTGCCGTCTGCCTAAGAGGGATGGAGCATGCCAGAGGGGTGGAGCATGCCAGAGGGGTGGAGCATGCCAGAGGGATGGAGCATGCCAGAGGGATGGAGCATGCCAGAGGGATGGAGCATGCCAGAGGGGTGGAGCATGCCAGAGGGATGGAGCATGCCAGAGGGGTGGAGCATGCCAGAGGGATGGAGCATGCCAGAGGGATGGAGCATGCCAGAAGGATGGAGCATGCCAGAGGGATGGAGCATGCCAGAGGGGTGGAGCATGCCAGAGGGATGGAGCATGCCAGAGGGGTGGAGCATGCCAGAGGGATGGAGCATGCCAGAGGGGTGGAGCATGCCAGAGGGGTGGAGCATGCCAGAGGGGTGGAGCATGCCAGAGGGATGGAGCATGCCAGAGGGATGGAGCATGCCAGAGGGGGGGAGCATGCCAGAGGGGTGGAGCATGCCAGAGGGATGGAGCATGCCAGAGGGGTGGAGCATGCCAGAGGGATGGAGCATGCCAGAGGGATGGAGCATGACAGAGGGATGGCGCATGCCAGAGGGGTGGAGCATGCCAGAGGGGTGGAGCATGCCAGAGGGATGGAGCATGCCAGAGGGATGGAGCATGCCAGAGGGATGGAGCATGCCAGAGGGATGGAGCATGACAGAGGGATGGCGCATGCCAGAGGGGTGGAGCATGCCAGAGGGGTGGAGCATGCCAGAGGGATGGAGCATGCCAGAGGGATGGAGCATGCCAGAGGGGTGGAGCATGCCAGAGGGATGGAGCATGCCAGAGGGATGGAGCATGCCAGAGGGGTGGAGCATGCCAGAGGGATGGAGCATGCCAGAGGGATGGAGCATGCCAGAGGGGTGGAGCATGCCAGAGGGGTGGAGCATGCCAGAGGGGTGGAGCATGCCAGAGGGATGGAGCATGCCAGAGGGATGGAGCATGCCAGAGGGATGGAGCATGCCAGAGGGATGGAGCATGCCAGAGGGGTGGAGCATGCCAGAGGGTTGGAGCATGCCAGAGGGATGGAGCATGCCAGAGGGATGGAGCATGGCAGAGGGGTGGAGCATGCCAGAGGGATGGAGCATGCCAGAGGGATGGAGCATGCCAGAGGGATGGAGCATGCCAGAGGGATGGAGCATGGCAGAGGGGTGGAGCATGCCAGAGGTGTGGAGCATGCCAGAGGGATGGAGCATGCATTGTCCAACCCACTTATTGCATTCAAATCCATTCGAATTACTGATTTGCATGGTCCCACTGACGCAGGATTTGAACCTCGCTGTTTGTGGTAGTATGACTAGAGGTACTACAGTACCTGGGAGTGTGAGCTGCTATTGGTGGAGAAGGCTCGCTGCTCATTGGCCCTCATTGGTCAAGACGAAGGTAGCTCCGCCCAATGAGGCGGGGTATAAGAACCCGTGTGTCCCAGCAGCCATCGTTCTTTCTGTACTCCTGCTGCTGGGGAAACATCTTGTAGATTAAAGCCTTCAATTCGGACTACTCCTTCGTTTCTGTGGTTATTGATCACGCATCACTGTTGGAACGGCATTGGCACATCATCGGAAGGCCCTCCCCCGATGCTCCGCACCCGATGGGCTGAGTTCCCGACCATGTCAGGGGCATGTGGTCTCAGTGGTCGGGAACCCAGCGTGGCAGCCAGGTGTGGCTAAGAGGGGCCAGTATTTGGCAGATCGGATTCGCGCATTGCCGGCGCCACGTTGTAAAGCTTGACCACTGCAGGTCGGTAAGCGTTTGGCACCGATTTAGGCGTTGCCAACCGCCACAGTTCCCACGCCGGCACCGGCACTTAGCTGCAAAATCAGAAAATCCAGCCCTAAGTGTTGGCGGCAACGGAGAGTCTGTGGACTTTTATGGCAAAATACCGGCGCCACACCGGGACCGATTCCACTACCGTTGAGGGACTAGCACTGGTGCTGGTGGAACACAATCGATTCGAATGAAAACAGTGTGGGATTTGCCAGGTCCATGATCGACAGTCGGGGTGCTGACAAGCTGCAGCGACACATACACATTACAATCGCCAAATCACACACTTACTCAGCCAAAAAGATGGCACTGGTTGTGCTGGAGTGTGACCATACAGCTGATGGGTCAGCTGGAGCCAGAGGGCACCCAGGGGAGTGCCCTGGGGGGACACCTATGTGATCTGTGGCACCAGGTTCAAAGTGGACTGTTAGCGGTGTGCGCAGCTGCATGGCTGCCATCCCGGCTGCAGCAATAGTGCTCCATGCCCGTCCACCCCGACCCCACAGCCCACCACCTGGCCCCCCCAGCTACACCCCCTGGCCTTGGCAGAAGCCCCCGGCCAGCGGCACAACTGTCAGCAACCTATGGCTATGGTGGACACCTTCTGTACTCCCTTCTTTCCCTCAGCAGCCGCCTCGCCGGTTTCACGATTTTTAAAAGCACAAGTGAACCACGGCGTCGGGAACTCGGCCCATCGGAGGCGGAAAATTGCGGAGGCCCAGGAGAATCCTGGGTCGGGCCCGCTAATGATATACAAACAGTGCCTACTGTACGTGCGGAGTGAAACGCATTCATGCCGTTTTCAAGGTGATGGAGAATCGCGATTTGCCGTTAAATCGGCACAATATTGCAGTCGGAATCTATTCTCCCCCCAATCGCATTTCCCGATCTTGTCGTCGGCCAACGGAGAATCCCTCCCCTTATTTTGCATTTAAATAATTTGTGTGCTGCATTATTGCTGTATAGAACACTTGTGCTTAGACTCAGTTCTAGCTTACTGAACCCAACCAAAATTTGTTTGTGCACCTATAATCTATTGTATAGGTGACATGCACCACAATAGTTGTCTGAACTGTCACAAAGTGTATTTTATAGGCTTTCATTCACAACAACAACATCTATTTATATAGAACCCTTAACGTAATAAAATTCCCCAAGTGTTTCAAAGATGCGTTATAAGCAACATTTGGCACAGGCCCACATTGGGCGATATTCAGGAAGACAGTGGAATTATTGGCCAAAGAGGTAAGTTTCAAGGGGTGTCTTAAAGGAGGAAAGAGAGCTAGAACGGCAGAGGCGGCCTGGTGGGGCGAGTCAAGAGTTTAGAGCCTAAACAGATGAAGACACAGACAACAATGGTGAAATTATTAAAATTGGGGATGCTCATTGTTGAGGGCAGAACTATATAAACTTTGTTATCTCAAAGATTGTATGGTTGGAGGAGATTACAAAGGTGGCCAGGACAGGGAGGGAGGGGTAGGAAGGTGAGTGTTGGTAAAGTACATGAAGGAATTTTAAAACAAAGATGAAAATTTGAAATGGAACTATTTCTTGACTGGAATTAGGATAGGTCAGCAATCACAGGAGTGATGAGAGAACGGGATAGTGTGCGAGCCACGACACATTCTGCTGAGTCTTGATTGGCCTGAAGTTTACAGAGGGTGAAACATGAGAGATCAGCCGGAAGTAGTCACATCTAGAGGTAACAAAGACATGGACTGACCGTGAGTTTCTCACAGTGCCAGTTTTTATTTTCTGTTGACTTGGAAAATATTAACATGTTTACTCATTCCAAATCAAGTAAAACGTCCAAAGACATGCAGGTTAGGTGGATTGGCCATGATAAATTGCCCTTAGTGACCAAAAAGTTTAGGAGGGGTTATTGGGTGGCAGCACGGTGGTGCAGTGGGTTAGCCCTGCTGCCTCACGGTGCTGAGGTCCCAGGTTCGATCTCAGCTCTGGGTCATTGTCCTTGTGGAGTTTGCACATTCTCCCTGCGTTTGCATGGGTTCCACCTCCACAACCCAAAGATGTGCAGGCTAGGTGGATTGGCCACGCTAAATTGTCCCTTAATTGGAAAAAATGGATTGGGTAACCTAAATTTTTTTTTTAAGTAAATAAATAAAAAGGAGCGGTTATTGGGTTACGGGGATAGGGTGGAAGTGAGGGCTTAAGTGGGTCGGTGCAGACTCGATGGGCCGAATGGCCTCCTTGTGTTCTGTATGTTCTAAAACGACAGTGAGACTAGGGAACGGGTTTCCAGAAAAACTACAAACTTCAGTGGAAAGAAAATGGTGTAGGCAAATAAGTTGGCTGTCAATTCGTGCCAAGCCCATTTCACAACCCGTGCTGTTGGTATGGATTAATTTTGTCCCCCTGGGTTATCTATTTGAGTGTATGAAATTTGAACCAGTTAATGCAGCATTGAGAAGAATTTAGGGTTGTCATTTTCAAATCAAATTAATCAAAGATCCTTTTCCATCTGAATCAATCTGTGATCCATGAAGTCTTTATATTACATTAATACCACCGTACCTTAAGCTCGTGTGTGAGTTTTTGTGAAGTAAGGTCACTCTTTCTTGGCCGACCACTCACACTCTTTAATTTTATTTGACATTGAGGTTGGTGCTTATTGAATTTACTGATTAAGTCTCCAAAGGTCCTGATCAAAATCAATGGCTCAGTCGCAAAGGGCTAACGCTTATATGTCACTGTCAAATCTGCAATTCCTCATTAACATCGAGGTGTGTAAATAGAGGGCAGAGAATTTCAAAGTGCATTCCTTATCAGAATTATTATAAACACCTTTCGATAATTTATTTTTAAATCAATAACAAATAGTTTGAAAATGCTTTGCACGATAGAACATTCACTAAAATTCTAAGCATTGTTGAAATGAAGGAATAATTATAATATCACAATGTCTTGTACTCTTCTCGCGGGTTTCAGTGTCCTGAGTTAGGAATTTAAGAACATATTAGGAGCAGGAGTAGACTATACGGTTCCTCGAGCCTAGTGGGCCTTTCAAAGCCTGATTGTCTCAACTCCACTTTCTCATCCATTGCCCTTGAATCCCTGAGCGATACAAAATCTATCCATCTCAGCCTTAAATATATTCGATGTTGGGGCATCCACAACGCTCTAGGGTAGAGAATGGCAAAGATTTGGCAAAGAATGGCACTGAGTGAAGTAATTGCTCCTCAACTTGGTTGTCAACGATCGACCCCTTATTCTGACACTGCGAACAGCCTCCACCCCACACACAGTGTTCTAGGTTCCCCAACTAGGGAAAATAGCCTCTGTGTCTATTCCATCAAGCCCCTTCAGAATTTTGCATCTTTCCATGAGGTCACCTCTCATTCCTCTAAACCCCAATTGGTGAACCCAATTTACTCAGCGACGCAGCAAGTACCTGTTGATCAGTTATATATCACGACTTCAGAAGTACATCTCCAAAAATGGCCAACAGAACAAGGAATTTCCAAGACTTTCTATATGCAAGGTTCATTTTTGTCTTCAATATTCAAGCAGGAATTTCAAAAAGGAAACACTATTATTGTGTGGTTTTTAATTATCATTTCACCTGTGGGTGATAAGAGCTGAGAGCACAGCTGAATTGATCGTACATTTTAGACTCACTGAGGCAACAGGGGCTCATCAAATCCAGTCATAAAGTTGCATCAGCACTTTCTGCAACAAGGTCACAATGATGCGGAGTTTGCACATTCTCCCGTGTCTGCGTGGGTTTCTTCCGGTTTCCTCCCACCTCCCAAAGATGTGCAGTTTAGATGGATTGGCCATCTAGTGTCCAAAAGGTTAGTTGGGGTTACTGGGTTACGGGGATAAGGAGAGGTCCGAGGTGGGGTGCTCTTTCGGAGGGCTGGTCCAGCCTCGATGGGTTGAATAGCCTCCCTCTGTACCGTGGGCATTCTATGATCACTGTCTGTGTATTTGAGTTTTCCATACATGGCCTCATCGGCATGTTTGATTTCTCTTGCTTGGTTTTGAATTTTGAAGTGCGGCTTATTTTTGTTGACAAATTAGCCTGGAAAATAAGTCTACTTGCTCCTATGTTTATTTTTCCCTTCCCAATCTGCCCCCGCTTCCTCTGAAAGTGCTAAGGTGTATTTTCAACACGCTTCCAAAGTGCAAAGCTGGTTTTGCAGATTGATCAGTCGACAGACAAATGGCTGTGTTAGTCTGACAGGCTGTAACATCTCCTTATCATTCAGGTAAACGACCCATCTTAAAGTATGAAGGTGGCCAGTGGACGCCGGGAGGCTATTTACGTGTGGAGGGGAGTCATATTGAGCTCAGTCCTGTCTCATCACATCTCCATCCACATACACGTTCCAGTTGGATCATTGGATAACAACGACTAGTTTAATTTCCGTACAGGAGAAATGGCTGACAGTGTTTTGGGTTAAAGACAATCGCAAAAACAAAGTCCAGTACACTAAAACCACATACTTTGGAAAAAATAGGACAATTTGGAAAGCAAACACTAGTGCGGGAGGGACCAGAGGCGATAAGACTAAAACTGTTGAATACAGCAGTTTAAAACCACCAGGACAACTGGTTTTAGCTCTTCACGTAGCAATTTACAGAAAAAGACAGGCATGTATTATAGAACAGTACAGCACAGAACAGGCCCTTCGGCCCTCGATGTTGTGCTGAACAATGATCACCCTACTCAAACCCACGCTATACCCATAACCCAACAACCCCCGCCCCCCCCCCCCCAAACCTTACTTTTAAGGACACTACGGGCAATTTAGCATGGCCAATCCACCTAACCCGCACATCTTTGGACTGTGGGAGGAAACCGGAGCACCCGGAGGAAACCCACGCACACACGGGGAGGACGTGCAGACTCCGCACAGACAGTGACCCAGCCAGGAACCGAACCTGGGACCCTGGAGCTGTGAAGCATTTATGCTAACCACCATGCTACCGTGCTGCCCACTCGTGTATTGATGTGTAATCTGCCTCAAGTAAGTTAAAGATCTTGTGAAGTCATTGTCCTGAGATCACATACTTCCAGATAGAACGTCCAAAAAAAGGGTATGAAAGAGAGCAAACGTCTCTCTGTTGGAGAATGGTCCTGCAGATTGCTGCATTGGCAGTGGAGGGGAACAGGTGATGGTGAATAATTGTGAAAGTCATGCAGAAAAAATTTTATTTAAAGAATGTTAAGCCCCAGTTAGGTGGAGCACTCGGGTCAATTCATGGTGTCATTATCATTGATAGGAGGGGGGTTCATCATCTCTGATTCCTTGCCAACGGTGAGCAAACATTTGAGGGAGCACAATTTCTTGCAATTGGGTTGCAATGTTTATCTTCATTTAGGTTAATAAAACTATCTCTATCAGCTCCAGGGGGCCCAAAATCTTCTTTTAATCAGAACCAAATGAGATGCTGTTCACCCACAGGGACAAAACAATGATCAACAAGCTGCAAGGGAGAAAATGGAATGAGTTGAGTTGGTGGATGGGCAAAAGCAGGAGATTTAGTGTTGTGATCTCTGCAGGTGCATGCAGACAAGGGGTTAATGGGTAGATAGCAGCACCACATGATCACTAGAGGGCTGGACCAACAGGGGTATAAAAGGCAGCCACACGGGGTCTCTCGCTCTCTCGATTGCATCCAAATCTCGTCTTTGTGTAATTGATCGTGTATCAACGGGCATGGGAAAATCTGAGGGTAAAAGGATTGACCTGATGGTGGAAAAGAGAGTTTGCAGGAAGGGAATAAAAATCAGTCGACCTTGGGCCAAGGCTATTTATCAGTGCCAGCTGTGGAGGGGGATTGCCACTCACAATTAGGCCTCTACAGCCACAATAGATGATCTTCAGTCCAGAACTGACACACACTCTGGGCACAGTCCATCATCTCCCGAGACAGGTAGGTGCCTAACTATGTTGATTGCACACACTGAACTGTTTCGGAGGCTGCTAAATGTATTAGACCAGCAATTAGCGATCAATGGTGGAGTTTCAATCCTAATACAGTTAGCATTGGTTCATCAATAATAACGGCAAGGAATATTGGCAATGGCTTTCAGAAGGAGATTTTGTTGACTCTAAATCTTGATAACAAAATGAGTTTTAAAATTAATCAATGAATTTGTGAACTTTTTCTCATTTCAGCTGCAAATTATTAAAGACGTGCTAAACTTCATTCTTACTCTTTAAGTTCAGCATTAGGTTCCACCCTTTTACTAAACAAAGGATTGAATCTGAAAAGTTATAAAAAGGCAAATCTGCCATTTTTTACTGCTTGACATTCATAGATATGATGGTCTTTTTGTGAGCTGTAACCATTCAGCCATTGGCTGGAGCAAATTAGCAAGCTTCCTTTCTCCTGATATTTCCCCACCGCCTTGAATTTTCTTCCACTCAGCCACTTATCAAATTTCCTTTTAAAATCTATGATTGAACCTACCACCAGATCTTAACCACTCATTGAGTGAAAAATCTTTTACTCACATTGCCTTGGGTTCTTTAATCCATCACTTTAAATCTGTGCCCCTTCGGTTCTTGATCCTTCTGCCAAGGAACAGGTTCTCCCTACCCATTCTCCTCTACAATATTTCAATAAAATAACACCAGTTTCTTCAATCTAACCATGAAACTAAAGTCCCTCATTCATGGAGCCATTATTATTTAATTCTTTGAACCCTCTCGAAAGCCATTACACAACTCTTCTATCTGGTTCAGAAACCTGGGGGCGAAATTCTCTGACCCCCCCCCCCCCCCCCCCCCCCCGCCGGCAGGGTCGGAGAATCGCCCGGGGCCGCCAAAAATCCCGCCCCCACCGTGGCAGAAATTCTCCGCCACAAGGGAATTGGCGGGGACGGGAGTCATGCCCCGCTGATCGGCGAGGCCCCCTGCGGCGACTCTCCGGCCCACGATGGTCCGAAGTCCCGCTGCTGGGAAGCCTCTCCAGCCGCCGTGGTTTGAACCACCTCTGGTGGTGGCGGGATCGGCGGCGCAAGCGGGTCCCTGGGGTCCTGGTGGGGCGCGGGGCGATCGGACCCCGGGGAGTGCCCCCACGGTGGCCAAGCCCACGATCGGGGCCCACCGATCGGCGGGTGGGCCAGTGCCATGGGGGCACACCTTTTCTTCCGCCGCTGCCATGGCCTCCACCATGGCGGAGGCGGAAGAGAATCCTCCAGCGCACATGCGCCGGTGGTGACGTCAGCGGCAGCTGACGCACCGGCGCATGCACAAACCGCCGAAGGCCTATTGGCCAGCCCTGGCGGCGGGCATCAAAGGCCGCTGGGGCCTGTTTAGGTGCCAGTCGGTGTGGTGCCAACCGCTCTGGCGCGGGCCTAGCCCCCAAAGGTGCGGAGAATTCCGCACCTTTGGGGAGGCCCGACGCCGGAGTGGTTGGCGCCACTCCGCTACGCCGGGACCCCCCCGCCCCGCCGGGTAGGGGAGAATCCCGCCCCAGGACTATGTACAGAAGCCACTTCAAGACCCTGGAAAGGTACCATCAACGCTGTCTGAGAGATTTGCTATATCAGCCGGGAGGACAGGTGTACTAACATCAGTGTCCTTGAAGGAGCCAAGAGGACCAGCATTGAGGCCATGACTATCTGAAACCAACTCCGCTGGGCCACTCATGGACTTAGGGTGTCAGAGGCTCGACGACCACAGCAAACTTCGCCCAGCTCAAGGAAGCTTTCCAAACTAGAGGCGGAACTTAAGGAAGCACTTCAAAGACAACCTGAAGGTCTTACCTCAACAAATGCAACATAGACATCAATGCCTGGGAGACCCTTACTTGGAGGAACCTCCTGATTGAAGGAGCACAATTCTTTGAGGACACCCAATGGCAAGAGGAGGTGCAGAAAAAGTCTGAGAAAGGAATGCCAGCGATCTCGAGTCCAAGGACCGACCCCACCTCACAGAAACACCTGTCAAGTGTGTAGTCGAAGATGGGGCAATATGATCGGGCTTATCAGTCACGCAAGACCCCACAGAACCCATGACCAGTAACACAGTGTTTTTAGGTGGAAAATCACACTCGTTAGTGAATGATCGCCGAAGAAGAAAACACATTTCCTTTAGATACATTTTTATTCGAGTTTTATGGTTTTACAGATAACGCAACAAACTTTCAAAACATAAGCTGGTGCAGTATTGAACAATTACGTCTGCAAACATAAGAACTGAGAAAGGCAGGATCATTTCAGAACTATGGTCCTCAAGAACTAGTGCCTCTAATTACACAACGGGTCTGTCAGAGAGTGGGGGGGGGGGGAACGATGATAAAGCCATACAAAAATGGTAAAGTGGTATAACAGAACGCATACCTATTTATATAGTGAAATCAAGACTTGCAACACAGCTCATGTAAAACCTTACTGGAGAATGTCAGACAAAGCAGCGCCTATAAATTTGAGATAGGGAGTCCCAGACTTTACAGAATGCATCTGATTTAGAACGGAATACAGAAGTCAGGAATTCCATTGGAATACAATCCATGCCTATTTTATGCAAATTTTGAATCGAAGGATACTTGTCACGAATCCAGCCGTTCCACTTTTCCTAAAATGCAGTATACGGAATTAAACACAAAAGCTCAGATTTCCAATTGCCAGTGGGGTCAGGCCCATGTGTGGGCGTGATTTTAAAATTGCTGTCTCGGAGGTTGGCTCTGAATTTCAATGCCTCTGGCATTATCTGAAATGTTCAACATGAGGGCAGGGTGAGGAACAGGGACACAATTAACAGGGGACTGTAATTTTCAATGAAGGTTTCAACGAGCCCAAACATCTGGTGCAGGCTTGCAGCAGAGTGAAGGAAAAGTTTTGTTTCAATGTGGAAAATTATTGGTTCCTGGTGCTGGACCGTGTACATTACCTCAGCGTCACTCATTCGCACTACCTCTCATTGCCTTAATGCTGCTTGCCCTCTGAGGGGCTACTAAACGTTTTGGCAAGGAAGCAGCAAGCTCCATCGTGGCTGATGCCTTTGCTGTTGGGGCTGGCAGACAACTCCTGGAGACTTGCAGCAGCGTTAATTGAATTTTGAGCTCACATCCTGCCCTATTAGACCATTTGTAATTAAAAATAGTATTGCATAAGCTGCACAGTTGAAGAGTGAGGTCAGGACCCAAAATTCGTCCAGGCATAAAGATCCGAACCCCCTTTGAAATCCAGACCAATACTTCAACTGGAAGACTACAGGATCTGCTCTTGTCCCAGCTCTCACCAACATCTTTATCGATGAGGAACACATCTTCAATGGAATGACTGACTTCCTACCCCTCCCATATCTCCAAATGTAGATGATATATTCGCTCCATATTTAATCTGCAGTTGCATACAATCATTTCCTTACTTGCCTTAATGGGCTCCACCCTGCACTGGAATTCACCTTTGAAATTGAGCAGTGTTAGTCAATGTGTTAGTTTGCCAATGGGTTCTCTACGCACGTCTACCCCAAGCCTGCCTTCACTGTTCGTTATACATATTGGATTCCTACAGTTCCACGTGTTGTAAGTGAAAGTGGTATTCTCCACTAACGGGATCCTGCCATCAAGCCAAAAAGGTGTCCAGCCTAGCACACAAATAATGAATGTGGTAATGAATTCAGTGTTGGTGTGGTGCCAGGTATGTAAGCTGTATGTCCCAACAACTGGTGAATCATATCAAATAGCACTTCCTTCGGCTGTTCACAAAAGACAAAATACCAGCTGTACTCAACCAGCCCTTGCTTGCAAACTTCGAAGCTGATTCCACGATTGGACAACATTTACAATCCTGACCTGATGTGCTACGAACGATACCAACAATCAATTTAAAATGATCAGTCAAGATCACAGTGGATCCCACTGTGCTAGAAGCTGCATATATTTGAAAGAACATATCCACGCACTGCACCTTTTTCAATCAATCAAAAGAATGGGCGAGAGTCATTTCCTGGTTGAGTCCCCCTGGCAATGCTTTGACCAATCAGAGTTGACCTGCCTGTTTAGAATTTAAACAAAAGCTTGGCAGTTAACTGTTCCCTGGTGCATTCTACAATCAGATTCCACTTACCAACCAATCTGCACCCTCTTCTCATTGTTGTCTCCTTTGTGATTTGGTACTCTTTCAAAGCTGTCCTGATGAGTGGAAGACGACAACCTTGGACAGCACATCTCCTTTCTCAGCAATATGCACATTCTCCATCACCAAGTGGCGTTAACTCTCTGTTAATGCTGCACTCAGTTCTGCAATCAGTGTGTGCTCCCCACTGCATGAGAAAGTTAAGAACATGCAGACATAGGGCAGCACGGTGGCCTAGTGGTTAGCACAACCGCCTCACGGCGCTGAGGTCCCAGGTTCGATCCCGGCTCTGGGTCACTGTCCGTGTGGAGTTTGCACATTCTCCCCGTGTCTGCGTGGGTTTCGCCCCCACAACCCAAAAATGTGCAGAGTAGGTGGATTGGCCACGCTAAATTGCCCCTTAATTGGAAAAAATAATTGGGTAATCTAAATTTATAAAAAAAAAAATTTAAAAAAAATATATAAAAAAAAAGAACATGCAGACATACAAAAATGGCAACCGGAAAAAGATCATTAAAGACTACACCCAATAGAATTTGAAAAGGTCCTCTCTGAAAAAAATCAGGAAATTGGAAACAAAATGGAGTTGTCCTGATTTTGAGGCTCCATGCTGCCAATGGGGCTTTACATGGTGAATGCAGGTTGGGAATCAAGCCTGCAGGTCTACTTGTGTATAGCACAGCAAGCCACATCTTACTGAGCAGGAAATTGCAGGAGAAGTTAGTCCGCTATGATTGAAGAGGTCTCTTCATTCACCTGAAGAAGGAGCAGTGCTCCGAAAGCTAGTGTTTGAAACAAACCTGTTGGACTTTAACCTAGTGTTGTAAGACTTCTTACTGTGCTCACCCCAGTCCAACACTGGCATCTCCACATCATGGCTTGAAGCACAGACACTGCTGTCATGTCGGCAAAAGGGACAGCCAATTTGTAAAGTCTCGCGGATAGCAGATCAGATAAATAACCAATTGAAGCAGTTTTGATGTTGAAGATGAAATGGAGTAATTTTTAGCTTAATTCCTGGAAGAAAGTACCATTGTCTGGGAGTCTTCCTTAAGTCTCAGGCTGGATTTGAATGTGCCTATCTGTTTCTGCTTGCTTCTCAGTGTGTCAAGGTCAATTCTGTTTTAGAATTTTAATCGACTTTTAACGAAAATCCATGTTGCAAAATGAAGATTTGCTGCCCGCGTTGTTACATCTTTCATCTCAACCCATTTTCAGCATCATCAGCTGTAGTGACATATATATTCTATTGACAACTATTAAGCCATTGATTCATAGAAGTACTTTGAGTTAAAAAATCATTGGCAGCATGCTTGAAAATGGAGCTACTTTCATTGATTTAACAATTTTAATTATTTTCAATGGCTTTTCTAATGATTGGTTTGGTGTCCTCTGTTTCTCAAGGAATCGTATGACGAGGGTGTGTGTGGGGGGCTTGGCGGGGTGGGGGGGGGGGGGGGTGGTTGCTGCTGAAATTGAAAAACACAGACCAACTTCTAAGTAGCCATTTTTCCAAATGAAATGTCACTTGGGAGAATTGAAAGACGCTCATTATAGAAACTGTCCAGGACTGGATTGTGCAAATGGTATTTTATGCATCTTTGAATAGATTTGAATTACATGCATTGAGGGGCAGCAGCAGAGCATTAATGTTGAAGCCTTCAAGAGGTAATTTATAGCACTGTCGAGTTTCGTGATTATGAACTTATTCTATCCCCTGAGATTTCTTTCTTTACTCTGTTACACTCAGCCCTGCCATGTAATCACCAGCTGCAATAATGCAATCGTCTCAAACCATTAACTTTGTTTTCTTGATAAATGTAAATAGCTTCCTATGTGGTCCAAATATTTCAACAAAATCTGTTAAGGGTAATATGAGCTGTGCTAATCAGAATGCAGAACAGTAGAAATGCCTGCTGACCCTCTGATGTGCATGTCTGATACATTGGACATTTCGGTGCATAACTGTAGAGAAATAATAACAATCTTTATTATCACAAGTAGTCTTACATTAACACTGTAATGAAGTTACTGTCAAAAGCCCCTGGTCACCACACTCCAGCACTTGTTTGGGTACACTGAGGGTGAATTCAGAATGTCCAATTCACCTAACAAACACGTCTTTCGGGACTTGTGGGAGGTGAACTCAGCCCAACGTATCACACAAGCTTGCCACCCCCACATTGATTCTGTATTTACTTCCCGCTGCCTCAGGAAGGCAGACAGCATTATAAGAGACCCCTCCCCTTATCAGCTCCAGCGACGCAAGCGAGTGCATCATCCTCTGGGGCTCTGTACCCTCAGGGCCAGGGATCACCTTGGTGCCCAGCAGTGGTGAAGTTGAAGGACCTGGTTGGGTCCCTTGACTTGATGGATGTCTGGCGACATCTCCATGCTGACTCCAACGTGTTCACTTTCATGAGACCTGAAGTCGGAGCATCCAGAATCGACCACGTTTACATTTCAAAAGCGTATCTGCCCCACGTTCTGTCGGCTTCTGTGTAGCAGGTGCCGTACTTGGATCACCGCATGGCGTGGGCGGAACTCACCCCGTCTTGAGCTCAGGCAGCAATCTGGGTACAGGCACTTTAACAAACTCCTGCTGGAGGACCAGCAGTTCCTGGACCCATTTCTTGCTTCTGGGCTGGCTGGCGAAGGAAGCGGGGAGACTTCACCTCCTTGAGTCTATGATGGGACATGCGAGGGAGTCGAAAATGAGATGGAACCAGGGTTGAGGAGAAGAGGGTGCTCAATCTGGAGTCACATCTCTGTCAAGATGGGGACCCGGCCCTATGGTTGGTTTATGAAGGGAAGAAGGGTGCGCTGACGGACCTGTAACTCATCGGGTCCCGCAGCATATACCTGAGATTGCAGATTCAATTCCTTAAGGGCCTGGTCTATGGCACCCCCATTTTCTACTCGCTGGAAAAAAGACATGGGGTCCATCAGCAGCTGATTATGCTGCTGGCCAATGACAGGGTCCCTTGTCTCATAACTGGAGAGCATCAGATCCCATGCCCATCTTTTACATACTACCCTTTTCTTTCTGACTCTGTTCAGCAAAGATACTCGCAAAGTTTTGTGGTCGGACCTGCCGCAGGTCGGCCTGGAAGGTGCCCGGAAGCTGGACGCCCCTATCAGCCTGGGGGAGCTGAACGGCACCCTCGACAGCCTCTCCAGGGCCAAGACCTCTGGGCTGGAAGGACTGACCATGGACTTCTTTGATGTGACCATCAATTCACTCGGAACACGATTGGAAGTAAACTGTGGTTTTAATAGACTTACAACTGAGCCTGCCTGCGACCAGAAGAACTGAGGGCAGGCTCACATGGCTGCAGCACTTTATACTTCCGGTAGTGGGAGGGGCCATGGGCGGAGCCGTGGCGGAGCCGAGGGTGGAGCCCTGTACAAGCTCCTTATCTCCCCCTGTGGGCAGAGCCGCGCAACGGCTCACAGACAGAGCCAACAACGACACAATACAATACAGTAGACACAATACAATACAGTGTGAATTACATTCACCACATTCTTCAGGGCATTCTGGGACATCCTGGGGAGCGACTACACAAAGGTCCTGGGGGAAAGGATCGCAATAGGGGAGATCCCCCTTTCATGGCGCAAGGCCGTCATTACCCTACTGCCCAAAAACGGGGATCTATGTCCACTTGAAAATTGACACAACAGTCTCCCTCCTCAGCATGGATATTTTTTTTAAGTATTTTTATTGAAAACGTTTTCATTTGAACAAAATAACATAATAATAAAATATAAAACAGATGCTTCAAATTACAATATAAAAAGAGCACAATCAAGAACACATCCAATCCTAACCCCCCAACAATAAACTATAAACTCCCTTAACAGCTGACTAACTCTTTAAAAAAGGAAATGAATGGCTGCCATCTTAGGAGGAACCCCTCTCCCAACCCTCTAATGGTGTACCTGACAGTCTCCAAATGTCGGGTCTCTATGGTGTTCCTCAGCATGGATTACAGAATCTTTGCCAAAGCAACGCCATCCCGCCTTGGCATCATGCTGGCCATATGATCCATCCTGACCAGTCCTATGTGGTCCTGGGCCGGACCTGCTCTACCATTCCCAGAGGGCTGGTCTGTCAAGCATCTTCCTGTCTCTCGACAAGGAGAAGGTGTTCAACAGGGTGGATCACAAATACTTATTCAGAACTCTGCGGGCATTCAGCTTTGGGACACACTTCGTCAGCCGGATTCAGCAGCTGTATACTGCTGCAGAGTGTCTCATTAAGGTTAACGGTTCATTGACGGCGGCCCTTCGCTTTGAGAGAGGAGTGCTGCCCGTTGGCTGGCCAACAGGATCTATCTGTGTGGAGCCTTTCCTGTGTCTCTTGCGGAGGAGTTGTCAGGATTGGGCCTGGCATCGGGGTGGCCCTCCTGGCCTAAGCCGATGACGTGCTCCTCAGAGATTCATGGACCCTGCTGACCTGCGGAGGATGCCCAAGTGCCAGGCTCTGTCCTCTTCTGCATCCTGTGCCAGGATCAACAGGGCGAAGTGTACTGGACTCCTGGCCAGTCCGTTGCGGATGGACCCCCTCTCGGTGGAGCTCATGCCTTTCACCCGGAGCAGGACCAGATTTGTCTACTCGGGAATCTTTGCCTGGCTGAGGAATCCTGGTCGGCGAATTGGCTCTCAACGGTCATTCAGATGGAGCTGAGAGGGGCAACTGTGACTAATTGGCTATTATTTGTTCGGGGCAGGAGTGAGGCTCATTGGAAAGCGCTCACACAGGAGGATGTGCATGGATGAATGTCCCAGATTTGGAGAGGGTTGTGGTTCAGAACACTGTCAGGGCACCTCAGCGCTCTCTTTGATGTTCGCTTCCTTTCAGCCAAGTTGGCAGTTCTTTTGATTGCGATCAGGCAGCAGCAGTGATACCAATGTGCCGCAGCACGTAGCCAGGACCAATACCCTGCAGAGGACGGAGAGGGCCCCTTTGATCGCCCAGGAGCACGTACACAGACGACGGATCCTCGGTAGAGTCACTACCAGCCGAGGGTCTACTACTGTGGAACTTCCTACCCCCTCCATCAATATCCATATTATCTGTAAGAAGTCTTCCAACACCACTGTGCCCACTCGTGCCAGTTGTGCTTGACAGATGGGGAGAGTGTAGGCTGCGGTCCTGCCAGGTCAAATGGTGATGAAGTCTGGCGTGAGTGGGAGGTGAGTGGGCATGTGAGGGGCAGTGAGGGGTTGAGGGCACCATGACACATGTTGGGACCCCAAGAGGTGTCTGGGAGACAGATCACCGTGGAGGTATGATGGGTGTTTGAAGGGATGCAATGGGAGACTTGAAGAGGCAGACTGGCTGCATGAGGAAGGCCATTCATCTTCTTTAAGCGCTGTAGTCCCGCCGGGTGAGCTGGCACTCACTGTCATGGCGAGAGCCTCCCAGGCAGGCTCGGTGACCTTGCTTATGGGACATCTTCCCGATCACAGTCACAGACTGCTTGTGTCGTTGGCTTTTAACAAACTCCAACTCTGGAATTCTTTTAGGACCTGTTGCATGTTCCTTAGCTTCTGAGGAAGAATTCTGACAATAGCTCAGAAGATCAGCAATACTCCTTCACAGATCATAGCAATCAAATATTTACATTCTCTTATTAAGCTTCTGACTGCCTTCCAGTGCTTTAAGTGAAGTCGCTGACCCTGAGGTTAGAGACGGGTAAATTTGAATCAAATTTTCCTTCTTGATACAATGGTTCAGAATTCAAGATACAATCTTGTGGATGAATTTAGCATGCTTGCCCAACCAGATCCAAAGCTTTGTCTTGAAACCAAAAGTAATACTACAACAATAATACCTGTGTCTGAAAAATATAATCAGTGTTTAATTCGTCACAATTGAAGGACCACTCATGCACTCATATACGACTGATCGTGTTTTATGCAAACACTTATTCATTTTGGCAAAACCTTTGAGCTGGAACTCCAAATAGACTGAAACAAATCTCTAATATATTGGGCAGATGTTTTAGTTGACATAATATTTAACCCAATTTAACTAGGTACATACAAGGGGCAGGATTTTCCAATATTTTTTCAGTGTCGTTCCTGTCGAGAAAATTGGAGAGAATCGCCATTGCCGTCAGCAGGAAAAGTCGCCATTTTGTCAGCCACTTTACAAACAAATTTCTCCCCGTGTTTCACGCCGCACTCGCGGCGGCTTGCCTCTGTTTTGCTCACCGTGGTAAAATGTATTCTCTGCAATCAGTGGGGCGCTACTTTTAACACCTCCCCAACACCTGTTCCATGACCAGCCAGAGGAATGGCTGCCTGGAAGACAGCGCCACGTTTCACAGATGAAGCCCTCACCAAACTTCTGGATGTGTCGAGCAGAGATGTGACATCCTGTGCCTACCATCGAGCAGATGTCCAGCAAACAAGGTCACCAACTGGGAGGCTGTGGCCACGATAGTGAGTGTCAGCTCGCTCCATAAGAGGATGGGACTACAGTGCTGAAAGAAGAGGAATGATCTTCCTCGTGCAGCCAAGGTAAGTCGGCCTCCTCATGTCTCCCGTTGTGCCCATCACACCTCCACAGTGACCTCTCTCCTTGCCACCTCACACATCCCAATAATCCACAGGGGGTGAAGGGAGAGATGTCCCAGCAATCCGGAACCTGGAAGGGATGTCGGACCCCGGGTGGGGAGGGATGCTCCCATCCTACGGGAGAGTGTCCACGACGGCGTGAATGGGCCGCCCCTACGACTAATTCTGGCCCCGCTGGAGTGGTTTGCAGCTGCAGATCCCAGCGTGAACTGTGTGCTGCAGGATCCACGCATGCGCAGTTGCGCTGGCGCCAACGAGGACATGAGCAGTGGCACCGGCGCCAATGCGTGCATGCACAGTGGCCTCCTTCAACGCGCCGGCTCCGACGCAACATGGTGCAGGGCTACAGGGCCTGCCATGTAGGAAAGGAGGCCCCCAGCCACAGAGGCTGGCCCGCCAATTGGTGAGCCCTGATTGTGGGCCGGACCACATCGGAGCCGCCCCCCCACCCCCGAGGTCAGACCCCTCCTTCCCCCCACAAAGGCCGCCACCCGACCCTTACACGCCATGGTCCTGCCGGCCCAGAGCAGGTTAGAACGGCGCCGGTGGCACTGGGCTCGTTTCTTACGGCCCATCCGAGCCGGAGAAATTAAAAATGAAATGAAAATCGCTTATTGTCACGAGTAGGCTTCAATGAAGTTACTGTGAAAACCCCCTAGTCGCCACATTCCGGCACCTGTCTGGGGAGGCTGGTACGGGAATCGAACCGTGCTGCTGGCCTGCTTGGTCTGCTTTAAAAGCCAGCGATTTAGCCCAGTGAGCTAAACCAGCGGGCCGGCCACGTAGAGCAGCCCTCGACCGTCGCCACGCCAACTACGATCGTCCTGAGCTGCTGGAGCTATAACTGCAGAGTCGCGAGCATCAGGAAGTGATGAGAACATCCCTCCCCATACTGCATGACCGACTGGGGGAGTCCCAATGCCTACTGTCTGAGGAGATGGTGCCGTCACTCTGACACAAAGAGGCCAACACTGCGAGGGTGGGGTCTGCAGTTGAGACCTTGGTGCAGGAAGTGCACTCCATGGTGGGGCTGTTCATGATTCAGGTCATGACCTCCATACCTGAGGGAATGAGCTCCCTGGTGCAGAGCTTCAACTACAAGGTGCAGGCATTAATGTCAGTGCTAGAGGACGGCGGGATTCCGGATCTCATTGCCCTTCTATATCATGGAGGAGCCCAGGGTCCCCTGAGCACCTGAAGGGAACGGAGTCATCACAAGCGCAGCCCGTGGCCTTCGACTCAGGGGACCCCGGGGGGGTCCAGCCTATCTGACACCGCCCTCCCTGTGCCCAACACCCCCCCCTCAGCCCTGCACACTGAGAAGAGTAGCACTGCAATACCCATACAGCCTGAAAACAGGTGGGGACACTCAAGGTGCCCCAGCGCCAGGGAACACCTGCCATGGTCATCTCAGGCAACAGGGGGTGGAAATTAGCAGACCACATCAAACTTGTGGATCATGGGGAGTCACCTAGAAGATGTGGCAGGGTAAGGAGTGCTAAGAAACGATAGGCATCTAGTGGGCAAGGGTGAACGAAGACACTCGTCGAGAAAAATCAGCATAATAAAAACTGACTTGTACTAAAAATCATTTTGTTTAGGTGTCAGGAACCTCCATGCTGTAATTTTATGGCACCAAACCCTCACGCACACTCAGTGCTTCATCCCTGTGCAGTGTACAAATGGCAGCGTTACATCTCTCCCACTTCCCACACTGATGGCGCAGCGAAACCTCCGCTGTGGAGGCCAAATCACTGAGTGTCTTTAAGACAGATGTAGATAGGTTCTGGATTAATAAGGGGATCAGGGGTTATGGGGAGAAGGCAGGAGAATGGGGATGAGAGACAGATCAGCTATGATTGAATGTGGAGCAGACTCGATGGGCCGAATGGCCTAATTCTGCTCCTATGAGCTATGGTCTTAAGCTATGCTGGCAAGGCCGCCCCAGTCCCCCCTCCCCCTCCTCTGCCAAGTGCTGGCCCTGACTGCGTGCAGCAGAACATTGATGTCACTGCTGTTCGATAGCTGTCACGGTAGCACAGTGGTTAGCACAGTTGCTTCGCAGCTTCAGGGTCCCAGGTTTGATTCCCGGCTTGGGTCACTGACTGTGTGGAGTCTGCACGTTCTCCCCGTGTGTGCGTGGGTTTCCTCCGGGTGCTCCGGTTTCCTCCCACAGTCCAAAGATGTGCGAAGTAGGTGGATTGGCCATGATAAATTGCACTTAGTGTCCAAAAAGGTTAGGTGGGATTACTGGGATATGGGGTTAGGGTGGAGGTGTGGGCTTAGTTAGGGTGCTCTTTCCAAAGGTTGGTGCAGACTCGATGGGCTGAATGGCCTCCTTCTGCACTGTAAATTCTATGATCTATGAAAAGAACTGCCAGCTTGACTGGCTCCATGATTCTCTAATCAAAAACTGAAAGGAAGAGAACATCAAAGTTAGTGGTGAGGAGTCCTGACAATTCCCTGACCCCCAACATTCTCAGAATCTGGGACTACCACCCATTCACAGCATCCCGATGTGAGTGCCTTTCCAATGAACGTCATTCCCTCCCCGTCACACAATGCCCCAAAGTTGCCCCTCCCAACAAAGTGCTGCCTAATTACGGAGGTTCATTCTGACTACATTTGTCTCCCCCCCTGTGTGAGGGTCTTCTGCCTTCACGAAGTTGGGGACCACCCCTTGTCAAAGTCCCCCGCTCTACCAATGCAGACGGCATCTCACGAGACCTCACCCAGGGATCTCACAGTCATCCCGTGTGTCAAGCTTGTGGATCCACCTGCTCCTAGGCACTTTCTTGGTGGATTTTTCACCCACATGGCCATTCACGCTGACAGCTAACACGGGCTCAAAATCACCCCCAAGGTCACTAAGATACTGAAGTATTATATTCTATAATGTGTATGAAATTATTCTTGCAAATTAGCAATGATGTGCTCTTTTATCATGCACATCTGAAATCCTTTTCCTTTTTTCCAGCCCCATCCTTGTTATGAGGTAGTCTATTCCATCATGAGATCACAGTTGCCACATATTGTCATTCCCAGTTGTTGCTGTCAAAGTTCCCCTCTTGCAATTTGAAGAGTTCTTGTGGGCTATTCGGATCCATTTCGGTTACCTGCAGTTAGCATGATGACACATTTTTCATATTCATGAAATCGAGCTGGAAGTAATAACCATGCAGGTATTTTTCTATTGTGTCTATGAGTAATTTCTATATACAATTCTGTGAGCCAGCAAATAACTAAGCGAAGAGTGCAGATTGAGCATTGAAGCACCAATTGATATAAAAGCTGTAAGATGAGAGACACGGAACAGCCATGTCACACTGAGAAAAATGTTTTCAAATCTCAAAACCAACACTTCTGACAAACATGCACTGTTGCTGGTATTTGGGGAATATTAGGAAATTATAGAGCTTGATTGAATGAATAACAGCTCCAAAACTAAGGCACAGAGGCAATATATGGATCCAAGGACATTTTCATTAGAGAATGTTAGGTTAAATGGGTGGCTTTATAATGGCATTAACATTTATAACATAGAACATAGAAAAATACAGCACAGAACAGGCCCTTCGGCCCACGATGTTGTGCCGAACCTTTGTCCTAGATTAATCATAGATTATCATAGAATTTACAGTGCAGAAGGAGGCCATTCGGCCCATCGAGTCTGCACCGGCTCTTGGAAAGAGCACCCTACCCGAGGTCAACACCTCCACCCTATCCCCACCCAACATTAAGGGCAATTTTGGACACTAAGGGCAATTTATCATGGCCAATCCACCTAACCTGCACATCTTTGGACTGTGGGAGGAAACCGGAGCACCCGGAGGAAACCTACGCACACACGGGGAAGATGTGCAGACTCCACACAGACAGTGACCCAAGCCGGAATCGAACCTGGGACCCTGGAACTCTGAAGCAATTGTGCTATCCACAATGCTACCGTGCTGCCCTTAAGAACAAATTAATCTACACTCCATTATTCTACCATAATCCATGCACCTATCCAATGGCCGCTTTTGGAAGACAAATAACGGAGTTCTTCAGCCTTTGCGCCAGAGGATCTTCTGGTCGTGCCGAAGGCCACCCCCACTGTTGGGGGACGGGTGGGGAATGTAAATCGCCATCGACTTGGGTGGGCCTGGAAGATCCCGCTGACGGCCAACAAAGAGTTCTGCCCAAACACGAGGCAGATTTATTGCATATACTTTTAGTATTTCAGTGGGTGTTGTGGTGATATGCCTGTGAGCAGTATTGTAGATGGCTGGTGGTGCGACCTCCAACCAGGAGGTGGCGATACAGACCCACCATGCAGCCTCCAGACAGGGGTCATGTGACATGGCACTCAGATAAAAGTGCGGGCACATCCGGTGATCGAGAATCGGTTATAAGATGTACATGAGGATAGTTGTGCCTCGGGGTAGTTCCATGGGAGTACAATGATAACTTGCTCTGTAACAGATCGCTATCTCACCACATGTGATTCAATAAAGATCCTGGTTTGGACAATTCACAAGTTGTTTGGTAGACTCCTTGCTAGACATTGAACACCAAACGCAACAGGTGTACTTAAGCAGAGAAATTGACACCGCTCCAAAACTTTTGAAAGCTCTTTCTGGATCACCTTTCAAATTTCAATTTCAGAGTTTACAGGGGCAATTTAACAACCTGTCCAATCCCATGGGTTCCTGAATGGCAAATTCAGGTTAAACTGTTGCCATAGATTCGATGAAACATCCTCTGAACTGTGTAGGGGAGTTAACTTAGAACTAAAGAAATTCAATGGTTATCTTTAATTTTTGGCTAAAATCAGTGAGGCAAAACCTTAACAGCTTCCAGCACAAAATGAATACGCACTTGGTCACGTGAATGAAACAGGCAACATCGGCACTCGTGCCTCATTTGATTGAAATTAGCTAACACCCAAAGCTACTTGAGACATTCATTGGCAACTCACAGGTTGGGGCTGGGACATTGCCATTAACTATGTTATTTAAATGCAGCCTGCTCCTCTCAAAGGGGAGATGCCCTTCGAATGTATTGAACTGAATTCAAGGTGAATAGATGAAATGGCAGGCAGAGGTGCTGCAGGGACGAACATCCACTTTGCAGATTCGACTTTGGAACTAAGCAGACTACTCTGCCCTCAAATGGCGATGGTTGTCAAGGCAAGTTTGCCCAATGTCAATGGGCAGAAGTGCTGAAGCAGGCCAATTCATGGCATGTTACCCACAAGCCCAGGGAAAGCCATAAGGAATTAATTTACCTCACCAAAGCTTCTGAAGTAAAAGACCTATTCGCAGAAATGGGTGCAGCGATGTTATACTTCTCCCTTCAGAGGAATATATTGTATGGTCCTGCCTCACCGCACCGTTCAGCAGTTTTGGTACAAGTAGGGACTTCTGGTCAGAGTATGATAGTTTCTGCCACATAAATCATTTGTTGAAACAAAGTCAATGAATACTTTTGCTTTAGAAAATTCATCCTCATGTTCAAATCCTTCCATAGGGTCACTCCTCCTGGTCTCTGTCACTCGCTGATAATTCTGCATTCTCCACTTCCTTCATCCCACTTTTAGGAGCTCATGGGTTCAGTCCTCCGATCTCCGACGCCAAAATTGCGTTCGGCAATGGGGCGGATAATTCCCGATGATGACAATACTCCACCCCCTGAAAGGTGGCATACTGTAGGAGTACACCGTATGCCGTATCCACGACCTCAGGCCATTGCCTGAGGCCCGTCCCGCGATACTCCGTCCCCCACCAGCTGAGTTCCCGCCTGCGTGGGACACGTGTGGTCTCATCCGCCAGGAACTCAGCGTGGCGGCTGCGGACTCAGTCAAGCACCACCACAGTCGGGGGAGGACTGATCCACGGGCAGGGGGGGGCATTATTTGGGCTGGGAGCACGTGGGGGGGGGGGGCGGTCCAAGGCACGCAAGCCGGCCGAAGGGGGGGGGATATTTTTGCGGGCTGGGTCCGCGGGTTGCGTCCGCCATGAAGCACAGTACGGCCACTGCTGGCTGCCGCCGTGCGCATGCACGGCCACAGACCCTGGCAATGCTCCGGGCAGCTGGGAGCTCCACGCTACCTTGCTGCCCCCCTGCTCCAGAGCAGTGAATCGGTGGCCATTTTGCGCCAGTGTTGCTGGCGTAAAAAGCCGTTTTCACGCCGACGTAGGGACTTAGTCTCCCAAACAGAGGGTCCAGCCCCATGTCTTCAGCTGTCTCTGCCCAAAGCTCTGAATTTCCATCCTTAATCATCTCCATTTTCCCTAGCCCCCTTTGTGAACCTACCTCTCTGACCAAGCATTTCGTCACAGGAACTAACATCTCCTTCTTTAGCACGGTCTCAATTTTTGGCTAATTCTGCTCCTGTGAAGTACCTTGGGACATTATATGACACTAAAGGTACTATATAAATGCAAGTTGTACGCAGAGTGAGCAGGAGATTTATGGGATTAGATTAGGTAATTTTGGAGAAATGGTTCTGTGGCTCCTTGCTTTGCATGACCTATAAGACATAGGAGCAGAATTAGGCCGAACGGCCCATCGAGTCTGCTCCACATTCAATCATGGCTGATATCTTTCTCATGCCCATTCTCCTGCCTTCTTCCCGTAATCCCTGGTCCCCTCATTAATCAAGAACCTATCTATAACTGTCTCAAAGACACTCAGTGATTTGATCTCCACAGCCTTCTGCGGCAAAGAGTTCCACAGATTCATCACCCACTAGCTGAAGAAATTGATGTTTTGAAATGTTTATGCCACTATTGCAAGTGAATTTAGTTGGAATATCAAACTAAAATTGCGCTGTTTCAACTGCTGAGCAATAACCACTGCTTAAAACAGGCAGTCTCTTGTATATAGCAGCAACAAGCTTCTAATCAAACAGGATTTTCTTTTAAATTAGTCACTTGGTAATGTACCCAAAGCTATTGGGAACACAATAGCTCAATAATAAGCCCAGCGCTGCAAATAGAATATTTAACTTTCCAAATAGAATGCTTGTTGCAAATGAAACATCGGACAGAATCTTACCATATTTCAAGTCCTCTCAGAAGGAGCGATCACAATATGGTGGAATTTAAAATACAGATGGAGGGTGACAAGGTAAAATCAAACACTAGTGTTTTGTGCTTAAGCAAAGGAGATTACAATGGGATGAGAGAATAAGGTAGACTGGGAGAAAATACTTTATGGTGGAACAGTTGAGGAACGGTGGAGAACCTTCCAAGTGATTTTTCACAGTGCTCAGCAAAGGTTTATACAAACAAAAAGGAAGGACGGTAGAAAGAGGGAAAATCGACCGTGGATCTCTAAGGAAATAAGGGAGAGTATCAAATTGAAGGAAAAATCATACAAAGTGGCAAAGATTAATGGGAGACTAGAGGATTGTGAAATCTTTAGGGGGCAACAGAAAGCTACTAAAAAGCTATAAAGAAGAGTAAGATAGATTATGAGAGTAAACTTGCTCAGAATATAAAAACAGATAGTAAAAGTTTCTACAAATATATAAAACAAAAAAGAGTGGCTAAGGTAAATATTGGTCCTTTAGAGGATGAGAAGGGAGATTTAATAATGGGAGATGAGGAAATGGCTGAGGAACTGAACAGGTTTTTTGGGTCGGTCTTGACAGTGGAAGACACAAATAACATGCCAGCGACTGATAGAAATGAGGCTGTGACAGGTGAGGACCTTGAGAGGATTGTTATCACTAAGGAGGTAGTGACGGGCAAGCTAATGGGGCTAAAGGTAGACAAGTCTCCTGGCCCTGATGGAATGCATCCCAGAGTGCTAAAAGAGATGGCTAGGGAAATTGCAAATGCACTCGTGATAATTTACCAAAATTCACTAGACTCTGGGGTGGTCCCAGCGGATTGGAAATTAGCAAACGTGACACCACTGTTTAAAAAAGGAGGTAGGCAGAAAGCGGGTAATTACAGGCCAGTTAGCTTAACTTCGGTAGTAGGGCAGATGCTGGAATCTATCATCAAGGAAGAAATTGCGAGGCATCTGGATAGGAATTGTCCCATTGGGCAGACGCAGCATGGGTTCATAAAGGGCAGGTCGTGCCTAACTAATTTAGTGGAATTTTTTGAGGACATTACCAGTGCGTTGATAACGGGGAGCCAATGGATGTGGTATGTCTGGATTTCCAGAAAGCCTTTGACAAGGTGCCACACAAAAGGTTGCTGCATAAGATAAAGATGCATGACATTAAGGGTAAAGTAGCAGCATAGATAGAGGATTGGTTAATTAATAGAAAGCAAAGAGTGGGGATTAATGGGTGTTTCTCTGGTTGGCAATCAGTAGCTAGTGGTGTCCCTCAGGGATCAGTGTTGGGGCCACAATTGTTCACAATTTACATAGATGATTTGGAGTTGGGGACCAAGGGCAATGTGTCCAAGTTTGCAGACGACACTAAGAGGAGTGGTAAAGCAAAAAGTGCAGAGGATACTGGAAGTCTGCAGAGGGATTTGGATAGATTAAGTGAATGGGCCAGGGACTGGCAGTTGGAATACAATGTTGACAAATGTGAGGTTATCCATTTTGGTAGGAATAACAGCAAAAGGGATTATTATTTAAATGGCAAAATATTAAAACATGCTGCTGTGCAGAGAGACCCGGGTGTGCTAGTGCATGAGTCGCAAAAAATTGGTTTACAGGTGCAACAGGTGATTAAGAAGGCAAATGGAATTTTGTACTTCATTGCTAGAGGGATGGAGTTTACGACTAGGGAGGTTATGCTGTAATTGTATAAGGTGTTAGTGAGGCCGCACCTGGAGTATTGTGTTCAGTTTTGGTCTCATTACCTGAGAAAGGACGTACTGGCACTGGAGGGTGTACAGAGGAGATTCCCTAGGTTAATCCCAGAGTTGAAGGGGTTGGATTACGAGGAGAGATTGAGTAGACTGGGACTGTACTCGTTGGAATTTAGAAGGATGAGGGGGGATCTTATAGAAACATAAAATTATGAAGGGAATAGATAGGATAGATGCGGGCAGGTTGTTTCCACTGGTGGGTGAAAGCAGAACTAGGGGGCATGGCCTCAAAATAAGGGGAAGTAGATTTAGGACTGAGTTTAGGAGGAACTTCTTCACCCAAAGGGTTATGAATCTATGGAATTCCTTGCCCAGTGAAGCAGTAGAGGCTCCTTCATTAAATATTTTTAAGGCAAAGATAGATAGTTTTTTGAAGAATAAAGGGATTAAGGGTTATGGTGTTTGGGTCAGAAAGGGAGCTGAGTCCACAAAAGATCAGCCATGATCTCATTGAATGGCGGAGCAGGCCAGAGGGGCCAGATAGCCTACTCCTGCTCCTAATGCTTATATTCTTATGTTAAGTGTCAGGTTCAGGCTGAAAACCGGCCAGCTTTCTCTCCAGATCTTCATCCTCTCTGAGAAAAGAGATGGGTAGGGAAATTGCAAATGCACTCGTGATAATTTACCAAAATTCACTAGACTCTGGGCTGGTCTCGGCAGATTGGAAATTAGCAAACGTGACACCACTGTTTAAAAAAGGAGGCAGGCAGAAAGCGGGTAATTATAGGCCAGTTAGTTTAATCTCGGTAGTAGGGAAGTTGCTGGAATCTATCATTAAGGAAGAAATAGCGAGGCATCTGGATGGAAATTGTCCCATTGGGCAGACGCAGCATGGGTTCATAAAGGGCAGGTCGTGCCTAACTAATTTAGTGGAATATTTTGAGGTCATTACCAGTGCGGTAGATAACGGGGAGCCAATGGATGTGGTATATCTGGATTTCCAGAAAGCCTTTGACAAGGTGCCACACAAAAGGTTGCTGCATAAGATAAAGATGCATGGCATTAAGGGTAAAGTAGTAGCATGGATAGAGGATTGGTTAATTAATAGAAAGCAAAGAGTGGGAATTAATGGGTGTTTCTCTGGTTGGCAATCAGTAGCTAGTGGTGTCCCTCAGGGATCCGTGTTGGGCCCACAATTGTTCACAATTTACACAGATGATTTGGAGTTGGGGACCAAGGGCAATGTGTCCAAGTTTGCAGATGACGCTAAGAGGAGTGGTAAAGCAAAAAGTGCAGAGGATACTGGAAGTCTGCAGAGGGATTTGGATAGTTTAAGTGAATGGGTTAGGGTCTGGCAGATCATGGAATGCAATGTTGACAAATGTGAGGTTCTCCATTTTGGTAGGAATAACAGCAAAAGGGATTATTACTTAAATTATAAAATATTAAAACCTGCAGCTGTGCAGAGGGGCCTGGGTGTTGTAATGCATGAGTCGCAATAAGTTACAGGTGCAACAGGTGATTAAGACGAACTGGCGCTAGAGGGTGTGCAGAGGAGATTCACTAGGTTAATCCCAGAGCTGAAGGGGTTGGATTATGAGGAGAGGTTGAGTAGACTGGGACTGTACTCGTTGGAATTTAGAAGGATGAGGGGGGATCTTATAGAAACATGTAAAATTATGAAGGGAATAGATAGGATAGATGCGGGGATGTTGTTTCCACTGGCGGGTGAAAGCAGAACTAGGGGACATAGCCTCAAAATAAGGGGAAGTAGATTTAGGACTGAGTTTAGGAGGAACTTCTTCACCTAAACGGTTGTGAATCTATGAAATTCCTTGCCCAGTGAAGCAGTTGAGGCTCCTTCATTAAATGTTTTTAAGATAAAGATAGTTCTTTGTAGAATAAAGGAATAAAGCGTTATGGTGTTCGGGCGGGAAAGTGGAGCTGAGTCCACAAAAGATCAACCATGATCTCATTGAATGGCGGAGCAGGCTCGAGGGGCCAGATGGCCTACTCCTGCTCCTAGTTCTTATTAAAACAAAAATGAGTGGGCGTGGTTTCCGCCGTCACTCTGGTGGGGACTGATAGAGCCGGCACCCGGCTCCACAGCGATTGGGGCACCATCTTTAATGAGTGTCCCAATCAGAACTGAAACTGGCCCCCGACCCCAACCAAAGAGGTGTTGGTGGATCCCCCCCACCCTCACAATAATAGGGGGCTCGCTGATCGTCCCGCCAACACCCGGACCCCCACCACTGTGCAAGTATCACCGTCATTCCTCCACATCAATGCCGTCTTCCCCCGTGATGGCAAGTTCCCCCCTCACTGCCCACTCTACCCCCTTCCCCTAACCATCCTGATGGGATTCCACGAGGACCCACCCTGGCACTATCTCTTGGCACAGGCTGGCACTGCCAGGTTGGCTCTCCCTTGGGGGCTATACTTACTTTTATGCCCTCAGAGGGATGCCCTCAACTGATTCCCATTTTTTAAAAAGCTGTTGTAAACCTATTCAGTGAGGGGGGAATCATGTGGCGGAGGGGGAGCAACGTGATGTTAATTAAATTTATTCAAATCCATTAAATGAGGTTCTTTCCAGAGAGAAGCGTGTTTCCTGATTCTCTCCGGGTTCTCTCTGACGGTGAATGCAGGCTGAAAATCGCCCCCATCATTATAAACGATGTTCTCTATAACAGTAACCTCCATGATATAATTGAATCAAAGAATCCTTACAGTGCAGGAGGTGGCCATTCAGCCCATCAAGTCTGCACCGACCCTCTGAAAGAGCATGCCATCCAAGCCCACTTCCCTGCCATTTCCCAACAACCCCTGAACCTAGCCTGCACATTCCTGTACACTAAGGGGCAATTTTATCTTGGCCAATCCACCTAACCTGCACATCTTTGGACTCTACGATGAAACTGGAGCACCTGGAGGAAACCCATGCAGACACAGGGAGAACGTGCAAACTCTAGTCACCCAATGCCGGAATTGAACTTGGGTCCCTGGTGTGGTGAGGCAGCAGCGCTAACCACAGTGCCACCCTAAATTGAACAGAAACTGGAGTTAATGGTCATCCATAATTAGCATTATAATGTTTCCGAATTTTGCAATTGTTTTCTTCAAGTAAAATACTGAGTCATTATTATACTCAATCTAATACTGTGTTAAAAGAAAGCTTCAGCAAGTAAAATGTGTTTCCTAACCTGACCCGTCAAGTCAGTTTTTCATGTTGATCAGAGAGAATTCTGGGCTAAGCTGCCTTGGAAACCCATTCAAAATGTTGATCAAAGCAGATAAAATATCCTGGGCTGACAGTGAAACTGCAGCCAGTCAGTGCGTTACTTGTCTTATATTGGAGTGTTTCACTCATGTAGAACATAGAACGACACAGCGCAGTACAGGCCCTTTGGCCCACGGCCCTCACAGTAGTGAACTCGCCAACATTGAGGGTGATTGGTGTATATAACACAAACATAGGCATGTAGTTCAATTTCTCCTTACCTAAGTCAACTGTTCGTTACAAGTCAGGTTAAAATGGACGAAGTTTCTCTGGCTATCTAATGATTTTTCTTTGCATCACATGGATCCAATATACACGGGAATGTGGGTGCCTGGAGATCACTATTAAATAATACTTGAATTTTTGATCGAGTTTCTTGAGAAAGTGGTCAATTACTAAACTTCTCCATCAAAAATAGAAACTGTCCAATCTTCACTTAAACAGATATTTCCAGCTGGTTCCCATAACATCGTAGGGGTGCTAGGAAAACAAAGATATTTTTTAAGGATTTATATTTGTATCGGTAGACAATAGAAATACGGTATAGTTTTACGTGTGCTTAGTTTAATGTTCCTGTGCCTGGAGGGGTAAAACCTATAGTTTAATTCATGCAAAACATCATGAAACTAAATTTTTGGGCCCTGATTTTCAGGTGTCAAACAACTCTGGAGCCATTTAAACTTTGGGAGCGAGACCCGATTCCAACCTTCCTGCCTCCGTTCCCGGCACCCCCAATGTTTGCTATTATGCGATAGGGTGCAGGTGACAAACCCGCAGCCTGAACTTCTGACCTGGTTAACTTCATTGCAGGGGCCAATTTTCATGGAGTTGGACCAGCTTCTGGATGGCTCGTGACCGATGACTCCTCAGTAGAGTCATAATCTGTAGTCTGAACTTGAGAGCATTTTGAACTGTGAGGTCTTATCCACGGCCCTTCCATGCCCCTATACTCCCTCCTTTCCAACCAGATGCCAACACATGCTCCCCCTACCCCAGTTGGTCCTTTCTAGTCCCCATGCCAAATCATGCCAGCTTATGAACCTTCATCCAAACATATGAAATTGGAGCAGAAGAGGCCTGCAGTATAGTCTTCAAACCCAGGGTTGCGACCCGGGGGTGGGTCGCGGTGGGTGTTGGGAGGATCGCGAAGACATGCATCGTGGTGTTCCGATTGTGCAAAGTACAGCCCAAAGGCATGAACGGCTTTTAGAAATGCCGGCCGCAACTGGCTTTCGGAATGCCAGCCATTCTGTGCATGCATGTCCCTCAGCAGTGCGCAGGCCCAGAGCTCAGCGAGGCAGAACACCTCCTCCTGACATCACCTGCTGACCCAGGAGCAGATTTGTTTTAATCGCTGGAGTCTTCCCGCCTGGAGAGGCAGCAGAGAGCAGGTCACGTGCCCCAAACGCTGACATCACATGTTCTGGGCGTGAGACAGATTCCTCCATTTTGCAGCTGCCAGCAATGCTGGTGTGAACTCCAGGGCCTTGGGTCAACAACCCATGAAGAAGAAACTGAAAACACGAACAAAACAGCATAAAGATCATTTCTTGATGTGTAGGTTATTAAATGTGCCAATGCAAATCAGGATTTAAAGTTCATGTACGTTATATGCAGGGAAGCACTGGCGAATGAAAGTTTAAAACCCTCAAAACGGCAAAGACATTACAAGATTAAGCATGGTGAGCTCGAGGACAAACCACTGAATAACGAAGGAAGTGAGATCGTGAAGACCAAGAAGACTCACCTGTCACATTAAAGGTAAGCGGAACTGGTGGGTCGCAAAGTTTAGGCCGCGTGGGTTCACCGCCAGCATGGGTCACGAAGGTCAGCCAGCACGGGTCACGACAGTCAGTCGGTGTGGGTGCCGAAGGATGACCGGTTGGTAAATATGGGTCCCAGGCAAAAAACTGAAAAACACTGCTGTAGTAGTCAAGGAGGAATCCTGAAAAGAGAGTCAAAAATGGTTTATTTTCAACCGTTGGTTTAGAAAAAGTACATACAAGCAATAGTCCTAGTCCTCGCTGAGACTGTTCTGGAACCCCCGCTCCTACCTGAGCCTTGTTTTATCCTGTGGAATTAACAAGCCTGCTGATGCACCTTTGTCCCTCAGCAGGGGGAGTTCGTACTTTACGAGGATCACGAGATTAATTGGGAGGTTGATGCACTATCAATTACGACGAAACAAGAGTAGAGAGTAATCGAGGCTTTATTACGCAGAGATGTGTAGCCTCCCGCAGCTGCTGCCGAAATGGCTGCAGCTCGGAGAGCCAACACATTTATACTCTGCCTACTGGGCGGAGCCAGCAGGCAGGGATCTACCCCATACCTGTAGTACAGGTGCCTTACCGTAATACAACAGTGGTGACTACCACATTCAACCCCTGTTAAAAAAGAGTCCAGTGAGGCTGTTGGAAACTATTTACATACAGGTTGTTAAAAAAAAATTTTTTGAAAGAGTCTACAAACTTAGATGGTCGGGTGCCTTGATCTGCCTTTCGAGCGCCGGCCACAGGTGCGGTGTTCATGCCGGCATTGGTTCAGTTGTCGGTGACTCCGGGAGCGTGTCGACCTCATCTTCATCCACGGGTGGGACCAAGGGCAGGGCGGATTGTCCTGGAACGGGGGCTGTGGCGGGGTGCGCCGGGGGAAGGGACAGTGGTGCCGGGGCAGAGGTGGGGGGTTTGCGGGGACGTAGCTGGTGCCAGGTCCCGAAGGGAGACTGTCTTGCCGGCCATCGGGGTACGCTACGGCGTAATGCGGGTTCTCGTGGAATAGCTGTACCCCCTCAACCAACGGGTCCCCCTTGTGTAGCCGCACGTGCTTATGGAGGAGAATGGGTCCTGGAGCTGGCAGCCATGTTGGGAGCGAAACCCCGGAGGTGGACTTCCTAGGGAAGGCAAAGAGACGTTCATGGGGAGTTTTGTTAGTCGCGGTACACAGGAGCGACCGAATGGAGTGAAGGGCGTCGGGGAGGACCACTTGCCAGCGGGAGGCCGGGAGATTACTGGACCATGGGGACAGCTGGACGGCCTTCCAGACCGTCCCATTCTCCCGCTCCACCTGCTCGTTTCCCCTGGGGTTGTAGCTGGTCATCCTGCTTGAGGCAATGCCCCTGTTGAGCAGGTACTGCCGCAGCTCATCGCTCATGAATGAGGATCCGCGGTCGCTGTGGACAGAGGCGGGGAAACCAAACATAGCAAAGGTGGTGTTAAGGGCTTTGATGACGGTGGCAGACGTCATGTCGGGGCATGGGATGGCGAAGGGGAATCTTGAGTACTCATCGACCACATTGCGAAAATATGTGTTGCGGTCGGTGGAGAGGAGGGGCCCTTTGAAGTCAACGCTGGGGCGTTCAAAAGGGGCAGGAGGCCTTCACCAGGCGCACACGGTCTGGCCGGTAGAAGTGCGGTTTACACTCCGCGCAGACCTGGCAGTCTCTGGTGATAGCCCTGACCTCCTCGATGGAGTAGGGCAGATTGCGGGCCTTTATGAAGTGATAAAAGTAGGTGACCCCTGGGTGACAGAGATCGTATTGCAGGGTGCGGAGTCGGTCCACTTGTGCGCTGGCACATGTACCTCGGGATAGGGAATCGGGGGGTTCGTTGAGCTCACCGGGGCGATACAAAATCTTGTAGTTGTAGGTGGAGAGCTCAATCCTCCACCTCAAGATCTTATCATTTTTGATCTTACCCCGCTGTGTGTTGTTAAACATTAAACACGTTGGTCAGTGAGGAGAATCTCCTGCCGGCCAGGTAATGCCTCCAATGTCGCACAGCTTCTATGATGGCCTGGGCCTCCCTTTTGACAGAGGAGTGCTGAATTCCGGAGGCATGGAGGGTGTGGGAAAAGAATGCCACGGGCCTGCCTGCCTGGTTGAGGGTGGCAGCCAGAGCGACGTCCGATGCATCGCTCTCGACTTGAAAGGGGAGCGTCTCGTCGACCGCGTGCATCGCGGCCCTGGCGATGTCGGCCTTGATACAGTTGAAGGTCTGGTGAGTCTCGGCCGTCAGTGGGAAAGCGGTGGATTGAATGAGTGGGCGGGCCCTGTCCGCATAGTTTGGAACCCACTGGGCGTAGTACGAAAAGAACTACTTTTTCTCCCCAGTATTTACCACTACCACATGAGCTCTCCAGGGGCTGTTGCTGGCCTCGATAATACCTTCCCGTAGCAGCCACTGAACCTCAGACCTGATGAAGGTCCTGTCCTGGACACTGTACCGTCTGCTCCTGGTGGCGACGGGTTTGCAATCCAGGGTGAGGTTCGCAAACAGGGAAGGTGGGTCGACCTTAAGGGTCGTGAGGCCACCTACAGTAAGGGGTGGTAGGGGCCCACCAAATTTCAGAGTGAGACTTTGGAGGTTGCCCTGGAAGTCCAGGCCGAGTAGCAAGGCAGCGCAGAAGTTGGGGAGGACGTAGAGCCGGAAGCCGCTGAACTCTATGCCCTGGATGGTGAGGGTGGTGGTGCAGTACCCCCGGATCGCCATGGAGTGGGATCCGGAGGCCAGGGAGATTCTCTGGTTGGCGGGGTGGACCGTGAGGGAGCAGCGCCTTACCGTATCGAGATGGATGAAGCTCTCAGTGCTCCCGGTGTCCAGAAGGCAGGAAACCTTGTGCCCGTTGATGTTCACCGTTGTCGACGTGGTCGCGAGGTTGTGTGATTGTGTGTGTCTGGTTGATCGTAACGGAGGCCAGGCATGGCTGGTCGGTGACGGTTGCAGGCGATGAGCGGCCCAATATGGTGACGACGAGCAGGGATCCTGAGGCGGGGAAGATGGCGTTGCCCACGGGCCGCATGTGTCCGGGGGCAGGCAAGATGGCGGCGCCTACAGGCCGCACGTGGCCTGAGGCGGGCAAGATGGCGGCGCCCACAGGCAGCACGTGGCCTGAGGCGGGCAAGATGGCAAGTAAGGTGGCGGCACCCACGGGCCGCACATGTGAGGCGAGCAAGATGGCAAGTAAGGTGGCGGCACCCACGGGCCGCACGTGTTGTGAGGGGAGAAAGATGGCTGCGCCTGGGGGTCGCATATGGGGGGCACCGGGGCAACAGCGGCAACCGAGCGGGCCTGGAACACAGCAGCAAAATGTCCTTTCTTACCACAGGCCTTGCAGAGCGCGCTCCGTGCCGGGCAGCGTTGTCGGTGGTGCTTTGACTGTCCGCAGAAGTAGCACTTGGGTCCCCCGGGGTTGTGTGGTTGTTGTGCGGTGCAGCCCTGGGGTTGGCTGGGGGCAGTCGCTGACGGGGTGCACGGTTGTGCATTCGCTGGCGGGGTCCATGATGTCTGGGAGGGGTCAGCCGCACGGTCGGGGGCATACGCTTGAATATTGAGCGAGGCGACCGTGAGCAAGAGCGCTAGTTTCTTGGTTGCAGCGAGGTTGAGGGTAGTCCCTTCTAAGAGTTGCTGGCAGATATGTAGGCCAACTCTATGCCTGTAACGAACGCGTCTCTAAGTACCAAGTTCGAATGTTCAGAGGCCGAAACGGCCTGACAATCGCAGTCTCTCACTAGGAGTTGCAGGGCACGCCAGAAATCTTCCACAGACTCACTGGGGAGTTGATGCTGCATGGAGAGGAGGTGCCTGGCGTAGATCTGCTGCGTGGTGGTTCTCCTTCAGTTGCGCCATGGCCTCAGCGTATGTCGGCGCGTCCCGGATGAGGGGGAAGATGTCCGAGCTCAGGTGCATGTAGAGGATCTGGAGCTTCTGTGTCTCTGAGGATGGTTCTGTCGCACATCCAATGTATGCCTCGAAGCAAGCTAGCCAATTTGCAAAGGCTGACTTGGCGTTGTCTGCTTGAGGATGCAGCTGCAGGCGATCAGGCTTGATGCGGAGATCCATCATTTTAAAATCACTGCGTAATAAATTGATGCACTATCAGTTACGACGAGATGAGAGTAGAGTGTAATCGAGGCTTTATTACGCAGAGATATGGAGCCTCCTGCAGCTGCTTCCGAAATGGCTGCAGCTCGGAGAGCCCACACATTTATACTCCGCCTACTGGGCGGAGCCAGCAGGCAGGGATCTACCCCCATACCTGTAGTATAGAGGCCTTACCGTAATACCCTCACATGCAGTATATAATACAACAGTGGTGACTACCATAGGGGTTATGATATCCCCCACCCCCCCCAAAGTCTGTCAGTGCCTCTGAAGTAGGGAGTGTCAGAGATTGTCTTCTCCTCTTTGCCAGCAGCTGCACCTCCTACGGCTGCGGTGCTGGGTTGGGGGGCATATATCGTGGGATCATCATTTCTGCGATGACCGTCCAGGGGTTACCACTGGTGACTGATCCCTGGCAAGGTCTTATCAGTGACTCGGATGCCTGGGTCGCCACCTTGGAAACCGAGTCCACCACATCTCATATCCCAGTGTTGGGGCCAACAGGGGATGAACACCTCCCTTTGCCCTCCTCCAAGCTCCACCCCCGCCCCACCCCCCCCGCCCCCCAGTCATCAGTTAGACTCAAGGTCATCTTTCAGCTCATGTCATGCTGGTTAATGATTCGTTAACTCCTTGTCAGACACTTGTCTCAATAAGAGTGTACAAGATACCATCCTGTTGACTTAGGAATGTCAAAATGGAAGCTTGTGCCAGGAGACCTGGACATGAGAGCACCATTCTCTTTGACTATTATCGTTGCTTACCTCTCTTCCTGGCTGCTCAAGAATCATTCTACTCTGAAGAGAGAGAGAGAGAGAGGGAAAGAGTCACAATCTCCCACAAGGAGTTCCCAATTCTTTACCACTAATTCTACAATATTCAAAAACTACCAGTTCTTACACCTCTTATTAATCGATGTTGACTCCACTTAATCATATTACCTTCCTCATGCTCTTAACACGTTCCTAACAAGAGATTCCAGCATTTTGCCTACCACTGTCTGGCTAACTTGCCTAAAGATCTCCATTGCCTCTCTTCCTCCTTTTTACATAGTGGGGTTACCATCTTGAGAAACGGAGGGGGGGGGGGGGGGGGGGGGGGAATTACCACCACACATTTCTGATGGGAAGAATCTGTAGAATTAATTTAACAGGAAGGGAACCTGACTCAGTGGCTGCTAAATAAATACACGCAGGGACTTGGGCCCGTGGTATTAAGAAGATGAATGATGCTCAATGAAATAATAAAAAGTAAGTGACAGGTGGTGTCAACATTTGCTTCTGCAAATCTGACTGACGGCAGGTTTAAACAACACATTAAAGAAGGTTAGAGATATTTAATAATCGGAAATGATGTTTGGTCAGTATGGAGCATAAGATATCACTCCTGAGCTCCTGGTTTATATGTATTCCCTATCAGCTTTAACACTGGTAACAAAATGCATATAAGTTTCTAAAGAACAGTGTTCCAAATTAATCTGCAAGCTTGAATCTGCTGCTGTTTTACAATAGAATCCTCGCATATTAAATGCTCAGTCCCTTTTGTTTTAGTGGAGGTTATAATAATCTTGCGCACTTGGGGGTAAAAGAATACCTACAGTTCACACAAATTTATATTCACATTAAACCCAAGAGATATTTACCCTGTACACAGGTAATAAGTTCAAGACATATAAAAATGACTGGATCGGTTATACTTTTTATTATTGAAGGTGAATGGTATTAACAATTCATTCATCAGGAGGTCATTCACTGCTAACTGTACCAGTAAGAATGAATTATAGCTCTGCCCAGCCGGCATAGCATTATTGTAAAGCATTCCAGGCCAGCTTTGGTCACTGCATTGTCAAATAACACATTTTATACATTAGTATGGTTTAATGAAACTGACTCTGCTGCTTCTTGAAGGACTAGAAATAGTAATAGGTTATTTAAAAAAATCAATTTGAAAAGAATGTGCTGACAGAAGTGTACCGGCATGTATTACTTCTAATATTTTAATGTAATCAGTTCATAAATGAAAAGTTCTCCAATTGCTGCACATACAAATTACTATTTTAAAAACAAACTGTCTTTTCTAGTAGCCACAGGGAGTAAATGGAAAAATTGTATTCGTCTAAACCAAAATGAATATGGTTCTTTATCCAAGTAATATCGTCCTTTTTCCATTTATTAGGCTTTGATGCAAAACGATACTATTTGTATTAAATGATCTAAACTCAAATTACCAAGCAATTTAAATAAAATTATTTTGCGCACACATTTGTCTACATTTGTATGTCTTTCTTAGAGCTGAGGAAAATTAACATTCAGCCCAGTGTACGCTACATACAATGACATTCATCCAAGTTATTATTTCACAAAGCAGCGAGCTTTTAACCTTGTACATTTTGAGATATGTACTTCGACTCATTATCTATAAAAATCCATGATCATGGTATCGTTTGTAAGATTATATTAATTAAGATATGGTTTAAGTTAGTTAATTGTAGCATGTTGTATTTTTGTATGCATAAAGTCATAGAATTATAAAACCATAGAATTTACAGTGCAGAAGTTGGCCACTCGGTCCATCAAGTCTACACCGGTCCCTGAAAGAGCACCCTACCTAAGCCCACACCTCCACTCTATCCCCGTAACCCAGCAACCCCACTTAATGTTTGGACACAAAAGGGCAATATTACATGACCAATCCACCTAACCTGCACATCTTTAGACTGTGAGAGGAAACCAGAGCACCCGGGTAAAACCACGCAGAGAACGTGCAGATTTCACACCGACAGTGACCCAAGCCAGGAATCGAAACCGGGCTCCTGGCTCTGTGAAGCAGCAGTGCTAACCACTGTGCTACCATGCCGCCCAAAAAGTGGAAAGTTATTTTCGATTACATAGTGTAATCTTTTTGCATTAGAAGATCTTTTCTTTTTATTTTCATTCTTAGCATACATAAAGACATAGAAAATAGGAACTTGGAGCAGGAGGAGGCCATTCGGTCTTTCTAGCCTGCTCCGCCATTCATAATGATCATGGCTGATCATCCAACTCAATAGCCTGTTCCACCATTCTCACCATATCCTTTGATCCCCTTTCCCCGAAGTGCTATATCTAACCGCTTCTTGAAAACATGTGTTTTTGCTTCAACTACTTCCTGGGGTAATTCTACAAGTCGACCACTCTCTGGGTGAAGGAATTTCTCCTCATCTCTGTCATAAATGTTCTACCCTGTATTCTCAGATTGTGACCCCTGGTTCTGGACACCCCAACATCGTGAACCTCCTTGTTGCATCTAACCTGTCTAGTCCTGTTAAAATTTCTTCGGTTTCTATGAGATACCCCCTCATTCTTCTGAACTCCAGTGAATACAGTCCCAACCAATTCAATCTCTCCTTGTACGTCAGTCCTGCCACCCTAGGAATCAGTTTGCTGCACATCCCTCTGGAGCAAGAACATCCTTCCTCAGATAAGGAGACCAAAACTGCACACAGTACTCCAGGTGTGGCCACACCAAGGCCCTGTATAATTGCAGCAAGACATCCCTGCTCCTGTACTCGAATCCTCTCGCTATGAAGGCCAACATACCATTTGCCTTCTTTACCGCCTGCTGCACCTGCATGCTTACCTTCAGTGACTGGTGTACGAGGATACCCAGGTTTCATTGCACCTGTCCTTCTTCTAATTTACAGCCATTCAGATAATAGTCTGCCTTCTTCTTTTTGCCACCAACGTGGATAACCTCGCATTTATCCAAATTATACCACATCTGCTATTCATTTGCCCACTCACTCAACTTGTCCAAATCACACTGAAGGACCTCTGCATCCCCCTGACAGCTCACCTCCCACCCAACTTTGTGTCATCTACAAATCTGGAGATATTACATTTTGTTCCCTCTTCTAAATCATTAATATATATTGTGAATAGCTGGGGTGCCAGCACTGATCCCTGTCGTCACTGCCTGCGATTTGAAAAATAACTGTTAATTCCTCTTCTTTGTTTCCTGGCTGCCAACCAGTTTTCTATCCATCTCAATACACTGCACCTAATCCCATGTGCTTCAAATTTACATGCTAATCTATCATGTGGAACTTTGTCGAAAGCCATCCGAAAGTCTAAATAAACCACATCCACTGGCTCCCCCTTATCAACTCTACAAGTTACAACCTCAAAGAATTCCAGTTGATTTGTCAAGCATGATCATCCCTTTATAATTCCATGCTGACTCTGACCGATCCTGCCACTGTGTTCTAAGTGCTCTGCCACAAAATCTTTGGTAATGGATTGTAGGATTTTCCCCACTGCAGGCATCAGGCTTACTGGCCTATGATTCCCTGTTTCCTCTCTACCTTCCTTTTTAAACAGTGGAGTTACATTAGCTATCCTCCAATCTGTAGGAACTGTTCCAGAGTCTATAGAATCCTGAAAGGTGGCCACCAATGCATCCACTATTTCTAGAGGCACTTCCTTAAGTACTCTGGGATGTAGATTATCAGGCCTTAGGAATTTATCAGCCTTCAATCCAATCAATTTCCCCAACACCGTTTCTCTACTAATATTGATCTCCTTCAGTTTCTCCCTCTCACTAAACCCTGAATTCCCCAACATTTCAGGTATCTTATTTGTGTCCTAATTTGTGAAGCAGAACCAAAGTATGCATTTAGTTGCTCAGCCATTTTAGAATTCCCCTGCTTCTGACTGTAAGGGACCTACATTTATCTTCACCAATCTCTTTCTCTTCACGTACCTATAGAAACTTTTACAGTCAGTTTTTTGTTCCCTGCAAGTTTACTTTATTTCCCGGCACCTGTATAAGTACTCTATTTCCCCCTTGTTAATCAATCCCGTGGTCCGCTTTGCTGAATTCTAAACTGCTCCCAATCTTCAGACCTGTTGTTTTTCTTGACCAATTTGTATGCGTCTTCCTTGGATCAAATACTATCTCTAATTTCCCTTGTAATCCATGGATTGGCCACCTTTCCCTTTTTTCCTTTTGCACCAGACAGGAATAAACAATTGTTGCAGTACCCCCATGCACTCCTTGAATGTTTGCCTACCTACAGTCATCTCTTTAAGTAACGTTGTTCAATCGATCAGAGCCAATGCATACCTCATATCATCATAGTTTCTTTTATTAAGATTCAGGACCTTAGTCTCAGAATCAACTATGTCACTCTCCACCTTGACGAAAAATGTTATCGTATTATGATTGTTCATCCCCAAGGGGTCTCACACAAATAGATGCCGATTATTCAGTTCTCGTTGCACAGCACCCGGGCTAGGATGGCCTATTCTCTAGTTGGTTCCTCAATGTATTCGTCCAGAAATCCATCCCGGATACACTCCAATAATTTCTCCTCCACGGTACTGTGAGTAATTTGAGGCTATGTGCCAAGTGCTGGCAAATGGGATTAGGTAGGCAGGTCAGGTGTTTTTCATGCATTGGTGCAGACTCGATGGGCCAAAGGGCCTCTTCTGTGCTGTATTATTCTGTGATTCTGTAATTTATCCAATCTATATGCAAATCAAAATCAGTTTAACCAGCAATGCAACATCCACCACCTTTTCCTTTTCGTCTGTCCTAACGAAATACTGAATACCCCTGGATTTTCAATTCCCATCTGTGGTCACCCTGCAGCCATGTCTCCGTAATCTCAATTATCACATACCGTTTACGTCTATTTATGCGATTAGTTCATCCATTTTATTGCGAATGTTCTGCGCCTTAAGGCACAAAGCCTTTAAGCTTGGCTTTTTAACGTTACTGGTTCCACTCCCAAAACTTGTCGCTGTGCCCCTGTTTGAATCTGGCAAAATCTGGTTTCTTTGCTTATCACTTTTCTTATTCCGTTCCCTGTCTTTTGTTTTTGTCCATGTTTCCTCCTCCTCTGACTCCTGCATAGGTTCCCAACCCATTGCCTTTTATTTTATACCCCCCCCCAGCCACTCTCGCAAATACTCCCCCAAGGACATTAGTCGCAGTCCTGCCAGGTGTAACGCGTCCAGTTTGTCTTGTCCCCCACCTCCCCAACAAACTTTGCTGGCTAGGGCAGCAATTATTGCATATCCATGAATCACCTTTAGGAATTGGTAGTGGACAGGCCGGACGGCGGAGGAGGAGCGGGCGGCAACGGCGGAGGAGCGGGCGACAACGGAGGAGGAGCGGGCGGCAGCGGCGGAGGAGCGGGCGACAACGGAGGAGGAGCGGGCGGCAGCGGCGGAGGAGCGGGCGACAACGGAGGAGGAGCGGGCGGCAGCGGCGGAGGAGCGGGCGACAACGGAGGAGGAGCGGGCGGCAGCGGCGGGCGGCAGCGGAGGAGAAGCGGAGGAGGAGCGGGCGGCAGCTGAGGAGGAGCGGGCGGCGGCGGAAGGCGGAGGCGAGGAGCAACGGCGACAGGGAGGCCCAGCAGCGGCAGGTCCAACCCCTCTCCCCCCCCCCCCCCCACGCGGGCCGGGAACGGTGCGGCAGCGGCGGGCCCTCTTTCCCCCCCCCCCCCAAACCAGCAGCGGGGACCCACCCCCCAACCAGCAGCGGGACACCACCCCCCCCCCCAACCAGCAGCGGGGACACCACTCCCCCCCCAACCAGCAGCGGGGACACCAACCCCCCCCCCCCAACCAGCAGCGGGACACCAACCCCCCCCCCCCAACCAGCAGCGGGGCCACCAACCCCCCCCCCCCAACCAGCAGCGGGGACACCAACCCCCCCCCCCCACCAGCAGCGGGGACACCAACCCCCCCCCCCCCAACCAGCAGCGGGGACACCAACCCCCCCCCCCCAACCAGCAGCGGGGACACCAACCCCCCCCCCCCCAACCAGCAGCGGGGACACCACCCCCCCCCCCAACCAGCAGCGGGGACACCAACCCCCCCCCCCCAACCAGCAGCGGGGACACCAACCCCCCCCCCCCCAACCAGCAGCGGGGACACCAACCCCCCCCCCCCCCAACCAGCAGCGGGGACACCCACCCCCCCCCCCCAACCAGCAGCGGGACACCACTCCCCCCCCAACCAGCAGCGGGGACACCAACCCCCCCCCCCAACCAGCAGCGGGACACCACTCCCCCCCCAACCAGCAGCGGGGACACCACCCCCCCCCCCAACCAGCAGCGGGGACACCAACCCCCCCCCCCAACCAGCAGCGGGGACACCAACTCTCCCCCCCCCCCAACCAGCAGCGAGGACACCAACCCCCCCCCCCCCCCCAACCAGCAGCGGGGGACACCAACCCCCCCCCCCCCCCACCAGCAGCGGGGACACCCCCCCCCCCCCCCCAACCAGCAGCGGGGACACCACCCCCCCCCCCCCCCCCCAACCAGCAGCCCCACTCGCCCCTCCCCCTCCCCCCAACTGCAGTGACCACCACGTGGCAAGGACAAAGGGGGACTCTCTCTCTCTCTCCTGGGCGAGTGGAGAGAGAAAACAAAAGAAAAAAGAGACTTATATTTCTGTTCTTTTTTTAAAATAAAAACCCAAAAGAAAACTGGTAAAGAGAAAAGGGGTGAAATAAAGGGGTAAAGGAAAGAAGGGGGGAAATAAATTTTTCATTTAAAAAAAAAATATATACATATATTTTTATATATATATATATATATATATTAATAAATAAAATTAAAATAGGGTGCGGAAAAGGGGGAAAAGAAGAACAAGGAGAGAAGAAACGATGAAGGGGAAGGGGGAGAAAAAAATGCCAGAAGGGACCCAAGAGAAAGGGGGCACCGGAGGTAGACGGGGCAAAGGGCAAACCAGCTTGGGCGAACGAGTCAACACGCGAAGCAGCGGGAAGAATGTATCGCCGCATCCAAAAGAGCTGGACGGGCGGGCAACCTCTCCCCTGGGGTTAGAGGGGGGCGTGAATTGGAAGGAAGCCATTGCCGAGGTGGTGAGGGAGCAGCTGCAGGCAATCAAGGCAGAGTTAAAAGCAGACACAGAGGCCGCAGCACAGGCAGCAGTGACCAGGGCCATGTCAGGGGTGCAGCAGGCTCTGACCAGAATGGAGGAGAAAGTGGATGCCCAAGGGAAGATACTGGAAGCCCAAGGGGCAACCATTAAAGAGCTGGAGAAGGCAGCGACTGACGTGAGCGACCGGGTCATGTCCCTGGAGAGGGAAATGGCGAAACTGAGTGCAACACAGGGGAGCCTGAAGGGCAGGGTAGACGACCAGGAGATCAACTCGAGAAGGCAAAACATTAAGATAGTGGGCCTGCCAGAGGGGATAGAGGGTAGAAATCCCACAACATTCGTGGCTGCGATGCTGGGCTCCTTAGTGGGGCGGGAAACTTTTCCCACCCCACCGGAAATGGACAGAGCTCATCGGTCACTGCGCCCGAAGCCCAAGGAAGGGGAAAAACCGAGAGCAGTTATAGCCAGACTGCACCGGTACCGGGATAGGGAGACAATCCTGCGCTGGGCCAAGGAGAATAGAGCCTGCAATTGGGACGGGCACGCCATCCGAATCTACGAGGATTTTGGAGCGGACATAGCTAAGAGACGGGCGGAGTTCAACAGAGCGAAAGCAGCTCTCTATAAGAACAAAGTACGTTTTGGTATGCTGTACCCAGCAAAACTCTGGGTCACATACCAACACAAGGAATATTTCTTTACAGCCCCTGCCGAGGCAAATAGATTCGTTGAGGAGCACGGGCTGGAAAAACGCCATGGGAAGTAGGGACGAGGGGCCCATGGCAAGGAGATACGTCATGCCGACGGGGGGTGGGGAGGGGCGAGGCAAAGCCAGCCCCCTCCCCCCTGGCAGGAGCACCCAGGAAAAACAACCCAATGCCCAAGGGCCCGCTCCAGGTGGGAGGCCAGGCCCCGGCACGAGGGAACGGGAGTACTGGAGAGGGGAGAGGGGAAGGGGGACAGCAACGTCCGAGCGGGGAGCCACCGTGCTAGCAGGAAAGCTAGCGAAGGGGGCGCGCAACAGAGCAGGGCCGCAGCGCACCCCCAACAGGGGGGAAGGCGCCAGGCAGGGGAGGGGGGGGATCACCCATCAAAGGTGGGAGAGCAAATGGGGACAGGAATGGGGGAGAGAGGGGCAATGGAGGGGTATACAGGGGTATCCCCGAAAGGGATAGAGCGGGGGGGGGGGGCACTCGGGGGGCGAGAGACCAGGGAGGGGAAATGCAGGGACGAAGGGACAAAAGAGGCCAGAAAGGGAATAGGGCCACAAAGTGCCACAGACAAGGGCTCGAAACAGGGAACTGCTGCAAACACCCACCCAGTACGGTCTGTGGGTGAAGGGGCCCCCCGGAGTGCAGGGGACTACCCGCGTGGCGGACACACAGTGGACGGCCATGGCGGGTGTCCCCGGGACAAGGGGGAACCCCGGAGCGCAGGGACCCGACCGCATGGGGAGAGCAGTGATAGTGGACATCCTGGACGGCCCCCTAACAAAGGGAAACCCCAGAGGGCAGGGGCGCGTCCACCGGACAAATATGGTTAACCCCACAGGAGCAAGGGGGCAGAAGCCCCCCACCAGAATAGTCACCTGGAACGTAAGGGGACTTAATGGCCCAGTGAAGAGATCTAGAGTCCTCACCCACCTTAGAAACATGAGGGCCGACATAGTCTTCCTCCAAGAGACGCACTTGAGGGAGCAGGACCAACTGCGGGTAAGAAAGGGCTGGGTGGGACAAACCTATCATTCCTGTTATGGGGCAAGGGCCAGGGGGGTGGCGATCCTGATTGGCAAGAGGACAATGTTTAGGGCGACAAAGACGGTTACGGACCCAGGGGGACGGTATGTCATGGTCAGCGGGGCCCTGGATGGGGCGCCGGTAGTCCTAGTTAACGTGTATGCGCCCAACTGGGACGACACGAGCTTCATCCAAAAGACCATGGCAGAAATCCCGGACATAGCGACGCACCGACTAATCATGGGGGGGGACTTCAACTGTGTACAGGACCCAACGACGGACAGATCAAACCCCAGAACGGGGAAAACCTCAAACATGGCAAGGGAACTCAGTCACTATATGGAGCAGATGGGAGCAGTAGACCCCTGGAGATTCGCCCACCCGGGGAGAAAGAATTCTCTTTCTTCTCCCCAGTACACAACGTGTACACCAGAATTGACTTCTTTGTGGTGGGGAAAACGGTGCTTCCAGAGATAGACAAGGTGGAATACTCCGCAATTGTGATATCAGACCACGCCCCACACTACATGGATGTGCGGCTAGAGACGGGAAGGGCCCAGCGCCCCAAATGGAGGTTGGACGGTGCCTTACTAGCTGACAAGGCCTTCAGCGAAAGGATAGCGCGGGCCATAGCGGAGTACACTGAGATCAACCAAAACGGGGAGGTCTCACCCTCCACGTTCTGGGAAGCGCTTAAGGCCGTACTAAGAGGGGAAATCATAGCCTACAAAGCGCAAAGAGATAGGGAGGAAAGGGTGGCTAGGCAGAAGCTGGTCGACTCCATACTGGAGGTAGACCATAAATACTCCGAGGCCCCGACCGTAGAACTCCTGGCGGAGAGGAAAGAATTACAAAGGAACTTTGACCTGCTCTCCACCAGGAAAGCAGTACACCAACTCCGCCAGGCACGCGGGGCCCTATACGAACACGGAGACAAAGCCAGCCGCCTGTTGGCCCACCAGCTGAGAAAGCAGGCAGCCAGCAGAGAAATTGCGCAAATCAGAGATACCAGAGGCACGTTGGAAACAGAACCAGAGAGGATTAACAAAACCTTCAAGGCCTTCTACCAAGAGCTGTACACCTCAGAGCCCCCAACGGGGAAGGCTGGGATGAACCGGTTTCTTGACGGACTGGACATACCAGTTGTGGGAGAGGGCAGAAAACGGGATCTGGAAGCACCACTAGCACTGGGAGAGATCATGGACAGCATTAGCTCCATGCAGGCGGGGAAGGCGCCGGGACCGGACGGATTCCCGGCGGACTTCTACAAAAAATTTGCGACAGCGCTGGCCCCGCACCTGCGGGAGATGTTCACAGACTCGCTAGCTAGGGGCACATTGCCACCCACGTTAGCACAGGCCTCAATCTCGCTGATACCTAAGAAAGACAAAGACCCAACGGAATGTGGGTCATACAGACCCATATCTCTGCTGAATGCAGACGCCAAAATACTGGCCAAAATCCTAGCCAAGAGGCTAGAAGACTGTGTACCTGAGGTGGTCACAGAGGACCAGACGGGCTTTGTCAAAGGTAGACAGCTTACCGCGAACATCAGGCGCCTGCTGAACGTGATAATGACCCCCTCCGGGGAGAGAACACAAGAGGTGATCGTCTCCCTGGACGCAGAAAAGGCCTTCGACAGAGTCGAGTGGAAATACCTCATAGAGGTACTGGAGCGGTTCGGGCTTGGAACAGGGTTCACCGCTTGGGTAAAGCTCCTGTACAACGCTCCCATGGCGAGTGTACAGACCAACAATACCAACTCCCAATACTTCCAGCTGCACAGGGGCACCAGACAAGGATGCCCACTGTCCCCGCTGCTGTTCGCACTAGCAATTGAACCGCTAGCAATCGCGCTCAGGGCAGCAAAAAATTGGAGGGGGTTCCGAAGGGGAGGTAGAGAGCACAGAGTCTCACTCTATGCGGATGATCTGCTCCTCTATATCTCGGACCCACAAAGCAGCATGGACGGAATCATCGCGCTCCTGAAAGAGTTTGGAGCCTTCTCGGGCTACAAACTCAACATGAGCAAAAGTGAGATCTTCCCAGTACACCCGCAAGGGGGGGGGGGGGCAGCACTAAAGGGGCTGCCGTTCAATCAAGCCCGACATAAATTCCGCTACCTGGGGATCCAAATAGCCCATGACTGGAAAGGGATCCACAAATGGAACCTCACCAGCCTGACGGAGGAAGTTAAAAAGGACCTGCAAAGATGGAACACACTCCCGCTCTCCCTCGCGGGGAGAGTTCAGACGATCAAAATGAACGTACTGCCCAGGTTCCTCTTCCTGTTTAGATCCATTCCGATCTACATCCCCAAGGCCTTTTTCAAAGCGCTGGACAAACTCATCATGGCGTTCGTATGGGGGGGTAAAAATGCTAGGATCCCAAAGAAGGTCTTACAAAAAACAAAAACCAGGGGAGGGCTAGCCCTCCCGAATCTACAATTCTACCACTGGGCAGCAACAGCCGAGCGAGTAAGGGGATGGATCCAGGAGCCAGAGGCTGAGTGGGTGCGTGCGGAGGAGGCCTCCTGCATGGGAACCTCCCTCCGGGCCCTCGCCACGGCAGCACTCCCATCCCCACCCAAAAAACACTCCAGCAGCCCAGTGGTGACAGCCACCCTCCAATCCTGGAACCAACTGCGGCAGCAACTTGGCCTGACCAAAATGTCGAACAGGGCTCCCATCTGCAACAACCATAGGTTCACACCAGCACTGACTGACGCCACCTTCAAAAGGTGGAGGCAGGACGGGGGGACACTGACAGTCAGGGACCTATACACGGACGACAGGATCGCAACACTGGACGAACTGACAGAGACATTTCAGCTAGCTGGGGGGAACGAGCTACGGTACCTGCAGCTCAAAAACTTCCTACGAAAGGAGACAAGGACGTACCCACAACCGCCACGACAGACACTACTGGAAGACCTACTGGACGCAAGTATCCTAGAGAAAGGGAACTGTAGTGACATGTATGACCGACTGGTAGATAGGGACGACACCGTACTGGACGCAACAAGAAGGAAATGGGAGGACGACCTGGGGATGGAGATAGGGTGGGGACTCTGGAGCGAAGCACTGCATAGGGTCAACTCCACCTCCACGTGCGCAAGGCTCAGCCTGACGCAACTAAACGTGGTACATAGAGCCCACTTAACAAGAACCCGTATGAGTAGGTTCTTCCCGGAGGTGGAAGACAGATGTGAACGGTGCCAAAGAGGCCCGGCCAACCACGCCCACATGTTCTGGTCTTGCCCCAGACTCGTGGAGTACTGGACAGCCTTCTTCGAGGTTATGTCCAAAGTGGTGGGAGTGAGGGTGGAGCCATGCCCGATAGTGGCGGTCTTCGGGGTTTCAGAACAGCCAGATCTATTCCTGGGGAGGAGGGCGGACGCCCTTGCCTTTGCCTCCCTGATCGCCCGCCGTAGAATCCTGTTTGGCTGGCGGTCAGCAGCACCGCCCAGAGCTGCGGACTGGCTGTCCGACCTCTCGGAATCTCTCCAAATGGAGAAAATCAAATTTGCCATCCGAGGGTCGGACGACGGCTTCCACAGAACGTGGGAGCCATTCATGCAACTGTTCCGGGACCTATTTGTGGCCAATGTACAAGAGGAAGAATAGTCGGGGGAAGGTAGCGGGAGGGGGGGGGGGGGGCTACAGGTTCGGTACGGGGGTTCGATGGCTAGCTAAGGCCCAAAACCAAACTAAATAAACATGTTGAGGGGGGGGGGGGGGGCGGGCGCAGTTACTACTACGAAGATGCTTACCTGTAAATATGTATGTTAATTTTTGCGTGTTTGTTTGTTTTTTTTTGTTCTTTTTCTCTCCTAACAATTTGTAATTTGTTCAATATAAAATATGAAAACTGAATAAAAACATTTATTAAAAAAAAAATTAAAAAAAAGGAATTGGTAGTGAGCCTCAGTCTATGAGGTGTAGGTACACCCACAGTGCTGTTAGGGAGAGAGTTTCAAGACTTTTATCTACCGACAGTGAAGGAACAGCGATGTACATCCAAGTCCGGATTACGTGTGACTTGGAGGTAACTTGTTCCCATACATCTGCTGCCCTTCCCCTTCTAGATGGTAGAGGTTGGAAGTTTGGAAGATGCTGTTGAAGGAGGCTTGGCAAGAATCTGCTTTGCACATTCTGGATGTGACACACAGTTGCTATTTTATGTCAATGGGTGCAATCCCTGTTCCAGCAGTGGTGGATTCAGGACCTGTCTCCTTGCCCTACCCATGGGGAAGATCATGGCGTTGTGGGTCAGTCCTGTCTTCAGGCAGAAAATGGAGGAAGACAATCAAAGGAGAGATGTTTAGATGATCAATGCCTGACACTTGAGTAGCACAAATGATCCGTGCAACTTATTAGCCCTAGCTTGAATGTCGTCCCGGTCTTGCTGCATGCAGGTAGGGACAGTCTCATTATCTGAAGAGCAACAAATAGTACTGAACACTAAGCAATTAGAATTCCCATCATTTTGGGAATACCTCCACCACACATAGTCCAGCAATTCAAATAGAAAGCACATCTCCACCTTTCCAAGGCAGCTAGGGCTGGGCAATATAAATAATGATGCCCAAACAGAGGGTAATGTGTTTTTCTTAGAAATATCCTTGGTCGGCCCTCTTACCTCTTACCAAAAGGTATTGTGGGAGCTTGGCCTAGGTCAGGAGTGTTGTGTGTTTTAACCAACACTTACCACAGATATAACTACAATAAACAGTCAGTCAGAATGAGAGCTCAGCATTAACAATAAACAAAAGAACCTTTTAAAAGTGAGCCCTGACACTGTAATGTGAGTAGTAGGATGACAACCGTTGTTTGTATGTAGGATGAGGTAAGAGAATTTACTCACTATGTTGGCCCAGCCATGAGAATTTTGCAGAAATGATACTTACTGACTGCTGGCCTTAGCTATTTAGTTCATGGAAAATCTGCAGCAGTCTTAGCCTTCAGGTGTTCATGAGCGATGTGCAATGCTGCAAACAGTAGAAATCAATATGAAATAATTCATGATTAATGTCAGCGTAAACGGTGATGCTGACCCAAATTTTGCAGAGTCAGGAAACCAGATTATCACCAGATTATTCCACGTCCCTCGGGGGGGGGGGGGGGGGGGGGGGGCAAAGGTAAATATGGCCTCCGGGGGAGAGGTACATGTCTGGGCAGTGTCCTGTCACTCCATTGATGCCTGTGGTGGAGGTCCCCGTGCCGGTCAGGGTTGGGGGGGAATTTCTTTTTAAAGATGGTTCCCCAGTCAATGCTGGCTCTATCAGGTCCCGCCCCACCAGAATGATGCCAGAAATCATGCCCCCAGATTCTCTGTGCACAGGGACTACACTATGCGGCCACCCCGACGATTCTCGGCCCGGAATGGGCCGAGCGGCCGTAACAAAAAACCCGAATCCCGCCAGTGCCATCCATGTGTGGTCTTACCCGATGGGAGCTCGGCGTGGAAGGGTCCAGGGGTGGCCTGTGGGGGGGGGGGGGGGGGGGGGGGGGGAGACCCTGGAAGGGCCTCCGCTGTGACCTGGCCCGCGATCGGGGCCCACCAATAGGCGTGCCGGCCTCTCGGGTTGGGGGCCTCCTTTCTTCCGCGCCGGCCCTTTAGCCCTACGCCATGTTGCATCGGGGCCGGCGTGGAGAAGGGAGCTACTGCAAATGCGTGCGTTGACACCGGTGCCACTGCACATGCGCAGACCCCACAGCGCCCAGATGATGCCAGGATCAGCAGCTGGAGCAGCGTGGGTCGCTTCAGTGCTGTGCGGGCCCCCTGTAGGGGTCAGAATTGCTGACCCTGAGGCCATGTTGACGCCGTTGAGAAACGCGACGGCGTTTCCGACGGAGTGAACATTTAGCTTCAGGATCAAAGGATCCTGCCCCATATGTCACTGTTTCGAAGAAGAGAGAGGAGTTCAGTTTAAACTGGCCAATATTTATCCCCCAATCAACATCACAAAATAATCTGGTCATTATCACATTGCTGTCCGTTGGAGCTTTCTGAGTGCAAATTAGTTGCTACGTTTCCTACTTTACAACAGTGAAGTAAAGGCACTTCATTGTTGGTAAAGTGTTTTGAGACATCACTGGTCGTGCAAAGCATTATGTCAATGCAAGTTTTTGTTTTCTTTTTTCTTGGGCTTTTTTATCTCCCAGAATGGAAGATTAATCACCTGGGCTGTGCTGATGTGGGCGAATAGAGTGAAGTTTAGACTTGCGTTGGTGCTTAGGATGATTTCTAACATAGGAACCTTTCCTGTTGTGAAACATGGCAGTGACTGTTGGGATAGAAACTTGTCTAATCAATTTTTCCCAGCCCAGGAGGGCAGCGTGTGCCTCAGACAGCAGGCTGATACACCATCAATAATACACGATGAGTTGATAAACGTAACAGAGGCTTTAATACACTAATACACTATATGGATTTCAGTAAAGCGTTTGATAAGGTTCCCCATGGTCGGCTATTGCAGAAAATACGGAGGCTGGGGATTGAGGGTAATTTAGAGATGTTGATCAGAAATTGGCTAGTTGAAAGAAGACAGAGAGTGGTGGTTGATGGGAAATGTTCAGAATGGAGTTCAGTTACGAGTGGCGTACCACAAGGATCTGTTCTGGGGCCGTTGCTGTTTGTCATTTTTATAAATGACCTAGAGGAGGGCGCAGAAGGATGGGGGAGTAAATTTGCAGACAACACTAAAGTCGGTGGAGTTGTAGACAGTGCGGAAGGATGTTGCAGGTTACAGAGGGACATAGATAAGCTGCAGAGCTGGGCTGAGAGGTGGCAAATGGAGTTTAATGTGGAGAAGTGTGAGGTGATTCACTTTGGAAAGAATAACAGGAATGAGGAATATTTGGCTAATGGTAAAATTCTTGGTAGTGTGGATGAGCAGAGGGATCTCGGTGTCCATGTACATAGATCCCTGAAAGTTGCCACCCAGGTTGATAGGGTTGTGAAGAAGGCCTATGGTGTGATGGCCTTTATTGGTAGAGGGATTGAGTTCCTGAGCCATGAGGTCATGTTGCAGTTGTACAAAACTCTAGTACGGCCGCATTTGGAGTATTGCATACAGTTCTGGTCGCCTCATTATAGGAAGGACGTGGAAGCTTTGGAACGGGTGCAGAGGAGATTTACCAGGATGTTGCCTGGTATGGAGGGAAATTCTTATGAGGAAAGGCTGATGGACTTGAGGTTGTTTTCGTTAGAGAGAAGGAGGTTAAGAGGTGACCTAATAGAGGCATACAAAATGATCAGAAGGTTAGATAGGGTGGACAGCGAGAGCCTTCTCCCGCGGATGGAGGTGGCTAGCACGAGGGGAAATAGCCTTAAATTGAGGGGTAATAGATATAGGACAGAGGTCAGAGGTGGGTTTTTTACGCAAAGAGTGGTGAGGCCGTGGAATGCCCTACCTGCAACAGTAGTGAACTCGCCAACATTGAGGGCATTTAAAAGTTTATTGGATAAGCATATGGATGATAAGGGCATACTGTAGGATAGATGGCCTTTAGTTTTTTTTTCCATGTCAGTGCAACATCGAGGGCCGAAGGGCCTGTACTGCGCTGTATCGTTCTATGTTCTATGTTCTAAACAGCAAGCCTCCATGTCTGGACCCGAACTGGGGCTTTTATACAGAAGCCCCCGAGAGGAGGGGCTACAGGCAGAGCCAATCTGGACAAGCCCACGCATGTATGGTACAGTACAGTCCAGACAATACAATCACGTGGTTTACCACATTCACCCCTGTTTAAAAAAAAAGTCCAACGGGGGTGAAGTGGTCTTAAAGATCCAATCTGTCAAGGGCCTTGACCTTCCGCCATGATCGCCTCAGTCCCGGCTGTGGTGTGGGCGCCGAGTCGAGACCTGTGCGCCCAGAAGCGTGTTGTCATCAGCTTCTTCACCCAGATGTTGAGTTGGCGAAGGAGGGAGCGGTGTAGGGACGGAGGTGGTGGTGCTTGTCGCCTGTGGGCCTGCGGGTGTCAGTTCGCGAGGGAGGTGGGCAAGGGTTGGGGAAGCAGGTGTAGAGTGGGGGGTGGTGGCGGTGGTGAAGTTCTCCGGGGAATCTGCAGGAGCCAAATCCTGAATGGAGACTGTGTCCTGCTGCCCGTCCTGGTGTGCAACGTAGGCATATTGGGGGTTTGCATGGAGCAGCTGGACCTTCTCAATGAGGGGGTCGGTATTATGGCTCCTTGCATGCTGCCGGAGAAGGACGGGCTCTGGGAATGTCAGCCAGGACGGGAGAGAAACCCCAGAGATGGACTTCCGTATCCAGGTGTATGAAGATGTCTGTGCTCCCAGAGGCGAAAAGGCAGGCCGTCTCGTGCCCGTTGTTCCGGACGGTCACCGTGGACTTCGCGAGGTGGTGCAGCCGGGGCTGGTCCAGTGTGACGGAGCCAAGTGCTGGAAGACGGTTGGTGAGCCGGTCGGCGGTAGCAGCGGTCAGCGTACGGCGGGCGAGCTGGGTTCCCGGGAGGCAGCGGAGGGGTCCCAAGATGGCGGCCCCCATGAGTCGCACGTGGCGGCCGAGGTGCAAGATGGCCTCCAAGATGGTGGCACCCGTGGGTCGCAATTGTCGGCTGAGATTAAAGATGGCGGCGCCCACGGGTCGCACATGGCGGGTGGTGCGGCAGCTGGGGTTGGCCCCGACAGGCAGCAGGCAGCGCTGCTGGACCTAGAAGATTTAGGGGGGGTCGGGCCTGGCAGGCTTTTGCGAAGTGGCCCTTCCAGAGTGGCCCTTCCCACAGCCGTTACAAGTGACGTTCCGTGCCGGGCAGCATTGTCGGGGGTGTTTATTCTGGCCGCAGAAGTAACCCTTCGGGTCTCCGGCGTTGGCAGGCTGGTGCGCGGCGCAGGCTTGCATCGCGCCCGGATCGGCTGAATGCTGCACCCACGAGGCCCACGAGGGTGCCGCGCGCTCGGGGGTGTAGGCCCTCATGTTCTGGGAGGCCACCTCCAGTAGAGATCGACTATCTCTGGAAGGCCGAGTGTCCCCCCTTCTAATAAACGCTGGCGGATATAGTTCGGGTTCACGCCCGCAACTTGCGTTTGATAAAGTTTCCCATGGCAGGTTGATGGAAAAAGTGAAGTTGTATTGGGTTCAGGGTGTACTAGCTAGATGGATAAAGAACTGGCTGGGCAACAGGAGACAGAGAGTAGTGGTGGAAAGGAGTGTCTAAAAATGGAGAAAGGTGACTAGTAGTGTTCCATAGGGATCCGTGCTCGGACCACTGTTGTTTGTGATATACATAAATGATCGGGAGGAAGGTATAGGTGGTCTGATTAGCAAGTTTGCCGATTATACTAAGATTGGTGGAGGAGGACTGTCAGAGAATACAGCAAAATATAGATAGATTGGAGAGTTGGGCAGAGAAATGGCAGATGGAGTTCAATCCAGGCAAATGAGAGGTGATGCATTTTGGAAAATCTAATTCGAGAGCGAGCTATACGTTCAATGGAAGAGTCCTGGGGAAAATTGATGTACAGAGAGATCTGGGAGTTCAGGTCCATTGTACCCTGAAAGTGGCAAAGCAGGTCGATAGAGTGGTCAAGAAGGCATACAGCATACTTGCCTTCATTGGACAGGGTATTGAGTACAAGAGTTGGCAGGTCATGTTACAGTTGTAACATTTGTTACATTTGGAATACTGCATGCAGTTCTGGTCACCACATTACCAGAAGGATATGGATGCTTTAGAGAGGGTGCAGTGGTGGTTCACCAGGATGTTGCCTGGCATGGAGGGTGCTAGCTATGAAGAAAGGTTGAATAGATTAGGATTGTTTTCGTTGGAAAGACGGAGGTTGAGGGGGGACCTGATTGAGGTCTACAAAATTATGAGAGGTATGGACAGGGTGGATAACAACAAGCTATTTCCAAGAGTGGGGGTGTCAATTACAAGGGGTCATGATTTCAAGGTGAGAGGGGGAAAGTTTAAGGGAGATGTGCATGGGAAGATTTTTACGCAGAGGGTGGTGGGTGCCTGGAACGCTTTGCCAGCGGAGGTGGTAGAGGCGGGCAAGATAGCATAATTTAAGATGCATCTAGACAGATATATGAACGGGCGGGGAACAGAGGGAGGTAGATCCTTGGAAAATAGGTGACAGGTTTAGATAAAGGATCGGCGCAGGCTGGGAGGGCCGAAGGGCCTGTTCCTGTGTTGTAATTTTCTTTGTTCTTTGTTCGTTTTCTTTGTTCTAGATGTCCCTGATCAGCAGCTCTGTGTGCTAGGTAGCCGATATCGCCCGGCAATCACAGTTTCGACAGAGGATGCGCAAGGCGTGCAGGAATTCCGTGAGTAATTCACCAGGGCATTGGCGTCTCATGGCGACGAGGTGCCTTGCATATACCAGGTTGACGGATTCCACATAGTGTCCTTTGAGCAGCGTTATCGCATCCACGTACACTGGGGCGTCCCTGATGAGGTTAAAGACTCTTGGGCTCACCCGTGCGTGGAGGACCTGCTTCTTCTGGAGGTCCATGAAGTCCTCGTTGAAGGACGCGCGGTAGACCTTGAAGCAGCTTAGCCAGTGTTCAAAAGTTTCTGTAGCGTCAGCTTCTTGTGGGTCCAGTTCCAGGCGATCAGGCTTGAGTGAGGAGTTCATCCAGAGTGAAGCGTCCATCTGAGAAGTTTAGTGTATTAAATTGATGCACCATCAATAATTCACGATGAGTTGATAAGTAGGGACAATATAAAATAACGGGAGAAACTCAACTCTAAAGCAAGTACAGCAACAGTGGCTCCTCAGTGTATATGTACATAAGTTATTGCAGATGGAAGGGCATGTTGAGAGCAGTTGATAAAGCATATTGTTATGCTTCATTCAAAAGGGAATTGAGTACAAGAATAAGGAGATAATGTTGAATTTGTATAAAACATTAGTTAAGCCTCATCTGGAGTACTGCGACCAGTCTGGGGGCCATACTGGAGGAAGGATGTGAAGACATTGGAGAGAGTTCACAGAAGATTCACAAGAATGAATCCAGGGATAAACAACTGTAACTATGAGGATAGATTGGAGAGGTTGGGCCTGTTTTCCTTGGAGAAAATAAGGTTGAGAGAAGACTTGATGGAAGTACTGAAGCTCCCGAGGGGCATGAACAGGATAAACTGTTCCCTCTCAAGAGTACATCAAGAATTAGAGGGTACAGATTCAAAATACTTGGCAAAAGGAATAAAAGTGTATCAGGAAATAAATTTTGCCCAGAGAGTGGTTGGAGTCTGGAATGAACGTCCTAAGAGGGTGGGTGAGGCAGGTTTGATTCAAAAGGGAATTGGATTGCTATCTGAAAAGGAAGAATGTGTATGTTTACAGGGATAAGGCAGCGGAGAATGCTTCTTCAATGAACCAGTGCAGACTCTATGGGCCAAATGTCCTCCGACTGCACTGAAAAGATTCTGTGAATCTGTCATCTGTTTATGGGCACTGCCATCAGGAGCCTAGCCAGCACTGCTTTTGCTCATCTATGCAACATCCAGGGTGGGATTCTCCGTACCACCGCACCCGCATTCTGGTTCGGCTCACCCCGTCGAGCAGCAGGATCCTCCATCCCGGAAGCCGGCCAATGGTTTTCCCATTGTGGGCACATAGAACATACAGTGCAGAAGGAGGCCATTCGGCTGATCGAGTCTGCACTGACCCACTTCAGCCCTCACTTCCACCCTATCCCCGTGATCCAATAATGCCTCTTAACCTTTTTTGGTCACTGAGGGCATTTTATCATGGCCAGCAGAAGACTTTAAGAGATATAATTAAACTTTGTAGCATACAAACGATCTGAACTTTCAAAATATAGGAATGGTTTCTTGCTCAAAGCAAAACAGCTTGCGCAGACTTAGAGTTAGAGTAGAAATACAAAATAAAGATAGTAGATAGTCAAGCATATAGTATAGAGTGATACCGGAATGAAAGTGGCTGCCCGGACCTCTATTTTGTAATGAATTTGTTATCAATCTGAGTCAATCTGTCTCACCCTTGTAACATGCTGATTGGTTTGGGTGAGTTTCCAATACATTTGATTTGATGATTGGGTTGTCAGTCTTCAATGTGCGACATCATCTCGTCGAACTTTTAAAATTAATATAAATGTTGCATGTGGAATTCTAAAATGTGGGTTGGAATGCAAAGTCTGCTCTTATCATTGAACTGGTACGTGCTGAACTCTGCGATTCTGTTCATTTGAACAATGGACAGTTCATATGAACTATTATGGCAATTTGACCTTCAGTCGAAATGTTGCATTTGCTTCTAGTTCGACTGCAAACGTTTCAAAATCCATGCTTTATTTTTGCAAGCTATGTGCTTTTGCAATCTGAGGCTGTGTTTGATCATATTTGCAGTCTAATGATGGGATCCATTTTAAAAATGATTTTTGAACTGGGCTTTTAGTATTTATAACAAAATGGCTAAATCAATTATCCTTTTACCTATCAGAAATAGCAGGTTCTCTTCAGTTACCCAGAGCCGGGATTGAACCTCTGACCTCGGTGCCGTGAGGCAGCAGTGCTACCCACTGCACTACCATGCTGCCCTTAGTCTATTTTGTATATAAATATATGTTATATAAAATATACAAATGTTATATAAATTATAACTTAGTATGCAGACTCACTCATGGTTTAGTGGCTTTAAACAGGTTTAAAAAGAACTGCCCAAGATAGAAAAGCCATGGTCTCACTCCCTTCCTGAAGACAATAATGTTTAATAAATTATGATTGGTTAGAATAGCTTGGCAACAGCAGCAAGTTTATATTTTGATAGGTTCTTTTTTCAGTATCTGATTGGTGGATCATTGCATTAGAGTTTGGAGTGAGCAGATTACAGACCGTCAGTCTGCTTGTACTTAACTGTATTGTGTATCTGAGCATTGAGATGTTGTACCCCTGAGCAGCTACCTTTGCTTTACTTTTGTAGTTAAGGTGAAAAGAACAGTTTACAGGGAAGCACGTTCTGATTTTCTCAATGCACGGTGAGAGTATGCTCAGTGTTCAATAAACATTAGCCCGAGGGTATAGTAGTTCAGCACACTGGAACAAAACCAAACAGCACCAAAGCAGCAGGAGAGACAAGACTAATCCACTGTGATCTCTGAGTTCTCAACCTCAGCCACACTTCAACAGGAGAGAATATCAGACAAAGATCCAAGGGGCACATAATCGGATCCTCTTTCATCGGTGCTGGGAACACTGCGTAGCTACCAAGATACAAAACTAGATGGGAATGTGAAATGAAATGAAAATGAAAATCGCTTATTGTCACGAGTAGGCTTCAATGAAGTTACTGTGAAAAGCCCCTAGTCGCCACATTCCGGTGCCTGTCCGGGGAGGTTGGTACGGGAATTGAACCGTGCTGCTGGCCTGCTTGGTCTGCTTTAAAAGCCAGCGATTTAGCCCAGTCAGCTAAACAATGTGAGGAGAACACAAAGATGCTGTAGGGGCAGCATGGTAGCTCAGTGATTAGCACTGTTGGTTCACAGCTCCAGGGTCCCAGGTTCGATTCCTGGCTTGGGTCACTGTCTGTGCGGAGTCTGCACATTCCCCCTGTGTCTGCGTGGGTTTCCTCTGGGTGCTCCAGTTTCCTCCCACAAGTCCCAAAAGACGTGCTGTTAGGTAATTTGGATATTCTGAATTCTCCCTCCGTGTACCCGAACAGACACAGGAATGTGGCAACTAGGGACTTTTCACAGTAACTTAATTGCAGTGTTAATGAAAGCCTACTTGTGACACTAATAAATATTATTATTATTAAAACTGTAGCTCAATTTATACACAATTCCACTTTTCCATCCGATCCCCATATCCTTGGATTCCCTTAGTACCCAAAACTCCACCCAACTCTGACCTGAGCATATGTATTCACTAACCATCTATCTTCCTCATAAACGCATCAATGCTAGTCACCTCTGCTGTATTAGCTTTGGTGGTAATATATTGATGTTCTTACCTTTTGATCCAGAATGGTCTGTTGAGTTGATGACAAAGAAACCACCAATCTTTAGGTTGAATCAAAATTAATTTATTGGATAACGATCAATTAAATGAAGTTCACACACACTACTGAGCTATAACTAATAATAAAGTAATCTGTCCCGCAGCAATCTATAATCTAGTAATTACAAATGATGTCCTCTAATCTAAACTACTCCTCGTGCTGTGATCAGTCTTTCTCTTTTGCTAACTACCCAGCATTCCCTGAGGTCTGATATTTATACTGAGAACTGGTGGGGCCCTCTAGTGTTTGAATTACACTGAGATGTAATAATTAACCCTTCACTGGCGTACCTATATACATACCATTACATCCTTTTTTTAACATTTCTTTTCCATGTACAAAGGAAAAAATGTGTAATATTATTACAATACATGATATGTATATAACTTTGAAAAGACGTGAAAAATCAATAAGAAAAATGTTCAATAGGAACAATTCACAAATCAAGTCTGCCTGGCTTCCTTCTTTTCTGGCTGACCTTCTTAAACCACGAAGAGGAGACTCAGAAGTTTTTACAGTCCTCGTGAATCTTCACGAACTTTGAAATCTGTCATTGTATCATTGAAAATACTTTCATGCAGTTGTAGATCTGGAAATATGTTATTGTGTTGTTGAGGTTTAGTAATGCTTGGCGATTGCGTCGAACGATTTTTCCTTCAGCTGTCTGAACGATGTAGGAAAGTGGTGCTGCTTGTCTCATAACGTTTGCAGGAGACGACCAACCTCCATCGGGAACTTTGATCATCGTGGCGTCACCTGGAAGCAGTAAGTCCAGGGTATTACCATGTTGATCATAATACATTCTCTGTTTTTCTCGTTGATGTTTCATCTTTTGTACCACGGGTAGATGATCTGGATTGGGTAGAGATATATATGGTAGAGTAATCCTTAATTCCCTGTTCAGCAACATTTGTGCTGGTGATAGACCCATGGAAAGCGGAGTTGCTCTATAGGTGAGTAACATTAGAGTCATATCTGAATGAAATCCAAGCTTTGTTCAGAGGTTGTTTGATGATTTGAACTCCTTTCTCCACTTTGCCATTTGATTGAGGGTAGTGCGCACTTGAAGTGATGAGAGCGAAGTTGTATTCTCGAGTTAATTCAGCCCATTCATGACTATTGAAGCATGGCCCATTGTCAGAAATGATAGTGGTAGAGTACCATATCTGGAAAAAGTTTCCTTAGTCCCTTTTATAACAGATCTGAATGTGAGATCTGATAACTTGATGACTTCCGGATAATTTGAATAGTAGTCGATGATCAGGATATAATCACAACATAATCTACTTTCAACCATGGAGATGTCTCCAATGTATTTTGTTATAGTTTTGTCAATGCCAAGGTGACCTTCATGTATCTGGTTAATAATCATGGATCGGAGAGACACTGGTATAACTATTTGATCAAGTCAAAGTAACAATACGTCCACAACTATTAAATCTACTTGAATATTCCTGAACTTGGAACAATGCCCTTTTGGCCAATCATTGTTGAGATGGTCTATGACTCTTTGAAACATTGAATCCTTCTTGGTTTCTTCACGGATGAGGTTCAGTTTCACATCTGATGCAGGAAGAGTTTCAGCGTGAAGCTGTACTTGCGCTTCCACATGCTGTATAAATTCATCAGGTTCTTCTTCTGAATTGATTGAGCGTGATAAAGCATTTGCTATTATCAAGTCCTTGCCTAGAGTATAGATGAGGTTGAAGTCATACCTCCTATGCTTCATCAAGATCCTCTGCAATCTCGGAGTCATGTAATTTAGAACCTTTTGTATGATATGTTCGAGTGGTCTGTGGTCAATTTCAACAGTTAAGTTAGGAAGTCCATAAACATAATCATGAAACTTTAAAACACCTGTAAGTAAACCGAGGTATTCTTTCTCAATTTGTGCATACTGTTGTTCAGTCGGCGTCATTGCTCTGGAAGAATGGGCAGCAGTTAACCATGATGAGTTGGCATCCTTTTGTAACAGAACTGCACCTATTCCACACTGCCTTGCATCAGTCGAAAGTTTTGTCTCTCTGTTCAGCTTGAAGAACGAAAGAAGAGGTGCAGTCGTCAGTTGAGACTTTAAATCAAGCCATTCCTTTTGATGACTGTCGGTCCAATCAAACATGGTAGAAGTCTTAATGAGATTTCTGAGGGTTCGGCATTCCTCAGGGGCACTGCATTGAACCACCCCCAACCCCCTCCCAAATCATCCTCCATCTAACCTCATCCATCCCTCTTTTCCCCGCACCCACACCTGGGGTAAACACAGAACCTAAACCGCACTGTAAATCTGTGCCAGTGCACAGGGGGATCAAATAGCTCTGGAACAAAGGGCAGGATGAAGAGAATGTGAGAGAGAGAGAGAGGAGAAAGGGGGAGGAAGGAGAAAGGGGGAGGGAGGAGAAAGGGGAAGGGAGGAGAAAGGGGGAGGGAGGAGAAAGGAGGAGAAAGAGGCCCAGGGGGTGGGGAGGCAGAATTAATCCAAATTCCTGCTTATTTCCTCAGGCTCTTGAAAAGGTTGTTTCTCCCCAGGATTAGAAAAGGTGCCTTTATATTTCACAGCACAGAACCCTTTCTGTGCTGTGAATTATAAAGGCAGAACCCAGAAACTTTGCCAAAAGTTTTTCCCTCTCTCTCCGCGCGTTTTTCCTGTTGTTGTGAAACTGACCTGAAATCGCAGAGGCTGAAGCTAAAATAGACAAATCCAGACACATCTCCCACCCCGGGATCCCAGCATTTCCCTCTGCATTCTAACCAGGCAATATTCCTGGGTTTAGGCAGATTGCAATATACTCACCAAAGCCCTGCTCTCAGCCAGAGGACGGATGGGACTCCCTCTCTCTGTCTCTCTCTCTCTGTCTGTCCCCACAATCTCCCTCTCTCTCTCTCTCAAACAAAGACAAGGAAGCTGGGAGGAAGGGGAGCCTTGAGGAAGATCTGCTGATGCCCCCATCCAATGGATGCCCGTGGCCAACGCACCGTCGCCCCCCGCCCTGCACGCCGCTGCCCCCTACCCCATCCCCCTACCCCTACCCCCCACCCCTACCCCCCCACCCCTACCCACCCCCACCCACCCCTACCCCCCCACCCCTACCCCCCACCCCTAACCCCCCACCCACCCCTACCCCCCCACCCCTACCCACCCCTACCCCCCCACACCCCCCCACCTCCCCCCACACCCCCACCCCCCACACCTACCCCCCACCCCTACCCCTACCCCCACCACCTCCCCCACCCCCCCCACCCCTACCCCCCCCCCCCCCCCCCCCCCCACCCCTACCCCTACCCCCCCCCCCCCCACCCCACAAACGCCGGTACTCTCTCCCCCCACCACCCCACAAACGCCGGTACTCTCCCCCCCCCCCGCCACCACCACCACCCCACAAACGTCGGTACTCTCTCCCCCCCCCCCACCACCACCCCACAAACGCCGGTACTCTCTCCCCCCCCCCCCCCACAGACGCCGGTACTCTCTCCCCCCCCCCCCCCACCACCACCCCACAAACGTCGGTACTCTCTCCCCCCCCCCCACCACCACCCCACAAACGCCGGTACTCTCTCCCCCCCCCCCCACAGACGCCGGTACTCTCTCCCCCCCCACCACCACCCCACAAACGCCGGTACTCTCTCCCCCCCCACCACCACGCCACAAACGCCGGTACTCTCTCCCCCCCACCACCCCACAAACGCAGGTACTCTCTTCCCCCCCCACCACCACCCCACAAACGCCGGTACTCTCTCCCCCCCCCCCCCCCACCACCCCACAAACGCCGGTACTCTCTCCCCCCCCCACCACCACCCCACAAACGCCGGTACTCTCTCCCCCCCCACCACCACCCCACAAACGCCGGTACTCTCTCCCCCCCCACCACCACCCCACAAACGCCGGTACTCTCTCCCCCCCACCACCACCCCACAAACGCCGGTACTCTCTCCCCCCCACCACCACCCCACAAACGCCGGTACTCTCTCACCCCCACCACCACCCCACAAACGCCGGTACTCTCTCACCCCCACCACCACCCCACAAACGCCGGTACTCTCTCACCCCCCCCCACCACCACCCCACAAACGCCGGTAATCTCTCCCCCCCACCCCACCACCACCCCACAAACGCCGGTACTCTCCCCCCCCCCCCACCACCACCCCACAAACGCCGGTACTCTCTGCCCCCCCCACCACCACCCCACAAACGCCGGTACTCTCTCCCCCCCACCCCACCAAACGCCGGTACTCCCCCCCCACCACCACCCCACAAACGCCGGTACTCTCTCCCCCCCCCCCCCCCACCACCACCACCCCACAGACACCGGTACTCTCTCTCCCCCCCACCACCACCCCACAAACGCCGGTACTCTCCCCCCCCCACCACCCCACAAACGCCGGTACTCTCTCCCCCCCCCCCCCACCACCACCACCCCACAAACACCGGTACTCTCTCCCCCCCCCCCCACCACCACCCCACAAACGCCGGTACTCTCCCCCCCCCCCACCACCACCCCACAAACGCCGGTACTCCCCCCCCCCACCACCACCCCACAAACGCCGGTACTCCCCCCCCCCACCACCACCCCACAAATGCTGGTACTCTCTCCCCCCCCACAAACGCCGGTACTTCTCCCCCCCCCCCACCACCACCCCACAAACGCCGGTACTCTCCCCCCCCCCCCACCACCACCCCACAAACGCCGGTACTCTCTCCCCCCCCCCCCCCACCACCACCACCCCACAGACACCGGTACTCTCTCCCCCCCACCCCACCACCACCCCACAAACGCCGGTACTCTCCCCCCCCCCCACCACCACCCCACAAACGCCGGTACTCCCCCCCCACCACCACCCCCACAAACGCCGGTACTCCCCCCCCCCCCCACCACCACCCCACAAATGCTGGTACTCTCTCCCCCCCACAAACGCCGGTACTCTCCCCCCCCCACCACCACCCCACAAACGCTGGTACTCCCCCCCCCCCACCACCACCCCCCAAACGCCGGTACTCTCTCCCCCCCCCCCCCCACAAACGCCGGTACTCTCTCCCCCCCCCCACCACCACCACCCCACAAACGCCGGTACTCTCTCCCCCCCCACAAACGCCGGTACTCTCTCCCCCCCCACAAACGCCGGTACTCTCTCCCCCCCCCCACCACCACCCCACAAACGCTGGTACTCTCTCCCCCCCCCCCACCACCACCACCCCACAAACGCCGGTACTCTCCTCCTCCCCCCCGCACTCGATGTAGGTAACTGAACGGCGTCAACCACCATTAATGGTTGATGCCGTTATAAACCTACTGTGATTTTCGCCGACGTGACCCGTGGCCACGTCGACGGGACTTCGGCCCATCCGGGCCGGAGATTTGTTGACAGTAAAAATTAAATGACATCCCGCCGGCGGCAGCTGTTCTCAGAGGCTGCCGGCGGGATTTGCACAACGCCGGTTTTTGGCCGCTCGGAAAATTCAAAACCCGGCGAGAGCGGGAATAACGCCGCCGCCGGCCGATTCTCCGACCCTGCGTGGGGTCGGAGAATTTCGCCCATGGTCTCCAAGGAACTTCAGAGTTGAAATACTAAAACTACATTTGGTTCTATTCAGTTTCAAACCAAACTTATGTACTCTTTGAAATACGAGGAATAATCCTGAGATGTGTTCTTCTCTTGATGATGGCAAAATGATTATATCATCCACACACGTACACCTTCAATACCTTCAGTCACCTGTTCCATCACATGACAAAAAATCTCAGAAGCTGAGATAATCCCAAATGGCATCCTGTTAAAACAGAACCTACCAAAAGGCATGTTGAAAGTACATAACTTTCTACTGGATAATCAAGTTGCATCTGCCAGAATCCTCTGGAGGCATCCAATTTGGAAAAGACGCCAGCGTTAGACACCTCGCTAGTGATTTCTTCTCTACTGGGAATAGGATAGTGATCTCTCTTAATATTCTTATTAAGATCTTTTGGATCAATGAATAGCCTCAGATCACCAAAAGATTTCCTCACACAAACCATGGAGCTGACCCAGTCAGTCAGTTCTGTGATTCTCGATATAATGCCTTGATTTTGTAATCTTGCTAGTTCACGTTTCAATCTCTCTCAAAGTGGTGCAGGAACTCTTCTTGGCGGGTGTACCACAGGTTTGGCATAGGGTCGTAACTGAATTTTATAACGGTAGGGAAGAGTACCCATGCCTTCGAAGACGTCTGGAAAACGATCCAGAATCCCTTGAATGTCGTCTTGAATCATTGGTTGAGATGAACTCGCACTATAAATCCTCCTGAATTAGTTGTAGATCCTTGCAGGCTTGCGCACCTAAGAGTGAAGACTTGTTTGAATTAATAACCTCAAATCTTAGAGAAATCTCTCAGTCATTATTGGTAACTAACAAGTAACAAGATCACATTGATGTGGTGACATTGCCATTATAGTCGCGCAGTTGACAAGTTGATGGTTGGTTTGCGGAGTTTACTTTAGCTTTGAGAAGTCAAGCTTATTGGGCAAATTGGCAGAAGCGCCAGTATCCAGCTTGAAATTAATTGCAGAATTGTTAACTTGCAATACTGTATTCCATTCCATATCAGTGTTGATGGAATGGACTGTCTTGACAGGTGATGATACTTCTGTGGTTCTATCATACTTCTCAAGAATGTCAACGAAGAATGAGTCTTCCAAAGAATAAGCATCTAATCATTGTACAAGCTTTCTACAAAAACGTCTTCCTTTGTATCTACACTTCTAACATTCATCTGTTTTGAATTTGACTTTGCAGATTTAAATGTGTGAGTGTATCTGCACTGAGCAGCGAAGTGGTTGTTTTTGCCATATTATGAACAGATCTTTCCTTGAGCAGGGCATTTCTTTTTTGATGGTGGGCAGTTCCACACCTTCCACATGTCATTACGTTTACGTCATCACGCACCGGACCTCTTTGCGCATACGTAGATCGGTCTTCGTCCCTCTCGTATCTTTTAATGAGGTGCGCATGTGTAGGTTTAGAATGCATGCACGCAAGGTGACTGCCATCCAAAACACGCATTTTCTTCATCTGCACCACATTCTATCTCGAGGTTCGTTTTTGCACACTTTTCATGGAGACAAAAATTCATTATACTGACTTTTTGATAACTGATGTAAATGGCACATTTCAATCACTTTTTCAAGCGTGAGATCCTTCTGTCTCAGCAACCATTCCCAACTATACAGAAGACTATTTCATCCCTCATCATTGAATCATTCAATGCTCAGAAGTTACAAGATTGAGCTAGCAGTCTGAGATCGGTTACACAGCAATCAGTTGATGCATCTTTGTTTTACATTCTACTTTTGAAAATAAAACACTCAAAAGTTTCAGTTGTTTGAATTTTGCAATGATGATCAAACTTTGCAATGATTGCTTCAAATTTTGTTTTATCTTGAGCCATCGCAAATTGAAAAGGGTTATTGATTTTGATAGCTTGTGGACCAGCCATAGTTAGATGAAGAGCTAATTTACGTGCATCACTCGCATTTTTGAAATCTGAAGCCTCTAAATACAATTGAAACTGCTGCTTGAACACTCGCCAGTTAACAACCAGTTTACCGGGCATTCTGAGTTGTCATAGAGCTTGAGTTTTGTCCATCAGTCCTGGATTCAGCGATGTTCTGCAGTAATCGGTTGGTGCTTCGAAATTCGAATTGCTTCAATTTTCTTACTAGATCCTCACTAAACTATCTAGTTAGTTACAGTAGACACAGCTGGTACCATGTTATATTAGCTTTTGTGGTAATATGTTGTTGTTCTTTGCCTTTTGGTCCAGAATGGTCTGTTGAGTTGATTATTATTATTATGGGATGCACATGTCAATAATAATAATAATCGCTTATTGTCACAAATAGGCGTCAATGAAGTTACTGTGAAAAGTCCCTAGTCGCCACATTCCGGCACCTGTTCGAGAAGGCCGGTACGGGAATTGAACCTGCGCTGCTGGCCTTGTTTAGCTGTTTAGCTTACTGTGCTAAACCAGCCCCTATGTGGATGGTGCAAGTAGCTGGCAGATGGGAAAGTCTGAAATTATCCACTTTGTTAGTAATATGGGGCAGCAAGGTAGCACGGTGGTTAGCACTGTTGCTTCACAGCGCCAGGGACACGGGTTTGATTACTGCCTTGGGTCACTGTCTGTGCCGAGTCTGCACGTTCTCCCTGTGTTTGCATGGGTTCCCTCCGGGTGCTCCGGTTTCCTCCCACAAGTCGCGAAAGACATGCTTATTAGGTGAATTGGACATTCTGAAATCTCCCTCAGTGTACCTGAACAGGTGCGGAATGTGGCAACTCGGGGATTTTCACAATAACATCTTGCAGTGTTAATGTAAGCCTACTTGTGACACTAATAAATATTATAATTATTAGTATTAAAACTGCGGCTGAATTTCTACATCAATTCCACTTTTCCACCCTATCCGCATATCCTTTGATGCCCTTAGTATCCAAAACTCCACCCAACTCTGACCGGAACATACGTATTCACTAACCAATTATCTTCCCCTTAAATGCATCAATGCTAGTCACCTCTGTTACAGTAGACACAACTGGTACCATGTTATATTAGCTTTGGTGGTAATATGTCGTTGTTCTTGCCTTTTGATCCAGAATGGTCTGTTGAGTTGATGACAAAGAAACCACCAAACGTTAGATTGAATCAAAACTAATTTATTGGATAACGATTAATTAAATGAAGTTTGCACACACTACTGAGCTATAACTAATAATAAAGTAGTGTTGATTCTGTCTAGCAGCAATCTATAATCTAGTAATTACAAATGATGTCCTCTAATCTAAACTACTCCTCGTGCTGTGATCAGTCTTTCTCTTTTGCTAACTACCCAGCATTCCCTGAGGTCTGATATTTATACTGGGAACTGGTGGTGCCCTCTAGTGTTTGAATTACACTGAGATGTAATAAATAATCCTTTACTGGCGTACCTACATACACATCATTACAACCTCTACCACTTCTTCGGAAGTAGATTCCATATCCTACCCATGCACTCGGTAGAGATTTTTTCCAGAACTTCCTATCGGATTTATTAGTGATTATTTTATACTTATGGTCCCTAGCTCTGGTCCCCCCCTATGTGGAACTATCTTCTCCATGCCCACCCTATCAAACACCCCCCCCCCCCCCCCCACACCCGCGCCCCCATCTGTTTGATCGTTCCTGATGGCTATAATCTCTCAGTCCTGGGATCATTCCAGTAACTCAGCCTTGCATCTATCTTCTCTAGTGCTTCTACATCCATTCCATCCGTTCCATTATTATGGAGACCAGCACTGGTCACGGGACTCCAAGTCTGGTACTAACAAGGGTTCAACATCCTTTCTTGGCTTTTCAATTATTTTCCTTGAGAAATGAACCAGCATTTTGTTGGCCTTTTTGTGGCCTTAATAATCAACCTGCGATTTATGTATCTTTATCTCATATCCCCAGCTCTTCAACCCCATTTAGACATTTCTTCATTTCTTATCCAAAGAATATGTGATCTTCTAAATCCTCCTACCAAAATGTACCATCTCACACTTACCTGTATTGAAGTTTGTCTGTAAAATCGCAAGCCTATTCTGCAAGGTTATTAATGTCATCATGTGTTTTGACACATTCCTCTGTCTCGATAAACAATACCCACCCCCCAATTTGGTGCTGACCACAAATTCTCCCTGTGTCTGCGTGGGTCACACCCCCACAACCCAAACATATGCAGGTAGGTGGATTGGTCACGCTAAATTGCTCCTTTAATTGGGAGAAAAAAAGAATCGGGGACGTGAGGGCTTAAGTGGGTCGGTGCAGACTCGATGGGCCAAATGGCCTCCTGCACTATATGCTCTATGTTCTACGTACTGCACAATGGGAGTGAACTCAGGGGATGGCCAGTGAGTGATGGGGTGGGCACCTACCCTATTGGATGTGCCCCCCATTGAAAAACGCCTGGTGGCAGCACACAAAATCCAGCCTCACCAGTTGGCTGAGTATCACAATCCTTTCCATGCATCCCGAATTTGCACAATCTCCTGGAATAACAAATAACTTCAGAATTGGTTTGTACCACTATAAAGCTCTTGTGGTTTAAAAATGATATTGGTTGGATTTTCCTCCGAGCTGCTGGACCCCACCATCAGGCTGGAATGTGGGTTAGAATGCTTACACTATTATAAAGGATATGACAACAGAACACTTGAAAAATATCAATAGGGTTAGACAAAGTTGACCTGGATTTATGAAGGGAAATCTTGGACGGGATTCTCCGACCCCGCGCTTGGTCAGAGAATCGCTGGGGGGGGGGGGGGGGGGGGGGGGGAATCACGCAACGCCGGTCTGCCGACTCACCGGCAACCGGTGAGTTGGTGCATATGGCGCCAGCGCGGAGCCAGTCGGGGGCCACTCAACATGGTCCCCCAGCGATTCTCCCGCCCGCCGAGTTTGGCCGAGTCCCGTCGGTGCCGTTCTCGTGTGGTGCTACCCGGCGGAACCTCGGTTTTCATGCTGTGTGGGACCTCCTGGTTTGGGGGAGGGGGGGATCTGACTCCGGGGGGGACCTTCACGGTGGCCAGGCCCACGATCGGGGCCTACCGATTGGCGGGCGGGCTTATCCGGGGTGGGGGGGGCCTATGTTCCTCCACGCCGGGCTCCTGTAGGGCACCGCCATGTTGCCCGGGGGCCGGCGTGGAGAAAGCAACCGACGCACATGTGCAAACTTGCTCCTGTCGTGGTGCTCATGCACGAACTTGCGCCAGCCATGCTGCCACTGTATCGGCAGCTGGAGCTGCGTGAGGCACTCCAGTGCCGTGCTGGCCCCCTGTGCAGAGCAGGATCGCTTATCCTAGAGGCCAGATGACGCCATCGTAAAGCGCTTCGGAGTTTACAATGCCATCAACACTTAGCCCCAGGATTGGAGAATCCCGCCCACCATGTTTGCGGATGTAACAAGCACAATAGATAAGGGTGAATCAGTGGATATAGTGGGCGGAATTCTCTGTTAATGGGCCAATGTCCTCACGTCTGTGGGAAAATGGGCGCAAATCACTCTACTTTCCTGGAGAAAATCCAGAGTGATTCTCCTATCTGAGGGGGGCTAGCAGGGCCTGATGTACTCCTCGCAGCTCCGGCTGCCGATACGGGCCCTGCACTTCTGTCCAGGGGTCCGTGCACGCACGCAGCGGCAGCCCCGTGCGATATGGCCGGCCCACATCTCGGGCCGGCTCCGGCAATATAGGCCCACCCCAGATCGCGCACACCGCCGATCGGTGGCTCCCGATCGCGTGCCTGGCCGTCCTGGAGGCCCCCCCCGGTGACGGATCCCCCCCGCCCTCCACCAGGGTGACCGCGGTCCTCAGCCGCCACGCCGAGTGCCCACAGGTGGAACCATGAGTGAACCACGCCGGCGGGAACTCGGCCAGTTGTCGGCGGAGAATCGCCGCAGGGGCCTCTTTCAATGGCCCCTGACCGGCGCCGCATTGACCGCATGCGCACGATTGTCAGTGATTCTCCGGTCCCGGGAGAATTGTGGGAGCGGCTTTGGATCCGATTGTGGGTCTGACGCCCATTCTCCGCCCCAGCGCCGAGAGGGATTTCGGAGTGGAGGCTCGAGGAATCCCGCCCACCAGTGTATTTGGTTTTTCAAAAAGCTGTTGATAAAGTACCATGTAAGAGGTTAGTGTGTAAAATTAAAGCACATAGGACTGGGAGTAATATATTGGTATAGGTTGAGAATTAGTTAGCAGATAAGGGAGTCGGAATAAATGGGTCTTTTCAAATTGGCAGACGGTGACTAGTAGGGTACTACAGGGATCAGTGATTGGGTCCCAGCTATTCACAACATATATCACTGATTTGGATGAGGGAACCAAATATATATATTTCCAAATTTGCTGACGACACAAAACTAGGTGGGAATGTAAGTGGTGTGGAGGTGGTAAGAGTGTTTGAGGCAATTTAGACAAGCTGAGTGAGTGGACAAATGCATGGCAGATGCAGTATTATATGGATAAGTATTTAATGATCCACTTTGGGAGCAAAAACAAAATGTCAGAGTATTATTTAAATGATGATATATTGGGAAATGTTGACTTACGAAAGGACCTGGATGTCAGAATACACCAGCGACTGAAAGTAAACATGCAAACAGTTAGGAAGGTAAATAGCATGTTAGCCTTCATTACAGGAAGACTTAAGTACAGGAGCAGGGATGTCTTACTGCAGCTGCGCAATGCCTGGATGGGAACACACTCGGAGTATTGTATACAGTTCTGATCTCCACACCTAAGTAAGGATATGGTTGCCATAGAGGGAATGCGGCGAAGGTTCACTAGACTGATTCCTGGGATGGCAAGATTTTTCTATGAGGTGTGATTGGGCCGACGAGTCTGTATTCACTGGAGTATAGAAGAATGAGAGGGGATTTCATTGAAGCATGTACAATTCTGACAGGGCTGGACAGATTGGATCCAGGGATGATACTGCCCCTGGCTGGGGGGGTGGGGGGGGGGGGGGGGTTTGAAAAAGGGGTCGCAGTCACAGGATATGAGATGGGCCATTTAGGACTGAGATGTGGAGAAATATCTTCATTCAGAGGGTGGTGAACCTGTGGAATTCTCTACCACAGAAGACTCTGGAGGCCAATTCACTGAATATATTTAAGAAGGAAATAGATTTCACTAAATGTGTCGAAGGGCATGGGGGAAGAGTGGATATATGATATTTAATAGAAGAACAACCTTGGTCATACTGAATTGCGGAACAGGATCGAGTGACTGAATGGTCCACTCCTACTCCTACCTTTTGTGTTTCTATGTAATCATCACTCACCTGTGATTTTCCACAAATTGGCCAAACTCTCTGTTCACAATGATAGTGGGTAGGCCCTCGAGGCAGGAGCACAAATCAGAGGACCTCCAGCTTGGAGTCAGGAGCAGGTTGCCATGATAGGTAAGTGAGGAAGAGAACGCCTTAAAATGGAGCTGCCCAATTTTTTCACAATTAAAATAAAAAGCTGTTGGGAGGGGAATCCCTCCACAGGGTGGCCTGTGGCTGTGGCTGCACCCAGGCAGACATGGAGGGACCCCAAACCTGCCCTCCCACTGACCTACCACGAGGAAGCTGTCCCCTCACTACTCAACTAACCCCCGCTACCTGCAGGGACTCAGTTGGCCTCCATTAATGGACCAATAAAATCTGGGACCACAATTTTTCACAATTTACATTAATGATCTGGAAGAAGGAACTGAAGGCACTGTTGCTGTGTTTGCAAATGATACAAAGGTATGTAGAGGGACAGGTAGTATTGAGGAAGTAGGGAGGGTGCAGAAGGGCTTCGACAGGCTAGGAGAGTGGGCAAAGAAGTGGAGATGGAATACAATGTGGAAAAGTGTGAGGTTATGCACTTTGGAAGGAGGAATGGAGGCATAGACTATTTTCTAAATGGGAAATGCTTAGGAAATCAGAAGCACAAAGGGACATGGGGAGTCCTTGTTCACGATTCTCTTAAGGTTAACGTGCAGGTTCAGTCAGCAGTTAGGAGGGAAAATAAATGTTAGCATTCATGTTGAAAGGGCTCAGATACAAGAATAGGGGTGTACTTCTGAGGCTAGAAAAGGCTCTGGTCAGACCTCATTAGGAGTATTGTGAGCAGTTTTGGGCCCGTATCAAAGGAAGGATGGGCTGGCCTTGGGAAGGGTCCAGAGGAGGCTCACAAGAATGATCCCTGGAATAAAGGGCTTGTCATATGAGGAATGGTTGAGGACTCTGGGTCTGTACTCGTTGGAGTTTAGAAGGAAGAGGGAGGGATCCTATTGAAACATACAGGATACTGCAAAGCCTAGATAGAGTGGATGTGGAAAGGATGTTTCCACTTGTAGGAAAAACTAGAACCAGAGGACACCATCTTAGACTAAAGGGATGATCCTTTAAAACAGAGATGAGGAGGACTTTCTTCAGCCAGAGGGTGGTGAATCTGTGGAACTCTTTGCCGCAGAAGGCTGTGGAGGCCAAATCACTGAATGCCTTTAAGACAGAGATAGATAGGTTCTTCATTAATAAGGGGACCAGGAGTTATGGGGAGCAGGCAGGAGAATGGGCTTGAGAAAAATATCGGCCATGATTGAATATGGAGCAGACTCGATGGGCCGAGTGGCCTAATTCTGCTCCTATGGCTTATGGTCTTTTGGTCTTTGAGTTGTTCAAGTGCCTATCAGCTCCTTGTTGGTCAGTAGACCTGCCACACCCCATCCTGCCTCCAGGAATTTGAACTGAGGGAAGTGATGGAAGCAAACCGATGGGTGACAGGGGCTAAAAATCAAATCCGTTTGGACTCTTAATTATTTTTGGTGTGGACACTGCTACTTTCACCACCTTTCATTTGACTGGAGATCGGCATAGTGCGTTTTCATGCTGTAAACTAAAATTACCTTTATCTCTGTAAAAGAAAGATAGTACCCTCTGACTTGCAGTCAAATGTGCTGGGCTTCCTTTCTGTGACTTTGGAGATTTCCGAGTATTAGTGGGAGTTTCAACTGTCATCTTCGGGGCAGGAAAGGAACTCAAATACGGAATATCTACCATATTTCAGTTCTGATATTGGACTGGGACAATTCCATGTTGATAAAATACTCCTCCAGTATCTAATTCCAACCATTAATTTGTGCGTTATTGGATCTTCGTTCTATTCTTAGGTCCAACATTGAAGATTTTCTAGCAGACATTAATTACCTTGGAGAGATCAATAAGGTCTTTTGTCAGCAGGTGATGATAACACAGCACTTGCTACTGGTTAAATTATAATGAATTAAAGACGCTTTGGGAATCATTCATGATGAAGTGCATGATGCCCACTAATTGATCCTTTAGTCACTCCCGAGCAAAACTCTATTTTTAAGGCTATTTCCAAATACCGCAAGTCAGTTCCAGTTCCTCGATATCTATATGCTCGGGCGACTAATTTAAAGCACGGTGGCATCATTTTTGGGCGACAAAACCGTGCTGCAGTTTTTCCAAAGTAGTTAATTTTATCAAACAGATAAAAAGCCTTCATTTCTAGTTGCGTTTCACATTCTAGATGAAGTTAAATAGAACCAGAGGGAGTGTAACATTTGTTTTGGAAATTATATCTCAATTTCTTAACCCAGTACAAGGAAAAATAGAATCTGCTTGAAATTTGAATTAATATTTTTTCCTTGACATTGATAAAATAGGCTTTTGTAAAATGGCTGCTTTCTCCAATGCTATAAAATGATAAGAACTTAGTTTACAACTTGCCATGCTCATTTGTAATGTACGGCTAATTAAACCAGATGCTTGCTATCTGTTTATAGCATTGTCTGTCGTGATGCCAACAGATGGTCACATTATTTACTCTCCTGTTTATTTTCTAGGAGGGATCCTTTCATATTATACCACTCAGCTAGCTTTCTGAATGACAATTATTTTATATATTCATAAATTGGGGACGTGTCAATCACCATTACTAAGCAAGACGTGAGAAATCTACAGTATAATGTTATTAAATTCAATTATATAATGAATGTTAATGCACAAACAGTTCTCAGGAGAAGAATAAAAGCTCTGGGGTGACGGCAGAGCAGTGGTATCAGTTTTGAATTTCTCTAGTAAAGAGCTGGAACCTTTTTTTGGCGGTAACCTTCTAGTGGTTTTATGGGTAAAGTCAGTTATCCTCCATTGCCTCTTGCGCAAGGTGCCATCCAGTCATTGGTCCACTTCTCAACATCGCCAACCCATTTCCTCAAATGGCTTCTTCTACTATGCTCCTTCCATCCTTGACTCTTTTTAAAAAAATTTATCACCTCCCTGCTATCCTTTACTGCCATTTCCATAAGCATGGGAGCAGCTTCCATCTATATGAAGGCAATATGTTCAGCTCCATCGCCCTCCCCGTTCGGTCGAACTGCTCATCTGGCATCAACTCATGGATCAGCAGCATTTTATCCAGCTTAATATTGATGAGACAACCAAATGCAATACACTGGCATGTCCAGGCTACTCGTATATGCTGAACATACCAATCACTGTGTCTTTATTAACCCCAAAGCGAGATAAGGTTCAAACCCCATGTTCTGTTCACTAAGAGAGTGTCTGTTTCCAATTCCATCACATCCTCAATTTACGTGCTGATAACGCAAAAATATGTTTTTGTCACATTTGTTTAATGCTCCCTTAACCGCAAATTCTACCGTGCACAACTTCCAAATCAACCAGAAGGAAAGTACTGCTGAGGCTGGAAATCTAAAATAAAAAGAGAAAATATTAAAATATACTCAGCACATCAGGCAGCTGGAGAGAGAAATGGAGCTAATGTTTCATTCTATAGAACTTTCATGAGAAAGGTGAACAAGTCAAGCATCAGTAGCAATGAAATATTGGCTGGGATTTTCCCCTGGTATCGGCAAAGGCCGATGTTGTGCGGGAAAAGTGACGGTGTAGCCGCCAATGGCAATGGCCGCTTTGCCCAGCGTATAGTGCAGCACTTTGAAAAACAAAGTGCAAGTCACAGGTTCCATGACATGGGCCGGAACAGTGGCACAGTGGTTAGCACTGCTGCCTCACAGCACAAGGTACCCGGGTTCAATTCCGGCATTGGGTGACTGTGTGGAGTTTGCACGTTCTCCCCGTGTCTGCATGGATTTCCTCCGGGTGTTCCGGTTTCCATCCACAGTGCAAAGATGTGCAGGTTAGGTGGATTGGCCATGATCAATTGCCCCTCAGAACATAGAACATAGAACATTACAGCGCAGTACAGGCCCTTCGGCCCTCGATGTTGCGCCGTCCTGTGAAACCCCTCTAAAGTCCCTCTACACTATTCCCTTATCGTCCATATGCCTATCCAATTACCATTTGAATGCGTTTAGTGTTGGCGAGTCCACTACTGTTGCAGGCAGGGCATTCCACGCCCTTACTAATCTCTGAGTAAAGAACCTACCTCTGACATCTGTCCTATATCTATCTCCCCTCAATTTAAAGCTGTGTCCTCTTGTGTTGGACATCACCATCCGAGGAAAAAGGCTCTCAATGTCCACCCTATCTAATCCTCTGATCATCTTGTATGCGTCAATTAAGTCACCTCTTAATCTTCTTCTCTCTAACGAAAACAGCCTCAAGTCCTTCAGCCTTTCCTCGTAAGATCTTCCCTCCATACCAGGCAACATCCTGGTAAATCTCCTCTGCACCCTTTCCAATTCTTCCACATCCTTCCTATAATGCGGCAACCAGAACTGCACGCAATACTCCAAATGTGGCCGCACCAGCGTTTTGTACAACTGCAACATAACCTCATGGCTCCGAAACTCAATTCCTCTACCAATAAAAGCTAACACACCGTACGCCTTCTTAACAACCCTCTCAACCTGGGTGGCAACTTTCAGGGATCTATGGACATGGACACCGAGATCTCTGCTCGTCCACACTAACAAGAATCTTACCATTAGCCCAGTGCAGATTTGATGGGCCGAATGGCCTCCTTCAGCACTGTAGTAATTCTGTAGTTTGATTCTATGGTATTGCTGGCAGGTGATCTCTGATTCACCCTGCCAACAAATACGAAGTGCAAGGATCAACGCGCCATCTTTAAAAGCCGCCGCATGCAGCTCCGGAACTCCCTGGCACTGCTCAGTCAGCCCGGGGGCAGTGCCTAGGCAGTGACATGGTAAGCCTGGGTAATGCAGGTGGCAGTGAACAGGAATTGCCAGGGTGGTGCCTGATCAGTGCCCGGGCATGACCCTCTCCCCCTGAGCGACGCACTCATCTGAGATGCCTGCTCACCAGCTGTATGTCTTTGGAGGGCAATCAGGACTCAAACCATTCTGCCATCACGTCACCTTGGATGGATTTTCTGATGGCGTGATGGGTGGGGGGGGGTGGGTCGGGGGTCGGATGATTCCAGCGTTGGGGGTATAATAATGATATGTAAATTTATTACAGTGATGTTCACGATGCCAAGGTAAAACACATTGCGGTTCTGACAATATTTTCCACTCCCGTCACCAAACCAGCCCGTGCGAAGGTGAACAGAAATTCCCGGCTGTTGGTCCAGAGCTACTGGTCAGTGTCAGAGCCAGGGCCCTCACAGCTGACTGCAATTCAAAGTATGACCACCTGTTTTCTCACCTTCCCAGTCACGACTTCCTGTCCTGCATACAGGAGAGAGCTTTCATCGCAGGGATCCAGAATAAGGTCAGGCAAGGAAAAGGAACATTGAGGCAATGCCCCCTCCCGATGTCACAGCTTAAGTTACTAGGTCAGCCTGTTTGCAGTGGTTTAAGCTCATATTTAAGGCAGTTAAATTATTTTTTTGTGCTTTTTTTTTATAAATTTAGAGTACCCAATTCTTTTGTTTTCCAATTAAGGGCCAATTTAGCGTGACCAATTCACCTACCCTGCACATCTTTGGGTTGTGGGAGTGAAACTCACGCCGATACGGGGAGAATGTGCAAACTCCACACGGACAGTGACCCAGGGCCAGGATCAAACACAGGTCCTTAACGCCATAGGCAGCAGTGCTAACAACTGCGTCACCTTGCCACCCCAAGGCAGTTAATTGGCGTTATGAGTTGGCGATGAGGATGGAGGGGTGGTGAGAAGTCTGGATACGTAAGGGTTGGGGTGAGTATTGTTGGAGGCACAGGGAGTGCGCATTGTCAGGAAGGGGATTGATGTGGGGCAAGCATTGTCGGGAGACTGGGGTGTATGCATTGTCTGGAGGATATGTTGGGTGTGAGCATTGTGGGGGTTGTGAACCAGTGGAGTTTGTTGAGAGGGCATGTTGGGGAGTGACTATTGTTGGTGGTGTGGGGTGAGAAAGTGGGCATTGTTGGGTGGAGGGGAGTGAACATTGTTGAGAGTTGTTGGGGGGGGGGGGGGAAAATTGCTGGGAGGGACATTGAGGGGGGAGCATTTTGAGAGGTGCAGAAGGTATTTTTCAAATAATGTTAATTTTTTTCTAATTAGGGGGCAATTTAGCGTGACCAGTCCACCTAGCTTGCACATCCTTGGGTTGTGCTGGTAAAAGCCACGCAGACTCAGGGAAAATGTGCAAACTCCAAACGGACAGTGACCCGGGGCCAGGATCGAACCCGGGTCCACAGTGCTAACCACTGCGCCACTGTGCCGCCCCCCCCGAGGGTGTTTTTAGATCTTCCCAATACAGTTCCTGCTGTTAATCACTGTTCTATACCTGATACTAAGGCTGGGAGACGGATGGGGTGGATGAGGGGACAGGGTGTGTAAGGTTAGCATGGCAGCTAGGTAGGTTGGTACTGAGGTCAGGTCAGGTTGGGTTGGCAGGGGAGGGGGCAGTCAGGGGATTGGGGCTTGGGCCATGTCGGATGACTCCATCCTCCACCTGTTACAACATATCATGCTCTTTGCCTCCACCCCTCATCACCACCATGAACCATGTTGAACGTCCTGTCATCTTTGTACACCTGGACCCAGTGTTTTAAATTTCATCGCCCTGTCTTGACATACACAGATGCATATGTCTTCTATTACCCTGCTTGCGACACTCCTGAGCACCACTAAGGACAGCCACCCTTCCAGACTTCTCCACACTGGACCATGGCAATTCGGTACTCACCCTTCCTGGCTGCAGAAGAACATTGATTTTTTTTGGCACTGTGCCCACTGTCACCTCAGCCAGGCCTTCTATGTTCGGTAGGGTGGCCTCCTCTTGCTATCCCGTGGCATCGGGGATGTCCCACTCGGCCTCCGTGAGTGTGTGCAGGCACTCATCCAAGAAGAGGGGGCAGAGTGCCCACCTGCATTGCCCTCCCACCTGGCATGTCGACCAGGTGCTGCTGCATCACTCTGTACCACTGGTCAGCTCCCTGTGCCTCCTCTGTAACTCCTGATTATCCTCTGCACGTTGACATAGCTGCGTTTAAAACTTCCACTGGACCCAGTGCCTGTCAGGCTCCTGCCCCCGCTGTCTATCATAGCTAGGTGTTTATAAACATTGCAGTTAGTTTCACAGCAGGCTACTTCAAATACACTCAAGCGTGAAGGGAAATTAGGTTAAACAATCATGACAGTTAGGTGTGTGCATGCTGTCAATCACATCCTAATAAAATCACTTTCATATTGATATGAATGAAAGCCTTGCAGATCTGAGGGCTGTTAAACCCAGCTGATGTGATTTTCACTTTCTTTGATTCTGCCTAAGGCAGAAGGTTTTCGGCACAGGTGAGTTTTAAAGAAGTGACCTTTTTCACTGTCTCTGTCTGGAATGCTCTCTAGCTTCCAAGCAGGGGTCTCGGTAATGGAAAGCTTCCAGGCAGGGGTCTCTGTAATGAGGGGCTTCCAAGCAGGGGTCTCTGTAATGGGGGGCTTCCAAGCAGGGGTCTCTGTAATGGGGGGTTTCCAGGCAGGGGTCTCTGTAATGGGGGGTTTCCAGGCAGGGGTCTCTGTAATGGGGAGTTTCCAGGCAGGGGTCTCTGTAATGGGGGGTTTCCAGGCAGGGGTCTCTGTAATGGGGGGCTTCCAAGCAGGAGGTCTCTGTAATGGGGGGTTTCCAGGCAGGGGTCTCTGTAATGGGGGGGCTTCTTGGCAGGGATCTCTGTAATGGGGGGTTTCCAGGCAGGGGTCGCTGTAATGGGGAGTTTCCAGGCAGGGGTCTCTGTAATGGGGAGTTTCCAGGCAGGGGTCTCTGTAATGGGGGGTTTCCAGGCAGGGGTCTCTGTAATGGGGGGCTTCAAGCAGGGGGTCTCTGTAATGGGGGGTTTCCAGGCAGGGGTCTCTGTAATGGGGGGGCTTCTTGGCAGGGGTCTCTGTAATGGGGGGTTTCCAGGCAGGGGTCTCTGTAATGGGGGGTTTCCAGGCAGGGGGTCTCTGTAATGGGGGGTTTCCAGGCAGGGGTCTCTGTAATGGGGGGGGGGGCTTCTTGGCAGGGGTCTCTGTAATGGGGGGTTTCCAGGCAGGGGTCTCTGCAATGGGGGGTTTCCAGGCAGGGGGTCTCTGTAATGGGGGGTTTCCAGGCAGGGGTCTCTGTAATGGGGGGGGGGGGGGGCTTCTTGGCAGGGGTCTCTGTAATAGGGAGTTTCCAGGCAGGGGGTCTCTGTAATGGGGGGTTTCCAGGCAGTTGTCACTGTAATGGGGGGTTTCCAGGCAGGGGTCTCTTTAATGGGGAGTTTCCAGGCAGGGGTCTCTGGAATGGGGGGTTTCCAGGCAGGGGTCTCTGTAATGGGGGGTTTCCAGGCAGGGGTCTCTGTAATGGGGGGTTTCCAGGCAGGGGTCTCTGTAATGGGGGGGGCTTCTTGGCAGGGGTCTCTGTAATGGGGGGTTTCCAGGCAGGGGTCTCTGTAATGGGGGGTTTCCAGGCAGGGGTCTCTGTAATGGGGGGGCTTCTTGGCAGGGGTCTCTGTAATGGGGGGTTTCCAGGCAGGGGTCTCTGTAATGGGGGGTTTCCAGGCAGAGGTCTCTGTAATGGGGGGTTTCCAGGCAGGGGTCTCTGTAATGGGGGGTTTCCAGGCAGGGGTCTCTGTAATGGGGGGATTCCAGGCAGGGGTCTCTGTAATGGGGGGTTTCCAGGCAGAGGTCTCTGTAATGGGGGGTTTCCAGGCAGGGGTCTCTGTAATGGGGGGTTTCCAGGCAGGGGTCTCTGTAATGGGGTGTTTCCAGGCAGGGGTCTCTGTAATGGGGGGTTTCCAGGCAGGGGTCTCTGTAATGGGGGGCTTCCAAGCAGGGGGTCTCAGTAATGGGGGGTTTCCAGGCAGGGGTCTCTGTAATGGGGGGCTTCTTGGCAGGGGTCTCTGTAATGGGGGGTTTCCAGGCAGGGGTCGCTGTAATGGGGGGTTTCCAGGCAGGGGTCTCTGTAATGGGGGGTTTCCAGGCAGTGGTCTCTGTAATGAGGGGCTTCCAAGCAGGGGTCTCTGTAATGGGGGGTTTCCAGGCAGGGGTCTCTGTAATGGGGACTTCCAGGCAGGGGTCTCTGTAATGGGGGGTTTCCAGGCAGGGGTCTCTGTAATGGGGGGTTTCCAGGCAGGGGTCTCTGTAATGGGGGGGGTTTCCAGGCAGGGGTCTCTGTAATGGGGTGTTTCCAGGCAGGGGTCTCTGTAATGGGGGGTTTCCAGGCAGGGGTCTCTGTAATGGGGGGTTTCCAGGCAGGGGTCTCTGTAATGGGGGGTTTCCAAGCAGGGGTCTCTGTAATGGGGGGTTTCCAGGCAGGGGTCTCTGTAATGGGGAGTTTCCAGGCAGGGGTCTCTGTAATGGGGGGTTTCCAGGCAGGGGTCTCTGTAATGGGGGCTTCCAAGCAGGGGTCTCTGTAATGGGGGGTTTCCAGGCAGGGGTCTCTGTAATGGGGGGTTTCCAGGCAGGGGTCTCTGTAATGGGGGGTTTCCAGGCAGGGGTCTCTGTAATGGGGGGTTTCCAGGCAGGGGTCTCTGTAATGGGGGGTTTCCAGGCAAGGGTCTCTGTAATAGGGAGTTTCCAGGCAGGGGTCTCTGTAATGGGGGGTTTCCAGGCAGGGGTCTCTGTAATGGGGGGGTTTCCAGGCAGGGGTCTCTGTAATGGGGTGTTTCCAGGCAGGGGTCTCTGTAATGGGGGGTTTCCAGGCAGGGGTCTCTGTAATGGGGGGTTTCCAGGCAGGGGTCTCTGTAATGGGGGGTTTCCAGGCAGGGGTCTCTGTAATGGGGGGTTTCCAGGCAGGGGTCTCTGTAATGGGGGGTTTCCAGGCAGGGGTCTCTGTAATGGGGGGTTTCCAGGCAGGGGTCTCTGTAATGGGGGGGTTTCCAGGCATGGGTCTCTGTAATGGGGGGTTTCCAAGCAGGGGTCTCTGTAATGGGGGGTTTCCAGGCAGGGGTCTCTGTAATGGGGGCTTCCAAGCAGGGGTCTCTGTAATGGGGGGTTTCCAGGCAGGGGTCTCTGTCATGGGGGGTTTCCAGGCAGGGGTCTCTGTAATGGGGGGGTTTCCAGGCAGGGGTCTCTGTAATGGAGTGTTTCCAGGCAGGGGTCTCTGTAATGGGGGGTTTCCAGGCAGGGGTCTCTGTAATGGGGTGTTTCCAGGCAGGGGTCTCTGTAATGGGGGGGTTTCCAGGCAGGGGTCTCTGTAATGGGAATCTTCCAGGCAGCGGTCTCTGTAATGGGGTGCGTCCAGTCATGGGGCTTTGTAATGGAGGGTTTCCTTGCAGGGCTTCTCTCTTATGGGTGGCTTGCAGGTGGGGGTTTCTATAATTGGGGGGTGGGGTCTCTGGTGGGGTCTCTTTTATTGGAGGATTTCTAGTGGGATGTTTATCATGGAGGTCTCTGTCGGGCGTCTCACCTATTGGAGGTTTCTGGTGGGTTTCTCTGTAATGAGGGTCTCTGTAATGAGGGTCTCTGTAATGAGGGTCTCTGTAATAGGGTCTCTGTAATGAGGGTCTCTGTAATGAGGGTCTCTGTAATGAGGGTCTCTGTAATAGGGTCTCTGTAATGAGGGTCTCTGTAATGAGGGTCTCTGTAATAGGGTCTCTGTAATGAGGGTCTCTGTAATGAGGGTCTCTGTAATGGGGTCTCTGTAATGGGGGTTTCTCTTATGGGGGGTTACTTGTTGGGGTCTCTGTAATGGGGAATTTCTGCAGGGGGTCTCTCTTATGGGGGATATTTGTTGGGGTTTGTTTGTTATTTACAGCACAGAAGGAAGCCATTCGGCCCATCGTGTCTGCATCAGCTCCCAAAAGAGCAGCCTAGCTAGTCTCATTCCCCAGCTCTATCTCTGTAGCCCTCTAAGTTTATCATGTCCAAATATATATCCAGCTGTCTTTTGAAACCTCCTATTGAATCCATCTCCACCACTCTCCCAGGCAGTGCATTCCAACCCCCAACAACTCTGAGCAAAGAAGTTTCTCCTCCTCTCACTCCCAGCTCTCTTGCTGACCATCTTGAAATTGTGACCCCTTAGATACTGACATCCCAACTTGTGGAAACAGAATATCCTTCTTTACCCTGTCAAAATTATTCAGAATTTGGAAGACCTCAATAAGGTCACCTCTAAATCTTCTCTGCTCCATGGAGAACAAGTCCAATTTCCCCAATCTTTCCTTGTTTCTAAAATTACTCCTCCCTGGTATCATTCTAGTAAATCTCATCTGCACTCTCTCTGGGACTTTAACATCATTCCTTAAATAAGGTGCCCAGAATAGAACACAATACTCCAAATGTGGTCTGACCAATGTTTGTTGAGGTGCAGATTTGGTTCCTTACTGGCGGTGGGGGATGGGCAGGGTTTGCGGGAGAGAGGGTGGCCCTCTGAAAGACTTTGGGGATAACTCCCTGAAAGAGTTACCCTCTTGGCCCACCGCAAGGTCCACCGCACCAGGGCCACGCTGGGAAATGGCTGCACCAATTCTCGCCCAAGTGAATCTTGGCCCAGAGGACTCGAGGTTTACACAGGCTTGGAGAATCCAGTGCCCAGGCCGTTAATAGGACATAAATAGGATTCGGGGATTCTGCTACCTGTGCGGAGTGACGGAGAATCCAGACCCGAATTCCACTATGAGCGGCTCTCTAATATCAGAAGAATGTTGGCGTGATAAATGGAGAGATATCATACAGGGGCAACAGGGTTTAATGCACAATGTTGGGGTAACAGGAGGGAGTTTTACTCTGTATCATAGAATTCATAGAATTTAGAATCCTAGAATTTCCAGCGTAGAAGGAGGCCATTCGGCCCATCGACTGCACCGGCCCTTGGAAAGAGCATCCTATCTAAGCCCATACCTCCACCCTATCCCTACACCACCACCCTATATCCCCGTAACCCTACCTAACCTTTTTTGGACACTAAGGGCAATTGATCATGGCCAATCCACCTAACCTGCACATCAGTGGACTGTGGGAGGAAACCGGAGCGCCCGGAGGAAACCCACGCACACACGGGAGGATGTGCAGACTCCACATAGACAGTGACCCAAGCCGGGAATCGAACCTGGGACCCTGGAGCTGTGAAGCAACTGTGCTAATCACTGTGCTACCCTATCCTGCCATATTATTCTTGATCACAAAGTGCTTATGCTGTCACTGGATGCCTGAAATGGAAATATTCCATTTTGCAGCAATGACCTCTCTCACTTTGACAGAAGTCCCATAAGAATTATAATGAGAGGCATATACATGGTGAGGGGGTTGCATTATCAAAGACGGAAAAGGATTTGGGTGCGATTACTGATCATTCACTGAACGTTTCCAGACAATTTGAAGCTGTTAAATATAATCAAATACAAAATTACATCTCAGGGAATGGCTGTGGCGCTTTCAAATTATTCTGACTTTGTATGGATCACTGATGGGGCCACATTTAGTATAATGGATATAATGTTGGGCTTCTGATCTTCAAAGCGTCAGTGATGCTTTGTTGAAGGTTCAGAGAAAAGTGACAAGGATAATTTCAGGATTTGGAGCACTAAATTATGAGCATACTTGTGAATAGCTAAACTTGTTTTCACAAGGCAAAAACGATTGAAGGATAATGAGTCAAGATTTTATCAGGCACCAATGATGGAGCTCTATTTTATATATCTGACTCAAGACTTCGAGCATGGGATAAGAAGTCATACAAGCTTAAAATTAGAGAGTGTCAAAACAGGAGAAAATGGCCATGATACTTGTGAGGAGGTAAGGTGAGGAGGTGGTTAGGGAAAATTGGGAAAGTGGTACAGTCAAAACTAACAGCAGGATCTTAATACTTTTTTTTGTCACCATGTACTGTTTGTTGTCTGGGTAGATCTGGACTTCAGGTGGCTGCCAATGCAGAGGAGGCAGAGGGAGTTCCAGGGAGGAGTTGAGGAAATTGCAGGGAACCAAAGGGCAGGAAGGGGGAGATTGCAAAGGGCCGGAGAGATCAGGGAAGGAAGGGAGTCGGATGGATACCTTGGATATAAGATGTGAGGATATAATTGGGCATGGAGGATTTTGGAGGGGTAGCATTTCCACTCCTCTTGGTCCCCAAGCAGTGCTGGAAAAAAAATTCTCCTTGCATCATTTTAGCCGCCCATTTCCCAAGGCTCTGGATACCCCTCCAGCCAATTTTAAAGCTGAATAGAGAAAAGGTTTGAGGCATGTCCGTCATTAAACTTTTTAAATGTGGGACCCACCTCTTGGGAGAGGGTTGGACAGGCTGCAAGGCAAATCTTTGGCAATTATCCGCCAAGCCAGAGCATAATTCTGTACATTTTCTTTTGTTATAGGTAGGATGCAGAGGTAGGACCCAAGTCTGCCTCAGCTGAAATTGGGATCAAATTCCATTCTGTTGGTGTTAATCTAATTCATATCCTAGCCATCCAGCCAACGGAGCTAACCGATTCACTTCCCCGCTCCCCAGTTTTCACAATAAAATAATTGATTTTGGAACAGAAGTCTGTCAAGTTGAGGAATGTCTATCTTGCTATCTTTATTTTTTTTAAATTTTCCAATTAAGGGGCAACTTAGCATCATCAATCCACCTACCCCCCACATCTTTAGGTTGTGGAGGTGAGACCCACGCAGATACTGGAAGAATGTGCAAACTCCACACGTAGTGACCCAGGACCTGGATCAAACCCGTGTCCTTGGCGCCGTGAGCAGCAGTGCAAACCACTGCGCCTCCGTGCCATCCCTTACTACCTTTATTAATTCCAATTTGCAGGCCAACTCTTCCACATCTTAATATAGATCTAGGTATATTTTTTCTGTTTCTCTTCAGGTCAAAAGGGAAGCTTTCCTTACCCTAAAATAGAACATTGAATTTACCACATCCATGAAAGAAAAATAATTTGCATTGATATAGCGTCTTTTTTGTCCTCGGCTCTCATTTAAATGTATTCCTATTAATAAATTACTATTGAAGTCCAGTTACTGTTGTAAACATGAGCTGCAGTGTAGCTCCCCTGCTTTAGTCTTAAGCATGTTGTGTGTCCAACCCCCATGACTGAGCCAGAAGTTGTCCAACTAATTGAGAGAGTATTGTCAGAAGTGTTAAAATAAGCTGTTCCGTCAGGACCACAGCTTCCCTTTCAGAGAATACAAAATATCCATTCAGCTAATTGAAGAGATGCCCTGGCCAACACTTAATCCTCAAACAGCACAACACCACTTTAAAAAAGCAGGCAGAATTAAATGCTCTCCCTGTGGGCCAGTCTGGTGGTGGGTGGAGGAGGGTCAGTAACTCAACCAGGCGGCTGGTCGCGAACCACTGCCTTGATTAAGCTCGGTGTGGAAAGATTTGCCCCACTTCCAATTGAGGTTATTAAGAGGGCAATTAATGCCCACTTAGGGGGCCAGAAGTTGCCATGTGGGGAGCCAGAACCCGCCAGGATTTCTTACATGTTCTCACAGGTAGGGGGGAGGGATCAAAGGCACTTCCTGCCCTTCCTGCTGATGGACAAGACTCTCGTTGCCTCTGTTAGCTACTACCTAACCTATCTGGTCATTTATGCATAATAATAATAATAATCGCTTATTGTCACAAATAGGCTTCAATGAAGTTACTGTGAAAAGCCCCTAGTCGCCACATTCCAGCGCCCGTACCAGCCTCCCCAAACAGGCGGCAGAATGTGGCGACTCGGGGCTTTTCACAGTAACTTCATTGAAACCTACTTGTGACAATAAGTGATTATTATTATTAGGCCACCGGTACACAAACTAGTTGGCCTGTTTCCCCACATTGGGTGAAACCGTGACCAAGAAGGTGGTTCAACCAGGCTAGCCCATTGTACTTTGGGTGTGCTGATGCCTGTGATGTCCCCCAAATGTGGGATATCTGATGATAAAATTTGGGTCAATGATTACACTTCAAACCACCTAACTGACTAAGAGGTATGTGAGATAGATATATAGGATTGTGCAGGGAATGGAGAAGGCAAATCAGGAAATTGAGCAGGAGGGACATATTTTCAGACTATTAAAAGGTAATTTTACCACTGATATAAGGAAATATTTATTTACATAAAAAATAATCAATTTGTGACATAAACTTTCAGGTATTAGAACATAGAACAGTACAGCACAGAACAGGCCCTTCGGCCCTCGATGTTGTGCCGAGCAATGATCACCCTACAAGCCAACGTATCCATCTTATTCCAGTAACCCAACAACCCCCCATTAACCTTATTTTTTAGGACACTAAGGGCAATTTAGCATGGCCAATCCACCTAACCCGCACATCTTTGGACTGTGGGAGGAAACCGGAGCACCCGGAGGAAACCCACGCACACACGGGGAGGACGTGCAGACTCCGCACAGACAGTGACCCAGCCGGGAATCGAACCTGGGACCCTGGAGCTGTGAAGCATTTATGCTAACCACCATGCTACTGTGCAGGCGTAAACCCTGGAAGTGTTTAAGAACCAATTGGATTCTAAGTGGAGAGGGAACTTACTGATTACTTCTGGATGGATGAAGTAAGCTGAGTTGAATGTTTTTTCACGCGTGATCATTTCATGATCTTGTGTAACAAGCACTGAATAGATTCCAGTTGCATATATATTAGCTCCCCTTAAACACCATTGCTCATGATTTGTTTGGGCCTGGAACATATTGCAATGTCTATTTGGTAATCTGAATTATCCTGTTGAAGCCATTGTTCGACTGCTTCCTGTGGTGAGTAGCCCAAATAGGTCATGGGGACAGATATAGTCCAATTATTAATGTTGAATCCCCAAACTGATCTCAAACCTCCCAAACCTAATCCTGTCAACACCAGTGTATACACAATCTGAGACCAGAAAACATATTTCCTAACCTAATGTCATATTTTAATATAGTTGAAATTCTATTTCCATACGGAAAAGCATCGAACAATATGGTAATGTAAACTGGATAATCTTAACCTTGGTGTAAATACCAGTTGGTTACAACTCTCAAAAGAGACAAGTTTTCCCGTTATGCAATTATCATTTAAATCATTGCATAACATCATTTTTAATTTTTCCATGAGTTCCAGAATTAATAAACACAAACAGAAAATAATCTCTTGATAATTAACATATATTAAAAATGACATTTGATGCTGGACTGATAGCAATTTGAAACCACAGCTATTTTAGCTCCCATTGAACACATATATGGGCAGAGTAACTTTGGATTTTAGCAACGAAACATCTGAAAATACATCTTGGTAAATTCATTTTTATTAGTACTGCTAAAGATGAACACAAGGTTTTTAACTTGAAGATTAAGGACCAAAGATTGCAATCAAATGGTTCAATATAACAGTTCAATATGATATATAGAGAATGTTTACTGGAATGAATAATTATAGGTAACCAGTGGGCATTTTCACACTGTTATAGCATGAATTATAGATTTTACTCAGCTGTTACACAAAGCAAAGTCTGCAGGATTGGGCATTAACAAAAATTGAATTTCTTTATTGTATGACTGTCAAGTTAGATTTTCAGTAAGTTTACTCAAGACATTTAACATCTGTCAGTGTTACTCTGTAAATCTAACTGACTACACTGTGTTTTACATGGCCTAGGGCAAGAGATATGCAACATTTAAACACACAGGCACACACCTGTGCACACGTGCACACACACGTGCCATATGGGCATCGCTGGCAAGGCCAGCATTTATTACCCATCCCTAATTGCCCTTGTGATTGTCTTCTTCAACTGCTGCAGTCCATATGGCAAAGGTATATGCACAGTGTTGTCCAGTATTTTTACCCTGCAGTGATGAAGAAACAGGTGCACGTTTCCATATCAGGATGGTGTGCGACTTGGAGGGGGAATGTGAAAGTGATGGTCCACCTACAAGTCCTGGATTTGGGAGATGCCGTCAAAGATAGCTTTGCCTGGGCAGCACGGTGGCGCAGTGGGTTAGCCCTGCTGCCTCACGGCGCCGCGGTCCCAGGTTCGATCCCGGCTCTGGGTCACCCCCACAACCCAAAGATGTGCAGGGTAGGTGGATTGGCCAGGCTAAATTGCCCCTTAATTGGAAAAAAAAATTAATTGGGTACTCTAAATTTAAAAAAAAAGATAGCTTTGCAAGTTGCTTCCAAGTGCAACTTGTAGATGGTACACATTGCTGCCGATATAGGGAGTAAATGTGGTGGATAGGGTTCCAATCAAGTTAGCTGCTTTGTCCTGGATGGTGTCAAGCTTCTTGAGTTTTGCTGGAGCTACACTCATACATGCAACTATTGCATTCCACTCCTGACTTGTGCGTTGTAGGTGGTGGGAAGAATTTAGGGAGTCAGGAAGCTAGTCCTTGCTGCAGAATCCCCAGTCTCTGACTTGCTCTTGTACCCACAGTATCGAGGTGGCTGCTCCAGTTAGGCTTCTGGTCAATGATGATTCCCTAAGATGTTGTTGTCTGGGACAAGGATATTACAAGATAATATTATTAAATGTCAATGGGTGGTGAATAGGTTTGCTTTTGTTAGAGGTCATTGTCTGGCACTTGTGTGATATGAATGTTACTTGCCATTTATCAACGCAAGCTGGGAGGTTGTTTAGCTCTTCCTACAGTTACAGGGTTACAGTTACAGGGTTAGGTGGATTGGCTATGCTAAATTGCCCGTAGTGTCCTAATAAAAAGTAAGGTTAAGGGGGGGTTGTTGGGTTACGGGTATAGGGTGGATACGTAGGTTTGAGTAGGGTGATCATGGCTCGGCACAACATTGAGGGCCGAAGGGCCTGTTCTGTGCTGTACTGTTCTATGTTCTATGTTCTACATACAAACACGGATTGCTTCAGTATCTGATGAATTGCAAATGGAAGTGAACACTGCAATCATCAGCAAACATCTCCACTCCTGACCTTATGATGAAGGGAAAACTAATGAAGAGCTGATTGTTGGGCCCAGCATACAGCCCAAGGAACTCCTGCAGCAATTGTTTGGGGTACGATTGACCTCCAAACACCCAAACCATTGTGGTAGGTATGACTCCAGTTGGTGGAGAGTTTTCCCTGATTCCCATTGACTTCAGTTGTCCTGGAGCTCTTTTGTGCCATTCTCAGTCAAATACTGTCCTGATGTCAATCGTAGTCATTCTCTGACATTCAGCTCTTTTGTCCTTTTGTGTAACCAAAACTATAATGACGGTTGGAGTAAGGTGGCCCTGCCAGGATTCAACCTGAGCTTTAGTGAACTTCATTGCACTTTGCAGATGATTGAGGATGTCTGACAGGGCGGTAACTCGGTCAGATTTGATTTGTGCTGTGTTTGTGGACAAGAGCAATTATTTATTCATTCAGGTTGATGCCAGTTCTGTAACCATACTGGAACAGCTTGACTGGAACCACATTTTTTTCTTGAGCACAATCTTTATCACTGCCGCTAGAATGCTATCAGGCCATATCACCTTTGCTATGTTCAAAACGCTCAGCTGCTTCTTGCCACCATAGAGTTAATTAAATATTGTAGGGTTATTGCACGTATACAGAATCTTCAATGAAGAACAACAGGCCAAAGCGTTTCATAAAGGCATAAGCCTGCACGAAGCCTAAATCAGAGGAACAGACTTTGGTGATAGGATCTAGCATTGGAGGAGGCTTCAGAGAAAGGGAGATGAAAGGCCCACGAGGAAATTAAATACCAGTGTGATTAATTTAAATTTGAATCGACAATGCATGTCAGCAAGGAGTGGGCTGATGGGCAAGTGAAATAATGCAGGATAAGATGGGACAGCAGAGTTTTGGATTAGCTGAAGTTTATCAAGAATGAAGGATTGGAAACCAATGCACTAAAGGCAGCACGGTGGCACAGTGGTTAGCACAGTTGCTTCACACCTCCAGGGTCCCAGGTTCGATTCCCGGCTTGGGTCACTGTCTGAACGGAGTCTGCACGTTCTCCCCGTGTTTACGTGGGTTTTGTCCGGGTGCTCCAGTTTCTTCCCACAGTCCAAATATGTGCAGGTTAGGTGAATTAGCCATGCTACATTGCCCTTAGTGTCCAGAAGTGGTTAGGTGGGGTTACGGGGATATGGTGGAGGTGTGGGGATAGGGTAGAGGTATGGGCTTAGGTAGGGTGCTCTTACCAAGGGCCGATGCCGACTCGATGGACTGAATGGCCTCCTTCTGCACTATAAAATTCTATGAAAAGAAACCATCCATTGGAATATTTGGTTTGGAGTTGACAACAGCATAGTTCATGGTTTCAATAATGAAGAACATCAAAGAATGACTAAAAGGTTGATAAGGAGTGAAAAACTAGAGTGTAAGAGAAAGCTAGCTAGTAATATAAAGACTGAATGTACTATTTCTATAGATATTTAAAATAGAAAAGAGTTTAAAAAGTGAGCGCACTCCTATAAAAAGTGCGTCCGGGTAACTGATAATGCAAAGTAGTGTCATAATATACATCTATGTTTATAATGAAGTGCAGACAGGCAGTGATTGACACACAGGATGACCAGTAAGCACACAGAACACAGCAGCCAATCACCAGACAGAACATGACCACTAAGCGCCAGAGGGCACTAGTTTTCCCGTTCTCTAGGGACCCAGCCTCTAAGACAGTCAGAGCTCGTGAGCATAGCCAGTGCAAACATCATGTGGTAGTCATTAAGTCTGGTCAGGCTAGTGTCAGGTCTCCAGTCAAGTCAGCATAGTGTCAAACCACAGTTGAACATGTAAAATAGTTAGATGTTAAATAAAATTGTGTTGCATCTCATCAGGCGTTGGAAGTCTGTCTCTCGCTACACTGCATCAAGCGGAGTCCACATAGACCCAGCCTGCCCAACACATCAAGTAGGACTTTGGCAGATTAATTAAACAGGCATTTTGCATGGGCCTTGAATAAGTAGGGCAAAAGTAATCCCAGAAATAGCTGTAGATCAGGAGGGAGGAACTCAGGAAAATTACGAACACCAGAGAAGTGGTACTGAGAAAATTCTTGGGTCTGTGGGTTGACAGATCCCTGAGTGAACTTTACTCTAAGGTCTTGAAAGAAGTGGCTAATGAGATAGTTCATGCATTGGTTTCTATTTTCCAAAATTCCCAAGATTTGGGGTGGGTTTAAGCTAGAAGATAGCAAATGTAACTTCTTTATTCAAAAAGGGAGAGAGAAAGCAGGAAACTACAGGTCAATTAGCATGACATCCATCACAGGGAAAATGTTAGAAGTCATTATTGAAGATGCTGTAATAGTGCACTTGGAAAGGTCCAAGGTAATTGGGCAGATGCAGCATGGTTTTGTGAACGAGAAGCCATGTTTAACCAATTTATTTGAGTTCTTTGAGGGAGTCATGTGCTGTGGATTAAGGTGAACAGGTAGATGTGCTATACTTGGATTTCCAGAAGGCATTTGATAAAGTGTCACATCAAAAGATGAAGCTCATGATGCTGGAGGTAACATATTGGCATGTATTGAAGGTTGCCCCTAGCTAACAGGAAACAGTTGGCATAAGTGGATCTTTTTCTGATTGACAGGATGTGACAAGTGGTGTGCCACAGGGATCATCGCTGGAGCCTCAATGTTTTACAATTTATATACACGACTGGGTGAAGGGAATGAAGGTGTGGTTTGATAAATTTGCTGATGACACAAAAAATGATAGGAAAGTAACTTGTGAAGAGGATGTGAGGAGGCTACAAAGAGACATAGATAAGTTAAGTGAGTGGGCAAAAGTGATATTGTCCATTTTGGTCTGAAGTTTAAAAAGCTTATTATTGAAATGGTGGGAGACTGCAGGGCTTGGAGATGCAGAGAGATCTGGGAGTCCCAGTGCATGAATCACAAACGGCTACTTTACAGGTACAACAGGTAATTAGAAGGTTGATAGAATGGTTTGTTTATTTTGAGGGAAATTGATTACAAAAGTAGGGAGGTTATGTTTCAGTTGTACAGGGCTTTGGTGAGACCACATCTGGAGTGTTGTGTACAGTATCGCTCTTCTAATTTAAGGAAGGATGTAAATGCATTGGCAATTCAGAGAAGGTTTACTAGACTAATACCAGGATGTCAACAGAAGCAATGTAGAAGTTCTGAATGTCAATGTAACAAAATAACAATAGAATGGAATAAAATAGATCTCATATCGGCAAATGATGTTGCCGAGTGGCAGAATTTAAGAGGAGTGAGTCAATAGCGGATTTCCAAGATGATGGTGTCACGCTAGGGAGATATTAGAAATATGGGTTCAGAAATGGGGTCCAAAAATGAAGCAGACAATTTAAATTTTTAAGCAAAATGGAAAACTGCTCCCAGAGAGAGAAAGGGATACACCCATACCTAACTGAGTCAATGGGCGAGATTCTCTGCTTGCCAACGCCAAAATTGCATTTGGCGATCGGGCGGAGAATCCCCTTTGATGCCAAAATCGGGGGCAACACATGTTTTCAGATGTTCCATTCCCTCCAAAACAGCGTCATCAGTGAGTACGCTGCACGCTGTTGAGTCGGCCTTAGGACGTCACCTGAAGGCCCTCCCCCGATGCTCCGTCCCCGATGAGCCGACTTCCCGGCGCTGTGGATCACTTGTGCTCTGAGGTTTCGTCAACCTTGCATGGTGGCTCCGGACTGTCCAGCGCCGGCACAGACGGTGGGAGATGCTGTTCCACTGGCTGGGGGGGACTTCGGCGGGGGCTGGGGGGGAGCTGGTGGGGTGTGGTCCGGGGATGCCGAGGGGAGTTACAAGGGGAGCACTATCTGGCAGGCCAAGTCCGCGCGCAGCTGGCACTATGTTGTATGGCGTGACCGCTGCAGGTCATCACTGAGCTCATGCATGGCCATGGACCCGGAAATTCTCCGTTTCTGTTGGGAACGCCAGGGATTTTACATGGAGTGGCTACTAGCCCCCCACTGGGTGGCGCAATGGTGCGGGGGCGACGGCGGCATTTTCATCGTAAGACGAGGCACATTCTCCAAACATAGCCTCAAAATCGGAGAATCCAGCCCACAGGCTCCTATTCAAACCTAACCTCATTAGGAAATGCATAATGTGATTCAGCAAATACCCACTGTTCAGGAAAGTCCTGCAGGACCAGACATCATTCCCATTCACAGAGTCTGAGGACCTAATGATTCAGTATGGAAATCTAGTTGCAGATGAATGACCTAGCTGCAGCCTTTTGTGTAGACGGGAATGGGCTATCAGCCAAAGATTGGGAATAGGTTCAGGTTTGACCACCTCAAGGAAGAAGCTTTGTGTGAAGGGTTGGGTGCGCTTAGAGAGAGAGAAATCTTTTTGGGAACAAAGGCAGGCAGAGAAGCAGGTAGGCAGCCAGTGGAAGAGGTCATGAAAACCGCCACAGAGAGAGAAAGCTTTGACAAGGGATTCTGAAAGAGAAGAAAGGTTTCTCCACCAATCAAAGTGCTGCCTTTGCCTGGATGTGGAAGTGAAATGAGAGCTGAGTTCTAATGCTGAAGGTTGTATAATGAGAATGCAGGTGTTAATAATAAACTGCATATAATCTGTTAGTGTTAGTACTGTGCAATCTGAAAGTTTAAATCTTGTTTTCTTTTCTTTTGTTTTAATTAAGTTTTGATTATAAAAAATAACAAAGTCCAATTTCTGATATTCCCAGAACGAATCTGTCTTTTCTGCACAGTTTTAAAACTTTTAAAAAAGTTATGCGTCTCGTTCAGTATCTTTACCTTTGTTGAGGTCTGACTAGGCGTCCGTGACAATGGTGTTTTGGTGAAAAAAGAAGATATTGATAAGGGATCATCTGAAAACAACCAATAGACAAAAGTGAAATTGAGCATGAGCAGCTCCACTAAACAAGAAATGGAGATGTGTAGGAAGATGATGGCCTGAACAATGGTTGCAGAGATATTAAAAAGGATGAGGAGAGAAAATGATTCATGCTTACAATCATAAAGAATGTTTGTAATGACTTTGGTCAGGTCTGTATTGTCACTGTGGGAAGGACGGAACCTTACTTGAAGGATTTCAACCAGGGCATTGCTAGAGAGAGACTCCACAATATAATTATTATATTTGAATAAAATTCTTTCTTTTGTAAGTATATTTATTAAGGGTTTACACTACAGAATAACACAACAAAATTACAAAGCAGCAAAATGGAACAGGAGAACAGCTAGCTTGATATATTCATTCAACAAAGCTAGATACTCTTATGCCTCATCAAAGACTGAGGGAGGAGCAGGAAAAAAGTCATGAAGACATGAGAAAATGGTGCACACCTTCCCAAGCCGCACAGATCCGCAATCACCACAAGAAATCAGAATAAACGTCTCACGTCGTGACTGGGTGCGCACCAACATGCAACTCCCTCAACCTCAGCAACGCCAAAAGCATCAATGGCCCATCACAGCCTCCTCGCCTTAGGTAGGGCAGCAGGGTAGCATGGAGGGCAGCAGGGTAGCATGGTGGTTAGCATAAATGCTTCACAGCTCCAGGGTCCCAGGTTCGATTCCCGGCTGGGTCACTGGCTGTGTGGAGTCTGCACGTCCTCCCCCTGTGTGCGTGGGTTTTCTCCGGGTGCTCCGGTTTCCTCCCACAGTCCAAAGATGTGCGGGTTAGGTGGATTGGCCATGCTAAATTGCCCATAGTGTCCTAAAAAAAAGTAAGGTTAATGGGTTGATGGGTTACGGGTATAGGGTGGATACGTGGGTTTGAGTAGGGTGATCATGGCTCGGCACAACATTGAGGGCCGAAGGGCCTGTTCTGTGCTGTACTGTTATATGTTCTATATACAACATGTGAAGAGTTAATGTTATATTCAGCCTAGCCACTAGAGGGAGCTAAGGGACAGTGCTATAAATGACACTGGCTCTTAAGCTAAAGGGAGGAGATTAGACACGAGCTGACAAAGATAAGATTCATAGTGTATTGCAGTGTTAGTTAAGATATAATTATAATTAGTAGATAGAGATAGTGTTAGTGTAGTTTAATTCTTACATGTATGTTTGCTATTCAGAATATGTGTCTAACTCAAATTTGGTAGTGTTAATAAAATTAGTTTAGTTCTTCAAAAGAGCTTTGTGTATCTTTGTGATCACTACCCCTTCCATCCTGGAAACCCCTCACAAAGATCACCACAATCTGCACCCATGCAGAAGCTAAGAATGGATTCATCGTACCATTCCTTGCGCAAAAGAATATAAAACCAAAAGAAGTTACATGAAAATGCCAGTTCTAAAGAGAGAGGGACCCTCCCCCAACAATGTCACAGGCTTCGATTTCATCATCCTCAAACAAGAGAAAGATCCGCTTCAGTGTGGGTCTTATAGACCAATATCGCTCCTGAATGTAGACGCCAAACTGCTGGCCGAGATCCTGGCTGCTAGAATTGCGGACTGTGTCCCTGGGGTGATAGGGGAGGATCAGACAGGCTTGTCAAGGGCAGGCAATTGAACTCCAACATACAGAGGCTCCTAAACATCATCATGATGCCCTCAGAGGGAGGGGAGGCAGAAGTAATGACGGCGATGAACGTGGAGAAAGCCTTTGACCGGGTGGAATGGGAGTACTTGTGGGAGGCGCTAAGAAGGTTTGGGTTTGGTGAGGGGTTCATAGGTTGGGTCAAGCTACTCTACCAGGCCCCCCTGGCAAGTGTGTGCATGAACAGGGTGAGGTCGGAATACTTTAGGCTCCACCGGGGGACGAGGGAGGGGTGCCCCTTCTCCCAGTTACTATTCGCCCTTGCGATAGAGCCGCTGGCTATAGCGCTGCGAACTTCAAGGAACTGGCAGGGGCTGGTTCGGGGGGGGGGGGGGGGGGGGAGGAGCATTGGGTCTCACTTTATGTGGATGATCTGCTCCTGTACATCTCGGACCCACTAGAAGGGATGGGGGATATCATGCAGATTCTGAGGGACTTTGGCAATTTCTCGGGGTACAAGCTAAACGAGAAGAAAAGTGAGATGTTTGTGATCTAAGCTAAGGAGCAGGAAAAGAGACTGGGGAGAGCTTCCGCTTAAGATGGTCAAGAAGAGCTTTCAGTACCTAGGGATACAGGTGGCTCAAAAGTGGGATGCCCTCCACAAGCTTAATCTACCTCAGCTGGTAGAGCAGATGGACGGGGACTTCAAAAGGTGGGGCATGCTCCCGCTATATCTAGCGGGGAGGGTGCAGACCGTTAAGATGATGGTTCTCCCCAGATTCCTGCTCGTCTTCCAGTGCCTTCCCATCTTCATCCCTAAGTCCTTCTTTAAGTGGGTGAACAAGTTCATCTCGGGATTCGTATGGGTAAATAAGACCCCAAGAGTAAAGAGACTGTGTCTAGAGCGCAGTCGGGGAGGGGGTGGGCTGGCGCTGCCAAACCTTTGCAGCTATTATTGGGTGGCTAACATAGCTATGATTAGGAAATGGGTATTGGGGGAGGGGTTGACGTGGGAGCGGTTAGAGCGGCCTCATGGAAAGGTACCAGCCTAGGGGCACTTGTAACGGCACCTCTGCCATTCTTGCCGGCCCGCTACTCCTCTAGTTCGGTGGTGGCGGCGGCAGCACTAAGGATCTGGGGTCAGTGGAGAAGGGACAGGGGGGTGGAGGGAGCCTTAGTTTGGACCCCGATACGCAACAATCACAGATTTGTCCCGGGCAAGATAGACGGAGGGTTTCAAAGCTGGCATAGGGCAGGCATTAAAAGGATGGGGGGGCCTGTTCATAGATGGGACCTTTCCCAGCCTGAAACGCTGGAGGAGAAATTCAGTTTGCCTCCTGGAAATGCTTTAAGATACCTTAAGGTACGTGCCTTTCTGAAAAAAACAGGTGGTGTCATTTCCGCTGCTACCTCCACGCAGGATACAGGATAGGGTGGTCTCCGGCACCTGGGTAGGGGAGGGGAGGGGAAGGTGTCGGACATCTACCAGGAACTCCAGTGGAGGAACTTAAGGGCAAATGGGAGGAGGAGCTCGGCGGGGAGCTAGATGCAGGCCTGAACAGGGTCAATTCCTCCTTGTTGTGTGCCAGGCTTAGCTTAATCCAGTTTAAAGTGGTCCACCGGGCACACATGACGGCAACCAGGATGAGCAAGCTCTTTGGGATTGAGGATAAATGTGTGAGGTGTGCGGGAAGCCCTGCAGATCATGTCCATATGTTTTGGGCTTGCCCGGCTCTTAAGGGATTCTGGCAGGGATTCGCTAAGGCAACGTCCAAGATCTTGGACATGCGGGTGGTGCCGAGTCCAGCGATAGCATATTTGGTGTGTCAGACGATCCGGGAGTTCAGGAAACAAGAGGCCGACGTACTGGCCTTTGCCTTCCTGGTAGCCCGGAGATGGATCCTTTTAATGTGGAGGGACTCAAAGCCCCCGAGTGTAGATACCTGGGTTAGTGACATGGCTGGGTTTCTCAGTCTCGGGAAAATAAAGTTTGCTTTGAGAGGGTCCATGGCGGGGTTTTCTCGGAGGTGGCAGCCGTTCCTCGACTTTCTAGGAGAGCAGTAAAGGTCGGCAGCAACAGCAGCAGCATCCGGGGAGGGGGGGGGGGGGAGGGGGGAGGGGGGGGGGGGGGGGGGGGGGGGAATCGTTATGTTGTATTGTTCTTTTCTTTGTATATATGGTTAACTTTTATTTTATTTTGTTATGTTAATGGTTGCGCACGGTTATGCAACAGTTATGTTTTTGACAACAATTTTAAATAATAATTTTTAAAAAAAGAAAACGCCAGCTCTAGGGGAGTCTCATACATGCCACACAATGCAACTTAATCCCAATCTATGCCCAGAGCATAACTAAATCATTCCATACAATTGGGGAGAGGGGGCCGGAGCATATTTGGATTACAACAAACCTCCAGGCCTCGCATAGGAGAAAAATCAGGAACGAAGGACTAGAATTACCAGAACTTACCCACCAGCTGGCCTTCTAATATCACAAGGAATACCTCAGGAGAGAGAGAGAGACCATATGGAGGATCAGACCTTCAGGGCCTCACGAAACAGAAAACAAAGGAAGAAAAAACAAGAACCACGAGAACTAAACCATCAGACATCAAAAGGATCGGGACCCGTCCCATACCTCTTGCCTTCCTGGCATCAATCAAGTAACTGTGAACGATGCGGAGAACAGACCATTCATGCAACAAGAAGGCACCCCACTGCCCCAGGGGATGAGGGCATTTCCACCAAGCACAGACCTTGGCCCATCCCCGGGCCCCCCGTGAACCTGGGAAACAAAACCCAGCCTCCCAGGATGTGGTGATATGAGTGGGAGCACTGCCATTGGTGCAGAGCATTGGTTTCCCATTAGCTCTGGCTGGTCATGTGCCTCTCGTCTGATTGGCTGGGACTAGTCATGTGACTGCTCACCAATTGGTCGAGAGGCAAGAAGACCCCGCCTCCGAGGCGGGGTATAAGTACCCAGGTTTCCCGGCGGTCGGCCTTTCTCTGTAATCGACCACCGGGCTAACAACTAGCTGATTAAAGCCACAGTTTGGATCTTCATCGTGTCTCGCGTCCAATTGATGGTACATCACAGGATAACCCCCTCACCCCCGCAGGCACTCCCGAAAAAGGACATTGCAGGCCTTCTAGGGCAACAGGATACTAGTCACGGCACTGGGCCTGGTGTAGCCCAGAACCACCCAAAGCACAACAATTATACCGCCAGGAACTCCATCACACTACAAGACCCCACACCCCAGCGCAGTCCGTACCTTTCTAACCCCATCCAAGGCAATGCACTGTCCCCACTCACACTAGAAAAGCATGGATAATTACCCAGCCTTAGCTGAAGGTGGCCTCAATCCAGGGAGATGAAGAACCTGGATTGGGCGTCATGGGAGGGAGGGCTGATTCCCTCCTCCCCGGAGCACCAGGAAGACACCCTGAATCACTGGGCCACAACAGGATAAGATCCATCACAATGCTCAGCAGATGAAGCAAAGTAGAGAAAAGAGCCCTCAAAGAGGGAATGGCCAGACAAACTTAACAGCGATGACCGTCGCAAAAAGGGTACCCAGAACAACCTTCCTCCCCAACAAACAACCACAACTACAGGTCCCACCTGCACCAATAATACACATCACGTTCCAATATATCGAGAGGAGTAAAGAGAGAGACCCAATCAGAGAGAAAGAACCTTAAGAGTAAGAAGGAACCCAGTCGTCCCAAGGAGAAAAGAGTTTGCCTGAGCCATTGTAGGATAAAGACATGGATTCTTAAATTCAAATGTGGATTAGCTCTAACTGGGGAGCTGGGGAGCTTTCCTCAATCTCTAACCCTACGAATGCGCCCCCTCGCCCCCGCCCCGCTTCACCCTGTGCCGGCTCCACTCAACCTTTCCAGAAAGAGTAAAATTGTACACAAATCCCACTTCTCCTAATTGACTCAATATGATTTTGCCACATCTGGATCAGGATACTCAATGACACAGGCCATTGCGCCCATAATTTGCACTCCCCTGCAGGAAAACAAAAGACAGCACCAATATTCAACAACATGATCAACAGGGAGTAATGTCCAGGATAACAGAAGAATTGCAGGGCAAATTGCAGGATAAAGACATCTTCCATGTTGCACGATAAAGCAAAGGATAGAGCAGGACCAACAAGCACTCTTCAGGGTCTCTCTAGGATTCCCACAATTGAAGCTCGAGACACCGTCACTTGCACCATGCCTCCTCACCGACACACAGGAGGGTCTAGGCCCTGGTTAGGTGGTAGGCCCTGGCTAGGTGGTAGGCCCTGGCTAGGTGGTAGGCCCTGGCTAGGTGGTAGGCCCTGGTTAGGTGGTAGGCCCTGGCTAGGTGGTAGGCCCTGGTTAGGTGGTAGGCCCTGGCTAGGTGGTAGGCCCTGGCTAGGTGGTAGGCCCTGGCTAGGTGGTAGGCCCTGGTTAGGTGGTAGGCCCTGGCTAGGTGGTAGGCCCTGGCTAGGTGGTAGGCCCTGGTTAGGTGGTAGGTCCTGGCTAGGTGGTAGGCCCTGGCTAGGTGGTAGGCCCTGGTTAGGTGGTAGGCCCTGGCTAGGTGGTAGGCCCTGGTTAGGTGGTAGGCCCTGGCTAGGTGGTAGGCCCTGGCTAGGTGGTAGGCCCTGGCTAGGTGGTAGGCCCTGGTTAGGTGGTAGGCCCTGGCTAGGTGGTAGGCCCTGGTTAGGTGGTAGGCCCTGGCTAGGTGGTAGGCCCTGGCTAGGTGGTAGGCCCTGGCTAGGTGGTAGGCCCTGGCTAGGTGGTAGGCCCTGGTTAGGTGGTAGGCCCTGGCTAGGTGGTAGGCCCTGGTTAGGTGGTAGGCCCTGGCTAGGTGGTAGGCCCTGGCTAGGTGGTAGGCCCTGGTTAGGTGGTAGGCCCTGGCTAGGTGGTAGGCCCTGGCTAGGTGGTAGGCCCTGGCTAGGTGGTAGGCCCTGGCTAGGTGGTAGGCCCTGGTTAGGTGGTAGGCCCTGGCTAGGTGGTAGGCCCTGGCTAGGTGGTAGGCCCTGGCTACGTGGTAGGCCCTGGCTAGGTGGTAGGCCCTGGCTAGGTGGTAGGCCCTGGCTAGGTGGTAGGCCCTGGCTAGGTGGTAGGCCCTGGCTAGGTGGTAGGCCCTGGCTAGGTGGTAGGTCCTGGCTAGGTGGTAGGCCCTGGCTAGGTGGTAGGCCCTGGCTAGGTGGTAGGCCCTGGCTAGGTGGTAGGTCCTGGCTAGGTGGTAGGTCCTGGCTAGGTGGTAGGCCCTGGCTAGGTGGTAGGCCCTGGCTAGGTGGTAGGCCCTGGCTAGGTGGTAGGTCCTGGCTACGTGGTAGGCCCTGGCTAGGTGGTAGGCCCTGGCTAGGTGGAACGGCTTCACTAGTTCGACCACCTCCAATTCCTCATGAAAAGCATTGAGAACGGCACAATACAGGACCTGTGATCAGCGGACCCAGCCGACCCCTGGCCCCATAGACAGGATTTGCTGTGCTCCATTGAAGCTGGTTCACCCAGCCTCCAAATCCAGGTTACCAAAGCATAGGAGCCAATTTTTGAACTCAACCAGGAACTCACCTTCCTCCTCTCGCTATGGGGCACACCCCACCCGGCCCCCATCTCCTGAACCCATCGGATAAACAATGCACCATGCACCATCTCGACAACATGGAGGTGGGCCCTCACCAGGAAAAGTGTTGTTTCGATAACAAGAACCTTTTCGTGCGCCTCCACCGCCCTCTTAAGAATACCCCATAATTCTTCAAAGTGAGGTCTCAGCCAAGACAGCATCTTCAAACGTGGCCATCACCCGATGCCCACCGCACCGCCGGGGCGTGAACCCGCCCACAAGCAACTGCTCCACTGCAAGCTGGACCCCACCCCAGTCCATTCCTACCACCACGAATAAACAAAGATATTAAACTTTTCATCTCGCCTCTTCCTCGCAAAAAATCTCTCAGGAACTTTCAGGGACAGAGCTTTAAGCCATGTCGTCCGAAAAGATAAATATGAAATTTGCAGCAGGATGAGAAAGTGATTAGGAGATGAGCAGAACCACAGTTTGGCCGGGGCATTAAGCATAAAAATTGGCAAGTCATGTTGCAGCTGTATAAAACCTTAGTTAGGCCACACTTGGAGTATAGTGTTCAATTCTGGTCGCCACACTACCAGAAGGATGTGGATGATTTAGAGAGGGTGCAGAAGAGATTTACCAGGATGTTGCCTGGTATGGAGGGCATTAGCTATGATGAGAGGTTGAATAAACTCGGTTTGTTCTCACTGGAACAACAGAGGTTGAGGGGCGACCTGATAGAGGTCTACAAAATTATGATAGGCATAGACAGAGTGGATCGTCAGAGAATATTTCCCAGGGTAGCGGGGTCAATTACTAGGGGGCATAGGTTTAAGGTGCGAGGGGCAAAGTTTAGAGGAGATGCACGAGGCAACTTTTTTACACAGAGGGTAGTGGGTGCCTGGAACTCGCTGCCGGAGGAGGTGGTGGAAGCAGGGATGATAGTGACTTTTAAGGGGCATCTTGACAAATACATGAATAGGATGGGAATAGAGGGATACGGACCCCGGAAGTGTAGAATATTTTAGTTGAGACGGGCAGCATTGTCAGTGCAGGCTTGGAGGGCCGAAGGTCCTGGGGGCGATTCTCCGCTCCGCCGTCGTGAACGCTGTCACCAGAGGGTGCAGGGTGCCAGCACGGCACTGGAGTGGTTCACGCCATTCCAGCGTCCATCGCTGCGCCAACCCGCGCATGCGCAGTTGGGGCAGCTCAATCCTGCGCATGCACAGTTGGGCCGCGCCATCCTGCGCATGCGCGGGGAACTTCTTACGCGTGCCGGCCTGAACGCAATATGGCGTGGGTGTTCAGGGGCCAGCCGCGGCGGAATGTACGCCCGGCAGGGGGTGAGGCCGGCCCGCCGAACTGTGGACCCCGGTCTCGGGCCAGACCCCTTCAGAGGCTCCCCCGGTGAAGGAACCCCCTCCACCGCCCGCCCTTCCCGCAGGACGCCCCCCGAGCGTTACCGCAGAGTTCTCGCCAGCAGCGAACAGGGGTGGACGCGCCGGCGGGACCCTGTTGTGTCGGAGCAGCCGCTCGGCCCATCCGGGCTGGAGAATCGCTGCTTGCTGTTTGCGGCGATTCTCCGAGCGGCCCAGCACGATTTGCGCGGTACTGGTTTCGGGGGGGTGGGAGAATCGTGTCCGGGGTAGCCCGATTCGCACGGCGCCCCAGCGATTCTCCCACCTGGCTTGGGGGGTAGAGAATACCGCCCCCTGTTCCTATGCTATACTTTTCTTTGTTCTTTGAAAACATGACCGCTCCAACGCTCACATCATCGGATCCCCCAGCCCGAGGCAATTCTAATCCCCCTGCCCTCCCAAACACCCCGAGACAGTTCTGGGCAGGGATTCTCCCCTACCCGGCGGGGCGGGAGGTCCCGGCGTGACGGAGTGGCGTGAACCACTCTGGCGTCGGGCCGCCCCAAAGGTGCGGAAGTCTCCGCACCTTTAGGGGCCAAGCCCTCACATTGAGGGGCTAGGCCCGCGCCGGACTGGTTGGCACTCCGCCGGCTGGTGTGGATGGCCTTTGGCAACACGCCAGCCGGGGCCGAAAGGACTTGCCGGCCGGCGTAGGTCCGCACATGCGCCGGAGCGGCAGCGGCTGCTGACGTCATCCCTGTGCATGCACTGGGGAGGGCGTCATGTCCACCTCCGCCATGGTGAAGACCCTGGTGAAGGCGGAAGGAAAAGAGTGCCCCTACGGCACAGGCCCGCCGGCCGATCGGTGAGCCCCAATCGTGGGCCAGGCTACCGTGGGGGCACCCCCCGGGGCCAGATCACCCCGCGCACCCCCCCGAGTCACCGGAGCACGCCAGCCCCGCCAGTCCCGCCGGTCAGGTAGGTGTTTTGATTCCCGCCGGCGGGAGAGGCTTGACAGCGGCGGGACTTCAGCCCATCGCGGGCCGGAGAATCGCCGGGGGGGGGGGGGGCGCCGACTGGCGCGGCGCGATTCCCACCCCCGCCAAACCTCTGGTGGCGGAGAATTCGGGACACGGTGGAGGTGGGATTGACGCCGGCACCCGGCGATTCTCCAACCCGGCGGGGGGGTCGGAGAATCCCGCCCCATCCAGGGTTATATATTTAGATAATATGTGGACTAGCTATGACAAAATACAGATCAGGTTATGAGTAGATTCTGCAAAATGTTCTTTATCAATGGTATTATAGTGAAGAAAATGCAGCACTTTGATAGTATTTACTCTCAACATGGTTCAAAAAAGAGAAAAACTGCGACCAAAGTATGTACCAATGTTCTGTAAAAGCTGGTATGACCAGGAAAGTAGAAAGACTGCTGAAGCAGCGTTATTCCCAAAAGTGAAATCGTACTGCAGTATTAATGAAGAGATTGAGCTCAGGATGGTCCGACACTTTCAGAACGTAAAGAAAGTTTCAATTTATCCAACCACCCAGAAATAGCGTTTAGAAATATGCAAATATCTTGGCTCCTCCCTGCCACTCGGGACCCAAATGGAATTTAAATATTCGGCAGACTAGTGGCCTAGTCACTGGTTTGGTTCTCTAATTTTCTTATGCTAATTGTAAAAATATGACAGCTGTAAGTCTGCAACAGATGATAAATTCCACATGACGGTGTTACTTAGAATATGGTAGGAGTTGCCGATAGCAGCTGGAATATTAAGATAGTTGGGAAGAAATTAAATTTCCATAAATTCATAGCAACACACAAGATCAAAAGCTTTAAATTTCAACTTTGTTAGATGCAACATCCACAAAGTAACCATTGCCGATGAACCTCGGGCACATAATGTAATTATAATTTCCCTCAGGTGGAACTTTTCATTTATTCTTATCAACCAGGTTAAACACAACCTGGCTTCGAGAGGCAGTTTTTAAAAAAGTGCATTCAAGCTGCATTTCCTTTACCCTGGCAACAAGCTGAATTAGTGCTCAAATTCCAGAGCAAAAACACTTCTGATCTATCGGAGGATTTTCATCCAAAATTATATTTCTGCAATTTGAAAATAAAACCACCTTTTCGATCCACAGGATAAATATCAATACGCTGCAAACCTCTCCAGAGGGGCTGGTTTAGCACGCTGGGCTAAATTGCTGGCTTTTAAAGCAGACTAAGGCAGGCCAGCAGCACGGTTCAATTCCCGTACCAGCCTCCCCAAACAGGTGCCGGAATGTGGCGACTAGGGGCTTTCCACAGTAACTTCATTGAAGCCTACTTGTGACAATAAGCAATTTTCATTTCATTTCATTCTGGGATACTTGGGCAAGTCACTTCTGGATTTTGGATCATAGAAAGATGTTAGAATTCCAACTCACAAGCACGTGAACCAGAAAACACCTCAGATATAAATATTTTCCTGAAGCATAAAACAGTGATAAAATATCAGAAAGCAGTAATAAAAATTGTTTTGCTTCTTCAAATACTGTGTATTCCATGTTCTGCTCCCAAAGTGCTGTATTAAAAGGATGCTGTGAGTTGCTAGGGTTTGCTCAAAAAAACTTTCAGACAACTTCTCGTGTTTCTGAACAATACATTTCCACATTGGATGGGGTACAGTTTATAAACAATATTGGGTCTTAAAAAAAGATTTCAGTGCACACTTCAGTTGATGTGCTGACACTGTCCATTGAACCTTGTAGCCAATTCCAAAATTTGACTTGAATGACTAAATTGCTCTGACATTCTCTGAAAGTCTTCTTTTTGTGAAAACTTATTTTTCCAAACCTTTGTTTACAAGAATGTGAACTGCATCATATATTCTGTGCGTGAGTGTGATAAAATCGCTGCAAAATGGTTTGTTTAATGATTATCCTGAATACAATAGCCCTTTAATAATTGCAGTGGCAGTTTCCCATTTGCTGAGGATTTTTTTTAAAATTCTATTCTCAAAGTATAGGGCCTCAATGCTAGGAACTGGAATACTTTCCCAATCTTGGCTGTGTGCTGTCAGCAACAAGCATTCCCAAGTTGGCTAAAGGAGGACAGCTGTAACGCTCCTTTCTGGATCAATAATAGGCCTTAACCCTCGTAATTGAGATTGCCAATTTGTGCTAAATTGTAAGTCATTTTATACAGTAGGCCTCCACTCATTGGTAATTGGATTAAAATGATTAATTTGGAATAGGAGACAGTCAGCCAAGAGGAAACCTTTTGGCTTTGATTCCAGACATGAAAAGGTGACATACGAAATGTATGCTATCCAAGATGCATTGTTTTGGGATTCACAAGGGTATTTACCCAGAAAATGACAGGGATATAACATAAGAAAAACTTTTCAAGCACAGAAATTAGGTAAACAAAGAAGAAGAATCTCAGATTCCTTGAATGTATAGGGGCTGGTTTAGCTCACTGAGCTAAATCGCTGGCTTTTAAAGCAGACTAAGCAGGTCAGCAGCATGGTTCGATTCCCGTACCAGCCTCCCCGGACAGGCGCCGGAATGTGGCGACTAGAGGCTTTTCACAGTAACTTCATTGAAGCCTGCTCGTGACAATAAGCGATTTTCATTTCATATTTTTTAATTCTCAGGTTTCCGTGAGGAAACATGGACAATATTCAATTTTCTAAGTTTTCATTTGAATGAACACTGGCTGCCAATCTTACAACAGTCTGATAAAAGCACACCGTTTGTGGCTCTCACTCGCTCCGGGTGGCCTTTGCCACATCTCACACTTCCCGCAAAAACAGATATGAAGCCTTACCTTCATCCTTTCAATTCCAGCATACCTGAAGAGCAAGATTCATTAATTTACTGGGAAGCTTTGTTTGGGTTGTGGTGAAAAAAAAAATGTCAAGGAGAAAGTGGCCTTTCCTCTCTGCTACACACAAAAGCAATCTCATTATTTTTAGTGATTTGTATTGCGGCTGCCTTTGCTTTCCCCTTTATAGTTCTGGCAAAAGCCATTTCTGTTACCATCTTGCTTCAAACAAAGATCATAAACAGGAAAGGGCAAAATGTTGCCACAAGAAAGGACAGTTTATTTTCTGCTGCAGTAACTGCTCATTCACTTTAAAGGCAAGCAAGCGCATTAGGGGAGGCTGCAATTAGCCACAGTGCACAGTCGCAGAGTGAATGACTGATGCAAGTGTCTCGAATGCGTGTGACTTGTACGAGATAAGGACTCATGGATGCTGGGTAGAAAGCAGCTCACCCAGTCCATCAACTGTGAATGGCTTGCTGTATCTGATGAAAAGTGTAAGATTAATCTTTATAAACGGCCGTAATTGCAAAGTGCCTGGGATGGAGCCAAGTCATTGCAAATGAAAATTAAATTACTGAGACAGGCAACATGTACTCCCAAGTGCTGCAAACAGCCTTAGCTCAGTGCAACAGTTTTACCTATCAGGGTACTTACTGTTTACTCACTTGTGTAAAGAAATTGGTAATACAAAGGAGCTTCGCCCAGACTGAAGAGGTTTAAGGACACTTGGGAACCAGCCTAATGACTTTTGATATAGAAAAATGAATTCTACAATAGGATTAGCAAAGAGCAGGAGTATATTCAGCATCGCCACTTGCAAACGCATTTATACAATTTTCTCATGATAACATCTAATAGTGTGTGCTGCTACTAACTTATTCTAACGCATGTATACATAGAACCCCTACAGTTCAGAAGGAGACCATTCAGCCCATTGAGACTACACCGACCCTCTGAAATAGCACTCCACCCAAGTTCACTTGCCCGCTCTATCCCTATTACCACATCCCTGGGCACTAAGGGGCAATTTAGCATGGCCAAACCACCTAACCTGCACATCTTTGGACTGGGGAGGAAACTGGAGCACCCGGAGGAAACTCACACAGACACGGGGAGAAAGTGCAAACTCCACACAGTCACCCAAGGCCGGGATCGAATCCGCGTCTCTGGCGCTGTGAGGCAGCAGTGCTAACCACTGTGCCACCGTGCTGCCCCACCTCTGAATTTATACCTCTGAAACTTACAAACTGCAGCAAAGCGGCCAACAATAACCCTATATTGAACAAGCTAAGCTTTCTAATGCTGACTGTTTTCAAATTTGTGTTTCTTGGGATAAAATTTAAAATAGTAAAATAAAGAAAATTAAGTGCTGTAAATTTCCAGCTCAGTACTTCAATATAACTCAAGCGTGAAGGGATGTGATTGGAATGCCCTTTACTCTCTTTGATGTGGTTGATGTTTGTAAACAATGCGGTTTCAGAACTTAGACTTACTCATTCACTATAAAGATGAATGAAGCAAGGCTCACAGCTGTTTTGTGGAAGCTGTCAATCAACAACCACTACCATAAATGAATGAATGGCTTGCAGCTAATGAATCGATGGGTTTAAACACAGATCACAGCAATTCCCTTGCGAGGAATGGACATGTAGTGATTCCAGGTAAGTGTTACAACTATAATTTTTTTCATTGCCCCTGTCTGGAATGCTGTCTAGCTTCCAGACAAGGATCTCTATTCAGAGGGATCTGTGGGTGGGGTCTTTCTAGTTAAGGGGTCCCTGTGAGGAGCGGTCTCCCTATTTAGGGGGTCCCTGTGGGGGTGTCCCTTTAGTTAGCGATTCTATATAGGGTCTTACTATTTAGGGGGTCCCAAGTTAGGGGGTTCCTTTAGTTAGGGGGTCCCCCTAATTAGTGGTCTCTTGGGGGGGGCTCCATCTAGTTAGGGGGTTTCTAGGAATCTCTGGGGTGGGAGGGTATGGTAGTGGAGGGATAGATAGGGTGTGAATTGTGGGGGGCGGGGGCTCAGAAGGACTTATGGGCACCTCCCTTAAGGAGTTACCCCCTTGGCCCACCACAAGATCCACCACATCAGGTTTATGTTTGGTGATACCTGTTGTAATCCGCACCCACATGATTCCTGGCCCAGGGGACTGGGCCCACTAAGTGGATGCAATTGGGTCATAATGACCCATTTGCATTTGTTTAAATTCTCCAGCTGGTGAACTGCGTGAACCCGTTCCTGCTGCCTGCAAGGGGGAGGGGGGCGTGAAGCATCACAATTGGATCTGCGCCCGGCGCCAATCCCTGAGTTTTCCCAGATGCCCAATTCTCCGCCGCATCAGGGACCCCAAAATCTCTGACGGAGAATACAGCTCAATGACTATGACTCTATTAAAAATGGTATGAGAAAACGCATGGTAGCACAATGGTTAGTACTGTTGCTTAACAGCGCCAGGGTCCCAGGTTCAATTCCCGGCTTGGGCCACTTTCTGTGCGGAGTCTGCACGTTCTCCCTGTGCGTGCATGGGTTTCCTCCGGGTGCTCCGGTTTCCTCACACAAATCCTGAAAGATGTGCTGTTAGGTAATTTGGAAATTCTGAATTTCCAACAGGTGCCAGAATGTAGCGACTAGGGGCTTTTCACAGTAACTTCATAAAATGAAAAATGAAATGAAAATCGCTTATTGTCACAAGTAGGCTTCAAATAAAGTTACTGTGAAAAGCCCGTGTCGCCACATTCCGGCGCCTGTTCGGGGAGGCTGGTACGGGAATTGAGCCATGCTGCTCGCCTGCCTCGGTCTGCTTTCAAAGCCAGCGATTTAGCCCTGTGCTAAACCAGCCCCTATTGCAGTGTTAATGTAAGCCTACTTGTGACAATAAAGATTATTATTATAATTACTGCCAAATAATCCCTCTGGCACTGTAAATTTAATTTTATAAGTTTGGGGTCTCATTCCTTTGGACTTTAATTCTTGGTGGAGGTTTTAAAAATCAACATTGCTTGAAGAAAGTGTCACTTTTCTGTTTGTCAGTTCCATCTTTCTTTCCCTCCAACCCTGTCTGTACATTATTTGACAATGAATTGAACATTCTGAGCCCAAAATAGCTCTGTGAGGGTGATAATCCTGGTTCTTTTGCTGTCAGTCTGGTCTCAATAAAATTTGAGACGGATTTGCAGGTATCAATTATTGTTTATTTTAACCAGCTAGCTGGGTGACTCACTCTATTGGGAGAGCAGGACACAACCATGTCTCCTGGATCTTCAACAGTGAGTGGACAAAAGGACAAAACATTTCTGTACAGATACATTCAAGTTGCATCAAATTTCACATACATACGACCAAATAAGGCAACAGTAATGAATGCAAAAGTCTCATAGGCTATCCCTATACACTTCTTGACCTGGCCATATATCCTGATTGGCTCGTTTCACATTCCTCAGCCCTGGGCTCACTTCACATTCTTCAGCCCTTGGGGGGCCCCTTTCACTCAGCATTCTCATCCTAGAAATTACCCATCACCCCCATCCAAGCCATGCTTTGCACAGTTCCTTTGTTCCGGCTCCTATACCCGGGTATCCTCTACATTATCCTAACTAATTATCCCATTTTGTATCACATTCGTTTGATCAATTCCTCAAGGGTTCTTCAAACGAAGCATCACACTGTTGCACAAGCCACCCTTTAAAAGCCCATAAGATATATGTGATCAGCTGGAAGTGGAAGGAACAGCAAGCGCTCTGCAATTGATTACAATACCCAGGCCATAATGTAATACTAACAGAAGAGAAGAGCTCAGCAAAGTTAGAGGCGTGCTGCTTGGCTGAGTCTTGAGAACAAGAACATTCATCTGAGATCTCTTAAACCAGATATAGTATTGTTTAAAGAGGAACGTAGCTGAGGGGCAGCATTCGCCACATCATACTGGAATAAATTGTCTGCCAAGGACCAAAGTCTTGTTTTACTAATAGTTTCCATGGCTGTGCCTGCATGTCATGTTAATTTTAGAAACAAATCATTGGACAAAGATAATGGCTATAGAGCTCACTGCACAAAAATCCCCATTGAAGCAACAGCTAAATAAATGTGCCCTGGTCATAAAATAAGTAGAAAAATTAATTGCTTAAGTAAACAACATTTATAATGAGGGAAGCAAATGCAACTGAAAGCACTGGAAGAAACCTCTGAAATGTGTTTAATAACGCACGGTAGCACAGCACCAGGGTCCTAGGTTTGATTCCCGCTTGGGTCTCTGTCTGAGAGTCTGCACGTTCTCCCTGTGTCTGTATGGGTTTCCTCCAGATGCTCCAGTTTCCTCCCACAAGTCCCAAAAGACGTGCTGTTAGGTAATTTGGACATTCTGAATTCTCCCTCTGTGTACCCGAACAAGCGCCGGAATGTGGCGACTCGGGGCTTTTCACAGTAACTTCATATCAGTGTTAATGTAAGACTACTTGTGCCAATAAAGATTATTATTATTATTAGTGGGCCAGAGTGCATGTTCCTTGGTCAATAAATGTAAACAGAAATACTTAATTTGGTAACGTGTGGCTGTCATGTGGATCAAGTCAAAGACACATCTTCTGAAAAGGCCCATTTGAGAATGCCCTGGTTAGGAAACCTTCTGTGCTTACTTCTGCTTAATATCAATCCACAGTGTCCCTTCAAACAGAAATTCAATACGCAGTACGTTAATTGTTTCATTCAGTTGTGGCACAGTAATGAAGTTTATATTTTTCAAATGATAGTAAAATGTTGCAGATGTTAGAAATCTTAAATTAAAAAAGAAAACGCTGGAAAATCTCAGCAGGTCTGGCAGCATCTGTGGAAAGAGAAACAGAGTTAACATTCAGTCCAATGTGACATCTCTTCAGAATGATATTTTTCAAGTGTTATCTGAACAAACAAAAATATGTAATTTTCATAAGAATTACATGAAAGGAAAGACAGTAAAAGCCTCAGACACGGGGCAGGATTCTCCATTCCCCAGCACAAAGATCGGGAATCCAGCCCCATGCCAGACCAAAAACAGGATCAGTCGCCGGGCAGCAGACCCCGTTCCCAGACTCCAGTCCTGCCCCGTCGGCCAGAGCGGGCTTCCCGCCCCATGCCAGTGGGAAGATGTAAACAGCTCACATGCATTCATTTGAATGTGTTAAATGAGCTGGAAGCCTGAATCCCCATCCGCTCACCTGTCAATGCTCCCCCCCCCCCCCCCCCCGCACGCGGTGGACCGGGAGCTCGACCGGGAGGGCTTTGGTGCGGTATTGACAACCGTTGTCCTGGCCTGCTGGACCTCGGGGGGGTCAAGGAAATTAGCCCATTACTTATGTGCATCTTGACTGCTGCCAGGCTGTAGAGGGAGGGGCCCCCTATGTGTCAAGGGGGTTAGGTGGACTTGGGCCATGGGTAGGGCGTGACTCCAGCAGCTTCCAGCAGGATGGGGGTCCCGTGTCTGGACTGCCCCTTCCAGTCCTGCATTGCACCATTGGTAATTCCGGGGGTGGGGAGGGGTTGGAGTGCTCCCCTTGTCAAAAGGTGGGGTTCAACATTTGCATTGTGGAGGGAGGGGGAGGGGCTGGGATTGGGGGTGCCCATTCAAAATGGCGGCTCGAGTAAGTGCAGGGAAACCGGTGTATTCATCGCCATATATGATTTTGTACAGTAAAGGTTTGAAAATACCACCTCGGTGACACGCCTCGTGCGTTGGCACGAAAATGTTCTGATTCTCTGCTGGCTGGGGCACTTAGTCTCTGAAACAGAGAGTACCACCCACAATTAATGCCAATTTCCTACCATTAGATTGGACCCCAAACTGGCTGCACATGCCAAAACTAGGGCAGGGCTTTACCTCTAGAGACACAGGATGGAGGTAGCCACCTTTCCACCTGGACGGAGACAGCTGCTGGACCTAATTTTAACATGGGTACCCTGCCCTCCCCCTTCAAATTGCCTTGAGACCAGCTTGCCCTAAAGGATTGTGGGCAAGCTCTTAAAGCTGAAGGGCCAATTAGAGGCCTTCCAGCTTGAAGGAGCAGCAGGCAGCAATACAGGTGAAGTACAGGAAATGTACCTTCACCCACACTGGGCTAAATCGCTGGCTTTTAAAGCAGACCAAGGCAGGCCAGCAGCACGGTTCCATTCCCGTACCAGCCCTCATTGAAGCCTACTTGTGACATTAAGCGATTTTCATTTCATTTCATTTCAATTAAAAAATGGATCCGGGACTTCCGGTGGCAGCTATGGAGTAAGCGGTTACACATTTGGTGGCTCCCGCTCAAGGCGGATTTTTTTCTGACTGTTCCCCACCCGAAGGGCAAAGTGGTTGAGCGAAAGGGGTGCAGGAGTGTCTGAGGAAGGTGTTACTCCTCTGGTGTGGCTGGTGGATGGATCCACAGACTAGGAGTGAGGCAAGAAGTAAAGAGCTGCCTGTACAGGAAAGGCTTTGCGGTGCACACAGGGTAAGGTGGCGGAGGGCAAGGGAGCTGCCCTGCCGGGCAGTGGTCAACGGAACAGCTAATAGAGTTCCTTAATGGAAAGTTCTGCCAGCCGAGGAAAGAGGCCCAAGAAGCCAAGATGGTGGAACCGGTTAAGTCCGGGATCAAGAATGTGGAGCAGAGGCTGGAGTCCCTGGGCTGGCCGATCCAGAAAGTGGAGGAGGCAGAGGGGGAGTACGAGCAGCTGCTGGTCTCTTTGATGATTGAGGTGGAGGTGTTGCGGGAGACCCAAAAGAGGCTGAATGCGAAGGTGGAGGATCTGGAGAATCGTTCCAGAAGACAAAATTTGAGGATCATGGGGATGCCCAAAGGCATCAAAGGTACGGAGGCTGGCGTCTACGTGGCCAAGATGCTGGAGAAGCCGTGGGGGAGGGAGCCTTTCACCGGCCCCTGAAGGGTGACCGAGCGCACAGAGTGCTGAGGAGGGCGCCAGCGGGTGAGCCGCCGAGGGCAATGGTGGTCCGGCTGCATCGCTTTCCTGACAAGGAAATGATTCTCCGATGGGCAAGGCAGGCCAGGAATTGTACCTGGAAAGGGAATCAGGACCTGGGAGCAGAACTGGTGAAGTGGGGGGCCGGTTTCAACTGGGTAAAGTTTGCCCTCTTTAAAAGGGGGTGAGGTTCAGAGTATTGTCTGCTGCCCGCCTGTGGGTGACTTTCTAGAAGCAAGAGTACTATTTCATCACGCCTGAATAGGTGATGGTGTTTGAGGGACGATGGACTGGGAGGAGAATGAGGACATTGAATTTTTGAGGAGTTTGTGTGTTTTTTTTACAAGTTTGTGATGCAAAGTTAACGGAGGGCAGCTTTCTTATTGGGAAATATAGGGGGCGAGTGCACCTTTTGTTACTCTTTAGGGGACTTTGGTTGGGGGGAGAGGAGTTGGGAGTAGTAGGGAGAGGTGGAGGCCTAGGGCAGGGGCCATCATGCTAGTTGGGCGGGCTAGTTAACGGGAGTGAAGGGTGGGGGGCGTTGTCTGGAGGTATGGTGGATGGGGTTGGTGTTTTGTTCGAGAGTGGGGGCGGTAGAGTTTTTGACAAGGGTGTGGTTGATGTGACGTATTTGGAAAGGGATCAATGGCGGTGGACATCCGAGGGTGGGCCTGGAGGGTTGCGTGACTCGGGCCGGGAGCTGACCCAAAAAGCGATATCGCTGATCGGCAGGGGAGGGGAGCCCCCCGACCAGTCTGGTCACGTGGAACGTGAGGGGGCTGAATGGGGTCAAATGGTTATGTGTGTTTGTTCACCTGAGTCTGAAGGCAATCGTTACCTATTTGCAGGAGAAGCACTTGAAGATACGGGACAAGATTGAGGAAAGGGTTGGGCAGGTGTTGCACTCGGGACCGGAAATGAAGACGAGGGGGGTGGTGTTCGAGGTGGGGAAGATTGCGATTGATTCGGGGAACATTGTATGGAGGGGGGTACATGATTGTTAGTGGAAAGCTGGAGGGATTTTGGTGGTTTTGGTCAACATTTATGCCCAATTTAGGATGATGTAGATATTGTGAGGCAGTGTTCGGGAAGATTCCTGACTTGAATTCGCACCGATTGATTATTGGGGGGGGCAGTTTAATATGGTTATAGAACCAAGCTTCGGCTGTTCAGCAAAGGTGTCGGCAGTGGCGAAGGAGCGGAAGGGGTATATGGAGCACATGGCGGGGGTGGAGGGACACCCCTGGATGTTTGGGAGGCTGAGGGCGAAGGAATTCTCATACTTCTCCCATCTGCACCGGGTGTATTCCATGATTGATTTCTTCATGTCAGACAAGGCGTTGCTGGCGGGGGTGGTCGACTTGGAGTATTCGGTGATTGTGGTGTCTGAACATGCACCGCACTTGGTGCATTTGCACGTGGCCCACGAAGGGGCAGGGGGGCAGCTCCCACAGTGGAGACTGAATGTGGGGTTGATGGTGGATGAAGTGGTGTGCAAGTGGGTGAGGGCTGCCATTCAGGGTGTATGTGGAGCTAAGCGGCACGGAGGATGTCATGGCTGCCATGCCGTGGGTGGCACGACAGCATAGTGGTTAGCACAGTTGCTTCACAGCTGCAGGGTGCTAAGTTCAATTCCCGCTTGTGTCACTGTTTGTACGGAGTCTGCACGTTCTCCCCGTGTCTATGTGGGTTTCCTCCGGGTGCTCCAATTTCCTTCCACAGTCCAAAGATGTGCAGGTTAGGTGGATTGGTCATGCTAAATTTCCCTTTGTCATGTGAGAGTACCTTCAAGGAATGGGTGTTTTTATAGAATAACTCTCGTGGGTGTACCTTTAAGAAATGGGTGTTTATTACTGCAGTAATGTCAGAGAGTGGGTGGAGCTGGGCTGTCTGTCAGCTTTTTACTTTTGCTTTAGGTTGTTTTGCTGCAGAGTGGTTTTGGTTTCATTTTAGTTTTGGAGAAGTTGCGATTACAGCAGGATGTGTGTGAATCTGCAAGCTTATGAGAGTCCATTTGCTGATTTCAGTGTGGTAACTGTTCTCAGTGGTGAAGTTAAACCTGATGGCTTTCTATTAAAATGTGTTTCTTTTGTCTTCTGGATGGTGTTTGGGAAGTTATTAAGGATTACTTAGTGTTGTATTCTTTGGGGGTTGTATTGGAGTTAATGGTTGCTAAGATGTTCACTGTATGCTTTAAAAAAGTTAACTTGAGTTCATAGAATAAACATTGTTTTGCTTTAAAAAATACTTTTCCATTTCTGCTGTACCACTCCTGTAGAGTGGGCCGTGTGCTCCCCATACCACAATCTATTAAAAATTGTGGGTCAGGTGAACTCCATGATACACTTTGGGGTTCTCTAAACCCTCGTTCATAGTGTCCAAAACAAAGTTAGGTGGGGTTTCTGGGTTACAGGAATAGGGTGGAGGTGTGGGCTTGGATAGAGTGCTCTTTCTAAGGGCCAGTGCAGACTCAATGGGCCAAAAGGCCTCCTTCTGCACTGTAAATTCTATGATTCTCTGATGCTCTGGGGAGAGTTTATCTCAATTCGAGTGCGTAGGGAGAAAACCGAGCAGGCAGAGATGGCAAGGACGAGAGGCAGCTCTGTTGCTTTTTGCCTTAGCAATACAGCCACTGGCAGTAGCGCTTAGGGTGTTGAGGGACTGGATTGGGTGGGGGGGGCGTCGAACACAGAGGCTCATTATGTGCGGAAGACCTGTTGCTATGAAAACGTGCAGACTCCGCACAATAACCCAGCTGGGAATCGATCCTGGGACCCTGCTGATGTGAAGCAACAGTGATAACCACTGTGCTACCATGCCACCCATATGCACTGATCTCTGAGTTTGTGTGGGTGGAGAAGGCCCCATGGTTAGGGGCGGTTTTTTTGAGTAGTGGTTGGGGGGGGGGGGGGGGTGCTGGCACTGCTGAACAATATGAACGGTGTGGCGAATATTGCTATGGTTAGGAAATGGATTGTGGGGGAGGGATCGGATGGAGGCGGTATCATGTAGGGGAATGAGTTTGAGGGCTTTTTTATCAGCGCCTCTGCCGTTCTCGCCGGCCAGGTGCTCCGTGAACCCAGTGGTGATGTCGGCTCTCAAGGCATAGGGGCAGTAGAGGCAGCAATTGGGGCTCGAGGGTGCCTCAGTGTGGGCACCGCCCTGTGATAACCATAGGTTTGCGCCGGGCCCGCAGGGGGTGGGTTCGATGCAAGGTTTCAGTGGTAGCATCAAGCAGGGATCGATAGGTTTGGCGATCTGTTCATAGGGCGCAAATTTGGAGGACCTGGAAGAAAAGTACGAGCTGCCCGGCAGGAACAGTTTTAGGATCCTGCAGGACCGGGATTTTGTTACGATATGTGTCCTGTACTTTCCTGGGCTGCCACTCCTGGGGTTGCAAGACCAGGGGCTTTTGAGAGTCAAGATAGGGAAGAAGGTGTCGGAGGTCTACAAGGAGTTGATGGATTGGGAGGGGGCCCTGGTGGTGGGATATAAAATCCAAGTGGGAGGAGGAGCTGAGAAGGCAAATGGGGGCCAAGACGTAGGCAGAGGCCCTGTGGAGGGCAAATGCGTCCTCATCGTGTGCGAGGCTAAGCGTCATTCAGATTAAGGTAATACATAAGGGCATATAATGGTAGCAAGGATGAGTGGGCAGTGTGGGGGAGGCCTGTGAATCACATCCACATGTTCTGGGCGTGACTGAGGCTGAAGGGGATCTGGCAGGGGTTGGCAGATGGAATGTCCGAGGTACTGGGGGTAGAGGTGGCCCTGAGTCTAGAGGTGGCAATATTTGGTGTATGGAAGATCCGGAGTCCGGGGAGGGGGTGAGAGCAGCCCTGATAATCTGGAGAAGGATGTTGCTCAGGTGGAGACTCGGATCCGCTGAAAGCGGGAATGTGTGTTAGCGACGTGGTGGAATTCCCAAGGCTGGAGAAGGTCAAATCCATCTTGAAGGGGTTGGTGGATGGGTTCTCTTGGAGGTGGAAGCCATTTATTGATTTAAGGATGTTTGAGGGATCAGCAGGGGGGGTGGGGAATGGGGGTTTAAAATGGAGAAGGCGGGATGGGAGAAGTGGGTGTTATTAGGGGAGCAGGGTGTGAGGAAGTAGGTGTTGGTTGTTTATAACGTCTGGTTGCTCTTCTGCTTTTGTTTGTTTACATGAAAATACCTTGAATAAAATATTTAAAAAAAAGGATCCTGCAGCCAGGCCAGCATCGGGGACAGGATGGGGAGATCCCTCCACAGGGATGGCCTGTCACTGATCCTGGTGGAAGAAAACGCTTAGACCGCGCTCTTTGCCTTGCTATTGGAATGCAGCCTCCAGCTACCGAAACTGGTCCCCGCCGGCTGTGGGGATCTAGAGGCTGATTGGAAAATTATCAGTCTTCTTTGATTGGCCTCACTGGGCTCTTAACATGGCATGTCAGTTACCTGTAGCATGTGAACGGCAAGCCCTGCTGGCCACCCCATATTGCCGGTGCCAAATTGGGAAGAGGCGGTATGGATCTGGGGTAGAGGCAAACCGGCGAGGAGTATTTTAGCTCCTCCCATCTTTGTTCCTAGCCTCAGCAGTGGTCCCAACACACTAAAATAGTATAATTGGTCCCAATTTATTTTCCATTGCACAATGCTACCAAAGGGTCATCCAGGCTCGAATCATTAGCTCCCTTCTCTCACCACAGATGCTGCTATACCAGCTGTGATTGTCCAGTATTTTCTGCTTTGTTTCAGATTCCAGCACCCGCAGTAATTTGCTTTTATCTCTCCAACCTTCCCCCAGTCACCTCAGACTTGATCCCATCTAGAAGACAAACCTTCTTCATTCCCACTGCTAGCCATCTACCTTCCCTCCTTGGTTCCCTCAGTAACGAAGGTGGAAGTGCCATCAGTCATCACATTCTCCTCCACAAAAGCCTATCCTAGATCCTTATTGTAAAATATTGTTATAATTCCAATTTCTTTTTCCTCAACCAAGTTTTTAAAACATGTAGTCGCCTCTTGAGCAAACACTAACTGCAATGCATTATCCCTCTTAACTTTCTGCATTCTTTTCTCAGAGTTGATCACAATGTGGAGATCTGGACTGGGGGGGGGGGGGGGGGGCACAGTAAGAAGTGGAGGCAGGTCACAAACACAGCAATATATAGGCAGAGACACAATTGCAAGATAACTAGAATCGTTGGTGGGAATTTGAATCTTTCCAGGTAAACAAGTCTTTACAGATACAAATAGTGCGAGTGGAATGAAGGATAATCACAGGTAATCCACTTCACCTGATGAAGGAGCAGCGCTCTGAAAGCTTGTGATTTCAAATAGACCTGTTGGACTTTAACCGGTGTTGTGAGACTTCTCACCATAGCTGATCACACCAGAGCTGTTCACAACAGACTGCTTAGTTCCATTCTTATTGTCTCATTATAGCTAGCACACCATGAATGACTTCACTTCCCACACCTGTACTTTTGCCCTAGCCTATACAGAGACCCTTGGCAGACAGCTTCCACTTACATGCTGATAACATTCACTTTTACCTGTTCAGTATTTACATTGACCCTTTTGCCACTTCTGTGCTGAAAGACCGTTTATCATCTAGTCTTGAATGAACCATAATTCCCTTCGAATAAAAGCAAAGCCATCAGGGCCTCACCACTGATGATGTCCCACCATCTCCCTTCCCCTTTTATCCACCCACACTCCCTCACTCATAGAATAGGGCTGAATCAGACGGTTTTAAACATTGTCATCCTATTTAACTTGGAAATGAACCTCGGAGCCCATATTCATTGACGACAGCTGTCTACTTTCACTTCTATATTATTTGGTTTCACCCATACCATAGACCCTCTGCTCCTGAAACCCTTCACTTATTCCTTTATGATCTTCAGTTTCAACTATTCGAATGCTTGCCAGAAAAGGCGCACATCCTGCAGGGTTTTCTAAATTTCATATTGTTGTTGAAAACTCACCGCTATTCTTAGAAGTCCCCCTATACCAAAAAGGGCCGACATTCTAAATGGTGAACAGGGATTCTCACTTCCTGACTCTTATGCAGGCTTCGGTAGGTGCTATTCAGGTCAAACTATTAAGTTATCCCCCGGTAAAACCCAGAAGATTTCATCAACTTACCACTTAGTAGTATCGATCCTGGTCCCGCATTGCTAAGTAAGTAGATTTTGGAATAACCACTGTTTCAGGTTAAAACTTTTAAGTTATTTTATTATATTTTGTTTCTTTTAAAAGATGCAATCACTGTCTTTACAGAAAAGTAAAAAGATTTTGCTTCTGGATTCTTCTGGTTGGTTGAAGGGACCTTCAGGCCCATCTTGACAATCAATTTTCTTTAAAGTCTGGTCTCCTTTAGATGTATTCGCTGATTAGCTCGGTTGCTATGTCTTATCGATCCCATGTACCGAGCTGTGAGAGCTGGTTCTGCTGGGTCGTCTCTGGGCTGATTCCTGAGCCGACTCTGCCTCCTCTTTAAATTCTGGTCTTCATTAGATGTATTAGCTGTTTTAGCTCTGTCCCTTTCCCATGACCGAGCTGATTGTAGGCTGACTCTGATACCTTCTCTCTTCCCCTTTCTCAGGGTTTATATATTTTTCTAAGTTATTAAGTTTTTATGACTTTATTGTAAAGTAACTTTTATTTCACTTGGATTATAAGAGGTACCTTTAATCTAAATTTTTCTAACACGACTAAGTATTCATTTTGACATGACCTCAGCTCATAGATCTCTGATTACATTGTTTCCTTTGTGATGTTCAAAATGCTTTGTGATATTCAAAAATGCTTTGGTTTCAATAGAGGTGTGAATTCTGGTTCCTATCATTTCTATAGTTTTATTTTTCAATTGTGTCCCCAGCTCATAATTTTGACTTTAAATTATGTTTCTTGTAGACTTTTAATTTACCTGATGTCAGCAGAGCTTCACATCTATATATTTGCCCCCCTAGTCATTCTTTTCTATCTGCTGATTTTACTTCAATGAAGGTGTGAATCATTGCTTTCAGCATAATGCTAAAAATCCACTTGGTTATAACTTGAAAGGTTTACATTTATCACCTAACTCAACTGAAACCCTCATCTATGCTTTTCCAGATGCTTACTAAGATGGTTAATTTCAATGAAGGTGTGAGCCATTGCTTTTAGCTTCATACAAAAATCCTGTTTGTTTGCTAAGCCTGTTTGGGAGAAGGAATCTGCATTTTATAATGCTGCTCTTTGCAGCTGTTGTTAACCCTTCGTGGGATCTTTCCCTGTATCCTCTCATGTTTCTCTCAGACCAGATATTGCCAGACTTCTACGTTTCAAATGACACATCTTTCCATATTTTCAATTACAATATCCTATTCTGCACCAAGTCACGTATACTGGCTCTTGATACTGCCTAATGCTTTGAGTTTAGAAATTACTCCCGTCACCCATGTAATCTCCTTCTCTGCTACAACCGACCCCGACTCCAAGCTCCTTTTATGCATCTCCCGGATCCTCTCCTCAGCTCATCACTGTAGGGCACACCTTCATCTGACTCTGCTCTAGGATTTCCTCCTGAAACCTCTATGACCTGCCTCTATTTCTTTAAGACCCACCTTGTAACCGAGCTCTTTGGTCAAAGTTTGGACACCCATTCTAACATTTCCTCTTTGTCTCAGGTCTGTGTTTCCCCACATGTCACAGAAGCAACTTGGGCTGTTTTTCCACATTAAATATATTACTGCAAATTGCCATTGTTGTACGCAATTTGCCAGTTCGTTCAGAAAAAGCCACGTATCTTTCAACTTTTCAAATAACTTGTTCTTTGGAGATGCTGGCAATCTGATTCCAACAGATGAGGGACACGAGCCCAAATTTTGACTGGTCTTCTATATTCAAACCTAAATTATCACCACTAGTAAATACTACCATCTGGGTTAGCCATCCAAATAGCTATTTATTGAGCAACACAGTCTGTGGAACATCTAACTTAAAATGTTCAATTACATTTTAGGTTGGTTTATAAGAAAGCAAACCTCAATTCCTACAGTTTTTCCCCATTTATTCCGAAACGTCCAGTAAATATGCCATCCCACATATAACAGATGATCAGATTTGACAGTATCCAAAAATCTGCAACAGAAATTCATTCCAAATATGATTGGCATAAAAAAAAACTACCCTCACAGAAAACAATCAATGCAAGGTTGGCAACATGTTTTTATCCATTTCTGAAACATCAAAAGCGGCAGCATTTAAAACAAATTACATTTATTTGGTATTATACAACAGTGCGTTCAATTTGTGAAATGCTCAGCTCCCAATGACATGCATCCTTTCATTTTTGTGGTTCTAATTTCCATATTAACAATGTTAAGAAAGAATAAAAATAGGCCAGGTGTGCTCAATTACTTTCGTCAGTAAGAGACAATTGTCGAGAATTCAAATTAGTCATAACAGCAGCAGTTAGTTGGTAGCCTGGCCACATTCTGCAAATCTATTATACATGCATTTGGCAAGTTATGACCAGCTATCATTTATTGTACAGCTTTCAATTTTTGTAACATGTAATAGAGTTATCCATTTATTCATCAGTCAACTGGTTATTGGAGAGATGCATTCCCTCAGTCTTTTAGCTGCAAACATGATTTACAGAATTGCCAAAGTTGCAATTATATTTTTGGTTGTTTTACAGATGAGCTTAAAACAGGCATCATTGCCATTTACATTTATAAAGATAAAATTCATAAACGACAGCACTTTGTTAATACTGAGCTAACGTAAGTGACACATTAAAAAGATTACCCAGTACATTAAAATACTCTTAATATTCATTTATGCTAAAAATCACTGTTGGCCCAATGAATTTTGAAACAAACAAGATCTTTTAATTGATACAAGAACTTTATGCGACATCAGAATGTCACATTTCTTTCAGTGGCAATGAAAAGTTGAAGTAGAACTAAAAGAAATCTGGTCTCACCAAAATAAAAGCTATACTTGAACAGTCTGTATTACCAGTCAGTAAACTCATATCATTTGTAGTGTCCCATATGTTGCAATGTAACAGTCATTCAGGTAAAACACCTCTTAGCCTAAAGTTTCAGTCCGCAGGTGGTGAGCCCAGGGATACTACTCAGCCAATCCATTACATTTTGGAAGAAAGGATTTTCCCAATTGCATATTTCACAAACAATGGCTCCCATTTTTATTTCCTTGTCCGACTGTGCTTCAGTTCTTCATTTTGCCTTCTTGCATTGATGGACAACATACCAGATTTGGTTTTGTGACGATCAAATGTCACAGATACCACAATAAAAATAATTAATGTCACACACTGAATGGCTGCTAGCAGGAAGAAATAGTAGTCCATATGACATTTGTTGATATTACCTGCAGGGGATGGGATGGGGGGTGGGGGGAGAAATCAGAAATAATTAACCTTTATAAAATTTTGACTAGATGCAAACTAAGAGGCAGTCACAATCAAACTGAACACAGGAAATTATCTTAATTTTAAAAAGCAACCACACTGAAAGAACACCAACTAGATTACTTTGATATTTTTATTCCGTAAACAGAATATTAAAACTGAAATTTGCAGTTTTTCGTGGCCTCAGAGTATGCCAAATCACCTTGTAGCTAATGAAGTACTTTTTATAGTCTGTTGACTGTTGAAGTGTACAACACGACATGACAGCCAATCTGCACACGGTAGTTTCCAATGACCCACAGTGTGATAATGATCAGATAATCAGTTGGTCAACTGTTTCATAATGCAAGCTGAACAATTTCACAAAGAAGGTGAATATTGAACTTAAATTTCTCTTGCACATTTAATTAATTGCATTGAAAATGGTGTTCCATCATCAATATTGTTGGGTAGTTAAAAGTGAAAAAAAAATAATGCTTTGTACTTCACACACGGGAATCTATTATTGTTTCCACTGTAGAATTCACACAAGAGGTCCTATTCATTGTTTAAGGTTAACAGCTCCTGAAATCACCCTGACATAACAGAGAAATATTTTAAGTATTTCAATGACTTCTTTAATCTTTCAAAAATATGGATTCCGGTTGTAAAAATCATCCAGAAAATGTTTAACAAAAGTGTGAATTCAACTTGGTATCATCAATAGCAGTTTGAAATTATTTCTCCCCCTTTCAGCTTTTTCGATTTTCTGGTCCTATCTCCTATCATTTCTTCCTCGAGCAGAAATACAGATGTCTTGCTCCTAGCTAGGTGTATTTTGCTCATGAGCAGCTGCTGGTGGATGTAGAAATGTTTGTTCAGTGATTTGTCCAAGAAAAATTTTCACTTTTCATTGCAACATCTATGAATTGAAATTCCCCAGTGGTTAGTGTTTTTATTCATAGAATTACTACAGTACAGAAGATGGCCATTCAGCCCACCAAGTCTGCAGTGGCCCTCTGAAAGACCACTGCACCCAGGTCCAATCACCCGCTCACCCTGCCCTAAGCCCATAATCGAACCCGCACACCTCTGGACACTACGGGTTCTGGTTTAGCTCACTCGGCTAAATCACTGGCTTTTAAAGCAGACCAAGCAGGCCAGCAGCACGGTTCGATTCCCGTACCAGCCTCCCCGGACAGGCGGCGGAATGTGGTGACTAGGGGCTTTTCACAGTAACTTCATTGAAGCCTACTCGTGACAATAAGCGGTTTTCATTTCATTTCATTTCACTAAGGGACAATTCAGCATGGCCAATCCACCTAACCTGCACATCTCTGGGCTGTGGGGGGAAACCGGAGGAAATTGTGATTGCAAATGCATTTGTAGCAAATTATAGCATTCACGGTTGAACCAAATCCATTAGAGAGACAGAGATTCAAAATAAATAAATATTTGCATTAATATAGCATTATTCATAATATTAAAAACTTGGGAAACGAGATTCAGCCGCACTGTAACAAAGCTCATATTGTATAATGAGGACACATAATATGCAAAATATAGAACAGCAAGCTTTTAATGATTTATCAAGTGGAAAATGTGATCATTCAAATTTGGTACGACAAAGACACTAGAAAATGTTGCTTTATGCTAGTGGCTTTTCATCAATTTTTTAAAAATAAACATTTTATTGAGGTATATTTGGTATAGTAACAACAACAAAATAAACAATATACATGAAACCATAAACATAGTGCAAAAGCCATTTACCTCTCGTACAGGTCCCACCCTTATTGAACCCCCACTCCAATCTAAACTACTCCCCCCACCCCCGCCCCCGGTCTGCTGATGATTAATTTCCCGCAAAGAAGTCGACGAACATTTGCCACCTAATGGTGACCCTCTCAGGGCAAACTTGATTTTCTCCAAACAGGGAAAGCTAGCCATGTCCGATAGCCAGGTCTCCGACTTCGGGGGCTTTGAGTCTCTCCAAGCTAATAGTATCCGTCTCCAGGCTACCAGGGAAGCAAAGGCCAGAACATCTGCCTCCTTCTCCTCCTGGATTCCTGGGTCTTCTGACACCCCGAAAATCGCCACCTCTGGACTCAGCGCCACCCTTGTTTTTTAACACCGTGGACATGACGTCCGCAAACCCCTGCCAAAATCCCCTAAGTTTTGGACATGCCCAGAACATGTGGACATGGTTCGCCAGTCCTCCCGCACATTTTGCGCACCTGTCCTCCACCCCAAAGAATCTGCACATCCCACTGTCATGCGAGCCCGGGGAACAACCTTAAATTGTATCAGGCTGAGCCTGGCACATGTTGCAGATGTGTTGACTCTACTCAATGCGTCTGCCCACAGACCATCCTCTATCTCGCCTCCCAGCTTCTCCTCCCACTTGCGCTTCAGCTCCTCGATCTGCGTCTCCTCCGACCCCATAAGCTCCTTATAAATGTCCGAGACGCTCCCTTCTACCCACCCTCTGGAAACTATCATCCTTGAATCCCCCTTAGCGGTAGGAATGGGAAGGTTGACACCTGTTTACGAAGGAAGTCCCGCACCTGCAGATACCTGAATTTGTTTCCCTTGCCAACCCAAACTTTTCCTCCAATGCCCTCATACTCGGAAAGCTCCCCTCTATGAACATATTCCCCCATCCTCTCAATCCCCACTCTCCATCAAAACCAGAACACCCCCGTCCATACTCCCCGGGGCAAACTGGTGATTATCACAGATTGGGGCCCAGACCGATGCTCCCACATGCCACCTCCACTGGCCCCAAACTCTCAGGGCTACCACCACCACTGGACTGGTGGGGTACTGTGCCGGCGGGAACGGCAGAGGAGCAGTTACCAACGCCCCCAAACTGGTGCCCTTGCATGAAGCCGCCTCCATACGCACCCGTGCCGACCCCTCCCCCACCACCCACTTCCTGATCATGGCTATATTAGCTGCCCGTAATAGTTGCTAAAATTTGGCAGCGCCAGCCTGCCCTCTCCCCGACTCTGCTCAAGCATTACTTTCCTTACTCACGGGGTCTTGCCCGCCCAGACGAAGCCCGTGATCACTCTGTTGACTTGCTTAAAAAAGGACCACGGAATAAAGATGGGGAGACACTGAAATACAAATATGAATCTCGGGAGGACCGTCATCTTCACGTTAGCACCCTCCCAGCCAGAGACAACGGAAGCGTGTCCCATCTCCGAAAATCGTCCTTCATTTGGTTCACCAGCCGGGCCAGATTCAATTTATGCAGCCGGTCCCATTCCTGTGCCACTTGGATACCTAGGTACCTAAAGCCTCCCTTTACTAACCTAAACGGCAGCTCTCCCAGTCGCCTCTCTTGTCCCCTCGCCTGGACCACAAACATCTTACTCTTTCCCATATTAAGCTTATACCCCGAAAACCGGCCAAATACCCCGAGAATGCTCATGATTTCTTCCATCCCCTCTGTTGGGTCCGAAAAGTACAAAAGCAGGTCATCTGCATAGAGCGAAACCCTGTGCCGCCCCCCCCCACCCCACCTCCCGGACCAGTCCTCCCCAGCCCCTCGAGGCTCTCAGAGCGATTGCCAACGGCTCTATAGCCACCGCAAACAACAGTGGGGAGAGGGGGCATCCCTGTCTCATCCCCCGGTGCAGTCTAAAATAGTCTGATGTTCTCCTACTCGTCTGTACACTTGCCACCGGAGCCTGATACAGTAATCTGACCCAGTCAATAAAGCCCCGCCCAAATCCGAACCGTCCCAGTATCTCCCACAGATAATCCCATTCTACCTGATCAAAAGCCTTTTCTGCATCCATTGTGATCACTACCTCCACCTCCCCACCTTCCGGGGGCATCATGGTCACATTTAACAGCCTTCTTACATTGGCCATCAACTGCCTGCCCTGAACAAATCCCGTCTGGTCCTCCCTAATGACGTCCGGAACACAATCCTCAATCCTGGAGGACAAGATTTTGGCCAACAACTTGGCATCTCCATTCAACAGGGAGATGGGCCTATAGGACCCACACATCTCCGGGTTCTTGTCCCACTTAAGAATCAGCGAAATTGTTGCCTGTGACATCGTTGGGGGCAACACCCCTCTTTCCCTTGCCTCATTGAACATCCTCAACAACACCAGCCCCAATATCCCCGAGAACATTTAATAAAACTCCACTGGGTATCCGTCCGGACCGGGGGCCTTACCTGCCTGTATGGCCTTCAAGCCCTCCACTATTTCTTCCAGCCTGATTCGGGCCCCCAGCCCTTCTACCCGCTCCCAGTCCACCTTTGGAAAATTCAGCCCCTCCAAGTGCCTCACCCCTCCTGCCCCATAGTGGGTTCCGATCTGTACAGCCTGCTGTAGAAATCCCTAAAGTCTTATTCACTCCTACTGAATCACCAACCAGGTTCCCATCTCCGTCCTTTACTTTCCCTATCTCCCCATTGCCTCCCTCTTCCTAAGCTGCTGTGCAAGCATTCTGCTGGCCTACTCTCCATGTTGATAGATCGCCCCCCCCCTTGCCTTTCTCAGCTGCTCCACCGCCCTCCCTGTGGTCAGCAAGCTAAACTCCGCCTGTAGCCTCCGCCGTTCCCTTAAAAGCCCTGCCTCTGGGGTCTCCACATACCTCCTATCAATCTGTAGTATCTCCTTAACCTGTCGATCCGTCTCTGCTCTGTCCACCTTCTCCCTATGGGCCCGGATCGAGATCAGCTCCCGCCTGACCACCGCCGCTGAAATTTCCCCCGTACCATTGACCTGCAGGTAGCTCTGAATACATTTCCTCAGTCGCTCGCACACCCCTTCATCCGCCAGAAGTCCCACATCCAACCTCCAGTGCAGGCGCTGGTTACTGTGTTTACTAACCTGCAGGTCAACCCAGTGCGGAGCATGGTCTGAGGTTGTAATCGGCAAGTACCCAGTGTCCACCACCCCAGCCAGCAAGGCCCTGCTCAAAATAAAGAAATCAATCCGGGAATACACTTTATGCACGTGCGAGTAGAAGGAGAACTCCTTCGCCGTCGGCTGCCCAAATCTCCAGGGATCCACACCCCCATCAGCTCCATGAACCCTCTTAGTTCCTTTGCCATTGCTGGCATCCTGCCCGTTTTCAAACTTGACCGGTCCAAGCCAGGGTCCATAACTGTGTTGAAGACCCCTCCCATGACCAACCTGTGCGAATCCAGATCTGGTATCTTCCCCAGCATCCTCTTTATAAACTCCACATCATCCCAATTTGGCGCATACACATTTACTAAAACCACCTGCACCCCCTCTAGCTTCCCACTGACCATAATGTACTGACCTCCCACGTCTGAGACTATTCTACCCGCCTCAAACACCACCCACTTATTGATCAGGATCGCGACCCCTCTAGTCTTTGAATCTAGTCCTGAGTGAAAGACGTGACTGACCCAACGTTTCCTCAGTCTAACCTGGTCCGTAACTCTAAGATGCGTCTCCTGCAACATTACCACATCCGCCTTCAATCCCCTAAGATGCGTGAACACACGTGCCCTTTTGACCGGCCTATTTAACCCTCCCTTTTTTTTAAGCCCGCCTCCAGCCTGTGCCTCTGCGCCTCCACCGGTCCATCCCCAGGCAGCCCCCGCCCCCAACCTCAGCCCAAGTCCTTCCCTCGTCAGCAGAACATTCACCCCCCCAGTAACAACACCCTGTAACCCAACCCCTTTACTAAACCAAACACATGCACACCCCCACTGCGCTTCCAGGAGCTAGCTTGCCCAGCTAGCTTGGTGGCCCCCATCCCTGGCGCCAGATAGTTTCCCACCTATTGTGTCCCCCCCCCCCCCCCCACTGCTCATACAAACAACAAACTCCAACATCAAACAGTCCCCTCACAATTGCCCAACAGGAAAACACCAAGATCAAAACAAGCACACCTCCATCCCCCAACGGTGCAAATGAAAACCGTAACTCACTCAGCTCTACTGCTGGTTCCAAATCAATGCAAGCGGCATCACAAACATCTTCCATGAAACGCAAAATGAGAAACTTTTTACAAAAACAGAGAAACAAAAAGAAAAAACAAAAACATTAACGTTGCAGCCAAGTTCAAAAGTTCTTAATCCATCACCAACCCTTTCTTTTTTGCAAAGTCCAATGCGGCCTCAGACGACTCGAAGTAGAAGTGTTGATCCTCATGCGTGACCCAGAAACGGGCTGGGTATAACAGTCCAAACTTCACCTTTTTCTTAAAAAGGATCGACCTGATCTGGTTGAAGCCTGCTCTCCTCCTGGCCACCTCTACACTCAGGTCCTGGTAAACCCGCAGGATGCTATTGTCCCATTTACAGCTCTGTGTCTGCTTGGCCCACTGTAGAATGCACTTCATATCCGAGACCCTGTGGAATCTCACCACCATTGCCCTCGGAGGGGTCTCCCATTCGCGGCTTCCTCGCGAGTGCTCTGTGAGCCCTATCCACCTCCAAGGGCCGGGAGAATGCCCCATCCCCCAGCAGCTTCACAAACATGTCTGCGATGTATGCCCCAGCGTCCATTCCTTCGGACCCCTCCAGGAGCCCGATGATTCTTCAGTTCTGCCAGCGGGACCTATTTTCTAGGTCCTCCACCTTCTTCAGGAGCTTCTTCTGCTGGTCCCTCAGCATCCTCATCTCCAGCTCCACCGCAGTCTGATGTTCCTCCTGCTCAGTCAGCGTCTTCTCCACCTTTTGGATCGCCCAATCATGGGCGTCCAATCTGTGCTCCAACCGCTCAATCAACTCTTATCGGGTCCAAGCAGTCCCGTTTCTGAGTAGCAAAGTCTTCCTGAATTACTTGCATCAGCTGCTCCATAGACTTCTGGGTCGGCAAGTCAGAGGTCCGAACCTCCGCCATGCTGTCTTCTGTTGCAGCCACAGCCCAAGCCTTCTCCATCTTTTTGGTTCTGCCCTTATGAACACTTGTTGTCCTTCTCTCCATGCACCGAAGTGGGAATTCAGTAAACAATTGCCACTAACATCCGTTTTACAATTCAAGTCCGGTAGAAAAACGGGGGAAAGGTCCAAAAGTCCGACCAGAGTGGGGGCCACCAAATGTGCAACGTACTCCTTCATAGCCGCCACCGGAAGTCGGCTTTTCATCAATGTTGAGAAATTTAAGATCTCTGTTGCTTTATTCCTTTTTTGTTGTTGAATCAACTGTAATCATTCAGCACCACGAAACATGGTACAATTAAATCTAACCATCTGTATATTTTTGATGAACAATACTCAAGGCAAAGCACCATTAGAGCTTTCAGCAAAGCACTTTGGAATAGATCCACCTTCCTTTCAGAGACTAGCATGGGAAAAGGACATATGCAGGCCATTTAGAATACCAATCACTTTCAACACGGTGATTTAAAGATGCAATTAGAACATAGAGCACAGAACAGTACAGCACAGAACAGGCCCTTCGGCCCTCGATGTTGTGCCGAGCAATGATCACCCTACTCAAACCCACGTATCTACCCTATACCCGTAACCCAACGACCCCCCCCCCCAACCTTACTTTTTAGGACACTACGGGCAATTTAGCATGCCCAATCCACCTAACCCGCACATCTTTGGACTGTGGGAGGAAACCGGAGCACCCGGAGGAAACCCACGCACACACGGGGAGAACGTGCAGACTCCACACAGACAGTGACCCAGCCGGGAATCGAACCTGGGACCCTGAAGCTGTGAAGCATTTATGCTAACCATTATGCTACCCATAGTTTGAGATAACCTGAAATGTAAGTATGCCTTCATTGTTCGGCATAAAAGCAGGAAAAAAGAAAGAATGTTGAAGACTGTTTTTTTAATATGCATTTCAACAGTACCTGGGATTTATTTTGTGTGAAATTATAATTCTTAGCAGTTCTGTGACAATTTAGGAGATTTCTCTGATATATTTTTATGACTTTTGGCAAATGAGTTTTTAAAAATTGGCTGCAGCATGTTTATGGTAAGGTACCAATAGGAAAATGGCTACTGATGGATGCTTTGCATCAAAGTCTAGAAAACTGTTGAACCTAAGCAAAGAACAAAGGTGAAGATTTCAGGTCATAGGAGACTCACTTAGCTAACAGATATTTGTTTTTCCTTCATGAGCACAGACTAAGGTTGTTGGAAGAAGACCAAATTCTCAGTGCATTAATAGACAAACAAAAGTTGAATTAGAAATCTTTTAGTTATGTGACAAGAATACAAAATGTCAGCAAGTCAATAACTGATAATTGGTGCCTTTTTTTTTCTGCACATGAAACTACAGAACTACTCTCAAATCAGTGGGAAATTCCCATTGATATCATACACCAGAATGAGTGAAGATGATTTAGTCAATGTGGCATGGTAATCTAGGATAGACCATGTCTGTAGGTTTCTTTCTTCCTGGGATATAAATCCTATTTGTGTATGACTAAACAATTAAAACACTAGCATAATATAGAATCAAATAAAGTTGATCAAACACTATTTTTCTTTAACAAATCTATGCTAGTTTTTCTTAATTAATCCACATTTGTACTATGATCCTGGACCAGGCCTCAACACTTGCTGGGATACAGGACAGGAACACCAATATTTTTTTTAAATTTGTAAAACTGTGAGAAAAGGATACTTTGCTCCAGAAGTGATTCCACTCCAAAATAGGGATATGGTACATTAAAACAAACTTTATTATTAACACAGTATTAAAATACCGTTTGTACATCACAGATATAACTTACAATTACCAGTTAAACAACGCTGAACAATTAAAGAAAACACCAACTTCTGATTGATACATTCTTTATCTCCAATCAAGCAAGACCCATCACAGATCATAAATTACTTTTAAATAGTTAGCAAACACAGGATTACATGCCAAACCTTTGGATAGAGATCTTTTGAGACACTGCTTGGAGAGAGAGATCCGGTCAGATTAATGTTGAATCTCTGACAGCCTTCTGCAGAAGCTGCTGTTCAGCTCACAGCCAAAACTGATCTAAACAGCTGCCTGCTATAGCCCTGGTTCCTCCCATTAATTACATTATTCCCCTTCCACTCAAATCCCATTACCTATTTCCTTAAATTTAAATGCAAATGTCTTGAATTATCTACTCTCCAGACAATTCCATAAATCATAACAAGACACCATTAGGCCTCTCTTTGTAAACATATACAGATTGGAAAGACTGTTGATCTCACTTTTACGATATCTTAATTATACCTCCTCCAGCCACAAAGTCTGGCTGCCTTTCAAACCAGGATTTTTAAAAAAAACTACTGCCGCAGATACATACACACGCTAACCTAGGCTTTTAAAAACATTACTGCACCAGATACATATAATACATTGGGTGCAATCTAACCAAAAAATATCAATTCTGGGCAGGATTAGAGGAGTTGTTCCCAGCACTTCTCGCGCTGAGAACAGCCCCGCTATCTAATGGCATTCTTTTCTGGGCCCCAGTGCAGAGCTTCTCAGTGCAGGAAAAGAAATACCGATCTCTTGATCCCCCGAACAACCCTAACTCACCTATTGTGGGTCCTCGAGCCCTCTGCATCCCACCTCAGAAGGCAAAAAGCCAAATGGGTACACTGGCACTGCCATCCAGGCACTGTCAGCCTGGAACCCAGGCAGTGCCAGGATCTGAGAGTCTGGGTCCCGCTCATTGTAGGTGGGATCCTGAACATGTCGTCTCACGAGATCTGGTTAGATCTTGCGAGGCGTAACGGCCATCGGGAATCCCGGGAGAGACCTCTCCCAGCATCTACCAACCATGTCCCGTCCGAATTCAGGGCAGGATGCAGGCGATAAATTGCACCCACTGTATATACCAATTTCTTACATTCACAAGAATACAATCTTTACTCTCAAAAGTAGGCAACAAAGTTACTGTGAAAAGCCCCTGGTAGCCACATTCTGGCGCGTGATATATTTTTATGACTTTTAGCAAATGAGTTTTTAAAAATTGGCTGCAGCATGTTTATGGTAAGGTACCAATAGGAAAATGGCTACTGGTGGATACAGAGGGAGAATTCAGAATGTTCAAATTACCTAACAGTATGTCTTTCGTGACTTGAGAGGGGAAACCGGAGCTCCGGGAGTAAACCCATGCAGACACGGGGAGGACGTGCATACTCCACACAGACAGTGACCCAAATTACAAATCTAACCTGGGACCCTGGAGCTATGAAGCAACAGTGCTCACACTTGTTCAAGTGACTGTTAATTTTGTGAGATAATAGTTTTGAAAAGCTTTCCCAGAATAAGAAGTTAAACTGACTGACCTAGAGTTAATGGGTTAATTCTTAAAGCTTTCTTCAGAATGGGTGTGGCAATTACAATTCTCCAGTACTCTGACACCATCCTTGTATTGGAGGATCAGAAGATTATGGTCAGTTCCTCTGCAGTTTCCAGCCTTACTGGTGACTTCCATCCATACATCTCCCAGTGCCTTCTGATCTGGACCTGGTGACTCAACTTTTAAGTACAGCCAATCTTTATCAATGTTTAAGTACAGCCAATCTTTCTAATATCTCCTCTTGCTCAATCTCTAGCCCATCCATTATCTCAACCACACCCTCTTTCACTATGACTTTGCTACTGCCTTCTTGCTTGATAAAGACAGATGCAAACTACTAAGTTAGTGTCTCAACAACGTCCCCTACCTAAATATCCTCTTTGGTCCCCAAATAGTCCCACTTCTGCTATTAACACCCAATACTATGTATACGTCGATAGAAGACTTATGTTAGCTGCCAGTCTACCGTACTCTGTCATTGCTTTTTTTAAAAAAAAAAATGTCCTCTTTGAATTTTCTATATTGAATCTGGTTCTCACTTGCATTGAAAACTGCACCTATCGCTGGCCCCTTATCCAGCACAACCGGTTCAACACTATCTCCCCCCCACCCCCCCCACAGTACAAATCCAATCCTATTTCCAGTTCTGTAACTTTGATAAAATGTCATCCAGAATTGAAGCATTCTTTCTCCACAGATACTAGCTCAATTCATTCTCCACAGATTCTGTCAGATCAACGGAGATTGTCCAGTAATTTCTGCTCTAATTTAGACTTTATTGTAGTCACTCTTACTGTAATCCCACTTAATGCCTTATTCAGTGGATGTCTTTCCCAATTCTTTGTGTGCCTTGTTTTATATTCCCCATGGTTTCTATCCCCTGCCAAGTTATTTAAAATTCTCCCCAATAGTGCATTCAAACTGTCCTGCAATTGCTTGCACTGCTACCTCATGGCTCCGCGGACCCGGGTTCCATCCCGGCCCCGGGTCATTGTCCGTGTGGAGTCTCACCCCCACAATCCAAAACAACGTGCAGGGTAGGTGGATTAGCCACGCTAAATTGTCCCCTAAAAAAAAGGACATTGCTCGCAAGAGGGTAGCAAGAGAAAGGTTTGGTCCATTGAAGGGTATAGGAGGGAATCTATGTATGGAACCAGAGGAAATGGGAGAGATACTAAATGAATACTTTGCCACAGTATTCACCAAAGAGAAGGACTTAGTGGATGAGGAGTTTAGGATAGAGTGTGTAGATATTCTGAGTCTTGTTGATATTAACAAAGAGGTGTTGGGCATCTTAAAAAGCATTAAAGTAGATATGTCCCCAGGGCCAGATGGGATCTCCCCTAGAATACTGAGCGAGGCAATGGAGGAAATTGCTGGGGCCTTGACAGTCACCGTTGTATCCTCATTGGCTACAGGTGAAGTTCAGGAGGACTGGACAGTAGCCAATGTTATTTCATTGTTTAAGAAGGGCAGTAGGGATAATCCAGGAAATTATAGGCCGATGAGCTTTATGTCAGTGGTTGGGAAATTATTGGAAAAGATTCTTAGAGTTAGGATTTACTCACATTTCAAAACAAATGGACTTATTAGTGCTGGGTTTTGTGAAGGGGAGGTCATGCATCACTAATTTGATTTAAGTTTTTCGAGGAAGTGACAAAGATGATAGATGAGGGAAAGGCAGTAGATGTTGTATACATGGACTTCAGCAAAACCTGTAGCACCTCATGATAGACTGATGCAAAAGATGTAGTCACATGGGATCAGAGGACAGCTGGCAAGTTGGATACAGAACTGGCTTGGGCACAGAAGACAGAGGGTAGCAGTAGAAAGGTGCTTTTCTGAATGGAAGGCAGCGACTAACGGCATTCCACAGAGATCAGTTCTGGGGCCTTTGTTGTTTGTGGTGTATATAAATGATTTGGAAGAAAATGTAGCTGGTACGTTTGCAGACGACACAAAAATTTGTGGAGTTGTGGATAGTGAAGAGGATTGTCAGAGGATACAGCAGAATATAAACTGGTTGGAGTCATGGGCGGAGAAATGGCAGATGGTGTTTAATCCGGACAAGTGTGAGGTAATGTACTTTGAAAGGTCCAATGCATGTAGGAATTACACAATAAATGGTAGAACTCTTGCGAGTACCGACAGGCAGAGAGATCTAGGCGTGCATGTCCACCAATCACTGAAAGTGGAAATGCATGTATCATAGAATTATAGTGCAGAAGGAGGCCATTCGGCCCATCGAGTCTGCACCGGCCCTTACAAAGAGCACCCTACTCAAGTCCACGTATCTACTCTATCCCCGTAACCCAGCAACCCCCACTTATCCTTTATGGACATTAAGGGCAATTTAGCATGGCCAATTCACCGAACCCGCACATCTCTGGGCTGTGGGTGGTCAAGAAGGCAGACAGCATGCTGGCTTTCATCGGTCAGGGCATTGAATATAAAAATTGCCAAGTCACGTTGCAGCTGAACAGAACTTTAGATAGGTCTCATTTGGAATATTGTGTACAATTCGGGTCGACACACTACCATAAGAATGTGGATGCTTTTGAGAGGGTACAGAAGTGGTTTATGAGGATATTGCCTGATATGGAGGGCATTAGCTATGAGGAGAGGCGAGATAAACTCGGTCTGTTCTCACTGGAATGACGGAGGTTGAGAGGGGTCCTGTTGGAGGTCTACAAGATTATGAGTGGCATGGACAGAGTGGATAGTCAGATGCTCTTTCCTAGGGTAGAAGTACTGGGGGACATAGTTTTAAAGTGCGTGGGGAAAAGTTTAGAATAGATGTGCGAGGCAAGTCTTTTTACACAGAGGGTGGTAAATATATGCAACACGCTCCCAGGGGAGGTGGTGGGAGCAGGGACGATAGCGGCATTTGAGGGGAATCTTGACAAATATATGAATAAGGTGGGAATGAAAGGATACGGACTCCGTAGTGCACGCGGTTTTAGTTTAGGCAGGTACCATGGTCGGTGCAGGCCTGGAGGGCCGAACAGGGCCTGTTCCTGTCCTGTATTGTTCTTTGTTCTGTTCAGGTGCAATGTGTCCACCCTGTACAGATCACATTGCCCCCAGTCCCAATGCTCTAAAGTCCTTCCTCCTCCATCATCTCTCCGGCCACACATTCAACTGCTCTACCCTTTGATTTCGGTAAGCACTGGCAGTAATCAAAAAGTTACTAACCTTCAAGATCCTGCTTGCCAGTTTCTTTTCTAGTTCCCCAAAATATGCCTCAAGGACCTCATTCCTCTTCCAATCTCTGTTGTTGGTACTGATAGGGACCAAGACTGTTGGCTGTTTACCCTCCACCCTCGGGAGCGCTCTGAAATTTCTCAATGCAGCTTTGATTCTGCCACCAGCAAGGCAACATACCATTCTATATTTACATCTGCAGCCACAGAACTGCCCATCGGCACCTCTAACTGAGAAGCCCGAATAACTACTGCTTTTCCATTCTTCCTCCTGCAGCCCTACCACCTTAAAAGCCCTGAACAGCTGAGCCAGCTGTGATGCCATGAACTTGGCTCTGGCTGCACTTACCAAAGGAACCACCATTTTCAGAATTGAATAACATTGGGGAGAGAGATAGATGCACTCAAGGAACTCCTGCAATACTGCCTGATCATTCTTGATTGCCGAGCATTCCACCCATTCCATATTTGCATGCAAAATCTTAAACTGTGGGGTGAGCAGATCTAGCAACTTGCTAAGCATGAAGCATACAGCCTCCCAAATGCACCTCACTGACACCAGCTGCTGCTCAAGCTTCGAAATCCGGTGCTCGAGCTGCTCTTGTAACAATATTTCCTACATATGCATTTATCAAAGACATGAAAAGTGTTCTGGAGTTCTTGCATGGAACAGGACGTGCATGTCGCAAGACTGAGATGCTTTGCCATGTCTCTGTTTATTACATTTGTTATGTGCCAGGGTTTAGAGAACCCCAAAGTATATCATGGAGTTCACCTGACCCACAACTTTTAATAGATTGTGGTATGGGGAGCACATGGCCCACTCTACAGGTGTGGTACAGCAGAAATGGAAGAGTATTTTTTAAAGCAAAACAATGTTTATTCTATGAACTCAAGTTAACTTTTTAAAAAACATCTTAGCAACCATTAATTCAAATACAACCCACAAAGAATACATTAAGTAATCCTTAATAACTTCCCAAACAATATGCAGAAGACGGAAGAAACACCTTTTAACAGAAGCACGCTAGGTTTACATTCACTATTGAGAACATTTATAATTCAGAATTCACCAAATGATGAAGAGATAGTATTTTTATGGCAGAGAGATCAACAGTACACCTGCTCTGTTTGGCTTCAGCTCCAACACAAAATGAAACTAAAACACACCCTGCAGGAAACAGCCTAAAACGAAAGTAAAAAGCTGACAAACAGCCCAGCTCCACCCACACTCTGACATCACTGATAAACACCCATTTCTTAAAGATACAATTCTTAAACACCCATTTCTTAAAGGTATTCTCACATGACACATTATTAACTGACTTATTAGAAATAAACGTAAGGCTTAAATAATCTATTAATCAGTCACTTCCCTTGTGCTATCATTTTAGGGGATTTCAAATAACAGTATTCTAGTTGCAGAGCTGCCTCAACGCCTACATTGGTTCCTGTTTAATTAATTTAATGAGGGCACGGATTCAAATACATTTAGGCAACTTAACACAACTTATTCTGGTGTCCTTTAAGCCTACTAAGATGTGACATTAATGATCAGCAGCAGCTCCTATCTGATGAATAAGCAGGTTTTTAATCAGTTGAGCAATCACTCTAATTTTTCTTTCATTCATTTTACAGGATGTAAGCATCACTGGCTGGGCCAGCATTTATTGCCCATCCTTAACCGCCCTCCATTTCAGAAGGCATTCGAGACTCAACCACATTGCTGTGGATCTGGAGTCACACGGAGGCCAGAACAGGCAAGGACAGCATATTTTCTTCACTAAAGGACATTAATGAACCAGTCAATCGACAATGTTTTCATGTTCATTTTAATTCCAGATTTTTGTTGAATTCCAATTTCATCATCGGCAGTGGTGGGATTTAAACCCGAGTCCCCAGATCTTGCTCTGGGTCTCTGCAAGTATGACCAGGCAAGTTAGTAAGGGGGTTACTTGATTTAGTATTCTTTGCTAAAATACTAGAGTAACCATACAGAACAGGACCATATAATGGAACGGCTCAAAGAATTTTGCACAGAAGTAATGAATGCAAAATTGCCATCACTTTTGGAAAATAGCAACAGCTGCCATCAGTTTATAATGGAAATCAACAGAAAACTGCACAAGAAGATCGGTTTCTGTAATCTAAATTTTAAGATTCCCCTTCTCAGACATAAAATAGCAATAGGCATCTATTTGCCTGTGGGTAGAATGGCATTCATCTGCAAATTGGAACAATACGAGGCTGATTTTTCTTCCACATCAGGCAATAAATTTAGAAGGAAAGCAGCAGAGATAGAGGCCAGGCACATCGAATAATAAGTGCAATTACATGAATCCCTCTGGGTATGCACAGACATGTGGCTTTTGTCAAAACCAATTACCCAATTACGTCAACCCAAGTCTAGAAATGGCTGAAAGTCCTATTCACCAGCAAAACAAAAATGCCAAAGCTTTAGACGTTTTGATTTTTCATATTCAACAGTAAACATGCAAGTTAGACCATGTGTGATCATCTGATGCACTGGTTTATTTGCAATTCAATATCCTTAGTTAGATTGTAAAACTGGATACTGCTCCTTATTATTGTACCAGATTATACAATAGATTAAACGGAGAATGAGAATTGGCTCTCATCATTCACATCAGTGACAGCGGCCCACAAAGTTTTGAGAGCTTTAGAGCACAGGCATGCTCTAATCAGCGTCTAATTTAGACGGTCACCCCCACAGATTATCTGTGAGCAGGCCAAGAAACAGTGAGCTCCTCTAATGAATCAAGTTCAAAAAGCCTCACTGAGATAGAGTCTTAAGTCAGGAAGTACAAAGTAGTAAATATAAAGCAAAATAAAGGTTGTTAATCCTATTTTAGTTTCCAGGGAGAGATAAAAGAGACAGAAGTTTTTTTAAAAAAATGTTTAATTTTTAAAAAATCTCCAAAATTAATTATCTTCTGAGGGAATAAAACACCACATATTGCAATATTAATTTTCAAAAGGTCAGAGAATTTGTATGGCAGGGATCAGCATTTATTTTAAGATCACTTACTCCTGAATACGACCCTGACTTTTTTTGCCATCTCTCCCAGCTCCTCCATAGGATCCACAAACTGGCCTACCCTGATAAACCTATCATTTCAGCCCATTCCTGCCCTTTTGAATTGATTCCTTCCTATCTTGATTCTCCTTTTTTCTTTCCCATCCTGACTCTTCGATGCCTTCCATAACTTTATCAGTTTCCTGGTCCTAACCGTCTCCTCTTCACAATGTATGTCCAATCTCCACATCTCCGTCTTCAATCAGTCTCTACCCACTACCTGGCTGAACCTGTTCCCACATTGAACAGCAACTTCTTTAACCCTACTCACTTCTTCTAAATAAAGATATTACTATGTGTTTCTGCACAGGCCTTAGCTATGCCTGCCTTCTTTTGGAACATTCCTTGTTGCAGTTCTACCTAGACTACTACTTTTTTTGGTGTACTGATGACAATACCATTTCCTGCTCTCATCCAGAACTAGGAATATTTGATTGACACTTCTTCCGAATTTCACCCTTCCCTCACCTTCACATGGTCTATTTCTGATACTTCCCTTCCTTGACTTCTCTTTCTCCATTTCTGGGGACAGGCAGTCAAACAACATTTACCGTAAGCCCAATGACTCGCACAGATATCTCAACTACAGCTATCTCAACTCCACTTCCTCACACTTTGCTTCCTGCAAGGACTCTATTCCATTCTCCCAGTTGCTGCATCTGTTCTGATATTCTATATCAGTGCTTGGGATAGGTCTTTTCCAACCCCCATTATGATTGACATGGCTCTTGACAATACCCATCCTTTCTTGTACTTTCTCACCTCTTACCATCCTTCCCAGAACCTCAGTTGGATTCCCCTTCTGCTCATCTTCCACCCCACCTGCATCCAAATTCAAAAGATCGACCTCTACCATTTCCACCATCTCCAGCGTGATGCTGCCACCAGGCATATCTTCCTTTCCCCTCTCAGTATCTTGAAGGGACCCTTGCCTCTGTGACCCTCGATATTTAACATAAGTGGGGCTCTTAACACTGCCCATCCTCCCGTTCACTGCTTTCTTCTCCCAAACCCTCACTGTGAACGAGGGCTCGGGCGACGGGCAGGAAACAATTTATAGAGCAAGAGCAGTTTCGATTTGTAGCTTTGCAGAGGTAAGTCGAAAGCTGGGGATGCGGCGACCGGGAAGATCAGGGGCTAGAAGAGGCCATTCCAAAATGGTGATCAGATCATGCAACCCCACATCACACCCAGTGCAAAAGGACATTTAAACAAAATTTCCACTCCAAGGATTAACCACCCCATTAACTGACTGGCATTAAATGTAAAAGATTTAAAGTGGGGCAACGTAAAGCGAGGACTTACTTCACATTTTTAACATTCAGTTCTGATAAATGGTCATCAATCTGACATGCTAACTCTGTTCTCCATAGAGGCTGCCTGACCTGCTGGATATTTCCAGCATTTTCTGGCAGCATTTCAGATTTACAACATCTCTAGTATTTTCCTTCTATAATTATTTTGGGTCATTAATGTACTTAGAAATTGAGCAACATCTTGACTCATACAAAAAAAATGAATAAATGAAATCACATTAACCTACGCTGCATTAAATAGAATACTTCAACTCCTGACATCATGCATTAAACCAAGGGGGCAATTATTTCAGTTAGTTGAATTTATTGGTTATTAAAATAATCCAATCCTATTGCGGGAAATGCTTGCTACCTGAAAATGCATACACGACCTAGTACAGATAAAGATGCAATTCTTACAAAACCTTTGATTTATTTTCTGTATCCTACCAGCCTTTGGGATTTATGGAAATATTGCACAGCATTGTGCTTTATTCTGTGGTTTAATTACAACACAAATTAACAGGTGACATAGCTGACATGACTATTTCAGGCTTTGTCAGTAAACAATTGAAATGTTTCTAAAGGTTTAGGCATATTGTCTTGGTGATGTGCCTGAGAACTTGTTCATATACTGCCTCACCCAAAGAGCTTTAGAGGGCATGCAATATACCCAAGGATTACATAATGTATGAGTTAATATGGGAAAACCAACGACAGGACAATTTATGTTTTCCTTTCATGTAATGTGAAACTAGAAATTAAAATTTAGCAGTAAAATAAAATCTCAAAATTGAAAAGAGAAAACTCGAAACAAATAATTAGCTAGGATTTATTGAAAGCATAAATGGCTGGAAGTATGTTTTAGGTACATGGTAGACATTTAATGCTGGTGATGTTGCTGTAATCTCTCCGTTACAAAATATGAGAAATGCTCTGATTATGTCAGAACAGCCATTATTTTTCTTCATGGAATAATACGATACAGTAGACAGTATTTTGACTCATTCAATTTTGAACGAGCTATCCAATTAGTGCCACTCCCTGTTCTTTCATCGCAACTCTGCAAATTTTCCCTTTCAAGTACTCATCCATTTCTCTTTTGAAATGTATGATTGAATTTGCTTCCATATCCTTTAAGGCTGTGCATTTCAGATCATCATAGCCTGCTGTGTAAAAATGTTTTTTCTCGTCGCCTTTTTTTTTGTTAATTAACTTAAATCCTATTCACCAAGCTGGAAAATACATACTGTTACACGGCATTAAAATAAAATTCATCACTGATACAGTGCTTTTCCTCCGCAAATCAACTATTGCATGAATAACCAGTCAACATAAATCACTAATGACAAACATTAGCAGCTTTGAATACAGGAACAAAACATTTTGCTTGGCTTATTAAAAAAATTATACGCTGCCAAGTCAAGTTAGTTGTGGGAGTGATTCAATTGCAAAATTCTATTATAATGTAATGAAAAAATTTGCCTACAAGCAATATACTGCAATAAACCTCTGTTACCACAAAGTATTACTGATATACAAAACAGAAATGCTTAGTCTTGAACTCTTCTTGGATTGGGGATTAAAAATAGATTGCTTACTCAGCTGCAAAACTACGGCCAGATAAATATATTGAAATGGAATAAAAGTTATTTTATTTTTTAATGCTAATGTGGCGTCTATCTAGCTCTAGGTTTTCTTATTGCAATTGTTTTCCGATATTCACAAATGCTGGCATACACCCTCAAGCATTCCATCATCCCTTTAGCTCTTGGACATTTTCATTCCCTAAATTATAACGCAGCTGTCTGATCTTCTTTTCAGTTGAAGTGACAGGAGGAAGGAATGATATGTAGCAAGTTTTACTCAAGTTTAATTTCACATAGGACGGAAGCCCAGAGATGACTAGAGAAACTAATTTCATAGGTGAGAAACGTACAGATTTCAGTTTGCCACGGGTAATAACATTTCAGTAACAGTGAAGGGAGGCAAGGTTGGAGATGGGTGAGAAAGCTCCATGTGGGATTAGAAGCTCGGAAGGTGACATTGCAGGGGCAAAAGGAGAAGTCAATGTCAGAGACTGTATTCTCTCAAGGCAAACCTATTTTTACTATGATTCAATGACTATATAATGTACACATTATCCACATGGGCTTGATCCTTATACAAAAATAATACAACCTTTTTAGATTCAGACTACATCTGTTTACTAATGAACCCAGTACTTTGACAAAAGATTATTGATTGGAAAGTTAATTCTGTTTCCATCTCAAGAGATCCTGCTGGGTATATCATAATTTTATGTTTTGGTTTCAGTATTTTTTTTACTTCCCACTACGATTGCTGATGCTTGCAGTTTTATTAGCCATGACTTAGTGTCAGCCTTGGTTAGTTGGTAGGCCTTTCGCCTTGGCGTCAGAAGGCTGCAAGTTCAAGTCCCATTCCAGATAATTGAGTGCATGATCATGATTTAAACTCCAGTGCAGTCCTGAAGGAATGCTGGACATTCACTGCTGACAGGAAAATTTGGGCCAAATTGAATAAGTATGACATTCTCCTCTGTTCAAACACTCTGGCTCCTCTGTTCCACCCACTCTCCTTTTCACCTCCCCCGCCTGCAACCAGCACGGCCCTCACTCTGCTGCCGCCAGCCGCCGCCAACCCCCCCCACCCCCCCCCACAACCACCGTCACCAACTCTGCTTGCTCCCAGGTCCCACCAATGTCATAAACAACACTTGATGGAAAGGAAAAAGGAGCTGGAACAGGGCATGGAGGTAATGGAGAAGCCAAGATTCTGCGATGTTGGGGGAGGAAGTCCTGGAGAGTGGCAGGAGCAGGGTGGGCTGAAGAAGTAGGAGAATCATGAGAAACAACTTCATGCACAATTAGCAACCAGCTGTTAATTCTTTGGATAGTAACTGGAGGGCTTGCTGCCTGATTTACACCTGTGATTATCATTATTTTTTGCACAGAAAAATCCATGCAAATGGTGGGAGAACAGGCACAGTTTTAAAGTTATTTGTCCCAGCTGCTTTAAGAATGGGACCTTCCAGTGGTGGCTCCGGCCAGAGTACTTTGATTTTGGTCCTTTTCGGAAGGGTTTTGGCAGTGATTTGGGGTGGAGCTTTATAAGTTCGATGGGACAAGGTTCCCACACAATAGGAATACCCCAAAACTACAAGACAAGGCAGCAGACGAGCAAAGAATCGTCGTCAGACTTGGAAACCTCTCGAATGTCGTCTGCTGAGGAAACGTCGGAGGCTCCTGCTGCGACTTTGGCCACTCTGCTGTTAGCTATGATTGCTTACAGGCACTATGGTTGTAAAACTTGAAAGAGGTTATGGCAGGCTGTCTCCGAGCACCTTGAAAGAGAAATGGAAGGGGCCCTGGCCCTCATTCATGCCGCCTTGACAAAAACGGACCAGATGGTAAAGGCATAAGGTGCGATGATACAGTGTGTGGAGATGGCCCTCGAGGCAGAGTGACCTGATTTTTCACCCCCGGAAGCGGAGATGATAAGGTGGCCGGAGACCATAAAACGCACAGAGCCAAGGCTGGGTGAAGTGGAGAAGCGCTTCAGAAAGTAGAACCTGAGATTTGTGGGGCTGTCAGAGGATTTGCAGGGCCCAAATCCTATGAGATACACGTCGAAGATATTTGGAAAGATGGTTGGATTGACACCCCCACCATCCCACGGTCAAGTTGAATCGGGCCCACCGGTCACTCAGGCAAAAGCCCCGTTTTGGTGAACCACCACAGGTGATCATTGTGCGGTTCCATAGCTACCACAAGGAACGAGTCCTGCTGTGGGTGAAGGACCGTCAGGAATTCAAATGGGAGGACCATGCCATTAGACCCCATCAGGATGTAGGAGCGGAACTGGCTAAGAGACGTGCAGCATTCAACAAGGCCAAGGCCGCGTTGTACAGAAACAGTGTTCGATTTGGTGTGGTACATCCTGTACATCTCCAAGTGACTTACGACTCGAAAGACTATTATTTTGATGCGCCGGAGGAGGCAGATGAGTTTGTGAAGGTGCATGGGCTGGGGACGAGCTAATTGTTAATTGTATTTATTGTGAGATCTCTATATTTGGGGGGTGGGGGGTGGGGGGGGGGGGGGGGGGAGAGAGGAATTGATTTTTGGGATTTGCTGGTGTTTTATCTGGCCTAGTTTGGAGTTTGTATTTTTTCCTGTTGGTTTAGGATTAGGTATGGGAATTGTTCTTCTTTCTGTGACTATTAAAGTTGGAAGTGGGTGGGGGGCTAGTTGGTGTTATGGTTATTTGTTCGGTTGTTACTGAGCAGGAGCTGCCCTTCTAGCCAATGAGTAAGCCGACGGGAGTGGACTTGTGGAGATAACTTCAGCTCATTACATAAGGGGAATTTTTGCTTTCGTTTTGTTTGGACTTAGGAGTGGGGTGGGGAGGCCTTTATTTGCCTTGTTGAAGTTTGCTGGTTTATTTGGGTGTGATACTGGTGGAAGGCAGACTGGGGGAGGGGGTTAGCTTTCAGACAGTGGCTACAATCTTTTCTTTGTTCTGTTCTGGTGGTCGTGGTTGGAGGAGGGGGGGGGGGGGGGTTTGGCACCCATCTTGTGTCAGCCTGGTGTCTGCACTCTCTGGGTAGTTGCTGGATTATTCCACATGGTGGAAATGTCCGACTCTGGGTTGGGTAGTGTAAACGGTTCCCCATCTGGCTAGTCACTTGGAATGTAAGGGGGTTGAATGGACCAAGTACATTTGCACAAAGCTGAAGAATTTGAATGTCGGTGTGGTGTTTTTGCAAGAGATCCATTTGCGGATCAAGGACCAGACAAGGCTACATGAGGTCTGGGTGGGGCCTTGGAAGTTGCGGTTTTGGTTAACAAAAGGGTATCTTTTTCGGTGGATAAAACACCGGCGGACATAAAAGGGAGGTATGCGATCATTAGTGGGTCATTGGCTGGTACTCCAGTGGATCTAGTTAATTTGTATGCACCAAATTGGAACGATACAGCTTTCATCAACACGTTGCTAGCTTCTATTCCTCATCTGGACTCGCACCAGTTAATTCTGGCGGTGTAGAGTCTTCAATTGCATACGGACCCTTGATTGGATAGATTGAGAACCAAGTCTTTGATTCCGCCAACAGTGGCAAAGGCATTATTTGCTTTTATGGAACATTAGTGCAGGGAGCAGATCAGTGGTGATTTTTGCATCTGAGAGAAAAATACGTTTCTTTTTTCTCTCCTGTCCATCAAGTCTCCTCTCAGATTGACTTTTTGATGGTGGTAGGTCTCTCCATCCTGGGCGAAAGGGGCCGGGATAGTTGGTAATAGTTCTTTTGGATCATGCTCCAGATTTTGTGGATTTGGCGTTGGAGGCAGGCCCTCCTCCCCCGCGTGGAGATTGGATATGGCATTGCTGGCAGACAAAGGATTCTGAGAGAGGGTATCCTCTGCCATTGGGGAGCACATTGAGTTTAATAGGAGTGAGACCATCTCTCCTTCCATGTTGTTGAACGCCCGAAGGTGGTCATTAAGGGGAGATAATCTCCTACAAGGCACATAATGAGAAGACTGGGAGGGTGGAGAGGCCGAGGTTGGTGGAATCCATCATTGAGGTGGACCTTGCCCCATTATGGGTTGTTGGCAAGCAGGAAGAAGTTACAGATGCAATGTGAGCTGCTCTCAACAGACAAGGTGGTACGCCAGCAGCGACGCTCGAGGGGGGCATTTTATGAATATAGGGGGAAGGCCAGTCGCCTTTTAGTGCACCAGCTGAGAAGGCAGGCTGCTCCTGGGAGGTAGTGCAGTTAAGGGACTCGAGTGGTGGGTTGGTTTCCTCCCCAGCGAAAGCTAATGTTGCTTTCAAGGCCTTTTACCGAAGCCTATATAAATCAGAGCCGCTGGGGAGACGATGTCCGTGATGCAATTTTTTGGAGGGGTTGGTCATCCCAGTGGTGGAATGGGAGACATAAGAGTTGGAGTCCCCGTTGAGTCTGGAGGAGATCATGAAACATATTGGTTTAATGCAGTTGGGTAAAGCTCCGGGCCCGGATGGATTGCCTATTGAATTCCATAAGACATTTGCGGGTCAGCTGAGCCCATTTGTTGTTAGACATGTTTAATTCGTTCATATCCCCGAGGAAGATTGCTGGTCATCCTGGCGCAGGCATCGATTTCCTTGATTTTGAAGAAAGATAAGGATCCAACGGAGTCTGGGTCGTACCGACCCACTTCATTGCTTAACGCCGACCCCTAGCTGCTGGCAATGCGCTCGGAGCCCTGCTTTCCAAGGTGATTTTGGAGGAACAGACTGGCTTTGTCAAGGGTCAATAGTTGTCGGCCAAAGTACACCAACTACTTAATATCGGCCTGACCCCTCTCAAGTTCCTGAGCCAGAGGTGTTCATTTTGATGGACGCTAGAAAAACATTTGATAGGATAGAGTGGGGGTTCCTATTTGAGATCCTTGGGAAGTTCGGTTTTGGCCCAAGTTTGTATCTTAGATCCATCTTCTGTACAGGGCCCCCACCGTAAGTATTCATATGAATGTCCTGAGATCAGACTACTTCCCATTGAATAGAGGTATGAGACAGGATTGCCCATTGACTCCACTTTGGTATGCCTTGGCAATCATGCCTCTAGCCATAGTGTTGAGGTCATCTATGGGGTGGAGAGGCATAGAAAAGAGAGGGAAGGAGAATAGAGCAGATGATCTGCTTCTGTATATAATGTATAATGTATAAATCCACTCTCCAATGCGGTGGTAATAATGAAGCTACTTAGGAGTTTTGGCGCCTTCTCAGGGTAATAGTTGAAAATGGACAAAAGAGAATATTTTCTGGTGAATTCCCCAGGAAGGGAAGCCGATCTGGGGCATTGCCTTTTCGCTTGGCCAGGTCTATCTTTCGCTACAGATGCAATTTGAGCTGCTCTCAACAGGCAAGGTGGGAATCCAGGTGGTCGACGACTGGGCCTCGCTCCATAAACTAAATTCTGCTAGTCTGATGAATGGGGTTAACTTGGACATGAAGTGGGATAACCCCCCTCTGTCCTTGCCCTACTTTTGTTTCAGTGTCTACCCATTTTTCTTCCCAAGTCTTTCTTTGTGAAGGTTAATAAAATTATATCTTCCTTTATTTGGGCGGGCAAGACCCCACGCAGTCGTAGCATGTTTCTGCAGAGGGAGAGGTATCGAGGAGGTGTGCCTAGCACCACCTAATTTGTTATTTTATTATTGGGCTGGGAACATTGAAAAAGTGCAGAGGTGGCTTGGATTTAGATGCTGATTCCATGTGGGGCGGATCGAGGCAAGCTCTACCAGTTTGACGGTCTTGGCTACTGCTCTGCTTCCATTTTCCTCCTCAAAATTTATTTAAGAGTCTGGTAGTGGCGGCAACTCTTAAGGACTTGGAGGCAGTTCAAGCAACATTTTAAGCTGAGCTACATGTCGATGTTAGCCCCAGTCTGCAGAAATCATCTTTGTGCCAGCGGGATTGGACTCGTCTTTTGGGTCATGGGGGAGCAAGGGACTGGAGAGGTTTGGGGTAATGTTTATAGGGAGGACGTTGGCGGGTTTTGAGGAACCGTTGGATAAATTCCAACTCCCGAAGGCTAATTTATTTAGGTTATTTTCCATAACTTATTGTGCAGAGATTCCTTCCTTTTCCCTGGCACCTTCGCCCTCTTTTGGATAGGGTGACAGGAGGGGAAGATATTGGACATTTATGGCTGGATCTTAGTGATGGAGCAGCTTTTATTGGATGAGGTTTAGAGTAAATGGGTGAGGGAGCTGGAACTATTTTATGATGGGGTGGGGTGGGGCGAGGCTCTTCACGGGGTGAACTCCACCTCTTCATGTGCTAGGCTCAGCTTGATTCAGTTTAAGGTGGTGCGTAGGGCACACTTGACTAGGACAAGGATGAGTGAGTTTTTCTCAGGATGGAAGATGGGAGCGAGGGATATTGTACAGGGCTGGCAAATCATACGCACATGTTCTGGGTCTCCTTCAGCACCATGTCAGAGGTTCTTGAGATTGAACTGGAGCCATGTACGCTGGTGGCTCTTTTTGGGGTCTAGGACTCGCCAGTACTGCAGACACGGGTGAAGACAGATGTCCTCACCTTCACCTCGTTGATAGCCCAGAGGCATATTCTGCTTGGGTGGAGGTCTCCAGTTCCGCCCAGTGCCTCGGCCTGGTTGAGTGACCTAATGGAGTTCTTATATTCAAAGAAGATCAAGTACACTTGAGGGGATCGGTAGTAGGGCTTTGCTCAAGATGGCAGCCATTCATTTCCAAGGAGCGAGTCACCGTCAGCTGTTGCGAGGTGGGGGGGGGGGGTTTGGTTAAGTTTTGTTTTCTTTTTGGGAGGTGTGGTTGGGAGGGTGGTTAGGTTGGGGGTTGTATGTGCTATGTGTTGTGGTTTAACTTGGTGATATTGAAAAATTTTCTTAAAATTTTTTTTAAAAAAAATGAATGGGAATTGCAGGACCAGAAGCACACGATCTTCTGCAACTCAATTCAGGGACACCACAACAGTGTCAATGAGCTTGCCTGAAGTAGCGGTGCATTTACGTTCCTCAATAGGGCAAACGTCTCAACCTTTTTTGCTATTGAGAAAGAGAAATCCAGGCCTTTAAACTGTCATGTCCTAGTCCAGTTACTTAAAGATCTGGATGCTATTAAAACTGGTTGAAACATTGTTAAATGTAATAGGAAAATCAGCTATAAAGCCAGGTGTATTGCCTGTGCTTCACTCACGTCAATAACAATGTTGGCAAAACGGCAGTCGAAGTGCAGGATTACCCTTCCCAGAATTCATGCTAAATTTCTGAACAGGTTTTGCCATTCCAAACTGCAACATGTCTCAAGACATTTTTCTCCAAAGGCTATCATTTCAATGGATGTTAAACTATTGCTCTATTGATTGCAGGTCTGTTTTAGCCCTTTGCTAAATAATGTGTTCGTGTTCATGAAACCTGAAGTCTCTCATGGATTTAGAAAACTTATGAAAAAGAACCTTAGTTAGACCTTCATTATTTAGGCTTCAATAACCTTTAAAATGTATTGTCCATGTTTCTTGAACCTTGCATAACCATTTTATTTGCATATAATAGCCCTCATCCTCCGTTGTTCCCAAATATCCATGGACAACTTCACCTTCTCTTCTTGGATAAAGACATATGTGTAAAACTAATATCGGCTATTTCTATCAGCAGCTTTCAAACTTCCCATCATTATTGGGAAATGAACCAGTATTTTGATATTTTAATTTATCATGTATAAATGTGCTAAACATTTTATCAAATTGAGAGCTTCTTAGAAATCTTGCATTCAATGCTCTCTCTTGAATTCATTTTCCCCACTGGTTTAATATTTTGTTGAAATTTACATAAAACCCTAGGGGTACACATCTCCAAAAATCTGTCCTGGTCCACCCACATCAACTCTACCACCAAGAAAGCACAACAGTGCCAATACTTCCTCAGGAAACTAAGGGAATTCGGCATGTCCACATTAACTCTTACCAACTTTTGCAGATGCACCACAGAAAACATCCCATCTGGCTACATCACAGCCTGGTATGGCAACTGCTCGGCCAAAGACCGCAAGAAACTACAGAGAGTCGTGAACTCAGCCCAGTCCATCACACAAACCAGTCTCCAATCCATTAACTCCATCTATACCTCCCGCTGCCTGGGGAAAGCGGGCAGCATAATCAATTTCAATAGTCAAAGAAAAAAATAGGAATGCACAGTAAAAAGTTGGTATAACTCTTGTTTCATATTGAAGAGTAATGAGTAAAGCACAATCACCTGCTTACTGACTCTTCCAACTTCTTCCATCAGGCAGGAAATACAAAAGTCTGAGAACACGCACAAACAGACTCAAAAACAGCTTCTTCCCCGCTGTTACCAGACTCCTAAACGACCTTCTTACGGACTGACCTCATTAATACTACACCCCTGCATGCTTCACCCAATGACGGTGTTATGTAGTTACATTGTGTACCTTGTGTTGCCCTATTATGTATTTTCTTTTATTTCCTTTACTTTTCATGTACTCAATGATCCGTTGAGCTGCTCGCAGAAAAATACTTTTCACTGCACCTTGGTACAATAAACAAAATCCAATCCAAACATACTTTCCTGTCCTTCAGCACATATACGTTATGAAAGCCTTCTCATGTTTACATCCATGCCCTTTTGTTGAATTTAATTTCTTAGGTACTGATTGGTAAATATCAGTAGTAGTCAGCGATATCATTGGTGCTTGGAGTTGGGTTTAGTAAGAAGTCTAGTAAAGGCATAATTCAACATCCTACTAGTCTTCATCCTCTTTTGTCAGCCTTCATGATTCTTACTCCAAAAATGTGAGTTATGTCAAAGAAGCCAGAAGAACACAAACACGTATCGGACATTCTTAATGTTTCCTCAATCCAAATAAGAAAATAGAAATTCATAAAAATGGGAGATAACTAGACTGAGATTTAAATACGGAGGGAAATTTGCTTTCTCATCATAGAGGGCCTATATTAGATGCAAGTATTGTACTAAATTCAACAACTTTACTCTTCAATACGAAACAAGAGTTAAACCAACTTTTTACTATGCATTCCTATTTTTTTCTTTGACTATTGAAATCATTTGTCTTGCTGACTAATAATGTCCAAACTGAACCGGCCAGATAACAGCCTCATGGCTAGGAGAACAGTCAGAATCTGTTACTGACTTATGTAATTTAAAGAGTCTCTTAATCCTTTTTGCAATGAGAAGGCGATGAATGAAAAGGATTCATGAATCAGTAAAACTAAACAATAATTAACCTATTCTGAATCACATCACTGCATCTATAAGTAGCAACTAATGATTTGCCCATTTATAGTGCATTAAAAAAACATCCATTCCAACTTTTCACAGCCAAAGCAGAATCTTCAAACACTGCTGAACAGGCCAAACTCCACTGTGCCAACAGATTTATAGCTCGCAGACTTATTGACCTATTGTCAATTATCCTAGAGGTTCAAACAAATAAGGTATGGGGAAAGCATAGATTTATATAGCTTTTCACAATATGATTGACAGGCTACCAGAATGTAAATTCCATGTCACTTGAAAGTGCTGATCATCATGAATGAAAAGGTGTAATGAAAGCTTGTCAAAGTGTGCATTAAACACTTCAGCTAGACGTTGAGATCATTTTCATTTGCAATCAGTCTCATGTATTTTTCAGGAGGACATATAATTTGTCTCAATACTTTGGTGATACTGGTTAATTTATAAGTGAGCATCTCAGCCAGGTTCCCTGGGATGTCACCTGCTGGCATTTGACAGCAGTAACAGTTCCTCTGGAGAGGGTAGTATGTTTATATTTTGCATACTGAAAAAGTGATATACTGTTCTATTACATACTGTTACCTAGATATGCAAACCAGCAATTCCATTGCTATGGAAAATTAGACAAGACTGCATGCATAACAATTTAGTCAGATAGTCAGTGTACACTAATAGCTCAAATGCCCATGGCTAACTTCGAAAACAATTGCATTCACTACTGAAGGAAAAATGGAGCTCTAACAATAAAGGTGTGCCCAATGTGAATCATCCATTGGGAGATACAAGGGTCACCTCAGTATAGAAGAGTACATTTTATCGGCCCTCTCCTTTTCTCCACCCCAACCCTCCTAAGGTAATGTTGTTGGTTTTATACTGTGAATGTGAATTCATCAATAATGGATGAATGCATTGACAAAAACGATAAAGTTACAGTCGCTAACCTTGAAGATTCCTGACTGACTGTGGGAGTAGGTTAGATGCTACTCTTGAAAACTTAGCAGTAACACTGGTTTTATATATTAACCATAAATCTAATGGCTGCCTACAATGCCCCAGCACCATTTTGGCAGTGAGCCATAATTCAAAAAGAAAGGCAGGGCAGAGAGGAAGAACCGGTATTAGCCATCAGAGACCCAAACCTGTGTTTGAACTTAAACCTTGATGCAGCTGCTATATTTTCAATCATTTCACTTTACTACTCCAATTAAAATAAAACCAATAATAAAATGGTCATAATATTAGAGATGGAGCAAAATTGGTTAAATCCACAATGGCTTTGAGACTGTGAAGCGCAGTGCCCCTGTCAAAATGACTGCGTGGGTTTCCTCCGGGTACTCCGGTTTCCTCCCACAGTCCAAAGATGTGCAGGTTGGGTGGATTGGCCATGAAAAATTGTCCAAAATTCTTTGATTAACCTAGGACAAAAGTTCGGCGCAACATCGTGGGCCGAAGGGCATGTTCTGTGCTGTATTTCTCTATCTATCTCTAAGTCGAAAAATAAAATCATGTAGTATTACGATTGAATAGGCTACACCAGCATCTAATTACTGTCAGTAATGGATTTTGCAGATAAGTAACATTATTCAAACCATGTACCTTTGTGGCATCGCAAATTGTAATGCCTCCTCTCAATAATACAATGTTGCACAATTTGAATGGTTGCTTCAAATTGTATGACTAATGTGCTCTGACTGATTGGGAATTTAGCTTTACCAACCAATGTCATATTTTTGTAGGGCTATCTTCTTCTCTCAAATGATTTTAGCAGCAGTTTATGAACTGGACTTTTTTTTGTGTTTAGCTTTTGGAGAGATATGCGGTAATTGCAGTAATCTGCTTACTGGATTTGATACAACTGTGCAATGTTGCTGACCTTTCTTCAAAATGGTAGATAAGACCCGAGGGTTTACAGATTAAACCCCCTTAAGTAGCACTATGAATGTGCGAGTTACCCTTCATCAATGCCAAGGAAATAAAACAATGCAACCTTTTAAGGAAATAGACATTCATTCTAAAATCCAATAATTGGGACAAGGTAAATTACACAAAAGTTTTGATTTCATCTCAAGTGAATTATTTTTGTAGTGAAAATGCATTCATTAAGAATGCTCCATGCACCAAAAATTTAAAAAAGATTCAATGTGCTCTTGTGGCAGACAGTAACAAAAACAATCTTTTTTCTAATTTATTGATTTTTCATCATTCTAATTTATTCACATAAAACCACACTTACTCACCAAAATCACTCTTGCAGTTCATCCAACCAATCCAATTTATAGATACTAGGGCTAGAAGCCCTGAACCAACAAAGGAACCAACTCCAGTGAAGAAAAAGAACAGGCCCATGATAGCACTTTGCATTGACTTGGGGGCAGCTGAGTAAGCAAACTCCAGACCTGGAAAACCATGAAGAGCACAATTTTAGATGCAATTTAAATACTCCCATCAAAGAGCCACGAGCTGGATACAGATTAATCTTTGTTCTGCTTAAATTATTTTCCAGCTTTGAATATAATTGCAAGCATTCATTACATACATTCTGCAAATTTCTAATTTTTTTAAAGACAAAATTCAGAGAAAAAACATTTTAATTCTTAAATATATTTTTGATACAGAATCTATTCAATATTAATGCAAAAAAAGTTCTCAAGTTTTAATCGTTGCTTCAGAGGCAAAATTGTAGCTTAGATACAGATCAGAACTTGACCTGCTCAAGATAGAAGCAGCACAAGACTCCCTCGAGTGGTAGTTTCACATCATTTGGGTTTGACAACACATGGCATAATTACAGCGCAATGTCAAACTGGGCTTAATAGCAACATAGGACCTTGGGATCCTAGGCAATTTTTAAACCTAACTCCAATTAATCACGAAAATAAATAACATGGATCTTTCCAGGATGGTAGAATTTGAATTTTAGCAATATAGGTACCAGGTAACGTAAATGGAATACTGCCAAACTGGAATGGATACTGCAGCATAGCTACAGCGTGCACATAGTATTAGAAGTTTAGGTTTGGATAATACATCCTTTATAGTTTTAGCTACAACAGTTCAGAATAGGCTGAGATCGGGCATAAAGACGGGACTGAAAAAACCCGGCCTACAATTGAAAAACACAGAAGTTCAATAAAATTTAAGATTACTTTTAATACAATTTAATTTGACCTTGCAATCAAAAAGGTACACAGGCTAATCCTCGAGCCCATGCTCAAGATTTTTAGCACTGTCCTACTGCACCTTACCATTCAGAAATGCTATTTTGTTAATGCAAATAATGGTACTACATGCCACTGTGAAAGTGATCTATTATTACAACCATTTTAAATCTTGGTGATCTGTACAATGGGTCTGTTGAAACAAAGCTACTGGAATGATTCTTAGGCGATGATAGTTGTACCTGGCCCAGAAAGGGGCCTTGGATAAGGCAAGGAGAGCAACTGGATAGATACCTAAAACAAAATAACCATACTTCAAAGCTGTGTTAGGATTCCCAGATAACTTTGCTCAATCAAGTTGCTTGTTCAAACTGGTGTGTGTTACGAACCCCGCTGATATTAAATGTCAGAGTATCTCAAAACCAAGAAAGTTAACTTGGAACACCGGCCGGTTCTTGGTGGTACATATTTTCAATTTGAGAAAAATGTGAACCAGTGACGAATAGTCCAGTCCTTGTGTGGATAATTTAAAAGAATAAACTTGAAATAAAAAAACACTACAAGAAGGATCGTAATGCACTACAACGCACCAATACACTGACGGCTATATACACACACAGTATTACAGAAAGTTACTCCTCAATTCCAACTACTTACATTCCCTGAACTCAGAGACGGTCTTTGATTCTATACAACATCCAACATTATATAATTTGATGAGCTAAATCCAGCAAGCCCCACAGGTTACGTGGCCACATTTGCGTGAACCGTCTTCAGTTTCAGTAAGGAAAAATCTGCTCGGTTCAAGTTTTGATCTTAACCAGCCCGTTTAGCAATAACTTGTTTTTGGGAGACCATTTCGGCAGCTGGGTGTGACTGATGGTAGCTGTGCCTGTATTTGTCTCGGCCTCCCTTTTTTCCCCAGCCATTGTGCTATGGATATACTATTTTTTCCCCTTTGATGTGATCAACCACGTGTTGTTTTTTGCATGTACATGCCCTTTCCTTATGTCTCTACTTTGACGTTGCCTTTTCTATATCCCCATTGTTTTCCTCTAGTCAAGTACGTAAACACTTGCTTTTCTCACTGAAATGCTAATTTGCATCTAAACATCTCTTTTTAAACATCTTCCCATTTTATTTTCTTATCTAAAATTTCATTTTTAAAATCTTAATTTTCCCCAATTCCTAACATGTATAGAAATAAAATAGTTATTTTAGTGAACAACCTTCTGGTACGAAGGTATGATGAGGAATTAAACCCCTGGATAATCATTATGAAGAGCTCATCAACTAGCCAAATGAACAGCTCTGAGAATAAATAAATGATAACAGACTAATACAAACAACGAAACCCTGAAAGCCAGTTTGAAGGCCATTTGAAGGCACTGGATGCTACAAAAACAACAGTCTGACAATATTCTACCAAAGTACTTCAGACTTGTGTTCCAGAATTTACCATGCATCTAGCCAAGCTGTTCCAGTACAGCTACAGCACTAGCACTTACCCAACAATATAGAAAATTGCCCAGGAATGTCTAATACCTACAATGTAGGATAAATCTAACATGGCAGATTACCACTCCATCAATCTCTTCTCGATCGTGATGGAAGGGGTAATTAACAATGATATCAAGCAACACTTGCTTAGCAATAACCTGCTCAGTGACCCTCACTTGGGTTCAGCCAGGGCCACTCAGCTCCTGACCTCATTGCAGCTTTGATTCAAACATGGTCCAAAGAGCTGAACTCCAGAAGCGAGGAGAGTGTGACTGCCCTTGATATCAAGGTAGCATTTGACCAAGATTTGGCAGCAACGTGCCATGACAAAACTGGACTCAATGAGAATCAGGAGTAAAACTCTCCAATGGTTGGAGTCATGCCTGGCACAAAGGAAGATGGTTGTGGTTGTTGGGAGGTCAATCATCTCAGTTCAAGGGCAACACTGCAGGAGTTCCTCAGGGCAATGTCCTGGGCACAATCATCTTCAGCTGCTTCAATGACCTCCCATCCATCACAAAGTCAGAAGTGGGGATATTTGCTGATGACAGCATAATATTCAACACCATTTGTGACTCCTCAGAAAATGTATGCAGTCCACATGCAAATGCCGCATCACCTGGACAATACCCAGGGTTGGGCTGACAAGTGGTAACATTAGCATCCCACAAATACCAGAAATTATACCTCATTCAATGGCACTACCATCGCCGAATCTCCCACTATCACCATCCGCACAGTTACAATTGACCAGAAACTGAACTGAACTAGCTACATAAATGCTGGGCACGATCGAATGGCCTCGTCGCGCCCGACTCGGTGACACTATGAGGCTGTTAAATCTCCAGATTTGTGACACTAGGATTAACATACTTAAGTGACATTTAAATATGTTGGTGCCCAATTTTCCTGAGGCACGGGAATGAACGCCTGAATCTCGGAGACTTCGCCTTGGCGCTGTTTAGCACTGGTCCACACAAACATGGACTAGGCGTAACGGCATTTGGGCATTGTCTCCCTGGCCATCGGGACCCCCTATGTCATCGGACACTGGGCAGAGTGGCACCCTGGCACTCCCACTGACACCCTGGCACCAGTGCCAAGGTGTCAGGGATTAGGTCAGGGGATGCCCTGCCCTCAAAGATGTTGGATGAGAAGGGGGTCCGAGGTAAGTGCAGCCTTGGCAGGGCCTTCCTGACCGAGGCCAAAAAAACCCTGAGAAAGACCCTACTTTATGCACTCAAAGGGAGATTTTTAAAAAAAACATTTTTTTTTTTTGAGTGTTAAATCGCGCCAACTTTGACTACAAGAGGTTAGCAGCTGAGAATCCTACGGTAACTGCCTTCTGGGCTCCCCAAAGTCTGTCTACCATCCACAAGGTGCAAGTCAGGAGTGTGATGTGAAAGGTTTAAAAAGTAAAAACCGTACAAGCTGCTAACTGCTGTATTCTCAAGACTGCAGAGACAGCATTTTGAAAATAACACTAGCTGCCTTAGTTTCAAGCTGCCTATAGATAACATTTGATGACCATGTATTCCTTACTGTGTTTAATTATAAGGGAGATTTAGTCAGAGTCTGCACACAAAAACTCATTTGATCATTTTGCAGCTGCAGCTTACGTGTTGTCCACTAAAACAAGGGACAATGGGCAAGGGAGTTCACACATCACTGCCCAAACATTCTTATCATAGTTATGTCTAGTAGTAGGCAAATAGAGAAAAATACGTGCTTAGTGATATCATAATTAAGTAGATGCGCCCAAATTGTGATTGGATGTCTATACTCGTATGTTATACATTATGAAATCTTAATTGTGCTACAGACGGCATGGTAGCACTGTTGCTCCAGCACCAGGGACCTGTGTTTAATTCCCGGCTTGGGTCACTGTGTGGAGCCTTCACGTTCTCCCAGTGTCTGCATGGGTTTCCTCCGGGTGCTCCGGTTTCCTCCCAGTCTTGAAAGATGTGCTTGTTAGGTGAATTGGACATTCTGAATTTTCCCTTCAGTGTACCCGAACAGGTATGAGGGGCTTTTCACAGTAATATTATTGCAGTGTTAGTGTACACCTATTTGTGACACTAATAAAGGTTATTATTAATTATTAGTTATAAATGGACACGTGCAAGGTATGAATGTCTGGGATGGGGACATTATGACACGTATAAGGTGTTAGTGAGGCCACACCTGGAGTATTGTGTTCAGTTTTGGTCTCCTTACCTGAGAAAGGACGTACTGGTGCTGGAGGGTGTGCAGAGGAGATTCACTAGGTTAATCCCAGAGCTGAAGGGGTTGGATTACGAGGAGAGGTTGAGTAGACTGGGACTGTACTCGGAATTTAGAAGGATGTGGGGGGGGACCTTATAGAAACATATAAAATTATGAAGGGAATAGATAGGATAGATGCGGGCAGGTTGTTTCCACTGGCGGGTGAAAGCAGAACTAGGGGGCATAGCCTCAAAATAAGGGGAAGTAAATTTAGGACTGAGTTTAAGAGGAACCTCTTCACCCAAAGGGTTGTAAATCTATGGAATTCCTTGCCCAGTGAAGCGGTTGAGTCTCCTTCATTAAATGTTTTTAAAATAAAGATAGATAATTTTTTTTTAAAAATTTAGATTAGCCAATTATTTTTTCTAATTAAGGGGCAATTTAGCGTGGCCAATCTACCTACTCTGCACATTTTTGGGCTGTGGGGGCGAAACCCACGCAGACACGGGGAGAATGTGCAAACTCCACACGGACAGTGACCCAGAGCCAGGATCGAACCTGGGACCTCAGCGCCGTGAGGCGGTTGTGCTAACCACTAGGCCACCGTGCTGCCCAAGATAGATAATTTTTTGAAGAATATAGGGATTAAGGGTTATGGTGTTCGGGCCGGAAAGTGGAGCTGAGTCCACAAAAGATCAGCCATGATCTCATTGAATGGGGGAGCAGGCGTGGGGGCCAGATGGCTTACTCCTGCTCCTAGTTCTTATGTTCTTATTTATCAAAAATGGGTGAGAAATTCTAGAACAGGGCACTCTAGAAATTGATGTTCGGCTGTTGGATTTGCAGACCAAATGACTGAACCTCTAATTTTTTAAAAATAATTAGAGACATCACAAACAAACCAACTGGCACTGGTTTACATAACATATTTGGAAAATTTAGATGCTAAATAAAGGACACTTTACTTTCGAAAAGGCGTAGGTTAAGCAGAATGAATATTTGTTGCTTTTGAAAATGTTGTACTCCAAGCACAGGAGCTGGCTATTCAGCTACTCAAACTACTTCCACCAGTCAATTAGATTGTTGAGGGGAAAATTATACAGCTATTTGACCGTAGTGTACTTCACCCTCACTCTCATGAGACACCAGACGAAGACACTATTTTTATTTACAAGCTGTAGTGAGGGCTATCGGCATTCCAATTAGGACACCAAAAAGCCCAAATTCAAGAATGGTCCAGATAGTTATACTTTGAAATTAAAGTACAAGAAATTAGCATATACCAATAATTTGTTATAGTTATCTATGCCCAATCATGACTATCGATGAAGGTCACATCATGCATAGTGTAAGAGAATACTTAACCAATCACATCAAATCATTACAAAGTCACGCATGTTGTCTTGCAATTAGTGATATCGGTAGTCCGATGTCTGGGTGTAGCCATTAAATCCCTTTTGCTATCAGCAGACTTACTGGGGTCATCACAATTGTACCTCGTCACACATTGTAGAATAGGCCTTGAATTGTAACATAATTCTCAGAGACAGTGTCCTTGCAATACCTGTTACACATGGCAATTCCATAGTCTGAAATTGAAGGATTCAACTTCTTCAGCAAATTGCTGGAACTGTAGGTTTTAAAAAGGTTGCTGTATACTCTTTCATACCCAAGGATGCCCAAATTGTCCTCTTCAAAGATCATGGGGTTGATCTGTATTCTAATCCCATCCTTAGCCTTATAATACTTAATACCTCCTGTTTACCAAAGATCTATCAATCTCTATTTTTACATTTTCAGCTGACCTGGGTTCTTTTTGTGTTTTCCAGATTTCCACTCCCCTTTGAGCAAAGAAGTGTTTTCAGACATCACTATTGAATGACTTGGCTCTAATTTCAAGGTGATGCCCTCTTGTTCTGGACTGTCCGGTCAGAATAGATTTGTCTTTCCTTAGGTCCAGAGTGGATGATCTCAATTTCCCACACTGAACACCACCTGTCAGCTTTGCCCCACGAATTTGGACAATAACTTCCTATCCTAATCTTTCACAACTTGTTATTGTACAATTGGAAAGAAATGCTATATGGTGACACTAAATTCAAATGATTTAGCGTACGAGATGTAATTAGTACTAAGATGCATGACATAGTAAAACTACTAAGGCAACAACTTCCAGCTCCACAACATAACCAGCATTGTTCTTCAATTTCACGTATTACACTAACAATAAAATTAAGGTGTCATCTTTGAATGATAATGCTTATATGCAACCTCAGCAATTGAATGTAAGAAAATACATTTAGATCTCAAAAACTGCACCAGCTTTCCAACACAGCACTGCAAATTTAGGTATTTCCGTCTGAAGGGAGAGTTGTTTTTACTTTTCAAAGAATAAGGGCCCAAAGTTCCAACTGGGTCAAGGCATCAGTGGGATGGATCTCAGATCTGGGAACTAGAAAATGGAGCATAATCATTTCTACCCCAATTTCCAATCACACATTTAGGAAAACAGTGGAGTTTGGCATGGGCCTACTCCTCTATGCCAGAGGAGGCATATCTAAAGAGCTCAGAGGTTCATGTAGGAGTTCAATTCAGAATGCCTTTTAAGAGCTTTATCAGCACGAATGCCAGATGATGGGCTAGTTAACTCAATTGGCTATACGGCTAGAGTGCAGTGCAGAACAATATGGGTTAAATCCTTGTACTAGCTGAGGTCGTTCTTGGGGCCTACCTCCTTGTCCCACAATATTATGGCACAAGATATGATCGGCATAAGATATGATCAGCAACCCTCAGACAACAAGGTCATTACCTGAAGGAAGGAAATGGCAGGTGAGCATTGGCATATTCTGCTGAAGCTGCAGAAAAGGCCCAAAGATTCTGCTCGCCAAAGGAAATCCCATTTGAACATATAAAAAAATGCTCCAATGGGAGTTAAAGGAATGGAGACTTCATCTAGGTGATGGGCTTTTTGCTTGGTGTCTGTGTTCTATTTGGATACCATCTGAGGTTCCTTCATTAACACAATGATCCTGAACCTCTGGTCTCTGGGGTTTGGGCAGGGAGTGTTGGTATCATTCCCCAGATTTACCCCAGGAGATGCACTGGGCGACTTCCCGGAAGTCCCCATTCAAACACTGCATAGGAATTGACCGGGAAGTTGAAGCTTCCAATGGGCAATTACCCTGCTCTGGGAACCATCCAATGCTCTGATTTTCAAGCAGAGTTTGGAAGTTCCGATTCTCTTTGCAGAATAGTTACCGAGGAAAAGCTAGAAGGATTAAAGCCACATCAAACTTTGGAAAGCGATGGTACTGACCCCTGACTCCTCGATGGAGCCCCACTTCCCAACTGATCACCTCACCCCGCCGACCCACGGGTCCTCCCCACCCCTTACCCAACCTGCCCACTTACCATATGTACTTGCCTTCTCCCTGACTTCTCAGAGTGAGAGAGTGAGGAGGGGTCTTTAAACAAATCTGGTTTATGGCACTAGGGTCATAAAAATGGGGAATGGCTTCACATCACCAGACATTGCTGCCCTACACAAGGCGGCCTCAGGGACCTGCCCTACACATGAAGGCCACAGGAACCAGCTGCGCTACATATTTTTCACCAGGCCCATGTCAGAAGTGCAGGCAAGAAACATGCAGTTCATGACCTGGGTAAGAAGGAGCGGATTGACAATCTGACTGTGACTGCCATTTTTGAAGTTCTGGCCAGTAGCTCTGATATTTACTGAAGAGCTTTATGTAGATGGCAGGTTGAGGTTTCAGACCAGAATTACCCTCACCCACATGAAATCCCACATGAACACCCATGTGCCAGCATGAGTGCGTAAGTGAATCGTCAGTCTCATAATTCAGGATGTGGCTTGTCCCAATCTGTTGCCATTCTGGAGGAGCCAGTTCATCGAAATTTCAACCTTAAGAAAGTTTGAGAATGCTATATACATATGCAATTAATTTCACTAAAGTGAGCACAACTTTAATCACAGCCAATCCATTTCTGAAACCCTAGCTGCAAATTCTTACATAATATATTGGTATTTATTTAGTTTCTCCAGATATCATAGCCAATTGCCGACCCATTTGCACACAGTCAGGGCTGCGTGTGGCACTATACTGGACTCCTTCAGTAGATTTTGTAGCTTGGCTATGATTATTTAAAATGTATCATAAAAATTGTTTTTAAACATCTATTCGCCATACTAAAATCATCTTTCCTTGGGCAGAGAAGCCAGAATATTGCATAATTTCAAGTAATCAGTTTCAAAGAAAAAAAAAATGAGGAACTCATGAATCCAATGCAAAAACTAGCTTTTACATGGTGCAGGGAAGAGAGCATGCAGCTGACGCTGCAAAAAAGAAAAGAGCAATTTCAGGATTGAAGGGTTTTATTTTCAAGTTCAATAATAAAGATAAGAAGCAGAAGCTCCTTCATTAGTGATGATGGATCGGACTGAAAAAATAATTGTTAAAACGGCAGGTTGAGGATAACGTGTCACAATATGCAAGATAGCTGACAAATGTGACCACGGTTTATCCAGATGTTATATCTACTGTTATCCTTTTAGCTTATATATTCAGTTTTACCAATTTAATTTTGAAGCATGGCATGTTGGGTGACAGAAAATGACAGGAATATTATACTTCCTTAAAAATACATAGTTTTTATTAATCAAGAAATCATATAGGAATTGTTTTATCACTATTCTTTTAAATACAAGCCCATAAATCATTACTGCATGTAGGTCGACCTTCTATTCCATACTGTACCACAGTCAAGTTATCTCAGATTATGGGTTATCTGGGCTGGGGACTTTGTCCCATTCTAACCTATCCAGACTGGATGCAAAATTAGCCCTTTGAAAGCAGACCAAGGCAGGCCAGCAGCACGGTTCAATTCCTGTACCAGCCTCCCCGAACAGGCGCCAGAATGTGACGACTAGGGGCTTTTCACAGTATCTTCACTTGAAGCTTACTTGTGACAATAAGCGATTTTCATTTCATTTCATTTATAGCATGGCTTAGTTGTAGCTCTGGGACAGAATTAAATCTTCAGAATTCAGTTGTCATGAATAATCTCAGTCTTTAAAGTCATTTTATAAGTAATGCTGTTTTTTTTTCCCAAATTGCTTCGTTTCAAAATGGGTAGAAGATGCAGCAAGAAAGCAAGTGAAGCGCTTTTTAAAAAAAAATAAATAAATAGATATGATAATATATAATCGCTTATTGTCACAAGCAAGCTTCAATGAAGTTACTGTGAAAAGCCCCTAGTCGGCGCCTGTTCGGGAAGCCGGTACGGGAATTGAACCAGCACTGCTGGCCCTTGTTCTGCATTACAAGCCAGCTGGTTAGCCCACTGTGCTAAACCAGCCCCTCATTCAATACAAATTAAAATAATGAAATGGAATAGCACATGGCTAATCAGAAAAAGAAACAAAACGGCAAAAATGATAAGGTGAGAAGTGCTTAAATTATTTTACCAATATTGGGCTATCACAGTAATGAAAGGTAACCTTTACAATCAAGCAACTTTAATATTGTACTGGAATTCCTTGCAGCTTCAGCATCACAGATAAAATGAGTGAGGCAAAATCACGGCTGGTTCACATTTATGATTTGCTGCTGGGCAAGGTTCTTCACCAACAGGGTGGACTAATGAATTACCTCCAACATAATTCTGAGCTACAATATAATACATCCCACTGACAAATTCTTGGCTAGCTTAGTGGGCGACGCAACTACTCTTTTGTATCAGGCAAAAGACCACTTTGGGAGTTTTTCTCTTTGGACTAATTTTAAGCATCCCCAGAAGTTAAACTTTCTAAAGGATTCAAGATTGAATGTCCTGTGCCTATGGTTTATAATTGCATGATGACTATTTTGCTTTAACGTGGAATTCGATGGATAGCTAATTCAACACAAGACAGGAATGTGCTTTATCTGTCTTACATTCTCATTCTGGCAAAATACTCCGGAAGATTTGCTGTTTACAAATTCAATGCGCAGATTCACTTGCGCACTCAGTAGTGATAATCACAAGAGATAATTTAAGATAATAAAGCTAGGATATTGTTGAGGACCCACAGACAGAAGGAAGATTTGAAAAGAAATAAATGCATTGATATTTAACTGTAGTAGTTCAATAATTCCGATATATAAAATGCTAGAAATTAACAGAACATAAAACAACGAAGGTCAAAAAAAAAATCCTTGGAAAAACTGTTAAATTTAACTAAAACAACACCAAATTACAGTTCACCTTATTTGACATTGGTTATCTACAAAATGTCATGCAAGATCCCAGATGTATCAAACTATGACTGGGATGAGTGAACTGCTGGGCCTTGGTCATGTGTATCCTACATACCCAATGTTAACCTTGATTTTGGTAATGTCTTATTGGCTTACAAATCAATTGCACCTGATTGATATCACCATGTAGTCATTACCTAGCAGTTTCATTAAAGGAAATAAATGCGACCAAATGTGAGGCAAACGTAAAACGTGACCCCGAAAGAATTTCAATTCATTTGGCAATGAGATAATCGAAGGGTCAACTTTCATCTTGATTAATAATGTGATGCAGCAAAGAGTATCAAGTATTTACTTTCTGTGGCTTGAATTAAAATGTTGAAGTGTCAAAGAAACAATTCAATACTGTCGTGGTGTGACTTTCAAAACACCTTAGTCAGGTCCCATGGAGATAACATAGAACAATTTACACTGTTCGTGGTAGGTAATTTGTGTTAGTGGCCGTGAAACAGACACATCATACAGAAAATAAATTGAGTCTTGAAGTTGGATGTGTAGCCGCTACCTCTAGTTCCTGCAATTGGAAAGTTACGTATTGCAAAATACCCTTTCGCAGGAAAGAGATAGATATATATATATATATATATATATAAATATAAATAATATACATACCCTGGTGTTCGGAAGGAAAACCAAGGTGAATGCATTCAACATTATTGAATGGCGACAACATTGTGCTGCCCTCCTTATATGAGTAATTGAAGTAGAATTTTGTCACTTCTCGCACAAGTGTTATAAATTCAAAGAGGTCAATTTGAACAAAGTTGACATATACATACACAGCAAACTAGAAATTAATTCCAAGTTTGATATTCAATCTCATTCACACAACATCCATAATATTTAATCTTCGTGTCTAATTAAGTTACCTGAATTTCATTACTTTACTGCTCTGGTGCCTTGCAGCAAGAGAATATTGGTTTAGATTCAGCTACTCCTTCTGTACATGTACAACAGCAGGAAGTACAAGAAGGTAATTACTTACACAATCCAAAAATCCTATTAGTTGTTTTCAATGCTTACCTGCTATACTTGCAAATACTTCACTAATCCCGATCATTACATACTGTGGAATTTGCCACCATATTGATAATGGTGCAGCATTGTACCACACATTCCCAATCTGTTGCTCAACAGTACCATTCCGTAGGCTATTCAAGCGTTGATCCTCCAGAATTCCTGAAATGAATAACAGGATATTTGATAACTAACATGTATGCAGTCTATTAATCCTCAAGTCTTTGGTTACATCGTCATATTTATCTTGTAAACAAACCATTACATATTTTATGGATTTACTCTTGGCTTTGAAATTTCAGTCTTCAAGACCATATTGCTACAATTGAGGCTCAAGTTTGTCACTTTTGGGATTGTCTTTATTTAGGGCAAAATGAAGAGGATATTTTCACTTGTTTTGACAACTGGCGTACATTAAAACTGGGTGGTTTGGTTGTCAAGGGATTAAAGGGAACCCCGATTGTTTTATTGCGAAGGAGGTGCAAGGTATTTACATTTGGAAACAATGAAAACAATTTGTGTCTCCAAACAGTGGATAGACAGAGTCCAAAGTCCCAGAAAAGGGTTGAGAATGTCAGGCTGAAAGCAACTGTGCTTTAATTTGTCCATTTATATCAAAGATGAGAGAGTTGGGAACCAAGAATCATTAATTAGCATCAGGGGAAGTGGTGATGTAATGGTATTGTCACTGGACTAGTAATACAGAGATACAGGAGGACCCAGGTTTAAATCTCATCATGGCAGATGTGAAATTTGAATATAGAATTAAATAATTTAATGATGATCATGAAATCATTGTTGTAACAACCCATCTGGTTAGTTCACTAATGCCCTTTAGGGCTTTGAGAGGAGATGTCAGGTTACAGGCTTTCCTAAAATATCACAGACAGGTTAGTCTGCCAGAGTGAGCAAGTTCACAAGTGAGAGATGGAATGCACACTCAGATTAGAATGATAAAATGTGTGAGGAGCTAAAATGAAGCTGGAAGATTTGCCTGGCTTGAGAGACCATCATCTCCAGTAATGCTCCTACTGTGAAGGACATTTCTAGGGTTAGACGTTACCAAGCTGAGAGAGGAGAACAACAGAAGAAAACTTTGGGAATGAGGAATCCTTTTGAGCTGATTCTGGGAGAATTGAATATTTATGTTTCCTGCAAAGTTTTTTTTTTGGTTATGCTAAAAATAAGCCGAGGAGTATTCTGTTTAAAGTATAAATTGCCAGAATATAGTGTTTAATCCATAGAATTAGATTTCCAATAAGAAAACATATTAAAACGTGAAATCTTGCTGCGTCATCCTTTCAGCTGGAGGTTTGAATTTCTTTTTGAACTTCATCTGTCTTTATGGAGATCTTAACAATGTGAATCATGAAATATGTAAAACTACATTTGATAAAATGAGATTCAATTCCCAATTCTAAACCATTATTCAGTTTTATAATTTCATCTGAACAAAACAAATGAGTGAAAAGTGGAAACTTTGAATCACTCATTATTGCCGTTAACTGTCATTACAATGCTCTTTAAAACTGGTTCAGATTTAATTTCTTTTAACATAAATTTAGGGTACCCAATTATTATTTTTTTTCCCAATTAAGGGACAATTTAGCGTGGCCAATCCACCTAACCAGCACATCTTTGGGTTCTGGGGTTGAAACCCACACAGACATGGGGAGAATGTGCAAACTCCACATGGACAGTGACGCACGGCCGGGAAATCGAACCCGGGTCCTCAGCGCATCAGTCCCAGTGCTAACCACTGCGCCACATGCAGCCCTTGGTTCAGATTTGGTTAGTGCAACTGAATATGCAGGGAACTCACAAAGTAGAAGAGTACCATAATGGGGAGGGAGTAGAATTTAAATGCTTGCATTCAGACAAATAGCACATTATTTATACCATTCATTAAAATCTTCAAGTGCTGAAATCAGAAGGGCCAGAGCGAGGTACAATTTATTTTACAAACAGAAAGTTGGATTAAAACGGGGAGGGGGGGAATCTTTTAAAAAATAAATTTAAAGTACTCAATTCATTTCTTCGCCCCAATTAAGGGCAATTTAGCGCTGTCCAATCCACCTACCCTGCATATCTTTGGGTTGTGGGGGTAAGACCCATGTAGACAATGTGCAAATCCACACAGACAGTGACCCTGGGCTGGGTCCTCGGCGCCCTGAGGGGGAAAAAATTCTAATCAAGATGCTAACTTAATTTCTTTTTTTCGCTTTTGCACAATTTTTTAAGCTTAGAAATAAAGACAATTTTATTGATAGTAAGTATCTCATGTAATCCTAGTTTGTTGAAGGATGCGCAAAACTAGAGTCTCTAGTGACTTGCGATATGACATGTGCAGAGATTAAATTTCAACATCCAAAGCAGCTCATTTGAGAGTTTGGATGTATCAAAGCAACAGTAGCAAATTATAAGAAATTCATCTCTGGAACTGACAGATAACACCCCTCAAGGAAAATTATGAACTAGCTAAACAGGTCCACTGTGATGCCCAAGCTATGTGAAACGAAAATGAAATGGAATAGTTAGAACTTGACATTGAAAGTTTCACTTAGAAAATGTACATTATTTGAAATCTGTAAATTTGGAAACACATTTAGTTTAATCTCCTCTGCAATCAAACGTCTGCAATCCAGCATCAAAGGCCAAATTTTCTGAGGAGCAGCAGTCACTGGATTGCCACTCCAGACCTATTTTGACAGTGAAGGAGCTTCAGATTGCTTGCCGAGCCAGGCCTCTAATGAAATACAGAGCACACCTGCCTTCAGAGTCCTTCACCATTGGTGGAATCCAAGCCACACCCCTTTTTACTGCATTATTTTGATCGTCTTCATTCACGACACACTGAAAAACTTTGGGACATTTAAATAGCTTTTCAAGATGTTAGTGAATGAGTGAGGCAAACTGGGGAGGAAAACGAGTCTGAACCATCCAAAGTCTTCGACCCCAACTCAGGATTGGAGACTTTGTTGATGGGTTCTGGAAACAGGGAATTCTCTATCGCAAGTTGAAACTTTCTGGTCAATTCCCACAATTGCATTGGGACCTCTGAGGTGGTGGTAAGTTTTGGCATGTCCAGAGGACCAGGGAGGGCCCCCAACCATTCTCACATACCCCCATTCCCCTCTCGAACCCCCAATCATCCTGTCCCATCCTCCCAAGGTCAGTGTAACATCACTCCATGGTGATGGGCCTGTGTCGGCACGGTTAGCGGGTCAATATACAAGGCAGGAGTGATGATAACCTGCTGTGAGGGGATCTCTGGTGCTCCACAATCTATGCCTTAGTCTGGCTCCGGTCTGTCTGCTGACAGGGTGCTCCGACAAATTACCTGCACATGGTATGCCGCAGACTGGGGCCCCTGATCTGGGACTATTGTGCCCAGGGGGTTGGGGTGCAGACCCGCCCGCAACACAGAATAACGTGACAGAGGCATCACATATCTCGGGTGTAACGTGCTTTAATGGTGAACAATCGTGACCCTAATTACCGATGGTGCCCCCCCCCCCCCCCCAGTGATCCTCGATCTGGTTAGGCCTCTGTACTCTGCCGCTACATCTAGGTGTGTCCCCTGATGCACATCAGAGGTGAAGGCAGTCTACTGTTTTCCTCGCCCTGGAGCCTTTGATGCCCCTGGCGGATATCCACTGGGCATCACCGGCATCAGATGGAGATCCTGCAGGAGAATGGAGATGTGGTCAGTGAGAGGGTAGGACCATTATGTCTGGCATGAACAACACACAGTTCATCTGGGTGGGGGCTGGTGGATCCTCACCTCTGTGGCGCAAGCCAATCTCAATGGGAGTGACCGCACTGTTCTCAGTGACCCCCGTGACCTTGAGGGCCCATTCGTCATAGGGGATGAGGACTCTGATGTCCGGGACCCTGCTGCCTGTCGGAGTCCTTTCCCGCCCTTTATGGACCAACTTCTATTGCGCTGACAGGGAAAAGGCATTGTGAGCCGCATACTGCAAACTGCTGGGTTGTTGGGGTGGGCAGGCAGGACCGGTGCCATGGGGCCGATGCCGGTGGAGGTCGATGAGCTTCTTATGTCAGTCCTCCTTGTGACACTCTATGCAGTGCTGGCCACTGCCACCAGGCAGCACTGGTTGACCTGTGGTGACCCTCTGAACCCCTCTGGTCTCGACTCGTGTCTCTAACAGCTGGGCCAAGACAGCATCTCCGAACCATGCATGGTTTAAGCGGTGACATGGTTTTGGCTGTCTGGGGTTTGCTGTGGGCAATGGTTTAAGAGCTGCTCCCGCTTGTTAGCGGGGACCTCCAGGCGCGGTCCAGGCGAATCAGCTGGAGGGACGACCATTTCTCATGTGAAGCCCATTGGACATCGCAACCAGCCCTAATTAGCGTTAGATATCGGTCGTGGTCTCGTCTGGTCAGCTATCAGGAAGCACCAGGCAGTTCTCTTACTACTGCACTTAGTGCTTCTCCCATTAGATCGTGCCCATTTTGTTGGGTGAATAGACTCAAAACTGAATAACAGAAAAAAAACTGGCATTTATATATTGCAAAGTGAGGAATGCAGGGACTTTGAGTGAATCAATTAAATCACATCTGACAGCCTTCCTCACCTATAATGATATTGTATGAGTGAACAGAGAAGGCAGCCAACTTGTTTTTTCTATACATGGCTAAATTAAAATCAAAATATACCAATTTATAAATTTCATGCAAATAGATCATAGATTAAAATATTTAAATTTTTCATATCTTGTTAGAAAAATCTGTAAACATTCATATAAAGATGACCAATCAACTGAATATTCTATTGTAATTGCATTCAGAGGAGGAATAAAACAATTTTAAATTTACCTTTTCTCTCCAGTAGAGAATACAAAAATCTCACAACTTTATTCAAATTAATGTGGCAAGATTCCAGCATGTTCGAACTTACTCTCATAGCAGAGCTCTCAGAAGGACATTCCAAGGTTTAAATTCAAAAACTGCATACTGTTTAAGTGTTCTGGGCTTGAGAAGGATGCTCAATAGAAAATTTATTGTAAATACTACAAATCATTTTTATAGAGAGGAAATGAAATATGTCAATTTTGATTAATCTTCTTGGTAGGTGCATTACTTTGGTACTAAGCATAGACAGGTTTGTCCAAGTTGGCACAAACGGTAAATAGTAAATTTATCCACTTTGGTAGAAAAAGTACAAAAGCAGAATAGTTTTCTGAATGTCGAGAGACCAGGAAATGTTTGCATTCAGAGGAATTTGGGTATTCTTGCACTTGAATCACAAAATTTGCATACAGGTACAGCAAGAAATTAGGAAGGCAAATTGTCTGTTAGCTTTTGTTATGAAGGGATTGGTGCCCAAGATAACTTTTATACTACTGTCATATAGGGCATTGATAAGGCCACACCTGGAATGCTTTGTGGTTTTGATCTCTTTACCCAAAAAGGACATCCTTGTCCAAGAGAGCAATGAAGGATTACTGGACTAGTTCCTGGAATAAGAAGATTGTCCGAAGGAAGATTAAGTAAACTCAGTACAGACCTGGGATCTTAAAAGAACTAGAGGCGATACAGAATTTTAAAGAGACTTTTTTCCCTATTCTTTCACGTGCCCGCAATTTGTTGCTCACTCCTAATTGTCCTCAAGAAGGTATAGTGAGCTGTCTTCTTGAACCACTGCAGTCCACATAGTGTAGGTACACCTACTATGCTGTTAGGGAGGAAAATTCAGGATTTTGACCCAGTGACAGTGATGAAGTGTGATATAATTCAAGTCAGAATGTTGCATGGTGTTGGAGCAGAACTTGCAGGTGGTGGTGTGCCTGTGCATTTTCTGCCCCTGCCCTTTTGAGAGGTTCATGGGTTTCGATGGTGCTATTGAAGGAGCCTTGCTGAGTGGCTGCAATGCATTGTGAATAGCACAATCGCTTCACAGCTCCAGGGTCCCAGGTTCGATTCCGGCTTGGGTCACTGCCTGTGCAGAGTCTGCACATCCTCCCCGTGTGTGCGTGGGTTTCCTCCGGGTGCTCCGGTTTCCTCCCACAGTCCAAAGATGTGCAGGTTAGGTGGATTGGCCATGATAAATTGCCCTTCGTGTCCAAAATTGCCCTTAGTGTTGGGTGGGGTTACTGGGTTATGGGGATAGGGTGGAGGTGTTAACCTTGGGTAGGGTGCTCTTTCCAGGAGCCGGTGCAGACTCGATGGGCCGAATGGCCTCCTTCTGCACTGTAAATTCTATGAAATTAAGCATATATAGGACATACCACAGTGCATCAGTAGTTGAGGCAAAACCAGTATGTAATTTCAAGAAGGAATTAGTATAGCTCTTCGGGTTAAGGGGATCAAATGATGGGGGGGGTAAAAGAGGAAGGCAGGATCAGGGTATTGAACTCTTATGATCAGCCATGATTATAATGAATAGTGGAGCAGGCTCAAAGGGCCTTTTAGCCTCCTCCTGCTCCTACTTTCTATGCATGCTTCGATGAATATTTAAGTTGGGGTAACAATCTACCAGCTGTTTTGTCGTGGATGGTGTTGAGGCTAGAGTTAGATTTATTGTCACGTGTACCGAGATACAGTGAAAAGTATTGTTTTGCGTGCAGTCCAGGCAGATTGCTCCATATATGAAAAACATAGAACATTTGATAAATACATAGACTTAGACATCGGGTGAAGCATACAGAGTATAGTGCTACAACTGTAGAGAAGATGTATAGAGAAACCAATTCAGTCTATAAGAGGGCCATTCAGGAGTCTGGTAACAGCGGAGAATAATATTATTATTAGAAGTTGTCTTTGAATCTGTTGGCGCATGTTCTCAGACTTTTGTATCTTTAGTCCGATGGAAGAGGTTGGAAGAGAGAATAGCCCAGGTGGGAGGGGTCTTTGATTGCGATGCCCACTTTCCCAAGGCAGCGGGGGGTGTAGACAGAGGCAACGGATGGGAGGCGCAATCGCGTGATGGATTGTGCTGTGTTCACGACTCTCTAGTTTCTTGCAGTCTTGGGTCGAGCAGCTGCCATGCCAAGCTTTGATGCAGCCAGATAGGATGCATCTATAAAAATTGGTAAGAGTCAATGTAGACATTCCGAATTTCCTTAATTTCTTGAGGAAGTATAGGCACTGTTGTGCTTTCTTGGTCATAGCGTCGATGTGGGTGGACCAGGACAGACAGCTGATGTTTACACTGAAGAATTTGAAGCGGTCAACCATCTCCACCACGGTACCATTGATGCAGACAGGGGCGTGTAGGACACTTTGCTTCCTGAAGTCGATGACCAGCTCTTTAGTTTTGCTGATACGGAGGGAGATATTGTGGTGATTGCACCATGCTGCTAGGTTCTCCATCTCCCTTCTGTATTCTGACTCATCGATGTTCGAGATCCGACCCACTACAGTTGTGTCATCAGTAAACCTGTAGATGGAGTTGGAGCCAAGTTTTGCCATGCAGTCACGGGTGTATAAGTATAGTAGGGGGCCAAGAATGCAGCCCTACGGGGCCCGGTATTGAGGACTATCGTGGAGGAGGTTTCATTGTTTATTCTTACTGATTGTGGTCTGTGGGTCAGGAAGCAGAGAGAGGAGCCAAGTCCTGCGTATTGGAGTTTGGATATGAACTTGGCTGGGATTATTGTGTTGAAGTTGGAGCTGCAGTCAATGATTAGGACTCTGAAATGAAATGAAATGAAAATCGCTTATTGTCACGAGTAGGCTTCAAATGAAGTTACTGTGAAAAGCCCCTAGTCGCCACATTCCGGCGCCTGTTCGGGGAGGCTGGTACAGGAATCGAACCGTGCTGCTGGCCTGCCTCGGTCTGCTTTCAAAGCCAGCGATTTAGCTCTGTGCTAAACAGTAGGAGTCCTTTTTGTTGAATGCTCCAGGGGTGAGTGTAGGGCCAGGGAGACAGCGTCTGCAGGGGACCAGCTGTGGAGGTATGCAAATTGCAGTGGATCAAGGCAATCTGGAAGCTTGGAGCTGATGTGTCTCATGACCAATCTCTCGAAGCACTTCATTATGATAGATGTAAAGGCCACCGGACAGTAGTAGAGGCACATTGCCTGGTTCTTCTTTGGCAACAGTATAAAGCTTGTCTTCTTGAAGCTGGTGGGGACCTCGGAGCGGAATAGGGAGAGGTTGAACATGCCGGTGAACAGTCCCGCCAGTTGGTCCGAGCAGGATCCGAGTGCATGACCGGAGACTCAGTTAGGGCCTGTTGCTTTCCATGGGTTCACCTTCAAGAAGGCCGATCTAATTTTGGAGGCTGTGACGATACATATGGGTGTCCCCAAGGCTGTTGGGGTAGTTGATAATGGTTCATTGGCATCCTGCTCGAAATGAGCATAGAATGCATGGAGGTCATTGGGGAGGGGTGCTCTGTTGGCAGAGATTCTACTGGGCTTTGCTTTGTAGCCCGTTACATAGAACAGTACAGCACAGAACAGGCCCTTTGGCCCTCAATGTTGTGCCGAGCCATGATCACCCTACTCAAACCCACATATTCACCCTATACCCGTAACCCAACAACCCCCCCCCCCCCCCCCCCCCCCTTAACCTTACATTTATTAGGACACTACGGGCAATTTAGCATGGCCAATCCACCTAACCCGCACATCTTTGGACTGTGGGAGGAAACCGAAGCACCCGGAGGAAACCCACGTACACAGGGGGGAGGACGTACAGACTCCACACAGACAGTGACCCAGCCGGGAATCGAACCTGGGACCCTGGAGCTGTGAAGCATTTATGCTAACCACCATGCTACCCTGCTGCCCCGTTATATTGGTTAAGCTTGCCACAACTGACGAGAGCCTGTGTCATTGGTCTTGGGACTCTAGCTTAGCCTGGTATTGTCTCTTGGCATCCCTGACAGCTATGCAGAGTTTGTACCTAGATTTATTGTGTAGGTCAGGGTCACCCATCGTGAATGCCTCAGATCTGGACTTCAGTAGAGAGCAGATCTCCCGTTTAAACCATGATTTCTGGTTGGGTAACGCACGTTCTTTGGCACACAGTTTTCAACACACTTACTGACGAAGTCTGTGATGTTAGTGGCATACTCATCTACGTTGGCCGCTTTTGAATATGGACCAGTACACTGACTCCAAGCAGTTGCGTAGGAGCTCTTCTGTTGTCTCGGACCAGCAATGCATGTACTTCTTAACCGGATTCTCCCGCTTAAAGTTTATGCTTATATGCAGGAGAAGGAACAACGTCTTGTGGTACGAATTTCCGAAATGACAGTCGGGGGATGGAGAGGTAGGTACCTTTGATGTTTGTATAGCAGTGGTCAAGGATGATGGGCCAATGGTGGGTCAGGAGATGTGTTGGTGCACTAGACAGGTTAGATGCAGGAAGGATGGTCCCAATGGTAGGGGTGTCCAGAACTCGGGGTCACAAGGTAAATCATTTAGGACAATGGTAGAGAAATTTCTTCACCCAGAGAGTGGAGAGTCTGTGAAATTTGTTATCACAGGAAGCAGTTGAGGCAAAAACTTGTATGTTTTCAAGAAGCAGTTGATATAGCACTTGGGGCGAAGGGGATCAAAGGAGATGGTGTGTTTTGGGGGTGGTGGAAAATGGGATTAGGCTATTGAATTGGATGACCATTCATGATCATAATGAATGGTGGAGCAGGCTTGAAGGGCCGAATGGCCTCCTGCTCCTATTTTCTATCCTGAGGAACTCCTGCAGTGATGTCCTGGGCTGAGATGATAGACCTCCAACAAACACAGCCGTCTTCTTTTGTGAGAGGTATAATTCCAACCGGTGCAGAACTCCAGTTTTGTTAGGGCTTCTTCAGGCTGCATTCAGTCAAATGCTGCCTGCCTTGATGTCAAAGGCAATCAGTCTCACCTCTTGAGTTCAGCTCTTTTGTCTATGTTTGGACCACGGTGTAATGCGGTCAGGAGCTGAGGGGCCCTGGTGGAACCCAAACTGAGCTTATTGTGGTCTAAATGGACTTGGTGGCAGTGCTGATGGCACCTACACTTTACTGATGATTGGGAGTAAACTGATGGGGTAGTGATTGCCCAGGATGGAACAGTCCCATTTTCTGTGGACTGGCAGACCTGGGCAATTTTCCACATTACTTTTACAGCACTGACATCTACGCAGCAAAGGTAAAGTCGCCGTAGTCCCATAGGACCAGAGGCTCCTTTCCCCTTTGAGGGGGAGCATTGACCGTAGGCGATTTAACCTGAAGATCAGGCGATGGACAAGGTTGAGAAGGCGGGCCTTCATGAATAACCTCCAGTGCTGTAGAGCTGCACGAGAACTGAGAAAACGTTTCCCCCGGCTGGGGAATCTAGCACAAGGTATCAGCTATTTGGGACCGAGATGTGGATAAATTTCTTTACTCAAAGGATTGTGAATCTTTGGAATTCTCTACCCCAGAGGGCTGAGGATGCTTAGTCAGTTGAGTATATTCAGGTCACAAGTCTACAGATTTTTGTGCACCAAGTGACTGAAGGGATATAGGAATAATGTGGAACAGTGGAATTGAAGTAGTAGATCAGTCATAATCTTTTGAATGGTAAAGGAGGCTCAAAGGGTGAAAAAAAGCCTTCAGTCCCCATTTATGTTTTTTTTAATAAGCATTTCTTGGTAAACAAATAACGTGCACATTAACATAAATACATCAATATCACCACCCAACTATAACAAAAATCATTTTTCTCAAGGTTTTATAATGTATTGAGCCAGTGTTTTTTCCTTGTAATGTTACATTTTAAAAAAATATTTTTAAAATCTCTTCCTTTTTCACCTTTTCTCCCAAATTTACACCCAACAATAAACAATAATCAGTAACGCATGTAATGTCTATCCCCATATCAATAACGATCCCATCCTCCCCCCAAACATTAGTCCACATGTTAACATAAACCAATGACAAAAGGGAAACCTGAATCAGCCATAGTCACCATTAACACATACAGTCCCCCCACCACCCGAATGTTCCAATGTGATCCAATTCTCAAAAGTGCATAATGAATGACGCCCATGAATTGTAGAACTCTTCCATCCTTCCCCTCAGTTCAAATTTGACTTTTTCAAACTTAAAGAATTCCAGCAGGTCCCCCCCGCCACGCCAGGGCACAGGTGGAGAGGTTGATCTCCACCTTAACAGGATCTGCCTTCGGGCGATCAATTCAATGAGGCGAACGCTACAACATCTGCCTCCGCGCCAGTTTCCAACACGGCTGGTCCGACACCCCGAACATGGCCTCCCGGGGGCCCGGGTCCAGTTTCATGTGCACCACTTTAAGAGATTACCCTAAACACCTCCTTCCAGTAATCCTCCAGCTTTGGACAGGACCAAAACATATGCATGTGATTAGCAGCCTCCCACCCCCCCTCCCCGCAACCTTCACATACATCTTCTACCCCCTCACAGAGCCGGCTCATCCTTGCCCTCGTGAGGTGTGCTCTGTATACCACCTTCAGCTGTATCAGCCCCAACCTCGCACATGAGGTGGAGGCGTTCACCCTCCGGAGCACCTCACACCAGAACCCCTCCTCCATACCCTCTTCCAACTCTTCCTTCCACTTTGCTTTGATCCCTTCTAACGGCGCCTTCTCCTCCTCCAACAACTACCCTCTTCTCCAGTCCCCTTGTCGTCAGCACCTCCTCCAGTAACGTGGAAGTCGGCTCTTCTGGGAAGCTCTGCATCTCCTTTCTAGCAAAGTCTCGAACCTGCATGTATTTAAATATTTCCCCCTGCTCCAGTCCATACTTCGTTCCCAGCTCCTTCAATCCTGCAAAATGACCCCCAAGGAACACATCTTTTAGTGTCCTAATTCCTTTCTCCTCCCATCTCCGAAAATTTCCATCCCATTTCCCTGGCTCAGATCTATGGTTCCCCCGAATCGGCATTTCCCTTGACCCCAACCCGAAGTGCTGTTGAAACTGCCTCCAAATTCTCAACAAAGCTATTACTATCGGACTCCCTCAGTATCTCCCTGGGGCCATCGGAGCAGCGCTGTCGCTAGGGCCTTCAATCCTGACCCCCTACCCAAACTCTCCTCCATTCTGACCCACTGGGAGTCAACCCCTCTGACCCAGCTCCGCACCTTCGCCACATTCGCCGCCCAGTAATAATACATCAGGTTCGGAAGACCCAAACCCCCTGCCTGCCTTCCTCTCTGTAGCAGCACCGTTTAAATTCAGGCCACCTTCCCGTACCCATATGAACGAGGTAATCATCCCTTCAATCTCTAAAAAATGTCTTTGTCAGGAATATCGGCAGGCATTGAAAAATAAACCGGAATCGCAGCAGCATATTCATTTTAACTGCCTGTACCCGACCCGCCAGTGACAGAGGGAGACCATCCCACCTTGCCAGATCAGCTTTCACCCTCCCCACCAAACTAGAAACATTTCTGTACTGCAAATCTGTAAAAAAAAGTCTGCATGTTCGATGAACAAACAATTTTTGATCAGTCAGTTTATATTTAATATGTGTTAATTTACTGATAACAGACTTATTAAATCAACAAGCAGTGAGAGAACAGTACTTAAACTTTTTCAATTTTGAGTTGAACAGGAGGAGGAAAATGCAGCAGTTTTAATTAGTTGGGTTCCAAATATTTTAGACAATTTAAATTCTCAAATGCCATGTTACAATCCATGTTCTCAGTCACTGCTGCTCCAATAATGTAACCAAAAAACTGTATGGATTTGTAGAACTGGAGAATAAAATGGGTTAATGTTCCCGTACCAGCCTTCCCGAACAGGCGGCGGAATGTGGCGACTAAGGGGCCTTTCACAGTAACTTCATTTTAAGCCTACTTGTGACAATAAGCGATTTTCATTCATTTTCATACCTACGAATGACTGTCTCTCAGACTATTTGGTAGAGTGGAGGAATCACAAAGGAAAAAAGATTCTGATGGGAGTGATGTGCAGGCCCCCTAGCAGTAGTCAGGATGTGGTGCAGAAAATAAATCACAGAATCATAGAATTTACAGTGCAGAAGGAAGCCATTCAGCCCATTAAGTCCCTATACCCGTAACCCCACCTAACCCGTTGGACACTAGGGCAATTTTTAGCATGGCCAATCCACCTAACCTGCACATCTTTGGACTGTGGGAGGAAACTGGAGCACCCGGAATAAACCCACGTAGACACAGGGAGAAAGTCCCAGACAGTCGCCCGAGGACGGAATTGAACCCGACTCCATATAGACTGTGACCCAGGCTGGTAATCGAAACTGCGACTCTGCAGCTGTGAAGCGACAGTGCTAACCACTGTGCTAATCAGATGGAAAAGGCATACAAGGAAGAAAAATCATGGGGTCTCCAATGTACAGGTGGACTGGGAAAATCATTTGGTAGTGGATCCTAAGGAAAGGAATTTGAGGAATGTCTACGAGATGGTTTTTTGGAGCAGCTTGTGGTACAGCCCACTAGGGAACAGGCAATTCTGGATTTAGAGATGTGTAATGATGCAGACTTGATTAGAAGTTTAAGGTGAAGGATCCCTTGGGGAGCAGTGACCACAATATGATCCCCTGCAGTTTGCGGCGCAGAAACTGGAATCAGATGGAACAGTATTACAATTGAGTAAAGCAAAGACACGAGGGAGCTGCTGGCCAGAGTTGATTGGAAGGGGATCCGAGCAGGGAAGATGGTAGAATAACAATGGCAACGTTTTTGGGGGTTATTCCAGAGGCACAATCAGAATTTCATCCCAAGGAGGTGGCATGGTGGCACAGTGGTTAGCACTGCTGCTTCACAACCCCAGGGACTCGGGTTCAATTCCGGCGTCAGGTGACTGTCTGGGACTTTCTCCCTCTGTCTCCATGGGTTTCCTTCGGGTGCTCCAGTTTTCTCCTGCAGTCCAAAGATTTGCAGGTTAGGTGGATTGGCCGTGATAAATTGCCCCCTAGTGTCCAAAAGGTTAGGTGCGGTTCCTGGGTTACCAGGATAGGGTGGAGGCATGGGATTAAGTTTAAGTAGGGTTGCTCTTTCCAAGGGCCAGTGAAGACTCGATGGGCCGAATAGCCTCCTTCTGTGGTGTAAATAACAAACATTGGTTGTAATATTCCAAAATTCCCTGGACACAGAAAATGTTCCAGTGGATTGGAAAAATGCTAATGTAACGCCCTTATTCAAATAGGGAGGGAGGTAGAATGTAGAAAATTAGTCGTACATCAGTCATTGGGAAATTGCTAGAATCCATTATTAAGGAGCTAATATCAGGACATTTGGAAAGTCAAAATGCAATCCATCAGAGTTAGCATGATTTTATGAAGGGTAAATAATGTTCGACTAATTTGCTAGAGTCCTTCAAAGATGTAAAAAGCTAAGTGGATAATGGGGATCCTGTAGATGTAGTATATCTGGAAATTCCGAGGCGTTTGATAAGGTGCCACTGAGAAAGTGAATACACAAGGTTAGGTCACATGAGGTTAGGGGCAATTTACTAGCTTGGATAGAAGACTGGCCGGTGGACAGAAGACAGAGAGTCAGGATAAATGGGTATTTTTCTGGATGGCAAGATGTAACTACTGAGGTGCCAGTGTTCGGCCCTTAGGTCCCAACTATTCACAATCTATTTAACGACTTGGATACAGGCATAGAAGGCTCTACAGCCAAATTTGCAGATGACACTAAAATAGATGGGACAATAAGTTGCAATGAGGAAATAAGAACCTTACAACTGGATATAGCTAGGTTGAGAGAGTGGGCCAAAATGTGGCAGCTGGTTAAGTGTGAGGCATTCATTTTGGTCAGAAAAATGGAAAGGCAACTTATTATCCATGTGGGGAAAGATTTTGGGGTGCTCTGGTGCAGAGGGATCTGGGTGTCCACATGCATGAGTCACAGAAAACTAGCATGTAGGTACAGCAGGTAATAAAGAAAGTGAATGGAATGTTGGCATTTTTGCTAAAGGAATAGAGTATAAAAGTAAGGAAGTGTTGTTGCAACTGTACAAGCCATTGGTGACACAGCACTGGTCAGTATTGTGCACAGTTTTGGTCCCCTTATTTGAGGAAAGATGTTGTGGCATTGGAGGCATTCAGAGGAGGTTCACGAGATTGATTCCAGAGATGAGGGTTATCCAGTCTTATGAATCATGATAGAGCAGTTTAGGCCGCTACTCTGTAGAGTTTGGAAGATGAGGGGAGATAAAACTGAGGTACATATGATAAAAGACATGGATAAATTAGACGTGGAGTGGATGCTTCCACTAGTACGAGAGGTCATAGTCTCAGGATTCGGGGTAGCAATTTAAAACAGAGATGAGGAGAAATTACTTCTCCCAAAGGGTTGTGAATCTGTGGAATTCACCACCCCAGAGTGTGGTGGATGCAGGGACAGTGAGTAGATTTGAGGAGTTAGACAGATTTTTAATTAGTAATGGGTTGAAGGGTTACGGAAAATGGGCAGGACATTGGAGAAAAGGCCATGAGATCATCCATGATCATATTGAATTGTGGAGCAGGCTCGAGAGACTAAGCTGCCTACTCCTACTTCTTATGTTCTAAGAAAAAACTACCGTAATTTCCGGACTATAAAGCGCACCTGACTATAAGCCGCACCCACTGATTTTGAAATTTTTTTTTATTTTGAACATAAATAAGCCGCACACGTATATAAGCCGCAGGTGCTTACCGGTACATTGAAACAAATGAGCTTTACACAGGCTTTAACGAAATACGGCTTGTAACAAAAATAAAAAATTAGCGGTAAAGAATAGCCTACCAAGAAAGTCATTGGTCACTGTGGAGCGAAATCAATCCGATTAAGCTCTTAAGATTAACATAGAATCATCAGTTTGAAACATTAAAAATAAATAAATCATGTGTAAAAAGAAGTATTTTATTACTGATCGTAATCAAGATATCACCAACCCAGGTGATCAGAGTCACTATCCTCCTCTTGTGCACTGAAACCACTGAAGTCATCTCCTTCAGTGTCAGAGTTGAATAGCCTCAGAATTGCTTCATCCGATGTTGGACTGTTTTCATTGTCGCTCTCATCACTTTCATCCGGAGGCAAATTTCCCGCTGAGCTCATGCTGCCCTCTTCAACATGCAGCAATCCAGCTTTTCGAAACCCGTTGATGATAGTGGATTTTTTAACAATGCTCCACACTGTCAGGACCCACTGGCAGACTTGACCATAAGTTGCTCTTCGCATGCGGCCCGTTTTAGTGAAGGATTTCTCCCCACTTGTCATCCAAGCCTCCCACTGAACACGAAGCGCCACCTTAAATGCACGATTTAAACTGATGTCGAGTGGCTGTAAATACTTTGTTGTGCCCCCAGGAATCACAGCTGGAATTGAGTTTGTCCTCTTGATGGCTTCTTTCACAGAATCTGTTATGTGGGCCCTCATGCTGTCCAAAACGAGCAATGCCTTGTTCCTGTGAAAGAATCCTCCCGGTCGCTTGCCGTAGCACTCCGTATGCCATTCATGCATTAGGCTTTCCGTCATCCATCCTTTCTTGTTGACTTTCACAACAATTCCTGTAGGGAATTTTTCTTTTGGTATCGTCGTGCGTTTAAAAATCACCATCGGTAGAAGCTTTTCTCCCGATGCCGTGCAACTCAGAACACAGGTGAAGTGCGTTTTTTCATGCCCAGTTGTTTTCAGCATGACGGATGATTCACCTTTCCTGTTGACAGTCCGAGTGAGAGGCAGGTCAAATGTCAGAGGAACCTCATCCATATTTATGATATTGTGCGGGCCAATGGAATGCTCTGCTATCTTTGCATCAGTGAATTTGCGGAAGTTTGAAATTTTTTCCTCGTAGTCGGGAGGGAGCTGCTGACACAAACTCGTCCGTACCCTGATGGACAGGCCTTTACGTCTCATAAATCTGAGACACCACGATGGTCCACCTCTAAAATTCTCAAACTTCATTGCGGTGGCGATTGTTTTGGCTTTCAGTCGGATCTGTACAGTTGAAACACCTCGGCCATCTGCTCTCTGCATGTTGACCCAGTCTTCGAGCTCATTTTCTAGTTCGGGCCATCTGCTTTTCTTCCCTCTGAAAGCTTTAGTTGTCTTTTTGCACTGAGTCAATTCCTCACGCTGCTGTTTCCAACGTCTTATCATCGACTCATTAAGACCAAGCTCTAGTGCAGCAGCTCTATTTCCTTTCCCAAACAGCCAGATCGATCGCCTTCAACTTGAAAGCTGCATCATATGCATTTCTCCGTGTCTTTGCCATGATGAGGGTGACAAAATGACTACCGTAATCAGAATGATGGGATGTTTGAGCGCGCTCGATTTAATCTAAACAGTAAACTAAAAAGTTACATTGTTTTACCTTGACCCGTTACGCAATTTCATTGGTTTAGTGAAAAGAAAGCGGGAAAAATCCATAAATAAGCCGCGTCGTTGTATAAGCCGCGAGGTTCGAAACGTGTGAAATAAGTCGCGGCTTATAGTCCGGAAACTACGGTATTCTAATTCTAGCTCTTGGTCTGTAGCCCTGTAGGTAACAGCACAAATCTGGTTTTCTTGATTAATAAGGGGATTTCTTTACTAAAACGGTGATCAGGGGTTATGGGGAGAAGGAAGGAGAATGATGACGAACACATCAGCCATGACCGAATGGAGCAGACTCGATGGGCCGAATGACCTTGTTCTGTTCCTATATCTTATAATACAAAGAGTAGTGAACACCGCCCTGTCCATCACACGAACCCGCCTCCCATCCATTGACTCCATCTATACCTCCTGCTGCCTTGGGAAAGCGGGCAGTGTAATCAAAGACCCCTCCCATCCGGCTTATTCACTCTTCCATCGGGCAGGAGATACAGAAGTCTGAGAGCATACACTAACAGTTTCTTCCCCGCTGTTTCTACGTACCACATCTTCGTACTACACTCCTGTATGCTTCACCCGATGCCGATGTCTATGTATTTACAATGTGTATTTTCTGTTTGCTGTATGTATTTTTTTTCATGTACGGAATAATCTGTTTGAGCTGCATGCAGAACAATACTTTATTGCACCTAGGTAAACGTGCCAATAAACAAATCCAATCCAATATAAAAGAGGATTTCAAGAGGTTTTTCCAATCTATAAAAAAAAGAGAGACGCAAGAATAGACATTGGATCAATGGAAAATGGATCAATGGAAAATGAGGCTGAAGAAGTAATGGCAGAATCGGTACTTTGCATCAGTCTTGATGGTGGAGGACACTAGTGGCATACCAGAACTTCAAGAGAGTCAGGGAGCAGTGGGGAATAGTGGACATCACTAAGAAGAAGGTGTTCGGGTAGCTGAAAGATCCGAAGGTGGATAAATCACCCGGACCGGATGGACTACACCTCAGGGTTCTGCAGAAGATAGCTGAGGAAATTGTGGAGGCATTGGTGATGATCTTTCAGAAATCACCGGAGTCAGGGAGGGCCGCAGTGTACTGAAAAATGGCTAATTAGCACCCCTGTTTAAGAAGGGAGGGAGGCAGAAGAGGGGAAATTTTAGGCCTGTTAGTCTGACTTTGGTCATTGGCAAGATTTTAAGAGTCTATTGTCAAGGATGAGATAATAATAATCTTTATTATGGTCACAAGTAGACTTATATTAACACTGCAATTAAGTCATTGTGGAAAGTCCCTAGTCGCCACACTCGGTGCCTTTCGGGAACACCAAGGGAGAATGATCCCTGGAATGGAGAGCTTGTCATACGAGAAGCAGTTGAAGACTCTGGGTCTGTACTCATGGTGTTTAGAAGGATGAGGGGGGATTTCATTGAAACTTACAGAATGCAGAGAGGCCTAGATAGAGCTGACGTGGAGAAGATGTTTCCACTAGTAGGAAAGACTAGGAGAGACTAGAACCGAAGGGCACAGCCTCAGACTGAAGGGATGATACTTTGAAACTGAGGCGAGGAGGAATTTCTTCAGTCAGGGGTGATAAATTCAGACAAACTTTGACAAAGTGTCATCCAGACTCGAAACATTAGCTCCCTTTTCTGTCCACAGATGCTGTCTGACCTGCTAAGATTGTCCAGTATTTTCTGTTTTTGTGTTGAATAAACTCGGATTGATTTTGTTGGAAAGTCGGAGGCGGAGGGGAGACCTGATTGAGGTCTACAAAATTACGAGAGGCATAGACAGGGTGAATCGTCAGAAACTTTTTCCCAGGGTGGAAGACTAAATTACAAGGGGCACAGATTCAAGGTGAGAAGGGGAAAGTTTGGGGAGATGTGTGTTTTCACGCAGAGGGTGGTGGGTGCCAGTGGAGGTGGTGGAGGCAGGCATGATAACAGCATTTAAGATATATCTTGATAGACACATGAACAGGCTGGGAATGGAGGGATACAGATCGTTTGGGCAATAAGTAGGTCTAAATAAGGACTCTGGATCGGCACAGGCTTGATGGGCCGAAGGACCTGTTCGTTCCTGTGCTGTAATGTTCTTTGTTAGTTCAGATCATTGGCTTCACTCCTAAACAGCCCATAATATCTTTATGTTACAGAATGACCCCTAGCAGTAAATAACTGTTATTAAAACTACACGCTTACATTCGGTCTACAATGATTAGAATCATCAAAAGCAAACTATTTAAAAATTGCTTTCAACGTGATCTTTTTAAATATACTTTCATTTTAACTGGCACACTGCAATTATTCTTTCCCCAAGAATAATAGTGTGAAATCATTTCAATCATGATCTGTCTTTATTACAAACTGGAAAAGGAACATACAAGAAAAATAAGAATTACTGGGAAGTTGCTGCTTTCACGTGCCGATAGGATTGGGGGAAATCAAATTAATAACTGTATCACAGACCGATTTACAAATAACTAGAGAATCTTCCTGAACAACAATGTTGATCAAAAACATCTCCGGGTCTGTAGTAAAAATAAGTTCAAATATAATGTAATTTAAATGTCACACACCTAACTAAATCAACTAAAGATTAATTTGTCTCTTTAAAATACTGATGCTGGTAGCCCTCTCGTATCTTGCTCAAGTGTAAACAAGACATCGTGTTGATGGGAAGAGAGCAGCAAGGGCCGATTCTGATCTGGTTTTCTCGTGACGGTTAACAGGAGTTACAGGACAACAATCAGTGGCAGGAATTATTTTCTTCAACACGGAAGCTTCTAGCAACCCGATCTCACCAACAGAAGTCAGCTAATTCAGTAGAAATGCAGGATCATGCTGTATGGCTCATGGTCACATTACGAGATGCATTTAATCACTAAACTCTTAAATTATCACATTATAGAAAAGTGTATATATAAACACACACATCTATATATATATATATATATATATATATATTTCAGATTGTAAGAATACACAAGTGCTGCAACCTACAGATGGCCGGCAAGGAAACAGAAGCTGCAGTAGTTAATTCAATATTATCCCTATTTGGAAGTACTGATCATTTTTACACCAACTCACTGCCAAATATTCCATCTTAATGTTAAAATCCCATCCCATTTAGAGTGCCGGCTAAACTCAGCACCACACACATACCACTAATTCTCAAAAAACAATAGAACCAATTATTGGGAGGCAGGCCTAATCAATTTTATTACACCAGCTATTTTTTGACATTCCAAATTCCTAATACTGACACTACAAGTCAACAGCTTTCTTTAAAAAATTATTGAAAAGAATTTGCAGTACAAAATTGAGTGTGGAAAGCATAGTAATGCTTGACCCTTTAGGATGGATCAAATGGATCGTCAGAAAATAAATCAATGCTTCTTAAATATCTTCAGATATATTGCACAAGCATAACATCAAGTGGAGTACAAAATACATTTTTCATAACTTAACAATTACTATTAACAATTACTAACAAACAATAACTGCAGCTTTTATGACTTAGCTTATTGTCATGACACCCTGGCTAGTGCGCGGTCAATTCCAGCTCCACTTGACCCAGAGTCGCAACACAGGTGAAATGAGATTTTATTTGAAATACCCAAGGTTCTTGGTTGAGCCCATTGGACACGAGTCACGAGGTTTGTAACTTCAAAACACAAGTAATCTTTTATTATGTACAGAAAAAAAGATGTTACTATCTACTACCCCTTTCTGAAAACCCCTCCCCTTTCTAACTTGGCCCACACAGAGAAACAGAGGGAACATGGTGATGTAAAGGGAAAAAAATAAAAGGACAAGGATCCTTGATGCACGAGGATGACTTCTTCCTTCTGGACTTGGATCTGTGGCAAGATTGTCCACTTTCTCAGTAGACTCAGCATCATTTCAGGTTCACAACAAAGGCTGTGCCAGGCACTCACTAATTGTGAGAAGGATAATAATTTTTATTATTGTCACAAGTAGGCTTACATTAACACTGCAATGAAGCTACTGCGAAAATCCCCTAGTCGCCACACTCCAGCGCCTGTTCAGGTACACAGAGGGAGAATTCAGAATGTCCAATTCACCTAACAAGCACGTCTTTCGGGACTTGTGGGAGGAAACCGAAGCACCTGGAGGAAATCCACGCAGACACGGGGAGCACATGAAGACTCCGCACAGACAGTGATCCAAGCGTGAATTGAACCCGGGAGCCTGGCGTTGTGAAGCAATAGGGCTAAGCACTGTGCCACCCATGGGAAGGAACTTTTGCTAAGTTCTCCCAGAAAGCATCATGCAGGAACCAATCACTGACCGGTTGCCAGCTAACCAATCAAACAGATTTACTCCAAAGAAGATTTCCAAGATCCATTCAGAGCCGAGGAGTCTGGTTTCTCCCTTCCAAAATATAACATCTGGAACAGTGTCCTGGCAAGCAGGTTGTTTCAACCGAGTCTTCTGCTTAAAGGCACATCCCAATTATGGGTCCAGGGACCAAAAATAATAATAGAAATGGGAATAAAGGAAATAACTAGAAGGACTCAAACTATCCATTCTAGATAATGCTAGCTACTTGCTGGACTGCAATGTTTGACACGCATCTTGCAACTGAAGCCATATCTATTGAATATAATGAAATGAGTGCATCATTATTTAGAACAGCAGACAATATCATCAATATAGCTGCACCACTGCTTAGAACAGCAATCTTATCAAGACTAATGTCAGCAGCTTTGACCTTTGGATCTTCAGCTGATATAACTATTCTAACAACGGGCAGACTCTACCTTCAGCCTTGTGAATACTAAAGGTCTCACTGACAGATGCAAAGGTTGCTGGCTATTGTAGGACAACTTCCTGTCACAATATTTGACAGGCCATGAGCTAGGAAAAACATTTTTATTTAAAGGTCAACCATCACCTCAATGTCTTTTTCCTACAATTTTATCTTTCAATACTACATAATGTATATTCATTAAAGGGTGACATAACAGAAGTCTCCAGAGAATAATTTTTAAACTTATTGTCCCAGGCGGTATTAATCCTTCATCTCCTATAACAGATAATGGCACATAGCAGCAGCAAAATTAGCCTATCGTGAAGGTAAAGAAGTTCAAACAATTTTGGAAAAGTTGAAATCTTAGTCCCTTCACTAAACTATGAAACATAACACTTCCGGTGGCGGCCATGGAGGAGTAGGTCGCACGTTTGATAGCTCCCGCCTGTAACGGACTTTTGGACCTTTTCCTCCCGTTTCTTTTTTGGATTTTATGGGATAAATCAGTGAAGAGAGAGACAGTAAGGAGAAATCCCCCTCCGATGGATGGAGAATTGGACCAGAAGTGGCCGTGTGAGACGACAAAGGCCTATAAGGGAGACGCAAGCAGAGCTGGTAACACAGGACAGCATGGCGGAGAGCAAGGGCTGCGGGGAGACGGCACAGTGGTCGACGGAGCAGCTGGTGAAGTTTTTCGAGGATTGCTTCGCCAAGCTGAAGGAGGACACGCTGGACCCGATTAAGGCTTTGATTGATCAAGTGGTTCAGAATCAGGAAACCCACGGGAGAGCGATCCAGGAGGTGGAACAAATGTTGTCCGAGCACGAGGAGTATATAACCGTGCTGGAAAACAAGGTGCGGATGATGAACGACCGGCAGAAAAGAATGCAGGAGAAGCTGGAGGACCAGGAGAATAGGTGCAGGAGACAGAATCTCAGAATTGTTGGCCTCCCTGAAGGCAGTGAGGGATCGGATGCGAGGGCCTACCTGATGGACATGTTGGAGAAGTTGATGGGGGCTGGGGCGTTCCCTCGGCCCCTGGAATTGGACAGAGTGCACAGAGCCCTCGCGAGGAAGCCCAGAGCGAATGAGCGCCGAGGGCCATGGTGGTACGTTTTCAGCAGTTCATGGGCAAAGAACACGTTTTGCGGTGGGCCAAGAAAGAACAGAGCACCAAGTGGGAGAACTGTGTGTTGCGCATCAATCAGGACCTGGGAGCGGATTTGGCCAAGATGCGAGCTGGGTTCAACTGGGCAAAAACAATCCTCTTTAAGAAGGGGGTGAAGTTCGGGATGCTGTACCCAGCCCTTCTGTGGGTCACACATGAGGAACGGGACTTCTACTTTGAAACAGACATAGTATCGACCTTTATTAAAGAAATGAAGCTGGAGGCGAATTAAAAGACACAAGCCTTGGAGAAGTACTGTGGCAGCGCTTTGTGGTGCTGGATTGTATAAATTTAAGTAGCTCGATGTGAAATAATGGGCTGCGTGGATAGTTAAAGGTTGATCTGTCTTGCAGAGACCTTGTGGGGGGGGGGGGGGGGGGGGGGGGCTGTGAATTTAGTTTTGCCATTATTTTCCTAAAGTGACTGTTTCTTCACTGTTTTTCTGTTGTTTGTTTACTGGGGAATGTGATGCTTTTAAAATGCTTATTCATGTGGGAGGGTGGGGATAAGAGAAGAGTACAATAGGGAGACAGGCTGCTTGGTGCCAGGGGCGGGAGCTATTGAGTCAGCATGGGTCAACTGACTCTCGGAAGTGCAGTGGGGGTGAGCAGGTGTTAAGCTGGAGCATGACTTGGGTGATTGGGTTTCTAGTGTTGTTGCTAGGGGGTGGGGGGGGGGGGAGCTGCTTTGCTGACAGGGGAGGAACTGTTACTAGGGGCCAAATGGGAGGTCGGGAATGGCGACAGCCCGAGTGGGGACTCGAGGAAGCAGAGGGCACGAGATCGAGGCTGGCCGAAAAAGGGTGATGGCTAGTCGGCAGGGGGGGGGGGGGGGGGGGGGGGGGTTTGGAAATCCCCCCTCCAGGCTGATCACATGGAACGTGAGAGGACTGAATGGGCCGATCAAGAGGGCTCGCGTGTTTGCGCATTTGAGGGAACTGAAGGCGGACGTAGCAATGCTACGAGAGACACACATAAAGGTTACAGACCAGACGAGATTGAGGAAGGGGTGGGTTAGACAAGTGTTCAACTCAGGACTGGACTCAAAGACCAGGGGGGTAGCGATCTTGATCAGCAAAGGAGTGGCATTCGAGGCAGGAAGAATCATGTCAGACAAGGGGGGTAGGTACATAATGGCGAGTGGGAAGCTGGACGGGGTGCGAGTGGTACTTGTGAACATATATGCTCAGAATTGGGACGATGTGGAATTTATGAGGCGGGTGTTAGGTAAGATCCCAGATTTAGAGTCACATAACCTGATCATGGGAGGGGACTTCAACACAATCATTGATGCGGAATTGGACCGGTCAAAATCCAGGACAGGGAGGAGGCCGGCTGCGGCAAAGGAACTGAAGGGTTTTATGGAACAGATGGGGGGAGCAGACCCATGGAGGTTTGCATGGCCGAGGACGAAGGAGTTTTCCTTTTTTCCCCCCACATGTCCACAAGGTATACTCTCGCATCAACGTTTTTGTTCTGAGCAGGGAGTTAATAGCGAAGGTGGTGGATATTGAGTATTCGGCAATCGCAGTGTTGGATCATGCCCCGCACTGGATGGATCTACGGGTTAGTGTGGAGAGAGGGCAACGCCTGCAGTGGAGACTGGATGTGGGGTTGCTAGCAGACAGGGCGATCTGTGGGCGGGTTAACAAGTCCATCCAGAACTACCTGGAAACAAATAATACATGGGAGGTCTCTGCAGCGACGGTCTGGGAAGCTTTGAAGGCAGCAGTCGGAGGGGAATTAATCTCGATATGGGCCCACAGAGAAAAGGTGGAATGGGCTGAGAGGGATAGATTAGTGGAGGAGATACTCCAGGTGGACAGGAGATACTCGGATGCCCTGGACGCGGGGCTACTGAGGGAGCGGCGGAGGCTACAGGTGGAGTTTGGGCTGTTGACCACAGGGAAAGCAGTGGAACAGTTGAGGAAGGCAAGGGGGGCGATATACGAGTACGGGGAAAAGGCAAGCAGAATGTTGGCGAACTAGCTCAGGAAAAGGAAGGCGGCTAGGGAGATAGGTACAGTAAAGAGTAGAGACGGCTGTCCTGGGCCCAGCGGGGGTGAATGAGATGTTTAAGGACTTTTATAGTAAATTATATGAGTCGGAACAACGGGCTGGGGTGGAGGGGATGAGGCAATTTCTGGATCAGTTGAGGTTCCCGAGGGTGGAGGTGGACCTGGTGGAGGGGCTGAGAGCCCCAATTGAGATTGAGGAAATAATCAAGGGGCTGGAGAGCATGCAGTTGGGCAAGGCCCCGGGGCCAATGGAATTCTATAAGATGTTTTCAGAGATATTGAGCTCACTGTTGGTGACAACATGTAACGAAGCAAGAGGGAAGGGAGTCCTCCCCCCAACAATGTCGTAGGCCTCGATTTCATTGACCCTGAAACGGAAGGAGGATCCGGAGCAATGCGGGTCATACAAGCCGATTTCTCTACTGAATGTGGATGCCAAACTGCTGGCTAAGATACTGGCTACAAGGATAGAGGACTGTGTCCCGGGGATGATAGGGGAAGACCAGACAGGATTTTTTAAGGGCAGGCAACTCAAGGCCAATGTTCAAAGACTTCTAAATGTTATTATGATGCTGTAGCCACCGAAGTTGGCCATTCCCTCAATACAAAATGGAGGAACGCAGAGCTTGCAGGTTAAAATGGACAATGTTTGCAGCACAAGCAGGCTGCACCAAGCCAATGTGTATTCTGTCTGCTATGAGAGCAGAAAGCACCGAAACGAACATTCCGCATACTAATGAGGCAATCTCCGGGATATTTAACATAGTAATGGAACAATCCCAGGGACAATGGACACAAATAGAGAAGTGATTGCAACAGTGTATGGGAAACCAGACACCCCGGCACCAGCGGGGTTTGAAAACAAAGCACCTGAAGCCCCGCCCAGTAGCCAAGGGACAGCCTCAGTATTGGGGGGATTCAAACAAATCGATTGGGAAGAGACCCAATCGATTCCCAGCAGGTAAAGGGTCCGCCAAAAAGGGCGCGAAGCCCTAGGACCTATAAAAGACAGGTCCCACACTTAGTTTGTTCTTCTTAACCAGCCCTCCTCTCTGGACCAGCATCTCGACCAGCTTTTACCAAAGAAGATCTTGACCGAGAGAGAGGAGAGGTTTGGGACAGCGGCCGCCAGCAAGTAAGTGTCTCACAACAATCGCTACCAGAGATAGACACTCCTGACCCCTTTTTAACCTGTACCAACCTGAAGTCTGCAGACCAGAGCAGAGCAAGAGGCCTTGTCCCCTGATCCGGCAGTTCCCTTTGAGATAAGTATTGGTTTATTTAGTGGTAGGAATAATTTAATCCTCTTAGCGTGTGCATGGGTAGTATTATAATTGTATTATAATAAACTCAGTTGTTTGAACTTACTAATTGGTGTATGGTTTTATTGCTTTGAACTTGACCTTGAAACTTGTGGTGGTATCTTAACGATACCTGGCGACTCCAGAGCTAAGTAACGAAACAGAGCCAAATTGAGTGTTAAGCACACTCACCCAGAATGAGCAACAATGCCCTCAGAAGGAGAAGAGGCGGTGGTGGTGGTAGCGATGAATGCGGAGAAGGCTTTTGATCAGATGGAGTGGAATTACCCGTGGGAGGCGCTGGGAAGGTTTGGGTTTGGTGAGGGCTTTATTGGCTGGGTGCGGTTGCTCTATCAGGCACCAGTAGCGAGTGTGCGTACAAACCGGCTGAGGTCGGTGTATTTTGAACTACACCGAGGGATGAGGCAAGGGTGCCCCCTCTCCTGGTTATTGTTTGCGCTGGCCATAGAGCCATTGCCATGGCGTTAAGAGCCTCTTGGAACAGGAAAGGGCTGGTTCCGGGGGGGGGGGGGGGGGGGGGGAGGAAGAGGAACACCAGATCTTGCTCTATGCAAATAACCTGCTCTTGTACATTTCGGACCCGTTGGAGGGGATGGGGGAAGTAATACGATTCTTGGGGGAATTTAGCAATTTTTCGGGGTATAAAATGAACATGAGGAAAAGCGAGATGTTTGCGATCCAGGCAAGAGGACAGGAGAAGAGACTGGGAGAGCTGCCGCTTAGAATGGTAGGGAAGAGCTTTCGATATCTGGGAATCCAGGTGGCCCGGAAATGGGAGGTACTGGACAAGTTAAACCTTTCCCGGTTGGTACAAATGGAAGGGGACTTTAAGAGATGGGACATGCTCCCGCTATCACTGCAGGGAGGGTACAGACTGTGAAAATGACGGTCCTCCCCAGATTTCTGTTTGGCTTTCAGTGCCTCCCCATCTTCATCCCCAAGGCCTTTTTCAAGCGAGTGAGTAAGATTTTTCTGGGCTGTGTGTGGGCGGGTAAAACCCCACGAGTGAAGAAAGTGTTGCTGGAGCGCAGTCAGGGGGAGGGTGAGTTGGCACTGCCGAACTTCAGCAATTACTACGGGGCGGCTAATATAGCCATGATTAGGAAGTGGGGGAGGGGTCAGCATGGGAGCAGATGGAGGCGGAGTCATGTAAAGTAATATTTTATTTAGGTGTTTGAAAATTTTTATAACAGTAACATAAACAATGACATCAACATGGTAAAATAAACATTTCACCCCCCCACCCCAGCCCAATCTTCATGCTCCTCAACCATACAAGAACAATTTGCCCTCCCCTTTTGGAATACTGTATCTGCTGACATTTTAATTTTCCCAGAGAAAGTCGACAAACGGCTGCCACCTCCGGGAGAACCCTAACCAGTCTGGGAGCATTGGTAATGGCACCTCTGCAGTTCTCGCTGGCCCGATACTCCACAAGTCCCGTGGTAGTGGTGGCTCTGAGGGCAATGGGGGAGATATAAGAGAGTGGAGGGAACATCGATTTGGACCCCGATTTATAATAACCACAGGTTTGTACTGGGGAGGCTATATGGCGGGTTCCAGAGTTGGCAGAGAGCAGGAATTGGAATGATGTGGGATCTATTTATAGATGGGAGCTTTCCCAGTTTGAAAGCTTTGGAGGATAAATTTAAATTGTCAGCGGGGAATGGTTTTAGGTATTTGCAGGTGTGAAACTTCCTGAGAAAACAGGTGCCAGCCTTTCCGCTGCTGCCGCCACAGGCGATACAGGGTAGAGCAGTTTCCAGTACTGGGTTGAGGGGATGTTATCGGATATTTACCAGGAGCTTTCGGAGGCGGAGGAAACTCCGGTGGAGGAGCTTAAGGGCAAGTAGGAGGATGAGCTAGGAGAAGAGAGAGAGGCGGGTCTATGGGCGGATGCCCCAAGTAGGGTTAATACCTCCTCATCATGCGTCAGGCTTAGCCTGATACAATTTAAGGTAGTCCACCGGGCACACATGACAGCGGCTAGGATGAGTAAGTTCTTCAGGGTTGAGGATAGGTGTGCGAGGTGCACGGGAAGACCAGCAAATCATGTCCACATTTTGGGCATGCCCGAAGCTTAGAGTGTTTTGGCAGGATTTTGCTGAGGCAATGTCCACAGTACTAAAAACACAGGTGGTGCAGAGTCTGGAGATAGCGATTTTTGGAGTGTCGACAGATCCGGGAGTTCAGGGGGCGAAAGAGGCCGATGTCTTGGTCTTTGCCTCCCTGGTAGCCCGGAGATGGATCTTGTTAATGTGGAGGGACTCGAAGCCCCCGAGTGTAGAGACCTGGGTTAGTGACATGGCTGGGTTTCTTAGTCTAAAGGAAATAAAGTTTGCCTTAAGAGGGCCAATGTTAGGGTTCTCCCGGAGGTGGCAGCCGTTCGTCGACTTTCTCGGGTAAATTTAAAATGTCAGCAGATGCAGTATTCCAAAAGGGGAGGGTAGATTGTTCTTGTATGGTTGAGGTGCGTGAAGATTGGGCTGGGGGGGGGATGTTTATTTTACCATGTTGATGTCATTGTTTATGTTACTGCTCTAAAAAATTTCAAATACCTAAATAAAATATTATTACAAAACTATGAAACATAAGACCATAAGACAAAGGACCAGAATTAGGCCACTCAGCCCATCGAGTCTGCTCCGCCATTCAATCATGGCTGATATTTTTCTCATCCCCATTCTCCGGTCTTCTCCCCATAATCACTGATTCCCTTATTAATCAAGAACCTACCTATCTCTGTCTTAGACACTCAGTGATTTGGCCTCCACAGCCTTCTGCGGCAAAGAGTTCTACAGATTCACCACACTTTGGCTGAAGAAATTCCTCCTCATCTCTGTTTTAAAGGAGCGTCCCTTTAATCTGAGATTATGCCCTCTGGTTCTAGTTTTGCTTACTAGTGGAAACATCCTCTCCACGCCCACTCTATCCAGGCCTTGCAGTATCCTGCAAGTTTCAGTAAGAGCCCCTCATCCTTCTAAACTCCAACGAGTACAGACCCAGAGTCCTCAACCGTTCTGCATACAACAAGCTCTTCATTCCAGGGATCATTCTTGTGAACCTCCTCTGCATCCTTTCCAAGGCCAGTACATCCTTCCTTAGAAACGGAGCCCAAAACTGTTCACAATACTCCAAATGGGGTTTGATCAGAGCCTTATATAGCCTCAGAAGTACATCCCTGGTCTTGTATTCTAGATCTCTTGACATGAATGCTAACATTGCATTTGCCTTCCTAACTGCCGACTGAACCTGCATATTAACCTAAAGAGAATCGTGAACAAAGACTCCCAAGTCCCTTTGTGCTTCTGCTTTCCGAAGCAATTCCCCGTTTAGAAAATAGTCTATGTCTCCATTTCTCCTTTCCAAAGTGCATAACCTCACACTTTCCCACATCGTATTCTATCTGCCACTTCTTTGCCCATTCTTCTAGCCTGTCCAAGTCCTTCTGAAGCCCGCCTACTTCCTCAATACTACTTGTCCCTCTACAGATCTTTGTATCATCTGCAAACTTAGCAACAGTGCCTTCATCGACGACGAAAGGAAAAACGCTGGAAAATCTCAGCAAGTCTGGCAGCATCTGTAGGGAGAGAAAAGAGCTAACGTTTCAAGTCCGATGACTCTTTGTCAGTGCCTTCATTCCTTCTTCCAGATCATTAATGTATATTGTGAAAAGTTGTGGTCCCAGCACAGACCCGAGGCACACAACTAGTCACCGGTTGCCATCCTGAAAAAGACCCCTTTATCCCCACTCTGTGCCTTCTGCCAGTCAGCCAATCCTGTATCCATGCCAGGATCTTACCCTTAACATCAGGGGCTCTTAACTTATTTAAACAGTCTCCTATGTGGCACCTTGTCAATTCCAATGTTTCTCAAAACAGAAGGTGCATTTGAAATTAATTTTATATTTCTTTTTCGCAGCTCTTCTCATTTCAGATTTGAAGTTTGTTGCTCTGCTGCTTTCCTGGCTGTACCTTCACTGCTTGTGGAGGTACTGAACTGGGCCAGCTTCTGATTTTCTGGCTATTATTCTGCTCCTCCATTTCATTCCTGGACCATTCTCTGCTCCCCCACTGGCCTTGTGGATCATCCTGTGCTCCTCAACCATTTTCCAGTATCAATCTGAACTTCTCGGTTGGCCTCCAAGATCAAACTCCATTGGCTCCTGTATACTCTCCAGTTCTCGTGGTTCATGCATCAACTATTCTCTTTTTCTGGTTCTTGAGCTGCCACCAGTTGCAAAACATTAGTCACCCTTTTGGTCTTTCTGAATGAGATTGCGAAATAAAACTGCAAAATAAAACTAAATAAAAGATTCCAAGAGTAATATCTCATTTCCTAAAACAGATAATGACTAGCAATCTAATGAAAACTAATACAGCAGGACAACAGTGAACATGAAAGATTAGAAAAAAACATGAACACATTTATTTTCTAGATGGCAAGCTATCTCATGTCGACGTTGACACCATTTTGAGAAAATCAAAACCGCCGAGTAAACTAACAAAGTAGCCCCCAAGTAGGTTTCACAGTAGATTCGTACCAATGGCCCTACATCTGTTGATTCACAATGGATGTAGAAACATGTTGTACCTGCACTTTTGTAGCATAAATTGTTGATCTAGCAAAAGCTTACATGCCTAGCATAGGTGTCAAAATATTCTACTGATCAGGCTACTGTGTTGAGAGAGCAAGAGACATCTCATATTTATTAGCTAGTGTCACATTTTTCCTTATTACCGTGTGAACCACTGATCGGCCACAATTTACTGCCAATCCCTTATTGCCCTTGAGAAGTCATGGTGAGTTGTCTTCTTGAACCCCTGCAGCCCATGTGGTGTAGGTAGTGCTATTAGGGAGGACAGAGAAGACTTGCTTGTACTCTCTAGAATTTAGCAGAACGAGGGGCGATCTCATTGAAACATTCAAACTTCCTAAAGGGCTCAACAAAGTTGATGCAGAAAGTTTGTTTCCCTTCGCTGAGCAGGAATGCGGGGGGGCGTTGGGCTAGAACAGTCTCAGTCTCAGAATAGGAGGTAAGCCATTTGCGACAGAGATGAAGAGGAATTTCTTCATGCAGAGGATGGTAAATCTTTTGAATTCTCTACCCCAGAGATATGTGGAGGTACAGTCATCGAGTCAGTGAAAGATAGTAAAGGTATCAAGGAATATGGGGATAGTGCAGAAAAATTAGATTGAGGTACAAGATCAGCCAGTATCTAATTGAAAGGTGGAACAGGCTCGAGGGGCCAAATGGCCTACTCCTGAAACTATTTCCTCAGTTCCATCAAGGGACACCATATCAATGGATCTCCTGTCAACACAAGAGGATTGAGGCACTTGTTGACACATGCGCAAAAAAATCAATGACAAAGTTTGTCCTTCCAAACTTCAGTTGTGTCAGGGGCTGTATTTAAATTATAAAATGCCATTGTAAATTGATGTGGCATGATCAATGAAACAAGTGGAGTACTGCAGTAAATAAATAAGAAATCAGAATGCAAACGAGCCGGCAGAGGCACGCTTACATAAAGAATAAATTCTAAGCGGGGCAGAAATGAGCAGGTCGTGTAGCATTTGTGTAGGAGCTTGGGTTAACTTAACTGGTCAGAGTGCTGAACCTTGGCTGGAACTGAAAGGTAAAAACCTTGATTCCTCAGCAAAAGATAGAATTGAGTTCCTGTTGCTTCATTTCTGTCCTAGCCCGTGTCTACTCTGTCACTACCAATGTCACAGAATAAATAGTACAACGGTGCATGCTCCGTATTGACAGTAAACACCATCATCTTTTACAACTGTTTGGTGATCTTTCGATGAGTTTACTTTAGGGTTGAATGGCTTACTCTTGCTACTACTTCCTATGTTTCCATATTCCATCGAGGCACACTATCTTTTACCACAGTTCAGTGATCATTCAATGAGGACGACAATAGTGGGAAGGAAATAATCTGTAAACATTAATACAGACTTTAATTTCAATCATGTGGTCCACTTTCTCATGCCACCAGTCTTCAACCAGGATCTCAGTCATGTATGGTTCATATGATGCACTCTATATAGGGATGAAAAGCGTAATATTTTGGTGTCTTCATGGCACCGTCTAATATGACATTAATTTAACACATCAATTTATCGTTCCTCGATACGCAGGCCTTCATTTAAAGAGATCCATATGTTGCGCTCCATAAACTCCAATTGTCAGGATAACTACTGGTTTTCCCAGCATCAGTAGTAAAAGAAAACTACTCAACCCTGACAGTCAGGTGAGATAATGACATTTGCAAGTCCAGTAACAATCTTGGCAACAATTCAAATGCAAATAATTCCAACAAAATTGATAGTCAATGCCAGGCAATTTTGGTACTACAGTTAAGTTTGCAGTTCCTCTTCTGGACAGAGGGGGGCATAGCCTACACAGATGAGCAACAAAAACAAATATAGTTTTATAAATTCACTGATATTTGACCATGACACCAAAAACTATTTAGAGGGGTATTTCAACTCGAAACCTGGCGAGGAGAGGCTTTTCACAGTAATTTCATTGCAATGTCAGCCTACTTGTGACAATAAAGATTATGATTGTTATTATACACTGGCCCTTTTCTGAAATACTTGTTCTTTTGTGTTTGTCTCACGACATTACATTCAATCTGATCATTTTTTAAACTCAAGATGTTGTCCTGCACTAGCTTTGTCGCTTCACCTTGATTTTTCAATTAATAAGACATTTTGCATTGTTAGATTCTTATATTAGGTATATCCTTGGGTTCTGAATCAGTAGTCATGCCTTTAACAGACTTCACACCTCAATGATTCAGAAATGCTTAAAACGTGTATTAGAAAAACTCATTTTTTTTTATATTTAGGTCTCCAATTTACAAATTCTCTGGCAGCAGTTAGACATTTTGATAATCTGAAATATAAACTTGCTTGAAAAATATACAAAAGCAATCTTACCAGCAGCCACTGCAGAGCACATGACAAAAAACATGCCAACAGCAATTCTCTTCAAGGGCGAAGGCAACAGGCCTTTCTTCTTTAACATGGGATCGACCACTTTGTCTTTCACTGGGATCAGGACCAGAATAAGCACTGCATCAAACATGGTGAACCAGGCTGCTGGAAGCTGGAGAAAAGCATTGTTGGAACATAATTTTAAAAAGTGAGATCAGAAATTATTAAAATGAATACATAATGGTATAACAAACAATGGATTGTAATTCTCTGTTACAAAATGCGCTAATATTTACCATAAAACAGCATTGTAATTTTGTCTTTAATATATAAAACAGATTTGTGAATATGTGTATTGGAGGTGTGATGAATGCGGGAATTTCATATATATATTGTATTCTATGTATCTGATGCTGTGATGTTAAAAGCCTGGGTTAGTGTTAACAGTCTTTAAAAGACAGATACTTTGGCTACAGAGGTGCAATTAGAGTTATAGAGGTTTACAGCATGAAAATTCAAACATAATTAATTCTAATCATGCATCTTGTTTACCTGAATCAGGCTAATAGAGTTTTGTTTATAGAAAGATGGTTCCCTGGGGAGTAGATAATTAGAGACATTGTGTTTAGTCTTAGTCAGATGGTCATAACCCAATTAGTGGGATAGAGATGATGTGGTTAATGGGAAGAGCCAGGGACTGAAGCAGTCAGGTGTTTAGTTTAGATTGGGATGTGAACAGACCAGCAGCTTTTCAAACAACAGTTTAGTTAAAAGATTTGACTGTGAATAGAACAGGATATTTTTGCCAAATGCTGGTACATTAAAACAGTAGTTTGACATAGGCAAGAATCTGCAAGCTGGTTCCTGAAGGATCTCTCTCAAAGTGGTTTATCCAAGGCATCTCCATAAAGCATTCATGGGTCTGCTAACTGTATTTAAAAATTGGTTTTGACCAAAGATGGTTCGACCCAGAGTGTAGGAGGGTATGCCAGAAGCAGCACCTGGCATATGCAAAAATGAGGTGTCAACCTGGTAAAGGTACAACACAGGACTACTTGCATGCTAAACAGCATAGACAACAAGTGATAGACAAATCTAACCGATTTCACAACCAACAGATCAGGTCTGAACTCCACAGTCCTGTCACATCGAGTAGTGAATGATGGTGGACAACTAAACAACTTACTGGAGAAGGAGGCTTCACAAATATCATCATCCTCAATGATGGGGGGAGCACAGCACATCAGTGCAAAAAATAAAGCTGAAGTATTTAGAACCAACTTCAGCCAGAAGTGCCGAGTGGATGATCTGTCTTGGCCTCCTCCTGAGGTCCCAGGCATCACAGATGACAGTCTTCAGATATTTTGATTCACCCCACATGATATCAAGAAATGGCCGAAGGCACTGGATACAGCAAAGGCTATGGACCCGGACAATATTCTGGCAACAGTACTGAAGACGAGATCCAGAAATTGCCACTCCCCTAGCCTAGTTGTTCCAATACAGTTACAACATGAGCAATCTACCCGGCAATGTGGAAAATTGCCTAGGTATGCCCTTTTACACAAGAAATAGACCACACAAGTGCCAAGCAATGAACATCTCCAACGAGAATCATACCATCACTCCATGAAAGTCAACTATAATGAATGTTGTCATTCACTGACAACATCCTGGGAGTTACCATTGATCCGAAACAGAATTGGACTGGCCAAATAAATACTGTGCCTACCAGAGATGGTCAGAGGCTGGAAATCCTACAGTAAGTAACTAATTTCCTGACCCCCTAGAACCTGTCCTCCATTTACAAAGCAATCAGGAATGTGATGGAATACTCTCCACTTGCCTGGTTGAATGCAGCTCCAACATCATCATCCAGGACTAAGCAGCCTGTTTGATTGGCAACCTATCGACAAACATCGAGTCCCTCCACCACTGACTCAGTGGCAGCAGTGTGTAGCATCTACAAAATGCACTGCAGGAACCCACAAAGGCACCTTCAAAACTCACGACTACTACCATCTAGAAGGGGAAGGGCAGCAGCCACTCGAGAACACCACCAACTGCAAGATCCACCCTCCCTCCCACCCCCCAGCCACTTACCATCCTTACTTGGGAAATATATTACAGTAAGAAGTCTTACAACACCAAGTTAAAGTCTAACAGGTTTGTTTCAAACACGAGCTTTCGGAGCGCTGCTCCTTACTCAGGTGAATGAATAGATCTATTCATTCACCTGAGTAAGGAGCAGCGCTCCGAAAGCTCGTGTTTGAAACAAACTTGTTGGACTTTAACCTGGTGTTGTAAGACTTCTTAATGTGCTCACCCCAGTCCAATGCCGGCATCTCCACATCAGGAAAATATATTGCAGCTCCATCAGTGTCAAAATCTTGCAACTCCCTCTCTGACAGCAAAGTGGATGTACCTGCACCACATGGACTGCAGCAGTTCAAGGCAGCAGCTGACCACCACCTTCTCAAAACTAGGGATGGGCAATAAATGCTGGTCTCGCCAGTGGTGCTCACATCCCATGAATGATGTTGTCAACTATTAATAACCAAATCATTTGTGAAAAGTTTAATTTCCTTCCTTAATTTACTACATTACCGTTCTTACCAAATTCCTCCCTCAGATGTGGGACCTTTGTATGCTTCTATTTGATTTAGTAACCACCTACCTATGCGTAGAGTAGGTTCCATTGCAAGTTTACTATTTGGGATCTTTTACCACCTCCAACACTATGCATGCACAAAGATTACATATAATCAAAAATGTAGTAATGGAAGTTTCTTGTAAACTCACTACTCCAAAAGTAGCCAAAATATTTAAAAAGCCACGACAAGATGTAAAGAATGGTTCAACACTGCAGTTTAATCATTTGCTTTTGTCCCACTCAACGTTACAAAAAAAACACATGAAGGCTTTTAATGTAGAAATCAAACAGCGAAGCACGCTGCATTTTTCTTTAAAAGCAGGCAGGCTGTTAAATATCATGCTAGATGTCTTGAGTGCATGTACCAAAAAAAAGTGACAACATTAGCTATCCAACTTGAATGAATGAAAACACTCTGGTTCAGCTTTACCCATGTCAAGGAGCACTGATAAATAACATCTGGAATTACAGAACTTAAAACTTCCATCTCCAGCCATAATTGGATTTAACCATGTGCAATAAAGATACTGTTTTGTACCAGGTTACCATAATAAGCAATTGCTATAACCCTCCAGTTTAATGCAATACTTAAAATAGCTATTGCTGTCTCTTAAGGCAGCACAACATATTGAAATTAATATTCAAGTTCCTTTTTACAACTAGACCTATAATTTAGCATTACTTCCACACAGTGGAAGCTTTTAAATTATAAAACCTATATAATAAAGTGTCAAAAAAGTGACCAAAATGATCAGTTGCGATCTGCAAGCTTCATATCACCTAAGCACTAATTCCCAACTTATTTTGTCTTCCATCCTATTCATTTCAAACTTACCAGGGAGTCAGTGGCTCTGTGGTATTGTCACTAGACTTGTAAACCAGAGTCCCAGAGTAATGTTCTGGGGACCCAGGTTCAAAGTGTAGCCACCGAAGTTGGCCACTGCCCGACACAAAATGGAGAATTGAAATGCATGCAGGGAAAACAGGACAATGTAAGGAAAACAGGCAGGCTGCAGAATCTCCCTCTGTATTCTGTCTGCAAAGAAACCAGACAGCACTGAAACTAACAGTTGCGCATATTAATTGAGCGATTCCCGGTGATTCCCGGGCACAATCGAGAATAACAAAGGTCAAGCCAGACTCTTCGGCGCCAGCAGGAGTCCCGGACAATAAGTTCCAAACAGCCCCAAGAACCACCCAGCGATCGGGAAACAGACCCAGTATTGGGGAATTCAAACCAATCGATTGGTATGAGGTCCAATCGATTGCAAGCAGGTATAGGGTCCGCCCAGATGGGCGCAAAGCTCCTGTGACCTATAAAAGTCAGGTCCCAAGTATAGATCTCTCTCTTAGCCGACCCTCCCAGTAGAACACCTTTGCAGCAGCTCTCGAAGAACTTGAACGTGAGAGGGAGAGGCCTGGCCAACAGCTACACCGACAAGTAAGTGTCCAACCAACGCTCGCTACGAGAATAGACACTCCTGACCCCTTAGCCCGTACCAACTGGGAAGCCTGCAGTCTCAGGACAGGGATCCAGTGGGTTCCCTTATCGAAGATAAGTATTGGCTTATAGTGGTAGGAATAGTTTAGTCCGTTATTATTAGTTGCATGAGTATCGATTTACTGTGTAAATAATAAATGTGTGATTGAACCTTACTAACTGGTGTATTGAGTCATTGATCTGAACTTGAACTTGAACCTCGTGGTGGTATCATAAAGATACCTAGCAACTCTAGAGCTAAGGAATAAAACAGAACCAATCGAGTGTAAAGCACACTCACCAGAACGAGCAACAAAATCCCGCCACTACAGATGGTGAAATTTGAATTCAATAAATAAGTCCAACGATGAATGAAATGAAAATCGCTTATTGTCACAAGTAGGCTTCAAATGAAGTTACTGTGAAAAGCCCCTAGTCGCCACATTCCGATGCCTGTTCGGGGAGGCTGGTACGGGAATGATGACCATAAAACCATTGCCAATTGTCGTAAAAAAACATCTGGTTCACTAATGTCCTTTAGGGGAGGAAATCTGCCATCCTTACCCGCGCTGGCCTACATGTGACTCCAAACCCACAGCAATGTGGTTGACTGTTAACTGCCCCCTCAAGAGCAATTATAAATGGGCAATAAATGCTGGTACAGCCAGAGATGCCCACGCCCCATGAACGGATAAAAAAAACATGGCAGCAGAATAAAAATCCTGTTTCAACATATCAACTACAAATGTAAAGTATTCTTGTAATACAGCCAAATTGGCAACAGATAGTGGCTAAAGCTTCATTTTTAATGGGACCTCCAGATACTCATACCATTTTTGATATTTCTGAAAAACACATTTAATTACCTGTGAAAGTCAGTTTTAAATACATTTGTGACAATTTAATCTGCAAAGGATGAAGATTACTCATACTTCTAAACTAAATTCATCTGTAATACACTCCAAAAATCTCATACTTCGGTGACAGATTCTCCAATAATGTTTCTGAAATTCAAATTTTCGTTAAATCTAAAGTTGCATCTTGCTTCAGGAACTAAAAGACATTATATCAGGAAAATGGTTTGACTGATACCTCTACAGTGCGTTTTAACTACCAACCCGAACATAAAATTTATGTTGCATGCGAACATATTATGCCACGTTTCAATATTTCTACTTAATCAATTCCTATTTTTATTTACTTTGAGCTTTTGCACAAATAACTTCAACCTTTGCAAAACTCTGCTTGATGTGTTCTTTCCTTTTTCAACAAACAAAGAAGATTGTCATCGACTTCAGGAAGCGTAGAGGAGAACATGCCCCTGTCTACGTCAATGGGAACAAAGTAGAAAGGGTCGAGAGCTTCAAGTTTTTAGGTGTCCAGATCACTAACAACCTGTCCTGGTCCCCCCATGCCAACACTATAGTTTAGAAAGCCTACCAACGACTCTACTTTTGCAGAAGACCAAGGAAATTTGGCATGTCAGCCATGACTTTCACCAACTTTTACAGATGCACAATTGAAAGCATTCTTTCTGGTTGTATCACAGCTTGGTATGGTTCCTGCTCTGCCCAAGACCGCAGGAAAATACAAAAGGTCGTGAATGTAGCCCAATCCATCACGCAAACCCACCATCCATCCATTGACTCTGTCTATAATTCCCGCTGCCTCGGAAAGGCAACCAGCATAATTAAGGACCCCACGCATCCCGGACATACCTCTCTTCTACCTTCTTCCGTCAGGAAAAAGATACAAAAGTTTGAGGTCACGAATCAACCGACTCAAGAACAGCTTCTTCCCTGCTGCAATCAGACTTTTGAACAGACCTACCTCGTATTAAGTTGATCTTTTCTCTACACACTTACTATGATTGTAACATTACATTCTGTAGTCTCTCCTTCCTTTCCTATGTACAGTATGCGTCGTCTGAATAGTATGCAAGAAATAATGCTTTTCACTGTATACTAATACATGTGATAATAATAAATCAATCAACTTGGGCTGCCTTTGTTTGAATATTCTCAGTATTATTAAAACATTTTTACTTACAAGGGGCTTACTGTACCTTTTGGGTCACCAAAACCCATCACAAAAGCAACCAGATTTTGCACTCAGTTTTGGCTGACTGAAAAAGAGTGAGATCAGTACTTGTTGTTGATAACAGCAGCTACAGACCGAGGTTTAATCTTGTGTCTGCTGCCTACAGTTGAAAGAAATAGATTGCAGGAGAAAATAAAATAATATGTATTCAAAGCAATATGCCACTTTTTAGAGCTGCATTGAAAAGATGAAGTAAAAATTGATCAGGAGCCTCTTGTAATAATATACCATAAATGCCATTGTTTTATCACACATCATCTAGTTTGCTCTGATACTAATGCAAGGAAACTAAGTATCAATCTAATGTTTATTTGAATAAATCGTATAAAACAGTTATATAGCACTTCAGGATAGAAAGCTTAATCTGAGTTTTTTTTTTAAATAAATTGTATAAAACAGTTATATAGCACTTCAGAAAGCAACAGCATCGTTATTACAGAAAAGATCCAGACAAGAAACATTTCTATGCAATAGATTATCTTTGGCATAGTTTCAACATAAAATACTTCCAGATCAGTTATTGCTCCCTTTGGTCCATACTAGTGAGCTTCAACCACATGTTCACAACAATGCTTCATACAGGATAAGTGCAATATTCCAGCTCTCCGAGCAATCCATTTAATATAAACAGTAATACAACTGTAAGTAATTCCTGCTAAGGACTTTGAATTACCGAGGGTGCATGATACTTCGTCTGGGAAGATGATCATATCATTGGAAATTAAACATCTGGGCCTCAATCAGAAAGGATAATGTTCTAATGCACTTCACCAGCCAGTTCATGTAAGTATCCAAAAATACGCTTGTAAACTGAAATAACTTGTCCTTTCAAAATGGTTCTCTATTTAATTACCAGAAACCAAGAAAATCACGCAAATATGCCAAAAGTGTGGACAGAACCTCAACGTTTGTTTAAAAATCATTCATAAAATGGTTAAAAACCAGCCATTTTCCTTCCATCGCTCAGCTTTTTTCTTTGCTGTGAATCCTTGTTTTATGGCTCTTTACAGTGAAGCTGCTGGGCGGCACAGTAGCACAGTGGTTAGCATCGTCACTTCACAGCTCCAGGGTCTCAGGTTCGCTTACCGGCTTGGGTCACTGTTTGTGCGGAGTCTGGACGTTCTCCCAGTGTCTGCGAGGGTTTCCTCCAGGAGCTCCAGTTTCCTCCCACAGTCCAAAGACGTGCAGGTTAGATGGATTGGCCATGATAAATTGCCCTTAATGTCCAGTGGGGTTGTGGGTATGGGACGGAGTTGTGGGCTTAAGTGGGGTGCTCTTTCCAAGGGCCAGTGCAGGCTCGATGGGCCGAATGGCCTCCTTCTGCACTGTAAATTCTATGTTCTATGTTCTGATGTTCTTGGGGCGAATAAAGAACCCAATTATAGATAGAGAAATACAGCACAGAACAGGCCCTTCGACCCATGATGTTGCGCCGAACTTTTGTCCTAGGTTAATCATAGAATTTTGGACAATTTTTCATGGCCAATCCACCCAACCTGCACATCTTTGGACTGTGGGAGGAAACCGGAGTACCCGGAGGAAACCCACGCAGTCACGGGGAGGATGTGCAGACTCCACACAGACAGCGACCCAAGTCGAAATCGAACTTGGGACCCTGGAGCTGTGAAGCAATTGTGCTATACACAATGCTACCGTGCTGCCCTTAAGAAGTTAACCTACACTCCATTATTCTACCCTAATTCATGTACCTATCCAATAGCCGCTTGAAGGTCCCTAACTTTTCCGACTCAACTACTTCCACAGGCAGTGCATTCCATGCCCCCACTACTCTCTGGGTAAAGAACCTACCTCTGACATCCCCTCTATATTTTCCACCATTTATCTTAAATTTATGTCCCCTTGTAATGGTGTGTTCCACCCGGGGAAAAAGTCTCTGACTGTCTACTCTATCTATTCCCCCAATCATCTTATAAACCTCTATCAAGTCGCCCCTCATCCTTCTCCGTTCTAATGAGAAAAGGCCTAGCACCCTCAACTTTTCCTCGTATGACCTACTCTCCATTCCAGGCAACATCCTGGTAAATCTCCTTTGCACCTTTTCCAAAGCTTCCACATCCTTCCTAAAATGAGGTGACCAGAACTGCACACAGTACTCCAAATGTGGCCTGACCAAGGTTTTGTACAGCTGCATCATCACCTCACGGCTCTTAAATTCAATCCCTCTGCTAATGAACGCTAGCACACCATAGGCCTTCTTCACAGCTCTATCCACTTGAGTGGCAACTTTCAAAGATCTATGAACATAGACCCCAAGATCTCTCTGCTCCTCCACATTGCCAAGAACCCTACCATTAACCCTATATTCCGCATTCATATTTGTCCTTCCAAAATGGACAACCTCACACTTGTCAGGGTTAAATTCCATCTGCCACTTCTCAGCCCAGCTCTGCATTCTATCTATGTCTCTTTGAAGCCGACAACAGCCCTCCTCACTATCCACAACTCCACTAATCTTCGTATCATCTGCAAATTTATTGACCCACCCTTCAACTCCCTCATCCAAGTCATTAATGAAAATCACAAACAGCAGAGGACCCAGAACTGATCCCTGCGGTACGCCACTGATAACTGGGCTCCAGGCTGAATATTTGCCATCCACCACAACTCTCTGTCTTCTATCGGTTAGCCAGTTTGTTATCCAACTGGCCAAATTTCCCACTATCCCATGCCTCCTTACTTTCTGCATAAGCCTACCATGGGGAACCTTATCAAATGCCTTACTAAAATCCATGTACACTACATCCACTGCTTTACCTTCATCCACATGCTTGGTCACCTCCTCAAAGAAGTCAATAAGACTTGTAAGGCAAGACCTACCCCTCACAAGAATTAATTCTTTAAATATTTCCATTTTATACTTGCCTTGTTGGCAAGTGCTGATTTGAAAGGATTATGAAGTTCTGAAGTGTTGTATCAATCATCCATATTTTTGTCAATTTGAACAATGTGACAGCTTAGCCTCGAGGTGGCCTCAATGTGTTCCAATAATGTTACACATTATAGTCCCACAAGGAAGCTTGCTCAACTACAATAGAAACAAACCCTTCCTCAGATAACCCAACTGAGAGAAATAAATGAGTTTGTAGGGAGAGCATTAACAATAGCAATAAAGCAGTTCCTTTTTGCATCCATTTTGTTTAGCTTGCTTCTCTTTTACTTGCTGGTTCTAATAAAAGGGTGCAGAACCAAAACATTAACTTGTCTTTGTTCTCTACAGATGCTTATGAATCTACAGTGCTACTGTGCAGTTCTAGCATCTTCTGTTTTTATTTCTGATTGAATATTTGTATTTGTTTCATTTGTGTTGTGTGAAGCACCAATACTTCTATTTCTTCAAGAATGCAAACTTATTTTCAGCAGGCATTCTGCAGCCGATAAGAACATTCAGCCCCTCGTCGTGTTTCACCATCTAACAAGACCACGATTGATCAATTCATTCCCCTAACTCTACCCTCCCCGCAACCCTGACTCCCTGATAAATCAAAAACCTGTCTAACTCACCCTGAACATATGCTCTCTGAACCTACTATATCTTTTTTACAGACCCTTTGCATTCTTTGCTTTCCCAACTGTGTTTGTATATCAACAAATTTGGGTACAATGTACGGTATCCTTTCATCCAAGTCACTGGTATAGATTGTAACTAGTTGATGCCCTAGCTCTGGTCCATATGGAACCCCACTAGTTAGTTTGCCAACCTGAAAATCGGAACATTAGACTTGTAGCAGGATGGGCCATTGAGCCTACTATATCATTCAATAAGATCATGGTTGAACAAGTTGTGATCTCAACTCCACTTTCTGTCTGCGCTTCCCGGTAATCCTGGACTCCCTTGGACATCAGAAATTTACTTAACTCTGCTTCGAAAATATTCATTGACCCAGTTTCCATTGCTTGTGTAAGTGAATTCCATATACTAACGGCCTGCAGAGAAATAATTTCTCATCATCGACATCTTAAAAGAATTTCTTTATTATGAAACTAAATCCCCTAGTTTTGGTCTCCTCCTCAAAAGGAGAAAAACCTGATGGTATCCCAAGTCCCAACAGAATTTTATATTTCAATTCTTTGAAACTCCAAAGGGTGTCGGCTCAAATGTTCAATCTTGTTTCACAAGAAAAGCCCTACATCATAGGAATGAGATGAGTGAACCTTCTCGGAACTGTTTCTAATGCAATTATAGCTTTTTTCAAATCAGACCAAAACTGCACTCAGCGAGAACCCAGGGAATAACCATTGCAGAAGCAATGACCTGACGAACAGTAAAGCATCCTTCCAGAAAGCCTGGCCAGCTGTCCCAATTGGGGTGTTGTTTGATTAGTGAGTTAAAGTCCGCGTGACACTTAACGTGTTAAAGTCCATGTGACGGGTTTTTATTAAAGGTTAAGTTTTAGTCTGTGTGATAATAATTAACTGCACAAGTGTCTGTGTGACACATTTGATCTGAGGGCAACACGGTGGCACAGTAGTTAGCACTGCTGCATCACATGCTGAGGGCCCATGTTTGATCTCAGCCCCGGGTCACTGTCTGTGTGGAGTTTGCACATTTTCCCTGTGTCTGCGTGGGTCTCGCCTCCACAACCCAAAAGAGATGTGCAAGGTAGGTGGATTGGTCATGCTAACTTGCCCCTTAATTGGAAAAAAAAATAATTGAGTAGTCTAAATTTATTTATTTTTTTAAAAAAGACTTTTGATCTGAATAAAATAAACTTGATTCAAGGATACTTGTGCAAGCAGTTTGTGAGACATGTCAGTTATGACCCTTTCCCAGGAGGGGCAACAATCCCCATAACCCCACATCTTTGGACCGTGGGAGGAAACCCACGCAGACATGGAGAGAATGTGCAAATTCCACACTGTCACCTAAGGCCGGAATTGAACATCGGTCCCTGGTGCTGTGAGTCAGCAGTACTAACCATTGTGCTGCCCTAACCACCGTGTCACCATGCCGTTACATCCTCAAAAGAAATCTAATAAATCCGTCAAACATGATTACCCTTTTACAAAATCATGTTGACTCTGCCTGATTTATACAATGTCCTGCTGCCATTTCCTAATAATGGGTTCCAGAATTCTCCCATGCCAGATGCGAGCCCCTCGCCTGAATAAAGATTTCAGTGACTTCCAATCTTGGCTATCTCTTGAAATTTATTGTACACTGGGGCTGAAGATACACAGCGGGTCAATCAGTATCTTGGGCAAGTGGGGTTGGACGCCAATGTTTTGGCATTGCAGATGAGAACACAAAGATCTGGTGGGGTTTGGGATGTTGACCTGTCTTTTCCCTCTTTGCATGCTGACAGGCTGTTGTGTATTTCCTGCACTGTCATTTGATTTCAGATTTTCTGATAATCCCTGACTGTTTCGAAAGTCATTCAATGTCTTTTCACTACCTCATTCAGAAGGTCTTCAGACATACTCTGGATTTTCACTTTTACGTAAACCTGTAGATGTGTTTCAGGAAGTTTTCCAGGAAGCATTTTGACAAGGTGCCACATCAAAGGTTACTATGCAAAATAAGAGCTCATGGTGTAGTAAGGGACAACATATTATGAATAGATTTTTTGATTTAAATCTTTTTATTGGCATTTTTCAAACTTATGAACATGTCGTTCATTTTAATTATGCAACGTAGAAAAAAGGCTTTACCCTACTTTTCTTTACATTCCTTTGCCACCTAGTTCAGCATGTCCTCCATTTCCCTAACACCCCCCTCCCGATGTCCTGCCTGGTTGATCCGAGGGGTGCTCCCATTTCTCCTCGTTTTCCCGCCCCTTTTTCTTTCTTCCCTCCCTCAGCTTCCGCCGTGTTCTTTTTGTGGCTCGGGTGGGGGTGTTTGCCTTCCCCCTCCCCTAGTCTTGTCTCACTTCGTCCCTCACAGGCTCTCTGCCTCCTCTCCCCACCCTGGGTAGTGCATCCCTGATGTTCCATCTTGTCCTTATTTCTTTTCCCTTTTTAATCCTCCCCCTTTTTCCTTTCTACTGGCTGTTGCTAGCCTCAAACAGGTTTTGTAACAGACCGACAGATTACCCCCATGCAGTAAGGAAAACCTCCTCCAACATTTGGATGAGTATTTGATCTTCTCCAGGTGGAAAAATTCCCAGAAGTCTGCCAGTCAGTCTGCAGCTGTGGGTGGTGCTGCTGGTTGCCAGCCGAGCAGGATTCTCCGGCGTGCGATTAGGGAAGCGAAAGCTAGGGCATCGGCCCTCTTCCCCATATCTAGCGCTGGCTGCTCGGATACCCCGAAGATTGCCACATTTGGCAATGACTTCACCCTCACCCCCACAACCTTGGACATCACCTCAGAAAAGGCTGTCCAGAACACAGCAAGTTTGAGACATGCCCAGAACATGTGGGTATGGTTGGCCGGGCCCCTCTGGCACCATTCAAATTTGTCCTCCACCTCCGCGAAGAACCTGCTCATTCGGGTTCTGGTCAGGTGTGCTCTGTGCACCACTTTGAACTGCACGAGGATGAGCTTAGCGCAGGGGGGAGGTGGAGTTGACCCTGCTCAGTGCTTCGCTCCAGAGTCTCCACCCCACTCTGTCCCCAGTTCATCCTCCCATTTCCATCTGGTCTCATCCGTGGCGTTCGGGATCTGTCCAGTAGCTATCCGTATATTTTCCCACTAAGTTCTTCCTTCTTACTGTCCGTGTTCATCAGGTCCTCTAATAGTGTGGTCTCCGGCGCACCCTACTGTCGCTTTGCGGAGGAAGTGCTTTATTTGCAGCTGTTTCATTTCCTTTCCTGTCAACAATTCCCATTCCTCCGTCAGTTCTTTCAGTGTCGCTAGTCTGTACCCTACATAGAAGTTACGTCGAGCATGGCTGGCAGGAATCTGTGGTCAGCGCAGATGGGGTCACGGGGACATCTTGATCAGCTCAAAGTGTTGTTTTAATTGGTCCTACATTTTCAATATGGCGCTACCACTGGGCTAGATGTGTATTTCATTGAGGGGGATGAGAATACTGCCGTGACTAGGGCCCCAAGGGTCATCCCTTGCAGGAGGCCTCCTCCATCAAACACAGTGAGTTGCCTACCCTGGACAAAGCCCGTTTGGTCTTCTGCGACCACTTCTGGTACACAGTTCTCCAGCCTTTAGCCAGGAACTTACGAGTATTTTCACATCCACATTTAGCAGCGCAATAGGCCTATATGATACACATTCAGTTGGGTCTGAGCCAATAGGCAGCCAGCCTTATCCCTCGTGGAAGGTCCTCTGCGTCTGGCGGAGTTGGTACACTGCTTTCCTCATGGATAGCAGGTTAAAGTTCATTTGCAGATTTTTCCTTCCGTCAGCAGCTCTACCGTCAGGGCCTCAGCGTACTTTCTGTCGACCTCCAGGATGGAGTCAATCAGCTGTTGCCTAACCTCCCTCTCTTCCCTATCACTACGCGCGCGTTGTAGGCTATAATTTCTTTTCTGATCACAGCCTTCAGTGCCCCCAGAATGCGGAGGGAGAGACCTCTCCGTTCCGGTTGTTACTTATGTATTCGTCTATGGCCTGCGATGTTATTTGGCGGAAGGTCTTGTCAGCCAGGAGGTCCGTGTACAGCCTCCATGTGGGGCGCTGGGCGCGGTCCTTCTTCAACCTCGCATGCACGTAGTGTGGAGCGTGATCGAGATGACTGTTGCGGAGTATTCCGTTCCTATGATTCCTGGAAGCACCGATTTCCCCACTGCAAAGAAGTCGATTTGGGGGTATACTTCGTGCACCTGTGAGAAGAACGAGACTTCCTTTTCTCCCGGGTGTAGGAATTTGCACGGGTCCACCACCCCCATCTGCTCCATAAATGTTCCCAGTTTCTTAGCTATGCTTGTTTTTTTCCCCCCCTTCTGCGGTTTGATCGGTCGATCTTATAGATAGAAGATTGGTTAGCTAACAGGAAATAGAGTAAGGTCATTTTAGAGTTGGCAAGATGTGATGCGTGGAGCTCCAAAAACACTGAAGTTGGGTGGTCAATAGTATAATTACCCAGGACTTTGAATTGGTTTTAATCCTTCTACCTTTTAAGAACATAAGTGGATGTGGGGATTAAATGTAGTTTTTCCAAGTTTGCAGATGACACATAACTAGGTGGAAATGTGAGTTGTGAGAAAAATGTAAAGAAGCTTCAAGGGGATTTAAAGAGACTCAGCGAATGGACAAAAATTTGGCAGATGGAATACAATGTGGAGAAACGTGAAGTTATCCAGTTTGGTAGGAAAAACAGTACTACGGAATATTTTGTAATATGGCAAGAGGCTGGGGAGTTAATTAAGCAATTAAGGCAAATGGTACGTTGGCCTTTATTACAGAGTATACGAGTTAAAGATGACTTACTGCAACATAGATCCTTGGTGAAGCTGCACCTGCAAGATTGGGTTCAGTCTCATAACCCAAGGAAAAGTATACTTGGCCATAGAAAGGGCAAAGATCCACCAAACTAATTCCTTGGATGGAGGGAATTCTTATAAGGAATCTTGGGCCTTTATTCTCAGGAGTTAGAAGAATGAGAGGTGATCTCCTTCAAATAAAAATTCTTACTGGCTAGATACAGGAAGGATAATTTCCCTGGCTGGGTGGTCTAGAACCAGGGAACACAGTCTCAGAATAAGGGGCAGGTTTATTCGGGCTGAGATGAGGTGGAATTTCTTAACTTAATGGGGGTGAATCTTTGGAATTTTCTACCCTAGAGGTCTGGGGAGGTTCAATCGTTGCACAAGTTCAAGACTGAGGTTGATTACTTTCTACAGATAAAACATCAAGGGATGCTGAAATAGTGCAGAAAAATGGTGTCAAAGTAGAAGATCAGCCATGATTGAATGGCGGAATGGGCTTGAAGTGCTGAAAAGCCTACTCCTACTCATGTTCTTAACTCTTCCTGCATAACTATTCTGCTAAGTTATTTGGAATCATCCAAATTCTCAAACTTGAATTCACGAGTTTGAAAGTTCCAGATGCAAAGGAATTCCCCCATCAGAAGTCCAAACTTCCCAGCCAATTCCCACGGAACAACCACCTGGGTCATTATGGATTGAATTCCCATGGAACAACCATTTGGGTCATTATGGATTGCCTTTCTTAAATTAGAATTGAATTTTCAAGTAGATAATAGTCTTAACTCAGCAACCCATGTTTAACTAGCAAGTGCACTGTAATTTTCTACACCACAGTAGTATATTTCTTCTATGAAATATAAACGGACTCTGAAGACTGATTCTGTGAATGCAATAATGGAACAGAGTCATGCAGACTAGGAAAGTCTTTGTTTCAAGTTTTCAAATGTGCCAGCTAACCCATTCCTCCATGGCGGTAAAATCGGTTGTAGAATTAAGTTTGCCATGAGGACGTCAACTCCAGATTACTATCTGGTAACTTCTACTGGAAGCTTTGATTGCAGACATCAAGAGTAGGACCAAGCTTAGGTCTGAAAACCTGCCAATATGTGCATTTCGAGTGGGCATTTGGAGAGAGTACTGATTATCTACCCCAATTATATAGAATTTTTCATGCCACCAAGAAGAACGAAGAGCCACAAAATTTGGAATCATTAAAATCTCTCCAATGAACCTGAACACGAAATTATCCAGCATCACAAGTAGAGGATGAATTCACTGAGCTGCAAATCTAATGTTGCTCGTGTAATTGAAAATCAGAATCGGAAGCATTAATTTCTAAAACAGGAAGAAAAGAGGCCAGGTGCCTAATGTGGTACAGTAAGGAACAGAGAATGAAATGTAACATGAAAGGGAAGTATGTTTTTAATAGTCACACAGATTTTCCTCACTTGCTACCAGGACGCTACCACATCTGCAGGAGTTGAGGCTTTACAATTTTCAGAATTCTACACGAAGGACCTTTAATGAGAGCATTGAATATTGAACACTTTTAACACTTGTAGTTTTTTTTGTGTTCTATTAAGTAGCATAGTTCAAGCTTCAAGCAGATGACCTTCATCTCGTCTAGCTCACTTAACCACCAGTATTCTCTTGTAGCATTTCCAAGAAACCGGAATTCTGTTTGTTGATAAGTTCCTTTCTTTAAGTTCATTAAGGTTTCTTCTCCCACCACGTGCACTGCATACCTAACCACCCTTCTGCTTTAAGTGTGTACACAGCAGCAAAGTTTACTTAGATCCAGCTTATCCAAACCAATCCTAATTTTTAACACTTAACATATGCTTGCTGTGTCTGTCTCCTCTTTAAGAAAAACACGGTTAACTAATTTTTCCTTGTACATCAATCCCTTAATTCTGGAAGACCCTTGTAGTCCTTCTCCGTCCCAACTACCAATAACCGAATAGGTGCATAAATAAACTGCAAAGCAAAAGCTAAAATGCAATAAATACATACAAGATATACAAAATATGTTATTCCTGCAATATATGCAAGGTATTTCCCATTAAACAAATGGGTAATTTAACTCAGTAAGTAATGGAAATTGTTAATTTTGTTTCTTATTTATACATGCAGAAAAAAATGAATTTCCAGATAATAGACTGAAGACATTTTATCTATAATCAAAAAGGTCTATAGAGGGAAGGAATCAATGTGGTGATACAAAAATAAAGCCTTCCATCCCTATTCCTGGGATACTTGGAATACCGACTTTAGTATTGAACAAATACAGACTGGAACATTGGACAACAGCTTTCAGAGAAAAAACATACTTTTCCAAAAAGTATGGTGTGGTTAAAATAAGTACTGATCTACAAAAGCAATTTAATTGAGGTCAGCCTATTGGTACTAAATATGGTATCAAAATGTGTACATTATTTTGAAAATGTTTAGCGAAGAAAAAAAAACTACATGGAATAAAGTTTACATTTATCCAATTTGTAATACTTAAGATGCAAATTAGTTATGCCTCCCTGTTTGAAACAACATGCAAAGTTGTTGGTTAAAACTTTATTACTTTGTTTCCAAATTCCTCATGTTTCCTTCATTGTTAAAAGCACAGAACTACATTTCTTTTCCAAAAAGTGTATTTGAGGGGGATTCATTAAATCATTTTATACTCAGCGTCACACAGGCAGATAGATGGTCCCCATCTGGTTGGTATGCATGCAGATTGATTGCAGGGATCAAAATAGTAATTATTCTGCAACTTTCATTCCTTTCTGTAACTCTGAGCCAAAATTTGGTGTTACTAAGAGATTTTGTTTAAAATGTATTTAATTTCAGGACTTTTATCAGATTCTCCCTCGAAACACAGGGGATGCCACAGTCCTTCCAGAATTTTTATGATTATATGAACAGTTGCTCGTGTTTACTTTCAGATTCACATATATAATTTATAACCATTTGGCATATAGACAAAGTACATGTAAAAAAATTGAAATCTTGCCATTTAAGTACCATTTGTCATGTACTTAATATGTTGTAACTGCGTAACTACTCTTTGAACATAGTAAATGTAATAACTTGCATGGGACACATCCAGCTGGGGATGATGGTTTCACTGTGCTGATTGATGCTGCAAGCTTCCCCATTATGGGCGGGGAGCTTAGTGGCACTGATATAAATGTTCAGCCAGTATGGGGCTGACAGAAAGGAAGAGCACCCAGTGAGGTGTGCCAGGCCTTTGTAGGTAATGTTGCTTGCTGAATAAAAAGTAAGATTTTGCATGAATTCCTGTGAAAGTTACTGTTGAACTTCTACGGAGATTATTTTGGACGGGGAGGGATGGGTTCACTATTTTCTATCATTCCAGTAGATTGTTTGACACTATGTTCCTGTGGGTGAGCCTTTGCCTGCTATGTTGTATAGGCCGTTTGAGCCTGAACAGCTACCAAGGCAAAAAACATCCTCCCCAGGTATTTAATAGAAAACTCTCTATTATTTTATTTCATCTTACTGAGTTTAATTGCAGTCTCATGTGATCTTCCTCAACTTGAGACGGGAGAATACCTACACTAGATCTTAATGTATTTGGGCTACCGAAACCTACTAACAACAAAATAAAAATGATTAATGCATCAAGGGCAGAAGATTTTTATAGTAGCTATTTTACTCAACGCTGGTCAAAGTAGAAAACAACCAATAGCTGCTATGTATCGAGGTTTCTCCTTTCTTTACTCTCCACAGAATCAATCTGGCTCAACTATCATAATCTCTGTTCTGTAATAGTGTATATGATTACACATACAAAGAACTTTCTCAAAATAACTATTACGTTCCTGGACCAAACCTCAACATTTGCTAGGATATCGGGCAGAAACCCTAATATTTTATTCATGTGTAAGACTGTGAGGAAGAGATACCTCACTCTGAGTGATTCCATGCACAAAGAGGGATATGGCATGTTAAAACAAACTTTATTAATAATACAGGATCAAAATAACTTTAACCTCATACAGGAAAACAGATTACAATTAAACAATCAGCAATACAACGAAATAAATCCCAACTGCTATATTTTACCTCCACTCAAGCAAAACCCACCTGGGTAAAATCCACTTTTAAATGCAGTTAGCAGACCTCAGAATACTTGCATAACAGAGATCCTTTTAAAAGGTTGATTAGAGAGAGAGAGAGAGAAATTCAGTCAGGAAACAGCTTGCAGATTCTTGATCGTCTCAGAGCACTGTTTAACCTACCAGCCTTTCAGAAACTGTTCCTATTCTGCAACTCACTGTTTTGAGAGCAGCTGCTGGTCTGTCCACAATCAAATCTTTAACTGAACTCAAAACTGAAAACTCAAATCGGACTGCTTCAGCCCCTGGCTCCTCCCATGAACTACATCATTTTCTAAGGCTGTATCTAATTATCTACTCCCCAGAAATCTCATTTACATATATGGCATTAAAGCTGTTAAACTCAGTCCCATCTATATTATGAATGAGTAAACCCAGATTTTATTACGTTACATTAGATTTTGCTGGATCAGATGACAGATAATGCACTAGTGATTAGAAAACTGTGTACATTAAAAAAAGAATCCTCCATTAAAATTAAGAGAACTATGCATACCAGCTCTTTCAGGAGAGCTGGAAAAATGGGAAGAGAAAGTAGCAATAATTGTCACCATGTTTTGTTAGTCAAATTGGAGAAGTATAGTTATGCAAGCCTGGTTCTCATAATAGAGCAGAACACCAAGATCCTTAACTGAATGCAATGTGTGTTCGCACTCATTTTGCAGGTTTTAGAAAGAAGACATTGGCACTTACAAATCATATTTTCCTTGGTGTACCATTTATATATCAAAGTTTACAGAATGTCACCAAGCCTTGGTGAATACATTACCTAGTTAAGTTTAACGGCCTTTGTTTTTGATGTGTTTTCACAGAACATCACAGACTGTGAAGGTGCTTTGTTTGGTAAACTTAAACTTATTCCAAAGAGGCACTTATCGCGGGTTTATTTTGTGGTAAAGCCCAAATGTCCACAAGTCAATGTCAACTGTAGCATAAGTATGTAACGGATGAAGAAATATGTACAGCTTTCTACAGCTTAGATGAAAACACCTGATTTTATAAGCTGAAATGTTAAACCACTTGAACAGAACTTTAAAATTTTAAACTGCACAAGATTGTTAAGCAAGGGTCCTGACAGCCCATATTAAGCAACGATGTTCCATTTCCTCAAATGCCCTTAGAAAATGTAAGGAAAAGATAACCTCAATTGGAAGGTCAGCTACCTAATTCTGAAGTTAAAGCTTTTTTGTCTCGTAAACATATACCCTCCTTTAACATATTCCCATTAACAACCAATTACTGATCTATAAATCTTCCCAGGTAGAGATACACCATTACAAAATGCTCGATGGAACAAAATCCTGGCTTAAATATTGCATTAAAGGAGCCCTGAACTGAATGATAGGAATTAATTCAAGTAGGGAAAAGCTACAACTAAAACATCAAAAAGCACCACAATCAAACGCTCAGTCATCCTGGAAGTCATGTTGATTTACATACAAACAGGCACACAGGAAAGGATTGGTTGGTCTATCATGTCTGCTCTAATTACAATGCATCATGACCCCCAGTGCTCTCCCACTGGCAGTCATGCAATCCCCTGGAAGAGGTAACGCAAATAAAAACAATCTTTTTTAAAATAAATTTAGAATACCCAATTTTTTTTCCCAATTAAGGGGCAATTTAGCATGGCCAATCCACCTAACCAGCACATTTTTGGGTTGTGGGGGTGAAACGCACACAAACACGGGGAGAATGTGCAAACTCCACTCGGACAGTGACCCAGGGTCAGGATTCGAACCCAGGTCCTCAGCGCCGTAGTCCCAGTGCTAACGACTGCGCCGCGTACCACCCAAATAAAAACAATCTTAAACCAATTCAGAGAAGCAACATGTGGGAAACTCCTCAAGGCAATCAAAATCTGTTCAGAACTTCACAATGACCATGCGGTGCATATCCAAACATGCGGTGCATATCCAAACATCAAGTATATCTTTTATATATAGCAACATCAAGAAAATCATTTAGTTCCTTTTGAAACTGTTGCAGAGAGTCTATGCTCATGACATACGCTGGCAACTTGTTGTACACAATAACCCTCTGTGTAAGGGAAATCACCTGAAGTTTAAGCCTATATAGCTTACGTCCATGATCCCTTGTTTTCCTTCAACTAACTAGTTCAAACAGCCTGTCCACACAGAGCCAGTCATTTTCAATATTTCAATATCAATCCAAAGTCTAACATTTCCTGATGAAAAATAAGACCCAATTCTTTACGCCTATTATGATAACTGAGGGGGATTTAAAGTAGGATTGTTCTACTGACCCACTTTGAAGTCTTTTCCAGGGCCTCGATATGACCATCACGAGAGGATGAAAACTAGACACTATTTCGGACGATTGTTGACATACTGCATTACATATATCAGCAATGAAACTTACACCGCAACATAAAAATATCATAAATGTTTTAAAAAGAAATTCTCTAAACCACACATCAACGTGCAGTTTTCACATTCATTCCTCCCTCTCTTGGGACAGGACTAAGCCTACCTGAGACGAACAACATTATTTCTTTGCTTCTTATGCTGTCCTCGGGTTCCTGGTTTAGCACAGTGGGCTAAACAGCTGGCTGGTAAAGCAGAACAATGCCAGCAGCGCGGGTTCAATTCCCGGCCTCCCCGAACAGGTGCCGGAATGTGGCGACTAGGGGCTTTTCACAGTAACTTCATTGAAGCCTACTTGTGACAATAAGCGATTATTATTATTAATATTATTATATTATTATATGATTATTATTATTATTATTATTAAGGGGCAGCAGGGTAGCATGGTAGTTAGCATAAATGCTTCACAGCTCCAGGGTCCCAGGTTCGATTCCCGGCTGGGTCACTGTCTGTGTGGAGTCTGCACGTCCTCCCCCTGTGTGCGTGGGTTTCCTCCGGGTGCTCCGGTTTCCTCCTACAGTCCAAAGATGTGCGGGTTAGGTGGATTGGCCATGCTAAATTGCCCGAAGTGTCCTAATAAGAGTAAGGTTAAGGGGGGGGGGGGTTGTTGGGTTACGGGTATAGGGTGGATACGTGGGTTTGAGTAGGGTGATCATGGCTCGGCACAACATTGAGGGCCGAAGGGCCTGTTCTGTGCTGTACTGTTCTATGTGTCTAAGTGTCCCAGAATTTGGAGATGTATGATACAAGGACTCTTTTGGACACCTGTCCAAATGCAAGCAGCACCAGTCCCAGTTGTACATTAACACACTATTGGAAATGATGATATATGGAAGCAGAGGGCAGCAGAGCAGAGCTACTGATCAGCTGTTCTGGGGAAATTTGCATACGTGCAGTGCGGTCAGCCTAATTTGAAGGTGTATCTGCGAAGGAGACCCAAGGAGTTTAAGTGAAGGCAAGCATCCAGCAGAGGGCAGCAGAGCTACTGATCAGCTGTTCTGGGGAAATTTGCATACGTGCAGTGCGGTCTGCCTAATTTGAAGGTGGTTTGTGGAGGGGCTGTTGTCAAGTGACAGTTAAACCCAAAACACTTTGTCAGTGTTTCCCACCCTACCTTCTCCTCTAACCAAACCTCACCCCCCCCCCCCCTCGGTCGTTGGGAAGCGGGAGCAGGGGCCTGTCGTGAAGGTGAGTGAGTGCCGTTAAATTTGCTTACCTTTCAGCTGGAGCAGGGTTTGAGGGAATATCAGGTAAGCTCTTCCTTTATTTTTATTTTTCTTGTTTTTTTTTAAATCTAGAGGTGATGTCAGGGAAGGCAGTACAATGCCGCTCCTGCAGAATGTTTGAGGTGAGGAACACAGTCAGTGTCCCTGCTGATTTCATCTGTGGGAAGTGCACCCAACTCCAGCTCCTCAAAAACTGTGTTAGGGACCTGGAGCTTGAGCTGGATGAACTTCGGATCATTCGGGAGGCAGACGGGGTCATAGATAGGAGCTTCAGGGAAGTAGTTACACCAAAGACTGGAGATAGATGGGTAACTGTAAGAGGGACTGGGAAGAAGCAGTCAGTGCAGGGACCCCCTGCGGTCGTTCCCCTGAGTAACAAGTATACCGTTTTGGATACTTGTGGGGGGGACGACTTACCAGGGGTAAGCCATGGGGTACGGGCCTCTGGCACGGAGTCTGTCCCTGTTGCTCAGAAGGGAAGGGGGGAAAGGAGTAGAACATTAGTAATTGGGGACTCAATAGTCAGGGGCACAGATAGGAGATTTTGTGGGAGCGAGAGAGACTCACGTTTGGTATGTTGCCTCCCAGGTGCAAGGGTACGTGATGTCTCGGATCGTGTTTTTCCGGGTCCTTAAGGGGGAGGGGGAGCAGCCCCAAGTCGTAGTCCACATTGGCACTAACGACATAGGTAGGAAAGGGGACAAGGATGTCAGGCAGGCCTTTAGGGAGCTAGGATGGAAGCTCAGAGCGAGAACAAACAGTTGTTATCTCTGGGTTGTTGCCCGTGCCACGTGATAGTGAGATGAGGAATAGGGAGAGAGCAATTAAACACGTGGCTACAGGGATGGTGCAGGCGGGAGGGATTCAGATTTCTGGATAACTGGGGCTCTTTCTGGGGAAGGTGGGACCTCTATAGACAGGATGGTCTACATCTGAACCCGAGGGGCACCAATATCCTGGGGGGAGATTTGTTAGTGCTCTTTGGGGGGGGTTTAAACTAATTCAGCAGGGGCATGGGAACCTGGATTGTAGTTTTGGGGTGCGGGAGATTGAGAGTAGAGAGGTCAGGAGCACAGATTTGACTTCGCAGGAGGGTGCCAGTGTTCAGGTAGGTGGTTTGAAGTGTCTCTACTTCAATGCCAGGAGTATACGAAATAAGGTAGGGGAACTGGCAGCATGGGTTGGTACCTGGGACTTCGATGTTGTGGCCATTTCAGAGACATGGATAGAGCAGGGACAGGAATGGTTGTTGCAGGTTCCGGGGTTTAGGTGTCTTAGTAAGCTCAGAGAAGGGGGCAAAAGAGGGGGAGGTGTGGCGCTGCTTGTCAAGGACAGTATTACGGTGGCGGAAAGGATGCTAGATGAGGACTCTTCTTCCGAGGTAATATGGGCTGAGGTTAGAAACAGGAAAGGAGGTCACCCTGTTGGGAGTTTTCTATAGGCCACCTAATAGTTCTAGGGCTGCAGAGGAAAGGATGGCGAAGATGATTCTGGAAAAGAGCGAAAGTAACAGGGTAGTTGTTATGGGAGACTTTAACTTTCCAAATATTGACTGGAAAAGATATAGTTCGAGTACATTAGATGGGTCGTTCTTTGTACAATGTGTGCAGGAGGGTTTCCTGACACAATATGTTGACAGGCCAACAAGAGGCGAGGCCACATTGGATTTGGTTTTGGGTAATGAACCAGGCCAGGTGTTAGATCTGGGCCTATGTGAAGATGAGGCGTGAAGTTTCAGTTGGGGCGCTTGATAGTTACAAGGAAGCGAGGAAGGATCTAAAGAGAGAGCTAAGACGAGCAAGGAGGGGACATGAGAAGTCTTTGGCAGGTAGGATCAAGGAAAACCCAAAAGCTTTCTATAGGTATGTCAGGAATAAAAGAATGACTAGAGTAAGAGTAGGGCCAGTCAAGGACAGTGGTGGGAAGTTGTGTGTGGAGGCTGAGGAGATAAGCGAGATACTAAATGAATACTTTTCGTCAGTATTCACTCAGGAAAAAGATAATGTTGTGGAGGAGAATGCTGAGACCCAGGCTATTAGAATAGATGGCATTGAGGTGCGTAGGGAAGAAGTGTTGGCAATTCTGGACAAGGTGAAAATAGATAAGTCCCCGGGGCCTGATGGGATTTATCCTAGGATTCTCTGGGAAGCCAGGGAAGAGATTGCTGAGCCTTTGGCTTTGATTTTTATGTCATCATTGGCTACAGGAATAGTGCCAGAGGACTGGAGGATAGCAAATGTGGTCCCTTTGTTCAAGAAGGGGAGTAGAGATAACCCCGGTAACTATAGGCCGGTGAGCCTCACGTCTGTTGTGGGTAAAGTCTTGGAGAGGATTATAAGAGATACGATTTATAATCATCTAGATAGGAATAATATGATTAGGGATAGTCAGCATGGTTTTGTGAAGGGTAGGTCGTGCCTCACAAACTTTATCGAGTTCTTTGAGAAGGTGACTGAACAGGTAGACGAGGGTAGAGCAGTTGATGTGGTGTATATGGATTTCAGTAAAGCGTTTGATAAGGTTCCCCACGGTCGGCTATTGCAGAAAATACGGAGGCTGGGGATTGAGGGTGATTTAGAGATGTGGATCAGAAATTGGCTAGTTGAAAGAAGACAGAGGGTGGTGGATGATGGGAAATGTTCAGAATGGAGTTCAGTTACGAGTGGCGTACCACAAGGATCTGTTCTGGGGCCATTGCTGTTTGTCATTTTTATAAATGACCTAGAGGAGGGCACAGAAGGTTGGGCGAGTAAATTTGCAGACGACACTAAAGTCGGTGGAGTTGTAGACAGTGTGGAAGGATGATGCAGGTTACAGAGGGACATAGATAAGCTGCAGAGCTGGGCTGAGAGGTGGCAAATGGAGTTTAATGTAGAGAAGTGTGAGGTGATTCACTTTGGAAAGAATAACAGGAATGCGGAATATTTGGCTAATGGTAAAATTCTTAGCAGTGTGGATGAGCAGAGGGATCTCGGTGTCCATGTACATAGATCCCTGAAAGTTGCCACCCAGGTTGATAGGGTTGTGAAGAAGGCCTATGGTGTGTTGGCCTTTATTGGTAGAGGGATTGAGTTCCGGAGCCATGAGGTCATGTTGCAGCTGTACAAAACTCTGGTACGGCCGCATTTGGAGTATTGCGTACAGTTCTGGTCGCCTCATTATAGGAAGGACGTGGAAGCTTTGGAACGGGTGCAGAGGAGATTTACCAGGATGTTGCCTGGTATGGAGGGAAAATCTCATGAGGAAAGGCTGATGGACTTGAGGTTGTTTTCGTTAGAGAGAAGGTTAAGAGGTGACTTAATAGAGGCATACAAAATGATCAGAGGGTTAGATAGGGTGGACAGTGAGAGCCTTCTCCCGCAGATGGAGGTGGCTAACACGAGGGGACATAGCCTTAAATTGAGGGGTAATAGATATAGGACAGACGTCAGAGGTAGGTTTTTTACGCAAAGAGTGGTGAGGCCGTGGAATGCCCTACCTGCAACAGTAGTGAACTCGCCAACATTGAGGGCATTTAAAAGTTTATTGGATAAGCATATGGATGATAATGGCATAGTGTAGGTTAGATGGCCTTTAGTTTTTGACTTCCCATGTCGGTGCAACATCGTGGGCCGAAGGGCCTGTACTGCGCTGTATCGTTCTATGTTCTAACTACCTTCTGACACTCATTGTTGAAACTTGATATTGCCTGCTTTCAAAACCATTATCCTAAACACATGCATTCTTTCAAAAAGCATGAGGCAGGACTGGCTTTAAATTGGATCTTACCATGTGATGATTGCAGCTTGCAAACGAATTGCTAACGTTGCTATTATTATGACTGTCAAAAAATGTTGGGATCTGTAGGTGCAGACTCTGTAGAACATATGTGGTTTGCATCTATAAAACAAAGACAAAGAAAACTTCAGTATTAGCTACACACAATGCTCTCTCTTCCAAAAAGATTATTAATTCTGTTTATAACTTGCTTGTATATGATGCATTGAAGAATTCAATATGTAAAACAGACTTATGACAATCACACAGTTTGAATGTTTAAACAATGTACAGTGCATACAATTCAATATTCTGTCCATAAAGTATACAAATGACATCGAACCTGGAAATAAACTGTCCAGTAAGGAATGAGTGCTAGGAATACTGGAATAATTTTGGCAAAGGACTTCACATCCTCCACCTTGTTCTCTTGAAATCGTCCACCATAGACAGTCTTGGCTTGATCCAGAAAACCTGGTTGAATAGGTGGTGGGTAGATCCTATTGCTCTGGCTGAAAGTAAAAATAAATATTTTATGGTTCCCGTTGCTTACAGAAGTGTTAAATGAAATACTACCAGCCTTCAGAATGTGTTAAACAAGAACATCCTGCCAGGAATAGATAAAATTACATTTAATGCTAACAAATTATACAAAGTTCCTAAAAAATACAATGGGCGGTATTCTCCCTCCCCCCCCCCCCCCACACCCGGCAGGTGGGAAAATCGCCGGGGCGCCGCACGAATCGCACCACGCCGCCCCAACCCCCACACTCGATTCTCTCTTCCCCCCCCCCCAGAAACCAGCGCCGCGAGAATCGCGCCAGGCCACTCGGAGAATCGCAGCAAATAGTGAGCAGCTATTCTCCGTTCCGGATGGCAAACAAAATGCAGTCCCGCCGGCGCCATCCACACCTGGTCGCTGCCGGCGGGTAGTCGCGAAGGCTTGGGGGGGTGGGGGCTCCTTCACCGAGGGAGGGGCCTCCGAAGGGGTCTGGCCCGCAATCGGGGCCCAATCCGCGGGCCGGCCTCTCCCTCCCATGGCCTACTTTCCGCCACGGCCGGCCCCTGAACAACCCCATGTTGGGTCGAGGCCAGCATGCTTAAGAAGTTCCCCGCGCATACGCAGGATAGTGCGCCCCAACTGCGCATGCGCGAGTTCGCACGGCGCCCATTCGGCACCGCGTAAGGAGGCTGGAGCGGCATGAACCGCTCCAGCTCCGTGCTGGCCCCGTGGGGGCCAGAATAGGTCATGCTCGGGCCCTGTTCGCGGCGTCGTGAAACACGACGGCGCGAACACTTGGCTTCAATATCGGAGAATTGCCCCCAATAGCTAGACTGAAGGTGCAACATTAAAATATGAAAACAAGTTAAAACAAGTAGCGTCCTGATGATTGTTTATCAAAAATATTGATACTAAAGGGGGCTTGGCAGGGTAGATGCCAACAGGAATCAAGAACTAGAAGTCACATAGTTTCAAAATAAGTTGGATTTCCAATTAAGGTGGTGATGAGGAGGGATTTCTTCTCCGAGAATCGCTAGTTGTCTGAATATTTTCCCCAGCAAGTGGCGGAGCCTGGGTCATTGAATATGCCCAAAGCCGAGTTGGACAGATTTTTAACTGACAGGAGAGTCAAGGGTTATGGGGGCAAGCAGAAAAATGGAACGAAGGCCATAATCAGATCAGCCATAATCTTATTGAATGGCAGAGCAGGCTCAAGGGCCAAATGGTCTACTCCTGCTCCTATTTCTTATGTTCGAAACTCCTAACGCAGTTTAACAGCTTGTGACGAATGCAGGGTTGTAGATATATTGGATTATTATTTGGCAATTCAAGAGTAGAGTTAAAAGCCTGAGTGTATTTAACTCCAGTCCTGGTGCTTTTGAAAAGAATCTGGTTTTGCAACACCAGAAAGCTTTTAGGAGTTAGAGGTGAAATTGACCATCAAAAGCTAGAGCTATTGCACTGTTGTTTGAGTAGGAGGAGTCCCTGGGGAGTTAATGTGTTTTCAGCCTGGGGAGATGATGTCATTGCTGGGTGGAGCTAAGATATTCAGACATTGAGAAAGATTTTGAGTCAACTTCTGATCTGGCTAACACGAGTCCACAAGTAAGGTCTTTTGTTCTCACAGTAGGATAATCAAAAAAAAAATGAACAGTATTTAAAACAGTGCAGACGTATCAGAGGACGGGAGGGGGGGGGGGGGGGGGGGGGGAGGCGGAAATAAACCAATAAACCAGTTGAAACAGCTTCTTGAAGACATCGAGCCAGAGTCTGCAGCATTTTTAACAGGAGCCAAATCTGTTCTGGAAATTACTCTGTGCCATTGGAATGTAGGATGCATTAAGCGCTGTATGTTTTCTTCTTGGTTAATAGCGAGTGGAGTAATATTATGCAAGGGGCAACTGTAAACTATTTTCGGGTGTGAAGTTAAAGATATTAATACTGTGTTAATAATAAAGTTTTGTTTTAAAAATACCAAATCCGTATTTCTTTATACAGTCACTCCTGGAATAAAGTACTCTTTTTGCACAATCTTACAAAATAAACTAAAATAATGGGGTTTTGGTCCAGTATCCGAGCCACTGTTGGGGTCTGGTCTGGGATTGTAATAAGCTGTAAAGTGGGACGATAGTATGGATTTTGAAGTTACAGCATTAACTGTGCTTCTAAAAATGTTTTCCTTTTAAATGTGAACAGTTGAGATACAAGGTAGTATATGAGTGCAAGTTCTTGATGTAACATTATACCGGTGCAAGTCTTAAAAATCCACATAAAATCCGTTCAGTGCGAACTGTTCTCGCAAACTTTGTAGTTGCAAATATGTATAATATGCAATACAAAAAAACAGAAAGAGATAATTAATAGCACAAACTGGATTAGTCGCACAGCATATCCTCAAAATATAATGTTTAAAATACTAATGATTACCATGCAATCTTTACCTGGGATTTTGTTCACGATTGGGTTTTCTTGAAAAGCAGGAGTAAAAAAGGATCTTGAACAGGTCAGAGAAGGAACTGCCATCGGGTGGCTTTGAGATGAAGACTGATTTGCCACACGCAAAGGTAAGGAAAGAGATCCCCATGCAAACAGTAGGGATAATATATCCGAGGAGAAAGCTACAATTCTGTTGAATATATGAAATGCCACCCAATGAGACAATGGCGCCCAAATTAATTGACCAATAGAACCAGTTGAAAAAACGACGAGTAGCTTCGGGCCCTCGGTCTTTCACCTGTTGCAGAAAAACAAATCAGTGTCACTGTAGCAAAATTTCAGTCACACGAACCATCTTACTGTCACCATACACAAAATGTTTGAAATACAAAACACTATAAAATATTATATAAGTAGTACGATACAATAGAAGAAAATGGCTTTAGAATTTGCAATCTTATGGATCAATTGGCAGATTCTCCTCCTTTACATCCTCAGGACAAGCATTAAGCTGTTAGCTTTGACGCAGTGGTTGCATTCTCACTGCAGGGTCAGAAGGGAATTGGTGCAAGTCCAATTTCAGAGACTTAAGCACATAATCAAGCTTGACAGTACAGTATTGATGGTGTGCCACACTGATGGAGCTGGTGTCTTTCTGATGACACTTCAATCAAGGCTTCATCTATCCTCTCAGAAGTTCCTGCAAGCAGCAGAATTCTCCTTGGATCCTAATATTTATCCCTTAACCAATTTCTAAATCATATCATCCCCTCAAGAGTAGGCAACAACAGTGGGGGCTACAAATGCAGAGAAAGAGAGAGTTGGAGTTCACTCCGAAAGTCAGTGAGAACAGTGGGGACTAAAAGTGCAAGGAGCGAGAGAGCAGGACCACACTCCGAGGGTCTGTGAGAACAGCGGGGGACTAAAAGCGCAGAGCAGGAGGGCGAGAGCAGGAGTTCACTCCGAGAGTCAGTGAGGACAGCAAAGGGCTAAAAGCACTGGGAGTGAGAGTGGAAGCACACTCCGAAAGTCAGTGAGGACAGCAGGGATAGCAGGGGCTAAAAGCGCAGAGAGCGAATGTTACAACACCCTGGGCCAGTGCGTGCCCCCACTTGACCCAGAGGCGCAACACAGTTGAAATTAGCTTTTATTTTAAACTAACCGATGTCTTCGGCTGACAATAAGTAGTCATAAGGTTTGTCAATTCAAACAGAAATAACATTTTATTAACAGTAACTATAATTAAAAAGGCAACAAGTATAACTGGTTAATCACAATCTAATCTCTAACCCCACCCTTTAAGTCACCCCATCCTCTACATGCACACACAGACAAACAAACACAGACGGGAAAGAGGGGTGTAAAATAATGATGAAAGTAAAAGAATGAGTCTTTGTTTCAGATGGACACATTCCAGTTGGTTTCTTCCTCAATCTAGGCCATCAGGTGGGTGTTAGTTTTTCTTTCGAATGTAATGGTTTTCGCTACAGACTCACAGAAATAGGCGAGTAAGAGCGAGAGAGACAGCTTGTTCATTCAGGGTCTAAAAGCTTCCGCCTTTAGACAGTGGTCAGTGGAGCAGAGGGAAATCTGCTTTCGCCTAAAGGGTTCAATGGCTTCTCTTGAAACCCAAACTGATAGGTTTCATAGAATTTACAGTGCAGAAGGAGGCCATTCGGCCCATCGAGTCTGCACCGGCTCTTGGAATGAGCACCCTACCCAAGCCCATACCTCCAACCTATCCCCATAACCCAGTAACCCCACCTAACACTAAGGGCAATTTGGACCCTGAGGGCAATTTAGCCTGGCCAATTCACCTAACCTGCACATCTTTGCGCTGTGGGAGGAAACCGGAGCACACACGGGGAGAACGTGCAGACTCCACACAGACAGTGACCCAAGCATTCAAACCTGGGACCTGGAGCTGTGAAGCATTTGTGCTAACCACTATGCTACCGTGCTGCCCGTCGGTTGCCATGCTCAATAGCAAGAATCTTTATTAGTGTCACAAGGAGGCTTACATTAACACTGCAATGAAGTTACAGTGAAAATCCCTTAGTCACCACACTCAGCGCCTGTTTGGGTACACAAGAGGCACAATTCAGAATGTCCAATTCACCAAAAAAGCACCTCTTTTGGGTCTTGAGGGAGGCGGAGGGGGAAGAGAGTAGGTGGGAGGGAAGGGGGATGGGGGAAGAGCGCGGTGGGGCGGGGAGAGGGTGGGGGAGAGGGTGAGTGGGGGGGGCGGGGGACAGGGTGCGACGGGAGGGCGGGGGCGAGGGCGCGAGGGAGAAAGAGGGCGTGAGAGAATGGGTGAGCGAGAGAGAGGTGTGTGAGTGAGAGAGAGTGAGAATGAGAAAGAGAAAGAGAGAGGAATCGCACACAAGGGTTCACGCCAAGAGTCAGCGAGGAGAGAGAGAGAGAGAGACAGAGCGCGGGAGTGCACTATGGGAGCTGACCTTTAAGCGTTTTCCTCATTCTAAAACAAAAATCACAGGGAAAGCTTGGTGAAAATCACAGGGAAAGCAGTGAGTAACCATTGGCTTTGCTTGTTTGTCTTTGAAATTGGTTATTTATTTGTATCTGTACTTTTTAATTCACATCAGTAAGGTTTATAAACAGCAGTTGGCTTATCCTGAGTCGTAGGATTTGTCAATTATAAAGAAAGAAAAATAATAAATTAACACACAATAAAAGAGCGTGAGACGAGAGGAGCCAGGAGTTCAAACAGAATGAGAGAGGAATCACAAGTTCAAACAGAATGAGAGAGGAGCCAGGAGTTGAAAAGGAGCTAGCTACTGGTGCTGGTGGACCGAGCAGATTTGGTGATGGCAGAGGAAAGCAGGAGGTACAAAGTTGGGTGGCATTGTAAACAGTTTAGATGATGGCATAAAATTGCAAGAAGGTATGAGAGACGAGGTGAATGGGCAAAATTGTGGTAGATGGAATTCAATGTAAGCAAGTGTGAGGTTATCCATTTTGGACCGAATCGGATAGAGCAGAATACTTCCTAAATGGAAAGATGTTAAGTACAGTGGATGTTCAAAGAGACTTCAGGGTTCAGGTGCATGGACCTTAAAATGCCATGAACAAGTGCAGAAAATAATCAAAAAGGCCAATGAAATGCTAGCCTTTTTATCAAGAGGATTGGAGTATACTGACACAGAGGTTATGCTGCAGCTATACAAAACCCTGGTTAGACCCCACTTGGGAGTACTGAGAGCAGTTCTGGGCACCACATTTTAGGAAGAATATATTGACCTTGGAGGGACTGCAACGTAGGTTTACCAAGATGATACTTGGATGACAAGGGTTGAGTTACGAGGAGAGATTACTCAAATTAGATGCTGGAATTGAGAGGTTATGGGGTGATTGCATTGAAGTATTCAAAATATTAACAGGAAAAGACAGGGTAGATAAAGATCAACTATTTCCACAAGTTGGAGGTTCTAAAACTAGGGGGGATTGTCGAAAAATTACGGCTAGACCGTTCAGGAGAGATGATAGTAAGCATTCTCTTCACTCAAAAGGGTGGTAGAGGTTTGGAACTCTCTCTCACCAATGGCAGTTGAAGCTAGATCAGTTGTTAATTTTAAATTAAGAGATATAAATTTTTGTTAAGCAAAGATATTAAGGAATATGTGCCAAAGGCAGATATACGGAGTTAGGTCACATGATCTCATTCAACAGTGGGACAGGCTTGAGGGGCTGAAGAGCCTACTCCTGTCCCGATGTTCGGAGAAGAAAGGAGTAAGAGAGAGAGTGTTAGATTTATGAGGCATTGGGACTTGTTCTGGGGCCTGTACAAGGAGGACAGTTTACACCTCAACCAAACTGGGACTAATGTTCTCACAAAGACTAGCTAGTGGTGTGGGGAGAGTTTAAACTCGATTGGCAGGGTGGAAAGGAACTCGAGAGGAGAAAAACTGGCAGTGGGAAGTAGAGAAGTATTAACTGATGACGAGGATAGATCAGAGAGTAGTATTAAGGTAAACAGAATACTTGGAAAGTTTGACAGAAGTAGAGTAGGGTACGGTGAGTCACTAGAGAGGGCCAGAGTAAGGGGGGGTGGGGAGTTAAAAAGCCTAAACCAGGATTAATGTAAATGAGTGGAGTGTGGTTAATAAGATTGGTGAACTCCAGGCACAGGTTGACAAACGTAATTATGATTAGAAGCAAGAAAGGTAGAAAAAGGAGGCGAGGTCGTATTGATTGAAGATGGTATTACAGTACTGGAAAGGGATGATGTTGAATCTCTCTGGCTAGAGGAAACAAATGGAAAAGGTGCAATAATGTTGATCGGTGTAGAATACAGCCAACAAATTAGCGGAAGGGATGTAAAAGAACAAATTTGCAAAGAAATTACAGAGAGGTGCAGGAATTATAGTCATTATAATGGGTATCTTCAATTATCCAAATGTAGACTGGAATAGGAATAATGCAAAAGTACAAGAGGGGCAAGAGTTCCTGTAGTGTGTTGAAAATCAACTCTGCAGCAGTACATTTCCGGTCAAACAAGAGGGCAAACATTGTCGGACCTGCTTCGAGGGAATGAGTTGGTCCAAGTGGATCAAATAACAGTGGGAGAGCATTTCAGGAACAGTGACCATTGTATCACAAGGTTTAGGTTGGTCATGACTAGGACATGGGGCAATCCAGAGCAAGGAGAATTATATGACGGAAAATCAACTTTGATGCAATAAGAATGCATCCAACTCGAGCGAGTTGGAGTCAAATGTTGGCGGAAAAGACGGTTGCTGAACAATGGGCTACCTTCAAAGAGGCAGTATTGCAGGAGATGTTAAGGTATATTTCCTTCGGAAGGTCAAATCAATCTTGGAGCAGTCTGGACGACAAGAGAGTTCGAGGTGAAGTTGGAAAGGAAGTAGTACATGTATGACAAGTAGAAAATACAATGGAGAATCAGGTTGGCCAGAAGGGAATTGAAAAAACTCATTAAAAAGGCAAGGATGGAGCAAAAGAAAAAAAAGAGACTAGCAGCAAACATAAAAGGGAATCCCACGGTTTTAAGTATGTAAATAATAAAAGGATGGTAAAGGAAAGTCAGGCTGATTAAGGATAAAAGAGGATGCTTCTATGTGGAGGCAGAAGAGGTAACGGAGGTAATAAACGAGTACTTTGCATCAGTCTTTACAAAGGAAGAGGTTGGGCACATGGTGGCACTGCTGCCTCACAGCTACAGGGACCCAGGTTTAATTCTGGCCTTGGGTAATTGTGCGGAGTTTGCACTTTCTCCTGTGTCTGCGTGCTCCAGTTTCCTCCCAGTCCAAAGATGTGCAGGTTAGGTGAACTGGCTATGCTAAATTTCCCTTTGTGTCCAAAAGGTTAGTAGAGTTACTGGGTTACAGGGAGAGGGTGGAGGTTTAAGTAGGAAGCTCTTTTCCAAGGGCCAGTGCAGACTCGATGGGCTGAACGGCCTCCTCTGCACCGTAGGGATTCTATAATATCCTACCTAAGCTGAGGCGAGAGGGGGCATAACTGGTACACTCAAATACTTAACAATTGAGAAATGGTGGTGTTAGAAAGGTTATATTTACTTAAAATTGAAAAGGTACCAGGACCGGATCGCATGCATCCAAGGATGCTGAGGGAGGCAAATGTGGAAATTTCAGAGGCACTGGTAACACAGGAGGATTGGAGAATTGCAAATGTTGTACGCTTATTCAAAAATCTTTATGCAAAGATAATGCTGGCAACTACAGACCAGTGAGTTTGACTTCAGTGGTAGGGAAACTTCCAGAAACTAGTGTGGGACAAAATTAATAGTCACTTAGACACGCGCAGGATAATTAGAGAAAGCCAACATGGATTCATGAAGGGAAAATCATGTTTAAATAAATAAATTGGAGTTTTTGACGCGTCAACAGAGAAGTTTAATAAGAGCAACGCTGATGTGGTGTATATAGATTTTCAAAGCCATTTCATATGGTGCCACACAAGACTTGTGAGCAACATTGTAGCTCATGGAATAAACAAGAAAGTAGGCACTCGCATAGGAAATTGGCTAGTGACAGGAGAGTAGTGATAGAGTTGTTTTTCAGAGGAAGGTTTGTAGTGAAGTTCCCCAGAGGTCAATGGTGAGACCCTTGCTCTTCCTGACATATCAATTAATGACCTCGAGACTGTGGTGTGCAGGGCATGATTTAAAATTTGCCGATGTTACAAAAATTGGAAATATTGTGATTAGAATAGTCGTGAACTTCAAAAGGTCATAAATATAATAGTGGATTGGACAGTTGAAGTTCAACGCAGAGAAGTGCGAGTTGATTCATTTTGGCATGAATAATGTGGAGAGGCAGTATAAAATAATGGGGATAAAGGGTTTTTTTCCAGGATGGCAGCCGGTTACTAGTGGTTTGCCTCAGAGACCGGTGGTGGGACCACAACTTTTCACAATATACATTAACGATCTAGAAGGAGGAACTGAAGGCACTGTTGCTAAGTTTGCAAATGATACAAAGTTCTGCAGAGGGACAGGTAGTACTGAGGAAGCAGGGAGGCAACATAAGGTCTTGGACAGGCAAGTAGAGTGGGCAAAGTAGTGGCAGATGGAATACAATGTGGAAAAGTGTGAGGTTATGCATTACTAAGTAATACTTAACTGAGGTTAAGTATTACTAAATGAATACTTTTCGTCAGTATTCACTCAGGAAAAAGATAATATTGTGGAGGAGAATGCCGAGACCCAGGCTATTAGAATAGATGGCATTGAGGTGCGTAGGGAAGACGTGTTGGCAATTCTGGACAAGGTGAAAATAGATAAGTCCCCGGGGCCTGATGGGATTTATCCTAGGATTCTCTGGGAAGCCAGGGAAGAGATTGCTGAGCCTTTGGCCTTGATTTTTATGTCATCATTGGCTACAGGAATAGTGCCAGAGGACTGGAGGATAGCAAATGTGGTCCCTTTGTTCAAGAAGGAGAGTAGAGATAACCCCGGTAACTATAGGCCGGTGAGCCTCACGTCTGTTGTGGGTAAAGTCTTGGAGAGGATTATAAGAGATACGATTTATAATCATCTAGATAGGAATAATATGATTAGGGATAGTCAGCATGGTTTTGTGAAGGGTAGGTCATGCCTCACAAACCTTATCGAGTTCTTTGAGAAGGTGACTGAACAGGTAGACGAGGGTAGAGCAGTTGATGTGGTGTATATGGATTTCAGTAAAGCGTTTGATAAGGTTCCCCATGGTCGGCTATTGCAGAAAATACAGAGGCTGGGGATTGAGAGTGATTTAGAGATGTGGATCAGAAATTGGCTAGTTGAAAGAAGACAGAGTGGTAGTTGATGGGAAATGTTCAGAATGGAGTTCAGTTACGAGTGGCGTACCACAAGGATCTGTTCTGGGGCCGTTGCTGTTTGTCATTTTTATAAATGACCTAGAGGAGGGCGCAGAAGGATGGGGGAGTAAATTTGCAGACGACACTAAAGTCGGTGGAGTTGTAGACAGTGCGGAAGGATGTTGCAGGTTACAGAGGGACATAGATAAGCTGCAGAGCTGGGCTGAGGGGTGGCAAATGGAGTTTAATGTGGAGAAGTGTGAGGTGATTCACTTTGGAAAGAATAACAGGAATGCGGAATATTTGGCTAATGGTAAAATTCTTGGTAGTGTGGATGAGCAGAGGGATCTCGGTGTCCATGTACATAGATCCCTGAAAGTTGCCACCCAGGTTGATAGGGTTGTGAAGAAGGCCTATGGTGTGTTGGCCTTTATTGGTAGAGGGATTGAGTTCCGGAGCCATGAGGTCATGTTGCAGTTGGATAAAACTCTAGTACGGCCGCATTTGGAGTATTGCGTACAGTTCTGGTCGCCTCATTATAGGAAGGACTTGGAAGCTTTGGAACGGGTGCAGAGGAGATTTACCAGGATGTTGCCTGGTATGGAGGGAAAATCTTATGAGGAAAGGCTGATGGACTTGAGGTTGTTTTCGTTAGAGAGAAGGTGGTTAAGAGGTGACTTAATAGAGGCATACAAAATGATCAGAGGGTTAGATAGGGTGGACAGCGAGAGCCTTCTCCCGCAGATGGAGGTGGCTAGCATGAGGGGACATAGCCTTAAATTGAGGGGTAATAGATATAGGTCAGAGGTGGGTTTTTTACGCAAAGAGTGGTGAGGCCGTTGAATGCCCTACCTGCAACAGTAGTGAACTCGCCAACATTGAGGGCATTTAAAAGTTTATTGGATAAGCATATGGATGATAAGGGCATAGTGTAGGTTAGATGGCCTTTAGTTTTTTTCCATGTCGGTGCAACATCGAGGGCCGAAGGGCCTGTACTGCGCTGTATCGTTCTATGTTCTATATGCACTTTGGAAGGAGGAATGGAGGCATAGACTATTTTCTAAACAAGGAAATGTTAGTAAATCAGAAGCACAAAGGGACTTGGGAGTCCTAGTTCAAGATTCTCTTAAGGTTAACGTGGAGGTTCAGTTGGCAGTTAGGAAGGCAAAGGCAATGTTAGCATTAATGTCGAAAGGGCTAGAGTACAAGACCAGGGATGTATTTCTGAGGCTGTATTGAGCTTTGGTCAGACCCCACTTGGAGTATTGTGAGCAGTTTTGGGCTCCGTATCTAAGGCAGGATGTGCTGGCCTTGGAAAGGGTCCAGAGGAGGTTCACAAGAATGATCCCTGGAATTAAGACCTTGTTATATGAGGAACAGTTGAGGACTCTGGGTCTGTACACGTTGGAGCTTAGAACGATGAAGGTGGATCGTATTTAAACTTACAGGATACTGTGAGAGCCTGGATAGAGTGGGCGTGGAGAGGATATTTCCACTTGTAGGAAAAATTAGAACCAGAGGACACCATCTCAGACTAAAGGGACGATTCTTTAAAACAGAGATGAGGAGGGATTTCTTCAACCAGAGGGTGGTGAATCTGTGGAAATCATTGCCGCAGAGGCCAAACCACTCGAGTGTCTTTAAGAGACAGATAGATAGGTTCTTGATTAATAAGGGAATCAGGGGTTATGGGGAGAAGGAAGGAGAATGGGGATGAGAAAAATATCAGCCATGATTAAATGGCGGTGCAGACTCGATGAGTCAAGTGGCCTAATTCTGCTCCTATGTCTTATGGTCTTAAAGGGAAAAATCCTTCAGGGTACCTCTGTGTATAAGCACATAAATGATTGAAGGTGGCAGGGAATGTTGAGAGAGCAGTCAATAAACCATATGGTATCCTTTGTTTTATTAATAGGAGCATTGAATACAAGAGTAAGGAGGTCTTGTTGAACTTGTATAAAACACTAATTAGGCCTCATCTGGAGTACTGTGTCTAGTGTGCACCATACTTGAGGATGGATGTGAAGATATTGGAGAACATAACAGAGGAAATTCACAAGAATGATTCCAGGGATAATGAGCTATGAGGATAGATTGGAAAAGGTTGGACTGGTTCTTTTTGGAGAAAAGGCGGAGGAAACTTGACAGTGGTATTCAAGATCCTGAGGGAATGGACAGGGTAAATAGTGAGAAATTGTTCCTCTCAAGAGTACATCAAGAACTAGAGAGCACAGATTCAAAATGATGAACAAAAAGAATAGAAATGATAAAAGAAAAATGTTTTTTCACCCAGAGGGTGGTTGTAGCCTGGGGCAACCCTCCTGAAAGGGTGTTGGAGGCCGATTTGATCGTGATATTCAAAATTGAATTGTAATGCTATCTGAAAAAAATGTGCAAAGTTATGAGGATAAGGCATGGGAGTGGAATTAGGTTGAATGTTCTTTCAGAGTCAGTGCAAACATGATGGGCTGAATGATCACCTTCTGCACTTCGGAAATTCTGTGAATCTGGTCACTGATTCCATTGTTGCTTGTGGGAGCTTGCGGTGTGCCAGTTTGGCTTCCCACATTAACACTGACTGCTCTTCTGAAGTATTTCACTTCAAAAGCACTTGAGGCTGCTCTTTCATGAAAGGCACTGCATGAACAAAGTGAGACAGACAATTTTGTATTTAACTTGCCACTTTGCCTTGGATCCTGGGCTTTTGCTTTCTGTCCAGACTGTCATATGTCTTTGTCAAAAAACTTGCTAAAATCCATAAAGGTTACTTCAAACATGACCTCCATGTCACTCTGTTATCTCTGCAAAAATTTAATATCAAGTTTGCCAGACAAAACCAACATTTAACAAATCCATGCTGACAGTGCTGGCTTAACCCTTGCTTTCTTAAATGACAATTCATACTTCTCCTCAGAATTTGTTCCAATAATTTGCACACCACCAAGGTTAGACGGATTGGCCCATACTTAATCTATCCTTTCCTCCCTTAGAACATACAGTGCAGGAGGCCATTCAGCCTATCGGGTCTGCACCGTACCCACTTAAGCTCTCACTTCCACCCAATCCCCCAACCCAATAACCACTCCTAACCTTTTTTTTTTGGACACTACGGGCAATTTTAGCATGGCCAATCCATCTAACCGGCACGTCTTTGGACTGTGGGAGTAAACCGGAGCACCCGTAGGAAACCCACGCAGACACAAGGAGAACGTGCAGACTCCTCACAGACAGTGACCCAGTGGGGAATTGAACCTGGGACCCTGGCGCTGTGAAGCCACAGTGCTAACCACAATGCTAACAGTGCTGCCCTTAGTAAAAATATGAGCAACTATCCAGTCTTCCACCACCAGACCTGTAGCCAAGGTTTAGAAAATGATGGCCAGAGACTCCGCTACTTCCTCACTTGTTCTCTTCAGAAGTTAAGATAGGTTTCATCCAGGAGTGGTGATTTATCCAATTTCAATGATACTCTAACATTTCCTCTCTGTATTATCCCATCCAATATTTCACACTCTTCTTCAGGACATTCTGCATCGCGCCCTCCCCCTCTCTTTGCAAAGAGGAACGCAACATACACATCAAAAACCATGCCATTGCCACCCCCATACACAGGTTAGTTTTTTGATTTGTAATGGGCATATTCTTTCCTTAGTCATGCTTGAAGCAAGATGAGAAAATACTGTACTTTTCCATAGCCTCAGAACTTCCTAAAGCTCTTCAGAACCCAAAGTACTTTAAAGTGTAGACGCTGTTCTAATGTAAAAGTGTGACAGCTAATTTTGTGCATTGCAAGCTCCCACAAACAGCAATACGAATGACCAAATAATGTGTTTTTAGTGAGGTGATAATGTGATTAGCAGGACACTGGGGAGAACTCTCCTTTTAAAAATCGTGCCATCAGAAATGTTATTTCCACCAAAGGCACTCGTTTAAGATCTGATTCAAAGCAGTGCAGCATTCCTTTATAATAATCTTTATTGTCACAAGTAGGCTTACATTAACACTGCAATGAAATTGCTGTGAAATCCACCTAGTCGCCACATTCTGGCGCCTGTTCGGGTACAGAGGGAGAATTCAGGATGTCCAAATTACCTAATAGCACGTCTTTCAGGACTTGTGGGAGGAAACCGGAACATAGAACATAGAACGATACAGCGCAGTACAGGCCCTTCGGCCCTCAATGTTGCACCGACATGGAAAAAAAACTAAAGGCCATCTAACCTACACTATGCCCTTATCATCCATATGCTTATCCAATAAACTTTTAAATGCCCTCAATGTTGGCGAGTTCACTACTGTTGCAGGTAGGGCATTCCACGGCCTCACCACTCTTTGCGTAAAAAACCCACCTCTGACCTATATCTACTACCCTTCAATTTAAGGCTATGTCCCCTCGTGATAGCCACCTCCATCCGCGGGAGAAGGCTCTCGCTGTCCACCCTATCTAACCCTCTGATCATTTTGTATGCCTCTATTAGGTCACCTCTTAACCTTCTTCTCTCTAACGAAAACAACCTCAAGTCCATCAGCCTTTCCTCATAAGATTTTCCCTCCATACCAGGCAACATCCTGGTAAATCTCCTCTGCACCCGTTCCAAAGCTTCTACGTCCTTCCTATAATGGGGCGACCAGAACTGTACGCAATACTCCAAATGCGGCCGTACTAGAGTTTGTACAACTGCAACATGACCTCATGGCTCCGGAACTCAATCCCTCTACCAATAAAGGCCATCACACCATAGGCCTTCTTCACAACCCTATCAACCTGGGTGGCAACTTTCAGGGATCTATGTACATGGACACCGAGATCCCTCTGCTCATCCACACTACCAAGAATTTTACCATTAGCCAAATATTCCGCATTCCTGTTATTCTTTCCAAAGTGAATCACCTCACACTTCTCTACATTAAACTCCATTTGCCACCTCTCAGCCCAGCTCTGCAGCTTATCTATGTCCCTCTGTAACCTGCAACATCCTTCCGCACTGTCTACAACTCCACCGACTTTAGTGTCGTCTGCAAATTTACTTACCCATCCTTCTGCTCCCTCCTCTAGGTCATTTATAAAAATGACAAACAGCAACGGCCCCAGAACAGATCCTTGTGGTACGCCACTCGTAACTGAACTCCATTCTGAACATTTCCCATCAACTACCACTCTCTGTCTTCTTTCAACTAGCCAATTTCTGATCCACATCTCTAAATCACCCTCAATCCCCAGCCTCCGTATTTTCTGCAATAGCCGACCGTGGGGAACCTTATCAAACGCTTTACTGAAATCCATATACACCACATCAACTGCTTTACCCTCGTCCACCTGTTCAGTCACCTTCTCAAAGAACTCGATAAGGTTTGTGAGGCATGACCTACCCTTCACAAAACCATGCTGACTATCCCTAATCATATTATTCCTATCTAGATGATTATAAATCGTATCTTTTATAATCCTCTCCAAGACTTTACCCACCACAGATGTTAGGCTCACCGGCCTATAGTTACCGGGGTTATCTCTACTCCCCTTCTTGAACAAAGGGACCACATTTGCTATCCTCCAGTCCTCTGGCACTATTCCTGTAGCCAATGATGACCTAAAAATCAAAGCCAAAGGCTCAGCAATCTCTTCCCTGGCTTCCCAGAGAATCCTAGGATAATCCCATCAGGCCCCGGGGATTTATCTATTTTCACCTTGTCCAGAATTGCCAACACTTCTTCCCTACTCACCTCAATGCCATCTATTCTAATAGCCTGGGTCTCAGCATTCTCCTCCACAATATTATCTTTTTCCTGAGTGAACATTTCAAGTCCAGATGACCCTTTGTCAAAGCTTTGTTGAGCTTTGGCAAAGGATCACCTGGACTCAAAACGTTAGCTCCTTTCTCTCCCTACAGATGCTGCCAGATCTGCTGAGATTTTCTAGCATTTTCTCTTTTGGTTCCAGATTCCAGCATCTGCAGTAATTTGCTTTTTTTTTAAAAAATGATATAGAACCTGGCACAGGATCAGATCAAACTTGTGAGTCCTGAGGCCGGATGAGTGAGTTGTAGGTCTGGGCAAATGCTACAACCCTGATTTAACACAGGTACAGGTATTCTCAGGCTCAGCCACATGGCATAATACCTGGAGTTCATGAAACAAACCGAGAAGAAAACACTCCAGAATTTCAGGCCCAAGTACTAAACTAATGTTTAACCCAGAAGCAATGTTGCACAACTTCCCTAGTGCTGATTCATCTTCCCCCCAAGAAGTGCAAGACATAATCTTGAAATCATGAATTTATCCATCCAAAATGCAGATCTTAAGTCATCTGATTCATTGAATAAACAAAGAGTCCCTCTTACTGTTTGCTTGCATGCAAGGAAGTTGGAACATATGACAAATAAGTTGAGCACATGACAATCATAAGATTAGTGCATTCTAAAAAACTTCCCCAAAATCATGTCCTTAATACCCCATGGAATTATCTGATGGCTTTAGGGCGAGTGCAGCAACAGATAAGATAATGTTGGAAAATCACAGACTCCATATTAAAAGTATTCAATTATTTTTAAGTAGAACAAGTTTCTGAATTAAAATGAAATTGGTAACTTCTTTTTGATTATCTTCAGTCAAGTGGCCCTGATTCTTTATGACAGCACAGCAATTATAGTTTGGACTAGGATAGTAATGAAAACAATAACTTCATTTATCCAGTGTCTTAACATAGTTAACCGTCCCGCAAGAGCATTATCAAACAAAGTCTGACACCAAGTCACACAAGGAGCTATTAAGAGAGGTAGGTCTAATACCGGTAGGGAATATACAGTGAATGGGAGAACCCTCAAGAGTATTGACAGTCAGAGAGATCTAGGTGTACAGGTCCACAGGTCACTGAAAGGGGCAACACAGGTGGAGAAGGTAGTCAAGAAGGCATACGGCATGCTTGCCTTCATTGGCCAGGGCCTTGAGTAAAGAAATTTGCAAGTCATGTTGCAGCTGTATCGAACCTTAATTTAGGCCACACTTGGAGTACAGTGTTCAATTCTGGTCGCCACACTACCAGAAGGATGTGGAGGCTTTGGAGGGGGTGCAGAAGAGATTTTCCAGGATGTTGCCTCGTATGGAGGGCATTAGCTATGAGGAGAGGTTGAATAAACTTGGTTTGTTCTCACTGGAACAAAGAAGGTTGAAGGGCGACCTGATAGAGGTCTACAAAATTATGAGGGGCATAGATAGAGTGGATAGTCAGAATCTTTTTCCCAGGGTAGAGGGGTCAATTACTAGGGAGCATAGGTTTAAGGTGCAAGGGTCAAGGTTTAGAGAAGATTACACAGACGGTAGTGGGAACTCTGCCGGAGGTGGTGGTGGAAACAGGGACGATAGTGACGTTTAAGGGGCATCTTGACAAATACATTATTAGTATGGGAATAGTGGGATACAGACCCCAGAAGCGTAGAAGATTGTAGTTTAGACGGGCAGCATGGTCAGCGCAGGCTTGGAGGGCCGAAGGGCCTGTTCCTGTGCTGTACTTTTCTTTGTTCTAAAGGGGGTGGTTGGGGGGAGGATCAAGAGTAGAAGTTTTGGGAGGGAAGTCAAGAGCTTTGAACTAAGACTGATGAAAGCATGCGGTATTTAAAAATAAGGTGCACAAGAAACCAAAATTGGAGGGACAATCTGATGTCAAGAGGGCTGTAGAGGTTACAGAGGTGTCCTTATCGAAGAGGTCTTGATCAAATCAATGATTTAAGCAAAGTTTGTGAACCTTGGGTCATTGTCTGTGAGAGGTATACACATTCTCCCGTGTCTGCGCAGGTTTCCTTCGGGTGCTCCGGTTTCCTCCTAATACTCTCCTCCCGAAAGACGTGCTCGTTAGGTGAATTGGACATTATTAATTCGGTGACGAGAGGATTTTCAAAGTAACTTCATTGTGTTAATGTAAGCCTACTTGTGACACCATTAACTCTAGAAAACTATACCGTACCTGATCAGCGCCAAAAGGAGTTATATTTGCCTTCACAGACCCTACACCAAGGGCGACGAGCACCAGTCCTGAATAGATGGCTGGTGTGCAATAACTATTCCGGTCAAGTGAACAAGCGCTGGAGCTGTTATTAATACACTGGGGGTCCAGGATAGGATAGAGTTCCAGCTCTCCACAGAGGTGGCGGCGGGACCGGTCCCATGAAATGAAAGGGAAGATCATCATGCCGGCCAGGTAGAGGATCATACTCAGGAGGATGGTGGGGAACCTGCCCAGGCAGGCGTCGGCCAGCCAGCCTCCGAACGGCGAGATGAAGTAACTGATGCCCATGAAAAGCAGCAGAGTCTGGCCCGACTGCGGCCCCAGCCAGTCGTACGGCTCGCTGTTGAGGAAAAGCACCAGGCCGCAGGTGATGCCGTAAAACGCCACCCTTTCCAGGGACTCGGTGAGCAGCACGGCGGCGCAGGCCAGCCGCCTGCCCTCGAAGGCTGAAGCTGGAGGCTTGGCGGCCGCTCGGCTGTCCGGCAGCAGGGGGGTCCTTTCATCATCCTGACCGCCCTCCATCGCCGCGGTGAAAACTTTTGACTTCTTCTGAACTCCGTGGTCGCTGGAACCTCACTCCTGCCGGCCGGCGGTTAGGCTGGTGTTTGAAAAAAAACACATCGTCATGAGCAACAAACCCTGCCTCAACACTGTGGCCGCAGACACAGGGCTGGACTGGGCCAGGGCCCAGACTGGGGTCACCACCTCCCAGCCTCATAACCGTGATCTGCCTTCGCACTGCGTCTATTGGTCAGGATCTCACACCCTGCGCTTATTGGCCAGCCGCGCCACCCCTTCTCTCTGCATCGATTGGCTGGAACCTCTCTCTCTACGTCCATTGGTCAGCCTTCGCCCGCCCTCCACACCTGTCAGTTCACCGATTGGTCGGAACTGTATCCAATGACCAATCAGCGGCCACCTCACTCACTCAACGTCCATTGGTGAAAGCCCCGAAGAGGGTAACCCAATCAACCGGAAGCTCAGCGGAAGCCCGATCTCCGATTGGACGGACGGGCTGCCAATCCCATCGGCGGGCTGATGTCATGGGGAGGGGGGTGGCGGCGCTCCCCAATGAATTGATTGATTGACTCTGGTTCCCACCTGTTCTCAAGCCAATGCGGTGATGGGGCTGGGAGGCTGAGCTAGCTGTCTGATTTCCCCGCCGAAACTGGAAAGCTGCCCAGGGTGGGTGGGACGGGGGCGGGCAGCTGGGCTCTAGGCCTCGGGCCTGGGCTGACAGTTGGTGCCAGAGATTGACTGGGCTGGGGTGGGTTAATTGCTGCTTGCGTGGCCTCCGTCAGTAGCTCGGGATGAAATTACTCTTTCTCGCCTGCCTTAGTCCCCCGACTGGGAACAGGACCACAGCTCGAAGAATAAGGTGAGGCTCACTGACGGCCAGAGTCCCTTTCAGGGAACAGGGGATACCTGAGGAAGGGAGCTAGTGACTGGCACCCGAAGAGGATTTTTTAAAATGTTGGAACATGTCGAGGGCCAGTCACCCAACCATGTCTAATGCCGGTCACCCAACCATGACTGGCTTCCTCCACACAATCCAACTTGGATGTACTTTATATGTCACTTAGTATGTAGGGATTTCTAAATACTCTACACACTGCCCCTTTTCTGCATTTTCCTTCAGAACTGACTGGAGAACATAGCCCTTGTCATCCACGACCATATTGTGGACAATTTAATTTGACATCATGGCTTGATTGATTGGTTTATTGGCACATGTACAGAAGTACAGTGAAAAGTATTTTTCTGCAGCCAAGGGAACGTACATAGTAGACAAAAGAATAATCAAAGAACATTGACACATAAGTAATTGGTTACAGTGCGGAACAAAGGCCAAACAAAGCAAATACATGAGCAAGAGCAGCATAGGGTGTCGTGATTAGTGTTCTTACAGGGAACAGATCAGTCCAAGGGGGAGTCGTTGAGTCTAGTAGCTGTGGGAAAGAAGCTGTTCCTAGGTCTAGGTGTGCAGGTGTTCAGACTTCTGTATCTTCTGTCTGATGGAAGGGTCTGGGATGGGTCTCTGACAATGCTGTCTGCCTTCCTGAGGCAACAGGAGGCATAGACAAAATCAGTGTGATGCTGGCAAGCTCATTTGATGCGTTGGGCTGAGTTCATCACGCTCTGCAGTTTCTTGCGATTTTGGGTCGAGCAGTTGCCATACTAAGCTGTAATGCAGCTGGATAGAATGCTCTCTACGGCAAATCTGTCGAAGTTTGTTAGAGTCAATGCAGACAGGCCGAATTTCTTTAGCTTCTGTAGGAAGTAGAGACGTTGGGCTTTCTTGACTGTTGCATTAACGTGAGTGGACCAGGACAGACTGTTGGTGATGGTGACCCCCAGGAACCTAAAGCTGTCGATCATCTTCACTTTGGAGCCATTGATGTAGACGGGGGGTTGTTGTGCTACGCTTCCTGAAGTCGATGATCAGTTCCTTGAACTTGCCGACATTTAAAGGTTGTTTTTTGTACGCCATGCAACCAAGTGATCTATCTCCCTCTTTAGTCTGATTCATCATTGTTTGAGATACGACCCACCACAGACGAACCATCCCCAAATGTAGAGATCGAATTGCAGTTAAATCTTGCCATAGTCGTATGTGTGTGTATAGGGAGTACTAAATATATTGACTAAATATTTGACAAAAAGTTGCTGCTTACTGAATTCTCCTTGCCCCCACTGCTGTGATTTGTGGCCTTGATCACAAAACCACACCTTGGTCTCTTGCTCCCTCCCCTTGCCTGCCTGTACGTTGGCACAATTTCCCCCACTGAACACTTCATCTCACTTACCTGTTGCACCTCTCCAAAATTCTTGTTCTTCACTGCACCACCCTCTCATTTTTTCATTGCAGTACACTTGTTTCTTTCCTCCCTCAGTCCCAGCGCTCCTCATTCTCTATGGTTTCAATTTTATTTTAACTTGCCTTGCCTTTTCTTCCAATTTTGCTGCTGTGTCCAATGTCTTCACCTGTGTAAATGAATACGTTAAATAAAAGTGGGAATTTAATCACGGGACTTCCTTCAGGCTCAGGTGAATATATTATATTGCTAATATTCACACCTATTATGAAAGGAATGGTGTATTCATTGCCTTGTCATCACCCAAGACCCTTCTACACCATCATCGTGATCACAGACAAGATGATTTCCTTGCATCTCACCACTTGGATCACACTACCAACTTGACTTAATTCTGCATCTGCCTGAGGAAGAACTTCCCTAACTTTCCGAATGCATTTCAAAACTTGCAACTGTGCGTGCATTTGTTTAAATTCATTCAAGGGATGTGGGGTGGGTCACTGGTAAATTTAGCACCTTTTCCTGTTACTCATGAGATGCTTGTGGTGAGCTGCTTTCTTTTGTTACTGAAGCCTGTGTTCTGAAGGTACTCTCACAGTGCTGTTAGGTAGAGCGTATGAGGATTTTTACCCAGTGACAATACAGCAGTAACATTATATTTCCAAGTCTGGATGGTGTGCGAACTGGAGGGGAACTTGGAGGTGATGGTGTTCCAGGCTGCACCTTTCAAACCTGCAATCCCTGGTACCTAGAAGGACAAGTGCTACAGATGTATGGGAATATCACCACCTGCAAATTCCCCTCTGAGCCACACACCATCCTAACTTGGAATTATATTGTTGTTTCTTCATTATTGTTGAATCAAAAGCCTGGAAGTCCCTCACAGTGTATTGGATGAACCTACACCACGTGGACTGCAGCAGTTCAAGAAGGCAACACACCATCTCCTTCTTGAGGGCAATAATAATAATCTTTATTGTCACAAGTAGGCTTATATTAACACTACAATGAAGTTACTGTGAAAAGCCCCTAGTCGCCACATTCCGGCACCAGTTCGTGTGCACAGAGGGAGAATTCAGAAGTCCAAAGTACCTAACAGCAAGTCTTTCGGGACTTGTGGGAGGAAATCGGAGCACCCGGAGGAAACCCATGCAGACACAGGGAGAACGTGCAGACTTCACACAGACAGTAATCCAAGCTGGGAATTGAATCTGGGACCCTGGAGCTGTGTAGCAACAGTGCTACCATGATGCCATGCTGCAACTGGGGGTGGGCGATAAATGCTAGCCTAGTCAGCAACGCACAAATCCTGTGAGCGAATAAATATACCTTTTAACCAGCAACTGGTATCTTTTCCCTTCTAGATGGTACATGTCATGAGTTTGGAAGATGTTGTTGAAGAAATTTTGGTGAGGTGATGCTGTGCCTCATTAAGGATGTGCACTGCAGCCATGGTGTACCACTGGTGTAGGTGTTATGTTAAAGCAGATTGCTTTACTCTGGATGATGTCAAACTTTTAAAGTATTGTTGGAACTACACTCATCCTGGAAAATGGAAAGTATTTCATCATAGCTCTGACTTTTAGCTTGTCGATCATTGAAAGGCTTTGAGGAATCAGTAGGTGAATCACTTGCTAAAAATATCTAGTTTATGACCTACCCTTGTAGCCATGTTAATTATATAGCTGGTCCAGTTAAAGGTCTGGCCAATGGTAATGCCCAGGACGTTGTTGATGGAGGAATTGACAAAGATAATGCAGTTGAATGTCATGATTAGGTTTTTTTTGTTTGAGAGGGAACTTGTGTGGCTTGCATTATTTGCCGCTGATCTGAACTTGCTACATGCAGGCACAGACGACTTCATTACCAGAGGAGTTGCGAATGGAACTGAACACTCTAATCATCAACGAACATACCACTTCTGATCTTGTGATGGAGGGAAGATCATTGATGAAGCGGCTGAAGATGGTTGTGCGATGACACTGGCCTGAGGAACTCCTGAAGTGATGTCCTTGTGTTGAGATGATTGGCCTTCAGTAATCACCAACTACCTTCCCTATAATTTCAGCCAGTGGAATGTTTTCCCCCTCATTACAGTTGATTTCAGTTTCACTAGGGTTTCTTGATGCCACACTCATTTAAATGTTGCCATAATATGAAGGACAGCGACTTGCACCTTACCTCTTGAGTTCAGCCCTAGTTTGGACCAAGGCAATAAAAAGAGCCAGCTGAGTCTGGCAGAACCCAAATTGCGCATCGGCAAGTTAGTCATTTGTTGAATAAGGGCTACTTAATAGCACTACTGATAACCCCGTCCATCACTTTAAGAGGAGGACGATGGGGCAATAAGTGGCATGATATATCCAATCCCGCCTTTTTGCGAACAGGGCATACCTAAGCAATGTGCCACTTTGTTAGATGGATGCTAGTGTTGTAGCTGTACTGGAACAGGTTGGCTCAAGGCACATCTAGTCCTGCAATGCAAATCTTTATTACAGCCGGGATGCTGTCTGGTCTCAATAGACTTTGCTGTGTTCAGCATGCTCAGCGTTTTCTAATATCACTTGGCGTGTATTGAATTAGCTATAGACTGGCACCTGTGATGCTGGAGACCTCAATAGGAGGCAGAAATGGATCAGCCAGTGTGTTTCCAGCCAAAGATGGTTGAAAATTTTTCTTTGTCTTTTGCATTCTCTTGTTGAGCTCTGCCATCATTCTGGATAGGATATCCATGGAGGTTTCACCTCTTGTTCTTTCATTTTCTGTCAACATACGCAAGTTGATGTGGCAGGACTGCAGAACTTGGATCTGATGCTTTGGTTGCGTGATGACTTCGCTAATCCACTGTTCAACACACATCTAGTCCTGTGTTGTAGCTTCACCAGCTTGGCACTTCATTTTTGATTATGCATGGTGCTGTTTCTGGCATGCTCTTGTACACTGCTCGTTGAGCGAGGCTTGATCCTTTGGCTTGGTGGTAATAGTAAATTGAGAGATATGTCACAAATCGTATTGTTTTACAGTTCTCCTGCTGATGGCCCTTAATACCAGTTTCAACCCTTTATTCACCATAAAGCCGCCATGTCTCAATCATTTCAGTCACTTTTCATCTTTGTCTTTGCTCCCAGTAGTCACTCTTTCTCTTTCCTACCCTGGTTATTTCCCTAGGTATGGTTCCTATCTTGACTATCTTTGTCATCTACTGCCCCATTTCCAACCTCCATTTTCTCCTAGATTTCCTGAATGTGCGGTCACCTCCCAAGTTTGTGCTCATCTTTCCTGCAACTTGATGTTTCAATGGCCTCACTTAGTTTTGTGCCTGCACTGAAACGACCCTAATCATTGACAGCTTCCATATCTGTCACCGAGGTGTGCTAACCTTCCTTGGCCTTCTTGGCCACTCTTCAGCCTTTGATATGGTCAAACATGTTATTCCCCACCGTGGTGCCTCTATTTTCTAGCTGAACAGGAACTGCCTTTACTTCATTCCACTCTTACCTATACAATTGTAGCCAGAGCATCTCAAGAAATGGGATCTCCTTCCACCTCTGCACCATTACCCCTGGAATTGCCCAACAATCTATCCTCAATCACCTCCTATCCTTTACCTATACACTGTTATTTATAATCCAAAGATGTGGCATCGGGTTCCACATGTACACTGACAACACCCAGCTCCATCTCTCCATCACTGCTTGGGCTTTCTGCTGCCTCTTAATTGTCAACTTGCTAATCCAAACCTGGTCCTGGATGAGCCACAATTTCCTCGAGTTAAACATTGGGAAAAGAAAAACCATTGTCATTCAAATTCCATCATGCCCCTCCCCCTTCCCAATATCTGTAACTACCTCCAGCTTTATTATCCTCCAAGAACTTTGCTCCTCCAACTCTTAAGATTTCCCCAGGCCTCCTTTACTTCACTATTGACGGCCATGAATTGAGCCGTCCAGGCCCAAAGCTCTGGAATTCTGTTCTTTTCTCCTGTCCACCTCACTCAGCTCCTTCAAGACCCTCCTTTAAAACCAGCTGCACCGATCCAGTTTTTTGTTATTCCTCCTAATATCTACTTTGGCTTGCTATAATGCTCCGACAAAACAACTGGAGATTCTGTTCAGTATCAATGCTGCTGAATAAATGCAGGGTATTATAGTTTTAATCATTCTAGATAACACCAAGGACAGATTGATTTTCAATGGCAGTACAGTGTTTCAAATTTGGCTGTCCTAAAAAACAGAATTTTCTGAAAACTGGACATTTTCAGCATTGTGCCTTGCACCAATTTTAATTGAGTAAAATACAAAACATTAATTTACCTGGACAATTCAGCTGGGCGCTGCATTGGCGCGATGTGGCTCTGGAGTAGCTATCACCTTTGCCACTTGCATGCCAGTCTGTTCCTGTGCGACCCTTGACCTCGCCTGACCCAGTTTGGCCCCAAACCACTTAACTCGAAACGCAGCAAGGTCTGAAATCACGCACGGCCTGGCTCCTGAGGTTACCAGTTTTGAGATGTATACCTGTATATTTCTCCAAGCTGTTTTTTTTTAATGCTTCTTACAGGTTAAGCAGAGATTTGATTTGGGTTAATGTTGAATATCGCCCAGAAAGAAACATGTTCCTATTCCTATAGACAGGTCACTTCACAGCAGGATGTCAATGTACTACACCTGAATTTAGGGAATCCTGCATTTTACACTTACACTCGAGAATTAAAATTCTGATCATAAACCATTCAAAAATCTGGAATTACAATTGTCCTTAGTGTCAAAATGTATTGCCAGATCATTGACCTAACCCTAGAGAATTATACTGCCTCATCTCTATGCTGTGCAGCTAACAGTCAAAACGGTAGGTTTTAAGGAGCCTCTTAAAAGAGACAAGAGAGGCTTAGGAAATGAGTTTCAGAGCTCAGCAACTGAAATTACAGCCACTAAAAATGTAATGGTTAAAATCAGGGATGTTCAAGTAGTCAGAAGTAGAGAATTGCAGATATATCTGAGGGTTGGCCAGCTGAAGGAGATTACAGAGTAAGGGAGGACAGGCCATGGAGGGATTACAAACAAGGGTGAGCGTTATAAAATTGAGGCCTTGCTTAACTGGCAGCCAACACAACTCAGCGAGTACAAGGATGATAGGTAAACGGAACTCGGTACAAGTTAATATTAGGGGCTGCAGACTTTTGATGACCTCAAGTTTATGGAGGACAGAGATTCATCAGGAAGGCACTGAAATAGTCAAGTATCGATATCTTAAAGGGCGTAGTTGAGGGTTTCAGCAATGGATGAACTGAGGTGGGCAAAGTCAGCCAACGTTATGAAGATAGAAATAGGTGATGGGTCACTAATATGGAAGGGTGATCATCTCTGGGTCAAATGTGACACCCAGGCTGTGAACAGTCTGGTTCAGTCTGAACTAGGGAGAGGGTTAGAATTGGTGGGCAGAGAGAAGGTTGTGACCAGGACCAGGCATGGTCTCCCGAGTATTTAGAATATAGAACAGTACAGCACAGAACAGGCCCTTCGGCCCTCGATGTTGTGCCGAGCAATGATCACCCTACTCAAACCCACGTATCCAGCCTATACCCGTAACCCAACAACCCCCCCTTAACCTTACTTTTTAGGACACTACGGGCAATTTAGCATGGCCAATCCACCTAACCCGCACATCTTTGGACTGTGGGAGGAAACCGGAGCACCCGGAGGAAACCCACGCACACACGGGGAGGACGTGCAGACTCCGCACAGACAGTGACCCAGCCGGGAACTGAACCTGGGACCCTGGAGCTGTGAAGCATTTATGCTAACCACCATGCTACCGTGCTGCCTGGAGAAAATGTCTGCTCATGCACTACTGAATATCGGACAAGTAGTCTGATGGTTGAAAGACAGTGGACGGGTTGAGGGGTGAAGGTGATATAGAGCTGGGTGTGTCATCATAATGTTGAAGCCAATGCGATGTTTTGAAGTGATGACACTGAGGGCAGCAATGTAGACAGGAAACATGAGTGGGCTGTGGTAGGCTATATTAGGGGTATCGCGGTACCAAGGTGGGATGTACCTTATACTGTAGTATGAGTGGTAGAACCTGCCTGATGGTTCTGCCCAGTAGGCGGAGCATAAGAGTCTGTGTTTCATCCACAGCAGTCATTCTGTACCGAAGCTGCTGGGGTAACTACTTGTTCATTAAAGCCTTCAATTGGACTACAATCTCGTTTCAGTAGTGATTGATCGTGCATCATGGGCCAATGATATATCCTTGGGGAAACACCAGAGAGGTAACTGCAGCAGGAAGAGAAACCATTGTAGATTATTCTGTGGCCATGATTCGATAAGAATGAAACTAGGCAAGTACAATGCCAACCAGTTGTTTGATGGTCAAGAAACACTGGCGGTGAATGGTGCAGTCAACTGTGTCATAGGACAGAGGAGGCCATTCAGCCGAAGAAACCTGCACCAGTTCACTCCCAAGATTAATCTTGTAAATATGGTTCCTTCCCCATAACATAGTCAAACAAATCTCTACAGTGCAGAAGGAGGCCATTCGGCCCATTGAGTCTGCACCGACCCTCTGAAAGAGCACCCTACCTGGGCCCAATCCCTGTAACATCACCTAGGAGCAATTTAGCATAACCAATCCATCTAAGCTGCACATCTTTGGACTGGGAGGAAACCATTACAGACACGGGAAGAATATGCAAACTCTACACAAACAGTCACCCAAGACCTGAATCAAACCCTGGTCTCTGGTGCTGTGAGGTAGCAGTGCTAACCATTGTGCCACAATGCCGTCCAATATTTTCTCTAAGTATTAATTGGATTCCCTTTTGCAGGGAACTATTCCATCTGTATACACGCCCCTAACAGGTAGTGCATTTTGACTCCTAAACCCTTGTTGCTTTAATTTCTCCTTGTTCTGTTGTACAACACTTGGGAGACAAATGTTCAAGTTAGGAGCAGTGAGAATCAATTAACAACATTGCACCTTTGACAAGATAAATCAGGGCAAGATAGGAGTTTGATGACCAGCAGGACAGGCCATCCAGAACTACAGACTATATAAGCCCGCGGCTGGAACTGGGCAGAGGGCCAGATAAGGCAGGATGTAGAAACACACATCTGACTTTCAGTACTACCCCTCCAACAGTGCAGCAATGCCTCAGTACTACCCCTCCTAGGATTGACAACCCTTCAGGAGTGATCTGGGGTCTCTAGGAATTGAAGATCAATCTCCAGGATACTGCTGTGTGCAAGCCTAAAGAAAAATCATAGGACAATGGAAAATATTTTTTTTAATTTTCTTCGAACATTTTTCTTGACCAGATATAACATTTTGAAAATAGGGGGGGAAAGGCTGACAGCCAAGCATCATCCAATTGGGTGATGTGTCTTTTTTTTAGAAAGCATGGGTCATAAAGATGGATGTGATGGCTGACTAATGGCTGGAGTGTGAGGGCAAGTCATGATGAAACGTCCAGGATTCATTGAATCACAATTAGCAACCCAATCCACCAAACAGTACAGCATACCTGCAGTTATACCCTCTGACTGTGTAATGCAGCACCCTCTGACTGTGTAATGCAGCATTCCCTCTACTGTCCCTCCAATAGTGAAGTGCTCCCTCAGTACTGTCCCTCCGGTAATGCAGTGCTTCCTCAGTACTGTCCCTCCAGCAGTGGAGCACTCCCTCAGTACTGCCCCTCATGTAGTGGAGCGTTCCCTCAGTACGATTCCTGCAGTAGTTCAGCACTCCCTCAGTATTGTCCATCCGGTAGTGCAGCGCTCGCTGAGTAATGGCCCCCCAGTAATGCAGTGCTCCCTCAGTACTGTCCCTCCAACAGTGAAGCACTCCCTCAGTACAATCCCTCCGGCAGTGGAGCAATCCCTCAGTACAATCCCTCCGGCAGTGGAGCACTCCCTCAGTACAATCCCTCTGGCAGTGGAGCACTCCCTCAGTACAATCCCTCCGGCAGTGGAGCAGTCCCTCAGTACAATCCCTCCAACAGTGGAGCATTCCCTCAGTACAATCCCTCCGGCAGTGGAGCAGTCCCTCAGTACAATCCCTCCGGTAGTGGCGCAATCCCTCAGTGCAATCCCTCCGGCAGTGGAGCACTCCCTCAGTACAATCCCTCCGGCAGTGGAGCACTCCCTCAGTACAATCCCTCCAACAGTGAAGCACTCCCTCAGTACAATCCCTCCGGTAGTGGAGCAGTCCCTCAGTACAATCCCTCCGGTAGTGGAGCAGTCCCTCAGTACAATCCCTCCGGTAGTGGAGCAGTCCCTCAGTACAATCCCTCCGGTAGTGGAGCAGTCCCTCAGTACTGACCCTTGGTTACAGGTGGGTCAAGAAGGATTCGGAGTAGTTGGGTGTCATTTATGGCTTTGGTTTGAGCCATTCGGTACTGTGGCTGGGTTAGAAATCTGATTGGAGAGATTAAAGCATGAAGCGGGGTGGGAAAAGTGGGCATGAATTAGAGAGGCAGTGACATGTTCAAAAGCTTTGGAGAGGAAACGGAAATTGAAGATGGGGTGCTAGTTTATAGGGATAGAGGGGTCAAGGGTTCATTTCAGGAATGCAGTGATGCCAGCAAATTTACATAAAAGGGAAGAGCTTGCAATAATATGAAGCTTTCATAACCAAGCTATTCCGGCACAGCTACAACACTGGCATCTATCCAATAAAGTGGAAAATTGCCCAGTTAAGTCCTTTCCACAAACAGCAGAACAAATCCAAACCAGTCAATTATTCTCTCAATATATAGTACTCTCAATAGCAACAAAATGATGGGAGATGCCATCAACAATGCAATCACGTGGAACTTACTCACCAGTAACCTGTGCACTGATGCTGAGATTGAATTCCGTTCACACTACTCGGCTTCAAACCTCATATAGCTTCGATCCAGACATGGATAAAAGAGCTGAACTCCAGAGGTGAAGTGAAAGTGACATCAAGGCCGCACTTCACCAAATTTGGCAGCGAGGAGCCCAAGTAAATTTTAAGTCAATGATATTCAAGGGGAAAACTCCACTGGTTGGAGTCGTATTTGACACAAAGGACGATGGTTGTAGTTGGACACCAATCATCATCAGTGGGTCACTCTCTGCGGAGTCTGCACGTCCTCCCCGTGTGTGCGTGGGTTTCCTCCGGGTGCTCCGGTTTCCTCCCACAGTCCAAAGATGTGCGGGTTAGGTGGATTGGCCATGCTATATTGCCCTTAGTGTCCTAAAAGTAAGGTTAAGGGGGGGAGGGGGGATTGTTGGGTTACGGGTATAGGGTGGATACGTGGGTTTGAGTAGGGTGATCATTGCTCGGCACAACATCGAGGGCCGAAGGGCCTGTTCTGTGCTGTACTGTTCTATGTTCTATCTCAGCTCTGAGACATTACTGTCAGAGTTCCTCAGGGTAATATCCTAGGCCCAACCACCTTCAGCTGCTTTACCAAGGGCCTTCGCTCTATCAATAGGACAGAAGTGAGAATATTTGCTGATCACGGCAGTTTTCAGGGCCATTTGCAACTCCTCAGATAATGAAGCAGTCCATAACTCCTCAGATAATGAAGTAGTGCATAACTCCTCCATAACTAGCAGAGCTGGTTAAAGGCTGGGAATTGTTCAAAGAGTGACTCACCTACTACCTTCAAATCTTTCAGCCATATACTAATTGGAAGCCGGGAGTGTGATCGGTCAGGAGTTCTCAGACTTTCAAGGCACGACTCGCTTTGTAACACAATGCAAGCAGTTTTTGGGTCATAATTAATTATACAATTAAAACTCTTTTTTCTTTAACTTAATTTGAAACTTCTTGAATGGTGCTGAGAAATATTTCTGTGAGAGTGTGGAAGTATTTTCAACAAATATCAGTAAAGCATGGAATATGGTTAACCAAAAAACCAAAAGATTGCATTGAAGAATGTCTGAAAGGGAAATGGTTAACGAAAAAGCTGAGAATAATGTTCAGAAAATAGTTCAGGAAGAGGAAATGGGTAAACAAAAAAAGGGAAACAGTAAACCTAAAGCTGCAAAAACTCATAATTGGTGAGGAAACTGAAAGTGGAAAAGTACCAAGTCTGAAATGAGAAATGGTTCACCAAAAAACAGAAAAGTGGTAAAACGAAAAATGCGGTGAATTAGTATTATTGGATTTTCTTTACACTTTACAATCTTTTGTTTATGCAGAAATAGCTAAACCAATTGTGAATATTTGCTAGAATTTAGTCTTACTTTAATTTTATCTTTCTTACAGTGAATATATACAAAGTAGTGACCACGTATGTACTCTGAGAGACATTGCTGATTTTAAATCATCCTCCCAAGTTTCAGACTTAATCTCGGAGGAGAAGTTTGAAGCAGTGTTGATAATCCATCTCTACAAAGGAGGAAGGTTGCTCTTAGGTAAGGCAACTTGTGTATTCTCAAAGCTGATTCTAGATTGTGTAGGAATTTGATAAAAAGAGTTGAAGAATATTCAGTAAGTTATAAAATAGTGATTATGTTTAAACGGCAATTAAATTTAATGGTGAGAAAGTAAATTTTTCTCGAGTCTGATTGTAATTATGGAAAAGTAGATGTTGCGCAAGTAAAAAGTAAATTGTGCTACCTTAAATATATTTGATCTCCCTCTTCTGACTTTCTATTAAGGTGGAAAGTTTGAACTCAGACTTGCTTCATTTTCATGGTGCATATTTAACTAATGTTGCGACCCCAGTTGGTGTTCATACAGGATGGGAAGATTCTTGAATGGAACACTGGCTCAAAAGAGCGTAACTTTTCAATTATTTAAGAAAATGTGGAGGGCCAGAGTCACAGGACCACTAATTAGTTTTAACAACAAGAAAAAACATTTATTAAATCTGAAAAGTTTGATTATGATAATATTCCTTTACCCCCCCCCCCCCCCCTTAGCTTCACAAATGTACATAGATTTTAAGGTTAACAAAGTCTATCTTAGGCAATAATGGTCTCAGTATCACACCGTCCATTTAAACACACAGACTGGCTGTGGTCAGACACACCCCATTTTGAACCCGAGTGAATTTCTGTGGATTTCTCCTCAAAATCCCCCGAGTCTCACTGAACTCCAGCTTCCACATGAGTGATTCCGAATTCTGCATTCAAAAGTACACTTTTAAATCTTCTTTTAAACAATGCTTTCCCTCAACTGCTTCCATCAATGATTCGCTTCCAGGTTTTGCACCTCTCCCTTCAGGATTCCTTTGGCTCGACTGTTGCACAAAATCTTCCTAAGTGCTTTGACTATCGATTCCCAGACTGTATTAAAATGGCACCAAATTTTTGATTTGCCTCTGAGGTCTAGCTTTCCCACTTTAAATCTCATTACGGCAGCTGTCTCTTCAATTCAGGACACTTCATCTGTTTTTCCCTTGGATTCTCCTGAACAGTAAAGAACACTGCCTTGTTCAACTTCTTAGTCTCTGTTCCTTCAGTCTTCATAAGACATTATTTCTGTCCTAATTCCCTGGTTATCTGGACTTTAACCAGTTATTTGGGAAATCAGCCTTTTTCCAGCCCCCTTGTACTGTCCAGCTTTTCTCTGGCAGAGCTGAGAGATGTTCACTCTCCGGCTTGCTATCTTCAACTGCAATACATCAAGCTAAAAAATAAACTCAAATTGCCTTCCTACCTGCAGGGCGCCCCGGTTGCTGAGCAACAACTTTATGCTTCTACAAACTTGTTTAGTTTCAACCTGACCTAACAACTTGATCAGTGGGAAATTGCTGCTTGTCAATCCAGCCTAAAATAAGAGCAGATACATATTGAAAACTGCAAAATGTATTGAATGTAAGCAGTGACTCCTCCAGGGTTTCATTTATGAATTGGCAGTTTGCATTGCCAATATCGCTTATGAGATTTGTGTCACACTATCATGATGTTGGCAGCAACCTGAATCAAAGTAGTGCTAAAATCATATATACAGCAAATAATTTTCAAAATGGTTAAAAGTTTGAGAGCTTCCAATTTAGGCCTGGAGGAAGAAATCCGACATGAAAAATACCTTGACTAAACAATGTTTATTCCCTGAAAAGTGGGTTATTAATGCATGAACGTGAAGGCAATTTGTTTTTTTATTGGTGAAGCCTCTATGAACTCACTGCTAGGCTGAATGACTTTGTGGACCGGATTCTCCACCGGCGGGATTCTCCTTTTTGCCGGCACCCAGGGATTTCCCGACGGCGTGGGGCTGCCCCACAAACCCCATTGACCGGCTGAAGTAACGGAGAATCCCGCCGGCCGGTCGGGGAAGAAATGTGTGGCGGGACGGAGAATCCCGCCCCATGTGTCTGTGATTAGGAATATAGCAGCTATAATTTACATGGTGTTTTCTGTCAATAATCTGGGGCTGGTTTAGTACAGTGGACTAAACAGCTGGCTTGTAATGCAGAACAATGCCAGCAGCGCGGGTTCATTCCTGTAGCGGCCTTCCTGAACATGCACCGGAATTTGGCAACTAGGGGCTTTTCACAGTAACTTCATTGAAGCCTACTTGTGACACAAGCTAATATTATAAATTTTTCATATTTTCACATTAAGTGAACCAAGGAAAAGTGTAATGCAAGTTTACGCCTGTTTCTCAATGTTATTGGCTCTTGCCAAACAATGGAAAGTGAGCTGAAGGGAGAGCTTTTGCACAGGATCTTGGTGAGGTCTGATCAAGGACAGTATCACAGAATGGTTACAGCATGGAAGGCCATTTGGTCTATCATATCTGTTCTGGCACTCCGTAGGAGCAATTTACCTAGTGCCATTTCCCGGCCTTCTCTTCTTAGCCTTGCACATTATTCTTTTTCAGATAATAATCAAATTCCTCCTTAAATGCCTCAACTGAACATGCCTCCACCACATTCTGAATCCCGGCCACTCGCTGCGTGAAATATTTTTCCTTTTGTTTTTCTGGTTCTTTTGTCAAGTTACGTTAAATCTGTGCTGTCTTGTTTTTGATCCTTCCACCAAGTGGGAACAGTTTTCCCTGTTGAGACTCCTCATAATTTCTCAAATCTTCCCTCAACCTTTTCTTCTCCAATGAAAACAGTCCCAACCTCTCCAATATATCCACAGTTCTCATCCATGGAGCGATTTTTCTGAATCTTTTCTGTACACTCTGTAATGCCTTTACATCGTTCCTCAAGTGTTGCTCCCAGAAGTACTCCATTTGAGACAAACCAGTGTCCTATACAAGTTTAACATAGCTTCCTTGCTTTTGTACTCTATCCCCATTTTAATAAAACCTAAGGCGCTGTATGCTTTATTATCCGTGCTGTCAACCTTTCCTGTCACCTCCAATGACTTGTGCAACATATACACCCAAACCCCTTTGCTCCTGTATCTCCTTAGAGTCATATACTTTATTTTATATTGTCTCTCTACATTCTTCTACCAAAATAAATCATACACCTTTTTGCGCTTCTCTACATTAAAATTTCATCAGCCACTTGTCAATCCACCAACCTATCTGTTATTTTGAAGTCCTGTACTATCTTTCTGGCTGTTCACAATACTTCCAAGTTCTGTGTCATCTGCAAATTTTGAAACTGTGCTGTACATCAAGTTTTTTATACATGCAATTCACATACTGCCGCAACCGGTCTACAGCAGACTCCATCTCCTTTGCCCTACACTCATCCCTGGAGCATCACGAAAACAACGACTCCTACATCAGACTCCTATTTATTGACTACAGCTCCGCCTTCAACACCATAATCTCAGCCAAGTTTATATCAAAGCTCCAAAACCTAGGACTTGGCTCCTCACTCTGCAACTGGATCCTTGACTTTCTGACCCATAGACCACAATCAGTAAGAATAAACAAACAATACCTCCTCCACGATAGTCCTCAATACCGGGGCCCTGCAAGGCTGCGCACTTAGCCCCCCTACTCTACTCCCTGTACGCACACGACTGCATTGCATAATGTGGCTCCAACTCCATCTACAAGTTTGCTGATGACATGACCGTAATGGGTCGGATCTCGATCAGCGATAAGTCAGAATACTGGAGGGAGATAGAGAACCTAGTGGAGTGGTGTAATGACAACAATCTCTCATTCAATGCCAGCAAAGCTAAAGAGCTGGTCATTGACTTCAGGAAGCAAAGTACTGTACACACCCCTGTCTGCATCAATGGGGCCCGAGGTGGCGATGGTTGATAGCTTCAAATTCCTAGGTGTGCACATCACCAAAAATCAGTCCTGGTCCACCCACGTCGACGCTACCACCAAGAAAGCACAACAACGCCTTTACTTCCTCAGGAAAATAAGGAAATTCGGCAAGTCCACATTGACTCTTACCAACTTCTACAGGTGCACCATAGAAAGCATCCTATCTGGCTGCATCACAGTCTGGTGTAGCAACTGCTCAGCCCAAGACTGCAAGAAACTTCAGACACTCATGAACCGCTTCCCATCCATTGACTATGTCCAAAATTCCCACTACCGTGGGAAAACTTCTTCCCCAAATCTATAAACAATCCTCCTATGAACTGATTTGATTAATACTGGACTCCTGTATGCTTCATCTGATGCCTGTGTCTATGTATTTACATTGTGTACCTTGTGTTGCCCTTTTAAGTATTTTCTTTTCATGTACTAAATGATATGTTTGAACTGCACGCAGAAAAATACTTTGCACTGTACCTCGGTACACGTGACAATAAACATATCCAATTCAATATATCAGGAGGAGCAAGAGTCCCAACACCGTCCCTTGCAAATCCACTACAAACCTTCTTGCCGCCAAGAAACATACATCAGTCACTTCTCTCCATTTCCTGTTATTCGGCCAATTTTGTATCCATGTTACTAATGTCCCTTTTATTAAAATTGAGACACATGTGCACTGAAAAAGACTCAGAGGAAGGCATTAGGTTTAATTCCTAGCTTTAAAATGTTTGGTTATTGTGAAGTCCCAGAATGCTAGATCTTTTTAATTTAGAAAAAGATAGACTTTGTGGAGACATGAATGAAGTTTTTAAGCTCATGAAGGGACTAGACTGCGCAAATGTCATAATTTTTGTATCAGATAAATTAATGATAGAGGAATTAGTACAGTTAAATAAAGCATTAAAGTATGTTAGATGCTAAATGAGTTTTCTTTTCCAAATGGTTAATTGACCTTTTGGGCATATTTTTGTTGATCTTATAGTGGGTGTAGTTTTGCTCCAAACTGTAAAAAGAGAGTTGGACGAGTATCTAGACGAGATTGATATTGTTGGTGGGATGTTGAGTAACATCTTGTGGCTATTTTTGCCTCCTGGAAATCATGTCGCCATCAATTAGCCGAGGCACTTTTGAAAGCTTTCTTTTTCTCTCCTAGGAAACTGTTGTGATGTGGAGATGCTGGCGTTGGACTGGGGTGGGCACAATAAGAAATCTTACAACACCAGGTAGAAGTCCAACAGGTTTGTTTGGAATTACTAACTTTCAGAGCGCAGTTCCTTCATCAGGTGACCTGATGCTCCAAAAGCTAGCGATTCCAAACATACCTGTTGGACTTTAACCTGGAGTTGTTAGGAAACTGCTAGTGAGAGGCTAATATTAGGGTCAGACCTCCATTATTACCCTTCTTGTTCGCCTTGGGAGTCCAGAATAAGAGGATGTAGCTTAAAAATAAGGGGTCCCCAATTAAGACTGAATTGAGGAGAATTTATTTCTCTAAAGGTTGTTAATGTATAGGATTCGCTTCCCCAGTGAGCAGGGAGGCAGGGTCATTTTTAAGGCCAAATTAGATAGATTCTTGATCGACAAGGGGATAGCGAAGAAAGTAATGACCACAATGAGATCAGTCATGGACTTATCAAATGGCAGGGCAAGCTTGAGGGGCCCAAATGGCCTACTCCTAATACTTATTTTCTTATTAGAATCTTTCTTTGCCTTCCATGATTAGAAGAAAAATATCCATTGTGTGCTAGTGGGGAAATAAAACAATATTTTCGGCCATTGCAAAACAATTTTGTTCCTCGTATCATTTTGCTAAATCATCGCTTTATCTTTCTATGGTTTTGATTGTGTCTATCTTGGAGTACCCAGAACTGGGCCCAATGCTCAAATCAATGTTTTGCACAAATTCAGTGTCAGTTCCTTATTTTATTTTTCGTCTGATAAATAAAACTCAGAATGCTATTTGCCATTTTATATACTTTGCAACCTGTATTCTCATCTTTCAAAGATCTTTGTATCTACATACTCAATGTGAAGGCCTGTAAATGCAGGACGATAGGACTTTCTAACTTTTACAGAGCTCCATTTCTTCCTTTATGTCTCACTTTTTTATCTCTCATTCTCATGTACATACGTAAACTGTCTTCAATTTGATAATTTCCTATTCCTGCGATCTTGTATATGGCAACTTCATGACATATGCCTTATTCCTTCTGGGTTAAGAGTAGAGGTGTTTTCTGAAACCGTTTCTCCTGTTCCTGCCTTCTCCCTTTTTCCTCTCCAACTTGCTCTCGTCCTTTTATTTTTCCAACTTCACCCTTTTTTCCTCCCTCTTCCGTCCTCCTTTCCCTTCAAGTCCCTTGTTCCCTACTTGTATTTCTCTCACTTTGACTAGTGGTGTCAAAGTAAATTATATTTACTTCAGCTGAAGTACAAAACTTTTTTTTTTGCTTATTGTATGTTACCAATGTGGAGAAGTAAGGTGGAAGTTCAAGGAAATTAGTTTGCAAATAAATAAAAATGCCAATTCTTTTAGGCAGTGGTGTTCCATATGGAGTCATATTTGGTGGAACAGACATCAATGAAGATATCAAGGATGAAAAGAAGCGTGAAATTATGGGTGCTGTCCTACAGAAATCTAGGTAACAGCAAGCATGTATTTTCTTTCCCCTCTGGTGAAAGGAGGGGATTGGTAAATTGTATGAACCTGTAAATCGTAATTAACATGAGTAAAAAGACCCGCAGAACCCGCTGCTAGTTTCAGTATTTGCTTTTTTAAATGGGAGACCAATCTTGAATGCTTCTCATCTGTATATATCTGATAGTTTTTTGTGCTCAAAATTAAGGACAGTCGTGAAAGAGAATGGAAGTCTTCCCATTTCAGATTCCTAGTTATGATGTCAAGCTTTCCCAAGACAGGAATAGCACATTCAGCTATCTAAGCAAAATATCTCATTACATTCCAATTTGCATTTGCAAATGAGTCACCCAAGCATTTGGGAAGGCACAAAAACTTTCTAGAAATTGTGCTATACCAAGGCTCCAATGAAAATGAGGAACTTGGGATATTATTAATAAAGAAATAGTAGTGTAGAAATTAATGTCAATTAAATTTGACAAATCTGAATCCGATGGCTTGGATCCTATGGTTTTAAATGAGGTAGCTCAGAGATAGCGCTTGCAAGAGTCTAGAAAAAGGAGGATAGTAAATGTAACCTAAGAAAGGAAGGAGAGAGAAAATAGGGACCTATTAAGCAAATTAGCCTGACATCAGTAGTTGAGAAAATGCTAGAATCTATTATTTGGAATGTGGTAAAAGAACACTTAATCCAGCAAAATGAAATTAATCGTAAACAACGTAAAGAATTCTGACAATAACTGTAAATACACATGGAAAGTTTTATTTTTAATGATTTAGAGTACCCAATTCATTTTTTCCAATTAAGGGGCAATTTAACATGGCCAATCCACCTAGCCTGCACATCTTTGGGTTGTGGGGGGCGAAACCTATGCAAACACGGGGAGAATGTGCAAACTCCACACGGACAGTTACCCAGAGCCGGGATCGGACCTGGGACCTCGGCGTCGAGAGGCAGCAGTGCTCACCACCATGCTGCCCAATACGCATGTAAAGTTGTGTACAATTCTTGTTATTGAACGTTAGATGTCCCAATAAGAGCACTTAAAAAAAACTGTATAATACACACTAATGTAAATAAGTTAGGGAATGATAGCACTGGGACTACTGTCGCAGATGCAGTGGCAGCATCTGATACCTGTTTTGGTGTTATCATTGTGGTTACCATTGTTGTTTTTGTATTCTGCAAAGTTTTGATCTGAAATGCGAAATTCCAGTTAAAAAATTTTTTTTAAAGCATTTAGAGAATCATAAGCTGGTTAGGCATAATCAGTGTGCATTTATGTAAGGGAAATCATGTTTGACAAATCTGCTAGAGTTTCTCGAGGTTGTAATGAGCAACATTGATGAGGGAGAACCAGTGGATGTAGTGTATTTGGATTTTCAGAGAGCATTCTATCAGTTTAGGATAATCAGCTGAGGCTGAATGGCCTTCATCTGTGCCGTATTAATCTGACATTCAATGAGGTCTCATTCAATAAGTTATTACCCAAAGTTAAGGTTTATCTGATTGAGGTAATATATTAGCATGGATTAGGTTTGATTAATGGACAGAAAACAATAGAAATAATCAGATTATTTGGGGGTTTTAACTAGTAGAATACTGGAAGGCTAAGTGCTCGGGCTTTAGCTATTTATAATGACTAAGGTAAGTGAACTGAGTATCCAGCTTTGCTGACAATACAAAGTTAGATGGGAAATAAACTGTGAGGAGGACACAGAGGCACCAAAGGGATCTGTCAATGGGCAGAATTCTTTTGTTCTGAGACTCCAGTCCTGTGGCAGAGTGGGAACGTGGAGTGTTTTCCGCTGCGGAGGCTGGCGGAAAGTCATGCCAAATCTTCCAGTCCTGAACTTATTAATTATATAATCGGGTATTTTGCATCAAATTCTAAATTGGGAAGGGCCTAATGGCGCGCTGACACCATCCTATCTGGGTTCCATATTGGAAAGGTGCCCAACATCACTGACCCAATATTGAAGAAAGAATGTGGACCTCCTGAGAAAGAAGATGGGTCTCCAGGAACATTCTGAGGCTGGAGGATGGAGCCCCTTTAGGATGCTGGATCTGGACAGTCCACTCGCTGCGGTGGTCCATGATCCAATGTTGCTGTCAGTCTCCATCTCCATCCTGAACTCTAGAGGTAGCTGGAGGCATTGTCCATCTGTACGCTACACTGTTGCAAAATGTATTTTGCACCGGAGTGTTTTCCCGCTCGTGCCACAGGGAATTTGCCTTAATTGGTCAGGCCTTCATCTGCATCCCGCAGGAAATTAATGTCGGTAAAAAACTATTCTTGCCCCCTCACCCACCCCCACCCCCCGAATTCTTCCCTTCAGCTGCCATTGAACTCATCAGCGGGACCATGTGAGAATTCCACCCAGTCAGTGAGCAAGAGCATGGCAGATGAAATATAATATGAGAGAGTGTGAATCTTTATTTTGGAAGGGAAAATAGAACAGCCAATTTATTTTCCAATTGTTATGACACCTTGGGTGCAGCCTCACAGATCCCGGAGTCCCAGCATAAGTGAATTAACCAATAATGTGTACATTTTCCTGAGATCTTTAACCCTTAACTGCCCCAGATGAGTTACAGGCACCAGATTTATAAGTAAAATATTAACAAACTTTATTTATTGCAAGAGTAAAAGACGGACATATAATGGAACTATGATGTACTAGTCTAACTATTCCCAAAACCCTGTCCCACCCCCCACCTCAACCCGGAGACACACAAGACAGACACACGGTGGGAGTAGGAAAGGTCCAAAAAATAACAGATTAAAAGGGTATGAAAGATTTGAGGATCTTTGCTGCTGGGGTTGAGATATTTTTGTAGGCGGTGATTTCTTCAGAATGCAAGGTGTTGAACCGTCTGTTGGTATTGATCTTCAAGCTGGGCCACTCAGGCCGGATTCTCCGGCTGTAGGATCCCCATAGGGACAGGCTTCAACTTGTGTTGAGCTGAGCCTTACCCTCGAAAGATACATTTCAGGTCTGCTCAGTTTCTGATATGTGGTCAGCTTCAGCAGACTCACCAACAGCTTGTTTCAGTTAAACAGAATATCATAGCAGCAGTTTTCGCGAGGACTTGAATGGTCTGGTATCTGTAATCGGAGAGGAATCCAGAACATTTCCCTCCCCAGTGCTATCTTCAGGCTTTGAATGCTCACTAACTGCTCTGTTTGCCTGAAGGGAGTTCCAAATACGATTTTAGAGAGAATTTCACCCCTTCTGGAAGAGAGATTCAAAAGGATTCTGCTTAGTTCTGCAGCTCTGAAGAAAACTGAAACCAACATGCAGAGAATCCCCCAGCACGGCATTCCAGAAAAAAAAAGCACCAATCCGTATCAAGGACCTGCTTGGCCCGTGATTGCAATGGAGTGGATCGGTTGCTAGCCAAGCCCATCAAAATGACATCACGGACTATGCCATGGCACGATAGCACAGTGGTTAGCACAGTTGCTTCACAGCTCCAGGGTCTCAGGTTCGATTCCCAGCTTGGGTCACTGTCTGTGCGGAGTCTGCACGTTCCCCGTGTGTCTGCGTGGGTTTCCTCCGGGTGCTCCGGTTTCCTCCCACAGTCCAAAGATGTGCAGGTTAGGTCGATTGACCATACTAAATTGCCCTTAGTGTCCAAAAAGGTTGGGTGAGATTACGGGGATAGGGTGGAGGTGTGGGCTTAGGTGGGGTGCTCTTTCCAACGGCCGGTGCAGACTCGATGGGCCAAATGGCTTCCTTCTGCACTGTAAATGCTATGAAATCAAAGGGGTCTGTCGGATCAGTCCAAATAGCAACTTGCAACTCAAAGCCAAAAGTCTGTAATGTTGCGCAGGATAGGAATTAAAAAACAGAAAAACAGAACAGACAAGAATTTAACATGTTCCTTACACAATGGTGAGAGAAAGTGAAATGTTGGTATTGAGCGGTACCTCGGTATTATTGTACACAAATTGCAGAACATTAAGTTGCAGGTACAGCAAGCAAAGAAAATGATACGTTAGCCTTTATGAGAAAGAGATTGAAATGTAGGAGTAAAGAAGTCTGACCGCAGTTTTATAGGACCTTGATGAGACCACACCTGGGCTACTGTGAGCAGTTTTAGTCTCCTTATTGAAGGAAGCATATACTTGCCTTGGAAAAAGTGCAACAAAGAGTCACTAGACTGATTTTTGGGGTGAGGGAAGTGTCCCATGAGAAGAGATTGAGGAGACTAGACTTGTATTCCCCAGAATGTGGAAGAATGAGAGGTGATCTATTGAAATGTATACAATCTGCAAAGAGCTTAATGGGAGCGGGAGTGCCAGGGTACAACCCTGCCCAGAGCCCGACCATCCGGGGGCTTCCGATGGCCTCCGAGTACTTTCCAGGTACTGTTAGACCCGGTCCATGGTTGTGTGGTCCAATGCTAAACCTAGGAAGACATAGTTGAGGTGAAAGGTCAGCCATGGTCGTATTGAAAAACTGAGTTGGCATAGAGGATGGATGATTTGCCCTTATTTCTTATGTAATCTATGTAACCTCTCCTTGGCACACCTGTTTTTCCAGATATGAAGTGTCTTGGGACATTGTTTTCTGCATCAAAGGCACTATATAAGTTAATTTGTGATAGTTCGTGGTAACAGTGAATTCAATGCAACTCCATAACTGGAAAAATTGACTATCTGGGTTATTGTCAGACTGTTTATTGTGAATCTTTAAGCTGCTCCTTCAGTTCTTCCATAATGCGCGTTGGAGAGTATTATTCACAAGTTACCTGCCCACAAAATCTACACACTATCTCTGTATAATGCATCCAGCTTGATGAAAATCCACATATGAGTATAGCATTTGGAGATGAAGTTCCATTCAATCTCTATACATCTCCATCCTTGTGTTAATGGAAATAACAGCCTGAAAGCAATGTTTTTGTGATCCATAAAATTTCCCATTCGGAATGTTGTATCTTATTTCTTTAAACCTTTTTCAGCAACGGCAATTCTATGCCATTGCTATGAATGCATGTGATATTGAATTACGAGTCTCATCAAAGAACTATTGGAAATAGTAATTACTTAAAAAAAAAAAATCATGATCTGGTTGATTGGACTTAGAACCATTGAAATAATTAACCCGGTCTAACAAAGCTATCAATGACTTAGTACATCATGGATAGTATCTATCTTTGTGTCTCCCTATTGACATCCACTGGTTGTGTGATGGATATTTTCGTTAAAGTCTCTGGAAAGTCATTGGTATTTTGACTGGAGGCTTATTAGTGGAGTTCTGTGCTCAGCATGCACTTTGATTAAACAGCATCATTCTCAGCAGATTTACACGATTGCAGTTGAAATTCCTTCAGCCACTTTTGTCTAATACAGCTGCCTCGAGAGCTGCAGATAATTTAGATTTTATTAAAGATTACCCCTGAAGCTGTCCGCAGCTCTGCAATTTCGTTAATTAAATTTCCTATCCATTTTCTCACTTTTTTGAAGCATTGCTTTTTATAATCTCGAACATCCATTTAGTTCGAGATGTTGAAATGATGTCTTTGTGAATCCTTTTTAAAGTTCTGTTTCTAAAAACTTTTTAATTGTCAGGTTTCTGGTGGCTTTCACAGACCAGTTGAAGAAAATCGCAGAGCACCATTGGGTAGGTCTTTATATTGTCTTGGCTTTCTTTGCCTGTCATGTATAACCACCATCGAATGGTTTTGTTTTGTTGGGTTGCTCAAAACTAGTTTGAAGTTGAACTGCTTGTAGTAAAGGTAGGATCAATGACCATTGTGTCCTTGCCATTTTTATGAACAAATAATTCTTCTCTTGGACTAGTTATCAGAAAATAGTTACTTTGCACTGTTAACATAAAGCATTCCCCTTAATTAAATTATGACATACACTGACCAGGATTTCCTGGTCCTGCCCAACATTGTGATCTTCTGGTCCCTCCGAAGGTCAGTGGATTTCAGAGCCAGAAAACCCCGGCCACTGTGTCACAAACAAAGAAAAAAGAACAACACCGCAGAGGAACAGGCCCTTTGGCTCTCCAAACCTGTACTGGTCATAATACCAACCTTGGCCAAAACCCTCAGCACTTCCTTGTGCCGTATTGCTTTATACCCATCCTAGCCATGTATTTGTCAAGGTGCCTTTTGAATCCCGTTAATGTATCTGCTTCCACACCCTCCCCTGGCATTCACCACCCTCTGCATAAAAAACCTGCCTCGCACATCTATCTAAAATTTGCCCCACTGACCTTAAACCTGTGCCCCCTGGTAAAAGAGTGCCTACCCATCCACTCTATCCATGCACCTCATAATCTTGTAGAGTCCAACCAGACTCATTCTTTCTCCCAAAGAAAAATGATATAACAAATTAGAAAAATAAATAAAGTTATACATCTCACTCAATGCAACAAATATTTTCTATATTGCTTCATTTCCATTACAGTTGATGCAAGGTCTTCTGGTGTTTGTTAACTATTTCCCTTTCCTTCCTTTCAAATGCACAACTCTTTTCTTTTAAAATTCCTGCAGCCACCTAAAACAAAGTGTAAAATAACTGCCCCCTCCCTCCAACTCCATCCCCTCCGCACCTTTCCTACATCAATTCCTGCTGAGGTACAGTTTCCACAGGCAACTGTAGCCAGCCAACAACTCCTCGTTTTCATCACACACTGTGCCAGACAGGGTGTTTTAACAGGCTATTTAACTTCCAGACATTATAATTAATCCTGACTTGATGTTCTTTTGCATTTACTTTTCGTCAAGGGTCACTAGGTAATATCAAAAGCCAAAAAGCTGCTGTTCCCCTTCCACCACCACCCCCCTCCTCCTCCAGTGCCTTTAGCCACAAGAAACAGAAGCCATTTTTAATCCTCTTGCCTCAGCTCCCACAGACTTACAATATTTTCCCTGTCAACATATTATGGATTGTGGAGACTCAACAAACTAACAAGAATATTAGCCTGCTGACTCCTGTTAGTTAGAAAATTTTCCAGTTTAAGTGGCTTTTTAAATTGACAGTTATTTGTACTTGATTCAGGCGTTGCAGGTAATGAGTGGAATAGAAGCTTCAGTATTGATATTAATGCTTCAAGGGACTAGAGTAAATATTTTATTCTGCTTATTTAAGCAGGATATCAAATTGTATTTTGCAATACTCCAGAAGCAAGAGTAACTAATGTCGCTATAATTTCACAAAAATAACGGCTAGAGTGTGATGTGTATAATTGGAGCTGGGCACCACAATGATGTATGTTATTCCAAGTGGCAGTTTTAGCATTTTCCAGCTCATTTCCATTTGACAATAAGTAAACAGAGTGCATACTATCAGAGGTTTGATCTCCAGAATTTAAAATAAAAGCATAATTTATGGAAAATCTCAATTTGTATTCTGCCTCAATGCCCATGAATTGTCACGTCTGAAACTATTATGCATTTAAAAAAAGGAATGAGAAAATTAAACTCATTCTTTCCAACTGATGGCATTATCGTGAACTCCACCACCACCACCTCCCACCATCCCAGTTTATTTAAATTCTCAAGGAATGAATAATCGTAGATCATTTTTTAAACAACTATTTTTTAAATAATAATGCGCATAATGTGGGAGCAACTGACCTCTTGATAAAAATGTTGAATTCAGTACTCCTCAATGTTGAATCGCACTTGAAAGAAGCACTGAGGATGACACGGGCACGAAGGTGTTCAGGGTGGCAGACTTCATTGTCTATCAGTTCCACCTCTACTTTATCCATACCTTTTAGCATTGTGTGTACCTCAATTAGATCTCCCTTCATTCTCCTGAACTCTAGAGAGTACAGGCCTAAACTGTTCAATCTCTCCTCATACGGCACACTCCTCATAGAACATAATAGAACATACAGTGTGGAAGGAGGCCATTCAGCCCACCGAGTCTGCACCGACCCACTTCAGCCCTCACTTCCACCCTATCCCCGTAACCCAATAACCCCTCCTAAGTGCAATTTTGGACACTAAGTGCAATTTAGCATGGCCAATCCACCTAAACTGGACGTCTTTGGACTGGGAGGAAACCGGAGCACCTGGAGGAAACACGCAGATACGTGGAGAACGTGCAGACTCCGCACAGACAGTGAACCAAGCTGGGAATTGAACCTGGGACCCTGACGCTGTGAAACCACAGTGCTAACCATGTGCGCTAACATGCTGTCATGGAATCAATCTCTGGAATCAATCTAGTGAACCTCCTCTGAACTGCCTCCAATGCCACTACATCTGTCCTCAAATAAGGGGACCAAAACTGTGCACAATACCAATGCCTTGTATAGTTGCAACAACACTTCCTTACCTTTATACTCAATTCCTTTTGCTATAAATGCCAACATTCCATTTGCTTTCCTTATTATTTGCTGCACCTGCATGCTAGGTTTCTGTAACACATGCACAAGGAGACCCAGATCCCTCTGCATTGGAGCACCCCGAATTCTCTCCCCATTTTTATAATAAGTTGCCTTCCGTTTTTTCGACCAAAATGCATGACCTCACACTTATACAAGTTAAACACAATCTACCACATTTTTGGCCCACACTCCTAACCTATCTATATCCATTTGTTAAGGCTCTTATTTCCTCATTTCAACTTACTGCCCCACCTATTTTTGTGCAAATCTGGCGATAGGTCCTTCTAGCCCTGTATCCAAGTCGGTGATATAGATTGTAAATAACTGGGGCCCAAAGACCGAACCCTGTGGCACCCCACTAGTTATGTCTTGCCATCCAGAAAAAGACCCATTTATCCCGACTCTCTGTCTCCTGTCCATCAGCCAGTCTTCTATCCAAGCTAATAAATTACCCCTAATCCCATGTGATCTCACCTTGTGAACTAACCTTCTGTGCGGCACCTTATCAAACACCTTCTGGAAGTGCAGATATACTACATCTACAGGATCCCCATTATCCACTTTGCTTGTTACATCTTTAAAGAACTCAAGCAAGTTACTCAAATATGATTTGCCCTTCATAAAACCATGCTGGCTCTGACGGAAAGCGCTTTGGCTTTCCAAATGTCCTGATATTCCATGCAAGTATTGGTAGGAGTGACCACCACAGGCTCATGATGGAGACAAAGTTCTGCCTTCACACTAAAGATGCCATCCGTCATGTTGTGGGGCATCAGAGCCATGCTAATCGTGATAGATTCAGCACAAGCCTAGCAGCTCACAAGTGGACATCTGTGGGTCATGCAGTTAAATCTTGCCTTGACTCAAGGGCAGTCATTGTCACTCAACATCTGGAATTAATCTCATGTCCATGTTTGGACCAAGGCTGTAATGAGCCCTGGAAGTGAATAGTACTGGCCAAAAACAAGAATCAATGAGCAGTTTATTCACCGATGATTCAGAGTAGACTATAATAACAATAATCTTTATTATTGTCACAAGTAAGCTTACATTAATACTGCAATGACATTACTGTGAAAAGCCCCTAGTCACCACATTCTGGCGCCTGTTTGGGTACACAGAGGGCGCATTCTGAATGTCCAATTCACCTAACAAGCACATCTTTCGGGATTTGTGGGAGAAAATCGGAGCACCGGAGGAAACCCATGCAGGCACGGGAAGAATATGCAGACTCCGCGCAGATAGTGACCCAAGCATGAATCAAACCCAGGACCCTGGGGTTGTGGAGCAACAGTGCTAACCACTGTGCTGCCGACCATGCCGCCTCCTTGTGGGAGATGTTTGGATTTGTCCTGCTTTTTGTGGACAACTTGAGTAATTTGCCACGTTGTTGGATGTTGTACCTGTACTGGAACAGGGCCATTCCCTCCTCCTGCAGTGCTGCCACCTCTGGTCAGTCTGAGCTACGAGCGATGGAGGTGCCAAGGACATTGGTTGTAAGGTATGATTCGGTAAGAATGTATGTGTCAGGCTATTGCTTGACTTGTCTATGAGATAGCTCTCCCAATCTTCGCACAAGTCCTCAGATATTAGTAAGGAAGACTTTGTGGTGGAACCTCGGCTGCTTGTATCTTTGTTGTGTCTGATGCCTAGGACAATGCCTAATTGCCCATCCGGTTTGATTCTTATTAAACACTTGTTGCAATTAATACAAGAGGGTTACCTGCAAGGCCAATTAAGAGCCAGCTAAATTTTTGTGTGCCTGGAATCACATAGAGGCCAGACTGAGTAATGAGGCAGATTTTCTTCCCTAATTGACCTTGATAAATCAAATCGGTTTTGACAACAATCCAGTATTTTGATGGTCCACATTACTGAGACTATCTTCATTCCAGATTTACTTAATTAACTGAATTTAAATTTAAACTCCCTCACTGCTGTGTTGGAGAATTCAACTCATTTCCCCACAGCATGAGCTCAGGCCTCTGGATTAACTAGTCCAGTAACATCACCACTACATTGCTGTAACCTGCACAAAATATATTCTACTGAGAATCCTAAAGCAAATAATTCTGATTTTCAGTTTTGTTAACTATCACTTAACTTTTTCCTGCCAATCTTCTTTAAAAGTCATAAGTATTCTATTAGAACATAGAACAGCACAGAACAGGCCCTTCGGCCCTCGATGTTGTGCCGAGCCATGATCACCCTACTCAAACCCACGTATCCACCCTATACCCGTAACCCAACAACCCCCCCCCCCCTTAACCTTACTTTTTAGGACACTACGGGCAATTTAGCATGGCCAATCCACCTAACCCGCACATCTTTGGACTGTGGGAGGAAACCGGAGCATCCGGAGGAAACCCACGCGCACACAGGGAGGACGTGCAGACTCCTCACAGACAGTGACCCAGCCAGGAATCGAACCTGGGACCCTGGAGCTGTGAAGCATTTTTATTTCTATTTCAATTCCATTTCTAATTGTCACAAATTAACTTAGAAAAATCAAAATGCAGATATTACATAACTTCCCCAAAAACTTAGTTGGTAAATGTAGCATATCTTGCGATACTAAAGCATGCAGGTTTGAAACTTAGTTTCCGCCAAGTTTGCTGATCTCGACCAGGGTAGCTGTGGACCAGAAATACGCATAGAAAATGCTGGTAATAATCAGCATCTGTGGCGGAAGATACAATGTTACTTTCAGGGCAAGGTCCTGTTCTCCTCACCACAGCTGCTGCCAGACCTGCTGAGTATTTCTGGCATTTTTTGTTTGTATTTCAGATTTCCAACATCCGCACTATTTTGCTTGGGTTTTACTGGCTATTGACCTGAATACCCTATTTTAAGACAAAGAAAAAGCCATCAATTTATTTTTTTGCTCCTGTTTGCCAAGACCCTTATTCTCTGAGGGGAAGATGGAGTTTGGTTGTGATATCTTGCGTGTAAAATAGGCATCCGTCACTTGCTGTCTCGGTTCTCAGATGAAAAATAACCCCTTTGTGAGGCATCAAAGATTCTTCTAGAGCCGAACCCACCAGGAATGAGGGGAAAGAATGGAAAATTGGGACAAAAAAAAATCTTCTGTTGATGGCAGACATTTAGTGTAATCTATTACCAAAGGGGTTTCAGCGAAGTTTATTTACAGAAGGTCATTTAACATCTTTGCTCAGAAATTGTTAGCTTCAGTCTTAAGATTTTAAACTATTTTACTGTCTTTTGGCTGCTACAGTACTGGAAGGTCTATTTTGATACAAGTACATTTTTAAATTGTACTTTAGAAATATTATTACTCAATGCATCTGGAGGTTTTTAAAGTTGAGACTAAATGATTAGATCGCCTAATTTAAGTAAATTTATTTGACTGTCATTTACCAAGATAAGGGTAGTCTTTTATTCCTGATTTATGTTATGGTATCTAACAAAACTCTAAACAAGCTTACTGTAATTTTTTGCATGCATTGTGAGCTATTTTGGATTGGAAGGCAAGTCAAAACTCCTTTTAGATATTGTAGCCATGTACAAAAATAAACGGTATGTTTATTCTTTATATGTTAAGTTTGATTTTTGCAATCTTTTTCAGATATACTTTTGGAAATATTACTCACCTTCCATTTTGTTTCCTATTTTTAAGCCATTTGCGAGCAGCAAGATTCATGTGCAGCCTCAAGGTAAGGTGTGGAAACTGCTTCCTTTCTAGGATTGGTGGCTTTTTCAGCAGGGTGTTGTGAACTTCATTTCTTTTTTTCTTGTTTTGCATTAATGTACTGTAGTGTCTTGTTGAAGGTTTTTCAATTTAAATGTTTTATCCCCTGTTGTAACTGGCACAGATCCTATTGGGTAAGGACAATTGGTTACCCCGTGGATCTCGGGTCATATCAGTTTCCCCGATAAAGGGACGGGGCAATCATTGACATTTTCTGTTGTATAAATAGAGCTGGCCAGTTAGGTACTGGCTAGAGAAAAGACCAGTAGCAAAGTACTGGAGCTGTGTAAATATTAGTGTAAATAAAGTTAAATTTAGTTTGCCTCACAAAAACCGTGTTGGACTCTTTGTGGCCCTCCCAAAACTGGCGACGACGGTTAAAATTGGATAGCTGTCTGCACTGCTGAAGCCACCTCCCCAGACTTTTTTCGGATACAAGTTGGACGTTTTTTTTTCTCTGTTGCACCATGCCTCTCTTCGGACGTTTGGATGTATTTGCTGCTACGCTGGAGGATTGGAACCAGTACGCACAAAGATTTTGTTTTTATTCGTTCACGGTCGTGGGCATCGCAGGCTGTGCCAGCATTTATTGCCCATCCCTAATTGCCTTGGAAGGGGCAGTTAAGAATCAACCACACTGCTGTGGGTCTGGAGTCACATATAGGCCAGACTAAGTAAGGATGACAAATTTCCTTCCCTAAAGGACATTAGTGAACCAGAGGGGTTTTTACGACAATCGGCAATGGTTTGATGATCATCATTAGACTTTTAATTCCAGATTTTGTTTTTGAATTCAAACTTCAACATCTGCAGTGGCGGGATTTGAACCTGGATCCCCAGAGCATTACTCTGGGTCTCTGGTTTACTAGTCCAATGACAATACCACTATGCCACCACCTCCCCAAATGTGTTACCTCTTCCGGGCGAATAACGTCACCGAAAACGACCGCTAGGTGGTTATTTTGCTGACCGGCAGTGGCTCGCATACGTTGGGGTGATAAGCCTCATGGACACAGCCGTACCTTACTTTAAAACGTTTGATGAGTTTATGACTTTGGTTGGACAACGTTTTAACATGACCCCAAACCCGTCCGAGATAGTCCAAGATTACTGGTTTAACACCATGGAAAGGACCCCAGGGAGTTCATTACCAAGCTATTAATAATAACTTTTTATTGTCACAAGTATGAAGTTACTGTGAAAAGCCCTTACTCGCCACATTCTGGATATGCAGGATTGTGGAGTACTGTGAATATGGCACCGCAATGTCAGAGATGTTATGTGACCGGTTGGGTTGTGGCATCAACAATGCAACCTCCCAGAGGAAGCTGTTAGCCGAGCCGGCCTTGACTTTGCAACAGGACATTCAGATAGCGTTGTCCTGAGAGAGCACATAACAGGGAGCACGGGAGCTACAGGGGATGGAGTTGAATGCTCTGGGGCGGGCCCAGCCCTGTACACCCTCTGTGCCATGGACGGGGCATCAATTTCATTTCATTTCATTTTTCATTTTCAAAGGGGCCCATGCCGGTGGCTGATGGAAGTTCCTTCCCGATGGGAGCCTTCCCCGGACTCCTTGGATGAAGAACCAGCTAGCTGTAGGACTTGTGGGTGCCAACGGCCATGTCAGAGTGCCGTGCGCTCCAGCAGAGGCAAGGGCCAGCCTGGGCCCGGTACTTTTCATTTGAATTAACCTGCAGTGGAAGAGGAGGACGACTGCCGTAAGCTGCACGGTGTGGCAGACCCCCCCGAGAGGGTCCCATTAACACTATGGGTGAACGGGCGCCTGCTCGAAATGGAGTTGGACACTGGTGTAGCGGTCTCCATGGTCAGACAGGCGGCGTTTGACCGCATCGAGCGTGGAATTCAGACCCTTGCTTTGACAGACACAGAGGCCAGGGTGGCCACATACACGGGGGAACCTTTAGATGTTGCTGGGACTACGTTGACCCCTGTCATTTACAGAGGCCAGTGGGTGTACTTCCCACTCATCGTGGTGCGAGGCCAAGCGCCCAGCCTGTTGCATCATTTGCAGCTGCATTGGCAGCACATCTTCCACATGGGTTCTGTTGGTTTGCTGAGGTGTTCGGAAGATACCCAGAAGTGTTTCAGCCCAGTTTGGGGAAGATACAAAATACTACATCTCACATTCAGGTTGAGCCGGAAGCCCTGCCACAATATTTCAGGACGTGCCCTGTTCCTTACACCATGCTGTGGGCAGCATGGTAGCATAGTGGTTAACACTATGGCTTCACAGCGCCCGGGTCCCAGGTTCGATTCCCGGCTTGGGTCACCGTCTGTGCGGAGTCTGCACGTTCTCCCCGTGTCTGCGTGGGTTTTCACCGGGTCTCCGGTTTCCTCCTGTATGTCCTGAAAGACGTGCTATTAGGTAATTTGGACATCCTGAATTCTCCCTCTATACCCAAACAGGCACTGGAATGTGGCGACTAGGGGCTTTTCACAATAACTTCATTGCAGTGTTAATGTAAGCCTACTTGTGACAGTAAAGATTATTATTATTAGAGTAAATGGAGATGGAGCTCGCTCGTCTCGAGTCCCTGGGTATTACGAGGCCCGTTCGTTTCACCAATTGTGCAGCAGCGGTCGTACCAGTAATGAAGGCAGATAACACGGCTTCCCGACTAGACCAATGCCCCTTGCACCACATAGAAGATCTCTACATGACACTTGTGGGTGGACACCTGTTCTGAAAGTTGCAGCTGGAGTTGGATCCTGCCTCCCGAAGTATGTTACTATTAATACTCACAGGGTATGAGTAACCACGGTTGCCTTTTGGCATGTCCTCTGCCTATGCTATTTTCCAACACGGAATGAAGAACATTCTTCAAGGATGTGTTGCTGTTTAGTTAGACGACATGTTGGTTACAGGAACTTCAGAACAAGAGCATTTGGACAATCTGGAGTCTGTGTTGAAGTGATTCTGGGAGGTTGGAGTCCGTTACGACCCGTAAAGTGCGCTTTTCAGTTGAAGAAAGTGATCCACCTTGATTATCAGGTGGACCTTGACGGTTTGCCCCTGTCGTGGAGGAGCTGCGATCCATCATGCAGGCCCCGCCTTGACAGACGCTTCGGAAATTCGTTCTTTTCTCGGCCTCGTTAATTACAATGGGAAGTTTCACCCAAATCTGGCGATTATGTTGGCCCCATTACCCCTTCTGTTGAAGAAAGATCGCGTTTGGGTTTGGGGTCGGCCACAAGAAACCACCTTTATGCAGGTGAAGCAACAGTTCAAAATATAGATGAGCAGAATCTTTGCAGGATCATAGTGGGTTAGTAACTCGGATGAATACACAGAGCATAGAAAATAGAAGCAGGAAGAGGCCATTCGGCCCTTCAAGCCTGCTCCACCATTCATCATCATCACCATGGCTGACCATCAGGTTCAGTACCCTGATCCCGCCTTCCCCCCATACCCCTTGATCCCTTTAGCCCCAAGAGCTATATCTAATTCCTTCTTGAAATTACGCAACATTTTGACTCAACTACTTTCTGCTGTAGCGAATTCCACAGATTCACCACTCTCTTGTTGAAGAAATGTCTCCTCACTTCAGTCCTAAAAGATTTACCCCTTATCCTCAAACCATGATCCCTAGTTCTGGGCACCGAGCCATCGGGAACATTCTTTCTAAATCTACCCTGTCTAATCCTGTTAGAAATTTGTAAGTTTCTATGAGATCCCCCTCACTCTTTTAAACTCACCAATGCCCTATGTCATCGTCCGGGTTACTAGCCCACTATGATCCTGCAAAGCCTCTGCTCATCATGTGTGATGCTTCCCCCTATGGTATGGGGACCGTCCTATCCCACAAAGGAGCACGGAGGGGAAAGGTCGATAGCTTTTGCATCCCATACGTTGGCTGCAGCAGAAAAGTCCCTCTTTCAATATATGCCGCTCAATCAAGCACCTCGGGTGCAAGACAGTATTCCATTTTGTGATTTGTTTTTATTGGACTTAAACTTATCATAAAAACTTGTCATGTCTTTTCAAAACATTTGAGGAATTAAATTTGATTACATTTGGTTACCAATAATAACAGCTGTGTTTATTACAGAGCTTTTATAATGCTAGTTCTTTATAATTCCTTCCCTTAAATGTGCCATTATGCTATGACGTGCTGACATTTCCTATGACTGCTATACCTGCGCCGTAAATACAAATGGTATTCCCTTGGGGTCAACAGCTGTAATGGTATGTGCTTCATGCCATATTTGAATGGATTTATTTTGAAGGTTTTGATAACTAGAATAAAAGCTAATTTTGCTGAGTTACCCAACTGTATTTTTAGATGCGGGAAAAGAACAAAACACAATACTTTCTCTTCAGATTTGTACAGTGCTTTTGTTTGGATTAAAAATCTTTTCATGCCCAATGTTTTTGTTTCCCTATTGCTGTGCCTTAAACTGCTTGTGCATATGTGTGTATTTGAGATTAAATGATGTGCCATTACCTTATCTGAAAATACTATTTGTTTAAGGTACACTTTGTCCATAGTCTTTGTCCAGTCAAAAGATATATTTCCCTTATGATGATTCGTAGCCCAAGGTATTCCTGGACAGTTGCCTATCCAAAGAGATTCAGACTGTAGATCTCGATGTATACATCGACCTGGTGTATAAGAACCTAAAGAGAAAATGCTGGAAAATCTCAGCAGGTCTGGCAGCATCTGAAGGAGAGAAAAGAGCTAATGTTTCAAGTCCAGATGACCCTTTTTTCAAAACCTCGTGTGGAATGCACTGCCAGCAGAGGTGGTGGAGTCAGAGTCATTAGGGACATTTAAGCGACTCTTAAACAAGCACATGGACAGCAGTAAATTGAAGGGGTGGAGGTTAGGTTGATCTTAGATTAGGATAAATGGTCGGCACAACATCGTGGGCTGAAGGGCTTGTACTGTACTGTACTGTTCTATGTTCTATGTTCTATGTCACATTGACTTTAGATGAATTACCGGTATTATGTTGCACAGTTCAAAATGGCGACCACCCACTGCAACAGCAGTAATTGACACTTTATACTCGGCATATAAGTCAACCCCTGTTTTTGAAAGGATTTTTCAACACTTAAAAGGCTGACTTATACTGTCATCAAGGGTAATATTTTATATCAACCATCCACACATCTGATTATAGACTCTCAGTGGCATTTAGAAGTTATAATAGGGCAAAGTGGGTCCTTACAGTGGGTCACAATTTTATGTGATAAAATAGGTAATTTATTTTGTTTTTCTATTCCTTTGTGTGATTTGGAAATCACAGGCTCGGCCAGAATTTGTTGCCGATCCCTAATTGCCCTTGAGGAAGAGATGGTAAGCTGCCTTCTTGAAATTGCAGTCCATGTAGTAGTGGGGTGGCACAGTGACATAGTAGTTAGCACTGCTGCCTCACAGCGCCAGGGACCCAGGTTCAATTCTGGCCCTGGCTGACGATGTGTATTTTGCATAGTGTCTCGATATCTGCATGGGTTTCATCTAGGTGGTCCAGTTTCCTCCCACAGTCCAAAGATGTGCAGGTTAGGTAGGGTTATGGGCCTGGGTTTGGTTTCAGAGGGTCGATGGGCCGAATGGCCTCCTTCTGCACTGTAGGGGTTCGATGGTTTGAAGAAAAGGAGTTCCAGGTGTTTAACCCAGCGACAGTGAAGGAACAGTGTTTGGAATATATTTGGAAGTAGTAAGAAATCACTGAATGTTCGCTTTTCTTACGGGACAGTGAGAAACTGATAATGTGCTGATGTTGAGGTTCGATATTATGGTATGGCAGTTAGCTATGAGGTGTAGGAAAGAGTTAATGTTCCGCAGTGCCTCAGTTAGAATTGGAATTTTCATTGTTTAATAGACCATGCTTATTGTTTGATAGGCTGCACATTTATGTAAAGGAGATACAGGTGGCACTGTAGTATCTTGATGGAGAAGTGATTGTTGGACACAATAAAGTTGAAGAAGTAAAGACTTGCTTTCTAGTTCTTATTGCAGTATTGCCTTCAGAACCTAACAATGGCAGCAGAGGATGCCTAGCGCTTGTGAGTAAAGAGAAACAAGGATTGCAAACTAAAAAAAATTCAGACAAAGGACTATTCTGAATTCCAACCTTGAGAAGCAATTTAGATTAATTTAAAAAACAAATGGTTGAATCCAAGTGTAAAATATTCGGAACAACTACTCACTGTTGTTTGATGAGTGTCTACCTTATGACCAGTAGAAGAATGAAGTTACCATGTGGACATGAATTACGTCCTTCCCAAGAAGAAACAACAAATGGACTTGGCACTTTTATTACAATACAAAAGCATACTAAGACATATTTACTGAATTGGAACTGTAGCATTTAAACTCAGCTGAAGGTTTGGATACATTATTAACTTTCATGGATAATATTAATAAAAAGGATACCTTAGAGTGCTTATGAGGCCTGGTCAGATTTTGACAAATTTAGGAAGTAGGAGAATACCTCCATAGAAGAGTACATAATAAAATTTAGCAGACTGTGCACATAGCTGCAAAGATTCCAACTAGAAATTCCTCAGTCAGTGCCGACGTTCAAGTTACTGGACTGTGGTCAAGTTACAAATATGGATCGGCTTCTGGTTTTGAAGGCAGTTAAATTTATAGAAAGACACCCTGGTAGAACAAATGTCAGGCTCTAAAAATGTTCCTGGTGAAACATTCCTTCCCGTCAGCATTCAGGATGCAAATGGGCCGATCAACAATAAGACAGTAATGTTAACAAGATGGTGGGGTGGTCTAGACACAGGCACAAATGTCAATACAAAAGAACACTTCTAACTAAAATTAATGAGGTCAGAAATACCTTAAAGAATTATGACGGGGTGGCACAGTGGTCAGCACTGCTGCCTCACGCCGCCGAGGACCAGGGTTCGACTCTGGGATCACTGTCTGTGTGTAGTTTACTCATTTTCCCCGTGTCTGCGTGGGTTTCACCCCCAAAATCCAAAGATGTGCAGGTTAGGTAGTTTGGCCACGCTAAATTGCCCCTTAATTGGAAAATAATGAATTGGGTACTCTAAATTTATATTAAAAATAAGAATTATGCAGGAGGAATGAATTGGGAAATTTCAACAGACAAATTAACCCCAAAAATGACCAGGGTGTGGCCATTCGGTGTTTTAGGTGTGGTTTGATATTCCATGATACAATAAACTGCCCAAAGAGATACAATAGGGTGTTTGAAGCCAAACACAAGACAGATGGCTCTAAAGAAGAGTGAGATAGTATCTAAAGAAAAGCCATTGTCTTAGTAACAAAATGTTTCAGTCCAGTGATGAATGTGCTGTTTATAGTGTCCTTCAGTTGTGCTGTATTAGACAGCAGATGTACATATAAATAAAGTCGCCACAGTCCCAAATGACCATAGGCTGCTTACCCTTTTGTGGGGAGCGCTGGCGAGTGGTGATTTAACCTGAGGATCACCATACCTCAGGCGAAGGGCAAGATTGAGATGGTGGGCCTTCATGAATAATCTCAGATGGTATGGGAATCGAACCCTGTTGGACTCGCTCTGCATCACGAACCAGCTGTCCAGCCAAATGAGCTACAGTATGTGAAATAGACTAGCTGAGATGTTATCCCTTTAAGTGACAAAGATTGGGACGAGGTTAAGGAATTTGGAGGTGCCATGGGTTTCAGATTTAGGGATAATAATATCCTTGAATCGATGAAAAGAGTAGCGGTTCCTTGTAAAATGGATGGAATGAGTCATTTTATTAGCACGGATGTCGTAAAATACTTTCACTATTCAGCTATTGATGAAGAAAGCACATATGAAACTTGACATGGAAACCAACAAGGCCATTATATTTGGAAAAACTGCACTTTTCTTTTTACAATTTACACAGTCTGGATATTATTGTATTCTGTTAATTAATCGTAATATTTTTGTAAAGAAATTAAGGAAGTACTGTTAGCAATAGAGAACAGGAGTCCAGAAAACAATAAGTTTATTATGTGAAAGTTGCAGCGGCAATTTTGTCCATCCGTCTTCCCAAAGATTAAATATTTTGCTCATGGATGCAGGTAATATCTGTGTGGAGTTTGCACATTCTCCGCGTGTCTGCATGGGTCTCACCCCCACAATCCAAAAAGATGTGCAGAGTAAGTGGATTGGCCATGCTAAATTGCCCATTAATTGGAAAAAAAAAAGAATTGAGTATTCTAAATTTAAAAACAAAAAATGGATGAGGGTATTAGAGATGAAGAATATATCAAACTTCTGGAACAGATAAGCGATATATGTGAGATATATCGTGACCCATAGTGAATATGCCCTTCGTGAGAGATTTTAATTAACTTGCAGTAATGGATCTTAAAATGTGGGATGAGGAAAATAAGATTTTCATTTTACATTTGTAGACTTGGCAACTAGGTTCAGTCAGTCGACGATTATACATGGTAGAGAAAAGAAAATAATTATGGACCAGATAATAGAAAAATGGATAGGAGCCGGATTGGAGCCAGCAAAGTTCCTACTGATATTGGGGCTGGGGGGGTTTGGGGTGGGGGGGGGGGTGTTCTAACGTGCATTTTGGAATGTATGTGAAAACATGAACATAATAGTTATCAGTTAGATAAAACAATCACTTTGCAGCATGGAAACCAGACTTTGCCACAAAGAGTAGGACATTAAGAGGAGGAATGCACAAAGGACTGGAGTTAAAGGAATGGAATGTTTATGGGGGTGTTAATATAGGGGCTGAAGAAAAATCCAGATAAAGAACTAGGCCAGAGAGACATTTGAAGAAAGTTATGAGGACCCTAGTCCTCCATCTCCCAAAGCATTAAGCTTAAGTTGGCTGAAAACAGACAGAAAATATGTGACACAATGTTTGACAAGTTAAAGGATGTGAATGCCAATAGAATCCCTACAGTGCAGCAGGAGGCCTGTTGGCCTGTTGAGTCTGCACCAACCGCCTCAACCCCACCCCGACCATTCACTGGCCTATCCCTGTAACCCGACCTAACCTTTGAACACCATGGGGCAATTCAGCATGGCCAATCCATCTAACCTGCACATCTTTGGACTATGGGAGGAAATTGGAGCACCCAGAGGTAACCCACGTGCAAACTGCACGTAGACAGTCACCCAAGATCAGAATTGAACCCAGGCCCCTGATGCTGTGAAGCAGCAGTGCTAACCACTGCACCACCGTGCTACCCTTGGTGAAGTCCAGAAAGAAGCATTGGAGTAGTTGGTCTGGAGGTGACAAAAGCATGTACAAGAGTTTCAATTGCGAAGGAGCAATGCAATGCACACGTGGCAAAAGAAGTAAGTGGACTTTCTGATGGAAAGAAAATGGAATCTTAACATGTGAATGATCTGCTTCTCTCTTCTACAGCATCCGGAAAGAGAACAAAAGCAGTTCAAAGAAACAGAGTTTGTGACAGACTGAAAATGGAGACTTGGGTCGTCTAGTGTAGTGCTAGAGGAAGTTATGATTCATCCACATTTGGATATAGGACCATTTAAATACCCTGAGTTAGTTGGTATTGAAGTAAGGGATTTCCATCACAGAAGCAAATACCCACTGATTCAATTCAATTGAAATTAATTTTTTCAATTATCTTAGCAGAGGTGTTAAGTATTTATTTTAAACTGGATAGAACCTGTGGTAGACAAAAATAAATTGAGCAATTTGCACAATAATATTCAGTCATTTTCTAGGCATTGGTATTCATCGCTGCATTGATGACATTTCTTTATATTTTCAAACCATCACAACTGCCCCAAACTCAATAAACTAACTCCCATCAGCAGTTCATAAAGTAATTTGTTTACCATTGTGCCGAACTGTAATTTCCAACATTGATTTTGACTATTAAGGTTTTTAAGGAGAAATACAATATTTGCTGAATAAAAGATAAAATCAACTCGCACATAAAGATAGGGGTATCAGAACATCTTGTATGTTTTCAGCAACTTGTATCTGTACGAACAGATAATCTACAGCCCACCGTGAATTGAAAAGCATTTCACTGGACTGGGAAATCAGGCCAGTCTAGAGCACTTGTAAAATAATTGATGACCCTGCCCTCTCTAAGGAATGACTTCCTTTCAGTGTTTTGAATAAATGCATGCGCTTTTTCATTCCCAATGGGGAGCTTTCTCCACCAGAAGCACATATTGTAAATTTGTGAAAGCATTGTGTACTGTATCATAGCAAGGTGACTTAACATTTGGCAAATAGTGCGTAGTGTGCATCAGTATATTCAATATCCAACTCCACTTAAAAGTTACCTCTTTAGGTTCTGTTATTCTCTTGGAAATAGATTTTTGCATCGTAAAAAGCATGCAGAACATTATAATTTTTCTAAAAATAATTTTAACTTCACCCAGTTTCTTCCTTTGTGCCGTCATCATGTGGTGCTTCCAGCTCCTATCATGAGGGTACAATAATCTTAAATTTTGATTCCATTACAACCACCTGTACTCTCCATAATTGTCTGTTGAGAAAGTGAGCTTCTGTACAAAGATATCAGTTCTGCCAGCTTGTAACTAAAGGGGGAAATCCACATTTCAAACCCAGTAATTAGAAAACCATCTCCACTAGAACTACCAGAGTAATTTATTTTTTTAATTGTCACCTCGCTTCCCATAGATTATATAACTATTTTCTTCCTAAAGCACCCAGAGTAGTGATAAAGACATTCATGATTAAATAAATAATCTGTTGGATTTGTGTAAAGGGATTATCCAAATTAAGAAAGGGGCTGTGACGGGAAAATCATTACACTGAACAATTAGAATGTTTATTTAATGGTCCTTGTGCTCTTTTTATTCTCTTTTCTTGTAACGGACTGTAGGCGTTGTGACCAAGCCTTGTGAAAAATTTAAGTGGATAGAATTTCTTCAAAATTCAGGTATGATTTATTGATTGTACTTTTAGTCAGGATCTGTATTTTTATATTTGAAATATATAAACTGTAGGAATTTCATGTTACCTAATATAGTTCTAAAAGTTCTGATTTTAGTGTGAATAATTGGAATGGGGTGGAGTCTATTGTTGCTTGATGGCAGATTCACATCCAAGACAGAAAAATTAAGAATGTTCCGTGTGGTCCCTTGAACTTGTGTATGCCTCGAAACTGGACCAGCTAAACAGGTTACATTTGCTTGAATCTTCCAAGGAGCAGCAATGATTGTCAGATGGCTGATCCACTTGCACATTCCCCTATCTCGATGCTGCTCCGCATTTCTAGCCAGGTCTTCCAAGCCTGGCTTTCCCAGAAAAGTTGGAACAGAGCGTACCCCCAAGAACTTGATCGCAGTGCTGTAGAATAGAGGGAATATCAGGGATACCCTCTTTTTACATCACTAGTTGCCATATGGTAAGTTTAAATGTCCAGTGTGAATGAGTAAATGTTAGTGAATGGGTTCATGGGTGAGTTGAGTGAATGAGGTGGGTAGGTGGACTAACAGGTGGATATAGTGGCAGATGGCTGGGTGGATAGTATGGTTATGAGGGTGGTTGCGGGATGTCAGGGGAACCAGTTGTGTTGTTACACAGCACTTAAAACTAGGGGCGGGAATTGGCAGGGGAGGGGGGCAGGGAGCCCTCTGATCCGGCTGATAACCTGGAATGTGAGGGGGCTGAATGGGCCGGTCAAACCTGGAATGTGAGGGGGCTGAATGGGCCGGTCAAACGGGCCTGGGTGTTTGCGCACTTGAAGGGGCTGAAGGCGGATGTGGCCATGCTCCAAGAGACACACCTGAAAGTGGCGGACCAGGTTCGGCTGAGGAAGGGATGGGTGGGCCAAGTATTTCACTCAGGGCTGGATGAGAAGAGTCGGGGGGTGGCGATCCTGGTGGGAAAGAGGGTGTCGTTTGTGGCGTTAAATGTGGTGGCTGACAGTGGCGGGAGGTATGTGATGGTGAGTGGTAAGCTGCAGGGGGAGCGGGTGGTGTTGGTGAATGTTTACGTTCCAAATTGGGACGATGCGGGGTTCATGCGGCGTATGTTCGGCCGCATTCCGGACCTGGAGGTGGGGGGCCTGATCATGGGGGGTAGGAGGCCAGCGGCGGCTAAGGTGTTGAGGGGATTCATGGATCAGATGGGAGGGGTGGATCCCTGGAGGTTTGCGAGGCCAAGGGCCAGGGAGTACTCGTTTTTTTACCACGTGCATAAGGCCTATTCGAGGATTGATTTTTTTTGTGCTGAGCAGGGGGCTGGTTTTGAGGGTTGAGGATGTTGAATACTCTGCCATTGCCATTTCAGATCATGCCCCGCACTGGGTGGATCTCGGGCTGGGTGAGGAGGGGGACCAACGTCCGCTCTGGCGCTTGGAGGTGGGGCTGCTGGCAGATGAGGAGGTGGCCGGGAGGGTTCGGGGGTGTATTGAGAGGTACCTTGAGGCCAACGATAACAGGGAGGTCCAAGTGGGGACGGTCTGGGAGGCATTGAAGGTGGTGACTAGAGGGGAGTTGATTTCCATCCGAACCCATAGGGAGAGGGGGGAGCAGAGGGAGAGACTGATAGGGGAGATGGTGAGGGTGGATAGGAGATATGCGGAGGCTCCGGAGGAGGGATTGCTGGGGGAGAGGCATAGCCTTCAGGCCAGGTTCGACCTATTGACTACCAGAAAGGCGGAAGCTCAGTGGAGGAAAGCACAGGGGGCGGTGTATGAATATGGGGAGAAGGCGAGCAGGATGCTGGCACACCAGCTCCGAAAGCGGGACGCGGCCAGGGAGATTAGGGGAGTGACGGATAGAGCTGGGAAGGTGGTGCGGAGTGGGGTAAATGTTAATGGGGTCTTTAGGGACTTCTATGGGGAACTGTACCGGTCTGAACCCCCAGTGGAGGGGGGTGAAATGGGGCGCTTCTTGGACAAGCTGCGATTTCCGAGGGTGGAGGAGGGGCAGGTGGAGGGACTGGGGGCGCCGATTGAGCTGGAGGAGCTGGTTAAGGGGATAGGGAGCATGCAGTCGGGGAAGGCGCCGGAGCCGGATGGGTTTCCGGCCGGATTTTATAAAATGTATGCGGACCTGTTGGGCCCCCTGTTGGTCCGGACCTTTAACGAGGCAAGGGAGGGGGGGCTTTGCCCCCAACTATGTCACCGTCGCTGATTTCCTTGATCCTGAAGCGGGACAAGGACCCTCTGCAGTGTGGGTCATATAGGCCGATCTCGCTGCTAAATGTAGACGCCAAGCTGCTGGCAAAGATCTTAGCCACAAGAATAGAGGATTGTGTGCCGGGGGTCATTCATGAGGACCAGACGGGGTTTGTGAAGGGAAGGCAGTTGAATACAAACGTACGAAGGCTCCTCAACGTTATTATGATGCCGGCTGTGGAAGGTGAGGCGGAGATAGTGGTGGCATTAGATGCGGAGAAGGCCTTTGATAGGGTTGAGTGGGGGTATCTGTGGGAGGTGTTGGAGAGGTTTGGGTTTGGGGAGGGGTTTGTTCGTTGGGTGAGGTTGCTCTATGAGGCCCCGATGGCGAGTGTAGCCATGAATAGGAGGAGGTCGGAGTACTTTCGGCTGTACCGGGGGACGAGACAGGGGTGCCCCCTTGCTTTTTGCGTTGGCAATTGAGCCCCTGGCCATGGCGTTGAGGGAGTCAGGGAACTGGAGGGGCCTGGTACGGGGTGGGGAGGAGCATCGAGTCTCGCTTTATGCGGACGACCTGTTGCTGTATGTGGCGGACCCGATGGGGGGGATGCCGGAGGTGATGAGGATTCTTTGTGAATTTGGGGGCTTCTCTGGGTATAAGCTGAACCTGGGCAATAGCGAGTTGTTTGTGGTGCACCCGGGGGATCAGGAGGAGGGGATTGGTAGGCTCCCACTGAAGCAGGCAGGGAAGAGCTTCAGGTACCTAGGTGTCCAGGTGGCTGGGAGCTGGGGGCCCTGCCCAAGCTCAATCTCACAAGGTTGGTGGAGCAGATGGAGGAGGATTTCAAAAGGTGGGATATGTTACCGCTGTCACTGGCGGGGAGGGTGCAGTCCGTTAAGATCACGGTGCTCCCGAGGTTTTTGTTCCTGTTCCAGTGCCTCCCCATCCTTATCCCGAAGGCCTTTTTTAGGAGGGTCAACAGGAGTATTACGGGATTTGTGTGGGCGCATGGGACACCGAGGGTGAGAAGAGTGTTCTTGGAACGGGGCAGGGATTGGGGGGGGGCTGGCGTTGCTCAACCTCTGTGGGTACTACTGGGCTGCCAACGCAGCGATGGTGTGTAAGTGGGTAATGGACGGGGAAGGGGCAGCATGGAAGAGGATGGAGGTGGCGTCCTGTGTGGGCACGAGCCTGGAGGCGCTGGTAACGGCGCCGTTGCCGCTCCCTCCAACAAGGTATACCACGAGCCCGGTGGTGGCGGCTACCCTCAAAATTTGGGGGCAATGGAGACGGCATAGGGGAGAAGTGGGGGGCTCGATGGAGGCCCCGATACGGGGGAACCATCGGTTTGTCCCAGGGAGCATTGATGGCGGATTTCTGGGCTGGCACAGGGCAGGGGTTAGGAGGTTGAGGGACCTGTTTGTGGAGGGGAGGTTCGCAAGCTTGGGGGAGTTAGAGGGGAAGTTTGGGCTCCCCCTGGGGAACATGTTTCAGTACATGCAGGTTAGGGCGTTTGCCAGGCGGCAGGTGGAGGGGTTCCCCTTACTTCCCCCACGTAGGGTACGGGACAGGGTGCTCTCGGGGGTGTGGGTTGGAGGAGGGAGGATTCCGGACACATACCAGGTAATGCAGGAGGTAGACGAGGCCTCGGTGGAGGAACTGAAGGGTAAATGGGAAGAGGAGCTGGGTGAGGAGATTGAGGAGGGGACATGGGCGGATGCCCTGGAGAGAGTGAATTCCTCCTCTTCCTGTGCGAGGCTTAGCCTCCTACAGTTCAAGGTGCTGCATAGGGCCCACATGACTGGGACGAGGATGAGTAGGTTTTTCAGGGGCGAAGACAGGTGTGCTAGGTGCTCGGGGAGCCCAGCGAACCACGCCTATATGTTTTAGGCGTGCCAAGCGCTGGGGGAGTTTTGGAAGGGGGTAGCAGGGACGGTGTCAAGGGTGGTGGGATCCAGGGTCAAGCCAGGCTGGGGACTTGCACTTTTTGGAGTTGCAGTGGAGCCGGGAGTGCAGGAGGCGAAAGAGGCCGGTGTCCTGGCCTTTGCGTCCCTAGTAGCCCGGCGGAGGATTCTTCTTCAGTGGAAGGATGCGAGGCCCCCAAGCGTGGAGGCCTGGATCAATGATATGGCGGGGTTCATCAAATTGGAGAAGGTAAAATTTGCCCTGAGGGGATCAGTACAGGGGTTCTTTAGGCAGTGGCAGCCTTTCCTGGACTTTCTGGCGGAATGGTAGGGAAATAGGCCGGCGGGACGGGGGGGGGGGGGGGGGGGGGGGGTTTCGGTGGGAGGCAGAACTGTACATGGGTTTGTGGGATGTGGCGGGTGTTATCTCTTTCCCTTTTGTTGTTTGCTTTTTTTTGTTTTTCTTCTTTGTTTGCAGTTGCTTTTGTAGTTGGGTGGGTGTTGTTCTTGGGTTTTTACCATGGTTGTTTTGTTAATATTGTTTTGTTGTTTAAATTTTGTGAAATTCTTAATAAAAATTTTTTTTTTTTTTTAAACTAGGGGCGGGATTCTCCGACCCCCCCGCCGGGTCAGAGAATCGCCCGGGGCTGGCGTCAATCCCGCCCCCGCCGTGTCCCGAATTCTCCTCCCCCTGAGATTCGGCGGGGGCTGGAATCGCGCCGCGCCGGTTGGAGGGCCCCCCACGCTGGTCGGCGGATGCCACGCAGCCATTCTCCGGCCCGCGATGGGCCGAAGTCCCGCCGCTGACAGGCCTCTCCCGTCGGCGTGGATTAAACCACCTACCTGACCAGCGGGATTGGTGGCACGGGCGGGCTCCAGGGTCCTGGGGGGGGGGGGGGCACGGGGCGATCTGACCCCGGGGGGATGCCCCCATGGTGGCCTGGCCCGCCATCGGGGCCCACCGATCGGCGGGCGGGCCTGTGCCGTGGGGGGCACTCTTTTTCTTCTGCCTCCACCATGGCCTTCACAATGGCGGAGGCGGAATAGACCCCCTCCCCTGCGCATGCGCCGGTATAACGTCAGCAGCCGCTGACGCTCCAGCGCATGCGCAGACTTACGCCGGCCAGCGAAGTCCTTTCGGCCCTGGCTGGCAGGGCGCCAATGGCCGTTCACGCCAGTCGGAGGAGTGGGAACCACTCCGGCGCGGGCCTAGCCCCTCAATGTTAGGGCTTGGCCCCTAAAGGTGTGGAGAATTCCGCACCTTTGGGGCGGCCCGACGCCGGAGTGGTTCACACCACTCCAACACGCCGGGACCCCCACCCCGCCGGGTAGGGGAGAATCCCGGCCTAGGTTTTTTTCTGTCTAACATTTTCGGGTAAGTGCCACGGAATTGTCCAACATCTCCGACTCTTAACACAGAGACATACAAATAATCTTTATTATGGTCAAAAGTAGGCTTACATTAACACTGCAATTAAGTTACTGTAAAAAGCCCTAGTTGCCACACTCTGGTGCCTGTTCGGGTACACAGAGGGAGAATTCAGAATGTCCAATTCCGCTAACAAGCACATCTTTCGGAACTTGTGGGAGGAAACCAGAGCACCCGGAGGAAACCCACGCAGATATGGGGAAAATGTGCAGACTCCGCACAGACAGTCACCCAATCGGGAATCAAACCTGGGATCCTGGCGCTGTGAATCAGGATGGTTCACTAACCACTATGCTACCGTGCCGACATTCATGGATGGTTCTGGGAAGCAGAGAAATTTCCCATCAGAAGTTGAGACTTCCTGGATAGTTCCCATGGAAGTCACCATGTAAGGACTTCTGTGGGGTCCGAATGTGCATCTTAGGTCATACATGCAGTGTACAACGATCCAGAGATCAGAAAATTTTGGCCATTGTATTTTCTTGTTGCAGCTGTTTATCTATCTGGGGAGGTGGTGATGTAGTGGTATTGTCACTCAATTGGCTACGGTCCCAAAATATAATGATAATATAAAGCGAAAGATACAGTCCAAAAACATAATCTTATAAATCTCTCAATTTTAACACGATCCAAGCAAATCCTGATGCTCAGTTTCACAAATACAAACCAAGGCGCTCATATTTGATGTCTCCCTGCCCCTGTTCTCACATTGCTGGGGGTTCTCTCTCTCCAACACACGCCATTCGATCTTTTTTTAAAATTTTTAATTTTAAATTTAGAGTACCCAATAATTTTTTTCCAATTAAGGGGGAATTGAGCGCGGCCAATCCACCTACCCTGCACATCTTTGGATGTGGGAGTGAAGCCCACGCAGACACGGGGAAATGTGCGAACTCCATACGGACGGTGACCCGGTGCCGGGATCGAACTCGGGTCCTCAGCGCTGTAGACAGCAGTGCTAGCCACTGTGCCTCCGTAACGCCCGTCGTCATTTTATCTGAGCCAAGTACACCAATTCTAGCTGTTGCTTTCATCTATACATGCTGTAGCAGTTCCCAGAGGACCCGTCTCTTCCCTTTGATCCATTACTTGACATAACTGCCACCTTACTACATTTCCTGGTCTTACAATATAAACTGATTAAGTGAACAATTAATGAGCAATATACCAAGTGTCAGATATACTAAAGAAAAAATACGGAGAGACAGGTAACGTGATAAAGCACTTGAGGCAAATAGAGTGATACAAAGACATCACCAACAGAAAAAGCATGCAAAAGGCAGATAGACAAAGAATAAATCAACAGAAAGGTAGTTAACAAGGAAATAAATATTTTAAAATGTCTGTCTTGAGCAACAACACAGGACACTACTAGTCAACTAGTCCTTGTGTAGACTTCTCATCGTGTTCAACAATATGTTACTGTTAATTTTAAACTGACAATTGACATCAAATTATTTAGTGCAGATGGATTTTATGGTCAAAATGTCTGTTCGCATTTGTCTTGTTATCAAACCCAATCTGTTGTTTTTCCTTTTGCCCCAGTGGTACGGTAATGTAATCATTATCAGTGACTTACATCAGCTTCATATAGACTGGAAGTGCTGCATAAAATCTAATTTATTCCAAATTCTAACCACTGTTTTCTTTTTCCCTGTGGTTTGTGGAATCAATTTTATAATCAAATATATCCTTAAATTTGTGAAGTTCCTTCAATACTGCTGCACAGTACTCCTGGGAGAGTACATTGGTTCATTTAGGATGCCTATGGGGCAGTTGTGCATGTTAATAATCATATTTTGGCGTGCTGAGGACAGGAGGGTGGAGGTCAGGATAATTTGGTGTTGTCCCTCAAACTTCATCTGAGTAAGGAGGATTTCAATGGTCCCACCTGCATATTTAACCCAATAAAATTAAATGAAGTAATTAACTAAATGTCCAAATTTGTATCCATTTTAGCCTATTCGTTTTTCTAAATCAATGGTTATAGAAAAAAAAACAAGAAAATGTGAAAATAGTGCTTAACAGAGGAAAATAAGGTTACTGCTTCGATTGTGGACCTGGCATTGAAACTCGCTTCTTCATTCCTGTCATTGTGGATCCCATTGTGTTACATTTATTCAATAAGAGGAGATTAGAAATAACAAGAAAATGTGAAAATATGTGGCAAACTCGTTAGTGCTATCAGAAGAAAACATGGGTTAATGCTTCGATTGTGGACCTTGCATAGAAACTCGCTTCTCCAGTCCTGTCATTTGTGGGTCCCATTGTGTTATAGTGATTCAATAAGAGGAGATTAGAAAACAATCATCCAATTGATATTCAGCTATCATCTTAAACTGAGAGCAAAGCTCAAATAGTTTGTTATTCATTTAAATCCTAAGATTGAGTTATTGAAGAGAACCACCTGTCACCCAGTCAAAAATGTCACTTTGCACCTGGATTTTAAAAAAATTCTGCCTAACTTGTTTGGGTAAGATAAATAAGCTGTGATCCAGGACTTTGAGATATCCAGTTAGTAGAAGTTAGCAGGCTATCCGATCTTTTTTGATGGTGAATTAAATAGGATTTTGTGATGCTCCATATAATAGCCAATTATTCTGCTGTGGTGCTCTAAATTTAACCTTCCCCTACAGAACCACTTCATCATCTCCTGGCAAGCCTACTATATCATTCGCTAGTTCATTTCAGTTTGAAAACATTGTATTTTCCTGATTTGGAGTTTGCCAGTGGAAAAGAGGATTGTTTTCACCTGGTGTTTTATTGACCACAAATGAGAATAGTTCCTGCAATTTCAAACTGCAGATGATGAAATGAAATGTTTGTGAATTGCTCTTTAGAAAACATATGCATGAAGTACCTCTCATCAGGTGAGAGCAAACCCAGGGACAGAACTTCGATCAGTGCCAGTTTTGAAACCTCTTTACCAGAAAACTATTTGCTTTACTTGAGCCTACTGAAACGCTGAAACTTTGGGGGGGAAAACTTTCTAGATCAAAAATGAAATATCGTGACATTTCTAAGTTAATACTTTACAATAAAATAATCAGAGGCTCAAAATAAAATGTAGAATGCAGCTAAAATATTTAATTTCCTGTACCAATTCAGCTTTTCTGGTCCACCAGAATAACAACGTGGAACTAGATTGCTTAGATTTTAAAGCTTTATCATTTGCAAAAGGTAAAGCTTTATCATTTGCTAAAGGTGGTAATGGAATATTATATTAATAAAGGCTGGCTCCATCCCAAACTGAAAGGGTTACGGCATTATTTTCTACTTAAATGCAAAACAAAAAACCTGTCTATTTTACCATATAATGGTTACAGGGATTCAGTGCAAGAACATCGACCCGTATATCTTTCTTTTGGTGTGTGGACTTCGGCAAGTCAAAGATCCCCTCTTTTTGGTGGATGCTTTTTCAGGTATTCAATATAGACCTTATTAACCTAATGTATTGAAATTAGTTGAACACTATATGATTGTGTTTGTAATTAGATTCTGTTAACCGTTTAGACATGTATGTTCTGCATTGAATTGTTGATCCTTTCATTAAAGACATTTGTTAATTGAAAGCCCATTACTTTCTGCAAGTATAATTTATGAATGAAGAAAGAACTTGTATACACTGGAAACCTTGCCTACATATGATGTAATTTAGCTTGACCAAGGATACTGGGCGGAATTCACCGCTCCCGGGAAAAATCGGGAAGGCCATCGTGAACTCGGCCGAGTTTCACGATGGCCTCAGAGGCCGCTCCTCTCACCGTATTCACCCCCACCCAGAACTTGTAAGGTATGCAATTAATGGCTGAGAACCTTTCTGTTAACGAGCTTCTTTTAAAGTTAAAAACAGAAGAAACTTGAAGACGCGACAGCACTTATTTAAAAAGTCACTAACTTTATATTAAGTGTATATCTTTGAATCGGCTTTTTACAAAGAATGTGCAACACAGAAACAGGCCATTTTGACCAACTAGTCTATGCTGGTTTTTATGTTCCATAGGAACGTCCTCCCGCCCAACCTTCATCTTAACCCTATCAACTATCTTCTACTCCTTCCTCCCTCGTGGGTTTATCTAACTTCCTCTTGAACATCTGTGCAACTCACCACATTTTAAACAGTGTCTGGGTTATCAGGTCCCACCTGTGTTCCCTATTAGATTTATTAGTGACGACATTATATTTGTGGCTCAGAATTTTGGACACATGGGGGATTTCAGAAACTTATATGGAGCCCTGTATCAATGTTTAGAGTGACAAGATTCACTATCCAAAGCTTTTCACCTAAAGAAATTGGAAATAATTCAGCTACAGGTTGAGGATCCCTAATCCAGAAAACTGAAAAATTCTGACATCCACACATTTTTCAAGCATCAACGTGATGTCACAAGTGGGAAATCCCATAAGGCTATGGGAAGGTTCCTGGGCAATGTACGGTTCCCAACACATCGTAAATGCGAAGTTCCCAACTCTCACTGCATATGCGCAGTTCGCAACATGCGGTTCACATGCGCCATTTCCAATGTGCGCCGAACAATCTCCGTTCCCAACATGTGCCACACATGCACTGTTCTCAACGCGTGGTGCACATGCACCGTTCCCTATATACGGTGCACATGCGCCATTACAAAGCGTGCCTCACATGCGCCATTCCCAACACATGCTGCGCACGCGCCATTCCCAAGTTAGCATGCGCCATTCCCAATGCATCCCGCAAATGCGCCATCCCCAACATGCCGCAGGTGCACATTATATTCCGAAATCTGAAAAATTCAGAAATTCAATACACAATCGGTCCCAAGCATTTTGGATTAGGGATGCTTAACCTATAATGCAAGTTACTTGGGTTAGCAGTACAGGCTGAGATTTTTGCTGTGCGACCATTAGCCATCAATAGGGTAGGCCACAAGGTGAAATGTTACAGTTTTAAAAAAGTGTTCAGAACATAAATACAGGGCATTAATGACTTGGCAGTCTCAAAATATAATACTCTTAAATCACCCATTCTCTCAAATATCTATCTAATTCCAACTTGATTTTTTTCTCATACTATCTGCTACCAATATTTTTCTGAGCATTCCAATCCTTGCGTCCACCATCTGTTGGGTAACATAATTACATTTTAAACTGTCTGCTCACTTTTCCCTCTTCTGAGATTCAACCCATGATCCTGGGTTCTAAAGTTAATGACAACTTCAAACATACTTTTGGGGTACAGTTTTATCTATTTCCTCAAGACCGTTGAATATATAAATGAGCTAATGTTTAATTGCAATTAATTAAATGTAACTGAAATATGGACAAAATCCATAACCGACAGAGATCAATCTTACCATAATGCTGAATTTGTAAAATTATACATTGCACTAATTTAAATGTTCTTTGCTGCGTTTCAACTGATGTTTAAAAAAATCCTTTATTTTGCTTCATAGCCTGGCACAATAAAGAACCACGGGTTTACTTAATTATTATTGGACCAGAGGTGAGCGATCATTCTTCAATTTTTATTGACCAATGTAGTGGCTCTCTATAGAGATTATGCCAAGCAAGGCAAGTTTAATACCAATCCAATGTACAAATAGCTATGGCATTAAAGTTGTGCAGCCACTCTCTATTGAGTGAGTTTATGAAAATATAATGGAAGATTTGGTTTTATTTTTTGTGGTTTTATTCATTAATGCAATATAGGTATCACAGAAAAGGCCAGCATTTATTGTCCATCCCTAATTACCCTTGAAGGTGGTGGTAGCTGCCACCTTAAAACTTTTCAGACTGTGAGATGAAGGTACACCCACAGTGCTGTTAGGGAGTGAGTTGCAGGATTTTGGCTGGTTGCGATGACGTAATGGTGATCTATTTCCAAGTCAGGATGATGTATGGCTTGAAGGTGAATTTGCAGCTGGTGGTGTTCGCATGTGCTTAATGCCTTTGTTCTTCAAGGTAGTAGAGGTTCCTAGTTTGGAAGGCACCAGGTGTCTAGTTTAAGCCAAATGATCTGTTCAATTTTATTCTTGTACAATATTTTAATGGTTTGATACAACTGAATGGCTTGCTTGGACATTTTAGAGGACGGTTAAGAGTCAATCGGATCACTGTGGTCCTAGAATCACACATTGGACAGGCCAGGTACGGGTGGTAGTATACCTTCCCATAGGACATCGGAGAACCAAATGGGTTTTTAGGAACATTTGGTAGCTTCATAGTCACCATCACTGATCCTAGTTTTTATTCTCGATCTCTTTATTTAACTGAATTTAAATTCCCCGGCTGTCATGACGGTATCTGGACTCATTTCTTTGAATTGTTGGTCCAAGCCTCTGGATTACTGCATAAGAAATAGCATCTGGTGTCAGCCATTTAACCTTTTGAGCTTGCTCTGTCATTCAATATGACCTTGGCCAATCTTCTATTTTAACTCCATCTTCCTGTACTATCCTCATATCACTCAATCTAATTTGTGTCCAAAGATCTTTCAACCTCTATCACGCGTATACGCAGTGGCTGAACAAACACATCTGTCCGGGGTAACAAGTTCCGACGGTTCACAACCCTTTGAGTGAAGAAATTTCTCCTCATCTCAGTCCTAATGGCTGACCTCTTACTCTGAGACTACAGTCGTATTTTGTAGATTCCCCAGTCGGGAAAACATTTTCTAAGTATCTAACCTGTCAAAGTCTCAAGAATTTTAAGTATTCAAATTAAATTCCCTCTCATTCTTCAAAAATGCAGGAAATATGGGACGTTGCCATTTCAATCTCTCCTCATAAGGTATATGGTGGCACAGTGGTAATGTCACTGGACCAGTAATCTAGAGGCCCAAATAAATGCTCTGAGGACATGGGTTCAAATCCCACCAAGGCAGCTGGTGGGAATTAGGAATACAAAAATAACCTTAGTCATGGTGGCGTGAAAATGAAAATGAAAATCGCTTTATTGTCACGAGTAGGCTTCAATGAAGTTACTGTGAAAAGCCCCTAGTCGCCACACTTCAGCGCCTGTCCGGGGAGGCTGGTACGGGAATCGAACCATGCTGCTGGCCTGCTTGGTCTGCTTTAAAAGCCAGCGATTTGGCTGAGTGAGCTAAACCAGCCCCTGATTGAAGCTGATTGTTAACGGAAGGCAATCTGCCATCTTCAAGTGGTGTTACCTGGGTGTGACTCACAGCATTGTGGTGGATTCAGGCCTTGCAAGCAACGTCCACACCCATGAAAGACTTTTAACGGTCTCAATCCCAGGAATTAGTCTAATATCAGTCCTAATGTTATGCCTAGAAGATGGGTGTTATATTCATAACTTTAAATATAGACTGTGTTCATTTAGAATTTTCTGGAACTGCCTTTTATTTAAAATGGATACTGATGACCGGCTAAGTGACCGTTGCAACTTCACAGACTATCTGAAGCTCCCAGGGAGTTACTAATTGCATCATCCTTGGTGGTGGGGGCTCCCACTGGAATGGACATATCAAGAGGAATACTATCTCTGAGCTTCACACTTGCTATTGTTTGGGGATTTACCCAAAACACAAGTCCAGTCTTCCATGTGTTCCAGTTAAACCTTGAACAGGGAGGGCTGAACAGAAACAAGTTTATCCTGAATAAATGTGAAGAACCTACCCATTATTTGCATTGTATAGTAGTGGCTTTTAGCTCAGCCATTGCAGGCAGATAACATCAGTATTGGTCATGTAAGTGAAACCAGTTGGAAATAACGCGTTTTTATCTGAAGACCCGGAATGACTTGTGCAGTCTTCAGAAGACGCAGAAAGAGACAGCAGCTGTAGCAACAGGATGTGCCATTTTTGCCTTTAAGAACCTGGAGGCCTCCCAGCCTGATTCCAAAACTTCCAGTCCATTTGGAAAGAAATTTGACCTCCTTATACGAAAACCACGAGCTTTGTGACGGGAAATCCTGCAACATTCCAGATAATCTGACTTCAACTATTTTAATCCATCTGGACTACAATTCAAGAGTGGAAAAAGACTCCATTCTTTATTGGGCCCGCAGCGACTGTTCTTCTACAAGCCCAACACTATGAACTATGAACTATTCTTTTAGTTCATGACTTGTAGAAAGTATAATGTTCTCTTTAACTGAACCTTTCCTGTGTGTACATGAGTGTTTAGTGACCGACATGGCATTTTGACTATTGGGTGAAAGCGCAAATAAATAATCCTATTTATTTAAATCCAGAAAAGGTAGCTACTTTTGTTCAAATTGACACACACCCAAAGGGGCACACGCACCTCCTGTTCCAAACCACACTAATTACAGACAGCGAGGGAAGGGAATAGGGAATTTTATCTCTCCTCACCTTTCTGGAACACTCAAGATGTCCTAATGCTCTGCTATATGGTTTTCAATAAGGCGTTAACTTCTGAAATGAATATTTCATTTCTGAAATGAATATTGGCTTGAGTTGGCAATTTTTAGGGATAAATCCTTACTAAATCTGGTTTACATATGCAGGTTGGACTGTATTTCAGGTCAGCAGATGGGCCCGTCTCTCCACATTGCTAAACAATTTAATGTGTTTTCTTTGTTAATGACTTTGATATTGCCAATGAGCCTGCCTGGCTGTCTGCCACGCAGAAGGGTATGCGTTTGCATTGCAGATTTGTGATTTTTCTCTTTTTTTAATTCTCTAGTTAGCTCTGATTTTTTTTGGAAACATTTTTCGATGAACAGTCATAAGAGGCAATGTGACACTTTAATAAAGTTGATTTTTAAAAAATAAATTTAAAGTACCCAATTATTTTTTCCAATTAAGGGGCAATTTAGAGTGGCCAATCTACATATCCTGCACATCTTTGGGTAGTGGGGGTGAAACTCACGCAGACACGGGGAGAATGTGCAAACTCCACACGGACAGTGACCCAGGGCTGGGATTCGAACACGGGTCCTCAGCGCCGTAGGCAGCAATGCTAACCACTGTGCCACCGTGCTGCCCAATGAAGTTGATTTTAACATTACTCCACTTTGAAAGTATTTTAATAACACCCATATATCTACAGGAGATACAATGAGGTTACTGGTTGCTATAATCTGCATTTGCAAAGCCACTCTGTACTCAGACTATTTAAAACAAATTGGGTCACTCGACTGTGATTAATCAATTTGAGGACTGACCCATGTCAGATCATCTTGTCGACCCAGTAAAGAGAAGTATTTCTATAGTGGGTGAACAGAAAAGCTTTTTAGTGGATTGATTACTTCTTTTAGAACCAATTTAAACTGGTATAACAATGTGATTTATTATCAAGGAAAAAGTTACAAAAGCAGTGGTTGCCCACGCAAGATGGGTAAAAGGGAATAAACTGCATTGTTTTAGTTTCAGGTTGTGACACTTAGCCTTGTTATCAAACTCACGAGTATGTTTTCTGCATAATGCCTTTGGTTTGCCTTACCTTTTGTTCCTTTACTGGAGTCTGGATCTTTCACTTGGCTCTTTGCTTCCTGTTCTTTCATGCTCCATGCATGGGCACATTAGTATTGGGTTCATGCTTGTGCAATCAGCAAAAAGTAAATAAAATGTAACCAGAGTAGAAGAGATGGGGGAGAAATGGATGAAGAGTGAGAATGAAAGGATAGCTGAAGTGAAGCAGAAAGAAAATAAAGAACACAAAGGAGTGAAAGTGGAAGAAAATCAATGAAAGCTGGGGAAATTAAGTGTTAAAGCTGAGAAAGGCATCAAGAAATGATTGAAAATAAGGTAATATGTGAAAGACATGAGTAGAAGAGTACAGAGTGGAAGACATGCAAAAGTTGCAAATAGTGGTCAGGAGGACAGAACATAGGTTTTCCCAGAAGACGTATCCTACAAATGTTATGTTTATGAATTCATTACAAGACATATATTTGTAGATGCAAAAGTGGAAAAATTGCAATACAAACCATTGGTAATTTCACCGTCAGCATAATGATTAGGGGCGCCTGTAGTGCCAAGAAACATCCCACTATTCAATGGCACTTGCCGTTTGTTTTTGGCATCGGGGAGTTTCTCTCTGCCGAGGCCGCACTTGAGTCATATCCTAATGCTTTTGACACCTTCTCCCCCCCCAAAACCTCTGGAAGGTTCCAGAGAACACCCCCTTACCCTCCACCACCTGGAAGGGCCCCTGCCAGCCTGGAAGTACCAAGGTGCCCGAGTGTTGGAGGGAGTGTCACGGCGCCACCCTGTCCTGTCCCCGACCACCAGGGGGTCACTCATGGCCTGGGAGATACCCCATGCCACCACCACCACCCAGGTGCCACCACGACTCGTCCACACCTATGGAAACCAGTACTAAACCAGTGAGGACAATATCCAGATTGCGACATCTCAAATGTTTTTGTTAAATCCTGCGAGGCTTTTGAGCGTCACAAATCCTCTCACAGGATTCAATAGTCTCATCCTGACACCAAGTGATGTGCGATGAGGCTGCTAAATCGTGCCCTAGTTCTTTGTTTCTTTAACACATTGTGGGTTGTAGAACATGCTTCATAAACTGCATTGTCATGTATTATGAGTGAGCTTCTAAGTTTAAACTGACTTTCTTTAAATTTGCAGTATTGTACGGTGGATAGGGTGGCACAGTGGTTTGCACTGCTGCCTCTCAGTGCCAGGAACCTGGGTGTGAATTTTCCACATATTACCCCTGTCTGCATGGGTTTCCTCTGAGTGCTCCAGTTTTCTCCCATGGTCCAAAGATGTGCAGGTTAGGTGGATTGGTCATGCTAAAATTGTCCCTTGGTATCCAAAGATGCGTAGGTTATGTGGGGTTAAGGGGATAGGGTGGGGTATTAAATCTAGGTAGAACTTTCAGAGGTTGGTGCAGACTTGATGGACCGAATGGCCTCCTTCTGCAGTGTAGAGATCCTATGGATTCTGTGAATCAGCAAACAGTTTATTCTTTTAAAATTTTGCAACCTTCAATAGCATTTAGATGAATGTGTATTAAGTACATAAGGGAGATTTTTGGCTTTGCAGCATCTATGGAACATCACCTTTGTAACTATCATGGGATTTGGCTGACATTCTGTCTAAATGGGTCAACATCCGAAGTGTGAACATGATGCATGAGGAGGCCTTCAGCCTCTGTGTCCTGATCACCTGCAGGACGTGCGGGCAACTGGCAGAGGAACAAAGCAATCCTGAATCACGACTTGTCTGGGGACCCCACAACCAAAGGTTCTGCAAACTTTGGAAGCAACTCAATGATTCGGCAAGCATGCCTTATATCAACCCCATAAATCACCCACCCTTTTCCCCTGGATGATCCGATGGCCCCTCAGGCCTGCAGCTGGGAGGCCCAAAACTGAAAAATCAGGAGCACGTCATCCTTTGCAGCCACTATCCAACTCAAATTCACTGTGCCTGTTGAGTGCACAGCAGGGAACCCAGAGGAAAGCTAACCTTGTATGTTTGTTCAGATATTGTAGTGAATTAAGAAAGATCCTAGACGCCATGCAGTATTTTAAGTCACCTTAGCCTGGCTAGTGATAGGACCACAATAGGTGGGCATGCTGTCCAAGGAAAATGGAGGGAAATATGAACCATGCTTCCTGAGGCTTGCATTTGTGTAGATGTTGAGCAAAAACCATATTGGTTTGAGATACATTAGAACTGTCACTGCTCATAGCATCATAGCCGAGCTTGAATCACTGCCATCAGGAGAGGAGGAACGGAAATTGGAAGCAAAAATAATATACTGGTTAATTTTTTCACTTATTGTGGTTACATTTATGTTGTATGGAAGAAAGAAGGGCTTCAATTTAGACTTGTATTATCATATCTCATGTCATTTCAGCATACTTTACAAACTACTGAATTACTTTTAAATTGAAGTGCTATGTAAACAAAGATTGCAGCCAATTTGGAATGCATCTGACTTCCAAAGGACACTTGAGATAACATTCAGTGAATCAGATTTTGCTGATAGCAGTGGAGGGAAGAATGCTGGCCATGACAAGTATGATATTGTTTCAAAATCTATTATTTTAAGAACCGTAAAGGATATTCATTATTTGAGAGATAAGTACAGATTTTTTTTTTAAAACAGATGCTCCTGAAGAGAAATGTCAAATTTATCTGCTGTTTGATCTTTCTTCTCAGGTTGACACGGCATTTACACAACAAGTAAAAGCTAAGGTCAAACGGTAAGCTAGTTTTAACTTCTTTTATCATTGAAAGAACAAATATTCATTTCTATAATCCTCTGCTTCCCTGAAATATTTGGGGTCCTTTTTATTATTTTTAAAAATAAATTTAGAGTACCCAATTCATTTTTTCCAATTAAGGGTCAATTTAACCTGACCAATCTACCTAGCCGGCACATCTTTGGGTTGTGGGGGCGAAACACATGCAAACATGGAGAGAATGTGCAAAATCCACACGGACAGTGACCCAGAGCCAGGATCGAACAAGGGACCTCGGCGCCGTGAGGCGGCAGTGCTAACCACTGTACCACCGTGCTGCCCGGGCTTTTTTATTATTGACCTTAAACTTGTATTTAGTTTCTTTTTTTTAAAACATTCTTTTTGAAAATATAAGCCCAGAATTTGTCAGTTTTGATTTATGGAGTGACGCGTGCTTCTTGCAGTTTATACAGGAATATATTCTATACTTTCATGTGCTGAACTAACATTTTTGAACTTTGACAAAGAGCCATCCAGGCTTGAAACGTCAGCTCCATTCTCACTTCACATTCTGAGACCTGCTGAGATTGTTCAGCACCTTCCGTTTTTGTAACATTCTTGAAAGTTTCCACAAATGAAAGCCATACTGTGTCACTGGCATTGTCTTCTGGGAATTAGTTTGAATCCAGCTGCATCTAACTAAGTTTTGTGAGGGCCACAAAGAATCCAGCACAAGTTGAAGGATAGAAAGAAATAACATTTATTGAGAATAACATATATATATATATATATATATATATATACACACAACAGCAGCAGCAACGTCCTTGCTGCTCACTCCCCTCCAGCCGGTTCCAAACTGGCCAGCTCTATTTATGCAGGGAATATGCTAATGTTTCTCCGCTCCCCTCATTGGGGAAGCTCATACTCCCAAAGGATTGTGGGATTGCCATTAGTCCCCAGCCAGTGGTAAGCAGGCAGGTTATAACTCTAAGTTAAAAAGCCTCTCTGCTAGTTTTCTGTACCCTATGTGTGTTGAGTATCAGCAGAGTGGTCCTAATAGGCAAAAATGGCATTAAATTGAGAAATTTGCACTTGCTCCAGCAAATTTCACTACAAGGCAGGAGTTCAGGTGAGTAGAATGGAAAGAGTTTTACTCTTGCCCATACTATTCCTGACCTGGAGTACTTAAGAATTGTTCAAAATGGATGTAACCTTTTATTTTGCAGCAGTGACATTTCTCACCCTAAAGAATTAAAGGCCAGAAAAAAAATTCCAGATTTCAAGGGAACAAAACATAGTCATGAAACCACAAAATTGAATTTTAATTGATTTTAATATGTTTTTTGCTAGCATTCAACATTTGCTTTTATCTAGTGTATGATTTTCCGAAGACTTTACATGATCATTTTTCTGTTATTTTACAGTGCTCATGGGGTCTATCTAGTTTCAGAGAGACCCCAGGAAGAATTGCATGCTGCCATGAGGGATTCCTTTGCTGTCGTGAACAGTTCTATCTCTGAAGGAATGTCTTCTACAATTTTAGAGGTTCTATACTTTTCAAAGTATCTGATTGGTTTTTAAAGAGTTGTTTATAAAATTTGTTGCAATTTTACCAACTCGAAGGTTTAGTCCTTTAACCTTTCAGCTGTAATGTCAGCCGATGTGTATTGTAGAGTTACCTGTGATGTGAAACTTGTGAGGATGTCAGCTCCATTTGTGGAGCTAAATGGCTTTAATATATAAAATAAACTGGGAAGTTCAATATTCTGACTGTCCCAACTCAAATCATATATTTAGATCATTTAGATGCCAGCCTGTGGTGAAACACCAGTAATGACAGTGAAGGAATTCATAGACCAATTTCTCAACAGGGACATGGTGCGCCAGCACTTGTAATTGTACGGGATAAAATTGGAAGAATTCAAGATAAATTAACAATTTAGTTTTATGGTCACATGGTGGGTACAGAACATGCTTGTTGCTGAGAAAAGAGATATGCTGTCAAAGGTTTTGTCTTGCACTCATCACGGCAGATTCAAAAGGATACCAAATCTCAAAGACAGCAACATTTTATGCTGCTTGAGAAGAAGCTGCTGATTGGTTGGCAAGTTGACACTGAATGGTAGAGGCATAGCTGTGGAGAATGCACCAGGGAACGGTTAACTGCCAAGCTTTTGTTTGAATTCAAATCAGACAGATCAACCCTGTAATCGAGGCATTTACCCTGGGAACGAACCAGGAATTTGCTGTCCCCCAAACTTTTGTTTAGTTGAAAAGGGTGCAAAATGAGTACATATTCCTTCTTGGCAGTTAACTGTTCCCTAGTGCATTCTTCATGGCAATGCCTCTGCCAACTTGCTATCTAATCTGCACCCTCTTCTGATGCAGTATAAATTGTCGTTTCCTTTGAGACTTTGGTAATCTTGTGAATCTGTCCTGATGAGTATAAGATGAAAACCTTTGACTGCATGTCTCATTTTTCAAAAATACTCGAGCTTTGTTTCCCTTTATTTTGCTTAACTCAAGTTTTCTTTTCTTTTTTTGCTGGTGGTGCTGCTTCTAGTCAATGGACCTTAATGTTCCAGTCCTGGCAAGGAATATACCTGGAAACAGAGCGATAGTAAAACACGAAAATACAGGACTTCTCTTCTTTGATCCATCAGTGAGTAATGAACAATTTCAATTTGAAAAAGAGGAACCTTATGCTCTGATTATTATGCCACAGCAGGATCACATTGGCTCAGAACGTATCCACAGTCCAACCTTTAGCTTCTAATTCAATCCATCTCAGTCATGTGAGCCAAATCAGTATCAAATTAAAGTTTTAATTCATACTGGTGCTGTATGATTTAGGCTGTAGAACCTAGCACTGCACTTGGTGAAGCATCCCTTTTTCGAAGTCTGTTCTTTTGCATGTTTGCATTTTTTAAAATAAAAAAAGACATACCATTCTCCCCCAAAAAATTGACCTTGTGATTCTGGAGTAGAACAATGGCACTTGCACCACTCTGTATTTATATATTCCATGTGCTGAATCCAGATTATGCCACCTGCTCTACATTGCTGCAATATTAGAGGTTTAGCTAATCCACACAACGTAGTAAACAGTTATATTTTATTGGGAAAGAGTTGAGAGATCCAGGAGCTCCAATTCAGCTTATTAACAAAAGCAAATTTCAGCTGAACAGAACCATAACACAACATCTGCACGATTAATTAATAGCACATTTGAGTGTAATACATAAAGCTTTCAGTATTAAGTGCTGGATGATGTGCACAGCAATAGGAATCAGATTATTTTGCTAAAAGGTTCTGATTAATGTCTACACAGATGAGTGAATACTGCCAAAACTGCTGATAGTGTTGTTTTAAACAAACGTTTCCTGATTAAAATTCATTTTGCACCACTTCCAAACCATCCTCGTAGTAGTTTATCACAAATTACATTTCACAATTAAGCTATATCTTCAGGCACAGGTATCCTAAATTTAGTTGGTGCAAAATAATTTGGCTTTGTACAGTGAATAGATGTCAAGGCCTGAATTAACTCCGAAATGAAGAAGAATTAGACTTGCTCTTTCAGATAATCACACTCCCCTTTGCTCTGGATATAGTACTTTGGGATTTTCAAAAGACATTTGGTAATGTACAACACAAAAGGTTGTTGCACAAAATAAGGCATCATGGGGTTGCGTTAATTAATAGATTACAGAAATCCAATTAGTGAAGGGCAAGACTGGAGCCAATCTTTTCACACCTTTTTATAAACATTTGTTTGTAGAGTTACACATTATGATCGTGCATTTCCTAAGCCCACAAGCACAATTTCGGCCTGTGGGAAAATAAGTGAATCGACAGCTAATGCTCATCGCTAGCTTCCGATTAAACACAATTCATATATTAGCTTGTGTTGAGCATTGATTAAAAGAAAGAAAAAGAGTCGGAATAGATGGGTCATTTTCAGGTTGGCAGGCTGTTGCTAGTGGATTCTGCAAGGATCAGTGATGGTGCTCGTCTATTGCAATCTATACCAATGACTTACATGAAGAAACCCAACATAATGTATCCATGTTTGCTGAGTATACAAATCTTGGTAGGAAATTAAGCTGTGAGGAGGATACCACGGGCTGGATTTCCGATGTTGAGATGGGAAGCTCGAGTCGGTAAATTTCCAGGGCCCCACCCGCCATATGTTTGCTCTGGAAAGGTGGGGGAAGTATGGAATCAGGCACGCCCCTTCCAGAGGCTATTTGAAGGTGACCATGCAGGTGGGTGAATGCAGGCTGGTCGGAAGGCCCAGCACAGTTCTTTGGCCTGGTTGTATAAAAGGTTGTTAGGCCATTTATCCCTCGTTTCCTCCCTCACCCCCTATTGACCCATCATACCCTCATGCCTCCCCCTCCATAGCTAGTCACCCAGTATCTGTTATGGGTGTACCTCAGGAGCCATGTGGAGATGAAAAATACTAAAATTCTATCAAGCTGGGCAGCGAGCTCCAGCTCTGCTCATCTTTCAATCGTTGTTTTTATCCTTGTGCACATCTCTTTCATGTCTTTTATCGGTTTGCATGGCTTTCACTATGTACCGAGATTTGTTGGTCAACGTTCAGCACTTTTGAGTGGAGACAATATGTTTTAATCCTCGTTGATTCATGACAGCTGGAGGGAGTTAGGCTGGGGCTTAGTCTTTGGTGGTGCAACTGCCAATGAGAAGTTTCCTGCCCTGACGATACAGTACATACTGACGAATGATGGTGCTAGCGATGAAAATGATCTGTCTTGGCTCTGCGAGGCAGGGTTAAAAACCAATTTCAAGGGTTTTGAGGTATCTTAATGGAGGTGGTGACAGCACAAAAAAAGCTCATTGTTGCAGAGAGAGCACGGTCTCTGATGGAGGTAGTAGAGGTGCTCCAAGCCGAGTTTGAGAATTGGCTGCCATGTCTTGGGAATCTTGATCTGGTGGCCGTGCAGCTTGTGTTCGAATGAGCACATTTTAATCTTGTCCCCGAGGCCAGGATTGGGTTGGCCTTTCAACCTCTGGTTCTGTTCCTTGTGTCGATTGAGAGGGGTTGGGTTGCCTGAGCCAGCTGGGCCTCGTCTTCCCCTGTTGGAGCCTAGGTTGTTGACCATCTGGGCTTGGAAAGTTGGCATGTTGGAACTGATGAGGTTCATTCTCCGTTGAGGTAGTCAAGAAGGCATACGGCATGCTTGCCTTCATTGGTCGGGGCATTGAGTATAAAAATTGGCAAGTCATGTTGCAGCTGTATAGAACCTTAGTTAGGCCACACTTGGAGTATAGTGTTCAATTCTGGTCGCCACATTACCAGAAGGATGTGGAGTCTTTAGCGAAAGTGCAGAAGAGATTTACCAGGATGTTGCCTCGTATGGAGGACATTAGCTATTAGGAGAGGTTGAATAAACGTGGTTTGTTCTCACTGGAACAAAGAAGATTAAGGGGTGACCTGATAAGAGGTCTACAAAATTATATGGGGCATAAACAGACTGGATAGTCAGAGACTTTTTCCCAGGGTAGAGGGGTCAATTACTAGGGCGCATAGGTTTAAGGTGCGAGGGGCAAGGTTTAGAGGAGATGTGCGAGGCAGGTTTTTTTACACAAAGGGTCATGGGCACCTGGAACTCGCTACCGGAGGAGGTGCTGAAGCAGGGACGAAAGTGACATTTAAGGGGCATCTTGATAAATACATGAGTAGGATAGGAATAGAGGGATACGGACCCCGGAAATGTAGAAAATTTTAGTTTAGGTGGGCAGCATGGCCGGCGCAGGCTTGGAGGGCCGAAGGGCCTGTTCCTGTGCTGTACTTTTCTTTGTTTTTGTTCATTGGAATCCTTGGAAGATCCAAGAGTGCTCACCATTTCAGATCCTGCTCTATCCTGGATGTCTACTTTCTTCATGTGCCAGTGGCGTGATCTTTAACCTGATAACTGCCTTGCTTCTCAGTTGTTATCCTGGACTCTACTCCCTGATAATCATGTTGTTGTCAGTTAATGTTGTTTATGCATTCGTATGCAGGGAAGTAAATATTTGGGGTGCCATATCTTGCACCGTAGGTTATCCTGATTTAATAAGGTTGTATCACGTTAAGCTGAAGATTGAGTTTGAGATTTCTGCACGTTTCTTTTTCCTGATATATCCTTGGGCAGAGCTGGAGCAGTGGAGGGAGTGGGTGTTAAGGTTAGACTTGTACTCGCTACATTCTAGGAAGGTTCTCCAGAGTCAGAGTTTTTTTTTCTATTTTGGGCTGCGCTTTTTTTTCTGCTTCAGGTCCAGGCGGACCGTGTATCCTGTTGAGGACTGGCATTTGTTGCTCTCCCCTTTAGGGCGAGTTAGTTGTTTCTCCTGATGTGGATCTCCCTCTTGGACTAATTTTACTGCTGTCAGAGCTCTTATGAGTAAAGGTGCTCTGAATATCCATTATTTGGTGGTAGGTGGTGTGTTTAATGGGGTGATGCCTCCAGAGATGGTTTTTTTCCTCTTCTGTTGAGCCATGGGGTATTGGTTCTGTTGCTGCTATATGTATTGGATGGTTTGGTGGGGGAGGAGAGGTGTGTCCTATATGGGACTGAACTGGCTTGGCTTGGAAGCGGTGTAGGGACTGGGGTGAAGGGAGCACTTGGAGTCAGTACTCCAATCTTTTTTTCTTTGTGATGGTGCTGGGCTTGGCCAGACATGGCTTCACGATCAGTATCTGTTACTCCTTGGATGCGGGTTCCTGCCTTAGTGATGCCATGGGGGAGCCTGCTCTGGGTAGATCCCCATCCGGAGTGGTGGATTTTGAGGAAGAGTCTAAAGGCTGATTCCAATAATTATCCTCATTCTTTTCATCTTGGGGGTTGAAAGGGGCCCTCTTCGCGGTTGGTTGGCCGGTTAGTAATATCTTAGGCAGTGGTTTGTGGTCCGAGGGGTTAGTTCTAACAGTTCTTGCTCTTCTTCACTCTTCCTCTGATTTTCAGAGGTTTTGGGAGCGTTGCTTCTACTTCTCTCTTAGAGTTGGTGTCTGTGAAGGCTGGTTGTTGTACTGGTGGATGGTGAGCCTTGGCGACATGGACATTCAGATTTGAATCTGCATTGGATTTTGGGTGGCCTAATCCTTTCTTCTTTTGAGTGGTTCCGGGGACATGGGGAGGGGGGGGGGGGTTGTGGAATGGATCGGGTCACCCCTCCTTCCCAGGATGCAACCTTGTTTAGGGTTTGCTCAGATGGCCCTCCCGTCCTGGAGTGGGTTTTCCCCCAAACTACGATTGGGACCAGTTTATATTCCTTTTGGTCCTTGGCCCCGCAATATTCTGTCATCCTATTGGGGGCGGTACAGGTGCCGGTGGTCCAGTGATCTGTTTTATCCTTGAATCCAGGGTTGGGAGATGGGATTATGAAAGTTTGGATTCTTATCTTGGTTATCTTTGGATGCAGACAGGTCACTGATCCGTGGAAGGAACATGTTGGGAATTCTGTCCCTATATCATACAGTCTTGTGAACCATCGAAGGCCTTTAGGCCAGCCCCAGGCAGCGGACTTGAAAGGCCGCTGGTGCCGGTTTTGGTGCCAGTTGGCGTGGTGCCAACCGCTCCGTAGCGGGTCGAGCCCCCAAAGGTGCGAAGGGTTCGATCGCCCTGCGCCCCCCCACAGGACCCCAGGGGCCAGGTCGCGCCGCCGATCCCGCCTCCACAAGAGGTGGTTCAAACCTCGGCGGCGGGAGAGGCCTCCCAGCGGCGGGACTTCGGCCCATCGCGGGCCAGAGAATCGCTGCAGGGGCCTCGCTGATCGGCACGGACGTCACGCCGATCGGCGGGGCATGATTCCCGCCCCCGCCAATTCCCAGGTGGCGGAGAATCTCTGCCACGGCGGGGGCGGGTTTTTTGGCGGCCCCATGCGATTCTCTAACCCTGCTGGGGATCGGAGAATTTCGCCCCCTGTTTTCTTTATTTTATTTTTTCATTCTTAAAGGGCTCAGGGTTTAAACCACTGCAGATCTGCCAATTATGTATACTCTACAAAATTGTGGTTCCCCCATTGCATGTTAAGGCTCTTGGACAGTGAAAATGGCATATGTTTGAACTGTGCATTAATTTCAAATGACCCTGCCGAGTTTATAATTCTGGCTTGTGTGATTCACCTCCCATCCCATCACCCCCTCTCGCTAGCAAAAATGGGATCTGCCGGAAATGGGGACAGGTCCTCCCCATCTGGGACCCGTCCGCCTTTTTTAAAGGCCTCCGGAGTCAGCCTGACTGCATCAAATCCAGCCCAAAGTCTCTGCCAAGGGAAATGAATGAGGTAAGTGAGTGGGAAACAAGGTGATAGCTGGAGTATAATGTGAGGAAATGTGAAAGAATAGAAAATCAGAATATTTAAAAATGGTAAGCAACTATTAAAGGATGGTTAAATGTTCAAAGGGATTTGGGCTTCCTTGTATATGAAGCACAGACATTTAACAGCAGATACAGCAAGCAATTGAGAAAGAAAATGGTATGTCAGTCTTTGTTGCAAGGGGTATGGAAAGATCATATCTGCCTTACTGTGTACAGTTTCAGTATCCTTGCCAAAGGAAGGATATACCTGCCTTGGAAGGAAGCGTAACGAACATTCATTAGGCTGGTTTATGGGGATCTGAAGGTTGTTCTAAGAGGATTGAGCAGAATGTAACGTCTCTGGAATTTAGAAGAATGGGAGGTTATCTCTTTGAAAAGTATAAGTTTCTGAGCGCGCTTAGCAGAGTAGCTGTTGAGAGCTGTTTTGCCTGGCTGGAGAGCTCAGAAAGGGTATGGGATTGACCATGTCGGACCATTTGAGAAAAGTTTATTTTCTCAGTATTGTGAATCTGTACCCCAAAGGACCGTGATTGCTCAGTCACTGAGTATATTGAAGGATGAGATCAATAGATTTTTAGGTTTTGAGGGATATGGGGAATCAAGTTGGGGAGGTCGACGATCAGGCAGAGCAGGCTGAAGGACCATATGACCTACTATTGCTAATCTACTTGTATTCTTACATTCTGGTGAATCAGTATTGCACTCCTTCAAAGGCCAATTTCTACAATGTAGAGCCTTGTTTTTACAGAAATTCAGTTGCATGGCTGTTTAATTTTGAGTAAGACAAACTAGTTTCATTACCTTCCCCTCTAAGGAACAGTCAGTCATGATTGTCTTTCTAAGTGGATGAATTATTTACAGACATGCTGCTTTCTTGCAAACTTTTTCTGGTGTAATTGCAGAAATGTATCATTACAATTTGAAAAATTAGATCAAAGAATACAGAATTTTTGTCAACCAGGGTTATTGAGGGAGTACTGGAAAAGGCCTATTTAAAACGTGATAATTTACAGTATAACATTAAATTTTTCAGCACTATTGTACTCACAGAAATTCATTGTTTTCTGAAGTCATTTATTATGCATAGTAGTGCTTGCGAAGATAGAACAGAAATCCAGCTGTTCATTAAAATGATGGAGAATCTGGTGGATTGATTATCTATCTATCTCTCTAATTCTCCCTCCCCTCTCTCTCTCTCTCTCTCCCTTTCCCCCCTCCCCCTCCCATTCCTTACCCTGAATACTTTGGACGGCATTTGCTTTAGTCTAAGTAAAGGTGATGAAAGTGTAGTTAACCCTGGTCAGAACATGCTTGCAGGTATTTGGAAACTGGACCAGAAAATGTCGAATCATATCTATTCATTCTGCTTTACAAGCGCATGTGCTAAGAAACAAAGTACAGCACCACAGGTTAATGTGTTTTTTAAAAGTAATCTTTGATCTATATTTAGCTTCGGCCAGGATAGGTATATTGTTGGCAGAGGCCTTTGAGTAGGTTGCCTGCCTATATTAATTCAGGAAGAATGCAAGCTATGGGAGAATTTTCAAAACAGTGAGAAGAAAAATTATATGTATTCCTAATTCCCTAACCTCAATAATAAAATATTGTCATCCCACAGGGGATAGACTGGTGTTTGATGGTGGCACAGACACGATGGGCCGAAAGGCCTCTTTCTGTGCTGTAAAACTGTCTCTATGAAAGGACGCCACTAAGTATAAAGTTACAACCCGATTTGTCGTGCTGTCCCATTATAGGCTGCATATCTAACTGCAAGGCTAGAAACCAAACTCTGATTTGTGAGATAAGTTCTTTGTCTGTTGAGAAAGTGTGGTGATATGATTTTCATAGCTGTCTGCCATTGGTGCAGAACACCGGCTTACCATTGGCCCTGGTCGGTCATGTGCCTCTTGACCGATTGGTTGAGACCAGTCATGTGACAGCTCTCCGATTGGTCGAGAGGCTGAGTTAACCACGCCTCCATACCGAGGTATAAATAGTCGGAACGCCAGCCGGTCGTCCATTTTATTGTAGACAACCGCAGGGCTAAGTTCTAGCTTATTAAAGCCTAACTTTTGTATAGCAACTCGTCTCTCGTGCAATTAATGGCTCATCAATTTAATAAGCTAGATTTTTGAAGATGGAGTTCCGGATCAAGCCCGAATGCCTCCGCATCAGCCCGCAAACTCAGAACTCTGCAGAACTTTTTCAACATTGGCTGGCATGTCTCGAAGGATACCTGGAGTCTGCAACCAACCCCCCCACCATGGCACAGAAGCTTCACATCCTCCACTCCAGCGTGGGTATAGCAGCCTACGCGATAATCAAGGGGGAGAAAGATTACGATGCCGCCATGCTAAAGCTGAATGGACAATTCCTTAAACCAGTCAACAAAGTATTCGCCCGACATCTGCTGGCCACCAGACAACAGCTCCCCGGTGAATCATTAGACCAATTTTACCAGGCCCTCGCCATCCTGGGGAGGAACTGCTCCTGCCTTGCAGTTTCAGCTACGGAACACATGGAACTGCTGATCAGAGACGCTTACGTGGCTGGGATGCAGTCCCCCGCTATCCGCCAGCGGATGCTGGAGAAAGACGACCTCACCTTAACTGAGGCACGGGCTCTCTCCACCTCCCTGGAGGTCGCCGATCTAAACGCTCGCGCCTATGTCCCCAGCCGCGCTGCACCATCCTGGGCCTCCTGGCACGCTTCCCCACCGACATCCGCTGCTCCCGACCTCCCTCAGGCCTGTGCCGCGGGACGCTCCGACAAGTTCACGGGGCCCCGCTGCTACTTTTGCGGGTTCGCGAAACACCCTCGCCCGCGCTGCCCAGCCCGCTCCGTCCTCTGTAAGAGATGCGGGAAGAAGGGCCACTTCTCCACTGTCTGCCAGGCCAAAATGGTCGCTGCGGTTCCACGCAGCGACCAGGGATCCCCCACCTCCGGGCCCTTGCTGGTCCCTCCTGGACGCCGCGCAACACTCTTCGCCCCCGGGCCCCTGCGCCTGACCTGCGCGCCTCTCTCTCTCCTCCGGGCCCTCCCGGTCCCCTCCCAGACGCTGCGCAACTCTCCCCCCCCCCCCCCGCCACTGGGCCCCCGCGCCCAACCTGCGTGCCTCTCTCTCTCCTCCGGGGCCCCTCCAGCGCACCGCGCCGCTCGCCGCCCTCGCGCCCGACCTGCGCGCCTCTCTCTCTCCTCCGGGGTCCCTCCAGCGCACCATGCTACTCTCAGCTCGCCGCTTGCGCGCCTCTATGCCCCCGCTCCCAGCCACTCCAATCGGCCTGCCGGCACCGCTAACCCCGCCCCCAGCAACCACGCGGGCCCCACGGGCGCTGCCATCTTGGGGCGCCGACTCCACGTGCAGGCCCTGGGCGCCGCCATCTTGGGCCCCCGACTCCACGTGCGGGTCCTGGCCGCCGCCATCTTGGGATCCCGACTCCACGTGCGGATGCTGGGCACCATCTTCCGGGACTGGCACGCAAGATTCTTCCAGCATCTACTCGGATGACAACGACGAATACGGATTTTCTGCATGGCTCGCGGCCATTCAGCTCGACCAGTCACGTTCACGCACGCTCGCCAAAACGACAACGCTCATCTACCTCAACGGCCACAAGACGGGCTGCCTGCTGGACTCCGGGAGCACGGAAAGCTTCGTACACCCTGCCACGGTAAGACGCTGCGCGCTCCCTGTCCATCAGGTAAAACACACAATCGGGTTAGCCTCAGGTTCGCACTCCGTCCGCATCACCGGGTGCTGCATCGCGGGCCTCACGGTCCAAGGGAAGGTTTTTAAAAATTATAAACTCTTTGTCCTCTCTGACCTTTGCGCACCGGCACTCCTAGGACTGGACTTCCAGTACAACCTGCAGAGCTTGACCTTCCAATTCGGCGGCCCTATACCCCCCCTCACTGTCTGCAACCTCGCGACCCTCAAAGCGACACGGAGCAGACGGTACAACTCCGAGGACCGGTCGTTCATCAGGTCCGAGGTCCAGAGGCTGCTGACGGAAGGGGTCATCGAGGGCAGCAACAGTCCCTGGCGAGCCCAAGTGCTGGTGGTCCGGACTGGGGAGAAAAACCGGATGGCCATCGACTATAGCCAGACCATCAACCGGTTTATGCAACTGGACGCGTATCCTCACCCCCGTATTTCCGCCATGGTAAACGATATCGCGAAATACAAGGTCTTCTCCACTGTGGACCTTAAGTCCGCTTACCACCAGCTCCCCCTCCGCACGAGTGACCGCAAGTACACCGCGTTTGAGGCAGATGGGCGCCTCTACCACTTCCTTAGGGTTCCATTTGGTGTCACAAATGGGGTCTCGGTCTTCCAACGGAAGATGGACCAAATGGTCGACAGGTACGGATTACGGGCTACCTTCCCGTATCTTGATAATGTCACCATCTGCGGCCACGATCAGCAGGACCATGATGCCAACCTCCAGAAATTCCTCCAAACCGCAAAACTCCTTAACCTCACATACAATAAGGATAAGTGCGTGTTTAGCACCGACCGTCTAGCCATCCTCGGCCACGTAGTGCGTAAAGGAGTGATAGGCCCTGACCCCGAACGCATGCGCCCCCTGATGGAACTCCTTCTCCCCAATACCCTCAAACGCTGCCTGGGTTTCTTCGCGTACTACGCCCAATGGGTTCCCAACTACACTGACGAGGCTGATTCAAACCACGACCTTCCTGCCGTCGACAGTGGCCTGCCAGGCCTTTAGCCGCATCAAAGCGGACATCGCAAAGGCCACGATGCGCGCCATCGATGAGTCCCTCCCCTTCCAGGTCGAGAGCGACGCATCAGAAGTTGCTCTGGCGGCCACTCTGAACCAAGCGGGCAGACCCGTGGCCTTCTTTTCCAGAACTCTCCAGGCTTCCGAACTCCGCCACCCCTCTGTGGAAAAGGAAGCCCAGGCCATAGTCAAAGCGGTGCGACATTGGAGGCACTATTTGGCCGGTAGGAGGTTTACCCTCCTCACAGACCAACGGTCAGTAGCCTTCATGTTTGATAATGCACAAAGGGGCAAGATTAAGAACGACAAGATCTTACGGTGGCGGATCGAGTTGTCCACGTACAACTATGAGATCTTGTATCGTCCTGGGAAGCTCAATGAGCCTCCTGATGCACTGTCCCGCGGTACCTGCGCCAGTGCGCAGATGGACCGCCTCCGCTCCCTCCACGCGGACCTCTGCCATCCAGGGGTGATCCGTCTCTACCATTTCATAAAGACCCGCAACCTGCCTTTCTCCATCGCGGAAGTCAGGACAGTAACCCGTGACTGCCACATCTGCGCAGAGTGCAAACCGCACTTCTACCGCCCCAAGCGCGCACACCTGATCAAAGCATCCCGCCCCTTTGAAAGTCTCAGCATTGACTTCAAGGGACCCCTTCCCTCTAACAACCGCAACATTTATTTCCTGGCGGTAATCGACGAATTTTCCCGCTTCCTCGTCACAATTCCCTGCCCCGACATGACCACATCGACCGTCATTAAGGCCCTCCTCTCCATCTTCTCCCTGTTCGGCTACCCCGCATACTTACATAGCGATCAGGGGTCCTCATTTATGAGCGACGAGCTGTGTCAATTCCTGCTCAACAGGGGCATTGCCTCTAGCAGGTCAACCAGCTATATCCCCGGGGTAACGGACAGGTCGAGCGGGAGAATGGTACCATCTGGAAGACCATACTACTGGCCCTCCGGTCCAGAGGTATCCCTATTTCCCGATGACAAGAGGTTATCCCCGATGCCCTACATTCTATCCGCTCAGTCCTCTGTACCGCAACAAACCAGACACCTCATGAACGTCTTCTTGTCTTCCCAAGGAAGTCGTCCTCCGGATCCCCTCTCCCGACGTGGCTGGCCACCCCCGGACCCATCTTGCTCCGGAAGCATGTGCGGGTGCACAAGTTCAACCCGTTGGTGGAACAAGTCCAGTTACTCCACGCTAACCCGCAGTATGCGTATGTGGAATACCCCGACGGTCGGCAGGACACGGTCTCCGTCAGGGACCTAGCACCCGCCGGCGTGCGGCTTCCCCCCCCCCCCCCCACCCCCCTGTTTTTTCCCCCCAGCGCCCCACCCATGTCACCCCTTCCCCATCCATGGCGTCTCCACAGCCAGCTCGGGTGACGGAGACTATTCGAGGACCATCGCTCCCGGACTCCAGGACGTCAGCGGAACCACCACCATTGGCTGAACCGATGTCACCTACTCCACTGCGGCGGTCTGCCAGAACGTCACGGGCCACGAAAAGACTGATCGAATCGATCTAAATTTCAACAGCTCCATGGACTTTGTTGGGACTTTGTGTAATATTGCTAATTGTCTGGGCCAGTGGGAAGCCAAAAATGTTATAAAGAAAAGGAGAGAAAATTTTTGTTCTCCCGGCTGCTACTCATATCACCAGTTCTCCCCCCCCCCCCCCCCCCACCCCCCCCCCCCCCCCCCCCGGGCTCTTGTTGATACCCCCCCGGCTTCTTTCTCCACAAGGGGTGAATGTGGTGATATGATTTGCATAGCTGTCTGCCATTGGTGCAGAACACCGGCTTACCATTGGCCCTGGTCGGTCATGTGCCTCTCGACTGATTGGTTGAGACCAGTCTGGTTAACCAGGCTGAGTTAACCACGTCTCCATACCGAGGTATAAATAGTCGGAACGCCAGGCGGTCGTCCATTTTATTGTAGACAACCGCAGGGCTGAGTTCTAGCTTATTAAAGCATAACTTTTGTATAGCAACTCGTCTCTCGTGCAATTGATGGCTCATCAGAAAGCTTAAAACATTTTTAACAGTCAAATTCCTCTCCTACAGTCACTTAAAATACCACCAGGTGTAGCCTTCTTCAATTAAGTTATCCATCCCCTTTTGACTATCCTTCCAGTTCACTGGGGATGACCTACTTGTAAAGAGATGTTAAGACAACTAGAAATATGAGGGTAACAGACCTATTGGGTAAGAGATTTCAGTCCTCATGAAATGCACCAGATTGGCCTGACACAAGTTACACTGGATGCACAGTTTTATTTTTGTGGTAGCCAGAATTGTTCTGTAGCTCGGAATCAATTAAAGTTCATAGTAGATAATGTTGGTCAGGTTGCAAACTATAAGCTTCCAAGACCAAGTCGGGCTGCTGACTGGAGTATTCTTAAGATACTCAAATGAGCTGTTCAGTGTCCATCAGCTCAGCTTTTGACAGAGAAATCTACTGACAGGTAGATTTCAGATTGTCGTTGGCAATGTACATAGATTGCTAGTAATTGTCAAGTGATGCTACACTCATCACTTCACTCCACTGCTGACAATGTTATTGTATCAGGTGTGGCAGATCAGAGACTTAACCAAAACTCCATTTCTGCTTAACACCCATTCTTGCAGGTCTAACCATGCAGGCATGGCCTATTGCGTCCAGGTTTCTGAATCTTAGCCTCCGGCAGGACTTGTTTGAAAGATTTGATTCTGGCCAAGTTAATATCAAAACTTTTTGAATGGGTCACTGTGACCTTAAATTCCTTTTAGTGACGACTTGTTAGCCCTCATATCAGTGCAAAGGGTTAGTGAACTACAAATTTTAGTAACGTACAAAGCACATTTTGCTTGGCATATGGATATGGAAGTTGTCAGCATCTTTTTGCCCAATACTGCAATTAAGTTCCTTATTTGTCTGGAAATGCTGGTACAGAATTTTGAACAATCACTCCTCATTTCTACATTTCACAGAGGTGTCATTTAGTTAACGTACTGTTTTAAGTACTCAAGAATTTGCTGGGTCCGGTGCTATTTTCTAATCCAACTGGATATTTTTGAGTAGGTGCTTCCTTGGTGAAATAAGAATGATTTCCCTTGACATCGTAACATTTGATCCAGTGTGGTACCGAAGAGTACAAGTAAAATTGAAGCGTTTTTACAGCAAATTAATTATGTTCCTGCAAACGTGTGCAGAGCAAAGTTCCACACACAGTTATTATGTAAAAAGCCAGTTATCTGTTTTTGATAGATTCATTGGAGGAGAATTCTAAGGAAAAAACAGTTCACACCAGTATTCTTCGGTACAGAAGACCACCTTTGGAAAGAGCTATCCAATTAGTCCCAGAGGTGTAAGAGCAGTGTTTTACCCCACTACCTCAAATTCCTAAATAAAATTTTAAGAATCAAGTTGTACTTCTATTTTGACCTACTTTTATCTGGTGCACGTTAAATTTGTGAAAAGTACGTAAAGGTCAAGATGCTCTTACTTCTGTCATAAAGAAAATGGGAGAATAGAGCCTTGATCATTCTTTTTTCTACATCCTTGAAAATAAATTCTTTGGGATGTTCTTGTAGATGGATAAGGATTCTGAATGGGATAGAGAAAGCAAGTCCAGAGCAATAAGATATATTAGTGCAGGAAGGATCAAGGTAAAATGATGCCAGACATCAGGAAGTATTTATTTATATGAAAGATGATCAACAGGTAGACCAGTTGCCAGAAGGAGTGACTGAGGTCAGGAGACTGGTCTTATTTAAAAAATAACCAGACACTAAGGAGAATAAAGAACAATACAACACAGGAACAAGCCCTTTGGCCCTCCAAGCCTGTATCAGGCATGATACACCCTTGGCCAAAACCCTCAGAAGACAATAGGATTGACCTTGTTCAAGGAGGATTGATATTCTGGAAAATAAGATCAAATGGTGGAATGCCTTTTTCATACAAGCTTACCTGGTACAATTGATAATTGAATTTTTTGTCAAGCTGTATTTGTAGTCAGAAAATTGTTGTAATGCAGAGGTTCAGATTTGTTGTTGTACGCTCATAAAGCAAAGCTCAGACAGTTCTCCTGTAAACCCTTAACAGAGACATGCTGGGGCAGCTTCCGATTTCCGTGCAACAGAAAGTGATGGCAAGAGTTCAGTGTCTTCCCAGTTAACCTTGGCTTTTATTTTGAAATGTGTGAAACTGTCGATGAACACTGTCAGAAAGAAATTACTCAGTTCAAATTTGCTGGGATTATTTTTTATTTCTCTGCCTTGCTAATATACAAAATGAAACACAAGATGGTTACAGCATAAAAGAAGACTATTCACCCCATCAAGCCCATGCCAGCTCTTTGCAATAACAATTTATGTAGTTCCACTCCACTCCACTGCCCTATCCCTGTAGCCCTAAGTAGCCGTACAAGTATAAATGTTTATCCAGCTCCCTTTTGAGAGCCACAGTTCAATCTGCCATCAGACAATGCATTCCAGTGTGTAAAATACTTCATTTTACAATGTGGAATTTGGATTGACAAACAGTCCCTGAATTTCCACAGGGATTCTCCCCATTTCTTGCCCTAATTGCTGTGGTGGAATCTCTGGAAGAAGGCCGGATAAGGTCATTTTCAGTTTACTACACAGATTCTATGAGGGTTCTTCTAATCTCCAACTAAATTTATGATGGAGATTAGAAGAACATACTACAGAATCACCTGTTTGTGTTTTCTAAACCAGGATTTTTCTGTACTCCACAAGAAAGCTCTTGTCAAGAGTAAACTTCTTATCTGACTGCAAGCTGCATTTTATTTTGTTAAAATATAGTGGGTATAAAATATTAGTTAAATTTTGTTCTCGTCTTTGCGCCATGTCACTTTTTTTTATTCCATTAAGCCTTTGTTATTCTTTCATGGGATGTGGGCGTTGCTGGCAAGACAAACATTTGTTTCCCATCCCAATTGCCCTTGAGAAGGTGGTGGTGAGCTGCCTTCTTGAACCGCTGCAGTGTAGGCGCTCCCACAGTGCTGAATTAAACTTCTGAGATTTCTGTTAAAGTGCTTGCCATAAGAAACAAATAAACGATCTTAAGAATAAGCTTTTCTCACAGCAGGTGAATAAGGTTAGAAGAACATACTACAGAATCACCTGTTTGTGTTTTATAATCCAGGAGTTTTGTGTACTCCACAAGAAAGCTCTTGTCAAGAGTAAACTTCTTATCTGACTGCAAACTGCGTTTTATTTTGTTAAAATACAGTGTAGAGGAAGCATGTTCAATCGAGGCATTGAGAAAGGAATTCAACTGTTACTTGAAAAGGAAGAATGTGCAGGGTTATGGGAGGGAAAGTGGAGACTAGCCCTCGGTGAATTGCTCATTCGGAGAGCCGCACAGACACCAAGTAGCTTCCTTCTGTGCTGTAACAATTCTGCAATTCTGTTTGGAACGAAAGAATGGTGATATAGTTCCAAGTCAGGATGGTGTGTGGCTTGGAAGGGAACTTGCAGGTGGTGGTATTCCCATGCATCTGTAGCACTTGACCTTCTATGTGGTAGAGGTCGCAGGTTTGGAAGGGACTATTAAAAGAGCCTGGGTGAGTTCCTATAGTGCATCTTGCATGCAGTACAGGTTTCTTCCAGTGTGCATCGATTGTGGAAGGAGTAAATGTTTAGGTTTATAAATGGGGTGCCATTCAAGTTGGCTGCTTGCGGCACAGTGGTTAGCACTGTTGCTTCATAGCACGAGGGACCCAGGTTCGATCCCTGGCTGGGTCACTGTCTGTGCGGAGTTTGCATGTTCACCCCCTGTCTGCGTGGGTTTCCTCCGGGTGCTCCGGTTTCCTCTCACATGTCCCGAAAGACGTGCTTGTTAGGTGAATTGAACATTCTGAATTCTCCTTCAGTGTACCCGAACAGGCGACGTCGTGTGATGACAAGGGGATTTTCGCAGTAATTTCATTGCCTTGTTAATGTAAGCCTAATTGTGACACTAATACATAGATACATAGAACATACAGTGCAGAAGGAGGCCGTTCGGCCCATTGAGTCTGCACCGATCCACCTAAGCCCTCACTTCCACCCTATCCAATAACCCAATGAACCCTCCTAACCTTTTTTGTGACAGTAAGGGCAATTTAGCACGGCCAATCCACCTAACCTGCATGTCTTTGGACTGTGGGAGGAAACGGGAGCACCCGGAAGAAACCCACGCAGACACGGGAAGAACGTGCAGTCTCCGCACAGACAGTGACCCAGCGGGGAATCGAACCTGGGACCCTGGCGCTGTGAAGTCACAGTGCTAGCCACGTGTGCTACTGTGCTGCCCTAAAGATTATTATTATTGTGTCAATGGTGTCTAACTCTTCAACTCTTGAGGGTTGTGGGAGATACTCTTATCTAGGCAAATGGAGAGTATTCCATCATACTCCTCACTTACGATTTTTAGATCGTAGACAGGGGAGTCAGGAGGTGAGTTACTCACTTCAGAATTCCTGTTCTTGTAGCCACAATATCTATATGGCTAGTCCAGTTCAGTTTCTGGTCAATGGTAACCTGAAGGCTACTGATAGTGAAAAATTCAGCAATTATAATGCCATTGAATATCAAGGGTAGATGGTTAGATTCCCTTTTTCTGGAGATGGTCATTGTCTGGCACTTGTGTGGTGCAAATGTAACTTGCCACTTAGCAACCAAGGCATTGATGTTGTCCAGATCTTGCTGCATATGGACATGGACTGCTTTAGTATCTGAGGAGTCACAAATGGAAATGAACATTGTGCAGTCATAAGTGAACAACCCCACTGACCTTATGATGCGGGAAGGTCATTAATGTTGCAGCTCAATATGGTTGGGCCTAGGACCCTACCCTGAAGTACTCCTGCAATGATGTCCTGGGATTGAGATGGCCTCCATTTTCCTTTGTGCCTGGTATGACTTCAACCAGTGAAAAGTTTTCTACTGATTCCCATTGACTTCAATTTTGCCAGAGCTCCTTGATAGCACACTCGGTCAAATGCTGCCTTGACACCAACGGCAGTCATTGTCATCCACTCGAGTTCAGCTGTTCCATGTTTGGACCAAGCATTGAGCTGACGAGCCAAGTGGCCCTGATGGAACCCAAACTGAGTTTTAGTGAGCAGATTATTGCTGTGTAAGTGCTGCTTGAAAGCATTGTCATCAACACCTTCCTCCACTTTGCTGATGGTCAAGTGGAGGTTGATGGGGTGGTAATTGGCCAAGTTGGATTTAACTTGCTTTTTGTGAATGAGTCATATCTGGACAATTTTCTATATTGTTGGATTGATGCCAGTTTTGTACCTGTATTGGAACAGCTTGGATAGGGGCATGGCACGTTCTGGAGCACAAGTTTTCAGTACTATTTCTGGAATATTGTCAGGGCACATAGCCTTTGCAGTGTGCAAAACCTTCAACCATTTTCTCCTGCCACGTAAAGTGAATCGAATTGGCTGAGGGCTGATATCTGTGATGCTGGGTACTTCAGGACAAAGCCGAGATGAATCATTCATTTGGCACTTCAGGCTGAAGATAGTTACAGATGCTTCAGTCATGTCTTTTGCACTGATGTGCTGGGTTCCCCCAGCATCGCAGATGGGGATATTTGTGGAGCCACCTCCTCCAGTTAGTAGGTTAATTGTGTACCACTGTTCACGACTGGATGTGGCAGGGCTGCGGAGCTTAGATCTGATCCATTGATTGGGATTGGATTAGATTGGATTGGATTTGTTTATTGTCACGTGTACCGAGGCACAGTGAAAAGTATTTTTCTGCGAGCAGCTCAGCAGATCATTAAGTACATGGGAAGAAAAGGGAATAAAAGGGGGCTTGCTGAGCTATCTATTGAGTGAAGTGTTATTTATGGATAATATTTTAAATTATGAGTGTGGAATTTAATGAATCAGCAAACTATTTTCTGAATCATTGCTTTAAATAACTTTTCTTTTCATTGACCTAAATTTTAAAAATTTTAATTAATGGTGATGGTCCAGAAAATGATTTGTGAATTAAACATATGAATTTCTTTATGTAGAAAATACTGACAGATTTTGGGTGTTTCACATATTAATAAATCTAGTTATGAGGTTACGAATTTCTGAACTGTCATTTTAGGAGGAATAATGCTAATAATCTTTGAAATAAAAGATTAAATTCAAAGCTCAGCATCATTCTAGTGTTTAATGGGTCTGAGGAATTGAAGATTAACATCTTCATCAAGATTAATGTAATGGTAAGAACATAAGGATGTGTATGATCTTATTTCTTTTATCAGCATCTTACATTTTTATCAACTGACATCATTATGATAATAGAAGCATGACTTGAAATAAATGCTGAAGTTTGGGGAGATGTTGGGATGGTAAAGTGCTCACAATTGTCTTTGCTGTGTAGGTTTATTGGGAAATAAAACGTTCCTCCACTTTTAGTAGCACATAGTCACAATCCATGGAGAATGAGTTAGCTGCAGAAAAAAAAACATCAACAGGATGTTTCTGCGCCATACTTTGGAAGTCCTTATGGATTCTTATGTATGAGATTCCCAATTAATGTTGAGTTATTGGTGCCATTGAATAATACAACTGTACCCTACAGGATGTGCCAAGCCAGCAAAACAGACTTATTAATAGTAAATACATATGCAAACAGTAGCAAAACAGTTTTACAGTAATATGTGAGCCTTAATTACTGCTCCTTGGAAAATCAAAAATAACATTGCGCTGACTGGCCTTTGTAATAAAACCTAACCTAAGAGACATTTGCAATCCTGTATTAGTCCAGGGTACATGACTATTTATTACTTTCTGTATACGTTTTCTGTACCTTTGCTGCTGTTTTCTTCTTTATTTGCTATTAGTGAATGTGCTTGGTGATTTATAAATAAGCATACCAAATCCTACGGAAGAAATCCAAAAGTAGGAGTTGCCACAATGACACCAAACCAAGCACCAGCAAGGCATTTTTCAATGGAAAGCAAAAAAACAAGAATGTGAAGACAGCATGAGAATGTTTCTTGTTCTTCCTGGAGTTACATTTAAAAAACTGTGGAGGAGAGATTTATCCTGAGATATGGAAAAGAAATGGTTCCTGGAAGGGAATTTGGAGACAATAGTATTAAAGGCAAATACTGCAGATGCGGAATATTTGGTTCAGAAAATGCTGTGAATACTCAGCAGGTCAGGCAGCTTTTGTGGAGAGCAGAACTGAATTAACGTTTCAGGTTGATGACCTTTCTTCCAAACTGTTTATACTGCAGGTATAGTGGTGCCAATAGGTGTGGAGATTGAGTCCACTGCAGGAGCTTTGATCGAGTTGATTGGTCTCTTCTGGTTGATATCAGAATGGTTCCATTTTCATTTGTCCTGTTAATTGATGGGTAATGCCTGAGCAATCTTCCATAATGACCCCATCATCTAGCAGACATATATAAACTTTAGGAGAAAGACTCGCTCTTAGACACGAGTCTTTACCATCAGATTGGGAATATTGTCAGGGCCCATTGCCTTTGCTGTGTTTAGCCACTTCATGAGTGAACCAAATTTGCTGGACACTGGCATCGACGATGGTAGCAACCTCAGAATTATTTTGGCTGAAGACAGGTACAAATACTAGCCTCCGGCATGATCGAGGATGAAGATTGTCATTAAGCCTATTGGTTGCTTAGTTGACCAGCTCCATTCTCAACTGGATATGTTGGGGCTGACAGAGCTCTCCTGTTTTGCATATGTTTTTATTGTTACATTTTTATTAAAATAGTTGCACATACTTTAAAAATTCTCAGCATCTTGCAATACCACCATATATTCATTCTGGAGACTTTCTGGAAGACAGTATGAAATCTTTGTCAGCAAGTTGTTCCCTTCCTGATAAACCTATTGGTAGCAATTGCTTAATTGTCATTTCTGAAATTCTTTTATTCAAGCAGTAATTTTGTTTATCGTGAGCATGCGAGACAAAACATTTTTAAAATTCATTCATGGGACGTGGACATTTCTGGCACATTATGAATGAATGGGCTAAATTTGCTGCAGGATTCAAGGCAATGCTGTGAATTGGCAACCAGCTTGGACTTAGATGTGTAAAGCTGCAAAATGTCATATGCAAGAAGTTGTTGTTGCTGCTGGCAAGGCCAACAATTATTGACCGGCCCTAATTATCCTTCAGATGGTGTTGAGCTGCCTTCCTGAACCGCTGTAGTCCATTATATACTAAAAGTAGCCAGTTTGTGAAAAATTATTTAATATAATTATTATACTAATTAAGCATAAAAAATTTAACTTCAGAATATTAGAAGTCTGATCAAATTAAAAATTTAGTTATATTAAATATCTTTTCATGATAATTATCTAAAGCCACGTTTAAATGTCCACAATTTAGCATCTGGCATAGAATCTTTTGGTTTGTATCACAATAATTGACTATGTTACCATCTGTTTGTTCATGGGGTGAGGGTGACTGGCGAGGCCGGATTTACCGCCTCTCTCCAAGGTACCCAATGAAGGTAACCGGAAGCTTTCTCCTGAGCAGCTGCTTTCTTCATGGCAATGATCCCTCTGCAACAGTATTGAATAGAGAGGTGAATCTGCAATTAGAATATGGTAATTAGGTTGCCTGCCCCGGATTTTAGGATTCACTGGCTGAGGGGCAGGTTTTGCAGGGCTCGGGAAACCTGACAACTAAACTTGACTGCGGGGTGCGGCATTCAGGCATATTTCAGCATTCTGTGCGGGCATGAGGAGTAGGATTGGTTCTCCCTCAGTCCCACAAATAAATCTACTGCGATCTGCCTCCCTCCCTATGACCATGATGTAATGTCCTGTCCCCATCCTGTTAGTAAATGGGCAGCACGGTAGCACAAGTGGATAGCACTGTGGCTTCACAGCACCAGGGTCCCAGATTCGATTCCCTGCTGGGTCACTGTCTGTGCGGAGTCTGCACGTTCTCCCCGTGTCTGCGTGGGTTTCCTCCGGATGCTCTGGTTTCCTCCCACAGTCCAAAGACGGGCAGGTTAAGTGGATTCGCCATGACAAATTGTCCTTGGTGACCAAAATGGTTAGGAGGGGTTATTGGGTTACAGGGATAGGGTGGAAGAGAGGGCTTAAATGGGTCGGTGCAGACTCGATGGGCTGAATGGCCTCCTGCACTGTGTGTTCTATGTTCTAAACCCAATTAATTTTTCCCTCTTGCCCCACCATCTCTCTCTTCAGCCTGTGGCCTTGAACAGAACAGGCCTTCCCATCTTGTAGCAACTAGCCCCTCAATTTGACTGACTGGTATGAAACAAAGACAGACATTCAAATACGATGCTGGTGTTAAAATTTTTCAATAATGCTTCAAAACCGCAACTGGCTCCCAGACGTTTTATCATGCCCTGTTACTCCCTATAAGTTAAATATTTCAGTACATTTGGATATCTTGGTATAGGCATACCTGTTTTCCATGTCAGCATAAATATTACCACACCATAACTTGTGAAAGCACAAACTCTCCAATCACTTTTAATCTCTGCTGAAACAGGCTTGGTGTAAAAATGGAACAAGAAGAATTATTTGAATTATTTGCTGCATACAGCTCACAAGAGCTGAGATTATATTGTGAAAAGAATATTAGGATTTTTTTCTATTCCCTCACAGAGATAAGCATTAACCATAGGAGCAGAATTAGGCCATTCGGCTCACCGTGTCTGCTCCACCATTCAATCATGGCTGAAACTTTTCTCATCCCCTGACCCCCTTATTAATCACGAACCTACCTATCTCTGTCTTAAAGACACTCGGCCATTGGCCTCCACAGCATCTGCGGCAATGAGATTCACAGATTCACCACCCTCTGCTGACAAAATTCCTTCTCATCTCTGTTTTAAAGGATTGTTCTTTTAGTCTGAGATCCTGCCCACAGGTTCTAGTTTCTGCTACTTGTGGAAACATCCTCTCCACATTCACTCTCTCCAGGTCTCTCAGTATTCTGTAGGTTTGAATGAAGTCCGTCTTCATCCTCTAAACTCCGTCAAGTACAGACACAGAGTGCTCAACCTCTCCTCATATAAGAAGTCCTTGGTATCATTCTTGTGAACTTCCTCTGGACCCTCTCCAAGGTCAGCACATCCTTCCTTAGATACGGGGCCAAACAATGTTCACTCTCTTCCAAATGGGGTCTGACCAGAGCCCCTTGCAGCCTCAACAGCACATCCCTGCTTTCGTATTCTAGCCCCCTCGAACTGAATGGCAACATTTCATTTGCCTTCCTAACTGCCAACTGAACCTTCATGTTAATCTTAAAATAATCCTGAACTAGGACTCCTAAATCCCTTTGTGCTTCAGATTTACAAAGCCTTTCCTCATTTAGAAAATAGTCTATGCCTCTTCCTGCCAAGTGGACAACCTCACACTTTTCTGCATTGCACTCCATCTGCCACTTCTTTGCCCACTCTCCTAACCTGTCCAGGTCCTTATGCAGTCTCTCTGCTTCCTTAACACAACTTGCCCCTCGACATATCTTTGTATCATCTGCAAATCTAGCAACAATGCCCTCAGTTCTTTCTTCCAGATCACTAATGTATATCTTGAATAGCTGTGGTCCCAATACTGACCCCTGCGGAACACCACTAATCACCAGCTGCCATCCTGAAAATGACCCCTTTATCCTCACTCTCTTCCTTTTGTCAGACTGCCAATCCTCTATTGTACCTTGCAATATACCTTGCCCCTAACACCGTTGGCTCTTTTCTTATTTGGCAGTTTCCTCTACAGCTCCTTGTCAAATACTTTCTGGAAATCCAAATAGATCATGTTCACTGGTTCTCCTTTGTCTAATGTCCTCATTACCTCCTCAAAGAATTCTAACAGATTTGTCAGACATGACTTCCCCTTGACGAATCCGTGTTGACTCAGTCCTATTTTACCATGCACTTCTAAGTACTCCGTAATTTCATCCAGAATAATGGACTCGAAATCTTACCAACAACCAAAGTCAGACTAACCGGCTCATAATTTCCTGTATTCTGCCTCTCCCTTATTAAACAGCAGTGTTACATTAGCTTCTGGGACTAGTCTAGTCCTCTGGGACTCTCCCTGCCTCCAGTGATTCCTGAAACATCGCTCGAATGCCTCCACAATCTCCACAGCTATCTCCTTCAGAACCATGTGTGCAGTCCATCTGATGAAGGTGATTTATCCACCTTCAGACCTTTCAGTTTCCCCAACACCTTTTTCTTTGGGATGGCCACTTCACTCACATCTACCCCCTGATTCTCTTGAAGTTCTGGTATTCCACTGGTGTCTTCCACTGTGAAGATGATGCAAAGTACCTTTTCAATTAATTATTAGTTCCTCTGCCATTTCTTTGTTCCCATTACTACTTCTCCAGCCTCGTTTTCCAGTGCATTGCTATTAAGATTATTAAGCTATTCCAATGTCCATTCTTGCCTCTCTTACCTTTTATATATCAAAATCGTATTTTATATTACTAGCTACCTTACATTCCTGTTTCATCTTCTCCTCTCTTGCTTTTTTAGTTGTCCTCTGCTTGCTTTTAAAGACTTCCTAATCCTCTGCCTTCCCATTAATCCTCGCCACATTGTATGCTTTTTTTCTTTTGCTTTTATGCTGTCCTTGACTTCTCTTTCAACCATGGTTACCTTGTCCTCCCCTTAGCATGTTTCCTCCTCCTTGGACTGAACTTCTGTTGTGCCTACCAAGTAACCCCTGAAATCACTTGCCATTGCTGTTCCACTGTCTTCTCTGCTAAGATCTCCTTCCAAACAACTCTGGCCAACTCCTCCCTCATGTCTTTGTAGCTACCTTTATTCAATTGTAAAACCGTCACATTTGATTCCGGCTTCTCCCGCTCAAATTGTAGGGTTAATTCTATCATATTGTGGTCACTTCCTCCTAAGGGTTCCTTCACCTCAAGTTCACTAATCAAATCTGCCACATTACACATCAACAAATCCAGAATTGCCTGTTCCCTGGTGGGCTGTGCCACTAGCTGCTCCAAAAACCACCTCCAAGACATTCCACAAATTTCTTTTCTTGGGATCCGCTGCCAACCTGAATTTCCCAGTCCCCCATGATTGTTGTAATAATGCCTTTCTATCTCCTTATTTATTTTCTGCCCCACGTCCTGACTACTGCAAGGGAGGCCTGTACATAAATCCCATCAGGGTCTCTTTTCCTTTGCGATTCCTCAACTCTACCCACATGGATTCTACGTCTTTAGACTCTATATCCCTTCTTGCTATCGATTTAAGTTAATTTCTTAATAGCAATGCAACCCTGCTCCCTCTACCCATCTGCCTGTTCTTTCGATAAGACACATATCCTTAGATATTTAGATCCCAGTGCTGATCCCCTTGCACCCACGTCTCTGTAAGGCCCACAACATTGTACCCGCCAATTTCAATGTACACACTGTTGCTTCAGTGTATGGTGAATCACAGTAGCGTAATTCCCACTGTTATTACATATGATGTACTATGTCTGTGTAAGCTCGGCACACGAGCAGTTGCGCGGCTCTGCCCCTAGGGGGAGATGTACTGGGAGTGTACGGCAGTTTGTACTGGGCTCCACCCTTGGCTCCGCCCACCAACTGGTTGTATAAAGCTTGGCAGTCTGAGCCTGCCTGCCAGTTCATCTCGTCGCAGGCAGGCTCCATTGTGAGATTATTAAAACCACTGTTCACTTCCAACCATGTGTCTTGTGAATTGATGATCACATCAATGTGCCAGGGACTCGGGTTCGATTCTTGGTCACTGTCTGTGTGGAGTCTGCGTGTGTTTCCTCCGGGTGTGTTTCCTCACACGGTCCAAAGATGTGCAGGTTCGGTGGAATAGTCCTGCTAAATTGCCTCATTAGGTAGGATTTCTGGGTTATGGGGATAGGGTGGAGGTGAGGCTTGGGTAGGGTGCTCTTTCAGGGGCCGGTGTAGACTCAATGGGCCGAATGGCCTGCACTGTGAATTCTTTGATTTCTATGATATACTATCTGCATTTAGGTACAACACTCTCAGTCCTGCATTGACCGTCCCGCTTCTCATAGTTGTCCCCTTTTTTGCTGTGCCTGAAGTTGGATTCCTGCCGCTTTCTATACTCTGCTCTATTACGCCTTCTGGAAACTTTACGAACCTCTCCTGAGTCCTCGGCCCCTTTAACTCTTTTAAAGTCTTCATCATTAACCTTCGCTCTTGCCTTTTCCTTTAACTTGGTTTTCTAATTTTCCATACAACTGTTCCTACAGTTATTAGTACGAATCACAGTAATATTAATCTGTGTACTAAGGGCAGTATGGTGACAGTGGTTAGCACTGCTGCCTCACTGCGTCGAGGACATGGGTTCAAACCCGGCACCGGGTCACTGTCTGTGTGGAGTTTACACATTCTTCCCTTATCTGCGTGGGTCTTACCCCCACAACCCAAAGATGTGCGGGGTCGGTGGATTGGCCACACTAAATTGCCCCTCAATTGGAAAAAAATAATTGGGTACTCTAAATTTATATTTTTTCAAAAATCTGTGTACTAGGCTTTGTTAAAATATTCTCATTTGATTTATGGGTTTTCTGGCATTGAAATGTAAGTAAAACTATTACAGTGTTGCCTGTTTCTCAGATAGATTCAATTTCCATGATTACGCTCACTGCGGATGGCACTTCACAGTTAGTATACAGATGTTGCAATGTCCCCCTACATCTTTGGTGGAAAGATGGAAAATGCAACAGTACTGTTTAAGGTTTATTTTTAACAGTAGCCGTTGTCACAAAGGAGTTCATCTGCAGTAGCTGGTAAAGTGATAATTTAATAGCAGCATCTTTTTAATTTTAATCCAATGCATATCATATAACTAGATTTGATGCATTAAATGAAATAAAATTAAGAAACTCTGATTGATGGATGAGTCATTATCATCAGAGGCAGATGGGGCACAATAGTGTTTGCGTTGAGAAACGCAAATACTAAACAGATAAACTTGCATTCCACCTTAATTGCACGAATCAGGCTTGTGGAGGAGGGAAATTGAATCTTCTGCCCACTCACTGTTGCTGAGTACTAAAAGGAATAACAAGTATTTTATAAGCTGTAAAATTTTCTGTGACTAATGAATGCACTAATTTATTACCCCTTAGTAAACTTTATAGGACTCTGTCACTTCATAGCCGACAGTTATCTGCAGAGGTTCATTATGTTTTCATGCTGGGATCTACGTATTTGAAAACCAGAAATGTATATTCCATTTTAATAGATACTTCACATCATGATGTTGTGGTGCAAAATCTTCTTCAATGTTTAAAAAAAAGCCTTTCAATCCCATGCCATGAATGATTCTGAAAACATGTTATATATCTTGGAATTCTGAAAACTTTCCGTATCTACACAAAAGCCGCTAATGCCACAAGGAAGTTAAATTCTTTTCCTGTCATTCCCAGGTCACTTCATTTTTTAAATATTGGGAGTCATTTTGTGACAGGTTGAAAAATTGGTGCTGCGCTAATAAGACACGCCTGGTAGCACATCTAGCTTTAGCATGCTATTTTAGTCTTAGTTACTGATAACCATATTTTGAACTTGGCTGGAGGTTCTGAAGCAGTCACCTGCAGGCTGAGTGCTCGAACACTCTTCAGAAGCAATTTCTTTGGAGTAGTATATGTGGGCTTCTTGAATGCCCTTCCACCTGAGGTGTAGAGTGAGCTAGCTGACATTTTTTTGTTTTTAATTTAGATTACCCAATTATTTTTTCAAATTAAGGGGCAATTTAGCGTGGCCAATCCACCTACTCTACACATTTTTGGGTTGTGGGGGCGAAACCCACGCAGACACGGGGAGAATATGCAAACTCCACACGGACAGTGACCCAGAGCCGGGATCGAACCTGGGACCTCAGCACCGTGAGGCGGTTGTGCTAACCACTAGGCCACCGTGCTGCCCGTGAGCTAGCTGACATAGTGGCAGGTTTCAATCTGGTTCAGGAAATCAATGGAGTCGGCACAAAGGTTACGGCCTGACATTGGAGTTCCTGATAGAGGATGGATATGTGTAAGCACGAGTTTTGGGAAGTCCACTTTGCCCACTGTCCCCCTCTCCTGCAACCACAGGTGCTGCGCTGCCTGGCCTCGTCTTATTCTCCCATTTCTCATGCAAACCTAGCACTTCCTCTCTCCTAGGGATTTTTTAAACATGTCTAATAAGATAAAGTAGCACAGCCACTTACTCTTCTTAGGTGAAGTCCTCCGAGAATTCCCAGAATAAATGTTGAAAGTATTGAAGTCTTGACAAGCTGTACTTGCAGAGTATCCCAATGCATTTCAAAAGCTCTTTTCAAACATTGAGCAGCAAGTGAACAGTGCAAAGTGATATATCTATAAGTAGAAATCTTATCCTCAGCAACAGTTTGTTTACTCCTGAACAGCTGGTTGTTGTTAGTCGAGGGTATTGGGCATGGGTTTTCCACCAAAAAACAACATGGCCTTGTTAATGAAGACCATCAGGCAATTTAAGTGGCAATCAGCTCGATGATGATCCTCTTGGCATGCTTTATCAAAATGGCCTTGTGTACCATAAACACGAGCCAAACCAATACTTCAGCTCAAGGCTCTAACTTTGCCACCTGGGAGGCATGTGAATACCTAAAGAAGCTGGCAGAAATCACACTCATCTAACACAAGCACATACATTATTGTTCTTGTAACAGTTCCAAAGTGGATCTTTTGGGTAACATTTTAATGCTGAATCTTGGAATACTTTTTTTAAATGTCAGTAAGAGCATCTTTATTCGAATGCATGTAAAATAACTGTTGCCCATTAATACAAATTATTTGTGCATTGCAAATCTTAGTGCCCATATCATCGTTTGATTGACCGATGTCAGTGTTTGTAAGTGAGGTAAGTTGTGTTGGTGATCACACAACAACTAATTGTCTGAGCATCCGTGCTGCCCAAAAGATCCCTGGAATGAAGAGCTTGTTGTATGAGGAATGGTTGAGGACTCTGGGTCTGTACTCGTTGGAGCTTAGAAGGATGAGGGGGGATCTTATTGAAGCTTACAGGATACTGCGAGGCCTGGATAGAGTGGACATGGAGAGGATGTTTCCACTTGTAGGAAAAAATAGAAGCAGAGGACACAATCTCAGACTAAAGGGTCGATCCTTTAAAACAGAGATGAGGAGGAATTTCTTCAGCCAGAGGGTGATGAATCCGTGGAACTCTTTGTCGCAAAAGGCCAAATCACTGAGTGACTTTAAGACAGAGGTAGATAGGTTTCTGATCAATAAGGGGATCAGGAGTTATGGGGAGGAGGCAGGAGAATAGGGATGAGAAAAATAGCAGACGTGATTGAATGGTGGAGCAGACTCGATGGGCTGAGAGGCTTAATTCTGCTTCTATGTCTTCTGGTGTGAATAGTACAGCATTACAACTCATGTTGGAATGTCGCGATATATTCACACTGTTCACATTATACATATATTGATTTACTATGTTGACATTCCACCCGTTGTACATGTTTTTAAGGCGCATTGTGTCCTTTTTGCTTTCCAGCTTGAAGAATTGTGATTTTACGCTGCTTTCAATCTAACCATTGGGAACTTAATATGAAAGACAAGAGCAGGATTAAGCTATTTCGCCCTTTGAGCCCATCTGCATTTCAGTAAGATAACGGCTGGTCTTTTTTTTTTAATTTAGAGTCCCCAATTATTTTTTTCCAATGAAGGGGCAATTTAGCGTGGCCAATCCACCTAGCCTGCACATCTTTGGGTTGTGGGGGTGAAACCCACGCAGACACGGGGAGAATGTGCAAACTCCACACGGACAGTGACCCAGGGCCAGGATTCGAACCTGGGTCCTCAGCGCCATGAGGCAGCAGTGCTAACCACTGTGCCACCGTGTTTGCCGATAACGGCTGGTCTGACTGTGACTTTTAACTCTACCTTCCTGTCTCCTCTTCTTCTCTCTCTCTCTCCTCTCCCCCCCCCAACCCAACCCAATGTAATCAATGAGCCAGCCTCCACCCCTCTCTGGGGTTGGGAGTTTCGAAGATTAACAAGCTTCTAAGAGAATTGTTATGACACCCTGGGTTAATGCATGGTCGATTCCAATCCCACAGACCCTGGACACCCAACACAAGTGAATTAACCAATAATTTGTATAAAATTCGCAGAATCACAGGCACACACACTGGGGAGGGAAAATGGTGAAAATAATAAGGGGATTGATATAAAATGAAAGATGAGTGTCCTAGCTTCCGATATTGTTTCAGCAAGCCGGCCTTCCAGGGTGCTTAGTGATTGAAGTTATCGGTGTAGTGTTACAGATTGTCCTCCAGCAGATGTGTTCAGTCAGTACTCCCTGACAATTAGATTTCTTCTGGACAGCCACTTTAACCTTTGTTAACCTGGGCCTTCATTCAAAGGAACAGCCTCAGGACTGTTTAATTCTTACCTGTTTCCGACTCCACCAGAATAACCAACAGCATTACTGAAATAAGAACAGAGTTCCCCACAAGATTTTTAAACATATGAAATCTGACTGTATCGAATCATAGAATCTCTACAGTGCAGAAGGAGGCCGTTTAGCCCATCGAATCTGCACTGACCTTCGAACCGATCACCCTATCTAGGCCCACTCCCCTGCCCTATGCCCATAACCCTGTAATCCCACCTAACCATTTGGACATTAATGGGCAATTTAGCATGTCCAATCCACCTAACCTGACTGTGGGAGGAAACACACGCAATCACAGGCAGGCCATACAAACCCCACACTCAAGGCCAGAAACAAAGCCGGGTCCCAGGCGCCGTGAGGCAGCAGTGTTAACCACTGTGCCACCGTGCAGCTGGTGGCTTGACTTTGGTTTTCTTGGAGTTCAATCTGGCTGTGCAGAGAGAGAGGTTTTTACTTTGGATCTTTAGAAAGGATCCATTAGATGAGAGAGAAATCAGAGCTGTGAACCTCCAGGCTTCTGACTTTAAAACAAAAGTAAAATCTGGTCTCACTATGGAACATTCCAGAGACAGCAGAACCAATCGCTGCCTGTACTTGAGAAGAACCCGGTTTATGGGACAACTCATTGGCCATCAGCCAAGCCAGTCAGCCAGTCCGTCTGATCACTGATGTCAGACCAAACAGCACGTCCTGCTGGAGTTTCCTGTTCTTAAATTACAGGTAAGCTGCTTGGTCTTTAAGGCATTCATCATCTGGACAAAAACTATGGTAATAGTGAAAAATAACAGAAATGACAGGGCAAAAAAAAAAGGAACAGACTGGGATAAAACAGGAGGTTTCTTACAGAATAAATTCCTCCTCCTCTCTGCCTTAAATAGGAAACCCCTTATTTTGAAATTGTGCCCCTAATTCCAGATTCCCCTATGAGGGGAAACATTATTCCATTATCAAGGGCAGCACGGTGGAATAGTGGTTAGCACTGTGGCTTCACAGCATCAGGGTCCCAGGTTCGATTCCCTGCTGGGTCACTGCGTGGGTTTCCTCCGGGTGCTCCGGTTTCCTCCCACAATCCAAAGACGTGCAGGTTAGTAGGATTAGCCATGATAAATTGACCTTCATGTCCAAAAAGGTTAGGAGGGGTTATTGGGTTAAGGGGATAGGGTGGAAGTGAGGGCTTAAGTGCGTTGGTGCCAACTCGATGGGCCGAATCGCCTCCTTCTGCATTGTATGTTCTATCTGCCCCTTCAGAATCTTCTATGTTTCAATATGATCATCTCTCATTTTTCTGAACCCCAATGCGTATTGGCTCAATCTGCTCAATCTTTCCAAGATGATTAACCCTTCATCCCAAGAAGCATCCTTGTGAATCTTCTCTGAACTACCTCCACTGCAAATATATTCCTCCTTAAATAAGAAGATCAAAAATGTATGCAGCACTCCATATGTGGCCTCACCAACACCCTGTACAGTTGTAACAAGACTTCCCTACTTTTATACTTGATTCTATTTGTAATAAAGGCCAACATCCATTTGGCTTCCTAATTACTCGCTGTACCTGCACGTTAACCTCTTGTGATTCATGGAGGGAGGCACGCAGGTTCCTCTGTACCTTAGCATTCGATTTAAATAATATTCCGCTATTCTATTCTTCCCACCAGGTGGACAACCTCACATGTTCGCCACATTAGACTCCTGCCAATTTTTTAGCCTACTGACTTACCCTTGGGCGGCACGGTAGAAATGTGGTTAGCACAATTGCTTCACAGCTCCAGGGTCCCAGGTTCGATTCCCGGCTTGGGTGACTGTGCGGAGTCTGCACATTCTCCCCGTGTGTGCGTGGGTTTCCTCCCACAGTCCAAAGATGTGCAGGTTAGGTGGATTGGCCATACTAAATTGCCCTTGGTGTCCAAAATTGCCCTTAGTGTTGGGTGGGGTTACTGGGTTATGGGGATAGGGTGGAGGTGTGGACCTTGGGTAGGGTGCTCTTTCCAAGAGCCGGTGCAGACCCGATGGGCCGAATGGCCTCTTTCTGCACTATAAATTCTATGATTCTGTCTATATCCTTTTTTTAGGCTCTTTGCATATTCCTCATTTCTTGCTTTCCATCTTTGATAATACCTTCATGAAAATAAAATGTAGATTTTACGTAACTAATTTTAAAGACAAAAAGTAATTCTGCCAAGGGGTTACAGTGAAATATTCTGGTGACATGTTATAGTTAGATGCCTTTAAGACTAAATCAGGACTAGCTTCACAGTGAATTGAGAGGAGGTGATGCTCGTTGAAGCTTCTATTTAAGAGGTGGGTTTTTCGCCAGTGCAGGTGGCATCAGAACAGAGCGAAGATCCAGGAGGGAGAGTAGAAACCAGTGTTTGTGCAAAGCTACTTCTTCTGCCACCTAATTCGGTACATTGATGTGCTCCTATAAAAGATGACAGATCAGTTGTGCATTTTTAGCGTTTTGAAAAATGAAAATCGCTTATTGTCACGAGTAGGCTTCAATGAAGTTACTGTGAAAAGCCCCTAGTCGCCACATTCCGGCGCCTGTCCGGGGAGGCTGGTACGGGAATCGAACCATGCTGCTGGCCTGCTTGGTCTGCTTTAAAAGCCAGCGATTTAGCTCAGTGAGCTAAACCAAATTTTCTGAATGTGTACCTTTTAAAAATGTCTTTCTTGAATGATGGACAGGTGTTACACTTTAAGTGATCAGACTTTTCATAAGGAATCAGCTCTTTGTTCCTTAGTAGTTTACAGGCAGAGGAAATTAATTATATCAGAACAGTTTTGTTTTTTTCCATCAGATCATTAGGTGAGTAATTTTATTGACACATTGACATTGTCAAGCAGCAAATATAACATGTTCCAGATTAATTAGTGTTGAGGTCTGAGCTTGTTCAACTGGTATTTCACAATTTTTGTTCAAAGTACATCTGGGTACATTATTTTTGTTTCCCCAGATTGCATATATATGGTTTTGGAAAAGAAACAATTTACAGGAGTCACTGTCTAAACCAGCCTAAAATTGTCTGTCCCTAATTGCCTTTGAACTGAGTGGCTCGCTTGGCCATTTCAGAGAGCATTTTGAGAGTCAACCACCTTGCAGCGGATCTGGAGTCACATGTAGGCCAGACCAGCGGGCGGCACCGAAGCACAGTGGTTAGCACCGTTGCTTCACAGTGCCAGGGTCGCAGGTTCAATTCTCGGCTTGGGTTCCTTTCTGTGCGGAGTTTGCATGTTCTCTCCATGTCTGCGTGGGTTTCCTCTGGGTGCTCCGGTTTCCTCCCACAAGTTCCGAAAGACGCGCTGTTATGTAATTTGGACATTCTGAATTCTCCCTCCATGTACCCGAACAGGCGCCGGAATGTCGCGACTGGGGGCTTTTCATGGTAACCTCATTGCCGTGTTAATGTAAGCCTACTTGTGACAATAAAGATTTTTTTTTTTTAATTCCCTCTCTAAAGGACATTCGTGAACCAAATGAGTCTGAGGCAATCAACAATGGTTTCTTGGTCATTACTAGGCTTTTGATTACAGATTTTTATTCAATTCAAATTTCACATCTGCCATGTTGTAATTCAAACCAAGTCCCCAGAGGATGACTCGTCCAGTGACAATACCACTGCCTCCCTCAATAGATGAGGCCCCCCTCTATAAGACCACCTGCTACAGTGGGAACTTGGTATGATGCAACTCCATCTTGGACACCAAAGTCTTCATTCCTCAAATGCGGAAAATGGCTTGACCTGGGCCCTGGATTCTGGCATAATAGAGCCCAATTGCTCAGCACCAGCTATGAAATAACACAATCTCACCTATAACGTAGTCTCAAGATGTCGGCTGTGTTAGAGTGGACTCTCACTGTAGATGAACTATTGAGATGTTGCTGCAGTTATAAAATTGTGCGACATTTTTTGGGAGTAATAACCTGTACTACTACGGTTGCCAACCCTCCTGGAATCTCCAGGAATTGAAGATCAATTTAATCGCAGTTGGCAACCCTGTGTGTTTATTAGGAGTTGGATGCTTTAATTTAAAGAGAATGGGTTTTCAGGGGGCTTTTATGCCAGAAATGCAATGTGCTTGAACAGACAATATTTGCATAAAAGTAGTAAAGCCCTGGGAGGAAGTATATTTTCCATATGGACCTTAGTCTGTAATATTTTAAAGGCAGCAGAATACTGAAAGGTTGAGATGGTTATCATAAACCATGTGAGCTAGGATTCAGAGTGTGTAATTCCTTGCATACTTACAAACCTGAAGCCTCCTTTATTTATTTTCTTTGCTGAGCATATTGGTAGTGGAAAGTTTCCAAGATTAAAGATGACATTGAGGATGAGAAGGGATAGTTATATAGTGCTGGGATTATTGCAGGCCTTGATTGAGTGCGTAGAGAAAGCCTCTTCTGGTTGGGGTGTTAGCAACAATAGATCTTCAATACAGACTTGTCAAAAAAAAAGCAAGTGTTGTGAGAGGTAGGGAGAAAATCCTTTAAGCAGGATTATTGAATGATAGAATGTTTTGTCACAGGCAATAGTTAAGGCAGAATCCATATTACCTTATGAAAAAAGTAGATAAATATTTAAAGCAGTGAAAGATACAGTGGTATGGGGAGAGAATGGGACAGTGGAATTTATTTTGGATTACTTCGACAAAGAACTAGTGCAAATACAGTGTGCTAAATGGCCTTTAGTACGTACAAACCTCTCGGCTATTTTTCACACATAAAAGCTTATACTTACAAACATGAAAATAATTTGGATTCATAAAATGTGCGATTCCTCTTGTCCTTGCAGGGTACGCATCATGTGTATCTTTATAACTGTTTGCTGGTTACTTGTATTCCATATACTAGTGATGATGCTTAAATGTTTTGTAAGATAAATTTGATAACTGAAATTGGTATGTCGTGTATTTTCGTTTATTTTGTAGTTACCCATTTTTCAATTTTACTTAATTGGAATAGCAAACCCCTTGGTTTAGTCTTCATTTCAGGTTACAATCTTCATTTCTGCTGCAGGATGTTAAAATGAGGCAGGACTATTTTCCTTCTCCAACTCCTGGAAGTTTCATGTCACTAAAATGATGGAAATTCACAAACATACTGCAAGTGTAGTCAAGAGATTTATTATCAAGTACAGTCCAAAATTATTTTTGGTTAACACCTTTTTGGATTTCATTCACAAACATTAAGTAACCATGCCATCTAGTGACAATATAGTATAGTCTTAGAAATTCTTTATCAACAGCAATCTCAAACTGATTAAATTATGATCATTTAGGGCAGCACGGTGGCGCAGTGGTCACTGCTGCCTCATGGTGCCGAGGTCCCAGGTTCAATCCCGGCTCTGGGTCACTGTCTGTGTGGTGTTTGCACATTCTCCCCGTGTTAGCGTGGGTTTCACCCCCACAGCCCAAAGATGTACAGGGTAGGTGGATTGGCCACACTAAGTTGCCCCTTAATTGGAAAAAAATTAATTGGGTACTCTAAATTTATTTATTTTAAAATAAAATAAAAGAAATTAAACTTATTATGATCATTTGTAAATCTAGGTCTACTGTTGTAATTTTTATATTGAACATTGCCAGAAGTCTTTTTGAACATTTTGTGAGAGGCCTGACGGGCTTGCTTTTATTTATTTAATGCTCTTCTCTGAACCCCTGCTGTATTTTTGGGTGCGATATAGTTAATGGAGTTTGGGGGAAACTTGTTTTAAGCTGGAAGTTTCTGGTTTTAATAAATTTGTGTAACCCAGCAGATTAATTTACAATCCCTCTTTTCATCAAATAGCCACTATTATTGAATAGCAAAGTTGCAAGTAACTCTTGCAACTCTTTGCCATATATTAGAATATTGGGGTACATCTGTAACTCGGTTAGTTGATAGATTTTCAGAATTATAATTCCCCCAACAACCTATCAACAGTGCAGTAGGCAATCCAAAGAACAAAGAAAAGTACAGCACAGGAACAGGCCCTTCAGCCCTCCAAGCCAGCATCGACCATGCTGTCCGTCAAAACTAAAATCTCTACACTTCCGGGGTCCGTATCCCTTTATTCCCATCCTATTCATGTATCCACTAGAAATGTATCAAGAATCTTGCCTACACCACTCGACTCCTCCATGCATCACATCCTGTAACACGTTTGCCATCGCATGCGAATAACACAGTCCTGCACCATTATTTTTGCAATTCTCCAAGGTCATATCCTTTCCCCCTCTTTTTCCTCATATACTTGCTGCCCCTTGAACATTTTATAACGTTAAACATTCTATGTTCGGAAATATTGATAAGTATACGTGTGGAGAAATCTATTGGTATGAAATAAAAAGGGCAGATTCAGAGTCACCTATTGACTGTTTACATATCCTCTGAGGAGCAATCCAACTCACTCAGGGTACAGTACTGGTATGTTTTTTGTAGGCTGTGGACTGTTTTGAAACTACTAAAATATTGAAGCCTCTTTCAATCTTCAGTGTAATAAAACAGGAAAACACAAACCTTGGACAATTGAACATAATGTTTTGAAAGAAAGATTATCCAAGTAATTATTATTATCCCTTCAATATGAGGGGATGAAATTGATTTAATAAAAGCAGCTTATATTCAATTACACTCACTTTTAGCAGTAACATAGGAGAGCTCCATTAGATTTGATTAGACGCCCACATACTTGTTTTATCAATAAGATGTGTTTATTTTTCCTGTGAAATCATAGGCAATTAGAGCAGGTATTTTGCAATTTAAAATAGCAAATGCTTGTTACAGAGTAAAAGCTATGTTAGCCTGTGTTATTAAAAAACATTTGGATATGACGAGTACCTTGTATCAGACAAATGGAATTGCAAATGATAAGGAAAAACAAAAGGGTGAAAATCCACAGCAGCTCATCAGCATCTGTAAAGAGAAAAGACAGGTTATAATGACTGGATTGTGTACCCTGATTAAGGGTACACTCTCGGAAGATCATCTATTTTTCCCCTCTTTACAGATACTAGCTGTGTCTTGTCAATATGTTCCATTGTTAATGCTATTTGGTATTATTCGTTTGAGAATCATACACCTTTCCTCATACTTAGTTTTTTTTCCCTCTAAGATGTGCTCTGTTTACCATATTTAAGTAATGGCACGGCTGGTGGGTGTTGAAAGGGAAGCAGGGAATGTAATCCTTCACACATGGGGCTAAGGATTATCAATTACATAATTTTAGTCAATTTTCAATGCAAGGAAATGATGAGTAACAACCCAACCCAATAATCTTAAACAAGTCAGTCAAGCGGAGGCCAGGCATATATATTTGAATGGTGTGAGATTTGCTTCACCACACAAATTTAATTTCTCCAAGGAACTGTTGTAACCATGTAAGTTTCAATAAAAATCTATTTGTGAATGACATTACGAGAGTGAATTTCTGATTCCACTGTGTTTATTTCCTATTCAGGAGTTTGTTGAATTCTCCAAAAGACTGATCAGTGACACTTGTTTGAAGGAAAGCATTGTGACTAAAGCCAAAAAATATGTAGCGGAACACCATTCCTGGAACACAGAAAGGGAGACTTATCGGAGGCTTACTGCAAAGCTGCTTTAAATGGCATCAGCCAAATTTGGTACAATTGTTTAGAATAGGCAGCTTCCTTATAGAAATGTTTTTTAATGAATATGGGGATTATGAGAGTGACTTTTAAAAGGGAATCTTAAAATCATTTTCTGTACCTTAATTATTGATCAGGTAATATTTTATGACAATAGATAATGTATTCCTAGTGATCATATCTTGACTGAGATTTAGCTAACGTGACTTATTGGCGGTAAATGTCACTCTCTACCAGTGCATTTTTTTGTTTGTTTCCATGATCCCTGAGGTTATTCCCTGTGACTGGAATATTGGTGGATGCAGCACGCATCAAGAAAGTTCCATCCGACTCGCCCTTACTTTAATAGCTGATATTTTTCCTGAGATCTGCACTACCATGGTTACTTAAGCTAGCAAACACAACCTGATTTGTTTTCCTGAAGTCAATATTAATGGTAATCCAGCTGTAACCGTACACTTATTCAACAATACAAATGGGAAGGGAGGAGAGAAATTACATTGTTTTTAAATTCAATTGTTAATCATTTCAGTGCAGTGTTAATGAAGATGGGCATGCTCACACCATGATAACACAGTATGAAATCCTGCATCACGACTGATGAGATCAAGATTAAAACAGGGTGTTAATTTAGTGAGCTGCTGAATATTGTTTGCACCACTAATCATGGTGGTGCATTATTTGTCAGCAGTCCTCTAGTAATTCAATTTATCCCTTGAACTCTTTATTTACTTTCAATAAATCTCATTCTATGTTGTGCTTACAGACGTGGATTTAGTACTGTTATCAAAAGCTACTGTGACATTTGAAAATAGCAATGGGACATGAATCAAAACAGGGAGTACTGCAAATAAACACTTTTAAACAGGAAGAACTGGGTCTTTTACACAAAATACTAATGTGTTTTTTTGACAGATGTTCACTGCAGATTTATTTTTTGGTGCAGATTTAGTGTTTGCAATAGTTTGGTGATGAAAATGTTCACTCGAGGGCTTTTCTTTTTGACACCTGTCGATCTTCTCATCCTTCTCCTGTTTGCATCTCCCTTTGAGGGAAAGGTCCCACCACCTTGTCACTTTGCAGTTTCTTTACAGCTCATTTTTATTCCAATATCCACACAGATGTAGTTTCCTTAGGCTTGTAATTCAATAGCATGTTGCCGCTATGGATGTTATTCAAAATGAGCAGACTTTCATTCAGTCAAAACATCTGACTTCCCACATGTCAGTATTGCCAAAGAAAAGAAAGAATATCATGATACATGTTTTTGAGAATATCTGATCTCTTTAAAAACAGAAGCTGTCAAAAACTGATATAAAAACGTAAATCGCATGAAATGTAACCCATTTAACTGGTCTTCAATCATCTATCTGGAGATTTGCAATAGATGTGCTCCTAAACATTTGATTAATCAATGCACAGGGGTTACCATATTACATAGAACATAGAACAGTACAGCACAGAACAGGCCCTTCGGCCCTCAATGTTGTGCCGAGCCATGATCACCCTACTCAAACCCATGTATCCACCCTATACCCGTAACCCAACAACCCCCCCTTAACCTTACTTTAATTAGGACACTACGGGCAATTTAGCATGGCCAATCCACCTAACCCGCACATCTTTAGACTTTATTGGACAGATCAGATATTCTCAAAAACATGTATCATGATATTCTTTCTTTTCTTTGGCAATACTGACAGATGGATATTGCATTATCAAACCTCAGAAGAAACACCTCTAAACTTCAGCTCAGTCTGAAATTACAATTGCTTTGGCACAGATCTTCAAAGTCAATTTAGAGACGTTGGATGTTGGCATTGGAGTTCACTCTAAGTACACTTTCCATATAAACCTTGGTAGATCAGGATTGGTTTGAGCAATTGTAACCCAAATTAAATGGAACCATGTGGGTGATGGTCTTTATAGCATAGGGCATACTTTAATTCTCTTATCAGGGGCACTTTTTCATCCTTTTGTCTTCATGTTGACTTCAATATCAAAAGAATTAGTGACTTTCCCAGTAATTTGTTTATGACATCACTAGCTCAGAATTGCCATTGTGCATGATAGAAATTCAGATTGTAGCACTTGAGGTTTGCATCATTTTTATATAATTTATGGGAAGCACGGTGGCACAGTGATGAGCACTGTTGCCTCACAGCTCCAGGATCCCGGGTTTAATTCCGGCATCTGGTCACTGTCTGTGTGGAGCTTGCACTTTCTCCCCGTACCTGTGTGGGTTTCCTCCCACAGTCCAAAGAAGTGCGGGTTAGGTGGATTGGCCTTGCTAAATTGCCCCCTGGTGTCCAAAAAGGTTAGGCGGGGTTACGGGGATAGGTTGGAGGCGTTGGCTTAAGTAAGGTTTCTAATGGCCTCCTTCTGCACTGTAGGGATTCTATAATTAGTAAACTGTTGGTTATTGAACAATTCACTTGATGTAATCTCTATTTTATCTTCAACTTGGAAAATCAACATTCAGAAATTAGTAATTATATCCTCCATTTGAATAATAAAATTATACTTACAATAGAATTATCCTTGTAATTTTTTTTTAAACACAGAAAAGTTCTGATAAAATAATGTACTGGTAGAATAAGTGTCCTGTTACTTTCTTCTTGGTGTGCCTTGGTTGAAGAAACCAATAATCCAGCCTATAAATCTCACCAGACATTAACATAATAAGCTTAGATCCTCTGATATACATTCTACCAACCATTCTGGATAGTGTGTTCACATTAAGCACCGTAACATGAGGTAATGTTATATTGCAATTGGCTAATGATGGAATCAAAAGGGAAGTAAAGATGTAATGTGAACTGAACAAGGGTGGCTTTCGCACCCACCTCGTTTTCAATCAAGGACAAAATAATACACTTTATTTTTATATTGGAGTTGTGGTTTAAAAATATGTGCATTCCATGTTTTAAAATGGAAATTGTGGAAGTATTACTCAATAAAAATATTTTGGAACTTGAAATGTTTATTGGTCATTACAAAGGCACGAGAATGGCCAGTTGCTCTTTATATGAACAAGATTTCAGTGCCGTATCATAAAGTTCAAACAAGGTACCACAGTCAATTATCTGGCCCTTGCAGAATCCAGTCAATATGGTGTATCTTTTTCAATGTGTTATAGTAACTCTAGTGACCCTGTTTCCTGGAATATCATGATCAGTTATGTTTGCTGTAAATCATGTCAAACTTCCAAGTTTCAAACTTGCGCTGACATTTCCTGGAAAGGTTATTTGAATATGTTATTGTGACCATAATGGTGAACCAGGAGATTCAGAATGGAGCAGCCTTTACCCAACTTTATCAATGAACTAATCAATGGGTCCTGTGGTCTATTCCTACTCCTGTTTCTTGCCTAAGAGATCAATATTGGCATGGCTGGAGTCATAGCATTCTGAACTTTAAATCCTTTTAATATACTGAACTTGACCACTTGCTGTAAATTGTTTGAGTTTTGGAGACATTCTGCTGTAACCTTCAATTTTCAGCAATATTGAAGCTTTTTTTAGCCATTAATTTAGAAGTTTGCATTCGGAACTGAGATATATGATAAGTGCCAAGTAGAAAATACCATCACTTTCACCATTGGCATGTGCAGGTTCTTCGGTGCTCTACACTGTGCACACTAAATCAATTACACAATGGCAAAGAAGTATTTTGCTGGGGGGGGGGGGAGTTTGCTCAGAATTTAACGCATAAAGAAACATTTTGTTTTTATTCATTTTTTGAACTCATGAACCTAAATATGATCACAGACCATAAAATTTATTTTGGACTTTTCTCAAAAGCACTAATGGACATGATAACATTTTATTGAAATGTCAAAAAGCCTATTTTTTTCATTGTATATATATATAAATGTCCATTCACGTGATTTCACACTACAGAGATGCCATATCACAGCTTTTACTCTCTTTTATGTTATCTTTGTCTTTCGGTAACATTTGGGAAATCCTGGGCGGGATTCTGTGATCCTGAGGCTAAGTGTTGATGCCGTCGGAAAAGCTGTCACGTTTCTCGACGGCGTCAACAATTCTGGAACAGCAATTCTGGCCCCTACAGGGGGCCGGCACGGCACTGCAGTGTCCCACACCGTTCCAGCTGCTGATCCTGGCGTGAACTGGGTGCCGCAGGGTCCGTGCATGCGCAGTGGCTCCCTCCTCCCCGTCGGCCCCAATGCAACATCGCGTAGGGCTACAGGAGCCAGCGCGGAAGAAAGGAGGCCCCCAGCCAGAGAAGCCGGTGGGCCCCGCGGGCCAGGCCACATCGGAGGTGACCCCCCCCCCCCCCCCCCCCCCCCCCCCACAGGCCGCCTCCGGACCTTTCCACGCCGAGATCCCGCTGGCTGACAGCAGGTATGAACAGCGCCGGCGGGATACGGGTTTTTTATGACGGCCGCTCGGCCCATTCCGGGCCAAGAATCAGCAGGTGGGGGGCCGCGTAGAGCGGCTCCCAACTGGCGCCACGCCAACCATCCGGTCTGCGGAGAATCGCGTCGGGGTGACGTGGCGCGATTCGCACCGGTCACGGGGATTCTCCAGCCCGGCCCCGGGCTGAAAACATCCCACTCACTGTGTGTATGGATGCAAATTGTATAGGTTGACGAATCAGACTTAAAAAATCAACAAATTCCAATAAATATTGGTTATTAATACCATACGGTGTCAATTTAGCAGGTGTGATTCAAGATCCACTTCATTAGAATATTTACTGCACTATTCAACAAAGAAACATTTACAATGTTGAGCAAGAACAGAGGATGCCAGAAGAACTCAGTTGGTCTGGCAGCACCTGTATGGAGAGAATGCAAAGTTAATGTTTCGAGACCTTTGGATATTCATCAGAACTGAAGAGAGGGAGAATGTGTTAGAGCTGTGAGAGATTGCAATCACAAGCACTTCCAAATCTGGAAAGAAAGGCACACGGGCTGGTGATCTCTGGAAGAAGCAAGATATTAAGTGAGGTTAAGAAAAGCAAATGGGTCAGGTGCCAAGATGGACATTTGGAGCATTGGATAAGAAAACTATTTTAAATGTAATTAATTATGTTTTAAAAAACAGACCAGTAATAATGTGGACTAAATGTATAATTCTGAATGGAATTTGCCATTGAACTCTATTTAAAGGGACGACTAACTGGAGGATAGGAGAGTGAATTGCTAAACATGCATTGTTCTATATAGAAAAAAAATATGATTTTATAGTAAAAGAAACGTAGCAAATCCACTTTTTTTGTAAATTGTGGAGGTGTTTGCATTAACTTAACACAATTAAATAAAATACATTCATTTTAAGTTGTGTTATTGCAATATTTCCAGTTGGGTTGTGTAGCTGAACGTCACGAGCCAAGTTGGGTGTTTTTGCTTGTACCTTTCTGAACCCCACAGGGAAGCATTCTTCCATGCACTACAGGACCTGAATCTTTGGGGAGTAACTCGGAAGGAAAACAAATTGCCTGATTAAATCGAGGCTTGCTTTGCCTCAACAGATTTGGCACATCTGGAGCTAATGGTACTCTTTGCATAGCTGGCAGACCTGATACTCTTGGAACAGCTGGTACCTTAATGAGAGCTGACAAAGCTGGCACTGCTGAATTAGCATACAGTGCCAGAAAATGTTGACATTTTTGGTTAATGCGCTCTTTTTCACTGAGGGCCTTGATGAATATGTTTTAATCGAGAAACTTAATTGTGAAATATAAATACTGCCATCCGTGGCATGTCAACAACCAACCGTAACAGTTCAAAGTAAGATGAGGCAGGAAAGGAGTGAATTCAACAAAGCCTGCAAAGGGTAAAGGTGGTAGCACTTGGGGCAAAGTGGATCTGACAATTAGCATTGCTGCTGATTCAAAAAATAACACATTTTTCCAGGAGAATAATACTAAGTGGAAGGTCAAAGAAATGCGAAGCAATGTAAAGGATATTAAAGGACAGAAATGGAACATCATCTGTAGCATGTAAAATAACTGAATTTATATAATCAGTGGCATACTTGCAGAAAACTATTAAGATAACCAACCTAAACAACAGTCTACACCTCTTCAGAAGTCCTGCTTGGCCCATGTTACAAAGTTAGGTCTGATGCAAATCTCCTCCCGGGTTTGGATGATCTTGTAAGTGGTCCGTGAATTGGACTTTGATGGGACTTGATGCAAACTTTCCAATATTTACCTACACAATAGCATAACATAAGACATGAAATGAACCAGATATGTGTCTTTTGCATATTGATTTCATCGATCACTTGAGCTGCAAGCTCTGTGAAAAACTGAGGCCCGAGGTGAATCAAGAAGCTGTATTCTTCACATCTGTTGCACATGCAGCGGATGATTGTTATGTTTGGTTTCACTTACTTAAGTTAATAAAACTTGGCTTTGCAATGAATGCTCATACGCCACCATCATAACTATAAACAGAACAGAATTATTGTGGCTGACCTATAGCCTAAGAGAGAACTCCTCTCCCCGCTGTCTTCTTTTCTGGGACTGCCTTTTACAGCGACTCTCTAATCTCTCTCCCATATTCCTCCAAGAGCATTTTTCCAGGGATCAGACAGGTGGCACTTTACCAAAAATTGAGCAGTTTCTATAATGAGTATCCTAGGGATTGGTATTGGGATCTAATTTAACTTGCACAACCTGCATTCAGAAATTAATACCAACTTGTCAAATTTGCAAACAATACCAAACTAGGGTCATGTGTGAAGATGCAGCCACGAGCACATAACAATGAGCTAGATAAATCAGCAAATGGACAGATGGGTAGTGTGGAATAAATTCATTACAGATTGGAAAGGGATATGGGCAACACACAATCTAAGTATACATTTAAGAGATTTGGGGATCTTATATTTTCAACCTGCTAGCCAAGTGTAAAATCATCACCTGGATCAGATTTCTCACAAACAATCAGCAGTTTATTTTTAAAGTCCTGTCTGATAAAGTTTCTAAAATCATTAAAAACAACTTCCTTGTACTCTATTTAGTGCAGAAAACCAATTCAAAAAATGTCTTAACAGAGGAATCACTCGAAGGGTAAACAGGGTAACTGTTTTGGAAGAAGCCGGAGGGAAATGTTAGGGGGATAGTCAGAAGAACAGGTTGCAATATGAGGGAGCATGACATGAATATCGTGGGTGAACAGGCCATGTGGATCAAAGATGAGGCACTGGATGAATGGTTACCAACAAATTGCTGGAGAGTCAAGGCTGGAAGCCACTGGCAAAGAAATAATGGAGTACAAGATCAGCAGGCTATTAGAAATGAATCAAAAATGATTGACTGAAGCAGCAGAGGAAAGTTATGGTAATGTGATAATTGGAGAAATAATATCTTCTCAAATAAATTCATTCACAGTAGTCAAAGCATGTAATATCCAAAATCAAAGATGACATAATTTACATTAACATGATTACAGTTACCCATTGAAATCGTTTGCAAATTTAAATATCATCATTAAAATCTTTGCTTCATGATTTCCACCCATGGTCTGAAAAGTCTAGGTTTTGACTGAATGCTTTTATCCCACAACAATTGACGAGAGCTATCAACCATATTTAAGTATTTTCTGTGTATAACGTTGGCAGAACCTCCCAGCGTGCAGGTTGCTTCTCAAGAGAAGTTAAAGTGCATGTTCCCCTCGATCTGTGAGGATTTCAGTGTAGCCACCTGGGTTGGCCACTTCCTGATTCCAAAATAGATGCCCGCTAAGAATGCAGGGAAAACTGGTCAGGCACAGGGAAACAAGCAGGTGCAAGGTTTCCTGTGTATTAAGACTTGCAAAAACCCAGACAGAACCAAAACCAGCAACCATCTGCATATTAATGAGCGATCCCCAGGAACAATTGGAAACATTAAAGCAATCGGGACCAAACCAGACTCCCCGGCTCCAGCGGGAGCCAGGACAAAGGAAGGCCAACGGAAACATAGGAACCGCCCAGTGATCAGGGAAGAGCTCCAGTATTGGAGAAATCGATTAAAACGATTGGGACTTAGTCCAATCAATTGGAACCAGGTACGGGGTCCGCCCAAAAGGGTGCGAAACCCCTGGGGGCTATAAAACAGAGCCCCCAAGTTCAATTCGTCCTTCTTGGCAGGGTCTCAGCAGCTCGAAACAACTCTTGACCGTGACCCTCAACAACAAGAGACCTGCCTAGCAGCTGCACCAACCAAGTAAGTCTCCAGTCAACGCACGCTACGAGATAGGTGCTCCTAGCTACTAGTCCGTACCAGCTTGAAGCCTGCAGACTCAGAATCGAACGAAAGGCCATTGTTCCCCTGGCCTGGTGGGCCATTTCCAAAGCTAAGTATAGGCCTTTTAGTGTTAGAGATAGTCTAGTAAGTAGAGTTTTATGCATGAGTAGTGATTGACTGTGTGTATAATAAATGTGTTTTGATTTGAAACTTACTAACTGGTGTATTGAGTTATTGATCAGCACTTTGAACCTCATGTTGGCATAAAGAAACCTGGCGACTCTAGAGCAAGGTTATTAAACAGAGCAAATTAAGGGAAAGCACAATTAGCAACATTCAGAATACTATAACTTCTTAATGTATAACAGCTATTTATGCAATCAATAGGAGAGAATGTTTTTCTTCAAACTTTCACGTGGAAAATTGTAACATTGGTTTGTTTCCTTTTACTTTCATCAGTGCTTTTTTAAATGAAAACAAATAGGGCTAAGAATACGTTCAGCTATACCCTCCACGTTGAGGCGGCCTCCTGATCTGCCTCAGAATTTCCCAGCTCTCCCCCTGGGGCCGCTGAGGCTCCAGAACTACTGGAGATCTGACTGGACCAGCAGCATCGGGAGTCCACTCACTGTTAATAAGACGGCAAGAGCGGAGGTGGCCAACGAGGAGGCCGCCTCCTGGAAGATTGCACAGCTGGTCTCACTGCCAGTGAGAGTTCAGGACCCCACAATTAGTCCTAGCATCGTGATCCCAAAGCCTGTGGTAAAATCCTGCCCAGTGCTTCAGATCAATGACCTCACAGATGCTGCCAGACCTACTGAGCATTTTCTATTTTTGCTCCAGATAACCAGGACCTGCAGTATTTTGCTTTTAATTCAGAGACATTCAATTCCAAGCACCCTAAAACTAACTGACCCTGATTGATGAATCTTTCAATTTCCACATTGCTAAAGTGCGCTTATAATTCATTAAAAATAACCAAGATTGTTTTTCACATCTAAATTTCTGAAGATAAATTCCCCAACCTTTGCCAACTGGGGAAGCGTAGAAGTTACAACATGGAAATGGCTCTTTTGTCCCAATCAGTACACTTCAGTTTTCACCCTGCAGAATGTTCAAATCATGTTCATCCATCTTGTTCCCTTCACCAGATGTTCCTTCATTTGCGTATGCGGTCAAACCCTAAGTGTTTGATCCTGCCTCCGCCACACAACTCCCAAAGTAAAGAAGAGGCAGGTCAGTTTGTCAACATGGCGGTTTTGATGGATACTATTATGTATTCAATAATCTTCAACCTGAAATTGATGAGTTCCGAGCCTTTTGCACATTTAAACTTCCATTATTAGTGAAAAAGATGATCTCTACATTGTGCTCTTCCAAGAGAGAGAGTTCAAATTTGGTTACAGGAATGATCCAGTGCAGCTAAGACTGTAGTTTGGAATATAAGAAAAAACAAAATATGTCGCTCTCAGGTACTCCAAACTATACATGTGCAATGGTCTTCTTCTAATTTTACCATCCTACAGATGTTCTTCCGGTTAAGCACATAGGAAATTCCATTATTAATAAAGTAAATGAATTATGTAAGATGAATCCAGTAATTCTAGAGCATGATTTGTTAGCATCTGAATTCATGGAATAATGTAAATTATCATAAACTGCATTAATCTTGCATACGAGAATTGTGGTTATAGGATACTTTTTATGACTCTATGCATTACAAATGTATTATGTGAGTAAATATAAGATCTATGGCCTAAAGTTAGTGAAGCATTTAAAGTTTTATTGCTCTTATTCTACAGATACGCCTGCAATAAAATACTTGTAAAATATTCAGTGACTGTGCATAAACTCTAGCTGACAGAATCATTTGCGTTTCTATGATATTTCCAAAGCTAATTCATTAAGCTCAGATTTATTGATTTTTTTTTAAGTATAAATATAAATGAACATAGGGACTCTGAAATAACTTTATTGCTTTCTTTCATTAAGAAATAGAGCTGGGGAAAAATAAATAAATGAAAGACAAAGTGAAAAGAGGAACATAAAGGACAAATTATGGAATGAGGAATGAATAATGTGGATAAGGAAAGTACAAATAGTGTCAAAATGGAACAAAATTATATAAATTAAGAATGAGAGCAATAAAGTACCCAGTAGAGTTGGAATAAAAGAACCAAACATGAGCCAAATCCAATCGCCAACCATCACTCTTTCCCCTCCCCATTCAAGCAATTCCGTTGTTTTCCCTCACTCCCAGGATATGAGTGTTACTGATAAACCCAGCTTTTAATGCACATTCCTGATTGCCCTTGAAAAGTTTGTGATGCGCCACCTTCTTGAACCGCTACAGTTCACGTGGTGTGCCCACAGTGCTGTTAGGGAGGGAGTTCCATCTGCGAGGGACCTGACTCTGGAGCTTTTGGCGTGTAGGAAAGAACTGTAAATGCAGTTTGACTTGCCGTCCATGGATAGGACGGTGCGGCAATTGAGGTGGGCGGAAGGGAAGTGTATGAGAATGGGGAGAAGGCTGGTCGTCTTTTGGCTCACCAGCTGAGGCGACAGGGCACAGATAGAGATTTTTTTTTTCTTTTTCTTATATAAATTTAGTGTACCCAATTCATTTTTTCCAATTAAGGGGCAATTTAGTGTGGCCAATCCACCTACCCTGCACATCTTTTGGGTTGTGGGGGCGAAACCCACACAAACAGGGGGAGAATGTGCAAACTCCACACGGACAGTGACCCAGAGCTGGGATCGAACCTGGGACCTCGGTGCCCTGAGGCAGCAGTGCCAACCACTGTGCCCCGTGCTGCCATAGAGACATTATTCTGGTCAGCGATCTGGAGGGTAGGTTGGTCTCCTCACTGGATTCGCCGGGGGACGGACGAGGGATGGCAGAGTTGTTGGGGGGGTCTAGAGTTTCGTCAGGTCGCGGAGGAGCTGCGGGAGTAACTGAAGGTGTCCATTGTCCCTGGAGGAGATTCAGGCAGCGTTGAAGCAGATGCAGGCAGTGAAGACACCAGGACCGGATGGGTTCCCAATGGAATTTTGTATGAAGGTTTCAGATCAGTTGGGTCCATTGTTGTTGAGTATGTTCAGGGACTCTTTTGTGTGGACACACTTGCAGGGACAAGGGGACGGGCATCCATCTTTCTGCCCCTGACAAAGGACGAGGATCCCACAGATTGTGAGTCGTCTCATCCAATCTCCCTGTTAAACATGAATGCCAAGTCATTGGCCAGGGTTTTGAAGTTGGAACCTTGTCTCCTGGAGGCAGCGGGGGAGGATCAGACAGGGTTTGTTAAGGGGCGGAGGTCGTTGTCGAATGTACGTAGGTTGCGGAATGTGGTCCTTACTCCTGTGGCCGGGCTGGTACTGAAGATATTGTTTCATTGGACGCGGAGAAGGCGTTCGACTAGCAGGAGTGGAGGTATCTTTTTGCAATGTTGGAGAAGTTTAGGGCTAGTCCTGGGTTTGTGTCGTGAGTATGGTTGCCGTATGCAACTCCGTTCACTTGTCTTTGAACCAAAAGCATGAACCCCGGGTCCTTTCGGTTGAATCGGGGTACGAGGCAGTGGTGTCCAATATCTCCCTTATTGTTTGCATTGGAAATCGAGATGTTGGCCTCTGCGCTGAGGGCCTCTATTGAGTGGAGTGGGATTGTTGGAGGTGGGATGGAGCACCGGGTGTCATTATACGCTGACGATTTACTGCTGTACTTGAGAGACCCGGGATCATCCATAGGAAACCTTATGGGTACTTTTCATCACATGGGTGCCTTCTCAGGTTACAAGTGAATGAATATTTTGTGGTGGGTGATTCAGGGCGGGACCAGATTGGGGGCGTGGTTACCGTTTCGCTTGGCAGGGACTAAGTTTCAATAACTATAGGCCCAGGTGGCGAGAGTTGGGGACAGCTTGGGAGGTTGAATTATCCTAGCCTGGTGGGTCGAGTTAAGGCGGACTTGCAGAGTTTTGTGAGGGCCACAAACAATCCAGCACGAGTTTTCAGGATACAAAGAAATAACATTTATTTACAATAACATATATATACACAACAGCAGCAGCAACTTCCCTTGCTGCTCCCTCCTCTCTCTCTCTGCTGGTTCCAAACTGGCCAGCTCTATTTATGCAGGGAGTCTGCTAATGATTTCTCCGCCCCCTCATCGGGGAAGCTCATACTCCCATAGGATTGTGGGATTGCCATTAGTCCCCAGCCAGTGGTAAGCAGGCAGGTTATAACATCCCTCCCCCCAAAAGCCCAAGGAATCCACCAAAGACCCTGGCGAAAGAGGGCGTCGGACTCGTTTTGCCGCAAGCCGGACACCATTTGCACGAGGCGGGGGGGGGGGGGGGGGCGGTGCTTCAGAGGGAGAGACAGGCAGGGGATTTAGCATTGCCAAATTTAGAATTTACAGTGCAGAAGGAGGCCTTTCAGCCCATCAAGTCTTCACTGGCCACTGGAAAGAGCAATCCACCATAATCCCGTAACCCGACCTACCCTTTTGGACAGCGAGGGGTAATTTAGCATGGCCAATCCACATAATCAGCACATCTTTGGACAGTGGGAGGAAACCAGATCACCCAGAAGAAACCCACGCAGACACGGGGAGAAAGTGCAATGTCCACGCAGTCAATCACCCGAGGCCGAAATTGAACCCAGGACCCTGAAGCTGTGAGACTATCAGACCATAAGACATAGGAGCAGAATTAGGCCACGCGGCCCATCAAGTCTGCTCTGCCATTCAATCATGGCTGATATTTTCTCATTCCCATTCTCCTGCCTTCCCCCCATATCCCCTGGTCCCCTTATTAATCACAAACCGATCTATCTCTGTCTTAAAGACACTCAGTGAATTGGCCTCCAAGGCCTCCTGCGGCAAAGAGTTCCATAGATTCACCACCCTCTGGCTGAAGAAATTCCTCCTCATCTCTGTTTTAAAGGATTATCCCTTTAGTCTAAGATGGTGTCCTCTGGTTCTAGTTTTTCCTACAAGTGGAAACATCCTCTCCACGTCCACTCTATCCAGACCTCGCAGTATCTGGTAAATTTCAAGAAAAATCCATCCTTCTAAACTCAAGGCAGCAGTGCTAACCACTGTGCCATCATGCTGTATTATTATTGGGTAGCTAATGCGGAGAAAGTCATAGGGTGATGCGGGGACCCTGGTGTTCTCTGGGTTCAGGTGGAGTCAGAGTCATTTAGGGGACAAGATTGTGGGTACCGGCAAAGGCACCACTTCCATTGGCACCAGCAAAGCATTCAAGAAACCCAGTGATGGTGGCCATGTTAAAAACATGGAGGCAACTTCACCAGCATTTAAATTGGGGGCAGCTTCAAGGCTGGCTCCCATTTGTGCTAACCACCTGTTTGAGCCGGCGAGGCTGGATGTCACATTCTGTGGCTGGAGAGAGTGGGGGATTTATTTTTGGAGGGGCGGTTTGCCAGTCTGGAGGAGCTGGAGGAGGAGTCTGGGCTGGTAGACTCGGACAGGTTTAGGTACCTCCAGGTGCGGAGTTTTGTTAAAAGGTATTTTTCGGCTTTTCCGATGGTGCAGCCATCTCCGTTACTGATCCGGATTCTCTTCTGTTCGGGGTCAGAGGAGGGCAGTATGTCCGGCAAGTATGCGGGGGGGGGGGGGGGGGGGGGGGGGGGGGGGGGGTGGGGGGGGAAGAGTTGAGTTCTGTGGACCGGGTGAAGGCGAAATGGGTGGAGGAACTGGGGCCACTGATTGAAGCGTGGGTTTGGAGTGAGGCGCTGCAGTGGGTGAATGCAATGCCTTATCCAATAAAAGATGGTGTTTCGGGTGCACCCGACAAAGGCGAGAATGAGCCGTTTATTTCAGTGGGTGGAGGATAGGTGCTAGCACTGTTCTACGGGGCCTGCACACCACACACACATGCTCTGGTCCTTGTCTTGTTATGCTCTAGGCGTAGCATAAATGGCTTCCTTGTGGTGCACTTGACAAAGGAAGGTTCAGACGTGGAGATAACTTCAACACATTTATTGAACTATTTACAATTCTCCTACACGGATTCACCTCTACTGTTAATCCTTCTATAGCTACTCAGACTGACAAACCAGTCTGCTACAATCCATGTGGTGGGAGTGATATTGAATCAATCCTGTGTCTGTACTCACTGACTGTCTCCACTGGAAAGAGGCAGATCATGTGTGTGGTGTCCTTTACATATGGGTTGGTGTAATGCCCTCCTGTGGTCGTGTCACCTCTGTGTGTATCGTGAATGCCCATTGGTCATGTCCTATCTAACTGTTCTATTGGTTGAGTGTCTGTGTGTTATATCTCTGGTGCTCCCTCTAGTGTCTAGCTAGTCTACATGTATTTACATTAACCCCTTGTGTATTTACAGTGATGCATATCACCACAGTCCTGTTCTAAGCTGGTGGGTTTTTGAAAGTCCTTTTTAGATACTGCGGACGGGTGCGGGGGAAGACATCTTGGCCTTCACCTCATTGGCAGCGCAGAGAAGGATTCTGTTGGGTTGGAGATTGGCAATGCCACCGATCGCCTTGGCTTGGCTGGATGGAGTTTTTGTACCTCGAGGAGGTTAAGTGCACCATGAAGCGGTCGGTGGAGGGTTCTATTGGGGATGACGGCCATTTATATTGTATTTCAGAGAGTGATTCGCTGTTAGCTGCTGGGGGGTGGGGGTCTGGTCTTTTTTTTTGTTTTGTTTCTCTTGTTTTATTTTAAAGGTATTTGTTTGTGTGAAAAACTTAATTAAAACATTTCTTAAAAAAAGGAAGGGAGTTCCAGGATTTTGAGCCTGTGACAATAAAGAAATGGTAATATAGTGCCAAGTCAGAATGGTGCGCCTTGGAGGGAAACTTGTTTAATGTTGTACTCAATTCAGGTCTTACAAATAAAATTTATTATTGTCAGCAAACTTGCTGACACTTGCAGAATTCAAGCCTTCTTGCCTATAAAAATACAGTACGCTTGCCTAAGTCCAGAAAGTTCCATGGCAGTTTATCAGAGCCAAGACTTAAGGAGCGAAGTATATATAGAAGGTCTGGCTGAAGTTGAGCAAGACAGTACCATGTGGTCTACTAGCACAGAACACTGTCGACCCAGGGCCTTTCACTGGTCAGGACATTGGCTCACATGTTTATCAAGAGCTGAGCAGGGAGAATCCTGGCCCCATGGACTGGCCAAACTCTCTGTATTCCATGGAAGAAGCCAGGTTGACCAGTTATTAATAGACTAACAGGGCCTGGGGTATTGCACACCCACCTTATTACCAATTATCAGATTACCAATTCTGCCAGCAAGGATTGATTCCAGACTTCCATCACCATGCATTTCAAATTGATGCACCTTGACCTCAATTTGAAGGGAAGAGGGCAGGGATCAATACAACAGCAAAGGGGATTGCCGACTTCAGATTTGTATCAAAATGAGTAACTAATAATAATCTTTATTAGTGCCACAAGTAGGCCTACATTAACATTGCAATGGCGTTACTATGTGTGGCGCTAACAATTGTACACAAAGACTCGAGATATGTACAATCGAGGCTTTATTGCTGTGTGATGTTATTCCTCCGTCGGCAGCTGTAGAATAGGATCTCAGTGACTCACACGCATATTTATACACAGGCTCCCTGTGGGCGGAGCTAGCCGGCAGGGGCTTACTGGAGGAACCTGTGTTACAGGTACAGCCATACATCCCCCTACTGCAAGTACACATATCTACAGGGTTATATCACCACACTATGAAAATCCCCTGTTCACCACACTCCAGCACCTGTTCGGGTTCGCAGAGGGAGAATTCAGAATGTCCAATTTACCTAACAAGCACGTCTTTCGGGACCTGTGGGAGGAAACACACGCAGACACTGGAACAAGCTGCAGACTCCGCACGGACAGTGATCCAAGCAGGAATCGAACCTGGGACCCTGGCGCTGCGAAGTAACAGTGCTAACCACTGTGCTATCATGCCGCCCGTAGTACTAAGAAGCTGGGACAAATTGGAATGGTTCTGGGGGTTTTTTTGTGGAACATCTGGTCAGTTAGTAATGATGATGTATGATGCTTTTCGCCTCCTTAGCCAAACATTTTAACTTGAAAATTCTGTCTTGGACAAATCATTTTAATTCCCTCTAAATTGTAAAATTTTGTTTGTGAGTACAGCAGATGGTGCAGTGCTGTGTACTGGAGAATAATAATGAGATATAATAATGTACAATCTGAACTATAGGTAACAAATATGTACAGCAATGTGGAAGAGTGAGGAGGGGGAGCTGTATAACAGTGTGGATGAAGAATGAAAAGATCGCACAAAACTGTGCTCTTTCAAAACTAATGCTTTGAATATTTGTGATCCTAAGGTAATGTTGCATGCCAATGATTTCTGCCTGACCTTCACTGATTCTTGACACCATCATATACAAGAGAAAGGCACAGAGAGATGTCGCAAACGAGATACAGTTACTCATTTGTGAGGGGTAAGAATTGGGTTCTGGAAAAATAAATACCCGTCAAGTGGAATTTTCCAACTCTGCTCTTTATGAAATGAAATGAAATTAAAATCATTTATTGTCACGAGTTGGCTTCAATGAAGTTACTGTGAAAAGCCCCTAGTCACCACATTCCGGTTCCTGTTCGGGGAGGCTGGTACGGGAATTGAACCGTTCTGCTGGCCTGCCTTGGTCTGCTTTAAAAGCCGGCGATTTAGCCGAGTGTGCTAAACCAGCCCCTGGTAATCTTACGTTTATTTTTATAGTCACATTTTTATAGGTTATTTGTTATATTCATATTTATACTTTGTCAGAAAACAGAGGTAAGTTTAGATGGTCCCTATTTGTATTGTTAAATATTTTAAAAAGGATATAGATTAAAGTGGGTTTAATTTTAAAGATTGTGTAAGAAAGGGTACAACTCTAGTTAGATTAATTTTAAACATAGGTGTTTGGTTTCAGTTCAGACTGTGTTTCTATTGTAAGGGTTTTTTTATAGCACTGCTGCCTCACGGCACCAAGGCCAGGTCACTCAATGTCTGTGTGGAGTTTGCAAATTCTCTCCGTGTCTGTGTGGGTCTCACCCTCACAACCCAAAAATAAATCCAGGCTAGGTGAATTGACCACTCTAAATTGCCCCTTAATAGGAAAAAAAAAGAATTGGGTACTTTAAATTTATTTTTAAAAAAGTAAAGGCTCCTTCCTGTTGATTCCCTCATTTCCCATTTCTTTTACTTTGCCGTTATCATATTTGATCCATGGATGTTTAATGGGCATGTATCTTTAAGTCGAGCAGTGGAAGTGAGGAGCTCAAAAATTGCAAAATAGTACACCGTGCTAGCTTTGAACAGCAGAGCTCAGCACATTTGGCACCCAAGAAAGATCAGAGGGACTTGGTTCGATTGGTTGGCTTACATAAGCACATTAGAACTAGGAGCAGGAGTAGGCCATCTGGCCCCTTGAGCCTGCTCCACCATTCAATGAGATCATGGCTGATGTTTTGTGGACTCAGCTCCACTTTCCAGCCCGAACACCATAACCCTTAATCCCTTTATTCGTCAAAAAACTGTCTATCTTTACCTTAAAAACATTTAATGAAAGAGACTCAACTGCTTCACTGGGCAAGGAATTCCATAGATTTACAACCCTTTGGGTGAAGCAGTTCCTCCTAAACTGAGTCCTAAATCTACTTCCCCTTATTTTGAGGCTATGCCCCCTAGTTCTGCTTTCACCCGCCAGTGGAAACAACCTGCCCGCATCTATCCTATCTATTCCCTTCATATTTTTATATGTTTCTATAAGATCCCCCCTCATCCTTCTAAATTCCAATGAGTACAGTCCCAGTCTACTCAACCTCTCCTCCTAATCCAACCACTTCAGCTCTGGGATTAACCTAGTGAATCTCCTCTGCACACCCTCCAGTGCCAGTACGTCCTTTCTCAAATAAGGAGACCAAAACTGAACACAATACTCCAGGTGTGGCCTCACTAACACCTTATACAATTGCAGCATAACCTCCCTAGTCTTAAACTCCATCCCTCTAGCCACGAAGGACAAATTTCATTTGCCTTCTTAATCACCTGTTGCACTTGTAAACCAATTTTCTGTGACTCATACACTAGCACACCCAGGTCTCTCTGCACAGCAGCATGCTTTAATATTTTATTGTTTAAATAATAATCCCGTTTGCTGTTATTCCTACCAAAATGGATAACCTCACATTTGTCAACATTGTAGTCCATCTGCCAGACCCTAGCCCATTCACTTAACCTATCCAAATCCCTCTGCAGACTTCCAGTATCCTCTGCACTTTTCGCTTTACCACTCATCTTAGTGTCATCTGCAAACTTGGACACATTGCCCTTGGTCCCCAACTCCAAATCATCTATGTAAATTGTGAACAACTGTGGGCCCAACACAGATCCCTGAGTGATACCACTAGCTTCTGATTGCCAACCAGAGAAACACCCATTAATCCCCACTCTTTACTTTCTATTAATTAACCAATCCTCTATCCATGCTACTACTTTACCCTTAATGCCATGCATCTTTATCATATGCAGCAACCTTTTGTGTGGCACCTTGTCAAAGGCTTTCTTTGACATTACAGGCAATGAATTGGCCAAAAGGCCATGTTCTGCCCAGTAACAGTCGGCAATTGGATTCTACCCAAGTGGAATGATTTTTAAGAGAACAAAGGAAAGCACAGTGAGGTCCTGAACACTCAGAACATTACAGACTGAAAGCCGAAATTTCGAACTGAAAGCCTAGATTGAAGGAAGATGCGCTTGAGTACAACCATCTGAAACAAAGCCTTGTATATTTTTACTTTCACTGTTATTTTTACACCCCCCTTTTCCTCTCTGTGTTTGTTTGTCAGTCTTGTGTGTGTGTGTGTGTTTGGAACGGATTTGTTTATTGTCACGTGTATCGAGGTACAGTGAAAAGTGTTTTAGTACATTTAGTACATAAAACATAGAATAGTACAACACAGTACAGGCCTTTCAGCCCACGCTGTTGTGCTGACCATTTACCCTAATCTGAGATCAACCTAACCCACACCCTTTAAATTTACTGCTGTCCATGTGCCTGTCCAAAAGTCGCTTAAATGTTCCTAATGACTGACTCCACCACTTCCGCTGACAGTGCGTTCCACACACTCACCACTCTCTGTGTAAATAACCTACCTCTGACATCACCCCTATACCTTCCTCCAATCACCTTAAATGATGTCCCCTCGTGACAGCCACGGTAGCCTTGTGGATAGCACAATTGCTTCACAGTTCCAGGGTCCCAGGTTCGATTCCGGCTTGGGTCACTGTCTGTGTGGAGTCTGTGTGGGTTTCCTCCTGGTGCTCCGGTTTCCTCCCACAGTCCAAAGATGTGCAGGTTAGGTGGATTGGCCATGATAAATTGCCCTTAGTGTCCAAAATCGCCCTTAGTGTTGGGTGGGGTTACTGGGTTATGGAGATAAGGCGGAGGTGTTGACCTTGAGTAGGGTGCTCTTTCCAAGAGCCGGTGCAGACTCGATGGGCTGTATGGCCTCCTTCTGCACTGCAAATTCTATGATATCTATGATTTCCGCCCTAGGGAAAAGTTTCTGGCTACCCATTCTATCCATGCCTCTTATCACCTTGTACACCTCTATCAAGTCAACTCTCTGCCTTCTTCGCTCCAGTGAGAAAAGCCCTAGCTCCCTCAACCTTTCTTCATAAGACATGCCCTCCAGTCCAGGCAGCATCCTGGTAAATCTCCTCTGCACCCTCTCCAAAGTATCCACATCCTTCCTGTAATGAGGAATGAGGCAACCAGAACTGGACACAATATTCCAAGTGTGGTCTAAGCAGGGTTTTATAAAGCTACAGCAAAACCTTGCGGCTCTTAAACTCAATCCCCCGGTTAATGAAAGCCAACACACCATATGCCTTCTTAACAACCCTATCAACCTGGGTGGCAACTTATAGGGAGCTATGTACGTGGACCCCAGGATCCCTCTGTTCCTCCACGCTTCCAAGAATCCTGCCTTTCATCCTGTACATGAAAGTAAAATGCATAATAGGGCAGCTCAAGATACACAATGTAAATACATAGCCACAGGAGGCATCGGGTGAAGCATACAGAAGTGTAGTATTAATCATATCAGTCCATAAGAGGGTCATTTAGAAGTCTGGTAACAGCGGGGGAAGAAGCTGTTTTTGAATCTGTTAGTGATTTGTGTGTGTGTGTGTGGAGGGTGAGTTAAAGAGCGGGGTTAGGAATTAGATAAATGTTAACCTGTTGCATTTGCTGCATATTTAATTATAGTTACTGTTATTAAGAAAATTAATTGTGTTTAACTTTACAAACGTAGTGACTATAGTTATTGGGCAGCCAAGGGCCAAGAATTCGGGTGTTTTTCTAAGAATTATTTATTAATGGCAATTGTGTTGCAACTCTGGGTCAAATGGGGCTGGAGTTAACCTCACACTAGCCAGGGTGCCGTAACACTACTGCTGGAGAGTTTGCAATGAGAAAAATAAACAGGAGCTGGAGGGAAGAATGTGGGGTGGGATTCTCTCAGCCCGGGGCCGGGCCGGAGAATCCCCGTGACCGGGCCACGCTGCCCTGACGCCTGCACGCAATTCTCCACAGAGCAGAGGATCAGCGCAATTGGTGCCGGCGTGTTTGGCCTTGCTCCGGTCGCGGGCCGCTCCAAGCATCCGGCCCGCCGATTCTTGGGCCAGGATGGGCCAGCGGCTGTCGTGGAAATGCTGAGTCCCGCCGGCGGCGTTCTAACCTGCTCTCAGCCGGTGGGACCTCAGCGTGGAAGCGTCGGGTGTGGCCTGTGGGGATGGGAGGGGGGCGTCGACCCCAGAGGGGCCCTCCGATGCAGCCTGGCCTGCGATCGGGGCCCACCGATCAGCGGGCCGGCCTCTCTGGCTGGGGGCCTCCTTTCCTACGCCCCTGTAGTCCTGCGCCATCTTGCGTTGGGCCGGCGCGTTGAAGGAGGCCACTGCGCATGCGTGCGATGGTGCCGGCGCCACTGCGCATGTGCGGATCCTGCGCCGCCCAGTTCGTGCCAAGTCGGCAGTTGGTGCGGCGCAAACTACTCCAGCGCCATGCTGGCCCCCTATAGGTGCCGGAATTAGCCCTGGCAGCGGCCCGTTCATGCCATCGTAATAACCCTATTATTAGTTTTTCCAATTTAGTGTGGCCAATCCACCTAACCTTCACATCTTTTGGGTTGTGGGGGTGAAACCCACGCAGACACGGTGGAGAATGTGCAAACTCCACACAGACAGTGACCCGGGCCCGGTATCGAACCCGAGTCCTCAGCGCCAAAGGTGGCAGTGCTAACCACTGCGCCACCATGCCGTCCTCAGCCCTTTTAAGTTTTAGTGTTTAACTGGATCCAGGCAGCTGGTATAGGAAGCTGGACAAGGAACAGCTTTCAGCTCTGCTAGTAGCAGGAAAGCCATTCAATGGCGTATTGAATGCAAAAGCTAAACTGAAGGACAGTTTGGTTCTAGACATCAGGGAATGGAAAAGAAGCGACAGGAATATTGAAGTTCAAAGAAACAAAGGGGAACTGCAATTGAACAGGGTGTTTGTTATTCATTGAAGTTAAAGTCAGACCTGGGAAGAGAAGAGATGAGATGATGAGGTTGGCTATAGAAAAGCTACATATCTGAAGCAATCATAAATTAGGTGTCCTTATTTCTAGCCTTTGAAAGCAAATTATTATGTTGGAGACTGAGCATTTGAGTGACTGTATAGAAGTTTGGATGCATGTTCCAATTCAAGACAAAGGAATAATGAAAAGAGTTGGAAAACCTGGAGGTAGATCTTTGCTGAAACAGCCGAGAGAATGCTTTGTTTGAAATGTGAGTTGCAAAACCTGGAGGTGGGTCCTTGATGAAAAGAGCTGACAGAAAACATTGATTTGAGAGAACAATTTAAATGTGCCCTTTTGAGAGCGGAATGCGGAAACAGTTGTGTGACAATCGTCTGGGGGGGGGGATTCTGAGGAGAAATCCATGTAAAATTGAGTCGCATCTGCCACTTGGTTTCAAAGTGGGCTGTGTCTGACCACAGTTAGCCTGTTGGGTTACAGGAACTGTGTTTTTACTGATAACATTATGCTGTACGACATACTTTGTACCCTGTGTTTTCCTTAAAACCTGTGAACATTTGTAAACATAAGCGGGAGTGAAAGAGTATGAAAATGAAAACTGCTTTATTGTCACGAGTAGGCTTCAATTGAAGTTACTGTGAAAAGCCCCTAGTCACCACATTCCAGCGCCTGTCCGGGGAGACTGGTACGGGAATCGAACTGTGCTGCTGGCCTGCTTTAAAAGCCAGCGATTTAGCCCAGTGTGTTGCAGCCCCTGTATTGTATTGTATTATAGTCAAATTTTCCATGTTCAATTTTAAAAATTGGTTATTAAAAGCTAATTGCTAGCCCCTGGTGACTCTGTTCCTCCATGTTTTGGAAAAAAAAGTAAAAGTTATGGTGCGGGATTCTCCGTCGGCAGGATCCTGCACTTCGCTTGCAGCGCAAACATGCCCACTGATTTCCTAATGGCGTGGCGTGCCCACAAAGGGAAACCCCATTGACCGGTTGCCGGGATGGTGCATCCCACTGCCTGCAGATGCAGGAACCTGCCCATTGTCGTTTGAGCCAGGCTTTCATTCTGGAACCTTCCCATTCAGTTATAATATCAACTGAGATCGTAACAACTTAAAGTTCCTTGTTTAAAGATGTATTTATATACAGAACCTTTGGGGTGGAATCATTTTGCTGTTATAATATAAACTCAATTTTACTTTAGTGCAGATTAGTATGGATTTTTCAATGTCACAACATAAAAGAATTAGAATGTTCACATTTTGAAAAGTAAAATGACAGTGCTGTTTAATTATATTTGCTTTGCTTTCATATGAATTACACCTTTCCCTTATTGACAGATGATGCTAACCTTTAAGATCTGACATTATGATTTATATTTTTTTGCATTGTCGACGGTGCCAGAAATTCTCCTGCTTTTGCATTTGATAACTTCCATTTTAGTTTGTTTAAGATTGTACAGGCAGAATTACTTTCTGCTACTTCCTAGGCAAGCAAAGAATATTGAGCGCCTTTACTTTTTTTTCCTATTTAATTGAAATCTCCTGGAGTTTAAATATAGTCTGGCGACGATAAAACCCATTACAGGGCAAGTATCCTTGTAGCTTAAAGACAATCGCTGTATAAGTAACCACAGTCTCTGCACTCCTCCAATTCTGTTCTTTTCTGCATCACCAATTTTATTTGTTCCCCCAGTGATGGCTGGGCCTTCAGATACCTAGATCCCAAACTCTGGAATTCCCTGTCTAAGCCTCTCCAGCTCTCTAGCTCACTCTCTTCCGTAAAAACGAGCACTCTGTCCAAGCTTTTTGATCATCTGTCCTAAAATCTCCTTCTGTGACGTGGTGTCGAATTTCAGTCTGATAATTATTCCTGAGAAGAGGCTTGGGCCATTTTACCATTTTCTTTTTTTTAAAAATAATTTTTATTGAAAGAATTTTTTACATGAAAATATTTACCCCAACTAACTATAAAATATTACAAAATATTCCCTCTTAACAAATATCCCCCCCCCCGCCCAAACTCGCGCGCGTTGTCCCTCCCCCCCTCCCCCCTCCCCCAAAAACAAACAAAGCAACAATCAACATCAGACATGAACTGCGAGCAAATTTGCCCGCGTTTCAACCGTAAATAACCCACCACAACCGTTGTTGCCACCCCCCCCCCTCCCCCCCCCCCCCCCCCCCCCCCCCCCCCCCCCCCCCCCACCCCCCCCCCCCCCCCCCCCCCCCCCCCCCCCCCCCTCCCCCCCCCCCACCCCCCCCCCCGGGTTGCGCTGCTGCGACCTCTGTACCCTATCTCTGAGCCAAAAAGTCGAGAAAGCTGCCACCGCCTGAAGAACCCTTGTACCGACCCTCTCAGGGCGAATTTGACCCTTTCCAACTGAAAAGCTTGCCATGTCATTAATCCAAGTTTCCACGCTTGGGGCCTCGCGTCCTTCCACTGTATTAGTATCCTTTTCGAGCAACTAGGGACGCAAAGGCCAGTACTCCGGCCTCTCTTGCCTCCTGTACCCCGGCTCCACCCCAACCCCAAAGATCGCAAGCCCCCATCCTGGTTTGACCCTGGATCCCCCACCCTCGACACCGTCCTTGCCACCCCCTTCCAGAACTCCTCCAGTGCCGGACATGCCCAAAACATATGGACATGGTTCGCTGGACTTCCCGAACACCTGACACATCTGTCCTCACCCCCAAAGAACCAACTCATCCTTGTCCCCGTCATATGGGCTCTATGTAGCACCTTAAATTGAATGAGGCTAAGCCTCGCACACGAGGAGGAAGAATTAACCCTCTCCAGGGCATCAGCCCATGTCCCATCCTCTATCTGTTCTCCCAGCTCCCCCTCCCACTTGGCTTTCAGCTCCCCTACTGATGCCTCCTCCGCCTCCTGCATTACTTTGTAGATGTCCGATATCCTCCCCCCTCCGACCCAGACCCCCGAGAGCACCCTATCACTCGCCCTCCTACTGGGGAGCAAGGGAAACCCTTCCACCTGGCGTCTAGCAAATGTCTTCACCCTGCAAATGTCTAAACATGTTTCCCGGGGGGAGCCCGAATTTCTCCTCCAGCTCTCTCAGGCTCGCAAACCTCCCATCTACAAACAGATCCTTCAGCTGCCTGATGCCCACCCTGTGCCAGCTCTGAAATCCCCCGTCCATGTTCCCCGGGATGAATCTATGGTTCCCTCTTAACGGTGCCTCCATCAGACCTCCCACTTCCCCCCTGTGTCGCCTCCACTGCCCCCAGATCTTGAGGGTGGCCGCCACCACCGGGCCCGTGGTGTACCTCGTGGGAGGGAGCGGCCATGGCGCCGTTACTAAGGCTCCCAGGCTTATGTTGCCACAGGACGCCCTCTCCATTCGTTTCCAAGCTGCCCCCTCCCCTTCCATCATCCACTTGCGCACCATCGATACATTTGCCGCCCAGTAATACCCCGAAAGATTGGGTAATGCCAGCCCTCCACTATCCCTACTCCGCTCCAAGAAGACCCTCCTCACCCTTGGGGTGCCGTGCGTCCACACGTAGCTCATGATGCTACTCGTCACCTTTTTGAAGAAGGCCCTAGGGAGGAAGATGGGCAAGCACTGAAATAAAAACAAAAACCTCGGGAGGACCGTCATTTTAACGGACTGCACTCTGCCCGCCAGCGACAGCGGCACCATGTCCCACCTTTTAAATTCCTCCTCCATCTGTTCCACCAGCCTGGAGAAGTTCAGCTTGTGGAGAGTCCCCCAGTTCCTTGCCACCTGCACCCCTAAATATCTAAAACTCTTTCCTGCTCTCTTAAACGGGAGTCTCCCGATTCCCTCTTCCTGGTCCCCTGGGTGTATCACAAATACCTCACTCTTGCCCAAGTTTAGCTTGTACCCCGAAAAGTCCCCAAATTCTGCTAGCAGTTCCATCACCTCCGGCATTCCCCCTTCTGGGTCTGCCACGTATAGCAGCAGGTCGTCCGCGTATAACGATACCCGGTGCTCCTCCCCGCCCCTTGTCAGCCCTCTCCACCCCCCTGAGCCCCTCAGTGCCATCGCCAACGGTTCAATTGCCAGTGCGAAGAGCAGGGGGGACAAGGGGCACCCCTGTCTGGTCCCCCGGTGGAGCCCAAAATATTCCGACCTCCTACCATTCGTCACTACACTTGCCATCGGGGCCGAATAGAGCAGCTTCACCCATTTAATAAATCCCTCCCCAAATCCAAACCGTTCCAGCGTCTCCCACAGGTACTTCCACTCCACCCTATCAAATGCTTTCTCCGCGTCCAATGCCACCACTATCTCCGCCTCACCCTCCACTGCCGGCATCATGATGACGTTTAGCAGTCTCCGCACGTTCGTATTAAGCTGCCGCCCTTTCACAAAACCCGTCTGGTCCTCGTGTATCACCCTGGCACACAATCCTCTATCCTGGTAGCCAGGATCTTTGCCAGCAACTTGGCGTCCACATTCAGGAGCGAGATAGGCCTATATGACCCACACTGCACAGGGTCCTTGTCCCGCTTCAAGATCAGAGAGATCAGTGCCTGCGACATTGTCGGGGGCAGAGCCCCCCCCTCCCATGCCTCGTTGAAGGCTCGTACCAGCACAGGGCCCACCAAATCCGCATATTTTTTGTAAAATTCCACCGGGAACCCGTCTGGCCCCGGCGCCTTCCCCGTCTGCATATGCCCAATCCCCTTGACTAGCTCCTCTAACCCTATCGGCGCCCCCAGCCCCTCTACCAGCTCCTCTTGGACCTTGGGGAATCTCAATTTGTTCAAGAAGCCCTCCATCCCCCCTCCCCTCGTCAGCGGCTCTGACCGATACAGCTCCTTGTAGAAGTCTCTGAAGACCCCATTTACTTCTGGCCCCTTCTGCACTACGTTCCCACCCCTCTCCCTCACTCCCCCAATTTCCCTAGCCGCATCCCGCTTGCGGAGCTGATGCGCCAACATCCTACTCGCCTTCTCCCCATACTCATAAATCGCGCCCTGCGCCCTTCTCCACTGTGTCTCTGCCTTTCTGGTGGTCAACAGGTCGAACTTAGCCTGCAAACTGCGCCGTTTCCCCAACAGCCCCTCCTCTGGTGCCTCCGCATATCTCCTATCCACGTCCAAAAGCTCCCCCACCAGCCTCTCCCTCTCCTGTCTCTCCCTCCTTTCCCTATGTGCCCGTATGGAGATCAGCTCCCCCCGGATCACCGCCTTCAGGGCCTCCCAGACCATCCCCACCTGCACCTCCCCCGTGTCATTAGTGGCCAGATATCTTTCAATGCTCTTCCGGACCCTCTTACACACCTCCTCATCCGCCAGCAACCCCACATCCAGGCGCCACAGCGGACGCTGGTCTCGCGCCTCCCCCATTTCCAAATCTACCCAGTGCGGCGCATGGTCTGAGACCGCTATGGCCGAGTACTCCACTTCCCGTACTTTCGGGATCAGTCCCCTGCTCAATACAAAAAAGTCAATTCTAGAATAGACTCTGTGGACATGGGAGAAAAAGGAATACTCCCTCGCCCTCGCCTCCCAAACCTCCAGGGATCTACCCCTCCCATCTGCTCCATAAACCCCTTTAACACTTCTGCCGCTGCCGGCCTCCTACTCGTCCTTGAACTCGATCTGTCCAGCACGGGGTCCAGCACTGTGTTGAAGTCCCCCCCATGATCAGGCCCCCTGCCTCCAGGTCCGGAATGAGGCCCAGTAGGCGCCTCATGAAGCCAGTGTCGTCCCAATTCGGGGCATACACATTAACCATCACCACTTTCTCCCCCTGTAGCCTACCCTTCACCATGACATATCTACCCTCTTTATCCGCCACCACCTCCGCCGCCACGAACGACACCCTCTTCCCTACCAGGATCGCCACCCCCCCGGTTCTTTGCGTCCAGTCCTGAGGGAACACCTGTCCCACCCACCCCCTCCTCAGGTGGACCTGGTCCGCCACCTTCAAATGGGTCTCTTGTAGCATTGCTACATCCGCCTTCAGTCCCTTCAAATGCGAGATTACTCTCGTTCTCTTGACCGGCCCATTCAGCCCCCTCACATTCCAAGTGATCAGCCGGGTCGAAGGGCAGCCCGCCCCTCTCCCCTGCCGACTAGCCATATCCTGTCACCTGCTCGCCCCGAGTCAGCCCTCCCCTTCTGACCCGCTCCCCATGGCGATGGCGCCCTCCCCCCACCCCTCCGGTCCTCAACTTCTCCTCCCTGGCCTTTTCAGCACCATTTTACCATTTTGATAGTGGTGTATCAATGCAAGTTTTCCTTTGTACTGGACGCTTGTTCTTTAACTATGACAGTGTGAAGGTTAATATTATATATCATAGTGAAGAGATTACGTGCATTCCACAGCCCCACTGAAACTATGCAGAGAAGAATAAACATATTATACAGACCAAAAGCAAAAAGGTGTTAAGCAGGAGCCATGAACATTGTTAATCGATTCTCCATCCCAAGGGCAATTTTTAAACAATTGTAAGAGGAACATACTTTCATATTAAGCTAAAACCATTAAGCTTTTCTGCTTTCTCCACGTCAGTTAAATTGACAAAAGTTTAGAATTCTGCATGTTTGATTGTGAATAGAATGTAGTGAATGTGTGGAGGTCTGTAATGTGTTTTATCATTTTTGAATAAATGGAAGGGACATCTCTTTAACTGGACAATGTTTTTGGCAAAGTCAATGATTATATCAATGACAAAAATCATATGATTTTCAGATGGGGGAAGGTTGGCGCCATTCTTCCTTTCTTTATTTGACACGGGCCTAAGGGTGAAGGGCCACCTTTGATTGTCCCAATTTTCTAGGTCTGCCGGTGACCAGGGTCATGACATGCCCTTTTGTTCTAATGTCATCAGCAGTTTTTGGCACACAAAAACATTTTACATCTCTGACTTGCCACTTAACACCGATGCATTCTTGCAAAAATTAGTCCTCTAATGCCTGAGCGAGAGCCTGGCCGTTGATGTGTTATCTGTGTTGGTCTAACATCGACTGCAACTGGATGCAGTGAAATGAGAAACAGGCTTCTGACACAGGAGATGGTCCAACACTGTTTTATTGAACTTGCTGATTGTTGTACATAATTTGCTGTGGGTTGACACTCTATTAACCTAACTGATAACCTCCTACTGGCTTGACCAGACTAGCTCTCTACCACATGGTGATGATGTTCACTAGGGGGCTTGTGCACTGTGACTATCTCAGTAGCCATGTCCTGTGAGAGAGGGAGAGTCTTAATGCCCTGTAGGCTTTATAGTGGTGGTGTCCTGTCTGGTGATTGGTTGTTCTATGTCGTGTGTGTTCATTGGTTATCCTGTGTGTCAATCACTGCCTGTCTGCATCACATGAAATACATGAGTGGATATTATGACAGCCGTTTTATTTTCCATAAAGTTGTTCAGCAACCCCAAATTTGTTTTCCACGCAGTCTTTGATGGCATCCCGCAATTTGGCGTCCAGCTGCTGCAGGAGGTCAAAGTGCAAACACCAGATTGTCTCAATCATTGTAGCCCATTCAGATGGATCAAATTAAGCATCAGAAAACAATTGAGATTTTCTGATGCCGAGTAAGAAAGGTTTTCAAAGAGTAGATTTTGTCAATCAGTATAAACATCGTGGACGAGCCCTGTAAAAAAACAAATCCTATTGAGGGGGTAAATGAATTGAATGTTGTCCTTACATTTCTACTGTAGTCTAAATCCATCAGAGTATTGAAATCATCATGACTTGCTCCAAGTGACTGATCTGTGAATTGTCCATTTGTTGGAAATATACTAAGTCTCCTCTGTCTTGGGAACCTAGTTATTAACTCTACATACAAAGTTTCTTGTCAGTAAAGGAACATACTGCTTTTAAACAATAACTCCTTATTCTAAGAAGCCAGGGAAGCATATGTGTCAGTAGAAAAATAATCTGTGCGTGATGGTGTCACTTAAAATGTGGTGAGCTCCTCATAGCGGGTTAGGTGGATTGGCCATGCTAAATTGCCCGTAGTGTCCTTAAAAGTAAGGTTAGGGGGGGGGGGGGGGGGGGGTGTGTTGGGTTACGGGTATAGGGTGGGTTTGAGTAGGGTGATCATTGCTCGGCACAACATCGAGGGCCGAAGGGCCTGTTCTGTGCTGTACTGTTCTATGTTCTATATTTTGCAGGTTCGTGAAGGCAGGCAAAAATAAGTTGACTCAAACATCATCACTGGGCTTTGGTGGCAGACAATTGGAAATTGGTCACTAGAACCACCAGCAGTCAATACTGATCCATGTATTTCTCCTATCATCTTAGTCCAAGTCCCTTCACCAAAATCACCAATAGAAATTGTTGCTTTCCTCATGGATCTTTGGTGGAGTTGGCTGACTCAGAATGGCTAACATATTTACCCCAGTGCTGCACTTCAAAAGAAACTCGCTTTGGGCTGCTTTAATATCATGCATTGCTATGTAAAGTCAAGCATTAATCTATCAATTTTAAATCATTCCAAATTACCCTGGATAAAATAGAAATTTGTAATACTGACATATGCACACATAAAAGATATTAAATGTTGGGAAGCAAAGTAGCACAGTGGTTAGCATAGTTGCTTCACAGCTCCAGGGTCCCAGGTTCAATTCCTGGCTTGGGTCACTATCTGTGTAGAGTCTGCATGTTCTCCCCGTGTCTGCATGGGTTTCCTCTGGGTGTTCCAGTTTCCTCTCACAGTCCAAAGACGTGCAGGTTAGGTGGATTGGCTGTGCTAAATTGCCCTTTAAAAGAGATATTAAATGTTGAAAATATACAGCAAGTCAGTCAACATCTGAAAGAGGAAGATGGATTAGCTCTTTGAGTAACACTATTCTCCGTGAAATTCAGTCACTAAACCTTTCTGTATTGCCACATTTCTCCCCATCTTTCAGATCCAAATCCATAACCATGCTTTTTGTCAACTCCCAAAACTTCCACTTTAAAGCGCTTTGTGACATCCTGAGGTTGTGAAAGGCGCTAGTTAAATGCATGTCCATTTTTTAGTGTCCATTTCTTTGTTCCTCCCTATGGAGCAACTTGGAACATTTACTCCTATAGGGGAAACCACATAAATACAGGTTGTTGTTATTCGATATGGTTACACATCTCAAGAAATCAAAGCTCTCATTAATATACCACTTCATCACACCTCCGAGACAGATCTCAAAGTCCACCATATAAAATGTATTATTTTAAAGTACAGTCACTGTTGTATTGTTGGTGAACACCGTATTTATTGTGCACACAGCAACATCACACAACCAGTAACGGAATTGATGGCCTGACAGTGTGTTTTGCTGTTGGTTAAAGATGTTGGCAGAAACCCACGTTGTTCTTCCAAAATTGTCAGAGGAGCCTTTCAGTCCAGCTAGATTAGCTAAGAGAAAATGCAGCTGAGACTTTGAATTTCCATTACAGCAAAGGAGTGGTAACCGTAGCAATGCAACACTCCATGTAGATCAACAGTGCAGTAGATGAGAAGGATTGTACAACGACTAAGGGTCAAATGCTTGTTGTGTGAGTAACTGAGTAAATACTTCAATAAAGTGTTACCCTAAACTCTGGGATTTTTGTTCAACTCCTCGGTGATGGATTAATGGAATAAATGAATCAATGGATGTCCATTAACTCTGTTCTGTTCAGATACTGCCATAACGATAATTGAATTAGGCAGAGGAATATTAGGTGAACATCTAACGAGTTACTGATGATCACATCAGTGGTCGACACACAAATGGAAGGACCCAGAGTGAGCCAGCTGAAAGTGATTCTAAATGAACACAAGGCCAGAAGTAGAAACATGGGACACAACATTACTGTGTGAATGAGTTTGCAAGTTCCTTTCAAATGATCATAACAGCAATAATACATATTACATAACAGTGACAAATAACATAGAATAATGAGAGGGCTTCCTGGTCAACACTGCATTCTGCAACATCACCTTAGGGCTGGTTTAGCACAGGGCTAAATCGCTGGCTTTAAAAGCAGACCAAGGCAGGCCAGCAGTACGGTTCAATTCCCGTACCAGGCGCCGGAATGTGGCGACTAGGAGCTTTTCACAGTAACTTCATTTGAAGCCTACTTGTGACAATAAGCAATTTTCATTTCATTTCATTCATCACCTATAATTGCCTACGTCAGCTCCTCGGCTGCCGAAACCCTCATGCTCTCTCCAGACTTGGCTATTCTATTGCACCCCTGGCTGGATTCCCACATCCTACCCTCTGTAAATGTGAGGTCATCCAATACTCTGCTGCCCGTGCGCTCGTGTTCAGCCCTCACCCTGGTGCTCGCTGATTGGGCCCCTGCTTCAGCAAGGCTTCCATTTGAAAGCTCTCATCTGTGTTTTCAAATCCTTCCATCGCCTCGGTCCCATCCTATCTCTGTGATCTCCTCTCAGCCTCACAACTCTCCAAAGTAATTGTACTGCTCTAACTCTGAACTCTTGAGCATGCCTGATTTTAATCCCTCCACCACTGGGAGCCATGTGGTGAGCTGCCTGGGCCCAAGTTCTGGAATTGCCTCCCTTAATCCTCTCCTGCTTTCCTGCTTTAAGACATTCCTTGAAACCTGCCTCTTCGACCAAGCATTTGGTCATGTGACTGAATACCACCTGATGTAGTTCAGCATCATATTTCAATGAGGCCGGCACGTGGCACAGTGGTTAGCATTGCTGCCTACAGCGCTGAGGACCTGGGTTCGAATCCCGGCCCTGGGTCACTCTCCGTGTGGAGTTTGCACGTTCTCCCCGTGTCTGCGTGGGTTTCACCCCCACAACGCAAAGATGTGGATTGGCCATGCTAAATTGTCCCTTAATTGGAAAAGAAATAATTGGGTACTCTAAATTTATAAAAACAAAATTTAAAAATAAATAAATAAAATATTTCGATTTTAGAATGCCTTAGTGAAGGGAAATAGGACATTTTTTTTACATTAACGGCGCTAAATGAATACAGACCCCTGTTGTTATTGGTGTCCCATCATGGGGGGGTTCCTTCCATTTGAAAGTATAGCTTAATGGCCCCAAAGTCACGTACAATTTCTAAATGCAAACAAATTATCCATGGCAGTGCTAGGGACTTAATGAGCATCAATGTTTATGTGACTCTGACAATGTGCTGGAATATCTTCCAGTGATTTCATTCCATGGTGTTTTCTAACTCTGCACTGTCCATAATTTCTCCGTTCTGTAGAAGGGCCATTTAGATCCGAAACATTAACTCTTGTTTCTCTCTCCACAGACCAGCTGAGTTCACCCAGCACTTCTTGTTATTAATACTCACTTTCCCTCCCTCCCTCCCGAAGTGCTTCAGACTAACACATCAGGTGACCTGGGGACAGTCTCTTTTTCACCCCAACGACACAAGGGATCGATGTAAATTGCCGACAGAAACACAGAGAGCTGGGAAAGGGCTGTCTGCTGGGGTCAACCCTGCCGCTGGACAAAACTGAAAATGGTTTCCAATTTAGTAAGAATGGTTTAAAAAAAAAACACACACACATAGAACATAGAACATAGAACATAGAACAGTACAGCACAGAACAGGCCCTTCGGCCCTCAATGTTGTGCCGAGCCATGATCACCCTACTCAAACCCACGTATCCACCCTATACCCGTAACCCAACAACCCCCCCTTAACCTTACTTTTTTTTATTAGGACACTACGGGCAATTTAGCATGGCCAATCCACCTAACCCGCACATCTTTGGACTGTGGGAGGAAACCGGAGCACCCGGAGGAAACCCACGCACACAGGGGGAGGACGTGCAGACTCCACACAGACAGTGACCCAGCCGGGAATCGAACCTGGGACCCTGGAGCTGTGAAGCATTTATGCTAACCACCATGCTACCCTGCTGCCCCTACATCTACTGTGTTGAACACTCGGAGACGCTGGGATGGGGGCAGGGGGATGTACTGCAGTTCCTGGTTTTATTTACCATCTGCGATTTGAACTAGATTGATGGAACCCTCAGTGGGCGTTCACCTCATTAACTTTGGGCTGATAATCTGTTACTTTGTCCCAAACAGAAACTTGGGTGGAGACAAACTGCGATGATTGTCGCTGCCCCAAACTGCCTGTGGTGAATTATAAACACTAATAATCCACACTGTATTGTACAACATGTGTTGAGCCTGTACCTTGTATCAGATCATGTGTAGTTGCGCAGCTCTACCTATAAGGGGAGATGAGGAGCTTGTACTGGGCTCCACCCATGGCTCCGCCTATGGCTCCGCCCATGGCTCCTCCCCCTAACCAGAAGTATAAAGGTTGCTGTTGTGAGCCTGCCTGCCAGTTCATCAAGAGTTCATCTTGTAGGGGCAGCACGGTGGCCTAGTGGTTAGCACAACCGCCTCACGGCGCTGAGGTCCCAGGTTCGATCCCGGCTCTGGGTCACTGTCCGTGTGGAGTTTGCACATTCTCCCCGTGTCTGCGTGGGTTTCACCCCCACAACCCAAAAATGTGCAGAGTAGGTGGATTGGCCACGCTAAATTGGCCCTTAATTAGAAAAAATAATTGGCTAATCTAAATTTATTAAAAAAAAGAGTTCATCTTGTCACAGGCAGGCTCTGTTGTAAGACGATTAAAACCACTGTTCGCTTCTAACCACGTGTCGCGTGAATTGATGGTCTCATCAATTTAATCGTCTTAAGAAACAGTAAGGAATGACCATGGAATCAGCCCTCAAACCTGATCGACTGGAACTCGACCCACAGGATGCAGAGGCGAAAGAAATCTTTTCACACTGGCTCCGATGTTTTAAGGCCTACCTGGCTGAAGCAAGCCCTACAGAAACTATGGAGGAGCTGAAACTCAGTCTACTGCATGCAAGGGTGAGCCATCGTATATCTACTCAACTTAATTGTACCGGCTCATATACAGAGGCCCTGGCCCTACTCGACAGAATGTACGTGAGGCCCGTCAATGAGGTCTACGCGCACCACGTTTTTACTACTCGCTGCCAGCGCCCCACGGAATCGCTAGAATAATTCCTAAGAGACTTAAAAACCTTATCCCGGGACTGTAATTACCAAGCTGTAAACGCTGCAGAACATAGGGAACTCGCTGTCCGCGATGTCTTTGTTGCGGGCCTCAGATCCAATTATGTGTGCCACCTCATTCCCCGTGGACTCCGCGACCCCGTCATGAGCCCCCGACCAGCGACTACCCCAGGCCTGCACCGCGCGGCTACCCAGCCACTATGCTACTCCAGCCTGCCACTTTTGTGGCCAGCCCCAGCACCCGCGGCAGCACTGCCCGGCCCGCAACACGACCTGCAGCAGCTGCGGTCGCAAAGGACACTATGCCAGAATATGTCTGGCGAAGAAAGCTCCAGCCTCAAACCCTCCCGCAGCCCAGAGCACTTGCTTCCTGAATTTGCAGGCCCGCAGGCCCCGTGCGACTCATGGGGGCGGCCATATTGGGCTCCATCCTCTCCAAACTCGGCAACTCAGATCGAAGACTGCGACCTCAGCGGGCATTCACCACGGGGCCACTCCAGCACAGCTGATCGAACCGCCGACTACCCACAGCTCAGCGCGGTCACGTTGGACCAGTCGCTTCCGAAGCACCTCAGCAACTCCATGACGACCGTTGAAATCAACGGGTACAGTACACCGTGCCTCTTTGACTCCGGGAGAACTGAGAGCTTCGTACACCCAGATCTGGTAAGACGCTGTTCACTCCCTGTTTTTCCTGCACGGCAAACTATCTCCCCCGCTTCGGGCTCCCACTCTGTTCACCTCCAAGGGCGCACTGTCGCAACCCTAACGATCCAAGGCGCTAGCTACTCTAATTTTCAACTATACGTCCTCCCCGAACTCTGCGCCCCACTCTTACTGGGACTCGACTTCCAGTGTAGCCTCAAAAGTCTCACCGTCAGCTTCGGCGGACCCCTACCCCCACTCACCATCTGCAGCCTAGCCACGCTGCGAATCTCCCCCCCTCCTCTCTTTGCCAATCTCACTCCAGACTGCAAACCTATAGCCACTCGCAGCAGGCGGTACAGCGTGCAGGACAGGGTGTTTATCAGAACCGAGGTCTGGAGGCTCCTACGTGAGTGGATCATAGAGGCCAGTAACAGCCCCTGGAGAGCTCAGGTGGTGGTCGTCAAGACCGGGGAAAAATTTTGCATGGTCGTGGACTATAGTCAGACCATTAATAGGTTTACGCTCCTCGATGCGTACCCCCTCCCCAGGATGGCAGACATGGTGAATCAGATCGCCCAGTATCATATTTTCTCCACGGTGGATCTGAAGTCTGCATACCACCAGCTCCCAATCCACCCAGAGGACCGCCACTACACGGCATTCAAGGCCGATGGCCGCCTCTTCCATTTCCTCCAGGTTCCCTTTGGTGTCACGAACGGGGTCTCGGTGTTCCAACGAACAATGGACCGAATGGTGGACCAGTACGGGCTGCGGGCCACGTTCCCGTACTTGGATAACATCACCATCTGCGGCTATGACCAGCAGGACCACGACGCCAACCTCCATCGATTTCTCCAGACAGCCCAGAAACTCAACCTCACTTACAACATGGAGAAATGCGTTTTCCGCACGATCAGGCTAGCCATCCTCGGCTATGTCGTGGAAAGCGGAGTCCTGGGCCCCGACCCGGACCGTATGCACCCCCTCTTAGAACTCCCTCTCCCTCATTGTCCCAGGGCCCTCAAACAGTGCCTGGGATTCTTTTCATACTACGCCCAGTGGGTCCCTCAATATGCGGACAAAGCCCGCCCACTATTTAAGGCCACACTTTTCCCCCTGTCGGCTGAGGCTCGTCAGGCCTTCAACTGCATCAAGGAGGACATCGCCAAAGCGGCCATGCGGGCGGTGGATGAATTCGTCCCTTTTCAGGTTGAGAGCGACGCCTCAGAGGTCGCTCTAGCAGCCACACTAAATCAGGCAGGGAGACCAGTCGCATTCTTCTCCCGAACCCTCTCCGCTTCAGAACTTCGACACTCCTCGGTTGAAAAGGAAGCACAAGCCATTGTGGAGGCTGTACGTCACTGGAGGCACTACCTCGCAGGTAGAAGGTTCACCCTTATCACCGACCAAAGATCGGTTGCCTTCATGTTTGACAACTCGCAAAGGGGCAAAATTAAAAATGATAAAATCCTGAGGTGGAGGATCGAACTCTCCACCTACAAATACGATATCATGTATCAACCGGGGAAACTCAACGAGCCCCCAGATGCCCTGTCTCGCGGCACGTGCGCCAGCACGCAGAGCGACCGCCTGAAAGCCATCCACAATGACCTCTGCCACCTGGGGGTCACCCGGCTCGCCCACTACGTCAAGGCCCGAAATCTAGCTTTCTCCACTGAGGAGGTAAAAGCCATCACCAGGGATTGCCCGATCTGTGCGGAGTGCAAACCACACTTCTATAGACCAGACAGGGCCCATCTGATCAAAGCTTCTCGGCCCTTTGAACGCCTCGCTATTGATTTCAAAGGGCCACTCCCCTCGACTAATCGGAATGTGTACTTCCTGAATGTCATCAACAAGTTCTCCCGCTTCCCTTTTGCTATTCAGTGCTCCGATATGGCCTCCCACACAGTCTTTAGGGCCCTGCATAGTATCTTCACCCTGTTCGGTTTCCCCAGCTACGTACACAGCGACCGGGGTTCATCCTTCATGAGCGACGAGCTGCGTCAGTACCTGCTCGACAAGGGCATCGCCTCGAGCAGGACTACCAGCTATAACCCCAGGGGGAACAGGCAGGTGGAGAGGGAGAAAGCGACGGTCTGGAAGACCGTCCTACTGACCCTCCGGTCCAGGAATCTCCTGGTTTCCCAATGGCAGGAAGTCTTCCCCGACGCGCTCCACGCTATTAGGTCCCTCCTATGTACCGCCACCAACCAGACCCCTCACGAGCGGCTCTTTGTTTTTCCCAGGGGTACTACCATGGGGGCCTCGCTCCCAGTATGATTGAAGACACCGGGCCCAGTACTCCTCCGGAAGCACGTCAGGGCACACAAAACTGACCCACTCATAGAAAGAGTGCTCCTACTCCACTCAAAGCCCCAATACGCCTTCATAGAGTACCCTGACGGCCGTCAGGACACTGTATCCCTCCGGGACCTAGCGCCTGCAGGATCGAATCCCACCACTACCAACGCCGAGGTACCCCTCACACTACACCCCACCCAACTCGTCGCGCCGCACGCCCCCGCAACTACCGGGTCGCTACACATGTTCCGCGTACCCGCGCCCACAAGCTCCCAGCGCCCCCACTCCCCAGTCGAACCAGACGGGTACGAAGCTCGGACAGAATCATCCCTGGAGTCCGCCATCGTACCCCAACCAACCATGATCGTCCAGCCACCAGAAGAGGCTGCAATCCCGGTGCTCCGCCGATCACAACGGACAACTCGGCCACCGGACAGACTCAATTTGTTAGCCATCACCCCCGCTGGACTTGATTTTTTCACAGTGGGTGAATGTGGTGAATTATTAACACTAATAATCCACACTGTATTGTACAACATGTGTTGAGCCTTGTATCAGATCATGTGTAGTTGCGTGTCTCTACCCATAGGGGGAGATGAGGAGCTTGTACTGGGCTCCACCCTTGGCTCCACCCATGGCTCCTCCCCTAACCAGAAGTATAAAGGTTGCTGTTGTGAGCCTGCCTGCCAGTTCATCTGGAGTTCACCTTGTCACAGGCAGGCTCTGTTGTAAGACGATTAAAACCACTGTTCGCTTCTAACCACGTGTCTCGTGAATTGATGGTCTCATCACTGTCTCCGTGTTCGAATGAAATGGATTAAGAAAGGGAAACATGTCCAACATCTTGACACATCCGAGCCGTGGGCCAGGAGACCAATCCTGAGCTGCTGGAAAGTTTGCTCAAATTAATTTGGATTATATCTTCGCCCTTTCCCCCCAAATCCCGATGACTAGGATTATGCTGTCTATTACTCAGCCTGAGCGGAATATATATTTATCATTTTTATTTCCCCTGGGTGCTGATTGGTGGAGTTTTTGAACGCAGGCTGCTGCGTATGGAACAGACGCGAGCAAATCCTCTTCAATCGCAACAAAACTCCACGAATGACTTTATTTTTCATCATGAGCTCCGCAGGAGAACTCACCTTGAAGGCATCACAGTCATCACTCACCCTAAATGGTCTCATCGACGGAGAGCAAATGGTTGTTGGGAGAGGATGTTCCCCTGCAGGGGAACCGGAGCCAGCATGTGGGCCTCTTGGTGACTTCCCTGTGCCAAAAGTGGAAGGAGATGGAATGACAGGGGCGGGGGAAGGAGAGCGAGACTTTAATGAGAGCAATGCTATCACATTGTTGCACCCACTTGAACCATTCCAAAACAGTCTTAACACAATTCCTGGAAAGGTTTCAGTATGAGAGGAAATTCAACAGAATTTTGATTTGTACATCGCCATGTGCAAATCTGGCTGATCTTTGGAGCTGGTCTCATGAATATATACCCCACTTCCCCACGCTCCATTCTGAAGTCTCTCCTGTAAGTAAAGTAGCCATAGTCCCAGATGGCCATCTCTGAGAGGGGAGAGCTGAGTGGTGGTGATTTAACCTGAGGGTCACCAGACCTCAGGCAAGGGGCAATGTTGAGAAGGTGGGGCCTTTATGAATAACCTCAGCCGGTATGGGCCTCTGGTCTTGTTTTGCATCACAAACCAACTATCTAGCCAACTGAGCTAAATCTGTACTTTAGGCGTGTGGGTAGCTGAATCAAATAGTGGAATACTCATAGGGAATACATATGTTTTCTGCATTGACTCCAGACCTGCCCATTTTATTATGAAAATGGTTTTTGAACCAAAGTGCCCAGTAGAAGGTGCGATGTTGAGCAGTTAGGCTCACCCAGGTGATCCTTGAGCACGTGATTCCCATCAACCATAGTTTTTTCTTTAATTTATAGGATGTGGGCTTTGCTGGCTAGGTCAGAATTTATTGCCCATCCCTAATTGTTCTTGAGAAGGTGGTGGTGAGCTGCCTTCTTGAACCGCTGCAGTCCACATGCAGTGGCGGACTGGCCAGGGTGTCAGCTTACCCGATGGCAAGTGGGCCCCTGATGAAGTGGGCCCCCTATATCAAATGAAAATGCAATAAAGAAACAAACACAAACAACTGTTTTAGTAATAAAAATGAATAAGAAAAAAAAGAGAACAGGACACAAATAAGCAGTGTATGAAAAGGAACGAAGCAGGGGAGGTAGTGGAAGGATGTGGAATAGGGGGGCCCGGGTCGGGCATAATTAAGGAAATTCCATGTTTTCAGCAAGAGTGTGTGAATTTAAAGATAAAGTTACAATTCGTGATTTGAGATTGTCGGCAACTTCAAAGGATATCAAGCAGTATTCTTGGTTCAGCCGGTACATCGGTCCGGGGCCCGGAGAGCCAAGAAGGGGCCCGTGAATCTCTGAAGGGCCCTGAAAAATTATAATTAATTAGATAAATAAATCTCCAACTTCTTTCCTGAGATTTGTATTCTAACTTAATAAAATATAATTGTTTTTAAAAAGAGCAATACCAAATAAAAATGCAATAAAGAAACAAACAAATAATCACTCAGTGTATGAAGGAACGAAGCAGTGTTAAGCGGATGTGAAAAGGAGTGGGGGAGGGAGGGGAAGGCTGGTTCACCCGGGTCAGACATAGTTGGAAATCCATGTTTTCAGCAAGAGTGTGTGAATTTAAAGATAAAGTTACAGTTTATGATTTGAGATGGTCGGCAACTTGAAAGGATATCAAGCAGTACATAGGGTCGTGAGGTCCCCGAAAAGGAGAAGCAGTACCTTTGACCGTGAATCATGAGGTCAAAGATATTGAAGTGATAAGCCATGATCGGTAAACTCAAAGGGTTGCGACTTGTAACACTACACTGGTATCAAACTGGACATGTTAACTTTGGTCGTGGGACCATTCTTAATGTCTTACTATAGTCGGACCAAACTTCTAAGTTTCAACAGTTGTCTCAGTTGCTTGCTGGTGTGAACACTGGACAGTGGATTGTCTCCTCTTCTGAAGCTGCATAGGCCACAGTAGTATTGACTAATGAACATAGCCTATTGAAGTGTAAGTAAGTTATTTTTTATTTTTTATCAAGTAGGGGATTATCTGGCGTTCCTTCAAGTTATTCTTGCAATCATCAATATTCATTTTTCCCAATGTGGGCTATTTTTAATTAAGTTTTTATTTCAGGATTATTACCCCTACCAGCATGGAAAAGAAAAAGCATAAATCTGGGTCACTAAAACGCAAAGAACAAAAAGAAGCAGAAAGGAAGGAATCAGCCAAGCGATGCAGGCCTATTAGAGTTTATAATACCACAAGCACAATCCACATTAATATCCAGTTCTGCAACAAATAATCAAGAAGCAAGAAACAATGCTCATGGTGATGATGCAATGACATGCGAGTTACAGGAACAGAGAAGAGCTACTTTGAATGTAGAGACAAATACAAGTGCATCCATTACTAATCAACCCAGGCCCAATATTTCTTCTGGCTTCCTTGTTCCGGTATCTGTACTGCCTGTAGTTGCAACATCTGAACACATAGCTTCAACTAGTGACAGGGAATCAGATATTCCTTCAAGCATAAATGACTTGGTTTCTGAAGCACATCCTGTAAATGAACCTACGCAAGAAAATGAAAGATCAATTACTGGAATCTTCCAATATCCATCACGAGCAAAGATAAAACAGTTTTCTGTTGAACATCCACTTCAGCCACTTGATGATCTGCCATTTGATGCTCGTTTGTATGAGAGGAAAATTATGAATGACTCAGTCCCAAGAAAATGGCTAACATATAACAAAGAAAATAGATGCTTATATTGTTCATACTGCTTAGCCTTTGAGTTTCCCAACACTTGTAATCCATCACCCTTTGTACGTGGCTTTAGTGACTACAGGCGTATTAGCCAGAGCTTGACTTTACATGAATCGACAACAACACATGTCAGAAATGCTCAGTAATATATCAGTGTGGTTAATGATGGAACCTTAGATACATTTTTTGCAGCATCACTAATTAAAAGGAAAGAAGAAGTATTGAAGCAGAGAAGTATTGTCATGAGGATTATAGACATCATAGAGATGTTAGACAAGCAAGCACTTCCTTTTCGAGGTCACAGAAATGAATCGGCCTACACTCTAGATAATGAGGTTCTGAATTATGGCAATTTTTTAGCTACAGTGCAGTTGATGGCAAAATATGACCCCATTATGGCAGCTCATGTTTCTGCAGTGCAAAACAAGTCTAAACAAAGAATCAAACGATTAGAGCAACAAGGAAAGGCTCAAAGTAAAGGCCGTGGTGGACTTGTTACATACCTGAGGAAAATAACTATAAACATGTTAATCAAAATTATGAAGAATATGATACAAGAAAGAATTAGTCATGAAGTTTCTCAAGCAAAATATTATTCTATTCAGGTTGATTCAACACAAGATAATTCATCCATTGATCAGTTTAGCATTATTATTCGGTATGTGCTTAAAGGTATTATCTGTGAGCGACTACTTTCAGTTGTGCCAAGTAATGATGGTACAGGACAGGGACTTTTTGATCTATTGATTGAAACATTACAGCATCTTAAAATTGACCTCCAAAAATGTTTATCTGATAGCACAGATGGCGCTGCAAGCTACCATGGCCAGTATAATGGTTTACAAAGTAAAATTGCTGATGTGGCTGATCAATATGTTCATATATGGTGCTATGCCCATGTCTTGAATTTGATGATAACTGAAACAACAAAATGTTGAGTGCCTGCAGTTTCTTTTTTCAATTTGCTCCAGAATATAGCAACTTTTGTGAAAGCATCATACAAGAGAATGGCTGTATTGATAGAAGTTGTTGGAAAACATCTAGGACAAGAAAAAATGAAACGATTAAAGCTAATTGGTGAGACCAGATGGTCAGGAAAATCCAATGCAGCAACAACTATATTTGGACGTTTTGATGATGCCGCTGCCAGTACTTTCGTAAATCTATTGACATGCTTATCAATGATACAAGATTCAGAAAAGTTTGATGCAAAAACAAAACATGAAGCAAATGTTTTACTTCAAAGTCTTCTAAAGTTTGAAACCATATTGACAGCATTTACTTACTTGTATATATTTGAAACTATAACCCCGTTATCAAGTTATCTACAGACAAGTGGTTTAGATATGTTTACTGCATGGAGTTTGGTAGATTCAGCTACAACAAAGTTGAAGGAACAGACAAGAACATTTGATAACGTTCACAGCAAGGCTTTGGAATTTGTAAATAAATGTAATGACAGGATTTCACAGATGAATATGGATGAAAATTAAACATTGGAAATTGATGCATTGGAAACAGCATTGCCAGTTAAGAGGCAGAGGAAGAAGAAAAGAATGGCAGATGAGCTTATTGATGATGAAAGAAATTCCTCAGATTCTCTAGCTGATTTTCAAGTAAATGTGTTTAACCTGATAATGGATCGCATTGTCCAGTCACTAGAATCACGCTTTGTACAACACAAACAGTTGTATAAAGGTTTGTCCTTCTTGGACCCAGCAAAGTTTAAAACAAATGCAGAGAAGGGCCTTGAAGATGAAGCATTGGAAGGTATTATTAAGCTGTTTCCACAAATCAGCAAAGATCAAGTAATATTGGAATTGTTTTCTTTTGCTTCAAACTTTGATGTATTAAAGCTATTGCTTAATGATGGTGAGAATTTTAATTGTACCCTTTTTTCCATATGTATTTTTTGAAAATGTTATTTATCGGTTATGAAAATTAAATGATAGCATTGTAGTTGTGAGTGGGCCCCCTTTGTCTCCTGGCAACCAATATTTTTAGACCCAGTCCGCCACTGTCCACGTGGTGTAGTTACACCTGCAGCGCTGTCAGAGAGGGTGTCCCAGGGTTTTGACCCAGTGACAGGGAAGCAACAGCGATGTATTTCCAAGTCAGGATGGTGATTGGCTTGGAGGAGAACCCCTAGATGGTGGAGTTCCCAGGTATCTGCTGCTCCTGTCCTTCTAGATGGCAGTGGTCGTGAATTTGGACGCTGCTGCATAAGGAAGTTCCTGCACTTACCTTATAGCACGGTAGCGCCAGGGTCCCAGGTTCGATTCCCCACTGGGTCACTATCTGTGCGGAGTCTGCACGTTCTCCCCATGTCTGCGTGAGTTTCCTTCAGGGGCTCCGGTTTCCTCCCACAGTACAAAGACGTGCAGGTTAGGTGGATTGGCCATGATAAATTGCCCTTAGTGTCCAAAAAGGTTAGAAGGTGTTATTGGGTTATGGGAATAGGGTGGAAGTGAGGGCTTAAGTGGGTCGGTGTAGATTCAATGGGCCGAATGGCCTCCTTCTGCACTGTATGTTCTCTGTCTATGTTCGCATTTTAAAGACAATCGCAAGCACTACTTTGCCGAGTACAAATGTCGACTCCAGCCTTGCCCCTCTCTTCCCACCCATTATTTCTGGGTCCGCCTTTCGCAGATTGCTGTTGGAACACACACAGAGTTCGTGCTGATGAGATTTCCTCCACCGCCATTCATGGTGTCTGTCTAGTTTTATGATTTCCATTTCTGTGATGACCAAGATATAATAACTTCACCTTGTAGTAAGGGAGGTTATAATAACCACACATTACTGTAAAAGGAGGCACCACATTCCAGTAGGAAGGTAATGATAACCTCACAGTACAGAAAAAGGGGTACTAATAATCTCACGTTGCAGCCAGAAGGGGTAATACCCTCACAGGCAGCGAGAGAAAGTAATATAGATTCAAATGACAGAAAGAGTCAGGTGTAATGTTCGTATTGCTAAGTTATAACATGAGCTTGCTATTCAGCATCATTTTTGGTAAGGAAACAGATTTGCAGATCAAATATCTGCTCAACTGAAGGAACTGGATGCCAGGAATTTGAATATACAATAACTGAATGAAGAACTGATGCACTTATCATTTTTAGTCTCCCTCAATCTAACTGATAAGCAATACTAAACGGTCATCTTTCAATATCAGTCATATTTTTGGACTCCAAAATGCCCAATGCAATTTTTGGAAGCATGATAAAATATGTCTGCTGGTGTAATGCGCTATCAGCAATATATGTAATAAATTCCACTCCATTTAGTATTTCCATAAACTGCTTTTTAAAAATTTGTGTTAGCTTTTTATTTTGGAACGAGGCTGAAGTTGAATAAGTGGCCTGCATCTATGACCTATCACTTCTGTAAGTTAACTCTAGAGGTGCTGTACAATTTAAGAGATGGTAATGTTAAAACTATTTTAAAAGACTTGCTCGACTCAGTGCTGCACAGCTGTCAACATATTTAATTAGCCACAGCACCAACCAATTTACAATCAATAAATTCCAGAAATTGTTCTCATTTCATGACCTGGCTAGCTGATGAATTGTATGGATTGCAGATTTAATGTACAACTGGGAAACCTAGCTGTGTAAATCTGGGCACTGATAGGTGACTTAAAAGTGCCATCTGGTGTACAGTTGGAGAACTTCTCCAAGATGGACCAAGTCAATTGAAAGAGGAAGGAGGGAAGAGGTATGGATGAATGCTTTTCAATTTCAGAGCCATTAAACCACTCTGTGCTGAAAGCTACTTTGACATCTCTCGTTACTAACAGGGAGGACACATTAAAAACATGCATTCTGCCAATTTTAGGTTGATCAACACGAGCAGGTTAGACATTGAACAGAAACAGTAAAAGCATTGCTGGCAGACAGGAAGAAAGTGATCTCACTTTTGCATATGTATAAAACAGTCCAAAAATAAGCCCTGTAAACACCATGGATAACTTCAGCCATTTACAGTGAAGAACCATCATAATAATCATAATCGCTTATTGTCACAAGTAGGCTTCAATGAAGTTACTGTGAAAAGCTCCGAGTCGCCACATTCTGGCGCTTGTTCGGGGAGGTTAGTACGGGAATTGAACCCGCGCTGCTGGCATTGTTCCACATTACAAGGCAGCTGTTTAGCCCGCTGTGCTAAACCAGCCATCATTTTTTTTTTTTAAATTTAAAATAAATTTAGAGTACCCAATTAATTTTTACCAATTAAGGGGCAATTTAGCATGACCAATCCATCTACTCTGCACATCTTTGGGTTGTGGGGGCAAAACCCACACAAACACGGGGAGAATGTACAAACTCCACCGTGCTGCCCCCCAAACCAGCCATCATTGACCAGGCGTTATAATCCCCTCGTCCTGTTAACAATCCTATATGGCAGAGGCAGATTGTTTTACAATTAACCAGCCCCATTTCTCTGCTGCTTCTGAAGTAGCTACAGATTGGCTAATATTTGAATTCTTATGTTGCAAAACAACTTGGAAGTGAAAGATTTGGTTTATGTGGGAAATATGCTTTTAACATTCGTAGTGATTGGTGGAGCCCTCTGCTGAGCAATGTTCTTTCATTATTTTAATTGCCCTTAATTTGCATCCTCCTCTGCTACGACCCCAAATTACTGCTATGTGGGATGGCATTCCCTTCCCTGTAGTGAGATTGGCAGTGGGTGTATTTAATCAGGCTGGGAGAGGGGGGAGCAGTGTGTGAGGACCATGTCACCTACCCACCTTCCACATTGATTAAATACGAGTGGGGGGAGGCCTGAGGGCAGCCTTCTGGTACTGCTGTGATTAAACACTGTTCCAACCTCCTGCCTACCAATGTCTCACATGTCTGGGGAAGGTCAGGGTATCAGAGGAGGGAGGGGGGGGATGGGAGAAGTGAATAGAGGCAGTGGTCGCGGTTCCAGAGTAGGAGCGATGTGGAGTTGGTTGGCGGGGCAGTGGGTGGGTAGGAGGGATGGTGCCACCTTCTGCTTTACAAAGTGAGTAGAGACAGGGTTATGATTTCCAGATTTCAGCCAGTCCAATGATGGCACTCATCACTCTTGCTCCAGGCTCTCTGAGAACGCAACCCCCTACCAGCCACAGTGTAGTCTGGTCCTGGTCTGGGGGACTGGGGGGCTGGGGGAGGAAGAAGATGCTGCAAGATGCTGGGGAGGTGGGAAATATGATCCAGGCCTAACAGAGAGAGGTGAACATCATCTGTCCTCCCATATAACTACATCCTGCCGGTCAAAATGGCTTGGGTGATTGCCACAGCGCAAGAGTGAGGAATGGGCCTGACCTGCGCCCAGGTCAGTCTGCTCCAGGATAGACTTCCTGCCTGTGATCCGAGCTTTTACAGTTATATCCACCGACGTCAAGCTGGTGTTCTTCTCTGACTACTGCCTCCTACTGGCCGGCTGTCACATTAAGGAGAACCAGAGGTTAGACAGGGAAACGTGGAAGCTGAATGTGAAACTATTGATACCAGAGAACATTGAGGAACTGAAAAGGGGTTACAAAGGTTGGAGAATCGCGAAACCTCACTTTGAGTCCCTGACACAGTGCTGGGAGGTAACAAAGGAGAACAACAAGAGGAATTACATCCCCAAAGAGGTTCAGAAGGTGAGAGAAATTCTCAGGGGGAGATATCCCAATTCCAGAAAAGCATGCAGAATCTGCTCCGGCTACAGTCGATAGGAGTTGATGTCACGGAGAATCTCCAGGAGATGAACGGTCAGCAAGCCTCGTTCTTTGTCCCAGAGGCTTCTAAGATCATTTTCCTGTGCAGAGTCCACTCCATGGAGCAGGATGAAACATGCTTGCGTTTCTTCTACCAAAAGGAAGACAGAGAGCTCTGCGATCAGCAGCCTGGAGGAAGAAAATGGCTTGGTAAAGTCACTGCAGACAGACATCCTAAGAATGCGCAAATCGTTTTATTCTGGATTGTGTATCATGAAGTCCATGGGCAGCATGGCCTCCCAGTTCTCCCTGTCCTCTATCATGGCGATCTTGAGGACAGCAAGCAGGAGAATTCCATCCCTAACAGCACTGTAGGTGTGATGATAATAATAACTTTATTGTCACAAGTAGACTTAATGGCCTCATCGCAGCTGGGAACTAACGACCACACCTGGAAGACCTCGCCAGGATGCGTTTAGCACTGGTGTCCACAAGCATAGACCAGGCATAATGGCATATGGGGGGTCTCCCAGGCTATTAGAGATCCCCGGAGGGTCGAGCTCTGGGCAAGGTGGTACCCTAGTACCCCCTGCCGGCTCCTGGGTATCTTGGCAATGCCAGCCTGGCACCTTGGCACTGCCACCTGGGCACCCTGTGGTGTCACCCTGTCACTGCCAAGGTGCCCATGAGATACTGCTAGACTGACAAGGGCACTGCCAGGGTGCAAGGTTGGTAGTGCCAAGGTACCTGGGTGCCAGGTTGCCTGTACCAGGGATCAGGCCCGGGGTGCCTTGCCTTTAAGAGGGGGGCTGAGGGTGGGGAACCTGAGGCTCCCAAAGAGGTAAGTTGGTGGGCGTCCGGAGTCCTCGGTGGGGTCGCTGAGGATGGAAAGATCGGGCGGCTGTTCTGACATAAATGTGGCCTTGCCAAAGCCAAAAAATAAATGCCAAAGTCCCGTTAAATAGCAGTGTAATTCTTGGCACTGCAGGTGCAAGAAACACCCGCTAAACAAGCCCAAAATGGGTCTCTGTTTTTGTTCCGTTAAATTGTGCCTACTCTTTCTTTAAAAGTTGGTTGAGGCATTTGCCCAGTAAAAAACAGTGACCTCACTACAACGGTAATTCATTGACTGTAAATCACTTTTTGTGGGTGCGTCTCCTTTGTAACTGTTTTGGAGGCTACAGAGAACATGGTGCGATTCCCAAGCCCCGATGGCTCTGGTCTGTGTCCATTAAACATATTCAGCGGGGAGATAGCACATCATCATTGAATTTCCCCTCCAGCACCCTGCCCCTATAGCCACTCCGTCCCCGCCCCTTGTCAGGTAACAAGGAGCAGCTACCCTCATTACAACCGACTGTGTACGGGGGAACATACACCATTCAGAACAAGGAATATCTGGGCCTGGTCCCGACTCCAGAAGCACTGACACCATAATGGACTTTCCCCGTTCGCTCTAGAAGAGACTCGCTTGGAACACAGCTACAAACCTTCCATTCGATTCGGCCCTGAATAACCACTTGAGTAATCAATGTTGTGAGGGGAGCTCATTCTGCTGACTCAGTGAAACTGCGCCAAACTACTGTGACCACAATAGTGTGCTCATGTGCTCAACCATATTTTTTATTCGTTCATGTGATGTGGACATCGCTGATTGAGACATCATTTATTGCCCATCCCTAATTGCCCTTGAACTGGATGGCCGTTGCTGTGGATCTGTGTCACATTTAGACCAAGCAAGGTAAGGTAGCAGATTCTTCCCTAAAAGGACATTAGTGAACCAGATGGTTTTTCACAACAATTGACAATGATCATCAATAGACCTTCAAATTCAGATTTTTATGGAATTCAATCCATTTCTCCGTGGTGGGATTTGAACCCAGGTCCCCAGAGAATTACCCTCTGGATTACTACTCCAGTGGCAATACCATTATCCACCGCCTCCCCACTGAACCCATATCTCCAGTGTAATAAAATTGTAGAGACATCATAAAATCAGTGGCTTTGAATAATAAAGCACGTTTAGAAATGGGCCTTAATGTGTTTTCTGTGCACATGTAGTTCTGTTCTACAAATATTTGGAAGCAGTGCGTTCGGTATTGCACCCTGCGCCAATTTTCAGAGTGACCTGATCTCATAATCTAATCATTATAAACAAAAGCCGGTCAGAAATAGTGAATATCTATAGCAACAATAAATAATGATCTAGATTTGAATCGGCTCTGGTAGACAGGCTGTCTATGTTGATCTATTCAGACAATCTTTGTGAATATATTTAACTATATTGGAGTGTTCGGTAGTTTTATGTATGCTCAAAATCAGTTCCAGCTACAATAACTTTCTGCACTTACTCCAATTATTAGGGATGTTTTCGAGGTGCTTTGAAACAGATCCCAGCCTAATTACAAAGGATAGTAAATACACACAATGCATAATTTTGATAGTGTAAGTGATACGAAGATGATTGCATTACGGATAAGAAGCTGAATCATTCGGATCTTTAAGATTTTTTGCTATCATCAAAATAGCAAAGCATGAGCAATTGTACATTATTGATAAAAAGCCGTTGTGAAGTATTCATAAATATGCATGGAGTAACACTAGTGGACAATAATACATTAATTTTAAAGGTCACATAAGTTCACAAGCCTTGCTGTAAATTTAAATTGAATTTACATCTGGGTGAAATTTAGCAGAGTTCTGTGTGGATGAAAGTAAATAATAAAGCTCGAAATGATAAAGCTGGAAATGTTTCATTTAGGCTACATTGATCTAAATGAACTGGATGTCCCTGAGCGGGGTCATGGTGATTTATTATAACACAGTGGAGCGATAGGATCTGTGGCAGTCTGTTGCTGTACTAATTGGTCACAATTCGGCCCTTCGTTTTATTTGAAACGATGCAAGGGGCTGGTTTAGCACACTGGGCTAAATCGCTGGCTTTTAAAGCAGACCAAGGCAGGCCAGCAGCACGGTTCGATTCCCGTACCAGCCTCCCTGAACAAGCCTACTCGTGACAATAAGCGATTTTCATTTCAAGTGTTTTTCATTTTCATTTGCCAGCACCTCGCTCCACAATTCCTGTTTCAGTGTAAAGGAAGGTGAGGTGGTCAGGACAATGGGTTTGTCCACATTTATAATTAATACCTCTCTGCATGGCTGATTAGAATTGTGGTCCCGTAGACCTGGACAGATCTCTGGACAACATGCTTTCAGTCCCACATTTAAAAAAAAAAAATCTTTATTGTCACAAGTAGGCTTAAATTAACACGGCAATGAAGTTACTGTGAAAAGCCCCTAGTCACCACATTCCGGCGTCTGTTCGGGTACGCTGAGGGAGAATTCAGAATGTCCAAATTATCTAACAGCACGTCTTTCGGGACTTGTGGTAGGAAACTGGAGCACGAGGAGGAAACCCACGCAGACACGGGGAGAATGTGCAGATTCCGCACAGACAGTGACCCAAGCCGAGAATCGAACCTGAGACCCTGGAGCTGTGAAGCAACAGTGTTAACCACTGTGCTATCATGTCGCCCACACCCCATCAAGACGCTCCTTATAAACCTTCTCCCTTTAGCCAAACATTTGACCTCCTGTCCTAATATCTTCTGATGTGTCTCGATTGTTTGTTAAGCGCCTTGGGATTGTTTGCTACATTTAAGGTGCCATACAAATACAAGCATTTTCCAATTGGGACAGGTGCATTGAGACTGGGATCAGACTGTAATTCAGGTTTGCTCCTTATTTAAGAGTGTGACATTTCACTGATGTAGATATCAGGTCACCATTTTCTTCCTTTTTCTGGTGTGGGGATAGATGAATTAGTAATTTTTCTTTTAATCTTTACCATCTAATTTCAGGATTAACTTACCCTGATCAAGTTTGTCCCTAAATTTGAGATCACTCTAAAGAGCGGACTGAGCCAGAGGTAGAGAACATGCTGAAAGCTGAACAAGCTGGATTTCGGTGAGGGCGAAGCACACATGACCGGGTCCTTGCACTAACCACCATCATTTGAAATGGCTGTGTCTTTCTCACCTCATTGCAGCTTATCACATGGTCTGGCACACTGCCTCCTTGTCAAAAACCTCAAGAGTCCTCCCTCTGTGAGTTACAGATGTCACCGAATTATTATTCTGAGATAGATGGTTCAGGGTGCACATGTGTGATGAGACAAGTGCCTGGAGCAAACAGCCCAACAGGCTTCCCGAGGGATCTGTTCTAGCCCCAACCCTTTTGAATCTCCATATCAACTCGTGGGTGGCACAGTAGTTAGCATTGCTGCCTCACAGCACCAGGAACCCGGTTCAATTTTAGCCATGAGTGACTGTTTGTGTGGAGTTTGCATGTTCTCCCTGTGTCTGCGTGGGTTTCCTCCGGGTGCTCCGGTTTCCTCCCACAATCCAAAGATATGCAGGTTAGGTGGATTGGCCATGCTAAATTGCCCTTAGTGTCCAAAAGCGGTGTAGGTTAGGTTAAGGGATTATTGGCATAGGACAGGGGACCAAGCTTGGGTGGTGATCTCTTTCAGAGAGTTGCTGCATACTCGATGGACTGAATGGCCTTCTTCTGCACTATAGGGATTCCACAATTCTATGACCAACGATCTGCCTCTAACTCTGTCTTAGAAGTTCATCTGTGCTGACGATATCAGCTGTGCTTCTGAAGCTCGGACATTCTCTAAACTAGAGGCAACACTAAACAACAATGTTGCAAAGCTGGCCAACTACTGTAAGACAAGGTGCCTTTAAACAGTGCGAAGAGGCAACTCAACATCTCCTTGAATGGCAAGAGACTGAATCAAGGACTACACCCTCCATCTTGGTATTATCCTTCACCGAATGCTGACACACAAAGAACTGAGCAAGAAAGCAGCAACGATCAAAACTCGAAACTACCTCCTCAGCAAACTTGCTGGCTCTTCATAGGATGGAGATGTTCTAACCTTCGGGATATCAGCTCTTGCCATCGTCTACCTGACTGCAAAGTACTGTGCACCAGTATGGTACAACTCATCCCATACCAGTCTTATAGATACCCAGCTCAACATAACAATGCAGGTCATCTCGGGTACCCTCCTATCAACTCAACTTCCCTGGCTCCCAGTCCTGAACAAGATCCCTCCCCCTTCACAGGAGGGAGATTGCAACAAGAAAGCTCCTGGGGAAGATTTACATCAACCCAATCCAGGCACTACACTAGGACCACCTGCTGCTCACCTCCCATCAGGCAAGCCAAAGACCACCATGCCATAGAATAACAGCAGAGGTCCTGTGACAGCAGGAATGGAACCAACACGCCACCATTGAAAACCGCTTCCTCATCACAGATCCCACAGTCTGCCCACTCGGCTTCAACCCACCACACCAACACTGGGCACTCCTCAACCGTATCTGGACTGATCAAGGCCTTTGTGAGGCCTTGCAGCAAACCCGGACTGCAGCTGTGCCACACCCCAATCACGTCATTGAAGACTGCCCCGTGACAACATTCAGCAGAGGGCTCAGAGAGCTCCATTTAGCCACTGCGGAAGCTATTGACTGGCTTGGTGATTACTGCACACACTTAAAAAGAAACTAAGCTCCCAGAAGTAGTGCCGACTATATGAATTCAAATGTTTCCTTTTCTGAGTAAGAATGGCAACCCATGTGGGACCTTGAGCAGTTTTTCTCTGTGCATCCAGCAGGAACTGGGTTGAAATTAGCTGAAAATGCGCAGAGAAGTGTCATAATACATCTCTGATGTGGAGATGCCGGCGTTGGACTGGGGTGAGCACAGTAAGAAGTCTTACAACACCAGGTTAAAGTCCAACAGGTTTGTTTCAAACACGAGCTTTCGGAGCACGGCTCCTTCTTCAGGTGAATGGAAAGGCTTGTTCCAGAAATGTTTATATAGACACAGTCAGAGATGCCCCGGAATGCGAGCACCTGCAGGCAATCAAATCATCAAAGATGCAGAGAGAGAGGTAACTCCAGGTTAAAGAGGTGTGAATTGTCCCAAGCCAGTTCAGTCGGTAGGCCTCTGCAAGTCCAGGCTTGTTGGTGGGGGCCGAATGTAATGCGACATGAATCCCAGATCCCGGTTGAGTCCGCATTCATGCGTGCGGAACTTAGCTATAAGTTTTTGCTCAGCAATTTTGCGTTGTCGCGTCTCCTGAAGGCCTCCTTGTAGAATGCTGACCCGGAGATCAGAGGCTGAATGTCCTTGACTGCTGAAGTGTTCCCCAACTGGAAGGGAACAGTCCTGCCTGTTGATCTCTGCCAGGGTAATCTCTGCCAGGGTAATCTCTGCAAGACATGCCAGATCATCGACATGGACACCACCATTACACGTGGAAACACCACCCACCAGGTACGCGGCGCATACTCGTGCGACTCGACCAATGTAGTCTACCTCATACGCTGCAGGAAAGGATGTCCCGAAGCGTGGTACATTGGCGAGACCATGCAGACACTGCGACAACAAATAAACGGGCATCGTGCGACTATCAACAGGCAGGACTGTTCCCTTCCAGTTGGGGAACACTTCAGCAGTCAAGGACATTCAGCCTCTGATCTCCGGATCAGAATGACCTCCTTCTGCACTGTAGGGATTCTATGGATCTTATCCTGCATGCTGTTCTGATCGGATCGAAGTTCAAGAATTTAATCAATTTTGGTTGCTAATTTTGTTTTCAGACAACTGTTCCGACACTTCAGCAACTCCTTCTCGACCTTCGATCTTTCTATTTCTTTCAAAACCTCCTTGAAACACCTCAGAGATTTGTTTGTTCAGATCTTGAATGGTTAGGTCATTGAAGATCTTTATTACCATGTGTTTCCAAAGGCATGACCTCAGTTTGAATCTTGTAATTCAAATTTTCAAGTTGAGCTTTGGTACAAATATTTTCTGATCTTACTTCTTTCCTATCTCTACCTGCTGCAGAACCTTGGGCCTTGTCGTTCAATTCAGTGTTAGTCAGGTCTAACTCCAGTGAAGTCTTGACATGTTTTGGTTCTGTGATGGTGCTACATGTACCTTCATTATCCACTCATAGTTTTTTTAAAGTTTCTTCATGGAATGTGGGCGTTGCAGACTGGGCCAGCATTTTTTAATTGCCCTTGAGAGTTAACCATGTTGCTGTGGATCTGGGATCACATGTCGGTCAGACCAGGTAAGAATGACAGATTTCCTTATTTAAAGGGCATTAGTGAACCAGATGGGTTTTTACAATAATCGACAATGGTTGCATGGTCATCATTAAACTTTTAATTCCAAATTTCACCATCTACGGTGGAGGGATTGAACCTGGGTCCCCAGAAATTACTCTGGGTTTCTGGTTTATTATTATATCGACAATACCTCTATGCCACCACATCCCATTGTGGAATAGTTCACAATTTTTCCCTCAACTATAGTTAGCCGGTTCAGCACTGCAACTGCTATTGCAGTTTTGGGAATATGTGTTGGCATTTTCAAAAAGATTTATATTTAAAACTTCCAGAAGTTTCCCTGCATTTCTGGCACCCTCGTGTGGTGTGCTTGGGTAGTGTCTTTTGTCCTTTTGTGGATTTACTGGGAGTTTTCCATCTATCTTTAAACCCTCTGCCTTCAAAAACTTGTAGGTTAAAGTATTGTCAAAGGCTGTTAATATTTCATTGAAGCTGGCTCAGGCTTCATTGATGCATTGCATTAGGATTATTTCATCATAAAAGTCACCAAATGAGTATCAAAAAATATTAATCTGGAATTCCGATATTCTACTTAGACCTAATGTACTCTGGCAATTTAAACATTTTCTTCTCCAGGAAGTTCAATTTTGTGTCAGGTTTTTCCCTTGCATGAGGCCGAACTGATGTTGAAGAGTTTTCAACAATGGCTAACTAGATCGACTGCGTTTTCCCCATTTTAGCACAATTTGCCCAGCTCTTGGAAGTGTTGAATCCTGGATATTACTGTTTTTTTTAAGCTGCCTACTCAGTCTTTGATTTGATTTGATTTGATTTATTATTGTCACATGTATTTGTATACAGTGAAAAGTATTGTTTCTTGCATGCTGTACAAACAATGCATACCGTACATAGGGAAGGAAGGGGAGACTGCAGAATATAATGTTACAGTTATAGCAAGGTGTAGAGAAAAGATCAACTTAATACGAGGTAGGTCCATTCAAAAGGTGTGGGTCATGTGTTCTCTTACATCACTGTGTGGGTGATGCTGTACCAAGTCCTACATTAACCCTTTACTCCTCAGGCCCTTATTCTGCAGTTCAAAAGTATTTTCTTGGTTGCAAAGTACTTTGAGATATTCTGAGGTTGTAAAAGGCACTGCAGAAATGCAAGTCTGCTTTGTTTTTGACAGTTTTGCACAGTTTCAATCTACTGTCAAAGCAATGTTGACACTCAATATTGAGCAACACTCATATTTAAGTTCAGTGCACTGAGTAATAAAAAAAACAACAATTTTGACCTTGCCTGAAACAGGTGGTGTTACAATCAGGTTTAGGAATTTACTGCACTGTTCCCAAACTGTTTACGTCAGCTATCATATTAACAGGGATTTATTTTCTTGCTTTGTGACAAGTGTCCACTCCAGGTGAATATAGGTAAAGTGGTTCTCCACTAACATCACCCAGGCAACCTGTACCATTTTAACTGCGGAACTGGCAAAGGCCTGTCCAGCCCTAGACCCACCAATGAAACCTTGAAGCAGGTAGGATGTCACCTGAAGAGGCTCAGGTAGGTTTAAGTTTTTGTTCTTTTATTTTATAGGTTTCCTCATAGTGGGAGGTGGGTGGGTGGGGGGAGGCAGGGGAGGGAGGGGGGGTGCTGGCGGGTGGGTGCTGCTCCCTCCATTTTCTCAGCTCAGCAGTGGCCTCCTAATGCCCAAATTCTAAGGCAGGCGAGTCACTTAATCAATTAAACTCCCAGAATTCAGCCACCGTGAACCAGATTGATTGCTACACGAGTCAGTCTCTACATGCGCCACACCCATGGCAAGTCAAAATCTAGGCTTACAGGGGCAAGTGTGCCCTATTGGATTGACTGTGAGAATAACCAAATATACTTGTGAAATGTCATGTGCTTTAATATTGCCGTCGATTTTAAAGTAAAAATGTGCTTATGTATGCTGTTATATGTTGTAGCAATGTGCCTCTATTTTTTTGTCTTCCCAAAGAAACATATTCTTTGCAAGTATGGTTTTACCAAAATAAAAATCTATATTTCATCTCCCTCTGGTGTTATTTTACAACCTGGTTGCATCCAGGGATTGATAAATGGCCTTAACATTTCTTAACTTTGCAATTTTGCTGTATATCTGGCATGATGCATTGCAGCACCCATGATAAGTGTCCAAAGTCCTGCCCATTTAATCTTACTAAATTACTTGGCATCCATTTATTTTATGGCCATGTTATTTAATGAAGGCTATATTTTTCAGCTGGAAAGTCAAGCCGTGACAAATGGAGTCTAGTAGATCCGAATGAGTTATGGACGAGGAGACAAAGCTGCAAGTTAATAGAAGCTAAGCTTCTGCCATTTTGGGGGATTCTCTTTTAGTCTGATAATCGCGGCTTGCCTTTCAGTGTAAGCTGGTCTGCTCATATCCATACCATGCAGACAATTGTGAAGTATATTTGGAAATATGTTGAGGACAGCTCAATAAATTGTGATGAAAGTTTGATGGCAAAGATTTTCACAGGTTCACTTAGTGATGTGAAGGTGGATTTTTTTTTAATGGCAGATTACATCGGGCCAGTCTTATTCTGAAAGCTTCTATTATTGGTGCTAAAGGATAAATTATTTTCCTTGTGGAGTTTTAGCAGGTAATATATTTTGAACCTACCTCACAAAACCAACCTTAGTGGGCAGCACGGTAGCATTGTGGTTAGCACAATCGCTTCACAGCTCCAGGGTCCCAGGTTCGATTCCGGCTTGGGTCACTGTCTGTGCGGAGTCTGCACGTTCTCCCCGTGTGTGTGTGGGTTTCCTCCGGGTGCTCCGGTTTCCTCCCACAGTCCAAAGATGTGCAGGTTAGATAGATTGGCCATGATAAATTGCCCTTAGTGTCCAAAATTGCCCTTAGTGTTGGGTGGGGTTACTGGGTTATGGGAATAGGGTGGAGGTGTGGGATTGGGTAGGGTGCTCTTTCCAGGAGCCGGTGCAGACTCGATGGGCCGAATGGCCTCCTTCTGCACTGTAAATTCTATGAAAAAAAAACCTCTGTGCAGAGGTCCCTATGGAGGTGGCTTTCCTCTGTTTGCTATTTGTAACATGATCTGGTGTCTGTACATTCATTTAAATTGTTGCTACCAATGCTTAACAGAGTTTTTCCCTCTTCTCCTGCAACCCAGATACCGATTTGATTCCATATCAGTCTTGGGTGAGTGAGTTTTAGGGTTAGTTCCTGACTGTTCCCTCTTGGTGGAAACTAGGCTGAGGTGAGGGGTGGGGGCAATAGGGTTGGAAATGAGATCTGTCACATAGTCCTTCCCCCCCACCGGCCCACCACTCTGATCCCGCTGCCTTCCAACCAGATCCCAATCTTAACTGACGCATTTGAGCAGATGGGCAGGACATTTTTGCAGGCGGGTAGAGAATTTTGTCAATCTAATAATGGCCTAATCTGCATTCAAGAGGCTTAAGACTTGTCACAGTTTCCCCGTCAGGGCACACGTTCGGGGGCTGGTTTAGCTCACTTGGCTAGACAGCTGGTTTGTAATGCAGAACAAAGCCAGCAGCGTGGGTTCAATTCCCGTACCAGCTGAGGTTATTTGTGATGGCCCTGTCTTCTCAACCATGCCCCTCACCTGTGGTTTGGTGATCCTCAGGTTAAATCACCACCAGTCAGCTCTCCGTTTCAAAGGGGAAAGCAGCCTATGGTCAACTTGGACTATGACAACTTTACCTCACCTTACACTACGGGGAGCTGGGTTGTGGACCAGAAGAATCCCAATATTTATAGCGTGGAAAATGTTTCAGGTGCAGGGGCTGGTTTAGCACAGTGGGCTAAACAGCTGGCTTGTAATGCAGAACAATGCTAGCAGCGTCGGTTCAATTGCCGTACCGGCCTCCCCAAACAGGCGCCAGAATGTGGCGACTAGGGGCTTCTCACAGTAACTTCATTGAAGTCTGTTGTGTTATGCTGCTTCGGATAACACATGCTGCTACTTGATGCAGTCTTAACTAAAGGATGCTCCAGACTCTGAAATGAGTTCAACGTGTTTATTGAACTATTAACTCAGTTCTCAAGTGAGTTTGACTCTGCTAATCTAACTGTAGTAATTCAGTCTAACTGTACCAGCTTGCTCTAAGCCACGTGCTGGGGTGTGATGCTGCTGATCACCCTGTCTAACTCTCTAGATGTCTGTCTGTGGAAAGAGGCAGGGTGTGAGTACATCATCCCTTTTATAGTGTTTATGTCATGCCACCTTGTGGTGATGCCACCTCTGAGTATCCTGACTTCCCATTGGTTGTATTCTATTCTGAGTGTATATTGGTTGCATGTTTGCATATCATGACAAAGTCTACCTATGGCAATAAGTGATTATTATTATTATTAGGTTCCAGGGGCGGCATGTGCGCAGTGGTTAGCACTAGGACTGCGGCGCTGAGGACTCATTTTCGAATCCAGGCCCTGGGTCACTGTCCAAATGGAGTTTGCACATTCTCCCCATGTCTGCGTGGGTTTCGCCCCCACAACCAAAAGATGTGCAGGTTCGGTGGATTGGCAATGCTAAATTGCCCCTTAATTGGGAAAAAAAAATAATTGGGTATTCTAAATTTAAAAAAAATAATAATTAGGTTCCCTTGTAAGACCATGAGCCAGACGACCTCTTCAGCCTCTGCCCGCCAATCACACCCAGATAGCCCCACCATCCTGTCTCTGATCAGGGGACAAGCCCCACTCCACACCTGACCCCCTTGCAATCTTGGCCAGAGACTCCCTTCACCATCCGATTCCGATATTGGTCAGAGAGGCACCACCCTCATCTCCACCCAGGATCTTGAGAAGATTCCGAATATCCCCCTCTCCAATTCCAAGATGGCACCAAAGAAGGCAATGCGGGCGTTCCCCAATTGGAAACCATGGCTCAACCAAAAGGCTCACTCCCTGCTGAAGTTCCGGAGACGTTCAAGTCTGACGACCCTGACCTATGTACGAAATCCAGGTACAATGTAGGGAAAGCCATCAGGGATGCAAAAACACAATACTGCATCAAACTACAGTCCCAGGCCAACGACACTAATCCACGACGACTATGGCAGGAACTACACAAGATCACAGGCTTCAAAGCAAGGCCAGGCGGAATATCTGGGACTGGAGCATCCCTACCCGATGATCCAAACAAGTTCTATGCCCGCTTTGAGCAGTCAGCCAAAAGATCATTTCGGCAAGCTGAAGGAGGCAACCCATCTCTGCTTAATAAAGCCTCGATTACACTCTACTCTCGTCTCGTCGTAATTGATAGTGCATCACTTCCTACGGAAGATAAAGAAATTTGGCATGTCTGCATCGACTCTCTCAAACATCTACAGATGTGCGATAGAGAGCATCCTATCCGGCTGTATCACAGCCTCCTGGTATGGCAACTGCTCGGTCCAAGATCGCAAGGAACTGCAGAGCGTGGTGAACTCAGCCCAACGCATCACACAAGCTTTCCACCTTCACATTGATCCTGCATACACCTCTCGCTGCCTCAGGAAGGCAGACAGCATTATCAGAGACCCCTCCCACCCAGGCTTTGCCTTCTTCCAGACCATTCCATCAGGCAGAAGGTACAGAAGTCTGAAGACCCGCACATCCAGACATAGGAACAGCTTCTTCCCAACAGCTACAAGACTCCTCAATGACTCTCCCTCGGACTGATCTGTTCCCTGTAAGAACACTATTCACAACGCCTTACGCTGCTCTTGCTCATGTATTTGCTTTGTTTGGCCCCTTGCTCCGCACTGTAACCAATTACTGTTTGTTGATGTACCATTTGTCAATGTTCTCTGTTGATTATTCTTTTGTCTACAATGTACGTACTGTTTACGTTCCCTCGGCCGCAGAAAAATACTTTTCACTGTACTTCGGTACATCTGACAATAAAATAAATCAAATCAAATCAAAATCCACCACATATTTACCTGTTGGGTACTGACGCCATTGATTCTAGCTAGGGCTTCCTCCTCTGCCCACCAGACTGGTAGTGAATGGAGCCACCATGGGTCCAGATTTCCCCGGGTTTTGATGCCCACTCTGAGGCTCCTTTACCCTCATAATGTTTAAAGTGTTTAGATGCGCACATTGGCATACAAGGCTATGGGCCAAGTGCTGTAAATTGGGACTAGAATATTTCAGTGGTTGTTTTTTGACTGGCGCAGATGCGATGGGCTGAAGGGCCTTTTCTGTGCTGTAGACTTCCATGTCTCTATGAATATCTTAACCGTGAAGTTCTTGAGCCAACTTTGTTTCTTGAACCTCATCAGCAAGTCTTCTATTGCTTGCTTGCCACTTTATTTGCTGCATTTTATACCAAGTATTCTCTAACTAATGGAAATATCCATTTTAAGAAGAATCAGGATAGATAACACTGCCCTAACAGCTATATGACTAGCCTTGTGCAGGAGTCCTAACAGTGCATGATCGGCACTGATGGCATATCTCATTGCAGAAATAATTTCATACAGCGCCACCAATGGCCTCATCAGCTGATGGTCAAGGGTCAACAAATCCCATTGTAGAAATAAGATTGAGGCTTTATAGACCTGCTCTATATTACTTCACTAAACTTTCTTTTTAACAACCTCAGTAAGGTGCTTATATCCATCTGTGCTGTATGCACATTTACCAAGGAGCGAGGGACACATTCAGCTCAGTTGGAAGGCTTGTGTGCTGAAAGGATTGAGAACATAAATTCCAGACTTGGCTCCAAATAAATATTAACGGTTTGGTGAGTATCCTTCAGTTTGTACTGCGTATTAGGCCAGATGTAACTACACCCTCAATTGATGCAATGATGTTATTAAAGAAGGAAAAGAGACCTTGCATTTGTTTCAGGTCAATGATGTGAGTGCATTAATTATTTTGAGATAAGTGATAGAAAAGCTGCCAACAATTGTATTGAAGGTGCAGTCCCCTGTGTTGTGTGGGTGCCTGTTGGTGTTTGTAATGAAGATGACGCTCTGCTCTACAAAAGTGCGTAGTTTGGTTTAACCTTTCCATACTTGAGAAATTTTGAATTTCCTTGATTGCAGTTTAACATTCACAGCATTATTTGGCAAGGGAGGAATCTGTTTCCTGCTCCTCACACAGTAGGGATGATTCTAATTTCCTTATGATAGTTTAAAATGTATTGGGCAGCACGGTGGCGCAGTGGTTAGCCCTGCAGCCTCACGGTGCTGAGGTCCCAGGTTCGATCCCGGCCTGGGCCACTGTCCGTGTGGAGTTTGCACATTCTCCCCGTGTTTGCGTGGGTTTCACCCCCACAACCCAAAGATGTGCAGGCTAGGTGGATTGGCCACACTAACTTGCCCCTTAATTGGAAAAAATGACTTGGGTACTCTAAATTTAAAAAAATTAAAATTAAAAAATTAAAATAGTTTAAAATGTATGATAGCGGCCGGGTGGTCCACAAACCCATGTTTTCCATTGAAGTCTCCACACGAGCCATGATTGCCCACACCTTGGGCGCGATGCTCCGCAAATGCGCCCCCTCCCGGGACCCGATTCTCCCCCCCGGGCGGGGATGGCAGCGGGGCCCCGTGAAGCACGGCATCGCGGCCTTAGCGACTGTCGCTGAGTCCGCGCGCCAAGCGTCGCGCTGGCTGACACGCACGATGACATCAGCCGCGCATGCGCGGGTTGGACGGCTCCAACCCGCGCATGCGCGGGGCCGTCATCTCCCTCGGCCGCCCCACGGACTGATCCTGCGGGGTGGCGGAGGGAGAAAGAGTGCGTCCGTTACGGACACACTGCCCGCGATCGGTGGGCACCGATCACGGGCCCATGCCCCCCTTGGCCCCCAATCGGGGCCCTGGATGCCCAGAATGGGCATGTTGCGGCTGTTTTCACGACGGCAGCAAGCAGGTGTGTTTGCTGCCGTAAGAACGGCCGTAAAGGCCTGGGAACTTGGCCCATCGGCCTGGGGAGAATCGCTGTTCGCCGTAAAAAACGGCGAGCAGCGATTCGTGTCGTGGGGCGGCCGTGGGGGGGGGGGGGGGGAGAATAGCGGGAGGGTGTGAAAAATGTCGCGGACGCCCTCCTGCTATTCTCCAACCTGTCGTGGGCAGCGGAGAATCCCACCCCTTAACTCTACCAGAGGGCCACTGCTGGTAATGCAGGCTGCCTGATGTTGACTATTGGATTGGATTGGATTGGATTTGTTTATTGTCACTTGTATCGAGGTACAGTGAAAAGTATTTTTCTGCGAGCAGCTCAACAGATCATTAAGTACATGGGAAGAAAAGGGAATAAAAGAAAATACATAATAGGGCAACACAAGATATACAATGTAACTACATAAGCATTGGCATCGGATGAAGCATACAGGGTGTAGTGTTAATGAGGTCAGTCCATAGTGGGTCATTTAGGAGTCTGGTGACAATGTGGAAGAAGCTGTTTTTGAGTCTGTTCGTGCGTGTTCTCAAACTTCTGTATCTCCTGCCCGATTGAAGAAGTTGGAAGAGTGAGTAAGCTGGGTGGGAGGGATCTTAGATTATGCTGCTCGCTTTCCCCCGGCAGCGGGAGGTGTAGATGGAGTCAATGGATGGGAGGCAGGTTTGTGTGATGGACTGGGTGGTGTTCACGACTCTCTGAAGTTTCTTGTGGTCCTGGGCCGAGCAATTGCCATACCAGGCTGTGATGCAGCCCGATAGGATGCTTTCTGTGGTGCATCTGTAAAAGTTGGTAAGGGTTAATGTGGACATGCCGAATTTCCTTAGTTTCCTGAGGAAGTATAGGCGCTGTTGTGCTTTCTTGAAGAAGGCCCTCGTGCCTGCGAGGCCTGGCCAGCACTCGCAGACGCATGCTGCAGAGGCCTGAGGAGAAACTTGCATCGATTCTGATCACACAGCGTTGAGCGTGAGTCCAAAAACAGGTTTGAATTAAAATCTACCCCTTAATGTTAAAGAGGGGAAAAAATAATCACCTACTCAGAATTGACATTTTTCTTGTATATTGAGCTATTCCAGGACTTGAGGGGAAACTCAGTTATCTTCAACATTCCTTTCCTGAACTCTCCTGCTGGCGGACACACGCTGTGATATTTATTCTTGATAGTAACTTGTCTCATTTATTTTTAATGTACGTGCAGGCCTTGTAGATGTCAGGTTTGTAGACAGACACCTGACATTGCAAAGCAAAACAAAGCTGTTTTTGTACGACTGCAGATTCCCTTTCAAACTCTCTATTATAACATATCATTCTCTGCTCCCAATTGGAATTCTATCAAGGGACTGAACTGTCACCTTTACCACTGGGCAGAAAATGGGCGTTGGCGGATCAGTTGCTTGTTTTATGCTCTGCCCAGTCTTTCATTACATTGGGTGCGATTCAGTGGCCCTGCTGTCACCCCAGACTTGCGGTTGGGATGAGGCTGTTGAATCTCGCGAGAGGCCGCATCGAGAATTGTGACCCTTGAACCGTCCCGCGAGATTCAATGTAATCTCGCGGCGGATTGCCATTTGGATAACGTTCTCACTGGGCAAGAGCCAGGCACACACATTTGAAGGCTCATTTAAATATGCACTCGCCCAATTCTCCCGGGGCCCGGGATTCACCAGCCTCGCCACCGCAACCTCAGCCAGGTGCCATTTGGTACTGGTTCACAAAGTGCCAGTTGGTAATGGCACCTCAGGGGGTCTCGCTGGGGAATTGGGGCCCCCTGGTGGTCGGGCATTGGACAGGGTGGCACCCTGGCATTTCCCCTGGCACTTGGGCACCTTAGCACTATCAGCCTGGCACCCTGGCAGTGCACCACTGCCAGAGAGGCCAGATGGCACTGCCAGGCTGGCAAGTGTACTACCAGGGTGCCAGGCTGGCAGTGCCAGGATGCCCAGGTGCCAGGTTTCCCGTGCTACAGGACAGGCCCACAGTGGCCTTTCCCAGAGGAGGTGGGGGGGGGTGGGGGGGGGGGGGGGGGGGGGGGGGGGAGGAGGCTTGAGGACCCCCCCAGAAGTAACTTGGGTAATGTGGGGTGGTTCTGAGGTTGAAGTGAGGACACAGAGGGGAGTCGAAAGATTGGGCTGCCTTTAAGAATGGCGCCCCGATCCACAAATATTCTTCTTGCACTGACAAGCTGAGCTCATCAGTGCAGGAAATGACTTGAACAGTGGCCTCGATGTGGAGTTCCTCACCAAGGTCTAAAAAAACGGTAAAGTGCCATTGAATAGCAGGGCTTTCCCGGTGCTACAGGCCCGAGAAACACCCCGCTAACTTGCGTCCACTGCATCCCGCCCATTGACTTAAATGGAATCAAACCTCGCGCAGGGTTTAAACATGGGCAGCTGATTCACTGACACGTATATTGTGCCCAGTGCTGATCATGAAAACTCCACCCCAAGCCATTTTCCTCTTCTCGCAAAATATGCAAGATGTCCTTCCTTCGTTTAATTTTGACTCAGAAACAAAATTGTCATTGCTTGAAAAGAAAAAGGGTTCACCGGCCTCGCCAGCGCACCTCTAGTCTAACCGCGGCTGAGCATGTACGTGAGGAGCTATTTCATAATGATGTTACTCAGTGGAAGTTGCAGAGGGGAGCAGTAGCTCTGTCCCAGTGTCCTGTCAGCTAACTCAACAATAACAGACAACTCAGCCCATTATACCAGCCAGATAGCAAATCCTGTGGCACCATTCGTAAGTAAGGGCATTTAAACATCGAGATATTGATTGGTGATTTCAATTGGGCAGCATTTCAGTAAGGCAATATCATTCCTGTCTTGCCTCAACTGCAGTGGGTACACTTTCTGGACATGTATTTTCGCTGCTTGTGATATCAAAGACAGTGACCAAAGATCATTAAAATACAGCAGGCTTTAGAAAAGCTGAAGGCGATTTACAGAATACTCTCTGGTTGGAGTGCCAGTCAAAGCAATAACCCTCAAATGGCAGACAGTAAACTCTGCTTATACTGCAAACACGTTCACAGATGATTATAGAACATAGAACATACAGTGCAGAAGGAGACCATTCGGCCCATCGAGTCTGCACCGACCCACTTAAGCCCTCACTTCCAACCTATCCCCGTAACCCAAGAACTCCTCCTAATCTTTTGGACACTAAGAGCAATTTAGCTTGGCCAATCCACCTAACCTGCCGTCTTTGAACTGTGGGAGGAAACCTGAGCACCCGGAGGAAACCCACGCAGACACGGGGAGAACTTGCAGACTCCGCACATGCAGTGACCCAGCAGGGAATCGAACCTGGAACCCCGGCACTGTGAAGTCACAGTGCTCGCCACTTGTGCTACCGTGCTTCCCAAATCATGGGGGCATGGTCGCAAATGGGGGGCATGGTAGCACAGTGATTAGCACAGTTGCTTCACAGCTCCAGGGTCCCGGGTTCAATTCCCGGCTTGGGTCACCGTCTGTGTGGAGTTTGCACTTTCTCCCCGTGTCTGCGTAGATTTCCTCCGGAAATCATGAAAGATGGTATATAAATGCGAGTCTTTCCTTTTTCTCTCTTTTATCTTTGGTCTTTGCTAAATTAGCACATGACAGCGGGGCAGCGTATTGGAGAAAGCATGAAAAAGGAATCACAATTAACCACAGCACATTTAAAAAATTTGGTCCCATCATATAAGTCCTGTTGGAGATACAAGTAAGTGGAAATTGGGTGAGGATGGGATCAGGCCATCTGTAATATTGTCACAGTCAACTCACCTGTCGTGTTATGCTTCTTGACTTAGCATAAGCTGCTTCCTTGATGTTTGATGCACTATCAATTACGACGAGATGAGAGCAGAGAGTAATCAAGGCTTTATTAAGCAGAGATGTGCTGCCGCCTGCAGCTGTTGACGAAATATCAGCAGCTCGGTGAGCACACATATTTATACTCCACCTACTGGGCGGAGCCAGCAGGCAGAGATCTACCCCCGTACCTGTAGTACAGGAGCCTTACCGTATTACCTCTCATATACGCATTATACAAACAGTGGTGACTACCACATTCACCCCCTGTTAAAAAGAGTCCAGTGGGGGTGGTGGAAAAACTATTTACATGTATGTGAGCATTTTTAAAGTGTACATTTTGGGGAAAGTTCACAAATGTAGCCGATCGGGTGCCTTGATCCTCCGTTGTGATCGGCACAGTCCCGGTGTCAATGCAGGCGCCGGCTCGGTTGCCGGTGACTCCAGGAGCGTGTAGTCCTCATCTTCATCCCCGGGTGGGACCAAGGGGAGGACGGATCGTCCTAGAGAGGGGGCTGCGGTGAGGTGCGCAGGGGGGAGGATGGCTGGCGCCGGGGCAGATGGGGGGGGGGGGGATGGGGAACCAGCTGGTGCCAGGTCCCTGAGGGACACTGTGTCTTGGCGGCCGTCGGGGTACACCACGTAGGCGCACTGCGGGTTCGCATGGAGTAGCTGTACCCTCTCGACCAACAGGTCCGCCTTGTGGAACCACACGTGCTTGCAGAGGAGAATGGGTCCCGGAGCTGCCAGCCATGTTGGGAGCGAAACCCTGGTAGACTTCCTGGAGAAGGCAAGGAGACGTTCATGGGGGGTTTAGTTAGTCTCAGTGCAAAGCAGCGATCAGATGGAGTGGAGGGCATTGGGGAGGACTTCCTGCCAGCGGGAGACCAGGAGATTTTTAGACCGTGAGGCCAGCCGGACGGCCTTCCAGACCGTCCCGTTCTCCCTCTTCACCTGCCCGTTTCCCCGGGGGTTGTAGCTGGTTGTCCTGCTCGAGGCAATGCTCTTGCTGAGCAGGAACTGACGCAGCTTGTCACTCATAAAGGAGGATCCCCGGTCGCTGTGGATGTAAGCGGGGAAGCCGAACAGAGTGAAGATGCTATTGAGGGCTTTGATGACTGTGGCAGATGCCATATCGGGGCATGGGATGGCGAAGGGAAATCTGAAGTATTCATCGACCACGTTAAGGAAGTACATGTTTCGGTCGGTGGAGGGGAGGGGCCCTTTGAAGTCCACGCTGAGGCGTTCAAAGGGACGGGAGGCCTTCACCAGGTACACCTGGTCTGGCCGGTAGAAGTGCAGTTTGCACTCCACGCAGACCTGGCAGTCTCTGGTGATAGCCCTGACTTCCACAATGGAGTAGGGTAGATTGCGGCCTTTATGAAGTGGAAAAACCGGGTGACCCCTGGGTGACAGAAACCATCGTGTAGGGCCCGGAGTTGGTCCACTTGTGCGCTGGCACATGTACCTCAGGATAGGGCATCGGGGGCTTGTTGATCTTCCCGGGGCGATACAAAATCTCGTAATTGTAGGTGGAGAGCTCGATCCTCCATCTCAAGATTTTATTATTTTTGATCTTGCCCCGCTGTGTGTTGTTAAACATGAAGGCAACCGACCATTGGTCAGTGAGGAGACTGAATCTCCTGCCAGCCAGGTAATGCCGCCAATGCCACACAGCTTCTACGATGGCTTGGGCCTCCTTTTCGACGGAGGAGTGCTGAATTTTGGAGGCATGGGGGGGGGTGTGTGAAAATAATGCCACGGGTCTGCCTGCCTGGTTGAGGGTGGCGGCCAGAGCGATGTCTGATGCATCGCTCTCGACTTGAAAGGGGAGGGTCTCGTCGACCGCGTGCATCGCGGCCTTAGCGATGTCGGCCTTGATACGGTTGAAGGCCTGGTGAGCCTCGGCCGTCAGGGGGAAAAAGGTGGAGTGAATGAGTAGGCGGGCCTTGTCCGCATAGTTAGGAACCCACTGGGCGAAGTATGAGAAGAACCCCAGGCATTGTCTGAGGACCTTGGGGCAGTGGGGGAGGGGGAGTTCCATGAGGGTGCGCATGCGGTCGGGGTCAGGCCCTTGAACTCCATTTGGCACCACATAGCCAAAGATGGCTAAGTGGTTGGTGCTGAATACGCACTTCTCCCTTTTATACGTAAGGTTCAGGACTTTGACGGTGTGGAGAAATTTGGAAAGATCGTGGACCTGCTGGTCGTGGCCGCAGATGGTGACGTTATCCAGGAACGGGAAGGTGGCCCGCAGTCCGTACCGATCAACCATTCGGTCCATCTCCCGTTGGAAGACGGAGACCCCATTAGAGATGCCGAAGGGAACCCTAAGGAAGTGGTAAAGGCAGTCGTCCACTTCAAACTTGCGGATGGAGAGCTGGTGGTAGGCAGGTTTCAGGTCCACTGTAGAGAAGACCCGGGACTGTGCAATCTGATTGACCATATCAGATATGCGTGGGAGGGGATATGCGTCGGGCTGCGTGTACCGATTGATGGTCTGACTGTAGTCAACGACCATCCTGTGTTTCTCCCCAGTCTTTACAACTACCACTAGAGCTCTCCAGGGGCTGTTGCTGGCCTCAATGACCCCTTCCTGCAGTAGCCGCTGGACCTACGACCTGATGAAGGTCCTGTCCTGGACACTGTACCGTCTGCTCCTGGTGGCAACGGGTTTGCAATCCGGGGTGTGGTTTGCAAATAGGGAAGGTGGGTCGACCTTAAGGGTCGTGAGGCCGCAGACGGTGAGAGGGGTAGGGGTCCGCCGAATTTCAGAGTGAGACTTTGGAGGTTACACTGGAAGTCCAGGCTGAGTAGCAAGGCAGTGCAGAGGTTGGGGAGGACGTAGAGCCTGAAGTTGCTGAACTCTACGCCCTGGATGGTAAGGGTGGTGGTGCAGTACCCCCGGATCGCCACGGAGTGGGATCTGGAGTCCAGGGAGATTCGCTGGGTAATGGGGTGTACTGTGAGGGAGCAGCGCCTTACCATATCAGGGTGGATGAAGCTCTCCACATCTGTGCTTAATAAATTGATGCACTATCGATTACGACGAGACGAGAGTAGAGAGTAATCGAGGCTTTGTTACACAGAGATGTGCTGCCTCCTGCAGCTGCTGCCAAAATGGCTGCAGCTCGGTGAGCACACACATTTATACTCCTCCTACTGGGCGGAGCCAGCAGGCAGGAATCTACCCCCGTACCTGTAGTACAGGAAACTTACCGTATTACTTCTCAGATATGTAATATATACAAACAATGGTGACTACCACAATGTACACTCTGGCAAAGGAAGGTTCAGGCTTGGAGATAGCTTTAACACATTTATTGAACCATTAACAATTCTCCTACTTGAGTTTGACTCTCTTGCTAATCTATCTATAGTAACTCTATCTAACTAACCAGTCTGCTCTAATCCATGCGGTGGGTGTGATGCTTACCTGATCTGCTCCTGTCTCTCTGAGTGTCGCCAATGGAAAGAGAAAGAGCATGTGTGCCCTGTCATTTTATATGGGTAGCCCCCTTGTGGTAGTGTCACCTCTATGTGTGTCTTGACTGCCCATTGGTCGTGTCCTATCTTACTGACCTATTGGTTGAATGTCTGTGTGTCATGATGTCTCTGGTGCTCCCTTTAGTGTTTATTTAGTTCTAGTGTATTTACATTAACCCCTTGTGTATTTACAGTGATGCATATCACCACATCACCTGCCAACACTTTGAGTCAAGGCTCATGTACATATAGCAAGTAATAGTGACCGATGACCTGAAACCCAGCAGGGTAGTCAACGGCTCCAGTAAAAGCCAAGTCAGTGAGGGGGAAGGGGGATGTGACAAGGGAGTTTGGAAATGTTCGAAAAAGTGATACACAGAAATATCACTATAGTAGTGAATAAGTATCCCAGTTTAAATGAGCATGGCCTTTTAATCTACCATAAATCACAGCATATAAGTCAACCTGTCATATAAGATGATCCATTTTTCCAGCCTCAAATATCACATTTTTGCATATACTCGGTTTGTAAGTTTTCAGTTATAGCGGGCTATGCTCGCATTCTTAGCCAGTCTCAACTATCTTCCCCACAATTGCATGTTTAATTTGCCATTACCTTATAACTGGGCTTAAGGGATCAAGCAGCTGATATGGACCATGGCAGCAAAGGTGCATCGGCAGGTTTACTTTTATACTCAACCTACAAGTCAACTCCTATTTTTGAAAGTTTCAAAGGCTGACTTACATAGCGACATCTACAATATAAAAAAAGCAGATTAGAATTTTGACTATCCAACAAGAGGTTGTATTTATTTAGTGCCTTTAACATTGCAAAACCTCTTAATGTATTTCCAAAAAATTGGAACCAACACTGAGCAAAAGCTGTGGGTGTGCAGACTGAAACCACGGTCAACTGGGCGGAATTGTGGAAGTGGCAAAAGGTGGAGAAAGAAGGATGTTTTAAGGAAGACAGTCTCAAAATACATGGCATTGCCAGCTGAAAGTTTCACTGACTGTGGGAATGGAGGGAAGGGTTTATAGAGTGGAGCAGAGTCAGTACCTTGGAGGATGCAATTTACACTATAAGACTTAATTAACGTGACAGGGGACACTGGAGGGAGAGGGAGGGTCTTGATGCCTCTTCTTCGGAGTAGGTACTGGAGGTTGGCTGTGGGTTTTCTGGTCACGATCAATGAGTTCCAGAGCATTCTCTGAATGTTAGAACCATATACTTTTAACAAAATGACATCTTACGTTTAAGGTAGCTCATTTAAAAATTTGAATTTATGTTGTTGGAAGTAAGGCTTGTTTTATCATTGCCCATATCCCTTAAGTAGTACATGTTCGAATTTAGCCGATGGGTGGTCTAAAAATATGTGTGAGCAATCAGTATGAATTAATGTCAGAGTCTGACAGAGAGTGAAAGTTCCTCAGCCCCAGTGTGACATGACACTTAACTCCTTGATAGTTTATTATTGCACGGTAAAGTAATTAATTGTCGGGGACCATCAGCTTTCACATTATTATGATTGTGCACACAGAAATGATGGACATGTTGACACATTACCTAGTTAGCCGCCCTGATTAATTTTGTGAACAATTTATGGCATTCAGTTATGCTACTGAAAGGAAGAAGAGGGGGCATTAGTATATTAGAAGCTGTATGTTATAGTCAAGCATGTCAACTAAATCTTCCATCTAAAAACTTGACAAAAGGATCCTGTGTATGCCAGCCATGCAGTAATTATGGTAGATATTTCTGATAGTCACAGTCATTTTGTGGATAAAGCAATGGGGGACAAATTGATTCTTCATTGCCATTTGTAGTGCCTGACTTGCAACTTCTTTGCTTTGGAGAATGTGTTGAAATCAGTGGTTTTATCATGTCAGTGTTAGAAGCAGTTGTTCTTTGAAGTTGGATGATGTTCTGAGCACTGTATCTCAAGGCGAATATCCTGGTCTTGAGGATGGTACAGTGCGGATTCACCAGACCAATACAGGGGCTAAGAGAAGTTGCAAAAAGCTGACCTATATTCCCTTGAACACAAAAGATTGAGAAGTGATTTAAGCAAGGTGGTAAAGATCATAAAAGGATTCAATGGGGTAAATAACAAAAAACTATTTTATCTGATGGGAGGGGGTACAACCTTAAAACTAGTGCTAAGACCAGTGAGGAATGGTTGGGGGAAGCACTTTCTTTACACAAAAGATAGTGCAAATCCTCTCCGCCCCCAACTCCCAAATCACAAGAGAAAAGACTGAGGGTAGAGTTTTGTTCAGTAAGGATACCAAGAGATATGGAACAAAGTGGATAAACAGAATTGAGATATGTACATGCCATTAACTGACAGTATGGCAGAATAAATGTGTTGGACTGAATGGCCGACTGCCATTACTATGCTCCTGAATTTCTAAAACATAACGGGTTTAAAGAAGGAATCCCTGGGCATGTGGCTCAAATGGCTGAAGGGAGGGGCAGGTACACAAGTGCCACAGACTGAGCAATGGAAAACTCAAGGTTGTAGTAGGGTTGCAAGACATCACAGAGTTAAGGAGGGATGAGGCCATGAAGGGATTTGAATACTGATTGGCCAATTGGTCTGGATTCTGCGGTGAGCGGTGAATACCACTCGCCAATGACCTCAAAGAAAGCTTCCCACAAATATCTCACAATCACAAATATCGTTCCCAATTGTGCCAATTCAAGAGCATCTCCAACATCCAGTAACAATGGTGTAATTAAGCAAGATAAGCAGCCAATAAAATTGAAAAATTCTCATAGACAGCAAACCATGACGTAAAATCCAGTGATTAACCTTTTTAATAATTTTACAACAGTGAAATAAAGATTGGATATACACACGACATTAAGATAGAAGTTGAAATATCCAATAAACACTTTAAAAAAGTATATAGTTTTCCTTTTTTATTTTAAATGTATGGGCTTTATTTAATCAAAATGGAAAAATTTGATACTCCAAATCAGTTTTTCAGGACCAGAGAGGTTGTCCGAGTAACTATGAATTTAGTGCACTGTTAAAAACCCAGCTAAATTTGATTTTAAAAAAGCTTTTTCAAGGATTTTTACAACAATAAAAGGGGATGAAAAATAGATTACATGTGAAAGTTTAAGTCAATTAAAGTAATTCCTAAAGGTTTCCAATGTCCAGCTGAATGGGACTGCACTCATTTGGTTCTATTTTTACCTATCTAATTGTTACTAGAGAATCGTCTGCAATGGCTCCTGTAATGTTACTTCTTGTATTCCTGCAAGGATTTATCCTGAATTCCCTTCTGTGTCTCACCTACATGCTGCCCCTCGGTAGAATTATCCAAAAACACATGGATACTTTTGACACTCAGCTTTATTTTGCCACCACCCCTCTCCATCCTTCCACTGTCTCTAAATTATCACATTGCTTGTCCAACATTCAGTGCGGATGAGTAGAAACTTTCTCCAGCTAAATATTGGGAAGTCTGAGGCCATGGTCCTTGCAAGCTGCCATAAAATCTGTTCCATGGCCACTTACTCCACCCCTTTCCCTGACAACTGTTCAATTGGTCGGCACTTTGGTGTTGTATCTGACCTGAGATAAACGTCTGACCCCATACTAACCGCATCACTAAGACCACCCATATCCACCTTTTTAACATCGCCCAACTCCACCCCCGCCTCAGCTCAGCTGTTGCTGACATCCTGACCCGTGATGTTGTCACCTTGAGACTTGACTATTCCAATGCAGTTCTGCTGGCTTCCCACATTCCACCCTCCGCAACCTTGAGGTGGGATTTTGATAGGCCAGGAGTGTGAAATCCAGAGTGATTAGAACCAGTAAGCAGATGTCTGAACCTGGTGGATTCATTTGGATAGCCAGGCTACCCATTTGGAGAGGTAAGGTCCCCCTTTCGATTGGTTCCCGGAACATCTTTTGGAGATATAAGTCACCCTTTGGGATTGTTAAAACTGAATATGTTTATGAACTTTTCAACACACTCTCTATAACTGACCAGCTGCCAAAGAACTGTTAAAGAACTGAACAGGTGTCAAAACTGTCAAATGTCCAGATGTTTGGTAAGTTAGCATGGAGGGGAGAAGGTCAAATAGTGATGATGGCAGGGTCATGGGTTGGCATGCGTTGAGACTAAATTGGCATGGAGGTATGAGGGGCCATGGGGGGTGGATGAGAGCATGGATTGGCATAGGAGGTACGAGGGGTCATGGGGGGGGGGGGATGTGTTGTCATGCATGGGACATCGGGAATGTATCGGGGTGGGGGGAGGGCTGCTTTTATTTTATTTTATTAGGCACGTGATGGAGGCAGGCTATCTGGCAACCTCTTCTCTCCTGCTGGAATTGGCCACCCCTGCCCACTATACCAGCCTACCCTTCCCAACTGCAAATTGGATCAACATTCTTAGAAGTCAGTTTCACCGAGTTGAGAAATTTCCCGGTCCTGCACACCTGACGCAGAAATCTGGACTAATATGTGTTTAATAACCAAGATAACAATTACTGCCAGTCTGCCTTATCCGTTGCTGTAGTTAAGTTGTTTGACTCCTTCATTTCGAATTTTCATTATTATTTGCCTTCCTTTTCACTGGAACATTTCTTTTCAAATCATTATCTATGCTGCCAATGTAGATTTTCTATTTTGAGAATAAAATGGATGTTTGCCTGAGATGCAAGACATAAGCGACTCCAACTTTGAATTTGTGAATCTTTCTTGTCCTGTTTGGACATTATTGTTTGATGTTTTCAAATTCCATTGGTTTCCTCAGTGCGAAAAGTGAGATTTCAGCCTTTTAATCGGTAGGCCTATTGTTGGTAGCAAAATGTGAGGCTTTTATGAGATGGGTGTATTGTGCTTCTTCTGCGGTCTATTTGTAGACATTCTTTCAATATTGTGATGCATTGCTTGTAGAGCTATTGCCTGAATCGCCTTAAGATACTCAAATAATTATTTGCATGCATCTAAACACATCGATTGTGTTCCACGGGACGCGGGTGCTAGCCGCTTAATTTTAGCTGAATGGGTTCAGATGCGGCGCCAGTTTTGCTGTCGTGGAACTCTACGAATTCTGCTTTGGCGTCAACACTTAGTGTGCGATTCTCCGGCCTCATTATGTTCTTCCTCAAGCGTTATAGCCCGTGAATAGCGGGAGAGGCCAAAAACGAGATCCGCGCCAGGAGACAGTTTGAGATGTCACCGGCCCGCTCCCATAGACAAACCCAGGCTCTCGCCATAGCAAAAAAACAATTATCACCAATTAACCCCCATTTCCATACAATTACTGAGAACGACCCCAATCCAATGGCCTCCTGTCATTCAGCGGATTTCCCAGCAAGTGGTCGCGCTGGCGTTGATTAGTACTCCTTTTGAAAAACGTGAACCTGGCGGAAGGGCTTCTGTGGGGAGCTGAGGAGGTGACTAACCATCTTTGCTCACAGGCAAAGAGACCTGGGGTGTTGGGCTTGCCACCCCAGTGCTTGGCGAGGGGTAGGGGACTCTGGGCTGGGGTGGGGGACTCCTCGCAGGGGTGGGTTGCCATGGGGGGATGGTGGTGGGGGAGAGGCACTGGGGTGGCAGCTGGGTGGCAACCGCTCGTGGCACCACCATGCCAACCCTGGATTGGATGTACCCATTCTGGGGACAAACCTTGTCCTGCCCGTCTGCCCCGACGACCACCCATAACCCTCGCTAACTGCTGGGGCCTCTGGCTGCGTGGCTGAAGGCTATTGCTGGAAGGGAATTGGCAATCGTGGTTAAGTAAGCAGTTCACACAAACCAAGAAGTACTAATCGGGGCCAGGGTGAGAACTTGCTGGAGTGGCCGCTAAATGATGGGAGGCTATTGGATAAGGTGTCATTCTTGTTATTTCTATGGGAATAGGGCATAAGTGGTGATAATTGGTTTCTCGCCTCGCTATGACGAGATCCCGATTTTGCCTACGGTAGCAGGCCAGTTGCATTGCAAACCTTTGGCACCTGGTGCGGCTCTAATTTTTGGCCTCACCCCCTATCACCAGCCTCATTACGCTTGGCCGGAGAATCATGCCCTCAGATGCGCAATCCTGTTGTTAGTTTCTTTATGTGACAAAACACAGTAACAAATGTAGGTGATTTATTTTTGCCTTTATGTCTTTGGCTGGTGGCTATCCGATGGCATCTTGGCCTTGTGGAGAATATATTTGATCTGCAGGATAGTCTAGGGACAAGAGTGATAAAGGGTGTCAGATAGCTAGTAGACGAGAGAACTGCATGGTCGGCTGCTTCACAGCAGTCGTGCATCATCTGACAACCCATAATTGTGTTGGCCCTTTCCATTATTCTTTATGTAGTTGAAAGAACTTTACAAGGTCATACAGTAATTTGACTAACAGTCTGCGTGTGTCTTGCCTGATATTAAATATTCCGGTTAACATGTGGGTTTATGAACTGTAGTTTTTCGAACTCGATTTTAAACAGTGTTCTGTGACTTGTAAATTCTTCTCATCTTTCTATTCCCTCAGTAACCAATGAAGTCAAATTTATGACATGTCTGTTACAAATGTATTTATCTCCAGCCGCGCCTAGATTTTAGGCAGGATTTATAATAATCTTTATTAGTGTCACAAGTAGGCTTACATTAACACTATAATGAAGTTACTGTGAAAATCCCCTAGTCGCCACATTCCGTTGGTTGTTTGGGTACACTGAGGGAGAATTCAAAATGTCCAATTCACCTAACAAGCACGTCTTCCATTGTGGGAGGAAACCGGAGCACCCGGAGGAAACACACGCAGACACGGGAGAACGTGCAGATTCTGCACAGACAGTGACCCAAGCAGGGATTCGAACCCAGGTCCTTGGTGCTGTGAAGCAACAGTGCTAACCACTGTGCATGCAGACGATGGGTGTCTCGCCCGCCAGCAGGACAGCCAATGAGAGCCCTGTGTTGCCTCTGTTTGGACAGGCCTATCAGGTGTGTAACTGGACAGTGGGTATGATTCTGGCCTTCCTGGGGATCAGGGGCACCAGGTATGGAAATCCCATCCACTGGGAGCTACTGGCCAACTGGAGGCTGGCAGCTCTTTATTGCCTGGGAGCGCCATCAGGGTGGGGGTGGCTACTGCCGGTACCACACTCACCTGAGGCATCGGGGGTGGGATTCTCTGACCCTCCGCGCCGAATCGCGCCCGGCGCGGGGACAGAGTATAGCCGTTCACCCGGAAATCCGGCGCGACGGCGCTTCCAAGATTCTCCGCGGACCCTCCATGCCCGCGCGCACGGTTGATGTGGCGTCAGTCGGGGGCCATAGGCCCCCGCGCCGATTCTCCACGGTTGGCCGGACGAACTCCCGCCGGCATGGTTTACATGTGGTACCACCCGGCAGGAGCTGGGACCCGCCCAAGATTGCTTTTTGTTTTTTTTATTGGAATTTTTTACAGAAAATATAACAACAAACAATGAAATGCAACAAAATAACCCCATAATAACTGTAACACCCCCCAGACCGTATCAATGCATGTATCACATCCCCCCACCCCAATGAACAACAAGAGAACTTAAAAATAAATTAAAATTAAATAAACAAACATAGTCATCGTCTCCCCCCCCTTTTCCCTCCCCCTTCCCCCCTTTTCCCTCCCCCTTCCCCCCCCCCCCCCCCCCCCCCCCCCCCCCGGGTTGCTGCTGCTACTGTCCCAGTACCCTATCGCTGAGCCAGAAAGTCGAGGAAAGGTTGCCACCGCCTAAAGAACCCTTGTACCGATCCTCTCAGGGCGAATTTGACCCTCTCTAGCTTGATAAAACCCGCCATGTCGTTGATCCAGGTCTCCACGCTTGGGGGCCTCGCATCCTTCCATTGTAGCAAGATCCTTCACCGGGCTACTAGGGACGCAAAGGCCAGCACGCCGGCCTCTTTCGCCTCCTGCACTCCCGGCTCCACCCCAACCCCAAAAATCGCGAGTCCCCATCCTGGCTTGACCCTGGATCCCACCACCCTCGACACCGTCCTCGCCACCCCCTTCCAGAACTCCTCCAGTGCCGGGCATGCCCAGAACATATGGGCCTGGTTCGCTGGACTCCCCGAACACCTGACACACCTGTCTTCGCCCCCAAAGAACCTACTCATCCTAGACCCGGACATGTGGGCCCGGTGCAGCACCTTGAATTGGATGAGGCTAAGCCGCGCACATGAGGAGGAAGAATTAACCCTCTCCAGGGCATCAGCCCATGTCCCGTCTTCGATCTGTTCCCCCAGTTCCCCCTCCCACTTAGCTTTCAGCTCCTCTACTGACGCCTCCTCCGCCTCCTGCATAAGCTTGTAGATATCGGATATCTTCCCCTCCCCGACCCAGACCCCCGAAAGCACCCTGTCACTCACCCCCTCGCGGGAAGCGAAGGGAATCCCTCCACCTGCCGTCTAGCAAACGCCTTTACCTGCAGATACCTGAACATGTTCCCCGGGGGAGCCCAAATTTCTCCTCCAACTCCCCCAGGCTTGCAAACCTCCCATCAATGAACAGGTCCCTCAGCTGTCTAATGCCCGCTCTATACCATCCCTGAAATCCCCCATCAATGTTCCCCGGGACGAACCGATGGTTCCCCCTTAACGGAGCCTCCATCGAGCCCCCCACTTCTCCCCTATGTCGCCTCCGTTGCCCCCAAATCTTGAGGATAGCCGCCACCACCGGACTCGTGGTATACCTTGTGGGAGGGAGCAGCCACGGCGCTGTTACCAGGGCCCCCATGCTTGTATCTCCACAGGACACCCTCTCCATCCATTTCCATGCTGCCCCTCCCCCTCCATTACCCACTTGCGCACCATCGACACATTGGCCGCCCAATAATACCCCGAGAGATTGGGTAACGCCAGCCCCCCCCCATCTCTACCCCGCTCCAAGAAGACCCTCTTCACCCTCGGGGTCCCATGCGCCCAAACAAAGCTCATGATGCTGCTAGTCACCCTTCTAAAAAAGGCCCTAGGGATAAAGATGGGCAAACACTGGAAGAGGAACAAGAACCTCGGGAGAACCGTCATTTTGACGGACTGCACTCTACCCGCCAACGATAGCGGCACCATGTCCCACCATTTAAATTCCTCCTCCATCTGCTCCACCAGCCTGGTAAAATTAAGCTTATGGAGAGTCCCCCAACTCCTGGCCACCTGTACCCCCAGGTATCTGAAACTCTTCACTGCCCTCTTAAACGGGAGCCTTCCAATTCCCTCCTCCTGATCACCCGGGCGTACTACAAATACCTCGCTCTTGCCTAAATTTAACTTATAGCCCGAGAAGCCCCCAAATTCCGCTAACAGCTCCATCACCCCCGGCATTCCCCCTTCTGGGTCCGCCACATACAACAGCAGGTCTTCCGCATACAGCAATACACGATGTTCCTCCCCACCCCGCACCAGACCCCTCCATCTCCCTGACTCCCTCAACGCCATAGCCAAAGGTTCAATCGCCAATGCAAAGAGCAAGGGGGACAGGGGGCACCCCTGCCTGGTCCCACGATAGAGCCTAAAGTACTCCGATCTCCTTCCATTGGTAACTACACTTGCCATCGGAGCCGCGTAGTGCAGCCTCACCCATTTGATGAATCCCTCCCTGAATCCGAACCGTTCCAGCACCTCCCACAGGTACCCCCACTCAACTCTATCAAACGCTTTCTCTGCATCCAGCGCCACCACTATCTCCGCCTCCCCCTCCACTGCCGGCATCATAATAACATTTAGCAATCTCCGCACATTCGTGTTGAGCTGCCGTCCCTTGACAAATCCTGTCTGATCCTCATGTATCACCCCAGGCACACAGTCCTCTATCCTGGTGGCCAGGATCTTCGCCAGAAACTTAGCGTCAACATTGAGGAGCGAGATAGGCCTGTATGATCCACACTGCAAGGGGTCCTTATCCCGCTTCAGGATCAGAGAGATCAGTGCCCGCGACATCGTCGGGGGCAAAGCCCCCCCCCTCCCATGCCTCATTGAAGGCTCGCACCAACAGGGGGCCCACCAGATCCGCATACTTTTTATAAAATTCCACCGGGAACCCATCCGGCCCCGGCGCCTTACCTGACTGCATTTGTCCAATCCCCCTGACTAGCTCCTCCAATTCTATCGGCGCCCCCAGCCCCTCTACCAGCTCCTCTTGAACCTTTGGGAAACATAGCCTGTTCATGAAGCTCTCCATCCCCCCTCTCCCCATCGGTGGTTCCGACCGGTACAGTTCCTCGTAGAAGTCCCTAAAGACCCCATTTACTTCTGCCCCCTTCTGCACTACATTCCCACCCTTATCCGTCACTCCACCAATTTCCCTAGCCGCATCTCGCCTACGGAGCTGATGCGCCAACATCCTGCTCGCCTTCTCCCCATACTCATATACCGCGCCCTGCAACCTCCTCCACTGTGTCTCCGCCTTTCTGGTGGTCAACAAGTCAAATTTGGCCTGCAAACTACGCCGTTCCCCCAGCAACCCCTCCTCCAGTGCCTCCGCGTATCTCCTGTCCACATCCAGGAGCTCCCCCACCAGTCTCTCCCTCTCCTTCCTCTCCCTCCTTTCCCTATGGGCCCGGATGGAGATCAGCTCCCCCCGGATCACTGCTTTCAGAGCCTCCCAGACCCCCACCTGGACCTCCCCGTGTCGTTGGTATCAAGATACCCCTCAATACTTCCCCGGACCCTCCTACACACCTCCTCATCAGCCAGCATCCCCACATCCAGGCGCCAGAGCGGGCGCTGGTCCCGCGCCTCCCCCATCTCCAGATCAACCCAGTGTGGAGCATGGTCTGAAATTGCTATGGCCGAATAGATAGAAGATAGAACAGTGCAGCACAGAACAGGCCCTTCGGCCCTCGGTGTTGTGCCGAGCAATGATCACCCCACTTAAACCCACATACCCGTAACCCAATAATCCCCCCATTAACCTTACACTACGGGCAATTTAGCATGGCCAATCCACCTAACCCGCACATCTTTGGACTGTGGGAGGAAACCGGAGCACCCGGAGGAAACCCACGCACACACGGGGAGGACGTGCAGACTCCGCACAGACAGTGACCCAGCCGGGAATCGAACCTGAGACCCTGGAGCTGTGAAGCATTGATGCTAACCACCATGCTACCGTGAGGCCCATGGAATACTCGGCATCCTGCACCTTCGGGATCAATCCCCTGCTCAGGATGAAAAAATCTATTCGGGAATAAACCCTATGGACATGAGAGAAAAAGGAATACTCCCGCGCTCTCGGCCTCCCAAACCTCCAGGGATCCACCCCTCCCATCTGGTCCATAAACCCCCTCAGCACTTTGGCCACTGCCGGTCTCCTACCCGTCCTTGAACTGGACCGGTCCAGTGGGGGATCCAGCACTGTGTTAAAGTCTCCCCCCATGAGGGGCAGCACGGTAGCATTGTGGATAGCACAATCGCTTCACAACTCCAGGGTCCCAGGTTCGATTCCGGCTTGGGTCACTGTCTGTGTGGAGTCTGCACATCCTCCCTGTGTGTGCATGGGTTTCCTCCGGGTGCTCCGGTTTCCTCCCACAGTCCAAAGATGTGCAAGTTAGGTGGATTGGACATGATAAATTGCCCTTAGTGTCCAAAAATTGCCCTTAGTGTTGGGTGGGGTTACTGGGTTATGGGGATAGGGTGGAGGTGTTAACCTTGGGTAGGGTGCTCTTTCCAGGAGCCGGCGCAGACTCGATGGGCCGAATGGCCTCCTTCTGCACTGTAAATTCTATGATTCTATGATCAGGCCCCTGCCTCCAGGTCCGGAATGCGGCCCAACAAGCGCCTCATGAAGCCGGCATCATCCCAATTCGGGGCATATACATTAACCAGCACCACCTTCTCTCCCTGCAGCCTACCCTTCACCATAATAGATCTGCCCTCCTTGTCCGACACCACCTCAGCCGCCTTCGAACGCCACCCTGTTCCCCACCAGAATCGCCACCCCCTTGTTCTTTGCGTCCAATCCTGAGTGAAAAACCTGCCCCACCCACCCCTTCCTCAGACAAACCTGGTCCGCCACCTTCAAGTGGGTCTCCTGGAGCATAGCCACATCTGCCTTCAGCCCCTTCAGATGAGAAAATACCCTAGTTCTCTGAACCGGCTCATTCAGCCCCCTCACGTTCCAGGTAATCAGCCAGATCAGAGGGCACCCCGTCCCCCTCCCCCGCCGACTAGCCATAGCTTATCGACTGCTCGCCCCAGGCCAGCTCGCCCCGCCTGACCCGTTCCCCATGGCGATAACGCCTCTCCTCTACCCCCCCGGCCCATGCCAGCTCCTTCCTGGCCATTCCAGCAGCAACCCGGTATCCCCCCCACCCCCTGGCTAGGACCCCTCCTAGCTGCGACGCACCCTCCATGGTACTTCCGTGAGTCAGCTGACTTCTGCTGACCCAGCAGCTCCCGTCAAAATCCATCCCCTCCCTGCATGGGGTCATCCCCCTCTTGCCACACCTCCTTGGCACCGCTTCAGCGCGGGAAAAAAACCAGTAGAGGCCACGCCCCCACCCCCAGCTCCAACCCCCCCCCTGCCCCGCAGTGCGGGAAACCAGAGGAAAGCCCGCGCTTTCACACTGCCACACCCCACCCTTCTGACGCAGCTCCCCAAAATCCAGTTTCACCCCAACCCCCAGCCCCGTACAGAAGAGAACATATAAAACACAAACCCCCAACATTCCCCACATACCCCACAACCATACCCAACAGACAGACCCACCCGGAAACAGAGCAAAAAGAAAACCAGCATAAAAAACACGTGTCAACATTGCAGAACAGCAACAGCCAAAACAGCAACGGCCATAGTGTGTCCCCAGACCCTAGTTCGAGTCCAGCTTCTCCGCCTGCACAAAGGCCCACGCCTCCTCCGGGGACTCAAAGTAGTGGTGCCGGTCCTTGTATGTCACCCACAGGCGCGCAGGCTGCAGCATTCCAAACCTGACCTGCTTGGCATGCAGCACCACCTTCGTCCGGTTGAACCCGGCCCGCCGCTTAGCCACCTCCGCACTCCAGTCCTGGTAGATTCGCTCTATCGAATTCTCCCACTTGCTGCTCCTCTCTTTCTTGGCCCAGCGCAGTACACACTCCCGGTCACTGAATCGATGGAACCGCACCAGCACCGCCCTCGGGGGCTCACCTCCCTTGGGCCTCCTGGCCATCACTCTGTGAGCTCCCTCAAGCTCCAGGGGCAAATGGAAGGACCCCTCTCCCATCAACGAGCTCAACATCGTGGTCACATACGCCGGGAGATCCGACCTCTCCAGCCCCTCCTCCAGGCCCAGGATCCTCAGATTCTTTCGCCTCGTGCGAACGTCCAGCTCCTCCAAGCGGTCTTGCCACTTTTTGTGAAGTGCCTCGTGCAACTCCACTTTCCCCACGAGGACCCCGGCCTCCTCCTCCCGCTCAGCGGCCTGCTGCTGCAACTCCCGAATGGACACCTCCTGGGCTGCCTGGGTCTCAAGCAGCCTGTTGGTAGTCGCATTCAGGGAGTCCAGCAACTCAGCCTTCAGCTCCGCAAAACAGCGCAGAAGAGAAGCTTGCTGCTCCTGCGCCCACTTCCACCAGTCCTCGGGTGTTCCGCCGGCCGCCATTTTGTCCTTCTTCCCCCGCTTTTCTTGGGGAACTGCTGCAGCTTTCTCCTTTGCCCACTCCGGGTGAGCACCATAAATTATGGGGAATGCTCCTCTAGACACCTTCCCCCACCGGGATTCGTCGAGACAGCGCCGTTTGGGGCCCTCAAATAGGCCCAAAAGTCCTTAAGTAGCGGGAGCTGCCGAACGTGCGGCTTAGCTCTGCATAGCCGCAACCGGAAGTCCTGCCCAAGATTGCTGATGGACCTAAGCCACAGGTGAGTGATGGCAGGTGGAGTTTACGCAGTGTGGGGAGGGTGTTTGGCAGCAAGGGTAGGGTGAGTCTCAACGGCACCCAGCCCCCTACCTGATGCTGGGTCCCTCGATCGGACTGAGCGACATTGAATCAGGGACCACCTATTGGAAGCCCCAAGCAATCCTGACAGGATTTGCTTGCCGTGCTCCCCTCATGGCAAGTTTCCCGTCCGCCCATGAACCTAACCGGGGAAGAGGTGGGAAGGCACCTGCCACCCTCCTGCCCAGTACCCACCACCAAACCTCCCATTTGAGGAGGTCAATAAATTCCACCCATTTAGTGCTTAACAACAATGTCCAAAGCAAATGGATTCTTAGTCCTGCAGCCTCCAGACTATCTCAAGGCAGTACATTGAACTTCGTAACCCCGTACGCACATCAAATGCCAAAAGGAAATGCAGAGTGAGTTTGACAAAGCGTACCATGCTTGGTCAGCTCAGGAGTGTGTGAACAGAGATTGCATTTTAGTGCTGCATTTTCCCACTGCTCTGGTGAAGGACTGTCCTCCAGTTGTCAGAATCCATTGGACAACAAATTATTATCCCAGCTTTACTGAAAAGAATTCTGATCCCAGGTGGCTCAATTCCCTTTGACTTAAAAACATCTATTTCTATTTTTCTCATTGTGCCCTGGTGAGACTCCAGCACTAAGGGTGGTATGAGGTGGGTTATTAACAGTGCTGCACGATAGGAAGTTGAAGTTATTGAGTTTATGCCCAGGTCATTGTTCAGTCGCTACTTTCTCAGCTGCACTAAGCTCTGCTGAGTGCCCTCTCATTGCTGCTGAAACGTTCAATGATTGGATAAGACTGAATGGATGGGCAGAGACTCCAAACCACAGCAAAGATACGACATAAACATCAGGCTGCATACAGCTTTCTGACAGAATTTACAAAGTCCACTGTACATTTGCTGTAGTTTTGCAATACACGGTGTGCATTCACAGGGGATTATCTTTCTCCAGCAGCTTCCCCGGTGCTCCGGATCGCTGCCAGGATTATACTGGAATTCGCTGCTTCCGTGTAAAAGCTAAAGAGTATCTGGGAAAGTGTAACAGTAGTTCAAACAAAAAGTACATTTTACTATTGTAATAATGGAAACCTTTCAAAATGTGAAGTTTGTGGACCATTCGGAGGAATCGCTGTGATCTCGGAAATGGGACAGATGAAAGACAAATAGTTCACTGTAATAGAGTGGATAATTGTTTCCATTCATTTTTCCGAATGGAAGCTGCCTGCATTTCAGGAGGTTCCCAATTTCAAATGAATGTTGCATTTATATCTCTCCTTGGAACTGGCAGGAATTCCCCAACCATTGGGACTCCCTTTTCCCGCTGGCAGCGCACCTCTGCCTATGGGTTTCCGAGCGGCGTGGAGAGGCTTCAATGGAAAATCCCATTGATAAGGGCAGGAATAGAGAATCCTGCTGCCAGGGAACGGCACGCTGACGAGAAACACGTGGCCATGGCTGGCGCAGAGAAGAACCCCCCTGCGCATGCGCTGGGATGATGCCAGCACACGCTGGCGCTACCGCGCATGCGCCAACTCATGCCAGCCAGCGGAGGCCCTTCGCCGCCGGTTGGCATGGCGCCAAGCCCTTCTGCGCCGACTGGCATGGCGCCAACCTCGCTGGCGCCAGCCTAGCCCCTGAAGGTGCAAAGGATTCTGCACCTTCCGTGCAGCCTGACGCCAGGGTGGTTCACGCCACTCCTTGGGGGCCGGTACGGCACGTCCTGCTGGGTAGAGGAGAATCCCGGTGTATGTGTGCATACATAGGTATCTGGGGTGTCAGACCGCACACTACTGCACTCTGGCCAAGTGTGCCTCAAAACAGCAGTGTATCGCTCCACACCACATACTGAGTTCTGAGAAATACATTCAATGTCAGCTCTAGAACTTTGTGTCTGAAAGTGGCATTATTTCAAGCTTCTGGGAACCACCAGACATAACATGCCTGCTCGGCCATTCGATATGACCTTATACCTCAACCCCTTGGGCGGGATTCTCCCAGCCTTGGGCCACGCCGGAGAATCCCCGCGACCAGGCCGCGCCGCCTCGACGCCGGCACGCGATTCTCTGCAGAGCGGAGAATTGCCGCCTTTGGCACCGGTGTGGTTGGCGCGGCGCCGGTCGCGGGCCTCTGTACGCCGCCAGCACGCCGCTTCTCCGGCTTGGATAGGCCGAGCGGCCGTAAGAATAAAACCGAGTCCCGCCGGCGCTGTTCTAATCTGCTCTGAGCCGGCGGGACCTTGGCGTTGAAGGGTCGGGTGGTGGCCTGTGGGGGGGGGGATGGGGGTCCGACCCCGGGGGGAGCCACCGATGTGGCCTGGCCTGCGATCGGGGTTCACCGATTGGCGGGCCAGCCTCTGTGGCTGGCAGCCTTCTTACGCATCGGCCCCTGTAGCCCTGCGCCATGTTGCGTCGGGGTCGGCTCATTGAAGGAGGCCACCACGCATGCGCGCATTGGTGCCGGTGCCGCTGCCCATGTGCGCGTTGGCACAGGCGCCACTGCACCTGCGCGGGTCCCGCGGCACACAGTTTGCACCGAGATCGGCAGCTGGAGCGGCACGAACCGCTCCAGCGCCGTGCTGGCCCCCTGTAGGTTCCAGTATTAGTCCTGGCAGCGGCCTGTTCAAGCTGTTGTATAACACAACGGCGTTTACGACGGCGTGGACACTCTGCTGTGGGATGAGAGAATCTCACCCCTCATGCCCACTCTATCAACATATTCCTTAAACACCCATGTACTCGATGTGGTGGAGAATTCTAAAGATTCACAACCCTTTTAGTGGAAAACTTTCTCCTCATCACAGTCCTAAATGGCCAACCCCTTAATCTGAGACTGTGACCCCGTGTCCCAGATTCTCCAGACAGGGAAAAGCTTTTCCCAGCATCTACCCGGTCAAAGCTCTTTAAGAATTTGGTTTCTTTCAATTATCTCACCTCTCATTCTATTTTCACATTGTAAAACGTCTTAAAGGGTTTAGGATGGTTAACAAGAGGGCAGCACGGTGGCGCAGTGGTTAGCACTGCTGTCTCACGGCGCCGAGGTCGCAGGTTCGATCCCGACTCTGGGTCACTGTCCGTGTGGAGTTTGCACATTCTCCCAGTGTCTGTGTGGGTTTTGCCCCACAACCCAAAGATGGGCAGGGTAGGTGGATTGAACACACTAAATTGCCCCTTAATTGGAAAAAATGAGTTGGGTACTCTAAATTTAAAAAAAATAAGGATGGTTAACAAGGATGACAAAGAAAAATGGCAAATTGAGGCAACATGTTTTTGTTAGCAGGGTTGGCAGAATATGGCCCCAATTTTAAAAGCTACCCCTGCGACTCTGATACCCAGGTAAGGGTCCAGCAAGGGGATTCAAAGAGGCCAAGGGTACTTATGTTTCCCTTCCCCTTCTGGCATGGCAATGACACAACTGTAAGTAATATTTCGGGTTGTTAGGTTGAAGGTTAACCAAGATCGAGTTGTGGGAACTTGAGGGGGGTGCAGGGAGCTCTGATGGTCCGATTTTCCCATGTCCCGTCCGAAAATAGTTACCATGTTGCAACTGAGCAAATGTTGATTGGATGGTGAACATTCCTGACAGTTTGGGAATCTCGCCGTAGGTATTGAGTGTGTTTGTAATTTGTAATTTGTAATTTGGGAGTTCTCTGCCTGACGACAGGTCCTTGACGATTCTTTGCTGAGCTGAGTAGCGAGCTGTGATTTTTACTGCATGGCACGGGAGGAGGAAAACCTCAAATCTACCTCCGGCAGAACAGTAATCGAACCCTGTGCTGTTGGTTCAAATCTTTCCCACATACTAACCATCTCACCATCTGAGCCAACTGTCCCCCTCCCCATGAACTGCAATTTAGGGACTAACAATTTAATTAATATCAAAATGGCTGGTATTCGTCAATTTATTCAATCCTCTTGCGGTTATAGGTTAAGTATATGGCTATCTTCTCTTGATATGTCTCCTAAAAATCTATTGCCTGTGCAAATGGAAGATATGGTTGGATATACCGTGGGATAAACTGGTTTGTGCCTTTAGACCAGGCTGGCTGGAGCATCTGGTGCATAGGCCAGAAGAGGCTGGCCTTGTTGCAACCTGTCTCACAAAAGTTAAAGGGCACAACAAAATTCACTCTTTTCTCCTTGTGCTTGAGCCAGGTCTATGTTGAGACTGTGAAACATGCAGCATTAGTATCAAATCTTCCAGTATGGATCCACAGAGCTCCCTGAACAAACCTCATTTACTGTCTTTTGGGCAACATATGCACATTTGTGACCTTTTAGCACATTATATATCAGTGTTCACAGTCACACATACACAAGGCAGAGTGCACGTGTACATGCAAAATAATACTTTACAAACAATTTGCTTCTTTTCTAACCGCAGTGTCAACAGATGGCTGGAGCAGGGTCTGACACAAGATGATGTACCGGGGAGACTGAATCACCCTGTTCTTCATGGAGAAATGTGAAATGTTACCACATCACCATTGACGTGTAGCCTGCCCTCAAAATGGGTCTTAGGCTGGGGCACCGGGCTTCATTTACATTGACAAACGGGTGCGATATTCGCAATCGATTACACCACCAGTTACCACAATAAAGGAAGCCCCAGAGTATTGATTGACAAGGGTATCTTCCCTTCTAGGAGGTAGCTTGTGATTCTTTTCCGTCAGAGTGTGATGAAAAAAGGAGATTTTTAATATGCTTCCATTTGACACCACTTCATGCATAGGACACAAACCCCATCTGTTGTTGTGCAAACCTTTGCATTAATCCATATGGAGGTCCCAGACTGAGTTGGAGGAGCAAGCTGTTGATGAGTGCTGAAGGAATTCACAGCAAGGATGACAAGTCTACTTTAATGTCATGATGCAGTGCCACATTGTACTCACTGTGAAAGACCTTTAACTTTAATCAAACACTGCAATGCGATGGTTTGTCCCTACTCTGCTTGCAAAACACCCACACATTTCAGAAACTGGTTCGCATCTCAACCACGTAATCCTGACAAGTTTTATCAGCATTAGTTGGGTCGCAGCATACTGTTCTGTAGCAATCAGTTTAAGCTGTTTCTACTTTGTCTATTGGACAATAATTTAAAACATTGATTTATTATAAGCTTAATCCACATTTTACAGACTTAAATAACTATAAGAAGTCTTACAACACCAAGGTAAAGTCCAACAGGTTTGTTTGTCCTGAGGAAGGAGCAGTGCTCCTAAAGCTAGTGATCCAAACAAACCTGTTGGACTTTAACCTGGTGTTCTGACAGTAAGAAGCCTTACAACACCAGGTTAAAGTCCAACAGGTTTGTTTCGAATCACTAGCTTTCAGAGCGCAGCTCCTTTGTCAGATGAATGAAGAGGTGAGTTCCAGACAAAGTCAATGATACAAGACGACACTTTGAATGTGAGTCTTTGCAGGTAATTAAATCTTTACAGGTCCAGATGGAGTGACTGGACAGAGGGATAATCCCAGGTTAAAGAGGTGTGAATTGTCTCACACCGGGACAGTTGGTAGAATTTTGTAAGCCCAGGCCAGATGGTGGGGGGGTGAATGTATTGAGACATGAATCCAAGGTCCCTGTTTAGGCCGTAATCATGCATATGGAACTTGGCTATCAGTTTCTGCTCAGCGATTCTGAGTTGTCCCGCGTTATGGCTTGAGTTAACGTTTAATGGATTTAACACAGATAACCTGTTAAATAGATAATCTGCAGTGAGGTGAGGCACCCTACCTAGACCCACTGCCCTGCCCTATCCCCGTAACCCCATCTAACCTACACATCCTTGACACTAAAGGGCAATTTAGCATGGCCAATCCACCTAGCCTGCACATCTTTGGACTGTGGGAGGAAACTGGGGGAAACCCACGCAGACACAGGGAGAAAGTGCAAACTCCATGCACACAGTGGCCCAAGGCTGGATTTGAACTCGGGTCCTTGGTGCTGTGAGGCAGCAGTGCTAACCACTGTGCCACATGCCACCGTGCTGAAAAATATATAACAGTTTCTTTGATGTACCTTGCTCAGATTTAATGTTCTGAACTAGAAATAGGCACTGAACAAACACAAATAACCAAACCGAGGGGGTGGGTTGGGGGGGAGTGGCACAGGGATTAGCACTGCTGTCTCACAGCATTAGGATTCAATTCCTAATGGTGAGACTGTCTGCGTGGAGTCTGCACATTCTCTCCATGTCTGAGTGGGTTTCCTCCGGGTGCTCCGGTTTTCTCCTACAATCCAAAGAGGTCAAGGTAAATGGATTGGCCAAGAAATTACTCCTTGGTGTCCAAAAGGTTAGATGGGGTTACTGGGATAGGGTAGAGGCATGGGCCTAGGAAGGTGCTCTTTCAGAGGGTTGGTGCAGACTCGATGGGTCAAATGGCCTCTTGTGCACGGTAGGGGTTCTATAAAAGCATGAGTCAGCTCAAACTCTGGCTTCAATACAATTCTGGCCTTAATATGATTTACATGAATGGTGGATGGTTAAACCATGGACTACATGGATTGGTCACAAATAGAATTATAGAATGGTTACAGCAGAGAAGAAGACCATTCCGCCCATTGTGCCTGTGCCGGCTCTCTCAGAGAGCAGCTCAGCTAGTCATATTCCCATGCCCTTTATCTATAGACCTGCAAATGTTGTCTTTTAAGTTGCTTACCCAATTCCCTTTTGGGAGTCATAATTAAACCTACCTCCACCATACTGTCAGACAGTCAATTCCCAGATCCCAACCACTTGCTCTGTAAAGAAAAGTTTCCTCACGCTGCACTGCCAATGTATCCCACCAGGAGTTTTCTTTCCCATTTCTGCCCCTGCCTGAAGGGACTGACTTTTTTGGGGTCTAGTTTACTGATGCCAGCTGTTCTGTTACTTCACCCAGAATGGTTGTTCTTTGCATGTGCGTGTCTGAGGACAGTGAGCATCAACTGGCTATTTGACTGTGAGTGGGAGTGCAGCTGAAGAACTCTTGCTCCAGCACATTAGGCAGGCGTGCATTTTCTCCCATTGCATTACTGGATGACTTTCAGGAGTAGGAAGCTGGCTGACTTTCCTCCTGTTAGCTTGAAGGTTTTGAGGGTTACTATTGCGCCCCGAGAACTACCCTGACTGAGATCAGCTAAAGTCAGCATGTTCCAAGAATCAATCCGGATCTGATCTGATGGGCTGAACGCTACATTGGGCCTAACATTATCCATTCACAAGGGCTGCCTAGTCAACTTGGCGTTATGTCTTCCTTTTTGTTGAATCCTGCCCTCCACATGCCTGACTCCCTTCCCCTCTCCCCCGGTCAGCTGTATCTTTCCTGCACATAAAAGTCAAACATCATGAATAACGTCCTGTCTCTGTGAAGCGAGGCATGGATAGAAATAGAGTTCTGAGAGGAAGTTTGCACTCTTACTGAGGCACATCCACTGCTCAGGCCACTGCTAATCCTTGCTTTGAGTTCCGATTATAACATCGGGTAAAGGGCAGGATGGTGGTGCAGTGGTTAGTGCTGCTGTCTCACGGTGCCGAGATCCCAGGTTTGATCCCGACTCTGGGTCACTGTCCGTGTGGAGTTTGCACATTCTCCCCGTGTTTGTGTGGGTTTCGCCCCCACAACCCAAAGATGTGCAGGGTAGGTGGATTGGCCACACTAAATTGCCCCTTAATTGGAAAAAATGAATTGAATACTCTAAATTTATTTTTTAAAATCAGGTAACACAACAAATGACCCAGGCAAGGTGTGCTGGCTCTAATGATCTGTTTGCCCGGTTGCTTTCCTCCCACTTGGCTGCAATTGTTCAGAACTGAGTTTACTAAATCTGCCTTTTCACAATTAGATTAAAGCGGTGATTAGCTGCAGAAACCTTGAACACTTCACGTGTCATCATAGATACTGCCATTGGATGATTTCAATTCTGATTCTCAATTTAAAGAATCATAGAATTTACAGTGCAGAAGGAGGCCATTTGGCCAATCGAGTCTGCACCGGCTTTTGGAAAGAGCATCCTACTTAAGCCCACGCCTCCTCCCTATCCCGTAACCCAGCAACCCTAACTAACCTAACCTAATGGCAATTTAGCATGGCCAATCCACCTAACCTGCACATCTTTGGACTGTGGGAGGAAACCGGAGCACCCGGAGGAAACCCACACAGACATGGGGAGAATGTGCGGACTCTGCTCAGACAGTGACCCAAGCCAGGAATCGAACCTGGGACCCTGGAGCTGTGAAGCAACTGTGCTAACTACTGTGCTATCGTGCTGCCCATCGAAAAAGTGAGTTCGGAATCAGGACGTTCACCTCAGCTCTTACGTTTCTTTGAAGCGTGGCACAGTGATCTGTCGGGTAATTTGGGCTTTCCCACGCTGTAGTGGGTGTCAGTCAAAGCACGAATCAGAAGTTCTACCGAAGGTGAATCCCAAACCAACAGATCAATGACTTGGGTGAAATGAGCTCAGTCTGACTGTGAATCAAGCGGTGACCCTTCCAGTGCCAAGACAACCTGGTGCACTCCAGACCCACAGTAATTCAAAATCAATTTGGAACCGATTCAAATTAAAACATCCAACGTTGTGCAGTGATTCATCATCTGCTGATATATTCCTGAAACATGCATGTGCGAATTTGATATTGACCCTAACAGTCAATGCCTACATACTAAACAGGGTTCAGTTCAGGTTACCCGGTTACGTATGAATCCAAGATTGGCACAAAATAACATCACCATCTGCCGTACCTGTCTCACCCATGTATTTATTCTGATGTCTTTGCTTTATCCATGGTCCAGCTGTCAGCCAGGCACAAAAGGCAGCACAATAGCACAGTGGTTAGCACTGTTGCTTCACAGCACCAGGGTCCCAGGTTCGATTCCCGGCTTGGGTCACTGTCTGTGCGGAGTCTGTTCGTTCTCCCCGTGTCTGCGTGGGTTTCCTGCAGGTGCTCCGGTTTCCTCCCACAAGCCCCGACAGACGTGCATGTTAGGTGAATTGGACATTCTGAATTCTCCCTCAGTGTACCTGCACAGTTGCCGCAATGTGGCGACTAGGGGATTTTCACAGTAACATCATTGCAGTGTTAATGTAAGCCTACTTGTGACAACAAAGATTATTATTATTATAAGATTGTCCCACTACCCCTCTCTGTAACTTCTCTCCGATGACTTTATTTTTACACTTTGCTGAATGCTACAGAGGCTCATTTTACCTGAGCCTTTATCCCTGAGGGATTAAGCCACTGCGAGTCCCCTTGCCTGCTGGGCAGGAGTGCTTGATAAATGCGGCTGTCTGCTGCTATGTAGCAGCACAGATACCTGCATTAGAGAGAAGATGAAAAATGAACTGCAATCTCTTTTTTTTCCACTATGGGCTATTTCCCTTTTTAAAAGCACTGGAGAGTGGAAATGAGCTTGAGAAAGAAGGCTGAAAGAGGATGGGATGAATTGGATTTACTTCTGAAGTGAAGTATGTTGCACTGGAGGAAGGGCCTCAAAGTGAGAAATTGAGAGTGCGTATGCTATTTAAATTATAGATCATCCATCCCTGCTACAGGATGTTAGTATTGACTAAAAGAGCAACCCTTCTCTGTGACACGGTGTTTTAGCTAGTCAGTGTATTTGTTTTGGTGTAAATGAAAAGGCAGCAATGCGAGGAAAATACAGATTCATCTTGCATTGTCCCTCAGAAACAGCTCTACTGCTCCCTGGTGGATTGTGCATAGCATGGCAACCACATAGGCCATTCTTCTCTCAAATGGACATGTCGCTCGGTTGGGGGACCATCTTGAAACAGGACAATCTCTTATCTGTGCACCCCAACGGGTTCCCCTCGGCTGCTTCACGTTTTTAAAATGCCGTCGTAAACCTCACCAATGTAAATGTGGGCGAACAATATGGTGGGCAGGCCTACTAACGATATTACAATATATTGAAATGAGGGTGGGAATGTCGGTGGGTCACCAGAAAGGGGAAGGGAAAATCGGGAAACGAGATCTCCCTGGTGGGAATTTTGTTTTCCAAATCTCACGGAATTTTGTGTTGCATCGCCGTTCGTGCTCGTGACAGACGTGGGTGCAATTTTGTGCCCTATACATCATAGAAACCCTGCAGTGCAGAAAGAGGCCATTCGGCCCACTGAGTCTGCACCGACCCTCTGAAAGAGCACCCTACCTAGGCCCACTCCCCTGTCCTATCCCCATAACCCCACCTAACCTGCACATCTTTGGGCACTAAGGGACAATTTAGCATGGCCAATTCCCCTAACCTGCACAACTTTTTTCCAAAACTATATTCAAAAAAATGTGTGCAAGTGCCTTACAAAAGATTCAACTTCACACTTGGCACAATAAAATTCAATTTTTTTCCACCCTGAGGTGCCTCAATACAATTCCAATACTTTTGATTTGATTTGATTTATTATTGTCACATGTATTAGTACACAGTGAAAAGTCTTGTTTCTTGCATGCCAAACAAACAATGCAGACCGTACATAGGGAAGGAAGGGGAGACTGCAGAATATAATGTTACAATTAGAGCAAGGTGTAGAGAAAAGATCAACTTAGTACGAGGTAGGTCCATTCAAAAGTCTGATGGCAGTAGGGAAGAAGCAGTTCTTGGGTCGGTTGGTACGTTACTTCAAACCTTGGTATCGTTTTCCTGATGGAACCCCATTATACCCCCCCTCCACCATCCATAAATAAAATAAACCCTTCACAAAAAGGCAACACCCCAGCCTTGGAAAGTGTTCTTAATTAAGGATCCCACGCACCCCGGAATACTCTTGATATTCTCAAAGTACATTGTGTATTAAGCAATTAAACAGTGCCTCTGTGGAGTTGGAATCATAGAATCCTGACAGTGCAGAAGGAGGCCATTCGGCCCATTGAGTCTACACCAGCCCTCTTATAGAACGCCCTACATAGGCCCAATCCTCCGCCCTATCCCTGTAACCCCATAACCCCACCTAACCTTTTGGACACTAAGAGGCAATTTAGCATGGTCAATCCACCCAACCTGCACATGTTTGAACTGTGGGAGGAAACCGGAGCACCCAGAAGAAACCCATGCAGACACGGGAAGAATTTACGAACTCCACACAGACAGTTACCCAAGGCCAGAATTGTACACTGGGCCCTGGAGTGGTGAGGCAGCAGCGCTAACCACTGTGCTGCTGTGCCCCCTCAAGCTTTAGTGCGCCCTTAACATGTAACCCTGGACCTTGGAATGTGCCAACATGCAACACTCGATCAGGGACAACCTTTTTTCACAGGAAGACAAGTAAGTTTCTGACAGACCAAAGAACATCTTTCACGGAGTTGAGGGTCCTCCAGCCGTTATTTAAAAATATATTTTTTTATTCATAAAAGATTTTCATTGTAACAAAGTAAAAATAATACAGCAAACTCCATTTCAAACTACACCTACCCGAACCCCATTATACCTCCCTCCACCGTCCATAAATAAAACAAACCCTTAACAAAATTTGGCAGGGGAATGGGAACCTGATTTGTAGTCCAGCAACTAAGGAAGCCGATATTCAGGACGCCAAAGCACATAGTGATGCAGTGGGGAAGGTAACACTGACAAAGGAGAGGCAAGGAGATGGGTTGAAGTGTGTATGCTTCAATGCAAGAAGCATCAGGAATAAGGTGGGTGAACTTAAGGCATGGATCGGTGCTTGGGACTACGATGTGGTGGCCATCACGGAAACTTGGATAGAAGAGGGGCAGAAATGGTTGTTGGAGGTCCCTGGTTATAGATGTTTCAACAAGATTAGGGAGGATGGTAAAAGAGGTGTGGGGGTGGCATTGTTAATTAGAGATAGTATAACAGCTGCAGAAAGGCAGTTCGAGGGGGATCTGTCTACTGAGGTAATATAGGTTGAAGTCAGAAATAGGAAAGGAGCAGTCACCTTGTTGGGAGTTTTCTATAGGCCCCCCAATAGCAGCAGAGATGTGGAGGAACAGATTGGGAAACAGATTTTGGAAAGGTGCAGAAGTCACAGGGTAGTAGTCATGGTGACTTCAATTTCCCAAACATTGAGTGGAAACTCTTTAGATCAAATAGTTTGGATGGGGTAGTGTTTGTGCAGTGTGTCCAGGAAGCTTTTATAACACAGTATGTAGATTGTCCTACCAGAGGGGAGGCCTTATTGGATTTGGTACTTGGTAATGAACCAGGGCAGGTGTTAGATTTGTTAGTGGGGGAGCATTTTGGAGGTAGTGACCACAATTCTGTGACTTTCACTTTAATAATAGAGAGGAATAGGTGTGTGCAACAGGGCAAGGTTTACAATTTGGGGAAGGGTAAATACAATGCTGTCAGACAAGAATTGAAGTGCATAAGTTGGGAACATAGGCTGTCAGCGAAGGACACAAGTGAAATGTGGAACTTGTTCAAGGAACAGGTACTGCGTGTTTTTGATATGTATGCCCCTGTCAGGCAGGGAAGAGATGGTCGAGTGAGTGAACCATGGTTGACAAGAGAGGTTGAATGTCTTGTTAAGAGGAAGAAGGAGACTTATGTAAGGCTGAGGAAACAAGGTTCAGACAGGGCGCTGGAGGGATAAAAGATAGCCAGGAGGGAACTGAAGAAAGGGATTAGGAGAGCTAAGAGAGGGCATGAAAAATCTTTGGCGGGTAGGATCAAGGAAAACCCCAAGGCCTTTTACACATATGTGAGAAATATGAGAATGACTAGAGCGAGGGTAGGTCTGATCAAGGACAGTAGCGGGAGATTGTGTATTGAGTCTAAAGAGAGGTCTTGAACAAGTATTTTTCTTCAGTATTTACAAACAAGAGGGGCCATATTGTTGGAGAGGACAGTGTGAAACAGACTGATAAGCTCGAGGAGATACTTGTTAGGAAGGAAGATGTATTGGGCGTTTTGAAAAACTTGAGGATAGACAAGTCCTCCGGGCCTGACGGGATACATCCAAGGATTTTATGGGAAGCAAGAAATTAAATTGCAGAGCCGTTGGCAATTATCTTTTCGTTCTCACTGTCAACAGGGGTGGTACCAGAGGATTGGAGAGTGGCGAATGTCATGCCCCTGTTCAAAAAAGGGAATAGGGATAACCCTGGGAATTACAGGCCAGTTAGTCTTACTTCAGTGGTAGGCAAAGTAATGGAAAGGGTACTGAGGGATAGGATTTCTGAGCATCTGGAAAGACACTGCTTGATTAGGGATAGTCAGCACGGATTTGTGAGGGGTAGGTCTTGCCTTACAAGTCTTATTGACTTCTTTGAGGAGGTGACTAAGCATGTGGATGAAGGTAAAGCAGTGGATGTAGTGTACATGGATTTAGTAAGGCATTTGATAAGGTTCCCCATGGTAGGCTTATGCAGAAAGTAAGGAGGCATGGGATAGTGGGAAATTTGGCCAGTTGGATAATGAACTGGCTAACCGATAGAAGACAGAGAGCGGTGGTGGATGGCAAATATTCAGCCTGGAGCACAGTTATCAGTGGTGTACCTCAGGGATCAGTTCTGGGTCCTCTGCTGTTTGTGATTTTCATTAACGACTTGGATGAGGAAGTTGAAGGGTGGGTCAGTAAATTTGCAGATGATACGAAGATTGGTGGAGTTGTGGATAGTAAGGAGGGCTGTTGTCGGTTTCAAAGAGACATAGATAGAATGCAGAGCTGGGCTGAGAAGTGGCAGATGGAGTTTAACCCTGACAAGTGTGAGGTTGTCTATTTTGGAAGGACAAATATGAATGCGGAATACAGGGTTAACGGTAGGGTTCTTGGCAATGTAGAGGAGCAGAAAGATCTTGGGGTCTATGTTCATAGATCTTTGAAAGTTGCCACTCAAGTGGATAGAGCTGTGAAGAAGGCCTATGGTGTGCTAGCATTCATTAGCAGAGGGATTGAATTTAAGAGCCGTGGGGTGATGATGCAATTGGTCAAAACCTTGGTCAGGCCACATTTGGAGTACTGTGTGCAGTTCTGGTCACCTCATTTTTGGAAGGATGTGGAAGCTTTGGAAAAGGTGCAAAGGAGATTTACCAGGATGTTGCCTGGAATGGAGAGTAGGTCATACGAGGAAAGGTTGAGGGTGCTAGGCCTTTTCTCATTAGAACGGAGAAGGATGAGGGGCGACTTGATAGAGGTTTATAAGATGATCAGGGGAATAGCTAGAGTAGACAGTCAGAGACTTTTTCCCCGGGTGGAACAAACCATTACAAGGGGACATAAATTTAAGGTAAATGGTGGAAGATATAGGGGGGGATGTCAGAGGTAGGTTCTTTACCCAGAGAGTAGTGGGGGCATGGAATGCACTGCCTGTGGAAGTAGTTAGGGATCTTCAAACGGCTATTGGATAGATACATGGATTAGGGTAGAATAATGGAGTGTAGATTAATTTCTTCTTAAGGGCAGCACGGTAGCATTGTGGATAGCACAATTACTTCACAGCTCCAGGGCCCCAGGTTCGATTTCGACTTGGGTCACTGTCTGTGTGGAGTCTGCACATCCTCCCCTTGTGTGCGTGGGTTTCCTCCAGGTACTCCGGTTTCCTCCCACAGTCCAAAGATGTGCAGGTTGGGTGGATTGGCCATGATAAATTGCCCTTAGTGTCCAAAATGCTATGATTAACCTAGGACAAAAGTTCGGTACAACATCGTGGGCCGAAGGGCCTGTTCTGTATTTCTCTATTTCTATTTCAAAAAGGCAACTCCCCTGCCCCAACAGCTGACGGTAACCAGTTTCCTGAAAAGGGAGATGGCTGCCACCTTGAGTTAAACCCTTCCACCAACGTATACTTGATTTTCTCCATATACAAAAATCCCATCAGGTCCCCCAATGAGGCGAAGGCCCCAGGCGGCAACAAGGACCTCCACCCAAGCAGAACTTTCCTCCGGGCCATTGTTGAGGCAAAGGCTAGGACATTCGCCTTCATCCCCGTCTGCAGCACCGGCAAGTCCGACACTCCAAAAATGGCCATCAACAGACACGGCTCCAGCTGAGCACCCAGCATCCTTGACATTGTGTCTAAAAAGGAGGCATAGGAGCTTACAAGCTTGGGCAAGAACAAAACATATGTATACAATTCGCCTGCCCCCTGGAGCACCATTCACACCTATCCTCCACCTCGAGAAGAACACACTCATATGCCCTGGTCACCACCTTGAACTGGATCCTGTTTAACCACGCACATGAGGAGGTGAAGTTGACCCTGTCAAGAGCCTCTCTGCTCAAAATCCAAACCCAGCTCACCCTCCCATTTCCCCTAATGTCGGCATGGTAGCACAATAGTTAGCACTGTCGCTTCACAGCGCCAGGGTCCCAGGTTCGATTCCTGGCTTAGGTCACTGTCTTTGCGGAGTCTCCATGTTCTCTACAAGTTCCATGTCTGCGTGGGTTTCCTAGGAGAATGGAAGCTCGTCTTGGCCGAACAAAATTTCCCTCCAAAAATTACCCATAAACCGGGCAAAAAGGGCCAAATTCAAAGTACCCTGGCGAGAGCTACTGCGTATGCGATTGCTCACCACAAAGCCACCACCGGAGGTCCCTGCAGCCAGATTTGATGTTCACCCTGTCTGGTAGTCACTACTGTTGTATTGTGTATGCTGCATACGAGAGTATTACAGTAAGGCTCCTGTACTACAGGTACGGGGTAGATCCCTGCCTGCTGGCTCTGTCCTGTACGCGGAGTATAAATGTGTGGGCTCTCCGAGCTGCAGCCATTTTCGGCAGCAGCTGTGGGAGGCTCCACATCTCTGCATAATAAAGCCTCGATTACGCTAAATAGTGCATCAATTTATTGAGCAGAGATTTTACAACGATGGATCTCCGCATCAAGCCTGATCGCCTGCAGCTGCACCCTCAAGCAGACAACACCAAGTCGGCCTTCGCACATTGGCTAGCTTGCTTCGAGGCATACATCGGATCTGTGACTGAACCACCCTCAGAGGCACAGAAGCCCCAGATCCTGTATACGCGGCTGAGCTCAGACATCTTCCCCCTCATCCGGGATGCGCCAACCTACACTGAGGCCATGGCGCTACTGCAGGAGAACTACGCTCAGCAGACCAACAAAATCTATGCCAGGCACCTCATTGGGCCGCTCATCGCCTGCAACCGCCGCCGACCAGCCAGGGGCCTTCCAACACCAGCAACAGCTTGCCTCCATCACGATCAACCAGTCCCAACCGCACAACCTCGCAACCGCGTCGACGACAGTGAAGGTCGACGGGCACAAGATCTCCTGCCTTCTGGACTCCGGGAGCACTGAGAGCTTCATCCACCCCGATACGGTAAAGTGCTGCTCCCTCACGGTCCGCCCCACCAACCGGAGAATCTCCCTGGCCTCCAGATCCCACTCCGTGGTGATCTGGGAGTACTGCACTGCCACCCTCACCATCCAGGGCGTAGAGTTCAGCGGCTTCCGGCTCTACGTCCTCCCCAACCTCTGCGCTGCCCTGCTACTCAGCCGGGACATTCTGTGGACCTGAAATCTGCCTACAACCAGCTCCCCATTCGCAAGGCGGACCACCAGTACACCGCATTTGAGGCGGACGGCTGCCAGTTCCTTAGGGTTCCCTTCGGCGTCACTAATGGGGTCTCCATCTTCCAACGTGAGATGGACCGAATGGTTGACCGGTACGGACTGCGGGCCACTTACCCGTACCTGGATTACGTCACCATTTGTGGCCACGACCACCAGGACCACGATCTAACCTTTCCAAATTCCTCCACACCGCCAAACTCCTCAACCTAACCTTCAACAAGGAGAAGTGTGTGTTCAGCACGGACCGATTAGCCATCCTCGGCTATGTGGTTCAGAACAGAGTTCTAGGGCCCGACCCCGATCGCATGCGCCCCCTCATGGAACTCCCCCTCCCCCACTGCCCAAAGGCCCTCAAACGATGCCTGGGGTTCTTCCCGTACTACGCCCAGTGGGTCCCTAACTGTGGACAAGGCCCGCCCACTCACTCACTCCATTGTTTTCCCACTGTGGTAAACCACTGTTGCACCTATATTAGGTGATGTATGGTAGGACCTGTACTATAGGTACATTGGTAGTCCCTGCCTGCTGGCTCCGCCCAGTAGGCGGAGTATAAATGTGTGTGTCCTCCATGCTGCAGCCATTTTGCCAGCTGCTGTGGGAGGCCACACATCTTAGAGCAATAAAGCCTCAGTTGCGTCCAACTCTCGTCTTTGTGCAATTGATCGTGCATCAATTTATTGCTCTAATATTTTCAGAAGATGGACCTCCGTATCAAACCGGATCGCCTGCAGCTGGATCCGCAATCAAGCGACTCCAAAAAGGACCTTCAGCACTGGCTAGCTTGTTTCGAGGCGTACATCAACTCGGCGCCAAGCCCTGTTCCGGAGGCTCAGAAAATACAGATACTGTACTCGAGGTTGAGCTCCAACGCCTTTCCGTTGATCCAGGACATGCCGAAGCCATGAAGCTACTTAAAGAAAATTACGCCCAGAAGACGAACACGCTCTTCGCCAGGCACGTGCTCGCCACTCACTCTCAACCCTCTGGTGAGTCCATAGAAGATTCTGGTGGGCCCTAATCCCACTCGTCCGACACTGTGACTGTCAGGCCATTACGGCCACCGAACATTCAAACCTCCTTATGCGGGACGATTTTGTTACGGGGATTGGGTCAGACCTCATACGCGAGAGACTTTTAGGAAGGTCCACGCTCAATCTAGCTGAGACAAAGAAGCTAGCGCTCTCTATGACGGTCGCCTTGCGCAATGTTCAGGCCTACACCTCCAGCCGCGCGGCCCACCCCTCCTATGCATCATGGACCCCGCAGACGGCCGTCCCAGCGGGGGCCTCACCCAGCCAATATGCCTGCGCCACGTGCCATCCAGCAAACCCCAGGGGTCCCCGATGTTACTTTTGCGGCCAATAGAAACACCCCCGCCAATGCTGCCCTTTGTAAGGCTTGCGGTAAGAAGGCGCACTTTGCCGCGGTGTGCCAGGCCCACGCAGTCGCCGCTATCGCCCCCATCCCCGGACCACGTGCGGCCAGTGGGCGCTGCCAACTTCTCTCCCTCAGACCACGCGCGGCCAGTGGGCACCGCCATCCTCTCCTCCTCAGACCAAGTGCGGCCAGTGGGTGCCGCCATCTTCCCCTCCGCGCGACACGTGCGGCCCATGGGCGCCACGAACTTTCTCAATCCCCGTCATGTGCAGCCCATGGGCGCCGCCATTTTATCCTCCCCAGGACCTTCAGTCGCCGCCATCTTGTCTCCCCCACAGCACATGGGCACCACCAGCGTTCCAGAACCCGTGCCCCCTGGGCACCCCATCATCCAACGCCAGCGACGACCAACCACGACTCACCTCAGTGACCATCGACTAGTCTCGTCTGCACAACCTGGCCACTGCATCAACCAGCGTTAAGATTGGCGGACACCTCTTGCCTGCTGGACTCCGGAAGCACCGAAAGCTTCATCCACCCAGATACGGTAAGGCGCTGCTCCCTCGCGGTACACCCCGCCAACCAAAGAATCTCCCTTGCCTCCGGATCCCAGTCCGTGGCTATTCGGGTACTGTACGGTCACACTCACGGTCCAGGGTGTAGAATTCAGCGGCTTCCGCCTCTATGTCCTCCCTAATGTCTGTGCTTCCCTACTACTCGGCCTGCACTTCCTGTGTAACCTCCAGAGCCTAACCCTGAAATTTTGCGGGCCCCTACCCCTCTCACCGTCTGCGGCTTCGCGACCCTAAAGGTCGATCCACCTTCCCTCTTCACAAATCTAACCCCGGTTTGCAAACCCGTCGCCACCAGGAGCAGACGGTACAGCACCCAGGACAGGACCTTCATCAGGTCTGAGGTCCAGTGGCTGCTTCGGGAAGGCCTAATCGCGACCAGCAACAGCCCCTGGAGAGCCCAAGCAGTAGTAGTTAAAACTGGGGAGAAACACAGAATGGTCATGGACTACAGCCAGACCATCAATCGGTACACGCAGCTCGACACGTACCCCCTCCCACACATATCTGATATGGTCAATCAGATTGCACAGTAATCTCAACGGTGGACCTCAATTCTCAACGGTGGACCTCAAATCTGCCTACCACCATCTCCCCATTCGTAAAGTGGACTGTCTATACACGGCCTTCGAGGCAGACGGTCGCCTCTGTCACTTCCTCAGGGTTCCCTTCGGTGTCACCAACGGGGTCTCGGTCTTCCAAAGGGAGATGGACCGAATGGTCGACTGGGTACGGTTTGCGGGCCACCTTCCTGTACCTAGGCAACGTCACCATCTGCGGTCATGATCAGCAGGACCATGATGCCAAACTTGCCAAATTTCTCCACTCCGCCACTCTCCTAAACCTCACCTACAACAAGGAGAAGTGCATTTTAGTACGAACCGCTTAGCCATCCTCGGCTACGTGGTCCAGAACGGAGTTCTGGGGCCCGATCTCGACCGCATACACCCCCTCATGGAGCTCCCCCTCCCCCACTGCCCCAAGGCTCTCAAACGCTGGGGTTCTTTTCATACGACGCCCAGTGGTCCCAAACTATGCGGACAAGGCCCGCCCACTCATACAGGCCACCCATTTTCACCTGACGGCCGAGGCTTAACAGGCCTTAGTCCGTATCAGAGCCGATATCGCAAAGGCCGGGATGCACGCAGTAGACGAGATGCTGCCCTTTCAAGTGGAAAGCGATGCAGCAGACGTCGCCCTAGCCGCCACCCTCAATCAGGCAGGCAGACCCGTGGCATTCTTTTCCCGCACCCTTCATGCCTCCGAAATTCGGCACTCATCTGTCGAAAAAGAGGCCCAAGCTATCGTTGAAGCTGTGCGGCATTGTAGGCATTACTTGGCCAGTAGGCGATTCACTCTCCTCACTGACCAACGGTCGGTAGCCTTCATGTTCAATAACATGCGGTGGGGCAAGATCAAGAATGATAAGATCTTGAGGTGGAGGATCGAGCTCTCCACCTACAATTACGAGATTTTGTATCACCCCGGTAAGCTCAAAGAGCCCCCTGACGCCCTATCCCAAGGTACATGTGCCAGCGCACAAGTGGACTGACTCTGCACCCTTCACGACGATCTCTGTCACCCAGTGGTCACCCGCATTTATCACTTCATAAAGGCCTGCAATCTGCCCTACTCCATCGAGGAAGTCAGGGCTGTCACCAGAGACTGCCAGGTCTGCGCGGAGTGTAAACCGCACTTCTACCGGCCAGACCGTGCGCGCCTGGTGAAGGCCTTCCGCCCCTTTGAACGCCTCAGCGTGGACTTCAAAGGGCCCCTCCCCTCCACCGACCGTACTTTCTCAATGTGGTCAACGAGTACTCAAGATTCCCCTTCGCCATCCCATGCCCCGACATGACGTCTGCCACCGTCATCAAAGCCCTCAACACCATCTTCGCTCTGTTCGGTTTCCCTGCCTACATCTACAGTGACAGGGGATCCTCATTTATGAGCGATGAGCTGCGCCAGTTCCTGCTCAGCAAGGGCATTGCCTCGAGCAGGACGACCAGCTCCAACCCCCGGGGAAACGGCCAGGTGGAACGGGAGAATGGGACGGTCTGGAAGGCCGTCCTGCTGGCCCCATGGTCCAGATATCTCCTGGCCTCCTGCTGGCAGGAGGTCCTCCCCGACACCCTTCACTCCATTCTTTCACTCCTGTGCACCGCGACTAATGAAACACCCCATAAACGTCTCTTTGCCTTCCTCGGGAAGTCCACCTCTGGGGTTTCGCTCCCAACATGGCTGGCAGCTCCAGGACCCGTTCTCCTCTGCAAGCACGTGCGGCTCCACAAGGCGGGCCCGTTGGTTGAGAGGGTTCAGCTACTCCACGCAAACCCTCAGTATGCCTACGTAGCGTACCCCGACAGCCGCCAAGACACAATCTCCCTCAGGGACCTGGCGCCAGCTGGGTCCCCACATACCCCACATAGGGCAGCACGGTAGCATGGTGGTTAGCATAAATGCTTCACAGCTCCAGGGTCCCAGGTTCGATTCCCGGCTGGGTCACTGTCTGTGCGGAGTCTGCTCGTCCTCCCCGTGTGTGCGTGGGTTTCCTCCGGGTGCTCCGGTTTCCTCCCACAGTCCAAAGATGTGCGGGTTAGGTGGATTGGCCATGCTAAATTGCCCGTAGTGTCCTAAAAAAAGTAAGGTTAAGGGGGGGTTGTTGGGTTACGGGTATAGGGTGGATACGTGGGTTTGAGTAGGGTGATCATTGTTCGGCACAACATCGAGGGCCGAAGGGCCTGTTCTGTGCTGTACTGTTCTATGTTCTATGTTCTATACCCCCCCCCTGCCCCGGCGCCACCTTCCCTCCCCCCAGCGCACCTCACCACAGCCCCCGATCCAGGACGATCCTCCCTCCCCTTGGTCCCACCCATGGATGAAGATGAGGTTGACACGCTCCCGGAGTCACCGACGACCGAACTGACGCCTGAATCGCCACCAGAACTGCGGCGCTCGCAACGACGGATCAAGGCGCCCGATCGTCTAAATTTGTAACCTCTTGCTTAAAGTTTAAACTACCTGTATGTAAATAGTTTCCACTACCCCTGCTGGACTCTTTTTTAACAGGGGGTGAATGTGGTAGTCACCACTGTTTGTATATATTACATATATGAGAAGTAATACGGTAAGGCTCCTGTACTACAGGTACGGGGATAGATCCCCGCCTGCTGGCTCCGCCCAGTAGGCGGAGTATAAATGTGTGGGCTCTCCGAGCTGCAGCCATTTCAGCAGCAGATGCGGGAGGCTCCACATCTCTATGTAATAAAGCCTCGATTACACTCTACTCTCGTCTCGTCGTAAATGATCGTGCATCACCCTGATCTGTATCTCCGGGAACCGCCCGTAAAGCAGAGAGTCCTGCATCAAAGGTGAGAACTATTGTATCTCTCTCCAGGCCCTCTTTGCAAAAGCACATTGTCTTCCCCAACCACAGCCACCGAGAGAGAAATGCATGGAGAGGATAAGACTCCAGGGGCGGGATTCTCTGTCCCGCTGCACCTGTTTACTGGTGTGGCACACCCCAGTCAGCAGCGGGATTCTCCGTCCCTCCAGCCGACCAATGGGGGTTCCCATTGTGGGAAGCCCCATACCGTCGGGAAATCCCTGGGTGTGGGTGTGCTGCCGGCGTAACGGAGAATCCCTACATCAGAGATTCCAGCCCCAGGTGTATAGGAAGGATCTGATGGGGTGGGTCTTTATCACCACCAGCCAATCTTTTATTTTGAAAATACAACCCCTCCTCCAATGGCACCCCACCTCCAACTCGGCCATAACCCCCTCCACGACGCTTTATCCTCCTCCAAATTCTTCCCATCAATCACCGAGATGACCCCTTCCAACCCCATCACTGACAACACCCCCTCCAGCAACAAGGAGACAGGTGTTACCAGAAACGTCGGAAAAGCCTTCTTTGCAAAGTCCCGTACCTGCAAATACCTAAAGGCAACCCCCGCGGAATCCCAAACTCCTCCAAACGCGCAGCACCCCCTTCCAAAAATAAGTCCTTCATTTCCATCACCCCCCATTCCTCCCAGCCCTGAAACCTAGCTTCCAGTCCTGCTGGCTCAAACACATGATTCTCTCGAACCGAAATCATTTGCGTGGCGACCACCACCGGACTACCCAAGAATTTCCCTGGGGAAAACAGGAGCAGCGCCATTCCCAGCACCCCCAACCCCGACCCCTTACAAGAGCCTACCTCCATCCTCATTCACACTGCCTCTGACCCCCTAACCCAGCCCCGCACCTTCTCAAGTTCACCACTCAATAGTAACACATCAGATTCGGAAGATAACCCCCTGACTGTCTCCCTCTCTGAAGCACCGTCTTCCAATCCCCCGCCACCTTACCCGCCCATACAAATGACAAAATCAACCATTCCATCCCCATTAAAAAATGCCTTTGGCAAAAAGACCAGCAAGCACTGGAATAAAAATAGAAACCGCGGCAAGATATTCATCTTTACTGCCTGCACCTGGCCTGCCATTGATAGGGGGAGGCTGTCCCATCTCAACAAGTCTGCCTTGACCCTACCCACCAGGCTCATAAAATTCAATTTAAGGAGCTAGGCCTATTCTCGAGTCACCTTCACCCACAAATACCTGAAATTAGTGGTCTCCACACTAAACAGCAATCCCCTCAAGCCAGCTCCTGCCACAAAGTACCTGCTCTTCTCCAAATTCAATTTGAATCTTGAAAAGCCGCAAATCGCCTAAGCAGCCCCATTATATCCCTCACCGTGGGACCCGTGTTAGAAATATACAACAAAATGTTGTCAGCATACAGGGACACCATATATTCCACCCCCCTCCCCCCCTCACTACCCTCCCTCTACTTATTGAACTCCTCAGTGCAATGGCCAAGGGCTCCATTGCCAGCACAAACAAGAGAGAGGACATGGGTCACCCCTGTCTCATTCCCCTCTGCAGCTGAAAACATCCCGGGTTCACCTCATTTGTACGAACACTCACCTTCGGTTCCTTACATAACAATTTGACCCACGCCACAAACTTAGGCCCATCCCAAACCTCTCGAACATCGCAAACAAATGGCTCCACTCTACTCGATCAAACGACTTCTCTGCATCCAGCGTCACCTCCTACTCCGCCCCCCCTTCTGATGGGTAGAGTACCACACTTAACAAGCGCCATACAGTCAAAGACAACTGTCTACCCTTTACAAACCCCTGTCTGATCCTCGCCAATCACCTGAGGAAGTAACTCCTCCAACATAAGTGCCAACACTTTTGTAAGTATCCACATTCAACAGAGATATTGGCTGATACGACCCACATTTCACCAGATCCTTTCTTTTTTTAACAACAGCAAAATATATTCAAGTCCTATTGTCTTAGGGAGCACCCCTTAGCCACCGCATCCTCAAACATCTCCACCAACAGCAGAGCAAGGCTATCCAAAAACTTCTTATAGAATTCCGCGGGAAACCCATCTGGCCCCTGTGCTCTCTCGTTTGCATCTTCCCTATTGCCATCCGAACCACCTACATCCCCATTGGCTCCTCCAACCCTGCCTTCTCCTCCTCCCCTACTTTAGGACGCTCCAGCCCCTCCAAAAACTCTCTCGTATCCGACTCATTCCCCGGAGGCTCTGACCTATACAACCTCTTCTAAAACTCCTCAAATAGCCTTGTTCACCTGCTCAGGCGTCGCCTCCGGCCCCTTTGCCCCATCCCTGGACCCGAACAATCTCTCGCGAGGCCACCTGCTGGTGGAGGTGTCCTGCCAGCAGTTGGGCCTTCTCCCCATACCAGCACACCACATTCTTTGCCCGCCTCAGCTGGCGTACCGTTTTCCCTGTAGACAAAAGATCAAACTGCGTTTGCTGTTCCTTTCTACTGAGCAAAAGCTCTGCATACTTCCTATCATCCTCCAAGATTTCATCCAGCTACTACTGCCGTGTCCCTCTTGCCTCCCAATCCACCCACGCCTTATACAAGATGATCTCGCCCCTTAACACCACCTTCAGCGTCTCCCAAACCACCAATGGTGAGACACCCCCATTCTTATTAAACCCCACATAATCGTCAATCACCTTTACCACCAGCCAATCTTGGTGCATGTTTGAAAGTTGTGGAAAATAGGCAATCTGCCAAATGATTCAGGGAACCATCCAATAGGATCCATCAGCTCTTTTCCCGTACAGCCTCTCTAACATTACATGCTTATGTAATGTTATCACTGTCTGGTGGACATATAGTCAAAGGTGCTTTTTTTGCACAAACTTTGCAATGAAGGATAGATGGTATAGCATGATCTACCAGGTTAGAGTGTTCTGCTACAATGAGGTAAGACCAATCCTTCGTAACACCGGGGACAGGTAGAACCTCAGCACATAGTGATACTTGGTGTTTACATAGCGAGGGCCTATGCACAGCTTGATGTAGCTACAGACAAAACTAGCCATAAGAATGAGGGTGATTTGGGGTATGTTTTCTCTCCCTTTTTCTACAGCTTTGTACATTGTACATTGTGTCCCTGCAAACATGGTCTATTTTTGCCCTCCAGATAAAGAGGATCACCACAGCACAAGAGTGAGGAAAATGGCCGGTCCTGCATCATGTACAGCAACATTGAGAGTGTCTTTCATCTGATCACCAGACTCTTACCCACAATGGAGAGGGAGCATTACTCTCCTATGCAAGTTTTGGTTTTATGGTAACTACCCGCTCCTCCCAGTTTTTAGCGCAAGCTCCGGCAGCTCCCAACGATATCATCTGACCTGACGATGAAGGGGACAAAGGATCAGTCAGCCTGGCGCCTCAAGATCATAGCCTCGGTCTTACCAGGGTTTACTTTGGCTCCTGAAGCCCACTCAAATTGGTCGCTGATGCTCATCAGTCTGTGCACCAACAGCGGATCCGAGCAGAAGATAGCGATTATGTCCAGGTGCCTTTGCCCTGCATGCCTCCACTGCCTGGGGTCATCACCCCTCATAACCATATCCTTCCTGATGGACTTGGCAAAAGGGTTTATGCAACCCACAAACAGGACAGGAGGGAAAGGGCAGCCTTATCCAACTCCAGATTTGATCGTAAAACTATCTGATTCCCACCCATGGATTGAAATTACATTACTGATTTTTGTGTAGAGCAGTTGGATCTAACTCCAGGTTCCACACCATCTCTTCCCCCCCCCCCCACCCACCCACCCACCCAACTCCAACCCTTTTTTAGAAAGCATATCCATCATTTGGTGTGCCATATTCTGTCAAATGCCACCTTCTCGTTTAGGCTGATGAGGCACGTGGTCACCCCACCTGTCCTGTACATATCTCTGACTAGTGCAAGACTAACAGAAACCTTCCTCAGCTCAGGTCTGATCAGAGTGGATCATCAACTCCAGAGCAGACTTGACCAAATTCCTAATTTCCTCCCTTTCCCCCTCCCACTTCTAGATGAAGGTGATGATACTTTTCCTCATGCATCCTGACACATTGCTGGCCAGAAGCAAACTCTCATAAAGGCCAAGCAGGTCTGGGCCCAAAAAGTCGAATACAATTCCGGCGGTAAGCCATCGCTTCTGGGAGTTTTATTCTTCTCACAAGACTTGAGGGCCTTAGTCAGCTCGTCCAGTTTTGGAAATTTGTCCAAACTCTCTTGTGTGCTGTCATCTGAGACCTCGGTGGTAGAGGACAGATGGACTGGGAGGCTGTGCTTTGTGTGGGCTTCAGATCAGACAATCTGACATAAAAGGATTTTCTGATCCTCAAAATGTTATAATGTGACGATGCTATAAAGTCATCTTCTTCCTTTAGTTTGCTGATCACAGAACTCTCTGTGTATGCTCTTTTGGAAGAAGAATTGTAAGCAGGTGTCATCCTGCTCCATGGAGTGGACACCAGACTGCCATTGAAGTATATACAAGTATAATCTTCAGGTGGCGAGGAATTAGAGGATAATGGGGTCAATTAGACTAATTCGTGCATGCCTACTTTAGTCCCCCATTTTAAAGTCATACATTCTGTCCTTATTTTTATTTAATAATCTGACTTTGATACTGCTTATAACTAAATGGTAAAATGATGGTGGTTTGGAATGCATAGATGTTGAGTTGACTTGAGGATAGGAGTTTCTCCACTTTAATGCTGGGAGCTGAGATAAGGAAAACAAGCACGACACCATCACCGCTGGTAATTGGGCACCATTGCAGCATGACAGGCTTACATAGGCAGTTTCCATTATAAATATGGACAGAAAATATTATGGGAAAAGTTGACACAACGGCGTGATAACTGAAGTAATGTTTTCTAGATGTGAATGTAGGCATAGGTTTTTAATACATATTAAATCTGATAGAGGTGCCTTTATGAGAGTTTGCTTCTGACCAGCGATACATCAGGATGTATGAGGAAAAGTATCGTCACCTTCATCTAGAAGTGGAAGGGGGAAAGGGAGGAAATTAGGAATTGGTGACCCATCTTACTGCTGAATGTGGACTATAGAATTTAAATATTTTTTATTCTCCTCCTTTTTCACATTTTCTCCCAAATTTACACCCACCAACAATAAACAATAATCAGTACCAAATATGTCAATCCCCATATCAATAATAACGATCCCATCCTCCCACCAAACCCCAAACATTCGCCCGCATGTTCACATAAACAAATGACAAAAAGGAATCAGGAATCACTCATAGTCCCCAGTAACACGTACCGTCCCCGCTACCCCCAACCCTCCCACCCAGCTAATGTTCGATGTTATCCAGTTCTTGAAAGTGCAAAATGAATAATGCCCATGAATTGTAGAACCCCTCCATCCTTCCCCTCAGTAAACTCTGAGAGTTTTTATAAAGCAGGTTAGGTTAAATTACATTTGTTAGTCTGTGAGTTGAAAAGCAGAAGGAACAAGTATAAGCTGATCACCTCAAGAGAATTTTTGTTTTTCAGACATACCTTACTTCTACGTTTGCTGGATCATGGATTTTAGCTGCGTTTTGTGAATTAATGGATGGGGTGAGAAGCATAGAATCATAAAATGTCCCATAGTGCAAATGCAGGCCAATCAACCCATCAAGTCTGAATCAACCCTCTGAAATAGCACCTTACCTATGCCCACACCCCACCCTTTCCTCGTAACTCCACCTAACCTGTACATATTTGGGCACTAAAGGGCAATTTAACATGGCCACTCCACCTTATCTGCACATCATTAGGCAGTAGGAGGAAACCAGAGCACCTGGAGGAAGCCCACACAGACACGGGGAGAACAGGCAATCTCCACACAGTCAACCAAAGCCTGAATCGATCGCGGGTTCCTGTAGCTATAAGGCAGCTCTGCTAACCACTGTGCCACCATGCCATGCAAGGAATGTGCTTGTTGCCTAGTTTTCTGTGGAGGGTGTTGATACCTCCGGTAGGAACTGGGAAGAGGTTTTAAAACTCTTTTCCTGGTTCAGCCTGAGTGAGGGCATGACCATGTTTAGACTGGACCATTTTCCATTGTGGCTCTATTCATATCCGACCTGGAGGAAGACCCTTCCCCACCACCAGCTCTGGCTGTTCTCAAGGAGATGTTCAGGATTATTGTTCTTGGGTCCAGAGGTAGACTACATGGAGTGGCCCAGGACGCAGTATGCTGGGTCTGATTTGATTATGTGTTTGAGTTCTTTTTAGTGCTGTGCACCTTTTCTGAGCAAGGCTGGCTCTTCTGACTTGCCCAGGAGCTGTGCACAGCCTCCCAAACACTCCCTCGTGATTGCTGTTTGCTCCTTATGCAGTTAAACACTGGTATGATATGCATGTAGGTTGAACCTAATTTGCTTCGCAAGCTGAGACTGCATGTCAATGGTTTCACCGTTTTTTTCGAAGTACATTTTGATGAGCCATCAATTGCACGAGAGACGAGCTGCTATACAAAAGTTAGGCTTTAATAAGCTAGAACTTAGCCCTGCGGTTGTCTACAATAAAATGGACGACCGCTGGGCGTTCTGACCATTTATACCTCGGTATGGAGGCATGGTTAACTCAGCCTCTCGACCAATCGGAGAGTCGTCACATGACTGGTCTCAACCAATCGGTCGAGAGGCACATGACCGACCAGGGCCAATGGTAAGCCGGTGTTCTGCACCAATGGCAGACAGCTATGCAAATCATACCACCACACATTTCACATCCCATAAGCCTCAAAACACGTTCTCACCACCCGTGTCCCATAGCCACACATGCTGTCCTCAAACACGCCACTTGTTACATCATTCCTGCATCACATAAAGGACTTGATTCATGGTCCATTTAATGCTCATCTCGACCACATACAATTGTACTCAAAATCTCTAAAGACGTATTCTTATTTAGATGAGGCCAACGTCCTCTTTCCCTGCAACAATGACAGTTAATAAAAATGGTTCTACGCTGCAAGCCTCACGCAGACCTGAAGAGTTCAGTGATTCGAATAATAATAGTTCCTGTTCTCCTTCATGTTCGTTCAGAAAATAACTGAGGACCATGGGCTCTGTGTGAGTTCGATTATGAGGATGGTCTTATGAAACGTCCAGCATAGCAACCTCCATGCTTTTCAACATGAACAATTTCCAGATTTAACATCGTGATTGGCAAGTACCAATAATGTGCTGACCATCTCCACGGGCAGGTTTGCATGCATTATTCAACACCTTCTTAAACTCAAAATGATTTATTGTAGAACAGAATAGTATCTGCATGTATAAACTCATCTTTATAAGATGCTCTCTTCGTACAGCTGTGCTGACATTTACTAATCCCACTGCCCTTCTCCATTGACCACATTTGTTGAGTCAGTAGTCATGGTAAAGCATCTGCGTTCTTTTGCAGTGTACTGAATGGATTGAACAGTTCATTTTAATTCCACTGTTTGATCCAACACTCCCAATGTTGTCTGCAGTAAAGAGCTGTAATTCTAAAGTAAGTAAGTAAATCAATGTAACTGTAAGGTTTTATTTCTGAGGAATCCTGTCACCAGATTTGCTTGCAATTTAAATCCCCTTTATATATTAATTCGGCTAATTCTATACACAAGGGAGATATTGTTATCAGACAGCAGATGTTATCAGACTTCATTGCAGTCCGAACCTGCACTTCAATAGTTCCTTTAAGGACTAGAACAGTTAGAACATAGAACATAGAACACTACAGCGCAGTACGGGCCCTTCGGCCCTCGATGTTGCGCCGACCTGTGAAACCATCTGAAGCCTATCTGACCTACACTATTCCATTTTCATCCATATGTCTATCCAGTGACCACTTAAATGCCCTTAAAGTTGGCAAGTCTACTACTGTTGCAGGCAGGGCGTTCCACACCCCTACTACTCTCTGAGTAAAGAAACTTCCTCTGACATCTGTCCTATATCTATCACCCCTCAATTTAAAGCTATGTCCCCTCGTGTTGATCATCACCATCCGAGGAAAAAGACTCTCACTGTCCACCCTATCTAACCCTCTGACTATCTTATATGTCTCTATTATTCACCTCTCAGCCTTCTCCTCTCTAACGAAAACAACCTCAAGTCCCTGAGCCTTTCCTTGTAAGACCTTTCCTCCATACCAGGCAACATCCTAGTAAATCTCCTCTGAACCCTTTCCAAAGCTTCCACATCCTTCCTATAATGTGGTGACCAGAACTGCACGCAGTACTCCAGGTGCGGCCACACCAGAGTTATGTACAGCTGCAGCATGACCTTGTGGCTCCGAAACTCAATCCCCCTGCTGATAAAGGCTAGCACACCATATGCCTTCTTAACAGCCCTATTAACCTGGGTGGCAACTTTCAGGGATTTATGTACCTGGATGCCGAGATCTCTCTGTTCATCTACACTACCAAGAATCTTGCCATTAGCCCAGTACTCTGCATTCCTGTTACTCCTTCCAAAGTGAACCACCTCACACTTTTCCGCATTAAACTACATCTGCCACCTCTCAGCCCAGCTCTGCAGCTTATCTATGTCCCTCTGTATCCTATAACATCCTTCAGCACTATCCACAACTCCACCGACCTTCGTGTCATCTGCAAATTTACTAACCCATCCTTCTACACCCTCTTCCAGGTCATTTATAAAAATGACAAACAGCAGTGGCCCCAAAACAGATCCTTGCGGTACACCACTAGTAACTGAACTCCAGGATGAACATTTGCCATCAACCACCACCCTCTGTCTTCTTTCAGCTAGCCAATTACTGATCCAAACCGCTAAATCACCTTCAATCCCATACTTCCTTATTTTCTGCAATAGCCTACCGTGGGGAACCTTATCAAACGCCTTACTGAAATCCATATACACCACATCAACCGCTTTACCCTGATCCACCTGTTTGGTCACCTTCTCAAAAAACTCAATAAGGTTTGTGAGGCATGACCTACCCTTCACAAAACCATCACAAAGTTGGAAGACATTTGTGAGGCAAAGGGGAGCAGATAGAATTCAGACCACAAGCAGAGAACAGAGATGACCAAAGGCAAAGGTAAAAAGATAAATTCTATGGAGCCTTTCGAAAGTGCAATAAATGAAGCCACCAGGTGAGATTTAGGACTAAGAGCAGAGTTTTTTTATTAAACACATTTTATTACAAACTTGTATCAAAGTAGGTTACAGCAAATAAACACCCCAGGAAACATACTTCCCAACAATCAGCTACGCAGTTTGTACAGATTGTTCTCTTTTTTCACCCCCCCCCCCCCCCCCCCCCCCCCCCCCCCATCACCCATCCCTCACCCCCTGCAACGAATGGGCTGACGGTACTGTTTCAGAGGGTCGGTGCAGATCCAATGGGCCAAATGGCCTCTTTCTGCACTATGGGGATTCTATGATGATTTTGGGTTGCCGCCTAGGCCAGGAATTATTGCCTGTCTCTAATTGCCCTCGGGTTTGTGGTGGTGAGCCACATTCTTGTGAGTTTTGCACAAGCTCGTATTGGAATAGGCGAGTATTAGAATGGTTGAGTCTTAAGGTAACAAGAACATTTTAAAAAATAAATTTAGCATACCCAATTCATTTTTTCCAATTAAGGGGCAATTTAGCATGCTCAATCCACCTAGCCTGCACATCTTTGGGTTGTGGGGGCGAAACCCATGCAGACACAGGGAGAATGTGCAAACTCCACTCGGACAGTGACCCAGAGCCGGGATCGAACCTAGGACCTCGACGCCGTGAACAAAAACATTTATGAGGGTTTTAGTGACAGATGAGCTGAGAGCAAGAATATTACGGAGAAGGAATTAGGCAGTCTTTGTGATAGAGAGGACATGGGGTTGGAAGCTCCAACGGTTGTGAGCTGTCTGCTTCAGCCCGAGACAGTGACCAGGGAGCGAAATTGAGTTTTTTATGAGGACCAAAGGCTTCAATCTTCCCAACATTTAATTGGAAGAAATTTTAGTTCATCCATAAATGGGTGTCTGGCAAGAATCCAGTCCTGGTTTTCACTGCTCATTCATAATTATAAGAGCAGTGTTTAATCAAAAAGCAAATGGTTAGGTCTGACTGTCATCTGGTCTCAGCATTTAACATAAACTTATATGTGCTGTTGCATAAAACATTACTTTAATCATTTAGGAAAGAAAAAATAGGTAGGCTGTTATGCTGATTGGGGTGAGGGTATCTAAATGAGGGTATGAATTATCTCAAGGCTTTTGGAAGTGAAAGTAGTGAGCTGATTATTAATGTTTGATGTATCCCTTGGATCCCATTAACAGTCAATAAATTGACCTCTCCGTCACTAGAGTGTTACAGCAGAACAGACCGACTGATAATCTGTTTTAACTTTGTCAGCAGGAATGACAGGAAAGTTTATCAATGTGAACTTTCAAGAACGATGGGCGGGATTCTCCCGTACCCGGTGGGGCAGGGGGTCCCGGCGGGACGGAGTGGCGTGAACCACTCCGGCGTCGGCCCGCCCCAAAGGTGCGGAATCCTCTGCACCTTCAGGGGCTAGGCCGGCGCCGGAGTGGTTTGCGCCCCGCCGGCCGGCACGGAAGGCTTTTGGCGCCACGCCAGCCGAGGCCGATTGCGCGGGAGCATCAGCGGCTGCTGACATCATCCCCGCGCATGCGTGGGGGGGGGGTCACTTATGCGTCGGCCATCGCGGAGGCTGACACGGTCGACGTGCAGGAAAAGAGTGCCCCCAGGGCACCAGCCCGCTCGCGGATCGATGGGCCCCGATCGCGGGCCAGGCCACCTTGGGGGCACCCCCCCCCCCCCGGGGCCAGATCGCCCCGCGCCCCCCCAGGACCCCGGAGCCCGCCCACGCCGACAAGTCCCGCCGATAAGGGACCTAGTCTGATCCACGCTGGCGGGACTGGCAAAAAACCAGCGGGACTTCGGGCCATCGCGGGCCTGAAAATTCGGGCAGCCCCGGGGCCCATTGAGTCGCGCCAGTCCCCACCATTCTCCGGGGTGGGCAGCGCGACTCACGCCTCGCTGACTTTTGGAGGGCTGGAGAATTCAGACGGTGGGGACGGGATTCACGCCGACCCGCGGCGATTCTCCGACCCGGCGGGGGGGTCGGAGAATCCCGCCCGTTGTTTGGAAGATATTTATTTGGTGGCATAGACGCAAACTGCTGTTCGGCTCCATTGAGTATGTACCCCTCAAATGTTTTCCCCCTCAATGTCGAAATGTTTCAATACCCAACTCATCAGGAGCCTCATTTCTCATTAACCATTCACAATAATGAAATTGTAAGCCACTCTGGGATATTATACATTTGTATGTCAGTGTGTTATATCACCATCAGAGAATATAGCACCGAAGGAGGCCATTCAGCCTCTGCCTGCTATCTGCAAGAGTAACTCAGTTAGTCCTACTCCCCCACTCATTCACCACAGCCCTGGAGTTTCGGCCACGATTCAGCAGACTGAAGTTAAAGTCTCCCCGATCTCCCCGTCCCCTTTCAGGATCCTCCAGCTTTTTGACCCCCTTCACCCCCCAACCTTGGGGAGTCCCTTACGAGACACCCTCATCCCGCTGGCAGTGCCAACCTGGAACCCAAGCACTATGGCACTTCCGGCCTGGCACCCTGGCAATGTGTGGCTGGCAATGCCAAGGTGCCCGGGTCCCACAGGAGGGTCAGGCTGCTACCTTGCTTTGCCCAGATCAAACGGTGTCTTCAATAGCCAATGAGACCCCCCAGGTGCCGTTGCCTGTGTGGACAAGTACTAAACGATGCCCTTGTGAGTTGTTGTGTTCTGGGCGCTGTGTGAACCCGCATCCAGGTGTCTATATGAACTATGAGGCTTGTATCTTGCCCAGCGAGAGCGAGATCCAGATTGCCCCAAGTGGAGCGAGTCGGGTGGCACGTGGTCAGCCTCGTGCCCTGAGCAAAGCTCAAATTGAGGCTCGCGTGCAATTCACTCATTGCACCCGGCTGAATCATGCCCACATCTCTTCAGGTATTTAGAAAATTCCCTATTGAAAGTCACAATTGGATCTCCCTCCCTTCACTCTCAGGCCGGGCATTCCCGATCCTAACCATTCCCCGGCGTGATGAATGTAGGAATTTCAGATATATTGTACTATGTATTTGGTGTAGTAAGGGTTAAATGCCTGGGTTAGTGTGTGAAAACAGTCATGTTTTTAAAAATCCAGGATTTTTAAAGGCTAAGCCTTTTGAGTTGGGTATTGAAACTTTTTGGAGACAGAAGTACATTTAAATTACCATAGCGGTAAGATCATAATTCATTCCAGCCATGATATTGTTTGCTAAAGTTGGGCTAATGGACTTTTGTTTATATAAGAAGGTTATCTGGGGAGTAGATAATTAGAGATATGTGTTCAGCTTAGTGAGATGATGTAGTTAACGGGAGAAGCACGGGGCTGAAGCATTTTCTGGAGTTTGAGTTCAGTTTTGATGTATCTGTGAACAGATTAGTAGCTGCTCTCCAAGTGGCCTAGGTGGAGAAGATATTTGCCTGTGAACAGAACAGAGTTTTCTGGTGAGACTGACAGATTAACCAGTGGTTTGGCTCAGGCAAGAATCTGTAGGCTGTTTCCTGGAGGATCTCTCTCTATCAAAGTGATTTATCCAAGAAATCTCTTACAGCAAGTATTCCTGAATCTGCTAATTGTATTTAAAAGTGGATTGTGACCTGAGATGGGTTTTGCTTGAGGAGAGATAAAGATAGCAGTTAAGGGTTATCATTCCATTGTTTTGTTAAGCATTGTTTAACTGGTAATTGAAAGCTGTTGTATTTACGATGTTAATGTAGTAATACTGTGTTAGTAATAAAGTTTATTTTAAAATACCATATCCCTATTTATGCAGGAAACTACTCCTGGAGCAAAGTATCCTCTCCTCACAGTCTTGCAAAACTAAAATAAAATATTGAGGTTTCTATCCAGTATCTTAGCAACTGTTGGGGTCTAGTCCTGGATCATATTAAAATGTAAGGAGGTTATTCTAATGTCACCTTTGATTCTTTTCCCATTCACCTTAAATTAGTGTCCTCTGGTTTTTGACCCTGCTGCCAGCTGGAAGAGTTTCTCCCCATGTACTTTTTCTTAATCCCTCATGATTTGAAACATCTCTATCAGATCGCCTCTCAGCCTTCTCTTCTATAAGAGGGCAACCCAATCTATCCATGTTACCAAGTCCCTCATCACTTGAATCATTCTCTTAAGTCTTTTGTCTAAAGTCTTTACAACCTTCCGCATGTGTGCAGCCGAGAACTGGATATAATACTCCAGTTCAAGCTAGACCAACGCTTAATAAAGGTTCACCTTAGCTCTCTTGCTTCTGTGCTCTATGCCTCTGTTCATAAAGCACAGGATCTCATACATTTGTTAAACCACTTTCCCAACCTGCCCTGTCATTTATAATGATTTGTGTAGATTAACCCCAAGCTGACTCTGTTCCTGCACCCCCTCCTGAATTGTATGCTTTATTTTATATAGCCGCTCCTCATTCCTCTTACCACAATGCACCACTTCACCTTTCTCTGCTTAAATTTAATCTGTCGTGTGTCCACCCATTCGACCAATCTGTCCATGTCCTCTTGAGCTTTGTCACGATTCGCCTCACAGTTCACAATCCTTCCAAGCTTTGTGTCATCATCAGAATTCTGAAATTGTGCCTTGCACGTTCAAATAGATCAAGAATAGCAATGGCTCTAGTACCAACCCCTGTAAACCCAAATAGATCTTCCTCCAAACAACCGTTCACCACTACCCCCTGTTTCCTGTCACTCAGCCAGCTTTGCATCCATGCTACTACCATCTCTTTCATTCCATGGATTTTGACTTTTCTGGGTGGCCTGTCACTGTAGCACATTGTGCAGCACAGTTGCTTCACAGCGCCAGGGACCCGAGTTCGATTCCGGCTTGGGTTACTGTCTGTGCGGAGTCTGCATGTTCTCCCAATGTCTGCATGGGTTTCCTCCGGGTGCTCCGATTTCCTCAAACAAGTCCCGAAAGATGTGCTTGTTAGGTGAATTGGACATTTTTAATTCTCCCTCAGTGTACTCATACAGGCGCCATAGTGTGGCAAGTAGAGGATTTTCACAGTAACTTCATTGCAATGTTAATGTAAGCCTACTTGTGACAATAATAAATAATTCAGGGATGGTTCGCCGTTGGTTGACGGCGAAATCACGGAATGCGATTGAGTGAAGAATCGGTTCCGGCGCTGAAATCATGGCAGGTGCCGATTTGATGCTAAATCGCAATTCTCAGTCACCTCCACAGCGGTGGCAATGGAGTCTGGAATGCACGTACTATACATACCGTTGGCATATTGTTAGCAGGTCCGACCTGGTATTCTCTGGGTCTCCACGATGCTTCGCCTCCGATAGGCCGAGTTCTCAACTTGTGCTTTTTAAAATTGTGAAACCGGCGGGTGGCTGCTGAGGGAGAGAGGAGGGGTGCGGAAAGTGACCAACATCGCCATAGTTTGCTGACAGCTGTGCTGCTGACAGGAAGCAAGAGCCGGGGGGGAGAGTAGCAGGGGGTTGGTGGTGGCCAGGAAGTGGGTTGTGGGGTGCCCTCTGGCCGCAGCCGTCCCATAAACTGCATGGGAGCACTCCAGCACAACCAGTGCCATCTTTTTGGCTGGGTAAGCATGTGTGGCGATTCTAATGTGTATATGGGGCTGCAGCTTGTCAGCCTCCCGAGTGTCAATCACGGATCGGTGAATCCCATACCATTTTTCATTGGAATCGATTGTGTTCCACATGGTGCTACTACTAGCCCCTCCACAGTTGCTGAATCGATACAGGTTCGGCGGCGGTTTTTCTGACATGAAAGTTGTCAAATTCTGCGTTGGCATCAACACTTAGTCTCAGAAATGGAGAATCCAGCCGTAGGTGTGGCACTTTATTCATATTGCTTTTGGAAACCCGTGCACACAACATCAACTGCATTATCCTCAGCAAGCCTCTTTGTTACCCCATTAAGAAAACTCAATCAAGTTAGCTTAACATGATTTGCCTTGAACAAACCTGTACGAGCTTTCCTTAATTAATCCACTCTTTTCCAGGACTCTGTTAATTTTATCCATCCTGAATTATTTAGATTTAGATTTAGAACAGTACAGCACAGAACAGGCCCTTCGGCCCTCGATGTTGTGCCGAGCAATGATCACCCTACTCAAACTCACGTATCCACCCTATACCCGTAACCCAACAACTCCCCCTTAACCTTACTTTTTAGGTCACTACGGGCAATTTAGCATGGCCAATCCACCTAACCCGCACATCTTTGGACTGTGGGAGGAAACCGGAGCACCCGGAGGAAACCCACGCACACACGGGAAGGACGTGCAGACTCCGCACAGACAGTGACCCAACCGGGAACCGAACCTGGGACCCTGGAGCTGTGAAGCATTGATGCTAACCACTATGCTACCGTGTTGTTTCAAAAAGCTTTCCCACTATTGAAGGTAAACTGATTGGCCTCTAGTCGCTGGGTTTATCCTTGCACCCTTTTCTGAACAAGGGTGTAACATTTACAGTTCTCCAGTAAGGAGAATTGGAAGATTGAGGCCAGTGTCAGCAATTTCCACGTTAAATCCCTCAGCATTCCCTGCTCCAACAGCATCTCATCCTGCCCTGCAGGCTTATCAACTTTAAGTACAGCTGGCTTTTCTGGGACCACTTTCCCAATTTTTAGCCCGTTCAGTGGGTGGGATTTTCCAGCCCTGTCCATCACTGGGATTGACTAATCTCTTTGAAAGTCAATGGGGTTTTGGCTGGATTGCCAAATCCCCTGCAACGGCTCCCAACATGACATAGAACATACATAGCATATAGAACATACAGTGCAGAAGGAGGCCATTTGGCCCATCGAGTCTGCACCGATCCACTTAAGCCCTCGTATACCCGTAACCCAATAACCGCTCCTAACCTTTTGTTACTTGCCACTTGTCAGCTCAAGCTTGGATATTTGCAGGCCTTGCTGCATTGGGACATGGACAGTTTGATAGCAAAGGGATGGAAAGGTGGACAATTATGGAGCATGGTGAGATGGGATATATTTGGGGGAATTGGAGGCTGGGTGAGTGCTCATTGACAGTCCATCCAGAGTAATGGGGTCCTGGATGTACCCTCCTCTCTTCCTCCTTCCCAAATCCATGTCGTGAGAACACACCAGACCACCATGAATTTAGAGATATGGAACATTTCTACCAAGGTCCTGGTGTGGCAGCATGGCTCTCGTTGTATTTTAACTGGCCACTTATTTTCGGATAGTGGAGGGTGTTATGAACCACATGTAGCCTTTGTCACCAGCCAGCCTCCAGTTCACCATGTTGGCTTGAATATGGTGAGAATGGCTGACTGGATGAAAGGATCGTGGCTCCTGCTAGGATAGTGGGCATTCACCAACATGATGCTCTGTGCATAGTTTCACACTACCTGCATGTTCAGGGAGTAGAACATTTGTGGTTCTGATACATTTTCCTGCTGAAATGTGGCACCCTGCACCACTGTGAATCCCACTACCTTGACAAAGCCAGGTGCCCACTCCTCTTGGTTCTGTGTGGTTAGTCAGAAGTCTCCTGTCCTTCTATCCAGGGTATTCTGAAACCTGCCTGATGCAGGGATGGATGGTGAACTGTTGGCAATGCCACCTGCTCCCAATTGAGAGCCATGGTGATCCTTGTCCACTGGCAGTGCCACAGTCACACAGCATAACGGGATGAATGGTGCAGTGGGTCCTTTTACCTCTGGACTGGAGTTTAAATCCAGACCCAGTCTAAAAACATGAAGCATTTCCACTCTCTTTAAGAGTGCTAAGGGTCTTAAAGAATGAAATTATTTTCCACTGACCTGGGCACAAATCAACAGCTTGAAATTTGCCCCAGATTGGCACAACCTTATCAATCTCTCTCGGAGAATCACAAAAATGGATGGTGCAATGAATGGAAATGTAACATTGCAGCAGTGTGGACTCCTGTCCTTTCTTTTCCCTGTTTATAAATTTAAAGTGCCCAATTCTCATTTGTTTCCAATTAAGGAGCAATTTAGTGTGGCCAATCCACCTACCCTGCACCTGTTTGATTTGTGGTGATCTTTGTGAGGGGTTTCTAGGATGGAAGGGGAAGTGATCACAAAGATACACAAGGCTCTTTTGAAGAACTAAACTAATTTTATTAACACTACCAAATTTGTGTTCGACACTTATTCTGAATAGCAAACATACATGTAAGAATTAAACTACACTCACTAACACTATCTCTATCTACTAGCTATAACTATTATATCTTAACTAACTCTGCAATACACTATGGGGGCGATTCTCCAATATGGAGACCAAGTGTTTGCGCCGTCATAAACAATGTCACGTTTAACGACGGCGCGAACCAGGCCCAGGTACGACCGGTTCTGGCCCCCACAGGCGCGGGGACTTCTTTAGCGTGCCGGCACCGACTCAACATGGAGTCAGTGTTCAGGGGCCAGCCGCGTCAGAAAGTAGACCCGAGGGGGGAGAGGCCGGCCCGCCGATCAGTGGGCCCCGATCGCGGGCCAGACCCCATCGGAGGCCCCCCCCCCCCCCGGGGACGGAGCCCCCCTCCCCCCTGCCTCCCCACAGGCCACCCCTGACCGTTCGCGCAGAGTTCCCACCAGCAGCGACCAGGGGTGAACGGCGCCAGCGGGACTCTGCCCTATTGGCGCGGCCGCTCGGCCCATCCGTGCCGGAGAATCGGCGACCCCACCAATTCCACTGGCCCGCAGCCGGCGGCGTGCCAAACCCGCCGGCGCAAATGGCGCCGATTCTCCGCAACTCGGAGCGCATGGCGCGATTGCGGCGATTCACCGGCCCGGCGTGGGGCTTGGAGAATGGCCCCGTAGAATCCTGGGCACAATTCTCCCAACGGGAGTCTAAGTGCCGACGCCGGAGTGAAAACCGGAGTGTTTTGCTCCGGCGTCGGAGCCCGCTCCCAGCCCCCTATTCTCCCACCCCCGGGGGGCTAGGAGCGGCGTCGTGTCATTTACACATGCTGGGCCTTGGCACCACGTGAAACGTGGTGCCTCGTAAATGACGAGGCCGGCCCCACGTAAATTACGTCACCCGAGTCCGCCCCGCAAGAAGATGGCGGATGGATCTTGCAGGGTGGCGGAGGAAAGGAGGTTCTCCCTTAGAGAGGCCAGCCCGCTGATCATTGGGCACCGATCGCGGGCCAGACCTTATCGGAGGCCCCCACCCCGGTGCAGGAACACCGCCCCCCCCCCCCCCCCCCCAGCATCCCCGCGCATTTCACGCCGGCAGCAACCAGGTGTGGACGGCACCAGCGGGAACCCGTCGTGTTGGGGCGGCCGCTCAGCCCAACTGGGCTGGAGAATTGCCGCTCGCGTTTTGCAAACGGCGAGCGCCGATTCTCCGAGCGGTCAGCCGTGATTCTTGCCTCGCTGTTTTGGGGGGGGGGGGAGAATCGCGTGCGGGTGCCAGGGCGGCGTGGCGGGACCTGCGCGGCACCCTGGCGATTCTCCCACCCGGCGTGGGTGGGGGGGGGGGGGGGGGGGAGAATTCCGCCCCCTATCTTCTTCAGCTCCAAATCTAACCTCCTCCCCTTAGCTTAAGAGCCAGTGCAATTTATGGTACTGTCCCTCTAGTGACTAGGCTTAACATAATATTAACTCTTTACATGCAGTACATTTGTATAATGTCACAGGGGTGAGACTCACGCAGACATGGGGAGAATGTGCACATTCCACACAGACAGTGACCCTGGGTCAGGATCGAACCCAGGTCCTCGGCACCGTGAGGCAGCAGTGCTAACCACTGCACCACCGTGCTGCCCTGTGTGGTCTCCTGTCCTGAGGTTGGAATAAGAGGAACATTCCCCAGAACTGAACCATTCTATGTTTGATTCACTTGGCAGCAGTGGATGGCGTCACAGCATTCTAAGCTGAAGTCCAACTTGTCTGAATGACTGGGTGCAACATTGTACAATGCTTTTTGTCATAGAGCCAGCAAGCCACAGAGCATTTCAGCCATTCAGCCGTATCGAGGAGTTTTATTTGTAACCTTCTCATTGCATTGAAGGGCTTTGATTTAAACCACCTAAGATGAAAGTGTGTGGTGTATGTGTGGAGGAAGAAAGGATTAAGGGGATTGTCAAAAAGAGCAAAGCAAAGGTCTCACTATTGTTCCAAAATAGATATGACACATTTCACCCTTGTGTTTTCTGCAGATTGTATCCTGGGTTGCTAAGTGTACTTTATATCAGTCTGCACAGATGTATTTCCTAGAATTTAGGACCAAAGTTATAGAATGTCAATGGAATTTTCATCAGATTGTCACATTGCCAACAGGCTCCTGACCTATATGGTCACCTCCTGCACTGTAATGTTATTCATGGTTTTCCATGTAAGAAAATCTGGTCTTTTATATAACCCATTTGTGGATAATCTTTATCTGGGTCTTTGTTTCTGACACTGCCTATCATTACTGATTGTGATTGATGAAAGAACAGCCAGATGTGACAAACCTATTAGCAGCTGGTTCACAGAACACTCAGGCTAGCTAGAGATGGACAAAACACAATTTCTAAGGAATTGCTGCAATCCAAAAGATGAGATATACAACTATGTCTGTTAAGAAAAACGTTAATAGAACAGCGAGATTAAAATACTCGCCCCTAAAGAAAGAGCTTGAATCTATATATAGCAACACCCCAATCCTCGGAACATCCCAAAGGGCTTCAGAGCTAACAAAGTACTTTCAAAGTGTATTTGCAAAGTCAGGAAACAGATGACCAGTTCGCCTGTTTTGGTGTTATTGGTTGAAGAATGTTAGTCAAAGCACCTCTTCGATTAGTATCATGAGATCTTTTTCATTCACCTGGGCAGATAAACAGAGATTCAGTTTAATATTTCATTTAAATAACTGCAGTGCTACTTGCCTACCCTCAGCATTGCGCTGGCAGGTTTCTGGAATGGGACCTGAACCCTCTGACTCAGAGGTGGGAATGTTACCATTAAGCCAAGGCTTAGGCCCAATTGGTCATTGCTTACCCAGTGCCCACCTTTTTACATTGTCAGCGTCGATCATTTCTCCATCTTCAGATGATATTTTCTTGGTGTCGCAACAGAACATTGTTAATATACTCTTTGTCAAAGCTGGAGGGAGCCGAAAATAGGATGAGATTTATACTGTTGTGGGAGGGGGTGAGGGTGGCGTGGAGCAGTGGGCCTGGATAGAGGGTGTCATAATACGTACCCATGCACATCATGAGGTAAAAGCAGGCAGTGACAGACGCTCAGGTGAGCCAATCAATGTACAGAACAGAACACGACCAATCACAACACAGGACACCAGAGGGGGACTTACACCTATAAAACACACGAGGCATCAGCACTCTGCCTCTTTCCACTGGTGATAGCTACAGATATAGTCAGGGTGAAAAATCATTCAACACCTCCAACACGTGGATCAGAGCTAGCCTGGTCTAGATAGTTAGCCTTGGTTTACTTAGGGTAATAGAGAGTCAACCCACAGGCAGCTGTGTGTTTTGTTGCTCGAGTTCAATAAATCTTTTATTGAACCAACGCCTTCGTTTGGTGTATACTTGATCAGTTAATTGCATCGTGTGCAATCCTTGTTACCCCAGGGTGAACAGCGCGATGGAGAGTTAGCAATAGGTGGAGATTGACAAAGATGACGTGGACAGAATGACAAAGAGATTCCCTTTGCGTTTTGTCCATGACATCTTTGTCAACCTCCACCAATGCTGGTCCTCTATCCAGCCCCACTACTCCACGCCGCTCCCCACTTCCCCACAGCAGTATAAATCTCACCCTATTTGCTGTTCTCTCGAGCTTTGACAAAGAATCATCCAGACTCGAAACGCTAACTCCCTTTTCTCTACCCAGATGTTGTCAGGCCTGCTGACATTGTCCAGTATTTTCTGGGGTTTTTTCAAATTCCAGTATCTGCAGTAATTTGCTTTTCTCTTCACTCCCTCTGTGTAATGGATTGGAGAACAATTTTCCTGACTGATGGGAGAAAGTTACTGATGATTTGACTATTGACGAATCAAATAAATTCTTACCCTTTCTGTTCTGAAGATGGTGGCTCAGATTGCCTATGGGCAGCACTTTGCCCTTTATTAACCTGTCCTAATGGCATGTGTCTTGTTTTAACTTGGGTAATGTTAAGGACCCCCACTGATGTTAAATGCGAGGGTATCTCAAAACCCAGAGGGGTAACTTGGAACACAGGTTCTGAGTGGTGTATAGTTTCAATTTGGTATAATGTGAGAAAAGAGATGCAAACCAGGGAGGAATAGTCCAGTCTCGTTGTAATCAATTAATAAACAAAATTTATTAATTTAAAATAAAACACACAACAAGAAGGACTATAATACACTACATCAATGCACTTAACTACAATAATGGCTGTACACACACAGTATCTCATGAAGTGACCCCTTGCTCCCCACGACCTACGTTTCCTGGACTCCGAGAAATGCCCTTTTTCCCCAAACAACACCCAATATTATATAACTCTATGAGCTAAATTCAGCATATAGTCACCATCTGACACGTTATTTTCCAAGTTTGGGAAAGCCATCTTCAGCTCAGCTTCGGAATATTCTCTGTTAGAGTTTTGTTTTAAGCAGCAGCCTTTTAGCAACAACGTACTTTCGGGAGAGCCTGTTTTCTGCAGCTAGGCATGGCTATGATTGTAGCTCTCCTTTACTATCTTCTCATTTTTTCCCCTTTGATGTTACTCGCCACGTGGACTAGGCATTTAGCATGCAGGTGCAAATTATTCGCTTATCTCTCCACTTTGAAGTCACCTCATCTATAAATCATTATTTTCCCCTAATAGAGAGTTATGGAGTTCACACAGCCCAGGAAAAGGCCCTTTGGTCCATCGTGACTGCACTTGTTTTCCTACTGCTAATTTGCATATCAAAAACACCCCTTCAGACAGCTGCACTCACCAGTTCCTCTTTTGACCCATTGCTTTACTGTATTTTATCCCAATTTTATTTTTAATCTTGATTTTCAGCAATTCGGTAGTAAATAACAGCAAATTTAATCAAACTGGCCCTAGCGTCGTCTGACATTCTCTTGTCACTTCTGGCAGCACTCATTGATAGCAATCAGAGCATAAAACAAGGCTACTGAACCAACCTGTGCAGTCCCACTATTTTCCCATTTGATTCTGACAAGTAACTCCAGACTAAGGGCCCTTAGGTTGTAACGGAGCTGCCACTCTGCATGAATGTGCACCTGGAACTCCTGTTCTTCCACTAATGTGGCAGCAATGTAGGAATCAATTAGGTGCTGGGACAGTTGAATGGCACAATATTGACCACTGGGTTTTGCTTGATTGGAGATAAGAGAGATATCAGTTAGGAGTTAAAGTGTTTCATTTGATTGTTAAGCATTGTCTAACTGATAATTGTAAGCTATACTCCCGTGATGTTAAGGTATTTCAATATGTGTTAATAATAACGTTTGTTTTCATATACCAGATCCCTATTTGTGCGTGGCATCACTTCTGGAGCCAAGTATCCTTTCCTCACAGTTTTGCAGATTAAAAAGTAATTGTTCCTGCATGGTATCCTCACAAATGTTGGGGTCTGGTCCTGGATCGTAAGAGGAGTTTTTTGAGGGGGTAACTAGTAAAATAGAAAATGGTGGATATGGCACATTTGGATTTTGAGGAAGATCCACATAAGAGGTTAGTGTTAAGAGGGGCTGGTTTAGCTCACTGAGCTAAATCGCTGGCTTTTAAAGCAGACCAATCAGGCCGGCAGCACGGTTCAATTCCCGTACCAGCCTCCCCGGACAGGCGCCGGAATGTGGCCGGAATGTGGCGACTAGGGGCTTTTCACAGTAACTTCATTGAAGCCTACTCGTGACAATAAGCGATTTTCATTTCATTTCATTTCATAGTGTGAAAACTTAAAGCACATGCAAATGAGGGTAATATATTGGCATGGATTCAGAATTAGTTAGCAGACAGGAAACAGTGGAAATTAATGGACCTTTTTCAAAGTGGCAGACAGTCACAAGTGGGGTCTTGCAGGATTCAGTGCTTGGGCCCAGCTATTCAGAATATACATCAATGATTTGGATAAGAGATATAAAAGTAATATTTCCAGGTTCGCCACAAAACTTGGTGGGAATGTAAGTAGTGAGGAGGATGTTAAGAGGCTTCAAGATGATTTAGACAAGTTGAGTGAGTGGGCAAATACATGGCAGATGCAGTATAACGTGGACAAATGTGAAGTTATCCACTTTGGATGGAGAAACAGAATGTCAGATTATTATTTAAATGGTGATAGATTGGGAATTTTTGATGTACAAAGGGACCCCAGTGTCTTGGTGTACCAGTCACTAAACGTAAGCATGCAGGTACAGCAAGCAGTCAGCAGGGAAAATGACATGTTGGCCTTCATTGCAAGAAGACTTGAGTACAGAAACAAGGATTACTGCAGCTGTGCAGGGCCCTTGGTGAGACCACAGTTGGAGTATTGTGTACAATTTTGGTCCCTTTACCTAAGAAAGGATATCATTGCCATAGGTGCAGCCTAGGTTTGACAGCATTGTCGGATGAGAAGAGATTGGGTCGAGCGGGTCTGTGTTGACTGGAATTTAGAAGAATGAGAGGGGATCTGATTGAAACATATAACATTCTGGCGAGGCTGGACAGTCTGGGTGCAGGGATGATGTTCCACCTGGCAAGGGGGCGTCTAGAACAAGGTGTCGCATTCTGAGGAAATGGGGTAGGCCAGTTAAGACTCAGATATGGAAACATTTCTTCACTCAGAGGGTGGTGAACCTGTGGAATTCTCTGCCACAGAAAGCTGTGGAGGCCAAGACACTGAATATATTTAAGAAGGAATAGATTTTTAGACTCTAAAGGTGTCAAGGGGTATGGGTAGAGCGCATGAGCATGGTGTTGAAATAGAGGGTCAACCATGATCATGTTGAATGGCAGAGCAAATTTGAAGGGCCGAATGGCCTACTGCTATGTTCTATGTTTCTATTTGGCCCAACGTGTCTGTGTTGGCTCTCTGTAAAAGCAACTCATGTAGTCCCACTCCCTAATCTGTTCTCCGCAGCATTGCATTTTTTTTTTTTCCTTTTCAGATAATAAGCCAAACTAAGCCAGGAATTTCCCCAAAGCCGATTTTGTTCCGCCTCCAGAGCTTTGTGAGATTTCCATAAAACCTCTGTCAAAGCCAAGCCGCTGGATTGGGAAGCATTGCCGAAAATATGCTTGACCTGGCCTTTGATGTTTTTAAAAAATATAAATTTAGAGTACCAATTTTCTTTCCCAATTATGGGACAATTTGACGTGGCTAATCCACCTACCCTGCACATGTTTTGGGTTGTGGGGGTGAGACCCAGGCAGACACGGGGAGAATCTGCAAACTCCACACGGACAGTGACCCGAGGCTGGGATTGAACCCGTGAGGCAGCAGTGCTAACCACTGCACCAACATGCCGCCTGCCTTTGATGTTCTTATGCAACTAATGACATTTATTACTTTTCCAATTCCGCACCAACATGCACAGTGATAAATTGAAGTTTGTATAATAATATAACTAGCTGGTTCCCCCGCATTGCCTATGGATGGGGGGGAGGGTGGGGGGGTGGGGGAGGGTGGGTGAGGGAGAGTGGGTGGGGGTACCCCAATCATGCACTGGGGAATCCCTCCAGGAAGGTCCACATAAGGGTTTACTCAGCAATTGTCCAGAAGCGCTAACTTCCCCTGGACAATTGAACGGAACAATTCGACAGAAGCGATTTAAATGGCTAACTTGCAGATGGTTCTACTAGTTTTATCCTAATAGTTATTCTGAAAGAGTGAGAGGAAAAGAAATTTCAAAGTCCAGAGTAACTATTTAAATAACTCAGACCTAGTCTCGGACGGGACACCCCAGACGCACTTGACCCCCAGCGGTCCCACCGCACCACGCCGCAACCCCTCCGACACCCCCTACCCTCAACTCTCCCAGTCCAACCCAACCCGACCCAACCTGACACCCTCTCCGGTCCGAGCCCCCACCCTCTCAGTTCGGCCACCCATCCTGGTCTGCTCTGCCCTCAACCGGATTAACCCCCCAACCTCGCTCACCTGAACCCCCACCCACCCAACCAACCCCACCCTTCAGTCCGACCCACCCTTTCCTGGTCCGAACCCCCCTCCAGTACAACCCCACCCCTCCCAGTTTGACCGCAGCACCTTCGCTGTTCCTGTCTCCCCCAGCCTGAGCGAGGAGGGTTGGGCGAGACAGGGGCTTCGGAATTTCAGCGGGGGTAGTCTGTCAAGATAATCCGCTACTCTGAGGAAGTTAGGGGCCATTGAGTGTGAATCTTTAATTCTAGGCCATCTTGCATGGGCGGCACTGTACCACAGTGACTAGCATGGTTGTTTCACGGCGCCAGGAACCCGTGTTCTATTCCAAGCTTGGGTCACTGTCTGTGTGGAGTCTCAACGTTCTCCCCGTGTCTGCGTGGGTTTCCTCCGGTGCTCCGGTTTCCTCCCAGAAGTCCCGAAAAGCGTGATTGTTAGGTGAATTGGACATTCTGAATTCTCTCTCCGTGCACCTGAACAGGAGCCAGAATGTGGCGACTAGGGGATTTTCACAGTAACTTCATTGCAGTGTTAATATAAGCCAACTTGTGACACTAATAAGAGATTAGAGCAAGCAGATCCTGAATGACTGATCAGAACCTGGATACTCTCACCACTTGATGGCGCTATAAGATAAACTTCAAAATGTCAATGCTCGCAGTGTTTGATTTGGTTTGTGTGCGTTTACAAGGGAATCATAGAATTATCATAGAATTTACAGTGCCAAAGGAGGCCATTCGGCCCATCGAGTCTTCATCGGCACTTGGAAAGGGCACCCTACTCAAGCCTACACCTCCACCCTCCTTAGGGCAGCATGATAGCACAGTGGTTAGCACAGCTGATTCACAGCTCCAGGGTCCCAGGTTCAATTCCCGGCTTGGGTCACTGTCTGTGTGGAGTCTGCACGTTCTCCCCGTGTCTGCGTGGGCTTCCTCCGGGTGCTCCGGTTTCCTCCCACAGTCTAAAGATGTGCAGGTTAGGTGGCTTGGCCATAATAAATTGCCCTTAGTGTCCAAAAAGGTTAGGTGGGGTTACGGGGATACGGTGGAGGGTGCTCTTTCCAAGTGTCGGTGCAGACTTGATGGACCGAACGGCCTCCTTCTGTGCTGTAAATTCTAAGATGATCTACCCCCGTAACCCAACTTAACCTTTTTTGGACACTAAGAGCAATTTAACATGACCAATCCACCTAACCCACACACCTTTGGACTGTGGGAGGAAACTGGAGCACCCGGGGAAAACATACCCAGAAATGGGGAGAACATGCAGAATCCACACAGATAGTGAGCCATGCCAGGAATCGAACCTGGGACCCTGGAGCTGTGAAGCAATTGTGCTAATCACTGTGCTACCGGCAACCTAATTTGCATCTGCAGTTCAAAAACAGAGGGCTGGATTCTCCACCCCGCCGCGCCACATTTCTACCCAGACCCGCCTGCGGGATTATCCGTTACGCCGGCCGGTCAATGGGGTTTCCCATTGTGGGGCAGCTCCACGCCGTCGGGAAACCACCGGACGCCGGCAAAACGGAGAATCCCGCCGGCAGAGGATAATTAATGCAACTTACAAATTGATAAACTTCACGTTTCATTTAAAAATCCATTTGAACATCAAAACTTTTTTGACAAGGGCAGCACGGTGCACAGTGGTTAGCACTGGGACAGCGACGCTGAGGACCCGGGTTTGAATCCCGGCCCTGGGTCACTGTCCGTGTGGAGTTTGCACATTCTCCCCGTGTCTGCGTGGGTCTCACCACCACAACCCAAAGATGTGCAGTTTTGGTGGATTGGCCATGCTAAATTGACCCTTAATTGGAAAAAAAAATAATTGGGTACACTAAATTTAAAAAAAAGTCTGTTTTGACATTTACCCCAATTCATAAGACTATTCTGATCAGCTAGTGTGTTTCCCTGTAAATTGATGCAGGCCAATGTGATCATTGAGGGCTTAAGTGGGTCGGTGCAGACTCGATGGGCCGAATTACCTCCTACTGCACTGTATGTTCTATGTTCTATTTGGGGAAAAACAGAATCCATGGAACTGGATCTGCACATTTTGCGTGTTGGGCCCCAGTGTTTATATATTTTGAATAAAAGCTTGTCTTTTGTGTTTGGAGTGCAAATGAAAAATATTTCTGTCTGACAGTGGTGCTCCACTTCAGGACGGAATGCCAGAGAGTGGGGTCGACTAGGCTCTTGTTCCGCTCAGCTCTCAATCTGAAGGTGGGATGATGCTGAATGGATGTTACAGAGCAGGAGGCAAACCTGGAGGGTTACAGTCTCATCTGAATGGTTACCAGAACCTCCTCATGGTTGTGCAAAGGTACTAGTCTGGGAGCTGTGTCTTTATTATTCGTGATGTGGAGATGCCGGCGTTGGACTGGGGTGAGCACAGTAAGAAGTCTTACAACACCAGGTTAAAGTCCAACAGGTTTGTTTCAAACAAGAGCTTTCGGAGCACGGCTCCTTCTTCAGGTGAATGAAGAGGTATGTTCCAGAAACATATATATAGACAAAGTCAAAGATGCCAGACAATGGTTAGAATGCGAGTATTTGCAGGTAATTAAATCATTACAGATCCAGAGATAGGGGTAACCCCAGGAAGTTTCTGAGCAGAAACTTATAGCCAAATTCCGCACACATGAATGCGGCCTCAATCGGGACCTGGGATTCAAGTCGCATTACATTCATCCCCCACCATCTGGCCTGGGCTTGCAAAATCCTACCAACTGTCCTGGCTTGAGACAATTCACACCTCTTTAACCTGGGGTTACCCCTATCTCTGGATTTGTAAAAATTTAATTACCTGCAAATGCTCGCATTCTGAGCATTGTCTGGCATCTTTGAATTTGTCTATATATATGTTTCTGGAACATACCTCTTCATTCACCTGAGGAAGGAGCAATGCTCCGAAAGCTAGTGTTTGAAACAAAACTGTGCCTACCCCAGTCCAACGCCGGCATCTCCACATCATGGCTACTTTCCATAATGTGGGCCGATCTATGAACCCTGGGCCCATCTCTCCAGGCATGAACCTCCCTCCCGGTCACATGGCAGGCGGGTGATGGGTGTGAGCGAGCACTCTGCAGACGGCAGGGGTCAGACTCTGGCATAGATTGACAGAGCACCAGCGCCCAGCTCTCTGCAGGTTATCATCATCTCACCCTGCCCTCGACAGTGACCTGCTGACGGTGTCGGCTCAGTCCCAGCACCCTGGATTGATGTAACACAGACCATGGAAGGGTGGGAGATGGGAGGAGGGGGGATTGGCGAAGGTAGCATTGACAGACCAGACCATGCACTGTGTAGGCGGGCGGGTATGAGGGCCTCCCTGACCTTCCAGGTTTGCCGGACCCTCGCCACTGCTGTCTGTCCTGCAGTCTCTGGCTGCTCTCCAGGTTCCTCCCAGGGATCATCCGGCGCCTCATCATCATCCTCATCCTCCTCCTCCTCCTCTCTTCAGAGATGGTCACATGTACCGCATCCTCCACCTCCAGCACACTATCCTGTTGCTGTGCCAGGTTGTAGAGGACACAGCAGACCACCACAAAGCAGGTGACCCTCTGGGGGTGTACCGCAGGGCACCATCAGAGTGGTCAAGGCATCGGAAGTGCATTTTGAGCAGTCTGATGCCCCGCTCAATGGCAGCCTGGGTGGCCAAATGGGCCTCATTGTATCGCTCTCCGCATCGGTCTCCAGCCTTCCTACTGTCACCATTAGCCAGGTCCTCAGGGGGTATGCCTTATCCCCCAAGAGCCAACTGGCCATCCGGGGGTGTTCCCCGAAGAGGCTGGGAATGTCTGACCGTCCCAGGATGTAGCTGCCGTGCACACTCCCTGGGAAGGGTGCACACACGTGCATGATCTGTATGTGGTGGCCACACACGAGCTGCGTGTTCAGGGAGTGGAAGCCCTTCCTATTGATGTAGGAAAGTCCCAGATGGCCTGGTGAGCACAAGGTGACAGGCGTTCAGTCTATCAGCCCCTGGGATATCCCGGCAATGGCGGAGAATCCGGCTGCCTGGGCATCTTGTTGGGATTGGTCCATGTCAAATTTGATTTAGTTTTCTGCCCAGGCAGACAGAGATCTGTGACCTGTCGGAGGCACCTGTGGGCTGTGGCCTGCAAGATGCCACACAGATCCCCACTCGAGCCCCGGAGGGATGCTCAGGTGTAAAAACTCAAGGCTGCGGTGCCACCGAGAGCGGGTGTCCTCCTCCTGCACGTGGTGCCAGGCCCACGAGGACATGACACCGGTGCCGCACCATCTGCTTGTTGAAGCAGAGCTTCCTGTGGCGCGGGCTGTCCATTATCTGTTCAAACGACCAGCGATGCTTGCACACCCCAGGCCATCGCGGGACTCCCGCTCTGGGTCTCACCCTGGCCTGATGGGCGGCTCAGTCCTCAAGTTGTGAGGCAAGGCCCTGCACATGGGTCAGTGCCTCGAGCTTCTGTAGACGCTGCTGTTGCCACCGTCTCTGGCGCCAGCCTTCCAGCAGCACCACTAGGGCCTGCTCTGCGGGGTCCAAAATACCCTTCATACAATTCCATACCTGTAAGGAATTGTGAGAGGGTGTTAGACTGACAAACAGAGGTAGCACCCACCCCGGGACTCTTCATTCCCCCATTAATCTTCTGCCCCATCCACCAACCCTCCTCTCCTCCTGTTCCTCATGCCAGGAACGCCCTGCCCACACACACCTGGTCACATTGGATGTGGGGTGACTGCTGTTAATTGTATGGAAATAGAGATTATTGGCTTCTTACAGAAGAATCCTGATTTTGCCGACAGGTGCGGGCCGGCTGCATCGCAAACTGTTTGGCACCCAGCACGGTTCTCATTTTTGGCCTCTCCCGCTATTCACCGGCCTCGTCACACTCTCGCTCGAACACAGCGCGGCCAGAGAATCGCACCCTCTATTTACAAACCATTTGAGCAGTGGCAGGGAGAAGCTGAACTCACATTTCACCAACACAAAACGTGTAGGCCACATTTTCCTGCCCTCTCCCAACCCCTACATGACGGGTTTACCCTCAGCGGAAGTGACTTATCGTTGGCCGCCTGTGGATTTTCCGGGCCTGCTGAAGTCAATGGCAGTTTACATGGCTCGCCCTTCTCACTGCCAGGGAATCCATGAGAGAGGTTGACTTTGGCGGACTGGGTGCTCACCGCCAGCAGGAAGGACTGGAAAGCCCCGCCAGTGGTATAAATACATACTGAAAGTTCCCAAGGGTTTTGCCACTCTCAGTTAATGCCACGTTTCTTATCTATAATTTATGCAAGACAGGATTGAATCAAATATTCTACTGGTTACATCTTCCTACACAGACATGATGGGTCGCATGAGCTTCTTTGGCGCTGTAACCATGCTATGATTCCACGCGAGTAGCACTCGGTTCATCCACAGTTGTTTTGTCGATACACTGGAGTGTTGTCCTGAAACAATGCTCAGGGTGTCCATGTTTACAGTGTCAATCACCAGCAGCAGTCAAAGTCACTATACTCGGGTATAACCTTGAAAGCTTAAATCACTAAGTTGGGCTTGTGTCAACTGGTGCCTGTCTGGCTGGTGATAAGATCAAATAGTTATTTTTAAAATGCCACAGAAAAAAGTACATTTATTTTGTGTCAATATGGGAACCCTTTATATTTTAAAAATATTTTTATCAATTATTTTCATTTTAAACATAATACAAAATAACACAACCAAACTGCGTAAATGTCCTCCCATTCTCACCTCACCTATCCTCCTAGACCTTAGCCCCACCCCTCCAAAAACACCTAGCCTCCCCTTCCCCTTAGCCCCCCACCTTAGCAACTAACAGTGATCAGTCAAACCCCTCATTTACTCCCCTCACAGTGTACTTGGCTTTATCGAGATATAGGACCTCGAACCAAACTGAGGCACTGGGTGGGGAAGCTGACCTCCATCCCATCAGGACTTACCTTCGGGCAATCAGCAAGGTGAAAGCCAAGACATCAGACATCCGTCCACAGCTCCAACGAGTCTCACACCCCAAATACGACCACTAAGGGATAGGGCTTCAGCTCAATTTTCAGAATTGCCAACATGGCTATATTGCCAAATATAGAAGGAGGCCCAGAACCCCAGACGACCAAAACATATACACATGATTGTCCGGTCCCCCTGCATACGCTTACACTTATCCTCCACCCCTGCAAAGAACCAACTCCTCCTCCCACTTGGCCTTAACCAGCCTCCCCGGACAGGCGCCGGAATGTGGCGACTAGGGGCTTTTCACAGTAACTTCATTGAAGCCTACTCGTGACAATAAGCGATTTTCATTTCATTTCATTTTCCACCGAAACTTAGTCCTCCGACATAATCTGTCCTTAGATAACAGAAAATGCTCCCTTCCTCCGGCTCTGCGAGTGAAAGAACTCTCTCCATTAGTGAGGTTGGCGGCACCATGGGGAATGTCAGAAAGATCTGTTTTGCAAAATGGAAAGCCTTTATTGATCTGATACAACGATGAATTCATAGAACCCCTGCAGTGCAGTGCATGGAGGCCATTCTGCCCAACATGTCTGCACAAACCCTCTGAAAGAGCACCACTCCCCCACTGTCCACTGTCCAATCCCCGTAAATCACGCAACCTAATCTGCACAGCTTTGAACACTAAGGGGAAATTTTAGCCAATCCACCTAACCTGCACATCTTTGGACTGTGGGAGTAAACCAGAGCACCTGGAGGAAACCCACGCAGACACGGGGAGAATGGTCCATGCTCCACACAGTCATCGAAGGCCGCGAAGGTGCTGTGAGGCATCAGTGCTAACCACTGGGTCAACGTGCCGCCCATTAAATGACGGTTCCACCATTCTAACCTTGCTTGCATTAGGAATATTATCCAGCTTGTGGGAAAGTCTCATGAATCCTTGCAACTGCAGCCACTTCATGAGCGTAAGACATCGGAAGGACTGGAGTGGGGTGAGTAGATTTTTTTTTTGCCTGAACAGCTAGTGTTTAAAGCTCACTCAGCTAAATCGCTGGCTTTTAAAGCAGACCAAGCAGGCCAGCAGCACGGTTCGATTCCCGTACCAGCCTCCCCGGACAGGCGCCGGAATGTGGCGACTAGGGGCTTTTCACAGTAACTTCATTGAAGCCTACTCGTGACAATAAGTGATTTTCATTTCATTTCATTTTTCAGTTCAGGCCAATACGATGAGAGCCTCTCTGCATATGTTGGATACTTAGTACTATCTCAACCAGCTGTCTCGACACAATTCGTGAGGAAAATGCTCTCCACAAGTTAACTGAGCAATAGGCGGCTACTTAACTTGAAGATAACATAAAGATAGCCCGTGTGATATATGGAAAGTATCATGTTAGTGTGGGAGTGATCCCTCGAGGTTGAAATTAAGAAAGCTTTACTTTGCATCTGACTCATGGCTTCTTAGAACGTTTAATGCTGATATAGGGAAGAAAACCTCAAAATATGTTCTGTTGCCCAGCACGGAGAGTTCTTCTTGATTGAAAGTGCACAAAAGGGGTGAAGAGTACTTTGCTGAGGTGGACATCACAGGCTATTTAAGTGGCTAATTACCTGCTTACACTTATGGAGAGAAGATGTAAGGTCCCATACATCCTTTTACTGAACAAGGGGGTTAGTGCTGGAGTGATTTTCTTTTTAACCACTGCAGCTGGTGTACAAATCTAGCTGAGAACAGTGTGAGGTTGGGGCTGAGGAATGATAGAAGTGAAATACCTGACCCATGACACCGGACTGCCAAAGTGAAAATGTTCCCCTCACCTTGATAATAATTTGTAAAATGATGCTTAAATGATGGAATGTTTAATGCTTTATCTAAAATGATTTAATTCGCCCTTTATAAGATTGACAATACTTTGACATCCCTTTCTATGTCAATTGTTTAGCATTAACTAATGTCTCTAGTGTACATTTAGATAAAAGGACAGCATGTCGATCACCTCTGTAAACATCTGGTATATGTAAATATATTTCTAATGTGTTTCCATATGTGTTACATTGTGAGCCATTGTCATTGTCCTTGCATCAAACTGAACCTTCCCCAAGGTTCATATAGCACTTTGCTTCTCGTGACTCGGTAATTGTTGAAAGCTGTTACAGAATGGTTGGACATTCTGTGGGTTTTGTTTTTTTGTTTCCTCCCATCCTCAGTCCATTGTCTGGAGACCACATGTGCGGCTCCCTATGCTTTTCACTCAGTGACAGTGGGAAATGTCGAGAAGGCATTTGAGTTGTAGTACCGCTATTGTCCTACAGAGGGAGGGCTAGGTTGCTATAACTAAAATACAGTTCATTGAACATAAACTTAGTTTGAAACACTGTCAATTCTGTCACATCAGTATTTAGAAACAAACTGTCATGCCAAATATGTATTAGCTCTTTCACAGAAGGTGAATACTGGAGTAGAAAAAAATGTGTTATGGAAATAATTTTCTAATAAAATAAATAAATGCAGAACAAGTGGCGGCTATTTCAATCTATCATTTAAACATGGATATTGAACAATAGTTTCAAAATAGTAATAATTTCTGAGAGAGTCAATTCGTACTAGATAGTGTGCCAGTGAGACTTGAGTAGTTTTGAACTACCATCGCGTATTGCCACCTCAAAATCACACCGGATTCTGCCGATTCATTGTGTTCATGTTCATTTGAGGCTGGGACGGTGATTCTTATGGCCACTGTAGGTGTAGTGCAAATAGAACCACATTCCATGAAGGATGCTCATCCATTAAGACCAATTGTTATGATGTCGTCATTGCAGATTCATTATTGAAGGGCAGGAAATTCCATCCACAGAATAAATTATTTTAATATACTTGTATGAATGGTGACTCATGTTTCAATGAACAATGAGCGTCTGTCTAATACCAGTTCTGAAATCACCAGCCCATTGCCTCCTCGCACAATGAACAAGCGCTACAAATATGGACAATTTACATAATTTAAATGTTGAAAAAGATTCGACTATCAACTGCTTTATTTTCAAATCTGGAGAGTGCAATTAGAGATTTGACTGGAAAATGCTTTACTTAGAAGCACTTTGCTTTGTGTTCAGAAACTTCACAAGTGGGAATTATATAAATTTCGCTGAGTCTGAACACAGTATAATTGACTGATAATTCAATGACTTGTCCATAACGGGTAGAGACAGCACTTGTGCTTTGTGGTTGTATTAGCAGATGCAGTCATACTGTGCCTGCAGTAATCCGAGCAGCATACTTGAAAGAGATAAAAAGTCCATGGTGAGCGCACAGCTTCCACTAGACTTGACGCTGGCTTTAACTCTAGATCTGAATGATTCGAATGCAAATCTCGCTGAGCGACTTGCATATTAGTAAGACAATTATAATGTGCCTGTGGGCATGAAAGATGATATTGTATTTTGTGGTTAGTTGAAGTGTTCTATATAGTGATATAATGTTGATTGCCAAACAATGAGCATACTGTATTCTAAAGCACAAAAATGGAACGCGTAAGATTTAGTAGTTACACCTAGCAATAGTTTCTGTTTATCAAAGAATAAGTCCTGGTTCTCATCGAGCAAGCATTACCGTTTGAAGCAGTACTCAATCCGATGACAAAGATTGTTCCAGCTCCATCTCTAGGTGTGTGCCTTTTTTAAACATTGCAGGAAGTGACTGCAGTCAGCTGTAACCAGGGCCCCATGTCTCAATGTTTGATAGATTACCGGCTGTTGGGAATGCACAATACAGGTGAGATTGTTCTTGGCGAAGGCGTGAACCATGTCATAGTGAGTGACCAGCCCGTTTTCACACCAGTCACTGACTTCAATGGGAAAGAAAATGAGGCGTGAAATTAATCAAGCTGGTGATTTTAGTCAAGATCAATTACACCACATTTTTGTTTTGTAAAAATATACTTGGTTCACAAAACGTGCAGCACGGTAGCACAGTGGTTAGCTTCACAGCGCCAGGGTCCCAGGTTCGATTCCCCGCTGGGTCACTGTCTGTGCGGAGTCTGCATGTTCTCCCCGTGTCTGTGTGGGTTTCCGCCTGGTGGTCCGGTTTCCTCCCACAGTCCAAAGATGTGCAGGTTAGGTGGATTGGCCATGATAAATTACCCTTAGTGTCCAACAAAAAATGCTGGCTGGAGTTACTGGGTTGTGGGGCTGGGGTGGAGGCATGGGCTTATGCAGGTTGCTCATTTGGAGAGCCGGTGCAGACTCGATGGGCCGAATGGCCTCCTTCTGCACTGTAAATTCTATTCCAAATCGTTTCAAAATGGCTTTTACAGAAGGTGCAATGATATTCAAATTTTCTACATGGGTCAAGTGTACACTCTGGGGTGCTTCAATGCAATTGTGGTAAATGTAATATTTACTGTATAATTCAATGTGAGTCATACAGCCCAAGAGGGTCTACACAATTATCAGCCCCCCTGCACTATGGCTGAAAGGTCTTAGACTTTGCCCTTAGGTCTTCCCCCATTGTGCCTCTGCAGCAGATGCCTCAAGCTTTAGTGCATCCCTTACCACGTACGTTGAGGACAACTCTGCACTGGAAGACCAACAAGTTTCAGGCAGACCAAAGAGCGTTTTTCACTGAGTTGATGAACCTCAGCAGCAGTTGATGTTTGTCTTGGTGTACGTCCCTGGGAACAGCCCATAGAGCACAGATTCCTGTTTCACAGGGCTGCCTGGGATGAACCTCAACAAAACCACTGTATTCCTTGAAAAAAACATATTCCATAAGGATGTGGACAATGGTCTCTTTCATACCACAGCCATCTGGAGGGCATTGGAAAGATCTGACGGGGAGGGCCTTTCTCACCACCAGCCAAGCTATGTCTTGGTGCTTGTTTGAAAGTTCTGGCGGTGAGTCATTCTGCCAAATGACTTGGACAGTCTGCTCAGACAACCATCCGACAGGATCCACCACATTCTTTTCCCAAAGGGCCTCCAGGACATTATGTACAGATCGCTGTCTGATGGACTTGTGCTCAGAGGCATTTCTCTGCATAAACTTGCCCACGAGGGATATGTGGTACAGCACAGTCCAATAACTTGGAGCAGTCTGCAGCAGCGTAGCCAAACCTATCCTTCGAAACACTGGGGACAGGCAGGAACTCAGCAATAAGTGACACTTGGTGTTTGTGTACCGAGGGTCTACACACAGCTTGGAGCGTCCCAAACAAAGTTGGCCATTAGGATGAGGATGATTACACCACCAGGACCATGGAGAAATGGTACTGCAGACCAATGAGCATCTGACTACAGGCCCAGCCTTACTGTAATTCTATTTATGCCGCACACGTTCTTGTTATTCATTCCAAAAGTGTTTGATTATTTTCAATCTGTTTTACATATTCAAAGATTTTATGACATCAGGACCATATACTGATTATTTTTACTATGTGCCATTAGTGTAAATTGGAAGGATTTACAAGTTGACACTCAGTCAGCATTACGAGTACACCTTCCGTGGCCATAACGTCCTGGAATGCAACTCAGACCTGGAGCTTCTGGCTCAGAGGCAGGAATGCTGTCCACTGCACCACAAGGCCTCCCACCTCTGACTGAAATGTCCCACAAAGTGCACATGATACACACAATGATTAAGTGAACAAACTATAACTTGAATTTTAAATACATGTGCATAAATTTGAAGTGTACCAACATCCATTATTCCAATGTGCCATCAAAAAACCATGGAATTCCTACGGTGGGGAAGGAGGCCATTCGGCCCATTAGGTCTGCACTGCCCCTCTGAAAGAGCATCCTGCCTAGGCCACTTCCTCCCCTATCCCTGTAATCCTGTAACCCCATCTAAACTTTAAACACTAAGGGAAATTTAGCATGGCCAATCCACCTAAGCTGCACATCTTTGGATTGTGGGAGGAAACTGGAGCACCCAGAGGAAACCCACACGCACACGGGGAGAACATGCAGACTCAACACAGACAATCACGCGAGGTTGGTGTTGAACCTGGGACCCTGGAGCTGTGAAGCATTTGTGCTAACCACTATGCTACTGTGCTGCACTAATTGCTGTGCGTTTTGATTCTCTTCTGGATGTTAGCACAGCTATCATACAAACAGCACCTTAGAGCAATCAGCAGTGGTTTATTGCCTTGCTGACAGCGTGAATATCGGGGCAGCCAATCCATTTTAACGGCATCAGTTATTTGCCGCTGTTGTTCTCTGCCAGCACAGGAATACATGAAGCTCTCCATTGCCGATTACTGTAGCCATCTGAGATGGCCATCTGCAAAGGACCATGGGAATTATGGCCAACCCAGGACTCAGACAGATACAGAGCTTCTGTGTATTTGAAACGCAGGTAGCTAGACCTGATCGAAATCCCCGCTCGTTTGCATTCTAATGTCCCATTTCCCCAGAACAATAGGACTGCACTCAAGAAATCGATAGAGCCACAGACTGATCGGCGCCACTCCCTTTACTCAGAGAGCCCAACTGCCAAGGTCAATGACCGCTAAGGACCCGCCCAGCCACCAAGGCACCCGCCCCTTTATTGGCCGAGATCGAAGGCAGTGATCGAAGCCCTGTCGAATTATTGGGTCCAAGATTAAGGACCACCCCAAAGACCACAAAACCCTAGAGGGATAAAAGGGGACACAGCCATGTGTTCAGCCTCTTTTGGACCCGGCCTTTGCCAGCCTCCTTTGAATCCGACCTGTGCCAGCCCAACTGCAGCACAACGACCAGACTGCCAAGTTTAAGACCAACAATCACTACCTGACAGATGAGCCCAGCAAAGACAGCGCCACTTCTTCAAACCAGCCACGTGAGATCAATATAAACTGCATAGTGCCAGTCGCCTGAAGTTAAGTATAGGTTACTGTAGTTGATAGGTGTAGTTTAACTTGTAGTACATTGCGCTTGCATGTCGAAGTAACCCTTGTGTGTAAATAAACCATCTTTGAACTTGAACTGACTAACTGGTTGTGTGGTCATTTGACCGATACACAGGAAAGGGAAAGTCTTGTGCTTCAGTAAGAGAAACAGAAACACCCACAGTATTGGCGACGCTGCTGGGACATAACATCATATCATAAAAAGAGCCTCAGTATCATATTGGTGACTCTAAAGAGCAGCATTATTGATGATGCTCGTGGGATAGTATTCCATTAAATTGGCAACATTACCAATCCAAAAGCTTCTGTCGGACAACAACTCAGGCTGGAATCCTGCTATCACGGCCATCAATTATTCATGACAACACAACAATTTGCATGTTGCTTAATTAGGACTTGTAAAAGTATTTCATAAACAAATTTCTCCCATTCATCCCTGGAGTCAAGGAGTTGGTAATGTGTAATAAACTATTGATGAAAATCTTCAGTACATTGAACATTTTAACGATGACTTGTCTGAAAGTGCCTCTAGTTATTTCTGGGGTACAGCCCCCCCTGCAAGGTACAGTTTGATGTCCATGCTGATAAGACAATGTTCTGTTTAATAGGTAAATCTTGTAATGATTACTTATTACAGAACCAACAATGAAGATTGACATGGATGGACGAGGAGAGATATGTCAATTCCTACTTAATTAGTATATGGGCCAAATCCTAATATCAACCCCTAGCAAACTGAAAAAGTTTAAATACTCAAGTAACAGCAACAATGAACTCTTGCCTAACCTCTGGCTTTTACAGTCAGTGTCCATAAGGTGTCTCAAGGGTCCTTACTTTTTCTTTCCCATTTCTTTAGAAAAAGCTCAATAATTAAACTGATCACACAGGATCCGACTTGTTTTAGGCTCCAACATGCTATTTTGCTCATCTCTGAGATTTAATGCACAGAGCCGTCCTCTTTTGAAATGTTTTAGTACAAAATAGGTCCAGGCAGAAACCTGCCCAGTTGACATTCCCAAATAAATAATGAGTGAATTACATTGGACATTTGAAATGAAGAAACACCACTGGAAACTCAACAAATACCCGTATTTAGCATTTTTGCTAAACTTCACACCTTAAAGTTCTCAAAAGACTTGTGCTGCTTTTGAATGTTTCACTTGTGGAGACGTTTCCGTTCAATAAAATAGAAAGCCGTGGGATACATTTTCTCCTGTGTGCCAAGCTGAATTCGTTTTAAACAGCCATATATTTATAATGACTAGCTAGTAGAAGAATATTCCAGTTCCTTTATGCACAGGGGAAAACGTATCCCACTTGTATTCCTTGGCAGAATTTTCTCATTTTGTTTTTCAAAATGTTGACTCGGGTGGGAAAAAGCGGGTGCAATTCTCCCATCGGGAGACTAAAGGGCGCGATTCTCTGCACCCCATGCCAGGTGGGAGAATCACGGCACGGCCGGGCGAATCACGACATACCGCCCTGGCACCCCTCGCAATTCTCCCCCCCCCCACCCACCCACCCCCCAACCGACGACCGGCGATTCTCCGGCCTGTGCGACCCCGACCGGTTCACGTCGGCGTCAACCACACCTGGTCGCTTCCGGCGTGAACATCGCGCAACAGGTAAGTGTGGGGCTTGTGGGGGGCGGAGAGAGGATCGAGCACCACGGGCGTGCTCGTCAGATATCTGGCCCGCGATCGGTGCCCACCGATCGTCGGGCCGGCGTCTCTAAGAGACGCACTCTTTCCCCTCCGCCGCCCTGCAAGATCAAGCCGCCATGTCTTGCAGGGCAGCGGAGGGGAAGACGGCAACCGCGCATGCACGGGTTGGAGCCTGCCAACCTGCGCCTGCGCGGCTGACGTTACTTAGGCTCCGCCGGCCGCGTCATTCTCAGTGCGCCGCTTTGACGCAAGCGTCAAGGCCCGGCGCCGGAGATACGCGTGATGCCGCTCCTAGCCCCTGGGGGGGGGGGGGGGGGGGGGGGGGGGAGAATACGGGGCGCCGGAGTGAAACACTCGGGGTTTCACTCCGGCGTCGGCCTTTTCTCTCCGTTTCAGAGAATTGCGTCCGAAGTCCCGACGCCGGAGTGAAAACCTGAGTGTTTCACTCCGTCGTCGGAGGCCGCTCCCAGCCCCCTATTCTCCCGCCCCCGGGAGGCAAGGAGCGGTGCCACGTCATTTATGCGCGCCGGGCCTTGGCGCCACGTAAAAGCCGCGCATGCGCGGTTGCCGTCCTCCCCGCGGCTGACCCGCAAGAAGATGTCGGATGGATCTTGCAGGGCGATGGAGGAAAGGAGGTCCTCCTTCAGAGAGGCCATGGGGAGACCCCTTTTGAGGCCCCCCCAGTGCAAGAACCCCTCTCCCCCCCCCCCCCCCCCCACAGGCCGCCCCCACAGCGTTCCTGCACTGTTCCCGCCGGCAGCGACCAGGGGCTGGTTTCTCCAACCCCCCACCGGGGTGCGCCTGACTGCGCTTTTTGAACACTTTTGGAAAAAAAAATCGGGGTGGCAGATCCCATGACGTCACGCTGGAGTTGCTCATTCAGAGTGAATGAGCAACTCCGCCAACAACCTCAGCTTTCCAAAGATCGGGGTGTCTTTTTTTAGACCACGTCTCAATGTAAAAAATAAAGACAGAAAAATAATGACCCCGATGGAAACAGAACACCCCACCACCCACCACCACCATGACGGAATCTGTCACCCCCACCCCCAACAAGGAAATCCTCATCCCCACCCACCATGGACTCGGAACCCCTGGCACCTCCCTCCCCTACAGAGGAGGCAGTGCTGGGGCCAGTGCCAGGACGCACTGCTTGGGTTCTGCCTGGGTATGATCCTTTCCCCCCCTGGGGGCTGTACTCACCTTTTCCCCCCCTTCTCCCCTGGGCAGGGTCTGTTCACTAGTTTATTTTTAAACCCCGTAGACATGATGTCATGTCCCCAGGGTTCAGGGGGGTGGCGGGGGTGGGGGTAATTCTCTTACGGTGGGGAGGCTCACTCAGTAAATTTAAGTGTATTATAATGGGGTTCCCGGTATGCAATGACAGGAACCCAGTTACATCACTGGCAGGGGGCGGGACAATCAAGTGGGGAAGTTCGTCTGATGTAGAATTGTCTGTGGAAGTTACTGCCACAAAAAGTACTTCAGGCGAAAACATTGTATAATTTCAAGAGGGAAGTAGGTATAACTCTTGGGCCAAAGGGATATAGGGGGAATGTGGGATCAGGGTATTGAACTCGCTGATCAGCCATGATCATAATAAATAGCGGAGCAGGCTCGAAGGGCCCAATGGCCTCCTCCTGCTTCTATTTTCTATGTTTCTATGTCAAAGCCATTTTTGGGCTCCCCCTCCACTGTCCACATTCTCTGTCATTTCCACCCACAGAAAACGGGATCAGAAATTACCCCCTTGTCTAACCGAACAGGAACAGATCATTAAATTGCAGCTGAAACTCCAGCATTTGGGTGTTTTGAAGTGATTGAGAGCTAAGCCCATGGAAACAAGCCATATGCAAATTTACTGAGACCCATAGGATCCTTAGGACATTGGGTAAGAAAATTCCCAAACAATGTATCTGTCATCAACAATCTCTTTTTGTGAAACTTGCTTTCAGCTGCCTCAGTCCTAAACCCTGGAATTCCCTTCACAAAGATCTCTACTTACTTAACATTTACCTGTTTGAAAGGTTGTTGGTCATTAGTCCTCTATGATGGCTTGGTGTCACATTTTGCTCCGGTTAAACACCTTGGGGGGTTTGACTGGTTTGACTGTAAAGATGCCAGGGTTGTTGGTATTGCTGGGTTTATTGACTTTTTGGCTTTTGTACCCATGGTAAATACACGGGATTGTAAAAACTTCACAACGATCATTGCATATATTGCTCTGAAAGTGTAAACGTTTAGCGATTTAGGCTTTAGTATATGCAAGACATACCTTAAACATAACAGACAGGTTATATTATGTTGTGTTCAGTGTTCAATGTCTAGCAAGGAATCTGCCAAACTACTTGTGACTTGTCCAAACCAGGATCTTTATTGAATCACACGTGGTAAGATAACAATCTATTACAGAGCAAGTTATCATGGAGTTTCTTTGTACTCCTCTGGAACTACACCTAGCACGCTGTTCACTTGTACATCTTACAACCATCTGCCCATCACCGGATGTACCAGACTTATAACTGAGGGCCACTGTCTCGAGACTGCACGGTGGGTCTGCTGGTTGGAGGTCACACCACCTGCCATCTATAATATTGCTTACAGGCATATCACCACATACTGCAAACAGTCATGTGCCTGAATGGGCAGCACCTGCTGTAGTCGGAGAACATTCAGGCCAGAAACAGGTCCAATTCCCGCTCAGCAGTGTGTGCCACACCTTGGCCTGCAGTTGAGCTGCTACAACCTATAGCAGTGGACTAGGTAAGGAGTACAAAACAAAAATCAATTTGGGGTTGCTCCTGCTGCTTACTGAAAAGCGCATATTGACTGAGATTGGATGAGAGTCGGGTTCCACTGTTGCCCTCTGTGGTGGGCACTCGTGCATAAAGGATGACAACTGGGGCAAGGTGTTTCAGGGCGGGTAGCATCAATGGAACTGTCTCACAGTGAAAATCAGGACCCCACCCCCTCCACAAAGAAGAAAATTGGCAATAAAAAACTCAATAATGTTGATTTTTTTTTTAACATAAAGAGTATCATAAATCTTTCAAGTGACTAAATGCTGCAGAGTAAAAGATTTGGCAGCCCATCTTACTTTGTACAGGTAATTCACTTTGATTTTCAATAAGCTGCTTATGCTTAATGCACACAGTATTATCAGTAAACGCCATAAACAATGGGTGACTCTTGAGAAATGTTTCAGGTGTTATTCAAAACCCTGGAAGCCAAAACGTGCATCAGGTTATTGAATAGCTGCCCACTTTTCAAAGGAGGCACAATGATGGTATTATGGAAATATGGAAGCCACCATTAACGAGAATAATGCAACTTATTACACGGCAAACATCAGTTGTAGGACTGGGAAGGAAGGGAGCAAGACATGGGGAGAGATATCAACACATGAGCCAGCTTTGTGCTTAGTGCAGTAGCTGCGAATAAAGTGAGGACTGGAGGAGGGGGTTATCTGCTGTAGATTGCCAAGGAGAATGCTGTACTGTTCATGTTATTAGGTGTGGCAACTTTACCTGTAGGCAGTTCTACTCAGTATTCTGTCATGTTTCTAGTCGATGCAGGACTAAAGATCTTTGGATAAGATTCTTCGGCAAGTGTCTCACTACATTTTAAACTTCTGTATTAGCTTTGGTCTAATTTCACAGTGAAGTAATGGATTTTCCTGCATGCTTTGCATCCAGTTACATTTTAAGTATTTTGAGGTCCTGTCCTGTCATCGGCTGCCTGGATTTTGAACCCCGAGTATTAGTACTTTTAGGATTGGTGAGCCAAAATAAGAGCCTATATCGAGAAATTTGCAAATTGAAAACAAAATGTGCCAAAAATACACAGGTCATTTTGCATTCACGGAGAAACTAATAGATTCACCTCTGGGTGTACCCCTTCATCAGAGCTACATGCCTATATTCCTTTGCTAATGATATTTTTGGTAGATTCTGAATTTACACAAAATGAGGGCAGATCATTATCAAATAGATCAGTTTGATCCAGCCTACTCCGCCTTTTATTTAGTCCATGTTTCAGTAGCAGTGTCATTTAATAATGCAATGGATGGGTGCGGGGGAGGGGGGGGGGGGGGGGGGATTTACTCACTGTTGTCCTGTTGGGGTTGAGTACAAATGATGCCCCCTCCTCACTTTTACACAGAGTTAAAAGGAAAATATTCCAGCAGGTGCTAATGCCAGCAGGATTGCATTGAATGTAATTTTCTTATTTCACAGCTGTATGATTTCTTTACACACTTGCAGGGTGTAGAAATCCAACAGTGCAGAAGGAGACCATTCAGCCCATCGAAACAGCACCCTACCTAGGAGTGCAATCCCCCACCCTATTCCTGTAACCCCACCTAACCTTTGGAGACTAAGGGGCAATTTAGCATGACCAATTCACCTGACCTGCACGTCTTTAGGCTGTGGGAGGAAACTGAAGCACCCAGAGGAAACCCACGCAGACACGGGCGAATGTACAACCTCCACACAGAGGGTCGCGCAAGGTCGTTATTCAGGCTAGGCCATTTAAGTCCAACAAACCTGTTGGACTATAACCAGGTGTTGTAAGCTTCTTCCTAGTCCATTTAAGACAGGGATGAGGAGAAATTTTTTCACCCAGAGAGTGGTCAGCCTGTGGAATTCGCTACCGCAGAACGAAGTTGAGGCCATGACATTGTACCTTTTCAAGAAACAGTTAGATATAGCACTAGGGTACAGGGGATCAGAGGAGATGGGGGAAGGCGGGGTCAGGCTATTGAGTTCATAATGAATAGCGGAGCAGGCTTGAAGGGCCGAATGGCCTATCCCTGCTCCTTTTTTCTATTACCATTGCTGAATCCTTAGCTTCAACATTCTGGGTAATACCATTGACCAGAAACTCGACTGGACTAGCCATATAAATACTGTGGCTGAAAGGGCAGGTCGAAGACTGGGAATTCTGTGGCAAGTAACGGACCTCCTGACTCTCTGAAGCCTGTCCACCATCTAAAAGGTGCAGGATGGAATGCTCTCCACTTGTCTGGATGAGTGGACTGCATGGACACTCAAGAGGCTCAATACTATCCAGGACATAGCAGCCACGCCACTATAAGCCAATACTTATCTTCTATAAGGGAACCCACTGGATCAGGGAACAATGGCCTCTCGTTCTGTCCAGAGACTGCAGGCTTCCCAGTTGGTACGGGCTAAGGGGTCAGGTGTGTCTATTCTCGTAGCGAGCGTTGGTTGGACACTTACTTGTCGGTGTAGCTGTTGGCCAGGCCTCTCCTTTTCACGGTCAAGTTCTTAGAGAGCTGCTGCAAAGGTGTTCTGCTGGGAGGGCCGGCTAAGACAGCGAACAGCGACCTGACTTTTATAGGTCCCAGGGGCTTCGCGCCCATCTGGGCGGACACTATACCTGCTTGCAATCGATTAGACCTCATACCAATCGATTGGTTTGAATTCCCCAATACTGGGCCTGTTTCCCGATCACTGGGCGGTTCTTGGGGCTGTTTGTAACTTATTGTTTCAGACTCCCGTTGGCGCCGGGAAGTCTGACCTGCCATAGAATGTTCCAATTGTAGCCAATCGTTGTATCCATTGTTCCTGGGGATCGCTTCATTAATATGCAAACTGCTGGTTTCGGTGCTGTCTGCTTTCTTTGCAGCCAGAATATACATGAACTTCTGCAAACTGCTTGTCTCTTTATAATTGTCCAGTTTTCCCTGCAACCTTTGTAAATCGCCATTTTGGGTCGGGAAGTGGCCAACTTCGGTGGCTACAGGATTAGGTGAAAATGCAGAATTGAGACCACAACCAGATCAACCATGACCTATGATCTTATTGGATGGCGGAGCAGAATCAAGGGGCCGAATGGCCAACTCCTGCTCCTAATGTGTGTTTGCACGTGAGTGTATAAAAGGTTGGAAATATTTTTACAGGTGTAAATAAATGCAGTGAGAAATGTGCTGATGCATGTTGCAGATTTTGTTCACAATTCATAGAATCTACAGTGTAGACGGAGGCCATCCGGCCCATAGAGTCTGCACTGGCCCTTGGAAAGAGCACCCTACTTAAGCCACATCTCCATATCCCCATAACCCAGTAACCCCACCTAATCTTTTGGACACTAAGGGGTAATTTAGCATGGCCAATCCACCTAACTCACATATTTTTGGATTGTGGGAGGAAACTGGAGCACCCGGAGGAAACCCACACAGACACGGGGAGAAAGTGCAAACTCCACACATACAGTCACCCGAGGCCGGAATTGAACCTGGGTCCCTGGAGCTGTGAGGCGGCAGTGCTAACCATTGTGCCACCGTGCTGCAAGTGGGCGGCTCATATTGTGTCCAACTGAACCAGCAGTGGTTGAACCAAACTGTCCTGCATTTCCATTCATGGGCTGGCAGACGGGACTTATGTCAGTGCCTCCATCAATATACCTTTTAGACTGCGGCTCCATTCCTTTGCCAAAGACATAAGGCTCAGCGTCTTGAAAAAAAACTGCATTTTTCTGACACTTTTTGGAAATGCTTCAAGATCTTGCTCATGAAGCAGCAACAGAACAAAGTGATTGAGATAAAAGAGAGCAGCAAGTCAAAAATCCTACCTACTTACCTGTTCGGCATTATGTCTGCTTGAGAAAGCAGGAATATATTTTTGCTTGGCTTTCTATATTCTTTGAAACATAATATTCCTCACTTTAATCTCTTATATATTTTCAGTTAAATGCCCATCATTACATTCAGGCAACTAATGTTGAAGGAAATGTTAATGTCTACTCTCTTACTTAAGGTGCCCTTTTATGTTCTCATTCCATTCAGTCTTGTTTAATTGTCGATACTGCTTCAGAAACACCCAATGAAGGTATTAATTCTCTCCACATAACAAGTTCAACTGAACTGCTGGGAGTATGTCTTACGTCATATGTTATAACTGAGAATCAGGACCAGCAAGGCTGAGCTAAAATATCAAACATGCAAATTGAAGCCATATTTGGATTACTAGCTGGTTATGTCTACCATTGGCGACAGTTGTACAATGGCAGCTGGATATTTTATTAAAATTCATGTAATATTGGAATTATGCATTCTATGACAATTGCATACTTAGCCTCACTGATAAGGTCATGCTCAATCTACATGTTTCTTTTTTTCTAAGTATTTATGGAACATGTGGCATTGCCTATCTGAAGTAAACAATGTGCATTAGTGGTTTTAAGGTTCAAACTTACCCCAGGACATAAAGAGTAAGTGCAGGCAAAGCTGATTCCAAAGCAAATTACTGCTGGTACTTTGGTTGGAAATGAATACCGATCTAATCTTTTAATTTGCCTTTATGTCGGCATTCATGTTTCCACAAGTTTCCTATGACTTGGAAGCTTTGGACCCTTTTACTTTTATATGATGCTGAGCTCACCGTTTACTGGCACGAGCAGCATCAGAGGCATGTTCTTCTTGAGACATGCTCTACTAAAACAAGACATTCTCTACTTCAGACATGTTCTGTTTAAGACATGCTCTACTTAACACGAGTTCGACTTAAGACAAGTCAACTTAAGGTATGCTCTACTTAAGACATCTTCTACTTATGACATGTTCTACTTAAGACATGTTCTACTTAAGACATGCTCTACTAAGCACATGTTTGACTTAAAACTCACGGCGCTGAGGGCATAGGTTCGATCCCTGCTCTGGGTCATTGTCCATGTGGAGTTTGCACATTCTCCCCGTGTTTGCAAAGGTATAAAACCCACAACCCAAGGATGTGCAGGCTAGGTGGATTGGCCATGCTAAATTGCCTCTTAATTGGAAAGAATGAATTGGGCACTCTAAATTTATTTTTTTAAATGTTTGACTGAAGACAAGTTCAACTTAAGACATGCTCTACTTAAGACAAGTTTGACTTCTGATGTGTTCGACTTAAGACGAGTTTAACTTAAGACACCCTCTACTTAAGACATTTTCTACTTACGCCATTCTCTACTTTATACAAGTTTGACGTATGACGTGCTCTACTTAAGATACGTTTGACTGAAGACATCCTCTACTTAAGACTTGTTCTACTTAAGAAAGGTTTGGCTGAAGACAACTTCAACTTAAGACTTGTTCAACTTAAGACAGTGATTAAATTGGATAGTGCAGCTAAAATGTTTTCTGAGACAGAAGTCAGAACAAGCGTAAGGGATTTTTCTTTTGTTGTTCCATAATTTTAAATTCTCTTTAACAGGTATAGGTGCTATATACACTCAATCAATGAAAAAGAGCTAGAGTTTGAGGGGGAAGAAAGCATCAGTAAGCAGAAAATGACAATGAAAGACAATTCTCAGAACCCCTGTTGCATTACCGCACTTCACAGTATTTTCAGAAGTTATTTATTTTCTTTGCAGGTGGGCAATCCACCTTCATGTGCTGAGCTGAAGATTCACATCAAAATCACCATGGAACAGAGCTCATTCCAGGTATATAGAAATCAGCGCAAACATCAAAGTTGCTACCGACAGTCAATGCCCCTTAAAGAGACATGTCAGAACCAAGACTCTCCTCTAATCCCTTGTGATGGGTTTTGCAAAGTCTCAGCCAAGTTACTAAAACAAGCCATGTGACCAAAGAGAAACATGACTGTTGCATGCCAGATATCTGTACAAGACAGCATTAACAAGAAAAGATATGCAGAGAGCCATAGGCTGCTGAGCCAAGCTAACTGGTTATTGACTGTAAACAAAGGAAGGAGAAAACAGTAATGGGATTGTGGTAGTCACCACTGATGTATTATATTGTATATATGGGTTTTACGGTAAGGCCCCTGTACTACAGGTATGGGGGTAGATTCCTGCCTGCTGGCTCCGTCCAGTAGGCGGAGTATAAATATGTGTGCTCTCCATACAGCAGCCATTTTGTCAGCTGCTGTAGGAGGCCACACATCTCTGTCTAATAAAGCCTCGATTACATTCTACTCTCATCTCGTTGTAATTGATAGAGCATCAGGGAGGAAGGTATTCTAGTCATCAATGCAAGTGCTCTTCCTCTGTTTGATTTCTATCTTCACCATGCAGCCTCGTTCGGTGAGGGGAACTGAATAACTTCTATCAATTGATTTGGTTTTCTTGAAATATTCAGAAAAAGAAGCGAGTGCAGATTTTTCCTGTGTGGGGTGAAAGGGCAGCTTCGGTCTCTTACTTCGCTCACAGTGGGTTTGTCAGCCGAGATCGCCAGTCATCCAGAGTCTGAATTCACTGCCCTCTACAGGGAACCTGTGGTGTTTATGAGCAGGAGGAGCAGCAGGAAGCCTGTCAACCAATCAGATTGAAGAATTTCCACAGAAGCCAAATCTTGACATCCAGAAATGGTGAGATCGAAGTCCTGACAGAGTGTGCAGTGTAAAATTCTGGACCAGGAACTGAACCTGTTCATTTCTGTATTTTCTTTTAAAGTATATTTATTGAAGTTTTGCATTTTAGGGAATAACGTAACATAGTTACAAAATAATCCATCGGCATTAGCAAGAAGAAAACGGCTTAGCATACATGAGCACAGAATGGAACAGGTGATCAACCTCATAACTGGCTCGATATAATCGTTTGGTATAACTGGATTCCCATATGGCCCCACCAGAGACTGTGGGAGAAACAGGATAAGGTCATGAAAACAACATGATAATACAGTGCATGCTCTTCCACACCGCACAAGCCAGCAATCATCACGAGGAATCAGGATAGGTTTCCCACACCACGATCGGGTGCACACTAACGTACATCTCCCTCATCTCCAACAGCACCAAAGGCATCAACGACCCATCATAGACTCCTCACTTTGGATATCAGAACCATCTACGTCCATGTAGGAGCCAAGAAAGGATTCATCATACCCACCCTTACAAACAGAAAAGAAAATATCCAAAAACCTCTGTTCTAACCTCTGCCACACAACACAACTTAATCCCAATCAGGATCCAGGGCAGAACCAAAATCATTCCATATAATTGTGGAGCGAGGATCAGCAACAACATGCTCGCATTACGATCAAACCTTCAGGGCCTCCCAAAAGAGAAAAGAAAGGAAGGGAGAGTTAGAGCAACCAGAACAAACCCACTGGACAACAAAAAAATCAGGACACAACCAGGCTCCATATCCCCCCCGCGCCAGGATTTCACCAAAGTGCAAGACTCAGCTCATCCCCAAGCTCCCATGCATCAAAGAAGCAAAACCCAACCTCTCAGGATGTCCTGAATAAGTACCTCCAAGAAGTATATCCCAAGCCCCCGGATCAACAGACTCGAGTCACAGCACCAGACCTAGCCTAGAGCAACACCTCTCAACACACAGAAAACCATATGCCCAGAGCTTCCAGTACACCCCAAAACCTGTACCTGAGCCGAGCCCTGCATCTCTCGTACCCCACCCGGGGCAATGTATGTCCCCATTCATACTAAGAAAAAGAGGATAGTTACCTCTGCCCCAGCTGAGGGAGGACCCTATCCCGAGGAAATAAAGAATCACCAACAATTGGGCATGCTGGGAAGGCAGACCAATTCCCTCCTCTCCAGCATAGCAGGGGAACCACCCAACCACCAGGCCACACCAGTAAAAGAACCAGTACAACGCTCACCTGGACAGGGAGAAAAAGAGAAGAAACCCCAAGAAAGTGACCACCGTCATTGAAAGGATACTACTCAGAGCAGCCCCTCTCCTCGACACACAACCACCAGTATCAATCCAACTTCAACGTGCGGCAACACTAATCTTCACTTTCTCGTAGCTCAAGAGAGAAGCAATGAGTCAGACCCATTGAAGGGTCAAACCCTCAGGGCCTCCCAAAGTAGAAAAACAAGGAAGAAAGATCTGTAACTATCAGAACTAATGCATCGGATAACAAAGAACCACAATCCAACCCATAGCCCAAACTTCCCAGGCACCAACAATGAAGAGGAGAATAGATCACTCAATCAGCAAGAAAGCACCCACCTTCATCCCCCCCACACCCCCCGCCCCCCCACCCCACCGTAGGGGAAGCAGGATATCCACCAAAGCACAGAACTCAGCCCATCCCCACAGTCCGTGCACCAGCCTCCCAGGATGTCCACTGCAAGAATCCCCAACCGGACCGGCGCCACCCAACATGCAAGAAACGATACCCCCAGGGCCTCCAGCACACCTCAATGGCTTGCACCCCAGCCAATCCCCGCACCCCTCCAACCCCATCCAGGACAATGCTTGTCCCCACTCATAGTAAGAAAGAGAGGACAATTGCCCTGGCCCTAACGAAGGGGGGAATCCAGGGCAATACTCCCCGAACCACTGGGCCAGATCAGGATAAAGAGCACGATGCTTACCTAGACAAAGAGCAGAGAAAGAAAAACCCATGGAGGGAACGCCCAGACTAACCCAAGCTGACCACTGTCGCAGGATCGATACCCAGCGTAATCTCTCTTCAACAACCCAACCACAGCTACCGATCCTACCTCTACCTGCACCAATAATCATCATCACGTTCAAATAACTCAAGAGAGAAGTAAAGAGGGAGACCCAAGTGGAGAGAGAGAAAAAAAACTCAACCCCAAGGAAAAGTCAGAAGGAACTCTGTCCTCTCCAGGATAAAAAGAAAATCTGCCCAGGCCATCCAGGATAAAGACACGGATTCTTTAATTCTATATCATGAAAAAAGCAAAATAAATAATTTTTTTAAAAACCTGAAATGGATTAATTCTAACTGGGTGGGGGGGGGGCTTCCTCAATCTCAATGTGGTCTGACCTAACCCTACCAACCCGAACCATCCACCCCACAGCCTGCCCTTGCTGCATTCCTCTTCATTATAAACGGCACAGGGGGGTCATTAGAAAAAACACACCCCTTCCACAACCACAGGGATTATAAGAGACAATACCAAAAAGGAGTAGAACTGCACACAAATCAGTTTGCCCCATTTTCACCCTGTTAACCGGCTGGACACCAGGGCCGGGATTCTCCCCTACCCGGCGGGGCGGGGGGTCCCAGCGTGTCGGAGTGGCGTGAATCACTCCGGCGTCGGGCAGCTTGGAAGGTGCGGAATTCTCCGCACCTTTAGGGGCCAAGCCCTCACATTGAGGGGCTAGGCCCGCGCCGGAGTGGTTCCCAATCCGCCGGCTGGCGTGAACGGCCTTTGGAGCCACGCCAGCCGGGGCAGAAAGGACATCGCCGGCCGGCGTAAGACCGCGCATGCGCCGGAGCGTCAGCGGCTGCTGACGTCATACCGCCGCCTGCGCAGGGGAGGGGGTCTCTTCCGCGGAAGAAAAAGAATGCCCCCACGGCACAGGCCCGCCCGCCGATCGTGGGTCCCGATCGTGGGCCAGGCCACCGTGGGGGCACCCCCCGGGTCAGATCGCCCCGCGCTCCCCAGAACCCCGGAGCCCGCCCGCGCCGCCAATCCCGCCGGTCAGGTAGGTGGTTTAATTCACGATGGCGGGAAAGGCCTGTCAGCGGCAGGACGTCGGCCCGTCGCGAGCCGGAGAATCGCCGCGGGGTCCTGCCGACCGGCGCGGGGGGCCCGCTGACTGGCACGGCGGGATTCCCACCCTGTCGAATCTCGGGGGGGTGGAGAGTTCGGGACACGGCGGGGGCGGGATTGACGCCGGCCCCGGGCAAGGGGGGGGTCGGTGACTCCCGCTCCAGATTCTCCAAGTCCACATAATTCTCTGGTCCTCTAGGCCGGGATTCACGTGGGCGAGAATTGGTGCAGGTATTTCCCAGCACGGCACATGCACGGTGGACCTCATGATGGACAAAGTGGGTAACCCTTTAAGGAAGATGCCCTCAAAGTCCATCAGAGGGCACCTCTCCCTCACAATGCAAATCTTGCCCACCCAACCCCCAGCATAGCTCCCCCCCCCCCCCCCCCCCCCGTGCCCCCCACCAGAATCGTCTCTGGATTCCCACTGCCGGCATGAACGCAAATCAGAGGTGATTCATCTCTGGCGGGAGAAGTCTCCCAAACGGAGAATCCTGCCCAATTTGATTTTGCTGGAACAGGATAGTCAAAGCTCACATTTCACACTCCCCAGGGGCAAATAAGACAGCAATGAATAATCAACAACATGATCAATCAGGAGTAACGTCCAGGATAATAGAAAACTCACAGAACCAACTGCAGAAAAAAGATATTTTCCATGTTGCAGGAGAAGGCAAAGGATAAAGAAGAATCAACGAGCATTCTTTAGGATCTCCAAGGATTCCAACAATCGAAGCACAAGACATCATTACTCCCACCATGCTGTCTCTCTGCTGCCCAGGCATTCCATAGTCTAGGCCCAGGCTGGGGGGAATCATAGAATCATAGAATTTACATTGCAGAAGGAGGCCATTCGGCACATCGAGTCTGCACCGGCCCTTACAAAGAGCACCCTGCAGATGCCCACGTATCTACCCTATCCCCGTAACCCAGTAACTAACCCCCCCACTTAACATGTTTTGGACACTAAGGGCAATTTAGCATGGCCAATCCATCTAACCCGCACACCTTTGGACTGTGGGAGGAAACCAGAGCACCCGGAGGAAACACACGCAGACATGGGGAGAACATGCAGACTCCTCACAGACAATGACCCAAGCCAGGAATCGAACCTGGAACCCTGGAGCTGTGAATGACTCAACCCATCCGGCCCCCTCCAACTCTTCACGACAAGCATAGAGAACAGGACAATATAGAGCCAGTGATTGGTGGGTCAAACCAATCCCCGGTCTCAAAGACAGGATACATTGTGCTCCAACCAAGCTGATGCACCCAGCCTTCAAAGCAAGATACCAAAAGCATGACAGCCAATTTTCAAACTCAATTGGGAACTCGCCAGGGACCGGACTCAAAAACACACCATGCATAGCCCCCATCTCCCGAATCCATCAGGATGGACAACACACTATGCAGCAGGATCACATACCAGGAAAAGTGCTCTTTTGAGTGCAAGAACCTTCTCATGCACCTCCACCACTCCCCTAAAGGTACCTCGCAATTCCTCAAAGTGAGATCTAAAGACCGGTATGACAGAGCCAACATCCTCAGCCAAGACGACATTTTGGATGGCGTCCATCATCCTGATGCACAGTGCATTGCCAAGGAGAGAGTCTGCTCAGTAGCAAGTGAGTCACAGGTTATCCACTCTCAGACTACTCCGACTGGCACAAACAAAAAGGATATTAACATTTTATCTCAACTCTTTCTCACAAAAACACCCATCGGGAACTTCCAGAGATATAGCACAATCCAGGTAACCCAAGAAAAGACAAAAATGAATGTGCAGCAGGGTAAAATAACAGATTAAAAGATGAGCAAAGGCGGAGTTAGCAAAAACACAACCACCCCCATGATCACATCATGGGATACCCGTGCCAATTTCATTTGAATGATGTGTCACTGAGGAATTGGTGATCCCTGAGGATGTGTCACTGAGGGATTGGTGATCACTGAGGGATTGGTGATCCCTGAGGATGTGTCATTGAGGGATTGGTGATCACTGAGGATCTGTCACTGTGGGGTTGGTGATCACTGAGGATGTGTCACTGAGGATGTGTCAATGAGGAATTGGTGATCCCTGAGGATCTGTCACTGTGGGGTTGGTGATCACTGAGGATGTGTCACTGAGGGATTGGTGATCACTGAGGGATTGGTGATCTCTGAGGGATTGGTGATCACTGAGGGATTGGTGATCCCTGAGGGATTGGTGATCACTGAGGGATTGGTGATCACTGAGGGATTGGTGATCCCTGAGGATGTGTCACTGTGGGGTTGGTGATCACTGAGGATGTGTCACTGAAGATGTGTCACTGAGGGATTGGGGATCACTGAGGATGTGACACTGAGGATGTGTCACTGAGGATGTGTCAATGAGGATGTGTCACTGAGGGATTGGTGATCACTGAGGGATTGGTGATCCCTGAGGGATTGGTGATCACTGAGGGATTGGTGATCCCTGAGGGATTGGTGATCACTGAGGGATTGGTGATCCCTGAGGATGTGTCACTGTGGGGTTGGTGATCACTGGGGATGTGTCACTGAAGATGTGTCACTGAGGGATTGGGGATCACTGAGGATGTGACACTGAGGATGTGTCACTGAGGATGTGTCAATGAGGATGTGTCACTGTGGGATTGGCGATCCCTGAGGATGTGTCACTGAGGATGTGTCACTGAGGAATTGGGGGTCACTGAGGATGTGACACTGAGGATGTGTCACTGTGGGATTGGTGATCCCTGAGGATGTGTCACTGAGGATGTGTTACTGAGGATGTGTCACTGAGGATGTGTCAATGAGTGATTGGAGATCCCTGAGGATGTGACACTGAGTGGTTGGTGATCCCTGTGGATGTGTCACTGGGGTTGGTGATCACTGAGGATGTGTCACTGAAGATGTGTCACTGAGGGATTGGGGATCACTGAGGATGTGACACTGAGGATGTGTCACTGAGGATGTGTCAATGAGGATGTGTCACTGTGGGATTGGCGATCCCTGAGGATGTGTCACTGAGGATGTGTCACTGAGGAATTGGGGGTCACTGAGGATGTGACACTGAGGATGTGTCACTGTGGGATTGGTGATCCCTGAGGATGTGTCACTGAGGATGTGTTACTGAGGATGTGTCACTGAGGATGTGTCACTGTGGGATTGGTGATCCCTGAGGATGTGTCACTGAGGATGTGTTACTGAGGATGTGTCACTGAGGATGTGTCAATGAGGGATTGGGGATCACTGAGGATGTGTCACTGAGGATGTGTCACTGTGGGATTGGTGATCCCTGAGGATGTGTCACTGAGGGATTGGGGATCACTGAGGATGTGTCACTGAGGCTGTGTCACTGAGGATGTGTCAATGAGGGATTGGGGATAAGACCATAAGACCATAAGACATAGGAGTGGAAGTAAGGCCATTCGGCCCATCGAGTCCACTCCGCCATTCAATCATGGCTGATGGGCATTTCAACTCCACCTACCAGCATTCTCCCCGTAGCCCTTAATTCCTCGCGACATCAAGAATTTATCTATCTCTGCCTTGAAGCCATTTAGCGCCCCGGCCTCCACTGCACTCCGCGGCAATGAATTCCACAGGCCCACCACTCTCTGGCTGAAGAAATGTCTCCGCATTTCTGTTCTGAATTTACCCCCTCTAATTCTAAGGCTGTGCCCACGGGTCCTCGTCTCCTCGCCTAACGGAAACAGTTTCTTTGCGTCCACCCTTTCTAAGCCATGTATTATCTTGTAAGTTTCTATTAGATCTCCCCTTAACCTTCTAAACTCCAATGAATACAATCCCAGGATCCTCAGCCGTCCATCATATGTTAGACCCGCCATTCCAGGGATCATCCGTGTGAATCTCCGCTGGACACGCTCCAGTGCCAGTATGTCCTTCCTGAGATGTGGGGCCCAAAACTGGACACAGTACTCCAAATGGGGCCTAACCAGAGCCTTATAAAGGCTCAGTAGCACATCGCTGCTTTTATATTCCAACCCTCTTGAGATAAATGACAACATTGCATTCGCTTTCTTAATCACAGATTCAACCTGCATGTTTACCTTTAGGGAATCCTCGACTAGCACTCCCAGGATCACTGAGGATGTGACACTGAGGATGTGTCACTGAGGATGTGTCACTGAGGATGTGTCACTGAGGATGTGTCACTGAGGGATTGGGGATCACTGAGGATGTGTCACTGAGGATGTGACACTGTGGGGTTGGTGATCACTGAGGATGTGTCACTGAGGATGTGTCAATGAGGATGTGTCAATGAGGGATTGGGGATCACTGAGGATATGTCACTGAGGATGTGTCACTGAGGATGTGTCACTGTGGGATTGGTGATCACTGAGGGATTGGGGATGCCTGAGGATGTGTCACTGAGGGATTGGTGATCACTGAGGATGTGTCACTGTGGGATTGGTGATCACTGAGGATGTGTCACTGAGGATGTGTCACTGAGGGATTGGTGATCCCTGAGGGATTGGTGTGTCACTGAGGGATTGGTGATCACTGAGGGATTGGTGATCCCTGAGGGATTGGTGATCACTGAGGGATTGGTGATCACTGAGGGATTGGTGATCACTGAGGGATTGGTGATCCCTGAGGGATTGGTGATCACTGAGGGATTGGTGATCACTGAGGATGTGTCACTGAGGATGTGTCACTGAGGGATTGGGGATCACTGAGGATGTGTCACTGAGGGATTGGTGATCCCTGAGGGATTGGTGATCACTGAGGGATTGGTGATCCCTGAGGGATTGGTGATCCCTGAGGAATTGGTGATCACTGAGGGATTGGTGATCACTGAGGGATTTGTGATCCCTGAAGGATTGGTGATCCCTGAGGATGTGTCACTGAGGGATTGGTGATCACTGAGGGATTTGTGATCCCTGAAGGATTGGTGTGTCACTGAGGGATTGGTGATCCCTGAGGGATTGGTGATCACTGAGGGATTGGTGACACTGTGGGGTTGGTGATCACTGAGGATGTGTCACTGAGGATGTGTCAATGAGGATGTGTCAATGAGGGATTGGGGATCACTGAGGATGTGTCACTGAGGATGTGTCACTGAGGATGTGTCAATGAGGATGTGTCACTGTGGGATTGGTGATCACTGAGGATATGTCACTGAGGATGTGTCACGGAGGATGTGTCACTGTGGGATTGGTGATCACTGAGGATGTGTCACTGTGGGATTGGGGATCACTGAGGATGTGTCACTGAGGATGTGTCACTGAGGATGTGTCACTGAGGGATTGGTGATCCCTGAGGGATTGGTGATCACTGAGGGATTGGTGATCACTGAGGGATTGGTGATCCCTGAGGGATTGGTGATCACTGAGGGATTGGTGATCCCTGAGGGATTGGTGATCCCTGAGGAATTGGTGATCACTGAGGGATTGGTGATCCCTGAGGGATTGGTGATCCCTGAGGAATTGGTGATCACTGAGGGATTGGTGATCACTGAGGGATTTGTGATCCCTGAGGGATTGGTGTGTCACTGAGGGATTGGTGATCCCTGAGGGATTGGTGATCACTGAGGGATTGGTGACACTGTGGGGTTGGTGATCACTGAGGATGTGTCAATGAGGGATTGGGGATCACTGAGGATGTGTCACTGAGGATATGTCACTGAGGATGTGTCACGGAGGATGTGTCACGGAGGATGTGTCACTGTGGGATTGGTGATCACTGAGGATGTGTCACTGAGGGATTGGGGATCACTGAGGATGTGTCACTGAGGATGTGTCACTGAGGGATTGGTGATCCCTGATGGATTGGTGATCCCTGAGGGATTGGTGATCCCTGAGGGATTGGTGTGTCACTGAGGGATTGGTGATCACTGAGGGATTGGTGATCACTGAGGGATTGGTGATCCCTGAGGGATTGGTGATCACTGAGGGATTGGTGATCCCTGAGGGATTGGTGATCCCTGAGGGATTGGTGTGTCGCTGAGGGATTGGTGATCACTGAGGGATTGGTGATCACTGAGGGATGGGTGATTCCTGAGGGATTGGTGATCACTGAGGGATTGGTGATCACTGAGGATGTGTCACTGAGGATGTGTCACTGAGGATGTGTCACTGAGGGATTGGGGATCACTGAGCATGTGTCACTGAGGATGTGTCACTGTGGGATTGGTGATCACTGAGGATGTGTCACTGAGGGATTGGTGATCACTGAGGATGTGTCACTGAGGGATTGGGGGTCACTGAGGATGTGTCACTAAGGATGTGTCACTGAGGATGTGTCACTGAGGGATTGGTGATCCCTGAGGGATTGGTGATCCCTGAGGGATTGGTGATCCCTGAGGGATTGGTGTGTCACTGAGGGATTGGTGATCACTGAGGGATTGGTGATCACTGAGGGATTGGTGATCCCTGAGGAATTGGTGATCACTGAGGGATTGGTGATCACTGAGGGATTTGTGATCCCTGAGGGATTGGTGATCCCTGAGGGATTGGTGTGTCACTGAGGGATTGGTGATCCCTGAGGGATTGGTGATCACTAAGGGATTGGTGATCACTGAGGATGTGTCACTGTGGGGTTGGTGATCACTGAGGATGTGTCACTGAGGGATTGGTGATCCCTGAAGGATTGGTGATCACTGAGTATGTATCCCGACTTGTGGTTATAAAAGAGCCAGGACTAGTTGTGGGTATCTTTATGGGTGGCATGGTAGCACAGTAGTTAGCACTGTTGCTTTGCAGCGCCAGGGACGCAGGTTCGTAACCCGTCTTCAGTCACTGTCTGTGCGGGGTCTGCACATTCACCCCGTGTCTGCGTGGGTTTTCTCCGGATGCTCCAGTTTCCTCCCACAGTCCAAAGATGTGCAGGTTAGGTGGATTGGCCATGCTAAATTGTCCAAAAAATGGGTAGTTAGGGGTAGGATTATGGGGATAGGGTGGAGGTGTGACCTTAAGTAGGGTGCTCTTTCCAATGGTTGGTGCAGACTCGATGGGCTGAATGGCCTCCTTCTGCTCTGTACATTCTATGGTTCTATGGTTCAATCGCAGTAGGTTGGTTGATAATTTTAATATCGGAATGAGGCTTAGACTCTTCATGCTATCAGTCATTTGATTTTTAACGCCAGGTACCATGGTGATCTGGATCTCGGAAACCCAGTACCCAGTAAACATGGTGAGTGAGGCTGATGCTTTGACTGAAGTACCTTTACAGCAGGTCTTGGGGGAGGGTAGGAAATCCTTGTCCAGACCCTACGAGCTTCTCAATGAACCCTTCCCCCTCCCCACCCCCACCCTTACAATCTGCTTGCTTCAACTGAGACTATGAACAGACCTTTACACTGCATGGTACCCTTCCTTCTATGATTGGGACCTGCTGGACCATCGTGAGATCCACTTCCCTACAATTAGGACCAGTTCTGCGACTACCATGGCCTTATGATTCAGGACATCCCTCAATGATCCCTTCTCACTGTCCAACCTAAATTTTCTTCGAGGCTTTAGATCCACGTAAGGACTGACTGTCAATCTGGGCAGTCGCCCCACTCTAAGGAGCCCTGCAGTTACATTCTATAGGATGTTGGAAATTCATGGTCTCAGAGTAGCAACCCCCCCCCCCAAATACCTTGCTGGCAGAATGAAGACCAGGCCACAGAATCTAAAATGGTAAATCAAAAATGCTGAGTATAATTTATGTTTAAATCATTGTGCAGAAAGTAAAATAAAGATTGGGCCACACACATGGGATTAAGGAAGAGAGGACAAAGCGAAAGACCATAAAAAATACTTTCCTTTTTAAAAACAAAAGCTGCAATATTACTTTTCTTTTCGGAATGAGACTACAAACATGTAAAGTTAAATTTTCAAGACCAGAGGTTGTTCAGGAACACTTTCACCTTTATGAAATAAAAAACTTAGTTGCTGTCGATCCTTTTTTGAAAATAAATTTAGAGTACCCAATTCTTTTTTTTTTCCAATTAAGGGTAGTTTAGCATGGGCAATCCACCTACCCTGCACATCTTTGGATTGTAGGGGGTGAGACCCACGCAGGCAGGTGTTGCAGGTTCTACACACTCTAACATTTCCATTTGCCTTTGGAGTGAGAAAAGTAGGCAATTAACCCAAGTTCATGCCTTGACATTAATTTGGTGCAGAATCTATGGTGGTTGCAGCAGTGCACCACACGGAGGAGCAGGATATCACTGACAGCAACTTGAAGATTTCGGCATTTAACTCGGCAGGTGTGGGTGACAGAGATGCTGACAATTCCACACAGTAGTAACCCTGAGTGCTGAAGGCCACCAAGACAGAGTACTTCGATAGGAATACAGGAAATGGAAGCAAAGATTACCCTGCCTTCTTGCGTCCCACTCCTAACAGCTTGTAAGTATAAGTGTTGGCTTAGGCCTCGGGCCTAGTTATCCGCCTGCAATCCACTGAAGCGGGAGCAGAGATGTAGAAATTGATAGATGTCCACTCAGCCTAAAGAAATAGGGTGTGGCTACACCAGAACCCAGAGTGGTGTGAAAATATGGTTTGTAAACATATAAACACAAGGCTGATCCTGGTGACACAACTTAAGTAAGGATGAATCCAGCATACTGATCCTTTCAGTTTATTCAGCCTTCATTCCACAAACAACTCTGCAGCTGTCAGCTGCCATGTGCCTTGCCTGAAGAAGTTTCGTTCATTAAACATTAAAAACCAACTGATCAAAATAATCTTTCATAACAGTGTGACATAAAGTTATGCTTAAAATATTATGCACATTATTGAATGCAAAGCCCAAATTATTCCATGCCCTTGATAGAGTCATAGATGTTTACAGCATGGAAATAGGCCCTTCGGCCCAGCTGGTCCATGCCGTCCAGTTTCTATCACTAAGCTAGTCCTACTTGGATTTGGATTTGAATTTGGATTTTGTTTATTGTCTCGTGTACCGAGGTACAGTGAAAAGTATTTTTCTGCGAGCAGCTCAACAGATCATTAAGTACATGAAAAGGAAATAAAAGAAAATACATAATAGGGCAACACAAGGTATGCAATGTAACTACATAACACCGGCATCAGGTGAAGCATACAGGGGTGTTGGTGTAGTGTTAATCAGGTCGGTCCATAAAAGGGTCATTTAGGAGTCTGGTAACAGCGGGGAAGAAGCTGCTTTTGAGTCTGTTCGTGCGTGTTCTCAGACTTTTGTATCTCCTGCCCGATGGACGAAGTTGGAAGAGTGAGTAAGCCGGGTGGGTGGGTTTTTGATTCTGCTGCCCGCTTTCCCCAGGCAGCGGGAGATTAGATGGAGTCAATGGATGGCAGGCAGGTTCGTGTGATGGACTGGGCTATGTTCACGACTCTGAAGTTGCTTGCGGTTTTAGGCCGAAGCAGCCAGAGAGGATGCTTTCTATGGTGCACCTGTAAAAGTTGGTAAGAGTTAATGTGGACAAGCCGGAATTCCTTAGTTTCTTGAGGAAGTATAGGCGCTGTTGTGCTTTCTTGGTGGTAGTGTTGACGTGGGTGGACCGGACAGATTTTTGCAGATGTGTACCCCTTGGAATTTGAAACTGCTAACCATCTCAACTTGCCCGCATTTGGCCCATATCCTTCTATACCCACCTTGCCCATGTAACTAACTGTTTCTTAAAGGAAAGAATTGTACCCGCCTCTACCATTGTCTCTGGCAGCTCGTTCCAGATGCTCACCACCCTCTGTGTGAAGAAATTTCCCCTCTCATCTCTTTTGTATCGCTCCCCTCTCACCTTAAACCTATACCCTCTGGTTCTAGACTCCTCCACCTTTGGGAAAAGGTGTTGACTAACTACCTTATCTATGCCCCTCTTTATTTTATAAACCTCTATAAGATCACCTCTAAGCCTCCTACGCTCCAGGGAAAAAAGTCCCAGCCTATCCAGCCTCTCCTTATAGCTCAGTCCATTAAGTTTTGGTAGCATCCTTGTGATGCACAATCAATGGACATGAAACGTAGGTGAAGTCCAAAATGAAAGGCTTTAATTAGCAAGAAGTGAGCCCGGCAGCAGACGTACAGGAAAATGGCTGGCTTCCGGGGAACACGGGTTCTTATTCCCCGCCTCATAGGCGGAGCTACCTTCCCCTTAGCCAATAGATATAGGAGGCACACGATACCTGGGCCAATGGGCAGCGAGTCCTCTGCACCAATGGCAGCTCACACTACCAGGTACCGTAATACCCCTAGTCATACTGCCACACCTTGTAAATCTCTTCTGCACTCTTTCTAGTTTAACAATATCCTTCCTATGATAGGGTGACCAGAACTGAACACAGTATTCCATGTGTGGTCTGACTAATATCTTGTAAAACTTCAACAAGACGTCGCAACTCTTGTATTCAAAATCTAGCATGCTAGGTTGATCTCCAAGATGTTCTTAATATTCAGAGGATGAGGCAGCATGGTGGCGCAGTGGGTTAGCCCTGTTGCCTCACGGCGCCGAGGTCCCAGGTTCGATCCCGGCTCTGGGTCACTGTCCATGTGGAGTTTGCACATTCTCCCTGTGTTTGTGTGGGTTTTGCCCCCACAACCCAAAGATGTGCAGGCTAGGTGGATTGGCCACACTAAATTGCCCCTTAATTGGAAAAAAATGAATTGGGCACTCTAAATTTAAAAAAAAAATAATCAGAGGATGAAGATGTTGGACATCATCAATGAAGACATTTTCATAAGTCCAAATGATGTGGAGCAAATATCTCCATTGATGGCCATTTGAGTTCAGCTTACATTCTAATTGCACCAGGCAGATTGGTGATCACCAGGAAAAAGATGAGCAACTCAAAAAAGTGAATTGAACTGAAATGATTCATACGTGAATTGGATTCAACAAATTTGAGTAACAAACAGTTAAGCAGGAGATTTAATGATTGGGTGATGTCAAAAGCTGAACAAGAAGAGCTTGTTGTGCAAAGCAACAACAACTTACATTTATATACTGCCTTTAATACTGCGAAATGCAGGAGTATTATCAGATGCAATTTGACACCAGTCTGCATATTAGATGATCAAAATCCTGGTCAAAGAGATATGTTTTAAAGAGTGTCTTAAAGGATGAAAGAGAGGTAGCAAAGCAGCAACATTTATGATAAGAATTCCAGAACTCAGGCACTGCAGTTGAAGGGACGGCTGCCATGATAGAGCAATTAAAATTGGGGATAGGCAGAGGCCAGCTTTGGGGGAGCACAGATTTATCCCAGAAGGCTTAGGGCAGTCAGGCTTATCAAGATAGGGAGAGCGAGGCCAAGGAGGGTAATGAATACAGGGACGAGAGTCTTAAAATTGAGGTGTTGCTTAACCAGGTGTATGTCAGCAAGCGCAGTAATGATGGGTATATGTAGTAATAACTTATTCAATACATATAAACTTGTGATATTCTGGTTTGTTCACAAGATCTTTTTGCTGAATCCCATGTATATTATACATATCTTCTTACCTGTATTACCAGCTATTTATCTGTAGTTGCATACCTTTGCAGCTCATAATCTCAAGTAGCATGATTGGTAATAGAGAGGCAATTCAGAAGCTTCCCTCCAGCAATAAACTTAAACTGAATTTTTTGGAAAGTTGTTTGCAATACAAAATTGAGTTTACAGCTTACAAAGGTATATGTTCCAACCTTGCTGGGGCAATCTGGTTCAAACTCACTGCCCTTTCTGAAATATTGCTCGATATTAGTTAGAAGGGGTTGTATCTAGTCCATATACTCCAATTGGTCTGAAATTTAATAAATATTGAATTAAAGGAACATCTATAAACACTCCTATGACTCATTCATCATCATGGCCAACAGATTAAGGCCCATGCGTTGCATGGCTCTTTTTGTATAGCAATGGAAGCTAACTCATCAGCAATCAGGCACTGCTTCAGTGCTGGATTCCCAAGTATTTTAATGGGGTTGGTCACCACTTCCGCCCTGGTGATGGGGGCTCCAAGCTCTGTGCAATGCCATGTGCCTAGTTGCTGCTGGACTCCTCCATACGCCATGACCTGAACCACTGGCGTCCTGGCACACCTGCCAATACACCAAGCATTTCATTGTGAACAGCTTCATTCTGTAGGCTCGCCAAGGCCCTCTGCAGCCTCTGTGACCTCGCTGACCATCAGTGAAAATAACTTCAAACGACTAGCCTTACACATTGTGGGATGAGGAGGGAATGGGATGAGAGAGGGACGATTAGATATGAGGGCACCATCATCTTCGATAGCCTCAGCTCCAGGGTTGTTGGTGAATGAATGATGTGCATTCAAAAGTGTGTTAGGCTAGTGGTGTTGTTGGTATTTTTATTTTTTTATTTTTACGGGATGATAGGCCAGCATTTGTTGTTTGAAGTTATTTTCACTGATCTTGACTATTCATGTGAGATAATTAATCACAGAATCACAGAATGTTACAGTGCAGCAGAGGCCCTTTGGCCCATCGAGTCTGCACCAATGCATGAAAAACACCTGACCTGCTGATAGAATCAACTATTTCCTGATAGATCAGATAGGTAAAAAGGCTATTTTAATGTAAATATTAAGACCCAGTTTTAACACCCATTTTAAAATGAGGATTTCAGCACTCATAACCTCAGGTCATGACAAAACACAACAGCTTCAACAGAGACACAAAAAGCCTGACACATGCATAAACTCATTGGAGATTAAAACAACATTTTCACGAAGCAAGATGAGAAAGCTATTGTTCTGATGAACATATTTTCAAAGTCAGTTTGACATTAAGAAATGAGCCGTACCAGTAATCTAGATCAAGGTCGAAGTCATCACCATAGCAACATGAAGGCACCATTGTTCATAATGTGGAAAAAGCAAAGTCAGCACAAAACCAGTAGAAACCAGTCTTGATAATGGCACAGAATCACATTCCATAACATACACAAATATTCAAACATGAAGTAAACGCAAGCTGTTTTGCTGTAAGCAAGAAACCATATCTGTATTATTTTGAAAGTTAAATTGTGTATAAGTTACTTCTCTTTAAGTCCTTTTGCTAGCCGGACTTTATTGAGAATAGATTTAAGTTTCCCCTAATTGTAATCAAATAGAGGTAATAAAAGATTCTTGTTTGCATCGAGAAGTTTAACTCAAATTTCTACTGAGTTTTAGTGTCGCAAGACTTCACTAAATCTGCATGGTAGATCTCTTCACCTGCCTACCTAATCCCATTCGCCAGCACATAGACTTGAATGTTATGACTTGCCAAGTGCTCATTCAGGTACATTTAAAAGGATGTGAGGCAACCCGCCTCCACCACCCTCCCAAGCATTGCATTCCAGACCATCACCACCCTCTAGGTACAAAGGTTTTTCCTCAAATCCCCCCAAAATCTCCTGCCCCTCACCTTGAAGTTGTGTCCCCTCGTAACTGACCCTTCAACCAAGGGGAACTGCTACTCCCTATCCACCCTGTAATGCCCCTCATAATCCTGTACACCTCGATCAGGTTGCCCCTCAGTCTTCTCTGCTCCAGCAAAAACAATCCAAGCCTATTCAATCTCTCTTCACAACTTAAATGTTCCAACCCAGGCACCATCCTGGTAAATCACCTCTGAGCCCCCTCCAGTGCAATCACATCCTTCCTATAATGTGGCGACCAGAACTGCACACAGTACTCCAGCTGTGGCCTCACCAAAGTTGGAGGGGTGGCATGGTGGCACAGTGGTTAGCACTGCTCCCTCACAGCGCCAGGGACCCGGGTTCAATTCCAGCTGTGGATCACTGTCTCTGTGGAGTTTGTACGCTCTCTCAGTGTCTGTATGGGTTTCCTCTGGGTGTCCTGGTTTCCTCCCACAGTTCAAAGATGTGTAGGTTAGGTGTATTGACTATGATAAATTGCCCCTTAGTGTCCAGGGGATAGGGCAGGGTAGAGAGTGGAATGGATGTGGGTAGAGTGCTCATTCGAAGGGCCGGTGCAGATTCGATGGACCAAAGGGCCTCCTTCTGCCCTGTCAGGATTCTATGATTCTATACAACTCCAACATAACCTTCCTGCTTTTGTATACCTATGCCTCAATTGATAAAGGAAGTGTCCCATATGCCTTTTTCACCTCCCTATTAACCCACCCTTTTGCATTCAAAGATCTATGGACAAACACACCAAGCTACCTTTGTTTCTTGGAACGTCCCAGTATCAGGCCAATCATTGAATAGGTCCTTGTCGCATGACTCCTTCCAAAGTGTATCACTTTTAATGTTAAATTCCATCTGTCATATTTTTGCCCATTTGACTTTCCCATCTATATCTACCTGTAACCCAAAATACTCAACCTCACTGTTTTATTTTTAAAATTTCCAATTAAGGGGCAATTTAATGTTGGCCAATCCACCTACCCTGCACACCTTTGGGTTGTGGAGGTGAGACCCACACAGACACAGGGAGAATGTGCAAACTCCATACGGACAGTGACCCGAGGCCGGGATTGAACCAAGGTCCACTGCACCATGAGGCAGCAGTGCTAACCACTGCGCTGTCGTGCGGCCCTAACTTCACTGTTAACCACCCGGCCAATCTTGTGTCATCCACAGTTTTACTGATCCTACCCCCAGATAGTCATCCATGTTGTTTATATAAATCACTTCAGCAGTCAAGGGCATCCAGCCTCTGATCTCCGGGTAAGTGTTCTCCAAGGCGGCCTTCAGGACGCGCGACAATGCAGAATCGCCAAACAGAAACTTATAGCCATGTTCCGCACACATGAGTACGGCCTCAACAGGGATCTTGGATTCATGTCGCATTACATTCACCCCCCACCATCTGGCCTGGGCTTGCAAAATCCTACCAACTGTCCTGGCTTGAGACAATTCACACCTCTTTAACCTGGGATTACCCCTCTCTCTGGATCTGTAAAGACTTAATTACCTGCAAAGGCCCACATTCAAAGTATCGTCTTGCATCTTTGACTTTGTCTATATATATATATTTCTCGAACCTACCTCTTCATTCACCTGAGGAAGGAGCAGTGCTCCGAAAGCTAGTGATTTGAAGCAAAACTGTTCGACTTTAACCTGTTGTAAGACTTCTTACTGTGCTCACCCCAGTCCAACGCCGGCATCATGATTATATAAATGACAAACAATAGGGAACCCAGCACAGATCCCTGTGGTATGCCACTGGACACTGGCTTCCAGTCACTAAAGCAGCCATCTGTCACCACCCTCTGTCTCTTACAGCTAAGCCAATTTTGAATCCATCTTATTAAGTTACCCTGTACCCCATGTGCATTTGCCTTCTATATAAATTTCCCATGTAGGACCTTGTCAAACTTCATCAACTGTACTACCCTCATATATACACCTGGTCACATGCTCAAAAAATTCAAACAAATGTGTTGGGCATGACCTCCCTCTGACAAAGCCATGCGGACTATTCCTGATCAAACCTTGCTTAAGTTACATCCTGCACTCTCTCCTTCAGAATCTTCTCCAATAGTTCCCCTACCACTGATGTGAGTCTCACTGGTCGGTAGTTCCCTGGCTTATCTCTACAGCCTTTCTTAAATAGTGGGACCACATTAGCTGTTTTAAAGTCCTCTGGCACCTCCCCCGTGGCCAGAGAGGAATTAAAAATTTGGGACAGAGCCCCTGCAAAGTCCTCCTTCCCCACAGCCTCCTGTGGACACAATTCATACAGACCCAGAGATTTGTCCACTTTTAAGCCCGCCAACACCTCCAATACTTTGTCACTCCCTATGACAATTCGCTCAAGAACCTCAGTCTCTCTCCCTCCCTGAGTTCCATATCCAACTCTTCATTCTCTTGGGTGAAGACTGATGTGAAGTCTTCGTTCAACACCCTACCAATATCCTCTAGCGCCACAGACTTCCCCGATGGCACCAAATGGTCCGTATTCTTTCATTTTTATAATCTTTATTAGTGTCACAAGTAGGCTTACATTAACACTGCAATGAAGTTACTGTGAAAATCCCGTAGTCGCCACACTCCGGTCCCTATTCGGGTGCACAGAGGGAGAATTCAGAATATCCAATTCACCTAACAACACATCTTTTGGACTTGTGGGTTAGGGTTAGGGTTAGGACTTGTGGACGTGGAGGAAACCCACGCCGACCCAGGGAGAATGTTCAGACTCCGCACAGTGACCAAGCCAGGATTCGAACCTGGGACCCTGGCGGCGTGAAGCAACAGTGCTAACCACTGTGCTACCGTGCTGCTCTTTCCCTGGTTATCTTTTTCCATTGAGATACTTAGAGAATATCTTGGGATTTTCTCAACTTTTGCCAGAAGAGCTTTCTCATATCCCTTTGCTCTCCTAATTGCTTTCTTAAATTACATCCTGCACTTTCTCCACTAATGCCTTTGTTAATTTGTTCCCCTTGTACTTACTAAAGGCATCCCTTTTCTTTCTCATCGTATCCTGAATGTCTTTGATTATCCATAATCCTCTGGGCTTGCTACACCATGTTAAGGTCGCTATCAGCTAAATGCTCCACGACCAGTGGGCAGCACAGTGGAGGTGGTTAGCGCTGCTGCCTCATGGCATCGAGGTTCCAGTTGGATTCTGATTCTGGGTCACTATCCGTGTGGAGTTTTCACATTCTCCCCGTGTTTGCGTGGGTTTCACCCTCACAATTCAAAGATGTGGAGAATAGGTGGTTTGGCCATGCTAAATTGCCCCTTAATTGGAAAAAAATGATTTGGGTACTCTAAATTTATTTTTAATAAATGCTCCACCACCAACACATCAACCACCTGTCCGGCTTCATTCCCCAGAATTAGGGCACCGTCCATTGTTGGATCCTCTACATATTGAGCTAAAAGGGACCACACCATGGTACCGTTTAAGTTTGTTATGGACAAATAAATGGACAATTGCAAAAAAAGGTTTTGGATTGGGGGAGAATGGATTTTAGTAAAATAAGGGAGGATCTGGCCAAGGTAGACTGGAAAGAGTTACTTGTGGGGAAATCTGCAGAAGTGTGTAGGGGTGTATTCAAAAAAGAAATGGGGAGGTTACAGGCCCACCATGTTCCCTCTAGGGTAATAGGAAGGAGTAACAAGCCCAGAGAACCACGGATGACCAGAGACATTCAGAATACGATGAGAAGGAAAATATAATTTTGCCTGTACACATTTTAAGAACGCCACTCTATCTAAGCCCTTAACACAGCGACTATCCCAATTAATGTTGGGAAAGTTTAAGTTATTTAATATAATTACCCTATTGTTATTTTTACACACTTCTGAGAATTGCGCACATATTTACTCCTCAATTTCCCGCTGACTATCTGGGGTCAGTAATAAACACCTCGCAATGTGTCTGTCCCTTTTTTGTGCCTAAGCTCTACTCAGAAAGCTTCATTTGATGCCCCCTCCAAGGTTTTGTCCCTCCTTACCGCAGAAACTGACTCCTTAACTAATAATGCAATGCCTCCTCCTCTTTCATTCTCTCCTCTGTCTCGCCTGAAGATTCCAAATCTCGGGATGCTCAGCTGCCAATCGTGCCCCTCCTTCAAGCATGTCTCCGTGATGGCTACTATCTCGCAATTCCTTTTGTAGCATTATATCCAGGTGCTCAGGCATTGACTGCCATGGCTATCTGATCCCACATACTACCTGAATGAAGTTTGTCTGGAAGGCCACATAGAGAGGTGACATTTCTCATCTTCTCCACTTCCTGCACCACTTGGAATCTGCTGTCTACCATTTGCCATTATTGAGTTCGACGGCTCCTGCTCAAGCCACATCACAACTTGTCCTGAAGAAGTGCAGGCAGACTTTAAGTAGTAGAGACATGTAAGTCATGATAGATTCTCATAATTCTGCCATCCCCTGCTCAGATACACAGAATTCAACAGCACTGACTTCACTCTACAGTCATTTGAATTCTCAGGCAGCACAAAGGTTATGCGCTGACTATATCAGAAGCAACAGGCCGAGGCTAACCTCGCTTCACTATCCCCGCACTGCTTTCGGGCCCTGTCCACTTTCATGGACTTATCAGTAGCAACTGAAAGCAGCATGGTAGGCAGCACGGTAACACAATGGTTAGCACTGCTGTCTTGCAGCACCAAGGACCCAGGTTTGATTCCAGCTTTGGCCCACTCTCTGTGTGGAGTTTACACATTCTCCCCATGTCTGCGTGGGTTTCCTCCGGGTGCTCCAGTTTCCTCCCAGAGTCCAAAGATGTGCAGGTTAGGTGGATTAGCCATGATCAATGTGGTTTTCGGAGGTAAGGTGGGGGAATGCGCCTAGGCAGAGTACCCTTTTGGAGAGTCAATGCAGACTCGATGGGCCGAATGGACACTATGGATTCTATGGAAAGCATTTTGCTTTCAGGGACAGTCATTGGCGATCATTTAATAACATTCAACATGAAAGATCTTGCAACAGTTCCGAAGATTCTTTCTCGCTATGCTGCTCCTGCAAAATGTTTAGGCAATGTTTTCCTCTTAGGGAGATGCAAAACACTTAAAGTGAAGTATTTTTAAAACTTACTTTTATCCTGCCAATTTCTTGAGTGACAGCAGAATTGAAATAAAACAGTAAATATTTGCACTGATGGTGGGGGGGGGGGGGTTAGGGTGTTAGTGCTGGGTGGTTGAGGGGGGGGGTTAGGGTGTTGGTGCTGGGTAGGTGAGGAGGGGTGAGGCTGGTCGGATGTTGCCATGGTGTGCGGTATGTGGCCATACTCGGCGATTCCCATGCCCCCCCTAGTCAGTGAACCGGGCGGCTATCAGCCAGTCCCGTGCCCGCTGGCCCAGCCGGTAACGGTGGGCAGCCTCCTGTCCATGTCCAGCCATCTGCCCTGACCATTGCCTCCATCTCCCTCATCTGGGGAGGTATGCACCTCTTCCTCCTGCTCCTCCACTCCCCCCTCCTCTGCCTGCGGCACATCGCCCCTCTGCTGGGCTATGTTGTGCAGGACACAGCAGACCACAACAATGTGGACGACCCTATCTGGCGGGTACTGGAGGGCCCGGAGGTACTGGAGGGTCAGGAAATCTCCCAGCCTCCCGCTGGCAGGAGGTTCTGCCTGATGCCCTTCACTCCATTCGGTCGCTCCTGTGCAACGCGACTAATGAAAGACCCCATGAACGTCTCTTTGCCTTCCCTGGGAAGTCCACCTCCGGGGTTTCACTCCCAACGAGGCTGACAGCTCCAGGACCCGTTCCCCTTCGTAGACGCGTTTGACTCCACAAGGCGGACACGATAGTTGAGAGGGTACAGCTACTTCACGCCAACCCGCAGTACACTTACGTAGCGTACCCCGACGGCCGCCAAGACACAGTCTCCTTCAGGTACCTGGCACCAGCTGGTTCCCCACACACCCCCCCTCCGCCCCGGTGCCACCCTCCCTTCCCCCGGCGCATCCCACCGCAGCCCCCGCTCCGGGACAATCCATCCTCCCCTTGCCCACACCCAGGAATGAAGAGGATTTCGACACGCTCCTGGAGTCACCGAAGACCAAGCCGCCGCTGGAGTCGCCACCAGCACTGCGGCGCTCTCGACGACAGATCAAGGCACCGGACCGCCTGAATTTATAATATTATCTGTACTTTTAAACACAACTTTCTGTATATAGTTCTCCACCACCCCCGCCGGACTCATTTTTTTAACAGGCGGTGAATGTGGTAGTCACCACTGATGTATATATTGTATATATAGGATGTTGATATAGGTGCTTTATGGTAAGGCCCCTGTACTACAGGTACGGGGGTAGATCCCTGCCTGCTGGCTCCGCCCAGTCGGCGGAGTATAAATATGTGTGCTTCCTGTACAGCAGCCATTTTGTCAGCTGCTGTTGGAGGCCACACATCTCAGTGTAATAAAGTCTCGATTACATCCTACTCTTGTTTTTGCATAATTGATAGTGCATCACATTCGCTGCCATAAAGGGTTGGTTTAAAGGGACAATTTAAAGGGAGCAGGCAAGTTTTAAAGATGAGGATATTGTATAGGGTCTTCGAGGCCTGGGGTTGGTTGGAGACCCTGACCTCTGATATTACATTGTCTTGTCCTCAGTCTGCGTCAAGAAGGGTTGAAGGCGGCTGCATGTGATGGGATAATTTTTTAAAAACAAATTTAGCGTACCCAATTCATTTGTTCCAATTAAGGGGCAATTTAGCATGGCCAATCCACCTACCCTGCACATCTTTGAGTTGAGGGGGCGAAACTCACGCAGACATGGGTAGATTGTGCAAACTCCACATGGACAGTGACCCAGAGCTGAGATCGAACCCAGGACCTCAGCGCCATGAAGCTGCAGGGCTAACCCATTGCACCACCGTGCTGCCCCAAATAGCTCTATAATTAACAGTTAAACAGTTAAAGAAAAAACACAGGGAAACACTTATAAGTATGCAAAGCCAATTATAGATCAAAAGCCACTTATATATAAATAAAGTTAGCAAACACAGGGGCTGGGATTCTCCACCAACCGGTGGGCGGGCCGTACCGGCACCGAAGAGTAGCGTGAACCACTCCGGTATCAGACCACCAGGAAGTGGCGGAATCGTCTGCCCTTCCGGGGCTAGGCCGGCGCTGGAGTGATTGCCACTACTCCAACTGGCGCCGAAGGGCCTCCGCCGGCTGGCGTTGTGTGGCACATGCGCGGGAGCACCAGCGTGTTCTGGCGCATGCGCAGAACTGCTGGCGTGATCCCTGCGCATGCGCCACCGCCGGCCATGGCGGAGTTTACAGAGGCAAGCGCAGAGGGAAACGCAGATCGGTGGGCCCGATTGCGGACCAGGCCACCCTGGGTGCCCCTCCCCCCCTTGGGGCCGGATCCCCCTCACCCCCCCCCCCCCCCCCCCCGAGGACTCCGCAGGCCGCCCTCAGAGCCAGGTCCCATTGGTATGGACCTTGTGTATGTCACGCCGGTGGGACCAGCTGCAAACGGGCTTCTGCTTGGCCCATCGGGACATGTAGAATCACCGTGCAGGGCCACTGCCAACGGCCCCCGACCAGCGCGACGTGTTCTCCCCCCCCCCCCGCCAAAAAACCGGCGCCGGAGAATTCGGCGGGATTCATGCTGCCCGCCGGCGATTCTCCGACCCAGCGGGGGGGTCGGAGAATCCCGCTACTGTTACTTGCTGGGTTCTTGCATAGAGATTAATTGGAAAGACTGCTTGGAAAGAGAGAGAGATCCTTTCAGGCACAACCTGCAAATCCTTCTGTCTTTGTCAGACAAAAAGGTCCTACAAACAAAACTGTTTGCTGCAGACCTGGTTCCTTCATTAATCACATAATTTCTATCAGATGTCCCATGGCAAGCTTTCCTAAGTCTAAACACAATGGGCTGGATTCTCCACTGTTGGGATCCTCAATTGAACCGGCAACACACCCACGCCCAGGGATTTCCCAATGGCGTGTGGCTGCTGTAGCCACTGTAGCCACCTAAAATGGACACTGAACTAAACAAAATGGAGAATCGCTAAGACTGCAGGGAAAAACAGTTTAGCCAAGGCAAGCAGCCTGCAAACACTCATTAGCATTTTGCAAGCAGCAAAACTAGTTTCTGGCCAGGTGGAAGATCTCAAACCAAAGGTGATAATGGCAGAACGTTTTACATACTAATGAGGCAGTCCAGATCTAGGCACACACAATGGCAACATTTGGGTTTGAATAAGATACTTTAAGTGGATGTCCAGACAGAGCGGCACCAGAAGTATCCACTATAGAAACCGTCCCCGCCATCAAGAGAGACCCTCACATTGGAGGAATTCAAAAGATATCGATTGGGAGCGATCCAATCGATACCTGAAGGTAAAGCCCGCCCAAGAAAAGGCAAGGACATTGGGGACCCCTATAAAAGTAGACCCCCACACATGGTCCTGTCTGTTGTTTCGTGCTCCGGCTTTGACCAAGAACTTCGAATTGTATCCTGACTCCAGCCGTTGAGCACCAGCCGCCGAACCGTAAGTGCCAATACGACGCTCGCTACGCGAACCAAGCCCGCTAGACCCCCAGTGACCAGCACGCTTTCTGAAGGTTGCAGACCAAGACCGGGACGAAGGCCTCGCTCCCTGACCTTGCCTGTTCCTGTTTAGTTAAGTATTCTGATTGCTTAGTTTAGTCATAGCTTAGTCCCTTAGTGTGTGCATGCGTATTTATTATAATTGTATAATAAATATTGATCGTTTGGAACTTACTAATCGGTGTATGGTTTTATTACTTTGAACCTGACCTTGGAATATTTGTGAGGTGTCTATACGGCATCTGGCGACTCCTGAGCTGAAAAATACATACACAGAGCCTAGTAGTGTTAAGCACACGGCCTTTAACGGAGGCAAGTTAATACACTCCAATAAACGCGTTTTACACCCATAGCAAAACGTGCAACACTGCCCACAATGGGAAACCCTATTGGCCGGCTGGCGAGACGGAGAATCCCGCTTCTGGTGGGGGTGCGTCACACTAGAAAACTGGTGTGGCAGGATGAAGATTCCCACCCAATGTCTCAAATTATCTACTTTCCAGGCAATCTCCAGCAATCATTTCTTTATAAATAAATTTAGAGTACCCAATTATCTTTTTCCAATTAAGGGGCAATTTAGCATGGGAAATCCACCTAGCCTGCACATATTTTGGGTTATGGGGGTGAAACCCACGCAGACATGGGGAGAATGTGCAAACTCCACACACACAGTGACTTAGAGCCGGGATCGAACCTGGGGCTTCGGCGCCGTGGGACAGCAGTGCTAACCACTGCGCCACCATGCTGCCCGTTCTCCAGCAATTATAACAAAGTTCCACTAGGCATCTCTTTGTCAACAAGTACATGGTTGGAATGAACAAATATCTCACTTTATTAATCTCTTAATTGTAGACACAGCACCTGCCTGTAGGTTAAACCAAGATTTTTTAAAATATTATTGCAACAGATATATACCTTAACACAGACTTTTAATAACATTACTGCAGCAGATATACATGCTAAACCCGAGGTACAAAGTTCCTACATTCATCACAACTAATTGTCCTGAACTTTATCCCTTTATGATTTTGCCACTTATTTTATGTTGTTGCCTTTTATCTGACTAGGGTGTATGATATATGAACATAGAGGGCTGTTATCCTATTGAGTTGGGAGTGTGATATGGGCTTGTGCAGTATGTACCGAGTTTTGTTTTTTTACTATGTGCTGTAATCGTTGCAGTTACAAAGAGGGAGCAGATTCTAGGTACCATTCACTTTGTTTATAGAGAAGATGAGTCGCACAACAGCACGGTAGAGGGTAGATGGTTTGGTGTGGATGTGGTTGGTAAGGCTACGTAAGTCCTCATTGTGGACAAGGAAAGCTCCCCATTAAAACTCTCAGTGTCTTGTTTTTCTTTTGCATTGTTATTATTTTGGGATTATGGAATCCTGGATCGTCCTCTCCGAAGGTGCGGACGGATCATGTATCCTAGACAGGACTGGGTTCCTTATGATACTTGTTTGTTGTGGCATTGTTGGAGTAAGGGAAAATGTGTAATGGCGCACGCCTGGGTGTGGTCGGTTAATTCTTGATTGGCTAGTCTTCCATGGGTTGACTGTTAGTATTTACTTGGCTGCATGGGTAGTGGCAGTGGTCGCTTGATTGAGTACGTTAGTGGAGTAGTAGCTGTGCTTACCTGGATCAGGTGGAGGTTATGCTGGGTGAGGGAATATGTTACTGTTCCCTGAGTTGACCCTATTAGGGTCTCTTGGTCTGCTCTCCTCCTCGAGTTGGGGTCTCACTCACTTTTTAATTTTTTCAATTAAGGGGCAATTTAACATGGCCAATCTACCTACATCTTTTTGGGTTGTAGGGGTGCGACCCATGCAGACACGGGGAGAATGTGCAAACTTCACAAGGACAGTGACCTGGGGCCGGGATCGAACCCGGGTCCTTGGCACCGTGAGGCAGCAGTGATAACCACTGCTCCACCGTGCCACCCTTAGTTGGTAGGTATTTTGACGATTCTTCTTATCCTTGTTGGTGGGGTTTCCTCGGTGTAGGGTGGTGCAAATCTTCCAGTATTGAGGGAGCTGGAGCAGTGTCTCTGATGTACTGGGGAGGAATGAGGTCTGTTGTGTAGCGAATCTTGGCATGGTGCGTGTATCTTTAATTTGCTGGCTCCTGTATGCGGGAATGTACAATGTCAAACTAAGCCTTGTATTGGAGGTGACATCCTGTTGTTCCCCTTGTCTTACGGTGGCGGGGGGGGGGGGGGGGGGGCATGTGAACTATAGGACCGCATGCTCATGGCTATAACCTGGTATCCTGTTATAGCGAGAGCCCCTGCTCTTGCTAGTATCTTTTTATCCTGTCATTGTCAGTGTGATAGTGAAATGCCAACCACAGTGATTATAACCTGAACCAACTGCATGAATATTTGTAGGTCTTCCCTGGATAAATGTGTGCAATGGTATTCACTCTGCACTGTGCTGGATTTGGGGGATTTGTTGTGTCATGTGATTACATGTAAAATGTCCTCGCCCAATTTTTGCAAATGTTTTTGTTCTTTTGGGGTTAAAGAATCATTGACTGGTTCCTGCAAAGGTACAGACAGTCTGAGAAAAGGATGTCACAATGTTTTATTGATGCCTCTGATTTGATTGGAGTTGGGGGAGATAAGTTCTGGTGCGCAATCGAACATGACGCAAAAACCTTATCCTGTTTTAGTTGGCTGTATGAGTGTGAAGGTGTGCGCCATTTTGCCACGTTTTCATGGCTTTATCCTCGTCTCCCTCATTCTCCAGCTAACAATTGGTACATACGGAGGCACCAAGTTTAATGATTAAGCTGAACCACTGTGTTGTTGTCCTCCTGTCTTTTCTGTATTCATGAATGCGGAGGCCCTTCTGCTCTGCTGTACCAATCCTGAGGATTTGTTGCGTTATTTCTAAAAATGGAAAAATCCCAGTACAAATAAATGTAACAAAAACTCTTCCTATCTCTCTCTCTCTCTCTCTCTCCTTCTTGCTCACACCCTTCCCAGATAAGCTGTCAGAATTTGCTCAATGGCCCTTTGCTTCCCTTCCAGGCAAGATCAAAGTGGCCTGCAGGAGCCTTACTGAAAGACTTCCTCACATCTTGTCACACCTGATCCAGCTGCTCGAAGCCAGAGAAGTCTTCACTGTCACACACCCAGAACTGCTTCACACGATCGCCTGTCATCACCTTCTCCCACTGCGAGCCAAGAGAAGAAGATCGGGTGTCAGAGGCCCATGTACCCAGCACTTCAGCAAAGCGGACTCAAGTTTCCCAAGCACACGTGTGAAGATTGACTAGATCTGAGGATGCAGTCTGTGACCATTTTAGTGTGATTGAGTTTCAAATTGGGCTGTGACATCGCAACAACAACAAAAAAGCAACAAAATCTAGACTGTTTCATTTATTTTCCATCTCCCTATGGGAAAATAAATTTGTCCAAACAAGATTATTCTATTCAAGGTTCTGGTTAAAAAGAAAATACTGTAAATCCCAGTGAGGGTGAGCTGTTTTTTCAGTGAGGTTACTTGAGTGTGGATGAAGGACAGTCTGGTTCTGTTGGTGCTTTAGCAGCCTGAAATTTGGCAATGATTCTGATGGCTTCACACTAACAGACTAATTATTTTTCACACTTTAAATGATATTGCTTCAAAGACTGTGTTCTATTCCTGGTCTGATCCTTGAACACGTCGCAAAGTAAGCATTTCTTTGTGAATGTGGGCCTTGGTGAACAGCGATTTTTAAAAATTGAACAACAGAGGAATTAACTATTTGACTCTTGGAAAAGCTTCAAGTGTTAGGATTCAAGATAGAAGATGTAGAATCATAAAATTTAAAATGCAGAAGGAGGCCATTTGGCCCATTGAGTCTACACCGACCCACTGAAAGAGCACCCCACTTAAACCCAGGCCTCCACCCTATCTCCGTTACCCAGTAATCCCAGGTAACCTTTTGGACACAAAGGGGCAATTTAACATGGCCAATACACCTAACCTGCACATCTTTGGATTGTGGAAGGAAACCGGAGCACCCAGAGGAAACCCACGCAGGCACGTGGAGAAAGTGCAAACTCCACACAGACAGCCAACCGAAGCCGGAATTGAACCCGGGACCCTGGCGCTGTGAGGCAGCAGTGCTAACCACAATGCCACGGTACCGCCCATGTTAAAGTTCCTTTTTAAGTACTTGAGTTCAGAACTATTTGGGTTCCTGCTATAGGAACAAGAGTAAGAATAACCTCCTTGGATATTTTGGGAAATAAGGGGCTGGATTCTCCATTGCCCAATGCCGATAGCGGGTTTCCTGATCCAGCTGAGAATGGAACAGGGCTGAAAAACGGGATTGGTGTTTATTCCGACATTCCAAACTCCTGCCGCTGCCGACAGTGAGCCACATACCCCGTGCTGATGGGAGAATGCAAATCGGGGATTTACACCCATTTACATCCAATTAATGGGCTGGAAACAAACGTTTCCACTCCCATAATCTGATTGAATGATCTGATTGAATGGCAGAGCAGGCTCAAAGAGCTAAATTATCTACTTCTGCTCCTAATTCCTATGTTCTTCCCGCCCCCAACTGTTAAGCACCAACCATCATAGCAGGAAATCCTCCCAGTGGGAATGGGTGCAAGTTTTCCCAAGCGTGGCTCTGATGCAGTGGACCCCGCGGTGGGTCAAGTGGCTCTGTGTATAACTGAGGTATCGTTCAAAGTCCACCAGAAGACCCTCTCCCCCCGCAACAGCCCCCTCCATCAGACCCTGCCATCAGACCCCCCATCTGAGTCCCCATCAGACCCACCCATCAGAAACCCATAAGGGAGACCCCCCAACAGAGAGAAAGTTAAGTGCTTTCTGCCGTGAAAAAGAGGGTGAAAGGACTTAGCTTCTTTTGATTTGGTGAGGAACTGTCAATCGGAGCAAGAGTGTTTAGAAACATTGTTGTGAGCATCAAAGCCGAGCAATGGAGATGCATCAAATCCACCAAACACCAGTCCCTGGCATAATAAAATTGTCAATCACTGGCTAATGCAATATATTCTAGTGTGAGGTTGAATGGAAGATTTGCATTTTAAAGACTGTCAAGGAATTTGAAGCCCTTTGAAGTGTACTGGACTTTTGTGGAAGCCTCTGACACCTGTAACAGCTGCCACTTTAAACATTTTTGTCTGAGGCAGCAGATGCAAGTGAAAATGCAATGATCTTTCACTGTACTGTCTGGACTGCTCCTCACCTTTCAGACAGGGGTCTCTGATAGATGTGTCTGTTGGGGATCTCTGATGGGGGACTCTGATGGTGTTCTCTGTTGAGAGTCTCTGTTAGGTTCTCTGTTGAGAGTCTCTGGTGGGGGTCTCTGATGGGGATCTCTGAGTGGGGTTCTGATGAGGGGTCTCTGAGTGGGGTCTTGATGGGGGGATCTGAAAGGGGGTCTCTGTTGGGGGTCTCTGGTGGGGCTCTGTTGGGGGGTCTGGCGTGTAGTCTCTGTAGGGGGTCTCTAATGGGAGGTTGGAGGTGTTGGTGAGGGGGTCGGATCACCCTCGTGCACGCTTGCTGTGGAGGAGAACCTGTTATTGCTGTGATGGGGGGGCTGCCCCTACTCATCAGTGGAGGGGAGCAGGATTTGCATTGTGGGGGGAGAGGGACAGCTGCCGGACCTTGACATTGGGCTGCCTGCTCAAAATGGCAGCCTGATCCAATGAGCTCTCTTCTATGTATAAATTAGCATCTTAAAGAAGAGGGAATTGCACCTGAAGAAGCTACCTTGCTCCTCGTGCCAGCAGAGACCAGGAGTGATTCTCCGCTGACGGGAGCACTTCATCTTCAGAACGGAGAATACAGCCTGAGATCACATGCTGCAAAGGGCACACAGACACAGTTAACAACACAGAATGCATTTGCCAACATACCACATCCCTGAACTTTCATTCATTCAAACTGTGATTTGAAAACAGAAAGATGAACCAGCGAATCAGTCTGAACTACTTTTCTTAAACATCAATGTGATCTCATCCACTTGGTTAAGTAGTGACCTTCCTGCCTTTCGGGTAGACTACTAATAGAATTTGGCCAAGATTCTCCCGCAATCGGTGGGACGGCCCGTACCAGCGCCAAAGAGTGGCGTGAAACACTCCGATGTCGGGCCGCCCGGAAGGTGTGGAATCCTCCGCACTTCTGGGGGCTCGGCCAGCACTGGAGTGGTTGGCGCCTGACCAACCAGCGGCAAAGGGCCTCCGCCGGCCGGCGCAAGTTGGTACACGCGCAGGACCGCTGGCGTGTTTCCTGCACATGCGCAGGGGGGTTCTTCTCCGCGCCGGACATTGCGGAGCATTACAAAGGGCGGCGCGGAGGGAAAGAATGCCTCCACGGCACAGGCCCGGCCGCAGATCGGTGGGCAGATCGGAGAAATGCCAACAGCCCCCGACCGGCACCCCGCGATCCCTGCCCCCGCCAGAAAACCGGCACTGGAGAATTCGGCAGCTGGCGTCGGAGCGGCAGGGCGGGATTCACGGCGCTCCCTGGCGATTCTCCGACCGGGCGGGGGGGGGGGGGGGGGGGGGGGGGGGGGGGTCGGAGAATCCTGCCCTGGGTCACCTTGGCTGAGCAGAAAATAAACAAATCTATGTAAATGCGCTCAATACCCCCGCACCAATAATGTCTAAAGAATGAAGAGTCAAAGTGTGAATGAGAAGCTTGTATATTTAATCAGCAATTCTGTTCGCATTGCCGAGTGCAGAATTCTCTGATGCAGTATTAGTCATTTTGAATGTGAGCTGACTATTAGCAATGTATTTATTATTCCTTCTAAAACTGTGCTATTGATTGATCCTTTTCACTGGTGATGCTGATTAAGCCTCACTGTAGCTTCTTGCAATATGTATCATACAGTGTACGAAAGATCATAAAAGCTAAGGCACTGTCCATTCGACTCTGCATGCAAAATTAAATTTAAACATATTCAGGTTTTATATTCACAGAGTACAAACCATCCAACAGATTAGTCTTTAACTGGAACTCACCCAGCTGAAATATGTGTTTGATATATTAATGATGTATTAGAGTACTAGAAAGAAGAGGAGCCAATGTTTTAGGTGGGCAGTAAACTCCATAAAGATAAGTTTCATGAATTGGTGTTTATTTTTAAACATTAAATGCTCTCATTGGTGAGGCTGGGAAAAGAGCCAAATGTGGCTTTATTTTGAAGAGCTTAGAATTTAAAACCTAATCTTATTTTAGTTATGGTCCGATTAATCACATTTGACCGATTTGATGGAAAAATGCGTAATTATCTACCTGGTACATAGATAAGGAAGTTGGCTGAAGACAGGATGTACTTCTGTGCAAGGTTTTCACTTATATATCTGTCTCGTCAATCAAATACCTCAAGCCAAGTTGAGTTTGAGTGTGTTTGAATCAGCCAGGACATTGTGCCTGTCCGTCAACAGGATTTCAAGTTTTAACCATCAAAAGTTAATCATGTTTATCTCAATATTTTTCAATCGCCATCCAGCTGAAAAACCGAAACCACTTTACTTGGACCTTCACACTTAAGAGGAAGTGAAACATCAAACCATTGCAATGAACAGCAAATATATTTTCAAATATTGTTCCTTCTCATTTGACTATATGATAAAAGCATATTTTTGTATTAAACAGTGGGTGTGGATGGTTCCATCAGAGAGAGAATCCAGTGACATGAATAACACATGCAAATGAATCTACTCTAGAACTAAAAACAGCAAATGATGGAAAAACCCAGCAACTGAGAAACAGAGTTAGGGCCCGTAGGTTTCCCGGCAGCATGGGGAGTGGCACAATGGGAAATCCCATTGGCAAGTGGTGGGATGGAGAATCCCGTTGCTGGCGAGGGCGCGCCGCCAAGGAGCACGTGACTGGTGGACCGGAGAATCCCACCCAATGTTTCAGGTCTGTGATCATTCATCAGAACTGGAAAAAGTTAAAAATCCAATAGGTTTTGAGCAAATAACAAGGGGAATGGGGAGGATAAGAAGAAAAGGGAAGGCCTGTGTTGGGGTGACCTTGGACGTATTTGTTCCTCCTGAAAATAAATTTCTAGTATTGGACTGTGTGACCCTCCAGGCCAACATCAATAACATCTTGCTCTTACACAATGCCTGAATGAAGTGAAACATCTGGAAGCACATTGATAATGTCATCAGCATTCATTGTCAAACCAAACGTGTTTAGAGTATCAACAGAATATTAGCGCGTTGATCTTAGTAAGAATTCCTGATCTGTCTTTTAAATTACTTGCACAATTCCTCCTCAGCTACTCCCATGAAGAATCGGGAATAGGCATGTCTTCTGCCTGACGTACTCCAGTACAAAACCCTAGCATGTACCCTTTCATAGGGTGAGTCGACAATGTGAGTGTTAGCAAGCGATTTTAAAGTCATAGAGTTACAGATGTTTACAGCATGGAAACAGGCCCTTCAGCCCAGCTTGTCCATGCCGCCCAGTTTCTATCACTAAGCTAATCCCAGCTGTCCGCATTTGGCCCATATCCCTCTATACCCACCCTGCCCATAAAACTGTCTGTTTTTTGAAGGAAAGAATTGTACCCTTCTCTACCACTGCCTCTGGCAGCTCGTTCCAGATGCTCACCACCCTCTGTGTGAAATAAATTCTACTCTTGTCTCTTTTGTATCTCTCCCCTCTCTCCTTAAACCTATGCCCTCTAGTTCTAGACTCCTCTACTTTTGGGAAAAGATGTTGAAACTCTACCTTATCTATGCTCCTCATTATTTTATAGACCTCTATAAAATCCCCCATAAGTCTCCTACACTCCAGGGAAAAAAGTCCCAGCCTATCCAGCCTCTCCTTATAATTCAGACCATCAAGTCCTGGTAGCACCCTCGTAAATCCCTTCTGCATTCTTTCTAGTTTAACAACATCCTTCCTATAATAGGGTGACCAGAACTGAACACTATTCCATGTGTGATCTTACCAAAGTCTTGTACAACTTCAACAAAACATCCCAACTCCTGTATTCAGTATTCTGACCAATAAAACCTAGCATGCTGAATGCCTTCTTCACCACCCTGTCTACCTGCAACTCCACTTTCAAGGAGCTATGAACCTGTACCCCTATATCTCTTTGTTCTGTATCTCTCCCCAACTTCCTACCATTAACTGATTAGGTCCTGATTTGATTTACTAAAATGCATCACCTCACATTTATCCAAATTAAGCTCCATCTGCCATTCATCGGCCCACTGGCCCAATTAGTCAAGATCCTGTTGCAATCTTATATAACCTTCTTCACTATCCACTATGCCACCAATCTTGGTGTTATATGGAAACTTACTAAACGTGCCTCCTACATTCTCATCCAAATGATTAATATATATAACAAATAACAGTGGACCCAGCACCGCTGGTTACAGGCCTCCAGTTTGAAAAACAACCCCTCCACAACCACCCTTTGGATTCAGTTGCCAAGCCAATTTTGTATCCAATTGGCTACCTCACCCTGGATTCTGTGAGATTTAACCTTTTGCAACAACCTACCATGCGGTACCTTGTCAAAGGCTTTGCTAAAGTACATGTAGACAACATCGAATGCACTGCCCTCATCTACCTTCTTGGTTACCACTTCAAAAAACTCAATCAAATATGTGAGACATGACTTTCCTCTTACAAAGCCATGCTGACTTTCCCTAATTATCCTTTGCCTGTCTAAATGCCTATAGATCCTAACCCTCAGAATACCTTCTGACAATTTACCCACTACAGAAGGAAGGCTGACCGGCCTGTAGTTCCTTGGCTTATCCCTAGAGCCCTTTTTAAACAAGGGCACATTTGCTACCCTCCAATCTTCAGGCACCTCTCCTGTAGTTGTCGAAGATTCAAATATCTCAGCTAGGGGACCGGCAATTTCCTCCCTAGCCTCCCACAACGTCCTGGGATACATTTCATCAGGTCCCGGGGATTTATCTCCTCAAGACATTACGTTTTATTTCCCTAACATTCGTGCCTTTCTCAACAGTAAATACTGATGAAAAATATTAATTTGGGACCCCTCCCATCCCTTGTGGATCTGCACATAGATGACCTTGTTTATCCTTAAGAGGCCCTACCCTCTCCCTAGTCACCCTTTTACCCTTTATGTATCTGTAAAAGCTGTGTGGATTTTCCTTTGCCATATCTGCCAAGACAATCTCATGTCCCCTTTTTTAACTCTAAACTCTACTCTACTCCAACTCTCTTAACTCTACTCCAACAAGCCCTATACTCTTCATAGGATTCACTTGATCCCAGCTGACTATGCATATCATATGTCTCCTTCTTCCTTTTGACCAGGGCCTCAATATCCCGAGTCATCCAGGGTTCCCTCATTCTACCAGCCTTACCCTTCACTCTAAGAGGAATGTGCTCATCTGAACCCTAGTTTGTTTGTTTTTTTATTTTATTTTATAAATTTAGAGAATCCAATTATTTTTTTCCAATTAAGGGGCAATTTAGCGTGGCCAATCCACCTAGCCTGCACATCTTTCGGTTGTGGGGGCAAAACCCACGCAAACACAGGGAGAATGTGCAAACTCCTCACAGACAGTGACCCAGAGCCGGGATCGAACCTGGGATCTCGGCGCCGTGAGGCAACAGGGCTAACCCACCATGCTGCCCATCCTGAACCCTAGTTAACACCTTTTTGAAAGACTCCCACTTACCAGCTGTCCCCTTGCCTGCAAATAGGCACGCCCGCGCCGTGTCCCGAAGTTTCCGGCACCAGAGATTCGGCGGGGGCGGGAATCACGCCGCGCCTGTCGGCGGGCCGCCTCCCCGGCGATTCTCTGGCCCGCGATGGGCCGAAGTCCCGCCGCTGTCAAGCTGGTCCCACTGGCGTGAATCAAACCACCTACCTTACCGGCGGGACCAGGCAGCGCGGGCGGGCTCCGGTGGCCTGGCCCGCGATTGGGGCCCACCGATCAGCGGGTGGGCCTGTGCCGTGGGGGAACTCTTTTCCTTCCGCCTTCGCCATGGTCTTCACGATGACCCCCCTCCCCTGTGCAAGCACGGGGATGACGTCAGCAGTTGCTGACGCTCCGGCGCATGCGCGGACTTCCGCCAGCCGGCGGAGTCTGTTCGGCCCTGGCTGGCGTGGTGCCAAAGGCCATTCCCGCCAGCCGGCGAAGCGCCAACCACTCCGGCGCGGGCCTAGCCCCTCAATGTTAGGACTTGGCCCCTAAAGGTGCGAAGACTTTTGCACCTTTGGGGCAGCCCGACGCCGGAGTGGTTCACGCCACTCCATCCCGCCGGGACCCCCCCCGCCCTGCCGGGGAGGGGAGAATCCCGCCCCTTAAAACTAATGAGGTTATGGTCACTGGTCCCAAAGTGATCCCTCCCTAACATTTCCGTCACCCGCCCTTCCTTATTCCCCAAGTGGAGGTCAAGTTTTACCCCTTCTCTAGTCGGGCCAATCACATATTGAATGAGGAATTCTTCCTGAATACACTCGACAAATTTCTCTCCATCCAAACTCCTAGTGCTGTGGCTGTCCCAGTTAATTTTGGGAAAGTTAAAGACCTCAACTATTGACACCCTATTTTTCCGGCAGCTATCTGAACTCTCTTTTCATATTTGCTCCTCGATAACCTGCTGACTATTTGGAGAACTGTAGTACAGTCCTATCAAAGTGATCTCACCCTTCTCATTTTTCTACCCATGTCGACTCAGTGGACGAATCCTTGGATATATCCTCTCTCTGTACCGCCGTGATATTCTCCCTAATCAAAAACGCAACTCCCCCTCCTCTCTTACCTCCTGTAGCATCCTATAGCATCTGTCCCCCGGAACATTGAGCTGCCAGTCCTGCCCCTCCTTTAGCCATGTTTCAGAAATAGCTATAATATCCAGTCCTATGTACCTATCCATGCCCTGAGTTCATCTGCCTTGCCCGTTAGGCATCCTGCATTTAAATAAATGCAATTCAATCTATTTCTCTGCCTTCCACTTTTCTCCTTACTGACTATTGTTTCTATCCTCTCTTTACTCCCCTCCGACTTCCTGCCTTCCTCCCATCCCCTTGCCACATTAGTTTAAACTCTCCCCAACAGTGCTAGCAAACAATGGCCCTAGGATATTGGTTCCAGTCCTGCCCAGGTGTAGACCATCCGATTTGTAATGGTCCTACCTCCCCCAGAACTCGTTCCAATGTCCCAAAAATATGAGTCCCTCCCTCCTGCACCATCTCTCAAGCCACGCATTCATCCTGTCTATCCTGTCATTCCTACTCTGTCTTACTTGATGTTCTCATCTGAATTCTTTCCAGCAGAAGTCGCTGGGCTCGTTCCTCAAAATGGTCAGGGACTAACCAGAGATCACCAATGCTAATTGTGGCAATTCTGCTGTCAGCCTGTCTGAGAAGAGCTGGCTCACCATAGACCAGGCATTCAAATTGAGACCTTAGAGTCCAGTCGCAGGTTCTTTTACTGAGTGAGCCACCAATAGGATAAGCACTGGGGAGCCTTATTTTTTTGAGGGATACTGCTGGTGTCATTCCTTACTTAATTGTTACACAAAACATTGAAGTACAAACTATTGTATAAGTATAGCAAAAAGGCTATCATTCCTACACACTAATTTGGTTAGGGTGTCTAACTTTCTGTGGCCAAAATGTGATATATGTGAATAATATTAGATGGAAACAAGAGCAGGAAGGGGAAGGGGCACACCCCCAGATCTCTATTTGATATCTTCTTAGGATTCAAACTCCTGCAATGACAGTCACGGGGAATCTTTGTGAAATTTCTCTACAGATCAATTACCAATGGATAATGAGATTCCTATCATGGACACCTATTAGATGGGTAGGTGTATCTGTAGACTCAGTTCATTATAAAAGGGAAATTCCAGCAATAACACAGAGCTCTCCCTTAAAGCTGGCTCCTAACCTTGATTCATTTTTATTGCTTCGCCTGCTTTGGGAGAATAAGTTTCAGAGTGACTGCTTCGTAATGAGGGCAACCACTTACATTTATTTTACTAATTCACGAGACATGAGCATCACTGGCTAGGCCAGCATTTATTGCCCATCCCTAATTGCCCTTGAAACGTGGTGGTGAGCTGACTTCTTGGCTAGGTATGCCTACACTGCACAGGGATGGGAGTTCCAAGATTTTGACCCAGTGACTTTTTGAGTGATTTTGGGGTCTTGTTAGGCCATGCATTATGTTTTGTATTTTGAACCAAAATTGTGCACACCCCAAAACAATTTGCATTCATAGAGTGCCTTTAAAGTGTAAATGTAACCAAGATTTTTAAAGAAACTGACATTGACCCAGGAAGGGAGAAATCAGGAGAATGAACCTTTAGTTCAAAGGATAAGTTGTGAGATGCTTTTCTAGGTATGTGTATATATGTTGTTCCATTGCTAATGTTCTGCCAGCATCTTTGGAGCAAATGGAGGGCGAAATATACAGAAGGCCACATACAGAGAGGAAATCAATTTGAGGGAGGAGACACGGGCTGAAAGATATGGGGAGACAGAGTGAGGTGAAACCATGATAGAATTTGAAGGCAAGGCAAGGATTTTAAATGTTGTGGTTGTGAGGTAAAGACGCATTGCAAGCCAGCAAGAGCAGATGGGTAACCGTGTAAGGATGATTGTATGGCATTGATGAGTGGAGGAGTGGGAAGAAAGTAGGATGGTATATTCTGCTGTGTCAAAGGTTATAAATAGATCAAGAAGGTCAAAGAGAGAAAGATACTATTTCATATACACAGAGACTTTCATACATTACTTTAGTTCAAGCTGTGTCAGTGCTGTGGGAAGGACACAAGTCACCTTGGATGAGAGTTTCATATTGGATGAGAATGGATCTGGAAGGCAACAGCATGTTTGGAAACCAGGAAGTTCTTTGTCATGATTTATATTATATCTTTGTAACACTTTCAGAAAACTTGGGCCTGTTCCTTACTGTAAAGCCAGCAGAAAATTACAAGGAAGGAACTTTTCTTCCATCTCACTGTCATAGTCAGTAGCAATTACCCACCTAACCGTCCTGGGATCCAATTGCAAAGTTCCATTTCCCTCAGCTTCTTCTCTAAGAAATGAACTGAAATTCCTTCAGCCACTTACTGTTATCAGCCTTTGATTTGGAAGGTTTTCCTCTGATACCCTTATCTTTTTACTCAAGCAGGGCCCCTTCTTTTATCGCTTCAGAGCCTGAAGGAATCACACTCCATGTGGGTACTGCATCATGTCAATCTGCCAATGGACAGAATAGTTGGCGACTCCTAATTCCTCCAATTCTTCAAGGTTATTTTGTTGGATGAAAAACATGCCACGGGTAATACTAAAAGGTGGCATTGTTCAATTGGAATTTTTAAAAAAAGGAGTTTCCTCTTGGTTGCTGACTTTCCTGTCCTCGCAGTGAAAAACATGTGTGGACTGAAAGATCTGGTGATCAGAAAGCAGCACAGAGAAAGCAATGAGTGAAAGACAGAGAAAAAGACAAATTGTGCTGCTTATCAGAAGGAGGATTAGTTAAAAGGTTCACTAATGACCTGATTTCCCCTGCTTGTTCAATGTTCAAAGAATCATATTGAATAAAGTGAGTACGATTCTTAAAGAGGTTCATTGGGTGGGATTTTTCCGGCTCCTTCCCGTCATGTTTTCCGCTGGCGGAGACAGCTAGCTATTGGCTGCCGGAAGGACATTCTGGTCTCGCTGATGTCTATGGCGCTGTGCATGGCTTCTCCATCCCGGTGCCAGGGAACCCACCATGGAGGGAGGTGGGGGTTACCTTCGGCGGGACCGGAAGACCCCGCCAGCAGGAAGAGCCGGAATATCCTGCCCAATTAATTTAATGTAAAGAGCGAAATTCTCCCAAAAAAGGACTATGTAGGCGCGATTCTCCAGCTTTGTTACGCTTTCATCAAGTGAAGAGAGGCTGGTGATTAGCACGAGAGGCCAAGGAAGAGAACCCCGCCAGGTGGTAAATAGTTTGCAATACAACAGGCCCAGTCCCGTAGGCGAAATAGGGATCTCGCCGTAACGTGATGAGAAACCAATTATCACCAATTAAACCCTATTTCCATACAATTAACGGCAGCCACCCCATATCCAACGGCCTCCTGTCACACTCCCAACCACCCCACCCCTTCCCTCCCCACCCTAGTTACCTACCCCCCAACCCGTCCCCCCACCCACCTTCCCACACCCCTACCTACCCCCCATCCCCTCCCCCACCCCCCTCCCCACACCCCGACCTACCCCCACACCCCCTCCCCCCTCAGCACCCCCTGAGGTGCCCTCAGTGATCCGCGATGTGCTTGGCCTTCCTAGCTCTACCACGACATCCAGGTGTGTCCCCAGGATTCTTACCTAATCCCGTGGGGTTCGAAGCCCCCGGCGGGCATCCTCTGGGGGCTCTGAGACTGGAGGGCCTTAGCGCATGTGTCATAGAATCATAGAATTTTCAGTGCAGAAGGAGACCATTCGGCCCATCAAGTCTGTACCAGCCCTTGGAAAGTGCACCCACTTAGGCCCACACCTTCACCCTATCTCCGTAACCCAGTAAACCCACCTAACCTTTTTGGACACTCAGGGCAATTTAGCATGGCCAATCCACCTAACCTGCACATCTTTGGACTGTGGGAGGAAACCGGAGCACCCGGAGGAAACCCGTGCACACAGGGGGAGAACGTGCAGACTCCGCACAGACAGTGACCCAAGCTGGGAATCGAACCTGGGACCCTGGAGCTGTGAAACAACAGTGCTAACTACTGTGCTACCGTGCTGCCCTGTCCCACGTGCTGGTTGTGAGATGCAGCCTCATCAGAGGGTGGAAGTTGAAGGAGCTGGTGGCCACTGTGGCCATTTCATGGGACGGGTCCGGGTTGGCACGCAGTGCCCCATCCACCTGTTCGGTGCCCACAGGGCCCTGGCGTTCACCTTGGAACAGAGGAACAGCTGGTTTGAGCCCCTGCTGCCCCTGCATCATCAGCCTCTGCCAGCCCTGGCGGTTCCCATGGTTGGCACCATTGTGTCGACGGCCTCGTCGAAGCTCCTCAGCACCTGGGACAAGCTCCGCATCGCCTTGCCCATTTTCACCTGAGAGCAGGACATGTCCCACAGCATCTCATCAAGGTCAGCCTGGTGCTGCATGACATCCCCCAGCGGGTTTTACGTTCTGCCGAGACCCTCAGCCATGGCCATCACCAACTGCATGATGCCTTGGACACCTCCACGAATGGTGCCGACGTCATGCACTAGGCTCTCCACTGCGGTCACCACCCTAGCAGTGTTGGCCTCAGTGCCACACATTGGCGGCTAAATCTCCTGCATCCTTAGCCTCTGGGACTCCTCAAAGCGGCTATGGATCTGCCAAAGTGACACTGACATCTCTCTCTGAATGTCCCGGCTGCTCCCTATCGTCTTCATCAGCTCCGGGTAACCAGGTACCAGCAACACAGCATCAGGCTGGGACCCAGCCGGGTCCTCTGACCCAGCAGCCCTCCGACTGCTGTCTCGCCTGGAGGTTCCTGCCTCCACCTAATGTGCATTATCAGCAGTGTGGTGCTCACCAGATTGTGCCCCGAAGCCTGTCCACTGACGTTCCCCCCGAGATGTATGTATCTGCGCTGGTGGATAGTGGGGATGACAGCTGTGACACGGCTATCACGTGGCATCCTCGGAGCTTTCCTCTGAGGGGGTCCCCTGGGAGGCTGGAGAAGGTGCCACCCGGGGTGGGCTTGTGGCGTCGGCTGGAGGATCTGCGGGAGAATGGACACGTAGTCAGTGGGAGGAATGAGCCAGTCAGTCAGTAAGGCAATAACAACTCACGTTTCACAGGTCCCCCGGGTGGTTCCTCACCTCCGCGTGGCTCATCACTCCGTCCTCGGAAATACTGGCAATCTCCAGAGCAGGCCTCTCGAAGGTGGTGAGGATTTTTAGGCCTGGCACACCACCGTCAGTCTAGCTCCTCTTCCGGCGATTATGGGCGAGCTTTTCCTGAGGAGACACAGAGATGGCATTGTTAGCCACATGTGTGGTTCACAGTGGTTGGAGGGGAGTGTGAGGGGAAGGTTGGGGGATTTTGAAGAGGAAGGGGCTGGAGGAAGGGTTGGGGTCACATGGAGAGTGGGTGCACTCGTCGGGGCGAACAGGTCTCAGGGTGGGGTTGTTGGGGGGTTTGGTGTTTACTCACTCCTGCTGCCCGGTGTAGGTCATTGACTGATTTTTGGCGCTGGAGGCCAGTCCTCCTGGTCGTACACACGGCACACACAGCTGCTTCCACCTTGTCCAGGCAGCACTGGCTGCCCCATGGCTATCCCTCCTGGACCCTTGGGGGAATAGGACATCCCTCCTGGCCTCCACGGCGTCTAGGAGTCTCACTAGGTCAGCGTCCCCAAATCCTGGGGCCGGCCTTCTCAGCGCCATTGTTGGGAGCTGGCTGGGGTTGGCTGAGCAAGTGCTGCTTAAGTGCTGCTTGACCTTGTAAGTGGGGGGCTTGCGAGCACGGTGCTTGTGAATCAGCTGGTGAGCCTTCATTTGGTGGCACAGTGGTTAGCACTGCTGCCTCACAGCTCCAGGACCGCACGTTCAATTCCGAACTCGGGTGGCTGTCTGTGTGGAGTTTGCACTTTCTCCCCGTGTCTCCGTTGGTTTCCTCCAGGTGCTCCGGTTTCCTCCCACTGTCCAAAGATGTGCAGGTTAGGTGGATTGGCCATGCTAAATTGCCCCTTAGTGTCCAAAAGATTAGGTGGTGTTACTAGGTTACGGGGATAGCGTGGAGGTGTGGCTTAAGTGGGGTGCTCTTTCCGAGGGCCAGTGCAGACTCGATGGGCTGAATGGCCTCCTTCTGCACTGTAACCTCTATGATTCTATGATTTGCTGCAAGAAGCCCGTGCGGCCTCGTTAAGTGAACCAATAAATGTTGAACAGCGTTCGGCCTCGCTGGGCCAGGCACTGCGTCATTTCAGGTGAGAAAACCTGTGAGAATCCCACCAGCAGTTCCAGCACGATTTCCATTGCAATTCATCCACACTCTGGGTGCAATTCAGTGGATGTTGGTTAAAGTTTGCTGAACGGCGGAGTTTAGTGGCTGCAGCACCGAGAAAGCCCCCTGTATGCAACAGCATTCTGCCTTGTTTTGGCCTCACCGATAAACTCCCGACTTGCCATTGTGCCAGCTTCACGGTTTTTCAAAAGGGATACTAAACAACGCCCTGTGATCTCTCACTGGTAGCTGCTTCAGAAAGGTCGCTGCATTCGACTTCAATCTCGCTAATGAGATTTAAATGAATGCAAATGAGGGTTAATGATGTCCTCGCATTTCGGGGTGAGATACTGAACTCACCATTGGGAGCGGGTCGGGTAAATTGTAGACCGTTTCCACCCAGCGCAAACCTCAATTGGCCTTTCCCGCTATTTACCAGGCGTGCCAAGGTCCACGCTCGGCGCAACGCGGTGGTTAAATCACGCTCAATGCTTCCTTTTGAAATGCAGTTACTGGTGTATTTTGGGTAAATATGGAAGCCAAATAATGCACAGCAAAGTTCCACAAAAGGCAGTGACATTAAACGGTCAATTAATCAGTTTTGGGAGTGTTGATGAGAGAGAAATGCTGGCCTGAATGCCAGCAGAACCCCCTGCTCTTTGAATGATAGTGTGGGATCTTTTACATCCACAGGAATAGGCAGGGAGGCAATTTAACGTCCCATCTGAAAGACAGTACTATTTCTCGACAATGCAGCATTTCTTCATGACTGCACTACAGTCTCAACCCGACCGTGTTGTTCTTTGGATGTTGGCATTATTGGCACAGTTGGCATTTAATGCCCATTCCCTCAATGCTCTTGAAAAAATTGATGGTGGGCCTTCTTCTAGAGCCATTGCAGGCCTTGAGGACTCCCACAATATGTTGCTACCACACCGCTGTTAGGAAGTGAGTTCCTGGAATGTGCCCCACCGACAATGAAGGAGTTACACTCTCGTCCTTAGTCGGGGGTTGTGTGACTTGGAAGACAAACTGGTGGTGGTGGTGTTCCTTTGTTGAATGTTGAATCTGTTGTAGCGTCCAAAATAGTAAGTGAAAAGGAGGAACTGCATTTACATTGTGTCATTCACCCGCTGCCCTTGTCATAATGGGTGGTGGCAGGTACGGGTTTGGGAGAGGTTGCAGTGAATCATATAGATGGTAGACACTACAATCACAATAGGACAGTGGCGGATAGATTGAACGTTCAGATTAATAGGTGCAATGCATTCAAGCCAACTACTTTGGTCTGGAAGGTGTTGACCTTCTGGAGCATTGTTGCAATTATACTTGCCCTAGGTAATGAAGGGTATTCCATTGCACTCCTCACTGTAAGAAGTGGAAAGGCTCTGAGAAATCAGAAAGTGAGTCACTTGTTACAAAACACCTCTGACTTTCCCTTGTAGCCACAGTACAATATTGTCATGTGGCGGATCCAGTTACGTTTATGAGCACTGGTGACCCCACAATGTTGATACTGGGGTATTTGACAATGGTAATGCTATTGAATATCAACGGAAGGTGACTGTACCCTCTCTTGGTGAAGACCGTCATTGATTGACACTTTTATGTTACTTGTGAGTTATCAGGTCAATTTTGGATGTTATCCAGGTCTTGCTGATTGTGGGCATTGACTGGTTCGTAGGTTGAAGTTTTAACTCATTCAAAACCCATCCATTTTCACAGAGCTAAATTTGGGTCCATTATTTCAGCCTTGGCGAATGGAACTGTGCAGTCATCAGCCTCGCCTCCAGCCTCATGAAGGGAAAAGGGTCACTGAAACAGCTGAAGGTTGGTGTGTATAGGAGATTGTCACGAGTAACTCCTGCAGCCATGTTTGAAAGCTACTGTGATTGGCTTGCAACAACCGCAATTAACTTTATTTGTGTCAACAATGATATGACCGAGTGTTCCCCTGGTTCCCAGAATTTCAATTTTACTAGAGTCCTTTGTTGCCACACTCAGATGCTGCCTTGGGGGTGAGGATTGACACTTCCACTTCCCCACTAGTGTTCAGCTGTTGAGGCAACATTTGCACCAAACAACCCACAAATGGTACCTGATATCCACTTCTTCTGTGGAACTTGTGGTAGAACATGTCTCTCAGGGTTGGTCTCTACAGCCATCAGCGAAAGTGCACCATATGAAGTATCCCAAAGGATTTGCACCACGGCCACTATTTTCCATAGATTCGGGGGTGGCACGGTGGCGCAATGGTTAGCACTGCTGTCTCACATCGCCGAGGACCCAGGTTCGATCCCAACTCCGGGTCACTGACCGTGTGGAGTTTACACATTTTCCCTGTGTTACCCTGTGTCTCTCCCCCCCCCCCCCCCCCCCCCCAACAACTCAAAGATGTGCAAGGTAGGTGAATTGGCCACGCTAAATTGGCCCTTGATTGGGGAAAAAAAAGAATTGGGTATGCTAAATTGAAAATAATATAATTTTTCATAGATGGAAGTATGCTGACAATGGGCCCATGTTGTAATGGCATTGGGAACCAGATGGTCTTCACTGAACCATCTCAGGAACAGATTTTTTTTTAAACTCAAACTGAGCATTAGTGAGTAGATTATTGGTGAATAAATGCCATTGACAGAGCCATTGGCAATTCCCTCCACTGCTTTGGGAATGATTGGGAGTCAGCTGATAGTAATGGGTCAAATTGGATTTGTCATCCATTTTGTGGCAGGAGATATTTGGCCAATTTTCCACACTGTTGGGTAGATGCCAGTGTTATTGGTATTATAGTTACCAGAATTATATGATGGTGTTTTATTGCAGTCGGGTTGAGTGAAGTATGTTTTAATGCAGATTGCAGGTGTCCCATGGTGTATTCTCCAAATATTTCACAGGGCACCCCTGAGTGGACGTTAAAGGGTTGATGCATTCGAATCATATCACTGTTTGCCAATCGGGGTGGGTTTCTGAAAGAGTAAAACCAGCTTTGCATTCTCTGGAATATGAGCCACAGTATCTCCAAACTTGTGAAGCCAATCCCTAAAAGAATTGCTTTTCATTCCAGCAAAGCATTCAAGGACACAATTCAAACTACCAAGCTTTTGTGCTCGATTGCCATGATTTATGGGTTCTCTCTGGCATGGATTTGGCAAAGTAAACCGATAACATACGATTGCAACATCGGAAACCTCTACATTTTGATTTCTAATCATGGCATTCTCGCTTTTGCCCGAGGGCTTTAAAGCTTTATGAATTTACCACCAGCCGAATATATCATTGTAGTTTTTGAGGCAGTGTGCATATTGGTGAAAACTGAATTTGTAACACAAAGTGAGCCTCCAAGTCAGTTCATGAATATTTGAATTTTATTTCCATGTACGTGCGTTAAAAAAGCCAGGTTCATGGTCAGCTGCCTGTTTCTTAAAACATACGCCTGTTTGATTCCCACTGTCCCAGTACATCCACTTTCTGTGCTTAGATTTTGACATACTTCAGTTTTATACCACACACCAATTCTCCCACCCATTCATCTCAAGGCGATGAAATCTTTTTTTTTAACAAAGACCAGGAGAATGCCTGTTTGACTCAGTAATTAATGATGTGCGGTCTCTGGGCATACAATTATGTTAGTGATTCATTAGTTACGGAGAGAAGCAGGCTTTCTCTCCCCTTTTCATTACAGAAAGGAATGTCACTCTCGGTTATAGCACCACCAGAAAAGTGACTGTCGATTGATTCGGGCTTGGTCTGTAAAACCAGGTCACTCCTTTGTCCAGTTGCATATTCTCATGTGCGTGATACACTTCTGCCGTTCACAAATGTTTTCTTCGATCGTGTCCAGTGGATCGGGACCGCACTTACTTCATGTGATTTAATTAAAAAGGCTGGTTAACTAGCTCAGCAAACAACATTTCTCGCTCCACAGTGAACATGCCGCAGGGTAACAGTTGTCTGGCTTTGCAAGTGTTTCAGTATCAGTTTACAGGAGGGAGTTGTATCTGCTGTCGCGCAGTGACTGGTGACGAAAATATTTCACTTCTGTGTGAGTGAGTGCGGTGTTAAATTTCTCCCTGAATTCCCTGCTTTGCACTTAAAAGGACATCATCGCCCTGGCCAGTGACATGAATTCTTGTACTGTTTCACACTGCCTCAAGTTAAAAGCATTTGTTTGGGATTAAGTTTAACAACACTGTTTGTTATGTTAGGTGTTGGTGAAGGACACGCGGGGTGATTGGCTATTTGCTTTTAAGCAGAAGGTTTACACCTGGAGCAGCATAAAGCAGTGATTCAGCTTTCAAAGTGACCTGATAATTGAAGATGCTTCTATTTACAGTTTAAGGACCGGTTTTTAATGCCCGGTGCATTTATATTAATCTTTCTTTAATTCAAATTCCCGAGGTCCAGCATTCAGAATCCTGCTCCCAGCATCTAGACTGTTAAATTCAATTTCTGTAGGCCCACGGCAGATTTGTAGGCCCAGTCCAACGTTTATGGACATGGATCTTCCTGAATAAAGTTTGCCAGTGCAGTCATATTTCTTTTGTATGAAATCGGTTTGACAGGTTATTCCATGGAGGCAGATAATCCTGTTGATGATCACTGCTGTATTCAAATAAAATCCTTGGCCCGTTCATGTAATTTCTCTGGGATTGCAGCTGAATTTCTGTTGAGATTTTGGTGGAAGATCAGAGGATGTAATTTCAGGTGAGCATGTCGAGGAATAACAACGGTGATGTGGAAAACTGGATGAAATTTGCTACCAGGAAGCATTTTCAATGATTTTGATCAGAAGGTGTTTGCAGCAATGTTATTTTTAATGTTTTAAATACCAAGAGAAATGGCCAAGGCCCATAGTGCAATTTACCGCCAAGTCTGCAAAGGGTAAAAGATTAGCATCACCTGGAGCACTACAAGAGTCACTGTGATATGATCAACTAAAAATGCTGCCAAGGTGGTGACATTACCCTCATTCTGGTCAGTGCCTTACTGGCCAACTTTTTATACAGAGGTCAACAGAGATCCCCCGCCCCTAGTGAGGGAGTTCATACACCGCAAGGGCCACGGGGAAGATCATCACTCCCACCCTGTAGGCCGTGTGAGGGCTGTTACAGGAACTTCCAGTCCAGTGAAATCCTGCAATAAGAAGTCAATCAAGTTGACCTACTTGAAAATGAAAATGAAAATTGGGGAACCTGTCTTGTGAAGACATGGCAGGTCAAGAGGTGCAGATTAAGTGACGCAAAATGCATATGATAAAAGGCCGAGGGCTGTGGGAGGAAGCAAGCAATATGGAAGATATGGGGCATGATTCTCCATTGGCCGACGCAAAATCAGGAAATATGATTGGGCAGAGAATTGGTTCCGATGCTGAAATCACGGCAGATGCGATTTTACGCCAAATCGCAATTCTCTGTCGCCTCGACAGCGGCGTCAATAATAATAATCATCATTATTGTCACAAGTAGGCTGACAAATGTATTCCAAAATGCACATACAGTAAACACCGTTGGCATATCATTAGCGGGCCTGACCCGGTATTCTCCAGGGCCTCCAGTATCTCTGCCACAAATGGGCCGAATTCTAGACAGTTCACTTGTGCTTTTAAAAAACGTGAAACCGGCGCCGTGGCTGATGAGGGAGCGAGAGGATGTCAGACACGGAAAGGCACAACTGTGGGCTGCCGGGCCAGACACTGGCCAGGCTGGTTGGGGTGGGGGGGGGTTGAGGGGGCCTGCAATGGCCTGGGAACAGGCTGTGTGGCCAGGGTGACCCGCCCCCATGAGGCTGGGGTGATCTCCAGGCATGGACCGCCATTGCCGCCGTCTGCAAGGTAGCCATCTTGCTGCGCACCCCACTGATCACCAAACTTGGTTCTGCAGAGTGACACCAGCCTTATTGGTGCTCCCACCCCTGCACCACAGCCCCACCCTCCACCTCACCCTCTGCCATGCCATTAACCCCCCAGCCACCACCTGCTGGCGGAGCATCATGCGGCCCACCCAAGCGCAACGACCACAGTAGCCTCTATGGGCTCGCTGAGCAAGGGCGCTGTATGTACCGCTGGCATGGGCAGCACCAGCCGATGGTACTGCTGGCAGCAGGGATGGGTGCCAGGGCCAGAGGCCCCTATGGTGCCAAGCACCAGCAGGGTCAGAGGTGCGGGGGCAGAGTCCGCAGTGCCAACCGGGCACCTGTCCGGGATCTCATGGAGCTCAGTGCACAGGTGCATCCGCGCCGTAATGGAGGCCCTATATATCGAGTCAGCATAATGCATCCATTTCAAAGTAGATCAAGCCCACCAGGATGCCCAGGCAGCGGGGTTAACCGCCATCACCTCGATGCTCCAGGATGCAGGGGAAGGCGAGGATAGGCAGGACATGGGGCCTAGGCAGACAAGGGAAGCTGCACAACGTTTGTGCCAGGGCTATGGCGCACGGGCCGCTCTGATCGCCTCCATGTTCACGGGAGGGGGGAGTGGGCTAGAAAAGCCAGGGACACAGACAACAAAGAGATCAATTTGTCATAGTTTAGCCATTGCACTGCATTAGAAATGAAGATTGCAAATACTGAGAAAATGAAAAAATATCCATTACTAAAGGTCTATCCATTGATACTGTCTACCCATTGCTACAGGTCTATCCACTGCTACAGGTCTACCATTGCTACAGGTCTCCACAATACTGTAGGTTTATCCATTGTTACAGGTCTATCCATTGCTACTGATCAACCCATTGCTAGAGGTACACCCATTGCTACAGGTCTATTCATTGTTGCAGGTCTATCCATTGCTGCCGGCCTACCCATTGCTACAGGTCTACCCATTGCTACAGGTCTATCCATTGCTACAGGTCTATCCATTGCTACAGGTCTGCTCATTGCTACAGGCCTATCCATTGCTGCCGGCCTATCCATTGCTACAGGTCTACCCATTGCTACAGGTCTACCCATTGCTACAGGCCTATCCATTGCTACAGGCCTATCCATTGCTACAGGCCTATTCATTGCTACAGGCCTATCCATTGCTGCAGGTCTGCTCATTGCTACAGGCCTATCCATTGCTGCCGGCCTACCCATTGCTACAGGTCTACCCATTGCTACAGGCCTATCCATTGCTACAGGCCTATCCATTGCTGCCGGCCTACCCATTGCTACAGGCCTATCCATTGCTGCCGGCCTACCCATTGCTACAGGTCTACCCATTGCTACAGGCCTATCCATTGCTACAGGCCTATCCATTGCTACAGGTCTATCCATTGCTACAGGTCTATCCATTGCTACAGGTCTATCCATTGCTACAGATCTGCTCATTGCTACAGGCCTATTAATTGCTACAGGCCTATCCATTGCTGCAGGTCTATCCATTGTTGCAGGTCTATTCATCGTGTCATGTGAGAGTACCTTTAAGAAATAGGTGTTTATCAAATAACTGTAGTAGATGTACCTTTAAGAAATGGGTGTTTATCAAATAGCTGAAGTGAATGTACCTTTAAGAAATTGGTGTTTATCAAATAGCTGCAGTGATGTCAGAGTGTGAGTGGAGCTGGGCTGTCTGTCTGTCTTCCACTTTCGTTTTTGAGCTGGCAGCTACAGTGTGTGTTTAGTTTTGTTTTCAGAGATGGAGCTGCATCCAGCCAAACAAGATGTAATTTTGATCTCTCTCTGCATGAAAAAAATGTTTTCAGATCACTTGCTGATTTAAAAGTGATAACTGCTCTCAGTAGAGAGTTTAAACCTGATGTCTTTGTTAAAGAGGGCATGTGTCTTATGGGTGTTGCTAGGAAAGAGTAAGGGTTACTTATAGAGTACTGTATTCTTTGGGGAAGAATTTGAGTTGATAGTTGCTCAGATGTTTACTGAGTGTTTATAACATGTTAACTGGATTCATAGAATAAACATTGTTTTGTTTTAAAAGTACTTTTGATCTCTGTTGAATCAGACCTGTGCTCTCATTACTGCAGTCTAACCATGCTACATTCTACCCATTGCGACAAGTCTATACATTGCTACAGGTTATTCCATTGCTACAGGTCTACCCATTGTTATAGGTCTATCCATTGCTGCAGGCCTATTCATTGCTACAGTTCTATACATTTCTACAGGTATGCCCATTGCCACAGGTCTACCCATAGCTACAGGTCTATCCATTGCTATTGGTTTATCTATTGTTACAGATCTATCCATTTCTATAGATCTATCCACTACTGCAGGTCTTTCCACTGTTGCAAGTACATTGGGCCTCTAGAGCGATGGATACTTTTCCAAACATCTCTGGTATTCCCCCAAAGAAAAATTGTGCCACCTTGGCAGTGGTCAGGTTGGGTGGGTGCAAAGTTCACCCTGCCAACTTCACATCGAAGCAGAAAATCTGCCATCATGAGTTGATAATGAAGATGTTTAAATGTATCTGATTTTCTGATAGTACACTCTGTTTTGGATTCTCAGTTGTGCAATGAAGTCATATCCAGCTCCTTCAATATCTCATGTAAAATCCTGATTGGCACTGAGTTTGATAATCATGTCCCTTGGAGCACCTATGGGCATCTGTTGCACGTTTTGCTATGAGCGCAAAACGCGTTTATTGGGGTGTATTAACTTCCAAGTGCTTAACACCACTAGGCTCTGTTCTATGTATTTATTCAGCTTAGGAGTCGCCAGGTGCCGTATAGACACCGTCACGAGTATTCCAAGGTCAAGTTCAAAGTAATAAAGACGATACACCGATTAGTAAGGTCCAAACGATAATATTTATTATACAGTTATAATAAATACTCATGCACACACTAAGAGACTAAGCTATGACTAAACTAAAGTAATCAGAATACTTACCTAACAGGAACAGGCAAGGTCAGGGAGCGAGGCCTTCGTCCTGGTCTTGGGCTGCAACCTTCAGCAAGCGTTCTGGTCACTGGGGGTTCTAGCGGGCTTAGTTCGCGTAGCGAGCGTCGTACTGGCACTTACGGTTCGGCGGCTGGTGCTCGACGGCTGGAGTCAGATTGGATCTTCAAGTTCTTGGTCAGGGCCGGAGCACGGAAAAACAGACCGGACAACACGAGGTCCCTGTCTTTTATAGGGGTTCCATTGTCCTTCCCTCTTCTTGGGCGGGCTTTACCTATTGGGTCAATTCCTCATCGATACTGTTTTAATTCCCCAATGCGAGGGGGTCTCCGTGATGGGGGGGGGGCGTTTCTTATGCCCTTTTGTTTGGAGGTTTCTGGTGCCTCGATGTCTGGGCCTTGATTCAAATGTGTCCATTCAGAATCAAATGTGTCTATTGTGTGGGTGTTCAGGTCTGATTGCCTCATTAGCATGCAAAGCGTTTTGCCATTTGCGCCTAGCTAAGGTCTTCTCACCTGAGCCCAAACTGGTTTCTGCTGCTGCAGAATGCAAAATGCTCTCTTTGCAGACTGCTGGTCTGGCTAAACTGTCTGTTTCCCAGCAGTCTTAGCGCTTGGCTTATTTTGTAGCTCAGCGTCCATTTTAGGTGGCTACAGCATCGCAATCAGCCTCATTTCCCCGAGGCAAGACGGGCTTTATCAGGCAGGATGTGAAATTGATATTGGGTCTCAATCAATGGCTGTTTATTTATTCTTCATTTTTGATATCAGTTTTCAATGATGATTCTGGAAGAAGAAAAAGTCACATACCGTTCTTGTCTATATTCATGCTTGGAGAACAGTTTAATCATAGTCTGTAGCCATTTTTTAAATCAGTCTTTCAGTTTCATATGTGCACCAAGAGAACAAGTTAGGAAATAAATGCAGTTTTTGACTTACTTTTACCCAGGATAAACTAATCCTAGGACTAAATGACTGAAAAACCCCTATTGGAAGCTATGCCTTGTTTTTCATTCATTGGGTTGATTTTACAATATTGCCTTCTTTAAAAGGATTCAACAAGGAGATCACATTTATATTCTAACTGGCGCCTGTACTTGATCCATAGCAAATGTTACAATAGCCATAGCAGCATAATAATAATAATTGCTTATTGTCACAAGTAGGCTTCAATGAAGTTACTGTGAAAAGAGCACCTAGTCGCCACAGTCCGGTGCCTGTTCAGGGAGGCCGGTACGGGAATTGAACCTGCGCTGCTGGCTTTTTTCTGCATTACAAGCCAGCTGTTTAGCCCACTGTGCCTAACCAGCCCCAGTCTGGTGTGGCAAGTGAGTCCTAGGACAGATGTAACAGTGGAGGTTGAGTGTCACTATTCTAGTGTCACACGCAGAATTTATGACTTTTGTTACTGACCGTGATCAGTATGTTTTGTATGTTGAAGGGGGATGGCGGCTTTCTTACCCTCAGAGGGATTGTCCTGACTTAAATGATTCCAGCAGTAAGCTTTTTGTTAATTTAAAAGTAAGAAAAAAATTGTATTAGCACATACTTGCCCCAAGGGTTTAAAATGTGACATTTCACAAGCTTGACCCATCCACACAACAATTAGATATAGATGATGAGGAAAAAAACAACACAATTACAATTTATGATTATCTCAGTTTCTTTCATAGCAGGCCTGTAGTTTCTTAAATAAGTTGATGTTTTCGTTAAAGTGAAGGTCCTGTAAAGCAGAGGATTTTTAGTAAGTTGTACAGCCTCGTGTAGTTGTATTTCCAGGAGGTTGATTCTCAGGTGAACTTCAAGTTGTGGAGAGTCCTTCTCCCACTTTCAAGCTATGACTGTTCAGTACTTTTGTTGCTTAGTTGACTTGCATCTGGTTCTTTCGTTATCTGATGGAATTCTATCCCTGAGCAGGTTTTGCTGAAATTTTAAAGTAGACCACAACATGGCTTTCTCACCATGTGACTTTACAAGTTCAAAGTCCGTTTTCCAAAACTGGGTGGTATGTATTGATTATACCTTTTGTGATGTTGTTTGACACTTTGAAATTCACCCAGTCTACGTTGGATGAGAAACCATCATAATGCAAGGGAAGGTCAATGGGAATTCATTCAACTTTGTCGAACACACATTGAATTTTGACGTTTTTTTAGTCCACGATGCAACAGAGTTCAGCCCGCTCGAAAGCGATAGTCCTTTTGATTTCAGTCCATCCTTAAACAAATGGATGTATGAATTCTCCAGATGGCTGTGAATTTCCATAACTAATTAGACATTTGCTTGAGATTCAAGACAGTCTGGAGCTCAGAAGTGAAAGCCCACATGTTTTGCAGTGCCTGCTTTAATAGACTGTGTTCATTAATTTTTAAGTCTTGACTAAAAGTTCAGAAATCATATGACGCCAGTAATTAAATTATCTCATATTTACCCAATGAACTACGTTAAATGTACGCATCTGAATATTTGTTGTTGAGTTACATTAATAATAAACTACTCGCACCTCTTTTGAAGGCTTTTATAGTTGCCAGGCCTTTGTCTTTAAGATAATATTAGGAAGACAAAGTTCACAAAGGTGTTGGTTTTGCCAAAGTGATAATCAGTTTCCCCCCCCCCCCCCCCCCCCCCCCCCCCCCGCCCATCTCTTTGTCAGATCTCCTGGTCTTTTTTCCGTTGACCTTGCATTTTTTTTCTAATGAGGGTCGCTGTCGACAAGAGAATGAAATGCCTTGAACATTGGTGAAGGGCCCATGGCCAGGCTAACATTTTAACTTGGGCAGGCATATACAGTGTGCCTCCATAGTTGGAAAGGTTACGAGCTATCACTGCTACTCAGGACAATGCCCCACAGTGTACCTCACCCATACAGTGGCATGGAGAATTAAGTTATAATAACGGGGCCTCACGGTAGCATGGTGGTTAGCATCAAGGCTTCACAGCTCCAGGGTCCCAGGTTCGATTCCCGGCTGGGTCACTGTCTGTGTGGAGTCTGCACGTCCTCCCCGTGTGCGCGTGGGTTTCCTCCGGGTGCTCCGGTTTCCTCCCACAGTCCAAAGATGTGCAGGTTAGGTGGATTGGCCATGCTAAATTGCGCGTAGTGTAACGTTAATGGGGGGGTTGTTGGGTTACGGGTATACGGGTTACGTGGGTTTAAGTGGGGTGATCATTGTTCGGCACAACATCGAGGGCCGAAGGGCCTGTTCTGTGCTGTACTGTTCTATGTTCTATGTTCTATGTTCTATAATGTGTGACAATTAACGTATGATTGGGATTCATTTTGGAATCCAGATACCCCCATTTCTCTTTGAATTTGTACTATTTCATTTGTGCTGTTTTTCGGTTCCTGATTCCTTGTCAGCCTTTCATCTCCATTTGATAAATTAATTTTTGAATGTTTTAACTTGGCACAGCTTGTTTACTATATCTGTATATTGAGCTTTATCTATGGAAGCATAGATTCAATGGACCAAATGGACAATTTTTCCATTATAGCATTCCAAAATTGTATATGATTCCTCAGATGTTTAAATAAAAATTGTAAAGTTAGCTACCGAGTTAAATTTTCCCAAAGGACAAATATAACAGTAAAGCTACGGCCAATTTTGGGTGTGATGAGGAATAGATATGTGGTAGCGGCCCAGTGGTAACCTCCTACAGATGACCATATGTAAACCCAGCATTACATAGAATTTACAGTGCAGAAGGAGGCCATTCGGCCCATTGAGTCTGCAATGACTCTTGGAAAGAGCACCCTACCACCTACCCAAGGTCAACACCTCCACCCTATCCCCATAACTCAGTAACCCCACCCAACACTAAGGGCAATTTTGGACACTAAGGGCAATTTATCATGGCCAATCGACCTAACCTGCACATCTTTGGACTGTGGGAGGAAACCCACGTACACACGGGGAGGATGTGCAGACTCCGCACAGACAGTGACCCAAGCTGGAATCGAACCTGGGACCCTGGAGCTGTGAAGCGATTGTGCTATCCACAATGCTACTGTGCTGCCCTCAAGGACCAGTCCTATATTTGATAAATATTGCAATGAGGTTGGAAATTCCTGCTATGTTGACTATTTCAAAGAGCAAACAATTTCCCCAAGACGATCATCTCTTAACTTGATGAATGCATTCATACCTGTCCTTCAGTTGAAGAAGAAGCAAACAACAAAACTCAACTATAGCATCTGATAATGGTGCTCCTCTGTGCTGAGTTAATCAACAGCTAAATGCGCTGGTTATAGGAGCAGATCATCTAATAAAGTTTGTTGCCAGGCCAAGGTCACACACTCTGGTTTTTTATGTCATTCTATCGTACCTGTACCTTGTGATATTTTAATCTGCAACAAGGATTCAACTACTTGTTGTTTATCCTTAAATAGGAATAAAAACAGGAGCAGGCCATTCAACACTTTGAATTATACAGTTAAATCATGGCTGATCTAGCCCCCAAACCCAGAGGCTCACCTTCACCCATTACCCACGGTACCTTACCTGACAAACATTTCAACTGACTCAGTATCCATTGCCCTTTTTGGGGAGTAAGTTCCAAATTTCCACTTTCCTTTATGTGGAAAAGTGTTCCCTGATTTCACTCCGAAACAGCCTAGCTCTGAGTTTCAGATGATGCCCTTGTTATTTGGATTCCTCTACCAGAGGTAATAGTTCCTCTGTATCCATCTTATTGAACACCTATTTCATTTTAAGCATCTTCATTAAATCGCCCCTCTGCCTTTTAAATTCTGCCCAGGCTCTGTACAGCTGAAACATCACTCCCTCTCTTTTCAATTCCAACCTCCTTGAATTAAGCATCAAAATTTCACTACACTTTTAGTTTAAATTTCAGTATTTGGTTATGTGACACCTACGGTCCTTTGCTCCTCATCCCTCACCATTAAGGAAGTATTCTCATTTGTCTTTCTCAGATCTGAATGGATGACTTCATACTTCCCCCATGTTGAATTCCATCTCCTGCGGTTCTGACTGCTCACTTAATCAGTCTATGTCAGCTTGTACCTTCCTGTTCCCATCTATACAACGTACTGAGCCTCCTGCTTCATCATCTGCAAACCTGAATATACATCCTTCTAATACCACCTGAACCCATGGTGAAAAGCTAAGAATTAAATATAAAACACCAAGGAACGCACCCAATGCCCCAGTAGGGAAACTTCACTGAGCAGTTCCACTGAGCTGCATAAGCTTTGAAGAGTTCTTTAAAAGATCATTTGAACTATTTTGTGCAAAGTGGAAATATATCTTTTATCATATTTACAAATCAAAACATGAGGCAGTCACTAGCTGCACTACATAACCATGTATGACTGCTGCTTTTGTAGAACATAGGAACAGGAGCAGACTATTCAGCCTCTCAAACCTTCTCCGCAATGCAATAAGATCATGGTTGATCTTTATATCAACTCCGTTCGTCCACTTTGCTTCTGTAACCCTTAATAGACCCTTTGCCTAACAAAAATATTTCACCCTCAGTTTCGAAACTTTCAGTTGACCTGGTTTAACGTTCTGTTAGTGCGAGGCCCAAATATCAGTTTTGCAGCGGTGTGAATTTCCCGCCATGACTGATCGGGAAACCCGCTGGAGACTGGCATGAAACTCATTTGCACCCCGCTAGAGGGATACAGATGAAGGTCTGACCACCCGATTCTCAGTGGCGCCAGCGGGAAAATATGCCGGTGTGAATTGCATCTGGAACAACGTGGCATGCAGATGTCAGGACTCACTCGAACAATGCCTGGAGCTGCCTCCAGAATTCAGGATGGAGGCCGTCAGCAACCATGGACCCCGGAACCACAGCAATAGGTTGGGGGGGGGAGCATCTGCAGATGGACCTTCCGGATTCAGTGTCCTGGAAGGGGTCCATTTTCCAGTCTTAGAATGCTCTCGCGAGACCCAGATTCGTTCTCAAGAGGTCCAAATTCTGGTCTCAGCATGCTTCTGGATATCTACCGATATTTGCAGGAGATCCTCCATCTTTCTTCAATAGTGAGCCAATGATGTTGGGCATCTTTTCAACATGGTGGCCGGATAGGAATGCGGACTGTGCACCATGAGACCTGCCCCATCACAGAATATGGCGCAAAACAGCTGGTTGCATGATTAATGAGGCTGGAGTCGGAAGATTTGACAAGTTTTCCCATCGGTCTCCGCAGCAGGAAGCACTCCATGTTTCCAAACCCGCCATGGGATTTAATTCTCAAATGGGAGAATTCTGCCCTAGTCTAAGCCGTGAGCTTTCTCCTTTATCTTAACTCTTGCGGGCAGCATTGTTTCCCCAGTTGCTCACATTCGCCCTTTTGACGCTGAACACCCAACAACAAATACTTCCTTGCAAACCAGTCTTTTACGATTTGGGCTCATGCTTTACTGAAAACTATAGTTCTCAACAATATTTAAATATGACTGAAACAATAAAAAACCTCCAGACATTGGGCATTGTGCTATAAATGAAATCATGAAATGAAATTGCAGAGGATTCAACTCTTCTTCTATCAGCTGCCATGTTGACAAACTCTGGAGCAAGGGAGTACAGTGGCAGACACAAACTAACAAATTACATTCAGTAAAATGCCTCATTACTTCTTCACAATCCTGTGTGTTCATTTGTATTTTTCGGCAGGGATGGCACAGTGGTTAGCACTGTTGCCTCACACCGCTGGGTTCGATTGCTTATGTGGAGTTTACACCTTCTTCCCTGTCCTCATAGTTTTCTTCCAGGTGCTTCGGTTTTCTCCCACAATCCAAAGATGTGCAGGTTACGTGAATTGGCCATGATAAATTGCCCCTTAGTGTCCAAAGGTTTAGGTGGGGTTATTGGGTTATGGGGATAGGGTGGGGGGGTGGGCCTAGTTGCTGTTCAGAGGGCCGGTGCTGACTCAATGGGCCGAATGACCTTCTTCTGCACTGTAGTGATTCCAGGGTTCAATGCATTGAATTCCTGATATAAAGTGATTTTGTATTTAAGATCAGGCTATATTTCTGGCAAATCAGCATGGGGGTGTGATATATGATACATAACCAGAGGGATAACAACATGTTAAGCTGCTGCAAAATACAGTGATCAGGCTGGCATTAGAACATAGAACATAGAACATAGAACAGTACAGAACAGGCCCTTGATGTTGTGCCGAGCAATGATCACCCCACAAGCCAACGTATCCATCCTATTCCAGTAACCCAACAACCCCCCCATTAACCTTATTTTTTAGGATACTAAGGGCAATTTAGCATGGCCAATCCACCTAACCCGCACATCTTTGGACTGTGGGAGGAAACCGGAGCACCCGGAGGAAACCCACGCACACACGGGGAGGACGTGCAGACTCCGCACAGACAGTGACCCAGCCGGGAATCGAACCTGGGACCCTGGAGCTGTGAAGCATTTATGCTAACCACCATGCTACCGTGCTGCCCCAATATTGACGATACTCACTGTACATGTATAGACTATCAACCAATGCTGAGATGGCACGGGCGTGATTCTCCGCAAATGCGGAGAATCGTAAAGGCTGCTGTGGGACAGGCCGTGACCCACGGCAGCCTTCACGCCCACTTCCGGGGCCGATTCTCCCTCTCACCCCCCCCCCCCCCACCCCCCGGGCGGGGCTAGGAGCGGCCCCGTGCGTCACGGCGGCGCGGCCTTGACGGCGGTTGTCAAGGCCGCACGTCAAGCGTCACGCCGGCTGACGCGGCCAATGGCGTCTGCCGCGCATGCGCAGGTTGGACAACGCCAATACGCGCACGCGCAGTTGCCGTTGTTTCCCTCAGCCGCCACGCAAGACGTGGCGGCTTGATCTTGCGGGGCGGCAGAGGGAAAAGAGTGCATTCATTACGGATGCACGGCCCGCGATCGGTGGGCACCGATCACGGGCCTATGCCCCCCCTTGGCATGGCCGTGGTACTGCCGTGCCAATCGGGCCCCCAGATGCCCCAAACGGGCATCTGGCACCCGTTTCATGACGGCAGCGAGCAGGTGTGTTTGCTGCCGTGTTGAAACGGGCGTGAAGGCCCGGCCGCTCGGCCCATCGGCCTCGGAGAATCGCCGCTTGCTGTAAAAAACGGCGAGCGGCGATTCGTGGCGTGGGTCGGGCGTTGGGGGGGGGGGAGAATAGCGGGAGGGTGTGAAAAATTTCGGGAGGCCCTCCCGCTATTCTCCCACCCGGCGTGGGGGGGCGGAGAATCGCGCCCGTGAACTGTGATGAAGCAACGGAAAGGCCTGTTACAACTTTTGGAATAGACCTATTGTATTGTAGTTTTCTAATAATACAGCAATACAGATCAGCAGAGTACTATAATGCAGGGTGGCACAGTGACACACGGTTAGCACTGCTGCCTCATAGCTCCAGGGTTCTTGGTTCAATTCCGGCCTCGGGTGACTGTCAGTGTGGAGTTTGCACTTTCTCCCCGTGTCTATGTGGGTTTCCTCCGGGTGCTCCAGTTTCCTCCCACAGTCCAAAGGATAGGTGGATTGCCCCCTAGTGTCCAAAAGGTTAGGTGGGCTTACTGGGTTACGGGGATAGGGTGGAGGTGTGGGCTTAGGTAGGATGCTCTTTCCAACGGCTGGTGCAGACTCGATGGGCTGAATGGCCTCCTGCTGCACTGTAATTTCTATAATGAGAATCCTTTTTAACGCCAAATTTTGCTTGTCACAAAAAAGGTCACACTAAGAGTCTGACTACATCAGGAGTTGAATCACAAAGCATTGCAGAGTAATACATTTGATTTTGTTTTCTGAAAAAAAGAGGAAGCAGAAAATCAAAGCAATGTTGCAATCGTAATATTTGGACAATGATTCAAAGTGACATTATAAACCAAAGAATATGTACAGTGAGCCTCGTCCAGAGCTGACTGCATAGTTTGCAAATGGGATTGTTTCATCTATTATTTTTTGAAACTATATTTCTATTCATCAATTTATGATCCGATAGAGTAAAAGAGTTGAAAAAGAATGGCAGCATTATAATAGATGCACTGTGGCCTTGCGCGTGATTCATGACTTGAAGTGTAGTTTTGGACATTTACTGTCAACACACTCCCACCAAATGCATGTCACTGCTTCACTTATTCAGGCTGCACAGCAAACTGCACTATCAAAACAATATATTATATAACTGACCTGGGGTAAAACTATTCCATACTTTTATACTGAATGGAATATTATTCACCTGCCTGGATGATGGGTGGCACGGTGGCACAGTGGTTGGCACTGTTGCTTCTTAGCCCCAGGGTCCCAGGTTCGATTCCTGGCTTGGGTTGCTGTCTGTGCGGAGTCTACAACTTCTCCCTGAGTGGGTTTCCTCCGGGTGCTCCAGCTTCCTCCCACAAGTCCTGAAAGACGTGCTGTTAGGTGAATTGGACATTCTGAATTCTCACTCCCTGTACCCGAACAGGTGCCGGAATGTGGTGACCAGGGGCTTTTCACAGTAACTTCATTGCAGCATTAATGTCAGCCTACTTGTGACAATAAAGATTATTATTATTATTACAGTTTCAACAACATTTAAGAAGCTCAACACCATCCAGGACAAAGCAGCCCGCTTGACTGGCACCCCACCCACCAACCTAAACATTCACTCCCTCCATCACCAATACACAGTGCCAGTAACATGAACAATCTATAAGATGCACTGCAGCAACCCATCAAGGTTCCTTTAACAACATCTTTCAAGCCTGCACCCTTTACCACCTAGAAAGACAAGGATGGCAGATGCTTAGGAAAACCACCATCTGCAAGGTCCCCTCCAAACCACACATCATCCTGATTTGGCAATAATCGCTGGTCCTTCACTGTTGCTGGGTAAAAATCCTGGAACTGCCTCTCTAACAGCACTGAGGGTATACCTACATCACATGGACTGCAACGGTTCAGGAAGGTGGCTCAACACCACCCTTTCTGGGGCAATTAGAGGTGGATAATGAATGCTGGCCTATCCAGTGACACCCACATCCCATGAAAGAATCAAAAAGAAATTGAAGCTAATATTACGATCCCAGACCAGACCCCAACAGTTGCTAGGATACTGGACCAAAACTCCAATATTTTAGTTTATTTGTAAGGCTGCGCGGAAAGAATGATTCACTCCAGGAGTGATTTCGTGAAAAAAATAGGGCTTGGGTATTTTTAAAACAAAACTTTATTATGAATACAATATTAAACTTTTTAACTTCAACCTGAAAAGAACAGCTTATAATTAGCTCTTAAACTCTACTACACATCTTCCCATTAAACAAAAAGAAAAGAAACACACAGCTCTCGATCTTCTTTCAATCTCTCTTACTGTGGGAGAATTGTGGACTCAGCATCAGGCAGATCAGAATTCAACTCCTCTCTCCAAAATGTTCTCCAAATCTGCTTCTCTAAACTTTTCAAAATGTCTCTCTGCATTCCTTGGCCCCACCCAGCAATGACCTCATCTTCCCAAGCTGAAAAACTAATTATTTCGTAGGCTGCAAAATGCATTTACTTCCCAGGGATGTTCCCAGTCAAACCGCAGTCCATTAGCCCAGACTGAAAAACACATTCCTTTGTCAACTGCACCTTCTGGATGCTAAAAGCATCCAGGCCCTGCAAAACAGAATTATATTTTTAAAAACACAAGCGCTACAGTCAAACGGACTCCAACCCTCAGCTTTTAACCCTTAAATTGTCCAAACTTTAGAGTGAAATATTCTTAAAGTCTTCCAGTTGTCACACTAAAGAGCCTCACAAAATGAATTCCTGAAATCTAATTGAATAACGACTTCACAAAACTTGCTGAAGATGTGTATAATTTTGTTCTTCTAGCATGCTTATATGGAGAATAAAGCCTTTGTTTCTTGGTGTAACTCCCAGAGTAGCTTTTCAATATTTTTTAAAGATGTAAATATTTTATTTATATCCTTTATTCTTCCATTCTCATTCCTCAAAGTCGTCTTCTTTATTTGAGTTAAAGTATCCTACATTTTTCCTTTGCTCGCCTTCCATGGTGGTTTTGTGTGTTGTGTTGAGGCAGGGAGATTTGTTCTGCTATCAGAACACCAGGGGACAGTGAGTAGACATGTAATCAGTGATTAAATGCCTGACTTCCTGGTGACATTTCAAATTCCTTTATGATATCCTGGGGGCTGGATAATATAAATGCAAGTTATGCCTCCCCTCTTCTGATACAGACTGGAATCTATGAGATCGCAAGTCCTAAACTGGAGGAAATTGACTCTACAGAGTGTAAGAAGTTATTTTTTAATTTAGAGTACTCAATTCTTTTTTTCCAAACCAGGGACCATTTAGCATGGCCAATTCACCTATCCTGCACATCTTTTGGGTTGTGGGGGTGAGGCCCACGCAGACACGGGGAGAATGTAAGTGTAAGAAGTTGTTGTCTGCCCAGCTAACTTCCACTGAGAGTCAACAACACCATCTCTGAAACTAATAATAATAATCTTTACAATAATCTTTATTGTCACAAGTAGGCTTGCATTAACACTGCAATGAGGTTACTGTGAAAAGCCCCTAGTCGCCACATTCCAGCCCCTGTTTGGGTACACAGAGGGAGAATTCAGAATGTCCAGATGACCTTACAGCACGTCTTTCGGGACTTGTGGGAAACCCACGCAGACACGGGGAGAACGTGGAGACTCCACACAGTCAGTGACCCAAGCCGGGAATCGAACCAGGGACCCTGGAGCTGTGAAGTAACAGTGCTACCCACTGTGCTACCGTGCTGCCCCCTAGCACTAGAGCCCACTGGGTCAATCACTGGCCTTGTCATTGTCACCAAATCTAGTTTACCTTATATATTTATTACAATCCTGGACCAGATCCCAGCAACGGCTAGGCTACTGGACAGAAACCCCTATATTTTATTTTAATTTTGTAAGAATGTAAGGAAAGGATACTTAGCTCCAGGAATGATTTCACACAAAGTAGGGATATGTGGCGGGATTCTCCGACCCCTCGGCTGGTCGGAGAATCGCCGGGGGGCAGCGTAAATCCCGCCCGGCCGCCCCGCGATAATATCCAGCCTCCCAAAAGTCCCGGCAACGTGAATCGCACTGCGCGGCTTGGAGAATGTCGTGGACCGGCGCAACGCGATAGGCCCCGGGGCCGCCCCAATTCTCCGGACCGGATGGGCCGAAGTCCCGCCGACGTGACCACGGGTCACTCCGGCGTAAATCAAACCACTTATTTAATGGCGTCAACTAGTCGTGCTGGTTGATGCTGGCCAGCGCGGAGGTAGGGGTCGGCATGGGGCAGCTGCCGGAGAAGTGACGGCACGGCCGCAGGTGGTGGGGGGAGGGTCGCAGGAGCCGTTGGAGTGTGCGTGCCGGGGTGGGGTGGGGTGGGGCAGGGGCTGGGGGGAAGGAGCTGGGGGGAGTTGAGGGAGGAGGTGCTGGGGGGGAAGAGCTGGGGGAGGAGCTGGTGGGAGGAGCTGGGGAGAGCTGGAGGGGGGAGGAGCTGGGAGGAGCTGGGGAGAGCTGGAGGGGGGTGGAGCTGAGGGGAGGAGCTGGGGGGAAGGAGCTGTGGGGAGGAGCTGTGGGGAGCTGGGGGGAGGTGCTGGGGGGAGGAGCTGGGGAGAGCTGGAGGGGGGTGGAGCTGAGGGGAGGAGCTGGGGGAGGAGCTGGGGAGAAGCTGGGGAGAGCTGGAGGGGGGTGGAGCTGAGGGGAGGAGCTGGGGGGAGAACCTGGAGGGGGAGGAGCTGGGGGGAGGTGCTGGGATGGAGGAGCTGGAGGGGGTGGTGCTGGGGGGAGGAGCTGGGGAGGAGCTGGGGGGAGCTGGGGAGAGCTGGAGGGGGGTGGAGCTGAGGGGAGGAGCTGGGGGGAGGAGCAGTGGGGAGCTGGAGGGGGTGGAGCTGAGGGGAGGTGCTGGGGGGAGAACTTGGAGGGGGAGGAGCTGGGGGAAGTGCTGGGGGGAGGAGCTGGGGAGAGCTGGAGGGGGGGTGGAGCTGAGGGGAGGAGCTGGGGGGAGGAGCTGTGGAGAGCTGGAGGGGGTGGAGCTAAGGGGAGGTGCTGGGGGGAGAACCTGGAGGGGGAGGAGCTGGGGGGAGGTGCTGGGGGGAGGACCTGGAGGGGGAGGAGCTGGGGAGGGCTGAGGAGCTGGGGGGTGGGGGAGCGGGGGGGAGAGGGGGCGCGCCAGGAAGGGCGGGTGATCGAGAGGGTGCGTGCCGAGGAGGAGGGGGGGGCCAGGGGGGGCCGGGGAGGGCGAGTGATGGAGAGGGTGTGTGCTGGGGAGGGGGGGGGGGGGGGGGGGGGGGGGGGGGGGGTGTTGGGGAGAGTGCATGGCGGGGAGGAGAGGGGCGGGGTTTGGGGACGGTGCGGGCAGGGAGGGGGGGTGTCTGCCTGGCCAAGTGCCAGCTGGCAACAGTCGCGGCCATGCAGCCCATGGCACCTGGCTGTGGGAGGGGGAGGATATGGGCAATGGTGACATGTCGTCTATCCCTCCCACCCCCACCTCCACCCCCAGCCCTACAGGCCGATATGTTCGGTCATCACCCAGCGATGTTGGCAGCCGTGGCAGGAGCCGCACTTCTACCCGTTACCCTGGGGGAGCAGGAGCAGGAGCGTGCCAGGGAGGCGGCGGAGGCTGCCGCAGAGGAGCATGCCTTGGGAGGCAGGTGGCAGCCGCCCAGGTTGGAGGGCAGTCCGCACAACAGGACAAGGAGGCGGAGGACAAGGTGGTGGTGGTGGTGCCACAGTGACAGAGACGCCTGATGAGGCCCCGTGTGTACCGGCCCTGCTCATTGTACCTGGATTTCACGGACCTGGCATGCAGGAGGGAACTCAGGATGAGTCGGGAAACCGTCGCCCATATCTGCCACCTGATGGCACACCTGGCACCTCGTGGACTGGGGGAGGACACCCTCTCCCCGTGGCCGTCAACGTTACGGTGACACTGAACGTTTATGCCACCGAGTCATTCCAGACGCCGAGTGGGGACCAGTCCGGCATCTCGCAGACATCAGTGCACCGGTGCATCCGGGCAGTGACAGACGGCCTTTATGCCATTGCGGAACAATACATCCAGTTCCCTATGGACCGTGCCAGCCAGGATGCTGCTGAAGATGCGCTTCAGGTGCCTGGACCGCTCTGGAAGGGCCCTGCAGTAGCCGTCAGATAGGGTCGGCCGCATCATTGTGATCTGCTGCGTCCAGCACAACATAGCCCAGCAGAGGGGAGATGTGCTGCAGGCAGAGGAGGGGGAAGGGGAGGAACAGCAAGATGAGGCGCAGATCTCCCCAGAAGAGGAGGATGGGGGCAATGGTCAGGACAGACGGGCTGGGGCAGCACGGTGGCACAGTGGGTTAGCCCTGCAGCCTCACGGCGCCGAGGTGCCAGGTTTGATCCCGGCTCTGGGTCACTGTCCGTGTGGAGTTTGCACGTTCTCCCCGTGCCTGCGTGGGTTTCGCCCCCACAATCCAAAAGATGTGCAGGTTAGGTGGATTGGCCATGCTAAATTGCCCCCTAATTGGAAAAAAAATCATTGGGTATTCTAAATTTATTTTAAAAAAAGGACAGACGGGCTGGACATGGACAGGAGGTTGCCCACCGTTACCGGCTGGGCCAGCGGGCACGAGACAGGCTGATAGCTGCCCGGTTCACGGGCTAGGGAGGGCGTGGGAATCGCCGCGTATGGGCACAGAGTGCACACTAGTGCACCAGCCTACCACCCTCACCCCACCACCCAACACCAACCGCCCACACCCCACCCACCCAACACCAACCACCCTCACCCCACCACCCAACACCAACCGCCCACACCCCACCCACCCAACACCAACCACCCTCACCCCACCCAACACCAACCACCCTCACCCCACCCACCCACCCACCACCCTCACCCCACCCAACACCAAACACCCTCACCCCACCCACCAACACCAACCACCCTCACCCCACCCACCCACCACCAACCACCCTCACCCCACCCACCCAACACCATCCACCCTCACCCCACCCACCCAACAACAACCACCCTCACCCCAACCATCCAACACCAACCACCCTCACCCCACCCACTCAACACCAACCACCCTCACCCCACCCACCCAACACCAACCACCCTCACCCCACCCACCCACACCCCACCCACCCAACACCAACCACCCTCACCCCAACCATCCAACACCAACCACCCTCACCCCACCCACCCAACACCAACCACCCTCACCCCACCCACCCAACACCCACCACCCTCACCCCACCCACCCAACACCAAACACCCTCACCCCACCCACCCAACACCAACCACCCACACCCCACCCACCCAACACCAACCACCCTCACCCCAACCATCCAACACCAACCACCCTCACCCCACCCACCCACCACCAACCACCCTCACCCCACCCACCCAACACCAACCACCCTCACCCCAACCATCCAACACCAACCACCCACACCCCACCCACCCACCACCAACCACCCTCACCCCACCCACCCAACACCAACCACCCTCACCCCAACCATCCAACACCAACCACCCACACCCCACCCACCCACCACCAACCACCCTCACCCCAACCATCCAACACCAACCACCCACACCCCACCCACCCACCACCAACCACCCTCACCCCACCCACCCAACACCAACCACCCACACCCCACCCACCCAACACCAACCACCCTCACCCAGCCCACCCAACACCAACCACCCTCACACCACCCACCCAACGCCAACCACCCTCACCCCACCCACCCAACACCAACCACCCTCACCCCACCCACCCAACACCAACCACCCTCACCCCACCCACCCAACACCAACCACCCTCACCCCACCCACCCAACACCAACCACCCACACCCCACCCACCCAACACCAACCACCCACACCCCACCCACCCAACACCAACCACCCTCATCCCACCCAGCCAACACCAACCACCCTCACCCCACCCACCCACCACCAACCGCCCACACCCCGCCCACCCAACACCAACCAACCTCACCCCACCCACCCACCACCAACCACCCTCACCCCACCCACCCAACACCAACCACCCTCACCCCACCCACCCAACACCAACCACCCTCACCCCACGCACCCAACACCAACCACCCTCACCCCACCCACACAACACCCACCACCCTCACCCCACCCACCCAACACCAACCACCCTCACCCCACCCACCCAACACCAACCACCCACACCCCACCCACCCAACACCAACCACCCTCACCCCACCCACCCAACACCAACCACCCACACCCCACCCACCCAACACCGACAACCCACACCCCACCCAACACCAACCACCCACACCCCACCCACCCAACACCCACCACCCTCACCCCACCCACCCAACACCAACCACCCTCACCCCACCCACCCAACACCAACCACCCACACCCCACCCACCCAACACCAACCACCCTCACCCCACCCACCCACCACCAACCGCCCACACCCCACCCACCCAACACCAACCACCCTCATCCCTCCCAGCCAACACCAACCACCCTCACTCCAACCACCCAACACCAACCACCCTCACCCCACCCACCCAACACCAACCACCCTCACCTCACCCACCCAACACCAACCACCCTCACCCCACCCACCCAACACCAACCACCCTCACCTCACCCACCCAACACCAACCACCCTCATCCCACCCAGCCAACACCAACCACCCTCACCCCACCCACCGAACACCAACCACCCTCACCCCACCCACCCAACACCAACCACCCTCACCCCAACCACCCAACACCAACCACCCTCACCCCATCCACCCAACACCAACCACCCTCACTCGAACCACCCAACACCAACCACCCTCACCCCACCCACCCAACACCAACCACCCTCACCCCACCCACCCAACACCAACCACCCTCACCCCACCCACCCAACACCAACCACCCACACCCCACCCACCCAACACCGACCACCCACACCCCACCCAACACCAACCACCCACACCCCACCCACCCAACACCAACCACCCTCATCCCTCCCAGCCAACACCAACCACCCTCACTCCAACCACCCAACACCAACCACCCTCACCCCACCCACCGAACACCAACCACCCTCACCCCACCCACCCAACACCAACCACCCTCACCCCAACCACCCAACACCAACCACCCTCACCCCACCCACCCAACACCAACCACCCTCACTCCAACCACCCAACACCAACCACCCTCACCCCACCCACCCAACACCAACCACCCTCACCCCATCCGCATGCACACCACCCCTCCATTGCACATCCACCTGCGGCACCATGGGCCGGGCTCACACCGTCGCCTGTGGAAGTGTGTCTATTGGAGGCCATGGAGGATGATGACAACCCGCTCTGCGATGAGCTCTGGGCTCTACATCATTGGACAATGTCTGACCCATGGCCACAGTACCACCCTCCACCAGGAATGCCCCTGCATGTGGCCGTGACACTGCAGTGCACGGTCCCATTGTCTGCTCGGGGGATGGCGAGGGTGACCAGGGAGGAGGGAGGGCACACTCACCTGAGGCCGAAGTTCTAACACACCTCACACACACACTGGCGCTCACCTCACACCACACCCCCGCGCAGAGAACAAAGGCAGCTTCTGTAGGTGTGAAAGTGATTTTAATAACCAACAGTTCATACACGTGCCCTAGCCTAGGAACTAATCTGTGCCCTGCACCCGTGCCAACTTACTCAGTGTCTAATGTTTTGGCCTTACGGGCTCTATGACTTCATCTAGGTGGTTCCCCAGATGGTGCAGCAGAACTGGAGGTGGACTCCTGTGATTCCTGCCCTGTGACTAGGGACCCCTTTGGCGGCCGTTTCCTGGGGAGGCCCAGCCTAGATGGGCCAGCCTGCAGCTCGGGCAACTGGGATGGTGGGCTGCCAGCCTGTCCTGCCTGTTGCCCACCAGATGCGCCTCCCCTACAGGGGGACCCGGAACAGGGCCCAGCACCTCCTGCTTCCTCGAGGTGCCCAATAGCCCCCGGGTCTTTACATGGGTCGGGGATGCGAACGGACCGAGCACCCGGCGCCCCCCCGACACCTGGCTCCGCCAGTCCTGGAGGCCCACCCTGGTATCAACAAGGGTATGAAAGTTTGCAGCCATGGAGCTTAGGGAGTTGGCCATCCCTGTCTGTGTCTGGGCAACGCCAGCCAGCACCTGGGCAATGGCGCTGATGCCCTTAGCGATGGCCTACAGAGACTGGGCCATGGCCTGCTGAGACAGGGCCACGGGATTGAGTACCTCTGCAATCTGCTGCTGGCTCTGGCTCATGGCTGCCTGTGAGAGGGCAGCCATGTCCTGGGCTACGGACACCGCCGGCTCGTAAAGCTCCACACATTGCATTCTGCAACCCATGTCTGACACCGTCGCACACATTGCCTCCACCGCGGACGCCACCCGTGCGGTGTCAGCCTGGGTGGCACGCATGACCGGCACCACTACCTGCTCCTGCACGCGGGTGCACTCCTCCACCTGCGTCTGCAGCTGCCACAAGCATCACCCCTTCAGTGGTCCCATGGTCCGTGACTGCATCAGGTTTATTGGTAGGTGTGGTAACTCCAGGAACCCGGGACCCATCTGGGCAGCAAATGGTTGCTTGCTCTGGGCTGCCCTCCGACCGCCCGGCCCCTCAGCTGCTCCTGCCTCCACCTGCCTCCACGGTTGTCTTGTGCGCACCAGTTAGTGTCCCAGATGCCTCATCACTAAAGTGCCCAACCGAGGTGAGTGTCTCTGCGATGGTGAAGGGTGTAGGAGATAGCAGTGGCGTAATGGCGTGCTCCTCATCCGACCCGAAGTCCGGGGTCCCCTGGAGTGGTGATTCCTGTCCATCTTTCCCCTGTGTGTGGGTGTCGTGTGCGCCAGTGTCCTGGGCGTCGACGTCCTGTGTGTTAGGGTCCTGTGTGTTAGGGTCCTGTGTGTCGGTGTCCTGGATCAGCTGCGATGGGGGCCTGTTGCTGTGGCTGCCCTCCTCGTCGCTGGGTGTGGCCCGCCGGTGGGCCCCTTCCCCCCATATCCCCCTTCCTCAATATCCCCCCATATTCCCCCCTTCCCCCATATACCCCCTTCCCCCATATCCCTCTTCCCCCATATTCCCCTTCCCCCATATCCCCCCGGAGACCCGGCAAAATGGCCGTACGCCACGCAGCGCCAAGTGAGACCCCCCACTGCCTGCCCCCCTTTCCCCTTCCCCCTTCCCCCATCCCGGCCGGAGAATATGCAACGTTTTGGGGTCCCGAAGCCGGAGTGAATCACACTGTTTTTGCGCCGAGTTCTGGCCATCGCGCCAATTCTTGGAGACTATGGTATATTAAAACAAACTTTATTACTCACACGGTATTAAAATATCCTTAACATCACACAATAATTACCCCTTAAACACTGCTAATAAATACATTGATACAATAACTGTTAACTGCTGTCTCTATTTCTCCTTAAACAAACCCGCTCAGGACAACATCCACTTTTAAATACAGTTAGCAGACCCAAGCGCACTTGCTTAAGGGATGTTCTTTGAGATTGTTTTAGGTGATAGTCCTGAATCCTGTCCGAACAATGCAGCATCTCCAGTTGACGTCTTCAGAAACTGTCTTCATGGTTTGACTTAAAGGAACAAACTGAATAATCTTAGCTTCTCTGATAAAATATCTGGGGCGAAATTCTCCCCTACCCGGCGGGGCAGGGGGGTCCTGGCGCAGCGGAGTGGCGCCAACCACTCTGGCGTTGGGCCTCCCCAAAGGTGCGGAATTTTCCGCACCTTTAGGGGCTAGGCCCGCGGCGGAGTGGCTCCCGCTCTGCCGACTACCGCCAACAGCCTTTGGCGCCACGCCGATCGGCGTCGGGGCTGGCCAAAAAGCCTTCGCCGGTCGGCTCCGCCATGGTGGAGGCCGGAGAATCGCCGCGGGGGGCCCGCCGAAAGGCTGGGTGTGATTCCCGCCCCCGCCGATTCCCGGGTGGCGGAGAATTCCAGCCATGGTGGAGGCGGGATTTACGAAGGCCCCGGGAGATTCCCCTACCTCTGTCTGAACTGTTCTCTGGCTTCCCAGACAGGGGTCTCTTTTCTGAGGGAGATCCCTTTAGTCAGGGGGTCCCTGTAGGGGGGTTCCCTTCAGTTAGGGGGGGCTTTCCCTGTCGGGGCACTAAAAAAGAACAAAGTACCGTTATATAACGGGATCGTAAGCGCCGGAAGCGACTGCGCTAATGTCATCCTGAATGGATTTTTTTTTTAAACTTAGATCGTGCCTCATTACTCTGAGAATTTCTTCCAGATAAATCATGAAGACTAAGGCCATTATTTCCAAATCCTCTCGGCTAGTTCTTGACCCTACCCTAGCTATTCATAAGACTGCAGGGTGAGGCCGTACACAACCTGAACATTTAGTTCAACACAAAGCTGAGCTTCAACTCTCACATTCTCATTGGCGAACTTGTCTTTGCCAGTAAGTTAGTGGAGTTGTTGGGGACAATGTAAGTGTTTATCGTAATTAGCTCTCAGTTCTGTTACTTTGTTGGTTTGGAAAGAACAAAGATTTTCTATAATTTAAATAGTTTCTTTCATAACCTAGATACATCACAAAAAGTAATACAGCCATTTTAATTTTTTATACTTTGAAGCATAGTTATAAAAAAATAGAGACAGGGGCCAACTATTCAGCCCCTTGAGTCTGTTCTGCCATTCAATAGAATAATGGCTGATATGTATTCTAACTCCATCCAACCACAATGGCTCCAAATCCCTTAATACCCTTGGCTCGTAAAATGTATCAGTCACAAATTTTAAATTATTAACTGAGTTTCCACCCTTCGTGTGAAGCCGCTACCCTCCCGCCCCCTGAACACCCCTGAAGTCCCAGGACATAGTTCCAAGCAGAGCAATGCAGTACCACTTCTGGCCACTGCAAGGCTGGGTCTGGTCATGTTGAAGAGCTGTTTGGCCAATCCAAGGGCGGGTGGAAGTCCTGCCCACTGCCAATCCGTGGGCTCAAGTGAGTGTGAAATGGGCAGCACGGTGGCACAGTGGTTATCCTGCTGCCTCATGGCGCCGAGATTCCAGGTTCGATCCCGGCTCTGGGTCACTGTCCGTGTGGTGTTTGCACATTCTCCCCGTGTCTACGTGGGTTTTGCCCCCAGAACCCAAAGATGTGCAGGGTAGGCGGATTGGCCACGCTAAATTGCCCCTTAATTGGAAAAAAATGAATTGGGCACTCTAAATTTTAGGGAATAAAAAGTGAGTGTGAAATGGCACTGGGAGTTTGAGATTTGGCAGCCACACCATCCTTAAATTTCTACCCAAGTTATGATCTCGGTAGAGACCAGTAGCATGTTTATTTATTAATTGTTTGTTTGGAAATCCGAAAATCCAAGTTTTTACTAAACAAAAATGAACGCACAGAAAGTTCACCGTTCAAAACAGAAGTATTTTACTGCACAGAAAGCAAAGAACTTGAATACTAATAAATGCACTCTATCTTAACTTATTGATTATAAGATATTAAAAACCGTTATGGTACATTAAATACAGTCACTTATACTCTAAACTAAACTTCTTAACTCAAATTTCCATCTACACCCATTGGACTTACTCAAATCAGATATCTATCAGAAATTGGAAGCTTAATGAATTGGATTGAGTATTGTTTCAAAGATTTGTATAAGGGTTGAGATTTCTTGGGTCTTCTTCTTACTTCCAGTCAGGCTGTCCCTTCAAATCTCCTCCAACCATCCCACAGCTGTAGACTCCTCGTTCAACACAGGCGTCGCTAGTGTCTTAAGCAAAGCCATCTTGAGTCAGAAATGCCCTAGTTCTAACATTCTTTATCTCTGGAGTTTGGCATCTAAAATTCTCTCCCTCTTATCCAGCTTGGCTTTCTGCAGAAATCTAACTCACGGTCAGTTAAGTCCTTCATTTATCAAGATTTTCAAGAAACCTTTTAACCAGCACACAATTTCAGCTGATTTCTGCTGGAGAGAGACGTCCATTGCTCTGCTGCCAGATTGTTCGAAACTAAAACTGAATTGTTTGAAGCAGAACCACACACATACATGCAATCACCTCCCCCCCTATAATTAACTTCTTGACCCCCACATCTATTATTTTTCTCCCAGGCAACTTGGATCATTTACTGGAAGCAACGAGCTTTCCTAGAAATCATCTCCCAGAGGAACCTTCTTAAAGGGACCATCACACTTGTAAAATATAGGGCGGGAGTTTCTTCTTTTTTTGCAGAGCGTGGCAGCGGGCAGGAAAAACAGCATGGACGCCGCTGGCCCTGGCATATTGTGAGAAACACAGAGGAAAAGGAGAGCTCTCTTTGGATTAAAAATGGTAGTTTGGGATGTTTTGCATCAGTATTTACCTGGGAGATGGAACAGGGTAGACACGGCGATGATGAGCAATGAAGAAGTGCATTTGGAATTTTAAAAGAGGGATGCGTCTAATAGACAAAACAAACTCAAAGAGGGCAAAATCTTTTGTCCAGCTGGATTGCATCCACATGTTTTTTTTATCAATCTAGGGAAAGAATAGCAGATGCATTACTACACATGTTTAATAAAAGGATGCAGTACCAGATGACTGGCAGAAAGCTAATGTAATTCCTATATTTAAGAAAGGGGGGAGAACATGCCAGGAAATCATAGATCAGTCAGCTTCAACATCAGTACTCGGAAAAAGAATAGAATTCCCACTAATAGCGAGATTAAAAGGACATCTAAAAACAAAGAAATATAATAATGAACAATCAGCCTGGATTTCAAAACAGAAAAACTTGCTTGACCCATGGAGTCCTGACAGTGCAGAAGGAGGCCACTTGGCCCATTGGGTCGGCACCTATCCTCTGAAAGAGCACTCTACCTGGGCCCACTCCCCACCCTATATAATAATAATAATCTTTATTGTCACAAGTAGGCTTACATTACACTGTGAAAAGCCCCTAGTCGCCACATTCCGGCGCCTGTTCGGATACGCAGGAGGAATTCAGAATGTCCAAATTTCCTATCTGCACATCTTTCGGGACTTGTGGGAGGAAACCGGCGCACCTGGAAGAAACCCACGCAGACACAGGGAGAACATACAGACTCCGCACAGACAGTGACCCAAGCCGGGAATCAAACCTGGGACCCTGGAGCTGTGAAGTAACAGTGCTACCCACTGTGCTACTGTGCCACACTATTTGCATAACCCCACAACCCCACCTAACCGGCACATCTTTGGACACTAAGGAACAATTTAGCATGGCCAATTCACCTAACCTGTACATCTTTAGATTGTGGGAGGAACAGAGCACCCGGAGGAAACCCTCACAGACAATATACAAACTCCATGCAGACAGTCATCCCAGGCCAGAGATAAACCTGGGTCCGTGGCACTGTAAGACAGCAGTGCTAACCACTGTGCCACCATGTAATGAAGGAGCCTGTTGAGGCTCCTTCATTACATGTTTTTAAGGTAAAGATAGATAGTTTTTTGAAGAATAAAGGGATTAAGGGTTATGGTGTTCGGGCCGGAAGGTGGAGCTGAGTCCACAAAAGATCAGCCATGATCTAATTGAATGGCGGAGCAGGCTCGAGGGGCCAGATGGTCTACTCCTGCTCCTAGTTCTTATGTTCTTATGTTCTTATGCCGAGCCACCTTACTTAATTGTTTCAGGAGGTAAAGAATAATGCAGTGGATGTAATTTATCTGGATTTTCCAAACACATTCATAAGGTGCCTCATAACAGATTCACGAATAAGGCCGGACAATGTGGAGTTAGGTAATAAATGGCTAAATAGATTGCAAGCGCAGAAAGTAGGAGTGAGGGGTAGCTTCTCGGAATGACAGAAAGTGGGAAGTGGTGTGGTAGTCACCACTAGTAGTATTACATGTATTACAGTTTGGCCCATATAGTAGCGGTACATGGGTAAATCCCTGCCTGCTGGCTCCGCCCAGTAGGCAGCATATAAATGTGTGTGCTCGCCGGTGCTGCAGCCATTCTGGTTCCAGCTACAGGAGGCACAACATTGTTGCTCAATTATTCCACTACTCCCGCCTTTGTGGTAATTGATAGTGCATCAAGTGGTATTGCTCAAGGATTAGCACCCGGACCACTGCTGTTCACAATTCATCACTTTGAAATACAAACCTCAATTTCTCAATTTGCGGTTGACATCAAATTTAGGCGGGGGGAGTGGGGGAAGGTATAGCCAGTATTGAGGAGGTCTCCAAAAACGTACAGGAGGATGTTAGTAAACTTACAGAATGGGCAAAAAATTTGACAATGAAGTTCAACAAAAATTAATGTAAGGTCGTACATTTTGGAATGAAGAATAGGGAGGTCACTTAATACTTGGAAGGTGCAAGTGGGGTAGACGAACAATGGGATCCTGGGGTACAAATACACTAACCCGGAAAGATTGCGATACAGGTTAACAAGGCTATAAAAAAAGCCAAACCAAGCATTAGAACATAAGAACATAAGAACTAGGAGCAGGATTAGGACATCTGGCCCCTCGAGCCTGCTCCACCATTCAATGAGATCATGGCTGATCTTTTGTGGACTCAGCTCCACCTTCCGGCCAGAACACCAGAACCCTTAATCCCTTTATTCTTCAAAAAACTATCTATCTCTATCTTAAAAATATTTAATGAAGGAGCCTCAACTGCTTTACTGGGCAAGGAATTCCATAGACCCACAACCCTTTGGGTGAAGAAGTTCCTCCTAAACTCAGTCCTAAATCTACTTCCCCTTATTTTGAGGCTATGCCCCCTAGTTCTGCTTTCACCCGCCAGTGGAAACAACCTGCCCGCATCTATCATATCTATTCCCTTCATAATTTTATATGTTTCTGTAAAATCCCCCCTCATCCTTCTAAATTCCAATGAGTACAGTCCCAGTCTACTCAACCTCTCCTCATAATCCAACCCCTTCAGCTCTGGGATTAACCTAGTGAATCTCCTCTGCACACCCTCCAGCGCCAGTACGTCCTTTCTCAGGTAAGGAGACCAAAACTGAACACAATACTCCAGGTGTGGCCTCACTAACACTTTATATAATTACAGCATTAGCTCCCTAGTCTTAAACTCCATCCCTCTTGCAATGAAGGACAAAATTCCATTTGCCTTCTTAATCACCTGTTGCACCTGTAAACCAACTTTTTGTGACTAGCACACCCAGGTCACTCTGCACAGCAGCATGTTTTAATATTTTATCATTTAAATAATAATCCCTTTTGATGTTATTCCTACCAAAATGGATAACCTCAAATTTGTCAACATTGTATTCCATCTGCCAGACCCTAGCCCATTCACTTAACCTATCCAAATCCCTCTGCTTCATTAAGCTTCATTTCACTTCACTGCGCTTCATCTCTACAAGGATAAAATTGAAAAGAAGGGAAGTTATACTAAATAATGAGATTACTACATGCAATTCTGGTAGCTGTATTACCGTAAAGATATAGAAGCACGGAGAGGGTGGAAAGCAGGTTTACAGGGATACCACGAGAAATACGTTGGTATATATATCAGGAAAGGATTGACGAGCTGTGTCTCTCGTTTCTCTTGGGTAAAACGAGGCTGAGAGGTGAATTAAGAGAGATCTTTAAAGTGATGAAAGGTTTTGAAAAAGTGGAAGCGGGATTCTCTCTCCCGCCAGACCCGTTTTCTGGCGTGGCGCACCCCACCTGCACAGGATCCTCCATCCCGGCAGCCGGCCAATGGAATTTCCCATTGTGGCCACCCTCACGGCGAAGCGGAGCATCACGCCGACAGAGATTCCCGCTATAGATGTTTCCTCTTGTGTGGAAGAGCATTACTAGAGGCCTCCAGCATAAGATAGTCAACAAGAAAGCCTAAGGAATCCTCTTTACCCAAAAAGTGGTGAGGATGTGGAACTCGCTGCCACAGAGAAAGGTATAGATGTATTGAAGGGGAAATTAGGCAAGTATATTGGGAGCAGAGAATAGAGGATTACCCCACCAATTACTTCCCCATCAATCTACTCTCCAACATCAGCAAAGTGATAGAAGGGATCAACAACACTATCTTGCGACACTTACTCAGTAATAACCTGCTCACAGACACCCAGTTTATGTTCTGCCACGGTCACTCAGCTCTTGACCTCATTACAGCCTTGGTTCAAACATGGACAAAAGAGCTGGATGGTGAGGTGAGAGTGACTTCCCTTGACATCAAGGCAGCATTTGACTGAGTACAGCATCAAGGAGCCCCAGCTAAACTGGAGTCAATGGGAATCAAATCTCTCCACTGATTGGAGTCATACCTGGCACAAAGGAAGATGGTTGTGGTAGTTGGAGGTTAGTCATCTCAGCTCCAGGACATCACTATAGGAGTTCCTCAGGGTCTTGTCCTGGGCCCAAACATCTTCAGCTGCTTCATCACTGACCTCCCTTCCATCATAAGGTCAGAAATAGGGATGTTTGCTGATAATTGCACAATGTTCAGCATCATTTCTGACTCTTTAGTCGAAACAGTTCATATCCAAGTGAAGCAAGACCCAGACAATATCTTTGGCTGACAAGTGGCAAGTAACATTCGCATTTCACAAATGCCAGGCAATGACTATCTCCAATATGAGAGAATCAAACCACCGCCCCTTGACATTCAATGGCATTACGATCGCTGAATTCTCCCACTATCAATATTCTTGGGGGGTACCATTGACCAGAAACTGAACTGGACTAGCCATTTAGTCGGTCAAAGTCTCGGAATCCTGTGGCAGGTAACTCTCCTCCTGACCCCCCAAAGCCAGTCCACCATCTAGAAGGCATAAGTCATGAGTGTAAGGGTGGCACGATAGCACAGTGGTTAGCATTGTCGCTTCACAGCGACAGGGTCCCAGGTTCGATTCCCGGCTTGGGTCACTGTCTGTGCGGAGTCTGCACGTTCTCCTCGTGTCTGCATGGGTTTCCTCCGGGAGCTCCGGTTTCCTCCCACAGTCCAAAGACGTGCAGGTTAGGTGGATTGGCCATGCTAAATTGCCCTTGGTGTCCAAAAGGGTTGGGTGGGGTTGCTGTGTTACGGGTATGGGACGGAGTTGTGGGCTTAAGTGGGGTGCACTTTCCAAGGGCCGGTGCAGGCTCGATGGGCCGAATGGCCTCCTTCTGCACTGTAAATACTATGTAATGGAATACTCTCCACTTGCCTGGATGAGTGCAGCTCCAACAACATTCAAGAAGCTCGACACCATCCAGTACAAAGCAGCCCACTTGATTGCTCCCCCTTCCACAAACATTGAATCATAGATTATCATAGAATTTTCAGTGCAGAAGGAGGCCATTCGGCCCATCGAGTCTGCACCAGCTCTTGGAAAGAGCACCCTACCCAAGGTCAACACCTCCACCCTATCCCCATAACCCAGTAACCCCATCCAACACTAAGGGCAATTTTGGACACTAAGGGCAATTTATCATGGCCAATCCACCTAACCTGCACATCTTTGGACTGTGGGAGGAAACCAGAGCACCCGGAGGAAACCCACGCACACACGGGGAGGAAACCCACGCACAGACAGTGACCCAAGCCGGGAATTGAACCTGGGACCCTGGAGCTGTGAAGCAATTGTGCTAACCACAATGCTACCGTGCCCTCCACCACCGAAGCACAGTGGCAGCCGTGTGTACCATCTACAAGATGCACTGCAGTAACTCACCAAGGTTCCTGAAGAAGACCCTCCAAACCCACGGCCACTAAAATCTGGTAAGACAAGAGCAGCAGACACATGGGAACACCACCACTTGGATGTTCCCCTCCACGTCACTCACCATCCTGACTTGGAAATATATCGCTGTTCCTTCACTGAAGCTAGGGAAACATCCTGGAATTCTTTCCCTAACAGCACTGTGGGTGTACCTATACCTCAGGGACTGTAGCGGTTCAAGACAGCAGCTCACCACCACCTTCTGAAGGGTAACTAAGGGTGGGCAATAAATGGTGGCCCAGCTAGCGATGCCCAAGTCTCATTAACTAATACAAAAATTATGGCTGGGATTCTCCGTTTCTGAGACTTAAGTGTTGACGCCATCGCAGAATCCGTGGATATTACGACAGAAAGACTGCCGCTGCACCTGGTATGAAAAATGGTGCGGAATTCGTCAGGTCCATGATCGACACGCAGGAGGCTGACAAGCTGCAGCCACAGATACACATTGCAATCCCCACACACACTTATCCCAGCCAAAAAGTGGCACTGACTGTGCTGGAGCATGCCCATACAGCTGATTGGTCATCTGGGGCCAGAGTGCACCTCGGGGGTGACCTGGTGGGACACCTATATGACCCATGGCACCAGATTCAAAGCGGGCTGTCAGCGGCGTGTGCAGCTGCATGGCTGCCTTGCCAGCTGTGGCAATGGTGTTCCCTGACCATCCTTCCCGACCACAAAGCCCAGGCGGTATTCTCCATTCCCGGGACTAAGTGCCCGCGCCGTCATGAACAAGGCCCAGGCACGACCTATTCTGGCCCCCACAGGGGGTCAGCACGGCGCTGGAGTGGTTCACACCACTCCAGCGTCCCTACGTGGTGCCAAATGGGCGCCGCGCCAACCCGCGCATGCGCAGTTGGGGCAGCTCAATCCTGAGCATGCGCAGTTGGGCCATTCCGTCCTGCGCATGCACGGGGAACTTCTTACGTCCTCTGGCCCCTCACCAACATGGTGCCGGTGTTCTGGGGCCGGCTGCGGAAGAAGGTAGGCCTGGGGGTGGAGAGCCCGGCCCGCCGATCGGTGGGCCCCCATCGCGGACCAGACCACATCGGAGGCCCCTCCTCCGGTGAAGAAGCCCCCCTCCCATCACCCACAGGCCGCCTCCCCAGCATTCCCGCACAGTTCCCGCCGGCAGCGACCAGGGGTGGACGGCAGCGGTGGGAACCTGTCGTGTTGGAGTGGCTGCTCGGCCCATCCAGGCTGGAGAATCACCGCTCGCTGTTTGCAGCCATTCTCCGAGCGGCCTGGCATAATTCTCGCGGCGCTGGTTTCGGGGGGGGGTGGGAGAATCACATGCGGGTGGCGGGGCGGCGTGGCGTGACTCTCGCGGCGCCCCGCCGATTCTCCCACCTGGCGTGGGGGGGGAGAATACCGCCCCCCATCTCCTGGCCACCCCCCACTACAAACCCCTCCGGCCCTGGCAGAAACCCCCCGGCCCTGGCACATCTGACAGCAAACTATGACGATGTTGGACACTTAATATACGCCCTCTCTCTCCCTCAGCAGCCGCCTCGCCGGTTTCACAATTTTTAAAAGCACAAGTGAACTGCGTCGTCGGAAACCCGGCCCATTGGAGGCGGAGAATCGCAGAGGCCCTGGAGAGTACTAGGCCGCGCCCGCTAATGATACACAAACGGTGCCTCCTGTATGTGCGGAGTGAAACGCATTGACGTCGTTTTCGAGGTGACGGAGAATCGTGATTTGGCGTCAAATCGGCACCTGTCACAATTTTGCCGTCGGAAGCTATTCTTCCCCCCAATCGCATTTCCCGATTTCGCTATCGGCTAATAGAGAATCCCGCCCAATAGATGTAGATGACGAAAGATGGGAGGGGATTGAGTGGAGCCTAAACACCAGCTTGAACTGGTGGGACCAAATGGTCTGCTTCTGTGCCAAGTCTCCCGTATGCAATCCAAAATAAATAGCCCCACACTCAACTGCATTGAAATCCATGTGTCACAGCTTTGCACACTGTTGTAATGTAGGAAACCTGCTGACGTGAACAGTCAGGTCTCACAAATAGCCAGGTGACAATTGGCCAGACAATCTTTTTTAATGATGTTGGTTGGGGGAAATATTGAGCGAACACCCTTGCGGTTCTTCCAAATGGTACCATGGGGTCTTTTACATCTGCCTGAGAGGACAAGAATTATTTCATTTTAAGAGAGCAACACTTCCTAAGTACTGCACTGAAGTGTCTGCCCATGTCTCTGGCGTGGGACTTCAATCCACAGCCCGCTGACTCAGAGAGAGGGAGCACTACTGAGCCAAGTCTAACAGTGAAGGAGAAGGACATTTTTTTTTACACAGTGAGAAGCTGCCCCACCAATGGTTGAAACTGGGGCAGAGGCTGGATCAGGTCCATTGACCAAGGTTGGATAGCTTTACAGTGATATTGGCCGAAACAAGAAATGATGTGCTTTTGCATTGAGAATTGCATTCACCACATCTTTCCTCACAACCTCACTACACAATATAGGGATGAAGAAAAATGCATTAATCAAAGGAGACTCGCAGTTTTGTTATCTGTGTCTGCTGGCATTTGTGTCTCACTTCCTGGAAACTGTGTAGGGCCACTGAAAGGAATAATCAGAGAATTGTGTGACAGAGCTTTAGAAACATCAAAGGCTTGTGCTTCTTCATGCTGCATCTTGTGCCAAGTAAGGTTCAAAAATGCAGATTTTGTTTATACTGTGCCTTCCTGATACGGGGCAGAAATAGCAACACAAAGCTCAGAAGCAGAACATTTGAAAATAAAAATCTTGTAGATCTATTTCTCAATGTCTCCCACTATTGTGATTTGGTTTGTCAGATCAGTGGGATCTCTCTGTCGGAGAGGCGAAATAGAAATCTGTCTTTTTTTTCAATTTATACGTAATGGTGATATTATGGCTTTTACTAATTTAATTTCACGAGACTTATTTCTCTTCATTGTGTAACCCATACGGCACATGAGATAGTTTGGACCTTGCTGCCAATATAAAGGGATGCTTTTAGTTTGTGCGTTTTCTCAAGCAAGCGGGTATTCCGGTTTTGTTTACTTCAGCTTCAGAAGTTCTAACATTCGGGAATTTGCCAATCCAAACGCAAAAACAAGCACACGAATTGTGATGTTTGACAGAGTGTGCACTGGCAAGTGCGTTGCTGTAGCTCATGCAACTCAGACTGTGCTGCTATTGTGACTGTGCTGCAATGCAAACTATTGTGTTGCTGGGCTGCGGTTTCCAAATAATATTTTGTCCGTATATTTGTTCAATTTTTGTCAAATTTCCAAGTCTAGTTCAGCCCAACTCACAGCCTCAGAACAACAAATTGCTGCTAATTTTCTGCTTGTACAATGCACCTATGATCCTCCAAAGTGTAAGAAATTAATTTAAAAGCTGTTGGTTAGCCTGTGGCTCGGTTCTTGGCAATTTTCTTAATAAAATTAAGAGTTTTAGGAGCAGCTATTTAACTCCTTCTGTATGTCTGTGAGTCGACTGTAAGATAATAATAATCTTTATTGTCACAAGCCGGCTTACATTAACACTGCAATGAAGTTACTGTGAAAAGCCCCTAGTTGCCACATCTCAGCACCTGTTTGGGTACACACATGGGGAATTCAGAATGTCCAAATTACCTAACAGCACATATTTTGGGACATGTGGGAGGAAACCGGAGCACCTGGAGGAAACCCACGCAGACACGGGGCGAACGTGCAGACTCCACACAGACAGTGACCCAACGGGGAATTAAACCTGGGACCCTGGAGCTGTGAAGCAACAGTGCTAACCACTGTGCTACCGTGCTGCCCCATATAGTGTAGAGACAGGATAGCCAACTTATTCAGCAGTTCGGCAACATGTGGTGACTAAAGTAATCAACATGTTACTAGTAAGAAGCACAGTACTTTTGCTGCCATCTATATGAAAGGTGATGATAATAGGGATTCATTGTTGTGCATTTAGATCTTCAACATGAGAGAAAAACACATTACGTTTTGCCTACCCAAAATGGTGTTACAGGTGTTTTTCAAATGGTGATTCAATTTTATTTGCCACCCAGAGGAATGTCTTTTGATTTGTTGTTACGGTTAACATCTCCCATGACAACAGTAATAAAATAACGGCCAAGAATAGCAAAATCCATGCTCTCTCCAACCAAAGATCTTGCAGAAATTATTGAAATCCCGAGAAATCAAGGAGATAGATCTCCGTCCTATGCTTCCTCACTCGTCACAGGCAACAATAGAGACTGACATTTATATGATACCTTTCACAACTTCAGGATATCCTTCAATGTTTGATAGCCAATGAAGTATTTTTGAAATAGAGGGCGCCATCTACCCGCTGTTCACACCAATGGGATCTTCCTGTCCCGCCAGCGGTCAACATTCCGCCTCCTGGGCCAAGAAATACACCGAGGGGCGGCCAGAAAATCTCACCCGTAGTCACTGTCGTATTGTTAAAAAAAAGGTTAGCCAACTGGTGCACAGTAAGATCCCTCAAACAGCGATGAAATAAATGATCAGTTTTGGGTGTTGGTTCAGGGATGAATGTTGACCAGGAGACCTCCCTGTTCACCATCGGACACTGCTAATTGGATCCTCTATGGCTACTTGAGATGGCAGATAGGCTTCACGTCCCATCCGAAAGAGGACCTCCAACAATGCAGCGCTCCATCAGTACTGGATCAAAGTGCTGGGCGAGATTACATGCTCAAGTCGCTTTAGAATAAATTTGAAGTTTTAGAGGGAAGGGTGCGGCTACTGAGTCAAGGATGACTCTAATTGTGTTATTTTTACTAGAATTGAATGACCCTCACCAACTGCAGAAGGCACTCCATACCAAAATGCTAACTTTAAGTCTCGGAAAAGCATTATTGAAAACATGTATTTAAGCTACTTCAGATCTGATCTTCAATGTGCTTTAAGCTTATGAAACAAAAGCCCTTTTTCCCCCAAAATATAGAAGATGCATTCTAATTGGATATTATGCCATGAGTCAAATTATAATCAGGCACATATTGTTGCTGGAATTCATTTAGCATAGCCTGAACAGATATTTATAGAATGAGCCACAATGTAGAAACAAATTTGTTTCTCAAAAGAATTGGCATCTTTAAAATCAGATAGCATCCAAAAGTGGTCAATTCAAAGTATTCCACATTCTTTTTGGCTGCAACTTATTTCAGTCTCGCGGTAACATGGCTCACCAGACAATATCTTTTGTCGTTTGTTCACAAAAAAATATTGTCCTTTGAAAAATACACAATGTGAATGTGCCACATTACAGAATGAGAGGCTTCTTCCATTACTACAGGATGTCAGCATGAGCTGCTTCAATCTCTCTCTGCAACATCATTCTATATTCAATCAGAAGCAATTCCTCAGCAAAACATGTGCTCGCGCTTTCTCAATCTCACTGAAACACTCCCTCAGCTGATGAATCAATCCCTCTCCACATTGAACGCCACTTGGAATTGACACTGGGGGCACCAAGGACACAGAATCTATTCTGGGTGGCAACGTCAATGTCCATCATTAAGAATGGTTTGGCAACACCACTACGTGACTGAGCTGGCTGAGTGATGAAGAACATATCTGCCAGGCTGGGCTTACGTCAGCTGGTAAGGGAACCAACATGAAGGAAATTCCTACTTGACCTTGATCTCACCTATCTAGCTGTCAGAGATGCCATACCATGTCAGTATTAGTAGGAAGGATCAACACACGGCCCTGTTGAGAAAGGGTCTTATCGTCACACTGAAGAAACTCTCCATCGTGCTGTGAGACACGGATGGCAGATTCTGCACAGATAAAGATCACGGGAAGCTTGTCTCCTTGATATTTGGCATGATTGTTGGTGACTGATGAAGCTAATTTTTCATCTCTGGGTTCATGAGCAGTTCGGGTACAGAAATCCCTGGTTTTTTAGAGCTCTGCTACAATCTGACTCCTTCTGTTGTCCGCACCTTTTTTCAGCAACCCCGGTTCTGTTTGTTTTGAACTTGGAAGTTGCTTTCGTAAGCAACTTGTGTGCTGTCTGTCTCTGTCAGCAGCCATCTGTTCCCAGAGCCATTGGACAATGTCAGCCAACGGGAACTGTCTTCTGAGCTGCTCTTTGAAACATTCGCAAAGAGCAGCTCAGTCTTGTTTATTGGTACATAGTTCACCATGAAGCACAGCTATTGGCATTCTGGAGTCCTCCATATGTGACATGTTTCCTGCCTGATACAATTAGTGTTGCAAAAGAATGCATTCAATGTTGGGCAGGTTGGCACTGTTGAGGACTTAATTGTTTTTGATGTAGATCTGCCTTCTGTTACTCATTATAGATCCAAGATGGAGACACTTTAGCATTCACAGTATCTTTTAAACAGAACCCATGATGCTCTGACTAATACAAAAGGGTGATGATGACAGCCACTCTAGATTCTTGAGTTTGGGTAGAGTTGTGTAGCAAATGGTTTTGCCAGACACACTTCGAGAAACAGCCAAAGGAGCTGTTAGCTTGAACAGTCTATGCCCTTGTTCACAGTGGCACTATTCATGATAATGGGCCTATGTATACTATGGATAATGGATAATGAGATAAACAGGTAAACTGTTCTGTTGTATTGAGATTGTTGATATGCGGTATATTGTAAGTTCCTCTGGGCCGTGGTTGATAGAATCATAGAATATTACAGCACAGAAGGAGCCCATTTGGCCCATCGTGTCTGCACTGGCTCCTGAAAGAGCTGCCGAGCTAGTCCCATTCCCCAGCCTTATCTCCGTAGCACTTTAAAATCATTACTTTCAAATATATATTCAGCTCTCTTTTGAAACCTACAATAGAATTCATCTCCATCACTCTCCCAGGAAGCGTATTCCAAATCCCAACAACTCGCCTTAAACCTATACCCCCTGGTGACTGACCCCTCCACCCTGGGAAAGGGTGCCTGCCCATCCACTCTATCCATGCCCCATATAATCTTGTAGCCCTCTATCAGGTCACCCCACAACCTCCGTCTTTCTAGTGAAAACAGTTCTAATGATAAGTTCATCTGTGGCTTGTTATGTGTCAGTAATTGGCACAGGTTGAAGGGAATGCCGACAATTTGGAATTGGATGAATATGCCTTTGCCTCTTGAAGCATCATTCTGAGGAAAATAAAGAAAGTCAGTGCCAGAACACATCTTTGCTTAACATCATTTGAGATCAGGAATCTGAGAGGACTCCATTCTGCTTGACCCGACCTTTCTGACCTACATGTGGTTGACGTAAAATAATGAGGTACCTTGGAAGGCACCCCCATCTAGAGAGTATCAAACTGTATCAAACACTTTGGCAAGATTTGCAAAAAGTAGCTTGCACGCCCTTTTATTAATCGCTACACTTCTGGATTTGTCTCAGCTCAGAGGTCATGTAGTTGAGCTGTTGTGTCTGAATCAGCTGAATCAACTGATCAATTGTATATATAGGTGCTTTACGGTAAGGCCCCTGTACGACAGGTACGGGGGTAGATCTCTGCCTGCTGGCTCCGCCCAGTAGGCGGAGTATAAATCTGTGTGCTCCCTGTACAGCAGCCATTTCGCCAGCTGCTGTAGGAGGCCACACATCTCAGTGTAATAAAGCCTCGATTACATCCTACCCTCGTCTTTGCGTAATTGACAGTGCATCAATTTATTACACTGAGATTTTTCAGAGATGGACCTCCGCATCAAGCCGGATCGCCTGCAGCCGCATTCTCAAGCAGACAACGCCAAAAAGAACTTTGAACATTGGCTAGCCTGTTTTGAAGTGTACATCGGGTCTGCGCCAGACGCAATCCCAGAAGCACAGAAGCTCCAGATCCTGTACACGTGGCTTAGCTCCAACGTCTTTCCACTCGTCCAGAACGCGCCAACCTACGCCGAGGCCATGGCGCTACTGAAGGAAAACTACACTCAGCGGACTAAGAAAATCTACGGCAGACACCTCCTCTCCACGTGGCGCCAACTTCCCGGTGAGTCGGTGGAAGATTTCTGGCGCCCCCTGGTCACCCTAGTTAGATACTGTGACTGTCAGGTCGTTTCGGCCATGTAACACTCAAATCTGCTAATGAGAGACAAATTTGTTACGGGCATAGGGTCTGACTACATCCGCCAGCGCCTCTTAGAAGGGGCCACGCTCTACCTCGCGGTGACCAAAAAACTAGCGCTCTCACTTACGGTCACATCGCGCAACATTCAGGCCTATGCCCCAATCGCGCGGCCCTCCTCCCCTGTGCATCGTGGACTCTGCAGACGGCTGCCCCATCGTGCACCTCATCAGCGACCGTCCTCAACCAACCCCACGCCTGTGCCGCGCGGCAGCCAACCAACCCCGGGGGACCCAAATTCTACTTCTGTGGGTAGTCAAAACACCCCCGACAGCGCTGCACAGCGCGGAGCGCCCTCTGCCAGGCTGTGGCAAGAAGGGACATTTTGTTGCAGTGTGCCAGGCCCGCTCAATCGCCGCTATTGTCCCCGCACCCCCCTCGTGTGGCCAGTGGGCGCTGCCATCTTGCTCGACTCACAACACATGCGGCCCGTGGGCGCCGACATCTTGCCCCTCCCAGGGCCAACGGGTGCCGCCATCTTGCCTTCCTCACGACACGTGCATCCCCAGGGCACCGCCACCTTGCCACTTCCACGACGCGTGCGGCTGTGAGCACCGCCATCTTACCTGACTCAGGACCCCTGCCCGTCGGGCACCTCATCAGGCCGCTCATCGCCTGCAACCGCCGACGACCAGCCGCGTCTTGCCTCGGTCACGATTGACCAGTCTCGGCCACACAACCTCGCGACCGCTTCAACTAAAGTGAAGGTCGACGGGCACGAGATATCCTGTCTGCTAGACTCCGGGAGCACTGAGAGCTTCATTCACCCCGATACGGTTGGGGCCTCACGGTAGCATGGTGGTTAGCATCAATGCTTCACAGCTCCAGGGTCCCAGGTTCAATTCCCGGCTGGGTCACTGTTTGTGTGGAGTCTGCACGTCCTCCCCGTGTGTGCGTGGGTTTCCTCCGGGTGCTCCGGTTTCCTCCCACAGTCCAAAAGATGTGCGGGTTAGGTGGATTGGCCATGCTAAATTGCCCGTAGTGTAAGGTTAATGGGGGGGATTGTTGGGTTACGGGTATACGGGTTACGTGGATTTAAGTAGGGTGATCATTGCTCGGCACAACATCGAGGGCCGAAGGGCCTGTTCTGTGCTGTACTGTTCTATGATACGGTAAGGCGCTGCTCCCTCGCGGTACACCCCGCTAAGCAGACAATCTCCCTGGCCTCCGGATTCCCCCTTGGTGATCCGGGGGTACTGCATCGTCACTCTCACTGTCCAGGGCATGGAGCTCAGCGGCTTCCGCCTCTACACCCTCCCCAACCTCTACGCTGCCTTGCTAACTCGGCCTGGACTTCCAGTGCAACCTCCAGAGCCTAACCCTGAAATTCGGCGGGCCCCTACCACCCCTTACTGTGTGCGACCTCGCGACCCTTAAAGTCGACCCACCTTCCCTTTTTGAAAACCTAACCCATCGCCACCAGGAGCAGACGGTACAGTGTCCAGGACAGGACCTTCATCAGGTCTGAGGTCCAGTGGCTGCTTCAGGAAGGCATCATCGAAGCCAGCAGCAGCCCCTGGAGAGCCCAAGTAGTAGTGGTCAAAACTGGGGAGAAAAACAGGATGGTCATTGACTACAGTCAGACCATCAATCGGTACACGCAGCTCGAGGCGTACCCCCTCCCTCGCATATCTGATATGGTCAATCAGATTGCACAGTACCGGGTCTTCTCACCAGTGGACCTGAAATCTGCTTGCCACCAGCTCCCCATTCGCAAGGCAGACCGCCCATACACAGCGTTCGAAGCAGACGGCCGCCTTTACCACTCTCTTAGTGTCCCCTTCAGCATCACCAATGGGGTCTCGGTCTTCCAATGGGAGATGGACCGAATGGTTGACCGGTACGGACTGCGGGCCACCTTCCCGTACCTGGACAATGTCACACCTGCGGCCACGATCAGCAGGACCATGATGCCAATCTTTCCAAATTTCTCCACACCGCCACTCTCCTCAACCTCACGTATAACAAGGAGAAGTGCGTGTTCAGCACGAACTGCTTAGCCATCTTCGGCTATGTGGTCCAGAACAGAGTTCTGGGGCCCGACCCCGATCGCATGCGCCCCCTCATGGAACCCCCCCCTCCCCCACTGCCCCAAGTCCCTGAAACGATGCCTGGGGTTCTTTTCCGATTACGCCCAGTGGGTCCCAAACTATGCGGTCAAGGCCCGCCCACTCATTCAATCCACTGTTTTTCCCCTGATGGCCGAGGCTCACCAGGCCTTCAACCGTATCAAGGCTGACATCGCCAAGGCTGCGATGCATGCAGTCGACGAGACGCTGCCTTTCCAAGTCGAGAGTGATGCATCAGACATCGCTCTGGCCGCCGCCCTCAACCAGGCAGGCAGGCCCGTGGCATTCTTTTCCCGCACCCTACCTGCCTCCAAAATTTGCCACTCCTCTGTCGAAAAACAGGCCCAAGCCATCGTAGAAGCTGAGTGGCATTGGAGGCATTACCTGGCTGGCAGGAGATTCACGCTCCTCACTGACCAACGATCAGTTACCTTCATGTTTAACAACACACAGCGGGTCAAGATCAAAAACGATAAAATTTTGAGGTGGAGGATCGAGCTCTTCGCCTACAACTACGAGATTTCCGGAGGCAAAAACGAGCCCCCCAATGCTGAACATTGTACATGTTCCAGCACACAAGTGGACCGACTCCGGATCCTGCGCGACAACCTCTGTCACCCAGGGGATTTTACCATTTCATCAAGGCCCACAACCTGCCCTACTCCATCGAAGAAGTCAGGACGATCACCAGAGATTGCCAGGTCTGCGCGGAGTGTAAATCGCACTTCTACCGGCCAGACCGCGCACGCCTGGTGAAGGCCTCCCACCCCTTTGAATGCCTCAGCGTGGACTTCAAAGGGGCCCTCCCCTCCACCAACTGAAACACGTACTTTCTCAGTGTGGTCGATGAATATTCCCGATTCCCCTTTGCCGTCCATGCCCTGACATGACGTCTGCCACCGTCATCAAAGCCCTCAACACCATCTTCGCTCTGTTTGGCTTCCCCGCCTCTGTCCACAGTGACCGGGGATCCTCATTTATGAGCTGCGCCAGTTCCTGCTCAATAGGGGCATTGCCTCGAGCAGGACGACCAGCTACAACCCCAGGGGAAACGGGCAGGTGGAGCGGGAGAATGGGACTGTCTGGAAGGCCGTCCAGCTGGGCCCTACGGTCCAGAAACCTCCCGGCCTCCTGCTGGCAGGAGGTCCTCCCCGACACACTTCACTCCATTTGGTCGATCCTGTGCACCGCGACTAATGAAACCCCCCATGAACGTCTCTTTGTCTTCCTCAGGAAGTCCACCTCCGGGGTTTAGCTCCCGACATGGCTGGCAGCTCCAAGACCCGTTCTCCTCCGTAGACACGTTCGACTCCACAAGGCAGACTTGTTGGTTGAGAGGGTGCAGCTACTTTACGCCAACCCGCAATACGCTTACGTGGCGTACCCCGACGGCCGCCAAGACACAGTCACCCTCAGGGACCTGGCACCAGCTATTTCCACACACACCTCCTCCTCTGCTCCGGCACCACCCTCCCTACCCCCGGCACACCCCACCGCAGCCCCCGCTCCGGGACAATCCATCCTCCCCTTGCTCCCACCCGGGGATGAAGAGGATTTTGACACGCTCATGGAGTCACCGAAGACCAAGCCGCCACCAGAGTCGCCACCAGCACTAAGGCGCTCTCGACGACAGATAAAGGCACCGGACTGCCTAAATTTGTAATATTATCTGTAATTTTAAACACAACTGTCTGTATATAGTTCTCCACCGCCACCGCCAGACTCATTTTTTAACAGAGGGTGAATGTGGTAGTCACCACTGATGTATATATAGGTGCTTTACGGTAAGGCCCCTGTACTACAGGTATGGGGGTAGATCCCTGCCTACTGGCTCCGCCCAGGAGGCGGTGTATAAATATGTGTGCTCCCCGTACAGCAGCCATTTCGTCAGCTGCTGTAGGAGGTCACACATCTTAGAGTAATAAAGCCTCGATTACATCTTACTCTCGTCTTTGCGTAATTGATAGTGCATCATCTGCACTGACTTCCAGGGAGTTTTTTCAGCTGTTGTCAGAAGATGCCTGCTTAGAAGCACTTGGGCCAAGAGTTTGCCTGCAGTAGAGAGTTAGGTTATGCCTCTGTAGTTTGAACAGTTTTCTCCCTTGTTTTTGTAGAGGAAAACTATTTTGCAGGTCCTGAGACCCTGTCCCTTTCTCCCAGCACTCTGGAAACACATCTGCAAGTTTATCGAGGATCACATCTCCTCCATGTTTATAGATCATGGTGCTGTTGTGTTCTATGGTTCCCTAGATCATTAAGGCACACATAGAACACATAGTTGTAAAAATTACTTATTCTTGACACGCAGAATCGTAACCATGCAATTCTATGTACAAATAATTATGTCAACATTACTATGAAGCTAAGAAGAGATGTGACTGTCCATTGACCGTCCTACTATCAAGTGCCCCTGTCTCGTCCATCCCCGGTATGTCCGTATGGGTGTCTGGTTCCACCTAAAGGCGGGAGGTCATAACTGTCACTACATGCATTGATCAGTGGCAATGTACAATGGTGTTGTTATATATACATTGGTGCAACTATGTACAGTTGTACATAGATGTGCCTATGCATATATTACCACAGGCGTGATTCTCCGCAAAGATTTCTAAGTGTGGTAGCGAGCGGGAACTGCCGCGAGCTTCCCAGCACTCAGCCTGGCGAGGCTGGCAACGTTAACTGGTCCACGTAACGTGCCCCACAAGCTTCAGGCTGCAAATGAAGGCTCGCCAGCCGATTTGCCGGCACCCTGCTCGCCTTTGGCTTTTTGGAGACAGAGGTGTAATTAAAACATCGTAAAAGTAAGACCATAATTCATTCCAGCCATGGATATTATTTGCAAAAGTTGGGCTAATGGAATTTTGCCTGTATTAAGAGGGTACCCTGGGGAGTAGATCATTAGAGATAGTTTGTGTTTATCTTTAATAAGGTGATGTAGTTAATGGGAGGAGCCAGGGGTTGAAGCAGTCAGATGTTGTTTTTTTGAGCTCAGTTTATATCTGGCTGTGGACAGACCAGCCAATCAGCCCTCATAGCAGCCTTAGGCCATCTCGCCTGATAACAAGAGCACAGCTTCCGAGATGGATGCTGAAGATGACTGACGAAGACACTGAGGAGGAACCTGCGTCAGTTACTCTTCGGCTCTCTCTCCGGACGCAAAGGTCTCCAATTTGGTTCACACCTCCAGATCCAGTTCCACCCTCGATGGGCCTTAGACCGATTGCAAAGAGGAAGAAGGGACCTCCTCACAGTGGGAACACTGAGGGAGAAATGGGTTTGAGTGGGGGGAGGTATGTTATGGTGGCCACAAATGACACAGGAAATCATCAAGACATCTCCCCGTGGGCTTTGCAGAATATGAATTTGCCTATTAAGTGGGTAGTGGCTTGCCCAATAGGAAAGGTATAGTGGGAGTTTGAAACCTGCTGCTTCAACCCAGACCGAATCTCCTTAGGTTCCTGGGTTCGGACGCCAGCTGGCGTAAGTGGCACTTTCCCGTTACTAGAATAAAAGGATTTGATGTTGTAAGACTGGCCTTGGCGAGGTTATTACAGCCTCCAAGCCACTCACCATCCTGAATTGGAAATATATCGCCGTTCCATCATTGTCGCTGGGTCAAAACCCTGGTAATCCCTCCCTAACAGCACTGTGGGTCTACCTACACTAGATGGGCTGCAGTGGTTCAAGAAGGAAGCTCACCACCGCCTTCACAAGGGAAATTAGGGATGGGCAATAAATGCGGGCCTAGTCAGCGACACCCACGGCCCATGAATGAATTTTAAAAGATATTGTGCAGACTTTGGAAGCCAATCAGTGGGAGTCAAATCACAGTATTTTTTTTTTAAAAACAACACTTCGCCGGAGACACTCGGTTGATTTTATTGTAAGATTAATGTTGTTATTATTTTGGTAGTATCCTGACTCTAATTATTAGTTTTGAAAGTTAAGCCATGAGGAGCAGGCATGTGCGGAGAAATAATTTACTTTTTTTGTGGCGGTGAGATTTTCAGATAAATGAGCTGACTAGGAATTGTCTACATTGTTTGATCTACTTGTAAAATAATGAAAGCTCAGCATAGCATAGAAAGACACAGAGTTTTATAGTTTATTGAAGGGACATAGATATAAGATTTGAGATAAGTGATTTTGGACAAAGAGCAGTAGAGTATTTGGAGGCTGTGGTATGCCTTACCAGAATGAGTGATTAAATGGTGATGAAAGTCTCCTATCTTAAATGTTGACAATGAAGTATGAAATAAAAGAATATGGAAACGGGGTATTCCTTATGTCAGGGATAAACACCAAACTGGACTGGTTGAGTTGAATGTCCTGTTTAACTGTTGCACTTTCTGTGAGCAGGATTTTCCAGTCCTTCCCACTGGTGCGATCTTCCACTCTCACCGAAGTTGAATCCCGTGGCACGTTCCCCAGGGCTGCACGGTAGCACAGTGGAGAGCAGTGGTTAGCACGGTTGCTTCACAGCACTAGGGTCCCAGGTTCGATTCCCGGCTTGGGTCACTCTGTCTGTGCGAAGTCTGCACGTCCTCCCCGTGTGTGTGTGGGTTTCCTCCGGGTGCTCCGGTTTCCTCCCACAGTCCAAAGATGAGCAGGTGAGGTGGATTGGCCATGCTAAATTGCCCTTAGTGTCCCAAAAAGGTTAGGTGGGGTTACTGTGGATAGGGTGGAGGTATGGGAATGAAGTGGGGTGCTCTTTCCAAGAGCTGGTGCAGACTCGCTGGGCCGAATGGCCTCCTTCTGCACTGTAAATTCTATGTTCTATGGAATCAGAAGATCCCGCCCAGGGCAAGGGACAATAGTGAGCTGCCGATGGAAAGAGTGGGGAAATCCTGCCCTATGTGCAGTATTGGGGAAGTGGTGGCGTAGTGGTATTGGGCTAGTAAACCAGAGACCCAGGGTAATGCTCTGGCGACCCAGGTTCAAATCCCGCCACTGCAGATGGTGAAATTTGAATTGAATAAAAATCTGGAATTAAAAGTCTAATGATGACCATGAAACCATTGTCGATTGCCATAAAACCCATCTGGTTCACTGATGTCCTTTAGGGAAGGAAATCTGCCATCCTTACCTGGCCTGGCCTACATGTGGGCCCACAACAATGTGGTTAACTCTTAACTGCCCCCTCAAGGGCAATTAGGGATGGGTAATAAATGCTGGCACAGCCTGCGATGCTCACGTCCCATGAACGAATGAAAAAAAATTGTTAAATGTTCCTGTAAGAGGAAGACTAAGTAATATTATCCTAAAATGTACACCACATAAGAAAAAAACAGAATCCCTCAGCACGTATATGAAACACAATTCAACTCACGACATCAAATACCTGGATATCTTAAGGAATATCTCTAAGCATTCCTATCTCAATGAACCGGGCGGCACGGTGGCACAGTGGTTAGCACTGCTGCCTCACAGCGCCAGGGACCCAGGTTCAATTCCGGCCTCGGGTGACTGTGTGGAATTTTCACTTTCTTCCTCTGTCTGTGTGGGTTTCCTCCGGGTGCTCTGGTTTCCTCCAAAGATGTGCAGGTTAGGTGGATTGGCCATGTTAAATTACCCCTTAGTGCCCAGGGATGTGCAGGTTAGGTTACAGGGTTATGTGGATAGGGTGGGGTGGACATGCGTAGAGTGCTAATTCAAAAGGTCCGTGCAGATGGGCCGAATAGCCTCCTTCTGCTCAGTAGGGATTCTATGATTCTATTCTATGATTAGGAGCAAGGGACTGAACTGAAGGAACCACAAATATACTGATATATCAATCCGTTACCCTAGTCTTGGTTAGCACCAAGATCCGGAGAATGCCATCAAAATCTTACTCCTCGCTTCAAAAAAGAACTAGGCTTGCCACCATTTTTTCCCAACCGTTGGCATGAGATCTTCTCTCTTATTCTATGGTTCACACACAATAAAGAAAGCCGCTTGCAGCTCTCAGCACCGCATGTTATCCATCTCAAGCCAATTAGCCAGCCTTCCAAACAAATGGTCACATGGAGTTTTTCCATTATAGCAGATCCTGTGTGACTAAGTCCAAGCACCCAATTAGCTTCCTTCATGTATGTACTTCCCCATATCTATGGTGCAAGAAGGGGTGTCCAGCTGCTGCATGAAGTCAAAATTATTTGATCAACGCAAATGTTCATGTTTCCCCAAAAGGGTCAGAATATGGGTGGCGTCCACCATGGAGGCATTGGGGGCGACGGCTTCGACTATGGATCAGCATGTCCAAGGCTTGGGGCATTCTATGCAGGCGCTGGCTGAGGCCAGCTCACAGGCAGCCATGTGCCGGAGCCACCTGAACATCGCAGTGGTGCTTCTGAGCGTGGCCCAGTCACAGCAGGCCATTGCTAGGAACATCGGCCCAAGTGCTGCCGTCAAATCGGCGCCACCACGATTTCACTGTCGTAACCTATTCTCTGCCCAATTGTGTTTCCCGATTCCAGCGTCAGCCAACGGAGAATCCCACCCTCAGTATAATTTCATTTTGAATGAAATAATAATGACCTATCATCCAGTCCTTGATTTCTTAAATTCCTGCAAGTTTGAGACAAAGTTTTATAAATGGACTTGGCGGGGGGGGGGGATTTCAATCATTATTTCTTTTTCGTTTTTAATTTAGAGTACCCTATTCATTTTTTATTCAATTAAGGGGCAATTTAGCGTGGCCAATCCACCGACCCTGCACATCTTTGGGTTGTGGGGGTGAAACCCACGCAGACACGGGGAGAATGTGTAAACTCCACACGGACAATAACCCAGAGCCGGAATCGAACCTTGGACCTCGGCGCCTTGAGGCAGCGGAGCTAACCCACTGCGCCACCATGCTGCCCGGTCAATTATCATTTCTAATGAGAAAAATGTCACACGTTAAATTAAACCCAGTAACTCCACCATAAATATTAACGAGAGAAAGCAAATTAAAATAGAGTCCAGAGAGATCAGCACTATATTCCATACATCACATTAACAAAGTACATCAACGCTATTGTCGAGGTTTTAGAAACTATGGGCGCGATTCTCCCAAAACGGGAGAAATCGTAAGGCTGGCGTCAAACCCGGGCGGGTTTGACGCCAGCGCGCCCCTTCCCGACCGGGAACCGATTCTGGTCCCCGGTCGGGGCTAGCAACCCGACGCCGCAAGCTCCGGCATCACGGGCTTAACGAATTTCGTTAAGCCCGCTTGCCGGAGTTAGCGCCGGCTGACGCGTCATATGACGTCAGCCGCGCATGCCAACTTACTAGGTGTCAAACTTCCTGACCTTACGGGCCCTACCACTACGTCTCTGTGCCTCCCTAGATGGTACAACAGGAGTGGAGGCGGACGGCTGGGATTCCTGCCCTGCGACCTGGCTCCCCGTTGGCGCACGTTTCCTGGGGTGGCCCAGTTTGAATGGGCCAGGCTGATCCATGGTCGTGCTGGATGGTGTGGTGCCACCCAAGTCCGCCCGCTGCCCACCAGATGCACCAGGGATGGAACGGGAAAGTCTGAGATGCCGTGGTGTTCCGGGCCCTCCCTTGCAGGAGACACCGGAACGGGCCCCATATCCTCCTCCTCCCTCGAGGTTGGTGAGCCCGGGCCTCTCTATAGGACGGGGGTGCGAGCGGAGACAAGCCCCGAGGCACCACTGACACCTGGCACTGCCAGTCCTGGAGGCTCGCTGTGGTATCGACCAGGGTCCTAACGTCAGCTACGATGGAGCCCAGGGAGTGGGCCATCCCTGTCTGGGACTGCGCTACCTCCCTCTGGGCTTGTGCGATGCCATCCAGCATCTGGCCAATGCTGCAGATGCTCTCAGCGATGACCTGCTGAGACTCGGCTGGCTCTGGAACATGGCTGCCTGTGAGAGGGCAGCCCTGTCCTGGGCCACAGATGATGCATGCACATGAAGCCCGCATGACCTGATCCATGTCTGACACCATTGCCCCCATTGCCTCCACCACGGACGCCACCCGTGCGGTGTCAGCATGGGTGTCAGCCATGACCGGCACCACTCCCTGCTCCTGGACACGGACAGACTCCTCCCCCTGCGTCTGCAGCTGCTGGAAGCCGGCCGTCATCCCGTTGTCTAGTCCCTGGCTGTCTAACTACAGCGGGTGTATGGGTGGATCTGGAAACTCCAGGAACCCGGGAAACACCTGGGCGGAAGCTGGTTACTGGGGTTGGGCTTCCCTCCAACCGTCCGGCCCCTCGGATGCTCCTACCTCCACCTGCTGTAGCAGTATGGCCATGTGGTGCGCACCAGTCAGTGCCCCAGAGCAGCCTCCCGGTCCTCGGCTCCGCCAACAAGGTCCAGTGCCCGCTGCTCGTGGACTGTGAGAGAGTGCAGCATGAATGGACCTCCTCCAATTCTCTCACGTTCCCTTTGATTGTGGATGGTCTTATCCTGGGCGGAGCGAAAGCATCAGAGTTAGGCAGTCCGCCGCATGTCGCGCAGGTGTTGGCTAAATAATGGCATGGGAACACGGGGCACCCGGCCAAGGCGGCTCACATGGGTGGGTGCAGCTCATGTGGGTCAGGTGGGGGGTTTTGCCATCTTGCGGGTCCCGGGGAACTGTGCGCCGCTCGCGCACCTTTAGACGCCGCAACATTGACATGTCCCGCGTATCTGACGCCAATCTGGTGCCACGCCCCCCGCGCTTCTCACCACGCCTGTTCTGGCCCTGAATCGTTCCTCAGAGCGGCCCGTTCCCGCCGTCGTAAAACGCGACGCCGTTTACCACGGCGTCAACACTCTGCCACGGCATGAGAGAATCCTGCTCCCTATGTTTCAATAGCATCATTCTTCTAAACTCCAATGGATGCAGGCTGACCTTGTCCACCCTTTCCTCATAAGATAACCCCTCTCTCCCGCCCCCCAATCACAGGTATCAGTCGATTCAAAAACCATTTTTTGAATCACTTCTAACGTATTTATATCCTTTCTTAAATAAGGATCGACTGATACCTGTGATTGGTGGGCGGTGGGGGGGGGGGGGGGGGGGGGGGGGGGGGGGTCATCAAATGAGACCAAAACTATTGACAGTATTCCAGATGTGGTGTTACCAACACCCTTTACAACTGGAACAAAATGTCCCTACTTTTATTTTCTATTCCCCTAGCAATAAACAACAATGTTCCGGCATAACAAAGCCTTACGGAGAAGGGGAGGAAAGAATTTTTTTCTTTGAGCTTCTGTTAAAAAAAAAATCACATTTAAAAGGAGATCATGCGAGACTTACGCCACAGCACTGCTATTGGTTAATTTGTGGGTAATTCTGCAATATAAATTAGGTAGTCTTTCACCGAGCTGTTTACCCTGGATCACCATATCCTGGGCTGGATTCTCCAATTCTGAACTGATTCCGAGCTGAAGCCGGCGTGGGAATGGTGGCGTTCTATAACCAAAATAATGCAGCAAACTCTAGCTCTAGCTGCGGATACGGCCGGAGAATTGCCAGGTCCATGGTCGCACATGCGCATGGGGGTGGCCTGCAGTGGCCGCGCCGTGCAACATGGCGGCAGCCGCTCGCGGACCCGATCTGCCAAATAGTGACCCCCTTTGGCCAAGCCCGCTACCCCCGGATCACCCCCCAGCAGTGCCCGCAGCCTACACCAAAGCCCCCCTGCCCGCGGATCGGCTCCCCCCCCCCCGGACTGTGATGGACTTAGTCCGCAGCTGCCGCGCCTAGTTCCCGAAAATAAATACCACGAGTGATTGCGCCGTCTGGAGCTCGGCCCATTGGGGGAGGAGCATCGTGGGGATGGCCTCAGGTAACGTCCTCAGGCCGTCCTAGCAGTGTAGAGTACGCTGTTTTGGAGGGGGCGGAGCATCACAAAAGCGATGCCGCCCCCAATTTTGGCACCAACGTGGATTCTCTGGCAGATCGCCGATAGTGATTTCAGTATCGGAGACCAGAGGATCCCGCCCCTTGTGTCCTTTAGCTACGCCTCTGGTTGCATCGCCTGACGAGCATTCTGCCCAGGGGTTCGCTGTAAATCTTGCCCACCCAAACAGGGCTGGTAATGTCCTCATTGCTGGCTGATTCTGACCTTTGCAAGCCATTGGGGAGGGTGTAGAGCCAGAGGTCAAAGTGGTAGTTGTAACCTTTGGACAATTGTACATGTGCAAACTTGCGATGTGGGGTTGTTTCTGACCTTCCATGAACCCTGCAATTAGGTGGGGTGGGTTCCAGAGCAGTGGAAATCCCAGCTTCACTTCTGCAATTTAAGATTGTAATTTCTTACCCTGCACCAAGATACATGACCTCATTATAGCGGCAAAGGGCTAGTAAAATCCCTCAGCCAAATAATTAGATTTGATGCTACATTTTCTTTTTTTTTCAATGGAGTAATTTATTGGGAGTAGAAATAGATTCACATTATCACAATACTTGGCTTCAAATGTGTGCAGGTAACCAGTTACATGCCATGTACACTCGTTGGCTGATGATATATCAAAACAGGATAGTGAATAATAAATATCTGAGAGAATTGCAAAGGAGGAATCCCACTAACTGGGGCTCAGATCATATCTAAACAGTGAGGGTTAAACTGTCCACAACCTACGTGAATCCCAAAATGAAATTCAAGATATTCTTTTTATGAGTGAAACTTCGACAACAGCAACAACTAATGTTGTTGTCATATTTGTGCGCTGTTTCTATCTGATTTGGGGGTCAATTTTTTGCTGACAGTAGCTCTCTGTGCAGACACCAGCAGCTAATGCACGCCAAGTGTGATTGTGTGCAGACAGGATTATAAATTGCTGTCTGGTCACTCACTGCATGTTACTATTCTTTTAAAAAGCAACTGTTTTCTTTTAATCAACAAATAATAATAGCATGTTAGTGAATGCTGAATCCTGTTCTGCATAGCCATTTAACTAAACATTTTTGAAAACTTCATCCAAAGGATTGTCAAGGAGTACAACTTATAAACGTTCTTGACATGTCAACCTGATTTGTTTGCTGCAGGAGCTATGATATTGCTACGTGATGGTATGTTGTTGGTTTCTCTGTGCTTAATCTTTGTGCATTTTCTTCAGGCACTCAACAATAGCTGGAATGGGCTTGTTTAGCACAGTGAGCTAAATAGCTGTCTTGTAATAGAACACAGAATATTACAGCGCAGTACAGGCCCTTCGGCCCTCAATGTTGCGCCGACCTGTGAAACCACTCTAAAGCCCATCTACACTATTCCCTTATCATCTATACGTTTATCCAATGACCATTTAAATGCCCTTAATGTTGGCGAGTCCACTACTGTTGCAGGCAGGGCATTCCACGCCCTTACTACTCTCTGAGTAAAGAACCTACCTCTGACATCTGTCCTATACCTATCTCCCCTCAATTTAAAGCTATGTCCCCTCATGCTAGCCATCACCATCCAAGGAAAAAGGCTCTCACTGTCCACCCTATCTAATCCTCTGATCATCTTGTATGCCTCAATTAAGTCACCTCTCACCCTTCTTCTCTCTAACGAAAACAGTCTTTCCTCATAAGATCATCCCTCCATACCAGGCAACATCCTGGTAAATCTCCTCTGCACCCTTTCCAATGCCTCCACATCCTTCCTATAATGCGGCGACCAGAACTGCACGCAATACTCCAAATGCGGCCGCACCAGAGTTTTGTACAGCTGCAACATGATCTCATGGCTCTGAAACTCAATCCCTCTACCAATAAAAGCTAACACACCGTACGCCTTCTTAACAACCCTATCAACCTGGGTGGCAACATTCAGGGGTCGATGTACATGGACACCAAGATCTCTCTGCTCATCCACACTTCCAAGAATCTTACCATTAGCCCAGTACTCTGTATTCCTGTTACTCCTTCCAAAATGAATCGCCTCACACTTTTCTGCATTAAACTCCATTTGCCCAGCTCTGCAGCTTATCTATGTCCCTCTGTAACCTGCAACATCCTTCTGCACTGTCCACAACTCCACCGACTTTAGTGTCATCTGCAAAGTTACTCACCCATCCTTCTACGCCGTCCTCCAGGTCATTTATAAAAATGACAAACAGCAATGGCCCCAAAACAGATCCTTGTGGTACACCACTAGTAACTGAACTCCAGGCTGAACATTTCCCATCAACCACCACCCTCTGTTTTCTTACAGCGAGCCAATTTCTGATCCAAACTGCTAAATCACCCTGAATCCCCTGCCTCCGTATTTTCTGCAATAGCCTACCATGGGGAACCTTATCAAACGCTTTACTGAAATCCATATACACCACATCAACTGCTTTACCCTCGTCCACCTGTTGGGTCACCTTCTCAAAGAACTCAATAAGGTTTGTGAGGCATGACCTACCCTTCACAAAACCCTGTTGACTATCCCTAATCAAATTATTCCTTTCTAGATTGTTATAAATCCTATCTCTTCTAAACCTTTCCAAGATTTTGCCCACAACAGACGTAAGGCTCACGGGGTTGTCTCTACACCTCTTCTTGAACAAGGGGGCAACATTTGCTATCCTCCAGTCTTCTGGCACTATTCCTGTAGACAATGACGACATAAAGATCAAAGCCAAAAACTCAGCAATCTCCTCCCTAGCTTCCCAGAGAATCCCCGCACAAAGGAAATGTGTTGCTGTGGTCCTGCACTCAAAGACCCATTTAAAGGTTCTGTCAGAGTGTGGGAGGTGTATTTGTCCATGCACAAGTGTCTGTCGTCAGTGTGTGTGTCTGTGTGCCTGTCTGTTTGTTTGCGTGTGCCTGTATGTCTATCTGTGCGGAACAAAGCCAGCAGCACGGGTTCAATTCCTGTACCAGCCTCCCCGAACAGGTCCCAGAATCTGGCGACTAGGGGCTTTTCACAGTAACTTCATTGAAGCCTAGTTGTCACAATAAATGATTATTATCATTAGCGCCTTGGGAGGGTTTCTGCTATAAAGGTGCCATATAAATGGAAGTTGTTGTTGTAGGGGCCTGCTTTTTTTTCTTCCATGGGCACAAATTGGAAGTTAGAATGGGAACACCCCTTGATCATAGAATTTACAGTGGAGAAGGAGGCCATTTGGCCCGTCGACTCTGCACCAGCCCTTGAAAGGAGCAGCTTATCTCCGTAACCCAGTAACACCATCTAACCTTTTGGAGACAAAGGGGCAAATTAGCATGGCCAATCCACCTAACCTGCACATCTTTGGACAGTGGGAGGAAACTGTAGCACCTGGAAGAAACCCAGGCAGAAAATCGGAGAAAGTGCAAACTCAACACAGAGTCACCCGAGGTCAGAATTGAACCCGGGACCCTGAAGCTGTGAGGCAGAAGTGCTAACAACTGTGCCACCGTGATCTTAAATTGTGCTCAAATTTGCCCAGAATCTCATTAGAATAAGGCAGTTAAAATGGGCGCGTGAATCAACTGGAACAATGGGCGTCACATGAAAGTGTTTCACTCTTAAGTAGGGTACATGTGAGCTTCAACTCATTTAACCATCAGTTGGAGCACGTCAGACACAGAACCTAAAATCAGGAGAGCTTTAAATGTTTAATGTGGCTGGTACTCATGCTATTAACCAAACAGAAAACACAGAACAAGTCTCAGCGAGGATTATTATTTTTAATGTTTTTTTAAAATTGGAATAAAACACACAAAAAAAAAATGACTCTTTGCTGCTCCGTCTGTAAATCTGGTCGGAATATGAGGATTCAAGCACACTGCATCATCCTGGAGTACAGGGCAATATGAGGCTGGGGGCAGGTGTCTGGGCAGAGATGCGTTCAAGCAAAGCGATGAAAAGACTGCAGAGGAAGAATGAGGAAATTTGGGAGTATCGCATTTAGGCGCATATCTCGGTTACGGCCATTCTTTTTTCATCACCGGATGAAGGAGCTGCGCTCCGAAAGCTAGTGATTCAAAACAAATCTGTTGGACTTTAACCTGGTATTGTAAGACTTCTTACTGTGTCCACCCCAGTCCAACGCCAGCATCTCCACATCATTCTTTTTTAAGGATGCTTATTCGGTTTGCACCCTGGATGTTCCTGTCACTGGGTATAAATCCAGAGGAAACTTACAGGCTTGACTTTTTTTGAAGTTATTAAGTTGCTTCCGTATTCTTTGTCAATACTTAAATGTTGATACTCCAACGCTTTCAAACAAAGGACTTGGCATTTGAATGCAGCCGGCCACGAAAGATTTGGTGGTGGGTTTTGTGTGTGTGTGTGTGGGGGGGGGGGGGGGGGGGGGGGGGTGGTGCTGCTGGCGGGTTGTGTGGTGGGGGCGCAAGTTACCTGGCAATTGTGAGAAATAATAAGAAAGTTGTGGGACCTTTGTAACCTAGTCATTTCTTATTGTGAGGGAGTGGCAAGCAACAGAGAAAGTGCTCAATTCCTCACTTTCTCCAGGGACTGTGGAATGAGTTTAATCTAATCTAAGAGAGTGTGTCTGTGCCTGGATTTTTCTCACTCTCTCTCTCTCTCTCTGTGGAGTGTGGGAATAGAAGTGAGAAACAGGAGGACTGAAAGCTGCCTCCTGGGCCAGGAGCAGTGGGGAGCCGCTTAGATGCCACTGATCCGAAGCCAGTGAATATAAAGGGGATTAAGAAATGTTCTTATTTGCAATTCACAGAAGATGCACCCTGTTGAACCGTCTGTAATATTTCAAACCCCGATTTTTTTTTTGGGGGGGAAAGGAAAAATAAGTAGAGCTCCTTCATTGTGTCAGAGCCCTCTACTACTTTTTTTGTGTGTGGCTACATTCCTTTTGTTTGAAACGGCAGCTACTTTCTGTGTGAAAGTCTCTGTGTATCTGTTTCAACTTTGTAACATTTGCACAGCCCCAAGTGGAGCAATGTATCGATTCCTATTGTAACTTGTGGGTCTGTTACACGCAGGAGAGGTGGCTTCCGCCACACTGCTGTTTTCCTAACAGAAGGACATTTACTCCTGGCTCATTTTTGGGGGGGGTTTAAATCTGGAGGTTAAAGCAAAAGATAATTTCGCCAACCCACCTCGGCCAATTCTAGACTCGACATTCTGTGCGCGTGGAAAGCAACTTTTAATCAATTGAGTTGAAGCAAATATTTAGAATGTTACATTCTAGCCAATCGCAAAATACGATTTTTTTTTGCAAAATATTTTTTTTTAATAGCATCGTAGATTTAATAAGATTTCCACTCATTCAAACTACTCCCTTGCGAGAAATAAAATGCAAAGTGTTTTTTTTTATTTCATCCACGGTTAAATATGTAAATAAAATGTCTAAAGTCATTCTTCAAAGAACACAAAAGAAGAAAAGATCAGCGAACGACAGCCATAAAATTCCTGCAATTCTCCGTAACACCAGCCGCCGGGGGTCCGCCTCTGTTGGAGCGATCCAGCGGGGATCCTGCTATTTGCACAGGTTTCAAATCCGACCCGAGAAAAAAAATCTCTTTTCAGCTTCAGGCATCAAAGAGCCTTTTCATTTATTAGCAACAGAATTATCTTAGTCAGTTGCTGATTTCTCTCTCGCTCTCTCTCGCTGCAGTAGGTAGGCAGCCGATTGTTTCCCAGTTCAACTGACTTGCTTAGATAGCAAGCTATTTAAAAAAAAAAGATAAATACTCTGGGGGAAATATGGAGCTTCACAAATGTAACATTGCCTGAATAAACATGCCTTTGTTTTTGTTTTAAAGAACAATAACAAAAGGCTCTCGTTCAGGAACTTTTTCATAACAGTGAGAATCCAGATTTTTTTTTACCAGGGCAAAAGATCTTTGATTAATAAACTTTAATAGTAAGTTCCCAAGTTTGCAAACTGAGTGTCTTTTTGCTCCTGTGTATGGGGGGGGGGGGGGGGGGGAGAGTATCAGTTCCAGCGTTTTCAAACTTCTGGAAAGTTAAAGAGATTCCGATTCTAGTTAATATGGGGAGTTTGGGGGGGGGATTTTTTTAACAGCTTCTGGCCTTTCCCATTTTCCTCTCCGTCCATTTATGTCTATCCACCGTCTGTTTAAACCGCCGACCTCCAGTGAAGAGGTCTGCACTTTCCACTAAAGCAAGTGTTACCAGAAAATAATGAAGTGGTCCGGAGAGAGGGGGTGGGGGTGGAAATATTCCTTTCTGCGTTGTTTTCCCTAATAGAAAAGTGGCGGAAATCCACCCGGCATCAGATGAATGGCAGTGGCCCAAGTGCTTGTTTGGTCGATCTTTTTGATGATCACCCAGCCCCAGCTTCCCTCCCCCTCCCCCTGGCCTTTTTTTTTATTGTTGAACTGCTCTTTTTTTGTGTGCCGGAGTTTCACAGACGGTCCGCCCACTATTAGCTCACTTTGCAGTTGCCAGTCAGAGCTGCCTGTGTGTGTGTGTGTACACACTGAGAGTGTGTGTTTACTTCCTTTCTACCTGGGTCCCACTGCAGAGAAGACAGCAGCGCTCGGAAACAAGCCCTTGAAGTTAAGGCGAGGGGAAATACATTGCCATCGGCTGCTGTTCGGGACTGGTCTGTTTTGTTTCATCGGGAGGTGAGGAGGATGGAGACTTGTGGCCGGTCCTGAGCACCACTCACCCTCCTGCTACCCCCAGTCTGCGAAGAGGGGGTAACTCCCCCCCCCCCCCCCCTCCCCTCCCTTCCAAGCCAGCACTCAGCCAAAGTTTGGATGTAGAAGAAAGTTCACCTTCGCCCTTCCCCGCCCTTCACGCCGGATTCAGTGGCGGGTTAAGTTTGCAAGGAGGGCAGTGTGTGTGTGGATGGGCGGGGAGGGCGGTTGGCAGGAGAAGGAGACTCGGACGCCTTTAAGATGGGCCGGTTGGAAGAAGTCAATCGCCTGTGCGCCCTGAGCCTGTCGCTGAGCCTGTGCAGCCTGGCCATCAGCTCGATGGAGTCGGAGCGCTCGGAGAGGGAGGCCCGGTGCCAGGCCATCGACATCCCCATGTGCCGGGACATTGGCTACAACATGACCCGCATGCCCAACCTGATGGGTCATGAGGACCAGAGGGAAGCGGCCATCAAGCTGCACGAGTTCGCCCCCCTGGTGGAGTACGGCTGCCACAGTCACCTCAAGTTCTTCCTGTGCTCGCTGTACGCGCCGATGTGCACGGAGCAGGTGTCCACGCCGATCCCCGCTTGCAGGGTGATGTGCGAGCAGGCTCGCCTCAAGTGCTCGCCCATCATGGAGCAGTTCAGCTTCCGCTGGCCCGACTCGCTCGACTGCAGCAAGCTGCCCAACAAGAACGACCCCAACTTCCTGTGCATGGAGGCGCCCAGCAACGGCTCGGAGGACGGCCCGCGGGCAGCCGGCAGCGCGCCGCCCCCCGTCTACAGGCCTCACCTGCGGGCCGGCAGCCCCGAGCTGCCCCCCTTCCCGCCCGAAAGCCCCGGTCAGGCGGCCTGCGACAACTACGACAAGTTCCACCGGGTGGAGAAGAGCGCTTCGTGCGCGCCGCTCTGCTCCCCCAATGTGGATGTGTACTGGGCCAAGCAGGACAAGAGGTTCGCCTTCGTCTGGATCGCCATCTGGTCTGTGGTCTGCTTCTTCTCCAGTGCCTTCACCGTCCTCACCTTCCTCATCGACCCCCAGCGCTTCAAGTACCCGGAGAGGCCCATCATCTTCCTCTCCATGTGCTACTGTGTCTACTCGGTGGGCTACATCATCCGCCTCTTCGCTGGAGGGGACAGCATCGCCTGTGACCGAGATAGTGGCCACCTCTATGTTATCCAGGAGGGTCTGGAGAGCACGGGCTGCACCATCGTCTTCCTGGTCCTTTACTACTTCGGCATGGCCAGTTCCCTCTGGTGGGTCATCCTGACCCTCACCTGGTTCCTGGCGGCTGGGAAGAAATGGGGCCACGAAGCCATCGAGGCCAACAGCAGCTATTTCCACCTGGCTGCCTGGGCCATCCCTGCCATCAAAACCATCATCATCCTGGTGATGAGGAGAGTGGCCGGGGATGAACTGACCGGCATCTGTTATGTGGGAAGCATGGATGTCAACGCGTTGACTGGGTTTGTGCTCATCCCCCTGGCTTGCTACCTGATCATCGGCACCTCCTTCATTCTGTCTGGATTTGTGGCGCTTTTCCACATCAGGAGGGTCATGAAGACCGGCGGAGAGAACACGGATAAACTGGAGAAGCTGATGGTGAGGATCGGCGTTTTCTCCGTGTTGTACACTGTCCCTGCTACTTGTGTCATCGCTTGTTATTTTTATGAGCGCCTCAACATGGATTATTGGAAGCTCTTGGCCACTCGGGAGAAGTGCAAAGCGGCCAACCATTCCAAAGCTCTGGACTGCACCATGAACAGCTCCATACCAGCAGTGGAGATTTTTATGGTCAAGATATTCATGCTCCTGGTGGTGGGGATCACCAGCGGCGTGTGGATTTGGAGTTCCAAGACTCTGCAGTCTTGGCAGAACATTTGCAGTAGGAGATTCAGAAGAAGGGTCCGCAGGAAACCTGCCAGCGTTATCACCAGCAGTGGCGGGGGTTCCTATGGAAAAGCCCACCCTCCCTTGAAAGCACACGGCAAATACGAACCCGCACTCCCACCAACTTGTGTTTGAAATGATTGCCTCAAATGTAAGGCTGTTTCCCGCTCTCTCTCGCTCTCTTCCCCTATATGCAGGGCTGGTCCGGAAGGCAAATGCCCTAAAAACGGGGAACATGCAGACAATGAACAACTAACTCCCTGCTTAAAGTGAAAACGTTAAGGAGAAATAGTTTCCATTTCTGGCAACACCACTCACTTGGGCAGGATGCTGAGGTTCAAACAAAGGTTAAACTATCAGAGGGACCTGTGACACCTCAAACATTTGGAGCCCAAAATCATCCGAGATGTGTGTGTGTGCTCCCACAATCTGCACCCTGCTGTAATTCTGGATTGACTAACAGTTCAATGGTCATATTTCATCCGACTCAGTAACTATTTGCCTTTTAACTTGAAGCCTTCAGGGATAAGTAGGGTCTCTTCAAAAGATTCAGTATCTTGTGGATAAGCAATATTCTGCCAAAAGGATGGGCAGTTTTAACAATGTGCAATAGTTTCTCTCTCTTTCTCTCTTCAACAATCAGCTGCAGATAAAAGGCTTACAAAGAATCTTCTTCTGACAAAAGAACTTAGAGGTATGGGCGACAGAAGTTCTTTAATGACACATTTTGCTTTCTGATGGAAATTAGGCCAGTGTCAGACAAGTTGAACTGATTTGTAAACGGGCGATTCAAAGAGACCCACGAAGCTTATCGACTCGTCTTATTGTAAAGCTAATTCTAGCCATGAATAGATCAACAAGCACTAGATAAAACAAAGAGTTTGTGTGGACAGGGAGCCCCTGTGATCTTGTAGCTCTTCACGTGCTTTGTGAAGCACATTGAGACCTTTGTACATACTTGTAAAATATAATTGTCGTCAAGTTTGTCTATTTTATAAAATAAAATGTTTCTTTAGTTTGGCAAGAAATCTGTTGAATATGTGACAATTCTTAAAAGGCCACATGTTTAATGGCACACTGTCTTAAAACGGCAGTGCCCCGGGATAAAATGCAAAATGCAAAGCTGCCGCCTGCTAAACTTGATTTATTGCTGCTACATGAAGGCGGAATATTAAAGAAAGTGCAGGTCAGACCTGTTATGAACAGAATTTGTGTGACCTTAGTTAATTAAAGTTGTAAGTGAATGGTGCCACGGTGATGTCGCATTTTATATTAACTGTAACATAATGCAGACTTTAAAATGCTTTAAAAGGGATAGTGTTTTACTAAATACCGCAGTCAGCCCAGCTCTAAAGTTAATTAATCAATGTTGATTTATATTATTACTCTCAATGGGTTGCTTAGAGCAAGATTCGCGAACCCAGCACTCACCAACTGCAGGTTCTTCCACTTCAAAAAAAAGATAGTAGGGTGAGGACCAGCTCCAACAAATAGCCTGTTAATATATTCTGTCATCAAGCTTAAAACATCAACATTTAACCAACTTTAAAAAAATTATTCTCTAAGGGTGGCATTTTCTGATATCATATATTGTCAATTTGAAAGTTTGAGAGAACTGGTGATTGTTTTACCCTCTGAAAGGGCTTACTGCGTTTTAACTGAAGCAATTTGGCTGGTGGAATGCTCCACTCAATGACACAGTAACAAAACTCACATGTATTATTATAATTGGATTTGCAACAAGGGAACGGTGAATGGTCGGCAAGAAACATCTTGATTTAATCTTCAAAAAGCACAAACTTCTGTGAAGTCCTTGTAATTAAAGAGCTGGCTTGTCATATAATTCTAAAATGGTTTAAAATACCAGAGTTGCAGAAGCTATCAGATGAATGTTCGGAACAATCGGTGGTGACTCTTTGATTTAAACTTGTCAAACTTAAAATGTCAAACTTGCCACTTGATGGCAGGGAAATCAAAAATAGGAACTCCGGATAAAATGTGAGGGCAAAGGAACTGGCATTGTCAGATTTTCCCCAAAACAAGGTTTTATGGAGTTATAGATAGAATGCGAAGGACAAATCTGAGGCCTTATCTCTCACCAAATTCCTCCCCGCGCTTCCCGAAAGCAGTGTCTTTATATTTCCAGCCTGTGTAAATATATACATTGAACTTGACAAGCTAGTTGAATTGAATGAAAGAGACTGTTGTCTGAGTTTGTTTTGGGTCCTTTTTTGCCTTCTAGTTTGTTTGGATCAAATCAACTTATCTTACTCTGACCTATGCCCTTTCAAAAATGTTACTGTTTACACGGACGATTGAGGGAAGGGACTCTTTTGTCGAAGGAGGTTCTGAACTGAGGTAGCGAGCACACCAATTAAAAAAAAAGAATTGGGCCAATCTTCCAACTAGTCCGCAAAAAATGTTTCATTTTTAGCCGCAGCACCGGGCGGGACATGAATTATCTTCACCATTGCAGGGTTCAGTTGTATTGCTCCAGCCCCAGTGAAACCTGCGGTCTTATTAATTATCGTTCAATGATAACAAATTATGTACAGAGTTTTAATGAGGCGAAAATCTGTTCCATGTTGAGTGCTGTAAACAGTCAGCTTTTTTTTGGAGGCCAATCATTGTGATTAGACAGTATTTCTGGTTCCTTTGATCAAACGTGACAGGCTCTGCAGATCTCTCCAGCCCTGTGGCCTGAAGGCTCCGAGCAACACCTGTTTGGAAATCCAGATCTGCCAGAAGCCAGCTGCCTCCCTCCCAGCGCTGCCAGATCCTGTCTGAAAAAAAAAACTTTTTTGGTGCAACTTCAAGCAGGTTTTCATTACCTCGAGAAGCCGCGCGCTCCATGTTAAAGCAGTTTGCTGATTTACCATTCCGTTCAGACCTTGCATCAAGATCCCAATTCCGAAACCGGAATTGCGAGCTGGATGAAAATTTAATTGTAAACAATTGGTCTGACAGCAGGAAAGCGAGGTAGCCATTCTGAGCAGAATTCATTTGTTCCAGCTTTGCCTTGCAAGAAAATTCCAAAGAAAATAAGTTCAAACTTTAAAGGACCGTCACACATGCAAATAAGTGGCAAGTTATTTTACTTGCATACAAATGCCCAGGTCCTCATGAGACAAATGATAATAAAACAGATCAGTGCATCAGCTGCAAGTGTCTTAAGGGCAATATAATTGCAGACCATCTTTGTCCTTCCCCCAAAGCATTTGTTATCGCTACGAAGACCATACCCCTTTAAGACAATAGCAGACCACAGCTGCATGGTTATTTTATGGACTAATCTCGTTTGAAGTACAATATTTTGTGACAACTGGCGATGATTTTTGCACATAAAGAAAGCTGGTTGTAAACAAATTAATTATTATATATTTTTTGTAAAAACTGCAATTCAAACACTTGGATCAAAAAGTGCTGACTTTTCCATTTGAAGCTGGGTCCTTTTGGTTGGTTTTAACGTCACTGGTACAAGTGCCTTCAACATTGAAAAATGCGACAGCTTTCATCACGCAAATAGGTTTTAAATGTAGAATATTGGCCCAAACCAAACCAGTAACATATATATACTTAAACGCAATAGTTCTGTGTTACTTTTCTAAAATAATTTTATCCTTCACTGCTACATCATACTGCTGGGAGAGGTTTAATTTAGCCTCATAGAAGATTACGTATAATTAAAATAAAGTAAAAGTGAGAACAAATTTCAGTTCACTCTCTGATTTGATGTTCCTTCATGACAGAACTAGTTAATATTTTAATTTGACTCCAGTGTGGACAGTGGATGTTTATTGCCTAGCTTAGGATGCCCTGAAAATATGGCAATTCTTTGGGCCACATTAGCAGGCACTAAGGGTTAATTGCACAAAATGGGGGTAGAATCACCCAGGCCATATCAAATAGAAGTGTAAGGTTCCCATCCCTGAAGGACAATAGTACACCAGTTGGATTTATTATTATGCTTTTCTGCTGCCAATCCAGAAATTACTCGATTTAGTAAACTCAGTTTTTAACAGTTTAAACTCATAACCTCTGGGTTTCTACTCCAGTACTGTAAGTAATATGCTACTAAGTGGAGAATAAATATTGCCGAGTTTCATTGTCTTTTCAGCTCCCATGTGTTCCTTGTTCTCCATCTCTGTTGGTGAAAGTGATTAATGCAACGGTGCATTACGCTGAATGCCAATGCCCTCCCATTATATCAGCTAATTGGATATTACCCATGTGTGAATCTAGGTAGTGAGTGTCACAACAATTTGGCCTTGCGCCGTCTTGTTCTGAGACTATAAGACATAGAAGCAGAATTAAGCCACTCGGCCCATCAGGTCTGCTCCGCCATTCAATCATGGCTGATATTTTTCTCATCCACCTTCTCCTCATAACCTCTGATTCCCATGTTAATCGAGAACCTATCTATCTCTTGTCTTCAAGACATTCAGTGATTTGGCCTCCACAGCCTTCTGCGGCAAAGAGTTCCACAGGATTCACCACCCCCAAACTTTCCTTAATGTCCATATACACAGTTTTCTTCAGGGATGATCTGGAATGCAAGCCACAGTTGATTTTTCCCCACCATCCTCTGAACCACCGCCACCACCCTGCCTGGTTCAGGGACTGTAAAGAACTCCTTTCACTCTGCTACTGACCATGGGGCTTTGCTGGTTTGATTTCGAACAAGAGTCTGCAAGGCTAAATTATCTGCTGACATTCGCTGCCTAGATGTACACATGCAATGTCCAATTAGCTGATATGATGCAAGGAAATTGGCATTCAGGGTATTGCCCTGTTGCATTAATCCCCTTCACCAATAGAGATGGGAGAATTTTTTTGAAGAACACTGGTGTTACATAAAACAACCCATGAAAGCTGAAAACACAATCATGAATATCTTTCTAACTCAGCAAGCAGTAGTATATTGCACTTGGTCAATCAGAATGGAGAAATGGACATGGATGCATTATTTGATTCACAGTGATCAGCAACAGATCAAGGTCCTTGCATCGCTTAATCCAATTACTCTCTTCACAGACACCATCCGACCTGCTGAGTATTCGCAGCATTTTCTGTTTCTTCAGATTTCAAGCATTCATGATATTTTGCTTCCTTGTTACAGCAACAAATGTGTTCCTGTTCTCAGGCGACTTAAATCACTTCTGATGGGATTGGTGCTTACAAATATTGTGCAATTTTGACAATTTTCCAGAAGCGTGAAACTTCATTGTAAAACACAATACTAGTTCAGTTTTCAACTTTGAACCTTGGTCAGTGACAGCACAGATAGAGAACTGCCACACAATAAAATTACTGTAAGATTGTTCTAATTTATTTTAGTTTTTATTTATTTTTTAAAAATCTATTGCAAAGCATTTAATCACATCAGATTGTACTTATTGCCACTGGTGTTAAGCATTTATATGTGTTTTTAATTACAGTTTATAATCTGTGAATGATAGGTTAACAAACTTATTTAACGAACAAGCAAGTATTAGGTCAATGTTATCCTGTGAAGACCAAATGAAGTACCGACAAAAGATTCACAGAATACTGTTTGCTTCATTCTAATGGCCTGTAACGAATGGAAACGTACATCTTTCATAGTGCTGCTCCAAAAAACGAGTAAAAAGGAAATAAGAAAGATGGGACTATTTTACAGTTAATGAAGTATTTTTGAAGTGTAATCAGTGTTGTAATTTAGGAAACGCAACAGTAATGTACACATAACAAGGTACCACAAAAAAAATGAAAATGGCCAAATAATCTCATAGTTTTCTAAAAACTTGTACGGCAGGAAAAACAGGCATGATTTCATTTTGAGCTCATCAATCCTCTCAACGGCTTCGGCTGACGCAGTGTGAATGGTGCTGCTAGGACCTATCAGGGCGGGAGTTCAGTATGTGCGCGATGGTCTTATTTGATGACCACAATCACAATTTGAACTGTTCCTCACGTTCCACTTGTGGAGCACGTGGCCACATCTTCCCTGACCCACCGTCAAGCGGTTGAGGGTTCTCAGAGATTCTGTGGAAGGTAGAAGCCTGGGATTTCACCACTTGCGCCCGTTAGCTGGTTGCAGTTTGCAGTGAACCAGGAGGTGCGCCTTCGAGAGGTGGGAGCTGTCGTCAGTGTGTAGACTGTGCAGTGTGCCCCATTAGAGGCTATGGGAATTCAGAAGAATATGTGCGTTGTTTTATTTTCAGGTTCTGTGTCAGTGGGAGTGTGTTTATTGTCAGCCGATGGGTGATCTTTGAGGAGGATGTTTCCCCTGTGGACATCAGGAAGTTCAAAGTGTGTTAGCACAGGAAGCCACTCAAACTATGTTGGTCTCAACATGCCAGAAATAATCCTCATGACTTCTTAGAGGTGGATATCTACCGTATTCGTGTGGCGGCTCCTGAGCAGCAGCACTTTGCAGTTGGGTAGACTGGGGAAAATGAAGCTGTGTGTCGGCTCTAGCAGCCCAGGTGATGCCCAACAGTTTCTGGATGAGATTAATTCTCATCTTGACCTTAGCTCTGGTGTTCTGCAAATGCTGCCGGGAGGTCACTGTATGGTCAAGAGTAATGGCAAAGTATTTTGGCATTGGGTCGTGGGTGAGTAGTCAGACATAGAACTGGGGCAGCACGGTGGCACGGTGGGTTAACCCTGCAGCCTCACGGCGCCGAGGTCCCAGGTTCGATCCCGGCTCTGGGTCACTGTCCATGTGGAGTTTGCACATTCTCCCCGTGTTTGCATGGGTTTTGCCCCCACAATCCAAAAGATTTGCAGGCTAGGTAGATTGGCCACGCTAAATTGCCCCTTAAATGGAAAAAACGAATTGGGTACTCTAAATTTAAAAAGAAAGACATAGAACTGGACGTGAAGGTCTTCCCTGGCCTTCGGGTTGTTAGGATTGGACGGGAGGCTGAAACCACAGTCCTGGCAGAGCTTGGCCTATGTCTCCATTTTCTGAAGCGGGCTTCCAGAGGGGTGATGTTGGCAAAGAGATAACCATTGGCTGAGGTGAAAGGGATAATTTCTCTGATCCTTTTCAAAATAGTATCATGAGATATTTTCATCCACCTGAGAAGAAATATGTGAACTTGGTTCAATGCCTCATCTGAAAAACAAGCCCTCCAAGAATATGCCACTCCTCCTGGACTGAACTGGAGCATCAGCCTATATTTTGTACTCCAGTCTCTAGAGTGGAGCTTGAGCCCACCATGGTACAGGGGGTGCCACTGGTACCAGTCCACGACAGCAACTGTTCTTACAGCATCTTTAGCATAATAATAATCTTTATCATTGTCACAAGTAGGCTTACACTGCAATGAAGTTACTGTGAAAATCCCCTAGTCGCCACATTCCAGCGCCTGTTCGGGGAGGCTGGTACAGGAAGTGCAGACATGTCAGAGCATTGTGAGGCTGGAGGAGACTGCAACCATACAATTCATATCTTCAACAACTTTTAAATTTTTTTTAGAGTACCCAATTAATACTTTCCAATTAAGGGGCAATTTAGCGTGGCCAATCCACCCTCCATGCACATCTTTTGGGTTGTGGGAGCGAAACCCATGCAAATACGGGGAGAATTTGCAAACTCCACACGGATAGTGATCCAGAGCCGGGATCGAACCTGGGACCTTGGCGGCGTGAGGCAGCAGTGCATCTTAAACAATGTTACTGCCCATTCAACAAAGTTATGTTCTCTGGGTCACATTCACAAACTCATGCTGGTTTCATTTGTGAAAGAATATTGAAAATGCATTTTAAGAACAGCAAGCAGTGGGCAAAAGGTCAGAATAATTCACTTTCCGACTTCTCTTGACCTTCATAAGCGGCTGAGTTTCTTCTTAAAGTTGATGACATAATTGCGATCCTTCAATTTTCTTTTTTTTAAATAAACTTAGAGCACCCAATTCATTTTTACCAATTAAGGGACAATTTAGTGTGGCCAATCTACCTACCCTGCAAATCTTTGGGTTGTCGGCCAAAACCCTTGCAAACCTGGGGAGAATGTGCAAAATCTATACGGACAATGACCCAGAGCTGAGATCGAACTTGGGACCTTGGCATCATGAGGCAGCAGTGCTAACCACTGCTCCACCGTGCTGCCCAAGATCCTTCAATTTTCACCAGACAAGTAGTTATCAGGATTTCATTATCCTAAATGTAGCAGACGAACTATAGGAAAAGTCGTAAAATATTTTATACTTCCCCTCCTGTCTCACAAGTGGGGATTTTGATGAAACAATGTCCCTTATTAGAACTATCAGGACTGTATCACTATTTAAACTCGCAGAAAGGATGAATAGTTTCAGTCTTCAATGAAGATTATTTGAAAGCATTCTAAATACAGTGGTGATGATGTGGGGATGCCGGCGTTAGACTGGAGTGAGCACAGTAAGAAGTCTTACAAATCCAGGTTAAAGTCCAACATGTTTGTTTCAAACACTAGCTTTCGGAGCACTGCTCCTTCCTCAGGTGAATGAGGAACATGTTTGTTTCAAACACTAGCTTTCGGAGCACTGCTCCTTCCTCAGGTGAATGAGGAATTCACTTGAGGAAGGAGCAGTGCTCCGAAAGCTAGTGTTTGAAACAAACATGTTGGACTTTAACCTGGCGTTGTAAGACTTCTTACTAAATACAGTGGAAGTTAGTGGGCAGCACGGTAGCATGGTGGTTAGCATAAATGCTTCACAGCTCCAGGGTCCCAGGTTCGATTCCCGGCTGGGTCACTGTCTGTGCGGAGTCTGCACGTCCTCCCCGTGTGTGCGTGGGTTTCCTCTGGGTGCTCCGGTTTCCTCCCACAGTCCAAAGATGTGCGGGTTAGGTGGATTGGCCATGCTAAATTGCCCGTAGTATTCTAAAAAGTAAGGTTAAGGGGGGAGTTGTTGGATTACGGGTATAGGGTGGATACGTGGGTTTGAGTAGGGTGATCATGGCTCGGCACAACATCGAGGGCCGAAGGGCCTGTTCTGTGTTGTACTGTTCTATGTTCTATGTTATGTACAACAGTTACATTCCTCTTTATAGGCTGATTATCCCATTCCTCTGGCATGATTTTGAGTCATGAATGTGTTTTCCAGACTGATGCAAGGGAATTGATAAAGACAAATCTATGAAAAATCAAGTTTCGCGTTCCTAAGGTATACCAGCTCACAATGGAATGTATACGATCTCAGTGACATTCCTTAAATCAGGGCCTATATTTACAGGGGAAGCACTCGATTCCAAATAGCAGACACAGCCTTGCTTTCATAAAGTACTACTTACCTTTTCTGTATTACAGAGTACAGTTTGGAGCTGTTTGTAATTAATGATTTGTCATTTTGTTTTGAAGCAGAGTTCACTCACTGAGGTAACACTTTTCAGTAGCTGTTATCAGCTTACAATGATCATCTATTTTGGGCTTTAATTATTTTAACTACGTCCTTCTTCAGGAATTTTTTCCAACGATGTCCAAGCAATACTGAGAAGGGAAATCTAGTTTACATGACAATGAGCATTAAATTACCTTCTGTATGCATAACATAGTAGTACAAATGTTGCTGCTAGTTTTCAATTTCAACCTTTTAAAAAGTATATTTGAAAGGCATTAATAGGAGATTAATGTCTCATAATCTTCACTGTGGTGACTGCTGTTATCGCAGAAGTACATTGTGCAGGTGTGCCTTTGGGAAGTCACCAAATATACGTTCAGTTAACTTCACATTAAAACCTTTTGGTTCTAGGTGACGAGTGAGAATATTTATTTTCTGGAAGTGACGATTTCTTGCTGAGATTCAATTGCACCCTTCAGTACTTCACCCATTATTCATCTATGAGTGCTGACGATGAACATTGGTAGATGAATTCACTCTTGTCAGTCCATGAGAGTCGAGCCCAATTCTGACTTCCCCTCATATCCACACATGCACGCACACTTTCCACAGGTTGCTAGAAAGCAGTCAGGCATGGGAACTCTGGCTGATTTTCCCACTCTGCTCATTGACACTAATTGTTGCTTGATAATAATTGAAGCTTAATCTGTCACTAAGATCAGCATTAATCATAGTAGTTGATACGATTCAGCTAAGCAATGGATAAACTTACCGGTTGTCGGCGATCTTAAGGAAACACAAAATTTTGTCACTGGTAATACATGCGGATATTTCTGGATGGATACAGAGTGTTATAAAGCTGCACTATTTTATATCACCTTTGAGTAATCATGGAAATATGGTTCAGTCACTTTGCTGCTCTTGCGATGAAGAACAGATAACGTGGTCACACTTCCCATATATAAAGAGGATAAACTCTGACGTATAGAATCATTGAAACTGTACCACAGAGGGACGCCATCAAGCTTCCATCATTTGCTAACTCGCTCCAGTTTATTCGTATTCCCTGTCCTTTCCTTGGGGAGCTTTAAATGTTTGACACGAGTTTAGGTGCAAGAATGAACTTCATAAGAATCATCAAAAATAGGAGCAGAGTAGGCCATTGACCCATCAAGCTTACTCTGCCATTCAATAAAATCATAGCTGATCTGATCAAGGCCTCAACTCCACTTTCCTGCCTGCCCCCCAATATAACCCTTCACTTCCTTGTCAATCAAAAATCTATCTAACTCAGCCTTGAATATATTCAATGACCCAGCCTCCACTGTGTTCTGGGGAAGAGAATTTCAAAGATTAATGCCACTCTGGGAGAATAAATTCTTTCTCATCCCATTTTAAATGTCCTATATTCCCCCACGAGATGAAATATCCTCTCAGCATCAACCCTGTCAAGCCTCCTTAAGATATTAAGGGCAGGATTCTCCGTCCCACCCGCAGCGGGATTCTCCCCCCCGGCAGCCGGTCTGGGTTTCCAATTGTGGGCATCGCCATGGCGTTGGGAAATCCGCAGGCGGCGGAACGGAGGAACCGCCAACAGAGAATCCAGCTTCATGTATTTCAATAAAACCGCCCCCTCTCATCTAAATGCTAATCAGGCCCAATCTGCTCGACCTTTTATCATAAAAGGTCCCCGTACCAGCCTCCCTGAACAGGCGCCAGAATGTGGCGACTAGGGGCTTTACACAATAACTTCATTGAAGTCTACTCGCGACAATAAGCGATTTTCATTTCATTTTCAAATAAACCCTTAATCCCAGCAATCAACCCAGTGAACCCTCTCTGAACTAACTCCAATGCAATTATATCCCTTTTAAGGAGTCCAAAAATGTATATAATTCTCTAGATACGATCTCACCACAGCCTGCATAGTTGTAGAAAATTCATTCAACGGAGTTCCCCATTGGCCGCCACTGAAATTGGGAAATGCGACTGAGCGGAGAATCAGTTATGATGACGAAATTGTAGCGGGCGCCAATTTCACACCAAATCACAATGCTCCATCGCCTCGGCAGCAGCGGTGGTGCGTTCCGGGGCGCATGTACAGTAAGCACCGTTTGCATATCATTAGCGGGCCCAAACCGTTATTCTCCGGGGCCTCCGCAATTCTCCGCCTCCGATGGGCCAAATTCCCAATGGCGAGGTTCACTTGTGCTTTTAAAAATCGTGGAACCAGTGTCATAGCTGATGAGGGAAAGAGAGGAGGTAGGACATGGAGAGACACTACCATGGGCTGCCGGGCTGGGCACTGGCCAGGTTAGCTGGGGTGGGGTATGCCCCACCAGGGCCGGAGAGAGCGGGGGTTCAGACAGGGGACTGGGCAGTGCGGCTGGGGCGACCTCCTACAGTACTGGGGCAGTGCCCAGACATGGAACGCCATTGCCGTGGCGTGCAAGGCAGCCATCTTGTTGCGCACCCCAGTTACCACCCACCTTGGCCCCTGGTCCTGCAGTGACACAGGCCATATGGATGCCCCCAAATTGCTCCCACACACCACCCTCCACCCCACTCTCTGCCATACCCCCCACCACCCAACTGGCCGCAACCCGCTGGTGGGGCATCAGGCGCCGCACCCAGGACAACACTCACTGTAGACATCACAACATTGTGCATGCAGAGGGGTGTCGTGCTGGAGGAGGAGGATGAACAATTGTCCTTGTCCAATGAGGAGGATGCAGGGGAGGGGGAGTATGGACAGGACTTGGAACCCAGGCAAGCATGGGAGGCCACGCAACCTGTGCGCTCGGGCAAATATGCACTGGACAGTCTGATCACCTCCAGGTTCACCGACTTGGGGGATAGGGGAAACTGGCCAGGGGCACGAACATCGTATCCCACCCCTAGCCCCTCCCTTCTGGCCACTGCCCCACCTGCAGCCCCCTCCATGATACATACCTGCCGCACTACAGAGTATGGGCCCTGGGTTGGCATTAACACCGGGTATGGTCCATGGGATGGAGGATGATGACAACCCACTGCGATGAGCTCTATGCTTTGCATTGTATGATGATGTCTGACTGCTGCCATGGCAGCATTTTCCGCAATCCATCTGCGTGACCCCTGCATTTAAGTTGGCCATTCTATCACATTGTCCCATCTGATCCCTGGGGTGTTGGGGACGTTCGGGGAGGAGGGTGGGCAGCCCAGGAAACCCAGTCAGTGGCACAAGAATTGAACGCCTTTAAGGAGCAGATGGGGGGGGGGGGGGGGGGGGGGGGGGTGCATGGTAGACCTGTGGAGGTTCAATCACCCGAGAGAAACAGAATCCTGCTTCTCCTAATATAATATGTAATATAAGAATCTTTATTGTCACAAGTAGGCTTACATTAACATCGCAATGAAGTTATTGTGAAAAGCCCCTGGTCGCCACATTCCGGCGCCTGTTCGGGTACACAGAGGGAGAATTCAAAATGTCTAAATTACCTAACAGCACGTCTTTTGGGACATGTGGGAGAAAACTGGTGGACCCGGAGAAAACCCACGCAGGCACGGGGAGAACGTGCAGACTCCGCACAGACAGTGACCCAAGCCGGGACTCGAACCTGGGACCCTGGCGCTGTGAAACAACAGTACTAACCACTGTGCTACCATGCCGCCCAAACCCCCCACATGCACAAGGCCTACCCGCGTATAGACTTCTTCGTCATAAGGAAAAGGATGCTTCCAGGGGTAACAAAGGTAGAATGCTCTGCAATCGTAATATCTGACCCCCACCCACCACATTGCATGGACGTGGGCTTGGAGAAAGGCCGGGCCCAACCTTTCCCATAGAAGCTGGACTCAGCTCAACTCGCTGATAAAGAATTCTGTACAAAAATATCCCTCAGCGTTGACGGTTATGTAACCTGCAAGCAGAATGGGGAGGTCTCACCCTCCATGTTCTGAGAGACTGAAAGTGGGGTCAGGGGTGAAATCATACCCAATTGGGCCCTTAGGAACAGGAAAGAAAGGGAAAACAAGCAGCAGCAGATACTGGGTGTGGATCGATGGTACTCCACGGCCCCAACTGTAGAACTGTTGGCGGAGAGGAAAAAGCTGCAGATGGAATTTTACCTGCTCTCCATAGGAAGGCAGTGCACCTTCTACGAATATGGAGGCAAGGCCAGCCGCATGCTGGCACACCAGCTAAGAAAGCGAGCAGCCGCAAAAGAGTTAGCGGAAGTTAGGGCCAGAAACGGTAGGATGGTAGCAGATACAAACTCGGTTAACAAGGCCTTTGCAAACTTTTACCAAGGGCTATACATTTCCCAACCCCTGGAGGGGAACTCAGTGATGGAACAGTTGCTCAACAGACTGGACACAGCGTCGATGGGAGAGGACAGGAAACAAGGGCTGGAACCACCGCTGGGGCTGAGTGAAATCGTAGAATGTATTCATTCCATGCAGTCCGGGAAGAAACCCGACAGTTTCTCTTAAACACTGATGCGAAAGTCCTATCGAGAGCAATGGAGGGGCGCCTGGAGAGTTGCCTGACAGAAGTGATCACGGAAGATCAGACCAGGTTTATCAAGGGCAGACAACTAACAGCGAATAACAGCCTCCTGAATGTAATAATGACCCCAGCCGGGGAGAGGACACCAAAGGTGATCGTCTCCCTGGATGTTGAGAGAGCCTTTAATTGAGTAGAATGGAGGTACCTCATGGAGGTACCTCATGGAGGTACTTGAATGCTTTAGGTTTGGAGCAGGGAACCACGTGGGTGAAGCTCCAGTAGAGCGCTCCTACGGTAAGTGTATGGACAAACATCAGCAGCTCCAAATATTTTGGCTGCTCAGGGAAACGAGGCAGGGTGCTCGTTATTCACTCTCCTGTTCACATTGGCAACCGAACCGCTGGCCATCGTCGTTAGATCGGCGGAGTGGTGGACGGGCTTTCAGCGAGGGGCCAGAGAGCACAGAGTATCGCTGTATGCGGGTGACCTGCTCCTCCATGTGGCAAACCCCCTAGCCAGCACCGGAAACTCCTTAGGGAGTTCGGCGCCTTCTCCGGTCACAAACCCAACCTGGGAAAGAGCAAAATCTTACCGGTGAATCCGGGAGGAGTGGAGCTGGAAGAACTACCATTTAGAGTTCCTCAAAACAAGTTTAGGTACCTGCCGATTCAAGTGGCCCACACCTGAAAGAGGGTCCACAAATGGAACCTCTCCAGCCTAGTGCAGGAGGTGCAGAAGGACCTGCAAAGATGGAACTCACTCCCTCTTTCACCAGCAGGAATGGTACAGATGGTGAAAATGAACATGCTGCCTAGATTCCTCTTCGTATTCAGATCATTCCCAGTCTTCATCCCAAATCCTTCTTCACCACGGTCAACAAGTTAATCATAGCCTTCGTCTGGGGGAGAAAATTTCCTTGGGTATGCAAGACCATCTTGCAGCGAGGAAGGCCTGGCCCTACCAAACCTCCTATTCTACACCTGGTCGACAAACGCAGAGAGGGTGAGGAGATTATTAAGGGAGCCGGAGGTGGACTGTGTCCAAACGGAGGAGACCTCCTGCATGGGGACGTCTCTCCGAGCTTTGGCCACAGCACCACTCCCAGCCCCCCAACGCACACAGTCCAGGAGCCCAGTGGTAGTGACGACAGTAATGACATGGCCATTTCAGCTTGGTGAAATGTCCATCGAGTCCGCCATCTGCAACAACCACAAGTTCACACGGCGAGGATAGACGCCATATTTGGGACGTGGAGGAAGGACAGGGGGACATTGAGAGTGAAGGACATGTACGCGGACGATAGACTGGTGACCTTGGGGGAATTCTCAGAAAGACTCAAACTCCCGAATGGGAACAAGCTCAGGTACCTGCAGCTGTGCGACTTTCTCCGCAAGGAGGCAAAAACGTTCCCCCTGAGACCCAGATATACATTTCTGGACACAATGGTAGGGCTGGACTGGTTAGGGCATGGCAAATGTAGCGCAATGTACGGATGACTCATAGAAAAGGTCAGGACCCCACTGGACAAGACCAGACAGAAATGGGAGGAGGAGCTGGGTAGAGATAGGGGTAGGACTCTGGATCGAAGCACTGCACAGGATTAACTCCAGCTCCTCTTGCACCAGACTAAGACTGATGCATCTCAAGGTGGTGCACAGAGCTCACCTTACTAAGACACACATGAGCGGGTTCTTCTGGATTTTGTCGTTAGCTATAGATAAGATAGATAAAAGATTCAATTAAGAAATCCTGGTTGGAAAATTCCTTTAGTCCTTAAGAGTAATTAACTAAATTAAAATAGGAATTTTTTTCCTGAAATATTTCAGGGATCACTGGAGGCAGGAAGGGTCCAGAGGACTGGAAAGTGGCTAATGTAACACCACTGTTTAGGAAAGGAGGGAGGTAAAAGACAGAAAATCTTTGGCCGGTTAGCCTGACTTTGGTCATTGGTAAGGTTTTAGAGTCCATTATTAAAGATGAGTACTTGGAAGTGCATGATAAAATAGGACTGAGTCAGCACGGCTTCGTCAAGGGGAGGTCATGTCTGACAAATCTGTTCGAGTTCTTTGAGGAGGTAACAAGGTAGAGAAACAAAGGAGAACCAGTGGACATGATTTATTTAGATTTCCAGAAGGCCTTTGACAAGGTGTCGCATCGGAGGTTGTTAAATAAGTTTAGAGTCCATGGTGTTAAGGGTAAATCCTGGCATGGATAGAGGATTGGCTGACTGGCAGAAGGCAGAGAGTGGGGATAAAGGGATCTTTTTCAGGATGGTAGCTGGTAACTAGTGCTGTGCATCAGGGATCTGTGCTGGGACCACAACTTTTCACAATATACATTAATGATCTGGAAGAAGGAACTGAAAGCACTGTTGCTAAGTTTGCAGTTGATACAAAGATATGTAGAGAGACAGGTAGTATTGAGGAAGCAAGTGGGCTGCAGCAGGATTTGGACAAGCTAGGAGAGTGGGCAATACAGTGGCAGATGAAATACAATGTGGAAAAGTGTGAGGTTATGCACTTTGGAAGGAGGAATGGAGGCATAGACTATTTTCTAAATGGGGAATTGCTTCGGAAATCAAAAGCACAAAGGGACTTGGGAGTCCTTGATCACAATTCTCTGAAGCTTAACGTGCAAGTTCAGTTGCCAGTTAGGAAGGCAAATGCAATGTTAGCATTCATGTCAAAAGGGCTAGAATACAAGACCAGGGATGTACTTCTGAGGCTGTATAAAGCTCCGGTCAGGCCCTATTTGGAGTATTGTGAGCAGTTTTGGGCCCCGTATCTAAGGAAGGATGTGCTGGCCTTGGAAAGGGTCCAGAGGAGGTTCACAAGAATGATCCCTGGAATGAACAGCTTGTCGTATGAGGAACACTTGAGAACTCTAGGTCTGTCCTCATTGGAGTTTAGCAGGATGGGGGGGGGGGGGGGGGGGGGGGGGGGGGTCTTATTGAAACTTACAGGATACTGAGAGGCCTGGATAGAGTGGATGCAGAGAGGATGTTTCCACTTGTAGGAAAACTAGAACCAGAAGACACCGTCTCAGACTAAAGGGATGATCCTTTAAAACAGAGATGAGGAGGAATTTCTTCAGCCAGAGGGTGGTGAATTTGTGGAACTCTTTGCCGCAGAAGGCTGTAGAGGCCAAATCACTGAGTGTCTTTAAGACAGAGGTGGATAGGTTCTTGAACAATAAGGGATCAGGGGTTATGGGGAGAAGGCAGGAGAATGGGGATGAGAATAATATCAGCCATGATTGAATGACGGAGCAGACTCGATGGGCTGAGTGGCCTAATTCTGCTTCTATGTCTTATGGTCTTATGGTCCTACCCAGACTCAGTGAGTTCTGGATGGCCTTTTTCAAAACCTTGTCGAGGCTTGTGTGTTTGGGATGGAGCCATGCCTTTCTGTGGCCATCTTCGGGGTGTCAGAGCATCCAGAGCTGTAGACAGGGAGTGAAGAGGGTGGACATCCTGGCCTTCGCCTCACTGATCACTAGGTGGAGGCTTCTGCTAGGCTGGAAGTCGGCAGTGCCACCCAGGGCCTCGGAATAGCTCTCAGACCAGGCCGCGTTCCTGAAACTGGAAAAATAAATTATCGATAAGCAGGTCCGAGGAGGGGGGGGGGCGAGCAGATAGGAAGGGAAAGCCAGGGGGTGGGAGGGATAAGAAGAGAGGGTGGCAGGGGGCACCACCTTGATGAAAGGGAGCTCACGTATAGCAGAGAAGAACGGGGAGGAAGGCTACTCACAGAAGGGGCCATGGATCCCTCCCACATGGATCAAACCGGGAAAGTGGGCCACCCTAACCTCCCTGACAACTCAAGGGGGGAACAGGACATCCATCCCAGCAAATGAAAGTAATCATAAATGACGTAAAGATTCTGTCACTCCGTCTGGATCTGTAAAGATTTAATTACCTGCAAAGACTCGCATTCAAAGTATCGTATTGTATCACTGACTTTGTCTGTATATGTGATTGTGGAACCCACCTCTTCATTCGCCTGAGGAAGGAGCAGTGCTCCGAAAGTTTGTGTTTCAAAACAAACCTGTTGGACTTTAACCTGGTGTTATAAGACTTCTTACTGTACCCACCCCAGTCCAAAGCCAGCATCTCCACATCAGACAACTCTGGTTCTTGAACCATTGGATTTGAGGCACAACTGTAATACGATAATAATATGCTATTCAATAACAACAATGGTGTCTTATAGAATGTTTAGTTATATTTAGAAAATATGAAGTTGAGAATAAGAATTTTTAAAAATACAGAACACTTTAATGAAGAAATGTGTTTAAAAGGGACTTCTCCAGCACTTAGCATCCTGAATCTCTATTAGCTTTTCAAACACTACAGAAGAATAATTTTCTGTGTTTTCAAGAAATAATTTTAATGACATAATAAAGACAGAAGTCTGTTTGCAGATTGGTGCAGTTCTTTACAACGACGCTCTTAAAATATGAAATGAAGCAATGACCATGAATCTTGTGCAAGGCTTTTCCTGGCAGGGTCGTTCTGACCAACGGAGGTCTTCCACTTCACCTCTTTGAAGGCCATTTTCTGCATGTGGTAACAATATGTAAAAATTGGATATTGAATTTCAGGCAGAAAAGCCCCGGAACAGATTCTATAAATAGTGCACCTGGAAGAAAATGGGAATCTATGTCACGCAGTGCACTATTTGTGGTCTGTAGCAAAATTGCTTCTGCAGTGCACAAAGGGCTAAACAATAACTTATCCAATGTTGTTGGTGGGCTATGTCCTTGGCAATGTTTGTAAACCGTCTCCAAACATCTGAGACTTTCCCATTTACTGCACTATCTTTCTGAAAGCCGTCTTGTGGAGAAAAAGAACGGCCAGTAGTCATAGCGTTAATTTGTCTCCTGGCTGGGCAGATGGTGCTGGAGGTGATACGCATTCCAACATTTCCCCCCATTTTATGCCAGTTTCCTTCTTTAAATCAACATTCGAAACCTGATCTTGATGGAGAGAAGAGTCGGGCCCAAAGATGAGTCATTAACCAAAATCTGACGATTGTTATTTGCCAGCCTAGTGCATTGCTGAATTTTTCAAATGATCATTTCATTTGTTTCCTAAAGCACTAGTAATGTTCACTGACTTTCAAGCTGCATGTTGGCCCACATCTGTTAAAGATCTTCATCAGTAGCATAAAACAATTTGGAATCCTGGACAGTAAAGATGTTCTATTCTTGTTCTATTCCCACTTTCTTGGTGAGAAAGCCTGTATTGCTTTCACATTTCATTCAGGTACTGGTGACACCCGGCTCCATTGCGTAATATGGAAATCTGGTTGTTGTTCTCAGTAACGTTGGATATCATTGTGCTTGTGTTACTGAAAATGACTCTTTTAATCTAGTTCTTTGTGACAGTTTGATATCATTGGCCTCTGAACATTAGGGTATTTTTGCTCTGGAATGCAGCCAATGGAGGAAGATGTTTGCCTCAGGGTGCTCTCCTGGAACGCACTCCTCAGGAATTCCATTGCATCTCAAGTGGACATTCAGTGGGCAAGATGGCTACCACTGCCTGCTACCTGGCTGCAAGTTCAGTTGTTTGCCCTCCAACACCCCACAACCACCTTACTTACGAATGGCTTGAAAGAAAACTAATATAAAAAAAAAACAGGAAGAATACTTGTTTCTTCAAACATACAAATGTGGTTTCATGGGCCGGCACAGTAGTGCGGTGATTTGCACTGCTGCCTCACGGCGCTGAGGGCCTGGGTTCGATCCGGGCCCTGGGTCACTGTCCGTGTGGAGTTTGCACATTCTCCCCGTGTCTGCGTGGGTTTCACCCGCACAATTGGGCCATGCTAAATTGCCCCTTAATTGGAAAAAAAATAGAATTGGGCACTCTGAATTTATTTTAAAAAACAAACGTAGATTCATGAATTTGTTTCCTTTCATGACAGATTGTTTCTATCATTCAAGTGGAAGCCATGGAACATTTGCTGCACAAGAGGATAAGACTGTGATAGCAGTCAAAGAAGGCAGAGATTTCCTTCCCCTACATGCCCCCTTGTTCGATGAACAAGGAAGCCATCTTCCTTTGTGGAATATTCATGTCTTATCTGGCTCGATATAAATCTGCAAAGTACATGTTGTATTTCAATTTAAAGGCAATGTTTGAAACAGTCGATGGAACTGAAGCCCATTAAAACTGATACTCACCTTGCACCAAAAGTACTTAAATGGCTGTTTGATTAAAAGCTGCTTGCACATATTCTGATTGGCTATTTGTAAGGTCTTAAGGGAAGAAATCCAACTCCATTCCTGTCAAGTGCATAAAACGCCGTTCTCCATTGTTGAGCCATAACCTGCATCAGGTGTAATGCATATAAGGACCTGGCTTGATTCTGGAGTAAGCTCCTGAAGCAGCCTCTAAATCCTGCTTTGTGTATCTCCAAGCAACAGGAGACACCGTGTGTTGATTTGATACCGCTGTACTGAGATTCTTCCTCCAGAGCTGTGTAATGGGATTTACAATATTGGCAGGCAGTAGTGTAAATGCTGTCAACTCAGCCCGAACCAGGATCACTGTAAGCGCACAAACCTTCAACAGCAGAATATTAAGATTTGACTCAAGTTTGTTCACACAATATAAATTAAACAAACTGTTATTGTTTACCCTCGTCTTTGATCTGAGCCTAAACTTCCTTTTCCTGACGCTGCCTTTGGAACTGACTTTGCTGGACTCAGTTTATATGGCTGTGGTGGAATGTTGAGAGAGCGGAGTTGCCTGGTTCTTACAGATGCCGCTCAGCAGGACCACTGCAACGTTTTCATCTGAATATAGCAGCGGTGGTGTATGACAGATGTGTGTGTGTGTGAGTGAGTGCAGCAGAGGAGCTCTGTGTGCATGTATCTAGCCCTTTCCCCTCCCCCTCTTGTTGCACATGGTAGACAGAACAGATGGCGAGTTGAATGAAGGAGGCAGAAGGAAACAGACACAGGACAGAGCAGCTCACTCTGACCTCTGATCGTCAGTGGAAATGTGGCATTAAAAGTATCTGGACTTATATCGGGTAAAGGACCTGATTCAAATTCTTCTGCACTCCTGCTCTGCGATCCACCCTATTTGATTGGAAATTACAGCACTAAAGTGTTGGATGGAAAAAGATTGACGTGTTGGATAGTTAAGCCCCTATTCAATCCCACAATCAAATCCCAATGCTATTGCACAACAACCACTTGATATGGTCCACATGTTGAGGTTAGATTTAAATCACTGTACCATTTTTCAGTCTAATTACAACACATGATGGTCAGTTTTAGCGGCCCAGCATGAAGCTGGCAAAAGGTAAACCATAGGACAGAAAGAGCCACTGTGAGGGAGAGGAGAGGTAGTTACTACACCAATTTCCAGGTCACTCTCTCATTAGCATGCAGTTGACAACCTGCTTGTGTGAAATACCTTTCCCTTAGGTAGCTCACTGATGACGAGGTGGGAGATCTGCTGCTGTTGCAAGCGACAGGGAGCATGGAGTTAAATGGCAAGATACGCAGGAGGATAACATGTAGGCAGGTGGATTTAAGCTTGAGGCAGACTAGGAATGCAACAAAAAGGAAGGATAACTTTGGACATCTTAGGACTTCCAATATCTGTAATGATAAGAAAGTTAGCATTAAGGCACTTTACCTGAATGCTCGTAGCATTTGTAACAAAGTAGATGAACTAATGGCACAGATCATCGTGAATGATTATGATGTGGTAGGCATCACAGAGACATGGCTGCAGGGGGTTCAGGACTGGCAGTTAAACATCCAAGGATATACAACCTATCGAAAAGACAGGGAGGTGGGCCGAGGGGGTGGGGTTGCCTTGTTAGTTAAGAACAAAATTAAATCTATGGCACTAAACGACATAGGGTCGGATGATGTGGAGTCTGTGTGGGTAGAATTGAGGAACCACAAAGGCAAAAAAACCATAATGGGAGTTATGTACAGACCTCCTAACAGTGGTCAGGACCAGGGGCGCAACATGTACCGGGAAATAGAAAAGGCATGTCAGAAAGGCAAGGTCACGGTGATCATGGGGGACTTCAATATGCAGGTGGATTGGGTAAATAACGTAGCCAGTGGATCCAAAGAAAAGGAATTCATGGAATGCTTACAAGATGGTTTTTTGGAACAGCTTGTCATGGAGCCCACAAGGGAGCAGGCTATTCTGGACCTAGTGCTATGTAATGAACCAGACTTTATAAAAGATCTTAAAGTAAGGGAACACTTAGGAAGCAGCGATCATAATATGGTTGAGTTCAGTCTGCAGTTTGAAAGAGAGAAGGCAAAATTGGATGTAATGGTGTTACAGTTAAATAAAGGTAATTATGAGGGCATGAGAGAGGAACTGGCGAAAATCGACTGGAAGCAGACCCTAGTGGGGAAGACAGTAGAGCAAAAATGGCAGGAGTTTGTATGCATAATTGAGGACACTGTACAGAGGTTCATCCCCAAGAAAAGAAAGATTATCCGGGGAGGGATTAGACAGCCATGGCTGACAAAGGAGGTCAGGAAATGTATCAAAGAAAAAGAGAGATCCTATAAAGTGGCCAAAAGCACTGGGAAATCAGAAGATTGGGAAGGCTACAAAAACAAACAGAGGTTAACAAAGAGACAAATAAGGAAGGAGAGGATCAAATATGAAGGCAGGCTAGCCAGTAATATAAGAAATGATAGTAAAAGTTTCTTTCAATACATAAGAAACAAACGACAGGCCAAAGTAGACATTGGGCCAATTCAAACTGATTCCGGAAGGCTAGTGATGGGAGATGAGGAAATGGCTGGAGAACTTAATAAGTACTTTGCGTCTGTCTTCACAGTGGAAGACATGAGTAATATCCCAAAAATTATAAAGGGTCAGGGGGCTGAGTTGAGTATGGTTGCCATTACAAAAGAGATGGTGCGATTGGAAGATCGCTGTTGTAACCCCCTTGTTCAAGAAAGGATCAAGACAAAAGATGGAAAATTATAAGCCAATTAGCCTAACCTCGGTTGTTGGTAAAATTCTAGAATCGATCGTTAAGGATGAGATTTCTAAATTCTTGGAAGAGCAGGGTCGGATTAGAACAAGTCAACATGGATTTAGTAAGGGGAGGTCGTGCCTGACGAACCTGTTAGAATTCTTTGAGGAGGTGACAAGTAGGTTAGACCAGGGAAACCCAGTGGATGTGGTCTATCTGGATTTCCAAAAGGCCTTTGATAAGGTGCCACACAGGAGGCTGCTGAGTAAGGTGAGGGCCCATGGTGTTCGAGGTGAGCTACTGGCATGGGTTGAGGATTGGCTGTCTGACAGAAGGCAGAGAGTTGGGATAAAAGGTTCTTTTTCGGAATGGCAGCCGGTGACCAGCGGTGTTCCACAGGGTTCAGTGTTGGGGCCGCAGCTGTTCACCATATATATTAATGATCTGGATGAAGGGACTGGGGGCATTCTAGCGAAGTTTGCCGATGATACGAAGTTAGGTGGTCAGGCAGGTAGTGCTGAGGAAGTGGGAAGGCTGCAGAAGGATCTAGACATTTTGGGAGAGTGGTGCAGGAAATGGCTGATGCAATTCAACGTGAGAAAATGTGAGGTCTTGCACTTTGGAAAAAAGAATCCAAGCATAGACTACTTTCTAAACGGTGAGAAAATTCATAATGCCAAAGTACAAAGGGATCTGGGAGTGCTAGTCGAGGATTCCCTAAAGGTAAACATGCAGGTTGAATCCGTGATTAAGAAAGCGAATACAATGTTGTCATTTATCTCAAGAGGGTTGGAATATAAAAGCAGCGATGTGCTACTGAGCCTTTATAAGGCTCTCGTTAGGCCCCATTTGGAGTACTGTGTCCAGTTTTGGGCCCCACATCTCAGGAAGGACATACTGGCACTGGAGCGTGTCCAGCGGAGATTCACACGGATGATCCCTGGAATGGCGGGTCTAACATATGAGGAACGGCTGAGGATCCTGGGATTGTATTCATTGGAGTTTAGAAGGTTAAGGGGAGATCTAATAGAAACTTACAAGATAATACATGGCTTAGAAAGGGTGGACGCAAAGAAACTGTTTCCGTTAGGCGAGGAGACGAGGACCCGTGGGCACAGCCTTAGAATTAGAGGGGGTAAATTCAGAACAGAAATGCAGAGACATTTCTTCAGCCAGAGAGTGGTGGGCCTGTGGAATTCATTGCCGCGGAGTGCAGTGGAGGCCGGGACGCTAAATGGCTTCAAGGCAAAGATAGATAAATTCTTGATGTCGCGAGGAATTAAGGGCTACGGGGAGAATGCTGGTAGGTGGAGTTGAAATGCCCATCAGCCATGATTGAATGGCGGAGTGGACTCGATGGGCCGAATGGCCTTACTTCCACTCCTATGTCTTATGGTCTTATGGTCTTATGGACTGAAAGGAGAAGCTTTATTGTGATTTGGCCATATTAACACTGTGGCTATCAGGGCAGATCAAAGGCTAGGAATTCTACAGTGGGTAACTCACCTCCTGAACCCCCCCCCCCCCCCCCCCCCCCAAAAGCCTGTCCACCATCTACAAGGCACAAGTCAGGAGTGTAATGGAATACTCTCCACTTGCCTGCATGAGTGCAGCTCCAACAACTCTCAAGAAGTTCAACACCATCCAGGACTAAGCAGCCCACTTGATTGCTCCCCCTTCCACAAACATTCAACCCCACCACCACCAGTGGCAGCCGTGTGTTCCATCTGCAAAATGCACTGCTGTAACTCACCAAGGTTCCTTAGACAGCACCTTCCAAACCCACGACCACTAGCATCTAGAAGGGCAAGAGCAGCAGACACCTGGGAAGCCCACCACCTGGAGGTTCCCCTGCAAGTTACTCACCACCCCGATTTGGAAATATATCGCTGTTCCTTCACTGGCGCTGGGCCAACATCCTGGAACTCCCTCCCTAACAGCACAGTGGGTGGACCTACACCTCAAGGACTGCAGCAGTTCAAGAAGGCAACTCACCACCACCTTCCGAAGGGCAACTGGGGATAGGCAATAAATGCTGGCCTAGCCAGCGATGCCCACTAGCCATAAATGGCTAAAAAAAAAGGATCAAACAAGGAGGGCCCTGAGGTACTTGAATATTTCCATGGAAATGCACATGGGGCTGGTTCATGAGTGGAGGACGATTCCTCTTGTCCTCAAATGGTCAGTATGTATCAGGGTGGACTGAGGAACGGGTATAGTGAAGGGTGTCACAGCGTGTGGCTGTAATCAGCATCGACTCCAGGTTGCATTGCACTGGCTGCAATGAAGAGAGAAATGTAATGATTTAACCAGGACCAAGACTCCCCTTCCCTGCTCTCATTCCTTCAGCACTACTGTGCAGGACCTCATCTTTACCTCTGCAGCATCAACCTTTTCCTTTCCCACTCTTATGGCTGCCCATTAGTCAGTCGAGCAGACTTTGGGCTGGATTCTTCCGCCTCGCCCGCCGCAAGAATGCCACGGGCAAGACGCTGACAATAGGAAAATCGATTGACCTCGGGCGGGATTTTCCGGTCACCGGGCGAACGTGGCCGGAGAATCCCGCCCTTTATTGCACCATCTTTATGTTCCACTCACACCCTCAAAAGCTGGTATTCCTCTCACAGCTATCTGATTCCAGTGTTAGTACGCCTCACACTTGTGAATTTGAAGGTCAGTCGACTGAGCAACAACCTATCCTCACATTTCAACAAGATACTGCCGTAGGTGCTGTCTTTCACATTAAACCGAGACTATCTGGCCTATCAGGTGGACATAAACAATGGAACTATTTGAAGAAGGACCGTACTCCTAGCTAACATCTACTCCTCAACCAATATCAATAAAACAGAATAATTACTTATTCTTCCTGCACCTGTTCCTGGGACCTTGCCATTGGTAAATTGGTGTTTTTCTACAGCATCTACACTTTGAAAAAATAATGAATTAGCTTTGAGACACTTTGGGGCATCCTCACACTTATCATGCCAAGCACGAGTACAAAATAGATATCCTGCATGACTTTGTGTGGTTGAGGGCAGTGTACAGGGAGGATTCATTGGGGAACAGGGAGAAATAGAAGTGACGTAGAGCTAACAGGTGGCCTTCTCACAGCCTAGCTCTCATCACAGTTAACAGTTGGACCAAGCCCAAATCCTCACCCTCTTCCATGCTGCAGGCGTCCCTTCATTATAATGTTGACATTCCTCAAATAGTGGCCTGTGTTACACAAAGGCATGTAGCATTAAGGATATGATGATCAGACTGTAAACTCTGCGGTGTGCTCAAGAAAGCCATCAGTCCTATCCAGATATTTGAATGGTTGTCTCAGGGCTCCTATTGTTTGCTTAATGAGGGTTTTAATTGAAGCATAATTTTGGTGGAGGTCTGTCGCTGACCGTGACTTCCTAATATCCTGAGCCAGATGTGAAGGAAGTCGCCCATTTTTTCTAGGTAACTACCATTAACTTGCTTTGCAGGAACATACAGTGGTTGACTGGCATAATCCAAAAGTTTCATGACGGCAGCCAGCAAAGTAAGCACAATATGTGAAATGTCACATATGACATGCCAGCTCAGGTGAATTCACCTGAAGAAGGAGCCGTGCTCCGAAAGCTAGTGTTTGAAACAAACCTGTTGGACTTTAACCTGGTGTTGTAAGACTTCTTACTGTGCTCTTTCCCAAAGAAGGCATTGATCATCTATTTAATATATGCCAAGCATGTACCGCTGGCGGAATAATGGTGCTGATGTCATCCCTCATAATCTAGACTTTTCCATACAATTGGAATTAAATTGGGGAATTTCAGTTTGTGTTTACGAACAATATAAATTTAAGATTAGTAAAACATTTTCAATTGGTAAGAAAACAATTGAAAGGATTTAGCAGTGTAATCTGGAATATATAGGCAATCTTTATTAGAATAAATACTTGCACATGAAAATGATGGAAAGATAAGAACATTGCAATGGGGTCACCTCGTAGATTAAAGTAATAAGTAATTTAGTGTATCACAGATTACATAAAACACTGACGAGTTTCACTTAAGTCTCTAGTTTGTCCAGCTCTGGACGGCCCCTTTCTATATAGATAAACCCATGCTATAGGTTTTTTTTTTTTTTTTTAATTTTTTTTAAAATTTAGAGTACCCAATTATTTTTTCCAATTTTAGGGACAATTTAGTGCGGCCAATCCACCTAACCTATACATCTTTGGGTTGTGGGGGTGAAACCCACGCAGACACGGGGAGAATGTGCAAACTCCACACGGACAGTGACCCAGGGCCGGGATTTGAACCCGGGTCCTCAGTGCCGTAGGCAGCAATGCTAACCACTGTGCCACCGTGCTGCCCATGCTATAGGTTTTTATGTGCTTCATCTGGACTGCCTCAGATTGAATGGCTTGATTCTCCTTCCGTTGGAATGAAGTCAAACCTTTATGGGGTGAAGGTTTCACTCCTTCCTTCCACCCAAAAATGTTGGTGATGACAAAAAAATAAACAATTCCTGTCAGTGCTATTTGAATTTGCTTTGGATTTTGGCTCTAGCCTTGAAAGAGGTTATCCAGTGCGGTATGTTTGAGCTGTACGGACCATCCTCATTCCTTGGCCAAGGCTGTAAAACCGCACATGTGACTTTGAACTACAGTATATATAAAGGTGCACATCTGACACATGGGCTACTCTGACCCTGCTGCCAAATCCATGGACGGAATGAACAGACTGAATCAGCAACAGAGGAAAGCTGGCATGATTCTAGGAATGTTCAGGAACATAAAAGCATCTTGCAGCTTCTGTGGTGGATCGTATGTGTGAACAGTGAAAGCATAGTGTTGAAATATATAGAGGAGGAAGCTTTATTTATTTAGAGTTGCAAAGCCAATATCCGAGGTTCAGTCCGAAGTCAGAATTGAGCTAGCCCACCTGAAGCAGCAGTGTGTATGACACAGTTAGCTGTAACACACTTCAAGGTCAAAGAGCGAGAACAAATCTCCCATCCCCCCACCCCAACGACCTCCTGGTAAAAAGTACGCTTGTGCAAATATTGCATTAAGACAGGATTAAGCTTCCCGGAGATGGACTCCACAGTTGAATAGGCTGTTCACGGTGACTGTATAATTTCATTCCTGCATAAAGATTGAATGGGTTGGATCTCAATGGGTACGGAACAATGTCGCAGCCTGAAGCACTCCGTCCCGGGGGAGGAGGAGAGAAAATGGGGACCGGATGAGAGTAGCTTCCTGTTGAAAATGGCACTGCTGGGCAGCATGGTGGCCTAGTGGTTAGCACAGCTGCCTCACAGCGCTGAGGTCCCAGGTTCGAATCCCGGCTCTGGGTCACTGTCCGTGTGGAGTTTGCACATTCTCCCCGTGTCTGCGTGGGTTTCGCCCCCACAACCCAAAAAAATGTGCAGAGTAGGTGGATCAGCTATGCTAAATTGCCCCTTAATTGGAAAAAATAATAGGGTAATCTAAATTTATTAAAGAAAATGGCACTGCATCTTGGGTCACTGTCTGTGTAGAGTCTGCACGTTCTCCCTGTGTCTACGTGGGTTTCCTCCGGGTGCTCCGGTTTCCTCCCACAGTCCAAAGATGTGCAGGATAGGTGGATTGGTCATGCTAAATAAATTGCCCTTAGTGTCCAAAAGGTTAGGTGGGGTTTTTGAGTTGCGGGGATAGGGTGGAGGTGTGGGCTTAAGTAGGGTGCTCTTTCCAAGGGCTGGTGCAGACTCGATGGGCCAAATGGCCTCCTTCTGCACAGTAAATTCTATGATTCTATGATCTTCCCAGAAAATCAGCATAAAGTAAATTTGCCACAACCGATGATGCAGTGCTAAGGAGATTATCTGTTTTATTTACCTGGTATTGTGTCTTCTTCTTAACGTTAAGCAAGTCACCTTAAACATTAATGGTTTAATGAAGATTATAGACAGCCTTGTAGAACTGCTGAATGTACGTCATTAACAACCCATGACAGAAGGTCACTAATTGGAGGTCACGATAAATGTTAGTGTAGTTTAGCTACTCCACTGTAAATCTAGCCCAAGGCTTAAATCAGGGAATAATATAAAGTTTACCCAGCAGTCATTGGGCTGCATGTTTTTCTGTACTTTTCTCAAGATTTTCTTTCACTAATCTTTACCAACAGCTATTTGTGAACCAAAATCAGCGTGAATATTTTATTAAAAAATTTTCAGTAGCTGTTAAAATATTTAAACAAGTATCAATTCATACAGAGCTGCTACTTAACATCTATTGATTTCCAAAAATAATCTCTCGTAAGATTAGTACATACAATGCAGAAGGAGCTATTCGGCCCATCAAGCCTCCACCGACCCACTTAAGCCCTCACTTCCACCCTATCCCCGTAACCCAATAACCCCTCCTAACCTTTTTGGTCACTAAGGGCAATTTGTCATGGCCAATCCACCTAAACTGCATGTCTTTGGGCTGTGGGAGGAAACCGGAGCACCCGGAGGAAACCCACGCAGACACAGGGAGAACGTGTGGACTCTGCACAGACAATGACCCAGCGGAGAGTCGAACCTGGGACCCTGACGCTGTGAAGCCACAGTGCTAGCCACTTGTGCTACCGTGCTGCCCGTATCAGATGATTGATAAAAAAGCAGATTCAACCATAAAGTAACAGGCATTTCAAACGTAGAATGCGCTGTGGCCTTTCAGCAGTGGCAGCATTGTATCAACCACGATCAGTGACCTGATGGTCCGTTCTATCCCTTTCCCCATTCCTGCCCCTGACAGGACCTCTACTCTTTTCTTTCCCACTAGTTATTTGAAAATATTGGCAAAAATAGGGCCCAGCTTTCCCTGATCCCTGAAGGTGGCAATAAGGTGGCCAAAAGGCTGTTAGGTCTTTAATAGCTGAGGCTTAGGATATAACAACTGGGAGGTTATGCTGGAATTGTATAAAACACTGCTTAGGCCACAGCTGGAGTACTTTGGGCAATTCTACACTACAGTTTACTGCACCTTAGGAATGATGTGATTACACAGGAGAGTGTACAGAGGCGGCGGAGGAGTCTCCTAATTGAAGGGTATAAAATTATGAGGGTTCTCAACAGATTGGATAGAAAAGTCCTATTTCCTTTGGTTGAGTGGCCCATAACCAGGTGGCATCGATTTAGGAGGTTAGACAGAATTGAAGAGAACTTTTTCACCCGGCGGATGGTGGAGAGCTAGAATTCACTGCCTGAAAGTAAGGTAGAGACAGAAAAGTTCATGGCCGGGATTCACCGAAATCCTGGCCAACTGTTGACACTGGCATAAACACCGGAGTGGTGTACGCCGGCATCAACGGGTGTCCTGGCCCAGCAATTCATCGGTCTTCAGGGGGTAGCACAGCGCTGGAGTGCTGCGCGCTGCTCTGGCGCCGAAAGACGGCCCTGCACGGCCGGCGCGTGTCCGCCCGTGTGCGGGACGGCCGTCTCTGCTCCGGCACATGTGCGTGGTTGCCGTCTCCGCGCCGGCGCGGAACAACATGTTGGGGACCTCACAGCAGGCCGCGCGGAAGGAGATAGGCCCCTTCCAGATTGCCCCTGATCACGGGACTGGACCGCATGGAGGGACCCCCCCCCCCCCCCCACCCCCCGGAACCAGATCCCCCCCGCGGCCACCCCCCACCCCCACCAGGACGTCCACCGCTGCCGAGGGTCCGAGCTTCCGCTGAGTGGTTCAGGTTGGAAACACCGCGGCGGGATTCGGTGGGAGTTCGGCCCGTTGCCCACGGAGATTTGCCTCAGGGGCCCATTTCAGCGGCCCCCAACCGGCGCCGCAGCGACCGTGCGGGCGCGATTGGAGCCGATTCTCCGGTCGGCGGAGAATCGCGTCCCGGCGTCGGTGTGGCAGGAATTTCCCGTGGCCCGGGTGATTATCCGACCTGGCGCGGGCGCGGAAAATCCCGCCCCAAAGCTTTTAAAAAGTGATTGGATATGCACTTGCATAACCTACAAAGCTATGGACCACGATCTGGAAAGTGGGATTAGATATCTTACTGTCAGCAGTTTTCCTGCTGCAGCATTTTAGGTTTTCTGGAGGTCGTTAAGGGTTCTTTGCTTTGACAGAGATCCCACAGAGAGTACAATATATAATAATCCCCAAGCAGAAATATGGCCTGGGCTTTCAAGCAGCATTACAAATCCTTTCCTAATAATTTAGGGTGAGATCAGGAAAAAGCTGAGGCTATTTGGTTCCTATATATATTCTTTGAAAATTCAGGATAAGCATTTATTTATTTCAGAATCCATTCACCTCACTAATGTTTTCCCCTTCTCTTCTGAGGATGGTAACTCATTGCCAGGGTAGGTTGTTAATGTGGCGGTTGATGCATTTGAGCAGAAAGTGGATAAATGTATCAGGGAGAAAGGAATAGGAGGGTATACTTATAGGGTGGATCAGTGCTACCCCACTATGTTACCGTGCTGCCCCACTATGTTACCGTGCTGCCCCACTATGCTACCATGATGCCCCACTATGTTACCGTGCTACCCCACTATGTTACCGTGCTGCCCCACTATGCTACCATGATGCCCCACTATGTTACCGTGCTACCCCACTATGCTACCGTGCTGCCCCACTATGTTACCGTGCTGCCCCACTATGTTACCGTGCTGCCCCACGATGCTACCATGATGCCCCACTATGTTACCGTGCTGCCCCACGATGCTACCATGATGCCCCACTATGTTACCGTGCTACCCCACTATGCTACCGTGCTGCCCCACTATGTTACCGTGCTGCCCCACTATGCTACCGTGCTGCCCCACTATGCTACCGTGCTGCCCCACTATGTTACCGTGCTGCCTCACGATGCTACCATGATGCCCCACTATGTTACCGTGCTACCCCACTATGCTACCGTGCTGCCCCACGATGCTACCATGATGCCCCACTATGTTACCGTGCTACCCCACTATGCTACCGGGCTGCCCCACGATGCTACCATGATGCCCCACTATGCTACCGTGCTGCCCCACTGTGCTACCGTGCTGCCCCACTGTGCTACAGTGCTACCCCACTATGCTACCGTGCTGCCCCACTATGCTACCGTGCTGCCCCACTATGCTACCTGCTGCCCCACTATGCTACCGTGCTGCCCCACTATGTTACCGTGCTGCCCCACTATGTTACCGTGCTGCCCCACTATGCTACCGTGCTGCCCCACTATGCTACCGTGCTGCCCCACTATGTTACCGTGCTGCCCCACTATGTTACCGTGCTGCCCCACTATGCTACCATGCTACCCCACTATGCTACCGTGCTGCCCCACTATGTTACCGTGCTACCCCACTGTGCTACCGTGCTGCCCCACTATGCTACCGTGCTGCCCCACTATGCTACCGTGCTGCCCCACTATGCTACCGTGCTGCTCCCACTATTCTACCTGCTGCCCCACTATGCTACAGTGCTGCCCCACTATGCTACCGTGCTGCCCCACTATGTTACCGTGCTGCCCCACTGTGCTACCGTGCTGCCCCACTATGCTACCGTGCTGCCCCACTATGTTACCGTGCTGCCCCACTATGTTACCGTGCTGCCCCACTATTCTACCTGCTGCCCCACTATGCTACAGTGCTGCCCCACTATGCTACCGTGCTGCCCCACTATGTTACCGTGCTGCCCCACTATGTTACCGTGCTGCCCCACTATTCTACCTGCTGCCCCACTATGCTACAGTGCTGCCCCACTATGCTACCGTGCTGCCCCACTATGTTACCGTGCTGCCCCACTGTGCTACCGTGCTGCCCCACTATGCTACCGTGCTGCCCCACTATGTTACTGTGCTGCCCCACTATGCTACCGTGCTGCCCCACTGTGCTACCGTGCTGCTCCCACTGTGCTACCGTGCTGCCCCACTATGCTACCGTGCTGCTCCCACTGTGCTACCATGCTGCCCCCACTGTGCTACAGTGCTGCCCCCACTGTGCTACCGTGCTGCCCCACTGTGCTACCATGCTGCCCCACTATGCTACCATGCTGCCCCACTGTGCTACCATGCTGCCCCACTGTGCTACCGTGCTGCCCCACTATGTTACCGTGCTGCCCCACTGTGCTACCGTGCTGCCCCACTATGCTACCGTGCTGCCCCACTATGTTACCGTGCTGCCCCACTATGCTACCGTGCTGCCCCACTATGCTACCGTGCTGCCCCACTGTGCTACCTTGCTGCCCCACTATGTTACCATGCTGCCTCACTATGTTACCGTGCTGCCCCACTATGCTACCGTGCTGCCCCACTGTGCTACCTGCTGCCCCACTATGCTACCGTGCAGCCCCCACTGTGCTACCGTGCTGCCCCACTGTGCTACCTGCTACCCCACTGTGCTACAGTGCTGCCCCACTATGCTACCGTGCTGCCCCACTATGCTACCGTGCTACCCCCACTGTGCTACCATGCAGCCCCACTGTGCTACCGTGCTGCCCCACTATGCTACCGTGCTGCCCCACTGTGCAACCATGCTGCCCCACTATGCTACCGTGCTGCCCCACTATGTTACCATGCTGTCCCCACTATGCTACCGTGCTGCCCCACTATGCTACCGTGCTGCCCCACTATGTTACCGTGCTGCCCCACTGTGCTACCGTGCTGCCCCACTATGCTACCGTGCTACCCCACTGTGCTACCGTGCTGCCCCACTATGTTACCGTGCTGCTCCCACTATGTTACCATGCTGCCCCACTATGCTACCGTGCAGCCCCACTATGCTACCGTGCTGCCCCACTATGCTACCGTGCTGCCCCACAATGCTACCGTGCTGCCCCACTATGCTACCGTGCTGCCCCACTATGTTACCGTGCTACCCCACTATGCTACCGTGCTGCCCCCACTATGCTACCATGCTGCCCCACTGTGCTACCATGCTGCCCCACGATGCTACCGTGCTGCCCCACGATGCTACCGTGCTGCCCCACTATGCTACCGTGCTGCCCCACTATGCTGCCGTGCTTCCCACTCTGCTACCTGCTGCCCCACTGTGCTACCGTGCTGCCCTACTATGTCACCATGCTGCCCCACTATGTTACCGTGCTTCTCACTGTGCTACCGTGCTGCCCACTGTGCTACCATGCTGCCCCCCACTATGCTACCGTGCTGCCTCACTATGCTACCGTGCTGCCCCACTATGCTACCGTGCTACCCCACTATGCTACCGTGCTGCCCCACTATGCTACCGTGCTGCCTCACTGTGCTACCATGCTGCCCCACTATGCTACCGTGCTGTCCCACTATGCTACCTGCTGCCCCACGATGCTACCGTGCTACCCCCACTATGCTACCGTGCTGCCCCCACTATGCTACCTGCTGCCCCACTATGTTACCGTGCTGCTCCCACTATGTTACCGTGCTACCCCACTGTGCTACCGTGCTGCCCCACTATGCTACCTGCTGCCCCACTATGTTACCGTGCTGCCCCACTATGCTACCGTGCTGCCCCACTATGCTACCGTGCTGCCCCACTATGTTACCGTGCTGCTCCCACTATGCTACCATGCTGCCCCCACTATGCTACCTGCTGCCCCACTGTGCTACCTTGCTGCCCCACTATGTTACCGTGCTGCCCCACTATGCTACCGTGCTGCCCCACTATGCTACCGTGCTGCCCCACTATGCTACCGTGCTGCCCCACTATGTTACCGTGCTGCTCCCACTATGCTACCGTGCTGCCCCACTGTGCTACCGTGCTGCCCCACTATGTTACCGTGCTGCCCCACTGTGCTACCGTGCTGCCCCACTATGTTACCGTGCTGCCCCACTATGCTACCGTGCTGCCCCACTATGCTACCGTGCTGCCCCACTATGCTACCGTGCTGCCCCACTATGTTACCATGCTGCCCCACTATGCTACCGTGCTGCCCCACTATGCTACCGTGCTGCCCCACTATGCTACCGTGCTACCCCACTATGCTACCGTGCTACCCCACTATGCTACCGTGCTGCCCCACTATGTTACCATGCTGCCCCACTATGTTACCATGCTGCCCCACTATGCTACCGTGCTGCCCCACTATGCTACCTTGCTGCCCCACTATGCTACCGTGCTGTCCACTATGCTACCGTGCTGCCCCACTATGCTACCGTGCTGCCCCACTATGTTACCATGCTGCCCCACTATGCTACCGTGCTGCCCCACTATGCTACCGTGCTGCCCCACTATGCTACCGTGCTGCCCCACTATGTTACCGTGCTGCTCCCACTATGCTACCGTGCTGCCCCCTATGCTACCGTGCTGCCCACTGTGCTACCGTGCTGCCCCACTATGTTACCGTGCTGCTCCCACTGTGCTACCGTGCTGCCCCACTGTGCTACCGTGCTGCCCCACTATGCTACCATGCTGCCCCACTATGCTACCGTGCTGCTCCCACTATGCTACCGTGCTACCCCCACTGTGCTACCGTGCTGCCCCACTGTGCTACCGTGCTGCCCCCACTATGCTACCGTGCTGCTCCCACTGTGCTACCGTGCTGCCCCCACTGTGCTACCGTGCTGCCCCACTATGTTACCATGCTGCCCCACTATGTTACCATGCTGCCCCACTATGTTACCGTGATGCCCCACTATGTTACCGTGCTGCCCCACTATGCTACCGTGCTGCCCCACTATGTTACCATGCTGCCCCACTATGTTACCGTGCTGCCCCACTATGTTACCGTGCTGCCCCACTATGTTACCATGCTGCCCCACTATGTTACCATGCTGCCCCACTATGTTACCGTGCTGCCCCACTATGCTACCGTGGTGCGCCACTATGCTACCGTGCTGCTCCCACTATGCTACCGTGCTGCCCCACTATGCTACCGTGCTGCCCCACTATGCTACCGTGCCGCCCCACTATGCTACCGTGCTGCCCCACTATGCTACCGTGCTACCCCCACTGTGCTACCGTGCTGCGCCACTATGCTACCGTGCTGCCCCACTATGCTACCGTGCTACCCCCACTGTGCTACCGTGCTGCCCCACTGTGCTACCGTGCTGCCCCACTATGTTACCATGCTGCCCCACTGTGCTACCGTGCTGCCTCACTATGCTACCGTGCTGCCCCACTATGCTACCGTGCCGCCCCACTATGCTACTGTGCCGCCCCACTATGCTACCGTGCCGCCCCACTATGCTACCGTGCTGCCCCACTATGCTACCGTGCTGCCCCACTATGTTACCGTGCCGCCCCACTATGTTACCATGCTGCCCCACTATGTTACCGTGCTGCCCCACTATGCTACCGTGCTGCGCCACTATGCTACCGTGCTGCCTCACTATGTTACCGTGCTGCTCCCACTATGCTACCGTGCTGCCCCACTATGCTACCGTGCTACCCCCACTGTGCTACCGTGCTGCGCCACTATGCTACCGTGCTGCCCCACTATGCTACCGTGCTGCCCCACTATGCTACCGTGCTGCCCCACTATGCTACCGTGCTGCCTCACTATGCTACCGTGCTGCCTCACTATGCTACCGTGCTGCCTCACTATGCTACCGTGCTGCCCCCACTATGCTACCGTGCTGCCCCACTGTGCTACCGTGCTGCGCCACTATGCTACCGTGCTGTCCCACTATGCTACCGTGCTACCCCACTATGCTACCATGCTGCCCCACTATGCTACCGTGCTACCCCACTGTGCTACCGTGCTACCCCACTATGCTACCATGCTGCCCCACTATGCTACCATGCTGCCCCACTATGCTACCGTGCTGCGCCACTATGCTACCGTGCTGCCTCACTATGCTACCGTGCTGCCCCACTATGCTACCGTGCTACCCCACTATGCTACCGTGCTGCCCCCACTATGGTACCGTGCTGCTCCCACTATGCTACCGTGCTGCCCCACTGTGCTACCGTGCTGCGCCACTATGCTACCGTGCTGCCCCACTATGCTACCGTGCTGCGCCACTATGCTACCGTGCTGCCCCACTATGCTACCATGCTGCCTCACTATGCTACCGTGCTGCCCCACTATGCTACCGTGCTGCCCCCACTATGCTACCGTGCTGCCCCACTATGCTACCGTGCTGCCCCACTATGCTACCGTGCTGCCTCACTGTGCTACCATGCTGCCCCCACTATGCTACCGTGCTGCCCCACTGTGCTACCGTGCTGCCCCACTATGCTACCATGCTGTCCCCACTATGCTACCGTGCTGCCCCACTATGCTACCGTGCTGCCCCACTGTGTTACCGTGCTGCCCCACTGTGCTACCGTGCTGCCCCACTATGCTACCGTGCTGCCTCACTATGCTACCGTGCTGCCCCACTATGCTACCGTGCTGCCCCACGATGCTACCGTGCTGCCCCACTATGTTACCGTGCTGCCTCACTATGCTACCGTGCTGCCCCCTATGCTACCGTGCTGCCCCACTATGCTACCGTGCTGCCCCACGATGCTACCGTGCTTCCCACTATGTTACCGTGCTGCCCCACTATGTTACCGTGCTACCCCACTATGCTACCGTGCTGCCCCACTAAGCTACCATGCTGCCCCACTATGTTACCATGCTGCCCCACCATGCTACCGTGCTGCCCCACTATGCTACCGTGCTGCCCCCACTATGCTACCATGCTGCCCCACTATGCTACCATGCTGCCCCACTATGCTACCGTGCTGCCCCACTAAGCTACCATGCTGCCCCACTATGTTACCGTGCTGCCCCACCATGCTACCGTGCTACCCCACTATGTTACCATGCTGCCCCACTATGCTACCGTGCTGCCCCACTATGCTACCGTGCTGCCCCACTATGCTACCGTGCTACCCCACTATGCTACCGTGCTGCCCCACTATGTTACCATGCTGCCCCACTATGCTACCATGCTGCCCCACTGTGCTACCTGCTGCCCCACTGTGCTACCTGCTGCCCCACTATGCTACCGTGGTACCCCACTATGCTACCGTGCTGCCCCACTATGCTACCGTGCTGCCCCCACTATGCTACCGTGCTGCCCCCACTATGCTACCGTGCTGCCCCACTATGCTACCGTGCTGCCCCACTATATTACCATGCTGCCCCACTGTGCTACCGTGCAGCCCCCACTGTGCTACCGTGCTGCCCCACTATGCTACCGTGCTGCCCCACTATGCTACCATGCTGCCCCACTATGTTACCGTGCTGCCCCACTATGTTACCATGCTGCCCCACTATGCTACCATGCTGCCCCACTGTGCTACCTGCTGCCCCACTATGCTACCGTGGTACCCCACTATGCTACCGTGCTGCCCCACCATGCTACCATGCTGCCCCACTATGCTACCGTGCTACCCCACTATGCTACCGTGCTACCTCCACTGTGCTACCGTGCTGTCCCCACTATGCTACCGTGCTGCTCCACTATGCTACCGTGCTACCCCACTATGCTACCGTGCTGCCCCACTATGCTACCGTGCTGCCCCACTATGTTACCGTGCTGCCTCACTATGCTACCGTGCTACCCCACTATGCTACCGTGCTGCCCCACTATGCTACCGTGCTGCCCCACTATGTTACCGTGCTGCCTCACTATGCTACCGTGCTGCCCCACGATGCTACCATGCTGCCCCACTATGCTACCGTGCTGCGCCACTATGCTACCGTGCTGCCTCACTATGCTACCGTGCTGCCCCACTGTGCTACCGTGCTACCCCACTATGCTACCGTGCTGCCCCACTGTGCTACCTGCTGCCCCACTATGCTACCGTGCTACCCCACTATGCTACCGTGCTGCCCCACTATGCTACCGTGCTGCCCCACTATATTACCGTGCTGCCCCACTATGTTACCATGCTGCCCCACTATGCTACCGTGCTGCCCCACCATGCTACCGTGCTGCCCCACTATGTTACCATGCTGCCCCACTATGTTACCATGCTGCCCCACTATGCTACCGTGCTGCCCCACCATGCTACCATGCTGCCCCACTATGTTACCATGCTGCCCCACTGTGCTACCGTGCTGCCCCACGATGCTACCATGCTGCCCCACTGTGCTACCGTGCTACCCCACTATGTTACCGTGCTGCCCACTGTGCTACCGTGCTGCCCCACTGTGCTACCGTGCTACCTCCACTATGCTACCGTGCTGCCCCACTATGCTACCGTGCTGCCCACTGTGCTACCGTGCTGCCCCACTGTGCTACCGTGGTACCCCACTATGCTACCGTGCTGCCCCACTATGCTACCGTGCTACCCCACTATGCTACCGTGCTGCCCCACTATGTTACCGTGCTGCCCCACTATGCTACCGTGCTGCCCCACTATGCTACCGTGCTGCCCCACTATGCTACCGTGCTGCCCCACTATGTTACCATGCTGCCCCACTATGTTACCATGCTGCCCCACTATGCTACCGTGCTACCCCACTATGCTACCGTGCTGCCCCACTATGTTACCGTGCTGCCCCACTATGTTACCATGCTGCCCCACTATGCTACCGTGCTACCCCACTATGTTACCATGCTGCCCCACTATGTTACCATGCTGCCCCACTATGCTACCGTGCTACCCCACTATGCTACCGTGCTGCCCCACTATGTTACCGTGCTGCCCCACTATGCTACCGTGCTGCCCCACTATGCTACCGTGCTGCCCCACGATGCTACCGTGCTGCCCCACTATGTTACCGTGCTGCCCCACTATGCTACCGTGCCGCCCCACTATGTTACCGTGCTACCCCCACTATGCTACCGTGCTGCCCCACGATGCTACCGTGCTGCCCCACTATGCTACCGTGCTACCCCACTGTGCTACCATGCTGCCCTACTATGTTACCGTGCTGCCCCACTGTGCTACCGTGCTACCCCACGATGCTACCGTGCTACCCCACTATGTTACCGTGCTTCCCCACTATGCTACCGTGCTACCCCACTATGCTACCGTGCTGCCCCACTATGCTACCATGCTTCCCCACTATGCTACCATGCTGCCCCACTATGCTACCGTGCTGCCCCACTATGCTACCGTGCTGCCCCACTGTGCTACCGTGCTACCTCCACTATGCTACCGTGCTGCCCCACTATGCTACTGTGCTGCCCACTGTGCTACCGTGCTGCCCCACTGTGCTACCGTGCTACCCCACTATGCTACCGTGCTGCCCCACTATGCTACCGTGCTACCCCACTATGCTACCGTGCTGCCCCACTATGTTACCGTGCTGCCCCACTATGCTACCGTGCTGCCCCACTATGCTACCGTGCTGCCCCACGATGCTACCGTGCTGCCCCACTATGTTACCGTGCTGCCCCACTATGCTACCGTGCTGCCCCACTATGTTACCGTGCTACCCCCACTATGCTACTGTGCTGCCCCACGATGCTACCGTGCTGCCCCACTATGCTACCGTGCTACCCCACTGTGCTACCATGCTGCCCCACTATGTTACCGTGCTGCCCCACTGTGCTACCGTGCTACCCCACGATGCTACCGTGCTGCGCCACTATGTTACCGTGCTACCCCACTATGTTACCGTGCTACCCCACTATGCTACCGTGCTACCCCACTATGCTACCGTGCTGCCCCACTATGCTACCATGCTTCCCCACTATGCTACCATGCTGCCCCACTATGCTACCGTGCTGCCCCACTATGCTACCGTGCTGCCCCACTATGTTACCATGCTGCCCCACTATGCTACCGTGCTACCCCACTGTGCTACCATGCTGCCCCACTGTGCTACCGTGCTACCCCACTATGCTACCGTGCTACCTCACTATGCTACCGTGCTGCCCCACTGTGCTACCATGCTGCCCCACTATGCTACCATGCTGCCCCACTATGCTACCGTGCTGCCCCACTGTGCTACCTGCTGCCCCACTATGTTACCGTGCTACCCCACTATGCTACCATGCTGCCCCACTATGCTACCATGCTGCCCCACTATGTTACCATGCTGCCCCACCATGCTACCGTGCTGCCCCACTGTGCTACCATGCTGCCCCACTATGTTACCATGCTGCCCCACCATGCTACCGTGCTACCCCACTGTGCTACCTGCTGCCCCACTATGTTACCGTGCTACCCCACTATGCTACCGTGCTACCCCACTGTGCTACCTGCTGCCCCACTATGTTACCATGCTGCCCCACTATGCTACCGTGCTGCCCCACTATGTTACCGTGCTACCCCACTATGTTACCATGCTGCCCCACTGTGCTACCTGCTGCCCCACTATGCTACCGTGCTGCCCCACTGTGCTACCGTGCTGCCCCACGATGCTACCTGCTGCCCCACTGTGCTACCATGATGCCCCACTATGCTACCGTGCTACCCCACGATGCTACCATGCAGCCCCACTGTGCTACCTGCTGCCGCACTATGTTACCATGCTGCCCCACTGTGCTACCGTGCTGCCCCACTTTGCTACCGTGCTGCCCCACTATGCTACCTGCTGCCGCACTATGCTGCCATGCTGCCCCACTATGCTACCGTGCTACCCCACTATGCTACCGTGCTGCCCCACTGTGCTACCTGCTGCCGCACTATGGTACCGTGCTACCCCACTATGCTACCATGCTGCCCCACTATGCTACCGTGCTGCCCCACTATGCTACCATGCTGCCCCATTATGCTACCGTGCTGCCCCAGTATGTTACCGTGCTACCCCACTGTGCTACTGTATTGTGCTGCATTGGTTCATACATCAGCGTTAAAGGTGACTTGGAGCAGGTCATGTAAAGGCAATGGCTTCATAGTTGAGACTAGTTCTGACCATACTGGCTTGTGACATTCCAAATGAGTGACCCTTCCATTAAACGTCTCTGGCTGTGATTCCAGAATCCACTGGGAAGCAGTAAAAAAATTGCTAACTGCAACAAAGCAGCAAACAGGTGAAGTGAAAAAGTTGTAACAGACAGAAAACAAACTGAGCTAAATGCTTATTACGCCTTCCTCTTGAGGCTGAATTCGCTGGAACTTTTAAATATCTGCTGCCTTTCTGCTTTTGATTTTACAAGTGGTCCTGGCAGTGAAGTGATCACTTGCACCAGTACAATGATAAAGGATTATTCCTTTATGTACTGGGCCTTCTGAGGCGTTGTGTTCAGGAAGTGATTAAAGACAGCAAGGACAGACTAGAATAAACAACTCCTTTGTGAAGATATTGGATCCTGTGCAGTATAATTTTCTTGAAAACGTCACACCTCTACAAGCTTGCTGCTCGTCCTAAGACTGGTGGGTGTATCATTTAACCATGGTGGAATGCATACACCGGTTTTAGGGTGTTGAGTTTCAGTAAGCTTCCCTTTAAAGTTTCTGAAGTGAAATGGTTGCCGAATACAATTAAATTACAATTCACAGAGCTTTATTCACTCAAACGTTCTATGTTCAATGCTTTTGCAGCAGATCAGGAGTATATTTTGCTCTATTCTTGAAAAATGCATGAAATGTCTGATGTTTTTATTGCAGTTGAGGAATGTGGAATTTCAATACGTATGATTTCTGAAAGTGCCATTTCATTACCGATGATGAAAAACAGCAGTCAATCACACCACACTTTCAATAACCGTCCTCTAATACTCTTCCAACAGTTACTAGTCAAGGCATTAAAGCGTCCAACAATCCAACTTTGAAGTGCACAGTTGTGGTGAGAAATAGGTCAATGCTACTTGAGAACAATCCTGATTTACGGGCAAGCCATGAGCCTCTTGTCAAGGGGATGGGTCACCTACTTTGCTGCACTATTCAACAATTCCCATAAAGAATTGGGGCACTACTGATCCACCCATGAGTGTGTGCAGGCTTTCTTTGAGACGTACAGTACTATCACAAGGGCACTAGTTACTGGGGAAAGTCTGCTCCACATAATATTTGGTAATCATATGTAAAGCATGGTTATTATATTCTTAAAAATAAGCATGTGGTAGTACAGAATTTGAGTAATGCTGAAAAAAGAGACATGCTATTGATGCTTTTCACCTTGCTCTAATCAGGGCAGTTTGCAAGAATTCTAATTGTAAAGGGAATAACAATTTATACTGCTTGGGAAGAGAATCCGGATTCTTGACTTGGATTGGTAAAGGTGTTGCCAAGCATGCAGCAGAGAACAGTTAACTGCCAAGCTTTTGTTCAAATTCAAATGACTCTGATTGATCAAGGCATTATCATGGGGAATGAATCGGGGAATGGCTGTCCCCAAGCTTTAGTTTAATTGGAAAAGGTGCAATGTGGGAAATGTTCCATGTGTGTTAATATATGTGGCTTCTAGCATATTAGATTCTATTGTCACAAAGGAAAGGTTTCACCATCGAGAGGCCATTGATCACTCTAAAAACACACCAGCAAAACATAATGCCCACAGACCTGCAGGAATGATCTTCTTTATGTTAGTTATTTATGTTAGCTATTTAGATGGTAACTTCAGTATTAAAATATGCTCAACTTTACTACTTAAAGATCCCATTGTTCATAATGTGCCACTCTTTGTTATAGACACTGTTAGGTTGAGAATACCTGTGTTAAGGGGAGACAGAACTGAATCTGCACTCTAATCATGTTGAATAATATTGGGACAGTGGTTAGCATAATTGCTTCACAGCTCCAGGGACCCAGGTTCGATTCCCAGCTTGGGTCACCATGCAGAGTTTGCACTTTCTCCCCATGTCTGCGTGTGTTTCCTCTGAGCGCTCCGGTTTCCTCCCACTGTCCAAAGATGTGGAGGTTAGGTGGATTGGCCATGCGAAATTGCCCTTTGTGTCCAAAAAGGTTAGGTGGGGGTTACTGGGTTACAGGGATAGTGTGGAGGAGGTAGGGAGCTCTTTCCAAGGGCTGGTGCAAACACGATGGGCCGAATGGCCTCCTTCTGCACTGTAAATTCTATGATTCTTTTTTTTTTTAAAATATTTTTATTCTCCTCCTTTTTCACATTTTCTCCCAAATTTACACCCAACAATAAACAATAATCAGTAACGACTGCATTGTCAATCCCCATATCAATAACAACAATCCCATCCTCCCAACAAACCCCCAAACATTAGCCCGCATGTTAACATTGTCATGTGAGTGTACCTTTAAGAAATGGGTGTTTATAAATGGGAGTGTACACAAATATCTGTAATGGGATTACCTTTAAGAAATGGGTGTTTAGTACTGCAGTGATGTCAGAGAGTGGGTGGAGCTGGGCTGTCTCAGCTTTTTGCTTTAGTTTTTGAGCAGGCTGCAGGGTGTGTTTTAGTTTCGTTTTCAGTGCTGGAGCTGAAGCTAGACAGAGCAGGTGCACTGTTGATCTCTCTGCCATGAAAAGACTATCTCTTGATCATTTGGTGAATTCAGAACTATAAATGTTCTCAGTATTGAATGTAAACCTAATGTACTTCTGTTTAAAGGTTTTTTTTCAAGTCTTCTGGATGTTAAAAGGATAGCTTATGGATTACTTAGTGCTGTATTCTTTGGGGGTTGTATTTGAATTAATGGTTGCTAAGATGTTCACTGTTTGTTTTAAAAAGGTTAACTTGAGTTCATCGAATAAACATTGTTTTGTTTTTAAAAAATACTTTTCCATTTCTGCTGTACCACACCTGTAGAGTGGGCCGTGTGCTCCCCACACCACAATCTATTCAAAGTTGTGGGTCAGGTGAACTCCATGATGCACTTTGGGGTTCTCTAAACCCTGGAACACAACAACATAAAAAAATAACAAAAAGGAATCTGGAATCACCCATAGTCACCATTAACACATAAAGTAACCCCCCACCCCCCATCTCTCCTAACCTCCCCCCTGCCTAATGTTCGATGTTATCCAATTCTCGAAAGTGCATAATGAATTGTAGAACTCCATGAATTGTAGAACACCTCCATCCTTCCCCTCATTTCAAACTTGACCCTCTCAAGAGTCAAGAATTCCAGCAGGTCCCCCCGCCACGTCAGGGCACAGGGTGGAGAGGTTGATCCCCTCTGCCCAGTAATAATATACCAGGTTCGGAAGACCCAGACTCCCTGTCTGCCTTTCTGTAGTAGCACCTTTCTACTTCTGGCCACCTTCCCTCCCCATATGAACGAGGTAATCATTCCTTTAATCCCTCTAAAAAAAATGCCTTTGGCATGAAAATCAACAGGCATTGGAAATTAAACAGAAATCGCGGCAACACGTTCATTTTAATCACCTGTACCCGACCCGCCAGTGACAGAGGGAGACCATCCTACCTTGCCAGGTCAGCTGTCACCCTCCCCACCAAACTAGAAATGTGTACCGGCAGACGCCCCCCTCGCCCCCCCCCCCCCGAAATCCTGAGCAACCTGCACCCCCAGGTATCTAAAGTGAGTCCCTGCCAGACGGAATGGCAGCTCCCCCACCCCTGGCCGAGACAGCACAAAATATTCACTCTTGTCTCGATTTAATTTGTACCCTGAGAAAGACCCAAATACCCGAAGCAGCTCCAGTATTCCCCCTATCGACACACTCGGTTCCGACACGTATAACAACAAGTCATCGGCATATAAGTACACCCTATGTTCTTACCCCCCCCCCCCCCCCCACTACTTTCCCTTTCCATACCCCCAAACATCTTAACGCAATGGTCAATGGCTCAATCGTGAGTGCAAACAACAGGGGGGATATAGGATATCCCTGCCTAGTCCCACAGTGGAGAGAAAAGTATCTCGAGCTGATGTTATTTCTGCGGACACGCGCCCTCGGCTCCTTATACAGTAGCTTAACCCAGTCCACAAATCTTGGTCCAATCCCAAAATGCTCCTGAACTGCCATCGAGTACCCCCATTCAACCCGGTCATACGCTTTCTCGGTGTTCAATGCCACAACCACCTGTTTCCTTCCCTTCCACTGGTGACATAACCACGTTCAATACCCTCCTAATGTTCGAAAAGAGCCGTCTCCCTCTCACAAACCCCGTCTGATCTTCACCTATCACCTTCGGGGGGCACTCCTCTAGCCTACCCGCCAGTACCTTCACCAATATCTTTGTGTCCACGTTTAAAAGTGATATGGGCCTATACGACCCACACTCCGTCGGATCCTTATCTCTTTTAAGCAACAGGGAAATCGATGCCTGCCCTAAGTTTGTGGTCACACCCCCTTCCCTATCGCCTCTTCAAACATCCCCACCATCAGCGGTACCAGCTTATCTTTGAATTTGTTATAATATTCCACCAGAAACCCATTCGGCCCTGCCACCTTCCCCGATTGCATCCTCCCAATCGCATCTTTTATCTCCTGCTCCACTATTGCCCCTTCTAATGCAGCCCTGTCTCCCTCACATAACCTCAGGTACTCCAGCCCATCTAGAAATTCCTGCATCTCCCTGCCTCCCCCAGGTGGCTCAGACCTGTACAACCTCTCATAGAATGCCTTAAAGACCTTGTTAATCTGATCTGGAGCTACCACCAACTTTCCTGCCCTGTCCCGCCCCTTGCTGCAGCCTCCCTCCAGAGCTGACCCACCTTCTCTCCATCCCCGTAAACAAATTCAATGCTTCTATGAGGACTGGAATTAAAACAGAAAATTCTAGAAATGCTCAGGCAGTGTCTGTGAAGAGAGAAACAGAGTTAATACCTCAGGTCGATGATCGTTCGTCAGAATTGGAAGGTATTAGAGGTGTAGCAGGTCCAGAGACAGGCAAAGGGCAGGAAAGGACTGGAGTTGATGGATGGACATCCCAGCAAAAAAAAAATGCAGGGCTAATATTTTATATTCTTTATTAAGATGTGGCCACACCAACAAGGCCACCATTCATTGCCCATTCCCAACAGAGTGGCTTGCTAGACCATTTAAGAGAGCAGTTCACAGAATCACCACATTAATCTGGGTCTGGAGTTACAAGTAAGGACAGATTTCCTCCCCACTGGTGAATCACTTGGGTTTTTCTCTGACAATCAATTATAGTTTCACGGCACCATTGCCGAGACCAACTTTCAGTTTATTCATTTCTACTAGCTGCCATAGTGGGATTTGCACTCCTGCCCATGAGCCTGGATTAGTAATCCAGTGACGTTACTGTGGTGAATGAGATTCACACGGTGTTATAAGTTACCAATGTCACTCTGTTCCCATTGTATATATGTACCGATATTGTAAGTGCTGTTGCACTACCTGACCACCAGGGGGAGTAGCTCTGGGAGTACACGAGAGTTTGTACTGGGCTCCCCCCTTGGCTCCGCCCAGAACTCCTCCCCCTGGAGCTGCTGTATAAAGATCCGTGCCACAGAGCCAGCCAGCCAGTTCATCGAATGTTCAACGGCGAACAGGCTGGCTCTGTTGTAAGTATATTAAAACCGCTATTCTAATCCTACAAGCACGTGGCCGTAGAATTGATGGTTCCATCAGTTACCACTACACTACCATCTCCCCATGTGATTAAACCTGCACCCTGAGCTGGCAAGCTTAGCCGGGAGATTTGACTGGAGACAGTTACCAGAGATAAGCTGAATAAAGCCATTGAAGGATTTAAAGATGAAGTCAAGGATTTTGAATGTGATCTTTTGCTATGTGACAACAAGTACAATGACTTGCCGTTATATAGCACCTTTAACACAGCAGACTATCCAAGTCACATAAAAGAGATACCAGGACCGACAGTCAGGTTTTGAGGAGCACCTTCAAGGAGGTAGAAAGGCAGAGAGGTATAGGGAGGGCATTCCAGAACTTAGGGCAAGGCAGCTGAAGGCCAGGCCACCAATGGTGGAGCAATTGAAAACAGGAATGGACAAGAGGGCAAGATTTGGTGGAGAGTAGAGATCTCAGAGGGTTGGAGACTGTAGAGCTCGGGATAGGTGAGGCTATGCAGTTTTATGCAAATGAGGATGAGAATTTAAAAAAGTTAAGCATTACCAATCGAGGTCAGCAAGCACAAGGAGTGATGGGTGAACGGGGCTCTGTGAATTAGGACGCAGACAGCCGTGTTTCGGATGAGCTTATGTTTATGTGCAATGGAATGTAGGAAGTCATCCAGGAAAGTATTGGAATAGTCAAGCCTACAAGTAACAAAGACATGGATGAAGGCTTCATTAGCAGATGAATCAAGGCAGAGGTAGAATTGGGTGATATCACAGAGGTGGAAGTACCTGGTCTGGTGGTGCTGCAGATACACAGCCGATAGCTCCTCTTGGGGTTAAGTACAACACCAGCGATCCACACAGGTGCCTGAGCTGCTGAGTACTTCCAGCATTTTCTGTTTTCATTTGAGTGTACCGCTGGTTGCTGCTTTAAAATCTAAACGTTCACATATGTTTCATTTTTTAAATCTTGAAACATATTCGTTACAATATTATATTATTGGTTTAAAGTGGTGGTTCTTGTCATCACCAGTTTTATTGTTCAAATAAACATATCTCAAAAAATCACACCATGAAACAATAAGTTTTTATTACGTGTCATTCAGACTTCCCTCTCATTTTCCACCAACGTGTTTTACAAGGTGCGCTTTTATTGGGTCTCTCCATTGCAATCGGTGTGCACCCTCTGTTGTTTGTTGTGATCAGCTTTATTTCTCTAATTTCTCTCCTGATTGCCTCTTTTTGTTTTGTACTATCATGCCTGCTGTCCACCGTCTAATCACTGCTCACTTTATCTTCCTGTCCCACCATTTCCCCCAGCTTTCCACCCTATTAGTTTCTTTTCCCAATTAAGGGACAATTTAGCGTGGTTGTAGTAATCCACGGGAGGCAGGAGTTCCGTCACCACACCAATATTTATTTGCAATAACGATATTACAGGAGCAGCTACAAACAGTGCTGCTAGCAGTCCAGTCAACTTAAGACTGGCTCACAAAGCCTACACAGGTGATTATATGGGCCCCCTCAATGAGCTATCATTGAGGGAGCTCATACTCCAATTGGCCAACCAATAAAGCCAATTGGAGTTCATTACAGTGGTCAATTCACTTACCCTACACATCTTTGGGTGGTGGGGGTGAGACCCATGCAGACACGGGGAGAATGTACAAACTCCACACCGATAGTGACCCGGCGCTGGGATCAAACCCGGGTCGTCGGCACCGTGAGGCAGCAGTGCTAACCACTGCGCCGCCGTGCCGCCCTAGCTTTTCACCTTTTTAAGTGGTTCACCGCGAACAATTTGCAGTTAGACAGAAGTTTAGCGATCTGAAACTCTAAAGCCAAAGGTTTGCATTCATGGAGCGCCTTCACCACATCAGGGGATCCCAAAGGGAATTGCAAAGAGAGATGCCACAAACTAGGGTTGTTGTAACAATGCACTTTCAAAGGCTTCAATAGTGAAAACAAAGAGGATTTGTCAATAAGAATTGTTCAGCAGCATACAGCAGCTGCATGTCTGCGCCTAGGGCCCAACATGTCTCTCTGTCCAAGAGGGGACTCAACCCCTTTGGGGTAATTACCCACTCCGAGTCCCAATTGGTCACCAAGCCAGGTGACCCTTTTCTGCTGTGTTGCCCTTGAAAGGACAATCGCCACAGTTGTAGTTTCTGGAATTTAGAAGGGCTGATTGTATCAAGTTTTCAAGATATTAAGGGGAATTAATAAGATAGGTGGAGATGATTTCCATTTGTTGGGGAGTCTGGAATGAAGGGGGCTAGTCAAAATGGACCAAACCTTTCAGGAGTGAAATCAGGAAACTCTTCAACACACAGAGGGTAGAATTTGACACCCTGTTCCCCCTCCCCCACCCACCTACACGGGAGTGGGCTGGCCAGTTGGAAGCGGTGTAAAATTGGGTGGCATGGCAGAGCGCACCTCGCCCGTCACCTACCCACCTCCGCTGCTGCTTTCACCGATAGCAGGGTTGGTGTTGGGTGGCTTGCCTTTGAGCCAAGTGAAACCCTTGAATGGTCAATTAGTGGCCACCCAAGAGACTCCTCTCAGTGCCAGTGGTATTTTCCCAGCAGTGAAGGGTGCCAAGTCCTGTGGCAAGGCCTCTGGGTACATCCTGGCAGCCTGACTTTGGGCTGGTGGGTGACCCTCCTGTTCCCAATGGAGCCCCTGTGTGGTGATTTCTACCACTGTATATATGTGTGTGCTTGCATGAGGGGATGTATGACAGTACCTGTATTACAGGTTTTCCGGTAAGCCCCTGCCGATTAGCTCTGCCCACAGGGAGCAGTATAAATATTCATAAGTTTCCCTGAGATGCCATTCTACAGCTGCAGCTGGAGGAATAGAATCTCACTGTAATAAAGCCTCTCTTGTACCGTATCGAGTCTTTTGTGTGCAATTGTTCGTGCCACACCCTGTGCCAACAGAAATGGCCACCCTGGCTTGTTACCCCAACCCCTACCTCCTGATCAGAGCCCTGACCCCCTCACTAGGGCCTGCCTGACTGGGCTCAGTGAAGCATCCCTGACTCAGCTCATTATCCAGCATCCTCCATGGCGCTGCGTTGGGGACAGGCTGCTGTCCCAGCGGTGGCCACCATTCCCAGTGGCACATCTGGGACTGTAGAGTACCTGCCATCTGATTGGCTGGTAGCTCTTGGAGGTGGGGCATCCTCGCTCATGGGGGCGGGAGCCACCACCCACAGGCAATTAACTGCCTAACGACCATAAAGTACTGTCGTGGTTTCCCAAACCGATGGAGGCGGGTTCACCTCTACATTCCGGCTGATGGGTGGAGACACCACCTCCGCAAAAACCTCAGGCATGAACTGCCAGAACATCTCACCCTTTATTTCAAATTTCCAGCATCTGCAATCGTTTTGGTTCCACGATTATCTTAGCTGTGTTAATAAAAGCTGTTAAATTAGGACTTTCAGATTGCACAGTATTTTATTTACACACGATTATTAACAACAGAACTATTACATAGTTGAGCGTTCTAAGTTGCTTCACAGGGGCCTTATCAAGCAAATTCTGATCCCAAATATTGGTAGTGGTGAGTATCACAAACATAGCCTTTAAGAAGTAGAGAGGCAGAGAGACTTTGGGAGGGAATTCAGGAGAGTGCTGGCTTGAGGCAGCTGAAGGCCAGACCACCGATGGTGGAGTGGCAGAAATAGGGGGTAGGATTCTCCCGTACCCCGCGGGGTGGGGGGTCCCGGCGGGATGGAGTGGCGTGAACCACTCGGGAGTCGGGCCGGCCCGAATGTGCGGAATCCTCCACACCTTCAGGGGCTAGGCCATCGCCGGAGTCGTTTGCGCCCCACCGGGCCGGCGTGGAAGGCCTTTGGCGCCACGGCAGCCGGGGCCGAAGCGACTCCGCCGGCCGGCGCCTGGCCGCGCATGCATGGGAGCGTCAGCGACTGCTGACGTCATCCCGTGGATGCGCAGGGGGGGGGGGTTCACCATCGCGCTGGCCATCTTGCAGGCTTACATGGCCGGCGCATAGGAATAGAGTGCCCCCACGGCACAGGCCCACCTGCGGATCGGTGGGCTCCGATCGCAGGCCATGCCAACGTGGGGACACAACCCCGGGGCCAGATTGCCCCATGCCCCCCCCAGGAGCCCGGAGCCCACCCGCACTGCCAGGTCCCGCCGGTAAGGGATCTAGTCCAATTTATGCCGGCGGGACCTGCATAGAATGAGCGGGACTTTGGCCGATCGCAGGTCGGAGAATCGGCCGCCGACTGGCGCGGCACGATCCCGTCCCCGCCAAATCTCCGGCGCTGGAGAATTCAGCAGCCGGTGGAGGCAGGATTCACGCCGCCCCTCGGCGATTCTCCAAACGGCGGGGGGATAGGAGAATCCCGCCCACGGAATTCGACTAGAATTGGAGGAGTCCTAGAGTTTTAGAGTTTTACACCGTGTGGTGAATGTAATATAGATGTATATATGTTAATTCACACTGTCTTTGTAAGCACAGTAGCGCTATCCTACCACTAGGGGGAGTAGCGCTGGGAGCACTCAGGAACTTGTACTGGGCTCCACCCTTGGCTCCGCCCATGACTCCTCCCCCTAGTGCAGCTGTATAAATACCCGTGTCCAGAGTCAGTCTGAGTTCACTACGAGTTCATTGACAGGTAACAGGCTGGCTCTGAAGTAAGTCGATTAAAGCCTAGATTCACATCGGAAACACGTGTCTGGTGAATTGATGGTTCCATCACACCGCAGAAAGAGGCCCTTCGGCCGATCCAGTCTGTGCTGGAGCACAAAGATCTCTGAAAGTTGGATATCAGGAGGAGGTTGCAGAGGGAGGGAAGGGTGTGGCTACGAAGGGCGTGAAAACAGGGATGAAAATGTTAAAATCGAGGCATCGTCAGTCCAGGAGCCAACCTACGTCAGCGATGACTGGGGGTTCGTGTGAACAGGTCTGGGTGCAAGGTACCCAAAGGACATCAGGGGTTTTGATGAGTTCATGTTTATGAGAATGGGAAATGCAAGGCCATCCAGGAGGGCATTAAAGTAGTCGAGTCTGGAGGTAACAAGGGCATAGATGAAGCTTTTAGCAGGACGTAAGCTGAAGTAAGGTGGAGATATGGCACTTTTACAGAGGGGTTGTCCGGGGGTCATGGAGTGAGTATGTGGTTGGAAGCACATCTCAGGGTCAGATAGGACACCAGGGTTGCAAACTGCGTGGGTCAACTTCAGGCAGTTACCAGGGAAAGGTTTAGAGTTGACGATTAGAGAGCAGAACTTGCAGTGGAGAAAGAAAAGGCTTTCCTCTTTCCAATAATCAGGTGGATGAAATTCCTGTGCATCCAAGACATTGGGTGTGATCCTCTATTTGGGGGACTGTGAGTGGGATTCTCTGTTTCAGAGACTCAAGTGCTGATGCCAGGACTGAATCGGTGGACTTCTACCACAGCAAAATTGGTGCCGCCCCCAAAGCAATTCATCAACCATTAATGGGCTAGCACCGGCGCCACGTGGAACACAAACGATTCCAGTGAGAAAAGGTGTCTGCTATGCCAGAGTCGGGATTGACACTCGGGAAGCTGACAAGCTGCAGTGCAGATAAGCACTCCGCTCCCCACACACACTCATTCCAGCCAACAAGATGGCAGCATGAATAGCAGCAACATGGTTTGCAAAGGTGGAACTGGAGACCCAGAGGGCGACTGAAACCTGGATTCACCTGAGGAAGGAGCAGTGCTCCGAAAGCTAGTGTTTGAAACAAACCTGTTGGACTTTAACCTGGTGTTGTAAGACTTCTTACTGTGCTCACCCCAGTCCAATGCTGGCATCTCCACATCATCACTTCTTTCAATTCACACCGATTCAAATAATAATCTACCTTCCTAATTTTGCTTCCTGAGCAGATAACCTCACATTCGTCCACATTATACTGCATCTGCCATGCATGTGTCCACTCACTCAGACTGTCCAAATCCTTTTTTAAAAAATGTAGAGTACCCAATTATTTTTTCCAATTAAGGGGCAATTTAGCGTGGCCAATTCACCTACCCTGCACATTTTTGAGTTGTGGGGATGAGACCCACGGAAACACGGGGAGAATGTGCAAATTCCAGACGACAGTTCATGACTTCGATTTCACAATAATATGAAGTGGAGATGCCACCATTGGACTGGGATGGGCACAGTAAGAAGTTTTACAACACCAGGTTAAAGTCCAATGGGTTTATTTGGAATCACGAGCTTTCGGAGCACTGCTCCTTCATCAGGTGAGTCAGACTGGGACTCATTGTGATTCACTGACTGACTACGAAAGGATGGTTTCCTGGACCAATTTGTTGAGGAACAAACAAGGGAACAGACCATCTTGGACTGGGTGTTATGCAGTGAGAAAGGATTAGTTGGCAATCTAGATGTGAGACAACACTTGGGGACGAGTGGCCATTATATGATGGAATTCATAATCAAGGTGGACAGTACTGTCATGAAGAACGGTATTATTTCAATTACTGTTGAAGGCTACAGACTAGCATCCGATTTAAGTTGTGCCTATCTGCATAATGGCAGCTTGTGAAATGAAAATCGCTTATTGTCACAAGTAGGCTTCAATGAAGTTACTGTGAAAAGCCCCTAGTCGCCACATTCCAGGGCCTATATCAGTTTGCAAAGAGTAGTAAGAACACTAAAATAGAACAGTACAGAGAGAGATCGAACAGAACAACAAGTTATTCATTTAAAATAATGAAATATCCAAAGGAACTTCACAGGAGCATTATAAAATAAAATGTGACATCGAACTACATAGGGAGATATTATTTTTTTAAATAAATTTAAAGTACCCAATTAATTTTTTCCAATTAAGGGGCAATTTAGTGTCCCACCCAGCTGGATGACAGCGGCGAGGTATTGAAGGAGGATGGTGTGGCAACTGTTCCAAAAGCTGCACACAGGATGAGGAGGGAAAGTTTACCTTTGTCACAGCCACATAGAATGCCATTTGTGACTTTGGTAAGAGCCATTTTGATACTGTGGCAGGGGTGGAAACCTGACTGAAGGATCGATTTTTACATGGAAGACGTGCTTGTGAGGTAATTTGGACATTCTGAATTCTCCCTCAGTGTACCCGAACAGGCGGCGGAATGTGGCGACTAGGGGCTTTTCACAGTAACTTCATTGCAGTGTTAATATAAGCCGACTTGTGACAATAAAGATTATTATTATGGGAAAAGATTTCGGAGGCTGAAACACATTCAGGGACTTTGGAGAAGGAAGGGAGATTGGCGATGGGGACCACAGCTTGCAAAAACAGAGGACAGGATGAGCTCAGAGAGGGCATAAGAGAAGGTAGGTGAGAAACTAGAGAAAGGTGCGAGTTCAGGGCAACAGCAAGGAGGAGCATTAAAGGAAGTTTGACTAGGTGGAAGGGAAGGCAGAGGCAGCTGATCAAACTGTTAGTGACAAAGAAATCCATGAGATTTCCAAACTTGGTGTTGGAGGTGGGAGTGGAGGGGACGAGGAAAGGGGTTTAAGAATATGGCTTGCAGTCGAAAAAAAACACAGCCACCAGTGTGAAGCAATTATAATTGGGAAGGTACAAGAGGTCAGAATTATATTTCTGAGGCTGGTGGGCATTGCGAGATGATCCTGGAATTGTGAACACTTTTAGCAAGGCGAGGACCTGGTATTCTTTTAAATGGTTCAGCCAGATGTGGCAATGGACAGCCAAGCCAGTTGTGCGCCATGTCCTTTCAGACCAGCGTCTCCTGCACTTAAGAACAAAAAATAGGTTGATGTGAAAATGGTGATGCACACCCGTGCACCACATGGGCTTCTGAGGGTGAAGCTTATTCTTTCAGAGGTAAAATGATCCCCGACGCTGGAGAACTGTGTGTTACCAATATTAAATTCTTTACTTTTTTGTCTGCGCACCTCTCTTCTTTGGCAACCCATTTTATCTTTTAAGTTCTCTATTCATATCAACCACAGTGGCAAATGCTTCCATGGCAATTAAACATTTATTAATGTGTTCACATGATTTTTGAATCACCCTGCACCATGTACAAATGTCTGCCAGAACCTTAAAGAAGGAATGGGGGCAGGGTTGCAGATTTGTTTAGTTCAGTCCGTGGGTAATAAAAGAAGCCGTAACACCAAGGTCTTTGCTCCAAGGCTGCAAATTCCTTACAATGTTCTTGGTAAGATGAAGTTGTTTGGATACGAAATGCTGTCTGCAGATTAAGGAAAAGCATACTGCTGAGATTGAAATGGTCAAAAATAACATCGACAGAAAACCTCCCCTGTACTTTACACAGCCTCCCTACAGTGTTCTAACAAGTCCAGACATTTAACGGACATCTTCGGAGCTTAAAGTTCCTTTGAAGTTCAAGTTGAGCAGGAATTCAGAGCACTGTACATCTTGCAAAGTTTGAGCCACATCAGGGTTGCGAAGATTTTAAATGCAAATGTCATCAAACATTCACACAATGAAAGCCAAAGCTGATGGATTCCAAACAGTTTGGTTTGTGCACATTGTCAAAGATGATGGATAAAGTTGTGAAAACTTTCAGATGTGAGGCTTTTGAGGTAACAACAACAACTTGAATTTATATAGTGCCTTTAAAGTAATAAAACACCCCAAGGTGCTTCACAGGGGCGTAATAAAACAAAATGCAACACCGAGCCACAGCGGGAAATGTTAAGTCAGATGACCATAGCTACATCAAAGAGATAGGTTCAAAGGAGCATGTTAAAAGAGGAAATACGGTTGCCAACTGGGATTAACTGTATTCCTGGTTGTTTTACCCCATGACTTTCCCCCACGCTCCAGCCATTAACCAGCCAAGACATCCTTCTCTGTGATATACTGTCTTCCTACACTAATTGGAAAGTAAATACACTCATTGCCCAATTGGATGATGCTGGACTGTCAGCCAAACAGATGTTTTTCTCCCATTTTCAACATTTTAGACAGAAAATTTACAAGATAATCCATTTTAATGTCCCCACGATTTGTCTCCAGGCTTGCACACAGCAATGTCCTGGAGATTGATCTTCAATTCCCGGAGATTCTCCGAACCAACCAAATAGGGTTAGCAACCTTGGGAGGAAAGTGAGATGGACAGAGGTGAAGTTACAATGAAGCACACCATGCCGAGGGTCTCTGTGCTGGCCGGTTCTATGGAGACCATTCAGAGCCTAATAGCTCTGCATTTGCTGATAGGCTCAACAAGTACAGAGCAATGCAAAGCAAAATGAGACTCTGATTAGTCAGGTCCCATTAGAGCGGGAAAACACCAGTGGATGTTGAGGTGACTGGGAGGAAGAGAGGTTTCAGTCAGGGTGAGGATGTCCTGTATTTGCTAAGCTAACCTTTTTCGAATTTGTGAAAAGATCTCCGAGGGCGGGAGGGAGATGGTGAGCCAGCCAGCCAATGGGCACTCGGAAGCAAGTTGTCATCGAGTGGAGCAGGGGTGACTTGACCCCCAGGCCAGGTCTGAGGAAGGCCGGGCTGGACAAGCCATAGCCAGGCAGCAAGCCGCGAGGCGAGGTCGTTGAGGTGAGCTGCGAGGTGTGGCCAGGGCCGGGCAAGAAATTGGCGAGAAAAGCCATCAGGGAGGTGGTGAGTGAGCCAATCAGCTGGTCGGGACTCAAGGTAGCCATCATTAAGCAATGAGGGGAGGAGGGACAACTCGCCCCGGGGCTAATAAGGGGGAAAAAAGCCTGCTCTTTCTGAAAATTCATATTCATTAAAATCAAAAACGATCAGTTAATAATAATAATCTTTATTGTCACAAGTAGGCTTGCATTTATTGATTGATTGATTGATTGACTTGATTTATTGTCACATGTACCGAAGTACAGTGAAAAGTATTTTTCTGCAGCTGAGGGAATGTACACAGTACGTACATAACACACAAAAGAATAATCAGAGAACATTGACAAATGGTACATCGACAGTGCAGACCAAGGGGCCAAACAAAGCAAATACACGAGCAAGAGCAGCATAGGGCGTCCGGAGTAGTGTTCTTACAGGGAACAGATCAGACCAAGGGGGAGTTGAGGAGTCTGTAGCTGTTGGGGAGAAGCTGTTCCTATGTCTGGATGTGTGGGTCTTCAGGCTTCTGCATGTCTGTCTGATGGAAGGGTCTGGAAGAAAGCAATGCCTGGGTGGGAGGGGTCTCTGATAATGCTGTCTGCCTTCCTGAGGCAGCGGGAGGTGCAGACAGAATCAATGTGGGGCTGGCAAGCTTGTGTGATGCATTGGGCCGAGTTCACCACACTCTGTAGTTTCTTGCGATCTTGGACTGAGCAGTTGCCATACCAAGCTGTGATGCAGCCGGATAGGATACTCTCTATCGTAGAAGTTTGTGAGTCAATGCAGACATGCCAAATTTCTTTAGCTTCCGTAGAATTTACACTGCAATGATGTTACTGAGAAAAACACCTAGCCATCACATTCCGGCGCCTGTTCGGGTACACAGAGGGAGAATTCAGAATGTCCAAATTACCTAACAGCACGTCTTTCAGGACTTGTGGGAGGAAACCGGAGCACCCGGAGGGAGAAAGTGCAGACTGCGCACAGACAGTGACCCAAGCCGCAAATTGAACCTGGGACCCTGGAGCTGTGAAGCGACAGTGCTAACAACTATGCTACTGAGCCGCCCACTAATATGAAGTGACACTATTAATCTGGCTGTCAAAAATGCAGAAAATTGAAGGCGAGGCAAGAGAACGAAGCTGGACAAAAAGACAGTTTGTCATTTCACTTTAAAAAATTTGAAGTATTGAACAGTCCACAAACTGCACATTCGTCCTCATCCATCAAATGAATGGGTGAATTACCTGATGACTTTAACTTGCCGATTTCCAGAGAAAAGAAATTGCCTGAAAAAGTTGAACAGGAAGTACAATCTGAAATGGCAATCGAACTGTGGAAGTGAGGGAAGAAACCTACCCTGAAGATATTGCCTTACGGCCAATATCTGTTCCTCTGGGTATGATCGAATATTGAGCTTGTTGTTTGTGCAGCTATGATGGCAGCGGTTTGAACGGGCATGGCACCAGGCGGGGCCTGCATGGTGGCAAGCAGCAATTCCATAGTCTCATCCTAAATTCCCCCTCAGATGGTACTCAGATGGTTTCTGCTTGTGTCGCAAGGGAAGCTGAGGCCTTGGTCATCAGTTGCTGCATCATGGCTGGGTCCACGAGTTCTCATGGAGCTGGCTGCCACTGCCACGCTCGAGAGGATGGGCCTTAAACTCTGGTGCAAAGCTCTTTGTCAATTTGGAGCTTTTGAGTGGGGCACAAGATTCTGCAGGAGGCCGACCACACCAAGCATTTTGCAATGTTTTCCCTGTGAACAAGACGTTCATGCTTGTACCGTCTGCAGTTTGGCCATCATACCAGACTGCGTGATGAGAATGAACTGGGATTGGAGACAGTGCATAAGACAGGAGCATTCTGGACACCTTCAGTGACACCGGCTGCCACAGCCTCAGTGATGGCCACACTAAAAATGCCAATTGCCCACTCCTACAAGGGGGTGAAGACATACAGCTGCGCCTGTCTCCCCCGCAGCTCATTGCTGCTGCTTCCGTTTACCACATTCTCTTGCGAGTGAGGGGGAAGAGTGTCAGCGAGTGTGTTACAATATTGGACGAGATTCTCTGGCCTTCCCACGACGTGTTTCTTGGAATTGGGAGGCGGGCCCACCATGGCCGGCGGTCAATGGGATTTCCCATTGAATCCACCCCACGCCACCGGGAAACCCATAGCAGGAGTGCGCCGTCGGTCATCGGACGATCCTGCCATCATGAACAGCAGGATGCTCTTGCCTATTGTCTTTGGGAAGTGTGTCTGTCACAGCTGAAGAGCTCAGACAGAGTCTTGTGAAAATTTGGAATTCTGTAGATGCCCCATTGGTCAGTATATTCAGGGATGAGTCTGATTTATTGACTATAGCTCTGCCTTCAACACCATAATCCCAGCTAAACTCACACCAAAGCTCCAAAACCTAGGATTTGGCTCCTCACTCTGCAACTGGATCCTCGACTTTCTAAACCATAGACCACAATCAGTAAGAATAAACAACAACACCTCCTCCATAATAGTCCTCAATACCGGGGCTCCACAAGGCTGCGTACTTAGTCCCCTACTATACTCCCTATACACACACGACTGCGTGTCAAAATTTGGTTCCAACTCCATCTACAAGTTTGCTGACGATACGACCATAGTGCATCAGATCTCGAACAATGACGAGTTAGAATACAGGAGGGTGATAGAGAACCTAGTGGAGTGGTGTAACGACAACAATCTATCCCTCAATGCCAGCAAAACTAAAGAGCTGGTCATTGACTTCAGGAAGCAAAGCACTGTACACACCCCTTTCAGCATCAACGGGGCCGAGGTGGAGATGGTTGACAGCTTCAAATTCCTAGGCGTGCACGTCACCAAAAATCTGTCCTGGTCCATCCACGTCGACGCTACCACCAAGAAAGCACAACAGCGTCTATACTTCCTCAGGAAACTAAAGAAATTTAGCATGTCCACACTGACTCTTACCAACTTTTATAGGTCCACCATAGAAAGCATCCTATCTGGCTGCATCACAGCCTGGTATGACAACCGTTCGGCCCAAGACCGCAAGGAACTTGTGAGAGTCGTGAATACAGCCCAGTCCATCACACAAACCTGCATCCCATCCATTGACGCTATCTACACCTCCTGCTGGCTTACTCACTCTTCCAACTTCTTCCATCGGGCAGGAGATACAAAAGTCTGAGAACATGCGCAAACAGATTCAAAAACAGCTTCTTCCCCTCTGTTACCAGACTCCTGAACGATCCTCCTATGGACTGACCTGATTAATACTACACTCCTGTATGCTTCACCCGATGCCGGTATGTACGTATTTACATCGTGTACCTTGTGTTGCCCTATTATGTATTTTCTTTTCTTTTCATGTACTAAATGATCTGTTTGAGCTGCATGCAGGAAAATACTTTTTTCTGTACCTTGGCACACGTGACAATAAACAAAGTCCAATCCAATCCAAGCTGATAGATTTTGGAAGTCTATGGGATTCAAGAGAAATGGGGGTCAGACAGCAAAGTGGATTTGAGGTTGATGGTCTGCCAAGATTCTATTGTAAGAAGCCTTACAACACCAGGTTAAAGTCCAACAGGTTTGTTTCAAATCACTAGCTTTCGGAGCACTGCTCCTTCCTTAGGCGAATGAGGAGGTAGGTAGAATGAACATAGAACATAGAACAGTACAGCACAGAACAGGCCCATCGGCCCTCAATGTTGTGCCGAGCCATGATCACCCTACTCAAACCCACGTATCCACCCTATACCCGTAACCCAACAACCCCCCCCTTAACCTTACTTTTATTAGGACACTACGGGCAATTTAGCATGGCCAATCCACCTAACCCGCACATCTTTGGACTGTGGGAGGAAACCGGAGCACCCGGAGGAAACCCACGCACACAGGGGGAGGACGTGCAGACTCCACACAGACAGTGACCCAGCCGGGAATCGAACCTGGGACCCTGGAGCTGTGAAGCATTTATGCTAACCACCATGCAACCCTGCGGCCCCTGCTAATGAAGAGAAACCTTTCTTTGTTTGCAGGTTAATAGAGGCCTCCGCCAACCAGCTTAACTAGTGTAACCCGCGGGTGACCACTCTCCCGCTGACTGGTTAGTCTGCATGCCTCACGTCACAATGTTGGCCATTTGTCCTACTCAGCAGCCCCAACACTGAGCCCTGTGAAACATCACTGGAAACCTATGTCCATTCACAAAAACATCTGTCGACCATTACCCTTTGTTTCCTGCCATTGAGCCAATTTTGGATCCACCGTATCAGCTTCCCCTGTATCCCATGTGAGCTCACTTTTCTGACCAGTCTGCTGCGTGGGACCTCGAATTCCTCACTGAAGTCCATGTAGACAATATCCACCGCATTACCCTCATCAATTCTCATTGTTACTTCCTCAAAATATTCTCTGGGGTTTGTGAGACACAATGAACAAACCCATGCTGACTCCGCCTGATCAATCCGTGCCTTTCTCAGTGATAGTTTATCAAAGAAGAACAAAGAACAAAGAAAAGTACCTCTTCATTCTATCAACCTCTGCATTCACCTGAGGAAGGAGCAGTGCTCCAAAAGCTAGGGATTTAAAATAAACCTGTTGGACTTTAACCTGGTGTTGTTAGACTTGTTACTGTGCTCATCCCAGTCCAACGCCGGCATCTCCACATGATTCTATTGAATGGCAGGGTGGGCTCGAGGGGCTGAATGGCTTCTTCCTGGGTTCCTTATGCTTCTCTTGTGTCAGTTGGCATGAGAGATTGGAACAGAATAAATATATTCTGATTGCAGGGAAGAAATGTAAGACAGGTTTTCAAATCGCTGCTGGGTATGCTTTGCCTGGCTTGATGCCCATGTTCTGTTCTTGTCACCAGCTTGAGGCTTAAAACAAAAACTTAGTTGTCGCAGCGCAGTAGATGAGGCAGAACATCTGTGCTCACATCCACCATGTTACTCATACGTAAACCATGAGCTCCCTCCAGCACTTCTCCACCCAGCTGACTCACTCCAGGAGGTGTTTGAAGGCAGAATCCAAGGCCAAGTTTGCTATGGTCTGGTAATGTTTAGTTCAGTAGTTCTGCAGCCATAGCAGAACCCCAAGAATTACTTGCCCGCCCACTACTCCATCACTGGAGATTACAATGTAACGTGGTAGAGTTTAAACTGCTTGGAAGAACTTCCAAGAACTTGGAAGAGCCATGATTTTAGGCTACTATTTTTGCTGCAGTGGGGAAGGAGAGGTGTTTTTCCCAGCTCGGGGGAGGAGCTCAGGTGGGGTTTCTGTGAGCAACTTGGGCGTGTTATAATTCCACAGCTTGGGTGTGTGTTTTGTTTCAGCGTGTTCCCTGCTCGGAAGCTAGTAGATTGGTGGGCTTGGCTCCCTACTATGTGGGAAATACTGCAGCAAAAACTGGAACCCAGGAGTAAGTCTCCTACTGTGGCAGAGATCATAATGTGGCAAGGGTTTTGGGGGAGTCGGGGGGATCATTGCCGGGGAGAGGGTAGAGCAGGGGAGTGTGGCACCAGAGGTAAACTGGGATGTCAAGGGGGTTGGTGATTGTGGGGGTGTGGGTGGTGGTGGTTGATGGGAGCTTAATGGTATAATTGGGGAGTTGGATCATTAATAAATCTACTGATTTGATTTGATTTATTACTGTCACATGTATTAGTATACAGTGCATAGTATTGTTTCTTGCATGCTGTACAAACAATGAATACAGTACGTAGGGAAGGAAGGAGAGACTGCAGAATATAATGTTACAGTTATAGCAAGGTGCAGAGAAAGGATCAACTTAATACGAGGTAGGTCCATTCAAAAGTCTGATGGCAGTAGGGAAGAAGCTGTTCTTGAGTCGGTTGGCACGTGACTCAAACTTTGGTATCTTTTTCCTGACGGAAGAAGGTGGAAGAGAGTATGTCCGGGGTGCGTGGGGTCCTTAATTATACTGGCTGCCTTTCTGAGGCAGCGGGAATTATAGATAGAGTCAATGGATGGGAGGCTGGTTTTCGTGATGGACTGGGCTACATTCACAACCTTTTGTAGTTTCCTGCGGTCTTGGGCAGAGCAGGCTCCATACCAAGCTGTGATACAATCAGAAAGGATGATTTCTACGTGCATCTGTAGATGTTGGTGAAGGTCATAGCTGACATGCCAAATTTCCTTAGTCTTCTGAGAAAGTAGAGTCGTTGGTGGGCTTTCTTAACTATAGTGTCGGTATGGGGGGACCAGGGCAGGCTGTTGGTGATCTGTACACCTAAAACCCTGAAGCTCTCGACCCTTTCTACTTCGTTCCTATTGATGTAGACAGGGGCTACACAGTCATAGGTGTACAAGGAGTATAGTAGGTGGCTGAGGACACAGCCTTGTGGGGCAGCAGTGTTGAGGATGATCGTGGAGGAGGTGTTGTTGCCTATCTTTTTTTTTTCTTTTTTTTTTAAATTTAGAGTGCCCAATTATTTTTTCAAATTAAGGGGCAATTTAGCGTGGCCAATCCACCTACCCTGCACATCTTTGGGTTGTGGGGGTGAAACCCACGCCGACACGGGGAGAATGTGCAAACTCCACAGTGATCCAGGGTCGGGATTCGAACCCGGGTCCTCAGTGCCGTAGGCAGCAATGCTAACCACTGTGCCACCGTGCTGCCCGTTGTTGCCTATCTTTACTGATTGTGGCCAGTGGGTTAGAAAATTCAGGATCCAGTCGCAGAGGGAGGAGCCGAGGCCAAGGCCACGGAGTTTGGAGATGAGTTTCGTAGGAATGATGGTGTTGAAGGCTGAGCTGTAGTTGATAAATAGGAGTCTGACATAGGTGTCTTTGTTATCTAGGTGTTCCAGGGTAGAGTGCAGGGCCATGGAGATGGCGTCTGCTGTGGACCTGTTGCAGCGGTAGGCGAACTGTAGTGGATCAAGGCAATCTGGGAGGCTGGAGTTGATTCATGCCATGACTAACCTTTCGAAACATTTCATAATGATGGATGTCAGAGCCACTGGACGATAGTCATTAAGGCACGCTGCTTGGCTTTTTTTTTGTACAGGGATGATGGTCGTCTTCTTGAAACAGATAGGGACCTCAGATTGTTGTAAAGAGAGGTTGAAGATGTCTGGGAAAACCCCTGCCAGCTGATCCGCGCAAGACCTGAATGCTGATCCGGATACCCCATCTGGGCCAGTGGCTTTCCGAGGGTTGACCTTCGAGAAGGCTGCTCTGACATCTGCAATGGTGACCTCGGATACAAGTTCATCCGCGGCTTCTGGGGTGGAGGGCTTGCTCCTGCTGACCTCTTACTCAAAGCGGGCATAGAATGCGTTGAGCTCATCAGGGAAGGTGCATTGGAGACGGTGATTTTACATGCCTTCATCTTGTAGCCCGTTATGTCTTGCAGATGGCGGGGGTCCCTGTGGCTAGCCTGGGACCCGAGCTCAGTCCGGTACTGTCTTTTGGCATCTTTGATAGATTTCGTTAGATCATAACTGGCTTTCTTGTAGAGGTCAGGGTCACTTGACTTGAACGTCTCTGACGTCGACTTCAGCAAGCAGTGGATATCCCTGTTCATCCAGGGTTTCCGTTTGGGAAACACACGGATTTGCTTCTTTGGCACACAGACTTTGTAGTGGCGTACTCGTTCAAGCTGGTCGCAGAGTACTGTTTGATGTAATGTTGAGCCACTCTAATCAGAAATTTTCCCATGATAGATCCCATTGCTTCATTGCTCATAGAACATAGAACATAGAACAGTACAGCACAGAACAGGCCCTTCGGCCCTCGATGTTGTGCCGAACAATGATCACCCTACTTAAACCCACGTAACCCGTATACCCATAACCCAACAATCCCCCCATTAACCTTACACTACGGGCAATTTAGCATGGCCAATCCACCTAACCCGCACATCTTTGGACTGTGGGAGGAAACCGGAGCACCCGGAGGAAACCCACGCACACACGGGGAGGACGTGCAGACTCCACACAGATAGTGACCCAGCCGAGAATCGAACCTGGGACCCTGGAGCTGTGAAGCATTGATGCTAACCACCATGCTACCGTGAGGCCCCTGGTGTTGGGTGGGTGGGGTGTGGGCGGTTGGTGTTGGGTGGGTGGGGTGAGGGTGGTTGGTGTTGGGTGGGTGGGGTGAGGGCGGTTGGTGGTGGGTGGGTGGGGTGAGGGTGGTTGGTGGTGGGTGGGTGGGGTGAGGGTGCTCAGTGCTGAGTAATTTGATCCAAAGCAGGAATTAAGGGCAGGATTCTCCCATACCCGGCGGGGCGGGGGGTCCCGGCGGGACGGAGTGGCGTAACCACTCTGGCGTCGGGCCACCCCAAAGGTGCAGAATCCTCCGCACCTTCAGGGGCTAGGCCCACCCCGGAGTGGTTGGCAGGATAGGGGCTTGGCACCACGCCAACGGGTGCCGAAGGGCCTCCGCCAGCCGGCGCGTGTCGCGCATGCGCGGGAGGGTTCATCACCGCATCGGCAATTGCAGAGGACCACAGCAGCCGATGCGGAGGAATAGAGTGCCCCCACGGCACAGGCCTGCCCGCGGACCTGTGGGCCCCGACCGCTGGCCAGGCCACCGTGGGGGCACCTCCCAGGGCCAGATCACCCCGCGACCCCCTCAGGAACCCCGGAGCCCGCCCGTGCCGCCAGGTCCCGCCGGTAAGGGATCTACTCTAATTTTCGCTGGCAGGACCAGCTACAGACAGGCGGGACTTCGGCCCATCACGGGCCGGAGAGTTCGGGCGGCCCTGGCGCCCATTGAGTCGAGCCGGACCTCGTCATTCTCCGAGGCGGGCGGCGCGACTCACACCAGGCCGGTTTTTGGGGGACGGGAGAATTGGGAGGATGGCGGGGCGGGATTCACGCTGACCCGCGGCGATTCACCCACACAGCGGGGGGTCGGAGAATCCCGCCCCAGATTATTCTTGGATAAGAGAGGGTAAAACCTTGCTACTGTTCACTGTCAGGTGATCCATGCAGGAAAGTGTGTATAATTTTCTATATATGTATGTTTGTAAATGTGCGTGTGTGTTTGTCTATATGTGTGTATGTGTGCACATGTATATCTGTGTACGTTTGTTTGTGTGTGTTTGCCTGTGTGTGTTGTTTGTCTGTGTGTGTTGTGTCTGCCTCTATGTATGTATGTATGTGTGTATGCATGTGTCTGTCTGCCTGTGTATGTGTGTATGGCTGTGTGTGTATTTGTCTGTGTGTGTGTGTGCATGTATGTCTGTGTATGTGTGTGTTGTATGTCTGTGTGTGTTTGCCTCTATGTATGTGTGCATACATGTGCCTACCTGTGCATGTGCATATGTCTGTGTGTGTGTTTGTCTGCATGTGTGTGTTTGTCTATGTGTGTGTTTGACTGTGTGTGTACATGTATGTGTGTGTGTCTATATGTGTTCTGTGTCTCTGTGTTTGCCTCCATGTATGTGTGTATGCCTTTGTCTGTTTGCCTTTGTATGTGTGTGTGTCTGTGTGCGTGAGCACATGTATGTCTGTGTGTGTTTTGTCTGCATGTGTGTATATGTCTGTGAGTGTGTGTGCCCATGTATGCCTGTGTGTGTTTGACTCCATGTGTGTGTTTATCTGTGTGTGTGTTTGCCTATGCGTGTGAACATGTATGTGTGTGTGTGTCTATATGTGTGTGTTGTGTGTCTGTGTATGTTTGCCTCTATGTATGTGTGTATGCATGTGTCTGCCTGCCCGTTTATGAATGTGTGTGTGTGCATATGTATGTCTGTGTGTATTGGGGCTCTGTCCATGTATGTGTGTGTGTCTGTTTGTGTGCGCTGTGTGTTTCTGTGTCTGTGTGTGTGTGCCGTGTGCGTGTGTGTCTATACATGTGTGTGTGTCCTCTTCCTCTTGGGCAACCTCAGGCTGGAGGCTGACTTGCCTCCACTCCAGTTTGATGGGTTCTGAGATGGTTGATAAGTCCAATGTGTGATCTGCAGATTCAGCACATGTGGGGCAGGTGGCGTTTGGACGGTCAGGCAGATGGGACGTTTGGGGATATGTGCACTCTCGCCGATGCCTCGACTCCAGCTTTGCATGTTCCTAATGAAGTCTCTCAATGTATTTAATGCTTTCCCGAATGAGTTTTCGCTATTTTGATTAGTCGGAAGCCAGGCATTGATGGCACGGTTTTACCCCTTCAGGGATAGTTTGAGGATATCCCTAAAGCATTTCCACTGTCCTCCTGGACGGTACAGTAAGAAGTCTTACAACACCAGGTTAAAGTCCTACAGGTTTGTTTTGAATCACTAGCTTTCAGACCAGCTCCTTCCCCAGGTGAAAAGGTGGGTTCCACTCACACATATATCGACCAAGTCGATGATACAAGATGATACTTTGAATGTGAGTCTTTGCAGGTAATACACCCTCCTGTAGGGTCTCATGTTGCAACTGAGTTCTGAGTAGAGCAGTTGCTTTGGGAGTTTGGTACCGGGTATATGAACAAAGTGTGGCACCCAGTGCAGCTGCTTTTGAGTGATTAGCTCCTTGAAGCTGTGAGGGAGAGGCTGCTGCATTTGGACCTACTTTCATACCTGCAGATTTTGAAGATCTTGCAAAGGCACCATTGATGGTATTTGTGCAGTGCTTTGAGCTGTTTGCTGCCAAGTCCCTGAAGCATATAGGAGCACAGAGATCACTGCTACCCAGTAAACCATGATCTTAGTCAAGGTTTTGAGATCCTGGTCCTCAAATACTCCTTTCCTCGGTTCCCCGAAGGCTGAGCTGGCACATTAGAGATGATCATAGAATCCCTACATTGCAGGAGGACGCCACTCGGCCCATCGGGCCTGCGCTGATCCTCTGAAAGAGCACCCTACCTAGGCCCGCTCCCCCACCCTATCCTCAGAACCCCACCCAACCTGCACATCCCTAGACACTAAGGGGCAATTTAGCACTGTCAATCCACCCAACCTGCACATCCCTGGACAATAAGGGGCAATTTAGCACTGTCAATCCACCCAACCTGCACATCCCTGGACAATAAGGTGCAATTTCGCACTGTCAATCCACCCAACCTGCACATCCCTGGACAATAAGGGGCAATTTAGCACTGTTAGTCCACCTAACCTGCACATCTTTGGGCTGTGGGAGGAAACCGGGGCACCCGGAGGAAACCAATGGGGAGGAGGTGCATATTCCACACAATCATCCAAGGCCAGAATTGAACCCTGGCTCTGCGAGGTCACAGTGCCGTGCCACCACCATGGTGAATGTCATCATCTATGGCCAGGAATTTCTGCCCCCACTATGGTGAGATGCACTACAGGGGGATGCAGCAGTCCAGCCAAATGATCATTGGGAAGGCCGGAAGATCCCGGCAACAGGTGGGGCTGGAAAATCCCAGCTTATGCCCAAGATATGGCAAATGGTGACCCTCACTAATATAACCACTATGGATCCTATCTCAATGAAGATCAAGGCTGTATCATTGCACCAACCCTCTCCTCCATCTACCCTGTTGCAATGCTGCACCTGACCTGCGGCGAATTACCTGTACATGTGGAGATTTACAGAGCCAACAGGAATATGATCAACCTGTGCTGCCTTCTGCCCAAAACCAAAATCACTCCAACTGTGCTCACTGTGCTTCAGTATGCAGATGATGCTTGCGTGCGCACTCACTCACTCAGAAACTGAGCTCCAGGCCATTGTCAACTCATTCTCTGAAGTATGTCTAAAATGGACCTTTCAGTAAACAACTGGAAAACTGAAGTCCTCTTCCAACCAGGTCCTTTAGCACACCTCTCCGTGGCGAGTGTGATCAAGGGTGAGATCCTGGGAAATAAGTGTGCATACACACCTGATGCTGAGTGAAAAGAGGACCAAGCTTGGTTGGGATGACTCCACAGTCAAATAGCTTGGTGACATTCGCTGTCCATGTGTAATACTAGAGAAGAGAAAGAAACCCGCCAAGGAACAGCATTTTCCAAATCCGCGGCCTCCACCATCTAGAAGGACAAGGGCAGCAGATACATGGGAACACCACAGCCTGCAAGTTCTCCTCCAAGACAAACACCATCCTGCCTTAGAACAATATCACTGTTCCTTCATTGTGATTCGGTCAAAATCCTGGAACTCCCTTCCTATCAGCACTGGAGGTGGACTTACACTAGATGGACTGCAGCAGTTCATCACCACCTTCTCAAGGGCAATTAGGGATGGGCAACAAATGCCGATGGCAATAAAATGCTCACATGCAACGAACATTTTTTAAAAAAGAGGTTCAGAGAAAGAAAAGAGAACAAAAAAATGAGACAAAGCCTCCTTTCTCCGTTGGTCAGTTTTCACAGTCCTTCCATCCGATATTATTTTTTGCGGTTGCATTATCTGCCCACTTTCTTCACTCTTCAGCTTGTCATCACCTGGGACCGAACACTATTCCTCATTGAAGTAACTGCAGGTGGCACCCTTTATTCCTTCCTCGCGCAGCTGGTTTGCAATGACTTTCAAACACTGAAAGATGATCATTAGCATCAGTCACCTTCTGCCTGCCTTGGTCTCTCTTGCCTGACTGTTTGTCATCTTTCTCATGCAAAGCCACTGGAATGTGACTGAAAGGAATGGCAGCTGTGAAAATCCGCCCCTTTCCCAATTTAGGAGGCAACTGAACAAGCAGGAAATCAGCCGTTTTTTTACACTGTTATTAAATGGGGGCCGAGGGAGGGGGAGGGAGGTCTTATTTGGTGAATAAATAATTAAAATTCAAAGTTGTGAGGGAGAGGCTTCCTACGTGCGTTCTGTAAATATTGAAGAGCGATGAGCGACTGACACCAGTTCTGACACAGTCTTGGTCCACGCAAGCACCTCAGTGCTACCACCAGCAGCACCAGCCCACTCGGGCTCTCTCAGAATGTCTAGGATGTCAGCTTTGGCATTCCAGGTCAGGCCTGTGCTCACCTTACCCACATCCAGTCAGTTAGCAAGTCTTGCATGTGTGTGTGTGTGTGTGTTTTCATCCGGAATTTCACAACCTGATCCCTCCTCCTCCCTCCCCCTTGTCCAAACTCTCACTTTAACCCGGAGGAGCAATTTTTCAAATCTTCTTCTCACCAAACTTGAACAGTTTTCCCTGTCAGTGGGTTCAAAACCCTGTGCATCGGACCCCCCCCCCCCCCCCCCCCCCCCCCCCCGGCCCCTGGGCCGGCCTGCACCCCTGGGAATCACCTTACCGAGCTGTACCAGGATAATGGCTTTCAAGGACTTCAACTTTGCCTTCAAACTGAATGCGAAAAAGGCACAGATTGTTGAAGTGACGGAGCTTTCACATCTAGAAAGGCAAGTCGCATGCTGAGCAGAGAGAGGGGGAGATCGTCAAGAGACAGGTGTACAGAGATCAAAACGATATAAAAACAGACTGAAAAGGCAAACTTTAAAAGATTATTCTCGGAAAGGAAGATGAGGACGGAAGCAAAAGGCTGCATGAGGGTTATTATTAGTAAGGTTAGGCACACTGAAGGAAAGTTTGTGAAATTATTTTCCTCGTGTTTCTGGGGACGAACATGATGAGGAATTCCTTTTCCAAGCTAGTAGCCAAGTGGATACCATATGTTATCCTGCACCTAAATTATTCAGCAGCTGAACTAAATATTAAAGCCGCTGAGTTCCACAGAATCCCGGCAGTGCAGAAAGAGGCCATTCAGCCCATCGAGTCTGCGCCAACCCTCTGAACGAGCACACTGTCTAGGCCCAAGCCCCCACCCTATCCCCGTAACACCATATAACCTCCACATTTTTGGATACTAAGGGTCAATTTAGCATGGCCAATCCAGCTAACCTGCAAATCTTTGGACTGTGGGAGGACACCGGAATCAAACCCACGCAGATACAGGGAGAACACGCAATCTCCACACAGACAGTGACCCAAGGCCGGAATCGAATGATCCCTGGCGCTGTGAGGCAGCAGTGCTAACCACTGTGCCACCGTGGGAGAGTGATCTGGAACCTTCCATTTGTGATTCTGATTAAAGAAAATCAGTGCAGAGTCCCAGTTAACAACTTTGCGTATGAAAACTGTTTAGAATTAAATTGGAAGAAATGAGTAAAAACGGCAGCTAATTGAAGATTAAATTCATTCTATTTTTTCAATGAATTTGCACTTCTTTTCCAGATCAAAGGAACAGAATTATCAGAAGAAAATCAAATTTGTTGGTAAATATTGTGAAATATTCAAACTTTTGGACACTCGGTTAGTGAAAAGATCTGTTTTCCTCCATTTGCAGAACACTGCCTGTCATCCCCCTGCCCAAACTTCCCACTTCCCTGCTGAACTCGTCACCACGACCTTCACCAAATCTCATTGATCAGTTTCTTAAATGGCTTTTTTTTCTCTCTAATTTGAGGTGTTCTCTCAGCCATTCCACTGTGCCCCTTGGAACGTCCTTCAAAAAGCACTTCATAACATCTCTATCTTTGTGAGTCGTTTTTTTGCAGGGAATCTTTTTCTCACTTCCTCCCTTTCTTAATTGATGGCATTGACAGTCCCAAAAGCTCCAGCAACCCTCCAGAAAAAGCAAATTACTGCAGGTGTTGGAAATCTGAAATAAAAACAGAAAATCCTGGATAATCTCAGCAGGTCTGGCAGCATCTATGAAGGGAGAAGCAGAGTTAAGCGGCGGGTTTCTCCATTTCGCCGGCTGGTCAATAGGGTTTCCCATTGTGGGGCAGTCCCACGCTGTCGGGAAACCCCCGGGCTGCTGTCAAAATGCAGAATCCCGACGGCGGAGAATTCAGCCCAAGGCTTTTGAGTCCGTATGACTCTTCTCCAGAACTCTCCCGTACTTTGGACAAGAGGCCACATCTGCCCACTGACAACATTGAACCATAGAATTTCATTTTTAAAATAAATTTAGAGTACCCAATTCTTTTTTTCCAGGCACATCTTTGGCTTCTGGGGGTGAGACCCATGCAGGCACGGGAGAATGTGCAAACTCCACACGGACAGTGACCTGGAGCTGGGATCGAACCCGGGTCCTTAGTGTCGTGAGGCAGCAGAGCTAACCACTGCGCCACCGTGCCGCCCGTGAACCACAGATTTTCTACAGGCCAGAAGGAGGCCATTTGGCCCATCAATTCTGCACCAAACCTCTGAAGGAGCATCCTATTTAGGCCCACTCCCCCACACTATCCCGTAAACCCATCTAACTTGCACATATTTGGTCACTAAGGGGCAATTTAGCATGATCAATCCATCTAACCTGCACATCTTTGGACTGTTGGAGGAAACCAGAGCACCCAGGTCCCTGGTGCCGTGAGGCAGCAGTGCTAATCACTGTGCCAACGTGCCACCATGTTTCAATAAGTTATGAAACCTCATAAAGCATCAGAGTCAAGCACTGTGTGACTGCGCTCCCTTAATGCTCAGTTCAACCAGCAGTCAGTGAATAACAAACAGGAACCTATTAGTGAGCATCCTGCTTAGCTTAGGAGTGATGAGACCAAATGTAGCAGCTGAATTTCTGTCTCAGCTGAGATTACACAGCCGAGATCGAATGCAACCTGAACAAGCTTGAATTGAATTAGGTCACCTCATTGTCCAACAATTCATCAATGGAACTTGGATTAGAAACCCTTAATTCGCTTTGTTACACCAGTAATCTATTTTCAACAATGACTGTTTCAAAAATGTCTAAAGAGTCTAAAACGGTATACTTGTTAGAGAGAGGGATGACCACAGGGGATTCCTGGACTAACACCAGTCACCCATCTGTCTGTTTGCACCTTGGGTGACTGCTGTAATTTGTTTTTTTATAAATTTAGAGAACCCAATTCATTTTTTTGCCAATTTAGGGTGCCCAATCCACCTAACCTGCACATCCTGGGTGTGGTGGCAAAACCCACAAAAACAAAGGGCAAATGTGCAAACTCCACACGGACAGTGACCCGGGGCCGGGATCGAACCTGGGACCGCCTCGCCGTGAGGCAGCAATGCTAACCACTGCACCACCATGCTGCTTGTGGTATGACTGCTGTAATGATAGCATGCTAGTGAAGGGTTACTTATCACATCTCAATGCAATTCAAACACTAGAGGGCACCACCAGTTCTCAATATAAATATCAGACCTCAGGGAATGCTGGGTAGTTAGCAAAAGGAGAAAGAATGATCACAGCATGAGGAGTAGATTAGATGGAGTTAACATGAAGATATCATTAGTGACTAATAGATTATGGATTACTGCTAGAAAGATTCAATATTACTTTATTACTAGTTTAAGCTCAGTAGCATGTGCGAACTTCATTTAATTAATCATTATCCAATAAATTAGTTTTGATTAAATCTAAAGATTGGTGGTTTCTTTGTCATCAACTCATCGGACCATTCTGGATCAAAAGGCGAAGAACAACGACATATTACCATCAAAGGTAATATAACAACTGTGTTTCTATAACTCCTGTCTATGCTTATCACCATCTGAATGCTCTGAAGTGTATCTACCTCTGCCACCCTTCCTTTAAAAAGTACCTGAATGAGTACTTGGCACTCATTAACATTCAAGACTATGGGCAAAGTACTGGCAAGTGGGATTAGGTGGGCAGGTCAGGGGCTTTCAAGCGTTGGTGCAGACTTGATGGGCTGAAGGGCCTCTTCTGCACTGTAGTATTCTGTGATTCTGTGAAATCATATTCATTAAAAAAAATAAATTTAGAGTACCCAATTTTCTTTTCCAATTGAGGGGCAATATATCATTTTAGCGTGGCCAATCCACCTACCCATCACATCTTTTTCGGTTGTGGGGATGAGACCCACACAGACACGGGGGGAATGTGCAAACACCACATGGACAGTGACCCGGGTCCGGGATCGAACCCGGTCCTCGGTGCCGTGAGGCAGCAGTGCTAACCACCACGTCAGTGTGCCGCCCTTGCAAATTACATTCATAAGGCAATCACTCAAATTGTTTTTGACCTCAAGTTGAGAAGCTACTTAGTGAAGTCTCTGCACTGGATGTTCACAATCTGATTGTGGTAGCTTGGTCATTTAGATCATAGAATTTACAGTGCAGAAGGAGGCCATTCGGCCCATCGAGTCTGCACCGGCTCTTGGAAAGAGCACCCTACCCAAGTTCAACACATCCACCCTATCCCAATAACCCAGTAACCCCACCCAACACGAAGGGCAATTTTGGACACTAAGGGCAATTTATCATGGCCAATCCACCTAACCTGCACATCTTTGGACTGTGGGAGGAAACCGGAGCACCCGGAGGAAACCCACGCACACACGGGGAGGATGTGCAGACTCCGCACAGACAGTGACCCAAGCCGGAATCGAACCTGAGACCCTGGAGCTGTGAAGCCACTGTGCTATCCACAATGCTACCGTACTGCCCTTTATTAATATCTGTGTGATTGCTTTGCAATCAAACACAATTTTTACAGAAGTTGAAAGTTGAGGGGATAGATTAAAATACAGTCCTCCGAATGACCACCAGCACTTTGTGCATTAATTAAGAGGAGACGTTATTGAGCAGAGAGGGTTGAACACTGTCGACGTTCCCTTCCCCTGAACTGGAAGACTTCACGTCTGCACAGTGTTACAACCAAACTCATCCAGTCAGACTGTAAATGCAAGTGTCAGCTTGCTCCCTTGCCACCTTCTGTTTGAGCATCAAATATTAAACCACTTGAGTTTTCGACCAACAAAACATTTATAGAATAAAGTTTCCGTGGATCTTATATGACAGAAAGCATGTGTAGCCTTTCAAAGTTGCAAAGAACTCAAAGGGCTGATGTAAATTTTAGTTTGCATTGTTATTTCCTTTCATTACATAATCAAAGAATCTTCGCCTTCATGTAGTATATGAATAAACATGTGAAACAGTTGGGGGTGAGATGAAAATGCTCATTAAAGACCTGAATGGCTGCATTTCCATAGTTTGGCAGGGCCCACATATCATTTCCAATATTAAAATTCAGCTGGCTCAAGCCTAGTCAAATAATCAATGGCGATGTAGGATAATACCGAAAAGTTTGATGATATGGGTTGCTAATGGCAAGATACCACATTGTGCTAACAGCTCTCTATTTGTTGAGTTGTTCACCTCCGTCAACCCCAGTGAGACACACTCGGCAAAGGCTACGGGTGGAAAATGGAATGCCCCCTGTGTCAAACCCGTTGCTCTGCTCTGTGCCAGCCACTGGCGTTAGCATGTTCCCCGCCAGCGGGAACATGGAAGTATATATGTCAATGTCAAGCATGCATATGCACACAATCAATGGGCTTGAAGGCTGAGCTCCCCCCATCCTGCAACCATGACCAGTTCCGATCCTCCGCTGACGGGAGCACTTAGGTTCCAGAAGGCAAAATCTCGGCCACTGTTCCATTGAGAAGGAGGATCGATTGAAACGGAATTAAACATGTCTTTTGATAGGGTAGCTCAGGAACGGGAATGCAAAATCTCTGGGAGAAAATCATAAGAGGCTGAATGGCCTACTCCAGTTCCTGTGTTCGCCATATCAGTAAAATAAAGGCAGATCCGCAGCAGGTAAGCTCAAAGTGTCAAAAATAAAACAGAAGCAGAGGAATAAAACTAAAACTAAAAAATAAATATTAGTCCCCAGGGAGGCATAATCGTAGAAAGATTGGGTGGGATTCTCCCGACACCGAAATCGGGAGCGGCGAACAGGCGGAGAATGGCTCCCAATGCCGGAATCGGGACAGGCGGCAGTTTGACGACATTGGGACGTGCGCCGCACGCAGTTGCAACGCCATTGGTATGTCATCAACCGGCTCCTCCTCTGATGGGCCAGGTTCCCGACAGTGCGGGCAACGTGGAACCAGCGGTCAGGAGCCTGGCGTGCCAGCGGTGTCCAGCGCCGCCACACTCGGCCGAGATCCATGCCGCTGGCCGGCGGGCATCTGCCAGTGCTGGGGGAAATTGTGGGGGGTGGCCAGGTGATGGGGTGTGGGGTCGAGGTGGGCAGGTACTTGGTCCACAGTCAGCGCCTTGTTTTCTGGCGCGATCGGGGCATGTGTCGGGGTTGTAGACGTGCACAGCTGCAGCTTGTCAGCCCTGTGCATGTGCAGCACGGACCCGGCAATTCTCCGCCCATTTTGGACCATAAGACCATGAGACATAGGAGCAGAATTAGGCCACTCAGCCCATCGAGTCTGCTCCGCCATTCAATCGTGGCTGATATTATTCTCATTCCCATTCTCCTGCCTTCTCCCCATAAACCCTGATCCCCTTATTGATCAAAAACCTATCTATCTCTGTTTTAAAGACAGTGATTTGGCCTTAAAAGCCTTCTGAGGCAAAGAGTTCCACAGATTCACCACCCTCTGGCTGAAGAAATTCCTCCTCATCTCTGTTTTAAAGGATCATCCCTTTAGTCTGAGATGGTGAGATAGTCTGTTTCTAGTTTTTCTGGTTCTAGTTTTTCCAACAAGTGGAAACATCCTCTTGATGCCCACTTTATCCAGGCCTTGCAGTATCAATAAGATCCCCCCTCACCCTTTTAAACTCCAATGAGTACAGACCCAGAGTCTTCAGCCGTTGCTCATACGACAAGCTCTTCATTTCAGGGATCATTCTTGTGAACCTCCTCTAGACCCTTTCCAAGGCCAGTACATCCTTCCTTAGATACGGGGCCCAAAACTGCTCACAATACTCCAAATGGGGTTTTCCACATGTTCCGCGGATGTTTCACGTGGCGCTGATGATAGCCCCTCACCGGTAGTGGAATCGGTGAGGGTTTCGCGCTGATTTTCCTGACATGAAATACCACAGATCCTCCGTTGGCATCGGTGCTTAGTCTTAGGACCGGAGAATCCAGCCCATTATCTTTTAGGTATCATATTCATGCAACAAAAATAAATCTATTTTCAATACATGCAGAATGTAAAGAGAATCTCAGTTACAGTTCAATTCCCATACCAGCTGAGGTTATTCATGAAGGCCCCCCCTTTCCAGCATTGCCCGTCGCCTGGTGTGGTAATCCTCAGGTTAAACCACCATCGATCAGCTCTGCCCCTCAGAGGGGAACGCAGCCTGTGGTCATCTGGGACTATGGCGACTTGACTTTACGTTGCTCGAGCGAATTATCTGGTGCAGATAATAAGAGTGTAGCTGTGCATATTACGAAGTTGTATAAGCCCTGCTTATTTACAATGTAGTTGGACTGCTGCCTCACGGCGCCGAGGACCTGGGTTCAAACCCGGCCCTGGGTCACTATCTGTGCAGAATCAGCACATTGTCCACATGGTTTCACCCACACACCCAAAGATATGCAGGGTTGGCGGATTGGCCACACTAAATCACCCCTTAATCGGAAAAAACAAATAAATAAAAAATAATGTAGTTAATGTGGCAGTTATCCAGATAACGATCAAAATCAGTCAAATCCAATATTGATTGCACACAAATTAGAAATTTTAACAAAAGTGGAAATCAAATGTTTATCAGTCTGCAACTGAGCTAAGTGCACTTGTATAAATTTGCTTTTGGTCAAAAAAAATCTAACTATCCAGTAATTCAAAGGAAGTGGGCTGGATTCTCTGCTCCGCACCCCAATGCCGAAATCGCGTTCGGCGACTGGGCGGAGAATCCGTTTTGCCACAAATATCGGGAGTGGCGTGTTTTTCGCAAACTCCGCCCCCAGAAAAGCGGCCTACTCGCGCCAAGTATCTATGTCCTCAGGCCCGCCCCGCGATGCTCCGTCCACGACTGCCCGACTTCCCGACGGCGTGGGACTCTCATGGTCTCACCTGTTGTGTACTCAGCGTGGTGTCTGCGGACTCAGTCCGGTGCTGCCACAGTCGGGGGACGGCCTATCCGCGGGCGGGAGCGGAGGGCTTTATTTGAAGCTGAGGGAACTGTTGGTAGGCACACAAGCGGCCAAAGGGGGCGACTATTTTTGCGGTCCGAGTCCACGGGCTGAGTTCGCCATGATGTACGTGCGCATGCGCAGCCATACAATCAGAAATGCTGAGGGCCGTATCGGCAGCTCGAGCTGCGAGCTCTACACAGCCTCCCTGCTAGCCCCCAGCAAAACGGGGAATCGGTTGCCGTTTTACGCCAGTTTTCCTGGCGTAAAACACCACCGTTTCCATGCCGGCGTGGGGACTTAGTCTCCCAATTGGAGAATCCAGCCCCGTGTCTTTGATTAATAGAAATTAACACTGCAATTATTAATTTGAACCTAACTATAAGCATTTTTACCATGTTCAACATGTTAATACATTCAGTGAATAGTGAAGCTGGAGCTATAGGCATTCCAACTTTTCTGAGCCTAGGATATGATTCACTGCAGCCTATAGCATGTGGTCAATGAAAGCTGGTCATCTTGACCGAGTTCACTCTGGGTCTGGCTTCCAGGTGTAATGTTTACAATTTCGCAGAACTTCTTTAAGATACTATTTTTGTCAGCGAGAGTACTGAGGGCACACAGAAAAATTGCTTTGAGTGTTTTCTCCACTAAGAAGCCTGGAGAGACCTTGTGTTACCTTGCGCATCATGATATGTCAGAGTTTATTTCAATGGAGTGATTTTGAAAGCTAGTAAGCTGAAGAAGAAATCATTAGGTATCAGTCAAGAGAAGATAAGAGAAGGCCATTCAATACTTTGAGCCTGCTTTGCCATTCAATTACATCATTGTTGATTGGCACCTCAACTCCATTTTCCCATAATTGAGGCCTATCATGCATGTGTGCGTGAACCCTGACGAATGAGGGAATAGCGTGGGGCCTGGGTAGCGGGGTTCTAGTCAGAGTAAACCCAGGGAGCCGGGTGTTAACACCCATGTTAGAGACTCTGTTCCTGTACATTAGTTACCCTTGTTACTTGCTAATAACCACTTTGTCCTTCATTACTTCCATCTATCTGGTATTGCCTCAAGCCACCACACCCCCGATAGCCTTATCTAACAAAAATCTATCGATCCTAGTCTTGAGAGCTCCAATTGCCCTGGCACCCTTTAAGAACATAAGAACATAAGAACGAGGAGAAGGAGTAGGCTATCTGGCCCCTCGATCCTGCTCCGCCATTCAATGAGATCATGGCTGATCTTAAAGAGGATCTTTTAGGGGACAGAACTCCAGGGGCGGGATTCTCCGACCGCTTGCTGGGTCGGAGAATCGCCGGGGGCCAGCATCAATCCCGCCCCCGCCGTGTCCCGAATTCTCCGTCACCAGAGATTCGGCGGGGGCGAATGGGCCGAAGTCCCGCCGCTGTCAACCCTCTCCCGTCGGCGTGGATCAAACCACCTACCTTATCGGCGGGAGCAGGCGGCGCGGGCGGGCTCCGGGGTCCTGGGGGGGGGGGGAGCGCGGGGCGATCTGGCCCCGGGGGGTGCCCCCACAGTGGCCTGGCCCGCGATCGGGCCCACCGATCGGCGGGCAGGCCTGTGCCGTGGGGGCACTCTTTTCCTTCCGCCTTCGCCATGGTCTTCACCATGGCGGAGGCGGAAGTGACCCCCTCCCCTGCGCATGTGCGGGGATGACCTCAGCAGCCGTGGACGCTCCGGCGCATGTGCGGACATCCGCCGCCCGGCGAAGTCCCTTCAGGCCCGGCTGGCGTGGCGCCAAAGGCCTTCCACGCCAACCGGCGGGACGGGAACCACTCCGGCGCGGGCCTAGCCCCTCAAAGTGAGGGCTTGGCCCCTAAAGGTGCGGAGACTTCTGTACCTTTGGGGCGGCCCGCGCCGGAGTGGTTCACGCCACTCCATCACACCGGGACCCCCCTGCCCTGCTGGGTAGGGGAGAATCCCGGCCCAGATTTTACTACTCTTTGTGTGACAAGAACAATTGTCTGGGTTTTTCACCTCCTTATTTCAACAGCATCAAAGTCAATTTTAAAACTCCAATACCTGCTCTAGAAGAGAACAGTTCATTCAGAACAATCTTGGAATCAAAGCCGCAATCTCTGGTCTTTATTTTTTAACAATCCACCAGCCAATGGTGTCATTTGTTAAGCCATAATGGGATCTTCTAAATCATTTGACGCACAATAGATCAGACACCCAACTTTCTTTACCCCATGTACTCAGAAAGGTTAGTGTTGAGGGCTGGTAATACTTCAGAAGACATTGATGGTAGTTGAAAGGCCTCGAACTAGATTTGAATGTCAGATGTGCTGTGACGGTGATTTATGTGTTGTTTAAATGTTACAGAGTACATTTTAAATTCAATACTTATGAGTCAAGTGCTTTTATCTGGCTTATAAAACACTTCAGAATTGCTGTGGATTTTGAAAAGCTGAAAATCAGAGCACGAAATGTACACTAGATTGTGTAAATAGTCGCCTGTTTTCTATCCCATCTCTGTTCAATGATACCATGAATTTTGCTTTTTCAAGGGGGAAAGTAACAATTGGAATCGTCGATATGTGGGTAACTGACTGGTAGATTTCATTTCTAATTAATTAATGATGAGGAAAGAGACTTTTTAAAATCCATTACCATTTTTCAAGATCTAATCTCCTTGTTAATGTATATAGTTAAATAATGAAAGTCAGGAGATCAATGCACTTAGGAATAGCTCTGGTCCAAATAGTTTGATAAAACCTCAATAAAATCCTGATGCTAATTGGCTTTTTCTGTTCCTCTAAATTGATTTATTCCGTTTTTGAGATGGTGAGATCCAAAAGAAAGCCTGCTGTAAAACTCTCAATTTTAAAAAGCCGAGTTATTTGTTGCTGGATTTCTATATAGCCCAGTTATGTTGGATTTATACCTACAGAGCAGAATTGTCCGGCCATTCTCACCGACGGTATCTTCCAGTGCTCCGACGGCGAACCCCCATCGCGGGGACCTGGCGGCAGAGCGGGTGGAGAGAACGGGAAACTCAGTTGACAGCAGCGGGACCAGAAGATCCATCTGACAGCCAATGGCGCACCCCCTACTCTGCCGCAGAGCGGTGCGGAAAATCCCGCCATAGCTCTTCTTTACGCAGTTCTGCTTCTTTTAGCCCGAGGCTTCAATGCTGTGGAACACATTCTGTTCATGTGGTAGGGCAGGTCCAATAGCACAAGTTGGGCCCAAGGCTGAACGCCAGCTGAATTGCCATGGCAATCAGATCCTGCTTCCAGGCAAGTGTTGCTGCTTCTTTAACAATCATTTACATTCCAACATTACAACAGTGACTACAATTCAAAAGTACTTAATTGACTGTCCAGTGCTTTAGAATGTCCTGAGGTTGGGAAAGGCGCTATATAAAGAAAGTGAGGTTTTCATTTACATAGAACCTTTCATGAATACATGATGTCCGAAAGTGCTTCACAGCCAATGAAATACTTTTATTAAAGTGTAGTTATTGTAATGAGGGAAAGGAAGCAACCAATTTATGCAAAATCTGTAAATAGCACTCTGATCGTGAACAGATAATCTGTTTTTTCCCGATGTTGATTGAGGGATAAATATTGTTCAGTACACCAAGGATAACTCCCTTGCCCTTCTATGAAATAATGCTATTGGATCTTATATGTCCATCAGAGTGACAGATGAGACACCAGTTTAACTTTTCATTGAGAGAAGATGCCTCCAACAGTGTAGCACTCCCTCAGTGTCAGCTTTGATTTTTGTGCTCAAGTCCTGAAGTGCAAATGCATGTTTTGTTTTATCTGTTCAAGAATAGAGAGCGGGATCCTCCATCCCACCAGCCAGCCAATGGGGTTTCCTATTGTGGGCACCCACACTCCGTTGGGAAATCTGTGGGCGTGAGTCACTAGAAGCCATCAGAGTTGCTCTTGTGAGTATCGTTTCACTCCATTTTCCATTAGCCTAACCAACAGGGAGGAATTGACACCAGTGATGAACAAGTGCCCAGTAATATTAGGGAGAGTTTTAATACCCATTAGCAGGTGGGTTGGGATCAGATCGGAAGTAAGTGTTGAAGAGATTTCATGTGGAAAAGCAGTGGGTCCAACACACCAACCTCTGGATTTAACTGCTGCTTGCAACTGACCAGCTCACCTGAATCAGCACCTATGCTGGTTTCTCTTCCTGTACCTAGTGGTACAAAAGGCAGATTTTAGTCTGTTCCCATACCAAGGATTTTCCTGGAACAGGTCGCTAGCCTGTCACCCAGAGGCTTATTGCTGGAGGGACGCCACTCCAAATCAAGCATGTCTGATCAGGAGTCTCTCCTGCTCTTACTGCCTACTAGTGACGTGTTGGCATGATTTTGCAGGTTGATACTCAACCTGTTTGGCTACATTATGAGTGTACCTTCCTTGCACATCAAGTCCTGGGGTAGGACTCAAAAACACCATCGTTACTGATGCAACTGTTTAGCATCATGATGACGTGGAAATGAGGTTGGTCTCAACTGATTGAAGTGTTTTGAATCGAATCCAGTCTAAAGGGTGAATGGTTATGTTAATTAGACAATGATGTTAATGATGATGTAACCTTGACATCAGGGTCTGATGACCAAGAAGCACCAAGGGAGCATGACACAGAACAGTCTGTGTACAGAGAACAATGTACTTACCATGAGGTCTTGGATGTAAATAGTTCTCAATAAATAGTTTCAAGTGGTTAGCACTGCTGCCTCACAGCGCCATGGACCGGGGTTCAGTTTTGGCCTTGGGTGACTGTGTGGAGTCTGCACATTCTCCCCGTGTCTACATGGGTTTCCTCCGGGTGCTCCAATTTCCTCCCACAGTCTAAAAATGTGCAGATTCAGTGGATCGGCCATGATCAATTGCTCCCTAATGTCCAACTGTTAGGTGGGGTTACAGGTTTATGGGGATAGGGTGGGGAGTGGGCCTAGGTGGGGTGTTCTTTCAGAGAGTTGGCGAGACTCAATGGTCCAAATGGCCTCCTTCTGTACCGTAGGGATTCTATGATTCTATAAAAACCAAATGCTGACTGTCTCCAGATCACTCATTGAGTAAGAGGAACCTCATCGAGCCAGAAGACAACACAGGTAAAAGGCTAGATGCCAAAGCGTAGTGGAATTACGGACCATAGCGGCAGCCAAAAACATCCAACACTGGTTTCCAGGGGGCCGGCATTAAATTACTGCAGGGCTACCGTTTGGATTGTGCTCAGTCTCTCGACACATTTCTCACCTGTGAGAAGGAGATGAGTCTCAGGTGCAGTTCCCAGGGTTTTTAAAAGTTCAGATTGCCCTGTCTCGATAAAGGCTCAGTATTTACTACTCCATTGTCAATTCCCTCTGGTAAACATTTATCTGAGAATATTTGGCAGTATTGATGGTTTTGCGAAGCTTAGAGTCTTTCAAATAAACAGTAGCGGGATGGGATGCACTGTGAATGTTTTCTTTGACACTACACTGCACGAGGAAGTCAACCACCATCCACAGCAACAACAGGGGGAGAGGCTCATAAGAGGAAGGTGTATCTGACTCCCGGATTGATTTTATTGTCTTTAGCACGGCGTTGATTCCGAGGGTGGGAGATGCGGAATATTCGGCGATAGCCATCTCAGACCACGCCCCGCATTGGGTGGATCTAGAGCTGGGGGAGGGGAGGGACCAACGCCCAATGTGCAGGTTAGAGGTGGGGCTGCTGTCGGACGAGGAGGTATGTGGGCTGGTCTGGAGGTGCATAGAGGGGTATTTAGAAACAAATGACAATGGGGAGGTGCAGGTGGGGGTGGTCTGGGAGGCGCTGAAGGCGGTGGTTAGGGGGGAGATGATTTCCATCAGGGCGCATAGGGAGAGGGGCGAGAAAAGGGAGAGAGAAAGGTTGGTGGAAGAAATGGTGAGGTTGGACAGGAGGTACGTGGAGGTCCCGGATGAAGGGCTGTTGAGGAAGTGTCGTAGTCTCCAAGCGGAGTTTGATATATTGACCACCAGGAAAGCGGAGGTGCAGTGGAGGAGGGCGCAAGGGGCAGTATACAAATACGGGGAGAAGGAGAGTCGGATGCTGGCGCACCAGCTTCGGAAGCAGGAGGCAGCGAGAGAGATAGGGGGAGTTAGGGATGGAGGAAGGAGTCTGGTGCGGAGTGTGAGAGGGATTAACGGAGTGTTTAGGACCTTCTATGAGGAGTTATACCGGTCAGTGCCCCCAGTGGAGGAGGGAGGAATGGACCGCTTTTTGGGCAAGCCGGAGTTCCCGAGAATGGAGGAGGTGGAGGGTCTGGGGGCGCCAGTTGAGCTGGAGGAGCTGGTTAATGCGATGGGGAGCATGCAGTCAGGGAAGGCACCGGGACACGATGGGTTCCCGGTTGAATTTTATAAGAAGTTTTCAGACCTGCTGGGCCCGCTGTTCCTCTTCCAGTGTCTACCCATCATGATCCCGAAGGCTTTTTTCAGGAGGGTCAGTAGGAGTATTACAGGGTTTTGTGTGGGCGCAGAAGACCCCGAGGGTGAGGAGGGTATTCCTGGAGCGGGGTAGGGAAGTGGGCGGGTTGGCGCTGCCCAACCTGTGTGGGTACTACTGGGCTGCGAACGTGGCAATGATACGTAGGTGGGTGATGGAGGGGGAGGGGGCAGCATGGAAGAGGTTGGAGACGGCGTCCTGTGTGGGCACGAGCTTAGAGGCGCTAGTGACGGCGCCGTTGTCGCTCCCCCCAGCAAGGTATTCTACGAGTCCGGTAGTGGTGGCTACTCTCAAAATCTGGGGGCAGTGGAGGCGGCATAGGGGGGAGGTGAAGGCTTCAGTTTGGTCCCCGATACGGGGGAACCACCGGTTTGTACCAGGGAGGATGGACGAAGGGTTTTTGAGCTGGCACAGGGCAGGTATCAGGCGGATGGGGGACCTCTTTCTCGATGGGAAGTTTGCGACCTTAGAGGAGTTGGAGGGGAAGTGGGGTCTCCCCCCAGGGAATAACTTTAGGTATATGCAAATAAGGGCGTTTGTTAGGCGGCAGGTGGCGGAGTTTCCACTGTTGCCGCCAAGGGGGTTCCAGGACAGGGTGCTCTCGGGGACGTGGATCGGTGAGGGGAGGATCTCGGCAATCTACCAAGTGATGCAGGGGAGGAGACCTCGGTGGAAGAGCTGAAATAGAAGTGGGAGGAGGAGCTGGGAGAGGAGATCGATGAGGGGACGTGGGCGGATGCTTTGGGGAGGGTGAATTCCTCCTCCTCTTGCGCGCGGCTTAGTTTAATCCAACTAAAGGTGCTGCATAGGGCGCATATGACTGGGACAAGGCTGAGCCGGTTCTTTGGGGGAGAGGATAGGTGTGGCAGGTGTTCGGGGAGCCCAGCAAACCACACCCACATGTTCTGGGCGTGCCCTGCGTTGGAGGGCTTTTGGAGGGGTGTTGTGGGGACCTTGTCAAGGGTGGTTGGCTCCAGGGTGGAGCCGGGCTGGGGACTCGCAATTTTCGGGGTAGCATCGGAGCCAGGAGTGCAAGAGGCGAAAGAGGCCGGTATTCTGGCCTTTGCGTCCCTGGTAGCCCGGCGCAGGATTCTTTTACAGTGGATGGATGTGAAGCCCCCGAGCGCGGAATCCTGGATCAACAATATGGCTGGGTTCATCAAACTGGAGAGCGTCAAGTTTGCCCTAAGGGGGTCGGTGCAAGGGTTCTTCCGGCGGTGGAAGCCGTTTCTAGACTTCCTGGCGGAGCATGAGGGGGTGGTCAACTTCAGCAGCAACCCGGGGGGGGGTGATGGGGGGGGGGGTTACTTGTTCGCTATGGGGGATGGGTGTGTGGGTTCATGGTTTCATGCTCATTATTTTTGTTAATTTATTGCTTTTGTATTTTGGGGGGGGTGGGGTTACTGTTTTTCTTTGTTTTGTTGGTTAAAATTTGTTGAAAATTTTTTTAAAAGAGGAAGGTGTATGGGGAGAGGTGCACAGGAGGGAGGTACGTGGGAAAGAGAAAACCAGGAGGGGCTAATCTCACAGGAGCTGCTACCCACATGAGTGGGTACACAAACCGAGGTTCAGCATTCCTGACTGCCGGAGGAACAGTGCTTCTCCAGATTCCAATTACCTGTTGGTAGCCTCCTGCAAAAGAGATGCTCCTTGCTGGACATGGAGACTGGGCATTACCTGCCGCTGTCAAGGTCATCAATGTCTTCAATGTGGTTCTCTTTGGCTCCTTCCAGTGCACCATTGGAGCCAGGACCAGGCTCTCGCTGTTAGTGGCCATCAATGTATATACCACAGACAGGAAGCTGTTGGCTAAGGGACTGCCTTATTTCAGCCCCCCTGCAACAACAATGTGTGAGCGGGATTTGCATTCCTGGTCAGCTTCTCACAACTACGGTGTGTCATTGGGTGCTTGGGCTCTGCGATCTGAGAGCCATCATGGCACCTTGAGGCTGGGTTTGAAGGCAGGGGGCATGTACAATTCCTGCCACCTAGCCACCCAACCCTGTCTGAAATTTTACGGGAGCAGGGAAGGCATTGGGCAGCACACCCGCCCTTGGGCCAATTGAGGCCCTTGCATGGCAAATGAATGGCCACTTGAGAGTCTCACCCCATTACTGCAATGTATGACCCACAGTGGGGGAAGCTCACATCAGACAGGAAACCCAGCAGCTTTAGCTGTGTGGGCTGGGGCCAGACAAGGAAGTGGGAAATCCTTTGGGGACCCCTTGGGTCAAGCCATTACACTTGGTAGTTATGCTGGGACTACAGAGCTGCCAGCCATCTGATTGGTCAGTAGCTCTCTAAGGAAGAGCTTCCTCCAGAGATAAGGTTTGCCTTGAAATGATTAATTCTGCTCCCTGTGTCTGGGCAGCACGGTGGCCTAGTGGTTAGCACAACTGCCTCACGGCGCTGAGATGCCAGGTTCGATCCCGGCTCTGGGTCACTGTCCGTGTGGAGTTTGCATATTCTCCCCGTGTCTGCGTGGGGTTCGCCCCCACAACCCAAAAATGTGCAGAGTAGGTGGATTGGCCACGCTAAATTGCCCCTTAATTGGAAAAAATAATTGGGTAAACTAAATTTATAGAAAAAAAAAAAAATTCTGCTCCCTGTGTTAAATTACTGCGGAGCTACCATGCAAATTGAGGGCAGTCTCCCACTCAATTTGTTAGCCAGGGGGCTAGGACCACAGTGCCCTGTAAAATTTAGCCCCAAGAATTTTTATCAACCACAGGGAGCTGAATTCCATCATGATTGTGCAGCAAGAAGAGACGCAAGGACTGGCTCATGGGAAGCAAATGGCTCATCCCTTCAAACCTGACTCATGACAACCCAGAGCCGGGATCAAACCCCCGGCTCCTCAGCACTGTCGGCAGCAGTGCTAACCACTGGGCCACCGTGCTGCCCTGTTGAGATGTTTTTTGACCATGGAACTCCTGAGGGCCCCACCAGAATTACTCAATCTGCGCCTGTCCAAAAGCAGAGTCAGCCAATGGGAGATAAGGTAGAATGTTGGGTAGTGGCTCAGTAGGGGTCAAATGGTGAGAATTGTCTTTCACCATGATCCCTGAAATTTGAGGATTCCCACCAATAAGGTACAGCAGTGCTTCATGGAGAGCCACAAGACCACCCAGTACGTGTTGAGCAAGACGATGTATTGCAGGTACCTAGATAGGAGTGAAGGTATCCTTCAGTACCCTCCAGTGACTACATCCAAAGTAATACATGCAGCAACGTGATGTGTCCTGCACAACATTGCATAGCTGAGGCGATTAGAGACAAAGGCAACCAAAATGCTCAGACGCATCATTTATGATGAGGAGAGCATTGAAGAAGAAAATTAGGATGAGGAAAATGAAGATGGAGCATCCATCGCCAGGCTAGCCGCAGATACTCCAGCCCAAAATACCAGAGATGCCCTCGTACAATGAAGGTTCAATTAATTATTCCAACCGGAACAGAGGACAATCACTACTAACTCACCCCCACTCCATTTCTTTTGCATAGAAGTGACCGTTAACTGCGTATCCTGTGATGAATGTAGGAATTTCAGATATGTTGTATTATATGTATTTTGGTGCGGTAAGGGTCGAAAGCCTGGGTTAGTGTGTGTATGACTGCTGCAGTAGCATTTTTAAAAATCCTGGTTTGCAAGCCAGTAAGGCTTTTGGGGAGCCAGAGGTGCAATTAAAGCATCATAAAAGTTTGGACTAACGGATTTGTTTTTATAGAAGGAGAGTTTCCTGTGGAGCAGTTAATTAGAAACATTTGTGTTCAGTTTAGGGAGGTGATGTAGTTAATGGTAGGAGCCAGGTGTTGAAGCAGTCAGGTGTTGAAGTTTAGTTCTGGTTGGGGCTGGAAGCCAAGCGGAGATCCACTCATCTGTCCGATAGATCACATTTTGCACTGACATTTGTCATGAAACAAGTGAAAGGTTGAGCTGACTCAGGAGACAGTAATGGGCAAAGACCTGGAGGTGGTGCCAATCAGGAAATTTTATGTGACGTTATTAAAAAAAGAAACTTAATAGCGCAACATTTTGTCAAGCACTCCTACGCACACCCTAGGTGAATTATAATTGCTTTAATATCGGCGTCCGCCCACTTTTCCATGGTGTATCACCTTTGCCATTAGCAGAGTTAGAGGATGGTTGCTCAGAGCCCTGTCCTGACTGTTGAGATGTTTGCTTTTTTTTTCTTTTTCTTATAAATTACCCAATTATTTTTTTTCCAATTGAGGGGCAATTTAGCGTGGCCAATCCACCTACCCTGCACATCTTTGGGTTGTGGGGGTGAAACTCACGCAGACACGGGGAGAAAGTGCAAACTCCACACAGACAGTGACCCAGTGCCGGGATCAAACCCCGGGTCCTCAGCACTGTCGGCAGCAGTGCTAACCACTGGGCCACCGTGCTGCCCTGTTGAGATGTTTTTTGACCATGGAACTCCTGAGGACCCCACCAAAATTACTCGATCTGCGCCTGTCCAAGAGCAGAATCAGCCATTGGGAGATAAGGTAGAATGTTGGGTAGTGGCTCAGTAGGGGTCAAATGGTGAGAATTGTCTTTCACCATGAATTCGACCTGTTAACATTATTTTGCGTGTGCAATCCACCTTCGTAACCCATCCCTGGCTCAGATTCTATCTTTACATTAATATCAGGGCCGCCATCTCACCCACTGGTTGAGTAAGGCAGTTGGGGGGTAGCTTTGGGCAATGCAGAATGAAAACTTTAGAAACATCTCAATGAAAGCTACAAAATCTATCACCTTCAGATCAAAACCATTTCCCCCTGGAATGCATTGTTCATTCTTAAGGGAGCTCAGTTAAATTCAGGCCATGTAAGTAGTGCTAACTTCACTTAACATGGTGACAAGGCTGCAGCACAAACCTCTTCTGAATTGAGCTGTTTATTTGCCTTGCGCAACTGAGAAATGGAAAAGAAAGTAAAGTGAAGCAATTGGTCATGTGTTATAAGCATAATCATCTTTTTATTAATTTAGAGTACTCGATTATTTATTTTCCAATTAAGGGGAAGTTCAGCATGGTCAATCCACCTAACCAGCACATCTTTGGGTTGTGGGGGTGAAACTCACGCAGACACAGGGAGAATGTACAAACTCCACACGGACAGTGATCCCAGGGCCGGGATTTGAACCCGGGTCCTCAGCGCCGTAGTCCCAGTTCTAACCACTGCACAACCGTGCTGCCCAAGCATAATCATCTTTTACTGCATTCAATTTCATTTTTACTGCACAGAGAAGTTCATGTAATCATAAACAAAAGAACGCATTTTTGAGAAATATTACACAGCACTAAATCCGTGCTTTTTTTTCTGAATTAGGGGTTCTAACACTTTGTAATTAAAGCAACAACTAAAAATATTGAATTTTCCCACATCATTTCTTGTCCAAATCTTTTGTAGATTCCCCTCCCCAGGTCCATGCAAATGTCTGAGAGTGAAATTCGGAGCTTGCTTTCATTTGTCTATTAAAGCTGATATGACCCAGGCGGGCGGTGTACAACTGTTCTAATGACTCATCCTCTAATTTTCCATCTTTTCTCTTCAGGAAGCATTTGGCCTTCACTTGCTGCTACTTGCGAGGTACGTCATGATCGTGTCCTCCTTGTCCATTGTCAAGGCCAAGGTAAATGAAACTTCATCAGTCAATTTTAAATATACAATATGACCCTTCTGGGGCCCACTGTTGCACTGCAGATCCAACATAGAATAACTAAACAAGAGAAAATTCAACGTTCATACGCCTCAATAATTACATTTTTAAGAACGTTTTTCCAATTGAGGGGCAATTTAGTGTGGCCAATCCATCTACCCTGCACATCTTTAAGTTGTGGGGGGCAAAACCCACGCAGACACGGGGGCGGGGGGGGGGGGGGGGGGGGGGGGGGGGGGGAAATGTGCAGACTCCACAAGGTCAGTGACCTGGGGCCATGATGCAGCAGTGCTAGCCACTATGCCGCCCTCACCTCAATAATTAAATAACCGCAGAAACGTCCAGCAAAAACAGTTCTGCAATCGCGAGCTGAAAACTCTCATGTTTAAAAGTTAAAATGGACCTTCAGTACTTAAAGGATTACCTGAATACGGAAACGGTTTCCCTGGAAACATGTCACTTTGTTCAGGGGCTTCGATTTATTTGTGCAGATACTGCCAGTCTGATACTGCCAACCACTGGAAACGTCATTAATTGCAGCAAAGGATTACCTGCAAATACCTGAACTTTATAGCCTCTTAGATGTACCAACAGCTTCATTATTCATCTCGTTATTTACAGATTTACAACAAGGAATATTAGGGATTCAAAAGAATCAATTTACCCAGTGAATAACTGAAGGCGGAGGTGATCTGCTAACCCCTGCAGAAGCCTCGCACTACCTGGTTAATGTCTGCAGAAAATCCTGTTGAGAATGCTGATGTATTTTTAGATGCTAAACTGACACCAGTCAGAGTATGTGGGTCTCCATCAGGTAGCACATGATTCTGCAGATCAAATGCCATTTATTTAAAAAAAATTCTTTATGGGATGTGGTTGTCGCTGGTTTAGCCAGCATTTATTGCCCATCCCTAATTTCCCTTGAGACGGTGGTGGTGAGTTGCCTTCTTGAACCACTGCAGTCCCTATGGCGTAGATACACCCACAGTGCTGTTTTGAAGGGAGTTCCAGGATTTCAGCCCGGCAACAGTGAAGGAACGGCGATGTATTTCCAAGTGAAGGTGGCGGGTGACTTGGAGGGGAATCTCCTGGTGTTGGTGTTCCCAGGTATCTGCTGCCCATGTCCTTTCAAATGGCAGCAGTGGTTTGAAAGGTATTGCCTAAGAAACCGTGGTGAGTGCCTTCAGTGCACCTTGTAGAAGATACACATGGCTGGCACTGTTCGCCGGTAGTGCAGGGAGTGGATGTTTGTGGAAAGGCTACCAATCAAGTGAGCTACTTTGTCCTGGATGGTGTTGAGCTTATTCAATGTTGTTGGAGCTGCACTCATCCAGGCAAGTGGACAGAATTACATCATGCTCCTGACTTGTGTTAAACTTTGTTTGGTAACTTGGCTTTTCAAAGTATCAGAGAATGTACTTATTCCCAGAGATGTACCTAAGACAAACATTATTGGGACACAGTTACATTAAGAATGCAGTTCAGTATTATCTGGAATCCTCCAGCACCAAATGAAACATTTATGAGCCAATTAAATATAATAAATCATTGAAACTGTGGGCACATCTGGAGGATAAGAATTAATGGCAATAAGATTCCTGTTATCTACTTGGGCTATCAAAAGTTATAAAGACAGACTTCCGGTGGCGGTGATGAGGGAGTAAGTCGCACATTTGGTGGCTCTTACTCCAGTTGGATTTTTGGACCTTTTCCCCTGACTTTTTTGTGCTTTTGAGCTGGATCTGAAGGCAAAGGCACTCCGGCACTGACTCCATACAGAGGTGTATGGACCTAAGAAGCAGAAAGAATCGTAAACAGTTGAAGAAGTGGGCAAGCAAGGGCAGTGTGGAGACTGCTGCTGAAGACAATATGGCCGATGTCTGGACCCCCGGTGCAGGCAGCCCAGCCAACAACGGAGCATCTGTTGAAGGTCATCCAAGAGGGCTTCACCGTGCCGAAACCTGACAGTTTAGACCTGATCCAGAAAACAATCGAGCGCCTGGAGCACAGGCTGGATGCCCAGGATCGGACGGTCCAGAAGCTGGAGAAGGCGCTGGAGGAGCAAGAGGATCACCAAATGGTGGTGGAGGTGGAGATGGGGAGGCTGAATGACCAACAAAAAAGGCTTCTGGAGAAGGTAGAGGACCTGGAAAATAGGTCCCGTTGGCAGAATTTAAGAATTGTTGGTCTCGCTGAGGGGGCTGAGGGAGTGGATGCTGCTGCGAGGCAGCCACAAGCAGGCCCCCCCCCCCCCCCCCAAGCAATGGCGGTCAGGTTCCACAGGTTCCTGGACAAGGAGCGGGTGCTACAGTGGGCCAAGCGCACAAGGAGCTGCAATTGGAACAATAGTGTCCTGCGCATCTTCCAGGACCTAAGCATGGAGGTGGCCAGAAGGAGAGCAGGCTACAGGCAAGTCAAAGAGATTTTGTTTAAGAAGCAGGTGAAGTTTGGGCTGCTGTACCCGCATCTTTGGGTCACGCGCGAGGGACAGCACCATTATTTTGATGCGCCCGAGGACACGATGGACTTTGCCAAGAGAGAAGGGCTGGTGCTGAACTTGGGACTTTTGGGCTTAAGTTAAAAAGTTATTAAGTGATGTTTAAATGTTATTCTTGTTTCTTTTTCTCTTCTGTTTTTGTTGGAGAAGAGGGAAGATAAGGTATTTGGTTCTGGAGGCTTTTTGTGTTCTGATGGGGTGGTTGGAAGTGCCTATTACTTACTTTGGATTACTTGAATTACACTATTGTAGGGGTTTTCTTTGTTGCTTGCTTTTTTCTTTTTAGAGCAATTGCTCAAGGATGGCTGGTTTAGGGAAGTGATGCTGATGGGTGGGAGAGATGGGACAGAGGGAACAATAGGTGGGAGACTTGTTGGCGCTGGGGTCGAGAGCCACCAAACTAGCTGGGTGAGCTGGTCTACGGAAGCCAGGTGCAGGGTGTGCATAGATCTAGTTTATGGCAGGGGTTAGGTTGCAGGGTGTTGTTGCTGGGGGGGGGGGGGGGGGGGGGGGGGGGGTAGGGGGGTAGTTAATCTACTGACGAGGGAGGGACTTGGGTTTAGCAATATGAAATGAAATGAAAATCGCTTATTGTCATGAGTAGGCTTCAATTAAGTTACTGTGAAAATATTGAGGAGGTCGGAGGTGGGGGCTGCCAGGAGACAGGTCAGGGGAGGCGCAACACAGGGACTGGGGGCGGGCCCAAGAAAGGAGGTGGCTGATCGGCGAAGGGGGAGCACGGTGCCCCCAACCAGGCTGATCACCTGGAACATTAGAGGGTTAAACGGGCCAGTAAAGAGGGCATGTGTGTTTGCGCATCCAAGGATGCTGAAGGCGGACGTAACAATGCCTCAGGAGACTCATCTGAACGTAGTTGACCAGGTCAGATTAAGGAAGGGCTGGATTAGCCAGATCTTCCACTCGGGGCTGGATACTAAGACCAGAGGGTCGTGATTTTGGTTAACAAACGGGTGCAATTTGAGGTGGGTAGCACAATTTTGGATGGGGGAGGTAGATTTGTCATGGTGAGTGGCAAGCTCAAGGGGCTGAGGATAGTTTTGGTCAATGTATATGCCCCAAATTGGGATGATGAGAGACTGCTGGGGAATATACCTGACCTGGGATCGCACAAGCTGATTATAGGAGGTGATATTAACACAGTCCTTGACCCTGGCCTGGACCGGTCGTGTTCAAAAACGGGTAGGGTGCAGGCAATGGCGAAGGAACTGAGGGGATTCATGGAGCAAATGGTGGTTGGGGGGTGGGGGGGGGGTTGACCCATGGAGGGTCAGTCGGCCGACTGGAAAGGAGTTTTCGTTCTATTCACGTGTTCATAAGGTGTATTCCCGAATTGACTTTTTCATCATGAGCAGGAATTTGCTGGAGGGGGTGATGGACGTAGAATATTCGGCAATCACTATTTTGGACCATGCTCCACATTGGGTTGACCTGCAGGTCTGTAAGGAAAGCTTTCAGTGCCCACAATGGAGGTTAGAGGTTGGACTGTTGGCGGACACAGCGGTGAGAGGGTGAGGAAATGTATGCAAAACTGCCTGCAGCTCAATGACACAGGAGAAGTCTCAGCTGCGGTGCTCTGGGAGGCGTTGAAGGCAGTGGTGAGAGGGTAGTTGATTTTGATTCGAGCACATAGGGACAGGACGGACAAGGCAGAAACGGACCGACTGGTAAAGGAGATCTTACAGATAGACAGGAGATATGCGGAGACCCCGATGGCAGAGTTGTTAAGGGAACGACCAAGGCTACAGACTGAGTTGGGGGTGTTGTCTACAGGCAAGGCTGTGGAGCAGCTTTGGAAGGCGAGAGGCGCGATTTATGAGCATGGGGAGAAAGCCAGTACAATGCTGGCACAGCAACTGAGGAAGAGGGAGGCAGCCAGGGAAATAGGGAAGGTAGTCGACGGGGGGTGGGAAACTTGGTAGGGGAGCCGGCAGGGCTGAACAAGGTGCTTGGGGACTTCTCTAGTAAGCTTTATGCCTCGGAACCCCCCACGGGGCCGGAGGGGATGAGGCGCTTTCTGGATGGACTGACCTTCCCAAATGTGGCTAGGGGGTTGGTAGACAGGCTGGGGGCCTCGATTAGGGCCGAAGAAATATTGGAGGGCTTGAGGGCCATGCAATCAAATAAAGCCCCGGGCCGGACGGATATCCAGTGGAGTTCTAGAAAACGTTCTCTGAGATAGAGGGGTCAGTGCTGGTTAAAGTTTTTAATGAGGCAAGAGACAGAGGGGTTTTACCCCCGACGATGTCACAAACCACCATCTCCCTGTTACTGAAATGGGACAAAGACCCTGAGGCATGTGGGTCCTATAGGCCGATCTCTCTGCTCAATGTAGATGCAAAATTACTGGCCAAGCTCTTTACCTCTAGGATTGAGGACTGTGTGCCGGACGTTATTATGGAAGACCAAACCGGGTTCGTCAAGGGCAGGCAGCTGGTGGCCAATCTAAGAAGGCTGCTAAATGTGATCATGATGCCCCCGGAGAGTAGGGAGGTAGAGGTAGTCATGGCAATGGATGCCGAAAAGGCATTTGACTGGGTTGAGTGGGACTATTTATGGGAGGCGTTGGGACGAACTTTGGTTCGGGGAGGGCTTTATCGACTGGGTTAGGCTGTTGTACCACGCTCCGGAGGCTATTGTAAGGATGAATAAGATGACGTCTGACTATTTTAGACTGTACCGAGGGACAAGGCAGGGGTGCCCCCTCTCCCCACTGCTGTTTGCGCTAGCAATAGAGCCGCTGGCAATTGCTCTGAGAGCTTCAAGGGGCTGGAAGGGGCTGGTTCAGGGCAGGGTTGCGGGGGGGATGGGGGAACACAAAGGATCGTTATACGCCGGAGACCTGGTCCTATACGTCACAGATCCAGTGGCTGGGATGGATGGAATCATGGGAATCTTGAGGGAATTTGGCCGGTTCTCAGGGTATAAACTGAACATGGCAAAGAGTGAGTTGTTTGTAGTCCAGGCGAGGGGCCAGGAGGGTCGGCTGAAGGGGGTTGCCGTTTAGGTTAGTAGGGGATAGTTTCAGGTACTTAGGGACACAGGTCGCGCGGGACTGGGGTCGGTTGCACAAGTTGTAATTATCCCGGTTGGTGGAGCAAATGAGGGTCGAGTTTCAGAGGTGGGATGTGCTCCCACTGTCACTAGTGGGGAGAGTGCAGATGGTGAAAATGACGATCCTCCCAATATTCCTGTTTGTATTCCAGTGTCTCCCCATTTTCATTCCGCGGTCCTTTTTTAAGAGGGTCAATAAAATGATTATGGGATTTGTGTGGACGGGCAAGTCCCCACGGGTGAAGGGGGTGATGCTCGAGAGGAACCGAGCGGAAGGGGGGCTGGCGCTGCCAAATTTTAGTAATTATTACTGGGCGGCCAACATAGCTATGATACGGAAGTGGATGGTGGGTGCGGGGTTGGTTTGGGAGCGGATGGAGGCCGCTTCATGCAGGGGCACCAGTTTGGCAGCCCTGGTTACAGCGCCCCTGCTGCTCCCGCGGCATGGTACTCCACCAGCCCTATAGTGGTGGCGGCTCTGCAGATCTGGGGCCAATGGAGGAGGCATATGGTGGAAGTGAGAGCATCGGTTTGGTCCCCAATTTGCGATAATCACTGGTGGTTACTATTATGGAAGGTGGGTTCCGAATATGGTGGAGGGCTGGGATTGAGAGGATGATGGATCTGTTCTTAGAAGGGAGCTTCCAGGGCCGCACGGTGGCACAGTGGTTAGCATTGCTGCCTACAGAGCTGAGGACCCGGGTTCGAATCCCGGCCCTGGGTCACTGTCCGTGTGGAGTTTGCATGTTCTCCCCGTGTCTGCGTGGGTTTCACCCCCACAACCCAAAGATGTGCATGTTAGGTGGATTGGCCACACTAAATTGCCCCTTAATTGGAAAAAATAATTGGCTACTCTAAATTTAAAAAAAGAAAAAAAAAGAAGGGAGCTTCCCAAGCATGAGGGTGCTGGAGGAGAAATTTGGACTGGCGAGAGGGAATGATATCAGGTACTTGCAGGTGCGGGACTTTCTACGCAGACCGATTCCATCCTCTCCACGCCTGCCACTTAGGGGGATCCAGGACAGGGTGGATGGGTGGGGGAAGGGAGGGTCTCGGATATATATGAGGAACTTATGGGAGCAGAGGAGACGCAGACCGAGGTGCTGAAGCTTTAGTGGGAAGAGGAGCTCGATGGGGAGATAGAAGAGGGCATATGGTGGCCTGATCCAATTCAAGGTCATCCACCGGGCCCACATGACAGTGGCCCGGATGAGTAAATTCTTTGGACTGGAGGACAGGTGCGCCAGATGTGCTGGAGGACCAGCAAACCATGTTCTGGGCATGTCCAAAATTCAGGGGGTTCTGGCAGGGTTTCACGGACGTTACGTCCCGGGTACTGAAAACAAGGGTGGTGATGAGTCCAGAGGTGGCAATTTTTGTGGTTTCGGAGGACCCGGGATTCCAGGAGGAGAGAGAGACCAACGTTCTGGCCTTTGCTTCCCTGGTAGCCCGGCGCCGAATACTGCATGGAGAGATCAAAGCCCCCGAAGTCGGAGGCCTGGCTATCAGATATGGTGAGCTTTCTCGGTCTGGAGAAAATTAAGTTCGCTCTGAGAGGGGCACTGTCAGGGTTCGCCCGGAGGTGGCAACCGTTCATCAACTTCTTTATGGAAAATTAATCGTCAGCAGGGGTGGGGGGGGTGGGGGGGGTGGGTTAGTGTAATGTAGATTAGGGGGTTAATTAGGCGGGTCCTTGTGGGATGGGAGTTGGTTTTTGCACTATGTTTATTGTTCTTTGCACACTGTTCTGTACTGTGCCAAAAATGCCTCAATAAAATTGTTTATTAAAAGAAAAAGTTATAAAGACGTTTTTGGTGAGCGTATTCTGAAAATTCATGCATGCATTGTTTTGCTGAATTCTAAAATGGCAACAACAAAAAGGGGCGGCACAATGACTATGTTTGTTTATTTAATTTTAATTTATTTTTAAGTTCTTTTGTTGTTCATTGGGGTTGGGGGGTGGGGGGATGGGATACATATGGTCTGGGGGTGTTACAGTTATTATGGGTTATTTTGTTGCATTTCATTGTTTGTCGTTATGTTTTATATTTTCTGTAAAAAATTCCAATAAAAATTATATTTAAAAAAAACAAAAAGGGGCGGCAACTAATATTCCATTCCACATACTTCTTGTTCTTAGGCGATCCATTGGGATTAAGGATGATTTGCTTCCACTCCAGTTCCATTGGTTTTGAAATGGGTGATGAATACGATGTTGATCAGTAAGCTCTGCCACATACAGGAAAGATGGTGCTTGAAGGGCTGGGCAGATGCAGAAAATTCCACAGATTCACCACTCTCTGGGTGAAGAAATCTCTCCTCACCTCAGTCCTGAAAGATTTACCCCTTATCCTCAAACTAGTTCCGGACTCCCACACCATCGGAAACATTCTTTCTGAATAACCCTGTCTAATCCTGTTAGAATTTTAGACGTTTCTTTGAGATCCCCCTTATCTAGAGACTATAGTCTGACTCAGGCTGTTGCTTGAAACTGGTTCATTCATCCAGACTCAAAACTTTCGCTCCGTTTCTCTTGGTAGCAAAGTGGTTAGCACGGTTGCTTCAAAGCTCCAGGGACCCAAGTTCAATTCCCGGCTTGGGTCACTGTCGGTGCAGAGTCTGCACGTTCTCCCCGTGTCTGCGTGGGTTTCCTCTGGGTGCTCCGGTTTCCTCCCACAGTCCAATGATATGCACGGGATAAAAGCAAATTACTGCGGATGCTGGAATCTGAAACAAAAGAGAAAATGCTGGAAAATCTCAGCAGGTCTGGCAGCATCTGTAGGGAGAGAAAAGAGCGAACATTTTGAGTCCGATGACTCTTTGTCAAAGCTAACAGACAAAGTGGGAAATATTTATACTGTGGAGTGAAAATGAAAGATGAGTCATAGCCACAGAAACCCAGGGAAACCGGGTGCTAATGGCCACAGATACTAAGGGGAAAGAGTGCTAATGGCAGTCCCCAGAGAGGACAAAAGATGTCAAAGGCCAACCAGCAGGGAAACTAACATCAGGGGATGAACTGTAGGTGTGGGGGGAGGAGAAGGGGGAAGCAAGGAGGGGAAAGGTTAAGGAAAGGTGGATAAGATTCGGGGGGGGGGAATTAAATATATATTAAGAAATAAAGAAATGGTAAAAGGCAGTTAAAGTGAAATGGGATGAAAACAAATGGGTCGAGGTGGGGTACAGCTGATCATCTGAAGTTGTTGAATTCGATGTTCAGGCCGGAAGGTTGTAGTGTGCCTAACTGGAAGATGAGATGTTGTTCCTCCAGTTTGCGTTGAGCTTCACTGGAACATTGCAGCAGGCCAAGAACAGACATGTGGGCATGGGAGCAGGGTCTTGTGTTATAATGGCAAGCAACAGGAAGGTCAGGGTCCAGAATGCGCATAGACTGAAGATGCTCAGCAAAGCGATCACCCAGTCTGCGTTGGTCTCTCCGATATAGAGGAGACCACATTGGGAGCAGCGAATACAGTAGACCAAATTGGAAGAGATGCAAGTGAAATGCTGCTTAACCTGGAATGAGTGTTTTGGGCCTGGGATGTTAAGCATGGAGGAGGTAATGGGGCAGGTACTACACCTTCTGCGATTGCATGGGAAGTTGCCATGGGCGAACTGGTGATGGGAGAGGTACTGGGTATGGTGGAGGAGTGGACTAGATTGTCTCGGAGGGAACGGTCTCTGCGGAATGCTGACAGAGGGAGTGAAAGGGAGATGTGGTGGCATCACGCTGGAGTTGGCGAAAATGACGAAGGATTATGCTTTGCATACGGAGGCTGGTGGGATGAAATGTGAGAACGAGGGGGACTCTATCCTTGTTCTGGAAGGGAGTGGAGGGGACGAGGTTAGATGGATTAGCCATGATAAATAGCCCTTAGTGTCCATAAAGGTGAGTTGGGGTTACTGGGTTACGGGGATAGGGTGGAGGCGTGAGCTTAAGTAAGGTGCTCTTTCTAAGAGCCGGTGCAGATTCAGTGGGCCGAATGGCCTCCTTCTGTACTGTAAATTCTATGATTCTATGATCCTCAGATGCTGCCAGACCTGCTGAGATTGTCCAGCATTTTCTGTTTTGTTTCAGATTCCAGCATTCACAGTAATTTGCTTTTATTCTATAAACCCATTATTATACTATGTTCCCTTTAGCCCTTGACTCTGACAAAGTCACTCAATGTGTTGGGTGCAATTTCTATAATTCTATTCTCTTAAACAAAGTGTAAAAATGCATTAAGTACGCAGAATAAAGTGATTATGGGGGCATATATTTGTTCTGCAGCCATTCCTGAACGTTTCAGTTCATAGCGCAGTTTGTTAATAGTCGAAGATGTGCTGGTGCTTTCAAAAAGCAAAATGCTATCAGTTGTAGTCAGTGCATGTTACTCAGAGACCATGACTAGAGTATAATTCGGATTATTCAATCAGCCCAGATTAATCACGGAAATGTGTGTGTTACTGAGTTTGTAATGCTCCATCCATTGACTCCTTGTGTGTGAAAATTGACTCGAGGAGTTCACCTTCTGCCTAGATAGGGACAGGGGCTGAATGGAGAAAAGTCACTTTATATTCAGTAGTTTGACCTCTCAACAATGGCCCAAACATTAAGGTTAACGCAGCTGCACGTCACATCTTTGTGCATAAGTGATGGAAAGCAATCCTGGGCCAATTTTGCCTGGACTCTTGTCAATTACCACCTTTTTGTCCTTGTTGAGGGGTGTGGACTGTTACCACAGCAGCTGACATCTATGGGTTAAAGCATATGGCACCCTGCCAACCCTGCGAGAATCTTTACTTCTGACAGTATCTTTTCTCGTAATAAATGCTCTTTCGGGCTTCCATTCACATTCTTGTTTAATAACAGGTAGATCCGAAGAGTTGGAATTTCACATACTGTGGGGATCCGACATTTGGGCAGTCATAAACCACTGTTTTGAAATTAAATGAAATTAAAATTGCTTATTGTCACTAGTAGGCTTCAAATGAAGTTACTGTGCAAAGCCCCTAGTCGCCACATTCCGGCACCTGTTCGGGAAGGCTGTTACGGGAATTGAACAGTGCTGCTGGCCTGCCTTGGTCTGCTTTCAAAGCCAGCGATTTAGCCCTGTGCTAAACCAGCCCCTGAATTTTTCATTTTCATTTCGTAATGAATCGATCCACAGAAAACTTCTTAAGTTTTCTCCGATCACTTTTTGCTTAAAATGACACATTCCTAATTTGGTGAACACTTCCTTTTACACTAGTTTATGATTGACACTATGACACATATATTCGATCTACAAAGGTCCCACTGAGTGTTTTATTAATGTGTGATAGATAAAACAATTTCTCTCTCTTTGAATTTCTTCGTTTTTAATTCTGACCAATCTTTTGGGGAGTTAACTGCTGGTTGTATTATGGCAATGTATGAGCCAGAGGACTGATTTAACCTCAGCTTGCACATACACAAATCATTAATTGGCTTGAAATTAAATGCATAAAATTAGATTGAGCAGTAGAAAGAGAATGTTTGTTTAAAAGGGTTCACTTAAAGAGCAGTGCATCCATAACAGGTATGAAACTATAAGCTGCATATTATATTATGCTGGCGGGATGTCGCTGAAAAGCAATACGCCCATGTTCTTCAGAGAAGCTTTCATCTTTTCTGCACTTTGCTCCTCATGCTTTCATGTTTCCAGATTTCTGGCCAAATAGCAATACTTGTGAACAGGCAGAAGGAAACTCAATCGCATTAAAGACTGTCTAAACTTAAAAGTCAATTTACTGCACAAGCTTCTAATGGAATCCTGCTGCCCACTCCACGGACCTGCAGGTATCAGTACAAAGCATTGTGAAATGAAGGTGCGTCTGTGAGAAACATTGTTAATTGCCACAGTCAAAATGTTGAAATACTAAACTTTCAGCATCTTGCAAAACACCTCAGCTTCTCCCAGCCTAGGCTGTATCAGTGTTACACTGTAGGTTCAGCCAGTTTGGTAGGAATTCAGCTAAAGTCAGAAACATGCCAAACATCAGCTAATTTCATGCTAATAACAATCCCATATTGGCATAGTGTAAACATGGCCCTCATGCAACCAGCATTGCCAGTGATCTCTGCTGATTAGATCTGTCAGTATGGTTCACTACTAGGTTCATGTATTGCTGTGTGGTTTCACGATTAACTTCTCCGTTCCAAACATTCAGTGGTACAAATTAGAATTAGAATTAGAACAGTATAGCACAGAATGCTGTTCACCGACCACAAAATTAACGGAACTGAGATGCAATGAAGTTACTATAGGGAAATATAAAGTGGCTATCTATTGTCTGACCAGTGACTGATAAACCTGATGAAGGAGCTATTTTTTTTCCAAAAAATATACTTTAATCATAAAATCTCTAATAAACATTACAGAACATTTCAAATTGTCTTGGCTGTACATTTCCATCAAAGTTACACATTCACTTGTCTTTCTTCCATTCAATTTGCAAACAAACCTGTTGGACTTTAACCTGATGTTGTAAGACTTCTTACTGTGCCCAGCCCAGTCCAACTAGAGCATCTCCACATTACGGTAAACCTAGCCATAGTAAAAACGTAACTCTGGAATGCATCACTCCATCCTGCCTTCAGCCCTTTCCCCCCAAATGATGAAGGAAGCATCTAATGCAACATCATAAACAGATTCAAATGAGCAAGGGCAGATATTGGGCAGATTTTGGGTGTTGGGCAGCACGGTAGCACAAGTGACTAGCACTGTGGCTTCACAGCGCCAGGGCCCCAGGTTCGATTCCCCGCTGGGTCACTGTCTGTGCGGAGTCTGCACATTCTCCCCGTGTCTGCGTGGGTTTCCTCCGGGTGCTCCGGTTTCCTCCCACAGTCCAAAGATGTGCAGGTTAGGTGGATTGGCCATGCTAAATTGCCCTTAGTGTGCAAAATGCTAGGAGGGTTAGTAGGGGTTATTGGGTTACGGGGATAGGGTGGAAGTGAGGGCTTAAGTGGGTCGGTGCAGACACGATGGGCTGAATGGCCTCCTTCTCCACTGTATGTTCTATGTTCTATATCCGGCTGCAATTTACAGGACCACAGTGCTTGACTGAAAAAAGTGATAGGGGTGATACAATACTGTAGGGTGTTCCTTAATAGAATTGACTAATCTATGACTGTCCATGCTATGACATTGGTATTATCCACACAAAGACGTCTTCATAATAGCGGCGCTGGAAGTGATTTCGGTCAAGTGGGTTTCAGCAGCCCATTACCAACACCTTCCTCACTCTATTGTATTTTAAACACATTGTTTATTTGCACATGCCATAGTTATGAGCAAGCATGCACTGAAACTCACATTTGGCTTCAGTGACCCATAAAAAATCATTAGTAATTTAAATGTGGCTTTTAACAAGAGCCAGAGCCTATTGCTTTAGAAATTATAAACAAAAATAACAAAACCATCAATCTTTAACTTACTGGGATAAAAAGACTTTCTTTCAGTATCGTTCTTTGCTATCACCACAAGCATGCACTCCCCCATTCACTTCAAAGGCAAGGCACAGAAAGCACTTACACTGTTGGCTATGCACCAGCTTGTGGTTAGCCTGATTTCAATGAGTCATAGAAGGATACTGGAAGGCTCAGCCATTTGAAGTTTCAGCCTGAGACACTAAGAAAGGGGCTATTAGCTTGGCCCTCAATCCTCTTATATTGTTTTATCTTAATTTTGGAAATTTAGCCAAGCACCTTGTCACTGTTTGAAGGAGCTGCTCTGTATTATGTCCAAAATCTTTGTGTGGTCAAGTTTACAACGAAAAATTAACCATCTTTTGCTTACTGCTTGTTTCCTTAGAAACAGTTGCTACCAGCAGTCAACTTCCTGCTTTCAATTTTAACTCTTGCATAAAAGAAGCGATTGCTTTGAGATGAGTATTAATGTGTTATCATGTCACTAAATAACAATTATCAGTGATAAAAAGGAGTTTTCCGTTTGGTTTCAGTGTTTGGCGATCCGCATGATATCACCCCCCGCCCCCCCCCAGAATATGTTGACGCTTCTGCTGAGTAGAGGCGTATCCTGGTTTTGCAGAATTTGGAGAGCCAAGTTCGAATCCCAGTTTTCACTAAAATCACTCTCAGGCAAGGTGGTGATGCCAGGACAGAAGAAGGGGACAATTAACAGCAATCCTGCGGATCATGAGGAGTTCAAATCTGAAGTGAAATTTGAACACAAGTAAAGTAAAGTAAAGTAAAGTAAATCGCTTATTGTCACGAGTAGGCTTCAAATGAAGTTACTGTGAAAAGCCCCTAGTCGCCACATTCCGGCGCCTGTTCAGGGAGGCTGTTACGGGAATCGAACCATGCTGCTGGCTTGCCTTGGTCTGCTTTCAAAGCCAGCGATTAGCCCTGTGAGCTAAACAGCCCCTGATATGTTGATATGAATTTAATAATGATGGGTTTAACAGCAAACATCCTGGCGTGTTGGGAGTGTGTGGACATTGATCTTTGCAACAGCACAAAACAAACCGTATTGTTTAAGCTGCCTGTTAAAGTCCAGTATTTAATGGTTAGTTTAATTGAAACCAGTGGTACTGCCTAATAATAACCTTTATATTGCCACAAGTAGGCTTACATTAACACTGCAATGAAGTTACTGTGAAAAGCCCCTAGTCACCACATTCCACCGTCTGTTCGGGTACACAGAGAGAGAATTCAGAATTCTCAGCTGGTACAGGAATTGAACCCAAGCTGTTGGCCTTGTTCAGCATCACAAACCAGCTGCCTAGTCCACTGAGCTAAACCAGCCCATGATCTATAATGCACTGCCAGGATTTCTATCCTCCTCATTTGGATTTTGGCAGGTTAGGAGTAGCCTGCTTCTTAAAAAAATAATGAAGATTTCAGAGATGGAAATATCTCTGGTCATGCGAGTTGCTATTTTTGCTGGCGTGAGGTGGTGGGGTTGAGGCTGGACATTTGGAATTAATTTTATAATACCTGAAACCTTGGGTATCTGAAGCTTAGCTGGCTTGGTCTAAGCATGACAGTGTCACAGAGAGAAGCTCTTGACCACCTCAGTTGAGGAGAACTGAGTTATACAGAGTTGAAAGAAAGTAGAAATAAAATGAAAGATGATGCAAAAATAATAAGCAAATATAAATTCCCATGTACCTGGCTTAGAGATTTGTTTTGATGCAGCAAGTTCGGGTTTCAGCTCATTTCTTTGAAGGAGATGAAACCTGAGGAAATTAATCTAAATATCTGAGAACAATCATACAACCTATATTCTGGTTTCACATAATGTAAACATTTACACTGACTCCCCTGAATAGGGGGGACGTTTCCAACAAATAAGTAGCATTATTGCCATATGATATCAGTTGATAAATTACAATTCTTTTGTACTATAAACATATATGCAAGTATAGATGCCGTTTTTTGTTGGCGGCAGCAATGATCACGATTAGGGAATATTGCTTACTGAAACAAAGTTGACACCAGTAATATTTAATCATCACTGATATTAATCATTTTGACAATACAGTAAAACATTTTAAAAACAAATTTTCTTCTTAGTCTACAAGTTGAGATGTCTAAATATGGGGAATCCGATAGGATTGTCTGAAGGTAGTTCAATGATTGTTGCAAAAATTGAAAATCTGTCCTCGCTAGTTTAGCATTAAGCTTTTAAATTTGCTACTTGTCGCTCTTGGTTTGGACCCAAGTGGCATGCAAAGATTCAAGAAGATCTTGGAGGCTTAAACAAATAGTCTAGAGCAGGCGATAGATTTGAATGCACGTAACTGTGTGGTTATTCACATTCAGAAAGAAACATACAATCAGTACATGTTAAAAGGATCACATTTTGCGATAAACAGGCACATGAAAATAAGGGCGGGATTCTCCGTTAGCCGACACACAGAAATCGGGACGTGCGAGCGGGCGGAGAAGAACTCCCGACGCCAAAATCGTGGCAAGTGCCAGTTTAATGCCAAACCAGGAATCTCCGTCACCTTGTAAACGGAATCAATGTGATGCAGCGCACGTACATCAAACACCGTTTGCACATCATTAGTGGGCCCACCCACAATTCTCCACCTCCGATGGGCTGAGATCCCGACAGCGTGGTCCACGTGTGCTCTCACAAATCTTGAACCTGGCTGCGCATGCCGCTGACAGCCCGCTTTAAACCTAGTGCTCTGGGTCATGTAGGTGACCCCCCTCCCTGGGCCCCAGCCGACCCATCAGCTGTCTGGGTGCTCCAGCACAATCTGTCCCATCTTTTTGGCTTCGGGAACTGTGTGTGGGGGGAGTGTATGTTTATGCGTGGCTGCAGCTTGTCAGCCCTGCGAGTGTCGATCATGGACCCGGCAAATCCCGCACCGTTTTCTATGGAGATAGATAGTGTTCCATGCGGCACTGGTTCCAGCCCCTTACCAGTAGCGGAATCAGTGCAGGTGCGGCACCGATTTTCCTGTCGTAGAAGTCCACGGATTTTCCGTTGGCATCAACACTTAGTCACAGAAACGGAGAATGCAGCTGAAGGTGAGAAATGAGAGGAATTTTCTTATGGACGAGGGAAACATTTTTGACTGATGTAAATTTATTACCAACAGAGCTAATCAAATGCATCTTAAAGGCATTTGATTATATATTAAAGCAAGTTATCATAAGTTATGGGCGACATGGTTGTACAGTGGTTTGCACTGCTGCCTCACAGGGCATGGACCTCGGTTTCGATTCTGACTTTGAGTGGCTGTCTGTGTGGAGTTTGTACGTTCTCCCATGTCTGCATGGGCTTCCTCCGGCTGCTCCACTTTCTTCCCACAGTCCAAAGTTGTGCTGGTTAGGTGGATTGGCCATGCTAAATTGCCCTTTGGTGTCCAAAGGTTAGGTGGGGTTATGGGATGCAGGGAGTGGGCCTATGTGGGGTGCTCTTTCAGAGGGTGGGTGCAGACTCGATGTGCTAAATGGCCTCCTTCTGCACTGTAGGGATTCTATGATTCTAACCCTGTATAGATCACTACTGGCACCATAGCTAATATATTATGGGTAGGTTCGGGACCTTCTTGTGACCTTACTGAGTAGGAGCGAGTTCAGAGAAGCATAATGGTAATAATTAGTGCTTTAACTTATGAAGAGATGAGAACAACACTGCGCTTCTTTTCTTCAGGGAAAAGAAGGCTAAAGATGGAATGTAATCCAACTCTTTAAAATACTGAATTACATGAATAATTTAATGATAAACAGGTTTGTTTAATTTAGACTCTTGAGTTCCTACCCAGAGAAAACAAACATAACATTAATAAGCCTCAAGCAAGATGAGATTAGTGAACACTTTTTCAAACAGCAGTAAATGTGTAAGACAGAATGTCAGATGAAGAAATTATTAGTGAATGTTGATTAATGTCTGACAAAAAAAGTATTGAGTAAATATCTGATCAGGAATGAGATCAAAGGTCATATCGCCAAGTACAGGCAGAAATGATCATGGACAGCCGGATCACAATGGTATGTGCGTTGCCTGGGCAATACAAATGCCATTTGTGGAAAGGCACTGAAAATAAATGCGTTTGGTGAAGTGTGGCAGGCATGGCATAGTTTTTCATGCTCTGGCTCACACAGAGACTTTGTAGAGCAGTGTTCTTCAAACTTTTTTTCCGGGGACCCATTTGTACCAACCGGCCAACCTTCGGCACCCAACCCGGCCGACGTTCGCGACCCACGCCGGCCGACCTTCACGACCCACGCCGGCCGACCTGCGCGACCCACCATTTTCTCTTACCTTGTTTGCTGCTGACAAAAATGGAGGAAATGGCTTTGTGTCCCCTTGGCCCTCGTACACGCTCCTCCAATGGAACCTATGAAGGTGAAGCCTTCCGGTGTCGGAAAGCATGGCGTCTCCATCTGTCCAAAGTTCTGCATTTTTTTCCTGTAAAATTTTATCAAATAAACCCCCCCCCCCGAACTTGTAAAAAAAAAAGAATAAAATAGATGAGAAAAATAAAAATTAAATGAATAAAACCCTCACGAACTTGTAAAACAAAAAGCTGCTACTGTTTTTTAAAAAAGCGGCCGCACTGCGCATGAGTGCCCGATCATCGGCGCGCATGTGCAAAACCATGCGCATGAGTGCCAATGATCGGGCACATATGCGCAGTGCGGCTGCATTTTGTTTACCTGCTTGCAGCCATTTTGAAGGCCGCTTACAGCCGGCGTTATTAACAGCCGACTGCGGCGGCTATTGCACGCAGATTTGCGCGATCGGGAGCGCCACATAAGACGGCTCCGCGACCCTCCCGACACCCACCCACAACCCACCCGCGGGTCCCGCCCCCGAGTTTGACAATGCCTGGTGCAGAGTTTTCCCTCAGGTAACTACATAAATAAGCCAGAATCATGATGGGGAATATAGACTGGAAGGCATAGGCTTAACGGACCATAAATATTTTCTTACTCTATGCTTCCCTCTCCGCTTAAATTTCTGATCTTAGTTAATACAATATGATCTTAGTTAATACAATATGAAAATATACATCCAGGGCAAACAGTATCAGTTACTCCAAGTAAGCTGGATCTATTCATAATTCCTGCCTTCAGGTACAAAGCATCTATAATGCAGTGTGTTACATTGATTGAAGCCGATCTAAAAAAAAACTGATGCTCATGCCAACATTTATATTACCGCAACACAAAAAGAAGGGAAGCAGGAATGTTCTGGATCTTTTTGAAGTAAGGCATCATTTTGCAGATTAATTTGATCAAATCTTTACTAACCAGAATGGGAGTAGCTGTCATGATGGGCACTGTCAGTCGAGAAAAAAACCATTGCAATCTTTTATCTTTCCCCACTCTACAGAACAATATTGGGCAGCTATCAATCTAATGCTGCTACCTAGACTTTACTGGGAATCTACAAATTATGTTGCAAGTGTTCTGATAGATTGACACCAGCTTTTGTTTCTACTTTTTCTCCTGAACTGGATTTTAGCTATTAAAATCACTTAAACCATCATCATCTAAAACCTACAATTAAGGTCAATTAGCGATGTGAAAGGGATATCAAGAGGAGCAGTATTTCATTCCGCACTTTAATGTCTGCCTCTTAAGGGCTAAAAACCTTACAGTAATTAATATCAGGTGAAAATTAACAAACATTTATATATGGGGCAGCACGGTAGCACAGTGGTTAGCACTGTTGCTTTACAGCGGCAGGGTCCCAGGTTCGATTCCCAGTTTGGGTCACTGTCTGTGCGGAGTCTGCACGTTCTCCCCGTGTCTGCGTGGGTTTCCTCCCACAAGTCCCGATAGATGTGCTGCTATGCAATTTGCGCATTCTGAATTCTCCCTCTATGTACCCGAACGGATGCCAGAATGTGGCGACTAGGGGCTTTTCACAGTAACTTCATTGCAATGTTAATGTAAGCCTACCTGTGACAATAAAGATTATTATTATAAAAAAGATTTTTGTTAGATGTTTCCACACGAGTGTATTATAAATGAATGAAATGAAAATTGCTTATTGTCACGAGTAGGCTTCAATGAATTTACTGTGAAAAGCCCCTAGTCGCCACATTCCGGTGCCTGTCCGGGGAGGCTGGTACAGGAATCGAACCGTGCTGCTGGCCTGCTTAGCCAGCGATTTAGCCCAGTGAGCTAAACCATCCCCTATTATGTAGGTTGATCACTTATTTGTTTTACTATGGCCCTTTCTCCTTAATGTTTGTTCAACACAAGTGATTAGGCAGCATCAACTGAGCAAAACTAGTCTAGGATCTTATCTAACCGCTGAAGCTTGACTCTCTTCAGTTTCTCTTAGTCTTTTAAATATGGCGATGTCCTGCACTGTCGCTGCCTTGTCTCTACAAAGGTTACACAATATTTCAAAAATGCATGCAGTTTACAGTATCATTTTGCATTGTGGACTGCAGCAGAAACTGGAATAAAATGAAGGAATGTTCTCGGTACAATTGTGGTGAACATTGCAACAGCAGAGTAAACCATCGAGCTTCCTAAAGGGAACACAGAGTGCGGCGGTGTAGAACGCGTCCTCCTGACGTCAGCGCGCTGACCCAGATTTATTTTCAGTCGCTGGAGTCTTCCTGCCTGTAGCGGCAGCAGAGAGCAGGTCACGCTGACGTCACGTGTTCCGGATGCGAGCGATATCGCTCCATTTTGCAGCTGCCAGCTCTGCTAGTATGAACTCCAGGGCCTCTGGTGAACAACCCATGAAGACTAAGCTGAAAACAGGAACAAAGCAGCATAAGGACGATTACTTGAGGTGTGGGTTTATTAATTGTGCCTCCGTAAATCAGGATTCAAAGTCCATGTGTGTTGTGTGCAGGGGAGCTTTGGCAAATGAAAGATTAAAACATTCAAAACTTCAAAGGCATTATAAGATTAAGCATGGCGAGTTCAAAGACAAACCTCTTGATTTTTTTCGATGGATGCAGTGAGATCTTAACTCATCAGCTGAAGTCCTTAGCAGAAATGTAACATTGAATGACAAAACAAGTGAGATCGTGAGGGCCAAGCAGGCTCACCTGTCACATTAAAGATAAGTTAAAATGGTGGGTCGCAAAGTTCAGACCATGTGGGTTGTGAAGGTCGGCTAATGTGAGTTGCGATAGTTCGCCGGCGTGGATCGCGAAGGTCGGCTGGCGCGGGTCACAAATGTCAGCTGGTGTGGGTCCTGAAGGAAGGCCGATTGGTAAAAATGGGTCCCGGGCAAAAAGGTTTAAAAAACACTAGAATAGACTGTCGGAACTTAAAGTTGACAAGACACCAGGACCAGATATGATGCATCCAAGGATATCGATGGCCATAATCTTCCAGTCTTCTCTAGACTCTGGGGAGATGCCAGAGGATTGGAGAATTGCATAATGGTACGCCCTTGTTCAAAAAGTGTTGTAAGGATAGCTAGCCCCAGCAATTACAGAACAATCAGTTTGCCATTAGTCGTGGGCAAGCTTCTAGAAAAAAATATTTGGGATGGAATTAGCAGTCCTATAGAAAAATGTGAGTTGATTAGAAAGAATCAGCATGGATTTCTGAAGGGGAAATTGTGTTTAACTAACTCACTGGAGGTTTTTGAGGAGGTTACAGAAAAGGTTGATGAAGGTAATGCTGTTGGTGTGGTGTACATGGACTTTCAAAAGGCTTTCAATACAGAGCCACACACAGACCTATGAGGAAAGCTATTGTTCATGGAATAAAAGGGACAGTAGCAACATGGATATAAAGTTGGCTGAATAATAGGAAGCAGAGAGTAATGATTAATGGATATTTTTCAGGCTGGAAATGGTTTGTAGTGGGGTTCCCCAGGTATTGGTAGTTGGAGCCTTGCTTTTACTGATATATATTAATGATCTAGATCTTGGTGCGCAAATTTCAAAATTTGCTCATGATACAAAACTTCAAAGTATTGTTAACTGTGAAGAAGACTGTGTAGAACCTAAGAAGGCCATAGACAAATTGGTGGACTGGGAAGATAGGCAGCTGGGGAAGTTCAATGTTGAGAAGTGTGAGGTGATGGTGAAATTTGAATTCAATAAAAATCTGGAATTAAAGAAAGTCTAATGATGACCATGAAACCACTGTCGATTGTTGTAAAAACCCATCTGGTTCACAAATGTCCTTTAGGGAAGGAAATCTGCCATCCTCACCTGGTCTGGCCTACATGTGACTTCAGACCCACAGCAATGTAGTTGACTCTTAACTGCCTCTAAGGGCAATTAGGGATGGGCAATAAATGCTGGCACAGCCTGCAACACCCACGTCCCATGAACAAATTTTAAAAAAATTTGGTCGGGAAACATAGAGTGACAATATATAATAAGGGGTAAAATTCTGAAAGGGCTGCAGGAGCAGAGGAATCTGGGTGTAAATGTGCGCAGATCATTGAAGGTAGCAGGGCAGGTGGAGAGAGCAGTTCATAAAGCATTTAGTGTTCTGAGCTTTATTAATAGGGGCATAGAGTACAAGAGCAAGGAAGTGATGCTGAACTTAAACAAGACACTAGTTAGACCTCAGCTGGAATATTGGGCGCAATCTTTGGGCCTCTCTCAAGTGAAACGAGGTCAGTGAATAGCGGGAGAGGCCAAAAAGGAGAACCTCGCCATGCACCAGTTTGCGCTGCAATTAGCCCATTCCCTACGCGAAATCAAGATCTTGCCGTAGTGATGTAAGAAACCAACTTAAGCCCAATTTCCATACAATCAACAAGAGCCAGCACTTATCCATTGGCCTCCTGTCATTCAGCGGCCTCGCCTGCAAGTGGTCATGCTGGTGCCGATTAGTGCTCCTTTTGAATAAGTGCTTCTTTGGGGACTGGGATGGGGGACTCTCGGCTGGGGTGTGCTGCCATGGGAGGGTGGGGGTGGGAAGGGCTGGTGGGGGTAAACCGGGGGGGGGGGGGTGCAACTGCCTGCTGCACCACCGTACCAACCGCTGGATTGTTTACCCATTCCGGGGCAACCCTTGTCCCTGCCTGTGTGCCCCACCGCCCATCCATAACCCCCACCTACTACTGAAGCCTCTGGCTGTGCGGCTGAAGGCTATTGCTGCTAGGGAATTGGCAATTATGGTTAGGTGAGCACTTCACACATCCCAAGTGGATCCCTGTGGGTAAGTGGGCCATGCAGCATGTGGGAATCATTGCCTCGCATGCCAATCACACCTTGATACCAGGATACTGTGCTTGAACACTGCGGGAGGCAACACCATATACACAACGTGCGAACACCCAGGGGATGGGACACAGCTCTGGGAACATGTCCGCGGCCAGAGGGTAGGTGGGTGCCAGAGGGATCCCTGGAGAGATGGGCCAAGGAATCGGAGGTCAGCCCGCATTGTGGAAGAAAGTGACAGAGGCATCATACTGGTTGTGCACAAGAATGTTTCACAATTCCCCACTTTCCCACTGGTGCTTCCCGTCCCCCCTTCCTCACCCCGTACCTACCCCCCACTCCCTTACCCCTCCCGCGATGCCCTCAATGATCCTCAATGTGCTTTGACTTCCTAGCTCTACCACTATGTCTGAGTGTCTCCCAAGGATGAACATCAGTGGTGGAGGCAGCCTGCTGCTTACCTCATCACATGGCCTTTAAAGCCCCTGAGGGGGGGGGCTTCCTCTGGGGCTCTGAGGCCAGAAGGCCCCGGTGCACTTGCCGACAGTACATGCGCAGCCGTGCTGCCCTGATCCGTGTGCTAACTTTGAGATGCAGCGTCATTAGAGGGTTGGAACCTGGGGGTGCAGGAGCCCTCCAACTGCTGACTCACCTGGGGGTTCCTGCCTCCACCTGATATGCATCATCAGCAGTGCGGTGCTCACCAGATTGTGCCCCAGAGGGCTGTCCACTAACGTGTCCCACCGAGGTGTGTGGATCTGCGCTGGTGGAGGGTGGGGATGACAGCTGCGTCATGACTATAACGGTTGCAACCTCGGAGCTCTCCTCTGAGGTGTTCTCTTGGGAGTCAGGAGAGGAGGCCCCCCGGATGGGCTGGTGCCGTCGGCTGGAGGACCTGCGGGAGAATGGACAGTGGTCAGTGGGAGGGATGGGTCAGTCAGTAAGGAAATAACAAGTCGCGTTTGACAGATCCCTCGGGTGGAGCCCGGTGGTTCCTCAACTCTGCGGCGCCCACCAGCCTCCGCGTGGGTGACTGATCCTCGAAGGAGGCGAGGATTGTTAAGTCTGGCACCCCCCCCCCCACCACCACCCCAATCTGCTCTGACGACGATTATAGGAGAGCTTTTCCTGAGTCACAGAGGGGCTGAGGGGGCATCATTAGCCACACGTGTGGTTCACAGTGGTGGTGGGGGGGGGGGGGGGGGGCGGTGGGGGGAGGGTTGGGGGAGTTTTGTAGGGGGAGAGGGTAGAGGGAGGGTTGGTGGTCGCATTGTGAATTGGGGTTTATGCTCCTTTGGGGGTTGGGGGGGCGGGGGGAGCATAGGTGTCTGCTCACTCGTGCTACCCGGTGTAGATCATTGAACTTTTTCTTGCACTGGAGCGCAGTCGTCTTGGTCACACTGCCTACGGTCACAGCTGCCTCATGCAGGCAGCACTGGCTCTCTTGTGGCTGACCCTTCTGGACCTTCAGATGAACAGGACATCCCTCCTGGCCTCTACAGCTTCTAGCAGCCTCCCCAGATCAGCGTTCCCGAATCATAGGTGGGGCTGTTTAGCACAGGGCTAAATCGCTGGTTTTGAAAGCAGACCAAGGCAGGCCAGCAGCACAGTTCGATTCCCATATCAGGTGGTGGAATGTGGCGACTAGGGGCTTTTCACAGTAACTTCATTTGAAGCCTACTTGTGACTATAAGCGATTTTCATTTTCATTTCATTCCTCGCCACCATTGTTGCGAGCTGGCTGGGGTTGGCTGTGCAAGTGCTGCTTAAGTGCTGCTTGACATTGTTAGCCGGGGGGGGGGGGGGGGGGGGGGGGCAAGCAAACGCATTCCCGGCGAATCAGCCGGCAAGCCTTCATTTGCAGCAAGAGGCCCATGAGGCCTCGCTGAGTGGACCGATTAACGTTGAATTGCGCTGCCGGCCTCACTGGGCCGAGCGCCGGGAAGCTCGCGGCAGTTCTCGCTCGCTACCAATTTTTCCTGGAGAATGGTGCCCATTGTGTACAGTTCTGGGTGCCACACATTCAGACATTTGTGAGTACATTGCAGAGAGTGCAGAAAAGGTTACAGGAATGGTTCCAGAGATGAGAAATTTCAGTTATGAAAATGGCTTATTGTCACGAGTAGGCTTCAATGAAGTTACTGTGAAAAGCCCCTAGTCGCCACATTCCGGCACCTGTCCGGGGAGGCTGGTACGGGAATCAAACCGTACTGCTGGCCTGCTTGGTCTGCTTTCAAAGCCAGTGATTTAGCCCAGTGTGCTAAACAGCCCCTAGAGGATAAATTGGAGTGGTTGGGACTGTTCTCCGTGGAGAGAAGAAGTCTAGGGGGACATTTAATAGAGATGTTCAAAATCATGAGGGGGCTGAACAGAAACTGTTCCCACTTATAAAAGGATCAGAACGAGAGGGCACATATTAAAAGTGATTTGCAAAAGAAGCAAATGTGATGTGAGAAAAATCTTTTTCACACAGAAGTGGTTCAAGTCTGGAATTCACTGCCGGTCAGTGTGGTGGAGGCAGGTTCAATGCAAGCATCAAGAGGGCATTATGATTATTTGAATAGAAACAATGTGCAAGGGTCCAGGAGAATGGCACTCAGGCAGGAGAATGGCACTAACATGCTCGTTTGGAAAGCTGGTGCAGATTCGATGGGCCAAATGGCCATCTTCTGGGGTGTAATAATTCTGTGATTCTGTATGATTGTGTTGTTAATAAGCAGGTGATTCCACCACACTCTAATGTTTACTGACAATGTACCATATTAGTCAACTCATGTCTCAAACACATGAGCTCTGTTGTGTGCAGACGGGCGTCTTTCTCTAATTCCCACTACTCCAAACAATAAGAAAGATCTTTACAACAAAGAAACTCATATTACTCTCAACCAATGATGGCTGCATTGGAGCATTGTGTTAGAAACAACGAGAGCTATTGCTTTGAAATAAACATCAATGATGAACTGAAAATGAATCTTATCACACAAAATGTGGTGACAGATTCTGCACCTTTCTGATTACTCACACTGCAAGAAATGCAAAGCTAATCATCTCTTGAAGAACCCTGTCATTCTGGATAGTGTAAAGAAAAAGGCATGCGTTTGTATGGCACCTGTCAAAGCCCGAGGACGGTTGAAAGCGTTTTGCAGACAATGTAGTAATTTTAAAGTACAGTCAGTTTTGCACTGAAGGAGAATGTGCCAGCCAAGACCACTGAAACAACAGTGAGCTAAATGGCCGGTTTCTCATGATCTATCTTGAGTAAGAAACGTTAGCCAGGACACGGAGAAAACATCTTCTTCATGAAATGCCATGTGACTCTTCACATCCTCCTGAGAAATCAGACAAGATCACAGTTTAATATTTCACCCAAAAGACAACAAGTCCAACAATTTAACACTTCTTCAGTATTGCAATGTAGTATCGGCCTGGATTATTAGTGCTCCATCTGAGCCAAACCAGAATGATTTTAATAGTTGTAAATTATGAAAATACATAAAAATATACTATTGACACATTCAAATGTGCAAGGATCATGACGAGTTAGAATACAGGAGGGTGATAGAGAACCTAGTGGAGTGGTGTAACGACAACAATCTCTCCCTCAATGTCAGCAAAACTAAAGAGCTGGCCATTGACTTCAGGAAGCAAAGTACTGTACACACCCCTGTCAGCATCAATGGGGCGGAGGTGGAGATGGTTAGCAGTTTCAAATTCCGAGGGATATATTCTCCAAAAATCTGTCCTGGTCCACCCATGTTGACCCTACCACCTAGAAAGCACAACAGCGCCTACACTTCCTCAGGAAATTAAGGAAATTTGGCATGTCTACATTAACTCTTAACAACTTTTACAGCTGCACCATAGAAAGCATCCTATCTGGCTGCATCACAGCCTGGTATGTCAACTGCTCGGCCCAAGACCGCAAGAAAGTTCAGAGAGTTGTGAACACCGCCCAGTCCATCACACAAACCTGCCTCCCATCCATTGACTCCATCTACACCTCCTGCTGCCTGGGGAAAGCGAGCAGCAAATTTCAAAGACCCATCCCACCCGGCTTACTCACTCTTCCAACTTCATCCATCGGGCAGGAGGTACAAAAGTCTGAGAACACGCATGCACAGTCTCAAAGAGCTTCTTCCCCGCTGTTACCAGACTCCTAAACGACCCTCTTATGGACTGACCTCATTAACACTACACCCCTATATGCTTCACCCGATGCCGGTGTTATGTAGTTACATTGTGTACCTTGTGTTGCTCTATTATGTATTTTCTTTTGTTTTATTTCCTTTTCTTGTACTTAATGATCTGTTGCGCTACTCGCAGAAAAATACTTTTCACTGTACCTCGGTACACGTGACAAAAAACAAATCCAATGGATGTTGGGTGGGAAGTGACAAACTAGCCCATCCAGTATCTCTCATATACTTGTGATGCCTTATGCATCATGATGCAGACTCTCCCTACCGCCCACAGCCATGTAATGCAGACTGACACAATGAACGTTCTCCCCGTGTCTGTGTAGGTTTCCTCCGGGTGCTCTGGTTTCCTCCCACAAGTCCCAAAAGACATGCTTGTTAGATGAATTGGACATTCTGAATACTCCTTCAGTGAACCCGAACAGGCACCAAACTAGGGGATTTTCAGTGTTAATGTAAGCCTACTTGCGACAATACCAAAAATTATTATTGTTAGATTGGCAACCCATTCACCACCTTAAACATTCACTCTCTCCGTGACCAATGCACAGTGGTAGCAGTGTGTACCATCTACAAGATGCACTGCAGAAACTCATAAGGCTGTTTCTTTTTTTTTAAATTTAGAATTTTTCCAATTAAGGGGCGATTTTAGCGTGGCCAATCCACCTAGCCTGCACATCTTTTGGGTTGTGGGGGCGAAACCCACGCAAACACGGAGAGAATGTGCAAATTCCACACGGACAGTTACCCAGAGCCAGGATCGAACCTGGGACCTCGGCACCGTGAGACCGCAGTGCTAATCACTGCCCCACCGTGCTGTCCATCAAGGCTGTTTCAACAGCACCTTCCAACCCCATGCCCGCTACCACCTAGTAGGACAAGGACAACAGATGCATGGAAACACCACCACCTGCAAATTTCCCTCCAAGCCACACACCATCCTGACTTGAAAAAACTGTAACAGGGTCAAAATCCTGGAACTCCCTGCCTAACAGCACTATGGGTGTACCTACATCCCAAGAACTGCAGCAGTTGAAGAAAACAGCTCACCACCACCTTCTCAAGGGCAATTAGTGTTAGGAATGTGGGAAGTTAACGAGATTAACAATGAATTTGAGATGAAAATACGTAACAGACAAATAAAAGGACCAGCACACATCTAGCAGAATATGAAATATGATTTGCCCAGTAACAAGATTAGCAGGAGTCTAGGGACATTGAGGCGCAAATGGTCATACATTTCTTTTTACCAGAGATCAATGGGGCTTTACAAATGATAACTTCTGAAGGCAAGGAATTTGAGAGAGGTAGACAGCAGAATCTACAGAGGGGAAAATCAAAGCGATGAAACAGTATAACTACTAGCACACCCTACTAGTCTCCATCCAATAGTCAGACAGGCCAGTTCTATCTACAATCCGAGTCAAGGAGGCCTGTTCCATCTAACATTTAGAGCCATGCCAGATTGCAGGGACTCTCCTCCAAAAGATGTAGTTCCGTGCCTTCGCTGAACCAGGAAGAGACGGTTTCCCAGACTTGGCCACCTAAGCAGTATTATGTGATAACTATTACCTGGATATATTTTGGCAACAAGAGGTAACTATAGATAAAATGGTGATGTTTAGTTATTCATATACTAAGTGACATAGTGTAGATTGATTTTTTTTTTTTTTTCTTTAATGAATATTCTTTATTAATTGTTTCCACAACGGCTTCCTCACTGGATTGTACATTGTTTCCTCACGATATTCCAAACAAAAGTACACCATCAAGAACCAGTGTTTTAAGTTATCCTTCAGAGTTTTGAGACATCCTCGCAGGTAACATCAGCGGGGTTCTTAACGTTAGGAATGTGAAATGCTGGCTTGCTAGTGACGCCCTCACCCAGGCCAATGAGGGAAAAATAATCTAGAAAACTCCTTGCCAATCTTTTCTGTGTGACTGAAACCAATCAAGGAGAAAACACTGAGGGCAGCACGGTGGCGCGGTGATTAGCACTGCTGCCTCACGGCGCTGAGGACCCGGGTTCGATCCCAGCCCCAGGTCACGCTCCGTGTGGAGTTTACACATTCTCCCCGTGTCTGCGAGGGTCTCACCCCCACAACTCAAAGATGTGTCGGATAGGTGGATTGCCCACACTAAATTGCCCCTTAATTGGGAAAAACAATGAATTGGATACTTATAAAAAAATGGAGAAAACACTGCCCCAGATTTATTCTACATGAATAAAATGATTAGGAAAATTTAATAGCAATTAGGTGAAATATCCATGCAAAAAATAAAACTCAAGCTTAGTTTCAATTTTTCATCAAAGTGATAACCATTGTTGCTCAGTTATGAAATAAACCAGGCAATAAAGAGCATTTGAAATTGCAACCAGGTCTTCAAAGGAAATAACCACATGTCAAACTCAAGTGACATCCATGGGAAAGAATAATATATTCAACCACAATGCGCACATGTCCTGCACATTTTGCTCTTACTTAACCTCGCAGAATGATTTCAGTACTTGAAAGGAACTCACATACAAGACTCCAGCATAAAGATCCACATAGTATTTTGTTAAGATGCTATGAGATTTCCAGTGGCCTGGTAAATTAGCGTGCAGCCGAGTTATACAGAGGAAAAGAATTGTAGAATCCCTGCAGTGTAGAAGGAGGCCATTCGGCCCATCGTGTCTGCACCGACCCTTCGAATGAGCACTCTATCCATTTACACTCCCCATCCACTCCGTCCTATCCCCATAACCCAGAACCTAACCTGCACATCCCTGGACACTTGGGGGAAATTTAGCATGGCCAATCCACCTAACCTGCACACCTTTGGACTGTGGAAGGAAACCGGAGCACTCAGGGGAAACCCACGCAGACATGGGGTGAACGTGCAGACTCCGCACAGACAATGACCAGAATTGAACCCAGGTCCCCTGTGGGCGCTGTGAGGCAACAGTGCTAACCACTGCACCACCGTGCCGTCCCTGAAAATGCAATGAATGCTAGAAGGCGAAAAACAAAGTTAGCAAGGTTGGCCTGTATGTGTGAGGATATTTATTATTCAGGTGTAACCTTTAGTCAGAATTGAAAACTGAAATGTAAGCATTTTAATAGCATTGACAACAAAAAGAGGGGGTAGAAGCCACAGTGCATTTTTAGCATGCAAATTGGGGTCCAATGACATACATGGAATCCATTTTAGGATAGAGCTGGTCGGAGCCTCTGCCATATTAAAGAGACTCTGGAAAAATAAGTTTCAAATTTAGTCCCATACTCTCACTTGTGGATTATGTGACTCTAACAGAGCCCATAAGAAATAGTAACAGTAACAAGCTTTCTCTGCCATTAAATAAGATTGTGGCTGATCTAACACTCGCCACATCCATTTTCCTGTCTTATCTCCGTAACCCTTAATTCCCCCACTGATTTCAGATTCAATTGATCAGCATATTGTAAGTTAGTCAGGAAATTTCAAACCCGGTAACTCCAAGGGAGCTTTTAGAACGATGGGTGAGCTACTGATAACCTTTGGAACTGAACCCATTTCGAATCAAACATCTCAGATATATCCACAAAGAAAGTGGGAATGCCTCTTCAATGACATTCATGGTTTCACTTAACAATAACCATCTCCCACCCACACGGATTATGTCATTTTTCTATATTGTGAAATATAAGTGGGATGTTTTCTGCCTTTGAGAAAGTTTTTTTTGCCTCGTCAAATATTGAGTACAAAGGCTGCATAATGAATGTCAGATGGTTGGATTTTGTTCTCATGGGCAAGATGAAAGACAATTGTTGGAAAAACTAGCCTTTGAATGGTTAGTCATCAGGGAATAAGAATGACAATTTGTTTTAGACGTTTTGGAACTGTTTAAATGAATCACAACTGGCATGCCCATGCTTTGTTATCGAGGAAAGCAAGAACCATTGTGGAGGGACTCTGGGCTGGGTGCTCATTTGTCTTTTGACTCGCTGGTTGAGGGATGAGTGTTGACCAGGAGGATCTCCTTATCTTCCTCAAATTGTACAATGGGATCTGTTACACCGAACCAAGAGGGAAGATTGAGGGCTGGATTCTTCCCCACCTCCTGCCGCAAGGTCGCCACGGGCGGGACAAGGTCCATAGACCTCGGGTGGGAATTTCCAAATGTTGGGTGGGCACATCCAAAGAATCGCGCCCTGAGACTTAAATTTTTTTTTTAGAGTATCCAATTCATTTTGTTTCCTATTAAGGGCCAAGTTAGCATGGCCAATCCACCTACCCTGCACATCTTTTTTGGGGATGTGGGGGTGAAACCCTCGCAAACATGGGGAGAATGTGCAAACCACACAGACAGTGACACAGAGCCGAGATCGAACCTGGGACCTCAGTGCCGTGAGGCAGCAATGCTAAACTCTGTGCTACCATGCTGCCCACGCCCTGTGTCTTGATTTAACATCACGCGTAAATAATACCACTTCAGTCCATGTGGAATTTGCACATTCTCCCCACGTCTGCGTGGGGGTTTTGCCCTCACAACCCAAAAAAAGATGTGCTGGATAGGTGGATTGGCCATGCTAAATTGCCCCTTAATTGGAAAAAAGGATTGGTTACTCTACATTTATTTTTTAAAAAGTCAGCCTAGATTATATGCTTCTGACTAAGAGGTGTGCACGTTATGACTAAACAAACATTGACACCTAAAGTTTAAGAGCTGTGTGGTTAGATATCCACGTAGACAAATCTCTGAAACAGTGGAACAAAATGTATTTAAAAAGCTAATGGATTGGGCGGCACGGTGCCGAGGACCCGGGTTAGATCCTGGCTCCGGGTCACTATCCATGTGGCGATGTACATTCTTCTCGTATCTGTGTCGGTCTTACCCCCACAACCCAAAGCTGTGCAGGGTAGATGGATTGGTCACACTAAGTTGCCTCCTTAATTGAAAAAATATATATATTTTTTTAAAAACACGTTTAACTCAAAGGGGTTGGAATTCAATAATGAGAAAGTGATATTTCTTTTTTTTATATAAATTTAGAGTATCCAATTAATTTTTTCCAATTAATGGGCAATTTAGTGTGGCCAATCCGCCTACCCTGCACATCTTCGGGTTGTGGGGCGAAACCCACGCAAACACGGGGAGAATGTGCAAACTCCACACGGACAGTGACCCAGAGCCGGGATCGAACCTAGGACCTCGGCACTGTAAGGCAACAGTTCTACCCACTGGGCTACCTTGCTGCCCGAAAGTGATATTTCTAATGTACAAACTTGATCAGACCCCACCTAGAGTATTACGGTATTCTAACCGTGGTTAGAACTATTGCTTCACAGCGGCAGGGTCCCAGGTTCGATTCCTACTGGGTGGAGTCTGCACATTCTCCCCGTGTCTGCGTGGGTTTCCACCGGATGCTCCGGTTTCCTCCCTCAAGTCCCGAAAGACATGGGGCGAGATTCTCCCAAAACGGGAGAAATCGTAAAGCTGCCGTAAAACCCGGGCGGGTTTTACGGCAGCGCGCCCCTTCCCGACGGGGGACCGATTCTGGTCCCCGGTCGGGGCTAGCAGCCCGACGCCGTAGGCTCCGGCAAGACGGGCTTAACGAAAATCGTTAAGCCCGCTTGCCGGAGTTAGCGCCGGCTGACGCGTCATATGACGTCAGCCGCGCATGCGCAGTTTGGAAGACTCCAACCCGCGCATGCGCGGGTGACGTCATCGCGTTTTGCGCGAAACCCGCGCATGCGCGGGCCGGGTTGCCCCTCAGCCGCCCCGCGAATGGATACTGCGGGGCGGCAGAAGGACAAGTAGTGCGCGGGCATCGGGCCCGCTGCCCGCGATCGGTGCCCACCGATCGCGGGCCCATGGCACCCTTGGCACGGCCGTGGTACTGCCGTGCCAATCGGTGCCATGGTTATTAATTGCGAGTTTGTGACGCCGTTTTTACGAACGGCAAGACCAGGTGTGTTTGCCGTTCGTAAAAACGGCGGAAAGGGCTGGGACTTCGGCCCATCTAACAGCTGAGAATCGCTGCCGGCCGTAAAAAAACGGCGGCAGCGATTCGGGTCGGGACTTCAGCGGGGGGAGGGGAGAATAGCGGGAGGGCGGCAAAAATGTCGGGAAGGCCCTCCCGCTATTCTCCCACCCGTCGTGGGGGGCGGAGAATTTCGCCCATGCTTTTAGGTGAATTGGGCATCTTGATTCTCTGTCTGTATACCCGAAAAGACGCCAGAGTGTGGCAACTAAGGGATTTTCACAGTAACTTCATTGCAGTGTTAATGTAAGCCTACCTGTGACAACAATAAAGATTATTATTATTACATTTAGAGACATAGTGGATATGGTTAGGTTGCTTCTCCTGGCTGGTGTATCCTGAATCAGGGGACACAGTCTCAGAATAAGGGGCAGGCATTTAAGAGTGGGATGAGGAGGAATTTCTTAACTCAGAGGGCAGTAATTCTTTGGAATTCCCTACCTCAGATGGCTGTGGAATCTCTGTCATTGAGTATGTGCAAGACAGAAATCGATTATGGGGCTAGTTGGAAAAAATGGCATAGCGATAGATGATCAGCCACGATCTGTTTCAATGGCAGAGCTGGCTTGATGGGCCAAATGGCCTACTCCTGCTCCGATGCTCCTATTTAGCATTGGACATAGAAGATATATAGGCTTGGAAGCAGTGCAACTCAGATTCACTAGAGTTGTACCCTGACTTAAAGGGTTAAATTATGAGGATAGATTGTTATTCCCTTGAGTGTTCAAGGTTGAGGAGGTGGTCTAATTGAAGCTCTTAAAATGATAAAAGGATTCATTATTGCAGATATAGTGAAACTGTTTCTTCTGGTGATGAAATAAGTGTTTGGCTATTGAGCAATGAAATCAGGAAACATGTTTTCACACAAAGGCTAATGCAAATCTGGACTTGTTCCCACAACATATCAACAGATTTATGTTCGGTAAAAGTGTCAAGGGGCCTGGAACAAACTTGGATAAATGGAGTCGAGGGGTAGATCAATCATCACCTCACTGAATGACAGAGCCGGCAGAAATGTGTTGAATGGTCTGTTCCTCTTTCTCTGCGTACCCCTTGAATTCTCTAAATGAACCCTTCATATCACTGTGATGCTCTTATTAAAGGAAATTCCCAAAACTGTACACAGTAATTAAACTGCACCATACCCAATGCTTTGTATATGTTTAACATCACACCACTGCTTTGTATTTACTGCCTTTATTTCTAAAACCTAGGATCATAGAAATCATTGAATTTTGTAAGGGTTAAAAGAAAAAGTTGCCACAGTCCTAGGTAACCATAGGCTGCTTTCCCCTTTGAGGGGGGAGAGCTGACTGGTGGTGATTTAACCTGCGTATTACCACACCTCAGGCAAGGGGCAAGGTTGAGAAGGCAGGAGGCCATTCGATCCATTCTGTCTGTACTGGCTCTCTGAAGGACTACTTTGTCTAATGCTACGACCCTACCCTTTCCCAATAGCCCTGAGCAGTCTTTTATCAACCACCATGTACCATCTTGCTGTTTTATCTGAGACGTGGTTCACCTTTAGGATCAACCAACTGCTAATTGATTTGAATTATCCCGATGCAGGTAGGAACTCAGTGAATCACTGGTGCCTCCACAGCGAGGCAGAACACAAATCCATGCAAGACTCACCTTGTTTTGCAATTGTATTGAGGAAGGATTGAGTGCAGTCAGCTATCACGACCAGAGGGGTATATGTTACACAACAGAAGAACATTGAAGAGAGAACCCTCCCCCTCGCTTACTTACCACCCCCTTGCCCCAAGCAAATGTTGTAATGTATTAATATTAAAAACTTTATTGTCACAGTGGTGGTGTAGAACTGTCTGAGCTCCTTCTATCTGGCCAATGTAATTGAATCAAAGCTGGTCTCGCTTTCCAGTCACAGTTACTGTAAAAATTCTGGCTCTATTGAAGTATGATTCAGGCAGCGGCAAGCTACAGGACGTTGGTGTAAACCCTTGTGATCATTCCTCTTAGTTTCATTGTTCCTCCTTTGGCAGGAAAACTGCAGGCGACAAAAGAAATCACTGTAGCAACTCTTGGAGTTTGCAGAATCAGTTATAACAGGCATTGATGGGACGTGAATCCATAACCACAAGAAAATGAGGGGAGTAGCTTAGCTGACACACAAACCCACAGTGATCTAATTAATCATTCCTTGTTTAGGCTGTTTGGAATGTGCATGGGCAAATGCCTTCCACTTTGATTTTGGGCTTTCTGTAACCACAACAAAGACACACTGAGCTAAGATTGTGTTAAAATTCATCCAGGTAACTTTTTCTCTCATTTAATAATCTGTATTATTATGTCAATTCAGGACTCATCCAGGATAATTCAGTTCGTAAGGGTATTACTTGCCTCACTTAGTAAAGAAGCAACTTTACACAGTTATGTTGTGTAAACATGTATCCAAGGCTTGCCTTCATTTAGCTGTCCCTAAGACACAAGAAACATTTTAAAACTAAAACACCTTTTCAATATCACCCACGGATATTTGAGTGAAAATTTTGAGTCTCATCGGTAACTCAAACCCAGATCGGTTGGTGCATTGTCGCTCAATTTCAGAGGACCATCAATGCGGTGCATTGGGCAATTTTACCATCAATAAATCATTCATATTTTATCTTCCTTCTTCTGTAGTATTCACGTTTTCCATTTGTAAAAGGAGCAAAACAGACATTGAAACAGGGAGTCTTAAAAGCACAGACCAGTACAGCACAGAAGGAGGCCATTTGGTCCATTAATCCTGTGCTGGCTCTTTCGTAGAGCCATGGAGCTGTTTTTAACCTGTTGTTTTACTTCCCTCCAAGCAAAAATGTCCCAGATAGAAGATAATAGCAAAAATGCTTCAGTGTCATACACTTGTTACTTTACCAAATACTTAAGCATAACTTTCTGTAGCTAACATGGATAATCTATAAATAAATGTCATATAAAACTACTGTACTTGCTGATGCCTTGAAGGAAGGGATTGGCGTTCAGATATGCATTGAGCTATAAGGGTTCTTCTCACTCGACAGAGTAAATTTAGATGGCAGTCAAGGGATAACTTCAATTAAATTGAATTTTGATTGCAAATGTTTGCCAGGGTCGAGGATCTTTAATTAGAGTTAGACTTAGACTTAGAACAGTACAGCACAGAACAGGCCCTTCGGCCCTCGATGTTGTGCCGAGCAATGATCACCCCACTCAAACTCACGTATCCACCCTATACCCGTAACCCAACAACTCCCCCTTAACCTTACTTTTTAGGACACTATGGGCAATTTAGCATGGCCAATCCACCTAACCCGCACATCTTTGGACTGTGGGAGGAAACCGGAGCACCCGGAGGAAACCCACGCACACACAGGGAGGACGTGCAGACTCCGCACAGACAGTGACCCAGCCGGGAACCGAACCTGGGACCCTGGAGCTGTGAAGCATTGATGCTAACCACTATGCTACTGTGCTGCCCCTGTCATGTTGTGTTCTGTCATGTAGCGACACATGGAGAGCAGCTTCTAATTTTATTAAAGTTTTGATTACCGAAAGCAGGGGTTCTCAATCCTTTTGCTTCGGAGTCATCTTTGTATATTAGAGAAATTACTTACAAACCACAACCCCCATCCCCCGCAAAACAACACAATCCTGTAAAGATGGAGAGCCATCTTTGCCAAGTACAATTTATGCTCGATGTTAATACTGGTTTGGTTAAGCTTAAGTTGGTCAAGGTTGGTTGAGTCCATCTGGAGCTACTAGACTATTGCCAAGGTTGGTACAGTTATTCTGCAGTTAGTAGATGGTTAATGAGTGAACGGTCACAGGCTAGTAAACAGTCACTGAGGTTGGTAGAGTTGGCCTGAAGTGATTAGACTGTCTGTTGTAGTGAAGTTAGTCGCTGGTCACTGAAGTTAGTGATGTGTCACTAAATATAAGAGTGTTGATAAGACTGAAGGTGAACAACCATACAAACTCTCCTTTTGTCTCTTGCTAACAAAACGAGGAGAGTGCACCATTGAGGCTGCATGCCATCTCCTTGACAAGTTGTTGAATAAATGACCATCAGCCTCGGGCCAAGCAGCAATTTCCAGTTCCTCACATCCTAAGTTGGGCCAGAAATTAAAGTGACACTGCGTTGGTTTCCCACTACTAGAAATGAATGAATGAGTTGCAGTGTCACGATTTGAGAGGTTTAGAACATAGAACATAGAACAGTACAGCACAGAACAGGCCCTTCAGCCCTCAATGTTGTGCCGAGCCATGATCACCCTACTCAAACCCACGTATCCACCCTATACCCGTAACCCAACAACCCTCCCCCTTAACCTTACTTTTATTAGGACACTACGGGCAATTTAGCATGGCCAATCCACCTAACCCGCACATCTTTGGACTGTGGGAGGAAACCGGAGCACCCGGAGGAAACCCACGCACACAGGGGGAGGACGTGGAGACTCCACACAGACAGTGACCCAGCCGGGAATCGAACCTGAGACCCTGGAGCTGTGAAGCATTTATGCTAACCACCATGCTACCCTGCTGTCCCAAACCTGTTTAGACACAGGTCACAGCGATTCTCTTTCCAGGAATGGGCACGTGGTGCTTCCAAGTAAGTATCACAAATAATTTTGTTCACTACCCCTGTCTGGATTACTCTTTAGCTTCCAGACAGGGGCATTGTTTTGGGGGGGCAGGGGTCCCTGTGGGGGAGTCCCTTAGTTAGGGGGTCCCTGTGGGAGGTCCGTCTAGTTCATGGGCCTGTGTGGGGATGGGGTTCTTCTATCTAGGGGGTCCCTATAGGGAGTCCCTCTAGTTAGGTGGACTCTGTGGGGGGTTATCCCGCTGTTAAGAGGTCCCTGTGGGGGTTTCTTTAGTTTGGCAGTCTCTGTGGGGGGTTACTTTAATTAGGTGGTCTCTGAGGGTCTCTTATTAAGGGAGTCCCTAAGGAGGTCTCACTATTAAGAGGGTCCCAGGGGGGCTCTTCCTATTAAGGGGTGGGTTGCCCATTTTAGGGGATCTCTGGAGGGGGGTCTGGTAGACGAGGGGTGGGCAAATCTGCATTGTAGCCCGGGGGGGGGGGGGGGGGGGGGGGGTTGTGCCCCTCAAATGGACTTTGACGGCAATTTGCATAAAGAATTACCACCTTGGCCCATGGCCGAGGCCACCACGTCAGGTTCACGTTTGGTGAGGCTTGTGATTCCCGTCAATGTGATTCCCAGCCCAGGGGACCGGAGAATCACAGAGGGCCAGAGAATAGGGCGCCCAACCCGCTGAATGGACGCAATTGGGTCATTTAGACCTATTTACATTCATTTCCATCCTCCCGCTGTCGCATGGCCATGAAACCCGATCCCACCACCAGCATGGGAGCCGGAGCATCGCGATTGGATTGGCGCCCGCCGATACCTGGCGGCGATCCCGATTTTTGGATTCTCCACTGCATCGGGGACCCCACTACCGGTGGCGGAGAATCCAGGCCAAATATTCCAATAGAATAACATAAAATGCCTTAATGGGAAAACACTGGTCGGACTTATCCAGCCATTCCTGTCGGCGGGATTTTCTGGTCAGGCCGACTGCGCACCCCAGCACGGGTTTCCCGGCGACAAGGAGTGCATTCAACAAGAAATCCCATTGACAACGGCGGGACAAGAATATCCCATCACTGGAAAAATCCGTCAACCACTGTGGGACTGGAAGATCCTGCTGCCAGCCAATTGCGGTCCACCTCAGCTGCCGCTGCCGGGGTGGAGGGGGGGGGGGGGGGGGGGGGGGTGGAGTTAAAATCCCCATCCTGTGAATCTTAGTTCTACTTCACCTGCCTGGGAAAACCTCCACCCAGTATCTACCCTGTCAATTCCATTAAGAATTTTATATATTTCAAAAAATCACTACTCACTCTTCTGAACTCCAGGAATAGAGGCCTGGACTACCCAATCTCCACTTATAGAACAGTCCCCTTATCATAGAAAGCAGTCTAGTGAATCTTTATTGCACTCTCCAGGACGAATATATCCTCAGAGTTATCGAGGTTTACAGCATGGAAACAGGCCCTTTGGCCCAACTTGTCCATGTTGCCCAGATTTTACCACGATGTTAGTCCCAATTGTCCGCATTTAGCCCATATCCCTCTATACCCAGTTTTCCCATACAACTGTTGAAATGCTTTTTAAAAGACAAAATTGTACCCGCCTCTACTACTGCCTCCAGCAGCTCATTCCAGACACTCATCACCCTGTGTGTGAAACAATTGTCCTTCTGGACCCTTTTGTATCTCTCCCCTCTCACCTTAAACCTGTGCCCTCTAGTTCTAGACTCCCCTACCCTTGGGAAAACATGTTGACTATCTACCATATCTATGCCCCTCATGATTTTATAGACCGCTATAAGATCACCCCTAAGCCTCCTACGCTCCAGGGAAAAAAGTCCCAGTCTATCCAACCTCTCCTTTTAACTCAAACCATCAAGTCCGAAAGCATCCTTGTAAATCTTTTCTGCACTCTTTCTAGTTTAATAATATCGTTTCTATAATAGGATGACCACAACTGTGAACAGTATTCCAAGTGTGGCCTTACCAATGTCTCATACAACCTCAACAAGAAGTCCGAACTCCTGTATTCAATGTTCTGACCAATGAAACTAAGCATGCCGAATGCCATCTTCACCATCCTGTCCACCTGTGACTACACTTTCAAGGAGCTATGAACCTGTACTCCTAGATCTCTTTGTTCTATAACTCTCGCCGACACCCTACCATTAACTGAGTAGGTCCTGCCACAAATTAATGTACCAAAATGCATCACCTCACATTTACCTCAATTAAACTGCATCTGCCATTCATCGGCCCACTGGCCCAATTGATCAAGATCCCATTGCAATCCTAGATAGCCTTTTTCACTGACAACAATGCCACAGTCTTGGTGTCATCTGCAAACTTTAATAAAAATTTTAGAGTACCAAATTATTTTTTTATCCAATTAAGGGGCAATTTAGCATGGCCAATCCACCTAACCTGCACAACTTTGAGTTCTGCCGGTGAAACCCATGCAGGCACAGTCATCAGCAAACTTACTAACCATGCCTCCTAAATTATCATCCAAATCATTAATATAAATAACAAATAACAGTGGACCCAGAACTGATCCCTGAGGCACACCGCTGGTCACAGGCCTCCAGTTTGATAAACAACCCACTACAGCCACCCTTTGTCCTCTTTCGGCAAGCCAATTTTGTATCCAATTCGATACCTCACCCTGGATCCCGTGAGATTTAACCTTATGCAACAACCTACCATACGGTACCTTGTCAAAGGCCTTGCTAAGGTCCATGTAGACAACATCGACTGCACTGCCTTCATTTACCTTCTTGGTTACCTCTTCAAAAGACTCAGTCAAATTCGTGAGACATGATTTTCCACTCACAAAGCCATACCAACTGTCCCTAATCAGTTCTTGCCTCTCTAAATTCCTCTAGATTCCTTAGGTAAGGAGACTAAAACTGTCCACAGTACTCCAGATATGGCCTCTCTGAGACCCTATATTGCAATAAGGCTTCTTCATTCTTATGTTCCAGTGTCTTTGTAAAAAGGGCTACCCTAGCATTTGCTTTCCTAATTACTTGCTATATCTACACAGGGCTGGTTTAGCTCATTAGGCTAGACAGCTGGTTTGTGATGCAGAACAAGGCCAGCAGCGCGGGCTCAATTCCTGTACCAGCTGAGAATTCTGAATTCTCCCTCTGTGTACCCGAACAGGTGCTGGAATGTGGCGACTAGGGGCTTTTCACAGTAACTTCATTGCAGTGTTAATGTAAGCCAACTTGTGACAATAAAGGTTATTTTACATGTTAACTTTCTGTGTTGCATGTGCAAGGACACCCAGAACCTTCTTAATACCAATATTTACCAGTCTCTCATCATCTAAAAATATTCTGCTGTTCTAATTTCCTTTTCAAAGTGGATAACCTCACACATTCTCACATTATATTCCATCCGCCATGTTATTGTCATTCATTAATATGTCCACATCACTCTGTAGCCTCTTTGCATTCTCCTCACAGCTTATTTCTCCACTTATATTTGCATCATCAGCAAGCTCAGATGTATTGAATCTGCTTCCTGAGAATTGGTTGGTTAATCATACTTTTGTAGAGTTTTAAAATAAAAGGTTTGTTTAAATCTAAGAGGCCACAGATCTGAATACACATCTGAATGACCCCAGCCACTTATCATTGGTTTAACATTGGAGGCCATCACAGAGATGTGGCAGTGGTTGTCATGAAGTAATCTATAATCTGAATCGTTCAACTCTTCCAGCTCCCGAAAGCTGGTGAATGGATTGGATTGGATTTGTTTATTGTCACGTGTACCGAGGTACAGTGAAAAGTATTTTTCTGTGCACAGCACAACAGATCATTAAGTACATGAAAAGAAAAGAAAAGAAAATACATAATAGGGCAACAGAAGGTACACAATGTAACTACATAACATTGGCATTGGATGAAGCATACAGGGGTGTAGTATTAATGAGGTCAGTCCATAAGAGGATCGTTTAGGAGTCTGGTAACAGCAGGGAAGAAGCTGGTCTTGAGTCTGTTCGTGCGTGTTCTCAAACTTTTGTATCTCCTGCCCTAAGGACGAAGTTGGAAGAGTGAGTAAGCTGGGTGAGAGGGGTCTTTGATTATGCTGCCCGCTTTCCCCAGACAGTGGAAGTTGTAGTTGGAGTCAATGGATGGAAGGTGGGTTTGCGTGATGGACTGGGCTGTGTTCACGACTCTCTGAAGTTTCTTGCAGTCTTGGGCTGAACAGTTGCCATACCAGGCTGTGATGCAGCCAGATAGGATGCTTTCTTTGGTGTATCGGTAAAAGTTATGATGTGGAGATGCCGGCGTTGGACTGGGGTGAGCACAGTAAGAAGTCTTACAACACCAGGTTAAAGTCCAACAGGTTTGTTTCAAACACGAGCTTTCGGAGCGCTGCTCCTTACTCAGGTGAATGGAGATCTATTCATTCACCTGAGGAAGGAGCAGCGCTCCGAAAGCTCGTGTTTGAAACAAACCTGTTGGACTTTAACCTGGTGTTGTAAGACTTCTTACTCTGTGAACGTTGGTAAGAGTTAATGTGGACATGCCAAATTTCCTTAATTTCCTGAGGAAGTATAGGCGCTGTTGTGCTTTGTTGGTGATGAGATTGCAAAAAGAAAGGAATAATAGATTTTCCTGTATCTGTGCTAAGGTTCATTGGATGGTCTAGGGGCAGAGAAAATTGCTCAGATCAAACTGCATAATTGTAAAGTAAGCCTAGTGGGCGCGATTCTCCCAAAACGGGAGAAATCGTAAGGCTGGCGTCAAACCCAGGCGGGTTTGACGCCAGCGTGCCCCTTCCCGACCGGGAACCGATTCTGGTCCCCGGTCGGGGCTAGCAGCCCGACGCCGCAAGCTCCGGCATCACGGGCTTAACGAATTTCGTTAAGCCCGCTTGCCGGAGTTAGCGCCGGCTGACGCGTCATATGACGTCAGCCGCGCATGCGCGGATTGGAAGACTCCAACCCGCGCATGCGCGGATGATGTCATCGCGTATTTGCGCGAAACCCGCGCATGCGCGGGCCGGGATGCCCCTCAGCCGCCCCGCGAATGGATACTGCGGGGCGGCGGAAGGACAAATAGTGCGCGGGCATCGGGCCCGCTGCCCGCGATCGGTGCCCACCGATCGCGGGCCCATGGCACCCTTGGCACGGCCGTGGTACTGCCGTGCCAATCAGTGCCATGGTTATAAAAAGCGAGTTGTTCCCGCCGTTTTACGAATGGCCAGACCAGGTCTGTTTGCCGTTCGTAAAAACAGCGTAAAGGGCTGGGACTTCGGCCCATCGAACAGCTGTGAATCGCTGCCGGCCGTAAAAAAACGGCGGCAGCGATTCGTGTCGGGAGTTGGGGGGGTGGGGGGGGGGAGAATAGCGGGAGGGCGGGAAAAATGTCGGGAAGGCCCTCCCGCTATTCTCCGACCCGTCGTGTGGGTCGGAGAATTTCGCCCCTTAATTTTCCAATATCCTTGAGTGGAGGCCCAGGAAAGACTCCCATTTTACGTATGTACAAAAATCTTGAATGTAGCACACCTTTAGAGTGCTGTAATTCAACGTTTCCAACACAAGTCAAAGGACAAGTTGGGCAAAAAGTAGTAAATGGTTGAAATAGCCAACATTTTAAAAGTAATTTCAAAGAATTATATAGAAATTACATCACTCTGTTCCTGTGATTATGCTTCACAAGAGCTTCCTCCCACCTTACTTCATCTAACCCCGTCAACATAATCTCATATTCATTTCCACCCTATCTCCATTTCAGACTTCCCCTTAACTGCACTTTGCTTTTCACCTCAACAATTCCATGTGGGAGCAAGTTGCACATTTGAACCACTCTCTGAGTGAAGAATGATCTCCTAATTTCCTTGCTATAGTTGCCTGAGCACAAAAGTCAAGGCTGTCAAACCAGTGCGGTAGGAAGAGGGTGCTGCACTGTTGGTGGCACCATCTTTCAGGTGAGATGTTAAACAGAGGCCCCTGCTCGAGTCGCTGTAAAAGATCCTATGGCACTACTTTGAAGGCGAGTGGGGAAGTTATCCCTGGTATTCTGGCCAATATTCTTCCATCAATCAGCATCACAAGAAATAGATGATCTGCTTTTTATCACATTGCTGTCTGTGGGAGTTTGCTGAGCGCAAATTATCTACATTGGCTACAATTCAAAAAGTACTCTATTGGCTGTAATGAGCTTTGATACATCCAGTGGTCCTTAAAATCATGATATAAGTGCAAGTCTTCATTTTATTATTAGTGATTTGTTAGTGACTGTCTTACAATGATCCCTAATTTTGGACTGGCCCGAATGTGGGAAGGTTTTCTCAATGTCTACCATAACAAGATCCTGTATAATTTAGTGAGCTTTATTAGGTAACTCCTTAACCTTCTCTTTTCTAGAGAAGAGTCCCATCCAGCATTTCCTGTGAATTATAATTTCTCAGCTCTGGGCTTTTTTTCAGTGCCTCTATACGATTTTGGTAATATGGAGACCAGAAATGTGCACTATACCACAAGTGTAGTCTGGCCAAGGTTCCATACATATTTACCATAACGTCTCTATTTTTCAATTCAATTCCTCCCGTGGGGCGGCACGGTGGTTAGCACTGCTGCCTCACAGCGCCAGGGACCCAATTTCAATTCCGTCCTCGGGTGACTGTGTGGAGTCTGCACGTTCACCCTGTGTCTGCATGAGTTTCCTCTGGGTGCTCTGGTTTCCTCCCACAGTCCAAAGATGTACAGGTTAGCTGAAGTGGTCATGCTAAATTGTCCCTTTGTGTCCAAAACGTTAGGTGGGGTTACGGGGATAGGGTAGGGGAGTGAGCTTTCAGAGGGTCAATGCAGACTCGATGGGCTGAATGGCCTCCTTCTGCACTGTAGGATTCTGTGATTCTAAAGTGTTTTGCATTTTTATGAGCTTGTTAACTTGTTTTGCTACTTGCATTGATTTGTGAATCGCCAACCCTGAGTGCATGGTTTAAATATAAATTAATTCTTTTTCCAATTGAGAGGCAAGTTAGTGTGGCCAATTCACCTACCCTGCATATCTTTTGGGTTGTGGAGGTGAAACCCACACACATACGGGGAGAATGTGCAAACTCCACACGGATAGTGACCCGGGATCGGGGTCGAACCCGGGTCCTCGGCGCCGTGAGGCAACTGCACCACCGTGCCGCCTGCTCCTTTGCCTATTAACACGCATAACAACACTAGTGAGGCTGTGGTGTCTATTTCTCCCACTTATTTATATGGAAATTCGATTGCCATTTCCACGTCCATTCTAAAAAAATTTGTATCTTCTTGTATTGTGGTGCAGTTTTCCTCGGTATCGCACCCCCACCCCTTATATTCCTTCTATCTGGTGTCAATTCTTGTGGATATTGATATGATAATGTTTTAGCTGAAATAACCCGTTGGTTGAAATAGGCCAGTCGTGAAAGGTCACCGACCTGAAACGCTAACTCTTGTTTCTCTCCCCACGGATGCTGCCTGACCTGCTGAGTAATTTGTTTTTATTTAGGGTGGTTTTCCAGCATCTGTATTAGTTTTCCTTTCCAGTGGAATAAATCTTCCTCGTGACAGGGTAGAAGCATAATATTCCATAGCAGAAGAATATATCTTCGATTAATATAAATAGCTAAAAAGAAAAGTTGGAGGAATGGACGACTCGGTAGCACAATGGTTAGCACTGTTGCTTCACAGCCCCAGGGACCTGGGTTCGATTCCCGGCTTGGGTCACTGTCTGTGCGGAGTCTATTCGCTCTCCCTGTGCCTGTGTGGGTTTCCTCCGGGTGCTCCGGTTTCCCCCCACAAGTCCCGAAAGACGGGCTTATTAGGTGAATTGGACATTCTGAATTCTCCCTCAGTGTAACCAAACAGTGTGGCGACTAGGGGATTTTCACAGTAATTTCATTGCAGTGTTAATATAAGCCGACTTGTGACACTAATAAATATTATTATTAATAAAGAAACAAACAACATTCCTCTCAAATATCACAAATGCACGGCGAGGGCGGGTGGTTTGGTCAAAAAAACTGGAAGGTAAGTAAAATTATATGAGTTTTTTTAGGAGGGACAAGTATATCCATGTTTCTAAAGTGGTGAGCATCAACGAATGTTATATCCCAAAGACTTCTACCTTTCAATATAATCAGGTACCTGATATCTTTGCCTTGTGTTAGTTATGACATTTTGCATCAGTAGATTTGCTGTATTGCTGCAGTAGGTGAACTGCTGTTTGCGCTCCAACTTCAATAGAATTGGGATGCACATCAAAAAAAAAGCACACTGCGGGTCCCGGACTACCCGGAAGCAACACCGCAGGAGATCCGGGAATTTTGGAACAATAATTAAAGATGCATATATTGAGTTGTGTACTCGATGAACGCATTTAGTTTGGGTCCTACTGCAAGTATTTCAGCCGATGCAGCCCGCTTTGAGGCGCTGGGCTTTGTTTGATTTCACGCGGTGTAACATTGTAAATTGTTTTGGGGAAGGCCAAGGTTTATTCGCATAACAAAAAATATGCTGTGCCATGTAATTAAAATGGATGTTTTCCATGGTGACATAAAATGCTGCAATGCATACATATTTAGCAGGGTTATGAAATTATTAAGTATGAATAATAGGCTTTGACTATTACAGCAGGAAGAGGACAATGGACAATGGTCTGTTCGTGGAGATAATAATTGTGAAGCTAATGCCTTGACTGTAAGATTTGAGGCGATGTATTTTTATCAGCTTGAATTTTTACACTGTGTCTTATTGAAGTCTTACACCGCGGACGGCACTGGATCCTTCAGTCTCTTCTTTCAGTTGGAGAATGCTGCTGAACTGCATATATTAGTGCAGGAACAAGAAAGTGTGAAATATATCCACTTACATGAATAAAGGAACTGGAAGAACTTAAAGATCGAAGGAAACAGCCACTACAACCAAGGCAGCATAAACAAAAAGAGCGGTTCCTATTTGGACAATATTTCAATTCAATCAATATACTTTATGTGTTCACTCACATGCTATTCCTTAAATTACTTTTGGGAAGCTAGAAATCTGAACACAGCTCGTTTCCCTTTCAACTGTATCCCTTTTTGTTCTTGCCCCTTGTTACCCACCTGCAGTGTAGCAAAAATTCTCCTCAGAAAAAATAGTTTTACTTTCCCACGTTAAGCAGAGTAAATATACAAATAAATAGAACAGTGTAATAAAAATTGACAGGCTTTACTTTCAAGTCGGGGCTATCTCCGAGAAGCGAGGATGAAAGCAAGGCTCTCTTGCTGCTAATTGGATGGTAAATCAGCAGGAATCACATTTTTAATTACTCTGCAATGCTTGCGCTTGAAGTGAAATTTCAGCCAGTGTGTGATTGTAACTTTTGGCTCACGACAGTCATGCTGTGTGTCTCTGCCTTTGATGATAGCTCATCTCACTTCCCCCAGCGTATTGGTTTTTTTTATATATGAGCAAGGATCCTGAGAGGTTTCCACTGATTGTCTTGTTTTTTTTTGTTGCTGCAGTAACTGCCTGCCTTGGAGCAGTACTGTAAGGGCCAACAAGTGCCACAACTGACCTTGGTAAACGCACCATAATGAAAGAAGCTTCAAGGTGCGAAAAAAACAATTGCCGTTCCGCCAAACCCTTCGATCGCCCCCTCCCCACTGTTAATGCCAAGATGATAAAAGGAGATTTCAAATATTACACAAAAAAGCTCAGCAATTTCTACCCCCGCCCTGTATTCAGTGTTTCCTCACTGAGGTCTATAGAGTTCTCTGGGTGCCAACCACCTACTGGTAGGCACTGATTCAGGACTCATACTGCTAGGGGGAGAGGGGGGGGGGGGGGGGGGGGGTGCACAGAAACCTACCCCTGCTGTTTTTTTCTTTCTTTAATCCTGTTTTGTTGGAACAAAGAAGCCCCTTATGTGCTGCATGCAGAATATTCAGCTAAACAGCCAAATGTAGGGCTAAATTCGGAATCTATTAAAATTTGAAAGTAAAATCAGGACTGTACCCTAGAAGGACGCATTTCTAACAATGATTTGGCCGATTTCTATGACATCAGACCAGTTCCCCCCCCCCCCCCCCCCCCCTTTCAGGATGCAAAAAGGATAAATGTTGATGAGTGTCCCTTACTGTAAGATAACATAAAGAATAATATTTGTTGTTATTAATCGCACGCCTGGATTGGCTGTTTAGATTATGGCAGTCATATAATCATAGAATACCTACAGTGCAGAAGGAGGCCATTCAACCCATTGAGTGCGCATCGACCCTCCGCACCCTACCTAGGCCCCCCCCCCACCCCACTAAGGGGCAATTTAGCATGGCTAAACCGCCTAACCTGCACTCTGGGAAGAAACCGGAGCACCCGGAGGAAACCCACACAGACACGGGGAGGACAGTGCAAACTGCACACAGTCACCCAAGTTCGGAATCGAACCTGGGCCCCTGGTGCTATGAGGCAGTAGTGCTAACCACTGTGCCACCGTGCCATCCTGACTAAACAATTGAAACAACTTGAGATATCTGTGTCAATAAGAAACACCACCAGATATAAGGGGAGAAAAGGTGTAGTTTTTACTAATAATTATTAATAACAAACATTATTCTATAATGAATACTTAAGAAATACCAGTACTGTTGAGCAATGACCGTATGTTGCACACTTGATTCACCGGAAAAGAATAGCTCCCAATTCTCTGTTCCTAAGCCAGTGCTGTTTGAAGTTTGATGCATTTGTTTTGCTGCTTTTGATGTCAGGTGCCCATGTAGGTGTGACTGGAATTTATACCCCCCATGGTTGCCTGACAGCTCCAAAAGTGGGCAAATGGAGCACATGTTATATTGCTTCATATGGGGAGCAAATTGTATATCACTTTACACAATGGATGTGACCACACTGATCCTCTGGAGGAACATGACATCACTATTCAATGGAACTTTGATTGTAAAGTGCCCGGTTTGATGTTAAATTTAATTGGTGCTAACACTCCCATCCATTAAACTTTAGTTAAAGAGACAGAGAACGTGAGTTTTCCAATGCATAGAAACTTCGCAATAAAATCACATACGTACAAATAGTCTTAAAAAGTGCTTTAGAAAACTCCAAAGTATATCATGGAGTTCACCTGACCTACAACTGTTTATAGATTTTGGTTACAATGAGCACAAGGGCCTACCTTTCAGGTGGTATTCAACCTTCAGCATTTTTAATCAAAAACAAAGTTTATTCTACGAATTTAGTTAACATTTTTATAAACACACACATTTTTATCAACTACAAACATAAATACCCCACACAGCTACAGTAATCTACGTATAACCCTTAATAAATTTCCCTCTTAAGCTGTTCCAATTTAATAACAAGATCCCATAAACCAGAAACCCTTTTTCTAAGGTGTGACCCAGCACATAACACTTAAGACCAGGTTTGGATGCTGTTGTGTCCTTTCCAAAACAGCAGTTTTGAAGTTCTTGCAGAAAACAACTATTTCTTTTCAAGTTATCAAGCAGTCTGGAAACAGCTTTTAAAATGAAGGTAGAGAGACACTTGTCTGTTTGATTACAGCAGCCAAACGTGAAAGCAAAAGCAAAAAACTCAGAGCCACCAAAACAAGCCCAAACCAAAACAAAAGTAAAACTCAGAGCCAGTGCCCAGCTCCGCCCACACAATGACATCACTGAAGCCCTGCGACAAGACAAAAACATTTCTATAAGGGACACTCCCATGACAGAGAAAATAGCACTTCTCCACAAATCTTTCACCATTTGCACTCCACAAGGATCCAATTATAAAGATAAAAAGCAAAATACTGCGGATGCTGGAAATCTGAAATGAAAACAGAAAATATTGGGAAAACTGATGACCTGGATCTTGGTGTGGAAGGGACAGTTTCAAACTTTGCAGTTTCAATTGTAAATTGTATTGTAAACTGTGAGGAGGACATCTCTATCAAATCTCCTTCTATACAAGGAGAATAGTTCTAAGATCTCCAATCTATCCTCATAACTGAAGTTTTGAACATATGCGGCATCAACTTCAAAAATACATTGGGCTGGATTCTCCAGTCCCCCGGCCGCGTGTTTCTCAGTGGCGCATTGTTCGCTGGCGATGGATTCTCTACTCCCATCGCTTGTCAATGGGATTTCCCATCGAAGTCACCCCATGCCACTGGGAAACCCATTGCTGGCAGGAATAGAGAATCCCAACGGCTGGAGAATTCCGACCATAAACAAGTCGGTGGAGTGGGCAGATAGGCAGCAGATGAAGTTCAGTGTGAAGAAATGTGAGGTGATGCATTTTGGTAGGAAGAACGAGGGGAGACTACATAAAATAATGGGTAAAATTCTTAAAGAGGTGCAGGAGCAAAGGGACATGGCTGTATACGTGCTTAGATCATTGAAGGTAGTGGGATGGTTGGAGAGAGCAGTTAACAAAGCATTTAGTATTCTGTGTTTTATTAATATGGGCACAAAGTACAAGAGGAATGAGGTTATGCTGAATCTATAAAAGATACTAATTAGATCTCAGCTGGAATATTGTGTAGAGTTCTGCGTGCCATGCTAGAGGAATGACATGAATACATTGGAGAGAGTGCAAAGAGGTTTACAAGACTGATTCCAGGGATGAGAAGTTTCATTTGTGAGGGGAGATTGGAGAGGTTGGAGTTTTCTCTTTGGAGAGAAGAAGGCTAAGAGGAGATTTGATAGAGATGTTCAAAATCGTGAGGGGGCTGGGCAGAGTAGATGGTGAGAAACTGTTCCTGCTCATAAAAAGAATCAAAAACGAGAGTGCTCAAATTTAAAGTGATTTGAAAATAAGCAAACGTGATGTGAGAAAAATCTTTTTCACTTGTTGGTTCAATCTGGAAAGCACAGCGGCAGTGTGGAGGAGGCAAGTTCAATAAAGTTACTCATGAGGGTATTGGATAATGACCTGAATAGGAATAATATGCAGGGGTACAGGGAAAAGGTAGGAGAATGACACTAAGTTAAAATGCTCTTTTGGAGAGCCGGTGCAGACACAATGGACCAAATGGCCTTCTTTTGCACTGTAACAATTCTGTGATCCTGTGAACTCAGCAGGTCCGGCAGTATCTGTGGAGAGAGAAACCGAGTTAATGCTTCAAGTCCAGTAAGATTCTTCTTCATAAGAGTTCCGATTGTTAAGAAACTGTAGACAAACAACTATTGCAATCATTCAGAATATCCACTAACACCAATTTTCATTTATATAGTGTCTTTACCTTTGCAAGGTGTTGCAAGGCACAAAACGTGCATGATGGCAACAAAACATTTTTGACATTGACCGAAAGAAAGAGATACCAGGACAAATGACCAAATGTTTGGTCAAAGAAGCAGATTTTTTTTTTTTTTTACAAATGTTTTTATTCAGTTTTCGTATTTTTTATATTGAACAAATTACAAATTGTTAGGAGAGAGAAACAAAAAAAAAAACAAACAAAAACAAACACGCAAAAATTAACATACATATTTACAGGTAAGCATCTTCGTAGTAGTAACTGCGCCCCCCCCCCCCCCCTCAACATGTTTATTTAGCTTGGTTTTGGGCCTTAGCTAGCCATTGAACCCCCGTAACGAACCTGTAGCCCCCCCCCCCTCCCGCTACCTTCCCCCGACTATTCTTCCTCTTGTACATTGGCCACAAATAGGTCCCGGAACAGTTGCATGAATGGCTCCCACGTTCTGTGGAAGCCGTCGTCCGACCGTCGGATGGCAAATTTGATTTTCTCCATTTGGAGAGATTCCGAGAGGTCGGACAGCCAGTCCGCAGCTCTGGGCGGTGCTGCTGACCGCCAGCCAAACAGGATTCTACGGCGGGCGATCAGGGAGGCAAAGGCAAGGGCATCCGCCCTCCTCCCCAGGAATAGATCTGGCTGTTCTGAAACCCCGAAGACCGCCACTATCGGGCATGGCTCCACCCTCACTCCCACCACTTTGGACATTACCTCGAAGAAGGCTGTCCAGTACTCCACGAGTCTGGGGCAAGACCAGAACATGTGGGCGTGGTTGGCCGGGCCTCTTTGGCACCGTTCACATCTGTCTTCCACCTCCGGGAAGAACCTACTCATACGGGTTCTTGTTAAGTGGGCTCTATGTACCACTTTTAGTTGCGTCAGGCTGAGCCTTGCGCACGTGGAGGTGGAGTTGACCCTATGCAGTGCTTCGCTCCAGAGTCCCCACCCGATCTCCATCCCCAGGTCGTCCTCCCATTTCCTCCTTGTTGCGTCCAGTACGGTGTCGTCCCTATCTACCAGTCGGTCATACATGTCACTACAGTTCCCTTTCTCTAGGATACTTGCGTCCAGTAGGTCTTCCAGTAGTGTCTGTCGTGGCGGTTGTGGGTACGTCCTTGTCTCCTTTCGTAGGAAGTTTTTGAGCTGCAGGTACCGTAGCTCGTTCCCCCCAGCTAGCTGAAATTTCTCTGTCAGTTCGTCCAGTGTTGCGATCCTGTCGTCCGTGTATAGGTCCCTGACTGTCAGTGTCCCCCCGTCCTGCCTCCACCTTTTGAAGGTGGCGTCGGTCAGTGCTGGTTTGAACCTATGGTTGTTGCAGATGGGAGCCCTGTTCGACATTTTGGTCAGGCCAAGTTGCTGCCGCAGTTGGTTCCAGGATTGGAGGGTGGCTGTCACCACTGGGCTGCTGGAGTGTTTTTTGGGTGGGGATGGGAGTGCTGCCGTGGCGAGGGCCCGGAGGGAGGTTCCCATGCAGGAGGCCTCCTCCGCACGCACCCACTCAGCTTCTGGCTCCTGGATCCATCCCCTTACTCGCTCGGCTGTTGCTGCCCAGTGGTAGAATTGTAGATTCGGGAGGGCTAACCCTCCCCTGGTTTTTGTTTTTTGTAAGACCTTCTTTGGGATCCTAGCATTTTTACCCCCCCATACGAACGCCATGATGAGTTTGTCCAGCGCTTTGAAAAAGGCCTTGGGGATGTAGATCGGAATGGATATAAACAGGAAGAGGAACCTGGGCAGTACGTTCATTTTGATCGTCTGAACTCTCCCCGCGAGGGAGAGCGGGAGTGTGTTCCATCTTTGCAGGTCCTTTTTAACTTCCTCCGTCAGGCTGGTGAGGTTCCATTTGTGGATCCCTTTCCAGTCATGGGCTATTTGGATCCCCAGGTAGCGGAATTTATGTCGGGCTTGTTTGAACGGCAGCCCCTTTAGTGCTGCCCCCCCCCCCCCCCCCCCCCCCCCCCTTGCGGGTGTAATGGGAAGATCTCACTTTTGCTCATGTTGAGTTTGTAGCCCGAGAAGGCTCCAAACTCTTTCAGGAGCGCGATGATTCCGTCCATGCTGCTTTGTGGGTCCGAGATATAGAGGAGCAGATCATCCGCATAGAGTGAGACTCTGTGCTCTCTACCTCCCCTTCGGATCCCCCTCCAATTTTTTGCTGCCCTGAGCGCGATTGCTAGCGGTTCAATTGCTAGTGCGAACAGCAGCGGGGACAGTGGGCATCCTTGTCTGGTGCCCCTGTGCAGCTGGAAGTATTGGGAGTTGGTATTGTTGGTCTGTACACTCGCCATGGGAGCGTTGTAGAAGCAGATTTTAAGGAATATCCTAAAGGAGGATAATGATGTAGAGAGGTCTTCTTCAGTTCTCTGCCCTTAGGCAGGCCTGACCCACAACACCATGACTTCCAGCACAGATAGGGCAAGAAGGCAGGTCCTGAATCCTGAACGAGAATTGAACGCATGCTGTTGGCCCTAATCGGATCCAAATCGGGTATCCAGCCAACTGAGCCAATTAGCAACACCCTTCCTCCCCTAAGGGGTATTTTCTATTCTTTATTGGGATGTGGGCATCACTGGCAAGACCAGCATTTGTTGCCCATCCCTAAATGTCCTTGAACTGAGTGGTTTGCCAGTCCATTTCAGAGGATAGTTAAGAGATGCTGTGGATCTGGAATCATATGTAGGCCAGACCATGTAAGAAACATATCATAGAATTATAGAATTTACAGTGCGGAAGGAGGCCATTCGGCCCATCGGGTCTGCACCGGCCCTTGGAAAGAGCATCCTACCCAAGCCCACACCTCCACCCGATCCCCGTAACCCAGTAACCCCACCCATTTTGGACACTGAGGGAAATTTAGCATGGCCAATCCACCTCGACTGCACATCTTTGGGCTGTGAGAGGAAACCGGAGCACCCGGAGGAAACCCACGCACACACGTGGAGAACATGCAGACTCCGCACAGACAGTGACCCAAGTCGGGAATCGAACCTGGGAGCCTGGAGTGTGAAGCAACTGTGCTGACCATTGTGCTATCAAGCTGCCCTCTTGCAGATTTCCTTCCTTCCTTCTTCTTCTTTCTTACTCAGTCCTTTGAAATCGAGGGTGACTTGCTTCACACTAAAAGTGAGTTCTCAGGTGACTGAGGAGTCCAGTGAGTGACCTACAATCTCTGTTACAGGTGGGGCAGAAGGTGGTTGGAGGAGCAGGTGAGTGGCTTCCCGGGTTGCCGTGAGTTTCTTTTGCTGTCAACACTTGACTTCAGCCTGCTCTCACTGATGAAACTTGAGTTGTTCAGCTCATTTCCGGGTGCTTCTCCTCCACTTCGATCATGGGCCAGGGATTCCCAGGTGTTGGTGGGGATGTTGCCCTTTTCAAGAATGCTCTGAGAGAGCCCTTGAGGCCTTTCCTCTGACTTCCTGCGGCTTGCTTGACGTGTCACTGCTCGGAGTAGAGCGACCGTCTCGGGGGCATACAGACGATGTGGCCCCGCCCAGCGGAGCTGATCACGTGTGGTCAATGCTTCGATGCGAGCTTGAGCAAGAACACTGATGTTGGTGTGCCTATTCTGCTAATGGACCATGCGGAGGGAATTCACTCATGGTTTTAGGTTCCTGTTGTACATTGTCCTCATCTCTGAGCCAAATAGGAGGGCGGATATTACTACTGCCCTGTACACCTTAAGCTTGGTGCCGGATCTGAGGTCCTAATCATCAAACACTCTCTTCCTTAGGTGACCGAGAGATGTGCTGTCAGTCAGAGTGATGGCAGTGTTGAACCTCGTCACTGATGTCTTCCCTTGTTGACAGTAGACTCCAAAATATGGAAGGTGGTCCACATTGTCCAAGCGAGGAGCTGTGCTGTCTGGCGGGGGCAGGTTGGTAGAGGACCTTTGTCTTTACACGGATATTTAGTGTAAAGCCCATGCTCTTGTACACCTCCGTGAAGGTGTTGATGATGGCATAGAACTCAACTTCCGAGGGTGCGCATATTCAAGCATTGTCTGCATCGTCTCACGGCAGACACTGGGGTGACCTTAGATCTGGCCTGCAGGTGGCAGAAGGTAAACAGATTTCTGTTCTGTAATGGAGCTCAGCTTCAGCGGAGGGCTTGCTGAGGGTGAGATGGAGCATTGCAGCAAGGACATTAGTGAATCAGATGGGTTTTTTCTACAATCAATTATAGTTTCGAGGTCACCATCACTGAAACTAGCTTTCAATACCAGATTTTGTTTTTATTAATTGAATTTAAGTGCCACTGGCTGCTAGTGGGATTTGAACCCTCGTCCCAAACATTATCCTGGGTATCTGGATTACTAGCCCACAAGTCTAGTTAGCATTATATCCCCATCTTCAGAGTCTGAGTTGCTGTGGTAACATGCACTTTTACATGCATATTGTAGTCTGCAGCTATAAATAGCGATGATAGAGGAGGCAGAGGGTTACAGGGGTGTAATCCGAGAATTTAGGCCCAAGGCAGATGAAAGTATGGTGGCCAATGGTGGATTGACTAAAATGGGAGACAGGTCTGAGATTGGAATTGGAGCAGTGCAGAGATCTCCAATGCTGGTTGGGTTTGAGAAATTTACATTGAAATGGAGGGCAAGATTATGAAGGGATGCAAAAACAAGGATGAGGATTTTATAATATGAATTAAGGTCCTCCATTTCTTTCATATTTCTTCTTTGTAATACTGCTTTTGAAATTTTGGTAACTAACGCTGTTCAATCATAGAATCCCTGCAAGTGCAGAAGGAGGCCATTTGGTCCATCGAGTCTGCACCAACCCTCTGAAAGAGCACCCAACCTAGCCCCCCTGCTAACCACTGTACCACTGTGCTGCCCTAGAGTCCAATCAGAGTCCAATGTTTGAAATGGATTGAACACAAAACACAAGAGCAACTTACATGCACATAACAAAGTTAAGGTGCTCCACGGATAGACTTATGGAAAAGATACACTGAACCAGGAAAAGAGTGTTTCAAAGGAGTGGCAAAAGTTTAGTTGAAGATACAGGGTTTGCCGAATCTATTGTAGTGAGACAGCTGTAGACTGTAGGATGATATTATAGGGCTGGTCAGGTAGACAGAAGAGTGCTTAGTAACCCAGCTTCCGGTTGCGATGATGCAGAGCTAAGCCACACGTTCGGTGGCTCCCGCTATTTTCAGACTTTTGGGCTCTTTTAAGGGCCCGTAGTGGCGCTGGCTGGACTTTTCCCGGTGGGGGAACACATCTGCTGCGCCTATCTGCCGGTGGATGGACTGGACCAGGAGCGGAGCGGTCAGAAAATCGGCTTTGGAGCAGAGAAAGGTGCGAGGCAGGAAGAACAAGATGGCGGCGGGCGGGGAACTGGCAGCGTGGCAGCAGTGGGCACAGGAGCACCAGGAGCTGCTCCATCGCTGCTTCAGAAAGCTGAAAGCTGAGCTGCTGGAACCGCTGAAGGCCTCACTGGATAAGCTCATGGCGACTCAGACGGCTCAGGGTGCAGAGATCCGTGAGTTACGGCAAAAGGCCTCGGAGGTTGAGGATGAAATCCTAGGCCCGGCAGTGAAGGTGGATCGCACGAGGCACTCCACAAGAAATGGCAAGCAAGGCTGGAGGAAATGGAGAACCACTCGCGGCGGAAGAACTTGCGGATATTGGACCTCCCGGAGGGGCTGGAGGGATTGGACCTGGGGGCCCATGTGGTCTTGATGCTGAATTCGCTGATGGGAGCGGGGTCCTTCCAAGGGCCCTTGGAGCTAGAAGGTGCCCATCGGGTGTTGGTGAGGAAGCCCAGGCCGAACGAGCCGCCAAGGGTGGTGCTGGTCCGTTTTCACCGCTTCGTCGACCGAGAATGCGTGCTGAGATGGGCTAAAAAGGAGAGGACCAGCAGATGGGAGAATGCAGAGGTCCGTATTTATCAGGACTGGAGCGTGGAGGTGGCGAAGAAAAGGGCTGGTTTTAACCGGTCGAAGGCAGTGCTGCACAAGAGAGGGGTGAAGTTCGGCCTGTTACAGCCGGCACGCCTCTGGGTCACTTATAAGGATCGCCAGCTCTATTTTGACTCCCCGGAAGATTCCAGGGCCTTCGTCCAGGCAGAGAAGCTGGACTTGGACTGAGGATTGAGGGGGGGGGGGGTTGGAGGCTGATGTATATTGTCCGGAGGCTCTGTTCTCCCTTGTACTTTTCTGTTTTCTGTTGGTTTTTGGGGGTTTTAAAATTTTGGTTCCTTTCTTTCTGGTGGAACACCGGGGAGATGTTTTGTAGGCCCGTTGGGGCGTGCGCCTTTTTCTTTCCCGCGATTTGGGTTAGGGGCGGGGTTTAAGTTGGAAGCGCGGGCTTTTTCCCGCGCTGGAGTCGGAATGGGAGGGGTCTGTACCAGTCAGGGGGAGGGGTGGTTGGCTTACGCCGGGGGGGGGGGTCGGGGTGTCGGGAGCAGCCGGGGTCAGCAGGAGTCGGCTGACTTACAGAAATACGATGAGAGGGGCAACGCAGCTAGCTGGGGGGGGAGGGGGGTGTTGGGGGGTGGGGAGGGGGGTACCAGTTTGCTGCTGGAAGGGCCGTAGGGGAACAGATGGTGCTGGGGGGGGGGGGGTCGAGATGGGGATCTGCCACTGTGGGGAACGAGCCGCGTGGGTTTTGCAGGCACGTGGTTGGCCGAGGGAGAGTTATGGCTGACCGGTGGAGAGGGAGGGGAATAGCCCCCCGATTCGGCTGGTCACATGGAATGTAAGGGGGCTGAATGGGCTGGTCAAGCGGGCCCGGGTGGTTGCGTATTTGAAGGGGCTGGGGGCGGATGTGGCTATGCTCCAGGAAACGCACCTTAGGGTGGCGGATCAGGTAAGGCTGAGAAGGGGGTGGGTTGGGCAAGTGTTCCATTCGTGGTTGGATGCGAGGAACCGGGGGGGTTGGCGATTTTGGTGGGGAAGAGTGTGTCGTTTGTGGCCTCGAGTGTGGTGGTGGATAGCTGTGGCAGATACGTTATGGTGAGCGGTAAGCTCCAGGGGGAGCGGGTGGTGCTGGTTAATGTGTACGCCCCAAATTGGGACGATGCAGCCTTCATGCGCCTCCTGCTGGGCCGGATTCCAGATCTTGAGGCGGGGGGCTTGATATTGGGAGGAGATTTTATTACAGTGCTGGACCCATGGACAAGATGGGTGGGGTGGACACTTGAAAGTTTATGAGGCCGGGGGGTAGGGAGCTTTCGTTCTTCTCCCATGTCCGGCTTACTCCCGGATTGACTTTTTTGGTAGGGGTGGAGTATTCGGCGATAACCATATCCGACCACGCTCCGCATTGGGTGGACCTGGAGCTGGGAGAGGGGAAGGACCAACGCCCGCTGTGGAGGTTAGAGGTGGGGCTGCTGTCGGACGAGGAGGTATGTGGGCGGGTCCGGAGGTGTATAGAGGGGTATTTGGAAACTAATGACAATGGGGAGGTGTAGGTGGGGGTGGTCTGGGAGGCGCTGAAGGCGGTGGTTAGGGGGGAACTGATTTCTATTAGGGCACACAGGGAGAGGGGGGAGAAAAGGGAGAGGGAGAGGTTGGTGGAAGAAATGGTAAGGGTGGACAGGAGGTAGGCGGAGGTCCCGGAAGAAGGGCTTTTGAGGAAGCGTCGTAGTCTCCAAGCGGAGTTTGACATATTGACCACCAGGAAAGCGGAGGCGCAGTGGAGGAGGGCGCAAGAGGCGGTATATGAGTGCGGGGAGAAGGCGAGTCGGATGCTGGCCCCGTTTGTTACGGGTCCCAGACCACCCCCACCTACACCTCCCCATTGTCATTAGTTTCCAAATACCCCTCTATACACCTCCGGACCCGCCCACATGGTTCTATGCCTATTTCTTTTTCTCGTTAATTTATTGTTTTTGTATTTGGAGGGGGGGGGGTTACTGTTTTTCTTGTTTTTTTGTTGTTGAAAATTTGAATAAAAATTATTTTTTTAAAAAGGTAGACAGAAGAGTGGCAAAAGGAATTCAAACCAGAAAAGTAATGAGGTAATGCATTTGGAAAAGCAGATAAGGCAAGGGGATGACACAAAAAATGGTGGGATACTAAAAAGTGTTGAGGCACCTTTGAGTCCACAGATCCTGAAGGTGGTTGGATAGGTAGGTAAAGTGGGTAAGAATTATATGAATACTTTATTTTATTGGCTGATGTATAGAGTATAGTTCAGGGAGGTTATGTTAGAACTATATAAGAGTATGTACTGCATACAGATCTGATAACCACATTACAGGAAGAATGTGATCAAACTACAGAAGGTACAAAGGAGATTTAAATGAGATGTATTAAGTCAACTAAGCCTGGAAGATTCTAATAATAAATTATTATTATCATGCACTTGCTTTTCTGTCCACTGCAGCTCATGTTGTGTCAGGGAGTAGAGAGCTGCCGACCAATCAGGTTGGCTAGCAGCTCTCTGAGTGGACTCGATGGGCCGAATGGCCTTACTTCCACTACTATATCTTATGGTCTTAATGTGGGACTTCCTCCAGAGTGAAGGGGCAAAGCCGCCTCTGCAGGCACCTGATGCTCATTCAAGAGTGAAATGGTTGCCGGGCAGGTCGAGTCAGCAAGGACGTGTCCCCCACCGACTCACTGGGTGGTTGGAAGGGAAACCCTGCCATTCAAAACATCCACTTTGATTGAGAGGTACACAGTTACGATGGGCTGGATGGGAAGGTCCTATTTAATGTAGCAGAGAGGCCAGTGACTAAGGAGCATCGATTGAAAATTATTGGCAGAAAGATTAGAGGGGGGAATGAGGAAAAGGCTTTTTACCCAGAGGAATGTGGAGATCTGGAACTCACTGCCCAAAGGAATGGCAGAGGCAGAAACCATGAATTCAATTACAAGCAACTCAAGTGCCAGAACTTGCAGGGCTACAGATCGAATACTGAAAGGTAGGATTAGGCTGGGTGGCTTGTTTCTCAGCTGGCACAGACATGATGAGCCAAGTGGCCTCTTTATGTGCAATACATTTTCTATGATTCTATGATTCTATTCCCACCAAGCAATTTTGCAGTACAGATGTAGTCACAGGTGGCAGCCAGGTGGAGATGGGTTCCATCCGTGTAGATATGGAAACTGACTTCTGACCTGCAGATGATGCTGGGGAGGGATAGTATCGTGATGGTGGGAGGAGGGAAACAACGTATTATGGCCTGTGTTCAGCCTATTTTCTGATAGATAGGACTGAAATCATGCAAGGACGGTTGTATGGGGTTGGATAGTGGAAGATGTGCATTGCAGAGGAATGGCGTCATTGACCTTGTCGAAGGCTGCAGAAAGTTCAAGGACTATGAGTGGGACGAAACATGGCTGTGACACAGGATTCTGTTTTCATCTGTTCAGCATTGTGAGAAGGGCAAGAACCAGAATAGATGGATTCAAACAGGGAGTTACAGGTAAGGTGAGCATAGAACCAGGCAGCAAAGCTTTCATGAATGTTATTGAGTAAAGGGAGGTTGGATATGGAGTGGTAGCTGGTGAAAACATTTGTGTCAAGGGTGGTTTATTAGAGGAGCAAGTTTTGAAATAGGGAGATAGTGCCTGAGGAGCAGGAACAATTAACAATGTTAGTTAACATGAGGTCAGGAAAGGAAGTTTAGTCACAGAAAACAATGTTAGCAACAATTGGGGCATTCTGAATTCCCTCCGTGTACCTAAACAGGCGCTGGAATGTGGCGACTAGGGGCTTTTCACAGTAACTTCATTACAGTGTTAATGTAAGCTTACTTGTGACAATAAAGATTATCATTACGCAACAATGGGAGTTCCACCAGCAGGCTGGGTCACTGTCTGTGTGGAGTCTGCACGTCCTCCCCCTGTGTGCGTGGGTTTCCTCCGGGTGCTCCGGTTTCCTCCCACAGTCCAAAGATGTGCGGGTTAGGTGGATTGGCCATGCTAAATTGCCCGTAGTGTCCTAATAAAAGTAAGGTTGAGGGGGGGGTTTGTTGGGTTACGGGTATAGGGTGGATACATGGGTTTGAGTAGGGTGATCATGGCTCGGCACAACATTGAGGGCCGAAGGGCCTGTTCTGTGCTGTACTGTTCTATGTTCTATGTTCTATGTAACTGCTAATGAAGCATGTTCTCAGAACAAGACTGAGCCTTGTGTTTTCAAATTTGCCAGGAAGAGTAGAGACCAGCCAATGTAATCAGAAAACAAGTCACAATTCACATTGTGCAGTACAATCATTTATGGTGAATAAAAACATTTACGTCAGAAACTTTGGTAGTGGATCAAGTTGGATCTCTGGAATTATTGGGTGATTCAACTAAAAGGGTACAAAGTCCCACAGCAAGTGGGTTTAGCTATAAAATGCCAGCCATGTTAGATAAGGGCCCAAGGGGGGGATGCCTGGTCAAGGCCACACAGAGCCCCCATTTTGTGCAGAGAAGAGCTCCGCTCACCGGAACTCCTCAGTGCAGTGAGAGATCAGGACGCCATTTAAAAATGGCATCCCCCAACACCCGCACACGGTACCACCGGCACGATCACCAGCGTACAAACAATGCCACCCGGGCATCTTGGCAGGCCAAGCTGGCAGTGCCAAGGTGGTATTTTGCCTACGTCGGGGGTTACCTGCCCTTATGAGGTGGGGGGCTCAATGACCCCCCCCCCCCCCCCCCCCAGTAGGTAAGTTCAGGCATTGAGAGGTGTGGGGATCGCTCTGGGGGTTCGAGTAAATGGTGCTCCAACCGCTTCCTGCACTGGCGAGCAGAGGTCCTCTTTGCAGGAAATGAAGGTAAATGTGGCCTCGGCGAGGGCTTTGCCACCATGGCCCAATCCCGTTCGATGGCAACATTGTTCCCGCCACTACAAGCGCTGGGAAACACCCTGCTAAACCCGCCCAAAACGAGATGCTATTTTCATTATATTCCGCCATATTTCAGTCTAATATAATTTGAAGGTGCCATTCTAAATAGAGCTAATGTGAAGAGAATAAGAAATTATTGTGATTATGGAAAATATACATTGAAGATCTGCATACTGACACAGCCATGATGGAGAAAATCTATTCACAAAAAGTTAATACAAGTTCTGTAATATTTTAGTGCTGGTAGAGCAGCTATTAAAGTTAAAGCCACAATTAACATGACCAATGGGATCCTGAGAACTAACTTCAACATCACACAAAACTTAATATGAAGAAATCCATTCTAATGTTTAGCTTCATTGCTAGTTCAGTGTGATTTTTTGTATCTTGCCCACATTCCCCCCATCCCTATTTTCCAGCAGTCAGTCAAACACTTTGGAAAGATCGTGACATTACAGTTCTTGCTACTGAGTTAAACTAGATCAGGGTACAAGCTGACTATTTGTTACATCATATCAGATCACGAGTAGTTGCGATATAATTTGGGGGAACAAAGTTGAGGGACTAACGCTCATATTCTCAGGGGACAGAATTAAAACAGACAATACAGAGTTAAATGTTAGACAAAGATGCTTCATTTGTTTCTCCACAGTTGCTTTCGTGGAAGGAGAAAGGCCAAAGGCTGCATTACAAAGAAGACACGTGAAGCAGAGCTCGGCTGTCGCCGAGCGTGGCTTTTCGATGTCAGAAGAGTTCAAGAGGACAACAAAATTGAGGGAGGGCAGGAGATCGGGATCCCGAAAAAAATCTGTGGGCTATGATTCCAGGATTGTTCTGCAAGTGCCACCTTGTGTTGACCCTGCTTGTGGGGCCAATGGGAAGGATGCCTACTTCGAGTGCACTAGCAGGCATTGAGCATGGTAGCATCAATAGTCTAGAGAAAGGCAACAAAGGCTGTTGCAGGAAGAGGTTAGAGCAGGGGTGGGCAAACTACGGCCCGCGGGCCACATGCGGCCCTCCAAAGGTATTTCTGCGGCCCACCAAGTCATTAAAAAAAAAAAAAAATTTTTTTTTTTTTAATGTGGTTAATGGGGGGGGGGGGGGGGGGGGGGGCTGTTGGGTTACTTACTGGTATAGGGTGGATACGTTGACTTGAGTAGGGTGATCATTGCTCGGCACAACGTCGAGGGCCGAAGGGCCTGTTCTGTGCTGTACTGTTCTATGTTCTATATGAGGCGCCCAGAATCATAACCGGGTGAAGTAATTATTTTACTTAATATACTATGCGGCCCTTTGTGAATTGTGAATTTCTGAATGTGGCCCTTGCACGGAAAAGTTTGCCCACCCCTGGGTTAGAGGCAAATGGGGAGAGTTTCATTGCCTCCCAATTGACAAGTATGTTCATGTATCCTGTGGAGAAATGCTGGATGGTTAGGGTGGAGAATGCAACGATATTCAATCTTGGTTGGACTTGTGCTTTTTGAGGGGGAAGTTAAATGTTTGCCACAAAAAAGACAACAGTGATTCTCAGAGGCGATAATTTAGTGAGCTTTTGTTTCATAATAAAAGGATTATTGTTGGCGAAGGATCAATGAGGAATGAGGCAGGACATGTATCTTACTGGCTATCCTGCAGTCAATTGAAAGAAAAATGCATAATTTAAGGAGAGGGTGTTTCTCGGCTTCAATGTATTGCAGCCGGCACAGTGGCACTGTCATTTGATGAATAAAGTCTCCCTGCCTACTCATGATCTTTCAAAGGCTGCTAAATACTATCAGGTAACTGCGAACCATCATTTTACAGCTTGTTCTATCATGTAGATGAAGTGACAAAAATGAATTAGTGCAGGCAACTAAATACTGGAGAAGACCTCCGCATATTAAATTAAGTTGTTTGAAGTCTGAATTTCTTCCTGTAAGTGTTGGAACTAGTTAGCAAAAGTGATTGAACACTAAAGATAAAGAGACCTTCTCCATAAAAAAGAAGCCAACAAAACAGAATTCAGTGACTGATTACTTTTTTTGTCAAAATGCGTGCTTTATTCATAAAATGTGTATAAGTACAGTTCAAATTTGATATTGCATAAAGTCAGTTCAATAGAGTTCAATTTCTGCGTCGGCACTGTGAGGTGCTGAGGTACGCGTACATGGTGGAACTCAATCACAACATTTCTATGTGTTATTTTGGCCAGGTTTGGCGGGGTGTTTCTCATTGGCATTTTGGGTGGGATCCACACCGGTATTCAACTCAGCACATCTTGGGCCTTGAGGAGTTCTTCCCCAGCCTAACCAACATTTACAAAGTTTTTCACCAATGGGGAGCTGAACTCGCTGGTGAGGCTGGTTCCTCCAAGATCGGGCCACCAGTTTGAAAGAATGCCCCGATCTCTGAGTGAGCTTGAGGGTCTTCCACACATCCAACAATGTCACACCCCCACGCACAATTACCCCCCCCCCCCCCACAATTACCCCCCCCCCCCCCCCCCCCCCGAAGTGAGGACACCCTGCTATGGAGTCACTGAGGCCCCCCCTCTTTTCAGACCTACCCATCCTCACTTTCAGCCTCCCCCTTTCAGGACCCCGATCCAGTTGTATTGTATTGTATTGTTGTTATGTTGTACTCATAATTTGTTCCAACAGTGTTCCAGGATTATCGTAGTGTAGTTGTACTTTGTTGTAATGTTTTTGTAGGGTTAGGACAGTTGTATTTTTATAGTATGTGATGTGGAGATGCCGGCGTTGGACTGGGGTGAGCACAGTAAGAAGTCTTACAACACCAGGTTAAAGTGAATCATTCACCTGAGGAAGGAGCAGTGCTCCGAAAGCTAGTGTTTGAAACAAACATGTTGGACTTTAACCTGGTGTTGTAAGACTTCTTACTTTTATAGTATAGTTATATTGTTGTAGTATTGTAGTGTATGGGGCTGGTTTAGCTCAGTGGGTTACATAGCTGGTTTGTGATGCAGAACAAGGCCAGCAGCGCGGGTTCAATTCCTGTACCAGCTTACCCAAACAGGCGCTGGAATGTGGCAACTTTGGGCTTTTCACAGTAACTTCATACTTGTGACAATAAAAGGTTATTATTATTGTGTCGCAGTTGTTTTGTTGTCGAATTGTTGGTACAGTTGTATATTTATGTAGCTGTATTGTTGTTCTACTATTGATCCACTTTAATTGGATGGTAAAAGAAATGTATTACATTTTGTTTCTCCCTTCCAAGCCCGAAAAGTGTTCTGAGCTATTTAAATGATATCTAACAAAGCATTGACTTGAACAGACAGTGGAAAATCCTGCCCATAATATGGCTGCTCCAAAAGTGAAGCAAGTAGGTTTTGGAGACATGGTTGTGGATTATTGTTTGATTTTCAGACAGGGTATTAGCAGCCTGAGGGTTATTGGCGCAGCAAGAGAAGGGTGTCAGGGGGATAGGTGTGATTTTAACCGCCTAAGCTGTCTTTGGGGAGCCTGCTTCTACTGTCTTCACAAAGGAAAATAAATGACTTACTTCAAATGAGCTCTTCTTTCAAAATATTACATAGGATATACGGTGTAGAAAATTACCATTCGGCCCGAATGGACCGTGCTAATTATTATTCTCCACTTGAGCCTTGTTCAGTCTTTTCGCATCTAAATCTACCATTGTAACATTTCTTATGATCGCTGTAGAGAATCATAATGTTTTAAAAGAGATGTATTGTCCAACAACTGATGGAAGAAAATGGAGAACAGCGTTTAACATTTTAAGTATTTTACAGTAGCAAACAAACTGATATCAATATAGATCAAAAATTACTTAGCAGGGCAGCTTACTACGGTACTTTCACAATTACTAGCTAATTGAATCAAGATATATCTTACAGACTCTTTCTGCGCCAGACTTCAGGCAGTGTGCAACATTGCAGGCACAAGTCCAAAACAACTCCTAGCTCACGGGTTGGATTCTCTTCACCCGGACGCCAAAATCGCGTCCAGCGCCGGGGCAGAGAATCCAGTTCCACACGTGGAATCAGAACCGCCACTGGTTCCTCGATTCTCCGGCCCCCGAAAAGTGGCGTACTCAGGGAGTACGCGGAACCGTGTATCCCCCACCTGCGGTTATTGTCAGAGGCCCACCTGGCTATTCTCCACCCCCAACCGGCCAAAGTTCCGATGGCGTGGATCTAATCTGGTCCTGCCGTTAGGGATATGTTATAACCTGCCTGCTTACCATTGGCTGGGGACTAATGGCAATCCCACAATCCTTTGGGGGTACGAGCTTCCCCAATGAGGGGGGGGGCAGAGAAATCATTGGCAAATTCCCTGCATAAATAAAGCTGGCCAGTTTGGAACCGGCTAGAGGAGAGTGAGCAGCAAGGGAGTCACTGCTGCTGTTGTGTATATATATGTTATTGTAAATAAATGTTATTTCTTTCTATCCTTCAACTCGTGCTGGATTCTTTGTGTCCCTCACAAAACTGGCGACGAGGGTTAAAGTGAATAGCTGTCTACACTGCTGAAGCCACCTCCCTGGATATTTGTTGGACACAGGTTGGAAGTTATTTTCTATTACACCATGCTCTGTATGGACGTTTGGATGTTTTTGACGCTGCGCTGGAAAGCTGGAACCAGTACGGACAACGGATGCGTTACTATTTCCGGGCAAACAACATCACCGAAAACGAACGCCAGGTGGTCATATTGCTCACCGCTTGCGACCTGCATACGTTTGGGGTGATTAGGTGCCTTACGTACCCAGTGTAGCCACCGAAGTTGGCCATTCCCTAAATACAAAATGGAGGAACGCAAAGCTTACAGGTTAAAATGGACAATGTTTGCAGCACCAGCAGGCTGCACCAAGCAAATGTGGATTCTGTCTGCTAAGAGAGCAGACAGCACCGAAACAAACATTCCGCATACTAATGAGGCAATCTCCGGGATAGTTAACATAGTAATGGAACGATCCCAGGGACAATGGACACAAATGGGGAAGTAATTGCAACAGTGTATGGGAAACCCGACACCCCGGCACCAGCGGGGTCCGAAAGCAAAGCACCTGAAAGCCCGCCCAGTAGCCAAGGAACAGCCTCAGTATTGGGGGGATTCAAACATATCGATTGGGAAGAGACCCAATCGATTCCGAGCAGGTAAAGGGGTCCGCCCAAAGGGGCGCGGATCCCTGGGACCTATAAAAGACAGGTCCCACACTTAGTTCGTTCTTCTGAACCAGCCCTCCTCTCTGGACCAGCATTTCGACCAACTTTGCCAAGAAGACCTTGAACGAGAGAGAGGAGAGGTTTGGGGACAGCAGCTGCCAGTAAGTAAGTCTCACAACGATCGCTACCAGAGATAGACACTCCTGACAGCACGGTAGCATGGTGGTTAGCATAAATGCTTCACAGCTCCAGGGTCCCAGGTTCGATTCCCAGCTGGGTCACTGTCTGTGCGGAGTCTGCACGTCCTCCCCATGTGTGCGTGGGTTTCCTCTCGGGTGCTCCGGTTTCCTCCCACAGTCCAAAGATGTGCGGGTTAGGTGGATTGGCTATGCTAAATTGCCCTTAGTGTCCTAAAAATAAGGTTAATGGGGGGCGGGGGGTTGTTGGGTTACTGGTATAGGGTGGATACGTTGATTTGAGTAGGGTGATCATTGCTCGGCACAACATCGAGGGCCGACGGGCCTGTTCTGTGCTGTACTGTTCTATGTTCTATGACCCCTTTTAACCCGTACCACCCTGAAGTCTGCAGACCAGAGCAGAACAAGAGGCCTTGCCCCTTGATCCAGCAGTTCCTTCGAGATAAGTATTTGTTTAATTAGCGGTAGGAATAGTTTAATCCTCTTAGCGTGTGCATGGGTAGGATTATAATTGTATTATAATAAACTCAGTTGTTTGAACTTACTAATTGGTGTATGGTTTTATTGCTTTGAACTTCACCTTGAAACTTGTGGCGGTATCTTAACGATACCTGAAGACCCCAGAGCTAAGTAACGAAACAGAGCCAAATTGAGTGTTAAGCACACTCACCCAGAACGAGCAACACCAGTTGCGCCGGACACCAAAATGTTTGATGAACTTGTGAACTTAGTGCGGCAACATTTTAACCCAACCCCGTCCACAATAGTCCAGCGTTACCAGTTTAATACCGCTGAGAGGACCCCAGGAGAATCCCTTGCCGACTTTCTATCCAGGCTACGCAGGATTGGGAAGTACTGTGACTATGGTGAGGCCTTGTCAGAAATGTTACGTGACCGTTTGGTTTGAGGTATTAACAATGCGGCCAACCAGAGAAAGTTGTTAGCTGAGCCAACATCGACTTTTCAACAGGCCATTGAAATAGTATTGTCCCATGTCCCAACAGAGCGTAGAACGGGGAGTGCAGGAGCTACAGGGAATGGAGGTGCACGCATTGGGGTGCAACCCCTTCCGTCCGAAAGCGTCCCCCCGCACCCCAGCGGTACCTTGGGCGATGTGACGTCCGGATCGACACAAGTAGCCGTCGGATATTCCTCCCCGAAAGGAGCCTTCTCCAGAACCAATGGATGAGGAGCCATGTCCGTGTCAGACTTGTGGGCGCTGACCCCATCGCAGATGCCGGTCCTGGGGCACCAGAGGCGCTGTCGTTCCAACAGAAACTGGGGCCAGCCTAGGGGCCAACCTTCCATTTGGATGAACCTGCGGTGACTACTCCCGAGGACATGGAGACAGAGGACGACTGCCTGCAGCTGCATTGTGTGGCATCTCCCCGTGTGGCCTCCATTAAGGTGACAGTATGGATCAATGGTCACCCGCTTGAGAAGGAGTTGGACACTGGTGCAGTGGTCTCCGTGATTGCCCAGAACATAGAACATAGAACATTACAGCGCAGTACAGGCCCTTCGGCCCTCGATGTTGCGCCGACCTGTAAAACACTCTAAAGCCCATCTACACTATTCCCTTATCATCCATATGTTTATCCAATGACCATTTAAATGCCCTTAATGTTGGCGAGTCCACTACTGTTGCAGGTAGGGCATTCCACGCCCTTACTAGTCTCTGAGTAAAGAATCTACCTCTGACATCTGTCCTATATCTATCTCCCCTCAATTTAAAGCTATGCCCCCTCATACTAGGCATCACCATCCGAGGAAAAGGCTCTCACTGTCCACCCTATCTAATCCTCTGATCATCTTGTATGCCTCAATTAAGTCACCTCTTAACCATCCTCTCTCTAACGAAAACAGCCTCAAGTCCCTCAGCCTTCCCTTATAAGAGCTTCCCTCCATACCAGACAACATCCTGGTAAATCTCCTCTGTACCCTTTCCAATGCTTCCACATCTTTCCTATAATGTGGCGACCAGAACTGCACGTAATACTCTAAATGCGGTCGCACCAGAGTTTTGTACAACTGCAACATGACCTCATGGCTCCGAAACTCAATCCCTCTGCCAATAAAAGCTAACACACTGTACGCCTTCTTAAAAACCCTATCAACCTGGGTGGCTACTTTCAGGGATCTATGTACATGGACACCGAGATCTCTCTGCTCATTCACACTACCAAGAATCTTACCATTAGCCCAGTACTCTGTCTTCCAGTTATTCCTTCCAAAATGAATCAGCTCACACTTTTCTGCATTAAACTCCATTTGCCACCTCTCAGCCCAGCTCTGCAGCTTATCTATGTCCCTCTCTAACTTGCAACATCCTTCCGCACTGTCCACAACTCCACCGACTTTCGTGTCATCTGCAAATTTACTCAGCCATCCTTCTACGCCCTCATCCAGGTCATTTATGAAAATGACAAACAGCAGTGGCCCCAAAACAGATCCTTGTGGTACACCACTAGTAACTGGACTCCAGGCTGAACATTTCCCATCAACCACCGCCCTCTGCCTTCTTTCAGCTAGCCAATTACTGATCCAAACCGCTAAATCACCCTGAATCCCATGCCTCTGTCTTTTCTGCAATAGCCTACCATGGGGAACCTTATCAAACGCTTTACTGAAATCCATATACACCACATCAACTGCTTTACCCTCGCCCACCTGTTTGGTCACCTTCTCAAAGAACTCAATAAGGTTTGTGAGGCACGACCTACCCTTCACAAAACCGTGTTGACTATCGCTAATCAAAATATTCCTTTCCAGATGATTATACATCCTATCTCTGATAAACCTTTCCAAGATTTTGACCACAACAGAGGTAAGGCTCACTGGTCTATAGTTATCGGGGTTATCTCTACTCCCCTTCTTGCACAAGGGGACAACATTTGCTATCCTCCAGTCTTCTGGCACTATTCCTGTAGACAATGACGACATAAATATCAAAGCCAAAGGCTCAGCAATCTCCTCCCTAGCTTCCCAGAGAATCCTAGGATAAATCCCATCCAGCCCAGGGGACTTATCTATTTTCACACATTCCAGAATTGATAACACCTCCTTCTTATGAACCTCAAGCCCTTCTATTCTGGTGGCCTGTATCTCAGTATTCTTCTCCACAATATTGTCTTTATCCTGTGTGAATACTGACGACAAATATTCATTTAGCACCTCTAAAGACATTTGACCGCATCAAGCAGGGTATACAGACCCTTACATTAGCCGACACACAGGCCAGGTTGGCCACCTATACGGGGGAACTATTGGACATTGCAGGAACTATGATGACCCCTGTTGTTTATGGACACCAGGAGCGGAGTTTCACACTTATCTTGGTGCGCGGCCACGGGCCCAGCCTGTTGGGTCGGGACTGGTTGCGCTATTTGCGGCTGCAGTGACAGCCCATCCTCCAAACAGTTTCTGGAGGGTTGAATGAGGTGCTAGGATGGTACCCAGATGTATTCCAGCCCGATTTGGGGAAAGTAAAAGGGGTTGGAGCCGGTATACAAGTTGAACCAGGAGCCACGCTGTGCTATTTCTGGGCGCCCGGTGCCTCACGCCTTGCTCGAGAAGGTAGAAGGGGAGCTCACTCGTTTGGAGACTTTGGGTATTATCAGGCCCGTCCGTTTCGCTGACTGGGCAGCACCAATTGTACCTGTAATGAAGCCAGATCCAACAGTTCGCTTGTGAGGCGACTATAAACTTACAGTGAATATGGCTTCCTGGCTCAACCGACAACCAATGCCTCACAGAGAGGATCTCTACGCAATGCTTGCAGGCGGACTCGTGTTCATGAAATTAGATATGAGTCACGCCTACCTGCAGTTGGAGCTGGACCCTGGCTCCCGGCCATATGTAACGATTAATACACACTGGGAGCTGTATGAATACACACGCTTGTCCTTTGGGGTATCATCTGCCTGCGCTATTTTCAACATGTCATGGAGGGCATTTTGAGAGGTTTACCACATGTCGCTGTCTACTTAAACGACGCTTTGATTACAGGGATATCGGAGCAGGAACATTTGGAAAATTTGGAGGCTGTCCTTCGACGTTTTCCGGAGGCTGGAGTCTGTTTATATCGCACAAAGTGCGTCTTTCAGGCGAAGGAAGTAGGCTACCTGGGTTATCGGGTGGACCGCGAAGGTTTGCACCCCGTGCCAGAGAAGGTGCGCGCAATTCAACAGGCCCCCGCCCCGACTGAGTCTTAGAATCTTCGTTCTTTTCTCGGCCTCGTAAACTATTACGGGAAGTTCCTCCCCAATCTGGCAACTACGCTGGCCCCGTTGCACCTTCTGCTAAAGAAGAATCACACCTGGGTTTGGGGTCAGCCGCAAGAAACCGCTTTCATAGAATTTACAGAGCAGAAGGAGGCCATTCGGCCCATCGAGTCTGCACCGGCTCTTGGAAAGAGCACCCTACCCAAGCCCATACCTCCACCCTATCCCCATAACCCAGTAGCCCCACCCAACACTAAGGGCAATTTTGGACCCTGAGGGCAATTTATCATGGCCAATTCACCTAACCTGCACATCTTTGGACTGTGGGAGGAAACCGGAGCATCCGGAGGAAACCCACGCACACACGGGGAGAACGTGCAGACTCCACACAGACAGTGACCCAAGCCGGGATTCGAACCTGGGACCCTGGAGCTGTGAAGCATTTGTGCTAAGCACTATGCTACCGTGCAGCCCTTATCGCTTTCCGGCGGGTAAAACAACAATTGCCGTCGTCTGGGTTACTAACCCACTATGATCCTGGAAAGCCTTTGCTCGTCACATGTGATGCATCCCCGTATGGTATTGTGGCCGTCCTGTCCCACAAGATGGAGAACAGGGTCGAGTGGCTGATAGATTTCGACTCCCGCACATTGGCTGCAGCGGAAAAGAAGTACGCGCAGATCGAGAAGGAGGGCCAGGCTGTAGCCTTTGTGGTGAAATGCTTCCACCAGTACGTGTATGGCTGCCACTTCACTATCGTGACTGATCATAAGCCCCTGCTGGAATTTTTCAGAGAGGATAAGCCAATACCGCCCATTGCTTCCGCACGGATCCAGCGCTGGGCTTTGTTGCTCGCTGCCTATAAGTATTCTCTAGACAGAGCACAAACCAGGAACGCAGATAGGGAATGCCGACGCACTGAGCCGATTGCCTTTATCGACCGGTCCCATGTCGAACCCCACGACTGGTGAGGTGGTTGCAACCCTAAATTTTGTGGACATCTTGTCTGTCACGGCATCACAGATCCGTGAGTGGACCCAGACGGAGTCAGTCCTGTCAAAGGTTCGGCACATAGTCCTGTATGGTGGGCAACATAGACAGCTCCCACGCGAGTTGCGGGCATTTTCCTCCAAACTGTCAGAATTTAGCGTGGAAGACGGTATCCTCGTGTGGGGGACGCGTGTGATTGTTCCGGAAAAAGGACAGGAGCTGATACTAAGAGACTTGCACAATGACCGTCCGGGTGTGACCAAAATGAAAATGTTGGCCCTGAGTTATGTCTGTTGGCCAGGCCTCCGCACCGACATTGAGAAGGTGGCCCAAAACTGCTCCATTTGCCAGGAGCATCAGAAGCTTCCGCCGGCCGCGCCCCTACATCACTGGGAATGGCCAGGGCGGCCTTGGGCGCGCTTGCATGCGGATTTCACCGGCCCTTTTCAAGGATCAATGTTCCTTCTATTAATCGATGCCCAGTCTAAATGGTTAGAGGTGCATAAGATGGTAGGCACAATGTCCTGTGCAACAATCGAGAAGATTCGTTTGTCTTTCAGTACGCATGGCCTCCCCGAGGTGCTGGTCACGGACAGCGGCACTCCGTTCACAAGTGAGGAGTTTGCGAGGTTCATGAAGATGAACGGCATACGCCATATCCGCACCGCCCCATACCTCCCGGCTTCCAATGGGTTGGCGGAGGCCTAAAGAAGCAGTCTTCCGGGTCGATGGACACGAGACTGGCTCGGTTTTTGTTTTCATATAGGACCACCCCCCCTGCGATGACTGGGGTAGCTCCAATGGAACTCCTCATGGGCCGGAGACTTCGGACCCGCCTTAGCATGGTTTTCCCGGACATTGGCGCAAAAGTACACCGCACACAAGAACGACAGGGACATGGCTTTTCTCGGCATCGGCCGATTTGGCAGTTTGCGCCCGGTGACCCAGTGTTCGTTCAGAATTTTGCTGGTGGTGCCCAGTGGGTCCCTGGCATAATCTTTCGCCAAACGGGCCCGATATCTTACCAGGTGCAAGCCCAGGGCCGTCTCCAGCGCAAGCATGTAGACCACGTTCAGTCCAGAAGACCATCCCTTCCAAAGACTCCCCGCCCCCGGAGCTCATTTCTACAGCCAGAGACCAGACACAGTGGAGAGTGTTCCTCACAATCTTCCTCTGGTGCCGCACTCAAAGCCTGCGCAGGTCGTTGCAGAACCGAGTGGAGATAGAGACGCCGAGATGACGGAGGCAGCGGACTCCGACTCCGAGATGGAGACACAGGAGGCCTCAGAGGGGGAACCCTCGGGTCCACGGGCCGTGGATGTACAACCGTTACGCCGTTCATCACAGAAGCGCCGTTCTCCATCTCGTTACACGCCGCCCGATCCAGTGCCTCGAGCAAATGGTGTCCGGCCTGCGGCAAAACGAGTCCGACGCCCTCCTTCGCCAGGGTCTTCGGTGGATTCCTTGGACTTTGGGGGGAGGGATATCATAACCTGCCTGCTTACCATTCGCTGGGGACTAATGGCAATCCCACAATTCTTTGGGAGTATGAGCTTCCCCAATGAGGGGGGTGGAGAAATCATTGGCAGATTCCCGCATAAATAAAGCTGGCCAGTTTGGAACCAGCTAGAGGAGAGTGAGCAGCAAGGGAGTTACTGCTGCTGTTGTATACATATGGTATTGTAAATAAATGTTATTTCTTTCTATCCTTCAACTCGTGCTGGATTCTTCATGACCCTCACAAAAGGATACTTGCAAGGCAGCTGCGGACTCAGTCCACTGCCACCATGGTCGGGGGCGGGCCGATCGGAGGACGGGGGGGGGGGGGGATATGGGACTGGGGTATTTTTGAGCGGGCGGCCGGGTCGTGCATGCGGCCAATCGGGAGCACTACTTGTACGGTCCAGCTCTGCGGTCAGAGTCCGCCATGAAGCATGACGCGGCCACTGAAGGCCGCCACCCTGCGCATGCGCGGCCTCTGACCCGGAATTGTGGGAGGCCGTATCTGCAGCTGGAGCTGCGAGTTTCACAATAGCTCCCTGCTAGCCCCCTGCAGGGCTGTGAAAACAAAAAGCTTTGACAAAGGGTTATCTGGACTCGAAACGTTAGCTATTTACTCTCCCTATAGATGCTGCCAGATCTGCTGAGATTTTCCAGCATTTTCTCTTTGGTTTCAGATTCCAGCGTCTGCAGTAATTTGCTTTTATCCAGTGTCAATATGTGGCCTTTTGACGCCAGCTTTTCTAGCTTAAAAGACCACAGTTTTCACGACGGCGTGGGGACACAGTCCCTGAAACAGAGAATCCAGCCCCACTTCTCCTGGTCACATAGGTCAAAACTTCCTGTGTTCTTTGAGAATTGTTCCAATCAGCCTGTGCCCTCCAGATCCTATTCGGTGACTCCTTGTTCCTAAAGACTCCAGAAGTCCCATTGGTATATTGCCCTTTCTTTATAACAGAAAACAGATGAAACATAAGGTTCAAGCATACAGACTGCAAGAGGAATATAAGACAGTTTTTTTTTATTCCATTGGCATCAAATCTTTATAAACATTAATGGAACAACTTAGCTCAGAGGCCAAACTAATTACAATGGACGTTCACTGTCGTAGCTCCAGATCCACCAGGATACGGTGAAGCACTCCCCCCCGACCTCTGCTCAGTTCAGTTGGTGACCACGTGACCAAGATTTGTCTCTCGGACATGAAGGGGATCTTCCCCTTCCTGCGGCATCTTGAACGCAGGCATGCACATGAGGGCAGCACGGTAGCACAAGTGGATAGCACTGTGGCTTCACAGTGCCAGGGTCCCAGGTTCGATTCCACGCTGGGTCACTGTCTGTGCGGAGTCTGCACGTTCTCCCAGTGTCTGCGTGGGTTTCCTCCGGGTGCTCTGGTTTCCTCCCAACTGTGTTAACTACTGTGCTGCCCTGCATGCACATGCACAGAAACGGTTCACCTGCATGCTTCCTACATGGGTTAGATGTGGAAAAGATGAGGGTCTAACAGTCTAACAGGGGTGTCTAAATTCCAGATAAGCAATGTTTTGGGGCCACATACTGCAGTTTGGTCGACAAACACATTCACCCAATAAACAAATTCACAATGGAGGGCGTTGCAAATGATAGGAGTTGACTGAACTGTGTAAATGCTTGAAAACTGTCACTCGATATTTTAATAGGCTTCAGTTTGAACTTCTCCTCAATGGCAACCTGATCATATTGGCATTCCACCAAGCTGGGAAGCTTCCAGAATTCTCAACTTTACCCTAAGTTAAAGGAGACATTTTAAAATTCAACTGTCTTGTAAAGTGCAGCTTCATAACGCTATCTATTCCCTTCTCCCTCATATGCTTATCTAATTTCCCTTTAAATACATCCATGCTATTCACTTCTACGACAGTAAGTAATAATAATAATAATAATCTTTTATTGTCACAAGTATGAAGTTACTGTGAAAAGCCCCTAGTCACCACATTCCGGCGCCTGTTCAGGTAAGCCGGTAAGGGTATTGAACCCACGCTGCTAGCCTTGTTCTGCATTGCAAACCAGCTATCTAGCCCACTGAGCTAAACCACAGTTCCACATTGCCAGCACTCTTTGGGTGATGAGATTTCCTCTGAATTCCCTAGTGGATTCCTTGATGACTCTCGCTCATTGTTATGCTCTTCCCCACAATAAAAAACATTCCCTCTGAATGTTTCTTCTTCCGAGCCTCTTCTCAGCTGACTTCAGTCAATGGGAAAACTATTACAGCATCAACCACTCAGGTTGGAGCTCAACTCACGGTCAGAATCCAAGGACGTCATAAGACCTGGACCTATATATTTAGAGAAAGACCCTGCCAGCTTCCGCTGGGTGCCTTTCTTTCCTATTCAGAGCAGCAGGTTAAAAATGAAGCTGATGATCCAAGCAGGACATAGGTGGGTAACGGGACCCGACAATTTTAACTGCCTCCTCAACCAGTTTCTGATTAAAATCAACCTGTTTTCTCTTCAGCAAAAACCTCCATCAATATGGGGGTAGATCTTCCAGCCCCGCCCGCCACAGGAATCACCACAGACTATTAGACAGACCATTTCAAGGTCTGTTGACCTCAGCTGAGAATTTCCAGTCTCAGGCAGGTTAGACCAGAAAATCCTGCCCATGGTGGCTGCATCATGGGATGGCTGTGTCTCCTCAGAACTGCCAATAAACATTGGGCTCACAGAATTTACCTATTGGAAGAAGAACATCAAAAGGGCCTCAACAGGGCAGTGGTGTAGTGGTATTGTCACTGAACTATTAAGCCAAAGATCCAGGGTCATGCTTTGGGGACCAGGGTTCAAATCCCACCACGGCAGATGGTGACATTTGGATTCAATAAAAACATCTGGAATTAAAAGTCTGATGATGACCATGAAACCATTGTTGTAAAGACCCATCTGCTTCACTAATGTTGTTTAGGGAAGGAAATCTGTCGTCCTTACCTGGTCTGGCCTGCATGTGACTCCAGACCCACAGCAACGTGGGCAATTCTTAAATGCCCTCTGAAATGGCCCAGCAAGCCACTCAGTTCGAGGGCATTTGGGGATGGACAATAAATGCTGGCCAACCAGTGACACCCACATTCCATGAATAAAGAAACAAGAAGCTATAATTTTTGAAAAAGTAGGCCATGGATGCACCACCTGACTCCAGAAGAATTTGTTCAGTCCAGCCAATAAAGAGTTTTATTTTTTTTAAATATTTTTATTCTCCTCCTTTGTCACATTTTCATCAAATGTACACCCACCAACAACTAATCAACAGGAACAAATACGATGGCAATCCCCTGGCCAACAATCCCTATCCAACCCACCCTCAAACAACCCCCAACATTTTAAATACAAACACCAAAGAAAAAAAATGCCCCCCCCCCCATCCCAATCAATGTTCGATGTCATCCAATAAGCAAAATAAAACAAAAGTGTTTTTGTGGAATCAGATGAGTTTCAAGGCGGTCATTATCCAATGTTTATAAAATATTGGGACAGGTGATGCAAACAGAGAGATTAAGGACAAAGTGGAATAGGAGAGAAAACTTCAACCCATAAAGGAGAATCCATATACTATGGGCATACACTCAGTTACAGCATTGTCATCATAGGGAGACAAATACTAAAGCTGGGGTCTAATCAATATAGTAAAACAGCACAGTGAATGAGAGATTCCATCAGTTGTTATCAGAGTGAACAAACAATGCCAGCCATTCATTACTCACACACTTATCCATGGACTTTCAATGGGCTTTTTTATACGATAAACATTAATGACTCAAGTGTCATTTTGGCACAGCACCCTATACAGGGGATCAAGGACCTATGTGAGCAGAGAAATCTTTTGTAAATCTGCTTAACTAATCAGATTAGAGAATGAGATGATCATAATAACCCATCTGGTTCACTAATGTCCTTCAGGGAACAAATCTGTCATCCTAACTGGGTTTGGCCCTCAGCAATCAGGTTGACTCTTAACTGCCCTCTGAGCCACTCAGTTCAAGGGTAATTAGCGATGAAGAATGGTTCATTTTTTAAATTCATTCCCGGAAATGTGGGTATTTCCGGCTGGCCAGCATGTATTGCCCATCCCTAATTGCCCTTGAACTGAGTGGCTTGCTTGGCCATTTCAGAGGGCAAATAAGAGTCAACCACATTGCTGTGGGTCTGGAGTCACATGTAGGCCAGACCAGGTAAGGACGGCAGATTTCCTTCCCTTAAGGACATTAGTGAACCAGGTGGGCTTTTACAACAATCAACAATGGTTTCATGGTCATCATTAGACTTCTTGAATCCCAGATTTTTGTGGAATTCAAATTTCATCGTCTGGTGGGATTCGAACCTGGGTCCACAGAGCATTACCCTGGATCTCTGGATTACTAGTCCAGTGATTATACCACTATGCCTCCCCTTAATGAACCATACAGGGTGGGATTTTTCACTCCCTCCCCGCCCCCCTTTGCGGCGGCAGAGGCAGCCCCTCCCCCACATCGTCCAGCGATGAGATCTTCCAGTCCCACTGTTGTGAATGGCGTTTCCCGTTGTTCGCAACTTCCGCCGCTGGAGAATGGCCACAAAGTCCCGCCCACCGAATCTTAACCAGGAAGTATCAATCAGAATATTTATTCAACACCAAACCCATGTACAGAAGGCAAAATTAAAAGTGGAGAGATGGCACTGAGGGAGAGAAAGATTAAACAACCAATACAAAACAATTTAAATAAATGATTATTTTAAATCCCCAACAGTAATTAGAATTCAAAGGAATAAAGCCACTTTTAAAGGTTAGTTTTCAGTTCCAGGGAGGTTGTTTGTAAGTAATTTAGACTCAACAATAATCTTTATTATTGTCACAAGCAGGCTTACATTAACACTGCAATGCAGTCCCTGTGAAAATCCCCTAGTCTCCACACTCCGGCGCCTGTACGTGTACACTGAGGGAGAATTCAGAATGTCCAAATCACCTAACAAGTACGCCTTTCAGGACTTTGGGAGGAAACCAGAGCACCCAAAGGAAACCCACACAGACACAGGGAGAACGTGCAGACTCGACACAGTGACCCAAGTGGGAATCGAACCCGGGTCCCTGGCGCTGTGAAGCAACAGTACTAACAACTGCACTACCATGCTACCCATTACATTTGCCATTACACAGGAATGGACAAGCCCTATTTTTTTCTGGCATGTTTAGTGGGGATCTAACATTTGTTTAATTACACTTGTACAATTGCTGAAAGCTGCTGTCTGATATACAATTTAAAACAGTGAATGCTAATATGCTCTTCATTATTACCTCAAACTTCAGACCATGCTGATTTGTAACAGGGCGGAGATGACACCCAGTTGAATGCTACTATGTGTATCACTACTGGAACACTACGCTCAACGCCAGCCCCTTGGCTCCCTGTCCTGATAAATGTCACTCCTCCACATGTCTGCCAGCATCCAACATACAAAACAACAGGAAAAGTTTCCAATTCCCTCCACCTGCCACGCCATGTTGATCTATTCAGCCCACCCAAGGTACGAACCCCATCAATAAGGCCGATCTGGATAAACCCTCCCACACAGGATTTCAACGCAAATTCCACCTGGTCAAATGAATGGAAATCATTGGCCATGACAAACAGACACCTGGGGCGGGATTCTCCGAGCCCCCGCCGTGTCCCGAATTCTCCGGCACTGGAGATTCGGCGGGGGCGGGAATTGCTCCGTGCCGGTCGGCGTGCCCCCCCCCCCCCCCCCCCCCCCCCGGCGATTCTCCGGCCCGCGATGGACCGAAGTCCCGCCGCTGTCAAGCCTCTCCCGCCGGCATGGATCAAACCACTTACCTTACCAGCGGGAGCAGGCGGCACGGGCGGGCTCCAAGGTCCTGGGGGGGGGGGGGGTGCGGGGCGATCTGGCTCCAGGGGGTGCCCCCACGGTGGCCTGGCCCGTGATCGGGGCCCACCGATCGGCGGGTGGCCCTGTGCCGTGAGGGCACTCTTTTCCTTCCGCCGCCACCACGGCCTTCACCATGGCGGAGGCGGAAGTGAACCCCTCCCCAGTGCATGCGCAGGGATGACGTCAGCAGCCGATGACGCTCCGGCGCATGCGCGGACTTCCGCCGGGTGGCGAAGTCCCTTCGGCCCTGGCTGGCGTGGCGCCAAAGGTCTTCCACGCCAGCCAGCGGAGCGCCAACCACTCTAGCACGGGATTCGCCCCTCAATGTTAGGGCTTGGCTCCTAAAGGTGCGGAGACCTCCGCACCTTTGGGGCGGCCCGATGCCGGAGTGGTTCACGCCACTCCATCACACCGGGATCCCCCACCCCGCCGGGTAGGGGAGAATCCCAGCCCTGGTCTTAACCCCTGTGGTATTATCATAACTGTCAGTACTGCAAGGGTTAATGAAGTGTCGAGAGTAGCCACTAGAGGGAGCTACAGTTACAACTATATAAGGCAGTGATGCTATGCCTTGTGGGAGAGTATGTGCAGGGGTTCGCTAATGAGAGTCAGAAGTACAGATAGTGTGAGTACATATCATAATTTAAACCAGTAGTGAGATTAGCTGTCGATGACTATACTTTAGAGCAGGGGTGGGCAAACTACGGCCCGCGGGCCGCATGCGGCCCGCCAAAGGTATTTCTGCGGCCCACCAAGTCATTAAAAAAAATAAATACATTTTTTTAAAAAAAAAATTTTTTTTTAAGGTTAATGGGGGGGGGGGGGGGGGGGCTGTTGGGTTACTTACTGGTATAGGGTGGATACGTTGACTTGAGTAGGGTGATCATTGCTCGGCACAACGTCGAGGGCCGAAGGGCCTGTTCTGTGCTGTACTGTTCTATGTTCTATATGAGGCGCCCAGAATCATAACCGGGTGAAGTAATTATTTTACTTAATATGCCATGCGGCCCTTTGTGAATTGTGAATTTCTGAATGTGGCCCTTGCACGGAAAAGTTTGCCCACCCCTGCTTTAGAGTGTAGTTATTAATCAACTGTGTACTCTTTACGAGCATGTGTCAAATCCAAGTTATTAGTGTTAATAAATGTATAGCTTTGTATAAGTTTAAGCTATTTTGTGGTCTTGGTGAACATTACGCCAACATTCCTGAAATAAGCAACACAAAGAACACCACAACCCCAACCCAACGACTACTTAGCTTTAACGTTCCAAGGGAAGAGTGGTCCACCCTTAACAGGTTCAGTACCGGCCACGACCCCTGCTTGGCCAAGCTCCACCGATGGGGCATTAGTGTCAACCCCTTTGTGCCTGTGGGAGAGCAAACTATGCATCACATGAAATGAAATTAAAATGAAAATCGCTTATTGTCACGAGTAGGCTTCAACGAAGTTACTGTGAAAAGTCCCTCGTCGCCACATTCCGGCGCCTGTCCGGGGAGGCTGGTACGGGAATCGAACCGTGCTGCTGGCTTGCTTGGTCTGCTTTAAAAGCCAGCAATTTAGCCCAGTGAGCTAAACCAGTCCGCAGACTTAACGGAGGCCGATCCACACTCAACACATCAGGACTGGAAGAAACTGCTTGTCTTAGGGACTTTGCATTTGCTGAATAAATAATAAATGTTCCACTGCAGCAAAAGCTGATTTTTCACAGCCTCCTGGGGGTGACGGCAGGAGGTCTCAGCAAAGAGAAAGAAGGAAGGGGAGCAAGAAAGAAAAAACAGATCAATAGCCAGGTATTTATTTGAAGGGCTGGACAGTCAGAAGTAGAGATCGCGTGGACAGTTCACATTAAAGGGATGCAGTGGAGAGGAACTTGGGTGGAAGAGAGCACCTGTGTGGCTTAGCTAGCACAGGTGACCACCAAAAATAAGTCAAAATAAACAGGAACATTCAAGGAAAGGAAAAAGTAAAACAAAATGCCCAAGGGAAATAGAAATGTGATTTCACCCGTTAGAAGTAAAATCATAAGAAAACACTCAGAATTAAAAGGCAACCCAAAAGTAGATACCTGTAGAAAATTGTAACAAGAAATGCAACTAGTGGAATTAAGTATGATAGATCTGGTGACCATGAGAGAAATATTCATCAAGGTTTATTTTCAGGCATTGGTGTCATGCTGCGCGATCACCCCACACCTGGTCCTATTGAGGGAGGCAGCACACAAACTTTGTACTGCTTCCTCATCTAAGTGATCTGAGCATGCAGCTCTGTGAGAAACATGCTGCTAACTGGCTGCTGCTCAGCAGGGGGAACCAGTGGTATGTACGGTCAGCATGACGCATCACTCGCCCGCACCTCTAAAAGGGAAATTGCTGCAGATTATCTTCAGACTTGGATAGAGGCAAACGCACAGATCCCAGGTTTTCCAATGGATCACTGGAGGCGTTAGTCCAGGAGGTGGGAAAGGATGAGAGATGATACATTTTCATCAGAGGCTGAAAGGCCCTCTACGCACCCCCTGAGAAGTGAAAGTGGGCAGGTTGCCAGAGAGGTGAGTACAAGGGGTTTGGCAGCAGTGCTGGAAGATGTTCATTGGCCACATCTGGGTGTTCAATGTCAGTGAACACATCTGCAAAGGAAATCCTCACCTGCAACACCTCACACTGTTCAATGCACCCCTCCCCCATCTCTCATCCAGAAACAAACTCGAGCAATCAGTTCCCATGCCGAACATTCAGTTACTCCATTCTCGAGAACACCTCCCAATGCTGCCATCCCCATATCCATCTCTCGCTGCTTCCACATTGCCTCCAACAATTCAACTATGGAAGGCACATCACCCGTATTGCAACACAGTCACTAACACTCTTTCAGCTTTCTTGCAGGACCAGGTGGCCCACAGCAGGAGGGGGCAGGGCCGCACTTGCAGGAGACGGCACGCCTCTATCACCTGAACACTCTGGAGGATACAGGGATCCACAACATGTGGCAAGTGGCAACCAAGGCCATTGCACATGACATCGCTAAGAACACCCAGCATGATAGCATGTTCCTGCCTTATGCCCATTCTCAAATGCCACCTCAATCTCATCCTGCTGTCTGGCATGATGGGTAAGCTGCAGATGGTGTGGCCATTGACCTTCTGTGTTCCACCCACCTCCCATCCCTCACTTGCCTGACACCCTTATGCGACTGCCTCCTCACCAGCAACTGCAGACTCACAAGTAAGGTCAACAGCTACACTTGACCTCTGATGAAGAAGCACTGTGACTTGATCTGACATGAATAGCCGCCGGATCAGATCTTGGAACTGCATGTACCTTAGAGGAACTGCATGTTGCGAGACACTGGCCACGAGTGAGCTGCACCAAGGCCAAAGCAAAAGAATATTTTGCATGCCTGTTCATCAGATAGCAAGGCCACAGGCAAGTTCCGCTTCAGAGTGTGGACATTAATGTGATAGCATACAGGCAGAATACAGTTGATCATGCACACACGGTATGCTTGGTGCATTGACAGGCCGACCACGAAGCCTGTAGTCACTGTCATGGAGCATAAAGGAATCCAACTCTAACTCCTCAGAGCTCGAACGTGATGACCAACTCCTTGACAACAGCTTTTTTTTAAACCTGGTACCATGTTATATCACAGGGATGTAATTAATATATACTCATTTGTCTTGCTGAGTTGTATTTAACTTGATGATAAACAGTCAAAGTCTTCCAGTTGATGACAAATTATTTATTGAGTAACAAAATAATATACTTGTGAGTTCTTTTACTTTAATACTTTGACTAGCAATAGAATTAACTAAGATTAGATTAAATGAACAACTAATATAATACACTACACTCTGGGCTGGTCACTTCAATCCTCTATCTGCAAAATACACACACTAGCGGGGAAACTCCTTATAGTTCCTGTTAGTGTTGCCATCTAGTGATTATCTGACTGTCCTGACTGCACATTAACTAATCATGTATCAACAAATACAGATATCACTACAGGGACATCTCTGTAATGTAGCGTTTGGTGGCTGGCGTCTCAGCTTACAGTCTCAACTTACAGTGCAGCTCAGGTAAAGCCCACCCACCACATCAACGCGTACTGCAATCATTGGAGCAACACGTGAACAGACACAGACATCAATACGACAAGCACTGAGGGATGGCACAGGGTGAACAACTCCTATCTATTATTGGAATTGTTCTGGGTAAAGTTTTCACGGATTGGTTTTTGTTTGTGACTTTTATTTCAGGATTGTGCCCAAGCAGATGCTGTGATGGTACTTAGCAGACAGATTGAAAGCTGGGGGATTTTGAAGTAACTGTGAAGTTGGGATGGCATCTTTGGAGAACTGGAGTCTCAGTCTCTCTGCACAGGCCACAGTGGTTGGAAGCATCCTAATTTACTGCTATTTCAGTTCGGGGCATCCATGCATGCAGAGATCAATTTCCAGCCCATACGTTTCCTCATCAAATCTCTTCAGGAAATCCTGAGTTGCCCCAGTGCCACCAGGGATAAAAATTGTACACTCCATGGAATCCCTACAGTGCAGAAGGAGGCCATTCGGTCCATCAAGTCTGCACTGACCCTCTGAAAGAGCATCCTACCTTGGCCCACTCCCACACCCTATCCCTGTGACATTGTAGAAGTGGATTTCATTTGGAACTTCGCTGATAGGGTTAATATAACAGTTCTGAAAAGCTCTGTGAAAGAGATGTCAACAGGTCAAGGGATGAAATAAAGGGAGTGTGTCTGACCGGCATCTGTGAAAGCAAAGATGTCAGAAGGTTATGGGATGGAATATAGGGAGTGTGGCATTGGTACTAATTAATGTTCTGACCCGCATCTGTGAAAGCAGAGAGGTCAAAAAGGCAAAGAATGGAATGAATGGGAACCGTTACTTTATTGCAGAGATAACGTAATTAAGCTCGTTTGACCAGTTGGAACAAATAAACATTGAAATGTAAGAGGGACTGTCTTTGGAGTGAGTTGAGCCATATGGCCATGGGATAAGAAAGACCTTTGTGAACAGCATTAATAGTGACTTGTGCTAATGATTATGTCAAAAATAACCTCCCGACCTCGAAGAATAATTCCATATATGTACATGTTCTGGATCCTTGCCAAATCATAGGTGTACCTAGGAATTTAAGGGGACCACCCCTAAGCTGTAAAATGTATAAGAATACCGTCCTTATTCTGGGATTTTGGCACTTCTCGAAGGTAGTTACCCGACTGCTTAGAGATTTGTCCCGGCCGTAAATAAACGAATATTCGTTACTGACGTGTTCGAGTGTTTTATTTCTGGGCTGACGATCAGATACGTGAAAGCGCAATTCACATTTGGTGGCCCGTACGGGGATCTCCAGAGGGGTCTGCGCAACTAACCGGCGCAATCGACTGAGCTCGTTCAAAGTAGAGGACGAATTTGGCCCCCAACGTGAGTAAAAATTTGTTTTCCACCTTGGTATTCGCCTACTACCAGTTTGATCGTTGCTCAGCCTTGCCGTTGGTTTGTCGAGAAGCCTCTGCGAGATCCAGGTCAGTCCAGCGAACCCGTTTTAAAGAGGGTAAGTGAGTGAACCCTGCGGTTATCGTCTCTAGGGGCAGCCTGGGACTGCCGCCGTGCTTCCAGGCAGCGTTCGCTGGAGTTACGGGCGGGGTTGCCAGGACTGCTAGGGGCAGCCTGAGGAGCCGCCGTGATTCCAGGCAGCGTTCGCTGGAGTTACGGGCGGGGTTCTCAGGATTGCTAGGGGACGGTTAACGGGCTGTGGGCAGCCTGGGACTGCCGCCGTGATTCCAGGCAGCATTCGCTGGAGTTACGGGCGGGGTTGCCAGGACTGCTAGGGGCAGCCTGAGGAGCCGCCGTGATTCCAGGCAGCGTTCGCTGGAGTTACGGGCGGGGGTCTCAGGACTGCTAGGGGACGGTTAACGGGCTGTGGGCTCCGGACGGGACTGCCGCCGTGATTCCAGGCAGCGTTCTCTGGAAGTTACGGGCGGGGTTCTCGGAGCCTATCCCCCGGTATAACCCATACCTTCACCGAAGAATTTTACCTACTTACCCCTTAATAGCATTGGTGTCCTGGGTCCTGTGTTATTAAGGAAGTGAAGTAAGCTAATAACCACTTAAAATCTGGTCTTCTTGAGTTGTATTAGCTGTTTAAACTCGGCTGCTTTCCTTGTCTTTCTCCAGCAGGCTGCGTCTCTCTCTCTCTCTCTCTCTCTCCTGTTGCTGTTGCAGAGTGCTGCTGCTTCTGCTCCCTGGGTTTATATTCTCTTTCGAAGAGTTATTAAGTTTTAACGACTGCATTGTATATGGGCTTGTTTCACTTTGATAGTTTAAAAGTATCTTTGATGTAAACATCTTACTACAACTCGTTATTCATTTCAGGCATATCGTCTCCTCTCAGATTTGATTTAAAAAATGCTTTTGTTTCAATAGTTAACTTTTATTTCTGTGATTTCAAATCGTTTAATTTTCCAATTGTCCCCAGTTCATAACTTTGCCTTTGATTTTGACTTAAATGATGTTTCTCGTAGCCAAGTCATCTCCAATTTTCTTTTAATTAACTTGATGTTCGTAGAATTTTACCCCTTAAATTGACACTAAATTCGACTGAGCATCTTCCATTCTTTCCAGCTGTTTACTAAGAGAGTTTATTTCAATTAAGGTGTGAAACTTTGCTCTTAGCTGTATGCTAAAATTTAACTTGGTTGTGACTTGAAAGACTTGCCTGTTTTAAACATTCGTCACTTAATGCAATTGAAACTCTCATCCATGCTTTTTCAGATGCTTTCTGAGATAGTTACATTCCATGAAGGTGTGAGCCATTGTTTCTGCTGAAACCTGCTTGTGAGCAAGAATCTGCATTTTATAACCCTGTTCTTTGCAGCTGCTATTAACCTTTTGTGGGATCTTTCCCTGTACCCTCTTAAACCAGATATTGCCAGACTTTCATGTTTCAAATGACACATTTTTCTGTATTATCAAGAACCCACCGCAAAGAAATTAATTGCCTTGTGGAGGGAATACTGTCAGTCAGTGAAAGATGCATCTATACTGGCTAGCTGGCAGGCAAATGCCTCAAAATTGGGTATTGGCCTCACTGAAGGGGGAATTGTTAAAACAGTAGAGGTCTTAAAAAGGGAATGTAAAGAATATAAGAAACGTAAGAATGCTAGTCCTACCCTGGCGCCGGTCAGCAATGCGAAGCAAGGTTGGGAGGAGGGGGACGATGGGGATGAGGAACATCTGTTCAATTGCAGGGGACGTCAGAAGCCCCCACAGCCTCCACAGCCCCCACAGCCCCCACAGCCTCCACAGCCCCCACAGCCACCTCCGCCACCGCCCCTGGAATGTGATCAGTATTATGAGTAACTCAGTATGTTCAGAACTACATTGGTCTCAGAATAAACAGATAAAGAATTTGTGCTGGGCAGTTTCGAAACTGCTGCGTTGAAATTGACACTGCATGGCTCCACAGGGTCCTAGTGCCCGCTGATCACAAACAGTCACTAGCAGAACCGCCTCAAGGAGGCACTCCTCCAGGCCCCTGCCCTTGGTCGACCCTTATATGATCGCCCTTTTCAGCTCTATTGCACAGTCCTTGCCGACTGCGCCACAGCTGTCCTGACCCAACGCCACGGGGACCGCTGTCGCCCGGTTGCATACTACTCCTCTAAACTCGATCCGGTAGCCCTTGGCTATCCTATCTGTACCCAAATTCTTGCAGCTATCTACAACAGCCTGCAATCGGCTGCTAATATTACCCTCCAACAAGATATCACTGTCTATAGTTCCCATTCTGTTAAGGCCCTTTTGGGACAGCTACAGACTCAGCATCTCACGATGGCTCGTCAGAACAAATATGAGATTGCTCTCCTTAATAACCCGAAAGTCCAGTTTGCCCACTGCACCACTATCAACCCTGCTGACTTTTTGACGCATCCTCCCACAGACATGCTCGACCCAACTCATGACTGTCTGCAATTGTTGCAGGAAGTCTCCTCGGTTCGAGACGACCTCTCCGATATACCCCTCCCAAGTGCAGATTGTTCCTTTTTCACCGATGGAAGTTCTTTCGTCGGCGAAAGGGGGGATAGACAATCTGGCTATGCAATCATCGATCAAGACGGTGACGTAGTAGAAGCAGCAGCATTTGAAGTTCCCTTTTCTGCCCAACAGGCAGAATTGTTTGCGTTAATACGAGCATGCATATTGGCACAGGGGAGGAAGGTTAATATTTATACAGATTCCCGATACGCCTTCGGGGTAGTACATGATTTCGGGCAATGATGGAAAAACAGAGGATTTCTAACCTCCGCTGGTACACCCATCTCACACCAGCAGTTAGTAACCCAGTTATTGCAGGCCCTTATGCTCCCAGACAAGATAGCGGTGATAAAATGCGCAGCGCATACAAAAGGCACAGGACTGGTGGAAACGGGCAACAGGAGAGCGGACGAGAAGGCAAAAGAAATTTCTAAATCTGGCAAACTAATGGTGCCTAGAATGATGAGGCAGACTAAAACCCCCTCGAGAAAGTCCCCCTCTGAAAAACCTATGCCAACCATTGCTGACATAATCCAAATGCAGGAGGACGCTCCTGCAACTGCTGTAAATATGTGGAAAAACTTAGGATGTATATATGATATCGAAAATAAGCTGTGGGTCACCCTGGTAGGACAAACATGTATGACCGATGCATTAGCAGCCTGGGTGACCGAATGTGTACACTTTGCAACTCACTGTGGAGCTCGTGCCACAGGGGACATATTGTTAAAAAGCTGGTGGCACCCACGACTGCAAGAAATGGCCCAACAAATTAGCAGTCGGTGCCTAATCTGTCAACAGCACAACCCCGGTAAGGCCGTCCCCTGTGATCCTGGCACAACCCCCTTACCTGAGGGTCCATTTGAGACCCTACAAATGGATTACATTGAGTTGGAAAGATGTCAATGCTATAAATATGTGTTAGTCATTGTGGACACTTTTAGCAAATGGATCGAGGCCTACCCGACTACGGATAACAAGGCCTCGACAGTAGTTAAGGTGTTAATGCGAGAAATTGTTCCGCGATTTGGAATTCCAGCCCGGCTGAGCTCTGACAATGGTCCCCACTTCATAGGTCAAATCAATAAGGAATTCTGTGCTCTGCTAGGAATAAAGCAACAGTTTCATTGTGCCTACAGACCACAAGCCGCTGGAGTGGTGGAAAGGGCTAATCAGACTCTAAAGACTAAACTCGCTAAACTACAAGCAGACACTGGGGCCATTTGGCTCAAACTCCTGCCTTTAGCACTCTTCCAGCTACGTGCCACCCCCGCAGGAAAAACTCGCCTAAGCCCAGCGGAAATACTATATGGCAGACCCTTTCGAACGCCTTGGGACAGCAGTGTTCCACGGAATGTTCAATTCCATTACATGACTACCGAGATGGCTAATTATATATTAACACTAACTAGAATTTTGAAAGGATTACACTCCCGAGTTCGTGCCACCCAGGAAGAAGTCCCCTCCATTACTCATGACGTCTCCATCAACCCTGGGGATTATGTCCTAATTCGAAATTGGACACGTAAAGGTTTGGAACCTCGATGGGAGGGTCCCCTACAGGTTCTACTCACTACCCCCACTGCAGTAAAAGTGGAGGGCCGGAACGCATGGGTACATATGCACCATTGTAAGTTAATTAAGTATCCATGATGTTCTAAACTTTTCCTTTAAGTCCTAGGAACACGAGTACCAGGATGAGGCCCCTCTTCGCCGTCACAATACTCGCCACCTTGCTCTCTCTCGCTGCATCCGAAAGAAGGAGATGCCTGTACGGAAGCCGACACCCACCCATGTGCTGGGAAGGAACCCCACGATGTGGAACAACGACAGATCTCCGATGGATCACCACCGCTATCAAAACCTGCCCAACCACCGGTCCTCCCGACGACCAGAAGCGCCGATTCCTGATTACGTACATGGTTCTAATGTACGATCGCCGCACATGCAGGTGGAACCACCGGTGCATTGATAAGGACAGGGTACAAATTTTACCATCAAGGACTACTCACCCCTACTCGCCTTCCAGAAGGAAGCGGGCAACGCACCATGTAACGGCAAATTCATTTCTGTTTATGTCCTATGTCTATGCTAAGAAAGTGGGTGTCTCCTCTTGCTGGGTATGTACACAGGTCCCGACCCATGCCCATGGAGGTGTTCCCTTGATATCTGTTCCTTTCTCGATCGAACAGACGGCTGCATGGGTTATATTCCAGACAGTTCAGAGAATATCACGCGTCTGGTAACCCATATCAGAGATGGAGTACAGCGCTTGCGACTCGCCGGTCAGGCTGACTGGTGGAGCTGGATGTGGTCCAATTCTTGGGCCACTTATCTATTCCATGGGCTCATTATCTTTGTTACCATCTGTTTGTTGCTCTGTATCATAGCTACTGGTGTGAAATGCCTATGCAACCGTTTGGGTGCCACTGCATTACCACAGATGCTTCAGAGATCCGCCCTAGACGAAAAAGAAACACTGGTTCCACCTACCCCTAAACCTATATGAGGAAGTGGCATCCTGCCGGAGCCTAGTAGAGGAGGAGTACCTCCGCCTCGCTCTCATTTCCATCTAAAGTATCCTGAGTGTTATGTGATCAAGGAATGATCAAAGGGGGGAATGTAGAAGTGGATTTCATTTGGAACTTCGCTGATAGGGTTAATATAACAGTTCTGAAAAGCTCTGTGAAAGAGATGTCAACAGGTCAAGGGATGAAATAAAGGGAGTGTGTCTGACCGGCATCTGTGAAAGCAAAGATGTCAGAAGGTTATGGGATGGAATATAGGGAGTGTGGCATTGGTACTAATTAATGTTCTGACCCGCATCTGTGAAAGCAGAGAGGTCAAAAAGGCAAAGAATGGAATGAATGGGAACCGTTACTTTATTGCAGAGATAACGTAATTAAGCTCGTTTGACCAGTTGGAACAAATAAACATTGAAATGTAAGAGGGACTGTCTTTGGAGTGAGTTGAGCCATATGGCCATGGGATAAGAAAGACCTTTGTGAACAGCATTAATAGTGACTTGTGCTAATGATTATGTCAAAAATAACCTCCCGACCTCGAAGAATAATTCCATATATGTACATGTTCTGGATCCTTGCCAAATCATAGGTGTATCTAGGAATTTAAGGGGACCACCCCTAAGCTGTAAAATGTATAAGAATACCGTCCTTATTCTGGGATTTTGGCACTTCTCGAAGGTAGTTACCCGACTGCTTAGAGATTTGTCCCGGCCGTAAATAAACGAATATTCGTTACTGACGTGTTCGAGTGTTTTACTTCTGGACTGACGATCAGATACGTGAAAGCGCAATTCACAACATCACCTAATCTGCACATCCCTGGATACAAAGGGACAATTTAGCATGGCCAATCCACCTAACCTGCACACTTTGGATTGTGGGAGGAAACCAAAGCACCCAGAGGAAACCTACGCAGACATGGGGAGAACGTGCAAACTCCACACAGACAGTGACCCGAGGCCGGATTCGAACCCGGGGAACCTTGGCGCCGTGAGATAGCAGTGCTAACCACTGTTCCACTGTGTCCACCCCACTTGTACTTGTAGAGATCCTGTCATGACCACAGGATATCCCAAAGTGTTTTAGAGCTAATGGGAAAGATTTCTCAGTGTGGTAGCGAGCAGGAATGACCGAGAGCTTCCCAGCACTCAGCCTGGTGAGGTTGGCAATGCAATTACAACGTTAATTGGTCCACTTAAAAAGGCCCCACAGGCTTCACGCTGCCAATGAAGGCTCGCCAGGCGATTAGCCGGGGCTGTGCTTGCCAGCCCCCGCTAACACGGTCAAGAAACACTTAAGCTGTACTTGCGCAGCCAACCTGACTCACCTCGCAGCCATGGCGCCGTGACGACTGGCCCCAAGATTTGGAGACGTGGACCTGGGAAGGTTCCTAGATACGATCAAGGGCAGGATGGATATCCTGTTCCTCTGAGGGCACCCAGTGCTGCCTGGGATGAAGTGACAACAACCGCCAGCTCGGGCAGCGTGACCAGCAGGATTGGCCTCCAGTGCCGCAACAAAGTCAACAACCTATACTGGGCCAAACGTGTGAGTTGATAAGCCCCCCCAAAACCCAAGTGAACTACACCCGCAAACCTCCCTTCACCCACTCCCTTCACGCCCGTCCCTTTACCTTCCTCCCTTCAACCCTCTCCTTTCACACCCCTCCCTTAACCACCCAACTCTCCCTTCACCCCACTCACCTCCCTTCACTCTCCTCAACCTTTCTTCACACTCCCCCCAACCACTGTGACCCACACGTGCGGCTAATGATGCCCTTTCTGTGTCTCCGCAGGAGGGGGTGTCCCACAATTGTCGGGACAGGGCCCAGACTGGCGGAGGGCTGCAGGACATAAGAATCCTCATGACCTTGGAGGAACGGGCCCTGGAGGTGGCGGGTGTCACTAAGGATAGAGCGACCACCAATGCAGAGGTCGCTGCATGTCTCAGGGCTGAGGATCTACCGGGCCCCACCCAGGGGACCTGTCAAACGTGAGTTGTTATTGCCATACTGACTGACCTATCACTCCCACTGACTGCATGTCCTTTCTCCCACAGGACATCCGTGGTTGTCCCTGCCTCCCAGGAGAAAACCTTGGAGGAGAGTTCCGAAGATGCCACCATTGATGTCACAGCTGACATCCCTGCCTCCAACAGCGCTGAGATGTTAGTGGACAGGCTACTGGGGCACATTCTGGTGAGCACCACACAGTTGCAGATGCACATCAGGTGGAGGCAGGAACACCCAGGCAAGGCAGCAATCCGAGGTCTGGTGGATCCCAGGACACAGCTAGGTCCCCGTCAGATGCTGAGTCTCTGGACCAGGTTTACCTGGTGCAGATGTTATGGTTCGGCTGGCGAATTGAGAGGAAGATGTCAGCGACCCCCAGCAGGTCCATAGCTGATTGGAGGAGTCCCAGAGACTATGGGTGCATGAGATGTGAGGTACTGAGGCCGACACTGCTAGGCTGGCGACCGCACTGGAGAACCTGGTGCACGTTATCGGCAGCATTAGTGGAGGTGTCCAAGGCATGGCGCAGTTGGTGGCGGCCATGGCTGAGGGCCTCGGCAGACTGTCTGACTTGCTGGGGGACAGGACCCAGCACCGGGCAGACCTTGAGGCACTGCGGGACTTGTCTCACTCCCAGATGGGAATGGCCGAGGCACTGCGGAGCTTGTCCAATGTCGCAGGTGGGCATTGCCGAGGCGCTGCAGGGCATGGCCCAAACACTAAGGAGCATCACTGAGAGTGTTGACACCATGGTGCAGACATCGGGGAGCCGCCAGGGCTGGCAGAGCCCGATGATGCAGCGGCAGCCTGGGGCTCGAACCAGCTGCCCCTCCATTCCAAAGTGGTCCCTATGGGCACCGACCGGGAGGACAGGGTGCAGGGTAGCAAACTGGACCCATCCTATGGAGTGGCGACGGTGGGCACCAACACCCCCAAGCTCCACCCCTCTGTCGGGGATGTTGAGGATCACTGAGAGGCCACCGGGGGGTGGGGGGGGGGGGGGGGGGGGGGTGGTGCGAGGAGGTTGCGAGGGGTAGAACAGTACATATTGAAGAAAGGTTAGAAATAGTATTATCGGTGACAGATAGCGACCAAGTGAAGGTCGCTGTCTAAGACCTTTCAGCCACAGTGCACCGAGGGGGAGGGGAATTGAAAGAACCTCTCGGGCTGTATGGCTCACATTGAATGTACACAGTGAATATTACATGTATCACTATTGTATTGAAGCACCTCAAAGTGCAACTTCATCTATGTAGGCAACTTAAATACCATTGTACCATTTGGAATGATCATTTTGAAATATCTGTAATTTTAAAAATATATACTTTTATTGGTTTTTGCATTTACTTGTGACAATAATGCAAAACGAAAGACAAAAGAATAAAAAGTACAAATAGAAAAATAAAACGAAAAAGGGAAAAACTGATCAATCAGGTGTCAATACACATGAAACATATATACAGCCCCGAGGCCTGACAACCCCAAATAGTTTCACTGTTTGCATGTGGCCCCATTGTATTAAAATGCACCAGCGGCCACCCAAACGTACCCTGTTGCTGTTGCCATGTCCGCACCCATGGGCTCTCCTTCCTCCGGTGCCCTTTTGTTCCGGTACCCTGCTTTCCCTGTAGTCCGTGTAGTGTCTTCCCCCTTTCCCTCTCCCTGCTCCCTGCACACCCCACTTTCCTCATTGGTTGCTGGTCACGAACAGGTCCTCGCACAGGGAGGTGAATTGTTCCCAATTTTGCAGAAGTCTTCCTCCGATCCTCTGACGGCCGATTTTATCCTTTCCAATTCGAGGAATTCCGCTCAGTTGGACAGACAGTCTGAGGCCTTGGATAGTACTGCTGATCTCCAGCCGAGCAAGAGTCTCCGCTGGGCGATCAGGAAGGCGATAGCGAGGGCGCCTGTTGCTCCCCCGTAAAGAGCTTTGGCTGTTCTGATACCCCAAAGACCATCACTAGTGGGCACAGCTCTACCCTCACAATCTTAGACATGGCCTCAAAAAAGGTGGTCCAGTACCCGACAAGCCTGGGGCAAGACCTGAAAATGTGGGTGTGGGTGGCAAGGCCTGCCTAGCACCGTTCACATTTGTCCTCCACCTCCGAGAAGAACCAGCGCCTATGTATTCTGGTCAAGTGCGCCCTGTGCAGTACCTTTAGCTACGTTTGGAGGTGGAGTTCACCCTATGCAGTGCTTTGATCCAGAGTCCTCCCCCTATTTCCGTGCCGTGCTCTTCCTCCCATTTTTCCCGTGTCTCATGCAGCGGTGCCCTTACCTCCTCCAGCAGTCATCCATACATGTCAGTGCAGCTGCCAATCCTTTAGTTCGTCCAATGTTAGAAGTCTGTCCAGTAGGGTGTGTCTGGGTTGCTGGGAGATGGTTGCTGGCTCCTTGTGGAGGAAGTTCCTCAGTTGCATACACTGGAGCTGGAGCTTGTCCATTAGTTCCCCCAGGGTCGTTATCCTGCTGTCAATGTATAGGTCCTCTGCAGTCAGTAACCCTTCCTCATGTCTCCGCCATTTAAAGGAGACCTCTATTGTCGCAGGGTGAATTTATGGTTTCCGCAGATGGGGTCCATAGTGGACAATGCATCCAGATGGAAATGGTACCCGAGTTGATTCCATGTCCTCAGAGTGGACACTACCACCAGGCCCCTTGAGTACTTGGCTGAGGGAAATGGGAGTGGGGCCGTGGGGGGTGATGTCCCCATGCAGGAGCCCTCCTTTTTTCTCATCCATCCCATTTCAGGCTCCTTAATCAACCCCATATCTTTTCTGCATTCGCTGCAAAGTGGTAGAATAGAAGGTTTGGAAGAGCCAAACACCTCCATGATCCTCCGCCTCCCACCTGCTCCATAAAGGTGTTCAGTTCCTTAGCCGCTGCCGATTGTTTCCCTGATTTGGGGCTGGACTTGCCGTAATTGGGCCCTGTACACAGTTGAAGTCTCCCCATGATGAGTCGGTGAGAATCAAGGTCAGGAACCTCCGCCATGGTTTTTTTAAATGAAGTCCGCGTTGTCCCAGTTGGGGGCATATCACAAACACCACCATTCCCCCTCCCAAGACAGCCTCCCCCCCCCCCCCCCCCCCCACCCCCCCCACCATCCCACCACCAACCGGGTTCGTTACTGCGGGACTCTTATTTTACCTTCTAATAAGAATTGGTGGGAGGTGTCAAAAATACGACTTTATTATTATTAATTACTCACTGGTACACACTTGAATAACAACTGAATAAAAACATAGAAACAAAATATCAAACAATACATCAAAAAGTCTGAATAATATTAATCATTTTTATTATTGTCACAAGTAGGCTTACATTAACACTGCAATGAGGTTACTGTTCGGGTACACAGAGGGAGACTTCAGAATGTCCAATTCACCTATCAAGCACATCTTTCGGGACTTGTGGGAGGAAACCGGAGCATCTGAAGGAAACCCACGCAGACGGGGGGAAAACATGCGGACTCCACAAAGACAGTGACCCAAGCAGAAATCAAACCTGGGACCCTGGTGCTGTGAAGCAACAATGCTAACCACTGTGATACTGTGCCACTCAGTACACTGGAATACAATGGTTATTTCATTATATGAGACACTGACTGAGTTCCCACAGTCAAGACACTTTTAATATTTAGCACTCTCTAGCTATATGTATTCAACTAGCCCCAATATGAATAAAACCATGAATAAAACTAGACACTATCAGTTACCATGTTTGTCGCTGTGAAGTTAATCCTTTTGCTAAACAGTGTGACCACCCCCCCCCCCCCCCCCCCCCCCCACCCTGGTACCATAGCACGCTGTGTACGTCTGTCCTATCCAGCTCTTCCTCACCCTCAGCCTGTTCTTCTTCCTCAGACTTCGGAACTCTTCACCGGGCCATTGAGTCCCATGACATTCTCGGTGACTGTTCGGATGGGGGTGTTTCTGTTCCCACCTCATGCGGGGTCAGCATACCGGGGTTTCCCTTTCTCTGAGGGCCACCCAAGATGGCTACCACTTTCGTCTTTGCTTCAGCCAGCCACTTGTGCAACCTGTTGTGACCAGTGTTCCATCCTGCCCCCTCCCCCCACAAAGTCCCCGATACCCCCCGAGCCGGTCTACCATTGCAGTCCCCTCTTCCTTTTTCCTGTAACCCTGTTGCCTCCCCCTCGTACCCCCCCCTCCCTTTTCCCTTCATTTCCCCCCTTTCCCCAGTTCGTTGTTTTGTCTCACCTTTCTGCCAGGTGCTCCCTCCCTTTCAGGAGCTGCATCGCGGATGCCCCCCCACTGCCCTTTTTACCTCCTTACAGCAGCATACTCACCAGCTCCCTCTGCCCTCAGCCTGTTTCGTCCTCCCCAACCCCCGCCCCTCACACCCCCCCTCCCACTTTCTCGCTTTATTTTTTAAAAACGAAATAAATTTAGAGTACCAAATTAATTTTTCCAATTAAGGGGCAATTTAGCGTGGCCAATCCACCTAGCCTGCACATCTTTGGGTTGTGGGGGCGAAACCCACGCAAACATGGGGAGAATGTGCAAACTCGACGTGGACAGTGACCCAGGGCTGGGATCGAACCTGGGACCTCAGCGCCGTGAGGCAACACTGCTAGCCACTGCCCCATTGTGCTGTTCTCACTTTCTTGTTTTAGTGTGCCTCTGTCTCCCCCCCCCCCCCCCCCCCCCCCAATCACACTGGCCAGGTCATATAAGCATTCAGCTCAGAAAAATAAGTTTTGTTTAAGAGTTACTAGTTGTCCATTGTCCATTATTGCTGTCTTCCCAGCCCATTTTCCTGGATGATCTAATTTCCGTCCTCTGGCGTGTTAAATGTTCTTTGTTGCCGTAGGTAACTCAAAGTCTCGCATGACAAATCGCACCTTGTTTTTAAATAAAACCGCTTTGGCACCATTAAACTCCACCCAGCACTGGGCCAGTTAGGCTCCAATGTCCTGATAGATGCGGATTGTATGTCCCTCCCATCTACATTACCATGTGCTCCTCGCCTAGTTGAGCACCTTCTCTTTATCTTGGAACCTATGGAGTTTTGCTATGATCGCACGTGGTGGTTCTCCCGATTTGGACCTTTGCCGGTGCGACCTGTGGGCCCGAACTAGTCTTTAATTTTTTTTGACTTTTTAAAAATAAATTTAGTGTACCCAATTAATTTTTTCCAATAAGTGGCTATTTAGAATGGCCAATCCACCTCTCCTGCACATTTTTGGGTTGTGGGGGCAAAACGCACGCAAACACGGGGAGACTGTGCAAACTCCACACGGACAGTGCCCCAGAGCCGGGATCGAACCTGGGACCTCGGTGCCGTGAGGCTGCAGGGCTAACCCACTGCGCCACCGTGCTGCCCCTTTTTTTGACTATTTATGCACCTCAGAGTATAACATGATCGATGGAGAAACCCTGAATATCATGGCCATTCTGAAATGTTTGTAATGTCCTTTCAGATAATTTACCAGTAACATTTATTTTTGCAAAAACAAAACCCGATAGTGACCAAGTATCAGCAGTCCACATAGGGGTAAATGAAATAGGAAGAATTAAGAGACTGGTCTTAAAATCCTCTGATGAATATTGGTTCAAAACGCAAAGGTAGAGGATATAGAGGTCTCTGGTTATGTCTCCAGTATTCAGGAAAAAGTTCTCCCAAAGAGTTTAGGAGATGAATGAGCAACTGACAGCATGATTTGAATGTAACAATGTCACCAGTATAAATAACTGGGAGTGCATCCAGAATGAAAAGGACTGGTCCAGGAGACGTGCTACACTTCAACCAAATAGGAACAAAGAGACTTCTGAGGAACATTGAGGTAGAAACTGCTGGGTGCCACCAAACGTGCCAGGAATATAACTTGAACTGTCTGGAGGGAAGTGGCACTGAATCGATGTACCAATTCCCCCCTCCCCCCCTCCCACCCCCCAATCCCAGGGCTACAGAGCAGCACCACAAAAACATTGCCAGCCTTGTTACACAGCCCAACAGAGGGGTGAAGGGGAAATTATCATGGTGACTGAAAATAGGTTAACACATTTTTCCAGAAATAATCTTTTTTAAAAATAAATTTAGAGTACCCAATTGAGGGGCAATTTAGCGTGGCCAATTCACCTACCCTACCCTGTGTTGTGGGGGTAAGACCCACGCAGACACGGGGAGCATGTGCAGACTCCACACGGACAGTGACCCAGGGCTGGGATCGAACCCGGGTCCTGGGAGCAGTGAGGCAGCAGTGCTAACCACTGCGCCACCGTGCCGCCCTGTCTAGCAAGAATGTAATTTGCTGAAGGGAGTCAATAAGTTAGCACAGATCAATCAGCAGTGTTTGAAGCTCAGTGTAGGGTTCCACACAATGAAACATTTCTTGACGCATCTTAAAACTAAGCTGGTCCAAGCATTTTCTTAAACGAATTGTCTCATTTAAGCTGCCTTGTTCTTGGTCTTCAGTTCTACATTTATCCTTAAGAAGGGGTTAATTTTCAGTCGAAAAATGAGAAAAGTGCAACAGAGATTTGACTCCCAGGAACTAGAATTATGGGCATGAAGTAGATAGTCTTTCAGGCATGATAACATTCATTAATATTTCCTCAAATCATTGAAATTAGTCAACATAACTGTTTGTCTTTGATGAAAGACTATTGCATTTCTTTAATTATGTTGCTTTCCCTTCTAATATCAGAACTCCTTGTGGTATGAGTTACCGCAGATAACAATCCTTATTTCTGGCTTAATATAAAGAAAGTACTTTAGGCTTTGAACTGCTTCTCTCTCTTTGGTTCCTCTCTGAGAACCCCCCCCCCCCCTCATTTGCGATTAAGATGGATGTTTCACACTGTTTGATTAGTGTAAGTGCTGTACACCAGCAGCTCTTGAGCTCAGGGCTCAGCTTGTGGCCTGCAGATTATTCATCAACTCCCTCGGCAGGAGTTTGTCTCTCACTCTCACTCACTGCAAAGCTCTCGGCTTTTCAGAAACTTTTCAAGAGGTCACTTGAATATACACAAGCTCATATTCCATTCACAGAAGAGCCTTCTAGTTCTTCAAATGGGTCACAGATAGGGCAGAGATTCTTGGGGAGCACTTCATTTCCTAAGACCTGATACAGAGGAGTTTTGTCTTTGCAGTCTTCAGTGAAAAGGTGTGTTTGCTATGCCAAATATACCTTTGAGATTGATGCAGATTTTTACTTTAACGTACAAAATTGGCCATTTGTTTTGAGTTCATTTATTTGCCTCTTCAGTCAAAATATTTGTGACATCTTCGATTAAAAGCAAACATATGAAGAAATTCCATTCCTTTCTATTTAAATTTAGAGCACTTTTTCCCAATTAAAAAAAATATTTAAAGTGCCCAATTATTTTTTTTCCACTTAAGGGGCAATTTAGCGTGGCCAATCCACCTATCCTGCACATCTTTGGGTTGTGGGGAGCGAGACCCACGTAAACACGGGGAGAATGCGCAAGTTCCACACGGACAGTGACCAGGAGCTGGGATCGAACCTGGGTCCTCAGTGCTGTGAGGCAGCAGCGCTAACCACTGTGCCACTGTGGCGCCCCATTTCTTTCCAATTAAGGGCCAATTTAATATGGCCAATTCACCTACCGTGCACATCTTTTTGGGCTGTGGGGGTGAGACCCACGCAGACACAGGGAGAATGTGCAAACTCCGCACAGATAGTGACCCGGGGCCGGGAGCGAACCCGGGTCCTCGGTGGCATGAGGCAGTGCTAATCACTGCACCACCGTGCTGCCCAGAAATGACATTTCTAAGAGTATGAATCAAAGTTTTAATCTCTTCCTGCTCAAGAGTTACCAAAGGTCTGAGTTTCAAAAATATTGCACATGTCTTTGTTAAATCTTTCACTTGCAATTTCTTTAAGTCCCATGCATTCAAAAGATTTGTGAAGCTAAAAAAGTGCAAAGATAACCTCAGGGAGTGTATATCCACAAGGGCAAGAGATTTCAGTGAACCATGTTATTTTACATAGAATTTACAGTGCAGAAGGAGGCCATTTGGCCCATTGAGTCTGCACCAGCTCTTGGAAAGAGCACCCTACCCCCTACCCAAGGTCAACACCACCTTATCCCCATAACTCAGTAACCCCACCTAACACTAAAGGCAATTTTGGACACTAAGGGCAATTTATCAAACCACCTAACCCGCACATCTTTGGACTGTGGGAGGAAACCGGAGGACCCGGAGGAAACCCACGCACACACGGGGAGGATGTGCAGACTCCGCACAGACAGTGACCCAAGCCGGAATTGAACCTGGGACCCTGGAGCTGTGAAGCGATTGTGCTATCCACAATGCTACCATGCTGCCCATGTAGGAATGTTATGAATGTGGAAGTTTGAAGGTGATTGACACACAGCAAAGGGGCATTCACTGTTCGTGGTGAATGAATTCAAAGAGGTAGAAATTGGATTCTGATGGAAGAGAATCTCCAATGTGACTTTTTATATAGCGAGTGCAATAATCACCACGCCAGTCAATAGCTCCTGCAGCAGTTAAATGGTGCTCTCTGGGCCCTCCGCTGGACTTTGTCAGGGGGCAGTATTCAATGATGTGAGTCATTGATTGGGGTGCGGCACAGCTACAATTCAGGTTCCTGCAAGTCCTCACTTGTTGCACAGTTTGCTGCACAAAGGCCTTGGGCAGTGTGGGAACAGTTGAGGAGTGCCCATTGTTGGTGTGGTGGCTTGAAGCTAGGTGGGCGGGCTGTGGGATCTGTGATGTGTAAGTGGTTTCCAATGGTGGTGTGTTGGTTCCATTGGGGCCAATGAGGCTGGTTTCGCACAGTGGGCTAAACAGCTGGCTTGTAATGCAGAACAAGACCAGCAGCCGCGGGTTCAATTCCCGTACCCGCCTCCCCGAACAGGCGCCGGAATATGGTGACTAGGGTCTTTTCACAGTAACTTCATTGAAGCCTACTTGTGACAATAAGCGATTATTATTATGATTGTTATTATTGCTGTTGCCACAGGGCCTATGGCATGGTGGTCTTAGCCATTTAGATTGCCCTGATGGGTGGCAAGCATCAGGTAGAATGATAAGGTCCTTGTGTAGTGGCAGACTTGGGTTGATGTAAACTTTCCTCAGGAGTTTTCTTGTTATAATCTCCCTCCATATGTGAGGGGGCAGGATGTTGCTCAGGACAGGGAAGCAAGGGAGTTGACTTGATCGGAAGGTACCCAAGATGGGGCGGCACGGTGGCACAGTGGTTAGCACTGTTATCTCAGGGCGCCGAGGGCGTGGGTCTCTGTCCGTGTGGAGTTTGTACATCTCCCCGTGTCTACGTAGGTCTCACACCTACAAGCCAAAGATGTGCAGGGTAGGTGGATTGGCCATGCTAGATTGGCCATGCTAAATTGCCCCTTAATTGGAAAAAATAATTGGGTACTAGAAATTTATTTTTAAAAAGGTACCAAGATGATGTGCATTGTTGAGTAGAGCTGGGTATCTACATGACTGTACGTTAAACACATCGTGAACCCGTCTCTCCTCTCTGCACTAGGTGGATGAGGTAAAACGTGGTGCCCTGGTCGTTCATGAGATGAATTCTGTGCTACAGTTCACAGTTCACTTTGTGGGTGTTAACACATTTGCAATATCAACATTAGTTAGTGTTGATTTTATTCTATATTAGTAGGTGATATAGATGCAGAAGTACATCCTTTTTTAAATATCGTCTTTATTGTCACAAGTAGGCTTACATTAACACTGCAATCAAGTTACTGTGAAAAGCCCTGAGTAGCCACATTCCGGCGCCTGTTCGGGTACACAATTCAGAATGTCCAAATGACCTAACAACACGTCTTTCGGGACTCGTGGGAGGAAAGCGGAGCACCCGGAGGAAACCCACGCAGACAGAAGGAGAACGTGCAGACTCCACACATACAGTGACCCAAGTCGAAAATCGAACGTGGAACCCTGGAGCTGTGAAGCAACAATCCTACCCACTGTGCTACCGTCCTTTGTTACGACACGTTTTATTGGTTATGTTAAACAGAAACCACTGGTACCTAATGAACAGGCTGCTCTTCTGTGAGCTGAGTTGTTTTCTTTTGTTATTGGTTTTTAATTTTTACCACAAAAAAGTGAATAATACCTCCATCATCTAGTTACGCTGAGGACTTGTCAGCTGTAAGTTAGTCACATTTGCTGCATTACCAGTTTTTGGTTCCTTTCATTTCTTGAGTTTCAGGTGAGCAAAGAAAGAGTGTCCTCCACATCAATCATTACATTTTTATTGTATTCCTGCACTTCAGTCTAATCCGATCGTTCCTTGGGGTTCATGGTAATCATTCCCAGTGTTCAACACCCAAGCACAAATCGCACGTTTGATGCAATTCCCAGATTGAACATTAGAGAAATGGTGTGATCAACAGAAGGTGGATGAAGTGGTGGAAGACTTAAAGAGCACCTGTGGCATTTAAGGTCCTCTATCTTCATTTTATGAAGAGATCTAAGACAGTTGGAGAAATGTAGAATTTTCGCAACACTGCACCTGAGTTAGATATAAAGTGCTGCTCCTTTGACCGCCATTTTGATTGTCAGATCGACGCATCGGGATGCAAAATGTTGGCACACATCCCCTGTGTGAAGACCCAAAAAAATTGGAACCAGTGGAAGAGAATGTGAAAACACACTTTCCTGGACTGTGGTCAGCTCCAGCTTATTATTTGGTCAAAATTCTCACACAGCTCTTCAGATCTTTTTTTTCCAGAAGTAACTACATATGAATTAGACTTCTAATTGGCCTACAAGTGTCAAATAAAGTCTGTTTCTTCTCTCTCTCTCATTCTTGATGAAAGGAAGTTTGATCTCTTGCTTTGCCTGTCCTTTTAGATGGAGGTTAAAGGGGGACGAGCAGGGGAGTGGAACTAACTGGATTGCTCTTCCTAAGAGCCCGTGAAGGCTCGATGGGGACTATGTTGCTATGTGTGCTATTCTATACTATTTTGTGATTTTAAGGCTGGGACTGACAGAAAGGAAACTGAAAATATAGCAAAAGTACAGGAAAACCTCCCAAGACCGAAAACTTTTTATTCTTTGTATTCCTTAGAAAGACTTGAGTCCAGGATCAAAAAATGTTGCAACTTGAAGTCCTTAACTATAGCCGTAACAAAGGATATAACTATTCTAAAGCCTTTACATAGCTGCAATTCTTGACAACTGCACCCCCCGCTACCTGGCCACGTTGCTCGCTCTCTGATGAGAGAATGCTGTCTTCATTAAACAGGGTCAGAGAAGTCATAGAATCCCTGAAGTGCAGAAAGAGGCCATTTGGCCTATCAAGTTTGCACCGACCCTCTGAAAGAGCACCCCACTTAGGCCCACAGCCCCACCCTATCCCCACTTAACCTGCACATCCCTGGACCCTAAGGGGCAATTTAGCATGGCCAATCCATCTAACTTGCACAACTTTGGACTGTGGGGTGAAACCGGAGCACCCGGACAAAACACACACAGACACGGGCAGATTCCACACAGACAGTCACCGGAGACCGGAATGGGACCCGGGTCTCTGGCACTGTGAGGCAGCAGTCCTAACCACTGTGCCTACATGCTGCCCACGCTGGTCATCCTGCATCAGCATCATATAGCATCATGATATAGCACTTGGGCTGACAGGGATCAAAGGATGGGTGGGGGTGGGAAGCGGGTTTGGATTATTGAGTTGGAAGATTAGCCATGATCAGAATGAATGGTGGGGCAGGCTCGTGGGGCCGAATGGCCTCCTCCTGCTCCTATTTTTTTATGTTTCTATGTTTCTATAACATAGTCAAGAAATTTACATGCAAGTTAAGAGCAAAATCCCGAGGACACTTTTTTTCTCCAACCCATCTCTTTGACACACCACACCACACTCTGCTACAGCCCTCAAATTGAGACGAAACTTATAACAAGTGGTGATCATGCTGAGCACTCACATATGAAAGATGTCACAACTAACAGAGAGAGAAAGTTTAAATTTCTAACACTCTTACACATTGATATAATGAGAGCATTCCATTTGCTCATATGTCAGACATGCCTGGTGGGCATGAAGCAGGGCTGCAAGGTTCACATTTCAAATTGACCAAGAGGTTACCTATCAAAAACACTTACAATTGCTCTGTGCATGTCACCACCCGTGAGGAGTCTTTAGGGTGGTTATCCTGTTCAGCTCACACGCTAAAGGTCACCGCCAATGAGAAAAAACCCGCTCAAAATAAAAGGAACCAATCACATCTCTGAAAATGATGCACAGTCCTTTGTATGGCCAGATTAATTCCCTAGCAGCTAAGTACAATTTACAACACAATACAAAATAAATCCTGAAAGTGAAGGCGCGATCTTCCGGCTTCATTACACATGTGCTCGAGCAAAACTTAAGTCAGTGAGTAGCGGGAGAGGCGAAAACCGGGAACCGTGCCAGGCGCCAAACACCACACACGCAGCAGCCAACATCTGAACACCCAGGGGCTGGGACACAGTTCCGGGGGGCAGGTCCACGGCCGGAGGGTGGGTGAGTGTCATGGGGAGGGGGACAGCACCCGGTCCAGTTGATTTTGTGAGCTGGTGTCCGGGGTACAGGGTCTGGGGCCCAGTGAGGCGGACCCGCTACGGCCTGGTGTGCATGGGCAGGGCATTCCGGGGGCGCGAGGAGGGATCAGTGGGGGAATGGAGGGTCCCAGGGTGGCAGCCATCACTGTTTGTCAGTTAAACATCATCTCCCAATTCTTTATAGATGCTATGGCAGGATTGCCCTAGTGATGCTGGTGCTAGACGATGCGGCCAGACGGCAGAGAAGACGACAGCAGCAGCAGCGTCTGCAGGTGCTCGTGGCAGCAGCCCATGTGCTGGACCCTGCCCCACACCCTGAGGACCCGGCCACCCATCAGGCTAGGGGGGGACCCAGAGGGGAAGTCCCGCGATGGCCTAAGGTGTGCAGTGTCGCTGGTCATTTGAACAAATGACGGACAGCATGTGCCGCCGGAGGCTCCGTCTCAACAAGGAGACGGTGTAACACCTGTCCCATATCGTCGCGGACTTGGCACCACATGAGGGAGGAGGACACCTGCTCCCAGTGACCATCAAGGTCACTGCAGCCCTGAACTTTTATGCCCCGGAAACATTCCAGGGCTGGAGTGGGAACCTGTATGGTATTTCACAGGCCACAGCCCGCAGGTATATCTGGCAGGTCACACATGCCCTGTATGCCTGGGCAGAAGACTCCATCATTTTGACATGGACCAGGCCCAACAGCATGCCCGGGCAGCAAGTTTCACCATCATCGCTGGGATGCCCCAGGTCCAGGAAGTCATAGATGCCACACATGTTACCCTGCACTCACCGGGCCATCTGGAGGTGCTCTATGTTAACCGAAAGGGAATCCATTCCTTCAACATTCAACTGGTCTGCGACCAGCAGATGAAGATAATGCACATGTGTGTCCGCTTCATGGAGAGTATGCACAACAGCTACATCCTGGGGCAGTCGGTCTTCCTTGCCCTCTTTGAGCAGCACCCCAGGATGGGCGGCTGGCTCTTGGGGGATAAGGGATATCTGCTGAGGACCTGGCTCATGATGCCAGTACGGAGACCGGAGAATGAAGCGGAAACCCGCTACAACGAAGCCCATGCAGCCACCCAGACTGTCATTGAGCGGTGCATCGGACTCCTCAAGATGTGGTTCCGATGCCTCGATATGTAAGTCTCAGCACTGGTATTTTATCATTGTGATGTTTTACCAGCCTCCAGGCTCATATGGCCGTGTTTTCCAAGCCCCTAGATTGCCAAATACTATGAGATAATACTTATTTAAGAAAGGATATCAATGCACCAGACGCAGTTCAGAGAAGGTTCACTCGACTGATAGCTGGGATGAGGTGGGTGTTATCTAGTGAGGGGAGATTGGTCAGGCTGGGCCTGTATCCATGGGAGTTTAGAAGAATGGGAGGACGTCTTATTGAAACAAATGAGATCCTGAGGGGACTTCACATGGTTGAAGCTGGAAGGATATGGTTGGGAATTCAGGAGAACCCTCTTCATCCAGAGGGTGGTTAGAATATGGAACTCAATACCATTGGAGTCAGTGAGGCCAGTAGCATTGATGTGTTTTAGGGGAAGTTAGATAAACACATGGAGCATAAAGAAAGAGAAGGTTATGCCGGTAGGTTAGTTGAAGTGGAGCAGGAGGACGCTCGAGTGGCACAGATTCACTGGTCTAGTTAGGCCAAATGGTCTGATCTGTCCTGAATATTTGACATAATTCAATGTAAACGTCAGAAGGTTAATTCATTCCTGGGATGAAAAGCTTATCTTATGAAGAAAGGTTGAACAGGTTTGGCCAATACTCGTTTAGAAGAATGAGAGGGGATCTTATTGAAATACATATGATCCTGAGGGGACTGGATAAAGTGCATGCTGGGATGATGTTTCTTATGTGCGGGGCCTATTTCAGCGGCCCCAGACCGGCACCGCAGTGACCGCACGGGCGCAATTGCCGCCGATTCTCCGGTCAGTCTGGCCAGGTCAGCATTCCTGACTCATGGAGCTGGTCTGCACGGTGACATGGCTGCGTGCTGTCTGGGGTTGGTTTAAGTGCTGCTCTCCTTGTTAGTGGAGAGCTGCCAGGCGCGGTCACGGCGAATCAGCAGGTGAGACAGTCATTTACGGCATGAAGCTCATAGGGCATCATTCAGTGGCCTAATTAACGTTAGATACCGGTGACGGCCTCGCCGGGCTGGCTGTCGGGAAATATACGGCATTTACCGCTCGCTCCCACATTTAGAACAAATTCAGTGAGATCGTTCCCGTGAGCTTCACACCAGCTTGGTACCAGTATTCATGTAGCGCAAACAGTGGCCCAGAGTGATATCAGGGTCTACCTTTAATGTGCACCTGGGCACCCAGGATGCCAGTGTAGTCACTCAGCATCAATGTCCAGTCAATGCTCTGGGGGCAGCAGGAAAGCTGCATCCTGAGGTCTTGAATCAGCAGCAATGTAAACTCTGGACATTAGGGAAAGGCAGGAAATGAAACTATATTAGGGACTGGGGACCGTTCGGCTTTACGGAAACAAATGTTTTCTATTATATATCTTTAAATGACATCCTGAAGTAGGCATGCTGCTAAACAGTACCAGGCACAATGGGACACAAACTACAGCTATTTGGCATATGTTTATACTTACAGGACCATCTGAAAAAAATCAAATCCTTGATTTAACCGGGTGCTGAAATTACATTGCTGTCCTGAAAGAGTGGAAATGAATTGCTTTGTTCAATAGAATGTTGTTTTTGGGACCCTTCCCAACGCCCCCCCCCCCCCACTTCCACACTGAACACATCTAAATAACGAGCTTTGATGGTCATAATGGACAGTCCTTTCTGCAACTAGCTTCATTTAGTGATCCTGCTGAGAAATGGGGACACTGAGTTGATTGACAGCAGCCACGCTTAAATACTTCTTGAAAATCCTTCCATCTCATTATACAACTGATGACGGTGCTGCTCCTGGAAACATGGTGGTTGTTAATTTACACTGTGCAGTGTGAGCCTCAAACACATTCCCCAAATCTGTGTGCCAGGCAGGAGCCGTGCCCACTGGCCAAGAGCATCGAGAATCCCAACCGTGACTCCCTACTGGGTGTAAACATTCAGACAATGAGCCCTGCATTATGCTCACATCCAATTCCTGCACCTACTATTCTAACAGAGGCATTTACTTGATCAATATATTTAAGAAGAGGAGCTATATACCGATGTGTTGAGTGTACACTACTGTACACTAACGTTGCACAGTGTGACTTTATACCAACAGAATGCTGCTATGTAACATTGGCCAAAAGAGGAATTCACAGTGTTCAGCAGTTTAGTGAAGGTGAAGTGGGTATCCGGCCCCTTATTAACTATGTAGGTGACCAATGGCAAGCCTTAGGCAAGTGCCGCAGGCTCCTGGGCAACTATTTCTACCAAATGGCAGTACCTGTACCAGTGTGACAGTGCTTGTAGCAATTTGACAGTGCCCAAACCAGTGTGGCAGTGCCCTTACCAGTGTGGCAGTGCCGAAACCAGTGTGGCAGTGCCCTTACCAGTGTGGCAGTGCCGAAACCAGTGTGGCAGTGCCGAAACCAGTGTGGCAGTGCCGAAACCAGTGTGGCAGTGCCCTTACCAGTGTGGCAGTGCCGAAACCAGTGTGGCAGTGCCCTTACCAGTGTGGCAGTGCCGAAACTAGTGTGGCAGTGCCCTTACCAGTGTGGCAGTGCCGAAACCAGTGTGGCAGTGCCCAAACTTGTATGGCAGTGCTCAAACCAGTGTGGCAGTGCCGAAACCAGTGTGGCAGTGCTGAAACCAGTGTGGCCATGCCCAAACTAGTATGGCAGGGCTCAAACCAGTGTGTCAGTGCCCTTACCAGTGTGGGAGTGCCCTTACCAGTGTGGCATTGTCCGTACCAGTGTGGCAGTGCCCTTACCAGTGTGGGAGTGCCCTTACCAGTGTGGCATTGTCCGTACCAGTGTGGCAGTGCCCTTACCAGTGTGGGAGTGCCCTTACCAGTGTGGCATTGTCCGTACCAGTGTGGCAGTGCCCTTACCAGTGTGGGAGTGCCCTTACCAGTGTGGCATTGTCCGTACCAGTGTGGCAGTGCCCTTACCAGTGTGGGAGTGCCCTTACCAGTGTGGCATTGTCCGTACCAGTGTGGCAGTGCTTGTAACCGGACACTGAAATTGGGCCTTTATTGTGCCTATTTATATGGTCAATTCCTTTCCCAGTGTTTAGATTCTGTCTTTGACAAAAAAGACAAAAGAGTGGAGGATAATTTCCTTTTCCACTGGCATTGTGCATCCTTTATGATTTAATAATATTTTGGGTTTTTTTAAAGTGCATTTGGTTCCATTACAACCTCCTCCCAATTAGTCAAACTAGTGGGATTATACATATTCTGGAACCAGGAACCTTGAGGAATATTTTCCCAAACCCAGGTAACTACACCTTTCAGAACAATCTTTGCCGATCTACAAAGCATCTTGCATCCTCTTGCCCAATTTCTTTCTACCTCCAGCATTCTACCTGTGTTTAAAACTGAAGGTTGGTGCCACAGAATCTACTAACATTTCTCCAACTCTTTCCTATCTTGGAGCTGCCTTTCACTATCTCAATACCAGGTGACAAGGCACAGCTGTGCGGAAAAAAGCTGGCCAGGAGCTGGTTGTTGAAAGATATATTCCACCACCATCCAAAATAACTTTCTACCATGTTGTCTCCCGGAATATTTGACAGTAAAATTCAGTTGCGTAGCACCCTTTTCTCTGAAGGTTGTGCGACTTGGAACTCTCTGCCTCAGTAAGTGGTGAACGTGGGGTCACTGAATAGTTTTAAGGCAGTGATGCGTTGGGTAAGCTGGGTCTGCGAGGACAGCGTTTACTGCAGTAGTGAGAGAGACAGGCTTCCAACACGTGAAGAAATGCAACTCGATTTTATTGAACTCTTAACCATCATACATACTTTAACTATGGGTTGACACTGTGGTGAATGTGATTCACACTATATATAGTTGCAAATATCACTCCATGTATATATGTTCGTTATCTACCCATTGTAAGATCAATGCTGTATATAGTTGCCAATATAACTCCGTGTATATATGTTCACTATCCACCATTGTAAGTGCAGTTGCACTATCCGACCACCAGGGGGAGTCGCTCTGGGAGTACGCGAGAGTTTGTACTGGGCTCCTCCCTGGGCTCCGCCCAGGACGCCTCCCCCTGGGACCGATGTATAAAGATCAGCGCCTTAGAGCCAGCCTGCAGTTCATCTGGAGTTCAACGACGAATAGGCTGGCTCTGTTGTAAGTGTATTAAAGCCTCTGTTCAGATCCAACTACACGTGTTCGCTGAATTGATGGTTCCATCAGACTCTTTGCTGACTTGACTGGAGACCTGAGGCTAACCTGATCAGACTATCTTACTACCACATGGTGTATGTTCTAATAGTTGCTCACGGGCTCTGACTGTCTCAGAGGTTGGATCGCAAGAGAGCGGGAAAACTAGTGCCCTCTGGCTTTATAGTGGCCGTGTCCTGTCTGGTGATTGGCTGCTGTGTTCTGTGTGTTCACTCATCATCCTGTGTGTCAATCACTGCCTGTCTGCACTCCGTCGTATACCTGTGTATATATGATGACATCTCCCCCTTTTTTTTTACTTTAAAAAAAAAATGTGTGCTGGTCAATAAATAGTGAGTGTGTGTGTACAGGAGCCTGACTATATACAAAGTATGTTAACGTATTTACATGGGAAGGTGTCTAGTGCAGATAGAGGGCAGATAACAAATTAGGAAGAAACAATATGTACAGATGTATAAATGGGATTCAGTCTATAAATTCAGTCTCTGTGGCGAGCGACAAATTCTGGTTGACCGTAAGGGTGGCACACCACTCGTCGTCCGGATCAATGCTCATCACTGGGAGTTGTTTAACCTTCTTGGCTGAAAGCATCGAATGCTTTGTGATGATGCCCACCCGGAATGGGGATGTGAGGCCCTCGGTGTCGGGATCTGGAACCATGTCGGAATCGGAGTCTGCAACGGGTTGCTGTACTGACTGGGCGTTCCTGCGCTGCGGCTGGGATCGCTGTGTGTTGGGCACTTGAGCAGATCTGAACAGGGTTGCGTAGTGGCCAAGCTTGTCACACTGGAGACAGCATCGAGATTTCGCGGGACATTGCTGCTTTAAATGGGCGGAGCCACAGTTGTTGCACGTCATGGCGCCGACGTCAGGATGCTCCGTGCGCCACCGCGCATGCGCGGTGTGGTCACAGTGTGCGCACCTGAGCAGTTCAGTCGTCGGCCTCGCCATCCCCTTGGCCGTGGCGCGCATGCACAGGAGCCCGGGAAAAGTGCGCAAAATGGCCGCCCTCATACAGACTCAGGCCCTGGAGCTGTTTTACGGCCTGCACCCGCTTCGCATCGTGGGGGCCTTGCCACGCCGTCTCTGCCACCTTGATATGGGAGTACCGGTTGTCAGCGTGCTCGTGGAGGACGCAGGTCTCGATGGCGATGGTAAGGGTGAGCTGCTTAACTTTAAGGAGCTGCTGGCGAAGGGGATCGGAGTGGACCCCGAAAACGATCTGGTCGCAGATCATGGAGTCGGAAGTGGAGCCATAGTTGCATGACTGCGCGAGGATACGGAGATGGGTTAAAAAGGACTGAAAAGGTTCATCCTTACCCTGAAGCCTCTGCTGGAACATATAGCGTTCAAAGCTCTCGTTGACTTCGACGTCACAGTGGCTGTTGAACTTCAGCAGGACTGTTTTAAATTTTGTCTTGTCCTCGCCTTCAGCAAAGGTGAGGGAGTTAAATATGTGGATAGCGTGGTCCGCGGCTGTGGAAAGGAAGAGAGCGATCTTCCTGGCATTCGATGCGGCTTTGAGATTTGTGGCTTCAAGATACAGATGGAACTATTGCTTGAAAATCTTCCAGTTTGCACCGAGGTCAATGCAGAGCTGCGGGGGAGGGCAGACGCTGTCCATGTTACCGGATGGCTGATCGCTGGTCAAAGGCAGATTATCTCAAGGTAGATCCGTCAAACTCGAGCATGACTCACTGGTACTATGATGTGTTGGGTAAGCTGGGTCTGTGAGGACTGCGTTTACTGCAGCAGTGAGAGAGACAAGCTTCCAACACTTGAAGAAATGCAACTCGATTTTATTGAACTATCATACATACTTTACCTGTGGGTTGACACTATGCTGACTTGACTGGAGACCTGAGGCTAACCTGACCAGACTATCTTACTACCACATGGTGTATGTTCTAATTGTTGCTGACTGTCTCAGAGGCTGGATCCCAAGAGAGCGGGAAAACTAGTGCCCTCTGGCTTTATAGTTGTCATGTCCTGTCTTGTGATTGGCTGCTGTGTTCTGTGTGTTCACTGGTTATCCTGTGTGTCAATCACTGCCTGTCTGTGCACCATCATATACCTGTGTGTATATTATGACAGGCAGAGCCAGATTCATGTTGGGCAAGGTTATTGGGGGTAGACGGGAACTCAACACAAACAGATCTGCCATCATCTTAATGGAATGTTGATTCACCTGAGGAAGGAGCAGTGCTCCGAAAGCTGGTGTTTGAAACAAACCTGTTGTACTTTAACCTGGTGTTGTAAGACTTCTTACTGTGCTCACCCCAGTCCAATGCCGGCATCTCCACATCATGATCTTAATGAATGGTGGAGCAGGCTCAATGGGCTGAAAGGCCTAATTCTGCTCCAATTTCCTATGTTCATACCTTCAACACTATGGGTGTGGCCTTGATTCCAAAATGACATTGATTACCCACATGTAGATTGTTAGTGCCAGATGCACTGCACTTTGTTGCTCGTTCTGGATGAGTGTGCTTTACACTCAATTTGGCTCTGTTTCGTTCCTCAGCTGTGGAGTCCCCAGGTATCGTTAAGATACCGCCACAAGTTTCAAGGTCAAGTTCAAAGCAATAAATCCACACACCAGTTAGTAAGTTCAAACAAGACACGTTTATTATATTACAGTTATCTACTAATCATGCATATAAAACTATAAGACTAGGCTAATCCTACCACTAATAGGCCAAGTAATTATCTGGATAAGGGGACTGCCGGATCAGGGAACAACGGCCTCTAGCTTTGTCCTGGGTCCGCAGGCTTCCAGTAGTTATGGACTAAAGGGAGTCTGGAGTGTCTACTCTGGTAGCGTGCATTGTATGACACTTACGTGATGGCGGCTACTGTCCAGGCCTCTCCTCAAGTTTCTTCTGCTGCAACGGTGTTCTGCTGGGAGGGCTGGCTGGTCAAGGAGAGGCTGGCAGAGAGAGAGCTGGGGTCGCGGTCACTGTCTTATACCTCTCTCAGGGTCTCGCGCCCACCTGGGCGGACCCTCTATACACTCGCAATCAATTGGGTCTCTTCCCAATCGATTGATTTGAATTCCCCAATAACGGGGCAGTCCCTCGATCACTGGGCGGATCTTGGAACTTATTGTTTTGGACTTCTTTTGGCACCGAGAAGTCTGGCCTTCCATTCAATGTATCGATTAGCGTTAACTTGTTTCCATTGTACCTGCGAATCGCCCGGTATCGCCTCATTAGTATGCTAACTTGTTTTCTTTCACAGTGCTGTCTGGTTTCTGCAGCAGTCAGAACTGGTTTCTGCAGCAGTCAGAATACACAAGCGCTTTTGCAAGCTGCTTGCTTTTGCAACATGTCCATTTTCCCTGCATTCCTTGCAATCTTCCATTTTGTGTTGGGCAGTGGCCACCTCAGGTGGCTACAACTTCATCTTGGATAGGGTGTTAGCACAGACGCAGGGAGCATGGGGCAGAAGCATGCAGAGTAACAGATCGTGACTTCAATCTGTGTGACACTGATTTGATGCCAGTGTTGGCATCATGGAGCTCGGTGACCATTAATGGCATCTGCTTAACATGTGTTCATTGGCAGGAAAAAAACCTCCCTGTCGGTTAAAGGAATCATTAACTACTTCCAGGTAAGCTGCTAATTGATTTTTACCAGCAGTTGCAGAGTTTGTCGCAACGTTTGGCGGCTGGTACTATTATTTGATGCTATTGAGGTTTACTGGGAGTGGTGTGGCTGGTGCTGAAGAGTTTCATCCTGACATCAAGTGTTACATAGAAACATAGAAAATAGGAGCAGGAGGAGGCCATTTGGCCCTTTGAGCCTGCTCCGCCATTCATTATGATCATGGCTGATCATCCAACTCAATTGCCTCATCCCACTTTCCCCCCCATATCCTTTGATCCCCTTTGCCTAGGTGCTATATCTATCTGCTTCTTGAAAACATACAATGTTTTGGCCTCAACTACTTGCTGTGGCAATGAATTCTACAGGCCGGCCACTCTCTGGGTGAAGACATTTCTCCTCTCTGTCTCAAATGGTCTACCCATATCCTCAGACTGTGACCACTGATTCTGGACACACCCACCATCTGGAACATCCTTCCTGCATCTGCCCTATCTAGTTCTGTTAGAATTTTAAAGGTTTTGGGGAAGCACAGTGGCGCAATGGTTAGCACTGCTGCCTCCCGGCGCCGAGGACCCGGGTTTGAAACCAGCCCCGGTTCACTGTCAATGTGGAGTTTGCACATTCTCCCCTGTCTGTGTGGGTCTCACCCCCACAACACAAAAGATGCGCAGGGCAGGTGGATTGGCCACTCTAAATTGCCCCTTAATTGGAAGTAATAATAATCTTTATTATTCACACAAGTAGGCTTACATTAACACTGCAATGAAGTTACTGTGAAAATCTCCTAGTCGTCACATGGCACCTGTTCAGGTGCACTGAGGGAGAATTCAGAATGTCCAATTCACCTAACAAGCACGTCTTTCGGGACTTGTGGGAGGGAACCGGAGCATCCGGAGGAAACCCGCGCAGGCACGGGGAGAACGTGCAGACTATGCACTAACATTAACCCAAGCCGGAAATCGAGCGTGGGACCCTGGAGCTGTGATGTAACAGTGCTAACCACTGTAATAGATTACTCTAAAAGTAAAAGAAAATTAATTTTATAGGTTTCTGTGAGATCCCCACACATTGTTCTGAAGTCCAGGAATACAATGCTAACCGATTCAACCTCTCCTCATACATCAATCCCACCATCCCAGGAATCAGTGGCAGAATTCTCCGACCCCCCGCCGGGTCAGAGAATCGGCGTCGCGCAAATCGCGCCACGCCTACCCGACGCGGGGCGAAAAAATTCTGCAATGCGGAGAATCGGCACCATTGGCGCCAGTGTGGTCGGTGCGGCGCTGGTCGGGGGTACGAGCCGACTCTCTGGCCTGGGCCGGCATGGGCAGGCGCGCCGGTTCTCTGGGCCGGATGGGCCAAAAGGCCGTCAACAATAAGCCGGGTCCCGCCGGTACCGTTCTAACATCCTCTGAGCTGGCAGGACCTCGGCATTGAAGGGTCCGGGTTCGGCCTGTGGGGGGGGGGGGGGGCAGTTTCGACCCCGGGGAGAGGCCTCCGTAGTGGCCTGGCCCGCGATCGGGGCCCACCAATCGGTGGGCTGGCCTCCAGCCTCCTTTCCTCTGCGCTGGCTTCTGTAGCCCTGCGCCATTTGGCGTTGGAGCCGCCCTGGGGAAGAAGGCCACTCCACATGCGCTAGTTGCCGCAGGCTCAACTGCGCATGAGCGGACCCTGCAGCACCGGGTTCAGGCTGGGATTGGCAGCTGGGGCGGCTGAGGCCGCTCCAGCGCCGTCCTAGCCCTTTGTGGACCGCAGAATGGGGTCCCAAAACAGGCACCGACGCCGGAGTAAAACACTCCCGTTTTTACTCCGGTGTCGGCACTTAGCCACCCGTTGGGAGAATCCCACCACAGTCTGGTAAACCTTCCCTGCACTCCCTCTATAGCAAGAACATCTTTTCTCAGATAAGGAGACCTAAACTGCTGTTCTGTTCAGATCACCGGTTCCCAGACATGGGTACAATAGTTTGTATTTACCTTAGCCTATAGCAGAACAGGAGTATAAGCAGAGGCAACACTGAGGAGGACAGGCTGCTTGAAAAGGGAGGAGGAAGAGCAGGGGAAGGGTCGGAAGCAGGAGACCATATCCACTTAGAGTCCTCAGGGTGCAACTCTACCCAATTCTCTAGTCTCCCAATTCACTAGTCACTGTTGCATAAGTGAAGTTACTCTGTATACAAAAAGAGTTGAAAAAATGCCATGCTCTCCTGCCAGAGAGATGCAGGCAAAGCAAGCCTGCAGCTTCACGGAAATTGCAGACTTCCCCCCGGTACAGGGCACATTGACTGTATGAACATTACTTACGGGCATCACACGTCTGGTCAGATGCATGGTGCAACCAAAAAGAATCTCTCCCTCACTGTTCAGCTGCTGGGTGGCCATACACAGTGCCTCATGTAGGCCAATGCCTGGTATCCTGGCAGAAGGCCGGATACCATCATTCTGTATGAGGTCACAGTGCCAGCTCAGCAAACCAAAGGATGACAACTGAGCAAGGAAGCTAAGATTCTGGTGCACAACCCATGCACACGTGGGCAGCATTCATGTGGCGAAATCTATGCCGCCACACGAAATGCGTTTCAGCAGATAGTCGGTTTGTCTAAGAAATGATCTGTTGCCATGGTCACCCTGGAGGAGTTCTGCAGTACTCGTGTCACAGTTGGTGGTGGTCTGCTTCGGGCTGCTCAGCCTTGGCTTTATGAGTGTACAGCCTTTGAAACCAACTATAGGACGACTAGCTGAGGAGGAGAACAATGGGAGGAGACAAGCGTTACATCTGGACAGGCTGCCCATGACAGACCCGTCCATGTGAGGTGTCAGTGAATGCAACCCCAATTCCATATTCACCAATTCTATATCTTATCTGACTACCACAGCATCCTCTTGGCCATGATATTAAAATAAAAGCTGCCACGAAACAAAGATTCCTAACCAAATGTATAAACCAAACCATCCAATATTGCGTATAAAAGTACTAATCGTCCTTGTGTGCTTGTTTAGTGCCTGCCGCCTGTGCAAGTGTTCCTAAGCAGTGGTGCTGTGCGCTGGTGGCAGGCTGCTGATTTTGAATGGGGAAAACTGTATATGGCCTTGCAGGGTGAGCTTGAACAACTCTGGCCCTGGGACACCCAGCTTTGGGCTGCACCTCTCAACATGGGTCTGAACTGGTTGGCTACTGGACGGTAGCAAGGGCACCAGCAGCGTGGCAGGGGTGGGAGGATGAAGACGATAATCCTAAGAGAAGGTGCCAGATCTGAGCTCCGTGGTTCCACTGCTATTTCCATGGTCAGTGCCCAGCTATGTGTCGGAGGACAGATTGCTGGACTGCTGTCCATGCCCCTTTGAATGGCATCTGCAGTTACACGGGTGGCAGCCGGAGCCCTCATGGCGGAACGATAAGCTTGCAAGACAGTGATCTGCAGCACCCAGGCACCCTGCTGATATTGCAATGCAAGTTGAGACACAGCCATCAGAAGCTGAAACATCAACCAATGTTCTCATGAAGCTGGCTTCCATTTCCAGACTGGAAAGGATGTGCTCCAAGCTCTGTGCCAAGTTAGTGCCGGACTCCTTCATACTCCTTGACTACAAGCTTTCTAGTCAGCCTGCCATTGCACCAAGCACTAAGTGTATGTACTAATCAGCCTCCTGCTGTAGGCCACTCCATCAAAGTCCTTGCCCAAGACCCCTGATCACTGTCTTCCTGCTCTTTCAGCTCTAGCTCTCCCAACACTACCTGGAATGAGAAAGGTTGAGGTTGGGGGGGGTGGGGAATGGAAAACACTTACTTCATCTGCAGCTTGTCAAACACAGGACATTGTGGAATGAGGGGCAATTGGGATGTGATGAGGAGGGTCAGATATGAAGATACTGTCATCTTTGAAAGTTTCTAGCCTATCATTGATCACAGCCTCAGTCAATGATCATTCTAATGATGGCAGATACCTTCACCTCATGCGGCCTGTTCCTGTCCATGCCAGCTAGGTGTGACTGTCTCCAATTGTTTGCTACCTTATCCTGGAGAAGGTTTCTTTTTTAATTGCAAATTTTTATTGAATTCAAATTTGCAGTGGTGGGATTCGAACCCAGGTCCCCAAAGCATCACCCTAAGCATTACTAGCCCAGTGACAATGCCACTACACCACCGCTTCCCATGTGTGGTTGTTGGTAGCTGTGATATTTATTTTTTAATTTGTTCATGGGATGTGAGCATCGCAGGCTGTGCCAGCATTTATTGTCCATCCCTAATTGCCCTTGAGGGGTAGTTAAGAATCAACCACATTGTTGTGGATCTGGTCACATGTAGGCCAGACAAGGTAAGGATGGCAGATTTCCTTCCCTAAAGGACATCAGTGAACCTGATGGTTTTTTACGACAATCGACAATGGTTTCATGGTCATTTCATTCCAGATTTTTATTGAATTCAAATTTTGGCATCTGCTGTGGTGGGATTTGAACCTGGATCCCCAGAGTGTTACTCCAGGTCTCTGGTTTACTAGACCCGTGACAGTACCACTGCGCCATCGCCTTCCCAGATAGGTGCATTGAACTGTGCGTGAGGTGAGTGGTTCAGATGGTGGGGCTTGGTAGTTCAAGATGCATTCACTGACCAGGACCATGTGTGCAAGGTCATCAAATGCCTGTCCTTTCCAGCTCTGTGAGTGTACCTATGCCACATGGACTGTAGCGGTTCAAGAAGGCAGTCCACCACCAACTTCTCAAGGGCAATTAGGGATAGGCAATAACTGCTGGCTTTGCCTGCAAGACTTACATCCCAAGAATAAAAAAGAAAAGCATGGGGCTGGATTCTCCATTATTGGGACTATGTTCTCACGCTGGCATCAAAGGAATTCCCAGCCCTGCGGGGGCTAGCAGGGACCCAGAGTAGATCTTGCAGCTGTTGCTGCAGGTACGGGCCCCCGCACTTCCAGGTCAGATGCCGCGCATGTGCACGGCGGCGGCCTCCAGCGGCCCCGCCATGCTCCATGGCCGACTCAGACCGCTGAGCTAGACCCAAAAAAGAAACCCCCCAATTGGCCGCGCACCCGACCCGCAACCACCGCACAAACATTGGCCGGCCGCCTATAAGGCCCCTCCTGCCTCCGATCAGCCCGCCCCCCGACCAGGGAGGGCGCGGACTGAGTCCACAGCCGCCACGTGAGTATTCCGGCTGGCTGGAGCACATTAGCTCAACGCTGTCGGGACTTTGGCCGGTTGGGGGCGGAGAATGGCTGAGCTGGCCCCTGGCAATGGGACCAGGTAGGTCCCAGGTGGCGTGACGTACTCCCCAAGTACGCCACTTTTCGGGGCCCGCAGAATCGGGGAACCAGCGCCGGTCCTGATTCCTTGCAGCAAAATGGATTCTCCGACCCCGCGCCGGCCGCAATTTCGGCGCGAGGGTGCGGAGAATCCAGCCCATGGACCTTAGAATTACAGTGTTCATCTTACCTTCTCCGAAATGTTATGGTGTCAATTTTATCTGAGCTAGCCTGCCAGATACCAGGCTGGAGGTGGGAAGAGGAAGTCAAAATGGATTGCGCACTTCCCACTTCCTTTCCGGCCCAATTGGGCCTTCTGCATTTTAAAATTGTAGTCGACATGGATTTACCTGTCCCCAGCTGGCAGGATCCTCTCAAAATAAACAGATGGGGCTCTGATGACACCATTGCAATAGAATCTGCTATTTTACCCTGGAGCCTGAACGAGGGGCAGTGACTGCCAAGCCAAACCGGCGGGGTACAGCAGCCTCAGAAGCGACACATTGAGAAAAGTTTTTAACATGTATTTACAGGTTTTGATTACGTGCCAGAAGGAGGAGAAGGTTGCTACTTGAGGATCCCACGAGGAAACCTAGGGCCTCCCATCTCCTGGGCTTCCCCCGCTGGGTAACTTGTGCTGTGCTGGTGACCATTCCCATGGATCCTCACTGGCAACCTCCTGCTGCCCAAATTTAGCAGCTGGCCAGGTGTTTTATTAAAATCGAGCCCTGAGCCCAGACTGTGACAAAGTGAAGGAAACCACCCAACCAACTGAAGCAGCTGTGTCAGGTGAGGAAAAACAATTTGCTGGAGGGTTCCTTCATCGTGGTGTCTAATGTTTAGCAGTTTTAGCAATAGAAATTCCACGAGGAAAAGTGCACATAATTATTACCAATTCTGAGAGAATAAGAGTGGCTCCATTGAACAAAGCCTTCAGCTTGCTTAGCAAAGGAGCATCCAAATATTGAAGCACTACAAAACAGTAAGTGGGGTTTATCACACAAATGGAGTATGTCCTCAGAGGCTGTTTTAATAACAGCAAGAATTAAACACAACTGGCATGTTCCGATCATCTGAAAATCCCCATGCTCTTTTCATAACTTCCCTGGAGCTTTTCCTTTTTCCAACTAAATTCTGCAGAGTGCTCTAATCCAGAAAATTAATGCTGAAAAATTAATGTTTTACGGCAAAAGAAAAGCGGAAAATCCCCCTTTCGGTCTTGCACTGAATCAACCACTCGAGTGCCTTGGTCGAGCCCAGTACACCCCCCCCCCCCCCCCCCCCCCCCCCCCCGGCAAGGCATGGTCAGTCTCCCCAATGAACCTCTGCTCTCTCCACAGGACAGTTTGACTTGTGCCACTTTTACAGATGTTGCCTTAGTTTGTTTTACATGGTTCTGGGCTGGTAACATTTTAATGGCAGTGCCAGTGAAAGTCAAGCTTTTATTCCCTGCAGCTAATTCCATTTTGTTTCAGTCTGTCAAGAAAAAAAATTGGCAGCGAGGGAATTCCTTCATCCAGACCATAATAGAGATTTCACTCCCTCCAGCGTTGGGGTACATGGCGCTGTGCGTATGGAGTGATAAATAACCCGTCTTAATCCTTTTGGAGGTGATTAGGTCATTTGTAAGGGCGCACAGTGGCATCATTTGTTACCACTCAGGTATTTATGGCCTAATAACTGAAGACAAAGGGGGGGAGTTTAACAAAGCAGCGCATTACGGAGTTAGGGAGACCCGGGTACGTGGTTCCCAACTTTTCAACGGCAGTAGGAGCGAGCTACAAAATATGCAAACGGGAAAAGTGTTGAAAGTAACAGAAAGGACACAAATCAGGCAACTCCAGAAAGAAAAGAATGACAGGCCTGTGGAGCTTAGGAAAGTTTCACCAAAAGACCAAAGAATATTTCCCCTCAGGAGGGCCTGCCTTTCACTCACCCCACCCACTGAGGCCAAAACTTTGAAATGCAGAGCCAAAGAAACAACAAGGATACAGGCCTTGGGCCATTATTTATTATTTATTTTGATGGTGCATTACGTTAATTACTTTGAGCAGTTTGGGGAAAGTGAAATTCTTCAGCTTAAAGTGCTCCTTTAAAGCTATGCAAATCAAACGTCTAATGTAAAAAAAAGGCTCCACATGATGCATTTTCTGCATGAAGGAGTAAGTCGGAAATACGTGGAATGTTTGTAGAAATTCTGAATTTACAGTAACTGCTACATGTAAGATTCTCACATTTATGTCAGATTTAAGAATCATCAGCTTTTGAAACACCTTTGAAGTCGCTTAAAGCCACAGAATACTCAGCTGGTGACCTTCACAGTGCCAATTGCTGAAAGTCTTCATAAAATAGGGTTCGCTAGACTTAACATATTGAAGTTGTCGCTAGTGTAAAGGGATTTGGGAAGAGAAGAGATTAGCATTTATCACCCAGTTCCAAAAAAAAAATCCATGAAAGATTGCTCACTCGGTAATGTGTAAGTGGCATTGTCAGATCAGCATTTGATTCCAATTGTGCAGGAGCTCTGATTTTCTTTTTAAATAAATGCAGTGATTTCCTGCTGCATTGTATCGGATAAGTTGAAGAATATGCTCACTCTTGTCCCTGAGTTTATTATAGTGCTGCTTCTCTTCCTCTATCTTTTGTTTCTATCTCTCTCTGTCGCCTCTCTCTTCTTCTTTATCCTTTAGTTTTTTCCTTGCTTGTTTCTCTGTCTTTATCTCCTCTCTTTTTCTTTAGTGTTTGGTGGGAGATGTTGGATAGCGTGGTGGGGAAAGTGACCATTTACAGTTGCAGGCTGCTTTTGGGATGCAGCACAGGAGCAATGTGACTGTCATAGCTTCCTTTTCCACCCCATCCATCAGTGATTTCCAGACTCCACCCCTGCTCCCAACATATCCCCCTACCCTTTCATCATCCCATTATCTCTTCCCTTCTTCCATTTTTATCATTCCCATCACTGCCTCAGCTCTTCCCCTTTGAACTATCCTCTGAGCCACTGTATCTTCCTATTCACTTCATTCTGCTATCACTCATCTTGTCTTAACTTTCCAGTCACTCCTCCCCATTCCCTCCCAAGAGCAATTGGCCAGAGGCCTTCTTGGTTTGAGCCTGTCAATGGACTTCTTCCTATCTGTTTGGAATGAGGAAATGCACACCGGGGCCGAATTTAGATGTGCCAACGCTTCAGAAAAGCTGCACAACCAGTTAAAATAACTTGTGACACGTGCCTCACAGATCACACCATCTTCTCAATAATATTCATAACCTATTCGTCTAAACAGGTGAGACAGAAAGTGTTGGAAACAACAATGTCATCAGAGCCTGACAGTAATTAGGCCGGAACATGGAAACTATTGTGGTGTCGGTTTTTCATCTTCCCCACTCCCCACAATGTGCCTATAGGGACCCCCTCAGCTCCCATAATTCTCTTTTGAAGGGGATCCACTCTAAAATTTATTTTATTTACATTCATCTTTGGCGCCCCAGCCAAGATCCCTGCCGAAGGCCCGCTAGACACTGTTCTGGTGGGCCCCACCTATCCTTCCGATATATCTGGATCAACAGATTTACTTCCATCAACTCTCTCAAGGCTGGAAAAGGAAGAATTTCTGGCATATGATTCCCAGGCCCAGCCCCAGCCCCAGTCACCTTTTTTTGGATTGAGCAAGGTCGCCACTTCCACAAGGGCATCTGGACATGGTAACATGCTGGGCTAAATCGCTGGCTTTTGAAGCAGACCAAGGCAGGCCAGCAGCATGGTTCAATTCCCGTACCAGCCTCCCCGAACAGGCTCCAGAATGTGGCGACTAGGGGCTTTTCACAGTAACTTCATTGAAGTCTACTCGTGACAATAAGCGATTTTCATTTTTCATTTCATTTAATTTCAAATAACTGGGTATAACATGGTTCCAGCCTTGAGCAGCATGGTGGTGCAGTGGTTAGCACTGCTGCCTTGCGGCACAGAGGACCTCGGTTCAATCCCGGCCCTGAGTCACCGTCCGTGTGGAGTTTACACGTTCTCCAGTGTCTGCATGGGTTTCACCTCTGCAACCCAGAGATGTGTGGGGTAGGTGAATTGGTCACGCTAAATTGTCCCTTAATTGGAAAAAAATGAATTGGGCACTCTAAATTTATTAAAAGACAACATGGTCCCAGCCTAATTTATGGCTCTTTCAGTTTACTCCCACCAAAGTTACAATGGAACTGCATTGGATGGACTCTGGATTTTATGACCAATATCCCTTTTAAGTGCAGCAGAGATGGACCACAAGGTTGCTTTCTGAATGCCTTAAGCCTCTGGATGCTGTCAACTGTATTTACTGATTCCGCTGAATTTAGTAGAGTAAGAGGCGACTTGGTTGCAACATACAAGATCCTCAGGGTGGCTGTGGAGAGGATGTTTCCTCTTGTGGGAGAATCTGGAACTATAGATCACTATTTTGAAATAAGGCGTTGCCCAATTAAAACTGAGATGAGGCGAACATTTTCCTCGCAGAGGGTCATGAGACTCTGGAACACTCTTCCTGAAAAGGTGGAGGAAGCAAAGCCTTTGAATATTTTCAGCGCAAAGGTGGCTAGATTCTTGATAAGCAACAGGGTGGTGATAGGCTATCGGGGGCAGACGAAATGCAGATTTGAGGTGCGGAATTCACCGAACCCCCGCCAGGTGGGAGAATCGCCGGGGATCGGCGTGAATCCTGCCCCTTCCTTCCTCACAATTCTCCCGCCCTACCAAAAACCGGCCCGGCGTGAGTCGCGCCACCCGCCTTGGGGAATGGAGGGGTCCGGCGGAACTCAATGGGCACCGGGGCTGCCCAAATTCTCCGGCCCGCGATGGGCCAAAGTCCCGCCTGTCTGTAGCCGGTCCCGCCGGCGAAAATTAGAGTAGGTCCCTTACCGACGGGACCTGGCGGCGCGGGTGGATCCGGGGTTCCTGGGGGGTGTCGCGGGGGGCTCTGGCTCCAGGAGGTGCCTCCACGGTCGCCTGGCCTGCGATCGGGGTCCACCGATCCACAGGCAGGCCTGTGCCGTGGGGGCACTCTACTTCTCCGCATTGGCCCCTGTGGTCCTCTGCAATGGCCGATGCGGAGACAAACCCTCCCACGCATGCGCGGGGATGACGCCAGCACGCACTGGCTGGCGGAGGCCCTTCGGCCCCGGTTGGTGTGGCGCCAAGCCCTTATCCCGCCGGCCGGCGGGGCTTCAACCACTCCGGGGATGGCCTAGTCCCTGAAGGTGCGGAGGATTCCGCACCTTTGGGGTGGCCCGACTCCAGAGTGGTTCACGCCACTCCGTCCCGCCGGGCACCCCGCCCTGCCGGGTACGGGAGAATCCCGCCCGAGATTGCTATCAGACCACCCCTGACCTTATTAAATAGGCTCAACGGGCTGAATGGCTAACTCCTGCTCCTGTTTGAATGTTCATAGTTTAATCCTTTGATCACTGTGAAATTCTTCTTGTAATATTATTGAAAAAAGTGACCCAGGTTTGAATTAAGAAACAACCTTTTTTCTCCTCTTCAATTATCAGCAGGCGGAATTTCACTACTGTTGTGCCAGCACCATATTTTTTCACTTGGTTCAATGGGCGAACCCTTTACTTTGTGTGGTAGTGGGGAATAAGTGTCCATTTTACACCTTTTCCAATTTTGATTCCATTGTCTTCAATATCAGAAGAGAAATAAAAAGGCTGTAGACTCGCTGTCGCCCGTTTTACACGAGCCCACAAAGGCAAGATCCACTTCCAATGTCTTTGAAAATCTCTGTGGCCAGGAGGATTTTGGTGTTTGCGAAATAGCCCTGCAGAGGAGTAGATTCCCCTATGCTGCTGCTGTAGGCAGGACAGATGAATTCAGAGAATTTACATCCACAGAATTGAAAGAAGTATTGCGAACAGCTGTGCAGCTGTGGTGTGGCTACGGATTGAATTCCAGGAGTTTCTTTTCTTTTCTTTTTTAATAAATTATTTTGTTCAACACGCAGTGATTGACACTGCTGACTGGGTGTTATTAGTCTCGGACTTCAAAGGGACGACTCACAGAAACCCCCTGTGGATTTACTGGGAAAGTAAAAATAATTTTATAAAGACATTGCATTTTATGAGTTTGTGTGTGTTGGGCATTATTTGAAATTGACATTATCTGGTAGGTCTGCCTGTCTGCACCATGTCGTACCAACAATTGTCCAGTAGTTCACTGTCTCGAATTGCCTGCAGTTCAAGTGATTGGATAAAGTTATGGTACAATTACTGAACGTTCACTGACTTTTTAACAAACCTTTATTAGTATATCAGCTTCACCGCATATAAATCATTCATTTGGGGATATGTTGAGAAAATGAAGAGGTTAGGCTGCACATTTGGTCACCACATTGAGGACATGTGTCTTATTTTGAGTTCTTTTGTCTAAATACCTGTTCTCTTGATCAGTATTTCTTTTGAATTAAAGTTTTTAAAGTAGCCTCGACCTTCCACATGTGAGGCTCTAATAAGTATAGGTCACAGGTCACGCAGGGTGGGATTTTCCACCCCAGGACCTTCTAGTTGAAGATGACATCCCCACCACCACCTCGCAGCGGGGTTCCCCGGTATGAGGACAAGTGAGCCACGCAGAAGACCAGCGGCATCAACGGGACCGGAAGATCCCACTGGCGCCAATGGTGAGAGCTGCTTCCGGTGCCGGAAAACACGCCATAGGGATGGGGGGAGGGGAACTGGTCGTGGTGGTGGTGGGGGGGGGGGGGGGGGGGTGGTACAGAAAAGCTGGCCCACAGCCTGTTCAAGCAGCATAATACTCATGTTGTCTGTGCACTACCGGGTGAATGAGTCAAATTGAAGTCTCTCAGAGACATATTTCGTACAATTCCTACAGGGCAGAAGGAGGCCATCCAGTCCAACGAGTCTGCACCGATCTTCTGAAAGAGCACCAGTCCCGGTCAAGGTCCAGTCCCCCACCCCATCTTCGTAACCCCACCTAACCTGCACATCTTTTGGATACCAAGGGGCAATTTAGCATGACCAATCCACTTAACCTGCACATCTTTGGACTGTGAGAGGAAACCCCAGAGCAGCTGGAGGAAACCTACGCAGACAGTGGGGAGAATGTGCAAACTCCGCACAGCCACCTGAGGTCGGAATTGAACCCTGATCCCTGGCGCTATGAGGCGGCAGTGCTAACCACTGTGCCACCGTGCCACCCATCCAGTACATAACACACCACGCACGCACACAACACGCACATACTAGATCCAAGCTGACAAGGACAGGCAATGCAGGTTGATAGAGTGGTCAAGAAGGCATACAGAATGCTTGCCTTCATCGGACGGGGTATTGAGTACAAGAGTTGGCAGGTCATGTTACAGTTGTATAGGACTTTGGTTCGGCCACATTTGGAATACTGCGTGCAGTTCTGGTCGCCACATTACCAGAAGGATGTCGATGCTTTGGAGAGGGTGCAGAGGAGGTTCACCAGGATGTTGCCTGGTATGGAGGGTGCTAGCTATGAAGAAAGGTTGAGTAGATTAGGATTGTTTTCGTTGGAAAGACGGAGGTTGAGGGGGGACCTGATTGAGGTCTACAAAATTATGAGAGGTATGGACAGGGTGGATAACAACAAGCTTTTCCAAAGAGTGGGGGTGTCAGTTACAAGGGGTCACGATTTCAAGGTGAGAGGGGGAAGGTTTAAGGGAGATGTGCGTGGAACGCTTTACCAGTGGAGGTGGTAGAGGCGGGCATGATAGCATCATTTAGGAGACATCTAGACAGGTATATGAACGGGCGGGAACATAGGGAAGTAGACCTTGGAGAAATGGAGACAGGTTTAGATAAAGGATCTGGATCGGCTCAGGCTGGGAGGGCCGAAGGGCCTGTTTCCTGTGCTATAATTTTCTTTGTTCTCTTTGTTCTTTGTATTATTACACCCGACCTTGGGCTTGGTCCTACATTTGAACTTTGCTAGTAGGCTGAGAAGCGATCTTACCCGCATTTACCCTGCCCATCCTTTTCAGTATTTTGTAGGTTTCAATGAGATACAAGTGAGGTTCATTCAGATGCTCACTAATGTGAATGTCCAAATGCTAGGACTATGGAACACGCTTCAAAATGCCAACAGTTCGGTGTTATAGCCTCCTCGGAGGTCTCGGGGTGTGCACCATCCAGTTCCCCATGACCACCTCGGAATACAAACCTCCCCGGGCAGGACTTCCCCCTTAACAGGGGGAGCCTCTCAGTATAAAAACCCGACCTGGGTGCAGGCCAGGGAGGGCGACCTTTTGAGGAGTGGAGAGATTGCTGTATCAGAAATAAACCTGCATTTGTTTTGTATCCAACTGTGCATTCCCATGTGGTTGCTTCATTAGATTCTACACACTCGCTTTCTAAATAAAATTACAACCTTCTCAACAAAAATATTCATTTTTTAATGTCGCAACTTTAATATATTCTGCCAAAAGGAAAACCCTTAAGGTTATTTTTCATGGTTTTGGAGAATTCAGTTATGCAAATTCAGGAACATTCCCAAAGGAATACATGCAAATTCATTGAATTTGAAGTTGAAGTTGAAGAGAACACTCATGTGACAGCATAGTCAGTCATGTGACAGCATAGTCAGTCATGTGACAGCATAGTCAGTCATGTGACAGGTTGGTCAGCTAGTAGTACTGCAATATGACTTAAAATTATAGATCCAATCTAAACATTTTACGTTTAGCAATGGTCGGCATTGGTTAATGCAATGAATTGGCATAACACTCTGAAATGGTAAAACATGTGTTTATGAGTGCTTCTTCACATGATAGTTCCTGAGTGTAGACCAAGGACACGATTTAACCACTGCACTGCGCCCAGCACAGATCTGGGCAGCCGGGTAATAGTGGGAAAGACCAAAATCGAGATTTGCACGAAGCGTGGACGAGTTTTCAATTCACTTGGCCTGCTTCGGATGGCAAGTTCCGGATATCACCCAAAAATGACGAGCATATTGCCACCGGTGCCACGTGCAAGTGAGGCAAGGAACGGAGAGCGAGTGCAGCTGAACGCATGGCTACAGGGCTGATGCAGGAAGAAAGGCTTCAGATATGTGGATCATTGGGATACTTTCTGGGGAAGGTGGGACCTGTACATGAATGAGGAATTGCACCTGAACTGGGGGGGCGCCAATATCCTGGGTCGGAGGTTTGCTAGAGCTCTTTGGGAGGGTTTAAACTTGTTTGGCAGGGGGATGGGAACCAGAGCTATGGATCAGAGAATAGGGTAGCTGTTGAGCAGGCAGAAATTGTATGCAGCAAGTCTGTGAGGAAGGATAGACAGTTGATAGGGCAAAGTTGCACTCCGTGGAATGGGTTAAAGTGTGTCTGTTTCAATGCAAGGAGTGTCAGAAATAAAGGAGATTAACTTAGAGCATGGATCAGTACTTAGAACAACGATGTGGCCTTTTTGGAGACATGGATTCCATAGGGGCAGGAATGTTTGTTAGATGTTCTGGGGTTTAGATGTTTTAAGAAGAATAGGGAGGGAGGTAAAAGAGGAGGGGGAGTAGCATTGTTAATTAGAAAGTTCATCATGGCTGCAGAAAAGGAATTGGTGAGGACGGTTTGTCTATTAAGTCAGTATGGGTGGAAGTCAGAAACAAGAAAGGAGCAGTCATTTTATTGGGAGTTTTCTATAGACCCCAAAATAGCAGCAGAGAGATGGAGGAACAGTTTGAACAAAGAACAAAAAACAAAGAAAATTACAGCACAAGAACAGGCCCTTCGGCCCTCCCAGCCTGCGCCGATCCAGATCCTTTATCTAAACCTGTCTCCTATTTTCCAAGGTCTACTTCCCTCTGTTGCCGCCCGTTCATATACCTGTCTAGATGCCTCTTTAATGATGCTATCGTGCCCGCCTCTACCACCTCCGCTGTTAAAGCGTTCCAGGCACCCACCACCCTCTGCGTAAAAAACTTTCCACGCACATCTCCCTTAAACTTTCCCCCTCTCACCTTGAAATCGTGACCCCTTGTAACTGACACCCCCACTCTTGGAAAAAGCTTGTTGCTATTCACCCTGTCCATACCTCTCATAATTTTGTATACCTCAATCAGGTCCCCCCTCAACCTCTGTCTTTCCAACGAAAACAATCCTAATCTACTCAACCTTTCTTCATAGCTAGCACCCTCCATACCAGGTAACATCCTGGTGAACCTCCTCTGCGCCCTCTCCAAGGCATCCACATCCTTCTGGTAATGTGGCGACCAGAACTGCACGCAGTATTCCAAATGTGTCCTAACCAAAGTCCTATACAACTGTAACATGACCTGCCTACTCTTGTACTCAATACCCCGTCCGATGAAGGCAAGCATGCTGTATGCCTTCTTGACCACTCTATCAACCTGCGTTGCCACCTTCAGGGTACAATGGACCTGAACTCCCAGTTCTCTCTGTACATCAATTTTCCGCAGGACCCTTCCATTGACCATATAGTCCGCTCTTTGATCTTCCAAAATGCATCATCTCACATTTGCCTGGATTGAACTCCATCTGCCATTTCTCTGCCCAACTCTCCAATCTATCTATATTTTGTTGTATTCTCTGACAGTCCTCCTTGCTATCTGCAACTCCACCAATCTTAGTATCATCTGCAAACTTACTAATCAGACCACCTATACCTTCCTCCAGGTCATTTATGTATATCACAAACAACAGTGGTCCGAGCACGGATCCCTGTGGAACACCACTAGTCACCCTTCTCCATTTTGAGACACTCCCTTCCACCACTACTCTCTGTCTCCTGTTGCCCAGCCAGTTCTTTATCCATCCATCTAGCTAGTACACCCTGGACCCCATACGACTTCACTTTTGCCATCAACCTGCCATGGGAAACCTTATCAAACGCGGCGACAGCAGATCTTGGAAAGGTGCTGAAGTAACAGAGTTGTTGGCATGGGTGACTTCAACTTCCCTAATATTGACTGGACCTCCTTAGTACAAATCGTTTGCATGGAGCAGATTTTGTCAGGTGTGTCCAGGAAGGATTCCTGACACAATATGTAGATTAACCGACTAGGAGGCAGGCCATATTGGATTTGGTGCTTGGCAACGAACCAGGCCAGGTGTCAGATGTCTCGGTTGGAGAGCATTTCGGTGACAGCGACCACAACTCCTTGACCTTTACCATAGTCATGAAGACGGATAATAACAGACAGTATGGGAACGTATTTAATTGGGGGAGGGAAAGTTATACTGCTATTAGATATGAGCTGAGGAGCATAAATTGGGAACAGTTGTTCTTGGGGAAATGCACAACAGTAATGTGGGGGTTGTTTAAGGAGCACTTGCTGCGAGTGCTGGATAGATTTGTCCCATTGAGACAAGGACGGAATGGTAAGGTGAAGGAGCCTTGGATGACAAGAGAAGTGGAGCTTCTAGTCAAGAGGAAGAAGGAAGCTTATGTAAGGCTGAGGAAGCAAGGATCTGGCACGGCTCTAGAGAGTTACAAGGTAGCCAGGAAGGAACTCAAAAATGGACTTAGGAGAGCTAGAAGGGGGCATGAAAAAGCCCTGGCAGGAAGGATTAGGGGAAACCCCAAGGCGTTCTACACTTATGTGAGAAATAAGAGGATGATCAGAGTGAGAGTAGGGCCGATCAGGGATAGTGAAGGGAACTTGTGCCTAGAGTCTGAGGAGGTCCTAAATGAATATTTTGCTTCAGTATTCACTGGAGAGAAGGACCTTGTTGCTCGTGAGAACAGCGTGAACCAGGTTAATAGGCTCAAACTGGTTGATGTTAAGAAAGAGGATGTGCTGGAAATTTTGAAAATTTTGGGCCTCACGGTAGCATGGTGGTTAGCACCAATGCTTCACAGCTCCAGGGTCCCAGGTTCGATTCCCGGCTGGGTCACTGTCTGTGTGGAGTCTGCACGTCCTCCCTGTGTGTGCGTGGGTTTCCTCCGGGTGCTCCGGTTTCCTCCCACAGTCCAAAGATGTGCGGGTTAGGTGGATTGGCCATGCTAAAAAATTGCCCGTAGTTTAAGGTTAATGGGGGGATTGTTGGGTATACGGGTTACGTGGGTTTAAGTAGGGTGATCATTGCTCGGCACAACATCGAGGGCCGAAGGGCCTGTTCTGTGCTGTACTGTTCTATATCAATTCTATATCTATATCAGGATAGATAAGTCCCCTGGGCCTGATGGGATATGCCCAAGGTTACTACGGGAAGCGAGGGAGGAGATTGCTGAGCCTTTGGCGATGATCTTTGCGTCCTCACTCTCCACTGGAGTAGTACCGGATGATTGGAAGGAGGCAAATGTTGTTCTCCTGTTCAAGAAAGGGAATTGGGAAATCCCTGGGAAATACAGACCAGTCAGTCTTACATCTGTGGTGAGCAAAATATTGGAAATGTCTGAGAGATAGGATTTATGATTATTTAGAAAAACATAGTTTGATTAAAGATAGTCAGCATGGCTTTGTGAGGGGCAGGTCATGCCTCACAAGCCTTATTGAATTCTTTGAGGATGTGACGAGACACATTGATGAAGGTTGGGCAGTGGATGTGGCGTATATGGATTTCAGTAAGGCATTTGATAAGGTTCCCATGGTAGGCTCATTCAGAAAGTTAGGGGACATGGGATACAGGGAAATTTGGCTGTCTGGATACAGAACTGGCTGGCCAAAAGAAGACAGTGAGTGATAGTGGATGGAATGTATTCCGCCTGGAGGTCGGTGACCAGTGGTGTCCCGCAGGGATCTATTCTGGGACCTCTGCTCTTTGTTGTTTTTATAAATGACTTGGATGAGGAAGTGGGAAGGGTGGCTTAGTAAGTTTGCCGATGACACAAAGGTTGGTGGAGTTGTAGATACTGTTGAGGGCTGTTGCAAGTTACAACAGGACAGGATGCAAAACTGGGCTGAGAAATGGCAGATGGAGTTTAACCTAGATAAAGGTGAAGTGATTCATTTTGGAAGGTTGAATTTGAATGCTAAATACAGGATGAAAGGAGGATTCTTGGAAGTGTGGAGGAACAGAGGGATCTTGGTGTCCACGAACATAGATCGCTCAAAGTTGTCACCCAGGTCGATAGGGTTGTTAAGAAGGTGTATGGTGTGTTGGCTTTCATTAATGGGGGATTGAGTTTAAGATCGGCGAGGTTTTGCTGCAGCTTTATAAAACCCTGGTTGGACCACACTTGGAATATTGTGTCCAGTTCTGGTCCCCTCATTATAGGAAGGATGTGGATGCTTTGGAGAGGGTACAGAGGAGATTCATCAGCATGCTGCCTGGACTGGAGGGCATGTCTTATGAAGAAAGGTTGAGCAAGCTAGGGCTTTTCTCACTGGAGCAAAGAAGGAAGAGAGGTGACTTGATAGAGGTGTACAAGGTGATGAGAGGCATGGATAGGGTGGATAGCCAGAGACTTTTTCCCAGGGCGGAAATGGCTGTCACAAGGGGACATAATTTTAAGGTGATGGGGGAAGGTATAGGGGAGATGTCAGAGGTAGGTTCTTTACACAGAGAGTAGTGGGTGTGTGGAATGCACTGACAGCAGAGGTGGTGCAGAGTCATTCGGGACAATATCATGGGCCGAAGGGCCTGTACTGTGCTGTAATGTTCTATATTTTATGTTCATATCATTAACAGTAATTGCCATTCATTTAAATCTCATTAACCAGATTTAAGTCGAATGCAGCGGCCTCCTGGGAATTGATCGACTCCACAGTGAGAAATCATGCGGGTGTCGTTTAGTACTCATATTTAAAATATGAAGCTGGCACAATGACAACTGAGGCAAATGAGGAAGTGAGTATCCATTTCCATTTTCCAGCGTGCAGCTCAAAGGTAAAGGAGCTGCTAGCCCAGGAAAGGGGGCTTTAACCTGCCTGCTTACCACTGCCTTGGGATTAATGGCAATCCCACAATCCTTGGGGAGTATGAGCTTCCCCAATGAGGGGGGCGGAGAAATTGTTAACAGATTCCCTGCATAAATAGGGCTGGCCAGTTTGGAACCAGCTAGAAAGGAGTGAGCAGCAAGGGAGTTACTGCTGCTGTTGTGTAAATATGTTATTGTAAATAAATGTTATTTCTTTCTATCCTTCAACTGGTGCTGGATTCTTCATGGCCCTCACAAAACTGGCGACGAGGGTTAAAGTGGATAGCTGACTACGCTGCTGAAGCCACCTCTCTGGATTTTTGTTGGATACAGGTTGGAAGTTCTTTTTTTGTGACACCATGGGCGGGATTCTCCGACCCCCCCGCTGGGTCGGAGAATTGCCAGGGGCGCCGTGACTCCCACCCCCGCCGGCTGCCAAATTCTCCAGCGCCGAGGATTTGGCAGGGACGGGAATCGCGCCGCGCCGGTCGGCGGCCGCTAGCAGCAGCCCCCCATGGCGATTCTCCAGCCCGCGATGGGCTGAGTGGCCACCCGTTTTAGGCCGGTTCTGCCGGCATAAATTACAACAGGTACTTACCGGTGGGACCTGGCTGCGCTGGCGGCCTCCGGGGTCCTCGGGACGGCGCGGGGGGACCTGGCCCCGGGAGGTGCCCCCATGGTGGCCTGGCCTGCGATCGGGGCCCACCGATCCGTGGCTGGGCCTGTGCCGTGGGGGCACCATATTCCTCCGCGTCGGCTGCTGTGGACCTCCGCGAATGCCGACGTGGAGATGAACCCCCCTGCGCATGCGCTGGGATGATGCCAGCATACGCTGGTGCTCCCGCGCTTGCACCAACTCACGCTGGCCGGCAGAGGCCCTTCGGCGCCGGTTGGTGTAGCGCCAAGCCCCTTCCGCACCGGCCGGCACGGCGCATACCACGCCGCCGCCGGCCTAGCCCCTGAAGGTGCGGACGCCGGAGTGGTTCACGGCACTCCTTTGCGCCGGAGTTGCCCGCCCTGCCGATTCCCACAGAATACCGCCCCATGCCTCTGTATGGACGTTTGGATGTTTTTGACGCTGTGCTGGAAAGTTGGAACCAGTACAGACAACGGATGCATTACTATTTTCGGGCAAACAACATCACCGGAAACGGGCGCCAGGTGGTCATTTTGCTCACCGTCTGCGGCCTGCATACGTTTGGGGTAATTAGGAGCCTTACGTAAACAACTGTGCCAGACACCAAGACGCTTGATGAACTTGTGAACTTAGTGGGGCAACATTTTAACCCAACCCCGTCCACGGCAGACCAGCGTTACCGGTTTAATACCACCGAGAGGACACCAGGAGAATCCCTTGCCAACTTTCTATCCAGGCTACGCAGAATTGCAGAGTACTGTGACTATGGTGAGACCTTGTCAGAAATGTTACACGATCATTTGGTTTGCGGTATTAACAATGACAACAGGCCATTCAAATAGTATTGTCCCGAGAGAGCGCAGAACGGGGTGTACAGGAGCAACAGGGAATGGAGGGGCACACCTTGGGGCGCAACCCTTTCCATCCAAAAGCATCTCCCCGCACACCTGCAGTACCTTGGGCGGGGCGGCATCCGGATTGACGCCAGTGGCCGCCGGACATTCCTTCCCAAAGGGAGTCTTCTCCAGAACCAATGGATGAGGAGCCACGTCAGTGTCGGACTTATTTGCGCTGACCCCATTGCGGACGCCTGTCCTGGGGTGCCAGAGGCGCCGTCGTTCTGACAGAAACTGGGGTGAGCCCAATGGCCGTACCTTCCATTTGGATGAACCTGCGGCGACTATTCCCAAGGACGTGGAGACGGAGGTCGATTACCTGCAGCTGCATTGTGTGGCAGCTCCCCATGTGGCCCCCATTAAGGAGATAGCACGCGTCAATGGTTTTAAATCACCAAAGGAACAATTTACAGTTTTTATATTACAGAGCGAGAAAGAGACTAATGCCCCTTCTGGCTGTGACTGCAGCTATCCAGCTCTGGAAACAAAACTAAAACACACACTGCAACAAACAGCCTATAACGAAAGTAAAAAGCTGATAGACAGCCCAGCTCCACCCTCACTCTGACATCACTGTAGTAGAAAACACCCATTTCTTAAAGGTACTCTCAGTACAGATATTTATGTACATTCCCATTTATAAACACCCGTTTCTTAAAGGTACTCTCACATGACACCTCCCCCCAATAAATAAAAAAAAAACCCATCAAATTCAAGATGGTTTCATTTTTCACCTTTCCACTATCCTTTAAGAAATGCACACAGTAAATATACTTTTTTGTTTCAAAAAACAACACATGCAAACAGGTATAATAATATAGTCCATTTTTTTTCGATCTTCTTCCTCCAACTGAAATCCTTGTCGATTGACAGTCTCTTTGAACAAGAAGGTCTTTGCTCGATCTGTCAATTTTTCTACGCCTCGGCATTTCTCTTTAAAGTCAGATACTTTAGTTCAATCTGATCACAGAGTACCTTGTAATTCTCCAACACAGGAGCATTGGTTATCACAGCTTTCAGGCAGTCAAATGCATGTCCATCAGTGGAGCAATCATGTTACAAAACTTTTGCACAAATTTTCAATCACATCCACTCATGCCAAGAAATCACATTATTTCCCTTTGTCTTGAGGGCATCGGAAACTCCTCAATAACTGTTGGTTTCACGTCCCGTGTGACCATTCGACCCTGTCCGATTGTTTGACCAAGGAAAGTGACTTGGGCTTTTCCAAATTCACTTTTGGCTAGGTTTATCACCAAACACACCTCCTGAAGTCAATCGAATAACTACATCAGATGTTTTAAATGTTCTTTCCATGTCTGGCTGAAAATTACCAGATCAGCGATGTATACTGCACAATTGGGCAATCCTGAAACAACTTTGTTAGTTAACCGTTGAAATTTGGCTGGGTTTTTTTTTCATGCCAAATGGCATAACTTTGAATTGGTATATAACATCTGGAGTCGCAAAAGCTGAAATCTTCTTTGCCTTTCGGACAAAGGCACCTGCTAGTAACCTTTAAGTAAATCCAATTTGGAAATAAAAGCTGATTGTCCCACTTTCTCAATGCAATCCTCCAAACGTGGGATAGGATAAGAGTCCGTTCTTGTAACTGCATTAACCTTTCTATAGTCCACACACAACCATTGGGTACCATCAGGTTTAGGTACCATCACTATGGGTGAGCTCCATTGGCTGCAACCCACTTCAATTATGCCATTTTAAAGCATACTCTCAATCTCTTTATTAACCTGTGTCAATTTTAAAGGGTTAAGTCTATATGGATGTTGTTTGATTGGAACAGCATTTCCCACATCAACATCATGTATAGCCATTTTAGTACTTCCCAATTTATCTCTACAAACTTGCCCACGTGATATCAATAACTCTTTCAGGTCAGTCCGTTTTTCCTCTGGAAGGTAACTCAACAATTTATCCCAATTTTTAAGAATATCCTCATTTTCCAATTTAATTTAAGGTTTGTCAAATTCACAGTCATCTGGATTTGGTTCGTCACTTTGAGTTAGAATCATTAAAACCTCCTTTTTCTCTCCTTCCCTTTCAAAGTATCTTTTAAGCATATTCACATGACACAATCAGTGAGTCTTCCTTCTATCTGGTGTTTTTACCATATAATTCACCTCACTAAATTTCCTTTCAATCTGATGCGGTCCACAAAACCTAGCTTTTAAAGGTTCACCTACCACTGGTAACAATACTAAAACTTTATTTCCACTGGCAAAACTACGAACTTTGGATTTCTTCTCCGCTACCCGTTTCATCACATTTTGTGCAACTTTTAAATGTTGTCTAGCCAATTCACCTGCTCTATTTAATCATTCGCTAAAATTTGACACGTAATCCAATAATGTAATTTCCGATTTCTCACTCACAATTTTTCCTTCATCAATTTAAGTGGACCTCTTAACACATGACCAAAAATTAGTTTGAAAGGACTGAATTTGGTTGACTGATTAGGTGCATCCCTAATTGCAAACAGTACGAATGGAATTCCTTTATCCCAATCCTCTGGATAATCGTGACAATAAGCCCTCAACATTGTCTTTAATGTCTGATGCCACCTTTCTAACACTCCCTGTGATTCTGGATGGTACACAGTTGATTTAAATTGTTTTATTCCTAAGCTATCCATAACTTCTTTGAATAACCCTGAGGTAAAATTTGATCCTTGATCAGATTGTATTTCTGTGGGTAGTCCATATCTAGTAAAGAATTTAAGTAACTCCTCCACAATCTTTTTAGCTGTAATCTTAGGTACTGGAACAGTCTCTGGAAATCTATTAGACACATCCATTGTAGTCAAAAGATATTGATTCCCACTTTTCATTTTTGGAAGCGATCCTACGCAATCAATTAGGACTCTTGTAAAAGGTTCCTCAAATGCTGGAATGGGTATTAAGGGTGCTGGTTTTATCACTGATTGAGGTTTCCCTATCACTTGACATGTGTGACATGGTTGACAAAATTTAACTACATCTTTATGTGGTCCAGGCTAATAAAAATGTTTCTGGATTTTAGCTTGAGTTTCCCTTATTCCCAAATGCCCTCCATCTGGCACCTCATGTGCAACTTGCAACAACTCCTTTCTATATCCTACCGACAATACTACTTGATGAACTTCTGCCCACTTTTCATCCGCCTGCATATGTAAAGGTCTCCATTTTCTCATCAAGACATCACTTTCACGGTAATAACACTCTGGTATACACACAGATTCCTCTTCCGTGTATGCTTTCTGATACATCTGTTTTATTTCTACATCTTTTTGTTATAACTCCACCAATTTTCCTGAACTAATAATATCCACCTCATCCTCAACCTGATCTTGTTCTTTTTCAACCATCTGATCAAAAATCGTTTCTGATAATTGCACTTCAACTTCAACTTCATCTTCACACTTTGATTTCTCTTCTTGTCTTACCCTGTGACTTTGCGACCTTGTTACTACACAATCCAGAAAAATCCCAGGATATTCGTCCTTCAACACTTCAGTTGTCTGATTTTTCACTGGCTTATCAACTACAGTAGGCATCACTCCCACCTGCGATCCAGCTATATCATTACCCAAGATAAACTGTATTCCTGGACAGATAGCTTCTTTATTACTCCTACTACCACTTCACCACTCTTCACTGGACTTTTCAACCTTACCTTATATAATAGAACACTACTCCTCTCACCCTGAATTTCACATATTATCACCTTTTCTGGCAATATTCTTCCCAAACTACATAACTCCTCATCTCCTACCATTAAAGATTGACTAGCTTCCGTATCTCTTAAAATTGTGACTTCTTTACCTTCTCCTCCTGATACACATGAGTAAACGTTACCCACACAAGTAAATTCTTTGAAGAAATCTGGCACCTTCTCATCAATCACCTCTTGATCAGGCTGTACAATCTTTTGCACCTCCTTCGCTTAACTTGGGCTTTCCTTTACCACTTTAACAAACACTGTGACTTTACAGGGCCTAGTTTATTACAGTGAAAACATTTGAAACTTTTCATTTCTTTTCCACCATCCTGGATTTCTTTTTAAATCTGAGGTACACTCTCCTTAATATCTCCCATCAGATCAACTTTACCTTTACCACTTAAGTATTTCTCATGTCCCCAGTTTCTATCCTTCACAGACTGAAGCTGATGTCGGAAACCAAGCTTTGATTCATGAACTAATTCGTAATCATCTGCCATTTCTGCTGCTAATCTCGCAGTTTTAACTCCTTGCTCTTCCACATGAGTTCTCACGACGTCAGGAATTGAATTTTTAAACTCCACCAAAAGTATAATTTCTCTGAGAGCTTCATACGTTTGGTCTATTTTCAAAGCCCTTGTCCACCTATGAAAATTACTCTGTTTGAGCCTTTCAAACTCCACATATGTTTGACCAAATTCTTTCCTTAAATTTCTAAACCTTTGTCTGGAGGCTTCAGGCACTAGTTCAGGTGAACCTAAGATGGATTTTTTTCACCTCCTCATACATCCCAGATACCTCCTCTGGTAGTGATGCAAACACTTCACTAGCCCTACCTGCCAGCTTTGTTTGAATTAGTAATCCCCACATGTCCTGTGGCCATTTCATTTGTTTAACTACCTTCTCAAATGAAATGAAAAAGGCTTCTACCTCTTTTCTCATCAAACCTTGGCAATGCTTGGACATATTTAAATAGATCCCAACCAAGCCTTCGACTATGACGCTCTTTCTCACTATCCTCATCACTATCCTCCAACTGTACGTTTCCCTTTACGTGTACTAATTTTAACTGACTGTTATGTTTCATAGCCATTTTCTGAGGTTCAAACCCTCTCTCTTTTTCCCTTTCCTCTCTATCTCTTTCTTTTTGTTCTGCTAGGGCTATTCTTTCTTTGTTTCTTTCTTCTCTATCCTTTTCTTTTTCCGATCTGTATCGTCCTTTCTCTTTCTTTTTCTCTCATGCATATTCAAGCTGCTTTAATTCTTTTTCATCTTCAAGTTGCTTAATCTGCAACTGGATTTTTTCCATTTCTAATGAGTCAGACTGTATCTCAGGCAACTTTAAATACTTAGTCACCGCCATAAATACCTCATCTTTTTGCATTTTGTCAGATAATGTTAATTGCAATGTTTTTGCCAAATCTAAAAGTCTGTTTTTAGTCTCTGTCCGTAAAGTACTGTGTGTGACCGTCTCCACCCCCAAAAACATCTGAGCCCCTGAAAGAGCCATTGTCCACAACACACTCCCTACTTAAACTAAAATACCACACCTGAAAAGCAACCACAATATGCTCACCCCTCACTGTCTTTAAGTTCACTAAGCCAAACCAATAGATAGACTTTTATCCCGGACGAGCCCCCAATTTGTTATGGGAACCCCAAAGTGTATCATGGAGTTCACCTGACCCACAACTTTTAACAGATTGTGGCATGGGGAGCACACAACCCACTCTACAGGTGTGGTATAGCAGAAATGGAAAAGTAATTTTTAACGCAAAACAATGTTTATTCTAGGAACTGATGTTAACCTTTTTAAAACATACAGTGAACATCTTAGCAACCATTAATTCAAATACAACCCCAACAGACCCCCGCCCCGACTGACACTTCGCATCTTCGTTCTTTTCTCGGCCTCGTAAACTATTAAGTTCCTCCCCAATCTGGCAACTATGCTGGCCCCGTTGTACCTTCTGCTAAAGAAGAATCACGCCTGGGTTTGGGGTCAGCCACAAGAAACCGCTTTCCGGCGGGTAAAACAACAATTGTCGTCATCTGGGTTACTAACCCGCTATGATCCTGGAAAGCCTTTGCTCATCATGTGTGATACATCCTCGTATGGTATTGGGGCTGTCCTGTCCCACAAGATGGAGAACGGCCGATAGCTTTTGCCTCCCGCACATTGACTGCAGATTGAGAAGGAGGGCCTGCCGGTGGTCTTTGCGGTGAAACGCTTCCACCAGTATGTGTATGGACACCACTTCACTATTGTGACTGATCATAAGCCTCTGCTGGAGCTTCCCCAATGAGGGGGGCGGAGAAATCATTAGCAGATTCCCTGCATAAATAGGGCTGGCCAGTTTGGAACCAGCTAGAGAGGAGTGAGCAGCAAGGGAGTTACTGCTGCTGTTGTGTATATATATGTTATTGTAAATAAATGTTATTTCTTTCTATCCTTCAACTCGTGCTGGATTCTTTGTGGCCCTCACAAAATGCACCCCGCTGGGGGCTTGGGCGGGGACACCCTGCTTGGAGCTTGGGCTTGGTCGGTGGGCTGAAGCGTTCTGGGTCAGGCCTTCAAGCCATCTTTAAGTAATGTGGAGACCTATAACAGGGGCAACCACAGCTGCAGCCTGTCTGTCTCACCAAACACCTCCAGGACAAAGCCCAGCTCTTGATTTATGCTGAAAGTCAATTTCACTCTCTTTGATCGTGAGCATCCTCTAGCTTCACAGCTGAAGGCTATTGCAAATGAGGAATTGGCCTTGTGAGTTGTGCTTGCTGCTTGCTCCTGCTGGTGGCTGCAAATGCCTGGAGGTTGCTGTTTTATTCCTTTTCTGTAGCCAGAAGAAAGGACAATTTTTTCAAAGCTACCTGGGTCCTGGAACACCAGGCTCAGGGGGTGGTATGAGTCCAGCAGGCAATCCGCTTTGTAGTAAGAAGACAGTGCGCAACCTAGTGCACAACATTGATCCAAATGGGCCATCTGATGATGCCGTTGAAGAAATGCATTCACAGATTGTTGATACTTTTGTTGCTGTGGGAAGCACGGTAGCAAAGTGGTTAGCACTGTGGCTTCACAGCTCCAGGGTCCCAGGTTCGATCCCCGGCTTAGGTCACTGTCTGTGCGGAGTCTGCACATTCTCTGCGTGGGTTTCCTCCGGATGCTCCGCTTTCCTCCCACAAGTACTGAAAGACGTGCTGTTAGGTGAATTGGACATTTTGAATTCTCCCTCTGTGTACCCGAACAGACGCCAGAATGTGGCGACTCGGGGCTTTTCCCAGTAACTTCTTTGCAGTGTTAATGTTAGCCTACTTGTGACACTAATAAAGATTATTATTATTATGGTGTGCTAAGTACTGCATGTAACTTGCACATCACCGTGGTTTAAACGCACTGGAAGACAAGGATGTTCAACTACACCTTGAGCGCCAGTGGAATATGTGGATGCCAGGATTTGGTTCCAGTGAGATTGGGCCGTGTGGGAGGGCCTGCACAGCTGCGGCTCCTGGATGGAGAATGGCTCTGATACGTGGAACAAGTAACGCATTGATGGACAGATCATTTCTACGACACAGTTGTGGACATGATAACACATTCTCAGGCTTATCCTCCATTTCTGTTGAGGAACCTGTGAGTGGTGATACCGTGTGTTTCTTTTGTGTGAAAATGATCTGATATAGCTTTGTATTGGTACCAATACGGAACAGTGATGTTTCCTTGTTGTTTAATGGTTAGTGTGCTATGTGGAATGTTACATAGTTGATTTTCAAATCTCTGTTACTGTTGACCGTTTCAAAAACAAAATATTCTCAACTCACAAACACTTCTCGAGGGCACACGTGCCATGTCTCAGAGGATGATTGGTGCACAGCATTTCAATCAAGCTTTGATGCCTGAACCCGAGGAGCATCAGCATCTAGGCAGCAAACACTAAAGAGCAGGATTTCAGCAATGGGTATCTTCTTAAGACCAAAGGTGTGTGTAAGTGTGTGGATCAGGGGAGGGCACCTGAGTATGGTCTCCCAAAAATAAACAAACAAACACACGGTATCACCCTTCGCAGGTTCCTCAACAGAAATGGAGGATAAGCCTGGGAATGTATTATAATGTTCCCAGCAGAGGTCTAGGGTCTAGGGGCTCCTGATGTGGCCGGGGTGAGTATGCAGATCAAGGTTTGCTAGCAGAACTGACTTTGTGGTTTGTGGATGGCACTCTGAGAGAAGGTGGGAGACGTATGGGTGGGGAAGGTTTGGGGGATTTAAGGGTCCAGGGGCAGAAGCCCGAACGGATTGTTAGTCTATCTTCTTCTCCAATTCATTACAGATACCAAAATGGATGGTGGTGTAGGTCCTGCAGTGGCTGCTGGTGGAAGGCCAGGTTGCCAGTCACCAGAGAAGGCAGCAGAGACGCAGGCTGGAACCAGCACCCCAAGTGCAGGCGGCCACCACACACCCTGAGAGGAACCCAGAGGGCCGGGGGGGGGGGGGCAGCGATGGCCCCAAGGTGTACAAGTCTTTTAAGGCGATGCCGGACAGCACGTGCCGCCGGAGGCTCCGTCTCAACAAAGGAACAGTGCAACACCTGTGCCACGGCCTTGTGGACTTGGCACGTCATGGAGGAGGACGCCAACTCCCGGTGGCTGTGCAGATCAGCGCAGTCTTCAACATTTCTGCAACTGGCTCATTCCAGGGCTCGAGTGGGGACGTGTGTGCCATTTCACAAGCTACAGCCCACAGGTGTATCTGGGAGGTCACGGATACCCTGAATGCCCGTCATCCAACTGCAACACCTTCCACCTGGTCCAGGCCCACCAAGATGCCCGGGCAGCAGGATTCTTCACCATCGCCTTGATGCCCCAGGTCCAGGGGGCGATCAATGGCACGCATGTCGCCTTGCGCTCAACTGGGCATCAGAGGCCCTTTATTAACAGGATGGGGTTCCACTCCTTGAATGTTCAGATTGTGTGCAGCCAGCGCCTCTGTATCATGTGCTTGTGTGCACGCTATCCATGGAGCACACATGACAGTTACATCCTGGAGCACTCGGAGATCCCCGGCATCTTTGAGAACCACCTCAGGATGACAGGAGACCCAATGTAACAAGGCCCATGTTGCTACCCATGCTGCATTGAACAGTGCATCAGACTGCACAAAATCTGGTTCCGATGCCTTGTCCGCTCTGGTGGTGCCCTGTAGAACACCCCCCAGAGGGTGTCCCGCTTTGTGGTGGTCTGCTGTACCCACCACAATCTGGCACAGCAGCAGGATGACATGCTGGAGGAGGAGGAGAACAAGGGACATAATTCACTGTGAGGTTAGCTCTGGTGTTCCTCCATTTATGCCAAAGTCTGACTCCTGTCTTTCTGCTGACAGCGTGCACCCCCGTCCTCTGAATGGGGTCTGCATCATGTGCGTTTGATCTTGGATCACTGTGGTGGGGGGTGGGGGGGGCGGGGGGGGGGGGGGGGGGGGGTGCAGAGGGCAACATGGGGTGGAGGTGCAGGCAGGCCCACTGTGAAGATTAACGTTACAGAAGCTTTGTGATATGTTTCAATAGTGCCCAATTATTTTTCTTTTCAATCAAGGAGCAACTTAGCGTGGCCAATCCACCTATCCTGCACATCTTTGGGTTGTGGGGGGTGAGACCCACGCAGACACAGGGAGAATGTGCAAACTCCACACGGACAGTGATTTGGGGCCGGAATCAAACCCGGGTCCTTGGCACCGTGAGACAGCAGTGCTAACCACTGTGCCACCGTGCCACCCTACATGTTTCAACAGTGAACATTTGACATTTCCATTTCCCCCAGCTACAGATAGTGACCCACCCTGCCAGTGCCCACTCAGTGCTCCTCTATCTTCTTGATCTTTCATGGTCTACTACTTGGTGTGTCACTAGCATGCACACCAGAAGTGGAGGCTATCTATTACTTTTCATCCCCTGTGGCATTTGATGACCGGGCTGGATGTCCTCGAGACGGCCTGGAGCTGGAGAGCCCCGGCCGACTTGCCAGTGTCACAGGCATTGTCATGCCACCCTGGGGGTCTTCATGGAATGGAGGTGCAGCTGGAGTGAGCTCCAGAGGCCCCTGCGTCATAGAATCATAGAATTTACAGTGCAGAAGGAGGCCATTCGGCCCATTGGGTCCTTGAAAAGAGCACCCTACGTATGTCCACGCCGCCACCCTATCCCAGCAACCCCACCTAACCTTTTTGGACATTAAGGGCAATTTAGCATGGCCAATCCACCTAACCTGCACATCTTTGGACTGTGGGAGGAAATTGGAGCAACCGAGAAAACCCACACAGACACGGAGAGAAGAGAATGTGCAGACTCCGCACGACAGTGACATAATCTGGGAATCGAACCTGACACCCTGGAGCTGTGAAGCAACTGTGTAACCACTGTGCTACAATGCTGCCAGTTCTGGCGGCTCCCCATTGTCTGCACCATGGTGTCAACGCCCTCAACAATGGTCCTCAATGACTGGGCTATGCTCTGCAGTGCCTCGGCAATGTCCACCTCCGTCTAGCACATGTCCCTCAGTGACTGGGGCATGATGTCAAGGCCCTCAGCCATGGTTGTCACAGACTGAGCCATGCCTTCGGTACCACTACTCAAGATGCAGACGTTGTGCTCCAGGCTTCGCACTGCGTCTCCACCCTAGCAGTGTTGGCCTCGGTTATTGGCAACATTGCCATCACTCACAGCCTTTGGGACTCCTCCAATCGGCAATGCACTTGCTGGAATGTCGCTGACTTCCACTCCTGAATGTCACTTCTGTGTCCTATCTTCTGCATCAGCTCTGGGAGGACCTTGGCCAGAGGTTTGGCATCTGATTGGAAGCCAGATGAGTCCTGGGATCCAGCAGACACCCAACGGCTGTCTCCGCTGGATGTTCCTCCCTCCACCTGATGTGTATCAGCAACTGTGTGGTGCTCATTAGCTTGTGTCCCAGAAGGCTGTCCACTGATGCCATCCACCGAGGTTTGCCTCTGTGCTGGTGGAAGGTGGGGGTGATAGCTGTGAAACCTTGATGGTGGTCTCCTCGGAGCTCTCCTCTGAGATGTTCTCTTGGGTGACGGGGGCGGGGCACAACTCCAGATGGCCCAGCCTCATCAGGTGGAGGTCCATCGAGGCAATAGAAATCTGGTCAGTGAGAGGGAAGGATTGAGAACTGACTTGAGACAGGTCATCTGGGTGAAGGGACAGTGGGTCCTCAACTCTGTGGCACAGGCTAACCTTTCTGTTAGTGACTGCTCCCCTCGGTCAACCCCGTGATTTTCAGGGCCCATTTCTCATTTGGGATGAGGATTCAGATCTCTGGGACTCTGCATCCCTCTTGACCCATTCCTGCGTATTATGGTCTATCTTCTCCTGCAGGGACAAAGAGAGGGCATTGTTAACCACATACTTGCTGGGTTAGAGGTCTCCATAGGAGGTGGCATGTGTGGACACTGCATCTGGACATGAAGGGGTTATATTGGTGGATGCCAGTGGATTCTGAGAAACAAGTGTGAGGATTGGATGTGGGGAGGGTGCAAAGTGTCAGTCAGTGATTTGTAGGGTGGGGGGGGCGCGGTCTGGGAACTTGAGGGGTGGCAGGCAGAACTGATGCCAGGAGAGAGGTGATAACTTATCCTTGCAGCTTGATGGAGGTCATTGGTCTTCTTCCGACATTGGATGGTGCCCCTCCTTGTCAAGCTGCCCAAACTGACAGCCGCTGCCACTGCTTCCCAGGACCCTACTGTTGGTCCTCCAATCCCTTTGGGGAAACAGGATGTCTTGCCTCTCATTCACAGAGAAGCTTGGCAAGGTCGGCATCGGAAATGTGAGGAGCAGGTCTGCGCGCTGCCATGCTTGTGCGTTGACTGGGAGTGAGTCATGAGGGAGTGTTTAAAAGCAGCTCCCATTGGTTAGTGGTGAGACACTGCGCGCACTATGGTGTATCAGACGTTGAGACAGTAGTGGTGAGAAGCTCAATGGGGCTTATGTTTGGCACTGTGACGTTAAATACAAGCTGCAATTTCGCCAATGTGGCCGTTGAGAAGCACCCTGCCAATCCCACCCAAAGTAACGCTTAGAAATTTTTCGATTAAATTGGGCAACAAATGTTTAGCTATGCAGAAGGAAAATAGATACGTGTCGCTCCACATCTAGCATCTACAGCCAACTGAAGTGCCGTATTGGCATCTGGGTGCAGGGCATCTTCTCACATAGAAATATAGCATTTTTATTTAGTCTAAATTAAGAACCAACAGTAGTTTCCTCACGATTATTTTGGCCATTTGATACTTGGAATATCAAATCATGAATTGTGACAGCAATTTTCCTCACAATCTCTTCCAGTTCTGCTCATTCAAATCACAACAAACAAGAAAAGTAATGTCTTAGAACTATTCTGGTGCCAAGACAAGATCTTTCTGCTGTTTTCCAGCACTCGATCGTTAAGAAAAAGTAGCTATTATTTGTCAGCAGATGTACAATTTTGGCAGCCAATCCTTCAGTCAAACATCTGTGGAATTTTAAATGAGATACAACTTGCTAAAGATTAATAAACTAGCATTTAGCAGATTGCTTGCCAGCTCTGAAGTTTGTAGGACCCATTTCAAAGCGTCTCTGAAGTAGAAGTGTACGGGCAGATATCTCTGTTGCAATGAGTCATGTACGGGATTACGCAGCTGGCGTGCCAGTGGTAGCCTCAAACATGCAACATTGTTCGACATTATTATCACAAACGAAGGGCAGCATGGTGGGGCAGTGGTTAGCATTGCTGCCTCACGTGCTGAGGTCCCAGGTTCGATCCCGGCTCTGGGTCACTGTCCGTGTGCAGTTTGCACATTCTCCCTGTGTTTGCGTGGGTTTCGTCCCCACAACACAAAGATGTACAGGGTAGGTGGATTGGCCACGCTAAATTGCCACTTAATTGGAAAAAATGAATTGGGTACACTAAGTTTTTTAAAAATATAATCACAAAGGCGACCTATTTGCATTTGTTTAGTTTATTGTTTTTTAAATAGTATGAATAACTTCATATAATACCCCGTACAGATAAAAATTAGAAAGAATGAAATGTGGAGGAACACACTAAAGACAAAAATAAAGCACATCAGAAATAAAAGAAGCCAGGAAAGAGAGTCAGGAAGATAAGGGACAAAGTGAAGCATAAACAGTAAGTAAAAACAGGCACCAGGTTGGTACCCTAAGGGTAGGGGCCTGGGGGGCAATGCCCATGAAAGGGGGGTGAGAGGGAATCTGAGGGGGCCAAAGGAAGGTCGGGGTGGGAGGTGAAGGGAGGTAGGGGTCCTGAAAGGGGAGGGGGGGGGGGGGGCTGGTGTGATCAGGGCAGCCTTTCAAAATGGCGCCCTATCTCTAAGGAACCTGCTGGCGAGCTCAGCTCCCCAGTGCAGGAAATCTTCCTAAGTGTGGCTTCATTGGGGAGAAACTCCCCCGGGGCCTAAAAAAAAGCTAATTACCGTTGAATAGCGGTGTCGTTCTCAGCTCTGTAGCTGCCGAGAGAAACACTCGGCCAAACATGCTCGCGGACATAAAAATAGTAGCTGGTAAATCGCGCCCAATAATTCTGCTGCGTCTTTTAAGGTTATTTCATGGAATGTGTGTGTCACTAATAGAACCAGCATTTGTTGCCCATCCCTAATTGCCCTTAAACTGATTGGTTTACTCGTTAAGAGACACATGTGGATCAGCAGATTATCATCCCGAAAGGGCATTAGTGAACCAAATGGTTTCTGGCAATGTGGTCACTATTACTGAGACCAGCTTTTAATTCCAGATCTATTCGTTGAATTTAAATTGCACCAGCTGCTGTGGTGGGATTTGAACCTGCGTCCCCAGAGCTTTAGTCTGGGCCTCTTGGTTGCTAGCTCAGTGACAATTCAACTATGCCACCACCACCTCTTGTAGTCAGTTTTCACATTGTGGTAGTCACCACTGATGTACATATTGTATACATAGGATGTATATATAGGTGCTTTACGGTAAGGCCCCTGTACTAGAGGTTCGGGCGTAGATTCATGCCTGCTGGCTCTGCTCAGTAGGCGGAGTATAAATATGTGTGCTGCCCGTACAGCAGCCATTCAGCTGCTGTAGGAGGTCACACATCTTAGAGTAATAAAGCCTCGATTACATCCTACTCTCGCCTTTGCGTAATTGATAGAGAAGCACACATATCGAAGTCCCACCAACAGCAATGAGATAAATGATTAGATAGTCTGTTTTATTGATGCTGGATGTGAGTTAACTTTTAACTCTGAGGAAAATTCCCATGTTCTTTGCCACTTATCCAAGAGGGCAGACAGGACTCTGGCTAATGTTTCACCGGAAAGACAGTACCTCCCATAGTGCATCTCTCCCTCAGGGCTGCAATGGAACGTCAACTTGGATTCTGAGTTTCAGTTCCTGGAGTGTGACATGAACCAACAACCTTCTAATGCATATGGCAGGAGTGCTGCCACTGAGCCAAGGCTGCACAGGAACAGGACAGCAAAACAATCATTGCTTTCAGACAATATTTAGAGCTTTTATTCTTCCCACAAAGTTTTTGCTCCCGAGCAATAATCAAAGTGCCCATTGTGTTTAAAGGGCAAGAGCTGTATTACATAAATAGGAAAATGACTGAAGAATTACAACTGCACTAATTTTAGGCCTTTAAGCTCTTTTGATTGTAGTTTGATGTCCTGTAATGAAATTTATGATAGATTTTTGGGGGTTGTTTGGCTGCAATAGTATATAGTAATGGAATCACTGCTGTAGGCTCTGAAAAGACCAAATGGGTCATTTAACAATGTAAAGGGTACTTAACTTAGTTGGATATTAATTTGATGAATTTTTCAGTATCTTAATAGATGAGGGCTGTGACGATTGGATGATTTCAGATAAATTGCATTGGAAATGTAGTGGGCAATTTAAGGGTTAAAAGCCTGGAGGTTAGTGTGTGTTTGACTGCAGTTGTAATTTTAATAAAAATAATAATTCACTTTGCAGAGCCTGGGTGTTTATAGCTGGCAGAAGATGAAATTGATGAAGCCATGTGTTTGTCTGTCTGGGCTAATGCACAGTGGATTGACTCGGGAGGTCCTTGCGGAGTTATTGTGATTTTGTAGCCTGCAGAGATGTTTTTCAGCTTGGGGAGATGAGCTCATTGCTGGGTGGAGCTCAGAAAGGCAGGTGGGAAGTGAATTTGGAGAAGCTTTGAAAAAGAGAGGCGCTGACTTCTGATATGCGCCGTTATCGGTTTTTTTCATATTTAGAGTACCTAACTAATTTTTTACAGTAAAGGGCAATTTAGAAGGCCAATCCACCGAGCCTGCACATCTTTTTGTTGTGGGGGTGAAATCCACGCAAACACGGGAGAATGGGCAAACTCCGCACGGACAGTGATCCAGGGGCGGGGTCGAACCTGAGGCTTCGGCGCCGTGAGGCAGCAGTGCTAACCACTGCACCACCGTGCTGCCCCTTGTGATCAGTTGGTTGGAGGGTTGTGCTACAGTGATTCAACCTGAGAGCTGATGGTTGCCTGCGCCTAATAGTTGATGACTAAAGGCATTGGTGGGTTGTATGCTCTGGGCACAGGTGTGGGTGCGCACGTTGATGAAACCCCCATTGCTGGGCATTCCGTATGGGAATGTTGGTCCTATTGTGGTGCGCGAAGGACGCTGCTGTTTTTTTTTAAACTGTGGTTTTATGCAACATATACAGGAAGAAATTTGGGGTGACAACTCCCCTGGCATTTTGGAAAGCGCTGTAAATCCGCTTGGTCTGCGCTGGTGCTGTGCAGCATGTTCAGGTGCTATGGGTTGTAAAGCTGGATGTTGCCTGTTGCCACCCCCCACCTGGTTGCTCTGTGGCTGGAAGGACTACCGCTGCGATTGGGCCTTGGGTTGATGGGTCAGATGCTGTGTTGTGCAACGTCCCCAGGTTTAGCTGCAGCTGACTTCGTTCCCTGGGCATCCAATTAAGTTTTTTATAAGTATGCAGGAAAGCTGATCTCTTTAATATTAAATATATTCAATGACACCTTATCCCAGGGTTTGTTTCCCATTACATTTTTGCAGGCCTTTATCTCCCTGATACTGGGTAGCACTGTTGCTTCACAGCGCCAGGGTCCCAAGTTCGATTCCCAGCTTGGGTCATTGTCTGTGCGTAGTCTGCACGTTTTCACTGTGTCTGCGTAGGTTTCCTCCGGGTGCTCCGGTTTCCTCCCACAAGTCCCGAAAGTCACTGTTAGGTGAATTGGACATTCTGTTCATTCTCTCTCTGTGTATCCGAACAGGTGCCGGAATGTGGAGACTCGGGGCTTTTCACAGTAGCTTCATTGCAGTTTTAATGTAAGCCTACTTGTGACAATAAAGATTATTAAAAACAAAATAAAAAAATTACTGAAGAAGGACCAGGACCTACCAGCGTGGGTCGTTTTAACCCATCTTATTTTTGAAACGCTAAACGACTCACTGGCACGGTGGTTGGAGCCCTTCCTGCCAGAGGTGATCTTGAAAGACCAGACAGGCTTCGTCAAGGGTCAGCAATTATCGGCCAATGTACGCTAGCTATTAAATATTGTCCTATCCCTATCCCAAATGTCCAAACCGGAAATACTTGTTTCATTGGATGCCGAAAAAGCGTTTAGTAGGTTGGAGTGGGATATCTCTTTGAGATTTTCAGGAGGTTTGGTTTTGGGCAAAAGTTCATATCCTGGATTTGTTTACGGTATAGGGCCCCACGGCTAGTGTTCCCACAAATGCTTTGAGCTTGGGTTATTTTCTGTGGAATACAGGTATAAAGCAGGCTTGTCCATTGTCTCTGCTTCTATTAGCTTTAGCAATTGAACCACTGGACATAGCGTTAAGATCTTCCAGTAAGTGTAAGGGGATAAATCAGGGAGGGAGACTGGATACCAGAACGTAAGGCTCACTGGTCTATAGTTACCGGGGTTGTCTCTACTCCCCTTCTTGAACAAGGAGACAACATTTGCCATCCTCTTTCCAGTTTCCTCTATGGATGAGAAAATGAAGCTACTCTGGAGTTTTGGCTCCTTCTCTGGCTATATGATGAAGTTGGACAAGAGCGAATACTTTCTGATAAACACCCCACGAAGAGATGTGTCGATCTTGGGATGTTGCCTTTTTGCCTGGCCAGATCTAGCTTTTGTTATCTGGGAATCTGGGTGGTCCATGGTGGAGCTTTGCTCCACAATTAAAATTATGCTAGTCTGGTGAATGGGGCCAAATCTGACTTGCAGAAGTGGGATAACTTCCCCCTGTCCTTGGCAGGCAGGGTTCAGACTAAAATAATTATCCTCTCAAGGTTTTTATTTCTTTTTCAGGGAAAATTCTTCTTTGTCAGAGTTAACAAATTGGTGTTGTTTTATTTGGCACAAAGAGATAATTATTGGAGATAGGGGTCAACAACAACATGGAGCTAAAATGTTATCTGAATTTGGCGGGTTGTATGTTGTGGACACAGGTGCTTGTGCACACGTTGATGAACCCACATTGCTGAGCATTCCGTATAGGAATGCTGGTCCTGTGTGGTGTGCAAGAGACCCTGCTGGTTTTTGCAGGGGCTCTAATCGGGGTCGTTTAGTAATGGCCTCGCTTCCGTTCTCTCTTGAAAGATTTTCGTTGAATCCTGAGAATCTGGAAGCAGTTCAGATAACATTTTAGCTCCATGTTGTTGTTGACCCCTATCTCCAGTAATCATCTCTTTGTGCCAGTGGGCTTAGACTCGATGTTTAGGTCATGGGGAAGGGAAAGGTTCGAAAAGGGTTGGGAACCTGCTGTTACAGACACATAGTCAGCTCTCAACAATCGCTAAGAGGCTGGACCAGATGCAATAGTTTTTTTTAAGTTTCAATGTGGTGCAGAAAGATCAATTTGTTCCAGAAATATAATATAAGAAATCAGGTTTGGTTATTTTATAGACAAACTTTATTAAAACAGAAGAAAAGAAAACAATATTTTAACTTTTGCTTCAATTCTAACACTATGAGATTACATGCAGTTTCTTCACCTTAACACTTTAGTTCCTGTTAAACCACATGTCCGATGAACATACAGCTCTCATTCCACTTACATAGGCAGGCAAAGATGATACTTATACTTACAAAGCAATTCTCTGCTAGTAATCAAGTTCCTTTACAATCATTTTTGAAAGTCTGTAATCCGGAACAGTTTCCTTCATGACCTCTCTGGGTGACCTTCCCAGCCTTCTGCTGTAACTATTCAAAAAAAATATTTCTTCCTCTCTCTCTCTCTCTCTCTCTCTCTCTCCAAGCTCTGCCCGCCCCTCAAACAAATGTTCTCCCTTGAAGTGGCTAGACCTGAATCCCTTATCATTATCTTGGCTGATTGTCCACTCATGTTTATGCAAATGAACAGAGCTATACCATTTATATGCAACTAACCTTTCATTGATGGACAAATAGGTCATCAGATTCTGGGATGGGATGATGGCTGTTTAAACAAGGTTGTCCCCAATGATAATCGATCTTGGGTGGATATCTGGCTGAATTGGGGCATCCAGGATATTCCCACTAACCAAGTTAAGTTTTAATGAGACAATGTAACTCAGGCTGTGGGTGTATCCCTCTAACTCTCAGCTAGCTAGCAGTCTTTTCCTTTGCACTCTTTAACCTCTCAATTGCCTGTTACATCTCGGACCCCATTTCAGCACTCAAGTTCCTAATATCTCTCTATCTTGGGTGGGACAGTAGCACAGTTGTTAGCACTGTTGCTTCACAGCGCTAATGTCCCAGGTTCGAGTCCCGGCTTGGTCACTGTCTGTGCGGAGTCTGCACGTTCTCCCCGTGCCTGCGGGGGTTTCCTCCGGATGCTCCAGTTTCCTCCCACAAGTCCCGAAAGACGTGCTGTTAGGTAATTTGGACGTTCTGAATTCTCCCTCTGGACCCGAACGGGCGCCGGAATGTGGCGACTCGGGACTTTTCATTGCAGTGTTAATGTTAGCCTACTTGTGACAATAAAGATTATTATCTATCTTGACACTGTTCGTGGAGGGAAGATTTGCCAGCTGTGAGGAGCTGTTGGGGAAAAAAATCAACTCCCTGGGATAAATTTGTTTAGATTGATATAGATTCACATTTCTTTTGCGGAAAGCTTTTCCTTCATTTCCCTTGGCCCGCCGCCCTCCCTCTTGGAGAAGGTTTTATCTTTAGTCAGGTCTGATGGGGGGAGTATTTTGGGTACTTATGGCCAGATCGTATCAGCGGAATTGGTTCTATTGAATAAGGTGAAGATGAGTTGGGAGGGTAAATTGCATCCTATTCTGCATGAGGAGGTATGAAACAAGGCTCTTCGCAGAGTAAACTTCAGGTCCTCCTGTGCTCAGCTTAGTTTGATCCAATTAAAGATGGTGCACTGGACTCACCTGACCAAGGCGAAGATGAGTGTTTTAATTCGGGGTGGACGGCAGGTTGGATTGGATTTGGATTTCTTTATTGTCACGTGTACCGAGGTACAGTGAAAAGTATTTTTCTGCGTGCAGCTCAAACAGATCACTTACTACATGAAAATACGTAATAGGGCAACACAAGGTACACAATGTTAATACATAGACACTGGCATCGGGTGAAGCAAATAGGAGTGTAGTATTAGGCAGATCAGTCCATAAGAGGGTCATTTAGGAGTCTGGTAACAGCGGGGAAGAAGCTGTTTTTGAACCTGTTTATGTGTGTTCTCAGACTTTTGTGTCTCCTGCCCGATGGAAAAAGTTGGAAGAGTGAGTAAGCCGGTTGGGAGGGATCTTTGATTATGCTGCTCGCTTTCCCCAGGCAGCGGGAGCTGTAAATAGAGTCAATTGGTGGGAGGCGGTTTGTGCGATGGACTGGGCTGTGTTCATAACTCTCTGAAGTTTCTTGTGGTCTTGGGCCGAGCAGTTGCCATACCAGGTATGATGCAGCCAGATAAGATGCTTTCTATGGTGCATCTGTAAAAGTTTGAGTGGTGTCCTCGGGGCAAGCTAACCATACTCATATACTCTGGCTGTGTCCCAAGTTATTGAGCTTTTGAACCCCCTTCTTCAACACCATGTCAGAGATTCTTAATGTCGAACTGGAACCTTGTCCATTGGTGGCCATTTTCAGGGTATCGGACTTGCCGGTACTACAGAAGGGGATGAAGGCAGATGTCCTCGTCTTTGCCTCGTTAATAGCCTGAGGCCACTTCTGCTTGGGTGGTGGTCTCCTACTCGTATTCAGAATGGATGTGTTACTTTATTTAGGGCAAACTCTTTCATTGGGGATGAACGACAGATGGTTATTCTACTGACCACCTCTGGGGCGCCCACTTTGAACGTCATTAAGAGCATGACGTATCCCCCGACCCCAGACTCCAAATCATTCAAAGCGTTAGTGACACTGGTAGAAAACCACTCCGACCCCAAGCCATCATACAGAGGTGCCCATTTAACATGGCTGAGAGACCACCAGGGGAGTCCATTACAGAGTTTTTGACACGTATATGAAAATTGGCAGTTTTGTGACGATGGCTCAACACTACCCGAGATGCTCCGGGAACGCCTTGTATGCAGGATGAACAATATGGTGACCCAGCAGAAGGTCCAGCTTCCAGTGCACCACTTCGGTCATGAGGGCTCTGGGATGATACTCTGAGGGCCCTGATATCATCGTCTCCTACTCAGATATGGAGACCCAGGCATTGGAGATTTCCGACAGCGATGTTGATGAGGATCAGCCACCAGTGGTAGTAGCCCCCAGGTGGTCATCCAGAAAACAGTGTTCCCCGATGCGCTACACGCTCTTCGTCCCCACTGCTGCTGGAAGGGCAGCCGCAGGTGCACTTCCAGCACAGTGCTCTGCTGCTCCACCTTCCACGGAGATGAACCGATTAATCTCCCCGTGAAGCTCGTGGAATACGCGTTGACCCGCTGAGGGGCGGAGACCCATCAACGGAATATTGGACTTGGGACATAAAAGCTGGCCAGGTAGGAGCTGTGCTGTTGTGTGCAGTCCTGGCTGGGACTTGAATTGTATATGGTTTACTTTGCCAATAAACCTTTTTGTTGAACTCTCTTACCGGACTCCTCTGAGACCACTAAATCCTCACAGGAACACTGATTGGATAAAGAGATAATCTATAGACCCAATTCTCCAACCCCATACTCTCTGTGAACATGGTTTGCCGCTGGAAGTATGAGATTGTGAAATGGTCCCTTGTGTGCCTAAGCCTCACCTTTGATGTGCGTTTGGAACCTCTGAACAGATATCTTGGAATCTAATACGTGCATTGCATCTATGTGGCCACGTTGAAGAACAATACAGTGTAGTTGGGTGAATAGAAACTTCTCTTTTGTAAGATATATGATGATGGTGTTTACAGGGATTGACACAAACCGGTGTGGTGATCACAAGTTAACCAGATGCAACACAACTGAGCAACCACTAGAGGGAGCACGGGAGAGCCATATAAATAGATCAGGACAGGAAGTGAGGACACACTTCACTGAGGGCAGAACTTGGAGCAACACATATACAGAAGACACACTTCACAGCAGGCGGGCTGGTAAGCAGGACACACACACAGCAAGCAAAGCTGGTAGTTAGCACTGGAAGGTCGTTCTAGGTCGAGCTCTGGAAACTGAACGAACTCACAATAAAGCATCTTCTCCACACTTGAGACTACGAGCTTTATTAAGACACAAGGAACAACACATGGTACCTAGGAGTGATTTCAGACGCTTATGACAGGACAACTCAGCTGCAGATACAGAAAACAAAAAAACAAAAATGGCATGGAAATCTCAACCAAGGATGGCATGGAGATCTCCTGCTGGACATTCGACTTGGGAAGACATTGCTGATGAGAGGATGTGCCTTGGATTCCCACTTCACCTGGACACGACTGGAAAAGTAAGAAGTGTCTGGGAAAGGTTTAAACAAATGTTCGATTTCGCTATCATAGCATATGATGCAGCAGCAGCCTCAGACGAAATTAAAATAGCAATTCTCATCGAAGGAAATGAAGCTTGGAAAGTTTATAATGGATTTAAATACTCAAAAGGTGAAGACAGAAACAGCTTACAAACGGTACTAAACAAATTTGAAGAGTACTGTGAGAAATTTGAACAGCAAGACATACTCAGAGGCCAAACTGCACAGAGACTGAGTGATGCAAAACTTAAAAAATCACCAAAAGAGCAAGAAATCGCAAATGAAAAGTACAGATCAAAAAGAAGAAATAAAAAGAATTTCTCACAAAGCCAAAACGCTGAAACCCTGTCCAAATCGGGAAGAGAAGATAACTTACGAATTTTGCAGTCCTGGTGGGACAGTAAAATCGCTGAAATCCGCGAAAAACGGCAAAAAATGGCGTCGGAGCACATTTTGCAGTCTCCGGTAAGCAAAGAACTACAAATCGCGTCTGCGCATGCGCCGGAACCGGAAGCCGCGCATGCGCAGTTTGAAAAAGATCGCAGCGCCGATTGTTATGCGCATGCGCAAGCCGCGCATGCGCAGTCAAAAAAAGTCGTCGTCGCGGATCGTCATGCGCATGCGCAAGCCGCGCATGCGCAATGGGAACGAAACCGCACAGTAAAGGACGAAAGCCGATTTGCGCATGCGCAAGTCATGCCAACGCGTGACGTCATGACGTCTGAGCATCCCGACCACGCCCACTTAAAAGGGAAATGCCCGAAAATTGAAAATAAGACACTTAAAGTGGTAAACACAAATTTTCTTGCCTCAGAACACAGAAAAACGCCTGAACTTACACCAACAGTTAAAAACAACTTGCACAACACCCTGAAAAAAGCAGTCTGCACCACCCAAAGTGAAGAGAACAAAAAGAATTCCGAAACAACAAAAGATGATTTGTTTTTCGAAGAATACTACTCAGACACAGCTGAGTCAGTCGGATATGCTTCTCACAGCATCAGCGACACGGTCGCAAAGTTCAACACGAATCAACTCGTGGTAGAAGAATCCAACCAGAATGATTTGTTTTTCGAAGAATACTACTCAGACACAGCTGAGTCAGTCGGATATGCTTCTCACAGCATCAGCGACACGGTCGCAAACTTCAACACGAATCAACTCGTGGTAGAAGAAGCCAACGAAGATGAAATGGGTATCAAAGAATACTACTCAGACATGGAGGAGTTATTTGGACATGCTGATCACAGCATCAGCGACACCGTTGCAAAGCTCAACACGACTCTACTCATGGTAGATGAATCCAACACCATGAGGCCATGGCAGCTCGTCGATACATTGGAGGACAGCAATACCCAAGACGAAGACGACGCCACACAGAGAGCACAGGAAGACTCCACAGAGCGAGCGATGACAGGCTCCACAGTGCGAGTAATAAAAGACTCCAAAAGGGATGCAAGCAAACACTCCCTGGCGAACACCATGCATGAACAAGACCATGCAGGTAAACCCGCAGTATCTGAGCAACCGCAAGCAGACTATGACAGTCTACCAAGCTCACAGGAACAAGAAGAAGACAACGTACATCTAACCACTGACACCATGCATGCACAAGACCATGAAGGTCAACCCGCAGTATCTGAGCGACCACAAGCAGACTATGAAAGTCTAACAAGCTCACATGAACAAGAAGAAGACAATGCACCTCTACCCACTGCATGCGAGAACAGTAACAAGGTGATCGCACTCGACGTACAGGATCACAGCGAGACTGACAGTTCTCAGCTTGTCTGTACAGAAGCACAGAGTCGGGCCACCCAACAGTCCAGAGAGATGATGCCGAAAGAAAACATGCAGATTTTGACTCCAGAAGAGGAGCACCTGGAGTCCAGAGAGACAACGCCGAAAGAAGCCATGCAGATTCTGACTCCAGAAGAGGAGCACCTGGAGTCCAAAGACACCAAACAAAAAGAAACCATGCAGATTTTGACTCCAGAAGAGGAGCACCTGGAGTCCAGTGAGATAACATCAACAGAAATCATGAAGATTTTAACTCCAGAAGAGGAGCGCCGAGAGTCCACAGACACCACGTCAATTGTAATCATGGAGGTATTGACTCCAGAAGAGGAGCGGCAAGAGTCCACAGACACCGCGTCAAATGTAATCGAGAAGACTTTGACTCCGGAAGAGGAGCACAACAAAAGCAAAGATGAGGAATCCAATTCTCCACAAATGATTGAGGTCACCTGCACCGATGCAACATCAGATCATTCGCACCACTCTCGAGACGAAATGCTCAATGACTCAAATTATCCACTCGGGACACTCATAGAGTATAACAAAAAAAACAAAAGTCAAAAGAAACACAGCAAGAACAACAACAACATGAAGCGCGACAAGACCAACAACAATAGCAAGAAGCACAGCAGAAACGAGAACGACAACAGCAAGAATAAAAGCAACATGAAGCGACAAGACAAACAACAAAGTCAGGCACAAAGATAGCGACAACACCAAAGACAGAAACGACAAAAACAGCAACACGAACGGCAACGAGAACAACAAAGTCTGGAACAACGACAGTGCCAACACCAAAGACGGAAACGACAAAAACAGCGACAAGTACGGCAACGAAAACAACAAAAACAGGAACGACAGAGACAACAGCAATGAAACAACGACTTGTACACAATGGTACTACTTGGCACATGACGGACAATGCCACAGCGCATGGCAAAACGATGACAAGACCACAAACATGTCATGGGATGACGACGAATCGCATAAACACACGTCTGCTCCAGAACGAGCAAGCACACCAGCATCCAAGGTGGATGAGACAATAAATCAACACCACAAGCACAGAAAAAAGTCCATGCCAGTCAACATCAGTGATGTGACCATGCAAACACCTCGGGATGATGCATTGGGTACTTAAAATAACAAGGAACACCAACAACATTCACAGCGGACTTGCAATATCAATATCACCACGTCATCAACAACAAAAAAAAAGAAAAAAAAAGCTCTGAACAAATTCATCAAGTTTGGACTCATAAATGTTTTATTGAGATTGGACATATAACTACATTGGCTTTGTACAGTATGCAATAGCACCATCACCTGTATAGATACGCATATCATAAGTAACTGTTTCTATAATTTTCTTTAACGATGTACAGCAAATATGTAAAGAGAAAAAGGGGGATGGGGTGATCGTAGATTTACTAGATACAAAACAACTGAGCAAACACCAGAGGGAGAGCTACAAATACACCGGGACAGGATGTACAATTTTCTTTAACGATGTACAGAAAATATGTTAAGAGAAAAAGGGGGATGTGGTGATCACAAGTTAACCAGATGCAACACAACTGAGCAACCACTAGAGGGAGCACGGGAGAGCCATATAAATAGATCAGGACAGGAAGTGAGGACACACTTCACTGAGGGCAGAACTTGGAGCAACACATATACAGAAGACACACTTCACAGCAGGCGGGCTGGTAAGCAGGACACACACACAGCAAGCAAAGCTGGTAGTTAGCACTGGAAGGTCGTTCTAGGTCGAGCTCTGGAAACTGAACGAACTCACAATAAAGCATCTTCTCCACACTTGAGACTACGAGCTTTATTAAGACACAAGGAACAACACAACCGGTACAATATGTCAATGAATGATTTATCACAGTTCAGGCAGTACCTTCTAGATCACAGTGGCGTGCTGATGAAAACTAAAAGCATTTGCTTTCATTTTATATATCTGCCAACGATAGAATGATGAGAGACAGTGATTCATCCAAGGCTTTACATGATAAAGTAACTTTTTTGCATAACAAGAGACAAATATTCTCAGACTCATTTGGCCAGCCACCCTTCCATATTGTCAGGATTTGGGAGCACTTCGCCTAGGGAGCAACATTATCGGAATGCCGTGAGGCTAATTCCCTGCTGTTGAACACATATAGATTTGGGATAATGGTGGAAATTGCAGAGTGGCATAAATTTGATGTAATCAGATCATTCTGGACCATGAGGTAAGGAAGTACAGTAGTTTGAAATGATCGAACCTCAGTCTGCTCTGTGATGTGCGGATATTCACTCTTGTTTGATTGATTTCAGGAAAAGTAGGTTACCTTAAAATCGTGCAAACATAATTCCCAAATCAGAATTTTTTTTTTGATCATTTCCAGGGTAAACATCGCTGCTATTTCTAACGAGCAGGACTACCGGCCATATTTCTGTTTCTTTGAGTAATGCAGGGTGATGTGACCTCAATGATTTGTGTGTGGCTGGAACTGCATTGTTTAATTGTTGCAAGTGAGAGAAAAAAAAACAAAGGTTTCTACTGTAACTGGGGTGTGTACCATCCATTGTGTTTATAACCTTGTTCAGTGCTGTCGTTTTATGTATTGAAATCTAGAGCCAAACTCAAGGTAAATCAAAGAAATCTTAGCGGTATGGCTCCCAATCTTTGCAACATTAATCATTCCACATCGTTATCAATATTGTATTGTACTTTCATCATATTTACCCAAATTGGCCCGCCTATATAAAGGGGTAGAGTCATCGTGGGCAGTGAGTGGTGAAGCACAGAGGTATCAACGATTGTACACTCTTCACAGAACCAAAGGAAATTCAATGGGTTCTGTCATGGGAGTGCAAAATGCCTCTTTGCACCTGCTCAGGAAATGCTCAATGCTCAATACAGATAAATGTCTAACCCAAAGAATCTCTAGGGATCGATTGCATAGTAATTCCGGAATCACTGGGCTGGATTTTTACTGGGGGATTGTATGCCACACCCAGCTAAACCATTGGTCAGAAACCAACTGAAGTAGAAAACTCCACCCTATGCTGCAAGCAGCAACAACAAGGGAAATGTGGGACTGCTGCCCCTCCCTGGGCAGATGTCCCACTCTTGGGAGCTTCCGGCCAATCAGATTGGCCGACAATTTCTGCTGACAAGGCTCATTAGTGACCGCTGCAGGGATTGTAAGTAGGCCCAAGATGATGACGTCAATGGATTGTGGACTCAGGTAATTCTGGGATATTGGGTGAGGAGTGATCGGGTACCTTGGGGGAGGGGGGGAGGGGGGGGAGGGGGGGAGGGTTGCGGGTTTTGTAGTGTCGACGGGGCAGGAGGAAAGTGGGGTACTATCTTCGGAGGGCGGGGTGACCCCTGATGCACAAAGGGCACCCAACCCAGAAGATAGTAACCCCCTCTTCCTTCCCAACATTTAAAAATCTTCTTAAATGAACGGGTTACCCGGTCCTGCCTGCCTGCCCACGCCAACTGTATTATGGTGCGGCAGCATAATATTGGGGTAATTTGGCTTGTTAACTAGCTCAATTGACCCTTGGCTCTTTTTTTACATAGGATGGGCAGGCTGCCAACATCAGCTACCACCACCCACCCCCCCCTCCTCCCTGTATTATGGCGAACAGCTGAGGGGTGGGCAATAAGGTGATCAACATGCCACCCTCAAAACATGGCTAGTGGTGGATGGGGGGAGCGGGGGTGAGGGGGTGTAAAATCCAACCCGCATTTTAGGCTGATTACTCAGTCTGCCTCCTTTCTGACATGTTTAATTCTGACCAGAAGGTTGTGGTTTCAGTCAACACGATAGAACTTTTAAGGTTTCATGATCCAAATTGACATGCGGGCTGAAGAACTGAGGAAGTGTAGCGCTGTGGAAGATACTTTTCTGCAGATAAGATTCTGGATTGAGGCCCCATCCAGCTGGACCAGGAGAGTTCAAAGAGGCACGTTCCCTCACATTGTAATGTCTCGCCAGGACTGCTACCCTAACCAATATTCTTCAGCCATTTTGTTACTGTTTGGAGATCTTGCTACTTGCAAAATGTTGCAATATCTACCTCCATAACATCAGTTGCTGCATTTCAAAGGAATGCATTGTAAGTAAAGTCTTTTGAAATATTTGTAATAAGATGTGATTCTTTCAGAACCATTTACCGCTGACACCACAAAGTTATATTCAGCAGTGAATCCAGGGTCCAACATTCACTAGTGTTCTTCCAAACCCCTTTTCATTGAATCAGGTTCAATGGAGTTGTCATTGTGCCTCATTTTGAGAGGTAGCTGGGACAGAATGTTCCTCTTGAAAGACTTTCCTGTGACACATAAAGAACCTTATGACAACAACTGCCTCAGCATCTATAAAGTGATGTGTTTTTACTGTCATATTTAAAATATCATTCACAAATTCAAAGGTTTTCAGAATGTTGTACAGAAGTTCCTATTCTTTTCAGCAATCGTTTCATGTAAGTTAAATATTTGGAACTTTTTCTACTTGACTGTTCTCTGGAGATTTGTTTGGAGGGATTTTACGCCTGAAAGTGTTGTCGTGCTTCGCAGGGGTGGTTAAGGAATGGGTGATCTGCCCAGTCAAAGGCTGGAACAGGTAAGGGGGCAGTGGCAGCACTGTCAAGGAGTCTGCAGTAAGACACAGGGAGGAGCTGCAGAGAGTGCAGTGAGGGCAAGCTCTCCGTGCCAAGTTGAAGTCAGGCTCTGCTGTGCAGCTTGACTGTGGCAGGAGTCTCTGCCTAGCAGGCCAGCCAATGTACCTGATGTGACCATCAATTCACTCGAGACACAAGAGGAAGTAAACTGTGGCTTTAATAGACTTACTGCCTGCCTACCTGCCTACCTGCCTGCCTGCGACCAGAAGAACTGAGGGCAGACTCACAAGACTGCAGCACTTTATACTTCTGGTAGTGGGAGGGGCCATGGGCGGAGACAATGGTGGAGCCCTGTACAAGCTCCTCATCTCCCCCTGTGGGCAGAGCTGCACAACGGCTCACAGACAGAGCCCACGAGGACACAATGCTGTATAGTGTGAATTAAGCAATATACATTCACCACATTCACCCCCTGTAAAAAAATCAAGTCCGGCGGGGGTGACGGGTCTACAGATTGAGCTGGTCTGGTGGCCGAGTCGTCCGCTGGGATCGGCGGAGCACTGGGGTTTCAGCCTCTTCGGATGGCTGTGTGCTGACGGGCGGTGTGGATCTGAGGGTGGACTCCGGGGGTGGTTCGTTCAGAGCTTCGTTCCTGACCGGTGCGACGGACGAAGGGGGCGCAGGAAACCTGTAGGCGTGGGGGCGCAGGGCGTGGGGGGTTGGGTGGGGGGTCGGGTGGGGTGTAGTGTGAGGGGTACCTCGGCGGTGGTGGTGGTGGACCCTGCAGGCGCCAGGTCCCGGAGGGAAACGGTGTCCTGATGGCCGTCGGGGTGTTCTATAAAGGCGTAATGTGGGTTTGAGTGTAGCAGTAGTACCCTTTCGACTAGTGGGTCTGTTTTATGTGTCCGGATGTGTTTCCGGAGGAGAACCAGGCCTGGTGTCCTCAACCAAGATGGGACTGAAGCCCCCGTGGTAGTGCCACTAGGGAAAACAAATAATCGCTCGTGAGGAGTCTGATCAATGGCCGTACACAGGAGGGACCTAATAGCATGGAGCGCGTCGGGGAGGACCTCCTGCCGGTGGGATGTCGGGAGAATCCTGGACCATAGGGTCAGTAGGACGGTCTTCCAGACCGTCGCGTTCTCCCTCTCCACCTGCCCGTTCCCCCTGGGGTTATAGCTGGTAGTCCTGCTCGAGGCAATGCCCTTGTCGAGCAGGTACTGACGCAGCTCGTCGCTCATGAAGGACGAACCCCTGTCACTGTGGACGTAGCTGAGGAAGCCGAACAGGGTGAAGACACCGTGCAGGGCTCTAATGACTGTGTGGGAGGTCATATCGGGGCATGGGATAGCAAACGGAAAATGGGAGAATTCATCTATGATATTGAGGAAGTACACATTTCGATTGGTCGAAGGGAGTGGCCCTTTGAAATCAATGCTCAGGCGTTCAAAGGGTCTTTACCAGGTGGGCCTTGTCTGGTCTATAGAAGTGCGGTTTGCACTCCGCGCAGATCGGGCAATCCCTGGTGATGGCTTTTACCTCCTCGGTGGAGAAAGGTAGATTTCGGGCTTTGATGTAGTGGGCGAGCCGGGTGACCCCCGGGTGGCAGAGGTCATTGTGGATAACCTGTAATCGGTCGTCTTGCGCGTTGGGGCATGTGCCGCTGGACAGGGCATCTGGGGGCCCGTTGAGCTTCCCCGGTCGATGTATGATGTCATATTTCTAGGTGGAGAGTTCGATCCTCCACCTCAAGATTTTATCGTTTTTCATTTTGCCCCGTTGCAAGTTGTCGAACATGAAGGCAACCAATCTCTGGTCGGTGATGAGGGTAAACCTCCTACCTGCGAGGTAGTGCCTCCAGTGCCATATGGCTTCCACAATGGCTTGAGCTTCTTTTTCGACTGAGGAGTGTCGAAGTTCCAAAGCGGAGAGGGTTCGGGAGAAGAAAGCTACTGGTCTCCCTTCCTGGTTCAGAGTGGCAGCGAGAGCGACCTCTGAGGCGTCGCTCTCCACCTGAAAGGGGACGGATTCGTCCACTGCCCGCATGGCGGCTTTGGCGATGTCCTCCTTGATGCAGTTGAAGGCCTGGCGGGCCTCGGCTGACAGTGGGAAGAGTGTGGTGTTAAATAGCGGACGGGCTTTGTCCGCATACTGGGGGACCCACTGGGCATAATAGGAGAAAAATCCAAGACACCTCTTGAGGGCCCTGGAACAGTGAGGGAGAGGGAGTTGTAAGAGGGGGCACATACGGTCCGGGTCAGGGCACAGGACTCCGTTTTCCACGACATAGCCGAGGATAGCTAGTCTGGTTGTGTGGAAAACGCATTTCTCCTTATTGTATGTGAGGTTGAGTTTCTGGGCAGTTTGGAGAAATCGGTGGAGGTTGGCGTTGTGATCCTTCTGGTCATGGCCGCAGATGGTGACGTTATCCAGATACGCAAACGTGGCCCGCAGCCCGTACTGGTCCACCATTCGGTCCATTGCTCGTTGGTACACCGAAACCCCATTCGTGACGCCAAAGGGAACCCAGAGGAAATGGAAGAGGCGGCCATCTGCTTCGAACGCCGTGTAGTGGCGGTCCTCCGGGCGGATTGGGAGCTGGTGGTATGCAGACTTCAGATCCACTGTGGAGAATATGCGGTACTGGGCGATCTGGTTGCCCATGTCTGCAATTAGGGGGAGGGGATACGCATCGAGGTGTGTGAACGGGTTAATGGTCTGGCTGTAATCAACCACCATCCGGAACTTTTCCCCGGTCTTGACGACCACCACTTGAGCTCTCCAGGGGTTTTTACTGGCCTCTATGACTCCCTCACGTAGGAGCCGCTGGACTTCGGCTCTAATAAATACCCTGTCCTGCAGGCTATACCGCCTGCTGCGAGTGGCTACGGGTTTGCAGTTAGCAGTGAGATTAGCGAAGAGTGGAGGGGGGTCGATTTTTAGAGTCACTAAGCTGCATATAGTGAGAGGAGGTAGGGGTCCGCCGAAGCCAAGTGTGAGGCTTCTAAGGTTGCATTGAAAATCGAGACCGAGTAGGAGGAGGGCACAGAGGTCTGGGAGTACATACAGCTGGAAATTAGAGTAGCTGGTGCCCTGTATTGTTAGGGTCACAACGGTGCACCCTTGTATTTGGACCGAGTGCGACCCCAAGGCGAGGGACATAGTTTGCCGGGCAGGGAAGATGGGGAGCGAACAGCGTCTTACCAGGTCTGGATGCACGAAGCTCTCGGTGCTCTCGGAGTCGAAGAGGCACGGTGTCTTGTATCTGTTGACCTGAACGGACATCATCGAGCTCCTGAGGCACTTTGGCCGCGACTGGTCCAAAGTGACTGCATTGAGTTGCGGGTAGTCGGGGGCTTGATCAGCAGTGCTGGAGTGGCCCCGTGATGACTGTCCGTGGAGATCGTAGTCGTCGAGATGAACATCGGGTGATGGCCAAGATGGCGGCCCCCCATTGATCGCACGTGGCGGGCAATGAAGAAGATGGCATCCAAGATGGCCACCCCCTGGATCGCACTTGGTGGGCGGCGAGGAAGATGGCACCCAGGATGGCGGGCCCCATGACTCGCACATGTCGGGTGGAGGCGGAGTCGGCAGACACGCTGCAACATTGCGGGGTCTGCAGGCCTGCGAGTTGGGGGAGCGATTGCTCTGGACAGCGGGAGAGTTAGAGGGTTTAGATTTAGACAGGCATATCTTAGCATAATGTCCTTTTCGACCGCAGCTGCTGCAGGTTGCGTTGAGGGCTGGGCAGTGCTGCCATGGGTGTTGGGGATGGCCTCAAAAATGGCACGCCGGCGCTCCATAGTGGGTGGGTGGCCGCGCTGCGCAGGCCTGGGGCAGTCGCTGGTTGGGGGTTTACGATGGGGTCGCGTGGTCTGCGGGGACCGAGTTCAAACTTTGAAACGCGACCTCCATTGAGGTTGCTAGCGCTACCAAGTCCTCCAAGTTCTGGGCCCCTTTTTCGAGGAGGCGCTGGCGCACCTAGTTAGACCGGACCCCTGCAACATACACATCACGGGCAGCGAGTTGCATATGCTGGGAGGCAGTTACAGCCTGAAAGTTACATTCCCGTGCAAGGGCTCTTAGATCACGCAGGTAGTCCTCTAGCGACTCTGCGGGGCGCTGGTGGCGGGTAGTGAAAATATGCAGTGCGTTGACTTCATTTACAGGCCGCATGTATAGTCGGTCGAGTATCGCGAGGACCTCGGTGTATGAGTCAATACTATCGAGTTGCGTAGAGATGCGATGGCTCACCCGTGCATGCAGTAGACTGAGTTTCTGCTCTTCAGTAGTAGCGGAGGTAGTCGACGCAGCCAAGTAGGCCTTGAAGCACCGAAGCCAGTGTAGAAAGATTTCCTTCGCTTCTGCGGGTCGAGTTCTAGTCAATCAGGTTTGAGGGCTGATTCCATAGTGGTTTTTTAAGTCTATTAAATTGATGTGACCATCAATTCACTCGAGACACGAGAGGAAGTAAACTGTGGCTTTAATAGACTTACAACTGAGCCTGCCTGCGACCAGAAGAACTGAGGGCAGACTCACAAGACTGCAGCACTTGATACTTCTGGTAGTGGAAGGGGCCATGGGCGGAACCATGGGCGGAGCCAAGGGTGGAGCCCTGTACAAGCTCCTCATCTCCCCCTGTGGGCAGAGCCGCGTAACGGCTCACAGACAGAGCCCACAAGGACACAATGCTATATAGTGTGAATTAAGCAATATACATTCACCACAGTACCCAGCACCATGGTCCATTCAACACTTTCCTGCATGCCATTCAATGGGATCCTCAACTGAGTCCTCCGCAACAGTGTTCACCTGGCACCAGCTAACAAATTAACCATCCTCTCATCTTGATCTGCTTGAAGCCCACCCATGCCCAGTGACTCACCATGTGCCAATCCCAACTGTATACCAGTCTCCAAGGTGAGTGCAGTGCCAAAATCTGAGCTGGTGGCTGTGAGCGTCTGATTAAGTGACAGCGCCTCTTCGTCAGTGCTCTGCTATTGGTCTTCCTCCTCCTCCTGCGGCTCCTGTGACTGGGCAGGCGACCGTTCTTGAGTAGCTGAAAGTCAGAAAGAAAGTTGGTGGTGAGGAAACGGGGATGGTTTGGGAGGCTTGGCGTCAATGATCACTGTAGCAGCAGCTAGATAGGATGAGGATGTGCTGGGATTTGAGAAGGAGCAGCAGGCAGGATTTTCTCAGCAAAACGCTGAATGCTGTGAACCCTATCACAGCAGGCCCGAGATCCAGAGTGCCATCTCCTCTGTAGGGCTCAGGGAATGCAGGTGTCCTTGTCCCATGATTCCCATAGCACCATGGCATCCCTACTCCTATCCGCGTTCAGCACGAATATCTCCAGGGCGCCATTCATCTCTGTCTTCTCTGCTGTTTAGTTTAAAATCATTTCTATGCCAGCAAGCTTTTTTGTGCAGGTTTCCTCCAAGAGATAGTCTAATTAATATACTTAATATAGAGCAGGCTATCTGTACCACTGTGGTGAATGTAACGTAGTAATTCACACTGTATTTACCAATACCATTGTAAGCGCAGTAGTGTTATCCGACCACTAGGGGGAGTAGCTCTGGGAATGCTCAGGAGTTTGTACAGGGCTCCACCCTTGGCTCCGCCCACGACTCCTCCCCCTTGACTGCTGTATAAATAACCATGTCCAGAGCCAGCCTGCTGTTCATCGAGAGTTCAACGGGTAACAGGCTGGCTCTGTAGTAAGTAGATTAAAACCTCTGTTCATATCTTAAAGCACGTGTCTCGTGAATTGATGGTTCCATCAACCACATGGCCCACAACAATGGTGCTGGGGCCTCCTGCTGTTTGCAGAGCTTACTGGAATCTTTGAGAGGAGAGCAGAGCTGGAGTTACAGGAACATTCAAATCATTCAGAGTAATGGGTAAACAAATGCTGTGTTTCACCCATCTCAGTTTCAACGCGTCCAATATGTTCCTTTGTTTCACTGCTGTTTGTAGAAACTTGTGTGCAAATTGGCTCTGTTTCCTGCGGTGGCTTGGCTTAATTAGTTTGAAAGTATTTTGAGATTCCGAGGTTGTGCAAGACAATATTTACATGCAAGTCTTTCTTTCTTTACGACAATGCTCGCAATCAATTAGTTTATGTAGAGAATAACAGCAGAAGCTGGGAGTCAATTCCAATGTTGTAATACTGGTTAAAGGCAAATTGGTTTGTGCAGTCAACTGAATCCAGACAGAGTTACATGCTTGAACATATTCCCAGCCATCTGTTATTTATTTTTTAATAATCTATACAGTTTTCCTTTTATCATGTTGCTGAGCTTTCCTGTTCAAAAGCTCCCATTGAAGTTTGTTTCTTCTTTGGCTGCCAACGTGTACCTTACAGTTCTGTATCACCTTGTAGACAGTTTCTTTTCTTAACTAATCGTGTAATGCCGGGTTTACCCTTGAACATGCTCTGCTCTGCTGGCTTATCATCAGGATCAGTGGAAGCCAGCTAAACATTTTGGGTGGGATTTTCCTGTCCTTCCTGCCAAAGTGCGACGGGTTCCCTGGCAGGCGGGATGGGCGAGCCACGCAACGCCGGAAAATCGGTGGGCAGAGGGTGGGGGGGGGGGGGGGGGGGGGGGATATCTTTGTTCCCTATAGAGAATTTCTGGAGACTTTACAGAATTCTTGGGGCAGAAACTAGGCTGAGCACTTAAAGAAACCTGATCAGCAGGGAGATCATCACCTGGGTAGACTAGGAGATTGGGCTTCTGTCTGTTTTTTTTTTACATAGAATTTACAGTGCAGAAGGAGGCCATTCGGCCCATCGAGTCTGCACCGGCTCTTGGAAAGAGCACCCTACCCCCTATCCAAGGTCAACACCTCCACCTTATCCCCATTACCCAGTAACCCCACCCAACACTAAGGGCAATTTTGGGCACTAAGGGGCAATTTATCATGGCCAATCCACCTAACCCGCACATCTTTGGACTGTGGGAGGAAACCGGAGCACCCGGAGGAAACCCACGCACACACGGGGAGGATGTGCAGACTCCGCACAGACAGTGACACAAGCCGGAATCGAACCTTGGACCCTGGAGCTGTGAAGCGATTGTGCTATCCACAAGGCTACCGTGCTGCCACGGTTTTATACCCAAAATGCAGGAGGTGTAAACAACACATCGCAATGTCTACTGCACTGAGTGATATCTGAATTATCGAGTTCCCCCAAGCATTTCCTCCACAATAATAATGTAAAAACGCTGCTGGAGTTCTACCTCTGCCTGGCTGGTGTTGTGGGCAGGCCCTTAGGGCAGAATCTGTGGAGTGGCGGTGAAATGAGTAACATTAGAATCCGCACTGCCACTGCACTGGGTCTGGCTTTGTTCACTGTGCTACTTGTGTAGGTTGATGTTTTACCCAGTGCGTGGTGTGTGACTTATGTGAAGGTTGTGGTTAAAGTCTTGGCAATTGCCCAAGAATGGAATCATTTTTCAAACAATTTTTCCTGGGTCACCTTGATCTATCTTCCCCAGCGCCTCGAGTCACATTGACCAGTTGAGGAATCCTCAAGTCACTACCTGTGAGGATTGTATGAATAGGGTCTGGACTGGAGCTTGCGTTTAAATAGCATCTTTAACATAGTAAAATGTTCCAAAGTATTTCACAGGGATAATTTATTAAACAAAATTTGACGGTGACCCATCTAAAAAGATGTTAGGAAATGTGACCAAAGTGGTAGATTTAAATTGAACATCTTAAAGGTGAAAACGGGAGAGAGGCAAGAGGTTTAGAGGAATGGAGGAGAAAATCAGGTATGCACATAATAATAATAATCGCTTATTGTCACAAGTATGCCTCAATGAAGTTACTGTGGAAAGCCCCTGGTTGCCACATTCCGGCGCCTGCTCGGGGAGGCCAGTACGGGAATTGAACCCACGCTGCTGGCCTTGTTCTGCATTACAAGCCATGAGGCCACAGATGGAAGATTTACCGCAGGCTGGAGGCGATTTCAGAGATGGGGAGGGACAAGGTCAAGCAAGGTTTTGAAAACAAGGATGAGAATTTTTAAATCCAGGAATTGCTGAATCTGGAGACACTGTTGGTCAGTGAGTACAGGAGTAATGGATGAACTGGACTGGGTGTGAATTAGAATACGCCCCTCAGTCTTTTGGATGGACTCAAATCTACATAGGTTGCAAGATGGGAGGTCACCAATGGAGAATTAGAAGGGTCAAGTCGAGGGGTAATAAGGATGAGGGTTCCAGTAGCAGGTGAGCTGTGGTAGGAGTGCTGATGTTATGAAGGTGGAAATAGGCAGTCATGGTAAAGTCGCAGATATATGTTCAGAAGCTCAACTCAGTTACAACCAGAATGCCTAGGTCACAAATAGTCTGGTTGGAGTGCCTTAGATTGCGATCAGGAAAAGGGATGGGGTTGGTGGCTAAAAAACTGAGTTTTTGGGCTTGTGATTAAAGACAATGGTTTTGGTGCACCCCATATTTAATTGGAGGAAATTTCTGCTCATCCAATACTGAATGTTGATTAAACATAGTGACAAATCCTGGCTATCAGAAGGCTCAGGACAGGTAGCAGTGAGGTATAGTTGGGTGTCATTGGCATATTTATAGAACATCACGTGTTGTTGGATGATATCTCCAAGGAGCAGGATGTAGATGAAAAAACAGGAGTAGATCAAGGGTAGATTCTTGTGGACTTCAGAGGTAGTAATGTGGGAATAAGAAGATAATCAATTTCAGCTAATTCTCTGGTAATAACTGGATAGATAGGAATAGATTTAGTTCAGTGAAGCCCCACCCAGTTTGTCAGAAGAGAGGCACAAACATTTGCCATTACTGGATCCACATTCTCATCATGGGTCCAGGTGCCAGATTTGATCACGTGGAGATTATTTTTAGGATATCGCGTAGCAGTAATGCTGGGTCTCTGGGCAAACATGATCTATTCGCACAGTGGGTGAAACAGCTGGCTTGTAATGCAGAACAATGCCAGCAGCACGGGTTCAATTCCCGTACAGGTCTCTCTGAACAGGCACCAGAATGTGGCTTCTAGGGGCTTTTCACAGTAACTTCATCGAAGCCTACTTGTGACAATAAGCTATTATTATTATTATTATTATTATTACACGATCCCCATTGTAGCCTCACCGACCTGCTGTGCCTCTAGAATTCCATCTGCAGGCCAGAATGCAGCATGTCCCGAGACTAACTTCAGCATTGTTTGTTTCTAAACACGGACGTGCATCATAGTGTTCCTTGATGTCACCATGAGGGAAGGGATGCGCGGCTCTCTATCCCATAATGAAAATTATCCTGCCAGCTTTTCATTGAAATATCAATCCTTTAAACTAATCAGATACCACAAAACATCACATTTTCATGCATCCATTTAGTGCAGCTTTGGATAGTTTGCAAACACACTGTGTTCATTCTATCCAATGCCCGTGACATCGTTGTGTGATATGGCAGCATCTCATTAGTCCAGGCTCTTCAAAACATGTACATCGTGAGGAAGATTTTGTACATTTTGCTGATCCAGGTACTGATCAAAGCATTGCCGTCCATTTTAGTAAGGTGGTATTACAATGATTGGATTCAGATTCATGGCTGTGTTCCCCGCAGAGTTACTCTCTGATCTCTGTCAGGCGACTGTGGGAGCGGGAGAATGGAGCTTGTGCATTGCTTAAGGGATTAAGAACATCAGATAAGTCGAAATTATTTTGTTGGAGCCTTTATTGCTCTTTCATGTTTCAAGTATCTGCCTGCCTTGCTACCCAGAAGTTCTATCTCTGTCTCTCTCAGGAGTCAAATTCTGCCTTTCACAAAAATGGAAAAGTGTCTGTTGTGTTTGGTAATTAACAGCCTTTGTAATGAAATTCTGTGAACGCACCATTTTGAAAAGTACAATTAGTGAGAATGTGTTTTCACTAGCTAGTTATTACTTATAGAGTAAACAGACATTCTATTGCATTGCCCCTAACCTCTGCCTAATGATAGACATGTGTCCGCTAAGCATTCTGCCGAAAGAGAGAGAGATTATGCCTAATGGCTGCTATCAGCAGGTCACGTGTCTGGCCTCCTGACTGTGGAATTGTTTAAGGACAGCAGCCCTAAGATGTCTGCCTCTACTGGCAGCCTCATGACATAATCATATGATTACGGAAAGCTAGATGTGTCGATCTAGCTGGTTACATTTCAAAACCCAAACATCCCCGCTTTCATATTGAACAAAAGATACAAACATCCTTTTTTTCCTAGCAAACAAAAGAGACATTTGCATGCACGATCCTGTCCCCCACTATACTCCCACTGTTCTCATCCATTAGCGACTGTTTGTTCTAATACTTATTCTCTGCACATAGGCTGTTATCTAGCGGCCCTGCCAGCCTTGGGTGTCAATCCCATAATAGGCACTAAATCTTGCAAGAGGTTCAAAACAGGATTTGCATCAGTGAGATTTTGATTTGTAATCTCACCGCCCCTGTCCCCCCTCCCCCATGCCCCTATCCATGACATGTTCAAGTTCACGCCTAGAAAGGGCGCAGGACTGCTGAGCATGTTTTATAATAAATTTGAATTGAATTATAGGGCTTACCACCACTACTTCTGCCCTCTCTACATCGTTCCACCCAGCCGGTGTGACGCTATGCCAACGCGAATCACACCTGGTTTTCATAAATGAAAACAAGTCGGGATGACCACACTGGTACGTATCGTCTCAGGATGTTAAGGGACACGGAGGGGAGACAGGTGCCCAGATACTTGTAGAGGGGCCCTCTGTGCCTATGGGGGGTGGGGGGAAATTTATTTTTCAACGCAGATCGGGGATCCTTTTAAAGAATGCATGCCGACCTCTGTGGAGCCCGCTTTGCCGGCTCTATCAGGCCACGCCCTGCCAGAGTGACAGTGCAAACCATGCCCCCGATTCTCTGTCCAGAGAGTGCCAGAGAACCTGGATTGAAAAATCGGCCATGTTTCTGGAGAGATACACACCAGTTTTCAGTCTGAACCTGACACCTGGGAAAATTCCACTGTTAGGGCACGATTTTCTGAAATAAAAACCTGAATCTCATTGTGGGCGAGTTTAGCGGGGTCATTCCCTGCACTTTTACAGCCGGGAAGAACCACGCAATCGAACAGGACTCTGTTATTTTTTTGGGACTCGGCAAGGAACGCCCCCGCCCACCATGGCTGCACTCAGTTGCATTTCCTGCATTGAGGAGTGCAGTGCGGGAAGAGAACAGGCCGCCATTTTTAAATAGCACCCCAATCTCTCGACTTCCCGATGCTACCCCCTCCCCTCCCCCCCTCCGGAAAGCCCCAGTTCACATACTCTCCTGCTCTGGGGTCCTCAAGACCTCCCCGCACCACATCTCATACGGGCAGGGCACCCCCAGGGCCGATCCCCAGTATGGACAAAATGCCACATGGGCATCTTGGCATTGCCAATCTTGCACCCTGGCAGTGCCCCTGCCAGACTGGCAGTGCCACATGTGTGCTCTAGCAGTGCCATGCTGGCACCCAGGTTGCACTGCCAGGGTACCCAGATGGCACTGCCAGGGTGCCAGACTGGCATTGCCCCAGTGCCTGGGTGGCATCAGGGTACAAATTTGCCATCCTGCCCAGAGGCCAACCACCTGGGGGGTTCCGATCATCTGGGAACCCGCCCCCCCCAAGTGCCGTTCAGCCTGGTCCCCACTTGTAGTGTGGTCTCCTCGGATCGGGCGATAGATCCGGGGAGCTGGTTAATTCTGGCGTAGGCATAGTTAATTGAGAAGTTAAGTACACTTGACTATGCAAGTCTGGATCGCATTCATTGACAGCAGCGGGAGCAGAGAACCCACCACCAGCGAATGGCGTGCTGCCTCCCGCCACTTGGAAACACAGGGCTGGGAGGCCGGAGAAGCCCACCCCTTATTTAGAGGAGCAGCAGGCTCGAGGGGCTGAATGGCCTACCCCTATTTCTCATGATCTTACAATCTTGTTACAACACAAGCGCTCGTGGTCAATCTGTATATAATTAGGGTGATTCTGACTACACACGAGCAGATCATTAGAGTGTTCAATCAATGTTTCCACTGCCAGAACCATTCTGGAGGAACCCTGCCGAACCCACCAGAACATGAGATGTAATTTGTCATGTGGTGGGATTTTCCAGTCGTTGGAATACCCTTGCCCCTCCTGCTGGCGGAGGGTATGAACAATGGGAAACTCCGTTGACAGCGGCAGGGCTGGAAGATGCCACCGGTGGGGGGGGGGAGGTGGAAAATCCCACCCATGACCTATTATGTCCTGCATAATCTCACCAACATGAGAGCACTTGCTACCAGGACCATGGCAAATAGCTGAGGAACAAGTGGAGAAGGAAGAGGAGGAAGGAAGGAAACAACCCCTACATCTCTAAACCAGGCACACACCATCCCTGCTGTCTCTCACCATCATCACAGCACCCCCTTTGTCATAATTCTGAAATAAAATCCTCATAACAGAGCCATTCTAAACTAACTTGATAAAACTTTATCGAACAATCATCAAAGATTCCAATTGAAAGCCAACCAATCACTGTTATGCATTCCCTCAGTTTCTACCTCTCCCACACAGTTTCTCCGACCGAGTGGCTGTAGCATAGCTGTGGAAGGCTGCCGATTTTCAGCTGGTGAGACTACCACTGACCTTGCAGGATGCCCTCTGGGCTTAAAAGGCCCAACCTCAACCTGCACCATCTCAGCACAGGCAACAATAGTGGCTGACTGCCCGACAACAACAAGGGGACTGACAGAGTGACGTGGTTGGGAGCATAAATGCCATCACCCTGAGAAAGGGCGGGAGGTCCATGGTACCTGGAGCCACTTTACTCCTGAGAGATGGCACCTCAGCAATTGGAGGGCACGTTGAGTTACTCTGTGAACCTGTCAGCCCCATTGAGCACTGATATCTAAATCATGTTGGCTGCAGTATGAGCTTACGTAGCAACAAGCTGAGATTTCATGACCTCAGTCTGACCTTCCCAATGCAGCATCCCAATGTTGGATGGGTTCTACTTGCGCTGTGAGCAAAGCTGAGACATCTGCCATTGGAGGCTGCACCGCGGTGAGATCCACAAGTGTCCTGGAGTCATCACTTCCACTCTGAAAAAACAGCTCCAAGTTCTGTGCAAAGCCCTGTGCCATATTGGTGCTGGTCTCTTCCATGCTCCATAACCATGACAGCTGATTCCAGCAGACCTGCACAGGCACCAATACACCATTATAAACACCCACTAGCCTCCCTTTCTGAATATCACCCAATCAAAGTTCTTATTTAAGTCCGCAGGGACAAATGGGTCAGTGAGTGTGGTGCAATGTGTGAGCTGGGTTTATGAGGATATGACATTTTTAGATGCATTTATTGGCGTGGATCAGTCATGTGAGGTCATTAAACGTTGCTGGGGCTACAGCGCTTGCAATAAGAATGCTGGCCTCCGCAGCATCTGTCTGGAAGGCTCTTGGCTCCCCGTGGAAAGAGGGACAACCCTCCTCCTCCTTTACCAAGACCTCCAGTGCTGTACCAGAGAATCTCCAGCGCGCTCTCTGGCCTGCTTATGCCATTTACACCCTTTTGCGCAAACCGTTCTAGCACGTCCTCCAGCCAGAATGGATTTCCCCTTAAAGAGGAGCAGGCTGGCTTTGGGTAGTGTGCATAGAACATGGAACATACAGTGCAGAAGGAGGCCATTTGGTCCATCGAGTCTGCACCAACCCACTTAAGCCCTCATTTCAACCCTATTCCCTTAACCCAATAACCCCTCCTAAACTTTTTGGACACTAAGGGCAATTTAGCACGGCCAATCCACCTAACCTGCACGTCTTTTGACTGTAGGAGGAAACCGGAGCACCCAGAGGAAACCCACGCAGACACGGGGAGAACGTGCAGACTCTGCACAGACAGTGACCCAGCAGGGAATCGAATCTGGGACCTGGGACCCTGACACTGTGGAGCCACAGTGCTAACCAAAGAACAAAGAACAAAGAAAAGTACAGCACAGGAACAGGCCCTTCGGCCCCCCCAACCCTGCGACGACCATGCTGCCCATCTAAACTAAAATCTTCTGCATGTCTGGGGTCTGTATCCCTCTATTCCCATCCTATTCATGTATTTGTGAAGGTGCCCCTTAAACGTCACTATAGTCCCTGCTTCCACCACCTCCTCCGGCAGCGAGTTCCAGGCACCCACTACCTTCTGTGTAAAAAAACTTGCCTCGCACATTTCCTCTAAACCTTGCCCCTCGCACCTTAAACCAATGCTCCCTAGTAATTGATCCCTCTATCCTGGAAAAAAGCCTCTGACTAACCACTCTGTCTATGCCCCTCATAATTTTGTAGACCTCTATCAGGTCGCCCCTCAACCTCCGTCGTTCCAGTGAAAACAAACCGAGTTTATTCAACCTCTCCTCATATCTAATGCCCTCCAAACCAGGCAACATCCTGGTAAATCTCTTCTGCACCCTCTCTAAAGCCTCCACATCCTTCTGGTAGTCTGGCGACCAGAATTGAACACTATACTCCAAGTGTGGCCGAACTAAGGTTCTATACAGCTGCAACATGACTTGCCAATTCTTATACTCAATGCCCCAGCCAATGAAGGCAAGCATGCCGTATGCCTTCTTGACGACCTTCTCTACCTGTGTTGCCACTTTCCGTGACCTGTGGACCTGTACATCAAGATCTCGCTGACTGTCAGTACTCTTGAGGGTTCTACCATTCACTGTATATTCCCTACCTGCATTAGACCTTCCAAAATACATTGCCTCACATTTGTCCGGATTAAACTCCATCTGCCATCTCTGTGCCCAATTCTCCAAACGATCTAAATCCTGCTGTATCCTCTGACAGTCCTCATTGCTATCTGCAATTCCACCGACCTTTGTGTCGTCTGCAAACTTACTAATCAGACCTGTTACATTTTCCTCCAAATCATTTATATATACTATAAACACCAAAGGTCCCAGCACTGATCCCTGCAGAACACCACTAGTCACAGCCCTCCAATCAAAAAAGCACCCTTCCATTGCTACTCTCTGCTTTCTATGACCTAGCCAGTTCTGTATCCATCTTGGGGTCTAGGACAACTCATCGCTGCCGACTCATCGCCGCCGATTCATCGCCGCCGACTCATCGCCGCCGACTCAGCTCCAGCCCAACTCATCGCCAGCCCAATTCATAGCCAGCTCAACTCATCGCCAGCCCACAATAATAATAAAAACAAATACATAACAAGTAATTACCGACTAACTAGATCCACAAATTACTCAATTACCAACGCAACGCCTCTTCATACATAACAAGTAATTACCGACTAACTAGATCCACAAGTTACTCAATTACCAACACACCTATTTGTCAACAAATAAATCTGCTCCTCCACATAACAAGTAATAACCGAACTAGATCCACAAATGACCTTCAGGACAGGAACTTCAATTTTATTTCTTGCAATTTTAAACCCTTTACTTCAATTTTAATTCTTCCAATTTTAAACCCTTTACTTCAATTTTAATTCTTCCAATTTTAAACCCTTTACAATGGAGCAAATTTTAAGTCAGTGAGGCAAAGAGAAGTTTTCTCATAATGGATATTTGTTCATTTTTGATGAATTCAGTAAAACCGAAGGCGATTTGATGTTTTGGCGATGTGAACAGCTCAGCAGATGCAAAGCAAGAATTCACTCAAGATTTGGAAACATAGTGAAATTCATAAATACTCACACCCATGACTCTTCACCAATACGAATAGAAGTGGCAAGGACGACTACAAAAATTAAAACCCGAGCCGAGGAGACAATGGAAAACCCAAGTGTATTGATTAATGAAGTTTTGGCGAATGTTTCCCAAGCGGAACAAGGATCACTACCGTGTGCGTCTGCTCTGAAGAAAACAATTCGACGGAAACGGAATCAAATTAGCGTCCCTCCGCCAGACCCAATTGACCTTCATCAGTTAGCAATCCCTGATGAATATGCGACCTACGAAACGGAGCCAAACCAGAAGGAAGTTTTTTTACTAAAAGACAGTGGTCCCGGAGAAGACAGAATCTTGCTGTTTGGAAGGAGAAGTTGGTTGCAACAGTTGGCTTCTTCAGAAGTTTGGTATGTAGATGGAACATTTAAGATAGCTCCGAAGTTATTTTCTCAGGTTTATATTGTACTGGCTCAAAAATTCGGAGGTGTCACCCCAGTACTTTATGCTCTTTTACCTAACAAGCAAAAAGTTACATATTCAAGGTTATTTGAAATGATAAAAGAAATTGAGCCCACCGTAAACCCGAAATCAATTGTATGTGATTTTGAACTCGCGGCATTTAGTGCAATCTAAGAAATATTTCCAAACGTAGAATTAAAAGGGTGCTTCTTTCACCTTAGTCAAAATATGCAGAAGCACATTGCGGCTTCGGGTCTAACTTCTCATTATAATAACGACAGCAAGTTTTCGTTACAAGTCAAGATGATACTGGCTCTTGCATTTGTCCCTGTCGAACATATAGATTCCTATATTGATGCCTTAGTTGAAGAATTAGCTACAGAGCATTTGCCAATCCTGAATTGGCTCGAAAACAATTATATAGGTCGGTTAAACAGACGCGGAAATAGCAGACGTGCCCCACTCTTCCCAATGGAAATGTGGAATTTGTATGTTCGAACTTTAAATCATGAAGACAGAACCAACAACCACGCAGAAGCAGCAAACAGAAGACTACAAATGGAATTAGGGATGGAACATCCTACAATATGGAAATTCATTAATGCACTCAGAAAAGTTCAAAAAGGACGAGACTGTTATTTGGAATTGCTTATAGCTGGCAGTGCACCACCAGCAAAATTAAAAAGATACCTAGATACTGATAACCGCATTCTTAGGATAGTCCAAAATTTTAATGAAAGGATTCCTATTGAATATTTACGCGGTATTTCTCATAACATAAAATAAGCCTTTTCACGTCCATTAATTTTTATTGAGCACACCATGAATTTCAATTTTAAATAAGTCTTTTCACCTCCATTAATTTTTATTGAGCCGCCATGAATTTCAATTTTTAGTTGGGCTGGCGATGAGTTGGGCTGGCGATGAGTTGGGCTGGCGATGAGTTGGGCAGGCGATGAGTTGGGCTGGCGATGAGTTGGGCTGGTGATGAGTCGGCGGCGATGAGTTGGCGGCGATGAGTCGGCGGCGATGAGTTGTCCCATTCCCCCATCTTGCCAGCTCACCTCTAATCCCGTGTGACTTCACCTTTTGTACCAGTCTACCATGACGGACCTTGTCAAAGGCCTTACTTAAGTCCATATGGACAACATCCACTGCCTTACCTGCACCAATCATCTTTGTGACCTCCTGGAAAAACTTAAGTTAGTGAGACACGACCTCCCCTTCACAAAACTGTGCTGCCTCTAGCTAATACGTCCATTTGCTTCCAAATGGGAGTAGATCCTGCTTTGAAGAATTCACTCCAGTAATTTCCCTACCACTGATGCAAGGCTAACCAGCCTGTAGTTCCCTGGATTATCCTTGCTACCCTTCTTAAACAAAGGAACAGCATTGGCTATTCTCCAGTCCTCCGGGACATCACCTGAAGACGGTGAGGATCCAAAGATTTCTGTCAAGGCCTCAGCAATTTCTTCTCTTGCCTCCTTCAGTATTCTGGGGTAGATCCCATCAGGCCCTGGGGACTTATCCACCTTAATATTTTTCAAGACGCCCAGCACCTCATCTTTTTGTACCTTAATGTGACCCAGGCTATCTGCACATCCTTCTCCAGACTCAACATCCACCAATTCCTTCTCTTTGGTGAATACTGATGCAAAGTATTCATTTAGTACCTCACCCATTTCCTCTGGCTCCACACATAGATTCCCTTGCCTATTCTTCAGTGGGCCAACCCTTTCCCTGGCTATCCTCTTGCTTTTTATATATGTGTAAAAAGCCTTGGGATTTTCCTTAACACTATTTGCTAATGATTTTTCGTGACCCCCTTTTAGCTCTCCAAACTCCTTGCTTAAATTCCTTCCTATTTTCCTTATATTCCACACAGGCTTCGTCTGTTCCCAGCCTTCTATCCCTGGCAAATGCCTCCTTTTTCTTTTTGACGATATCCCTCATTATCCATGGTACCCGAAATTTGCAGTATTTATCCCTCTTCCGCACAGGGATGCCGGTCCTGAATTCCTTTTAACTGACATTTGAAAGCCTCCCACATGTCAGATGTTGATTTAACCTCAAACATCCGCCCCCAATTTAAGTTCTTCAATTTTGGCCTAATATTGTTATAATTAGCCTTCCCCCAATTTAGCACATTCACCCGAGGACCACTCTTATCCTTATCCACCAGCGCTTTAAAACTTACTGAATTGTGGTCACTGTTCCCTAAATGCTCCCCTACTGAAACTTCTACCACCTGGCTGGGCTCATTCCCAAATACCAGGTCCAGTATAGCCCCTTCCCTAGTTGGACTATCTACATATTGTTTTCAGAAGCCCTCCTGAATGCTCCTTACAAACTCTGCCCCGTTTAAGCCCCTAGCACTGCATGAGTCCCAGTCAATATTGGGGAAGTTAAAGTCTCCCATCACAACAACCCTGTTGCTTTTACTCCTTACCAAAATTTGTCTACCTATCTGCTCCTCTATCTCCCGCTGACTGTTGGGTGGCCTGTAGTAAACTCCCAAAATTGTGACTGCACCCTTCTTATTCCTGATCCCTACCCATATAGCTTGTTACCCTCTGAGGTGTCCTCCTACAGTACAGCTGTGATATTCTCCCTAACCAGTAGCGCAACTCCTCCACCCCTTTTACATCCCCCCTATCCCGCCTGAAACATCTAAATCCTGGAACGTTTAGCTGCCAATCCTGTCCTTCCCTCATCCAGGTCTCTGTAATGGCAACATCATAGTTCCAAGCACTAATCCAAGCTCTAAGTTCATCTGCCTTACCTGTTATACTTCTTGCATTAAAACATATGCACTTCAGGCCACCAGTCCGCTGTTTTCAGCAACATCTCCCTGTCTGCTCTTCCTCAGAGCCATACTGGCCCCATTCCCTAGTTCTCCCTCAATCTTTTCACCTTCTGACCTATTGCTCCAGTGCCCACTCCCCTGCCATATTAGTTTAAACCCTCCCGTGTGACACTAGCAAACCTCGCAGCCAGGATATTTATGCCTCTCCAGTTTAGATGCAACCCGTCCTTCGTATACAGGTCACACCTGCCCCGCAAGAGTCCCCAGTGGTCCAGATAACGGAAACCCTCCCTCCTACACCAGCTATTTAGCCACGTTTAGCTGCTCTATCTTCCTATTTCTAGCCTCACTGGCACGTGGTGTCATAATATCCACTCATGTATATCATGAGATGCCGACAGGCAGTGATTGACACACAGGATAACCAATGAACACACATGACACAGAACAACCAATCACCAGACAGGACACCACCACTATAAAGCCCACAGGGCATTAAGGCTCTCCCTCTCTCACAGGACACGACTAGCGAGATAGTAGCAATGCACAGGCCGATTAACATCATCACCATGTGATAGAGAGCTAGTCTGGTCAAGCCAGTAGGAGGTTATCAGTTAGGTTGATAGAGTGTCAACCCACAGCAGATTATGTACAGCAATCAACAGGTTCAATAAAACAGTGTTGGACCATCTCCTGTGTCGAAAGCCTGTTTCTCCTTTTACTGCATCCAGTTGCAGTCGATGTTAGACCACACAGATAACACATCACGTGGCACAGGGAGTAATCCCGAGATTACAACCCTCGAGGACCTTTCTTTTAACTTTCTGTCTAGCTCCCTGAACTCCTGCTGCAGGACCTCATGCCCCTTCCTGCCTATGTCGTTAGTACCAAGATGTACAACGACCTCTGCCTGTTTGCCCATCCCCTTCAGGATGCCCGCTACACGTTCGGAGACATCCTGGACCCTGGCACCAGGGAGGCAACATACCATCCTGGAGTCTCTTTCACGTTCACAGAAGTGCCTATCTGTGCCCCACTATGCAATCGTGCTGCCTACCGTGTAGACCCAACTTAAGTGGTGCAAGCTTCGCATAAATCAAGGCCCTCGTGCTGAGGTGCGCAGCCAGTCATCCGCATTCTTAGCCAGAGCCTGCATGCTACCATCATTATAATAAGCAGGAGGCATGAGGTTTGGGTGCTGCCCCCATTGCAACCGTCGGGTGCAGGCAATCGTGCATCTTCAGACCTGTTTTTGGAACATATAAATTTCTCTTTTTCCCCTCCTCAGTGAAGCTAACATTGTAGTAGAGATCTGGATACGCTCCTGTCAGCTGTTCCACAGTGCTCTGGCATTGCTGAGTCTCATTTGAAATCTGCTTTAACACTGCCAATGGTTAATTTGTGATGAAAAATCTTTTTGGGCAGCATTCCCACAATTCTGGATTACAGCGATTGGTTTAATTGGATTTCCTTGACTCTGACAAGAACCATTACTAAAGCCATCAGCAATTACCATCCAAGGAAATGTAATTTCCTGCTGCTGTTCTATCTGTCAAAATGTTACAGCAAAATAAAATGTAACTGTTCTTTCACAATCTGAGGAGAAATAATAATTGGTTTCCATTTTACCAAACCACCGTCATAAATTTGATGGAGGAATTGCTTTTGGCCAGTGTGAAACAGCAATTAAAATACACTCAAAGAGTGGGCCAGATTTTAAATGCTCCCACCCTGGCCTGAAGCCCTACCTCTTGCAGGAACCTGTGCCCGGCGTTAGGAGCAAATTGTAGCTTCTATTGCAGGCCTGAGTGGCTGCACCAATGGCTTTGCCCATTGGCTGGTCATCTGGCTGCTGTTTAAAGATAAATATTAATTGAGCACCAGGACTAACAGTCCTCCTCAGTAGCATGAATTTATATTCTGGCAGCTGGCTACATCAGATATTGGCCAGGAGCGATTCAGATCCTCCAATCCGAGCCAGGCTTGGGGCAATGCCTAAGTCCCATTTTTCCTGCATGCACTCCCAAATGTACTACCATCCAGCAGTCAGAAAACAGACTAGAGGGTTGGGAATGCCGGTTCCCAACTCATTGGGTTGGATCCTCCATTGGCGTGATCCACCGTTTCACCCACAGCACACTCGCGCCTGGGGATTCCGAACGTTGGTAAGGTTGACTCCGTGCAAGTGCTCTTTCTGACTTCCTTCACAGCCTGCTACTCCCCTCAAGCTGGAAGGCCTCTGTCAGGTGGATGTACCTTTAAGAAATGAGTGTTTATCAAATGGCTGCAGTGATGTCAGTGTGTGGATGGAGCTGGGTTGTCTGTCTTTCACTTTCGTTTTGAGCTGGCAGCTACAGTGTGTTTTTGGTTTCGTTTTCAGAGATGAAGTGCTGCATTCACAGCAAGAAGATATTATGATCTCTCTCTGCAATCTAAAGATCACTTGATGATCTCAAAGTAATACCTGTTTCTGTAGAGAAATTAAATCTGCTGTCTTTATTTAAAAAGGGTTTAACTTGTGGAGGTTGTTTGGAAAGTTATCAAGGGTTATCTATAGAGTACAATATATTTTTGGGGGGGTGGTCAGGATTGGTAGTTAATAAACTGTTTACTGTATGTTTACAAAATGTTAACTGGATTCATAGAATAAGCATTGTTTTGTTTTAAACGTACTTCTCTGTTGCGTCACACCTGTAAATTGGGCCCTTGTGCTGCCCAGAACCAAAATCTATTTGAAGTTGTGGGTCAGGTGAACTCCATGATATACTTTGGGGTTCTCTAAACCCTGGCCCATAATACCTCCAATCGGCCTTCAGCTTCGAGAGTCCACCTGCAACTTTTAATTGACCATGGCACCTGTCTAACCTTGCACGTGCTCTCCCCTCGCCCCCCCTCCCCCCACACGCCCCCCCCCCCCCCCCCCCACCCCCACCCCCGTCCCCACCCACCGCGCTCTCAATTCAAACCGGTTGTTAAATTGTCCAGCTGAGCTAGTTTTTGAATGAAATTTGGGATCATTATTTCAGATGTGCCATTCCCAGTTGACGCCAATTAGGGGAGCACGGGAGCATGGTGGTTAGCATAAATGCTTCACAGCTCCAGGGTCCCAGGTTCGATTCCCAGCTGGGTCACTGTCTGTGTGGAGTCTGCACGTCCTCCCCGTGTGTGCGTGGGTTTCCTCCGGGTGCTCCGGTTTCCTCCCACAGTCCAAAGATGTGCGGGTTAGGTGGATTGGCCATGATAAATTGCCCGTAGTGTCCTAAAAGTAAGGTTAAGGGTTACGGGTATAGGGTGGATAGGGTATAGGGTTTGAGTAGGGAGATCATTGCTCGGCACAACATCGAGGGCCGAAGGGCCTGTTCTGTGCTGTACTGTTCTGTGTTCTATATAACCCAGCTCCAATAAAATGTTATATTCACTCCAGTTGTGACCAGTTGGACTGGTCACATTGACTGGCCTTACTGGTTCAATGTCAGACCAGCTCAGCATTCAAAACTTGGTGAAGGGGATCTGGACAATTAATTCACCCAGTCCATTCACATATGTACCATTAATAGGTGGTATCTAATGGGGCACAATCACCTGCAAGTTCCCCACAATCCTAACCTGGAACCACGCTGCCATTCCTTCACTGTCGCTGTGTCAAAGTCCTGGAACTCCCTCCCTAACAGCACTGTGGGTGCCCCTACAACACATGGACTGCGGCAATTTAAGAAGGCAGCTCATCAGCATCTTCTCAAGGGCAATTAGGGCTGGGCAATAAATGCTGGCCTAGCCTGTTGCCACTGTGCATCAGTGGTGGAGGGACTGAATATTTAAGGTAGTAGATACAGTGCCAATGAAATGGGCTACTCTGCCTTGGATAGTATCAAACTTCCTGAGCGTTACTGAAGCTGCACTCATCCAGCAATTGGGTACTCTAAATTCAAAAATAAACTAGTAAACCCCAAGATGTTGATGGTTAAAATGAATAAGGTCATTCTGGTATGGAAAGTAATTCCCTGTCTGATAATTATCCTTTCAGTACAATCCCCATTCTTTGGAAAACACTATTAATGATATCATCCCATTGCTCCTAACAGACGCATTGGCGTTAATGTTTGCTTTAGATGGTGGACAGTGAAACAAGTAGCAGGCTGGAGGGTGGCCGAACAAGACTACTGTCTGAAAACACAGGGGGCGGGGTTGGGGGGGTGGGGGGGGGGGGGGGCAACTACACTGACTCAGAGGAGGAGTGGTCATTAATTGGCCACTGTTAGGAGTTAAGTGAAGGCGGGGCTAGAAGGTTTGTCATGGGGCCTTCCCGACCAGAACTTACTTCCTGTGGAGGCAGGAAAGCTTTGGGTATCATTAGGTGGGGTTACTGGGTTACCGGGATAAGGGGGATAGGGTGGAGGTGTGGGGCTTAAGTAGGGTGAACTTTCCAAGGGCTGGTGCAGACTAAATGGGCTGAATGGCCTCCTTCTGCACTGTAAATTCTATGATTCTATGATCATTCCTGACACCAACCCACCAAATTCTCAGGCCTGCCTGCCTCCTTCCTCTCCTCCTCTGAGGGCAGGCGATTCCGGCCAAAGTAAACTCAATAATATGGCAGCAGATTAAAATTTATTAAAAATAAATTTAGAGTACCCAATAATTTTTTTCCAATTAAGGGGAAATTTAGCATGGCCAATCCACCTGACTTGCACATCTTTTTGTGTTTTAGGGACGAGACCCACACAAGCGCGGGGAGAATGTGCAAACTCCGCACGGACAGTGACCCGGGCCCGGGATCAAAACCATGTCCTCGGCGCCGTGAGGCAGCAGCGCTAACCACCGTGCCAATCTGCCAGTAGGTTAGAAATAAGGTTGGAAGTAAACCTGCAAATATAGAAGAAGGATTGAGTGGCAAGGTCTGCCTGAAATAATCAGCATGGGCAATACATTTTAAGGTTTCTTGTTGCAATTAACTTCAAGGTTATTGGCAAACAGCCCATGTCATTGGCCTGATACAGTTAGGTACATACCCTGATAAGTTCAGATGGTGTGCGGTGGAGACTGTACTAGCAATAATGCACTTGGTGCAATTGAATGATATTTTAATATAGGCATTCAAGATTTGAATATTAAATTCCTCCCTGTTTGACCTTCAACCCAATACTTTCTGAAACAAAACAAGCTGAAAAGTACAGATTAGCACCATGCAGTTCAACATTAGGTCAAAGCAAACAGCTGCAGGTATTTTTGCTGAGGTCGGGAAAGAACACAGTACAAGCAGGTAAAACCGTCAAAATACAGGTTTCGGAATACTTGAACTATCAATGATTAGAATTAAACTAGAATGAAAGCTGCCAGATTTGGACGAGCTTAATGTTCTGTTGGAAGAGATTTGGAATGGATGTTAATAATTTGTGTTAATTCTGAAGTACAAAAAAATGTTCTGATTTTGACAAAGAATGTAGACCCAAACAATAGCTGCCTTTTCTCTCCGATTGACCTATTGTGTACTTGCAGAGTTTGAAATCCAGGAGTTCAGTCTGTCCAACACATTCTTTCAAGAGAATGCTGGAAAGCCATTAATATGGAAAATCTTGGTCGCCAAGTTCCCCTTGGTTTCTGTCAGTGTTCCATTGCAACTTTGGTCGGAGATCAATCACAGCAGGGTGCACTGCATTGCGGAGAAGCTGAGGTGTCACGAAGGATGCTTTGGACTCTTTCTCCATTCAGAAGCCACATATTTGAAGTCTTTGCAGGCCCTCCAATCAGATTTGGTGCTTTGTAATTGTTTGTCATTTTGACTTAACATCTCGCTGTTTAACGGCCAGGTTCTGCAATTTCCTGATCCTCCACTTGGGGCATCATGCTCTGCCTCCAATATTTCATCCCCTGACTTCCTTATGAGATGTGAATCACCCTAGCCCGGGTTTCACAGTGGAAATTGTGGTGAAAGTGTCAGGGCTCAGCATCATTGATCCAAGGAAACTGATAGCATTGTTGGGAATTTGCACATGCGCAGTTTAATGTGGAATTCCAGAAGCTGGCGTCAGTGATTCTATTCTCCTCAGGAGGGTGGACCGCTGAGGTCCCTCAGTTTAACATTAATGAAATCTTTCACTTTGACAAGATTAGCCCCTCTGGTGTAAATTTTCTGGTCCCAGCCACCACAGAAATTGTCATGGGCTGAAAAATCCGTTGACTTTGGGTGGGAATTTCCATTTTTGGGGTGGGTGGGACCGGAAAATCCCATGCACTGGACAATCCCTTGAAAATATTACAGATTATTTAATGCGGTGTAACTGGGATTTTAATGGTGTTCTAACATAATAATTACAGCGGAACATCCTCGCTGGCCCTGAAAATATTTGCAGAATGTCAAATTTCTCCATTGTGATAAGAAATTCTCATACCTTTAAAATAATCTTTTTTTAAATATTATTCAAAATTTTTTGGTTTTACCAGAATCTAGTCAATAATTTTGCTATTTGAAATATGTGTGTTAAAATGAAAAATATTAGAAGAATGTGATGCTTTTAGCTTCTTGGTTTGCTGTCTGTGAAAATACTTCAGTATAATTGGCCACTTACCCTGCTTGCTGATGTCATTACAATTGAATGCCTGGTGACCACCGTTGCCTTGGCGGCGGTTTTAAACTGCCCTCGAGAAAAGAAAAATCCACACGCAGAGATTGCTAGATCTTTATGGGCAGATTTTCTTGTGGTTGCTGGCAAACACCTTTGCTTCACTACCTTTGCAAGATGCTGCCGCTCATGTCAAATTTTGATCCAGAGAATCGGCCTCACCCGAACTTAACCTACCGAGACTGGTGAGTGTAGGCGGTAAGGTTCATGATACGATGGACCAGATTCCACAGCCAGTGCCACATATAAAATCCCTATAGTGCAGAAGTCAGCCATTCTGGCCATCGAGTCGGCACCGACCCTCCAAAGGAGCACCCCACCCAGGTGCACGTCCTCGCCCTATCTCCATAACCCAGCCTAACCATTATGGACACTAAGGGGCAATTTAGCGTCCATCTAGCCTGCACATCTTTGGCCTGTGGCAGGAAACTGGAGCACCAGAAGAAACCCACACAGACACGGGGAGAATGTGCAAACTCCACACAGCGCCAATGACCCAAGGTCGGAATTGAACCCGGGTCCCTGGAACTGTGAGGCAGCAGTGCTAACTACTGTGCCGCCATGCCGCATCTGCTTCGTTCTCTCTGTCTCTGTTGAGATCATTCTTGCATTCAGCTACCATGGAGCTAAAAAGAATGAGGAACTGAATGATTTTCTTGTTCTCTGTTCGTTCCTTCCTAATGCGAAGGTCAGAGGAGTGTAAGCTTAAAAAAAAATTGTCAGCGCTCAGTTTCAGCGTTTTAAGTTTTATTTACTAAATTAATTGATTTTCTGCATAACCTTTCTTAGCATCCTGAACTTTTCACATAACGCTCAAAAAGCAGCCTGAACCTCAAGTCACATTGAATTACATTGCAAAAATACCTTTGGAAGTCTGCCAAGATTGAACACTTACTGAACTTACATGAAATCATGAGTGGCCCAAAGAAAAATGCGGCACAGTAAATTTGGTAATAATTAAAATAGTGATACAAATCTTTATCTTGAAGTGACTATTTGAACGTATTCCACATTGCTGTTTGAGTCAAGATGTTACTTCTGGAGGACATAAAGGCATCTTGGAACCATCTGGTCTTAGAGCTCAAGATTCCAATCATCCCAAGGATCAGCAAACCACCAAGAATACTTTTGCCGATTTTCCGAGTAAAAGTATTTCCGGCAATTTGCCCACTAAAGATGTTTGAAGTAGCAAATGTACTGCACTGTTGAAGAAAGCCAGCAGGGCTTTCCTGAGGAGTAAATTGCTGAATCAGTAGACTTGCCGAACCCACTCATTCTCTTTTCCAACCTGCCCCCTTATCAGTAAGTAACTGATAGGATTCCAAAATCTTAATTCCAACGTCTGTGTTGTATCAAAGGTATATGATGCCGTTTTTCTTTTTTTTAAAATAAATTTAGAATACCCAATTCATTTTTTCCAATCATGGGGCAATTTAGTGTGGCCAATCCACCTGCCCTGCACATCTTTTTGGGTTGTGGGGGCGAAACCCACGCAAACACGGGGAGAATGTGCAAAATCCACACGGACAGTGACCCAGAGCCAGGATCGAACCTGGGACCTCGGCGCCGTGAGGCAGCAGTGCTACTCACTGTGCCACCGTGCTGCCTGATGCCGTTTTTCTAACTACAAAAGTTGCAAAGTCTGGCCGTGATACATTTATTACAGAGGGACACATTTGTGTAGAGGTCACAAAGTTCTTTTCTTTTTGGACAGGCAATCACGATTCTAAAGGTAAAGATTTCTCAAAGGTCAATTTTCATTGCGTGCGCTTGAACTTAAATGGGCACCCAGGTCTCAAAACAGGGTCAGTCGTTCAACCTCCCCATCACCATTGGTGCACCAATGTGTCCCTCTGTAATAATTGATTTGATTTATTATTGCCACATGTATTAGTATACAGTGAAAAGTATTGTTTCTTGCATGCTGTAAAAACAATGCATACCGTACACAGGGAAGGAAGGAGAGACTGCAGAATATAATGTTACAGTTATAGCAAGGTGTAGAGAAAAGATCAAGTTAATATGAGGTAGGTCCATTCAAAAATCTGATGGCAGTAGAGAAGACGCTGTTCTTGAGTTGGTTGGTACGTGACCTCAAACTTTGGTATATTTTTCCTGACGGAAGAAGGTCCGGGGTGCGTGGAGTCCTTAATTATGCTGGCTACCATTCCAAGGCAGCGGGAATTGTAGACAGAGTCAATGGATGGGAGGCTGGTTTGCGTGATGGATTGGCTACATTCACAACCTTTCGTAATTTCCTGCGGTCTTGGGCAGAGCAGGCTCCATACCAAGCTGTGATACAACCAGAAAGAATGATTTCTATGGTGCATCTGTAGAAGTTGGTGAGAGTCGTAGGTGACATGCCAAATTTCCTTAGTCTTCTGAGAAAGTAGAATCATTGGTGGGCTTTCTTAACTAATAGTGTCGGCATGGGGGGACCAGGGCAGGTTGTTGGTGATCAGAACACCTAAAATCTTGAAGCTCTCGACCCTTTCTACTTCGTTCCCATTGATGTAGACAGGGGCATGTTCTCCACTACGCTTCCTGAAGTCGATGACAATCTCCTTCATTTTGTTGATTTTGAGGGAGAGATTATTGTCATCGCACCAGTTCACCAGATTCTCTATCTCATTCCTGTATTCTGTCTCGTCATTATTTGAAATCTGACCCACTACTATGGTGTCATCAGCAAATTTGAAAATCGAGTTGGAGGGGAATTTGGTCACACAGTCATAGGTGTACAAAGAGTATAGTAGGTGGCTGAGGACACAAGTCTTGTGGGGCACCGGTGTTGGGGATGATCGTGGAGGAGGTGTTGTTGCCTATCCTTACTGATTGTGGCCTGTGGGTTAGAAAGTTCAGGATCCAGTCACAGAGGGAGGAGCCGAGACCAAGGCCATGGAGTTTGGAGATGAGTTTTGTAGGAATGATGGTGTTGAAGGCTGAGCTGTAGTCAATAAACAGGAGTCTGACATAGGTGTCTTTGTTATATAGGTGTTCCAGTGTTGAGTGCAGGGCCATGGAGATGTCGTCTGCAGTGGACCTATTGCAGCGGTAGGCGAACTGTGATGGATCAAGGCAATCCGGGAGGCTGGAGTTGATTCGTGCCATGACTAACCTTTTGAAACACTTCATAATGATGGGTGTCAGAGCCACTGGACGATAGTCATTAAGGCACTCTGCTTGGCTTTTTTTTTGGTGCAGGGATGATGGTCATCTTCTTGAAGCAGATAGGGACCTCAGATTGTTGTAAAGAGAGGTTGAAGATGTCTGCGAATATCCCCGCCAGCTGATCCGCGCAAGACCTGAATGCTCGTCCGGGTATCCCATCCGGGCCAGTGGCTTTCCGAGGGTTGACCTTCGAGAAGGCTGCTCTGACATCTGCAGTGGTGATCTCAGATACAAGTTCATCCGAGGCTTCTGGGATGTAGGGCTTGCTCTTGCTGACCTCTTGTTCAAAGCGTGCGCAGAATGCGTTGAGCTCATCAGGGAGATGTGCATTGGAGACAGTGATTTTACATGCCTTCATCTTGTAGCCCGTTATGTCTTGCAGACCTTGCCATAGTCAGCGGGAGTCCGTGTGGCTAGCCTGGGACTCGAGCTTCGTCCGGTACTGTCTTTTGGCATCTTTGATGGATCTCCCAAGATCATATCTGGCTTTCTTTTATAGGTCAGGGTCACCTGACTTGAACGCTTCAGACCTAGACTTCAGCAAGCAGTGAATATCCCTGTTTATCCAGGGTTTCCGGTTGGGAAACACATGGATTTGTTTCTTTGGCACACAGTCTTCAACACACTTACTAATGAAGTCAGTTACTGTAGTGGCGTACTCGTTCAGGCTGGTCGCAGAGTTTTTAAATACTGTCTAGTCCACTGACTCTAAGCAGTCCCGGAGGAGATCATCCGATTCCTCAGACCAACAATGCAGAGCTTTCTTTGACGGATTCTCCCGCTTCAGTTTTTGCTGATAAGCCGGGAGCAGCAGCACAGCCTTGTGGTCAGATTTGCCAAAGTGTGGGTGGGCGATAGAGCGGGAGGCATGTTTGATATTTGTGTAGCATTGTCCAGGATGTTTGGGCCTCTGGTGGAACAGGTGACGTGTTGGTGGTAATTTGGTAGTACGCTCTTGAACTTGGCCTGATTGAAGTCCCCAGCTACAATGAACAAGGCCTCGGGATGTTTCGTTTCAAGGCTTTTTGTGGTGGTGAATACTTCATCCAGTGCGTTTTTCACATTCGCATGGGGTGGGATGTAATCTGCCGTCAGGATAACGGAGCTGAACTCCCGCGGAAGGTAGTAGGGGCGGCATTTTAGCGTCAGGTATTCGAGGTCTGGGGAGCAAAAACTCACCAGTGTTGCTCCATCTAGGCACCAAGAGGTGTTGATTAGGAGGCAGACCCCACCTCCCCTCGCCTTGCCTGAGGCCACCGTAAGGTCCATTGGGTGGATTGAGAAGCCCTCTGGCTGAAGGGCACAGTCCGGTGAAGCAGGAGTGAGCCATGTCTCCGTGAAACAAAGCACACAGCAGTCCCTCAGTTCTCTTTGTGACTAGAATTTGTAATTTTTGTATTTAGAAAAACATCGGGCCTGATCTAACCAAATGGGAATGGAGTCCCGTAGCGAGCACGTTTAGCCACGTGTTTCCTGGTGCTTGCAGCGTCGAGAAATACCCCGCGACCTGACACCCATCGGGTTGGATACGGGGCTGCAATGGGGAACACGTGCCTGAGGCCGCACTCAGCCCCGCTTTCTGCACTGGGGAGCTCGGGGAGCAGAGTGCCTCAGTGCAGCAAGAGAACGGGACGCTATTTTAAGATGGCATTACAATCTCCTGAGCTCCCGGCAGGACCCCAACACACCCCTCAAGCCCCAACTCAGTATTGGCGGGTTACTAGGCCCCCCTGCACCCCTCCCAGGCCCACACAGTGCATCCCCCACCCAGGCCCGATCACCACCCCATGGAAAATGCCAGCTTGACACCATCAGCCTGGCGCAATGGCTTCAGGGCCTCGACTTTGTCCTCAAATGAGGATCAGAAACCTGCACTGTGTGGGAAACAGTCACTCACCTGTGATTTTCCCCAAACTGCCCAATTAATGGCCAGAGAGCACGTTCGCCGTTCAGTTAAGGGTTGATGCACTATCAATTACGACGAGATGAGAGTAGAGTGTAATTGAGGCTTTATTAAGCAGAGATGTGTAGCCTCCCGCAGCTGCTGCCAAAATGACTGCAGCTCGGTGAGCACACACATTTATACTCTGCCTACTGGGCAGAGCCAGCAGGCAGGGATCTACCTCCGTACCTGTAGTACAGGAGCCTTACCGTATTACATCTCATATGTGATATATACAACAGTGGTGATGACCACATTCAACCCCTGTTAAAAAAGAGTCCAGCGGGGGTGCTGGAAGACTATTTACATGCATAGGTTAACATTTTGTGCTTTGATCCTCCGTTGTGAGCACCACAGTCCCCATGGCGATGCAGGCGTCGGCTCGGTCGCTGGTGACTCCAGGAGTGTGTAGACCTCATCTTCATCCCCGGGTGGGACTAAGGAGAGGACGGATCGTCCTGGAGCGGGGGCTGTGTTGAGGTGGGCTGGGTGGTGGAAGGGTAGTGCCAGGGCAGAGCGGGGGTGTGGGGACCCAGCTGGTTCCAGGTCCCTGAGGGAGACTGTGTCTTGATGGCCATCGGGGTACGCCACATAGGCGTACTGCGGGTTTGCATGGAGTAGCTGTACCCTCGGTACGCATTGAGCTGCGTGTACCGATTGATGGTCTGACTGTAGTCAATGACCATCCTGTTTGTCTCCCCAGATTTCACAACTACCACTTGGGCTCTCCAGCGGCTGTTGCTGGCCTTGATGATGCCTTCCCGAAGCAGCCGCTGGACCTCAGACCTGATGAAGGTCCTGTTGTGGGCACTGTACCGTCTGCTCCTGGTGGGTACGGGTTTGCAATTCGCGGTGAGGTTTGCAAACAGAGAAGGCGGGTTCATCTGAAGGGCCGTGAGACCGCATACAGTAAGGGGTGGTAGGGGCCCGGTTAAACTTTAGAGGTTGCACTGGAAGTCCAGGCCGCATAGCAAGGCTGCGCAGAGGTTGGGAAGGACATAGAGCCGGAAGTCACTGAACTCTACGCCCTGGATGGTGAGGGTGGCGGTGCATCATTTCCGGGGAAATTCTCTGGTTAATGGGGTGTACTGCAAGGGAGCAGCGTCATAACCGTATCAGGGTGGATGAAGCTCTCTGTGCTCCCAGGGTCAAGAAGGCATGATGCCTTGTGCCCATCAACCTTTACCGTTGTCGACGCGGTTGCGAGGTTGTGCGACCAGGACTGGTCAATCGTGATGGAGGCGAGCTGTAGCTGGTGTTGGAGGGCCCCTGGCTGGTCTGCAGGGGTTGCAGGCGATGAGCCGCCCGATGAGGTGCCCGACGAGCAGGGGTCCTGAGGTGAGGAAGATGGCGGCACCCAAGGGGCACACATGGCGGACAGCGTTAAAGATGGCGGCGCCCACGGGCCGCACAAGGCCTGATGGGGGAAATGGTGGTGCCCACGGGCCGCACGTGTCCTGAGGCAAGCAAGATGGCGGTGCCCACGGGCCGCACGTGCTCTGAGGCGAGGAAGATTGCTGTGCCCACGGGCCACACGTGGGTTGCAGGGGTGAAAATGGCGGCGCCCATGGGTCGCACGTGGTGGGTGCAGGAACAATGGGCCTGGCTACAGCAGCGATCGAGCGGGCCTAGCACACAGCAGCGAAATGTCCTTTCTTCCTGCAGGCCTTGCAGAGTGCGCTCCATGCCAGGCAGCGCTGCCGGGGGTGCTTTGTCTGTCAGCAGAAGTAGCACTTGGGTCCCCCGGGGTTGGCTGGCTGCCGCACGGCGCAGGGTTGAGGTTGGCTGGGGGCGGTCGCTGGTGGGGTCCACAATGTCCAGGAGGAGGCGCCGTGCGGTTGGGGGCGTACGCTTGTACATTACGGGAGACGACCGTTGGTGAGATCGCGAGTTTCTTGGTCGCTGCGAGGTCGAGCGTAGCCCCTTCTAAGAGGCGCTGGCGGATGTACGCCGACCCTGTGCCCGTAACAAAAGCGTCCCTGATTCAGAGTTCAGAATGTTCAACAGCCGAAACGTCCTGGCAATCACAGTCCCTCGCCAGGACGTGCAGGGCACGCCAGAAATCTTCCACAGACTCACCGGGGAGTTGCTGCCGCATGGACAGGAGGTGCCTGGCGTAGAGTTTGTTGGTCTGCTGAGTGTAGTTCTCTTTCCGAAACACCATGACCTCAGCGCAGGTCGGTGTGTCCTGGATGAGGGGAAAGATATCGGAGCTCAGCCGTGTATACAGGATCTGCAGCTTCTGTGCCTCTGAGGGTGGTTCTGTCGCAGATCCGATGTATGCCTCGAAGCAAGCTAGCCAATGGGCGAAGGCCGACTTGGCGTTGTCTGCTTGAGGGTGCAGCTGCAGGTGATCTGGCTTGATGCGGAGATCCATCATTGTAAAATCTCTGCTTAATAAATTGATGCACTATCAATTACGACAAGACGAGATCAGAGAGTAATCGAGGCTTTATTATGCAGAGATGTGGAGCCTCCCGCAGCTGCTGCCGAAATGGCTGCAGCTCGGTGAGCCCACACATTTATACTCCACCTACTGGGCAGAGCCAGCAGGCAGGGATCTACCCCCGTACCTGTAGTACAGAGCCTTACCGTATTACACCTCATATGTGATATATATACAACAGTGGTGACTACCACAAGGGTGTCGGACGGGCTCTCAAAGCTGGAGCACCAATAAGAGCCTCTCCAACTTGAAAGTAGCAGCAGGACACCATAACAGTTGAGTGAAAGAGAAGGCAGCTTAACATGGAGGTTTCCTGCTTCCAACCTTTAGAAATTTAAAATAAAACCACCTCTATCAGAGGAAACCGCCCCATAAGTGATGCCAAGGAGGACCACTAAACCTGCCTGGAGCACAGCGCCACTCCCTCTTCCAACCCACTCCTGTGTGCCACCAATTGGCTCCTCCAATCAGCTATTCTGTGCCCTCTAAAACCTGGAAGCTGACTGAAAAATTCCAGTTGGCCTCTGACAATTGACCTTAAGCAACCAGTAATACGGTGAATTGGCTATCTACCTCTATACCTCCCGAGGCCTCAGTTGGGCAAATTGTTTCAGGCCACCTGATTGATGCCTACCTGGTATAAATGAGGCTGCAGTTTCAAAATCGCAGTAGGCCCTGGAATGGGAGGCTGATCAGTGCAGCTGGTGCACTGCACAGCTCAGTTACACATTAGTCAAAACATCAGCCCTGAAGTGTGCAGTAGGGGCTGGTTTAGCACACTGGGCTAAATCGCTGGCTTTTAAAGCAGACCAAGGCAGGCCAGCAGCGCGAGTTCAATTCCCGTACCAGCCTCCCCGAACAGGAACCGGAATGTGGCGACTAGGGGCTTTTCACAGTAACTTCATTTGAAGCCTACTCGTGACAATAAGCGATTTTCATTTCATTTCATTTCATTTCAGTAGAAGGCGAGAGAATCATTCACAAAGATCTGAATGATAGCCGTACGAAAAATCAAGGTGAAAGGAGAAGAAGGAAGAGAAATACACCTTACGTCGCAGGGCCTGTTTGTAATTTGGTGGCAGCAGGGTAGCACAGTGGTTGGCACGGTTGCTTCACAGCTCCAGAGTCCCAGGTTCGATTCCCGGCTTGGGTCACTGTCTGTGCGGATGGTCTGCACGTTCTCCCCGTGTCTGCGTGGGTTTCCTCCCACAGTGCAAAGACGTGCAGGTTAGGTGGATTGGCCACGCTAAATTGCCCTTCGTGTCCAAAAGGGTTAGGTGGGGTAACGGGGATAGGGTGGAGGTGTGGGGCTTAAGTGGGGTGCTCGTTCCAAGGGTCGGTGCAGACTCTATGGGCCGAATGGCCTCCTTCTGCACTGTAAATTCTATGTTCTATGTCAATTTTCTAATGCTCCACTTGGCAACATTGGTCATTAAGTTAGGTACAGCGGTCAACACACCTAACCCAAAGTATTGCGCAAAGAAAGCATTGTTATGTTTTTGAAGACCTTTCTGCCAACTGGCAAAAACTCTCACTTAACCTTTAACTCTTCCACAAATTGATCCCATGCTGGATTTCATGTGTTTTGCAGTGTCCCGCCTTCACACATCTTTACCATAAAAGGCAAGCAAATGGCTGGCCTCGGCTTTGAAAGACGGCTGCTTTTAAGATGTGTTGGAATTTCCGTTGCTGGCTGCAAACATCTTTTCCCAGCTACTCGCAAGTTTCATCTGCATTTTTATTGGTGTATTATCCCCTGTTGCGTGATTTTTGTTTTACATTGCTAGACATTTATTTAGAAATCTTTGTTCTATAACTGTGTTGCCTGCAGCTGTAGTTTTACATACAGCAAGCTCAAGATAGGAATTCCTCTGGGCTCCCAAGGATTTGGGGAAGGTTGGTAAGTTTATAAAGGGGCAAGAAAGGCAGGTCTGACTCCAATTCAAATTGCATGCAGGTGCCCCTACTAAGCTCAGGTCCTCGCCTACTAAACTCAGGCCTGGCTATGCCGTGGAAACTATTTTTTTAAACCTCAGCATCCCAAACGAAGTTGTCACTGAGCTGAGAGAGGGAAACTTCATTGAGTCCAAACCATGGACAACTTCAACAACATAGTTGGCTTTTCGCATGGCTATGATGTTCCTCGCTTCAGGAATGTTTTGTGCGTCAAGTCATTCCAAGACCCAAGAGAAAACACATGCAAGTCAGGCCGTTAGCCAGTCACAACTGCATCAATCAAATAATTAAGGCTATGTTTACAGGAGCAGTGGGTCACTCTTTTTCACTGCGAAACAGAAGCACTGGTTCGACCAGGAACCTCTGGCTGAAGATGGTTAAAAATGCTTCAGCCTTGTCTTTTGCAGTCACAGGCTGGCCTACATCATGTCTGAGGATGGGGTTCACGTAGCCACCTGCTTCTTATTAGTTGCTTAATTGTCCATTGCCATTCACAACTGGACGTGGCAGGACTACAAACCATTGATCTTATCTGTTGGTTGTAAATAAAGTTGCCAGAGTCCCAGTTGACCGTAGGCTGCCTTCCACTTTGAGTAGCAGAGCTGACTGGTGATGATTTGACCTGAGGGTCACCACACCTCAGGCGAGGGGCAAGGTTTTTTTTTTAAATAATTTTTATTGAAGAAATTTTTCAAAATACAAACATTTTAACCCCCCCTACATTTACATTTAAATTATAACAAAACAAAGTCAAACCCCCCTACTTAACAACAAAACAAAAAGTCCCCCCCCCCCTACTCGCGCGTTCCCCCCCCCCCCCCCCCCCCCCCCCCCCCCCCCCGCCGGCGAACCGACAGTCAGACCAACTTATCATTTCTAGCAGCGTCCTCGGGCAGGCCTTGCCCGTGCCACCACCGCTACCGTACTTCCTTCGTCTTTGTCCCCCCTCCCCCCCCCTCCCTCCCGCCCTCCCCTCCCCTCCCGGGTTGCTGCTGTCACGGCCTCAGTTTCTATCTCTGATCCAAGAGGTCTAGGAAGGGTTGCCATCGCCTGAAAAACCCCTGCACCGACCCTCTCAGGGCGAATTTGATCCTTTCCAATTGGATGAAGTTTGCCATGTCGTTTAACCAGGTGTTAACACTCGGAGGCCTTTCGTCCCTCCACTGAATCAGGATCCTCCTCCGAGCCACCAAGGACGCAAAGGCTAATATTCCAGCCTCCCTCGCCTCCTGTACCCCCAGTTGCACCCCAACCCCGAAGATCGCAAGTCCCCATCCTGGCTTGACCCTGGACCCCACCACTCTCGACACCGTCCCTGCCACCCCCTTCCAGAACTCCTCCAGTGCCGGACATGCCCAAAACATATGTGCATGATTCGCAGGGCTTCCCGAACATCTAATACACCTGTCTTCACCCCCGAAAAACCGACTCATCCTTGTCCCCGTCATTTGGGCTCTATGCAGTACCTTAAATTGAATGAGACTTAGTCTCGCACATGACGACGACGAGTTGACCCTCTCCAGGGCGTCTGCCCATGTCCCGTCCTCTATCTGTTCCCCCAGCTCTAACTCCCACTTATCTTTCAGCTCCTCTACTGGTACCTCCTCCACCTCCTGCATAATCTTATAGATGTCCGAGATCTTCCCCTCCCCGACCCAGACCCCTGATAGCACCCTATCACTCACCCCCCTGTCGGGGAGCGCGGGGAACCCCGCTACCTGTCGTCTGGCAAATGCCTTCACTTGGAGGTACCTGAACGTGTTCCCCGGGGGGAGCCCAAATTTCTCCTCCAGCTCTCCCAGGCTTGCAAACCTCCCCTCTATAAACAAGTCCCTCAGTTGTCTAATACCCGCCCTCTGCCAGCTCTGGAATCCCCCTCCTGTGTTTCCCGGCGCAAATCTGTGGTTCCCTCTTAGTGGTGCCCCTATCAGACCTCCCACTTCCCCCCTGTGTCGCCTCCACTGCCCCCAGATCTTGAGGGTGGCCGCCACCACCGGGCTCGTGGTATACCTCGTGGGAGGGAGCGGCCATGGTGCCGTTACCAGTGCCCCTAAGCTTATGTTGCCGCAGGACGCCCTCTCCATGCGCTTCCAGGCTGCCCCCTCCCCTTCCATCATCCACTTTCGTACCATCGATGTATTTGCCGCCCAGTAATATCCTGAAAGGTTGGGTAACGCCAGCCCTCCACTATCCCTACTCCGCTCCAAAAAGACCCTTCTAACTCTCGGGGTGCCATGTGCCCACACATACCCCATGATACTACTCGTTACCTTCTTGAAAAAGGCCCTGGGGAGGAAGATGGGCAGACACTGGAACAAAAACAAGAACCTCGGGAGGACCGTCATTTTAACTGACTGCACCCTCCCTGCCAGCGACAGCGGCACCATGTCCCACCTCTTAAACTCCTCCTCCATCTGTTCCACCAGTCTGGAAAAGTTCAACTTGTGGAGGGTCCCCCAGTTCTTTGCCACCTGCACCCCCAAATACCTAAAACTTTTAACTGCTCTTTTGAAGGGGAGCCTCCCAATTCCCTCCCCTTGGTCTCCCGGGTGTATTACAAAGACCTCACTTTTCCCCAGATTTAATTTATATCCCGAAAAGTCCCCGAACTCCGCTAGTATCCCCATTACCTCCGGCATTCCCCCCTCCGGGTCTGCCACATACAACTACAAATCATCCGCATAGAGCGAGACCCGATGTTCCTCCCCTCCCCTTGTCAGTCCTCTCCACCCCCCTGAACCCCTCAGTGCCATCGCCAACGGCTCAATCGCTAATGCAAAGAGTAAGGGAGATAGGGGACATCCCTGCCTAGTACCTCGATGGAGCCCAAAATATTCTGACCTCCTCCCGTTTGTTACCACACTTGCCATCGGAGCTGAATAGAGCAGTTTTACCCACTTGATAAATCCCTCCCCAAACCCAAACCTTTCCAACGTCTCCCACAAGTATTCCCACTCCACCCTGTCAAATGCCTTCTCCGCGTCCAGCGCTACCACTATCTCCGCCTCCCCTTCCACTGCTGGCATCATAATCACATTTAACAATCTCCGGACATTTGTGTTAAGTTGGCGTCCCTTCACGAACCCCGTCTGGTCTTCATGGACTACCCCTGGCACACAGTCCTCTATCCTGGTTGCCAGGACCTTTGCTAACAGCTTGGCGTCAACATTCAGGAGGGAGATGGGCCTGTAGGACCCGCACTGGACCGGGTCCTTGTCCCGCTTCAAAATCAAGGAGATCAGGGCCTGCGACATTGTTGGGGGCAGAACCCCCCCCCTCGCGCGCCTCATTAAAGGCTCGCACCAGCACTGGACCCACCAAGTCCACAAATTTCCTGTAAAACTCCACCGGGAACCCATCCGGCCCCGGCGCCTTCCCCGCCTGCATCTGGCCTATCCCTTTAATTAGCTCCTGCAGCTCTATCGGCGCCCCCAACCCTTCTACCAGCTCCTCCTGTACCTTTGGGAACCCCAATTTGTCGAGAAAGTTCTTCATTCCCCCTCTCCTCTTCGGCGGTTCAGACCTATACAATTCCCTATAGAAGTCCCTAAAGACCCTATTCACCTCTTGCCCCTTCTGCACTACGTCCCCACCCCTCTCTCTCACTCCCCCAATCTCTCTGGCTGCATCTCGCTTACGAAGCTGGTGTGCCAGCATCCTGCTCGCCTTTTCCCCGTACTCATACGCCGCACCCTGCGCCCTTCTCCACTGCATTTCCGCCTTCCTAGTGGTCAGTAGGTCGAACCTGGCCTGCAAGCTACGCCGCTCCCTTAATAGCCCCTCCTCTGGTGCCGCCGCATATTTCCTATCTACTTCTAGGAGCTCCCCCACCAGCCTCTCCCTTTCCTGCCTCTCCTTCCTCTCTCTGTGTGCCCTTATGGAGATCAGCTCTCCTCTAATCACTGCTTTCAAGGCCTCCCAGACCGTCCCCACCTGCACCTCACCTGTGTCATTCGTACCCAGATAGTTCTCAATGCCCGTTCTCACCCTTCTGCACACCTCTTCGTCCGCCAACAGCCCTACATCCAGGCGCCACAACGGGCGTTGGTCCCGCGCCTCCCCCATGTCCACGTCCACCCAATGTGGTGCATGGTCCGATATCGCAATGGCCGAGTACTCCGTGTCCTGCACTCTCGGTATCAGCCCCCTGTTCAATACAAAAAAATCGATCCTAGAGTACACTCTGTGGACGTGGGAGAAAAAAGAATACTCCCTCGCCCTAGGCCTACCAAATCTCCATGGGTCTACCCCTCCCATCTGCTCCATGAACCCCCTTAACACCTCTGCCGCTGCCGGCCTCCTATTCATCCTCGAACTCGATCTATCCAGCCCAGGGTCTAACACCGTATTAAAGTCCCCTCCCATGATCAGGCCCCCTGCCTCCAGTCCCGGGATGAGGCCCAGCAGGCGCCTCATAAAACCCGCGTCGTCCCAGTTCGGGGCATACACATTTACCAGTACCACATTCTCTCCCTGCAGCCTACCCCTCACCATCACGTACCTGCCCTCCTTGTCTGCCACCACCTCTGCCGCCACAAACGACACCCTCTTTCCCACCAAAATCGCCACCCCCCGGTTCTTGATATCCAAGCCTGAGTGGAACACCTGTCCCACCCACCCCCTTCTCAGGCGGACCTGATCTGCTACCCTCAAATGAGTCTCCTGCAGCATTGCTACATCAGCCTTCAGTCCCTTCAGGTGTGAGAAGACCCTTGATCTTTTGACCGGCCCATTCAGCCCCCTTACGTTCCACGTGATCAATCGGGTCGCAGAGCGACCCGTCCCTACTCCCTGTCGATTAGCCATGTCTTGTCCCTTGCTCGCCCCGGGTCATCCCTTCTTTTCTGACCCGCTTCCCATAGCGATGCCCCCCCCCCCCCCCCCCCACCCCCCGGCTCTCCCCTTCTCGTCCCTGGTCTTTCCAGCAGCAACCCGGTGTCCCCCCCCAGCCCCCCCCCCCTTCCCCCCCCCCCCCCCCCCGGCTAGGACCCCTCCTAGCCGCGATGTACCCCACATCGTACTCCCGAGAGTCAGCTGGTCTCCGCTGACCCGGCTGCTCCTGCCACATTCCGACTCCTCCCGGTTCACCCCATCTGCGCCCGTGAAAGATCCCCTTAAAACCCCAGAGAAAGACCCGCATAATCAACCCGCTCCCCCCCCATCCCGTCTCCCCAACTTAACGATATAAATACCCAATGGCAACTAAATACATAAATACTTAACTACATACTTAAATAACAAATGAATTAACTAGCTATCAACTAACAGTGTGCCCAACCATCACCCTCCATCAAACAGTATAAATAACCGCAGATAACCATAACCCGAAAAGAAAAAAAAGAACAAAAAACCCCCCCAAGCACCCAAAGAAAAAGGGTAAGAGGGGTAAATAACTAAGGGAAATTGGAAACGGGAAGAAACACCCCATAAGAAGCCAACGACCCACAATAGAGATTTCAACAGTACAAATATACAGAAACACCCACCAACTCGAAACCTTCAAAATATTCAGAAAAGTCAACCGTTCGAGAAAAAACACCCCAAACAATCCACGAAACTGTTACCCAGTTCCGACCTGGCCTGAAAAAGAAAAGGGCCACTTGCTCAATCAAGAGTCCCCAGGCGGCTACGACCGCCGGTGCTCCCAGGTTTTAGTTCGTGTCCAACTTTTCCTCTTGTACAAAGGTCCAGGCCTCCTCTGGGGACTCGAAATAGTGATGTTGGTCCTTGTAGGTGACCCACAAGCGCGCCGGTTGCAGCATTCCAAATTTGATCTTTTTCGCGTGTAGCACCGCCTTTGTCCGGTTGTACCGGGCCCGCCGCTTTGCCACCTCCGCACTCCAGTCCTGGTACACCCTTACCGTCGAGTTCTGCCACTTGCTGCTTTTCTCCCTTTTTGCCCACCTCAGGACTTTCTCTCGATCACTTAGCCGCTGGAACCGCACCAGCACCGCCCTCGGGGGCTCGTTTGCCCTAGGCCTCCTGGCCATGACCCGGTATGCCTCTTCCAATTCCAGGGGCGCCGGACCGGCCCCTTCCCCCATCAGGGAGCTCAACATCTCCGCCACATATCCCGGGAGATCCGACCCCTCCAGGCCTTCTTCCAGGCCCAGGATCCTCAAATTTTTCCTCCTCATCCGAGTGTCCAGCTCCTCGAAGCGGCTCTGCCACTTCATGTGGAGTGCCTCGTGCACCTCCACCTTTGCCCCGATGACTGTGGCCTCCTCCTCCCTCGCGGTCATCTCCTGCTGCAGATCTTTAATCGACGCCTCTTGGATCGCCTGGGCTCCCACCAACCTGGTGGCCGTCGCGTTCATGGACTCTAAGAGCTCCACTTTCATCTCCGTGAAAAAACGGAGGAGAGCGGCCTGCTGCTCCTCCGCCCATTTCTTCCACTCCTCCGATGCGCCGCCGGCCGCCATTTTGATTTTCTTCCCCCGCTTTTTTTGGGGAGCTGCTGCCGTTTTTCTTGCCGCTCCACTCCGGGTACCGACCATAAAATCGGTCTAGTTCTCCTCAGGGGACCTTCCCCCACCGGGATTCGTTTTTTCAGCGCCGTTGGGGCCCTCCAATTGGCCCAAAAACACCTTTGTTGCAGGAGCTTCCAAATGTGCGGCTTAGCTAGTCATAGCCGCAACCGGAAGTGCGAGGGGCAAGGTTGAGAAGACTTCATGAATAACCTCAGCCGGTACGGGAATTGAACCCGCACTGCTGGCCTTTGCTCTGTGCCACAAACAACCTGTCCAGCCAAATCCGTTTGTCGCAGAACCACTTTGCTCTGTCTAGCATATGTCTTGTCATGTAACTTTACCATGCTCGTACACCTGATACTGCTCTGAGAATGCTCTCCTATGTATTTGTCCTCTTGAATCTGCTCTGCAATTCAATAAGGTCATGCCTCATCTGATTGTGGCCTCAATTACACATTCTGCCTACACCTGATAACCTTTGACTCCTTTGTAAGTCAAGAATCTGTCCACCTCTGCTTAAAAACATTCAATGACCCTACCTCCACCATTCTCTGGGGAAGAGAGTTCAAAAGATTCACAACCCTCTGAGAGAAAGCCTCTTATCTCCGTCTCAAATGGGAGACCCTTTACTTTTAAACTGTGTCGTCCCCCCCCCCCACCACCAGTTCTGGTCTCACCCACACGGGGAAACATCCTTCCAGCTTCAACCATGTCAAGTCTCCGCAGCACCTCATAGGTTTTAATAAAATCGCCTCCAGTCTTCTAAATTCCAATGGATACAGGCCCAGCCTGCCCACTATTTTCTCATAAGATAAGCCCCCGACCATTCCAGATATCAGTCAAGTGAACCTCCTATGGCTGGACATCCCTTTTCTCTCTGGATGATGAGGCTCAAGATATTGGGGGGAGGGGGAGGGGCAGCAGATTTTGCCAGAAATTCTGCCTGATATAATAATAAAACTAATCTTTATTATTGTCACAAGTAAGCTTACATTAACATTGTAATGATGTTACTGTGAAAATCCCCTAGCCGCCACACTATGGTGCCTGTTCGGGTACACTGAGGGAGAATTTAGAACGTCCAATTCACCTAACAAGTCAAACACTCATAGAACATAGAACATAGAACAGTACAGCACAGAACAGGCCCTTCGGCCCTCGATGTTGTGCCGAGCCATGATCACCCTACTCAAACCCACGTATCCACCCTATACCCGTAACCCAACAACCCCCCCCCCATTAACCTTACTTTTTTTAGGACACTACGGGCAATTTAACATGGCCAATCCACCTAACCCGCACATCTTTGGACTGTGGGAGGAAACCGGAGCACCCGGAGGAAACCCACGCACACAGGGGGAGGATGTGCAGACTCCACACAGACAGTGACCCAGCTGGGAATCGAACCTGGGACCCTGGAGCTGTGAAGCATTTATGCTAACCACCATGCTACCCTGCTGCTCCTTTCAGTTCCTGTGAGGAATGGGGCAGGAGTGTGGGTTGAGCTGGCAACTGCCTCTTACATCAAGCAGGAATAGTTGAAGGGTCCCTGGGATTCCCTGGGAAATCCCTACCTTTGCACCTTAAAAGGCCTCAGTGTGTCGCACGCTATTTGAGATCTGGCTTGAATCACATCTTGAGACAAATCGGTAACCACACTGACTCCCCCTCCAGTCTCATATGCTGTCTCCATTGCCCCCACACTCTCAGGGCTGCCACCACCACCGGGCTTGTGGAGTACCGAGCCGGTGAGAATGGCAGAGGTGGCGTCAACAGAGCCTTCAGACGCGGGCCTTTACACGATGCTGCCTCTACCCGCTCACACACCTACCCCTCCCCCATTACCCACTTCCTAACCGTTGAAATATTAGCCGCCAGTAGTAATTAATAAAGTTCGGAAGGGCCAAGCCTCTCTCCGCACACCCCCGCTCAAGAAAAACCTTCTTCACCCTCGGGGCTTTCCCAGCCCATATAAAACCTTAGATCGTCGCAATCATTTTCCTAAAAAATGTCTTGAGGATAAAGATTGGGAAATACTGAAACACAAACGGCAATCTCGGAAGGACTGTCATTTTCACAGTCTGTTCCCTCCCCGCCAATGACAGCGAGAGCACGTCCTACCTGTGGAAGACCCCTTTCATTTGCTCAATCACCCTGCCCAAATTTAGTTTATGAAGCTGACCCCAGTCCCTTGCCACCTGAATCCCCAGATACCTAAAACTCCTTCCCACCACTTTCAATGGCATCTCCCTCAGTCTCCTCTCCTGCCCCCTTGCCTGGATCACAAAAACCTCACTCTTGCTTATGTTTAGTTTGTAGCCTGAGAACCGGCCAAATTAGTCAACGTAATTTAAAAAGATCTCAATGATATATCACCAAGGTAATGGATAATGATGACTCTGCGTAGATATAATTTTATGTTATCGTATACTCCAGGCAAAGATCTTGTCATGGCAGATGCTCTGTTACATGCAACTAGTTACACTGATGAGATAACATCAGAGGTAATCTTAAATGTGGAAGAACAAGCCACATTCCTAGCAGGCATGTTACCAGTATCTGATGCACAACTAAGCTTAATTCGAGAAGAGACAGCAAAAGATGCAATCCTTCAGCGTGTGATAAAACACCTGATGGAAGAATGGCCCAGTGGCAGCTGCAACAGGTTTAGAAGTATCAAGGATGACCTGACCATTGTCAATGGTTTTTTGCTGAAAGATGACGAATTGTCATACCATCCTGCCACTGAAGACATATCCAAGCAAGGATACATGAAGGGCATCAAGGAATAGAGAAATGCAAAAGACATGCTAGGCAATCAGTATTTTGGCCAGGCATCAATAAAGATGTTGATAACTATGTTCAAGATTGTAGTATCTGCCAAACACATTAACTGACCCAGAGCAAAGAAACATTTGCATCGAGTGAACTTATCACTAACCCATGGTTAAAGGTTGGGATGAACTGAGTCTATTTTAAAGGAAATGATTACATGATAATCATAGATTACTGTTCCAATTATCCAGAAGCCATAACAGATTTGACTGCTCAGTCAGTCATAAGAGCTGCGGAATTTGTATTTTCTCGACACGGCATACCCCTAAAGGTCATGACAGATAATGTTTTTGTGATTGCGAATGGTTGTCGTTCGCCAAATACTACAACTTCCAACACATCACATCAAGTCCGTTATGCCCGCAGTCAAATGGGAAAGCTGAGAAAGTATGGGAATAGGCATATGATGATCAAAAGGATTTTTCTTTTGCACTGTTAAGCTACAGAGTTACTCCTTTGGCATCAGGAATGTTGATGTGAAGAAAGCTACGCACTCCGCTACCAGGCATAACCGTTCCGAATCTGGATGAACAGATGATACATGACAAAATGCGACAACAATAAGCAAACAAAGTTCCAACTACGACAGACATGCACTCTCCACTTAACCGAGGAGGTATCGTTAGGATACAAAATCTAAATGGTGGTTGGCCGGAAACTGCAATGGTGATGAGTGAAGTTGCACCACATTCATATGTGTCACAAATCAAATCTGGAGTAATGTATCGGAGGAATCGTCGAGCTTTATTAAAAGTCAAGAATCCAATTCACGTTTCAGAACCAACTCTAACACAACCGGACTCCAAACTTTGCAATATTGAATTTCCGACAGCTTTATTGTCAAACAGTACTCATGAATAGGCAAAGGACAATTCTAATGATACCCAGAGTTTATTAAGAAAGTCTAAGAGGATAAGGAAACAACCTAATCATCTGAACTTGTAACAAAAAATAACCTATTACTCTGTAATTGTGACATTATGATATTTAACATGACATTGTACATGATATGTATAAACTAATTCCCGTACCTGTATGTATTAAACGTTTGACAGTGTTTCAAACATTTTTCACATAATGGGGGATGTGGCATTATGTAGAACATCTAGTATATAAAGGGTTAATGCAATATCATAATTGACCACTAGATGGAGCTGGGAACAGACCTATAAAAGGACTGACTCTCAGGCTTCTGGGGAGAGAGTGGAGAGAGTAGAGTTCAATTTAAGACAGAGTTCATGCGACTACTATTAGTATAGTGTAGATTGTAGTTTAATAGATTATTGTTTGCTATAGGAGTAAGTGGTCGAGCTGCATATTAAGTAGTGTAATAAATGTTAGCTTTGATATTGAACTTAGCTTGTGTGGTCTTTGTGAACACTACGACATCCATCCTGAGTATTAGAAACACAAAGAACACCGCACAGTAAATCTCCCTCACACAGCGCAGTCATAAGTATGTTATGCACAGGTAAAACTTTATTCTCTTGCACTAAAGAGAAATGATGTGGAGATGCAGCTGTTGGACTGGGGTGAGCACAGTAAGAAGTCATACAACACCAGGTTAAAGTCCAACAGGTTTGTTTCAAACACTAGCTTTCGGAGCACTGCTCCTTCCTTAGGTGAATCTGAGGAAGGAGCAGTGCTCTGAAACCTAGTGTTTGAAACAAACCTGTTGGACTTTAACCTGGTGTTGTAAGACTTCTTACTGAAGAGAAAAGCAGTGAGTCCGTGGTGAACTCAATTTAATGTAAAAAGCTACTAGATTGTGCTCTACAAGCAATTCACCCATATGAATCTCTTCTTTGCATGCAAGCAAATCGTGATAAGGCAGAGATTAGAATAAGTTTAATTGTATTCAATAAGGGCAGCACGGTGGCTCAGTGGTTAGCACTGCTGCCTATAGTGATGAGGACCCGGGCTCGATCCCGGCCCTGGGTCACAATCCGTGTGGAGTTTGCACATTTCCTCCTGTCTGTGTGGGTTTCACCCCATGACCCAAAGATGTACAGGGTAGATGGATTGGCCACGCTAAATTGCCCCTTAATTGGAAAACAATTATTGGGTACTCTAAGTTTATATTGTTGATCGTTCTGGGTGAGTGTGCTTAACACTCAATTTGGCTCTGTTTCATTACTTAGCTCTGGAGTCGCCAGGTATCGTTAAAAACTTGAAATAAGTTCAAGGTGAAGTTCAAAGCAATAAAACCACACACCAATTAGTAAGTTCAAACAACTGAGTTTATTATAATACAATTATAATAACTACCCATGCACACGCTAAAAGGATTAAGCTATTCCTACCGCTAAACAAACTAATACTTATCTCGAAGGAACTGCCGGGTCAGGGAACAAGGCCTCTTGCTCTGCTCTGGTCTGCAGACTTCAGGTTGGTATAAGTTAAAAGGTGTCAGGAGTGTCTATCTCTGGTAGCGATCGTTGTGAGACACTTACTTGCTGGCGGCTGCTGTCCGAACCTCTCTCTCTCTCTCTCCTTCAGGGTCTTCTTGGCAAAAGCTGGTCAAGGTGCTGGTCCACGGAGGAGTGTTGGTCAAAGAGAGAGGAGGGCTGGACAAGAAGAATGAACCATGTGTGGGACCTGTCTTTTATAGGTCCCAGGGATCCGCGCCCCTTTGGGCGGACTCCCTTACCTGCTTGGAATCGATTGGGTTTCTTCCCAATCGATATGTTTGAATCCCCCCAATACTGAGGCTGTTCCTTAGCTATTGGGCGGGCTCTCAGGCTCTTTGTTTTCGAACCCTGTTGGTGCCTGGATGTCTGGTATTCTTTACAATGTTGCAGTTACTTCCCCATTTGTGTCCATTGTCTCTGGAATCGTTCCATTAACATGCTAATTATCCCGGAGATTGCCTCATTAGTATGCGGAACGTTCGTTTCGGTGCTGTCTGCTTTCTTAGCAGACAGAATCCACACCTGCTAGGTGCAGCCTGCTGGGGCTGCAAACATTGTCCATTTTATCCTATATGCTTTGCGTTCCTCCATTTTGTATTCAGGGAATAGCCAACTTCGGTGGCTACAATATCAAAAAAATAATTGTGTTCGATAAAGTTATTTACGTCTGTACCTTTCCAGTCTAAATTTGTGTCTTGAGTACTGAGTAGTCTTGGCAGCTTTTAAAATATGCACATGTTTCACATCACATAGAGTCAGCAGAAATTATATGGTGTAAATTTTTAATGTTGACTATTATAATGTAGAACTTGAGTAATATGCAGAGCTAGAAAACATTTTTTGACAATATGATTAGCATAACTGTTGTTTTGAAGATGGATTATTGTGACAATCCCCAAGCTGAGGTTAAAATAGTCACAATATTTCAGTGGGAACGCGATTGCGTTTTGATTTCTGGAAAATGCATTTGTGTTATGTGACATTGGGTATATTTTCCTTAAGATAGTTAGAAAGTATACTAACCCCTGTACTTTCCATGAGTAACAGTGGAAGCCAAGTAGCAACAATATCCAGGCTTGGCCTGATAAGTGGCAAGTAACATTAATGCCACACAAGTGCCAGGCAATGACCATCGCCAACTAGAGAGAATCTAACCATCATTCTTTGACATTCAATGGCATTATTATTGCTGAATCCCCCGCTGTCAACATCCTGAGGTTATTATTGACCAGAAATTGAACTGGACGAGCCATGTAAATATTGTGGCTACAAAACTAAGTCACAAGCTAGGAATCCTGCAGCGAGTAATGCACCTCATAACTCCCCAAAGCCTGTCCACCACCTACAAGTCAGGAGTGTGATGGAATATTCCTCACTTGCCTGGATGAGTACAGTTCCAACAATACTCAAGAGTTTGATGAGGATAAATAACTTGATTGGCATCCCATCCACAAATATACACCACTGAAGCACAGTAGCAGATGTGTGTACCTTCTACCAGATGCACTGCAGGAACTCACCAAGGCTCCTTAGGTAGCACCTTCCAAATCTGCGGCCTCTACCTTCTAGAAGGTCAAGGGCAGCAGGTACCTGGGAATACGACCACTTGGAAGTTCCCTCCAAGTCACTCACCATCCTGACTTGAAGCCACATTGCCATTCCTTCACTGTCAAAATCCATGAACCCCCTCCTTAACAGCACTGTGGGTGTACCTACACCCCATGGACTGCAGCAGTACAAGAAGGCAGCCCACCGCCTCATCTGACCCATCTCAAGGGAAATCATGGATGGGCAATAAATGCTGGCCATGCCAGAGACCCCACATCCCTTGAATAAAAAGAAAAAACGAATCCAGATGTTATGGGCTGATTTTTTTATGGAAATCAGAAGGCAAAGATGGGTTTGGTGGTGGTGGTGGTGGTGGGGGGGGGGGGGGGGGGGGGGGGGGGGGGGTGTTGAGTAGATAAATGAAGCAGAGGGACTTACCCATTCCTTTCCCACCCCAGCCTGGTCTACTGCAATTTTAAATAGCAGGTGACAAAAAGAAAAATCCTCTTTAAATATGCAAATCAGTCTTCACTTACATCTTCAGAGCCATGATGTGGAGATGCCGGCTTTGGACTGAAGTGGGCACAGTAAGAAATCTTACAACACCAGGTTAAAGTCCAAGAGGTTTATTTGGAATCACTAGCTTTCGGAGCGCAGCTCCTTCCTCAGGTGAGTGAATAAACCTGTTGAACTTTAACCTGGTGTTGTAAGACTTCTTACTGTGCCGATCTTCAGGGCCGACTGTGACTGTCGTTTTAACCAGTATCTTGTTCAGTGGAGTAGAGAAGGCCAGAAAAAAAGCCCAACAAGATACATTTAAAACATTTTTAGTTTCTTTGGCATCTCCTGGGTTCACTTTGGGTGTACTCTTAGCCAACCAGCGTTAAAATCAAATGAGTTCACATCCCACCTTCACAAAATGTGAAACTGATTTGGAAGAATCTTGCCTGTCACCATGCAGCAGAAAAGGACAACGAAAGCTTCTGCTTTGTCACATGAACCAAATTGGTCACTAATGTTCCTGAGGGAGGGAAACTTCCAGATGGAAAAGCCGGTCAAGTATGGAATTGGTCCGAATTGGTCATGTATACCTTAAAATGGAACTCCAGTTCGAACCAATGCCAGTCATTTCCAAGTTTTACTGTTTTTTCCATCATTGCTCCTTCCCCTGGCCTGCCCGTGACTCCAGTTCCACATGGTAATAACGTTGCCAAAACCAGTCTTCCAATAACAAACCCCTTTACTGCTCGAATGAAAAAGCCTGCAGCCGCAGCTGCAGCCGCTGCTGACAACACATGCATCCCAGCCTGGGGACCTACGGAGACGCCGGTCCGGGTTGGAACAGTGGGTTTTTAGCTCCTGCCATACATTCCTTTTTGTGCAAGCCACTGCCCAGTTAATAGGGGAATTCATATTCCACAAAGCCCACGGCGAGATCTATTGATGATCCCCCATGCCCTTTGTGGCCACCACAACACACACGATGGGGGGATTTTCTGCCCCCACCCCCGCGGTGGGGATTGTGGCGGCAGAGGCAGCCGCCATTGGCCAGTGGTGGGACCTTCCAGCCCCACTGCTGCCAACGCATTTTCCCATTGTTCGCACCCACCACCGCTGGGGAGCCTGCAGCATGGAGACGCCGTCAGCAGGACTAGGAGATCCCGATGGCATGAAGAGCTGGACAATTTTGGCCTATATGGTTGACTCTGGACGTTCCCTCAAGTGGTCCAGAATGTCAATCCATTATAGCACAATTGCTTCAGATTTCGGAGAGTCGAAGCAGGGTTGATGGGCCGAATGGCCCCCTTTAGGCGGTTTAGGAGGAACTTCTTCACCCAAAGGGTTGTGAATCTGTGGAATTACTTGCCCAGTGAAGCAGTTGAGGCTCCTTCATTAAATGTTTTTAAGGTAAAGATAGATAGTTTTTTGAAGAATGAAGGGATTAAGGGTTATGGTGTTCGGGCCGGAAAGTGGAGCTGAGTCCACAAAAGATCAGCCATGATCTCATTGAATGGTGGAGCAGGCTCGAGGGGCCAGATGGCCTACTCCTGCTCCTAGTTCTTATGTTCTTATGTTCTTATGTTCTTATGTTCTGCACTGTAGCAATTCTAATAAGGAACACCTTCTTAAAGTTGGCACTCAATGGGGCTTTTCTAGCTCGGCATGAACGTAGTCTATGGAGGAATTTCTCCCTCATAATTGTGCAACTGTAATATCAGATGTTATTACTCCTTCACCCGTCTCCCATCTCGTACCAAATATTCATCACAACTATCCTCAATTGGACAAATTAATTTACAGTAACATATTCAGAAAGATCAATTTAGTTCGACAAGGATCAATTATAGACTTGTACGTTGTCCCCTGAGGAGGTCTTGTGACGCAGTGGATAGCATGCCTGCCTCTGAGCCAGACGTTCCGGGTTTGTGTTCCATCCCAGAGTTTCATGGCCAAGGAAGGTTCATTCACAATGCAGCCAAACAGGTTGAGTATCAACCTGTAAAATCCTTCCAACACATGCTTGTGGTAGCTGTTAAAAGCAAGAGCAATTCCTGGTCAGCTGTTTGAAGAAAGGAAAGATGGAGCCTCTACTGTCACTATCCAGAGCTCCTGACGACATTGTGCAAGCCTGGCGCATGTTGCCGTCGTGTTTACTCTGCTCAGGGCTTCTGCCCAAATACTATCCCCCCCCCCAGTTCCTCCTCCCACTTAAGCTTCAGGTCCTCGGTCTGCGTATCCTCAGCTCTCATTAGCTTCTTGTAGACGTCTGAAACTCTACCCTCTCCCACCTCTCCCCTAGAAACTACCTGCCTCCCAGACGGCACCAGCCTGCGTACAAAATCCCTCACCTGTAAGTATCGAAAGTCGTTCCCTCTCGCCTGCCCAAACGTCTCGTCCAGCGCCCTCATGCTCAGAAAGCTCCCTTCCAGGAACAGATCCCCCCATTCTCACAATCCCCGCCCTCCTCCACAGTCGATACCCCCTGTCCATGTTCCCCGGGGCAAATCGGTGGTTGCCGCAGATTGGGGTCCACACCGATGCTCTTACCTCCCCTACATGCCTCCTCCACTGGCCCCAGATCCGAAGAGCCGCCACCACTATCGGGCTGGTGGAGTACCGTGCCGGCGGAAGCAGCAGAGGCGCTGTGACCAGGGCTGCTAAGCTAGTGCCCCTGCACGAAGCAGCTTCCATCCGCTCCCAAACCGACCCCACACCCACCATCCATTTCCTTATCATCACTATGTTGGCTGCCCAGTAATAGTTGCTGAAGTTCGGCCATGCCAGCCCCCCTTCTCCTCTGCTCTTTTCAAGCATCACCCTCTTCACCCGCGGGGACTTCCCTGCCCATACAAATCCCAGAATAATTTTATTCAGCCTCTTAAAGAAGGACCGCTGAAAAACAAACAAGAACTGTGGGAGAATCGTCATCTTAACAGTCTGCACCCTCCCCGCCAATGACAGCAGGAACACATCCCACCTCCGGACCTCCTCCCTCACTCGTTCCACCATTCGGGACAGGTTGAGCTTATGCAACTTGCCCCAGTCCCATGCCACCTGAATCCCCAAATATCGGAAACTCTCCCCCACTAGGCTGAACGGCATCCCCTTCAGCCTACTCTCCTGCCCCCTCGCCTGAATTACAAACAACTCGCTCTTAGCCATGTTCAGTTTGTATCCGGAGAACCGGCCAAATTCCCTCAGGGTTGCCATAATACCGTCCGTCCCCACCATTGGGTCTGATACATATAACAGCAGATCATCTGCGTATAACGAGACTCTATGTTCCACTCCCCCCTGGACCAGCCCTTTCCAGCCCCTAGAAGCTCTCAGTGCAATTGCCAGTGGCTCTTTGGCCAGCAGTGGGGAGAGAGGGCAGCCCTGTCTTGTCCCACAGTGCAGTCTAAAGTAGTACGATGTCATGCTGTTCATCCTTACATTCGCCTCCGGGTCCTGATAAAATAGCCTACCCAGTCGACGAACCCCCCCCCCCGCCGAACCCGAACCGCCCTAGTAACTCCCACAGATAATGCCACTCGATCCAGTCAAAAGCCTTTTCAGCATCCATGGCTACCTCTATCTCTACCTCCCTACTCTCCGGGGGCATCATAATGACGTTGAGCAGCCTTCTTATGTTGGCCACCAGCTGCCTCCCCTTTACAAACCCGGTTTGCCTCCCCTTTACAAACCTTGGCCAGTAACTTGGCGTCTACGTTGATCAAGGAGATCGGCCTGTATGACCCACAGGCCTCCGGGTCCTTATCCCGTTTCAGAATGAGCGAGATGGTGGCCTGCGACATCGTCGGGGGTAAACTCCCTCTGTCTTTTGCCTCGTTAAAGACCCTGACCAGCACCGGCCCCATTATCTCGGCAAATGTTTTGTAAAACTCCACCGGATACCCTTCCGGCCCAGGGGCTTTACCTGACTGCATGACCTTCAGGCCCCCCAATACCTCTTTGATCCTGACCAGGGCCCCCAGTCGGTCCACCAACCCTCTCCCCACTCTTGGGAAGGTCAGTCCGTCCAGGAATCGCCTCATTCCCGCCACCCCCCCCCCCCCCCCCCCCCCCCCCCCCCCCGCCCGGCCCCCGGGTGGTTCCGAAGTGTACAGCTTCCTATAAAAGTCCCTAAAGACCTTGCTCAGCCCTGCCGGGTCACCCACTAGATTACCTTCCCCATCCACTACCCTCACTATTTCCCTAGCCGCTTCCCTCTTCTTTAGTTGTTGCGCAAGCATTCTACTGGCCTTCTCCCCATGCTCATATATCGTGCCTTTTACCTTTCTAAGCTGCTCTACAGCCTTGCCTGTAGTCAGCACACCAAACACGGCCTGCAGCCTCTGTCTTTTCCTGAGTAACTCTGGCCTCGGGATTCCGCGTAACTCCTGTCCATCCGTAGAATTTCCTTAACAAGACGGTCCATCTCTGCCCTATCTGTCCTGTCCCTGTACGCCTGGATTTAAATCAGCTCCCCTCTCACCACTGCCTTCAGCGCCTCCCAGAGCACCGCTGCCGAGACTTCTCCAGTACCGTTCACCTGCAGGTAATTCTGCATGCATTTCCTCAGCCTCTCACACACTGCCTCATCCGCGAGTAGTGCAACTTCCAGCCTCCATGGTGGGCGCTGAAAGCTGTCCTTACAAAACTGCAGGTCTACCCAGTGCGGAGCATGGTCCGATATGGCAATTGCCGAATATTCTGCCCCCACCATTCCGGCCAGCAGGTCCCTACTCACAACAAAGTAGTCAAACGGAAGCCGCATTTGCCTTCTTAACTGCAGACTGAATCTGCACGTTAATCTTAAGAGAATCATGAACAAGGACTCCCGAGTCCCTTTGTGCTTCTGATTTCCTAAGCATTTCCCCATTTAGAAAATAGTCTATGCCTAAATTCCTCCTTCCAAAGTGCATAGCCTCACACTTTTCCACATTGTATTTCATTTGCCACTTCTTTGCCCACTCTCCTAGCTTGTCCAAATCCTTCTGCAGCCCCTTGCTTCCTCAATAATACCTGTCCATCGCAGATCTTTGTATCATCTGCAAACTTAGCAACAGTGCCTTCAGTTCCTTCCTCCAGATCATTAATGTATATTGTGAAAAGTTATGGTCCCAGCAGAGACCCCTGAGGCACAGCACTAGTTACTGGCTGCCATCCTGAAAAAGACCCCTTTATCCCCACTCTCTGCCTTCTGCCAGTCAGCCAATCCTCTATCCATGCCAGGATTTTACCCTTAACATCATGGGTTCTTAATTTATTGAATAATCTCCTATGCAGCACCTTGTTAAAGGCCTTCTGAAAATCTAAATAAATCACGTCCACTGGTTCTCCTTTGTCTAACTTCCTTGTTACCTCCTCAAAGAACTATAACAGATTTGTCAAACGTGACCTCCCTTTGATAAAGCCATACTGACTCAGTCCTATTTTATCATGCATTTCCAAGTACTCCGCTATTTCATCTTTAATAACAGACTCTAAAATCTTACCAATGACCGAAGTCAGGCTAACCGGCCTATAATTTCCCGTCTTCTGCCTCCCTCCATTTGGATTGGATTGGATTGGATTTGTTTATTGTCACGTGTACCGAGGTACAGTGAAAAGTATTTTTCTGCAAGCAGCTCAACAGATCATTCAGTACATGGAAGAAAAGGGAATTAAACAGAATTCAAGAAAATACATGAGAATACATAATAGGGCAACACAATATATACATTTTTAAACAGCGGTGTCACATTAGCCACTTTCCAGTCTTCTGGGACCTTCCTGCCTCCAGTGAATCCTGAAAGATCACCACCAATGCCTCCACAATCTCCTCAGCTCCAGTGATTCCTGAAAGATCACCACCAATGCCTCCACAATCTCCTCAGCTATCTCTTTTAGGACCCTGGGGTGTAGTCCATCCGGTCCAGGTGACTTATCCACCTTCAGACCTTGAAGTTTCCCCAGACCCTTCTCCTTAGTAATGGTCACTGCACTCACCTCTGCCCCCTGATTCTCCTGGAGCTCTGACATCCCACTCGTGTCTTCCACCATGAAGACTGATGCAAAGTAATTATTCAGTTTGTCTGCCATTTCTTTGTTTCCTATTATTACTTCTCCAGCCACATTTTCCAGTGGCCCAATGTCTATTTTGCCTCTTTATATATTGAAAGAAACTCTTCCTATCTTCTTTTATATTACTAGCTAGCTTGCACTAATATTTCATCTTCTCCCCCCTTTTTGCTTTTTTAGTTGTCCTCTGCTTGCTTTTAAAGGCTTCCTAATCCTCTGGCTTCCCACTAATCCTTGCCACTTTGTATGCTTTTTCTTTTGATCTTATGCTGTCGTTGCCTTCCCTCGTCAACCATGAATGCCTTGTCCTGCCCTTAGCATGTTTCCTCCTCCTTGTGATGAATCTCTGCTGTGCCTCTGGCCAGCTCCTCCCTCATGTATTTGTAGTTACCCTTATTTAATTGTAATACCGTTACATCTGACTCCAGCTTTTCCCTCTCAAGCTGCAGTGACCATGAAAAAATAATTTTTCATGGTCACGGAAAACAGCTTTATAATTCCAGATTGTTCATTAAATTTAACTTCCACCAGCTGCTGTGATGGGATTTGAACGCATGTCCCCATTCGCCTGGGCCTCTAGATTACTAGCACAGGGGCATTGCCACTGCATCACCATCTTCCCAATGGGTTGGGTGCGTGCTGTGGTCATATTATCCCTGATACTGCATCTATTTATTGCCCCACCTGAAAATCTCCCTATTGTGTGTGAATGTGACAGTGGTGGATTTGTTCATTACACCAATGTAAGGCTCAGTAATAGATTCGATGAGGATTAAGGACCAGACCGTCCATAGGACGCTGAACGAGAACCCCAAACAATTTTTATTTTAATTTGTAAAACTGTGAGCAAAGGATACTTCATCAAAGGAGTGATGTCTCTGACCAATATGAATCTTTTATATTAAAACAAACTTCAATTTAAACACAGAATTAACCACATTAACATAAAAGAAACAGATTTATAATTAACAGTTAAACAATTCTTAAATGAAAGGAAAAACTTGGAACCTACTTTCTACACCTGCCACAAATTCCAATAAAACAACCCAATGTGGTTCAAAAGCCACATATAAATAAAGTTAAGAAAACAGGCTGCTTTATTATCTGCGTAGAGACCTTTGGTGAGAGACTCTTTCAAGAGCAGATCCAAATAATACTGGTCAACCTAACAGCATTTAGAAAAACTGCTGTTCAACATAAAATACTATAGCAGACTGCAAAACTACAGACCAACCTGGCTCCTCCCATTTTATTACAATCCCAGACTAGAGCCCAACAGTGGCTAGGATACTGGACAGAAACTCGAATATTTTATTAATTTTGTAACGCTGTGAGGAAAGGATACCTGGCTCCAGAAGTGATTTCACGAAGAAATAGGGATATGGTATGTTTAAACAAACTTTATTATTAACACAGTATTAAAATATCTTTAACATCATACCAAACGTAACTTACAATTACCCCTTAAGCATTGCTAATCAATACAGTGAGTATAATACTTTTTATTCCCACTTAACAACAAGAAACACCATCCCAGCTCTCTATCCACTATTAAATACCTGTGGCACATAGGAATACTAGCTTTACAGAGGTGTTCTTTGAGACAGATAAATCGTTTGACACTGCTTTAAAGACAAAGATCTGGCTCTTGCCAGACTGAAGCAAGAAATTCTGGCTTATTTCTTCAGACGCTGTTTCAGTTGGTTTATTCACCTTTCCCAACACACTGCTCTTCTGTCTGCGGACACATCTTTTTAACTGAGGTGCAGAGAGCAAACTGCTTGGCTTGTGGTCATAGCTTCATCCAGCTCACAACTGAACCTGCTTTTCCTTCAAAATGCCTGCTACATTGGCTCCACCCAGCAATGACATCATCTTACAGCACGGTAGCAAACATGGCTAGCACTGTGGCTGCACAGCGTCAGGGTCCCAGGTTCAATTCCCCGCTGGATCACTGTCTGTGTGGAGTCTGCACGTTCTCCCTGTGTTTGCGTGGGTTTCCTCCGGGTGCTCCAGTTTCCTCCCACAGTCCAGGCAGTTTAGGTGGATTGGCCGTGCTAAATTGCCCTTAGTGTCCAAAAAAGGTTAGAAGGTGTTATTGGATATGGGGATAGGGTGTAAGTGAGGGTTTAAGTGGGTTGGTGCAGACTCGATGGGCCAAATGGCCTCCTTCTGCACTGTATGTTCTATGCTACCAAGCTAAAATATAATTAACTCCACAGGGAACTCACTTAATCTAAACAAAATTGAATTATCCCATGCCTTTTTCAATGCTTTAATTGCACCCTTGCTCCCAAAATATACTTGCCTTTCAAACTCGGTATTCTTTTCAAACATGATTGCAGCAGACACACACACAGACACACATTAACCCAGGCTTTAACCCTTACTGCACCAAATACCTATCATACAATACACATGAAATTGCTACATTCAACACATATTAATTACATCATCTGTATTCTATAAAGTTCCATGACCTTCTTAGCTCGGACCAAATACAGTCTCCCATAAATTATCTCTGCTCCAGGGAATCTCAAAACATGATTCCATTTGCCCTTTATCTGTAATCAGTTAAGTGGTTGGAAATAATGATTACCCTACCTTTTACGACTCTTTAATTACAGCTTTAGCAGACATATGCCTGGAGGTCTTTTAAACCAGGGTTCTTTAATAACATTACTCAACAGAATATAAAATAAAATACACATCAATTTCTTACATTCCTCACAATTCCCATTGTGTATTTTTCATTAAAAAACAACCTAGTATTATTTAAGCAAATGCTATTTGTGGCTGTAACTCTAATGATATTTCCTGAGCTGGCAGAGATTAGGATTGAAATATCAGCGGCTAACAAATTATTCTTATAGTTCATTGCTCTGTATCTTCAATTCAGTGTTTTTCACCATTAAACAGCTCAGGCAGTGCCTGTTTTCTAAAGATATTTTATACATTGTATTTAGAAAGATGGGAAGTTTTGTGAGGGTCACGAAGAATCCAGTATGAGTTGAAGGATAGAAAGAAATAACATTTATTTAAAAAAACATATATATATATATATATACACACACAAAACAGCAGCAGCGACTCCTTTGCTGCTCATCTCCTCTAGCTGGTACCAAACTGGCCAGCTTTATTTATGCAGGGAATCTGCTAAGGATTTCTCCACCCCCCCCCCCCCATTGGGGAAGCTCATACTCCCAAAGGATTGTGGGATTGCCATTAGTCCCCAGCCAGTGGTAAGCAGGCAGGTTATAACATCCCTCCCTCCCGAAAGTCCAAGGAATCCACCGAAGACCCTGGCGAAGGAGGGCATCAGACTCGTTTTGCCACAGGCCGGGCACCATTTGTACAAGGCGCTAAATCAGGCGGCGTGTAACGAGACGGAGACCGGCGCTTCCGTGATGAACGGCGTAACGGTTGTACATCCACGGCCTGTGGGCCCGAGGATTCCCAATCTGAGGCGTCCTGTGTCTCCATCTCGGAGTCGGAGTCTGCTACCTCCATCATCTCGGCGTCTCTATCTCCACGCGGTTCTGCAACGACCTGCGCAGGCTTTGAGTGCGGCACCAGAGGAAGATTGTGAGGAATACTTTCCACTGCGTCTGGTCTCTGCGGCTGTAGAAATGAGCTCTGGGGGTGAGGAATCTTTGGAAGGGATGGTCTTCTGACCGAACGTGGTCTACATGTTTGCGCTGGAGCCGACCCTGGGCTTGCACCTGGTAAGAGATCGGGCCCGTTTGGCGAAAGATTACGCCAGGGACCCACTGGGCACCACCAGCAAATTTCCGAAGGAACACTGGGTCACCGGGCGCAAAGTGCCGAATCCGCCGATGCCGAGAAAAACCATATCCCTGCCATTCTTGTGTGCAGTGCACTTTTTTGCCAATGTCCGTGAAAACCATGCTAAGGGGGCTGCGAAGTCTCCGGCCCATTAGGAGTTCCGCGGGTGCTACTCCAGTCACCGCATGGGGGGTGGTCCTATATGAAAACAAGAAACGAGCCAGGCTCGTGTCCATCGACCCGGAAGACTGCTTCTTTAGGCCTCATTTGAATGTCTGCACTGACTCCACCAACCCACTTGAAGCCGGATGGTATGGGGTGGTGCAGATATGGCGTATGTCGTTCATCTTCATGAACCTCACAAACTCCTCACTTGTGAATGGAATGCCGCTGTCCGTGACCAGCACCTCGGGGAGGCCATGCATACTGAAAGACAAACGCATTTTCTCGATTGTTGCGCAGGACATTGTGCCTACCATCTTATGCACTTCTAACCATTTAGACTGGGCATCGATTAATAGAAGGAACATGGATCCTTGAAAAGGACCATGCAAGCGCGCCCAAGGCCGCCCTGGCCATTCCCAGTGATGTAGGGGCGCGGCCGGTGGAAGCTTCTGATGCTCCTGGCAAATGGAGCAGTTTTGCGCCACCTTCTCAATGTCGGTGCGGAGGCCTGGCCACCAGACATAACTCCGGGCCAACATTTCATTTTGGTCACACCCGGATGCCCATTGTGCAAGTCTCTCAGTATCAGCTCCTGTCCTTTTTCCTGGACAATCACATGCGTCCCCCACAAAAGGATGCCATCTTCCACGCTGAATTCGGACAGCTTGGAGGAAAGTGCCCGCAACTCGCCTGGGAGCCGTCTATGTTGCCCACCATACAGGACTATGTGCCGAACCTTTGACAGGACTGGCTCCATCTGGGTCCACTCACGGATCTGTGATGCCGTGACAGGCAAGGTGTCCATAAAATTTAGGGTTGCAGCCACCTCACCGGTCGTGGGGGTCGACATGGGGCCGGTCGATAAAGGCAATCGGCTCAGGGAGTCGGCATTACCTATCTGCGTTCCTGGTTTGTGCTCCAGAGAATACTCATTGGCAGCAAGCAACAAAGCCCAGCGCTGGATCCGTGCGGAAGCAATGGGCGGTATTGGCTTATCCTCTCGGAAAACTCCCAGCAAAGGCTTATGATCAGTCACGATAGTGAAGTGGCGGCCATACATGTACTGGTGGAAGCGTTTCATCGCAAAGACCACTGCCAGGCCCTCCTTCTCAATCTGTGCGTACTTTTTTTCCGCTGCAGCCAATGTGCGGGAGGCGAAAGTTACCGGCCGCTCGGCCCCATTGTCCATCTTGTGGGACAGGACGGCCCCAATACCATACGGAGATGCATCACACGTGACGAGCAAAGGCTTTTCAGGATCATAGTGGGTTAGTAACCCAGACGACGACAATTGTTGTTTTACCCGCCGGAAAGCGGTTTCTTGCGGCTGACCCCAAACCCAGGCGTGATTCTTCTTTAGCTGAAGGTGCAACGGGGCCAGCATAGTTGCCAGATTGGGGAGGAACTTCCCGTAATAGTTTACGAGGCCGAGAAAAGAACGAAGATGCGAAGTGTCAGTCGGGGCGGGGGTCTGTTGAATTGCGCGCACCTTCTCTGCGACATGGTGCAAACCTTCGCAGTCCACCCGATAACCCAGGTAGACTACTTCCTTCACCTGAAAGACGCACTTTGTGCAACGTAAACGAACTCCAGCCTCCGAAAAGCATCTAAGGACAGCCTCCAAATTTTCCAATGTTCCTGCTCCGACGTCCCTGGAATCAAAACGTCGTCCAAGTAGACAGCGACACCCGGTAAACCTCTCAAAATGCCCTCCATGACGCATTGGAAAATAGCGCAGGCAGAGGATACCCCAAAGGCAAACCATGTGTATTCATACAGGCCCCAGTGTGTATTAATCGTTACATATGGCCGGGAGGCAGGGTCCAGCTCCAACTGTAGGTAGGCGTAACTCATATCTAATTTCGGGAACAAGACTCCACCTGCAAGCTTCGTGTAGAGATCCTCTCTGTGAGGCATTGGATATCGGTTAAGCTGGGAAGCCATATTCACTGTAAGTTTATAGTCGCCTCACAAGCAAACTGTGGCATCTGGCTTCATTACAGGTACAATTGGTGCTGCCCAGTCAGTGAAACGGATGGGCCTGATAATACCCAAAGTCTCCAAATGAGTGAGCTCCCCTTCTGCCTTCTCGAGCAAGGCGTAAGATCATAGAATTTACAGTGCAGAAGGAGGCCATTCGGCCCATCGAGTCTGCACCAGCTCCTGGAAAGAGCACACTACCCAAGGTTAACACCTCCACCGTATCCCCATAACCCAGTAACCCCACCCAACACTAAGGGCAATTTTGGACACTAAGGGCAATTTATCATGTCCAATCCACCTAACTTGCACATCTTTGGACTGTGGGAGGAAACCGGAGCACCCGGAGGAAACCCACGCACACACAGGGAGGATGTGCAGACTCCACAGAGACAGTGACCCAAGCCGGAATCGAACCTGGGACCCTGGAGCTGTGAAGCGATTGTGCTATCCACAATGCTACCGTGCTGCCGGTAAGGCACCGGGCGCGCCCGGAAATAGTGCGGCATGGCTCCTGGTTCGACTTGGATACGAGCTACAGCTCCTTTTATTTTCCCCAAACCGGGCTGGGTACCGTACTAGAACCTTAGTCAACCGTCCAGAAACTGTTTGGAGGATTTGCTGCCACTGGCACATCCAGTCCCGACCCAACAGGCTGGGCCCGTGGCTCTGCACCATGATAAGTGGGAAACGCCCCTCCTGGTGTCCATAAACAACAGGGGTCATCGTAGTTCCTGCAATGTCCAATGGTTCCCCCGTGTAGGTGGCCAACCTGGCCTGTGTGTCGGTTAATGTAAGGGTCCTGCTTGATGCGGTCGAATGTCATCTGGGTGATCACGGAGACCGCTGCGCCAGTGTCCAACTCCATCTCAGGCGGGTGACCATTGACCCGTACTGTCACCTCTATGGGGGCCACATGGGGAGCTGCCACACAATGCAGCTGCAGGCAGTCATCCTCCGTCTCCACGTCCTCGGGTGTAGTCGCCCCAGGTTCATCCAAATGGGTAATCCCCAAAATTTATTAATTGACATGGGGCTATATTTGACATTTGGGGCTTCCTCCTTCTGAGGTGAGATTTACAACAGTAATTTTTTTCACTGCTTTTGTCTAGCATCTGGACCGCATCTTAAGGATGCTGAAGCACCGCTCGATCCCTGTTTGCGGCATGGGCATCGTTGTAGCGGGCCTCCACGTCGGTCTGGGGCCTCTGGATAGGCATTATCAGCCAGGACCGCAGTGGGTCACCCTTGTCACCCAGGATCTAACCCCCCCATCCGGAGGTGTGCCTCACAGAGGGCAGGAATAATCGAATATGCCAAGATGAAGCCATTGTGCACACTGCCCGGGTATCGGGCACAGACGTGCATGATGTACATCTGATGGTCACACACCAGCTGCGTGTTCATCCAGTGGAACATCTTTCGGTTTGTGTCGAGCAGTCTATTATCTGCAGGTAGGGCGACATGCATCCCGTCGGTCATCCCCTTGGGGCATCTCGGTGATGGCACTGAACACCAGGGTCTGGTGGGCTCGGACCACTTTGAAAGTGATGTATTGTACAGAGTGGGCAGATAGGGCCTCGGTGATTGTACGGATACAGCTGTGCACCGAGCCCTGTGAGATTCCGGGCAGGTCCCACTCGGCACCTGGAAGCACTACATGGCGTAGAAGTTCAGGACAACCATCACTTTGATGGTCACCTGGAGCAGGTGTCCTCCCCATTTCCCCTCAGTGCCAAGTGCATGATGTGGCAGACATGTCGCACTGTCCCCATGCTCAGCCAGAGTCTTCGACGGCATGCCTGGTCCGGCAGGTTCTCAAATGACCGGCGTGCCAGTACATGCGAGACCTCATGTGGCACCTCCTTTCCATCTCCTCCTCCTCATCGGCCTGTTGGGCGGCTGGCTCCTGTTCCTCTGGGGCACGCTCTGCTGCTGCTGCTTCCACCCCCTCGAGCAGCTCCAGCTCATATAGCCACGGTTCATTTCCCAGGCTACGGGAACCAGCAGAAAGGCCAGCATTGCTGGTTGAATTCCAATATCCATTGTCTGCAGGTGGTGAAAGGCAGGCATGTTAACGTGCTGCATATCCCCATGCCCAACCAGGTCTAATGGGCTACATGGCGCCCCAGTTGGCGCTGCGGACTCCACCCCACTCTCCCCCACCCCACTCCCTGGTCCCATCAGTGCCCAGCACCCCACTCTCTTGCCCTGGTGCCCATACCTGCTGCCTGGGGTACCATCAGCTGGTGCTGCCCATGCCAGCGGTATGCTCTGTGCACACCTGTAGGGGCTACTGTGGCCGTTGCCCTTGGGGGGGGGGCATGTGATGGGTGGCGGCCGGTTGGGGAGGGGGTATGGCAGAGGGTGAGGTGCGGGCTGGTGGGCTGGATGGTGGGGGCAGGGGGGTGGGAACATCCATATAGCCGGTGGCACTCTGCTGAACCAGGGCCAGTGGAGTGCGAAGCAAGATGGCTTGCAGGTTGTGACAATGGTGATCCATTCCTGGACACTCATTTTGATTTGATTTGATTTATTATTGCCACATGTATTAGTATACAGTGAAAAGTATTGTTTCTTGCATGTTGTACAAATAATGCATACCGTACATAGGGAAGGAAGGAGAGACTGCAGAATATAATGTTACAGTTCTACCAAGGTATAGAGAAAGGATCAACTTAATACGAGGTAGGTCCATTCAAAAGTCTGATGGCAGTAGGGAAGAAGCTGTTCTTGAGTCGGTCGGTACGTGACCTCAAACTTTGGTATCTTTTTCCTGAAGGAAGGAGATGGAAGAGACTATGTCTGGGGTGCATGGGGTCCTTAATTATTCTGGCTGCCTTTCTGAGGCAGCGGGAATTATAGACAGAGTCAATAGATGAAGGCTGGTTTGCGTGATAGATTGGGCTACATTCACGACCTTTTGTAGTTTCCTGCGGTCTTGGGCAGAGCAGGATCCATACCAAGCTGTGATACAACCAGAAAGAATGCTTTCAATTGTGCATCTGTAGACGTTTGTGAGGGTCGTAGCTGACATGCCAAATTTCCTTAGTCTTCTGAGACAGTAGAGTCGTTGGTGGGCTTTCTTAACTATAGTGTCGGCATGGGGGGACCAGGACAGGCTGTTGGTGACCTATACACCTAAAAACTTGAAGCTCTCGACTCTTTCTACTTCATTCCCATTGATGTAGACAGGGGCATGTTCTCCACTACGCTTCCTGAAGTCGATGATAACCTCCTTCGTTTTGTTGACATTGAGGGAGAGATTGTTGTCGTCGCACCAGTTCACCAGATTCTCTATCTGATTCCTATACTCTGTCTCGTCATTGTTTGAAATCCGAACCACTACGGTGGTGTCATCAGCAAATTTGAAAGTCGAGTTGGAGGGGAATTTGGTCACACAGTCATTGGCGTATAAGGAGTATAGTAGGAGGCTGAGGACACAGCCTTGTGGGGCAGAAGTGTTGAGGATGATCGTGGCCGATCCTATCTTTACTGATTGTGGCCTGTGGGTTAGAAAGTTCAGGATCCAGTCACAGAGGGAGGAGCCGAGGCCAAGGCCACGGAGTTTGGAGATGAGTTTCGTAGGAATGATGGTGTTGAAGGCTGAGCTGTAGTCGATAAATAGGAGTCAGACAATAGGAGTCAAGACAGTCAGTCTTTGTTATCTAGGTGTTCCAGGGTAGAGTGCAGTCCCACGGGGATTCGCCCCGGCCCTTACACCCGTCACCAGTACCACGGTCGCACCTCTCCTTGTCCTACCTCCTCCCTCTCCCCTAGCAGCCACGACGCCTGTTTCTCAATTTTTAAAAGCACAAGTGAACCTCACCGCCAGGAATTTTCCCCGGTGGAGGCGGAGAATCGCGGAGGCCCCGGACACTAATGATGTGTCAACGGCGTTTACTGTACGTGCGGAGAGGAACGCATTGACGCTGCTGTCGAGGCACCGGAGAATTGGAATTTGGCATGAAACCAGCACCCGCCACGATTTTGCCATCAAACCCGATTCTCCACCCAATCGTATTTCCCAATTCAGGTGTCAGCGATCTGAGAATCCCACCCACAATTTTGTGACTCAAACCAACAATTCTACCACTGAAGCACAGCTGAAAAAATACCTTATATATATTTCCTGCCATTATTTCCCCCCCAAAATGTTTTCCTGTAAAATGATTTGGTAACAGGCAGATTCAATTATTTCAAGGAGAACGTGTTTATAACTTGGCTCCTTCCCACTGAAAAAATATTGCAGTTGAGGCATTCACTGTTTTGGTTATGATTCATTGTTGAAATTACAGAATTTTATAGCAATACAGAATGAGATGGTATTTTCATTTTATGTTGTGTTTTTGGCAAAATTAAAGTTTCCTTTAAGCATGGTGTATTGTGGTAGAATTTGTTTTATGGTGAATACAGTGTGGGCAAGCATTTCTTCTTTATATTTGATGAATGGAGCTTGAGGGAGATTGCCAGGGGTAGCAGAGGGGCTCAGAATGTTCTTGACGCTCACGACCCCAAGAATACTTCATGTGTCCTGTGTGCAGTGACAATCAGAACTGGACCTTCAAGTTTAAGATTTATATTACTGCACAGAATTAAGTTTTGAAACAAGTCTAAAAAAGACCTGAAATTCTTAATTCTGTCAGAGATCAAGCCTGGTTGCGACAAAAATCAACAAAAATCGTTTCTGGCCTTTAATATTTAGTCTTGTTCCAGCTCAGTAGCGGCCAGTAGCACCTTTGTGCAGAGCATGGCCTGACGTGGAGCTTGTGGACTAATTGCAGGATTCAGCTGTGCCAGCACGGAGATCAATTAGAACCGTGGATGGAACAAACGGAGCTTGTGACACCTGCACTAAATACCAGAGGAGCGAAGGAAGCCTCAGAGGAAATGGGTTTTACCGCAGGAGAAGGCCATCCATCAGCACGTCAACTCCCAGTTGTAGATATCCTTTCAAGTCTCTCGTGGCTCTGAGGTTTTTGAGAATGTGCAGTGTTTTGTAATTGCCAGGGGGCATCACCACTCTCCAAGCAACACAAGCACTGTGTTACCCTGTTAGCCAACACCCCAGAGATTTTTCTGTGTCGCTGGTCACAAAGAACTTTTGTGCAAAAGACTTTCTGGTAAAATATGGATTTAACTGAAGTACACAACATTTTCAGCTCGAATAGAGGCTATTTGTTGATGTATGCAGTTGTTTACGCTCCACAAGATGTACATCATGAATGCACCTAGGGGGAAGATTTTAACTAACGGGAAGCCGATCGACAGTGTCTGCCATCAGGCAGATTGCTCAGTCTTTTCAGCGAGAAGCCTATTCAGGGCTAAGGCTTATTACTATGTCACCCCTGAGCTGGACGAACAAAATAGTCGCCTGGGGTACAGCTCATTTGCATTGAGCCAATGGAATAACAGAGGCCCAGATGATGGGAGGCCAGTACGGGGCAGGAGCCTGGGTTGAAGGTGGACTACATTATTCTGTGGAGGGCAGAGGGACAGTCCTGGTCTTCCTTGTTAGTCTGGTGAACATCCACCCTGCTAAGGAAGAAGCTGAAGCCAACCTGGGTTTATTCACAACAATCTGTATGATAAAGTGTGGTAGTATGACGAGGGGTATTACGGTACCTTAGAAGTGAGCTGCTATTGGTGCAGAGGACTCGCTGCCCATTGGCCCGGGTAAGTCATGTGCCTCTCAGCCGATTGGCTGAGAGGTAGGTAGCTCCGCCTACAAGGCGTGATATACGAACCCGTGCTTCCCTGCAGTCGGCCATTCTTCTGTACGTCTGCTGCCGGGCACACATCTTGTGCATTAAAGCCTTTTGTTTGGATCTGATCTTCGTCTCGGGTCCAATTGATGGTGCATCATAAAGTGCAGACACTTTTCACCTCCACGAAACCAAATCTTATTTTTGTGCCCCAACCTTTCCCCCAATTAATATCTTAATCACAACAAGAACATACGCTCAATTGTCACAGCGTTTGTAACATCAAAACTCCGGGCCCCGCAAACAATTATTTTAAATTTATGCTTTATGGTGCCTTGTCCACTGAAACTGAACAGAACTTGCAGATACGCTCGGTTATCTGAAAATTATAATCAGTGTCCAATAGCACCCTAATATGCACACTAAAAAAAGCCACTCTCTGAGCCAAACTACCCAGTGGGAGCTCTCTTCGAGGATGGAAGCAGCCGAAGGATCTGTAAGGAAAGCAGAAACATTTCTGGGTCTGTGCCCTTTTCAAAAAAGTATATTTATTAAAGTTTTACATAATAACAAGAAAACACAAGATTGCAAAAATTACAAACAGCTAAAAAGAAATCATTGACTTAAACAGTCACTCACCGTCTTGTGGGACAGGTTTGATAAACATTAAGAAGTTCTGCGGAACTCTATCCCTACTGGTAACCCCAGAATACGCATATTCTGCCTCCTGCAGCTGTTTTCCATATCATTCAGATTAGTTGTTAAAGTTCTCTTAACCTCGACCACAGGAGCAAGGTCGGACTCCAGGGAGGTGATCCTGTCACTATGATCCGACAATATGGCCTCCATGTGGCCCATGAGCCTCGAGGATCCCATTGGTGCTTTCAAGAACTAAAGAATGGGGGCCAGGGCCTCTTCAGTTGATCTTTGAAGATCCATCGGCATGTTTTGTCAGTGTTTACTGAGCTCGATTGCCAAATTTTGGTGAGAGTTTCGGCCATTAGTAGTGTGGTTGGAGAAGACTCCGCCACCTTACCTCCAGTAGATCTCCGAGGGTCTTCAGGTTCAGTCAATGAATTTCGAATCAATTCTTTTTAGACATCTCAGATAAGGGAGAACACTATCCAGCCAAATTTCAGGATTTTCCCGAGAAGTTAAAGACCTGTGGCACCAGGAAAAAGGGTATTAAAATAGTCAGGTTTCCAGCGGGAGCCACTTCGTGTACATCTTTCCATCAAATTACGCCACCGGAAGACCTTCAGGGTTAGTGTCACCCATTACCGCTGGCTTAAAATCCACCCTCCATCTTCTCTGATTCCCTTTGAATAACATTTCTGTTCAATCTGTTGTTTATCAATGATCCAATCATCCATTTTTGTGGTCAATATGTAGATTCTGAGCATTGCATAATTCAACAGAGTTAAGGTGTGACTCTCAGCAATAACAAACTATCATGCAATTTACACAATTACATTGGTTAGATGTTAGCGATGCAACTCTTGCAAGATAGTCACTCCGGGACAAAATTACAGTTTAAATAATTAATAATTGTCTCCTACATGGGCAGCACGGTAGCACAGTGGTTAGCATCAATGCTTCACAGCTCCAGGGTCCCAGGTTCGGTTCCCGGCTGGGTCACTGTCTGTGCAGAGTCTGCACGTCCTCCCCGTGTGTGCGTGGGTTTCCTCCGGGTGCTCCGGTTTCCTCCCACAGTCCAAAGATGTGCGGGTTAGGTGGATTGGCCATGCTAAATTGCCCGTAGTGTCCTAAAAGGTGGGGTTGGGGGGGAGTTGTTGGGTTGCGGGTGTAGGGTGGATGCATGGGTTTGAGTGGGGTGGTCATTGCTCGGCGCAGCATCGGGGGCTGAGGGGCCTGTTCTGTGCTGTACTGTTCTAAATTCTAAAACTGACTACACTTCAAATGACTTCATTGGCTGTAAAATACTCTTGTTTGACCTGAATTTATGAAATTATAAAAATGGATGTCTTTCTTTCTTTGAAAACATCGCTTTGCTCATAATTTCATTTTGGTATGAGATTGCAAGCCAACACATCATAAGCAGGTGATCAATATTACTTATTTATTCTGTGGGATAAGCTTTGCTTCTTTTCCTAAACGCACTGGCTCCCCTGTGCGGGTTCATCCTGAAAGAAGCAGTAACTCGCCTGCTAAGATCTGCAAGGATCTTACGGGGTGGGAACAATTAAATTCCCCGTGAACCTTGCAGAATACGAGCTCCCCCGTTAAGGGGGCGGGAGACCTCTAAACAATATATAGCTGTGAGATATATAAAAGTGGCCTGTTAGGTACTGGCAAGGCAGACCCAGTTGGGATCTATCGTGTGATGTATATAATGGTTACTGTAAATAAACTAAGTTTCTTTGAACTACTTAGTGTGGCCTCCTTCGTTGCCTTTTATAATCTTGCCCAAGTCATTATTTTCATGTGTGAGCCTTCACTGGTCATATCAGCAAGATATCTGACTGTGTAGAAGATCACAGATAAGCCCAATGGCATCCTCATCCTCATAGCACATCCACACCAGAGCCACTGGATACAATTCAGGGGCATGTATCCTTTCTTAACTCAGGGATGGGAGAGAGTGTTTGGGTTTTGAAATGTAATGTAAAAATGTAAAGTCGCCATAGTCCCAGATGACCATAGGCTGCTTTCTGCTTTGAAGAGGAGATCTGACCGGTGGTGATTTAACCTGAGGATCACCAAACCTCAGGAGAAGGACAAGGTCAGGAAGATAAAGCTACCATGAATAAACTCAGCTGGTGCGGGAATTGAACCCACGCTGCCGGTCTCTCTCTGAACCAGGAACCAGCTGTCCAGGCAACTGAGCTGAGTTTTGAAATATAACCAGTTTTATTGACAAATCCAACTTTCTGTGGACATGTGACTATGCTATGGGGCTGCCTCTGGAGGCAGACATCTTAAAGACAATGAGCACATTCTGAAGAAGTACAACTGTCCTCATGTATGAGGTACACAGAAGGCGAGGAAAAGGTTTTTGAACCTTGGCTAAGGTGCAGAGAAGACATTGAGAAGCCAGGGACACAGAACAGGTTCCAAACCTGCAACAACAAAAAGGGTTGTTGAAAAGTACAAACCAAACAGCCAGAGGCTGCAGGTGGGACACAGCTCAGAAAGGTGCACAGTAAGGTAAAAATCTGCAAAGAAGAACTGCTGAAAAAAGGACAAAAAAGGCAGACGTGGGCTGCAAGTGAAATTAATGGCTGCAGGAAAAGGACAAAGGAAAAGCAGACACAAAAGGGCGAAACAAAAGGAAATTAGTGAGTGAATAAAAAAGAAAGTTACTGACTGAGTAAAAATGCCTGCATTCAACACTAGAGTTCAGAATGAAAACAAGAACATTTAAAATATGTGATAGCAGCAATTCAGCTGGCAGATTCATGTGAATTTGAACAGCTTAAAAATTATCTTTTTTAAATTAACTTTTACGGGATGTGGGCTTCGTTGGCTAGGCCAGCATTTGTTGCCCATCCCTAATTGTCCTTGAGAAGGTGGTGGTGAGCTGCCTTCTTGAATAACTGCAGTCCATGTAGATACACCCACAGTGCTTTTTGGAAAGGTGTTCCAGGAATTTGACCCAGTGACAGTGATATATTTTCCAGTCAGGGTGATGAATGTTTGGAAGGGAACTTCCAGGCGGTGTTGTTCCCAAGTATTTGCTGCCCGTGTTCTTCTAGATGCTAGTGGTCGTGGGTTTGGAAGGTGCGAATGTTAGTTGACATTTGACAGCCCAAGATTGGATATTGTCCAGGTCTTGCTGCATTTGCAGGTGGACTGCTTCAGTGTCTGAGGAGTCGCGATTGGTGCTGAACATTGTGCAATCATCTGCGAACATCCCCATATCTGACTTGTGTTAGAAGGAAGGTCATTAATGAAGCAGCTGAAGATGTTTGGGCCTATGACACTACCCTGAGGAACTCCTGTAGTGATATCCTGGAGCTGAGATGACTGACCTCCAACCACCACATCCTTCTTCATTTGTACTAGGTATGACTCCAACCGGTGGAGAATTTTCCCCCCGATTCTCATCGACTCCAGTTTTGCTGGGGCTCCTTGATGCCATACTCGATCAAATGTTGCCTTGATGTCAAGGGTAGTCACTCTAATCGCACTTCTGGCATTCAACATTTCTCCATATTTGAACCAAGGCTGTAATGAGGTCGGTAGCTGAGTGACCCTGACAGAATCCAAATTGAGCGTCCGTGAACAGGTTATTGCTAAGGAAGTACCGCTTGATAGCACTGTTGATTACTCCTTCCATCACTTTGCTGATTGAGAGTGGACTGATAGGGCGGTAATTGGCAGCTTTGGATTTGTCCTGCCTTTTCTGTACAGGTCTTACCTGGGAACGTTTCTACACTTCTGGGTAGATGCCAGTGTTGTAGCTGTACTGGAACAGCTTGGTTAAGGGTACAGCAAGTTCTAGAGCACAAGTCTACAGTACTATTGTTGGAATATTGTCAGGGCCCATAGCCTTTGCAGTATCCAGTGCCTTCAGCCATTTCTTGATATCACATGGAGTGAATCAAATTGGCTGAAGACTTGGCATCTGCGATGCTGGGGACCTCTGGACGAGACAGAGATGGATCATCCATTCGGCATTTCTGGCTGAAGATTCGTGCAAATGCTTCAGCCTTGTCTTTTGCTCTGATGTGCTTGGCCCCTCCACCATTGAGGATAGGGTAATCTGGACGGCACGGTCACACAGTGCTTAGCACTGTTCCTTGATAGCACTGTTGATGACCACTTCCACCACAGCGCCAGGGTCGCAGGTTCGATTCCCGGCTTGTGTCACTGTCTGTGCGGAGTCTGTACATTCTCCCCGTGCCTGCGTGGGCTTCCACCAGGTACTCCAGTCTCCTCCCACAAGGAAAAACTCTTTGGTTGTGGAATTGCTTAGCTCTGTCTATCATTTGCTGCTTATGTTGTTTTGCATGCACACAGTCCTGTATTGTACCTTCAATATGTTGATATCTAATTTGTTGGTGTGCCCGGTGCTGCTCCTGTCATGTCCTCCTGCACTCTTCATTGAACCAGGGTTGATTGCCTAACTTTCAGATTTCCAGCAGACACAGGAATTTTGATTTTATCTTTATGCTAAGGAGATGCCTCCCTGATTCAGGGGTGGCTTAACCACTGGTGCTAAAGGCGCTGCAGAGTCAGGGTGGCGTGTTTGTAATGAGAGTGGAAATCTGAAAGAAAAACAGAAAATGCTGGACAATCTCAGCAGGTCTGGCAGCACCTGTGGAGAGAAAAGGGAGCTAACATTTCGAGTCTGGATGGCTCTTTGCCGAAGAGTCCTTCGATGAGTCCGGGGGCAGCACGGTAGCATGGTGGTTAGCATAAATGCTTCACAGCTCCAGGGTCCCAGGTTCGATTCCCGGCTGGGTCACTGTCTGTGCGGAGTCTGCACGTCCTCCCCGTGTGTGCGTGGGTTTCCTCCGGGTGCTCCGGTTTCCTCCCACAGTCCAAAGATGTGCGGGTTAGGTGGATTGGCCATGATAAATTGCCCGTAGTGTCCTAAAAAGTAAGGTTAAGGGAGGGTTGTTGGGTTACGGGTATAGGGTGGATACGTGGGTTTGAGTAGGGTGATCATTGCTCGGCACAACATCGAGGGTTGAAGGGCCTGTTCTGTGCTGTACTGTTCTATGTTCTATGTTAACCTTAACCTCCTTACTTCCTTCACATAGATTTGGGTCCTGTTGCTCAGATAGGCTAACCCTGGGGCAACCACAGTGGTCACTTAGACCACTGAAACCTAATAGCAAGACACAGGCCTTAGTGAAAACCTTTCTTTGTGGGCCCAGGAGGAGCAGGAGAGAACTCTGGCCTTTCATGTAGCTCGCAAATCCTTTCCCCCCACCATTGGCAGCCATAACTTCAGCAACTTCAGCCCTAAGCTTTACAATTCAAACCCAAATCTCTCACTTCCCTCCCCTTTAACCAACTTTCTTAAAATCACTTTTCTCCCTCAGACTCCACTTTAATCATGTTACACCCCATGAAGCACCTTGAAGTGGTTTCCTCTGTTAATAGCACTATCCACTATCAATTTGCGAGTGTTTGTTATTGTATTGATACAAAGTGTATTAGGTAATTGTGAGGAGGGGTTGTGTATATGGATCAGAACAAGTCAGAAGTAAGTAGATAGAGAGGTGATGCTGGAAGTATTGAAGGAGTAAAAGAAAAGATCAATGACTAATGAGCTTTTCGCTGGCTTCATGTTACATACTCTGGTATAGCAGAGTTCTTTGAGAAGGTGACTGAACAGGTAGACGAGGGTAGAGCAGTTGATGTGGTGTATATGGATTTCAGTAAAACGTTTGATAAGGTTCCCCACGGTCGGCTATCGCAGAAAATACGGAGGCTGGAGATTGAGGGTGATTTAGAGATGTGGATCAGAAATTGGCTAGTTGAAAGAAGACAGAGGGTGGTGGTTGATGGCAAATGTTCAGAATGGAGTTCAGTTACGAGTGGCGTACCGCAAGGATCTGTTCTGGGGCCGTTGCTGTTTGTCATTTTTATAAATGACCTAGAGGAGGGCACAGAAGGTTGGGTGAGTAAATTTGCAGACGACACTAAAGTCGGTGGAGTTGTAGACAGTGTGGAAGGATGTTGCAGGTTACAGAGGGACATAGATAAGCTGCAGAGCTGGGCTGAGAGGTTGCAAATGGAGTTTAATGTAGAGAAGTGTGAGGTGATTCACGTTGGAAAGAAAAACAGGAATGCGGAATATTTGGCTAATGGTAAAATTCTTGGCAGTGTGGATGAGCAGAGGGATCTCGGTGTCCATGTACATAGATCCCTGAAAGTTGCCACCCAGGTTGATAGGGTTGTGAAGAAGGCCTATGGTGTGTTGGCCTTTATTGGTAGAGGGATTGAGTTCCGGAGCCATGAGGTCATGTTGCAGCTGTACAAAACTCTGGTACGGCCGCATTTGGAGTATTGCGTACAGTTCTGGTCGCCTCATTATAGGAAGGACGTGGAAGCTTTGGAATGGGTGCAGAGGAGATTTGGAGGTATGGAGGGAAAATCTTATGAGGAAAGGTTGATGGACTTGAGGTTGTTCTCGTTAGAGAGAAGGTTAAGAGGTGACTTAATAGAGGCATACAAAATGATCAGAGGGTTAGATAGGGTGGACAGTGAGAGCCTTCTCCCGCGGATGGAGGTGGCTAGCACGAGGGGACATAGCCTTAAATTGAGGGGTAATAGATATAGGACAGAGGTCAGAGGTGGGTTTTTTACGCAAAGAGTGGTGAGGCCGTGGAATGCCCTACCTGCAACAGTAGTGACCTCGCCAACATTGAGGGCATTTAAAAGTTTATTGGATAAGCATATGGATGATAAGGGCATAGTGTAGGTTAGATGGCCTTTAGTTTTTTTTCCATGTCGGTGTAACATCGTGGGCCGAAGGGCCTGTACTGCGCTGTATTGTTCTATGTTCTATAGCAGGGAGACCAACTGAATAAGTCACAAAAACAAAAAATAATGGCAGGTCTGTCAGCATCTGTGGAGAGAGAAGGGAGCTTACTTTACGAGTCTGGATGACACTTTCTCAAAGCTGAGAAAGATCAAACAGCTGTTAATGCATGAGAACAGAGGATATATAGTGGATAACTTGGGTAACTCACAGTCACACAGGATTATGCATGCAAATGTGTCTTGTGCTGGGAAAAGAGGAATGGTTGTATATTTTATTCATTATTCATTATGGCGAGGGGATGTTTGGGTTTTGAAATGTAACCAGTTTGATTGATACATCTAGCTTTCTGTATTCATGTGACTATGACATGAGGCTGCCTCTGGAGGCGGTCATCTTAAAGGAGGTTCAATAAAGGCTCTTACTGATATACATTGAAGAAGTAAAGCTGTGTTTGTACATGAAACAGAGTATGCTGATGGTTTTCTTGAGATTACTAATTCACCTCAGATCAAAGATCTAACTTTGGGATGTCCTGCTTGGTATAATGGTGATTTTAACTTCCTGAGTCTAGTGAAAATCAAACAGAACAGAAGTTAAAACTGAGCGATTCTTTTTTTCCACTCTCATTACAAACTGCTGCCCTGACCCCACAGCGTCAGCTTTGAGAAAGAGTTATCCAGATTCGAAACGTTAGCTCCCTTCTCTCTCCACAGATGCTGTCAGACCCGCTGTGATTGTCCAGTATTTTCTGTTTTTGATTCAGATTCCAACATCCGCCGTGTGGATATGTAATACATATATGTAATTTGAGAGTAATGAAATACACCAATTTTCTGAAGATTTTGTTTTTTTTAAAAATATTTTTATTAGGTTTTTAACATTTTATACATAAAACAGAGAACCCAAAATAGGAAAGATACCAACAACCCACCGTCACATTTCAACTGATATACAGAAGACTCAGAAAATAACCCTTTCCTGCCACCTTCCGAACTCCACCCCCAGCAGCTGACGTTGACCAACTCTTTAAATTAAATTAAATTAAAGAATAAACAGGTGCCGTCTCTTATAAAATCCCTCAATAGCCTCCCTCAAGGTGAACTTAACCTTCTCGAGGTACAGGAAATCCATCCGTCCTCCAACCACACTGAGCCACAGCGAGGAGAAGCTGACCTCCACCTCAACAGAACCCGTCTTCAAGCAACCAGCAAGGTGAAAGCTAAAATGGCCGCTCCCATCTGCAGCTCCGGCAGGTCTGTAACCCCAAATATGGCTCCCAGGGGACTGGAATCCAGGTCCATTAGCAAGATCGCTGACATGGTGCAGAAGAAGGAGCCCCAAAATTTCCCAACTTCAGGCAGGACCAGAACATGTGTACATGGTTGACCGGGCCCCTGCCACACTGCCACACTGCTTGCAAGTGTCCTCGCTCCCCCCCCCCCCCCACCCGTCAAACATCCGGCTCATTGTTCTCTTCATTGGGTGCGCCCTGTGCAACACCTTTAATCGTATTAACTCTTGTCTCGCACACAAGGTTGAGGCATTCACCCTTCGCAGCACTTCACATCACAACTTCTCCTCCAGCACCATCCCCAGCTCCTCCTACCACTTGGCCTTAACCGCCACCAGCGACATTGTGTCCTCCTCCAGAATCCTCCAATAGATAGTCGAAGTGACCACGCCCCAATCCAATAACCAACAACACCCCCTCTAACATCGGGCAGGGCGGTGTCACCGGAAACGTCGGAAAAGCCTTCCTTGCAAATTCCCGCACCTGCATGTACCTAAAAGCCTCCAACCGTGGGTTCCCAAACTTCTCAATCAACTCCTCCAAATTTTCAAACCGCCCTTCCAGAAATGAATCCTTCAATTCCATCACCCCCTTTCCTCCCAACCCCAAAATCTAGCATCCAATCTTGCAGGCTCAAACAAATGATTCACTCAGATTGGCATCAGCTTCGACCCCGCTGATTTAAAATGCTGCCGAAAATGCCTCCATATCTTCAGTGTGGCCATCACCACCAGATTACCTGAATATTTCCCTGGGGCAAACAGGAGTGGTAACATTGACAACGCCCAGAACCCCGACCCCTTCCAAGAACCTACCTCTATCCTCACCCAAAATGCCTCCAGCTCCCTACATAGAAACATAGAAAATAGAAGCAGGAGGAGGCCATTCGGCTCTTCGAGCCTGCTCCTCCATTCATTGTGGTCATGGGTGATCATCAAGTTCAATACCCTGATCCCACCTTTCCCCATATCCCTTGATCTCTTTAGCCCTCAGAGCGATGTCCAACTCCTTCTTGAAATTGCACAACGTTTTGGCCTCAACTACTTTCTGTGGTAGCGAATTCCACAGATTCACCACTCTCTGGGTGAAGAAATTTCTCCTCACCTCAGTCCTAAAAGGCTTATCCCAATTGTCAAACTATGTTCCAGACTCCCCCACCATCGGGAACATTCTTTCTGAATCTACCCTGGCTAATGCTGTTAGAAAACCCTGCACCTTTGCTGCCCAATAATAATATATCATATTTGGTGGAGCCCAAATCCCCTGACTGTCACCCTCTCTGAAGCACTATTTTATGAATCGTAACTACCTTGCCAGCCCAGATAAATGACAAAATTAACCGTTCCACCCCCATGAAAAACGCTTTTGGCAAGAAGATCAGTAAACATTGGAATAAATATGAAAACCGCAGCAAAATATTCATCCTTACCGATTGTACCCGACCTGCCAATGATAGAGGGAGGCTGTCCCACCTCTACAGATCCTCCTTGACCCGACCCACCAGGCTAGTAAATTTCAATTTACGGAGCCTGGCCCAATCTCGAGCCACCTGCATCCCAGATACCTGAAGTGAGTGGTTGCCACACGAAACAGCAATCCCTCCAAACTAGCTTCCTTCCCCGGCGGGTAGACCAAATAACACTTGCTGTTTTCTAAGAGCAATTTGCATCAGAAAATGTCCCAAATCACTTAAGCAACCCTATTATGTCCCCCACCATGGGGACTGGGTCCAAAATATACAAAACAAGGTTGTTGGCATACAAGTGCACTCTATGCTCCACCCGCCCCGCCCCTCACTATCCCCTCCACTTATCCGAGCTCCTCAATACAATGGCCAAGGTCTCACAATGGCCAAGGTCTCAATCACCGGCGCAAAAACGAGAAGGGACATGGGACACCCCTGTCTTGTTTCCCTGTGTAGACGAAAGTATCCTGAATTCACCTCTTTCGTACAAACACTCGCCTTCGGTTCCTTATATAACAATTTGACCAACGCCACAAACTTAGGCCCAATCTCAAACCCCACCAACACCGCAAACAAATAACTCCATTTAAAGGTCTTCTCCATGTCCAATGCCACCATCACCTCCTGCACTCCCCCGTTCTGACGGGGAAAGCACCACGTTTAGCAAGCGCCTCACATTCAACCCTGTCTGGTCCTCCCAAACCACCTATGGTGAACACTCCTCCAGCCTAAGCACCAACACATTGGCAAGGATCATGGCATCTACGTTTATCAGGGATATTGGCCGACAAGACCCACACTCCACTGGGTCCTTATCTTTCTTCACCAAAAGTGAAATAGATGCCTGCCCCGTTGTCTCCAGAAGCACCCCTCTTGCTACCACGTCCTCAAACATCGCCACCAACAGCCTGTCCATAAACCTCTTGTAAACTTCTACGGGGAACCCATCCGGCCCTGGTGCCTTACCCATTTGCATTTTTCCTGTCACTGTCCGAACCTCCTCGATTCTACTGGCTCCTCCAACCATGCCCTATCCTCCTCTTCCACTTGTGAGACACTCCAACCCCTCCAAAAACTCCCTCCTATCTGACTCATCCCCCAGGGGCTCTGACCTGTACAAGATCTTAAAAAATTCCTCAAATGCTCGATTCACCTGCTCCAGCGCAGTCACCGGCCCCCTCACCCCACCCCAACCCTGAACAATCTCCCAGGCGGCCATCTGCTGTCTGAGCTGGCCTGCCAACAAGTGACTGGCCTTCTCCCCATACTCATACACTGCACCCATTGCCCGCCTCAACTGGCGTATCGCTTTCCCTATGGACAAAAGGTCAAACTATGTCTGCAGTTCCTGTCTACTGGCCAACAGTTCTGGAGTGGGAGCCTCTGCGCACATCAACTTCCGGAATTTCGTCCACCAGCCGCTGATGCTCATCTCGTATCTCCTTGTCAACCTGCATTTTATGTGAGATAATCTCACCCCTCACCACTGCTTTCAATTCCTCCCATGCCACCGACAGCGAGACCTCCCCATTTTATTAAACCCCACATAATTGTCAATCACCCTCGCGATCCTCACACAAAAACCCAAATCCGCTAGCAATCCCACATCCATCCTCCACGCCGGCATCTGTGCTGGCCCCTTCTCCAGCACGATATCCACCAGGTGTGATGTGAAATAACGATCACAGCTTTCCTCACTCACGACAACAATGACCTCCCGATAATAAAGAAAGCAATCCTCGAGTATCCATTATGCACTGGCAAGAAGAAGGAATACTATCTACCCCCTGGATGCAAGAAGTGCCATGGGTTCACTCCCCCCCATCTCCTTCATAAACGCCGCCAATACCTTCGCTCCCACCGAAAGGGTAAACGAGGGCAGTTTAAATCGATCCACTTTCAGATTCAACATTATGTTTAAGTCCCCACCCAAAATTATCTGGTGCGTGTGCAGGTCCGGATTGGCCTCTGACATCTTCGTCATGAACACCACAGGCATACAGGCTAACCAACAACACCAACCTCCCCTCCAAAGAGACTGTAACTATAACGTCTCTGTCCCCCCATCTGCTACCATCTTCTCCACCTGGAACTCTTACCTACCGATATTTTTACCTCCCGGGCCCTGCTGTCAAAGTCCAAGTGAAAAAGCTGACTCACCCAACCCTTCCGGAGGCTTCCGGGTCCTTCAATCTCAAATGACTCTCCTGCAACACCACCACATCGGCTCTCAAGCTCTTAAAACGGGAAAAGATTCTTCTCCGCTTCACCTGTCCACTCAGCCCTACACATTTCACGTTATAGAACATAGAACAGTACAGCACAGAACAGGCCCTTCGGCCCTCGATGTTGTGCCGAGCAATGATCACCCTACTCAAACCCATGTATCCACCCTATACCCGTAACCCAACAACCCCCCACCCCTCCTAACCTTACTTTTTAGGACACTACGGGGAATTTAGCATGGCCAATCCACCTAACCCGCACATCTTTGGACTGTGGGAGGAAACCGGAGCACCCGGAGGAAACCCACGCACACACGGGGAGGACGTGCAGACTCCGCACAGACAGTGACCCAGCCGGGAACTGAACCTGGGACCCTGGAGCTGTGAAGCATTTATGCTAACCACCATGCTACCGTGCTGCTATCATTCGGACCATCCAATCAGCCATGACTACCCCCGGGGCATGCCTGCCCCACACCCACCAACCTCTGAGGCCCACCACCCACTCAAGATGACCCCGGCCCAGCCCCACAAACGGATTTGGGTTTATTGTTACGTGTACCGAGTACAGGGAACAGTATTGTTCTGCATATAGTCCAGACAGATTGTTCCATACATGAAAAACATAGGACATGGAATGATATACAATATAAATACATATGCAACTCAGTTGAGAAGATGCATGGAGAGATCAGTTCACTCCATAAGAGCGTCATTCAGGAATCTGACAACAGCGGGGAAGAAGCTGTTTTTGAGTCTGTTCGCGCATGTTCTCAGACTTTTGCATCTCCTGCCTGATGGAAAAGGTTGGTAGAGTGAATAACCCGGGTGGGAGGGGTCTTTGATTATGCTGCCTGCTTTCCCCAGGCAGCAGGAGGTGTAGATAAAGTCAATGGATGAGAGATGTGTTTGAGTGATGGACTGGCTTGTGTTCACGACTCTCTGTGTTTTCTTACAGCCTTGGGCCGAGCATTTGCCATACCAGGCTGTGATCCAGCCAGATAGGATGCTTTCTATGGTGCATCTGTAAAAAGTTGGTGAGAGTCAATGTGGATATGCTGAATTTCCTTAGTTCCCTGAGGAAGTATAGGCGCGGTTGTGTCTTCTTGGTCGAATCAAGGCCTGCCCCCAGTCACCGCCAGCCAACTATCCCTCCCCTCCATTCCAAACCCCCCCCCCCAATCACTTCCTCTCAAAATGGCTCCTATCTTTGTGCTCCCCATCTCTCCCCCCCCCCCCCCCCCCCCCCCCACGATTCACACCTCCTAGGCCAGTCGAAACCTGCCCACCCAGGCTTGGCAGCCACTCCCCCACCTCGCTTCTGTTCACTAACCAACTCAGGTTTGCTGGTGAGGTGGCCTCTGCCAAAGACCCCTTTCCCCCACACATTTAGCACAAAAGCCCACAGAAAAGAAACCCCACATCCAAACCATCTAAACAACTGAACATGTTAAACACAGACCAAAGGGGGAAAACCCAACACATAAACCCACTGTCCCCAAACCATCCCATCTCAACTATAACATCGGAAACCATATTCCCAACTCAGTTCAGTCCCAGTGCTTCAGCCTTCACGAATGCCTTTGCCTCCTCTGCCGTTTTGAAGAAATGGCCCTTGGAGTTATGCATAACCCTCAGCCTTACCTGATAGACCACCCCAAACCACACAACACTCTTGTAAAGCGCTGCCTTCACTCTGTTGAAGGCCGTGCGCCTTCTTGACAGCTCTATTGTGACGTCCTGGTATATGGGATACCATTGACCACTGCCTTCCCACCTCACCTCCCAATTCCACTTAGCCCCCCTCAAGACCTTCTCCTTCGTCTGATAGCTGTGAAAGCAGACTATCACAGCTCTTGGTGGATTATTCGTCCTTGGCTTCAGCCGAAGCGACTGATGAGCCTTATCCAGCTCAATGGGAGGGGGGGGCATTATCCTACACCCCAGCAGCTTCGCAAACATCCCCGAAAAGTACTCTGTCGACCTCGGGCCCTCCGACCCCTCAGGTATCCCGACCTTGACCTGTTCTCCAGGTTCACCACCTTGGCTCTCAGTCCTTTATTACTGTCCTCCACCTTCAACCACTCCACTTCCAGCGATGCGAGGTGGTCGCTGTGCCGCGACAGTGCCTCCTCCACCCATTTCAACACCTCGCCACGCACCATCTCCAACATCTATCCGTGAGCCTCTTCTGTTGGGGCCAGCGCATCTTCCACTGACTGTTTGAGAGTTCCCATCATCTCCTTCCCCGCCGCTCAAAACGCTTGGCAACTGCCCCTCAAACTCCGCCACCATCACCTCGGCCAGTGTATCCACCATAATGGGCGCTGCCCTACCCTGCGAGCTTGCTCCCGCCATCTTTCCACCCACCGTGTTCAAGCCTGCTGGCGGACTAGTGCTCATTCCTTTCCTTGCTGGATTCTTTCATTGGAATTTCGACACCCTCAGATACCAATGACTTTTTTGGAGAAAGTTCACATGAAAGTTCCCCCCAAAAAATGGATGAAAAGGGCCAAATACCGAGAACTGTAGCGGGAGCCACCCAACATGCAACCTCCACCTACGTGTCACCATGGAAATAAATTTTAAAATATTATTTAACCCACCACACAATTCAATAGTTGTCCTACATTTAGGCTTATTGAGTTTTTTTCTTAATGTTCAAATATGGCAGTTCAGCTGTACTTTTTAAATTACGGTTACAGTCACATTACATAATTTGATGGTGAATTTGAGGCTATTCGTCAAATTTCTTTCAGATAAGCTGTTAAACCAAGACTCCAAGCACCTTCTCAGGTGGATGTAAAACAAATCCATTGGAGACCAGGGGAGGAGTTATCCCAGTGACCTGAACAACACATTGTCTCTCCCCTCAACCAAACAATCGCTGAAAATAAAGGATATCTGCTCAATTTCACAATGGTGCTTGTGGGGCCATGTTATGTGAAAATTGGCTGTCATGTCTCCATAGAATTCCTACAGTGCAGAAAGAGGACATTTGGCCCATCGAGTCTGCACCCACCCTCTGAAAGAGCACCCTACCCAGGCGCACTCCCACACCCCATCCATGTAAGCCCACCTAACCTTTTGGACATTAATTTAGCACAGTCCATTCACCTAACCTGCACATCTTTGAACTGTGGGAGGAAACCGGAGCACCCGGAGGAAACCCACCGCAGACACAGTGAGAACACTACACACAGTCACCCAAGGCTGGAATTGAACCCAGGGCCCTAGAGCGGTGAGGCAGCAGTGCTAACCACTGTGCCACCGTGCATTTCCTGCTTTATAATAGTGGCTCTAATTCAGAAGAATGTTCAATGCTGGTAACGTTCTTTGGGATTTCCTGCAAGTTCTTTGTTATTGATATTGTTAACAGGCCAGCGTGTTGGTAAAGGTAATGCTGGCCTCAAGTGGATGAAAAAGGATAGAACAGCAGAAGTAACAGTTTGATTGTTAAATGTGCCTCTACGGCTTTAAGTCCACCACAAACCTACAGTATCATCCCGACCAAGGGTCTGCACTGATCTGCGACTTTGGTCATCTTTGGTCCCAAAATTACTGAATCTACAAAAACAAAATTATATCTAATAAACTACGCATTAAGCTATTTTGTGGCACAGTTTTCCAAACAAATAAATCAATACCCGAATTGTAACCATTAATTTCATCGCACCTAAATTTTATGCTAAACTCTAACGATTTCTAGCTGAGTCTGGGAATATAATGGTTTTTTTTTATAAATAATTTTTATTGAAATTATTACAAAATACAAAATATAAACATCTTAACTCTATTAACGTACAACCGCGGTAACACCCCATAAACAATGCCCTCCAGCTTCAAGAGCTACTTCAAATAAAAGGAAGAAACAAAAACAAAGAAAAAGAGAAAAGAAAAAAAAACAAACAAAGGAGAGAGATAGCACCCTCCACAAACCCTTGTGCACAGTTCTCCCTCCCCCCAATCCAACCACCGTGATAGCGAGTATTTTAGTGTCTGCATTCAAAAGTAAGATGGGTCAACCGACCCACACTCCGTAGGACCTTCTTCAGTAATTTTTTTTATTTTGTTTTTAATAATCTTGATTGTCACAAGTAGGCTTACATTAACGCTGCAATGAAGTTACTGTGAAAAGCCCCTAGTTGGCACATTCTGGCGCCTGTTCGGCTACACAGAGGAAGAATTCAGAATGTCCAAATGACCTAACATCTTTCGAGACTTGTGGGAGGAAACCGGAGCACCCGGAGGAAACCCACGCAGACACAGGGAGAACATGCAGACTCCGCACAGACAGTGACCCAAGCCGGGAATCGAACTTGGGACCCTGGCGCTGTGAGGCCACAGTGCTAACCACTGAGCTACCGTGCCACCCAGATGGGCTACTTAGAAAAGTGTGTTTGCCTGAGGACTCGATTAGCTAAGGCCATGAGGGGCTGAGCTGCACGGACGTAAATGGTCCTTAATTTGATATCAGATTACTCGATAAGATGAATTCAGGCACTGTGAGATGTACCCCAATTGCCCTTGGTGTCCTTGAATAAATAAATAAGGAATGCTCACTGCCTGAGCTCACCATAAAGAATCGTTACTTGGGCAAGATATCAGAGAGCAGCCTGGAAGGGGGATTGGATAGTGGGGAGGTTTAAAAAAAACACAGAAAAACTTTATCTCACTTAAGATAACATCGCGAGCAGGCCAACTACTGAAGGTGGCTCAAAATCTAATCAAGGTCACTGCTGGAATTAATTTCTTTAACATTGGGCCTCCCACTCACTGGACTGGACAATACGCTTTGCCACAGTGGTGGAAGACGCAGCTGTAAGTGGACAACCTTTTGACTTCTGGGCCTGGTGTTCTAACGCAGTGCATAAAGTGTCAAATAGGCCGGTTGTGAGCGGAGAGCACTCTGAGAGCTAATGGAAGTGGGGATTCCACCCAATCAGTCTGGAAGGACGGAATGTCCAGTGTCAGAGGTCGTAGGCCGCGACCCAGTACAAGATCACAGACAATTATTAAAGGGCCAGCTGGCACTGGACAGCGTCACGTGACCAAGCAAAAGACAGGATTAAGCATTTGTGACCTGGTGATATTTTCAGGATTTTACGGTGATTGTGCATCTGCTTAAGCTTTTCTGAAATGTCCATGATTTGCCACTGATCACAGGTGGCTATCATCTTGGACAGTAACAAGTTTTCCTGATCTTAGTATAGATGATTATCTCGTTGCATGTTTCTCTCCAAAGATGTCCAAGGCAAGAGAATTAGGGGAGGGGCAGGCAGGAAGGGTCAAAGCAGTACCGAGGGGCGGCACGTTGGCACATTGGTTAGTGCTGCTGCCTCACAACATCAGAAACCTGGGTCCGATTCCGGCCTTGGGTGTCTGTGTGGAGTTTGCATTTTCTGCCCACGTCTGCGTGGGTTTCCTCCGTGTGCTCCAGTTTACTCCCTCTGTCCAAAGATGACCAGGTTAGTAGATTGGTCATGCTAAATTGTCCCTTAGTGTCCAAAGATGTGCAGGTTAGGTGGGGTTGCGAGGATAGGGTAAGGGAGTGGGACTGGATAGGTTCCTCTTTCAAAGGCTCAGTGCAGACTCGATGGGCTGAATAGCTTCCTTCTGCACTGTAGGAATTGTTTCTTGTTTCAGATTTGAGGAGGACTCTCTGCATGCCCTTCCCCGCGTTGTGTCCAGCGACATGAGCTATTTATACCAGCAGGCAGGAAGAGGAGACCACCATCTGTAAGAGAGGTAGCGTGGGAGGAGGTTGCTGCAGAGATCAGCAGAGAGACTTGGAAAACACCGCCAAAGCTGGGACCTTCACTCTTTGTGGTAAATACCACTGGTCATACACTTCATGTATTACGGTACTGCCATTGTACTACAGTCATTACAGTAAATCCCTGACTGCTGGCTCCACCCAGTATAAAAGTGTACCCTCTCCTGCGCTGCCCCCATTCTGGTTCCAGCTGCCGGAGGCTTAACATCTAGCACAATAAAACCTCAATAGTTCACCATTTCGTCTCGTAGTCATTGATGGTACATCAATTTATTGTGCTAGAATTTTGAAGGTGAACATCTTACTCAAGCCAGATCGCCTGGAGCTGAACCCTCACGCTGCTGACGCCACAGCCACTTTCGAGCACTGGCTAGCCTGCTTTGAAGGCTATCTCGGTGCATCCACAGAATTCATCTCAGACCCACAGAAGCTCCAAATACTCTAGGCACGGGTGAGCCCACAAGTTTTCCCCCTCATTCGGGACACTCCCACGTACATGGAAGCAATGCCACTACTGAAAGGACAGTACATCAAGACTGTTAATCAGGTGTTCGCCAGGTACCTCCTGACCACGAGGCAGCAACTCCCGGGGGTGTCTCCGGACCATTTCCTGCGTGCTTTGCGGATACTTGGTAGGAACTGTAATTGCCAGGCAGTGTCGGCAGTCCAACACACAGAACTGCTGATCAGGGACGTCTATGTCACGGGCATTAAGTCCAATTACGTCCGTCAACGATTATTGGAAGGGGGTACACTTGACCTTACAGAGACTGTACAGCTTGCTAACTCCCTGGAAGTGGCCTCCCGCAATCTAGAGTCTTACACCTCCGACCGCGCCGCACCCTCGCGGGCGTCATGGGCCCTACCATCTTCCAACCTGGGTAAACCGCAAGCCTGTGCCGCACGGCAGCCAGCTAACTCTGGAGGCCCCAAATGCTATTTTTGTGGCCAGAACAAGCACCCCAGACAATGCTGCCCAGCGCGGAGCGCGACCTGCAACAGGTGTGGCAAGAAGGACCACTTCGTCTCCGTTTGCCAGGCCCGATCGGTCGCTGCCGTTTCCAGGTCCAGCATCGCTGCCCCCCCCATGTGCGATTAGGGACGCCGACATCTTCGCCGCCGCCCGCCATTTGCGGCCCGTGGGCGCCGCCATCTTGGATGTCATCCGCCATGTGCGCCCCGTGGCGCTGCCATCTTGGGCGCCATCTTGGAACGCACCCCAGGATCCCTGCTTGCCTGTCCGTTCGCAGGCCGCTGATACCTCCGCCACCACCAATCAGCCTTCCCACCAACTTCCGCAGCTCGCCTCCATCACCCTCGATCAGTCTCGGCCTCACAACCGCTACAACGACCGTACGGATCAACGGACACGAGACGATCTGCCTCTTCAATTCCGGGAGCACAGAGAGCTTCATCCACCCAGCTACGGTAAGGCGCTGCTCCCTCCTAGTTCTCCCCGTCACCCAGAAAATCTCCCTGGCCTCCGGATCCCATTCCGTACAGATCCGGGGGTACTGCGTCACGACCCTCTCCATACAGGGCATGGAGTACAGTAACTTCAGACACTACAACCTCCCCCATCTCTGCGCTGCCCTGTTACTGGGTCTCAATTTTCAGTGCTACCTCCAGAGCCTTACTCTGAAGTTCGGCGGACCCCTGTCCCCCCCTAACCGTCTGTGGCCTCACAATCCTTAAGGTCGATCCACCCTCACTCTTCGTGAACCTCACCCCGGACTGTAAGCCCGTCGCCAAGAGGAACAGACGGTACAGTGCACAGGACCTTTATCAGGTCGGAAGTCCAACAGCTTCTGCAGGAGGGGGTCACTGGGGCCAGTAACAGCTCCTGGAAAGCCCAAGTGATGGTAGTTAAGACTGGGGAGAAACACCGGATTGTCATCGACGACAGTCAGACGATCAACCGGTATACGCAGCTCAACGCGTATCCCCTTCCACGCTTATCTGACATGGCTCAACCAGATTGCGCATTATCGAGTCTTCTCCACAGTTGACTTGAAATCCGCCTACCACCAGCTCCCCATCCGCCCAGATGACCGCCAATAAACTGCATTCGAAGCAGATGGCTGCCTCTACCATTTCCTTCGGGTTCCCTTGGGCGTTACCAATGGGGTCTCGGTCTTCCAGCGAGAGATGGACCGAATGGTTGACCAGTACGGATTGCGGGTCACGTTCCCGTATCTGGACAACGTCACCATCTGCGGCCACGACCAGCAGGACCACGACACGAATCTCCAGAAATTCCTCCATACCGCTAAACTCCTTAACCTTACATATAATAAGGAGAAAATGCGTTTTCCGCACTACCCGCTTCGCCATTCTTGGCTACGTTGTGGAAAATGGAGTCCGAGGGCCCGACCCTGACCGCATGCACCCCCTCCTGGAACTCCCCCCACTCACTGCCCCAAGGCTCTGAAACGATGCCTGGGATTCTTCTCATATTACGCCCAGTGGGTCCCTAACTATGCGGACAAGGCCCGCCCACTCATCAAGTCCACCATTTTCCCTCTGACGGCTGAGGCCCGCCGGGCCTTTAACCACATCAAGGCAGACATCGCCAAAGCCACGATGCACGCAGTCGACGAGTCCATTCCATTTCAGAAGGAGAGCGACGCATCGGACGTGGCTCTGGATGCCACCCTCAACCAGGCGGGCAGACCCGTGGCTTTCTTCTCGCGCACCCTCCATGCCACCGAAATTCGGCCCTCCTCTGTCGAAAAGGAGGCCCAAGCCATTGTGGAAGCTGTGCGACATTGGCGGCATTACCTGGTCGACAGGAGATTCACTCTTCTCACTGACCAACGGTCGGTTGCCTTCATGTTTAGTAATACACAGCAGGGCAAGATTAAGAACGACAAGATCTTGAGGTGGAGGATCGAACTCTCTACCTATAACTACAAGATCTTGTATTGCCCAGGGAAGCTCAATGGGCCCCCAGATGCCCTATCCCGCGGTACATGTGCAAGCGCACAAGTAGACCGACTTCGGGCTCTCCACAATCACCTCTGTCACCCGGGAGTCACACGGTTCTTCCACAAATCAAGGCCCGCAACCTGCCCTACTCCATCAAGTAGATCAGGACAGTGACCAGGGACTGCCAAGTCTGCACGGAGTGCAAACCGCACGTCTACCGGCCAGACAGAGCGCATCTGGTGAAGGCCTCCCACCCATTTGAATGCCCCTCCCCTCCACTGACCGCAACGTGTACTTTCTCAATATCATTGATGAGTACTCACGTTTCCCTTTCGCCATCCCATGCCCTGACAAGACTTCTGCCACGGTCATCAAGGCCCTACGCAGTATCTTCACCTTGTTCAGTTTCCCCACCGACATCCATAGCGATCGGGGATCCTCCTTCATGAGCGATGAGCTGCATCAGTTCCAGCTCAGCAAAGGCATCGCCTCGAGCAGGATGACCAGCTACAACCCCCAGGGAAACGGGCAGGTGGAGAGGGAGAATGCGATGGTCTGGAATGCCGTCCTGCTGGTCCTTCGGTCTAGGAGTCTCCCAGTCTCCCGCTGGCAGGAGGTCCTCCCCGACTCGCTCCTCTCCATCCGGTCGCTTCTGTGCACTGCTACCAATGAGACCCCTCACGATCGTGTGTTTGCCTTCCCTAGGAATTCCACCTCCGGGGTCTTGCTCCCAACCTGGCTGACAGTTCCTGGGCCTGTCCTCCAGAAGCATGCGAGGAGCCATAAATCAGATCCTCTCGCCAAAAAAGTCCTCCTCCTCCATGCGAACCCACAGTACGCCTACGTGGCACCCCATGACGGGCGACAGGACACAGTCTCCCTCCGGGACCTGGTACCCGCTGGTTCCCTATCCACAATCACCACCACCCCCGACCTGATACCGTCCCCTCCTCCTCCGGTTGCCACCCTCGCCCCTGCACCGTTCACCCCCCGCCAGCGATTATCACCACAACCCCCACCGCAGCAGTGCCCGTCCCCCCACCGGATCCACTACTGGGTGAAGAAGGAGAGGACAACACACTCCCGGTGTCGCAGGTACCCACATCGGCGCCCACACCACAACTGGGCCTGAGGTGATCGCGGCAGAGGGTCAAAGCCCCCGACTCGACCTGTAACGTTGCTTCACCCCCGCTGGATTTTTTTTTTAAACAGGGGGTGAATGTGGTAAACACGACTGGTCATAAACTTTGTGTATTACGGTACTGCCATTGTACTACAGTCATTACAGTCAATTACAGCCTGCTGTCTCCACCCAGCAGGCTCTGTATAAAAATGTACGCTCTCCTGTGCTGCCCTCATTCTGGTTTCAGCTGCAGGAGGCTTAACATCTGGCACAATAAAGCCTCAATAGTTCACCATTTTGTCTCATGTTCATTGATGGTACGTCACTCTGCTGCTCTCCAATGACCAGACCAGTATCCCAGTGGCTGGAGCCCTCTCCCCCCCCCCCCCCCCCCCCCCCCCACCAGCCCCCAACCCCTCTGAGCCGGAGAGCTGCGACCTCCTGCAGGCCCAAGCACTCCCTCCACTCTCCCCCTCTACAGTCGCCCCACAGCCTAACAATCATAAATATTACTCTTTTAAACTTACTTGCAGGTCTCGAGATCCTCTGACCTCTGAAGGAAGACCGCGATCTGAAAAGGACCCTGCGGACCCCAACACACGGACCCGGCCATCGCCTCATCCGCAGCCGCGACCCCAGAGATGTCATCCACTTACTGGCCTTCGACCCATCCACGCCTGAGCGTGGTCTGGACATCCACCGACCTGTGAAGACAAACCGTAGCCCGACAGCGACCCAGAACACTCAACCGCGCAGACCCATCTTCCGACGCAGGATCCGCAAGCAAGGCAACAAATCCTCCATTCTCACACCAACCAGAGTGAAGAACCTCAATGGACAAAACCGTACCCTTAACACCGCACACTCTCACCATCTCCCAGGATCAAAAAGAAGCAGTCGCTCCAAGAAGCATGGTGAACCTGCAGGCGGGAGTGAAACAACATGGCCCCAAAGCCCCTCTGCCTAGCTTACTCCTAGCTAATGTCCAATCTCTAGAAACCAAGCTAGACTAACTTAAAGCAAGACTCGCTTTTCAAAGAGAACTGAGGGATTGCTGTGTGTGACTGTCTTCTTGTAAGTCTTACTTCCAACTGCTGGGTGTGTTGAGTCATGTGATGGATCTCTATCGCCATCAGCTTTTTGGCGATCACATTACTAACTATATGCAGAACTGGGCACAGGTATATCACAGGCATATCAACACATCCTTCACCCAAGATGGATGAAAATGATCAAATATTTTTCTATTAATGATTTATGAGCCCTTGGAGAAAAGGTCCTTCAGCTAGTCTTTAAAGTTTATTAAAATTATATATTTCAGAAATAAACCTTTGTAGTCATTCACTTCAGGGCAGTTTACTTATCTTGGGTTATAAATCAGTAATTTTGTTTTCAAGTGATGTTATGACGGGGAAATCCCATGCCGTTGCAATGTCAGTTTGTGAGGCTGGTCTGCGAAGATTTATTTTGATCATTTATACCACTCAGTAAATTCATCCTGTGATCCCAAGACTCTTGCCTTCTGTTTATATATGTTCTGCTGACAAATCACTTAACAAACACTGCAGGCAGGTGTGACTGCCACACTGTGTAGCCTCAGGGAGTAGCAATGACATGAAGATATTTGGTATTACATTCCTGAACATACACAAATGATCATCTCAGTGTGCTTGACTGCCCTGTTGCTCAAATTGTGTTGCGCATCAACTGTAATAATAATATTGATCTTTATTAGTTTCACAAGTAGGCTTACATTAACTCTGCAATTAAGTTACTGTGAAAATCCCCTAGTCGCCACACTCCGGCGCCTGTTTGGGTTCACTGAGGGTAAATTCAGAATGTCCAAATTCACCTAACAGCACGTCCTACGGGACTTTGTGGGAGGAAACTGGAGCACCCGGAGGAAACCCACGCAGACACGGGGAGAACGTGCAGACTCCGCCCAAACAGTGACCCAAGCCAGGAATCGGACCCGGGCCATCAGCGCTATGAAGCAACAGTGCTAACCACTGTGCTGCAGTTTAGCAGTGCTGTCAGTTCATATAAAAAGAGCGTTTATTATTTTATTTCAAACCATATTTCATGGAGGTCATGTGTCCATTCCTTCCTCTGCAAATAAAGTGGCAACGTTGGATGATAGTTAATAGAAATCAGGGTGGCACAGTGGTTAGCACTGCTGTCTCACAGCACCAAAGACCCGGGTTCGATCCAGGCTCCGGGTCACTGGCAGTGTGGAGTTTGCACATTCTCCCCGTGTCTGGGTGGGTGTCACCCTCACAACCCAAAAAATTGTGCAGGGTAGGTCAATTGGCCACGCTAAATTGCCCCTTAATTGGAAAAGAAATGAATTGGGTACTCAAAATTGATTTTTTTTAAAGTTAATAGAAATCACAGATTAAAAAGTTACATTCCAAAGAGCTCGTCAGTACATTCTGCCAATATTGTTGTGATGGGTTTCAACAAACAACAGTTTCTTCAAGACTGGTGAACCATTTGCAGTCGATGCTTAATTGTAACCTCATAATTGTGGAAATCTGAATTTTATAATGATTGCATCCCAGCCAGTCCCTATCCAGGTTGCAGGTTTTAAACTCGCCTTGGCTTCTTCCCACCTATGAAGATTGCGGCTACTCTAAGACAGACTGAAAATACATTCCTTTATTTTACTTTAGTTTGCTAATAAATCTAGATTAAATGCTCTTCTCATTCGCAATTATGAAGCTTCCATTTTGCTGTAAAAACCCATCTGGTTCACTAATGTCCTCCGGGGGACGAAACCTGCTATCTTCACCTCTTCTGGCCCACATGTGACTCCAGACCCACAGTAATGCCCTCGGTTCAAGGGAAATTAGGGATGGCCAATAAATGTTGACCTTGTCAATGATACTCACATCTCAAGAACAAAGAGGAATAAAATGGTGGTGGGATTTCTTCTTTAATTGCTGAGCTCTTGTGGTGACAGTGTGACGAATATCTAGTTCATGGTTCATGTTAGTACTTTAGAGGTGATATTTTATTTATTTATTCATTCAGGGATGTGGGCTTTGCTGGTGTAATAACTCCGCCAAGGCCAGGCTTCATACAAACTCTAATTTATTTAGATAACGAAAATAGCCATAGTGTACAATGATTGCATCCCAGCCGTGGGCCATCGGATATGTCGGTCCCGATCCAGGTGGTAGGTTTTAAACTCAGGCCAAATAGTTTCTATTCGCCAGCTCAACAGAGGAATTCATATTCAATGAACCCCACAGAGAGATCTATCGAAGAAAGCCCTAGCCTTCGAGGTCATCATAACATCCCTCCCCCGTCAACTCTGTTTCACACTTAATGCTTCCACGCGAGGATGTCCGCTCCGCCTCTCCAACCACGGGCTCGATTCTCTGACAAACGGAGCTGGATCACGAGGTATGAAGCCGATCGGCGATCTTTGCTTCCACGGGGAGTGCCTAAGGGTCACCAGCGTCTGTTCGTCTTTGGTATTGGCTATCAGGGGAACCCCTAATTCCTGGGGCCCTATATCTGAACCTGAGTCATCACAAATCGGGAGGAGTGGGCATGGGGTACTCTAAGGCGGTAGCCCTGCGCCAGCAATGGCCACCACTGGGGTCAGAGGTGAGGCCCCAACATCTACTTCTGAGGTAATCCAGGTGCTTCCTCAGAACTTTGTCCTGAACCTTCACCTTTTAGGATACAGGCCCCTTGTTTTCCAACTGGGCTTCAGGGACCCACTCCGAAATTCCATACCTAGACTGCGTCACCAGTCTTAAAACACTCTCTCAGATCTGATGGCATTTTGATTTCTTTTTTGATTTTCCTGTTGATTCTCCACCCTCCCCGCCAAATTAGGGAATAACAGGCTTAACCTGTTGCAAAACCACAGCCGTGACATACAATCCTTGTGTCCCAGCTCAGGGACCATTGGGAATGCTGTCCAGATCCGGGCAGCAGGTTTTAAATTCCTGCCAAATAGTTCCTATTGGCTGAATTTCCGCCCACTCCATAGGGTAACTCATATTCCATGAATCCCACGGAGGGATCTATTGATGATCCCCCATGTCCTTCGTGGTCATCATGACAGCTGACTAGGCCAGCATCTGTTGCCTATCCCTAATTTACATGAGAAGGCCGTGACAAGCTGCCGCCTTGAACCGCTGCAGTCTGTATGCTGTAGAAACACCCACAGTGCTGTTAAGGGCTTTTCTTAGGGTTTTTGACCCAGCGACAGTGAAGGGACAGCAATATATTTCCAAGTCAGGATGGAGAGTGACTTGGAGGTGATCATAAGAACATAAGAACATTAGAACTAGGAGCAGGAGTAGGCCATCTGGCCCCTCGATCCTGCTCCGCCATTCAATGAGATCATGGCTGATCTTTTGTGGACTCAGCTCCACTTTCCGGCCCGAACACCATAACCCTTAATCCCTTTATTCTTCAAAAAACTATCTATCTTTACCTTAAAAACATGTAATGAAGGAGCCTCAACTGCTTCACTGGGCAAGGAATTCCATAGATTCACAACCCTTTGGGTGAAGAAGTTCCTCCTAAACTCAGTCCTAAATCTACTTCCCCTTATTTTCAGGCTATGCCCCCTAGTTCTGCTTTCACCCGCCAGTGGAAACAACGTGCCTGCATCTATCCTATCTATTCCCTTCATAATTTTAAATATTTCTATAAGATCCCCCCTCATCCTTCTAAATTCCAATGAGTACAGTCCCAGTCTACTCAACCTCTCCTCAAAATCCAACCCGTTCAGCTCGGGGATTAACCTAGTGCATCTCCTCTGCACACCCTCCAGTGCCAGTGCCAGCCTTTCTCAAATAAGGAGACCAAAACTGAACACAATACTCCAGGTGTGGCCTCACTAACACCTTATACAATTGCAACATAACCTCCCTAGTCTTAAACTCCATCCCTCTAGCAATGAAGGACAAAATTCCATTTGCCTTCTTAATCACCTGTTGCACTTGTAAACCAACTTTCTGTGACTCATGCACTAGCACACCCAGGTCTCTCTGCACAGCGGCATGCTTTAATATTTTATTGTTTAAATAATAATCCCGTTTGCTGTTATTCCTACCAAAATGGATAACCTCACATTTGTCAACATTGTATTCCATCTGCCAGACCCTAGCCCATTCACTTAACCTATCCAAATCCCTCTGCAGACTTCCAGTATCCTCTGCACGTTTCGCTTTACCACTCATCTTAGTGTCATCTGCAAACTTGGACACATTGCCCTTGGTCCCCAACTCCAAATCATCTATGCAGATCTTGTAGGTAGTGTTGTTCCCATGTATCTGCTGCCCTTATCCTTCTCAATGGCAGTGGTCATGGGTTTGGAAGGTGCTGTCTGAGGAGATTTGGTGAGTTCCTGCAGTGCATCTTGTCGATGGTACACACTGCTACTGCTATCAGCGGTGGAGAGAGTGAATGTTTATGGGTGGGATGCCAATCAAGCGGGCTGCTATTTCCTAGATGGTGTTGAGCCTCTTGAGTGTTGTTGGAGCTGCACTCATCCAGGCAAGTGGAGAGTGTTCCATGACACTCCTGACATGTGCCTTTTAGATTGTGGACAGGCTTTGGGGAGTCAGGAAGATTGTTATCGTGAAGGCTAGGTAAGTAAAATGCTGGGCTTTAGAGATTGCTAAAACACATTTTTTTTTAAATTGCTATTCAGAAGAGGCAGCAGGGTAGCATGGTGGTTAGCATAAATGCTTCACAGCTCCAGGGTCCCAGGTTCGATTCCCGGCTGGGTCACTGTCTGTGTGGAGTCTGCACGTCCTCCCCCGTGTGTGCGTGGGTTTCCTCCGGGTACTCCGGTTTCCTCCCACAGTCCAAAGATGTGCGGGTTAGGTGGATTGGCCATGCTAAATTGCCCGTAGTGTCCTAATAAAAGTAAGGTTAAGGGGGGAGTTGTTGGGTTACGGGTATAGGGTGGATACGTGGGTTTGAGTAGGGTGATCATGGCTCGGCACAACATTGAGGGCCGAAGGGCCTGTTCTGTGCTGTACTGTTCTATGTTCTATGTTCTAGAAGGTTACCCATGTTGTTTAATAGAAACATAGAAAATAGGAGCAGGACGAGGCCAGTCAAACTTTGAGCCTGCTCCACCATTCATTATGATCATGGCTGATCATCAAACTCAATAGTCTGAACCCCCATATTCTTTGATCCCTTCTGCCCCCAGACCTGTATCTAACTCCTGTTTGAAATCATACAATGTTTTAGCCTCACCTGTTTCCTGTGGTAGCGAATTCCACAGGCTTACTACTTGCTGAGTAAGATAGTTCTCCTGGGTAGCACGGTGGAGCAGTGGTTAGCACTGCTGCCTCACGCCGCTGCGGACCCGGGTTCGATCCCAGTCCCAGGTCACTATCCGGGTGGAGTTTGCACATTTTTCCCGTGTGTGCATGGGTCTCATTCTCACAACCCAAAGATGTGCAGGGTAGGTGGATTAACCATACTAAATTATCCCATAATTGGAATAAATTTAGAATACCAATTCATTTTTTCCAATTAAGCGGCAATTTAGCATGGACAATCCTCCTAACCTGCACATCTTTGGGTTATGGGGGCGAGACCCACGCAAACACGGGGAGAATGTGCAAACTCCACATGGACAGTGACCCAGAGCCGGGATCGAACCTGAGACCTCAGCGCCGTGAGGCAGCAGTGCTAACCACTGCGCCACCGTGCTGCCCACTACTCAATCCTTGGTAAATGATGAGATCTTCTGAATCTCGTTGAAGACTTAAACTCGTCCAGTAGTAACAAAAGGGTTATTGAGTAACTATAACAATAATTGCATGAGTTCTTTACTTTAACTTTGATACTAGTGATAAGGTTAACAAGATCTAACTACAGTAACTAGACGTAACTCCACTAGCCATCTGAACTCATCTCATACTTCCCTGGTCATAGTGCACACAATGCACACAAGAGAGAGGGAGAGACAAAATGTGGTTGCTTTTTATACCCCTGTTGGTCCGGCCCTCTAGTGATCATGTGGTGCTACTGATTACACATTAACCCCTTATGTACATGCACATACAGAGATCACTACATCCCTTGTTTTTTCTTGTGTTTTATATTTTCTGTATGTGGTAAAGAAAATTGAACAAACATAATGGATGCAGTTTGCAACTGCATTACGTAAAATCAATGAGTTAATCAGTCAAATGTTAATACATTTAGTCTCTTAGGTTTTTCTTCTCGTTTGCTTGAAACAGGTAGATAAATTATATTATGTACAAGTGGTGATGATAGTGACGATTATACAAAGCCAATTAATATTTATGAGTCCAATCTTAATAAAAAATTTGTGAATCCAAACTTATGAATTTGTTTGGTTGAGTTGCTTTCTTCTTCTGTTGAAGTGGTGATGTTGGTGTTGTCATTTCTTTGTGAGCGTCGTCACTGTTCTTGCGTTTGAATGACCAACAAGTCATCATGAGGTGTTCGAATGCTCGAATCACTTTGTTGTCTGATTTAGACTTTCTTTTTTTTTCTCTATGCTTGTGGTAGCAATTCTGTGTTACACCGTTGTCTGACTTGGACTTTTTCCTGTGCTTGCGGTATTGATGCTGTATGTCATCTTTGTTGTCTGACCTGGACTTCTTCCTGTGCTTGCGGTATTGATTCTGTATGTCACCTTTGTTGTCTGACCTGGACTTTTTTCTGTGCTTGCGGTATTGATCTAATGTGTCATCTGCCTTGAAAGCTGGTGTGCTTGCCTGTTCTGGAGCAGATGCGAATTTGTGTGATTTTTTGTCATACCATGGCACACTGTTTTGCAGTGTGCTGTGGCATTGTCCTTCATGTGCAGAGTTGTACCATGTTGTACAGGTCATTGTTTCATTGTTGTTTCTGTCGTTTCTGTCTTTGTTGTTTTCGTTGTCATTCTTGTTGTTGTTCTTGTTGTTTTTGTCATGCTTGTTGTTTCTGTTTTTGGTGTCTTTGTTCTTGTTCTTGTCTCTGCTGTGCGTCTTGCAGTGTTTAATGTTCTTGTTGCGCTCAATGAGTGTTCTGTGTGGATGATTTGAGTCATTTTCACAGTTATTGGTGTCAATGTCCGGTGTGGTATCTGTTACATTGATCGTTTCTTCTTGAGAATTGTGATAATGATCTGATGTTGCATTGATGTTGGTGACATCAGTCATTTGTAGTGGATTTGATTCCTCTTCTTTGCTTCCTTGGTACTCCTCTTCTAGAGTAATTTCAGGTTCACTTGAATCATCATTGATTTCTTTGTGCTTCTCTTCTGGAGTTATTCCTGGTTCATTTGAATCACCTGTGGTTTCTTGGTGCTCCTCTTCTGGAGTCAAAATTGTCACAATTTCATTCTCTTGTGGGTCGTGGTGCTCCTCTTCTGGAGTCAAAATCCTCAAGATTTCAATTGACGTGGTCTCTCTGGACTCATGAGTAGCCCTCCTCTGATTGGTGAGTGCTTCTGTGCAGATGAGCTGAGATCTGTCAGTCTCGCTATGATCCTGCACATCCTGTATGGGAATTGTGATTTCTTTGTCACTTGTCTCTCATACAGTGAGTAGACATTCAGTGCCTTCTTGGTGGTTAAATGAGCTAGGTAGATTTACATAGTGTTCTTCTGGTGGCTCAAATAAGCTTGATAGACCTTCATGGCCTTGTTCATGCATGGACTTCGCTATGCGCATGCGCAATCCGAGTTTCCTTTACTGAGTGCTCTTTTCGCAACTGCGCATGTGCGGCTTCTTGCGCATGCGCAGAACACTGTTTTGCTGGTTTGCGTCTTTTAGGGTAGTGCGCATGCGTACTGGCGGAACGCTATCGCTCAAGATGGCTGCCAATCAAAAAGTGCTGTGGCATCTAGTGAGATTCTGCCTCTGCCTCGTGGTGAGTGTTCGCGCCATTTTTACGGAGTTTTGTTTTCTAGATAATGATTCTGTCTTTGTAAAGACTCTAAGTATTGATTTTGTTTTTGTTCATAAGGAAGGCATTTTTGTATAGAAATTTCTAATGTTAAATACTTTTTTTGTGAAATTTCCTCCCTCAATTTATTTCAGATAGTCCAGAAATTAATTGATCCAATATCACAGCATCTCTGAAACCAGCATAACTACGGCCTTGTGCTAGTACCTGGAGGTCTGTAATAAAATCAGTGATGGGCTCACCATTTCTCTGTCATCTATGCCAAAAGATAAATCTTTCCAACATCTCACCAGACTGACTTTTGCAGTGTTCTTAAAAATTTGCGATAATCACTTTAAATTTAGTTTTGTCTTCACTTTCCAAGAAATTAAAGGAGTTATAGATTTCTATAGCTTCATGTCCTACTCTTCCAAGTAGTATTGCTATTTCCCTTTCTTCAGAAACCATGTTTAAATTATTAGCTGTCATATATACTTGGAACTTTTGTGCAAACATTTTCCAGTTAATACTCAAGTTACCGTCAGTTTTCAGCTGCATTGATACTTGAATGTGGTCCATCGAATCGCTTAGTTGTCGAGCATCGATCTGCTGTGAAGTCATCCACAGTCGAATATCCGGTCTGACTTTTCTTCTTTTTTTTGTCTAACCTAATCTAACTAGTTCTGTTAAAGCCAACAGGCCTGGTACCATGGGCGCGATTCTCCACTCCACACGCCGGGTGGGAAAATCACGGGAGGGCCAGGCAAATCACGCCACGCCGCCCTGGCACCCCCCGTGATTCTCCCACGCCCCCCAAAATGGCGCGTCGCGTTTTGCGACACACCGCTCGGAGAATCGCCGCTCGCCGTTTTTCCCGGCGACCGCCGATTCTCTGGCCCGGGTGGGTCGAGCGGCCTGACGACCCTGACGGTTTCACGTCGGCGGCAACCACACCTGGTCACTGCCGGCATGAACATCGCGCGACAGGTAAGTGTGGGGCCTGTGGGGGGCAAAGAGAAGATCGAGCACCACAGGCGTGCTCATGAGGTGACTGGCCCGCAATCGGTGCCCATCGATCGTCGGGCCGGTGTCTCTAAGAGACGCACTCTTTCCCCTCCGCCGCCCCGCAAGATCAAGCCACCACGTCTTGCGGGGCAGCGGAGGGGAAGACGGCAACCATGCATGCGCGGGTTGGAGCCGGCCAACCTGCGCATGCGCGGCTGACGTCACTTAGGTGCCGCCGGCCGCGTCAAGGCCCGGCAGCCGAGTTTCTCGCAACGCCGCTCCTAGCCCCCTGGCGGGGCTATTTGGGAGTTAAAGCGAAACAACCCGAAACAAAACTTTTTGTCCAGCCCCCTAACAGTCAATGGAAACCAACTCCCAAAATGGCATGATGAACAAACCCCAACAATTGTAGAACCCATCACTTGTCCCCCTCAGCACAGACTTCACCTTCTCCTGGGTCAGAAACTCCAGCAGGTCTCCCCTGCCAAGCCAAGGCACAGGGTGGAGAAGCTGATCTCCACCCTGACAGATCCTGCCTACGAGCAATCAGTGAGGCAAAGGCTAAAACATCTGCTCCCGCCTGCTGCTGCGGCTGGTCCGATACCCTGAATATGGCTTCTAGACGTCCGGGCTCCACGTTCACATGTAAAACCCCTCGAGATGGTGCTGAACACAGTCCTCCAAAACGTTTCCAGCTTCAGGCAGGACCAAAACATATGTACATGGTTCGCTGGGCCCCTCCCACACTGCTCACAGACATCCTCCACCCTGTCAAACAACCGGCTCATCCTTGATTTTGTAACATACACCCTAGACACTACCTTCAGCTGTATCAGTCCCAGCCTCACATACAAAGTTGAGGATTTACCCTCTGCAACACCTCACACCACAGACCCTCCTCCTGCACTACCTCTATCTCTTCCTCCCACTCTGCCTTAACCGACCCCCCCCCCCCCCCCAAGGACATATCCGCCTCCTCCAAAATCCTCCCGTAAATCACTGAGGAGAACCCCCCACCCACCGCTTCCAACAACGAGAGGCAGTCGGTATCAGGAAGGTCGGAAAGAACTTTGTCGCAAAGTCCCGTATCTGCATTACCTGAAACTTCATGCCGCGCCAACCTAAACCTCTCACCCAACTCCTCCAAACTCGCAAATTGTCCTCTCAGGAACAGATCCTTCATTTCCTTAATTCCCCTTTCTTCCCATCCCTGAAAATTCGCATCCATCCTCCCTGCTCAGACCCATGATTGAAGTCCTGCGGAACTGAGAAGGTGGTGGTGGTGGAAGGTTACTGTATCTGGGCCAGGCAGTGTGGGCTCAAAATAGCCTTGGGTACCATTGAAAGCTCAGTGCAGCCAGGCGAAGGTTTAGGGGCAGTGTCAACTTAGTGATGCGAGTCATCTGTGAAAAAGTTGGATGTACACTGTTAATTAGAGGTGCGAATTCAGCTTTGTGACCCCCATGAAATGCAGCCTCAGGAGAAGAGCTAAACAATCAGAAGGTGAACAATTGTTGCTACATTCCAAGTCAGAGCAGTCTTTGAGGAAATTCAGAGGCTCAATCTTTGAAGTGAAGAATTGAAATCCCTCATGAGGGACACATATTTTGTGACTCAAAGTAGTCACTGGCATCTGGGTGGCTTGCTGAGAAATCCATGGGACCTGTCTTGGTCACATCTGCCATTTATTGTGCACTGTAATGTGTTTGCCCACCATTTGTCTGCCAATTAATATTTACCTCATGTTAATGTTCAATGTTAAGCGTATTAAGAACATAATAACATAAGAACTAGGAGCAAGGAGTAGGCCATCTGGCCCCTCGAGCCTGCTCCACCATTCAATGAGATCATGGCTGATCTTTTGTGGACTCAGCTCCACTTTCCGGCCCGAACACCATAACCCTTAATCCCTTTATTCTTCAAAAAACTACCTATCTTTACCTTAAAAACATGTAATGAAGGAGCCTCAGCTGCTTCACTGGGCAAAGAATTCCATAGATTCACAACCCTTTGGGTGAAGAAGTTCCTCCTAAACTCAGTCCTAAATCTACTTCCCCTTATTTTGAGGCTATGTCCCCTATTGTATTGTTAAGCGTATAAGATATATTCTGTAAATTGTTTTATTTTTCTGACTTTGTATAGTAAAATCTATTTTGTTTGTTTAAAACAGAGTAATCTTATGGCTTTATTCACCTATTAGGGAGGACCTGGATTTCAAACTTTAAACAAAACGTTACTGTTCTCTAACTGGGTTGTAACAATGGTTAGCCATATTGGTGTTAGATAGAAAATCCTGGAAATTGACACATTGAGGATGAAATAGCTAAGAACAAATTTCATCTATTTCACATTATAAAACAATATATATCCAGCAGTAAATGTTCCAGTCAGGATGGTATGTAACCTGAGGGGAAGCTTGGAGGTAATGGTATTACCATAGTATTGCTACTCTTGTCCTTCTTGGTTGCAGGGAAGAAAGCTGTTGCCAGGAGTATAGATGTTGTTGAGAATGCAGTCTGAACATGAAGGCTAGAGTTTTGAGGTTTATGACCTGAAATTGTCAGACTTTCTTATGTGGGCTTCATTATACTATAGAATGGAATTGCCAACAGCATAAAAGTGTCAGTTAAGACAAAGAACATAATTTACGCAAGCTGCTTTGCAACCTTTCGAGGTAGCAGCTGTACCCCATTCTGTTACTTCTACAGGTGGTAAAACATAATTTTGTCACCCGGTTTCCAAAAGCATGGCATCTATGGTTGTACACTTCCCAGAATACCCTGACTTGACGCACTGGTTACTTCCTTTAATCAACACTTTTGAGCTTGTTGCCTGTGTGTGAAAGTAACCGTTGCTCACAGTAATATAGACAACGGATAAAAATGCACATGGTCATTAAAATGCACGGAGGTAAAATGCAGGAATAATTTCAAAATACAACAGCTTGCCTTAAGGATAATTCAGTGCCATGAAAGTAGTTAATAATGAAAAGTGAGGGCAGCACGGTGGCCTAGTGGTTAGCACAACTGTCTCACGGCGCTGAGGTCCCAGGTTCGATTCCGGCTCTGGGTCACTGTCCGTGTGGAGTTTGCATATTCTCCCCGTGTCTGCGTGGGTTTCGCCCCCACAACCCTAAAACGTGCAGAGTAGGTGGATTGGCCACGCTAAATTGCCCCTTAATTGGAAAAAATAATTGGGTAATCTAAATTTATTTTTAAAAAATAATGAAAAGTGCAAAATAGATTAAATTTGTTCTTAAATAGTTATTGGCCTGATAAAATAGCAAACTTTGATGTTTGACTGGGATGAATTCATTGTTTCCAGTATGATTTGTTGCACAGGTACTGAAATTTACATGGAAGTCTCCCTCCGTTGCAGTGAAAATTCTGCTTTTCAAGTGGATTTAAAAAACATTCGAATCACTTGGCTAATTCTTGGTGTCACCCAATCTGCAGTTTAAATGCAAAAGCATTGATATTCTACTATACACCACATCCAGTGAAAGACCTTTAATTTAATTTATCCAGAATGATGCATTATCTTAATAATATCCAAAGATAAGGTACAAGAAAAAGTAGTTGTACTCATTGAATGTAAGTAAACCCATGCACAATCTGTACTGCCATAAACACTTTCCAACGAAACTCTTACATAAAGATAAAAGGGTTCTTTGAAATGCCTTTCCGTTGCCCAGAGGTAAAATGGATAAACGCCAGAATGTCAGTTTAGCATTACAATCTACACTCTATGACCCTGAATAATTGCTTTCCACATCCAAAACTCATGGTCTGAACAGGACTGGAAACCAACAGTTCCATAGAGTGTTTCATCACCTGTGTCGTTGATCTTTAGGGTATTCTTAAGATATTCATCAAGCTCCTTTTAAAGTGGTTAATTGCTATTGAGTTAACTACATTTGGTGAGGATCTACTGTGGAAACCTCATACATCAAACCAATGGAGAAATGTCACTGTACTGAAAATAATACATGTTAAGATTTAACATACCTGAAATTGTCCTGGGCAACTGCTAAAGCTGTTATTTTTTAAAAAAGTTTTGTAAAGTCTCCGGCAAGCGACTACTCGGAAGTGATGACTGTAAAAAAGTTTGCGTTAATTCTCCTTATTATACACTCCTACTCCCGGAAGGGTCTCCTGCACCTTGTCCCATACCCGGGCCGGGGTATTATATCCCAGCAGTCCTAGGAAAAGGGGGGTAGCCCTGCCCCCTCATCTGGGTAAATCATATTCAGGTGAGGCCACAGGGTCTCTGATGTTGGGCCTCCTGTCAGGTTATAACAAGTTTTTTACCCAATATATCCGCAGCATGTTTGATACTAACAATGAAAAGTTTCAGAGCTGTCATGTCTTTATAGGGCAATGTGCCCAGTAGGAATGAGCAAGTGATGTGTTCCCTCTCACCTCCAACAACAAGCGAGTGGATCTCACAGATATTTGTAACTAGGACTGATGACATCTCTTCAGCTGCCTCTGCCGCTAACCCCTCTACTCCTGGCGTTGTCTTTCTAAAGGGAATCATTGGCCCTGAGATTGGAACATGGCAAATTGACCAATCCCATTTGCTTGATCTGAATAGGGGGATATGACCCCAGAGGTACATCACTCTCAGGGAATCCCAAGAGTGGATATTCAGATGCCAACCAAGTTGATTAGGAATGTCAGGTAGTCATGGGGGGAGCCAGTTGGAATGAGGTTTGAGGAGGGAAGGCGAACAGTAACAATGGCTGGCAATGCCTTTTGGATTTGATGAGATGACAGGAAGATCTTTCTTGCTTTTTTCAGCTCCACAATATGACAAGAAAAACAGTTCATATTTACCTTTCCAGTGGCAGGCCCCTGCATTCCAGTTAACTGCAGTCCAGTTGGAAACATTGGCCACAGCTCTCACTGCACATGCCCCTCCAAAGAGAAGGCAGGCCAAAACTGCCAGGAGAACACTGGAGGGGGACCGCCAGACCTGCGGCCCCTTCACCAGCCCAGAGACACTCACCTCGGCTGGGCACTTTAGTGCGCACTCTAGTGCGCACCCCACACATGCTCCGGTACAGCAAGTGGAGGTAGGAACTCCCGAGGGGGCGGATGATCAGAGGGTAGTCACAGAGCCAGGGACCACATGAGAAGTTGTCGGCGAGCATCCAGCACCTGTAGGTGCAGTTGGAGGAGTTCAAACGTGTGCAGGAGCTGGAGGTGATGCCGACCACACGTGCCACCATGATCAACACTGCACGGGTGGGGCCCACAGTGGAGGCCTTGAGGGTGAGGTTTTGGCCATGGATCAGCATGTCCAAGGCCTGGGGCAATCTGTGCAGGCAGTGGCTGAGGCCCAGGACAGGGCTGTCCTCTCATTGGCAGCCATGTGCCACAGACATCTGGATATTGAAGCGGTGCTCCTGAGTGTGGCCCAATCACAGCGGGCGTGGCTGAGAGCATTGGGTGACCTTGCCCAGGGACTGGCCGACATTGCACAGACAGAGGGTGGTGACCCAGTCCCAGAGGGAGATGATGCAATCAGTGGCAGCGCCCATGCTCCTGGCCAGTCCACCCCTCTCCCACCCAGTTGGTGAACCTGGAGGCAATCAGAGGATCCCATGCACATTTGCCCAGGCGCACACACTGTGTGGCCTCCCATGCCAGCCCAGGTCCCATATCCTGCCCATCCTTGCCCCCCGACCCCCCCCCCCCCCTACATCCTCCTCATCGGATGAGGACTGACATTCATTCTCCTCCTCCAGCATGTCAGCCCTCTGCTGCACGATGTTGTGGAGGATGCAGCAGTCCGCCACGATGTGAGCGGCCCTCCCTGTGCTATACTGAAGAGCCTCTCCAGAGCGGACCAGGAACCTGAACCACATCAGGATGCCGCAGCACCGCTCAATCATGCCCCTGGTCGCTCCATGGACATCGTAGCAATTCCCCACCTCAGTCTGTGGCCTATTGGAGCCCAGAAGCCAACCACCAGACGGCGGGAGGGGGCCTCGAAGAGGCCAAGAACCATCGAGTGTGCCACGATAAAGGTGCCATGCATGCAGATGTGCATGATGCTCATCTGTTGGTCACACACCAGCTGGGACTCATCGAGTGGAACCTCTTTCGGTTTGTGTAGAGTGGCCTGTCATCTGCAGATGTTCGTAGAGGGACATGCATCCTGTTGATCACCCCCTGGACCCAGGGCATCTCGGTGATGGTGGCGAACCCCACTACCCAGGCATCCTTGTGGGCTCGGTCCACATTGAAATGGATGTACAGGCAGCGCAGTAGCACAGTGGTTAGCACTTTTACTTCACAGGGTCCCGGGTTTGATTCCTGCTTGGGTCACTGTCTGCAGAGTCTGCACGTTCTCCCCATGACTGCATGGATTTCCTCCAGATGCTCCAGTTTCCTCCCACAAGTCCCGAAAGACGTGCTTGTTAGGTGAATTGGACATTCTGAATTCTCCCTCCGTGTGCCCTAACGAGTGTTGGCATGTGGCGATTAGGGGCTTTTCACAGTAACTTCATTGCAGTCTTAAGGTAAGCCTACTTGTGACAATAAAGATTATTATTATGTATTGTGTCATCTGGGCATATAGCGCCTCCATGACGGCACAGATGCACATGTGCACCCGGAAGGGGCCTGTGACATAAACGTTCAGGGCAATCAGTACCTTGATGGCCACCGGGAGCGGGTGTCCTACCCGATTCCCCACAGTGCCCAGTTGTGCCATGATCCAGCAGATATGCCATAACTGGCACCCTGTTCAGTCGGAATCTTCAACGACATGCCTTGTCCTGCAGGTCCTCAAAAAACAGGTGTGCCAGTACACGCGAGGCCTCATGCAGCATCTCCTTTCCATCTCCTCCCCAGCATGTTGGACGGCCGGCTCTCCATCCTCACCGTCTGCCACCTGTTCCGCTGGAGCAGGCTCTGTTGCTGCAGCTTCCTCCTCCCCGAGCAGCTCCAGCTCGTACAGCTGCAGTGCATCCCCCCAGGGTTGCGGCGACTAGGAGAAAGGTCATCATGTATTCCAATATCTATTGCCTACATGGGGTGAAAGTCCAACATGTTGGCATGGTGCGTACCCCATGCCCAACCAAGTCCACTTGGCTACACGGTGACCCCTGTTGGTATTGCGGACTCTGGCCTCACATGTTTCCCCCCCCATCCCCGCACCCCTGGCCCCTTCGGTGCCCGGCAGCATGGGGGCCTCTGGCTCTGGTGCCCATTCCTGCTGCAAGGTGGACGGTCGGCTGGCGTTGTCCTTGCCAGCGGTACGCTCCCCAGCCCCCATCTGGCGCCATCCTGTAGGGGCTGATGTAATAATAATAATCGCTTATTGTCACAAGTAGGCTTCAATGAAGTTACTGTGAAAACCCCCTAGTCGCCACATTCCGGCGCCTGTTCGGGGTGACCGGTACGGGAATTGAACCCATGCTGCTGGTCTTGTTTTGCATTACAAGCCAGATATTTAGCCCACTGTGCTAAACCAACCCTTATGGGCATTGTCCTTGGGTGGGCCACATGATGCCTTGTCGGCAGGTGGTGGCCAGTTGGTGAGATTGGTATGGCAGAGGGTGGGGTGTGGAGGGGGATGGGGTGGAGGGTGGAAGCTGGGATACTGGGGTGATGAGGTAGGGGTACCCATACAGCCGGTGGCACTCTGCAGAACCAGGAGCCAAGATGGTGGTCAGCAGGATGTGCAGCAAGATGGCTGCTTTGCAGGTCACGACAATGGCGATCCGTGGCTGGACATCGCCCCAGTCCCACAGCCTGTTCCCCCGTCACTGACCTCCCCCCATGGCCCTGGCAGGTCACCCACACCCCAGCCAGCCCGGACAGTGTCAGGACCGGCAGCCCACAGACTCCTCTCCGTGTCCCACATCCTCTCTCTCCCTCATCAGCCATGGTGCCTGTTCTCGATTTTTAAAAGCACAAATGAACCTCTCCGTCGGGAATACCCCCCAGTGGAGGTAGAGAACCACAGAGGCCCCGGAGATTACCAGATCAAGCCCGCTAATGATATGCAAACAGCGTTTACTGTATGTGCGGAGTAGAACGCAATGACGCTGCTGTCGAGACACCAGAGAATTGTGATTTGGCGTGGTCCCGGCGTCCGCACGATTTCAGCATCAAAAACAATTCTCCATCCAATTCCCTTTCCCAATTTCTGCGTCGGCCATAATTTAAATTTTTTTTTAGAGTGCCCAGTTACTTTTTCCAATTAAGGGGCAATTTTAGCGTGGCCAATCTACCTATCCTGCACATCTTTTGGGTTGCGGGGGTGAAACCCACGCAGACAAGGGAAGAATGTGCAAACTCCACACAGACAGTGACCCAAGGCCGGGATTCGAACCCGGGTCCTCAGCGGCGTGTGGCAGCAATGCTAACCACTGTGCCGTGCTGCCCTTGTTGGCCATAAATAATCAGTGTATATTACCTCAAAAGTCTGAGATCAAATATAAAGGTATTATGTTGAATATTTTTTGTTTTCCCTAATCTATACATAACTTTTCATCATACTGTTAGCCAGGCACCCACAAGACAGGATAAGCAGCGACATCAAGAAAAGCCAAGGGCCCATTAATCAGCCCTTGGGTTTGGGTGATATTCAAAGCTGCTAATGACAGTCTCCAGCTACGCCCTGCCTGTAAATTCCAATCACCAGTTGGGTTTATAAATACTACAGGAACTCCATAGAATTGTGTTAGACAGGTTCACCTGATAAACATTTCTGTATTAGAACAGGAAAGAAATAAGAAGGTGACAGATGAAGCATTTTCCATTTTATTAGATACAAACCTAACTGATTAATCATCAATGGAAATGTTCATAGTAAAAAATATATTGTATGCTGCTTTCATAATGCCATATTTTCTCAGTTCACTATTATATCCAGAATATCACACACCTTATGCTGTGATATGGGAGGATTGAGCCCTGAGACATGGAAGATCAGACAGATTAAATCTAATAATGACGTTTCCAAGGACCTACGCCTAGAAACTGATGATGCTATAAAGCTTTTGTTCTTATGTAGAAATATCAGGATTGCAATATAATACTTAGTTATTATCCATTTTCCCAGACTAATAAAGTTAAGATAGGGAGATCTAACGTCCTTAACAACAATTAGCGCTTAAGAGAGAACCCATTGCAGTATTAAGGCATCAATGTAATTGCTAAGTGAACCAATTATTATTGGAGAGGTCATACCGAGGTGGCCAGAATATTCATTTCAAATGTTCTTCTTCCTGTAAAATTTTAGCCACGACAGGGGACTGCAATAAATGTTCTGTCATTACTGGAGCTGGTAGAAGACAAGTAAGGGCAGGAAAAGACTACGAGTGATCCCAAGTATGTAAGGACCCTTCCTGTTGATTCCCTTATTTCCTATTTCTTTTACTTTGTCAGTATCATTTTTAAAAATAAATTGAGAGTGCCCAATTATTTTTTTTTCCAATTCAGTGGCACATCTTTGTGTTGTGGAGGTGAAACCCACGCAGACATTGGGAGAATGTGCAAACTCCACACGGACAGTGACCCAGGGCCGGAATTTGAACCGAGAGGGTAGCAGGATCTCGATTTAACATCTTATCTGAAAGTAAGCATAAATCTTAGTTTGAAGAACGGCCTTGAATTCACCATCAGACTTTTAATGTGGCTGTAAGCGCCATTTTTAAATTACAGCTGAACTGATGTCGGCACGGTGATTAGCACTGCCACCTCACAGGGCAGCACGGTGGCGCAGTGGTTAGCACTGGGACTACGGTGCTGAGGACCCAGGTTCGAATCCTGGCCCTGGGTCACTGTCCGTGTGGAGTACCCAATTATTTTTTTTCTTCCAATTAAAGGGCGTGGGAAATTCACCTACCCTGCACATTGTTTTGGGTTGTGGGAGTGAGTCCCATGCAGACACGGGGAGAATGTGCAAACTCCTGTGCTACCACCTTCTTTCCCAACTCGTTGATCGTTTTTTGCATGGTGACTATCACCTCTTTGATCGCCTCTTTCACGGCGGTCAGCTCCTTCATAAGGAATGTCTTCCATCCGTCTCCAGACGGTGGTGGGGGGGGGGGGGGGGGGGGGGGTCTGTAATTGTTTTTCTGGATTGGTTGTTTTCATTCGCTAAGTTTTTTTTTATTGGAACCATGCCTACCAGTTTCCCCCAGGTGCGGTTCATGCATAGCTTCATTCACAGCCAAGATTTGCAATGTTGCGAATATAAAATTTGAGCAGTCAGGTGCCAGAGTCATGCAAGATTAGCACACAGAAAAGTGCGGCACCCAAACTGTGATCGGTGAACCATAATGGACAAAGTGTGCTTTTTTGTAGGTAATTTGCACATTCTGAATTCGCCCTCAGTGCACCCGAACAGGCGTCGGAATGTGGCGACTGGGGGATTTTCACAGTGACTTCATTGTAGTGTTAATGTAAGCCTACTTGTGACAATAAAGATTGTTGTTAATACATTCAAATGGATGTATCGACAGCCTGCTTAACAAGGTAATGTGAAAGTTCTTTGTTGTAGGTTTTTATAACTTGGTTTTCTCATTATTCATGCTTTAGACTAAGTGGCAGCATGGTGGCACAGTGCTTAGCACTGCTGCCTCATGGCGTCAGGGACCCAGGTTCAATTCTGGCCTTGGGTGACTGTTTTGTGGAGTTTCCACTTTCTCCCCATGTTAACGCGGGTTTCCTCCAGGTGCTCCGGTTTTCTCCCACAGTCCAAATATGTGCAGGTTAGGTGGATTGCCAATACTAAATTTCCCCTTAGTGTCCAGGGATGTGTAGGTTAGGTGACGGGGGAGTGGGCCTTCGTAGCGTGCCCTTTCAGAAGGTGGGTGCAGATTCGCTGGGCTGAATGGCCTCCTTCTGCACTGTAGGGATTCTATTCTGTGGTTCTATTTAATATTAACAGGTTTTGTCATCTCATTTTAAATGTAATTTTCATTTTGTTTCAATAAAAACACTAACAATTTAGTGGACTCTGCAGCAATACTATGCATACATAGTAAGGTGTAATGCAGTTTATTATCACAAGGTGGAGCTTAAAGGTAATAAAATAGTGCAGTTCATTTGCACTGATAATAACATACAATAAGATTATTCGGGTAGGATTTATAGCACAGAAGCAGGCTATTTGACCCCTTTGGCCTATGTTGATGATTACACTCCCCGTGGGCCCCTTCCGACCTTACCAGCAGAACCTTTTCTTCTCCCTCCCACATTTATCTATTTTCCCCTTATTCAACTGCAACATCAAAATCTAGGTAGTTAGATGGCATCACTCCAGCAGTGCTAGAAGCAGGGTTGAGACTGCTTATCTCACGTAGGACCCTTACAGCAGACACGCGAGAGATTTTCATTCATGAGGATAGCAGGATTTCATCAGGTCTGTGTCCCTTCGTCAGTGTCCCTTCAGCAGCAGTGATTGGCTGATGAGAAAAGATTGATGGATGCCATCAGCCCTCTGCATGCTCACTCTGGATAACTTCCTTTATGTCTCAACTCAGATAGGGAATTCTGGTGAGCTTTAGAACCAGAATGGCATCAGAGTCCAGTCTGACCCCACCCTGCTAGAGGTTAATTAACAGTAACGTTAAGTGTGAATCCTAGAAATACTCAGATCAGTTATACTGCCTCAATTACTATCCTAGTTTAAACATCTTAGCACAAACTGAGAATTACATCTTCTGCCTCACACAAGGGTCCCAGGTTCGATTCCCGGCTGGGTCACTGTCTGTGTGGAGTCTGCACGTCCTCCCCCTGTGTGCGTGGGTTTCCTCCGGGTACTCCGGTTTCCTCCCACAGTCCAAAGATGTGCGGGATAGGTGGATTGGCTATGCTAAATTGCCCGTAGTGTCCTAATAAAAGTAAGGTTAAGGGGGGGTTGTTGGGTTACGGGTGTGGGGTGGATACGTGGGTTTGAGTAGGGTGATCATGGCTCGGCACAACATTGAGGGCCGAAGGGCCTGTTCTGTGCTGTACTGTTCTATGTTCTATGTTCTAAGGCATCACATCTGGACATGAAGGGGTTGTACTGTTGGGTGCCAGTGTGTGCTAAGGAACGTGAACAGGCGCCAAAATCGGATATGGGGAAGGTTTGAGATGTCAGCCCGTGATTTGTGGGGGGGTGGGGTTTAGGAATATGAGGGATGGAAGGTGAAACTGATGCCAGGAGAGAGGTGGTAACTTATGCTTACAGCTCATTGGAGGTCGTTGGTCTTCTTCTGACATTGGACGGTGGCTGACCCTGCTGCTGGCCCTCCAACCCCCTTTGGGGAGCAGGGTGACCCGCCTCTCATCCACAGCGCCAAGAAGTATGGCATTGCCAAAGTAAGGAGGTGGACTGCACACTGCCATGCTTGTCTGTTGACTGGGAGTGAGCGGTGAGGGAACGTTTAAAAGCAGCTCCCTCTTGTTAGTGGAGAGAGGTTGAACCGTGATTCAAGTGAATAAGATGACAAGGGAGCCAATAATGGTGAGAATCTCACGAGGCTCATTTTTGGCACTAAGTGCCATTGAATACACACCACGATCTCGTCAATGCGGCTTTCGAGAAACACCCCGCCAAATGCGTCTAAAATGAGAGTTTGAAATGTTTCTGTTAAATCTCGCCCATTAAGTAAAACAGGCCTTCAACACTGATACCGTGTAAAGAGAGTGGAGCATGCAAAATACAGGTAAGGAATTTTTAATTAGCCTTGGTTTCACACCCATAATGGGGTCCATATCACATCTTCAATATCAATCTCTTGGACACACAGTGCAGCTTGGGCACACTCCAGACCACTTTCCCCATACCAAATGTGCGTCTACCCACTCGGCTGAGCAGAAATTTTCCCCTTAAGGTGCTAGTAGTGCAGTGGTTAGCACTGTTGCTTCACAGCACCAGGGACCTGGGTTCAATTCCCGGCTTGGGTCACTGTCTGTGCGGAGCCGGCACGTCCCCCCCCCCCCCCCGTGTCTGCTCCGGTTTCCCCCCACAAGTCCCGAAAGACGTGAATTGGACTTCTGAATTCTCCCTCAGTAAACCCGAGCAGGCGCCGGAATGTGGCAACGAGGGGCTTTTCACAGTCACTTGATTGTAGCGTTAATGTAAGCCTCCTTGTGACACTAATAAAGATTATTATTATTAACAGGAAAGGAACACGTATCTTCACATCTACTGATTTTGAGCTCAAAGCATTGGCGTTTGTATGGCTTGTGGTATCCATAGCAAGTCACATCTTTCTGCTGCAATAAACTTTAAAAATTAAAACCAGCAACTTGGGCACGTGAATTGCTTGACTACAAACCAAGAGTTTTCTGTTATAATGTTTTTGAGCAATATTTCAGGACTCAATTAACATGTATGTTCCAAAAGCTCAAACTAATAAAAACCTCCTGTGTAGCAAGGCAAATAGCCATATTTTCCCCTTTTTATGGACTTCAGCATATTCAAACCTAACAGTCATATGGATCGCATTAGCAGGGCAACTGAACACGAGGAAACAAATTGAAGCCAGCATATATATTTATTTTAAGCAGGAATGCCAAACTACTGATAAACAGCAAAATTAAAACAAAGACAACACTGTTGAAAATGCAGCTCCTCTGACAACCATCAATCAAACCTGCTGCTCTTTTGAGTGCAAATTGTGTTGATAATGGAGGAAAGACTATGTAACTCATTAAAGCTAAATAAACTACTATTCCTGTGCAAATAAAACTCTGGTGTACAAGTGGGAGTTAACCCTATTGTTTAAAAAAGATACTTCTGGAAGATAGTTAAATTGTTATAATGGCGTTCTCAATCAGAATTCACATTCCTGAAATCCGCCCTCATTCATTGCAAGAACTTGAGTATCCACAAGACACAAAATGTTTCAAAAGTTGTTTTCATAAACTGTTAGCTGCACGTAGGGAGAAATAGTTCAATGTTTGTATTAAAACTTATCTCTAGCTATATGGACTTGAGATTTTTTTATGAGTTAGAATCATAGAATACCTACAGTGCAGAAGGAGGCCATTTGGTTCATCAAGTCTACACTAACCCTCTGAAAGAGCACCCTACTTAAGCCCACTCCCCGGCCCTATTCCTGTAACTCCATAACTCCACCTAACCTTTGGGCAATTGTAATGAACTCCAATTGGCTTTATTGGTTGGCCAATTGGAGTATGAGCTCCCTCAATGATAGCTCATTGAGGGGACCCATATAATCACCTGTGTAGGCTTTGTGAGCAGTCTTAAGTTGACTGGACTGCTAGCAGCACTGTTTGTAGCTGCTCCTGTAATATCGTTATTGTAAATAAATATTGGTGTGGTGACGGAACTCCTGCCTCCCGTGGATTACTACAGCAATTTAGACAACCTTTGGGCACTAAGAGGCAATTTAGCCTTGCCAATCCACCTAACCTGCACATCTGTGGACTGTGGGAGGAAACAAGAGCGCTCGGAGGAAACCCACGCAGACACAGAATGTGCAGGCACGACACAGACAGTCACCTAAGGTTGGATTAAACCTGGGTCCTTGCACTGTAATGCAGCAGTGCTAACTATTGTGCCACTCTAATCAGAACATTTTCTTGATGGATTGAGGCTGCTTCACTTCGCAAGAGGTAATATAGTTTTTCATTGAATGTAAGACTGCCCGCAAAAATATAATCATAAATTCATAAGATGTCACTAGCTTATGTTTACAAAGGAAGGGTATGAAGTGATGAAGAACACAGTGCTCAATGGGACAAAGACTTATGGGTGAAGTTGAGCCTTGTAATGTTGGCTGAGTACAATTTTATGAAATGATTTCACCTTTATTTTGAAAGAAATAAAAGGTTAACTGTCCCAATAAAAGAATGGAGAAAGGAATTTTATATGCTAGCACCCCATAATATACAGCATGACTCAATACAACTAATTAGTAAAATGTTAGACATTGAACAAAGATAATTACAATTATATTCAGTGCTACAGCTGGTAGAGTTTTTTGCCCCTCAATACATCTCCTATTTATGCCATGTTAGGTAAGTAATTAAATGATTATGGTAAAATGTATCTGTAAGTTTTATTTTTAACAGGAATTAAGTTTATACCCAGACAGTTCAAATTATGTCACTAAAATAATTTTTCACAGTGCCATCTGTTCTCATTTGCAATGTTCCAAATCCTACCAGGATCCCTCAGATACAAATGACTATGTGTTAGAATTGAGATCAGTGATGTACGAGTGGGAACGGGCAGCATTGAGTGTGTTACAGTGTATAATTAACTCCTTTGTTACAGACACAGCCAAATTACCCCTGGAAAGAAGCACTTCCTATGCTTGGTAACACATAAATCTTGCACTATACCAATTAAAGGGATTAAATATGTGGCTTGTAGTTGTTCAACCTATTTTGCAGCATCCCCATTTCTCATGTGCACTATACTGGGAACTCCTATGTGTAATGCATGTTGAAGCAATGGGTAAAAAATGCCTAAATGTGTGGCTGGCTAGGGGCCTGTAGTGAAAAGTTGGAGATTATTCCATCTTCCAGTATAGCGCGGGAATCAGGTTCAGTGTACCTTTATACATTGTATTCAATGGAAGAGACAGCAGGAAAAAGGTAGAATAGACCAAGATACCATGTTCTACACAAGGTATGCAAGCACAGCCCTGGCAGTAATGGACATAGTGGGTGTACAGTTCCAGGTAGTGATATCTGAAGTACATAGCAAAGTAGATAAGGGAGTGTCTGTGGATGTTATTTATATAGACTTCCAGAAGGCTTTTGATGAGGATCCACACAAGAGACTATCACAAAAAATGAAGGTGCATGCAATTGAAGACAACTGTTTGATATTAGTAGGGAATTGGGTAGGAGGTGGGAGGAAAAAGTAATGGGCATGAATTCCAATTGGGAGTATATATCTCGCTGGAATCTTTACAGGAGCTTAGCTTTTCATCATATTCATCAATTGGTTAAATAAAGGAATAGACAGCCATATATCCAACTTTGCTGATGATATTGTCAGGTGGCATAATAATTGTTAGGATTAGAAAATTGCAGAGGGACATTACTTGATTAAGTTAGTGGGAAAATATTGTGGCAGATTAAGTTTGCCATGGGGGAAGTGTGAGGTCACTCCGAGGAGAGCATGCCCCAGACATGACCTAGAAATGTACACTTGTGCCGTCACATTTTTTATTCCTTCTTCACACTGTCAAATATTTATGTTATAAATGCAAGCTCGGTATTTCTGGTTTGTTCCAATACAAACAAATGTTGTGAACACCTATAGCTTAATTTACAAAGTTGCTGTAATTACTTTTCATGTGATAGTTGTTTAACCATAACAATTCTTGAGTTGTCAGCTTTTTATACGTTCTGTCAGCTTTGTTGAAGTTCAGAGTCAAATTTTACTAACTTTCTAAGTTGATGCTCAAGGGGCTGTTTAGCACAGGGCTAAATCGCTGGCTTTGAAAGCAGACCAAGCAAGCCAGCAGCACGGTTCGATTCCCATAACCGCCTCCCCGAACAGGCGCCGGAATGTGGTGACTAGGGGCTTTTCACAGTAGAAGTTACTGGAGCCTACTCGTGGCAATAAGTGATTTTCATTTCATTTCATTATCAGTTTTGTATCTTCAATCTCTCTATATCCCCCTTCCAAAAATCTCCAGCACAGCCTCATTGAATGTATCAAAGGGTCTAGGTTACCATGAACTTCCTGTAATGTACACCTGTTCCCTTTACAGGACAATATTTCATCTGATGAACGAGATTATGAATGATTCAAAGTAGCAGAAGAAATAAACAAATTAGAAAACAGAAACAAAATAACAATACATTTTAAATATTAACACGTAGCTTACATTTTTAAAATTGCATTGGTAAAAACAGGTTCAGATTGAAAGCTTTTCTCCATTTTGCTGCTTTTGTGTCCCATGTATACAGGAAAGTATTAAAAATATGATCTCTGGGAAAAGTCTGATCAATAAATGCAAGTACTGAAATTTGTGATATTATCAGCCAGGGATATTTAAAATGCCATCTTTTATGGGCAGTTTTATGGGAGAATGAATTTAAAAGATTCAATGAGATGCAATAAGGGCAGCATGGTGGCACAGCTCCCTCACACCAGGTACCTGGGTTCAATTCCAGCCTTGGGTGGTGTGGTGAAGGAGCTGCACTCCGAAAGCTGGTGACTCCAAACAAACCTGTTGGACTTTAACCTGGTGTTGTAAGACTTCTTCCTGTGTGGAGTTTGCACTTTCTCCCTTTGTTTGTGTAATGAACTCCAATTGGCTTTATTGGTTGGCCAATTGGAGTATGAACTCCCTCAATGATAGCTCATTGAGGGGGCCCATATAAGCACCTGTGTAGGCTTTGTGAGCGACTCTTAAGTTGACTGGACTGCTAGCAGCACTGTTTGTAGCTGCTCCTGTAATATCGTTATTGTAAATAAATATTGGTGTGGTGACGGAACTCCTGCCTCCCGTGGATTACTACAGTAGCGACGAGGTAAACTACGAATTTTGCGGAGACCAGCTGCCGCACTCGGAGGGTAAGACTTGCCATTTTAAAAATGCCATTTTTTGGGAGGTTAGAGGCATTCGACCCGGCTATTGAGGACTGGTCCCAGTATGTGGAGAGAATGTGTTACTTCTTCCGGTCAAATGATATACTGATGGACGAAAGGAGACGGCTTATCCTGCTGTCGGCGTGCGGACCCTCCGCTTTCGCCATTATACGCAGTCTGACTTATCCCGATGCGCCGGACATGAAAACTTTCCAAGAAGTAACGGAATTGGTGAAAGAGCACTACGACCCAAAACCACCCCTCATTTTGCGTAGGTACAGATTCTACACAGCAAAGCGGGAAGACGGAGTCAGTCACAAATTTCTTGACCCGCCTGAGAAGGCTGGCGGAAAAATGTGAGTTTGGCCCGACGCTAAATGAAATGCTTCGGGACCGGTTAGTGTGCGGTATAAACGACCTCACAATACAGAAACGCCTGTTGGCGGAAACGGAGCTAGACTGCAGGCAGGCGTTACAGCTCACACTGTCCCTAGAAAAGGCAGCAAGTGGGGCGCAGGAACTACAGGGCACGCCAATGGATGTAGATACCTGTGAGACGGACTACCACAACGGGTCCTGCTACCAGATAGCCGCTCTCAGGAAAAACCTGAGGAATAGAGGGAAAAAGGAAAACCCCAGAACTGCCCCCAAGTCTGCCAGGACTAACTGGAGACAGAGGGAAGTACCAGTTGAGGCTCCCCCAACAGAGAAGGACCGTTTCTGGCACCAGACAGAGTGGGGTAACAACGACAGAAACCCTAGAAGGAGGTGGCAAGAGGAATAACAGATGGGGACGCAGGGAAGTACACAACCTAGATGCCCCATCCTCCTCCGAAGGGGAACAATTATATAATATTACAACGAAGAAAGCAGAACCCATTAGGATTACCCCACGGGTGAACGGGCGGCCGACAATAATGGAAATAGACACGGGTGTGGCTGTATCAGTAATGGGAGTGGCAGCATTTAGAAAAATCAAAGATGGACTCCAGCCACTAACCCTAACAAAAACATCGACGAAACTTAAAACCTACACGGGGGAACCCCTGGAAGTTCTAGGCATGACTCATGTACCTGTGGAATATGAGAAACAATTGCTCAGATTACCATTGACGATAGTAGAGGGCTCCGGACCGAGCTTAATTGGACGGAACTGGCTGAAGGACCTAAAATTAGATTGGATGAAGATTTTCCAGAGTGGAAGCGGGCAGTTGAGTGGAGTACTCCAAAAATACCTGGAGGTCTTCCAGGAAGGTTTGGGGGAAATCACAGGCGCCAAAGCAACTTTGCACGTGGACCCAGAAGCCCTTCCAAAATTTTGTAAGGCCAGGCCGGTACCTTTTGCATTAAGGAAGAAAGTAGATGACGAAATAGAAAGGTTACGGCGCGACGGCATTATCAGACCAGTACAGTTCTCGGAATGGGCAGCGCCAGTGGTACCAATTTTGAAGCCAGACGGCTCGATACGTCTCTGTGGAGATTTCAAACAGACAGTAAACAAATACGCACTGCTGGACAAATACCCAATCCTGAAAATAGATGACCTAAATGCCAAATTGGCAGATGGGCTTTTGTTCACGAAACTAGACATGAGCCACGCCTACCTGCAGTTAAAACTGGACAAGGGCTCCCAGAGGTTTGCTACGATCAACACCCTGAAGGGCCTTTTTCGTTATACTAGGGTACCTTTTGGAGTGTCATCAGCCTGCGCTATATTCCAGCGTACGATGGAAAATATTCTGCAGGGACTACCGCAGGTGGCGATTTATTTGGATGATGTCTTAATCACGGGTAGGACAAACAGGGAACACTTAAGGAACCTGGAGGAAGTGCTCAGGTGTTTCGCAAAGGCAGGCGTACGGCTAAAAAGGGAAAAATTTGTTTTTCTGGCCCCACAAGTGGCGTACCTGGGATATAAAGTAGACGAGTCAGGCTTACATCCATTAGAAGACAGAGTAAGGGCAATAAAAGAAGCCCCAGCTCCCACCAGGAGTTACGATCATTACTAGGGTTGGTAACCTATTATGGAAAATTTATTGAAAATAGGGCGTCCGTCCTAGAACCCCTCCACCAGCTACTAAAAAAGGGGCAAGAATGGAAATGGTCCACCCACCAAAACCGAGCATTTAGGGACATTAAGGAACAGCTATCATCCGAAAATGTCCTAGAGCAATTTCTCCAGACCCCGTCATCCAGTCATCAGAGATGGACACACTCGACGAGGCCGCCGCGACACCTCTCCCCGAGGAGGAGGAAGAACAACTTCCAAGGAAGTCATCAAGGGAAAGATGGGCACCTATAAGGTACACCCCGCCCACTTCGGAGAACGACCCGGCGGACGACACAGAGGTGACAGACCCAGACATGAGAAGCAGGAAGAAGCTCAGAGGAATGCCAGCTGGCAGGAATTCCTCGGACCTTGGGGGGGAGGGGTGTAATGAACTCCAATTGGCTTTATTGGTTGGCCAATTGGAGTATGAGCTCCCTCAATGATAGCTCATTGAGGGGGCCCATATAATCAGCTGTGTAGGCTTTGTGAGCGAGTCTTAAGTTGACTGGACTGCTAGCAGCACTGTTTGTAGCTGCTCCTGTAATATCGTTATTGTAAATAAATATTGGTGTGGTGACGGAACTCCTGCCTCCCGTGGATTACTACAGTATGCATGGATTTCCTCCAGTAGTCCAAAGATATGCAGGTAAAGTGGATTGGCTATGCTACCATGGTGGTTAGCACAATTGCTTCACAGCTCCAGGGTCCCAGGTTCGATTACCGGCTTGGTTCACTGTCTGTGCAGAGTCTGCACATTCTCTCTGTGTGTGCGTGGGTTTCCTCCGGATGCTCCAGTTTCCTCCCACAGTCCAAAGATGTGCAGGTTAGGTAGATTGGCCATGCTAAATTACCCTTAGTGTCCAAAATTGCTCTTAGTGTTGGGCGGGGTAACTGGGTTATGGGGATAGGGCGAAGGTGTGGGCTTGGGTAGGGTGCTCTTTCAAAGAGCCAGTGCAGATTCGATGGGCTGAATAACCTCCTTCTGCACTGTAAATTTTATGATTAGGTTAGGTGGGGTTACTGGATTATGGGGATAGGGTGGGTGCAGATTGGCCAAATGGCTTCCTTCTGCACTGTAGTGATTCTATTCTATGAGATGCTGTGCATTGTAGCCGCTGGAGCTACCTAACTGAATGGAGACTGTAACTTTATTACAATAAAACCCAGTTAAATAGAAACTTAGAACACCAGGGGCGCGATTGTCCCAACGGGAAACTGAGTGCCGACGCCGGAGTGAAACCTGGAGTGTTTCACTCCAGCGCGGAGGCCGCTCCTCGCCCCCCTATTCTCCCCCCCCCCCCCAGGGGGCTAGAAGCGGCGGTGCGTGAATCCCGAACACCCGGCCTTGACGCTTGCGTCAAAGCGGCGTGCCGGGAATGACTCGGCCGGCGGCGCCGAAGTGACGTCAGCCGTGCATGCGCAGGTTGGCCGGCTCCAACCCGCGCATGCGAAGTTGCCGTCTTCCCCTCCGCTGCCCCGCAAAACATGGCGGCTTGATCTCGTGGGGCGGCGGAGGGAAAAGAGGGCATCGTTTACAGACGCCGGCCCGACGATCGGTGGGTACCGATCATGGGCCAGACATCTGCTGAGCACGCCCGTGGTGCTCGATCCTCCCTCCGCCCCCCACAAGCCCCGCACTCACCTGTCGCGCGCTGTTCACGCCGGCAGCGACCAGGTGTGGTTGGCTACGGCGTGAACCGGTCGGGTTCGGCAGGCCGCTCGGACCATCCGGGCCGGAGAATCGGCGGTCGCCGTGCGATTCTCCGAGCGGCCTGTCGAAAAACGCGACACACCATTTTTGGGGGGGGGGGGGAGAGAATCGCGGGTGCCAGGGCGGTGTGGCGTGATTCGCCTGGCCCTCCCGCGATTCTCCCACCCGGCGTGGGGTGCGAAGAATCGCGCCCAATTTCTTCACACTCTAGCTCTGATTGAAGGTCCTTTACTTGAAATTTTAACTGGCTATTTCCCCACAGATGCCACCGGACCTGCTGCTGTTTGCAGCATTTTCGGTTTTTATTTCAGATTTCCAGCGTTTCGCATTTGCGATGAAATATTTCTAAAATTACAATAATATATACTCCAGTCCCCCTGACCATTGCTAAGTTTCAAGCCCGCTTGCGGACATCCCGTTGCCCCCTGTCCAGGGAAGAAACCCAGGCACGGCTGCAGCCGGGGAATGAGGCAGCTGGGACGAAGGCACCGACTATGGTGTCTGGATCTGTCCAGATCAGGAGCAGACTTACAAGGAAGTCCCTCAGCCCCAAGGGAGGTCGTAACCCACACCTGGAATCCGGGCTTTGTTGTTGCCCAGCTGGGGCGCGGCTGTGCGTCCTTGGGGGAGCTGGAGGTGGATGACTTCACCAAGCGTGTCATTGGTTGTGATGTCTGTCAATCATAGAGATATGGGCGGGGCCGAATCCAGACGGCCATATCCGGTGGTTGGTGCGGGGAACATCGATTGCCTCAGGAGCCAGCGCCGATTGGTCGAGGGACCTTGTCAATCAGAGTGACCGGCGGTTTCCGGTGCTGGGGGCGGAAGAGCACGGCCTGAGACGATTGGTGGAGAGACCGCGTCAATCAGAGTGGGCGGGGATTTCCCGCGGTGGAAGCAAGGGGGCCAGGACTGGGCGGCCGTAGCTGATTGGCGGAGGGGCCGTGCCAATCAGAGTGGGCGGGCATTTCCGCTTGGGACTGGGCTGCCTGGGGAACCGGGGAGGGGGCGACAGCTGTGTGGGAACGAAAATGTCGCTGCCTGACCTCAGCTCCCTGAGTCTGCAGGAGCTGAATGAGCTGCTGGAGGATGAGGAGAAGCTGAATACAATGGCGGAGGAGATGGAGGAGGTGAGCCTTGGTTTAGAGAGGAAAAGTGGGGAGTAACTGCCCCGGAGAGCGGGTTAGGCCCGGGGGGTGAGGGGGTTGGAAAAGTTGTTTGTATGAGAGAAACAATGGAGGGAAGGCAGGAGAGAGAGGTGGGGTGAGCAGCTGTGACCGTAGACAGGGTCCTCACCCACAGGGGCCTCCCGCCTGGGAGCCTCAGTTTATGGCCTGGCTGAGGATCCTGTGTGTAAACATGGAAAGGGCTGGGGCGCTGCACTGCTCTCCCGGCGACTGCCACAGGGATAGAATCGCCCGTTGAAGGCTGGCTGGCTGAGGGTGGGTTGCTCGGGTGAGGGTGGGTTGCTCGTTTACTGTGTGATTCTCAAAACACTCCCCTGTTGAGTAAATATGCAGCAGAGTGAGAGAGCCAGGATGTTGCAGGTGAATTTTCACCTGAACGTTCCTAGGTCCACTTCCTTCTCCGTCATCCTGCTTATAATGTGACTGTTCTGACAATCATGGAATGGTTATAGCACAAAAGGAGGCTGTTTGGCATGTTGTGTCTCTGCAGGAGCAACTCGGCCAGTCCCTCTGCTCTGTCTTTTCCCTGCAATGTTTATCCTCCTTTCGGGGTGCTTATCCAAATGCATTTTGAAAGCTACCATTGAATCTGTCTCCACAGCGGCATGAGCATGAGGCCATGTGTTCCAGATCCTAAGCCCTTGTTGTGTAAAATGAAAAAAAGCTTTTCTTATTGCTCATTTTAACAATCGTTTAAAATTTGTTTTCTCTGATTCTTGATCCTTCTGCCAATGGAAATCGTTTCCCCCCATCTATTCTGCCTCAACCCTCATGATTTTGAACCCTTTTACCAAACTTGATCAAACAACAAATGTAATTATCTTTAAAAATTCTTTTCTTATTCAAAAATGCTTGCTATAATGAACAAAATGCTCCAAGCCTGTGAATTGCCAAGATGGTGAACTGCTTTAGGTACTTGTAAACACCATCACATGCAATTTCTCCTCTGGGTGTTCAGCATTCTAGATGCACATGACACCACATGAACTGTAGCAATTCAAGAAGGCAGCTCACCACCACCTTCTCATGGATGACAAATGCCTGCCTTGTTAGTGACACCCACATCTCATGGATGAATAAAACAATCCATAGAAACTATAGAAACAAACAGACTGTTTAGCCCAAAAATCTTCCTGCCCATCCAAAACCTAACAATGTAAAGAGAAAATGCTAAACATACAGATGAATGGCAAAAGGCTCAGACGCAAACATTGTTTCTCTAGTGGGATCATATATGTAACAGGAAATGAAACAGATTTTAAATTAATGTCAGACTTTCTTTGTTCATGTGGGTAGTTGTAGGTGAGGGTAAATGATAATTGTATTGGGTTGTGCAGAAGTAATTTAGTACTAACTTTCAAGTCAATTTTACCTTTTATTTGCATTAGAAAATTCTAATATCCACCTTAATAATGGAACTCTAAATGTTTTTGAAAAAAAATTTAGAGTATCCAATTATTATTTTTTCCAATTAAGGGGCAATTCACCTACCTTGCACATCTTTGGGTTAGGCAGGTGAAACTCAAGCAGCCACGGGGAAAATGTGCAGACTCCACGCGGACAGTGATCCAGGGCTGGAATCGAACCTGTGTCCACTGTGCTGTAGGTAGCAGTGCTAATCACTGTGCCACCGTGCTGCCCTGGAACTCTCCTGTCATGTTGTAAGTGTGGCAGTGCTTATAATGCCATGATTTCAGAGTACTGCAGGGAAAATCCTTTACAACCAACTCTATTTGCCTGTTTCCTAATTTACAGCATATTTGAGTATTTCACTCTGTATTCTAATGTATAAAAAGACAATGCAAGATTTTGAACTAGTGAGTGATATGTGTGTATACTGATTTAAAATCTTCCATTTCCAAACCTGAGGATGTTGACTTGTACCGAAATTCTGTTTCCATGACTACCAACATCTTTCTCTTGGATGTACAAGCATTTGTTGCCCCATTACTGCATTATTAATGTATATTGTTACTGCTGTGTTTTTACTTGTGCTGTCTTCTGGAACCAAGGATGGGCACTTTTTGGTGTGTGTCAATATGTGCAAAAGGCCTGCCAATTAAAGGCACTGGTTTAACCAGTCTTGCCCTCAACTGATTGTGTGCACTTTTCAGCAGATTCCTGGAGGGAGAGTTTTCACTCTGCGTCAGTAATAATAGCATCTCTGAAATTAGCAAAAGGTACAGTTGAGGATCAAGTTCAAGATCATTTTGATAGCTCAGTTTCAAATCAGGTGGTACATTATTATACAAAAATCCTTTGAGGTTTCATTTCCTTCGCCTCTTCCTCTCCTACCAGACCTCCTTCTTAAAAAAAAAAAATAACTCCAATGCTTTTGGGAGATCCTTCATAATCATATTTTTAATTTGTGTACGCATTTATTTTAACAAAGGTTTCTTTGTGACGTTCTGAGAGATTTGAAAACACATGGCTGCAGCTTTGTTTCAGGTTTGTTCAGCTGTTGCTAATGGGAAAATGGCATTCACAAGTGGGCTGTAGTCCTGGAAATTAAATGAGAGGATTGAGTGAGAGCTACACTACTTAGTTTTCTGAGCTGTTGCTGAGGTTTTTCTTTAATGTGCTGTAGGTTGTACCCATCAGAAAACTGGCTTGTATTTGTAGTAAGCTGTTTTCTATTGTTTAAAAAATCCAATGTAGTATAAAACTCCAATTAGTTATCTCCGTTGTTATTGAATAATTAATGGAAAATAGCCTTAGGGGTATTGAAATTTAGAGTATTTCTCCACTTGTTTTTCTTTGTGGGGGTGGTATTTTGGGTATTATCAGGCCTGATAACTGGCTCATAGTTGAATGGTGAGAGAAGAAAAGGCATGTAGGTCAAGAGGGAAAATGGCAGAAGGAATTGTAATGTCATAGGAAGAAGGACCAGATATAGGCCATTTGGCCCCTGAAGCCTGCTCTATCAGCATGATTGATCTGATTATCAAGAATCTATCCACCTCTACCTTAAAAATAATCACTCAGCTTCCACTACCTTTTCAGGAAGAGTTCCAGAGTCTCATGAGCCTCTCTTTCCCCCCCCCCCCCCCCCCCCCCCCCCCCCGGAGAGATAATACCTACATCATCTCTATTTAAATGGGAAAACCCCATATTTTTAACCCCTTATTTCCAGATCCTCCCACAAGTAGGAAATATCCTTTCTGCATGCATCATGTCAAGATCCCTGAGGATCTTGTATGTTTAAATCATTCAAGTCCCCTTCTACTCTTTCTAACCTCCAGTGGGTCCAAACCTGGCCTGCCAACATTTCTAGGTATTAGTCTGACAAACCTTCTTTAAATAAGTTGAGCAATACTATACCCAGCACTTCAGATGTTGTCTCACTAATGCTCTGTATAACTTAGTTTCACAAACTTTGCACCCACAAACAGAATCACAGAATACTGCAGTACAGAAGAGGTCCTTTGGTCCTTCGACAGTGCATGAAAGGCCCTGAACTGCCCACCTAATCCCACTTGCCAGCACTTGGCCACTAGCTTGAATGTTGTGGCGTGCCAAGTACTCATCCAGGTACCTTTGCTCAGCCATCCTGCAGCACCCACACTTTTCCAAAAAGCCTCAGACCTGTTGGGCAATTGGCAAGGGCCAATGCTCCTATCCTCTGGGTACCTTTACCTGCCTCAGTTGCAGTCACTATTCCTGACCAGCGATTAAATCAGTAAGCCCTTTCGAAGGGGTGTGATCTCCTCCACCTGAAATAGTGTCCAGGTAACTTTCCTCCTCCCTGATGTGCTGCAGTGCCTGCAGCTCGGCCGCCTTAAATATTGAATGCCAACCTCCTTTCCAAAAGGAATATAGGAAATGTGCTGAAATGTCCTGTTGGATTTGTACTTTTTAAAGTAAAAAAAAAATCTAGTTTTGTGAAATTAGAGTGTTCATTTTATTTTTCAAATCAAAAAGAGAGGTAATTGACAGCCTTGGTATCCGGGGAGTGGAAGGTGGCCCCTGTGGACCATAAGCACTGGCAAAGACTTGTTTGGCAGACCGGCCTGGTACTTTAGTAATACTTTGTAATAAACTGTCCTCCCTCCTGTTGGAGTATTATTGAGCCAAATCTAACTGCAGATTCAATTGAATAAACTATTAATACTGCAGTTGTATTTATCTTTTGAATTTAAACCATGCAATAATATACATTGTGAAAATGTTGTTTTTATGGAAGTAGAAGCAATATCATCTGATCCATATTCATGGACCAAACTTGTATTTGAAGTAGCATATTCCAGATTACATTACTTCTACAAGATATGGTAGCTGCTTTCAAGCTTAAGATTTCTGTTAAAACCATTATTAAGGCAAATTGACTTTGGTAATTTAAAAACAAATTGCCATAATAATCTTTAATAGGGTTGCAAATAGGCTTACATTAACAATGCAATGAAGTTACTGTGAAAAGCCCCTAGTTGTCACACTCCGGCTTCTATTTGGATACACTGAGGGAGAATTCAGAATGTCCAATCCACCTAACAAGCATGTTTTGGGACTTGTGGGGGAGTGCCTGGAGGAAACCCATGCAGACATGGGGAGAACGTGCAGACTCCGCACAGACAGTGGCCTAAGCTGGGAATCAAACGGGGGTCCCTGGTGCGTGAAGCAGCAGTGCTAATCACTGTCCTATTGTGCCGCCTATGCATTATTGCATAATTGATGCAATACCTATAACCACAAAAGTAGTTGGCATCACTCCTTTCTTGGAAACTGTTTGGTCAGATTTAATCAATAGAATTGTAGGGGCAGAATAATGGAATGTGAGCCAGTCACTCAGTTTGCTAACCAGTAAATTCACAGTATAAATGTGTTTACACAAGAACATGTTATATTTGTACAGTACCTGTAACACTAAAATGCTCAATGCTTTATAGGAGTGTCATCACAATATTTGACACCAAGCCATGTAAGTAGGGGTAGTTTTAAGGAGTGTCTTTAAAAAGAGAGAGAAAGGTTATGGGCAAATACGCTTGTGTTTACTTTCCACTTTCGGGAGTCGTTTTTCACAATTCAGATGCATTGGAATTTTGTTACTTGAAGCCAATAGGTTTGGAATATGATTTGATGTCGACTGCCATTTCAGATTATTGATGCCATGATGCTTACAAAGTACTTTAAAAGTCCATTGGGCTGGAGAAATCCATGTTTACTCCATAATTTAACATTGTGATTTTTTGTTTTGTTTGCATATACACATAACAGGCAGGAGAAGGCCAGCAGATTCAGTAAGGCTGCCCTTAAGTGTTTGTGGTTGAAATGAGCCGGCAAAGTGTTGCAGATTGCCTAAACTTTAAAGTGATGTTTTTCAAACGTTTTTTCCCCGGGACCCATTTTTGCCATCGGCCAACCTTTGCGACCCACGCAAACCAACCTTCGTGGCACATGCCACGTTTCATAGAATTTACAGTGCCGAAGGAGGCCATTTGGCCCATCGAGTCTGCACCGGCTCTTGGAAAGAGCACCCTACCCAAGCCCACACCTCCACCTTATCCCCATATGCCAGTACCCCACCCGACACTAAGGGCAATTTTGGACACTAAGGGCAATTTTGGACACTAAGGGCAATTTAGCATAGCCAATCCACCTAGCCTGCACATCTTTGGACTGTGGGTGGAAATCGGAGCACCCGGAGGAAACCTGCGCACACACTGGGAGAACGTGCAGACACCGCACAGTGACCCAAGCCGGGAACCGAACCTGGGACCCTGGAGCTGTGAAGCAATTGTGCTAACCACAATGCTACCGTGCTGCCCTACTTACCTGTTGAATTACCTTTTAATGTGAAAGGGGAGCCTGCTTGGTCCTTCCAATTTCACGCCAATCAGGTCCACAGGAGGTGAGGCGATACGCATATCAGGTGCAGAGTTCAGCCAGTTCCTTTGTGTCGTCTTCATCTTCGTGAGAATGAAAAATCCAACCTCGCACATGTAGGTCGCTGTGAAGGGCAATTGCAATAAAATGCTTGTTTTAGTCAGTACTGGATACCTCTGGGAGATGCTACTTCAGGATGCTGACAGCCTCATGAGGTTTTGACATGTTTTTAATGTGCTGCCACAGGTTAGGTACAGCAGCATAGTCTTTTCATTTGGAGTCAGCTGTGATATAATAACTGACTCTAGGATCCAAACCTCAAAGAATTTTTCACTCGCCACTTCTCTTTCAAAATCTGAAACTTCTCTCATTTTCCAGTATTCCTCTGCATGCAATTCACATGGGTTTTGCATCCTTATTTGCATTGGCACAATTGACAAAGCCATACCTCACAAAATCATCTTTATACTGCTTTGTTTCCGAGTTAAGTTTCTTCTTCTGTAGGCTGTTACCCAAAGGCCCTGGAGCTCTAGCACTAGCACTGCTCTGTCCTGCCCTGGACTTTCCTGAGCAGGTCTCTCCAGATTCAGATGTGAAATTTGTGTCTCCGGCCATCTCTTGTAACAAAACTGTTCATCTTCACAGTCCTTTTGCCTTGCTTGCTAGCAGCTGGAAATGTAATCCACTCTGCTCCATGATTTGGCACCAAAAGCAAGTGCATACAGGGTGCTTGATGTTAAGTGTACATGCAGGGCATGTGACATGCTAATTGCTGCTGCTTATGGTCGTACGGCTGCATGTGGCCTCCTTTAGTTCTCATTTTAAAAGGTAGCAGCGACCGCCATTCTCATAAATGCTGGTAGCAGCCTTTGGGCACTTCTCCCACGATCGGGATTACCATGGGGACGCCGCAACTGATCGCTCCTTGACCCACCCACAGTTCGTGTCTGAAAAACCCAGATTTAAAGGCTCATAGTTAAGATTTTGCACCTGCCTTGGTTTTATGCTGGAATCTTGCAAGACAGAATTCCGCTGTTATTTGCACTGCCCCCTGTTGCAACTATCAAAACCTAAAATTAACATGGTTTTATTTAATCATGCAAAATACTGGAAAATAGTTTCCTACAGTAATGCCAGTTCTGAATGGGTATAAATGCATGTTCAGACTTAAGTGCCCACCAAACCCGAGATCACTGACTGAGAAGTTTCATTCTTGGGACAAGCCCCAGGCTTTCTTCCTGGTGATTTTTTTTCTTGGCAACTTTATTTTACATTTTTTGGGACCTTTTTGTTTACTTGTATACTTTTGAATATTTCTCACGGCAATAGAATCTGTGCCAGTAATAATATTCCGGGCTTTCATTGTTAGGATCCCAGATGAGAACCCAACAATTTGCAATTTGTAAAAGTGAGGAAAACCTACTTTTCTGCAGGAGTAATAACACCCAATAGGTATCTTTTATGTTAAAACAAACTTTAATTTAAGCACAGAATAAATAAAATTAGCAACAAAGTAACAGATTTACAGTTAACAATTGAACGGTTTTTAAATAAAAGAAAAACTTTATTGTACTTGGTACACCTGTAACTGTATATTTCAACGAAGCAAACCAATATAGTTCAAAGACCACTCATAAATAAAGTTAATCAGGTTTACTCGGGTTCCTCTGTGCAGAGCTCAGGGAGGACCTTACAGGAGCCAGCAGTAGACTTGTCTTGTCAGACTAAAATATGATGGCAAACCCCAAATCAGAGACAGACCTGGCTCCACTCTTTAATTACATCATAAGGTATTCTTCAGTTTCCTCCCATTAAGATGCCTCATGACCTGTTTATCCAGGACTAACCATTATCCCTCATACATTATCTACACCCCAGGTGTAGATAACATTGCTGCAACAAATATAAATATAATATATAATGATTTCTTGTACTTATCACAACTTGTCCTTGCCTATGCATTGGTGCTTGATTCTACAAGATAGATTTTAAAAGCTGGAAACTTTCTTTAATTAGTCCACAGTTAGTCCTTGATTAGTCCACAGTTGGAATACTGTGTTGCTGGTCTCTGTATGATCAAAAGTACAGAGGCACCAGAGAAGGGACCAAAAAACAATTCGCCAGCATGAAGCCAAAATTGAGATCATTTACTTTTCAGGAAAGATATGTCTAAGAGATCTTTAAACATTATGAGGAGGTGGTTCGAGTAGATGTAGAGTAAGTGTTTCCACTTGTGGGAAGTCCAAAACTAGAGATATTCACTAATATCCAATACCGAATTCAGGGGTAACTTCTTTCATTCAAGGAGTGGTGAGAATGTGAGACACTGCAATAGGGGTAGTTGAGGGAGTAGCATACATGCATTTAAGGGGAAACAAATAAACACTGAGAAAGGAACAGGGGGGGGGGGTGGGATTTGCTGATGGGGCTAAATGGAGAGGGATGGGAGGAGGCTTGTGTGGGACATAAACACTGGCATGGACGAATTGTGCTGACTGGCCTACTTCTGCACTGTACACACCATATAACTCTGTACATTATGGTTTCATGATTTCAATCTAACTTTCACAACATCAATAAGATAAAAAGGAAGTTGACATATGATCTGCATGTTTCTTTGAGTCTTTGCCCCTCAGTAGTTCTCCTGAACTTGTGCTTACTTTGTGCTGGTTGTGTGCTTGATCAAGAGATTTTGGCTGAAGCTGCTGGCGGCAAGGTCAGCATATATTTTGGTGGAGTTTTGTTGTAAATCAGATGGAGAATATTCCTTCTGTTCACTTAGCTACACATGGCCTCTTCACTTTTATGGCTTTAGAGAGCAAAGTTACACAATGCTTTGGAAATGGGAAGAATAGGATTTTGCAGGTCTAAACTTGGGCTGATAGCAATCTGTCACATTTGATTAATTGGGAATGGCTGGACTATGCTACGTGGGAGCAGAAGCGTGGTGAATTGAGTTGAACTGTTGATTTGAGGCGCATGGTTAGGAAACTCAGCCAATGAAATCGTACACAATGCTGTTAACTCAGTCAAGCAGAAGGACCCAAGTCCAGTGTAAGAGCAATAAATTTCAGATTTGGCGAACAATAACACTAGATCTGGTGGAATGTTTATATGCACACTGTAGAGATAGATGGATGGTGCTCTTGCGGGAACAATCATTTTGAAACCTTACTATGGGCAGGTAAACCAAGCTCATAATTTTATTTTTGGGTTACAGGATTAACCGACTGGTTAAAAAGGCAGTAATTACTGTCTGGAGTAGCTAATCAAGGAGCTATCATTTTATGCATTGATACTATATTCCTGAAGCCCCCTAACTCATATAGGTTTATATTTGTGCCTCGATTTTAAAATCAATTTGCTCCTACTCTATCTTCTAAATTTTTTTTCTCCTCTTTGTACACGACCAGCAAATCCTGAATCTGTAGACTGGCATCCTCAATAGGCTAAAGTTTTATCTCTTACAGATATAAATATTTTGAAGCATCATAGAATCTTGCCGTACAGAAGGAAGTAGAGAATAAGGGAGCAAGTAAGCTCTAGTTTTCGGTGTTTTTTCTCCTATCTAATCTGCTGAGGTTACTGGCTGAGGTTATTCATGAGCGCCCACCGTATCATCCTTGCCCCTTGCTTGAGGTTTGGTGATCCTCTGGTTAAATCACCACCAGTCAGCTCTTCCCCCTCAAAAAGGGGGAAGCAGCTATGGTTACCTGGGACTATGGTGACTTTACTTATCTGAGGTGACGTTTTGAGTTCTCATTTTAGACTCCTGAGTTTTATGACTCCCTTTAGACTACAGTTAAGCTTGGAACAGCTGCTTGGTGTATTTAATTTAGATTGTTGGCAGCGTGTGGATATGTGGCAATAGTTAATAATGGTACACGGAGGAAGAATTCTGAATGTTCAAATTACCTAACAGCATGTCTTTCAAACTTGTGGGAGGAAACTGGAGCACCCGGAGGAAACCCACGCAGACACAGAACACGCAGATTCCGCACAGTCATCCAAGTCGGGAATCGAATCTGGGACCCTGATGCTGTGAAGCAACCGTGCTAACCACTGTGCTACTGTGCCACTCCCTTTCAATGGCTAAATAATTAACAGGTGTCTCAAACTGCAGCCACTGAAAGTAACACCTGGATAAAGTATTTTCTGTAAAAATGTTATATGAGCAAAACTCATTCCTCATTGTGAGAATGCATCTGGGATGCACTAAAGTGGTTTGGAGGGAAATGTGCAATGGTCAGGAAAAGGCCACCCACAGTCATGTTTAAAAATGACTAGAAGTCAGAGTGACTCCAGCCTAATACTAAATCTAGAATAATTCTATAACCTTCCAATTCCAACATACAAAATATAAAATCATTTGCAAACTGTGGAGTAGCGATCGAATCTCATTGCATGTTGACAGCATTTACATGAAATTAGTTTGCACAGATAGGAATGAGCGAATCAAGAATCTAATCTTTCTCCTTTCAGTAAAAAGCAAGGGCAAATTGGGGGATTATGTGAAGGCCCTTTTCTTTTCATTATGTGCAATGTACATAATTGTGGGACCATTCAGCTGGTAGTGAAGTATACTAATAGATGTTTGCTGACTGGTGGTGCATTTCTAATTTGTTCTGTCTCCATGTTTTTACATTTACAAGGTGTGGGTGCTACTGGCGAGGCAGCATTTATTGTTCATCCCTAATTGCCCTTGAGAAGGTGGTGATGAGCTTCTTTCTTGAACCACTGTCAGTGCACCCACTGTGCTTTTCGGGAGGGAGTTGCAGGATTTTGACCCAGCAACAGTGATATATTCCCAAGTTCAGGATGGTGAGTGGCTTTGAGAAGAACCTCAGATGGAGGTGTTCCCATGTGTCAGATGAGTCAGAATCTTCAATTATATAAGGTGCTGCCTAAGGAGCCTTGGTGAGTTCCTGCAGTGCATCTTGTAGATGGTACACACGAATGCTACTGTACGTCAGTGGTGCTAGGAGTGAATGATAATCAATTGGGCTGCTTTGCCCTGGATTGTGTCAGGCTTCTTTTGTTGGAGTTGCATTTGTCCAGGCAAGTGTAGTGTTCCATCACACTCTTTTGGAATATTGTGAGCAGTTTTGCGGCCCATAATCTAAGGAAGGATGTGCTGGCCTTGGAGAAGGTCCAGAGGAGGTTTGCCAGAATGAAGGACTTGTCATGTGAGGAGCGGTTGAGGACTCTGGGTGAGGATGAGGGCAATCTCATTGAAACCTACAGAATACTGAGAGGCCTAGATAGAGCGAACATGGAGATGATGTTTCCACTAGTAGGAGATACTAGAACCTGAGGGCACCGCCTCAGACTGAAGGGTGGATCTTTTAAAACGGCTGAAGAGGAATTTCTTCAGCCAGAGGTTGTGAATCTGTGCAACTCATTACTGCAGAAGGCTGGAAGATCACAGGAATGGTTCCAGGATCACTGAACAACTCTTCTTGAGGCAGTCTGGCAACCAACAAGGATCACAGACAAAAGGGACCGAAATAGGTTCCAGTGAACTTTTAGAAAACTAAGGAGCAGACCGTTGACGTGAAGGTAACCCATTGGGGCAGAAGTGTTCTGCTTGGTAGGGCAATAAATCTGAAAGTGTGCTTGTAAGCTAATGTTTGAGTGTACTCGGAAATCAGGGAAAAGGATCTCGAAGTTAAGATTGAAACCCTTTGAGGTGGGCTATTGTTAAAGCCATCCAATTAGGAGTGAAATTTGGAGAGAATTTCCCAGGAGAGATCTTCAAAGGTGAATCTGGGAATGTCTTGAGACAGAGTTTCAACAAGATTTTTTGACTTGCCGTTCACTGACGTCTTGGTGGATTCTTGAGAAACCCATCGACTCTATCTTGATTGCATATGCCATTTACTCTATAGTATGGTGTATTCAAGCAGTTCATCTATTAACTTATACGTACCTCAAAGTTGTCCTGAATGAGAGTATTGTAAAGAGCCTTGTCTTTCTGAACTTCAACAGTAAATAGTTGTTTGGAGTACAGAACGTGCTTAAAAAGAGGCATTGAAATTTTTCAATTTGCACTCATCAGGACACTAACCGTACACGTGGATTTTTCCTCCCCATCATATTGGTATTCTTACGAAGTGACCTGATGAGTGCAAGGCGAAAAGCTTTTTACTTGTGCAATTTTGTTTTTGTTTGTTCAAACCCCGTAGAATCTTATGGCGTTATTCCAAAAGCAGGTGCCTTGAATTTGAACCTTTATCCACTGTAAACAAACTGTCATTGGTCCCTAACTGGTTTCCAACCCCACCCACCCCCCACAATTTCCAAATCTCCATGTCCTGGGGTCTGACGAAGGATAGTAACAAGAGGTAGTGCTTAATCTTTCATGATTCATTTGTTCTTGGTGTGTGAACATCAGGCCAGGCCAACATGTGTTGCTTTCCCGTAATTAACCCAGTCTAGGCGGTGATGTAGTCTATGTGGGGGAGGTACGCCTGTGCTGTGCAGGGAGGCAGTTTAGGAATTTGACCACTGTAGAGAGTTTTTAACCCCGATTCCTATTGATTTTGACTTTGCTACCCTTGATATCTCACTTGGTCCAATGTGCCTTGACATCCAGGGCACACTGTCTCACCTCGCCCTGGAATTCGGCTCATTTGTCCATCTTAGGACCATGATTGTAATGAGGTCTGGAGCTGATTGACTCAAACGGAACATTGGTGTGCAGATTGTTGCTGAGTAAATGCCACTTGACGCTATTGTCAACAACACCTCCCGTTATTTATTTTTTACTTTTATTTTTTAAAATAAATTTTAAGAGTACCCAATTTATGTTTTTGATTAGGGCTAAACATGTTTTATAGTCCAAGCATATAGTTGATTAACAGTGGAATTGAAAATAATCTTAAGACTGGACGCTGATGTTTCAGTAGAATAATAAAAAATCAAGTGGAATTTTGATTAGGTATCATTAACTTCCATGATTAACATGTTAATTCTTTAGGGATTAATTTTAATTGACCATCCTAATTTATGCCGCAAATATAATCGTTTTATGAATTCAAAATGCTGAGTTAACACCAGATGTATCTAAATTATTACTTTGTAGCCTGCTCTGCGTTTAAGTTACATGCTTATTGGAAACTAGAGGAGTTAAACTTTGGGCACATCAAGCTCTGAAAAATGTATCCGAATGGCCAAAGTTTTCATTATGGACACAGCAGACCTGTGAGCTTTGGTCATATTTAAAGCACAAACATCTTAAATGCAGAGTAATTCTGTTTTTCTTGCCGAGAAATGAGTAGAAAAATATTTGACACACAATGCAGCCAAAAGATATTTGAAATAAAATGCAAAAGTGGTGAAATGTGAACCACTGGATAGACATCTTTTAACATGTGTTCCATAACGTAACACCATAGGGTTCTGAGTAAGCTTAAAATTTACATATTTAATAGAAGAAAAACTGCTAAGTTTCTAACTCATTGCTATACATCTTCACATTTAAAAAAAAACGAAGTGTGACTTGGATGTCCATACAATCCCTTCCTTTCTTGGGTAGTATGCCATTTGGTGACACCTTTCCAAGTTTTTACTGTTGCTATGGACAGAGATGATGCAGAGCCCTTCAACCCCAGTAGGAGAATTATAATAGAAAGGTAAAACTAAAGATAACTATCTGCAGCTGTGATAAATGCAATGAAACGTGAGGTGGAGCAGCCCAACCCATTGAGTTTATGCTTCATCTCGGGTGGTGAACATAGGAGTAGGCCATTTAGCCTGTCAAGCCTTGCCATTCAAAAGGATCATGGCTGGACATCTATCTCCATGTCATTTTCCCCCCACTATCCCATTGCCCTGATATCACTATTATCTGGAAATGTATTGATTTCTGTCATTCTACTGATGGAGCTCCCACAAATGATGGCGATGTTGATTGTTGGGCAGGGGTAGGAAAGAGTAAATACATTTTTGTATCTAAAGTTTCAACATTTCTTTATAGGCTGAATTTGTATAAAATCATTCTCAAATTCTGAACTTTGCGAAAATAATTTCATGGACCTATTTTTGGCAGCTGATGCGTTTGCAAGCACAATTATACTATCGCTATAGTGTTGCGGCACTGAATCGTAATGTGGGTGCAGCCGGCAATGCGTGGCTGAAATGAAAATTCAAATACTACAAACTTACAAAATTAGTACTTGGCAAGGATAGGCTAATGCTCCAATTGTAATATGAAGTTGAAGAACTTTTTCTTGTTTTTCAGGTCCGGACTATACAGCCAAATAAAGACGTGAATCTTGCTAGTAATCGTAGTCTAGCAGAACAGAATCTGCAGTATCACCCCAAACTGGATAGTCGGAAACTCCAATTAACTAGGAAATATGAAGAACTGCAGACACTATTTGAAGCATATCAGATGAGGAAGTCAAAATTAGGTAACCTACTCTATCTCCTTTCATATGTAGTACACGTTAATGAGCATTATTTCAATCACCATAAGTCATTGACCCTAATAATATGTAAAATGCCATTGAGCAAGGTCTTCTGGCTTGCCTTGAGCATTGCCAAAGAAAGTTTGTGCATTATTGCTTGAAATATGTTTTTAAGTATACTAAACAGTGACTTGCATTTCATATCAAAAGTGATTTTTTTAAAAATTAAGATTTATTTGCAGAGGAATATTTAATTAACTTGAATCCTCCTTTCTAATTCACATAAAATTATCATAGGCCCAAATATTGATAGATTAGTTTGATGTGGCAAGTCCTGAATTGCTGTGGTTTTACAGTCCTGCTCCCAGGACTACATTATACTTTAGCTTTTTCCTCTGTTGGTAACTTCATTTTTCTTTTTTAAAATAACCCTTTCATTTTTCAGAAAGAGACTTGATTTATACCGTGGTGAATTGTATTTGAAAATATACATTTGTCGTGTTGTATTTCAGTGACTTGGACACTGTATCCAACTCTTATTTTAATTGTTCCCGTCCAATCTGTCATTTGAATATTTTTCTATCTTTTCCTTCTCCGTTACATTGGCACTCCAGTACAATGAACCAGTTCCAGAGCACAGTATATCTAAAACTTAGTTGCATCGAATAGATACTCAGCAGGCATGCCCAAAACTTTGTACTACTTTGTTTCTCTTCACAATCTTTAAGTAGCTTAATCCCAATGCACTTTGTGCGAATTGTATGCTTTATGAAACTATGTTGTTTTAGTTTGAACCTTTCTCGTTATGCTATCATTTGTTTCTCGGGAGTGTGCCCAGAGTTCTCTGAAATGGTATATGGGGCACTAACATAACTTAAATAGCTGTGCTCTCTGATCTTCCAGTACTGAATTCCTGTCAATGTTTGGTAATCTTCCACAGAAAATTTGGTGAAGACGCAGCAGTTTTTTTTGTGAAAATATTTTATTAAAGCATCTATAATTTTGAACAATTTTCAAGAGGAAATCAACAAAGTAAATTACAGCCACCCAACCAATAACCAGATCCAACCATCATGGCCTACATACAGTTAGCCAGTCCCCCTTTCTCACTCTTTCCCCCCCCCCCCCCCCCCCCCACCTTTGTATCTGCTGAAAGCTTAATTTTCATCCCAAAAAGTCAATGAATGGCTGCCACCTCCGGACAAACTCTAGCATCGATCGTTTCGGGGTGAACTTGGATCTTCTCAAGCCTGAGAAATTGGCCATCTCACTGACCCACATCTCTGATTTTCGGGGGTTCCAAGTCTCTCCACGACAATAAGTTACAACGGCCAACACATCAGCCTCTCTCGCCCCCTGGACTCCTGGATCTTCCACACATCAAAAATCGCCACCTCTGGACTCAGAACCACCCGTACCTTTAATACCGTGGACATGACATCGGCAAATCTTTGCCAGAATCCCCTAAGCTTTGGACATGCCCAAAACATGTGAACATGATTCGTAGGCCCTCCCCCACACCGACCACACCTATCTGCCACCCCTTCAAAGAACCTGCTCATATGGGCCACAGTCATATGCACCCTGTGGACCACCTTGAATTGTATCAGGCTAAGCCTGGCACATGATGAGGATGCATTAACCCTGCTAAAGGCATCTTCCCACAGTCCTTCCTCTAACTCCTTGCCCAACTCTTCCTCTCATTTTCACCATACCTCCACTATCGGGGTTCCCTCCCATTCCATGAGCTCTTTATAAATTTCCAAGACCTTCTCCCCTCCCCCACTCCCGCTTTTGACACTAAAGACGCAGCAGTTTAGCCAATATGTTTCTCTGCAGCAACAGGAAAAATGAAGAGCAAATATTTTCTCCCAAATCGGTTCACTTCAGTATACCGCAGTGAAAGAAAATACTTTGTAATGGACGAGCTAACACAGGTTAGCTCTACTCTAACTTGAGATTTAATGAAACCAGAACAGCTGATAAATATGCATTGCTTTCAGCTTGATGGCCAGAATTTTCCACAATTATCTGGCGTAGTTTAGAAATATAATCTGTATATGCAAGCCTCTGTTGCTTCATGTAAATCAAATGAAGCATAATATAAATCAAAGTAACTGACAAGTCACTTTAATATTGTGTAAAAGAGCAAATAACATGTGATAATAGCAAACTTCCCTAGTGGCCACGATGCATGTGTGTGCACGATTGGCAATCAAACCAGTTAGCCGGAGTCTCTGGTAATGTTCCAAGGGAAACGTTTGATATTTTCTTCATTCAGAATGCTATGTGTCTAACCTCAAAATGAATAGGGGAATGTGCTGGGTTGATCTGTGGCAGAAACAAAGGAGCTAAGTTGTCTCAAAGGCAGCCATGCTGTTCTTTGCTGCTAGTATGCAAAGTATTGCTTAGACCACCATATAGAGTTGGGTGTACTGTTCGGGGCACCACTTCTTGGGATAAAAGCAAAATTCTGCAGATGCTGGAAATCTGAAATAAAAGCAGCAAATGATGGGAAAGCTCAGCAGGTCTGAAGAAGAGTCTCACAAACTCGCCTGTTTTTCTCTCTCCACAGATGCTGCCAGACTTGAGTTTTTCCAGCACCTTCTGACATGTTACCCTTAAAAAATAGTGCATTGTATTCAGATTCACCAGATTCACCCAACGATTATATTAAGGAGTTATTACATAAATTAGACTTGTTATTTCCTGTTACCTGTTTTTGTCTTTTCTCTTTCTATAAATCCTACCTGACCTGTCGAGTATTTCCAGCATTTTCTATTTCATGACCATATAAGAGATTAAGGTTATTTTGTTGAGGTTAAGATTTTGCAAAGAATGGATACGACAGAGAAAAGCTGTAAGGCGGGGTAGAGAACTGAGTGGGAGATAGACTGCCACAGGGCAGGGGAACTAGTGGAGAGGTGGTCTGAGATAGGGTACCTGTTTGGTGGGGTGAGGGGCAGTCTAGGACAGGGGAACATTTAAAATCTTAGGCAGGTTGTTCCTGACAGAAGTTTTAAAAAGTGCTTCATGAAAAGGGTGTTTGTGTAGATAGAATACTTTCTCAAGCAGTGGGTGCTAGCTCAATTTGTTTACAAATCTAAGACTTTTGCAAGATATGGATGTAAAAGGATGTGAACCTAAGGTACAGATCAGTTTACGATTAGATTGAATGTACAACAGGCTTGGGCTGAATGACCCACTTTTGATTCTATGTTCAAAGAGGCATTGAGCATTTTATTGAGCTACTGATGGCACTTAGTGCTGTAATAGTGAAGTAACCCTACCTGTGATAAGTTTGAGAATCTTGAATAAGCTGGTACCAAAGCACTGCAAGAGAGATTTAAAAAAAAAACATTTTCCTTGCTGATACGATTTGATTTTTTAAAAGCAATTTTTCTAATGCATCAATCCAGAAAATATTCACTATCACCATTGATTATGATGACTGTCCCTGGATTTTCACAACGATAGGGAAATAGAGAATTCCCAAGAAACTTTGTTGTGGTATAAGTCACTTAGAATCATAAGGTAAATCATAAGATCTGGTAGCAGGAAATAAGTCCAATTATGCCATGAATTCCTGCAATTTTTCAAATGCCATAAACAGTGCCTATAATGTACTAATTCCACAGTAGAAATAACTAAACCAATAACTAGAAATAACTAAAAATATTTGTGCAGAAAAAAATTATTTAAAAAGGCACAGCACTCAGAAGCAGTAAGGTAAAATACAAGTCATTGAAGATCATATTCCTTTTTGTACTTTGAATTCTAGATTGGCATTTCATTCAATACAGCCAGTACGGGAATTTGGATAAGCAGAAAATAAGGTTGTTCGAGCTTCCACATCATGTGAGGGATGGTTTCACATACAAGGCAGTAACTTGCAGCCAACCCTTTCTGGATAGCTGAGAGGAGACCTGGAGTGCTCTATCTTGCTCTCTTCTGAGCCCACTCTCATTCCATCTCATCTAATCATTCTATCATAGAGGTGCAATTTACTACTCGTAGTATGCGAACTGAGATAGAGATCTTTGTTGGGAATGTGTTCAGTTCATTGATGTGTTTCATGCAAGATAAACCAGATTGTTGATTTACGCTTGACCTTGTCTCACTCGAATGCTTCTTATCCACCTTTTGAAAAGGAGACTGCATACAAGAGAAAATTACCCAGTCTTTCTGTTAGCAGTGCTGGATCAACCTATTGAGCAGCAAAAATGTTCTCCAGTTGATTTTCACCTACTGGAGTCATCTGGGAACCTTCCATCTGCGGACGGTAGTGGACATGCAGCAAACAATTCATTTTAGAATTGGGTGACTCCATAACATGCTCATTGGTTGTAGGCTAAAGAGGGCAATCCTTGAGAGGCATAAAGTTTTGCCATAAAGTGCCACATATGAAGCCACCAGGTGTCATTGTGGATTATTAGGTTTGGGGTCCCCCAACTTAAAACCTATCTAACTCGGAGACCATGTTTACTAGAAAACTGTAAATTTCTAACGTTGATATTTGCTCTTGCATTACACTTTGTGCACTTGCTTTGAAGTGCCAATCGCTTCAAATTAGAAAAAGATTAGCAGGAAAAAAATGCTTTTGGGTCATCTTCTCCATATCTTTTGTCCCAGCTGAAAGCAAAAGACCTTGGGCATTTCCTGTGATTTGAAGCTTGATACTGTACTCAAAATATCTAGAATATCATTGACATCATGTGAATATTGCCTTGGGGATATGCACTGGTGATAGTACAGCTGCACCGTGTTCCATCAGCATGACAGATCATGAAGTTCAGGTTTCGAAACTATTTATTTAAGTGCAGCATTCTCTATTATTTCTGCTTTGAAATAAAAGTTATGATATTAATTTTCATTAACTTTTGGCCATCAGTCTGTGAAATTTATGAGAAATTAACTTGTGGTCTCTTGATTTGATCTGATTTGGTTTTAATGGGGTGGGGTTGGATTTCTCAGGCAATAATGTGTTTAATAATAGCAATAGATTTAATCCAGTAAAAATACATGTTTTAAAGGTTGTAGGTACCAATTATAGCTGCAATGTGTTTCTTGTAAATTGAAATATTCAGGGTGTAGCTGGTTCTTGGTATAGCAGATTGCTACAGGTTGAGCAGATGGAACCATCTTGTTTTGAATGCCTTTAATATTTAAATAGTCGAGGTGTAATTTTGCAAACTGTACCTGGCTGCTGAATATGATTATCTTTGATGCATTTGCATTTTTAGTGGCAATTATTTTGATCTTTAGAATATACTGGTGTTTCCCTTCCTATCTTCCTATTTGATGTGTCTCAAATGGTTGTTGATGTTTAAACTCCTACAGCTGTAGGTATTACTTCCCCTAATTGTTCCTTGCTGCCCTAGTCCTGAACCTGCCTGTCTCTACATACTGTCTCATCTCCTGCCTTGATTTCTGAGAGCTCATTCTGTCGAAGAGACCCAGCTACTGCCCCTTTGATCATAATCTGACCTGACTGCTGACCACTAAACATCCCAACCTGGGCCTATGTTAGTTCACATTGTTAATGCTTCCCTCTCCTTTGGTGCAATTTCTTCCATTAAGCCCACTAACCACCACCCATCTCCAATCACCATTTCCTCTCTAAAGCCCGTGCTATTATCTCCCAAATTAGTGTCCATCTTTCCTGAAATTCCATGTTTGCATTCCTCCAATCTGACTTCTGGCCTGAAATTGCCAGTACGTATGTCAGAAAATGGCAGTCTGGGATGACTCCAAGTGATCAATTTCCCCTCATCATGCCCTAACAGCAGCAAGTACCCAGGTTTGATCCCTGCCCCCAGGTCATTGTCTATGAAATTTGTACGTTCTCCCCATGTCTGCATGGGTCTCACGCCCACAACCCAAAAGATGTGCAGGGTAGATGATTTGGCCACGCTAAATCGCCCCTTAATTGGAAAAAAATGAATTGAGTACTTTAAATATATGTTTAAAATCATTCTCCCTAGCTGCAGCCTTCACTACAGTTGACCATACGATCCTGCTCTAATGTTTCTTGTCTGTCATTAGCTGGATAAGCTGCTGTTGTTTGGTTCCGTTATTGACTATTGAATCATATGCAGCACGGTAGCATGGTGGTTAGCATAAATGCTAACACAGCACCAGGGTCCCAGGTTCGATTCCCGGCTGGGTCACTCTGTGCGGAGTCTGCACGTCCTCCCCGTGTGTGCGTGGGTTTCCTCCGGGTGCTCCGGTTTCCTCCCACAGTCCAAAGATGTGCGGGTTAGGTGGATTGGCCATGCTAAATTGCCCGTAGTGTCCTAAAAAGTAAGGTTAGGGGGGGGGGGGTTGTTGGGTTACGGGTATAGGGTGGATACGTGGGTTTGAGTAAGGTGGTCATTGCTCGGCACAACATCGAGGGCCGAAGGGACTGTTCTGTGCTGTACTGTTCTATGATATCAATAATAATTATTGTCACAAGTAGGCTTACATTAGCACTGCAATGAAGTTACTGTGAAAATCCCCTCGTCACCACGCTCTGGCGCCAGTTCAGGTACACTAATTCAGAATGTCCAATTCACCTAACCAGCACGTCTTTCGGGACTTGTGGAGGAAACCGGAGGAAACCCACGCAAACATTGGGAGAATGTGCAGACGTCGCACAGACAGTGACCCAAGCCAGGAATCAAACCTGGGTCCCCAGCGCTGTGAAGCAACAATGCTATAACCACTGTGCGTTGGCAGCAATGCCTTCACACAACATGAGCACAGCAATTAAGGGCAGGAGTAGGCTATTTGGCCCCATGAGCTGCCCCATCATTTGATAAGATCATGGCTGATCTGATTTCCTGCCCATCATCCATAACCCTTTATTCCCTTCCCACTCCTGCACTGTTACCTCTGGGGCACTTTTATTTCTTGTGTACCTGTACATGCTACTTAACTCTTTGCAATATCATTTGAAAACCTGACATCAGGTTGCTGATGTACGCAGACAACATTTCGCTCTACCTCTGACCATCTCTCTGATTCTCTTCCCTTTATGATTTGTCATTCTTGTCAGACAACAGAAATCTTCTCAACTGTTCACAAAGTCTTCACAAAGTGGTGGTGTGTTCCTGAAAACCGCAACTTTAATGAAGCAGTGGCTCTCATAGGAAGGAAGGTTAAAACTGTAGTTGGGTTCTGCAGCACCTTTGTTGTATTTTTTTTAAAAAATGGAAACAAATTGTTTCTTGGCAATAGAGAACTTGAGTATTGCTGGAAAAAAAGAGACACGGTGTCAAAGTTTTTGTCTTGCTCCCATCAGGACAAATTACAAGAATACCATATCTAAGGAAATAACCGTTTATGCTACTCGTGAAGAAGATGCTGATTAATTGGCAAGAGGCAGAATGGAGAATGCACCACACTGCCATTACACCGGCACAAATTCATACACCACATTATTCATTCGTGTGATAGGCAGGAAATCTTTTTGGTTTGACGGCAGCATCCTATTAGTAGAGAATAACACTCTACTATGAAATGGCTAGCTTTACCGTTTTACTCAAATTTTCAGTGCCAGCCATGTAAGCCATGAATCCCAATTGGTGGATTATATCAAATAGGTCCTTTTGACTGTTCGCAGCAGGCAAAATACTGACCATACGCGTGCAGCCTGTACTTGCAAAACTCAAAACATAGTGTCCAACATTGGATGTGATTCCGCAATTGGCCAACACTTGCTGAACAATTCTGATTGTGCAAAGAATTAACTGAACCCATTTGAAGATTCAGTCTGGCTTACAGTATGGCTCATTTATGCGTGCTAGAAGCTACTTATATTCACTCACAGGGCCTTGTCCTTTGCAAACCGAGCATGTCCACGCATTACCCTTTTTCAAATAAGTTTCAGCCATTCCCTAGTTCTCCTGCCATGGTTATGCTTTGACTAGAGTCAGTCTGTTTGATTTTAATTTAAATGAAATAACCTTTAAAATAAAATGTTTCAGGCAACATGGTGGCGCAATGTTTAGCACTGCTGCCTCACGGCACCAAGGTCCCAGGTTCGATCCCAGCTCTGGGTCACTGTCTGTGTGGAGTTTGCACATTCTCCTGAGTTTGTGGGCTTCGTCTCCACAACCCAAAGATGTGCAGGCTAGGTGGATTGGCCATGCTAAATTGACGCTTAATTGGAAAAAATGAACTGGGTACTTTAAATTTATAATAAAATGTTTCAAAATGTACAATAAAAATATAGTTTTCTACTTACAGTACCTCTTGCTTGTTGCAGATCCTGCTTCACAATGCTCCTGATTCTCCTGGTTGCGTAGATAATCCCACCCCCTGACCTACAAGTTGAGGCCTCTCCATTCCCCACTCTGAGTTGTGGGTGCCCCCCTTCCACCCTCTGGCTGAACCTCCCGCTCCTTGCCTCGACCCCTTATTGCTCCCCTTTCTTGGACCCACGTTCCTGATGTGATCCAAAGCTGGGACTCTGATATTGTGGAAGTGCAGGAGTGTCAAACAAAGGCTGCTATAATCCTTGTTTTTGTTGTAAATGCTCCTGCCAGTGAAGACTTGGGAGAAGAACAGCAAGGCGCAGGAATATTTAAAACAGAAAACATGGATTATAGCAGGCCCTGCTTGACACTTTGTTGCATTATCGGGATTCACGCTACCACAACATTGGAGCTCCACCTTTTGATCATGCAGATGCACAGGAGGGTGAAATGGGAGGTTTGGCGAGAGGGTGGGTCAGGGAAGGGCTGTGACTTGTGAAGCAGGGCGGCGAGAGGCCTATTTTATGGTAAAATGAATCTCAATGAGCTTACAGGCCCCATTAACTTACTGACGTTAAAGCAAAGCAACATTAAATAGGCCAATGTTAAACAATGACTTGCTGTATTGGAAATACTGAAGCTCTCTTTCGTCTCTGCCACAAGCTCTGTTCTCTAGGCAACATCTCCATCCCTGGTAGTTGTCTGAATCTGAGCCAGACCTTGCAACTTTGTTGCATTTGACCCACCAGTGAACTTCTGACCACACATCTACTTTATCATCAAGACTGTCTACTTTCATCTCAGTCACATCATCTTTCCTCAGCACATCTGCTGAAACCCTCACACATGTCTTTCTTTATCTCAACTTCATCATTTTGATTTTCTCCTGGCTGATCTCCCACCTTCCACCCTACATAGTCAATTGCACATCCAAAACTGCGCTGTATGTATCTTACTCCAAATCTCATTGACCCCTAAACTGTGCTTATGGACCAACATGGCTCCAAGTCAGACAATTCCTCAATTTTAAAACACTTGTCTCAGTTTTAAAATCCCTCCATTGCCTCACCCCTCCCCATCTCGGTTACATCCAAGCCCTGCAAGTCTTTGAGATTTGTATTCCTCCAATTCTGGCCTCTTGCACGTCCCTAATTTTAATTGTGGCACCTTGGCTGCTGTGTTTTAAACTGGCCCAAGCTGAGGAATTCCCTCTGTACATTCCTTCACCTCAATACACTTTTAAAAATGTTCCTGAAAACCAACTTTGACTAAGCTTTGTCATCTGCCTAATATCTCCTCCTGTGGATTAGTGTCAAAAGGGGCATATTGTTGATTTGGTGAGCATCTTGGCCATTTGCCAAGTTAAAGTCAGAAATACTTCTTGTGATCTGATTTTAAAAGAAAAGGCTGTTGTACCATTGATTTAAATTTGTTTAATTATTTTCATTTTCGAGTACTTTTACACTTAAGATAGTTGCATCTTTCTGGTACATTATACTGGGCTACCAACAAATTATTTCATTGATTGCAAAGTGATAGTTGGAAGGATGGAACACCGTGCACAAGCTGTTTATCAGAGCTGCTAACCTGCATTGACACCAACTTCCTCAAAACATTTCAAACGTTGCATTTTTCAGCTACTATACAGTAGAGGACATTGTAAATAATTAGCATCCAAATCAATGTATGGCATGAGACTTGGTGATGCGTGATAACAGTCTCCATAAAGGGACTTGAGACTATTGTTTAGCAGCTAGCGGGTATTTCACTATTCAAAATAGAGATGTGCCTAATTGATGCCTGCTTCGTTGCTGCAGTTTTGCAAGCTCTCCTATTGTTTCCATGAATATGTTATGTTTTTCTATAGTATGTGGAGGTATTTTTCCATTCCACTTATGGTCTGGTTCAAAATCTCATGCAAGTAGCTCGTTGGTCAAAGAAGAATTTGGTGCCAAAGCAGTGCATCTGTCATATCGAATTTGGCAGAATCAGATCAGATAATGGTTTAGTTGAACTAGACACAAATTAGTAGGCCCTGCTTGGAATCTGACCAAATTTCCCACCATAACAATTGGACTACTGACGCTTCTAATATTATAGGCAGTAGTTAATGTCAGTGTTGTTGGGATTTGTCATTCACTCTTGCAAGTATTTTATGTAAGGAAAATGTTTTAAACACTGCAGAATATATTTACTACAGACTAGCCAAAATTTATAGTTTTAAAAAAAAATCACCATTGCTATGAAAGAAAGAAAAACTATGCAATGGACGGGTTTCTGGAATTTTAAAACATCAGCTGATTTTCTACCCATGAAGCACAACATTCATGTAAACACTTAAATGTAACCCATTGTAATGCCTCAATGAGTTAAGGCAGTGTATGGCCAAGGGGCTAGGAAAGGTTTAATCTCCCATGTGTATTGATTCTGCTAGGGCGGTAGTACAGTAACCCCAATTGGCGTACTTGGGTTAAAATTAGCCAGGGTGGTGCTCATTCACAGGATTAAGCTTGGCTATGATGCCAGCTGCAGTCAAATACCCTGCCACTCCATAATACAAGTGAGATTGCTACTGGGGCAACAGGTGGCTGCAGAAGAGTACCCCAACAAGTCACTGTCGGGTAAGGGCCTGGCTGAAAATAAAAATAAGGGTAGTGTTATGGGTCCTGGAATGTGTATTTTTATTATCAAAAGTTAATTTCTGCTGTGGCCAAAGGTAAAATTAATAAATGTGTTATAATCCAAGTAAAATATAAAAATATAAAAAATAGTAGAGCGACATTGAATAACCAACTGATCATTAGTTTTAGTTTCAAACTTTAACAGTCAATGGATCATTGTTAAATCTTGTTCTTTTTACATCTGGATTCAGTTAGTTGTTTGCGTTCCATGGTTGATGGCCACAATGATCTGCCTGCGGGTAACACGTAGTGACGTTTGGAATTTGGCAGGGAAAGAATGTCAGAGTTGATTGCCTTTGTTCTCAAGTGTCTATGGGACCTTAGTTGTGTGAGATTAAAATTGTGTCTGATTAACTATGGTAATTAGGCCAAGAAAAAAGATTAATGGAGTTTTCTTTTTTATTTAAAAATTTGAGAAAAATAGTGCAGATGCTGTAAATCTGAAATAAAAGCCGAAAAGGCCATCAACGTTGGAACATTAAACTCTTTCCTCTCCACAGATGCTGCTTGACCTGTGCATTTCGAGCATTTTGTTTATTTTTTCAAACTTGTTTTGTAGCATCAGTTGTTTGTCCCGTTGAATGAAAACCTAATTAGTTCATTTCTGGATGGTATTGCTGCATTCTAGCCTGTGGTGAGTAAAGAGAAATGTTGTGCTCTGAGCACTGTGCTGATGCTGCTTTTGAATCTGTTAAGCAGTGACTGGCAGTGGCCCAAGATGACAGCGCATCAGTGATCAAAAACATGCGGCTTGGGAAAACTAAACCAGCCCTAATCAGTTTTTGAGTAAGTGCAATAAAATAACAAAATTCTCAGATTTCCCAAGTGTTTAGCATTTGGTATGGAAAATATACACTTTATCTTTGGTGTTGATCTAATGGCCCCTTTGGCACTGTAAATATCCTCTCAAAGAAAAATAACTTAATTCATCTCGCTGCCCCCATTGGTAAAGATTGCATGGCATGGAGCAATAGTGCAATTGCCAATCTCCACTGAGTTAGCTGAACTCAATCAGGGTCTGAGTGGAATTTCCATTGCCACTGAAAAAGCTGTGACCTTTTTCACTGCGATCAGAGTGAATAATCTCTCTTTGTGATGATACAAACTTGGGTAGATCATGTGACTTCTAATGCAATGAAGTAAGAAGTATTAAAAGTGTCAGTAAATTTTAACGGAGCTGATTGAGTCTTGAAGAGAAATCATAGAATCCCTACAGTGCAGAAGGAGGCCATTCGGCCCATCGAGTCGGCATCAACCCTCTGAAAGAGTACATCACCCAAGCTCACTCCCCCGCTCTAACCCCTTTTATCTAACCTACACATCTTTTTGGGCACTAAGAGGAAATTTAGCATGACAAATCCACCTATCCTGCACATCTGGTTTAGCTCACTGGGCTAAATCGCTGGCTTTTAAAGCAGGCCAGCAGCACGGTTCGATTCCCGTACCAGCCTCCCCGGACAGGCGCCGGAATGTGGCGAGTAGGGGCTTTTCACAGTAACTTCATTGAAGCCTACTCGTGACAATAAGTGATTTTCATTTCATTTCTTTGGACTGTGGGAGGAAACCAGTGCACTCAGAGGAATCTTACACAGACACGGGCAGAACACGCAAACTCCATACAGTCACCCAAGGCTGAAATTGAACCCAGGTCTCTGACGCTGTGAGGCAGCAGTGCTAACCACTGCCACCGTGCCACCCTTTTCCCCCGATATAACTCAAAGAACTTAGACACAACAGTAATTCTTAAAGAGGCAGTGCAAATCTTAAAGGGATAGTTGAGAGGCATCTCTAAGATGGGGTAAATCTCAAACTGATGGTAATGCAGAATTCAAAACAGATCAACCGCAATCTTATTGAATTGTCGAAGAGATTTGAGGAACTGAAATGCTTAACTGCTCCTAATTCGAATGTTCATAAAATGATTTGCAGAGCTCTATATATGTTTTTGCTAGTCGTATTGTTTAATAATGCAGTTATTTATAATTCATCATTATCGCTATTATATCGTGGAAGACTGCAACATCTTCAGCTTAAGTAAAAGTGTTTTGCTGGCTACTCAAATTAAGATCACACCATTTCTAGTTGTTGATCTCTTGACTGTTTTTGGAGTCACATCTGCTACCTAAAGTCTGGTACGGAGAGAGTTATCTGGGCTTGTGCAGCGTCTAGAGTTTATGAATGTTTAGGGTGAAAACAGAAATTTGACTGCTTGGTAGGCAGTGGAGAGATGTGGATGAAGAGATAATTATATTTTTTAAAATATAACCAAAATTAGACGTAGTCTGTTTGGAGTGAGAAAAGAAGCAGGAATGGTCAACAAATTCTAGGAAAATTGAGATTATTTTGAGTACACATTTCTTGCACTAGTTCATGAATTGTTTTAAAACGTGGAGAAAGTCCAGAGATCATAGTCCAAATCCTGGAGAAAAAGATTACCAAGATTATATTTGATTTATTGCAGTAAAATAACCACCTCCCCACCAACTATCACCATTTGTTCCCTGTTCCAAGTTGTCCTTTGACACACTGCTTTCCTCTGTTCTGCTATTATGTTCTGAACTCTTACCCGCACCCTCCTTGGTCATTGTCACCACAATTTACATTCCCTTTGACTTTTTAATCCAAGACATCTTTGTCAATCTCCACCTATAATGTCTTTCCAGCCCCACCGCCTCATGCCACACACCTCGGTTCTCTTCTCTCTTCTCCCCCCCCCCCCCCCCCCCCCCACCACAAACATGCACACAAAAGTATAAAGATCATCCTATTTTCAGTTCTCTCTAGCTTTGGCCAGAGTCACCCAGACTCAACATTAGCTTTGTTCTCTCTCCTCTGATGCTGTCAGACCTGCTGAGATTGTCCACCATTTTTGTTTCAGATTCCAGTATCCACAGCAATTTGCTTTTTAATCTTTATTTAGTTATGGTAGTTTATAGCACTAATCAGTACTGATTAACTGGGGCCGATTTAGCTCAGTTGGCTGGACAGTTGGTTTGTGATGCAGAGCAAGGCCAACAGTACAGCTTCAAGTAACGGCTCGGGTTATTCACCAAGACCTGCCGTCTCAACTTTGTCTTTGTGGTGATCGTCAGGGTAAATCATGGAATTTACAGTGCTGAAGGAGGCCATTCGGCCCATCGAGTCTGTACCATCCCTTATAAAGAGTACCCTACTTAAGCCCAAACCTCCACCCTATCCTAGTAACCCCACCTAACCATTTTGGACACAAAGGGAAATTCAGCATGGCCAATCCACCTAACCTGCAAACTTTGGACTTGTGGGAGCAAACAGGAGCACCCGGGGAAAACCTACGCAGACACGGGGAAAATTTGCAGACTTCGCAGAGACAGTGGCCCAAGCCGGGACTCAAACCTGGGTCCCTGGAGCTGTGAAACAGCCATGCTAACCACTGCTACCGTGCTGCCACAATCACCTCCAGTCAACTCTTCCCCCTCCAAGGGGGAAGCAGCCTATGGTCATAATGATTATGGCAACTTTACATTAATCAGTGCTGATGAACAACTTCTGGAATATTGCACGTCACCCGGCAGAGGTGACTGCTGTTAGTGGGGGAAAAGGTTTGTGAAACTGGTTGTTTTTATTAATGGCTAAGCTTTTTATTCCTTTATCAGAGTTACAAAGTCAGATGTGTGCGGACAGGGGCAAACCCCTAATCCAACTCCTCACCTGCTCCAAAAACCAATTCAACTTTAATCCAATTTATGTTCCCCACAAGAGAGACATACCAGATTTAGGCATTACACCTGACCTCATGCTTACCTTAGCCAAAAGGCTGAGAAGCGATTATTAATGGCTAGGTTGATGACGAGTGTATGGTCTAAACTGTAAAAATGACGTCTGAAGGGAAACTTAACTTGCTGCAATGTACTTTGGTTTTCAGTTCAATTAAGTGGACCTAGATTAGTTGAATAGGAATCAGTTGAAGTGAGATACATTTGAAAGATGAGGCTTCACCTTTTTGCAATGTTCGGACTCCTGTGAATCATTCCATGAGGTAGCAGATGTTTTGTAATGAATCTGCTTGCTTTTTTTCCCCCAAAATAAACAATGTGGAAAATTATTCTTTTTTTTTCTGGACATCAGTTCACCACCACTTGTTGCATGGAGGGTAATTTGCTTCCAATAATATCTGTGCAGTCCCACCAACTACCATCCATTTTGAGTTATGCTGATGTCTAATATACCCTCTCAATAGGATAAGTTAAATTGGAATTTATTTGGGGAAACTTTGGCACAAGCCCACCCCATTCAATTTTTTTTTTTATAGTTTGTGTTTCAATGTGTGCAGATTGTAAAAAGCTTAATTTTTCCAAGTAATAATCTAATAATCTTTATTAGTGTCACAAGTAGGCTTACATTAACACTGTAATGACGTTACTGCGAAAATCCCTTAGACGCCTGTTCGGGTATACTGAGAACATAAGAACTAGGAGCAGGAGTAGGCTATCTGGCCCCTCGAGCCTGCTCCTCCATTCAATGAGATCATGGCTGATCTTTCGTGGACTCGGCTCCACTTTACAGCCCGAACACCATAACCCTTAATCCCTTTAGTCTTCAAAAAACTGTCTATCTTTATCGTAACAACATTTAATGAAGGAGCCTCAACTGCTTCACTGGGCAGGGAATCCCATAGATTCACAACCCTTTGGGTGAAGAAGTTCCTCCTAAACTCAGTCCTAAATCTACTTCCCCTTATTTTGAGGCTATGCCCCCTAGTTCTGCTTTTACCCGCCAATGGAAACAACCTGCCTGCATCTATCCTATCTATTCCCTTCATAATTTTAAATGTTTCTATAAGTAAAAACTGAAGCTGCAAGTACAATGAAACAAATGTCCCTCCTGAACCATGTGACTGTTTCATTTTTGTGATGGTTAATTTTGAAATAATTGCAAAGAAACTTGGAACTTAGAGTAGCATGGTGGGACAGTGGTTAGCACTGCTGCATCACAGCACCACAGACCCAGGTTCAATTCCAGCCTTGGGTGACTGTGTGAAGTTTGCACTCTTCCCGTGTCTGCGTGGGTTTTTTCCAGAGTGCTCGGGCTTCCTCACACAGCCAAAGATGTGCAGGTTAGGTGGATTGGCCATAATCAGTTGCTCCTCTGTGTTTAAAGATGTGCAGGTTAGGTGGGGTGATGACGATAGGGCGGGGGAGTGGACCTAGGTAGAGTGCTCTTTCAGAGGGTCGCTGCAGGCTCAATGGGTCCCATTGCACTAAGAATTCTCTCTCTCCCTTTTACTCCTGATTTCCCCCCCCATGTCATCTGGTGTGCCATCTTCATTCGGTGGGTCTTCCAACCTCTACCTGTTGGGGTGGCATGGTGCTATGTGTATTGTTATAAGTTGGGTATGGTTGGGTTCTATGCCTCCGTTTTCCCCCCCACTCCCCCACTTTTCACTTGTGTCTGTGGTTCTTCTGTGGCCTAATGCTCCCTCCCTCTGGGAATTCTGTGTTTCAAATCCAACACCGTTACTGCTGAGATCCGGTAAATACACCCACCTCTTAAAAACATGTTATTTCCAGCAAGAGTTTGATCCATAGTTCCGTCTGCAACGTTCCAATATGAATTTATTTTAAAGGCTATATTTAGTATCAATTTACTGTTAAGTGTCATGGGAGGTTGACCAGTAAGGGCAGAATTTGGGCAAGATAGTGGTTAAACCAAGTTTCCACGGCACAATGATTTGAACTAAAAGGCTGTTCAAATCATTGAAGAGCATCTAATACTGATTCATCACAGTTCTCAGAATAAGAACCACACTAGTTCAGATACAGGCATTGCTTCAATTGGAACAGAGAAAACCAAGCAGACGCTTTGCAGTGGTTTTTAAAATTTATTTGGGGATTTGATGGGTGAATAATGCAAGAATTATTTCCTGTGACTAGGACTTTAGTGCCAAAGCACACTAATGCAAAATTTTCTGTGGTGGAAAAATGACTTTATGCAGAGTTGTCGGACCTTGAAGTGCTTTGATCCAGGTAGTTGGGGCAGACTCTGTTACTACTTTTCAGAGCAAAGAGAATCATTTTAGATTGTCATAATCAAGAGAGCCAGCACTAATATCGGCTGATTAGTTTTGTACTGTCCTATAAATGATGGTAGATGGGCTGGGCGGCATGGTGGTGCAGTGGTTCGCACTGCTGCCTCACAGCACTGAGGACCAGAGTTCGATCTTGGCCATGGGTCACCCCGTGTGGAGTTTGCACATTCATCACCCCCACAACCCAAAGGTGTGCAGGTTATGTGAATTGGCCATCCTAAATTGCCCCTTGGAAAAAACAAGTGGGTACTCTAAATCTATTTTTTTTAAATGATGATAAATGAGCAATGATGAATATTTGAAGAAGTATTTCACAATTCTCCACAAATATATTCAGTTGCAAAATAAATGTTCCAAAGAAGAAGCAAACGATTGTTGCTAACTATGGATAGTGTTAGCTTAAAAAGGAGGGCTTAACATTGCCAAGAGTAACAAGTAGTAAGCTTGAGACTGAAGTAGTTTTGGAAACCAGTAAGAATGACCTAAAGATTAATAATAAAAGATGGAGAAAATAAAATAAGTAAACTGGCAAGAAGCCAATGACCCCCACATCCAGTGAAACAACTAAATAAAACAAGAGCTTCTACAAATATGTTAAAAGAAGTGGCAGAAGTAAATGTGATTAAAAGACTGAGACAGGAGAAGTTATAATGGAGAATGAGGAAATGGCTGAGATGCTAAACAAATAAGGCCCCTAAATACTGGAATTAGCAGGGAACCAAAAATGGCAGAAAGAGGAACATAATGTAGTTACAGTGAAGAAATACCCCAGGGCCTGATGGACTACACCAGATGGTTCTAAAATTCCCTAGATTTTGGAATGGTCCCTGTAGATTGGAAGGTAGCAAATGTAACACCACTACTCAAGAAAAGGAACGGGGTTTGGGGGATAGAGGGGGGGTTGTTGTGAAGGAAAACTAGGACCCGCAGTCCAGTTATTCTGGCACAGTCCAGTTATCCATCGCTGGGAAATTGCTGGAAATCAGTTATTAAGGAAATGGACAAAGCACTTCAAACATATGATTAGGTGGAGTTTACTGTAGAATTAGGCAGAGTTGAAATAGATAGAATCATAGAGTCCCGACAGTGCAGAAGGAGGCCATCCGGCCCATGCCCCTGCCCTTCCCTCGTGACCCCGTCTAACCTTTTAGACACTAAGGGGCAATTTGGCATGGTCAGTCCGCTTAGTCTGCACATCTTTGGACTGTGGGAGGAAACCGGAGCATCCAGAGGAATCCCACGCAGACATGGGGGGAATGTGCAGACTCAGCTCAGTCACCCATCGAACCTGTGTCCCTGGTACTGAGGCAGCGATGCTAGCCACTGTCACCATGCTGCCCTAAAGTTATTTAAATTCTATCAGTTGCTGTAGATGTAAACAATATCTCTTAGTCAGGAAGGGAGTCCCTCGTCCCATTGCCTCTTAAAAATAAATTAAAATGGCTTATTGTCACAAGTAGGCTTCAAATGAAGTTATTGTGAAAGCCCCTAGTTGCCACATTCCGGCGCCTGTTTGGGGAGGCTGGTACGGGAATTGAACCGTGCTGCTGGCCTGCCTTAATCTGCTTTCAAAGCCAGCGATTTAGCCCTGTGCTAAATCAGCCCCTAATCTGCCCTCTTTCCTTTCTTCCTCTCCCACCTGCCTCCCATTCCTAAAACCTCTTTTCCTTTCCTTCCCATCTCCACCCCTTCTGCACTCCCTTTTTTTAATCTTTCCCTCCCTCCTTCGCCTCCCCTTCACACTCCCTTCTTTTCTTCCTCCCGTTCCTCCTCGACAGTGAAAAAGAAAAACAGTACTGGACAAATCATGGTGCCAATTCACATAGAAGTAGGCTAATTTCACTACAAATGATTCCTAAACAGACATAATTGGAAATTACAAAGAAAAAGTTTAGTTCAGCCCAGATGGATTTCGTGCAACAAAACAATAACAGCATTTGCAATTTGTTATGATTTGATCAAGAGAATGAAATTGTTACTGACAGATTTGTTTGAGAATGTAACTGGCAGAGTAGATGAAGGAAACCAATGGATGGAGTGTATTTGAATTTTCAAAAGTCCGCATCTGATGCTGTTACGCAAGATACGTGCACACAGTATTGGGGGTAATATGCTTGAATAAGTGGAGGATTGAAAGGAAAGAAAGAGCAGGAAAAAATCCAGGTAATTTGGGGGAAACTGCTGATTGCTGCAAGATCAGTGCGTGGGCCGTTACTATTTGCAATCTTTATTGGTGGATTGGATGAAGAGGTTGAGTGTAATGTAAAGCTATGCAAAGCTAGGTGGGAAAGTAAGCTGTGAGCACGACACATTCTGCAAGTGGACATAGACCAAGCATAGCAGGAAGGTGGCAGATAGAGTACAATGTGAGGAAATCTGAAAGTCATTTTATTGGAAGAATTTTAAAAATACAGTTTTTATTAAATATTGAGGGATTCGGGTGACCTTGCCCAACGTTGACCTACAAATACAGCGGCCAGTTAAGAAGGCTTGTGACAATAAGCGAATTTCATTTCATTTCGTTTCAAATGATATGTTGTTGTTTATTGCAAAGGACCTGAAGTATAAGAGTAAAGAAATCTTGTTGCGATTGTGCAGCACTTGGTGAATTATTCCTGGAATAATGTGTGCAGTATTGATCATCTTACCGAAGGAAAGATATACACTAGCTGGGGTGGGGCGGTCAGTTCAAATAACATTGTGGTTTTTTTTCTCTCCATCTGTCCATAAACTGAGAGGTGCTTTGAATCAATTTTTTAAAAAATAAAATAAGCAGTAGTGTATTTCCCAACTCCTCTGTGGTCCAATTTTGACTAATGACTCTACAGCAGATTTGGGGTAGGATTAACTTGATGTTGGTTTATTGCACATATTCAAAAAACCGAAAAGAGGGGGGGTCTGCAATCTCTTCCTCCGTACTTCTACAGTGAAGAGAAGGATAGAGAAAAGCAGATTTCCAGTAGAGACCACAGAAAAAGTAAAATATTGGTTCACGAGAGTTTGAGTCCAGAATTAAACCCCAGTGAGGAATTATTTCACTGAGGTTGGCGGGCTGCAAAGGTGTTGTAAAATTTGCTTCTCAACTAGTGTTGACATTTTAAGATTAAATAAACACACCAAGATGAATGAATCGTTTTCGTAGGCATTGGTACAGAACTTCCAACAGGATTAAACTAAAAGCCCAGCCTGACCAACTGCTGCTGTGTAGCCCACCAACCAGTTGTTGAGCTGCAAGCCAGTCTGCTGTTTAACATGCCAGTCATGTGGCCTTGCCTTCAAAATGTCTCAGGGATGTTTATCCATTGCCTGGAAATTGGCTTGGTCTTCAAGGCTGCTAATGTCTCCACCATTATCGTATCCCTACAGTGCAGAAGGTCATTCGTCCCATCGAGTCCTCCAAAAGTGCACCCTATATAGGACCACTGCCCTGCCCTAGCCCTGTAACCCCATAACTACACCTAACCTTTGGACAACACGGGGCAATTTAACATGGCCTATCCACCTAACCTGCACATCTTTGGACTGTGGGAAGAAGCCAGAGCACCCGGAGGAAACCCACGCAGACACTGAATTGAAAATAAATCTTTGAAAGACTATTGTCTCTGTATAGGGGGCTGCTTTAGCACAGGGCTAAATAGCTGACTTTTAAAGCAGACCAAGGCAGGCCAGCAGCACGCGTTCAATTCCCGTACCAGCCTCCCCGAACAGGCGCCGGGATGTGGCGACTAGGGGCTTTTTACAGTAACTTCATTTGAAGCCTGCTTGTGACAATAAGCCATTTTCATTTTTTCATTTCATACTCATTGACTTCGTTGGAAAGTGTGGTTTATCAAATGCAATGGCCTGCAAGTGGTGTTGACCACTTTGAAGTTGCGCTGTGCAGTCCCCAGGTGGTCTGGTAGAAGCTCTTGAGACACAGTGAAGTGTGTTATTCCCGGCAGATCAGCTATCTTAATGGTCTTTGTTCAGCCAAAATGTCCAGTTTACAATGGAGAAGTAATAATAATATAAGATGTATTTTTATAAAAGTATAGAGTTCAATTCTATTCTGTCACAGTTCTCCCCGTGTCTGCACGGGCTTCCTCCAGGCGCTCCGGCTTCCTCCCACAAGTCCCAAAAGACGTGCTTGTTGGGTGATTTGGACATTCTGAATTCTTCCTCTGTGTACCTGAACAGGCACTTGAGTGTGGCGACTAGGGGATTTTCACTAACTTCATTGCAGTGTTAATGTAAGCTTACTTGTGACAATAAAGATTGTTATTATTAGTAAAAAGATGTCACAACAAAGAATTGCTAAATTGATTCCTGAGATGAAAGTGCTGTCCTTTGAGGAAAGGTTAAGCAGAATTGGTCCATATTCTAGTATGAAAGAATGAGGAGTGATCTCATTGAAACATGCAAGATTGAGACTGGCTCCTTCCCCTGCCTGGTTTAGCTCACTTGGCTTGACAGTTGGGTCTTGATGCCAAGCAAGGTCAGCAGTGTGGGTTTAATTCCCGCACCGACTGAGGTTATCCATGGTTGTCCTTACTTCCCAACCTTGCCCCTCTCCTGAGGTGTGGTGATCCTCAAGTTAAATCACCACCAATCAGCTCTCCCTCGCAAAAGGGGAAAGCAGCCTATGGTCGTGTGAGGCTACCTTTTACTACATTGTACACTTCGCCCAAGCCAGAGCAGTTTAATTCTATATGGTAATATTAATCCTGTTTTTAAAATTATTGCACAATTCTGTCTTTTAAACTGTCATTGCTTTAATAGAAAAAGGCACGTTTAATCTGCTTGTCAAAATACAACGAATTTTTGACATTAAAAACTATTCTTCTCTCCACAGATAGTCAATCCAGTGGTTCTTCACTAGACATACTACTTGCACTGCTACAAACAGAAGGAGCAAAAATTGAAGAGGAGACGGAGGTAAGTGTTTCTCATCATTCAAAATTTTAATTGCAAAACAAAGGTGTTTGCTTAGTGAGTAACTGCACCACAAGTTGTCACTGGGAAATAGGATGTCCCAAGCTGAATCTATTCTTTGCTTATTTAATTAAGCCTCGCAGTTTGATGTCCCTGGGCTAAGGAGGAGGACCTTTTTCACCCTGTCTTGCCATTCCTGTTCATAGTCAAGTCTAGGTGGCAGTGTGTGAAATGTTGTGGAGGGTAAAATTTGGTTAAACTGCAGTTCGCAACTTTATCACATGTTCTGTTGACACTTCATCTGAAATGGTTGTACCCCAGAAGATGTGCTTGGGACCCTCCCCCTCCTATAAGTCCCAGGTAAGGATAGCCCAGGAAGTTTCAACTTCTGTTGGGAAACTACGTAACAGCTGGAACTGAAATTATTCTAAATTGGAGACCCCAACCCACCCTCAGCCCATCCACTCACTCGCCTTACACACTCCCCTTCTCTCTTGTCAAAGTGGCTGGGAATTTTGAACTTTGGTTTGGAGCATCTGTAAAAAAGGGACATGGCTTCACTTCCCCTGACAATTCTGCACTGCACTGAAGGCCTCCTGGAGCAGCTGTGCTGCTCACTACTCAGGAGACTTTGGAGGTCCGACCAAGGAATGTGCAGCTCTAGGCACAGCTAAGTAAAAAAGGAGTGGAGTGGCAATTCAGCGGTGATTGTCACTGAGGCATGGTTGAGAGAGCGGCAGGATTGGCAGTTCGATATTCCCGGATCTTCAGGCAACATGGCGAGGAGGAGGGGTGCAGCAATTCTGATCAGGGAAACAATTACAGCAGTAAGGAGGGACGACATGTTAGAAGGTTCTTCAACCGAAGCCATATAAATAGAATTTAAAAAAACAAAAAGGAGCAATCCCATTGCTGGGAGTGTTCTAAAGGCTCCCAAACAGTCTGAGGGAAATAGAGGATATGTAAGCAAATTTCAGAGAAGTGTAAAAGTAATAGGGCAGTCATAGTCGGGGATTTCAACTTCCTCAATATTAACTGAGGTAGTCATCGTGTAAAAATTTTAGAGGAAGCCGACTTCTTAAAATGCATCCAGGAGAACCTTTTAAGCCAGTACGTAGACGGTCCTACAAGAGTGGAGGCGGTCCTGAACTTAATCTTGGATAACCAAGCAGGGCAAGTGGTTGAAGTATCCATGGGGAGCATTTTGCAGACAGCGATCATAACTCCGTTGAATTCAAGATTGTTATGGAAAAAGATGAGGTTGGGCCTGAGATCAATGGTCTCAACTGGGGGGGGGGGGGCATATTAGTGAGATCAGATATGATTTGGCCAGAGTTGACTGGGAGCAGACAATTTTTGGGGTAAATCTGTGACAGAATAGTGGGACTCCTTCAAGAAGGAAATGTGGACCAATATGTTCTAATCAAGAAAAAAGGTGGGCCCAACAAATCACTGAATCCTGGATATCGAGGGATATACAGCATTGGATAAGGAGAAAAAGGGAGGCTTTTGGCAGGTATCTCGGGCTCAAAAGCAGCAGAAGCCCTCGATTGTACAAAAATACCTTTTAAGGTCATTAGCAGATTCTAAAAGGGGACATGAAAGAATACTGGTAGGTAAAATAACGGAAAATCCTAAGTTTTAGCAAGTACATGAGGGGAAAAGAATAACTAGGGAAAGAGGAGGGCCCATTAAGGACCACAGTGGTAATTTGTGTTTGGAGCTGGAGGACATAGGTAAGTTCCTTTTTTAAAATAAAAAAAAGATAAATTTAGAGTACTCAATTTTCAAATTAAGAGGCAATTTAGTGTGGCCAATGCACCTACCCTGCACATTTTTGGGTTGTGGGGGTGAGACCCATGCAGACACTGGGAGAATGTGCAAACTCCACATGGACAGTGACCTGGGGCCGGGATCAAACCCAGATCCTTGAGTTCATGAGGCAGCAGTGCTAACCACTGCGCCAACGTGTCATCCTGTAGATAGGGTTATAAGTGAATACTTTGTGTCGGTTTTCACTTGTGAAAGGGACAGTGTAAGTATAGAAATGAGGTTGAAGGCTTGTGATGAATTTGAAGAGATTAAAACAAATCTCCAGGGCCAGAGGAAATGTATTCCAGGCTGTTGAGTGAGGCAAGGGAGGAAATAGCAGGGGTGCTGGCAATAATTTTCAGTTCCTCTCTGGCCGCAGGAGAGGTGCCGGTGGACTGGCGGATAGCCAATGTGGCACTGTTATTCAGGACGGGAGGAAGGGATTAAACCAGGAAACTACAGTCCAATTAGTCCAACTTTAGTGGTGGGGAAATTATTGGAAACAATTCTTGAGAGTCAGAATTAATCTGCATTTTGAGAGGCAGGAATTAATCAAAAACAGTCAGCATGGTTTTGTTAAGGGGAGGTCATGTCTGACACATTTTATTGAATTTTTCGAAGAGGTGATCAGGAGAGTGGATGGGGGAAATGCATTTGACGTAGTCAACTTTGATTACAGCAAGGCTTTTGATGAAGTCCCACATGGGAGGCTGATGGTGAAGGTAACAGCCCATGGGATCCAAGGAAATTTGGCAAATTGGATCCAAAATTGGCTGAGTGGCAGGAAGCAGAGGGTGATGGTCGAGGGGTTTTTTTCTGACTGGAAGCCTGAGTACAATGGAATCCCACAGGGATCAGTGTTCGGGCCCTTTCTATTTGTGGTTTATATAAATGATTTAGATATGAATGTAGGCAGGTTGATCAGTAAGTTCGCAGATGAAAATTGGTGGAGTGGTAAATAGTGAGGAGGATAGCCTTAGATTACAGGTGGATCTAGATGGGCTGGTCCATGGCAAATTGAATTCGGTCCGGACAAGTGTGACGTGATACACTTGGGCAGGACAAACAATGCAAGGGAATACATGGTAAATGGCAGGGAAGCACCGAGGATTAGAGGGACCTTGTGTGCATGTACACCAATCCCTTCAGGTAGCAGAGCAGGTGGATATGGTGGTTAGAAAGCAGATGGCATTCCTTTATTAGCCAAGGTATAGAGTTTACAAGTAAGGAGGTTATGCTGGGGCTCGATAAAACTTTGGTTAGGCCACATCGAGTATTGTGTGCCGTTCTGGAACCCACATTATAGGAGGAATGTGATAACACTGGAAATGGTGCAGAGAAGATTTGCCAGGATGTTACCTGTTCTGGAGACTATTAGCTATGAAGAGAGATTGTATTGACTGGGGTTGTTTTCCTTGGAGCAGAGGACACTGAGGAGGGGAGAGGGGGGGGGGGGGGGGGGGGGGGGGCGGCATGACGACTGAGATGTATAAAATGATACGGGGCATAGATTTAAGGTAAGGGACAGGAGGTTTGGAGGGATGTGAGGAAAAACCTTTTCACCCAGAGCTTGGTGGGAGTCTGGAACTCACTGCCTGAAAGGGTGGTGAAGACAAAATCCATCATAACATTTAAGTAGTATTCAGATGCGCACCAAGGCAAGGCTTTGGACCAAGTATTGGAAAATGGGATTAGAATAGTTAGGTTGTTTGTGACTGGCACAGGTGTGATGGGCCAAAGGGCCTTTTCTGTACTGTAGATCTCTTATGACTCTAGAAGGTCTGGGCCACTTGTCAAACAAATGATCTGCGTATGGGCTGAAGCAATCAACACCAGCATGGTTTAAAACAAGGGTTTGATCGCCTATTTAGTTATGCATTAATCAATTTTTATGAATTTTGTGTTTGGTGGTATAGATTTTCAAAGCTAATTTAGAAGGTCTGATGTAATTCAAACCCAGCGTGAAAATCTTTGAAAGTTAAAGTTTAGTTCTATAATTTTGTAATTATAAAATGTTTTATTTTCCTCAGTTTTAAAAAGAAAAGTAGTAATTGAACCAACTCTTGGTGGCTTTAATCTCTCAAATTTTCAGATCATGGCTCAGGAGTTTCTGGATGGTGAAGTACCCTTGGACGTTTTCATTGAGCAGTATCAGAATAAAAGAAAACTTGCTCATCAGCGCCGGGTGAAAATTGAGAAGCTGCAAGAGATTGTCTTGAAAGGACTAAGGCCAACTCCAGCACGACTACCACAGCTACAGAAGCAACCTGAGCCAATACAGACAAATCAGAATTCCAGTTTAATGGAATCCAACACTCCCACTGTTGTGCCTCGGAGGAATCCACCACCCCCACCCATTCAAACAGGAGCCACCCCCACTCCATTTACAAGTGCAGCCCTGGGAACAGAATCAGTACCTCCTTATCCAGTTGCTTCTTTCCCTCCTATCCCACCAAGGTCGGGAAATGTTGCTCCAATTTCCACATCTCAGTTAGGATATCCACTACAGTACAGGCCATCTTGTCCTCCACCAGTTGCTCAGAAAGCTGGACAGCGTCCTCCTCAACCAGGCTTTATTTTGCAATAATCTTAAGAAGTGGGGTCCATTCTACTCTTTGCATTGTTGCTTTTAAATTCTGCTGAAATGTTCAGTGTCTGATTAAAGAATACGTGATCTATATTTCGAGGGGGAATTACTGCATTTATTAGGAGACCACAAGTTAGACCTTTCCTCCTACCTGGTGTCTTTTCTTAAGAATTTCAGAAAACTGTACAGCCGCAAATTTCTATTTTGTGTGAACACTTTTTTGGATAAGATGTTTTGAAGCTGTAATGGGCCTTTTACCCTAATCTTTCAATTTTATAAATCTTTTGAATCCATTGCACTTTTTCAATAGACTTTTAAGTGGAATTTCATTAGATTCAACTGATGCAAAAAAAACCTGCAAAATGCAGATACACTATGTTAATCAAAATTTCAGAATAGTCCAGTAGCACATAGTTGATGGAAATTTATTTGCTGATTCATGTTTAAAACCAAGTTGATTTGTTCCTGAAAAAAATGCAGGGCGGGATTCTCTGTGCCACCGCACCTATTTTTTTGGTGCGGCGTGCCCCTGTCGGCAGTGGGATCCTCCATCCTGCCAGTTGGTCAATGGGTTTCCCAAGTGGGCACCCCCACGCCGTCGGAGAATCCCGCCCACAGTTTTTTACTTTTATGCAATGATTGGCACAGATGGAATGTATAATACTTGCAGGCCCCATAACCATGGCAGAAAGGATAGGGTAATGTTTGTTTGAATGTTGAAGGTTCTATGAAGATTATGCCTATGTGATTGTATGATTGGGTATAGTTTTATTAAACTTTCTGCTGAATTTTACCATGCTTTTTGAAGGGGGGGGGGCTTCATTGTATTTAATTTATTTCAACATTAATGGAGCAGATAGCAGATTGATTGAATCTTAAGTTATCTTTCACTTAAAATGTTATTCTAAAGTTCCTCAAAATTAGCTGCGATCAGTCAAACCGGTTTGGCCAAAAAAGCTGAAATGTTGAGTTGTCTTGCTGTTGCTTGTATAAACCACTTTAAAACTCTACAAATCTTACAATTACAAACCTTATGACTACAAAAGCATCTTTCATTTTTGCCACTTTTGACTTTTAGCTTTAATTAAAAAGTGTGGTAGAAACTTGTCTTGGGTGCGAGGGCGAAAAGGGAGGTGTTGCCTCAACTGCCTATTGCACATCCTGCTTTTGAAGTCAGTGGATCTGAATATCAGGAAGGTCGTACACCAGCCCATTGATGCACTACCACCAAAGACTAATTTCTACCTCTTTTTAAAACATTGTATTCTACAACATCTACCCTTAGTTTTTCTACTGTGAAATGCTGGAGCTGGATTCTATTTCATTAACTTTGTTACCTTGTGACAAAACGGCATTATAATTGTGAAAATGTATAGAGTAAATTAAAGTTATAGGAAGAGTGCTAGATAACCCTGTTTCACTCCAATGTGTTAGGAAAATTATAATTCAAATTTTTCTTCAAATAAATAAGCTGTGCACATTTTATCCAATGTATCTGATCAATGACACACGTTAAGCAGTTCCATTCAGGGCTCAAGTTAGATGGGATACTTCATTTATTTGTAAACTCATGGCTCAAGGTATCATATAGTTGAATATTGAGCCTAGATCATATGTTTGTTATGTGCCTTAGCAATATTCGTTATAAGGGACAATGGGATTTTATAAGCTTGTGATGCTCATGTGGGCAGCACTTAACTTTTATGGACGTTTTTTGGGGATTGGAGGGGGTATGGAAGGGGAGTGTTTCAGGTAATCAGATTATAACTATTTAAATTGGTAGTGTGCAGTACATTGAAATAGAGGTAAATGACTTTAATCTTCTAATGCTGATATTAAAATTGAGCAAATTAGTTTGTGTTAAGATGACTCCTTGTGTGCTAAAAATGTGCTATTGCGAGTGACTGACAGTCCAATCTTTGTTTTATGATTCTGAAGTTGCCTGTTGAGTGCAAAAAAACTCTGGCATATTTGTAATTTGCAACTCAAGTCAAGTGACATTGCAATATTTTAAATCTAACAAATGAGTAAATTGTTTCTGAGTATGGTTTGTAGGACAACTTGGGCAAATTGCTTAAATTGGCTCCAAAGATTAGCTACATCTACAAATTTCCATTCACCAATAATGGAAAACTGTGCCTATCATAGGAAAAACTCAGCAATTCAATTTCAGATGTTTTTTTAAAAGTAAAATATTTGACAATAAAGTTTATTGTTCAGAACTGCTGTTACTAATGATTGTTGTAGTGGTGAGCTACAGAAAGTTACCTCAGAATATCTTAATCATTCTATTAATAAAATCCAATGTACTATACCTGTGTTCCTATGGCTCCAGTTTCAATTCTTCTACATTATCCGTAAAACGTAGTGAGTCATGATTTGAGTTTGATCTCCCGTTTTAGTGCTCAATTCAAAGATCAACTTAGCAAGTGAGTAGGTCTAAAGTAGAAATTAACAGCGTGCCAGCTGGTTCTTTGCTTTCTCAGTGGTAATGGATGTTCGATTCTGGATTTTTCATCCAAAATTTTGATTTCTTTACAATCATTTTTGAAAACCTTGCCTTTATTGTTTGATAATGGTACAAAGTACGAAAATAGGAATTGTTAAATGTGACACAGCTAAGTGCTCAAATTCCATCCTCTGGTCTTTTAAGATCTTTAATTTTTATTTAACCAGTAATCATATTTGAGGATCTAATAATCAATTCACTCTTTTGTATTATTTAACACCTTAACATCTCACTGTCAAGTTATAGAATCCCTGCAGAATCACAATAGGGATATATGATGTGCAATATCAATAATTCAAATTTATTATAATTTGTATATGTTTACCCCCATTTTTGTGCTAAAGGTTATATCAACTTAATTAAATTGCTCTATGTACAATTTCTACAGAGTCACTGGAAATTATTTTTGAAACCCCTCTGAATGTGCTGCCTCAGTACAACCAAGTATTGTTGACTTGGACAAGGTCTGAAAGGCTTGAATCATTTATCTTTGCTTGATTGTGGCTATGGACGGGATGTTGAAATTCTGTATCCGTTGTGGTTGGCATGCAAGAGATTAGTCAAATAGGATTATTTATAAATGCGATGATTCACATTGGGGTGGTATGAAGAGTGCATAGAACGGCATGCAACTAAAACACTGCTTGTTGCTGTAATTTGTGATAACTGATACCGAGTCTATTGCGAAGCTTGTTGACTCAATGTGGATGAATTGTTACTTTGTATTGGCTTACATGTTGTGTATATCTGCATTTACATATATTTTTATTTCCTCTTGCTCTCGGACTCCATAAATTAGTGGTTTATGATTTCAGTAACTGGTATTTCTGCAGTCCTTTCACACAACAAAATAACCTGAGGAACTTTTGGTGGACATTCTCCAGGCAATAGGGGAGGTGACTGATTAAAAGATAATTGTGTTTTTGATTTTGAAGGTGGAATAATGAGGCAGAAATGTTTAGAAACAAAAGCAGCATGGTGCGGTGGTTAGCACTGCCTCACAGCGCTGAGGACCCAGGTTCGATCCCAGCGCTGGGTCATTGTCCATGTGGAATTTACACATTCTCCCTGTGTCTGTGTGGGTCTCGCCCCCACAAACCCAAAAAAAGATGTGCAGGGTAGGTAGATTGGCCATGCTAAATATCCCCTAATTTGGAAAAAATAATTGGACACTTTTTTGGGGGGGAGGGGGAGGAGATGTTTATAAACTAAATTCAAGTATCAGTCATCGGTGAAGACCTTGTCATAGATTGTGGTGGACAGAGTAGACCAAGGATATGTGCTGAGATGTAGTGCTGGAGAAGTTTGCAGTGACAGGACAAATGGGTGAATATAAAGATGCACTAAAGCACAGTGTACAGTGGAAGAGTGGATGTGCAGGGAAGGATAGTGCATTAAAAGTTGTATGGTGTTGGACGGAAGTAGGTCAGTAGAGCAGTGAATTACGAAAGAATATCAGTTTCAGTCTTATGAGGACATAAGTGTGGGGCAGTAAAGCTGTGTTTTGGTGCCCATGAAGCTTCTGCGTCTGTTTTTCAAACTTTATTTCCCATAACCCACTTTTGGCAACCAGCTGGCTTTGGCACGCGCGCCGGCTGAATTTGTGGCACATGCCACATTCGCTTACCTTTAATGTGCAAGGGGAGCCTGCTTGATCCTCACAATCTCACTTCGATCTGGTTCAAAGTGGAAGAGGGCAATGCGCATATCCGGTGCAGACTTTAGCCAGTTCCTTTGTGCCGCCTTTACCTTTTATGAAGGCGGAAGATCCAACCTTGCACATGTATTTTTTTATAATCTTTATTGTCACAAGCAGGCTTACATTAACACTGCAGTGAAGTTACTGTGAAAAGCCCCTATTCGCCACATTCCAACGCCTGTTCAACTACATGGAGGGAGAATTCAGAATGTCCAAATTACCTAACATCACGCCTTTTGGGACTTGTGGGAAGAAACTGGAGCACCCATGCAGGTATGAGGAGAATGTGCAGTCACCGCATTGACAGTGACCCAAGCCGGGACCCTGGTGCTGTGAAGCAACAGTGCTAACCACTGTGGCACTGTGCCGCCCACAAAATTGAATAGCAGAATGATAGGTCGTCATAATGGGCAATAGCAACAAAATGCTTGTTTTACTCATCACTGGATACTCCTGGGAAATGCTACTCCAGAATGCTGACAGCTTCCTGGACTTTTGGTGTGGTATCACAAGTCAGCTACAGCAACGTAGTCTTTTTATTTGGAGTGAGCTGTAAATTAATAACTGACTGTGGGGTCTCAATGTCAAAATAAATTTTTCATCCACCTCGTTTTCTAAATCTGAAGCTACTCATTTGCCAGTATTTCCTTGCATGTAACACATGGTCGTTGCATCCTTATTTGCATTGGCACAATTGCCACCATACCTCAAGAAATAATCTTTGTCCCCGAGTTAAGTTTCTTCTTTGTCGGCTGTTTCCTGGAGGTCTGTATAGAGCTAACACGAGCACTGCTCTGTCTGCCCTGGGCTGCCCTGAGCAACACACTCCACCAGATTATGTTGTGAGATCCTTTTTTTTTAAATTTAGAGTGCCCAATTCATTTTTTTTAATTAAGGGGCAATTTAGCATGTTCAATCCACCTATCCTGCACATCTTTGGGTTGTGGGGGTGAAACCCACGCAAACACAGGGAGAATGTGCAAACTCCACACGGACAGTGACCCAGAGCCGGGATCGAACCTGGGACCTCGACGCCGTGAGACTGCAGTGCTACCACTGCGCCACTGTGCTGCCCTATGTTGTGAGATCCTGTCCAGTAGGTACACTGCCTATTTGAGTCTCTGGCCTTCCCTTGAGGAAACAAACCATCTTCACAGTCCACTTGCCAGTAGCTGGAAAATAGAAGCAACTCTGCTCTGTGATTTGGTGCCGAAAGCATGTACGTGGAGGGCACTTGGCGTCGAGTGTAGTGCAGAGGAAAGCAGCACGGTGGCCAAGTGGTTAGCACAACCGCCTCACGGCGCTGAGGTCCCAGGTTCGATCCCGGCTCTGGGTCACTGTCTGTGTGGAGTTTGCACATTCTCCCCGTGTCTGCGTGGGTTTCGCCCCCACAACCCAAAAATGTGCAGAGTAGGTGGATTGGCCACGCTAAATTGCCCCTTAATTGGAAAAAATAATTGGGTAATCTAAATTTATAAAAAAAGTGTAGTGCAGGGTGTGTGACTTGCTCTCTGCTGCCGCCTCTGGCTGAAACACTGCACTCGGCCTCTTTTTGTTTCATTTAAAAGGCAGCAGCGGCAATTGGGTGCTTCTCCCGCAGTTGGGACCACGGTGGGCAGGGCACAACCCATCGCTTGGGTGGGTCTTGACCCGCACTTTGAACATCTCTGTTCTAGGTTGTAATTTAAAATTCCATCTGAATTTAAGGAAGAAAATCAGGCCTAAATGTGACATCAGACCTACGGCAATGTGCTAGACTCTTAACTGCCCTCTGAAATTATTTAGCAAGCAGCTCTATTCCAGAAGGTGACTTATCTTCTCAGGGATCATTAGTGATGAAGAACAAATGCTGCTCTTACCAATGATGCTTATATCCTGTGTTTGAATTATTAAAATTAGCAGCCTAGGTGGGTGATGTAACTGAAGTAAATAATTACATATATTTGAGTGCAAACCCATCTTGGTGAATCATATCACTTGAGGAAACATATTGATGAATAATCTGGTAAAACCAAACAATCTGCAACGGTATTGAAGATTACCTAACTTGGTGATGACCGATATGAACGGAACCCGAGGAGGACGGGCGGGTGGAAGTGTATCAGGTCATTAGGTAGTATTTCCAGGATAGGGTTCAGGACAAAGTTAGAATTCTGTCGTTCCCAATAACTAGGTATGACCCCTATGATCAGACCATTTCCATGTTCAAATCCATATGGAGTTAGAAGTCTATGGAAGCTCAGTCATTATGTAAATTTAAACTGAGATTGATAGATTACTGATTAACAATAATACGAAGGGTTATGGGGATAGTGGGTGTATAAGGCATTGAAGTATCTAATCATCCAATACACCCATGATATTAAATGGCAGGCTTGACGGCCTCCATGTCATCCTTGTGTTCCTATGATATCAGCTCTGGTTTAAGTGGCCATTACAATTCGTTAAGCTATTTCCATGAACAGCAGAAAAAAAGAGATCTTGTTCCTAATTGCTTTCCAGTGATCCCTGATGGAAACTACAAACATTTCCTGAGGTCTTGAGCACGTTTGACTCTGCTAAGGGGCACTTGGGCTAATTATTAATTTTGCTGCTAACCGCACTGACCTGGATTTGAACATGGGACATCAGCCACAGGAGATGCCCACTGGGCAGAATTAGCCCAATTACCCTGTTAAGACTGACTAGTATGACATTTATGTAACCCAATATGACATAACCCTATCCTGTATATTATAAATCTTGGTCATCTGATCTGCGGATCATCAGAGACCAGATGTATGATTGGAAATGTACATCAGCACCCTGCAAAGTTTCTGACATGCTGATCTACGTGGTAATTGTGCATAAAGTTTCAACTTCCGATGGGAAATTCCACTGCTTCGTGAGATGCTTGGAAATGACACCTACCCTGAGCTAGAGTCACCTGACTCATTCATGAGACAAAAGAAAGCCTTAACTCCCGGGTACCTCCAGAACTGACATTACAATTACTCACATTGAAACCTCTAGCTGCCCACCATCCCACTCAACCCCCACCCCTGATCCCCTCTCAGGGGTGCTGTGCTGCACTGCACATTTCTGGCAAAGCTGGGCTCTGAAGACCTGGCAATAAATACGGGGCTGTGTCAAAGTCGGGGGGAGGGGGCGTGGAAGAGATGGAAAGAGTTTGAGCGGATTGCCGCTCCATGGAGGATCCGGGCCAATTAGTGTTAAGTGTTACATAAATGAGAAAAATAGTTTCCCTGGTGGGTCAATGAATTAATGCATATTGTGGAGCCATTCAGCAGATTACAATAGTACTGAAGATGACGAAATTCCAATCACCTTGTTGGAAAAATTATATCTTGTTTAGTATGGGGTTAAGCGTGCAAAAAAATCTGTGGATTTCAGTCATTTCATAATTTCCACTTGGGGTGAGAGATAAAGTGTGCTTCACACTCCCACCTCAATTTCATGACCCTCTGCTGATGCAAGGAGTGCGATTTTTCTTGAAACAAAATTTTGACCCTTGATCTTTGCTGTGTTACCTGATCTTGGCTTCGGTAGCTGTTAGAAGGCAACAATTGGCTTCAGGAGCTTAGGGCTAGGTTGGGAAAAGTGACCAGGGTTCCTACTTCTGATCGATATTCAGTGCACGCGAGGACAAAATCACGCTGGACTTGTTGATCTTCCTGCTACATTCTGGACACGAGGGAAGAAGGTAGGGTAAAATTTCTCTTGGTATTAAATTATCAGCACAGAACAAGGTTTCTTGGTTTTCACGAAGGCTGACAGTTGTGTGGAATACAGGAGGATGACCATTGCCCATTCCAGGGGGGGGGGGGGGGGGGGAGAAGCTCTTCAAATAAGTGGGACATAAGCACACTGGACAGATAGTGAACATGGTACAGAAAGGATCTGAGATAGCAAACAAACGGGTTTATAAATTTCTCGGGTCTCTAAACTGCTGATCATTGTCCAGGATCTGAATGTGGTATTTATGTCATGTTTGAGCATGTAAGTGGTAATTCTTTCCTGTGGTCGAATGCTTCTCATTTTATGGCTGTATTTTTGATTGACTATTCTTTTTTCTAACTATAGCCTGTTTCTAACTTGGCATTTGACCAGTGTCCTGTGACTCTCTCATAATAATTGGGAGTGACTGGTTTTTCTCCACCCTCTGGGCTAAATACCACCTATTCCTACAGATTTGAGTCATCGAATCCCTACAGTGCAGAAGAGGCCGTTCAGCCCTTCGAGTCTGCACCCAACCTTTGAAAGAGCACCCTACCCGAAGCCCACTCCCTATCCCGGTAACCCCACCTAACCTTTGGTCACTAAGAGCAATTTATGATGGCCAATCCACCTAACCTGCACAACTTTGGTCTGTGGGAGGAAACCGGAACACTCCGAGGAAACCCACGCAGACACGGGGAGAACATGCAAACTCCATACAGACAGTCACCAAGGCCAGAATTGAACCTGGGTCCCTGGCGCTGTGACGCAGCAGGACTAATCACTGTGTGCCACCGTGCTTTCTAGCTTCTCTAGGGCATTTGCATTGAAACAATTGATTTTTCTTGTGTGATCTTTAGCTGGTATGTGGCTCATATCACTCTTCACACAAGTATTCAGAATGTTTTCTGCAAAATTCCCTTACTATGGGGGTGGCACAGTAGTTAGCACTGTTGCTTCATAGCTCCAGAGTCCCAGGTTCGATTCACGGCTTGGGTCACTGTCTGGGAATCTGCACGTTCTCCCTGTGTCTGCATGGGTTTCTTCCGGTTGCTCCGGTTTCCTCCCACAGTCCAAAGATCTACAGGTTAGGTGGATTGGCCATGCTAAATTGCCCTTCGTGTCCAAAAGAAGTTAGGTGGGGTTACTGGGTTACGGGGATAGGTTGGAGGCGTGGGCTTAAGTAGAGTGCTCTTTCCAAGTGCCAGTGGAGACTCGATTGGCCGAATGGCCTCCTGCACTGTAAATTGTATCTATAATTGTGTTTCTTCTTGGTTTGAGTGAAACATCGGAGTGAAGCACGAATTGTAGGAAGTGAAAGATACACAAGATCAGTTCATGATTACAGGCCAATCTCAGGAAATGTGATCATGATCAAAAGTGAAGGAAAGACTTTGCCCTGACACAAGATCAGTGAGTAGGATATGGTGGAACACTGATGTGTTATGATTGAGTCAAATGAACTGATATGGTAATTATGAGAGAGTTGGCACAAAAATCGGTGAAGGAACATCATGAACACATCAGTCAAAATGGCCTTGAATTTAAAAATGAAAGAGACATACATTTCTGCCAAAACAATTTACCAAAAAATTATTTGATGGTGGCAAGCACCTAAGCAACTAAAAAAACCTACACTTTGAGAACCAGTTGGATTGTGATAGTGAGAAGTCCAGCTGGGGTATAGAAATCAGATGGTTTGTGATGGTGAACCAATGTTTCAAAAATAGTATAAATAATATACATATCCTGGTGCAGATAAACAACATTGTCTCCTAGAGGACTTACTCAATTTGGATCTCCATACCATGCTTATGCATATTTTTTAAAAAACTTTGTATTACATATATTAAAGATGGCAGCTAATAAATTAAATAAAAGATGGTTAGTTCGACACAGAAAAGCTGCATTTAGGGGGAAGCTAGATAAGAGAAATTAACAGGCTTTAAGGAAGTAAGGGAAGAGGAAGTCTAAAAAAGGAAAAGATGGGTGACCATTTGGACTGCATGTTTGTTTCTTTATTTAAAAAATGTAAAGTCCTTGAGCTGAGCAGTTTCTTCTGGTCCTGCTGTGTTGAGTGTGGATAGACCTCTGCTGCGCCTGTGGATTAGATGTTCCTCTATGAAAGGATGAGAACATCAGCGGTGTTGTCAAAGTTTATAAAAAACATATTGCATATCTCCAGATTGAGGAAACAAGATCTCGGAACAAGAAACAGAAAGCAAATAGAAAAATGTGAGGGCATATCAAAAAGGAAAAGAAAGAGTGGCAGAAAGATGAGATACTAGCAATGTTGACAGAAAAGGGAAAGAAAATAAACATCTGACTATGATGAAATTCAAAAGATGAGGAGGACTGAACATAGGCAGGCTGAAGAGAAATGGTATGAGATGTGTGATGAAGTAATGGAGTTCGAATCAGGGTTATGCGCCAGAATGAGAATTCTTTGACAGGAAGAAAGGGATAACAACAGTTAGTGGTTGCATAAAAGACAGAGATACTCAAATATTGTTTGAAAGGGATGAAGGAGCAAAGAGATGGACAGAATGCATAAGCAAACTGTATGGAGATTCAAATTGAGGAAGTCCTCGATGGAGGCAAATGAAGGACCAAACATTTTTTTTAAAGATAAAGAATGCTTTGAAATGGAGTTCAGGAAAAGCTGCAGGGATAGATGAAAGAACAACAGAACAGCAAAAAGACCTTTTGAGAAATTAAGTTAGAAGTGGTAACAGAAATTTGTGATCCAATATATACAAATGGATGCATTCCAAACTTGTCATTTATTATTCATAAATTACCCAAGAAAGCTAAAGCTATGGAGTGGCATCATTTTTGAACTGTAAGCATAATGAGTCATTTCATTAAAGTGATCTTCAATCCTAGTGGAAAGAAGCAATACATTTGAAGCAAAAGTCGGGGAAATGCAGTCTGGCTTTAGACCTGGAGTAGGCATCGGAGGGAATATGTAACCGAAGAACAATCTTCAATGAATTGAACAAGAACATTGACACATGCTTCATAGACTATATAGTCTATGTTTATCACCTAAATTTAATAGATGTGTTGCTAAAATGTGACATTTATCCAGAGCCTATATTGGGACCAAATATCAAGCATAGCACTAGAAGAGGGATAATCGGATGTTATTCAGTCTCTGCACAGAACAAACATATTACATATAATTTACAGTGCAGAAGGAGGCCATTCGGCCCATCGAGTCTGCACCGGCTCTTGGAAAGAGCATCCTACTCAAGGTCAACACCTCCACCCTATCCCCACAACCCAGTAACCCTACCCAACACTAAGGGCAATTTTGGACACTAAGGACAATTTAGCATGGCCAATCCACCTAACCTGCAAATCTTTGGACTGTGGGAGGAAACTGGAGTACCCGGAGGAAACCCACGCACACACGGGGAGGATGTGCAGACTCCGCACAGACAGTGACCCAGCGGGGAATCGAACCTGGGACCCTGGAGCTGTGACGCGATTGTGCTATCCACAATGCTACCATGCTGCCCTCATCAGCGAATTAGACGTACTTTCATGGGTAAAACAATTGAAGACAACAGCATAAACTTTTGATGTGCTGACAACACAGTGCTGCTGGCAGGATTAGAAGAGGCCATATAAAATAGTATAGATAATACAAGTTTAGAATATGGATTGGGTGTGAACCCCAAAAAGACACAAGCAAGAGTGAAATTTGAAGTGGAAGGTGTCACACCGGAACAGGCACATAAATGTGTCTATTTAGGACAAATCGTAACAAGGTGGTGGATGCAATACCAAAGTTAGAAAGGTAAGATAGCCCTAAGTAACTGTGCAAATGATGTTAATAACAAGAAAACTCGAGGCTTGTAACAAGAAAAACTTAGAAGATGCTACATTCTATCCAATTTCCTGTATACCTCAGAAACCTAGATAATAAGTAAAGGTATGTGGAGGAAAATACAGGCTGCAGAAATGGATGCTAAGACATATGCTTAACATTCCATCTACAGACTGGAAGAGGAGCTTGAAATTGCAAGAGTGCAGAACATTCTCAAAAGTGGCATTCAGAAAAGAAAATGCCAGTATGCTGGCCATTTGAGGAGAGCTGAAAAACTACAGAGGGCAAAGTGGAGGCAGAAGAAAGCAGAATCGAGCTAGAATGTAGTTGGATGATGAATGTCACAGAATGGTTACAGATGAGCTAGAGGATCGTGTGAGGATGGTGCAAGACAGTAGTGTGACGTACCATGACGGCAGATCTCCTGGCATGACTAGCTGCAAGCAATAGAAATACCCACAAGCCTCTTGAGAATATGGAGGCAAGTAAGGGTAGAAATTGCAGAGGTTACTCATCCAGTCCTGGTGATGTATCACTTTCGAGCATAGTCAGCTTTTCTTTTTTTAAATAAATTTAGAGCACCCAATTCATTTTTTTCCAATTAAGGGGCAATTTAGCGTGGCCAATCCACCAAGCCTGCACATCTTTGGGTTGTGGGGGCGAAACCCATGCAAACAGGGGGAGAATGTGCAAGCTCCACATGGACAGTGACCCAGAGCCGATCTAACCTGGGACCTCGGCGCCGTGAGGCAACAGGGCTAACCCACTGTGCCACCGTGCTGCCCATAGTCACCTTTTCTAATATCTTCACCAACAATTCTTTAGCCCAACCAGTGTTTCACTGCCTTCTCTTTCACTGACTTCAGAGAATTCCCAATGGAAATTCACGTGTAAAAGAGTAGAGACCGAAAGTTGGAGTTACTAAATTTTCAGATAACTGCTTTCTGAAGAATGATATTGCTTAACCACACCGTTCTCACACCTTTTCCTACATGTGGTATTATAGTTGCTGCAACCCACCTCGGCTATCTGCCAGAATACTGAGCCAGTTCATTTGCACAAATGATTACCGTTTTAGCCTTCTCCTGGGATAGTCTCAGCCTCCACATCCTAGAGTGTCGAGCAATGCTTAGTGGGAATGAGGGTGGAGCCTGAGAACTACAACCAATAATCACTCTGGTAAGGAAACCAAACTGACCTGGTTCTGAAACTGTCTTTCTTGTACTCTTGTGTAGTGGGAAGCCAACAACACTGGGCAAGGGTATGAATGACAGAGAAAGCAAGCTATGCTGTTCTGAATTCATTACTTTGGGAAGGGTTTCGGTTTCTGATTGTTAAATCAAATTTGTAGATGGTAAATGTATACGTTATGATTAAGAGCAGAGGAAGAGAAAAGTTCACAAGTGAACAAATTTCCAGACATAAAATAATGGAACCTTGGGTATTGACCAGATTGTGGGATCTTGGGAGAAATATGGCAACTATGTCTGTAGTCACATGTTAAATTACAATCAATGTATTGCAAAACTTTACATTGTTTGTATTTGAGTGAGGACTGCTTTGCATGCTCAGTTTAGGGACTCATTTGTTGTTTTGATTCAAAGTATCATTGAAGGTTAAGTACTCTATTGCTTTTCAGATTTATTTTGCTTTTGTACAAATTTAATTCTTATAAATAAGACTTATCATTTGTTTTGATACTCATGGTGATTTTTTTCATCCAACAAAGTGATCAGACCCTAAATATGGTCTCTAACTTAAATGGTGTAGCCACCGAAGCTGGCCACTTCCCGACATAAGGGGCTGTTTAGCTCACAGGGCTAATCGGTGGCTTTGAAAGCAGACCAAAGCAAGCCAGCAGCACGGTTCGATTCCCGTAACAGCCTCCCCGAACAGGCGCCGGAATGTGGCGACTAGGGGCTTTTCACAGTAACTTCATTTGAGGCCTACTCGTGACAATAAGCGATTTTCATTTTTTTTCAAAATGGAACATTGAGTTGCATGCAGGGAAAATTGGACAATGACAGAGAGGCAAGCAGGTTGCAGAACCTCTGTGGATTCTGTCTGTGAAGAAACCAGACAGCATAGAAACTAACAAGCTGCGCATATTAATCGAGCGATTCCTGGTGATTCCCAGGCACAATGGACACAATTAGAAGAGATTGAAACATTCTATAGCAGGTCAGACATCCCGATGCCAGTGGAGTCTGAAACAAAAGGACACAAACAAGGTGGAAAGTACCGCCCAATGATCGAGGAACAGCCCCGTTATTGGGGAAATTCAAATCAATCGATTGGGAAGAGACCCAATCGATTGCAAGTTTATAGAGGGTCTGTCCAGATGGGCGCGAAACCCAAAACAGTATAAGACAGAGACCCCGACCCCAGCTCTCTCGTATAAGACCGAGACCCCCGACCCCAGCTCTCTCTCTTAGCCAGGCTCTCTTAGCCAGCGCTCCTCGCTCTTAGCCGGCCCTCCCAGCAGAACACCTTTGCAGCAGCTCTCCAGGACCGTGAACATGAGACGGAGAGGCCTGGCCAATTGCTACACCGACAAGTAAGTGTCATACAATGCCCGCTATGAGAATAGACACTCCTGACCCCTTTAGTCCACACCAACTGGAAGCCTGCGGATCCAGGACAAAGCAAGAGGCTATTGTTCCCTGATCCGGCAGTTCTCTTATTTCAGATAAGTATTGGCCTAAGTAGTGATAGGAACAGTTTAGTCTTAGTTTATATGCATGGTAAGAAGTCTCACAACACCAGGTTAAAGTCCAACAGGTTTGTTTCAAACACGAGCTTTCGGAGCGCCCCCCACCCCCCACCATCTGGCCTGGACTTGCAAAATCCCACCAACTGTTCTGGTTTGAGACAATTCACACCTCTTTAACCTGTGATTATCCCTCTCCCTGGATCTGTAATGATTTGATTACCTGCAAATGCTCGCATTCCAAGCATTGTCCAGCATCTCTGACTTTGTCTATATAAATGTTTCTGGAACATACCTCGCCATTCACCTGAGGAAGGAGCTGCGCTCCGAAAGCTCGTGTTTGAATCAAACCTGTTGGACTTTAACCTGGTGTTGTAAGACTTCTTACTGTGCTCACCCCAGTCCAACGCCGGCATCTCCACATCATTTATATGCATGAGTAGCAAATAATAAACGTGTCTTGTTTGAACTTACTAACTGGTGTATTGAGTCATTGATCTGAACTTGAACTTTAATCTTGTGGCGGTATCATAAGGATACCTGGCGACTCTAGAGCTAAGGAATAAAACAGAGCCAATTGAGTGTAAAGCACACTCACCCAGAACGAGCAACAATGGGTAATTGTTACTACTTAGAATGTTACGCCATTCAACAGGAGATGAGTGGTCCTGTGGATTACAATGCATGTTCACAGCAACTGACTCAATATGGGGTAGTTGTGAGTTGAGCAGGATATGCAGGTTGTATGCCAGAGGGATGGGCAGTCACGGGTTTGTGGAACTTGAGCCAATGACAAATAAATACTGGCATGGACCAAAAAAGATAATATGGTTTTGTCAATGTTGAACTGTAGCTAGTTCATTCAAGACTTCTTTGTCCAACAGGTAGTCCTATGTAGTGCAGCGTATATAGCGCAGCATAAACAATGCAGCAACAATATTGGAGTTAAAGGTGGTTTCAGTAACATAGTCATGAAAACTGACCTTATATACTTCGACCCATATTAAGATGATTAGATACTTATTTATGTTGAGTTCAACATTTTAATGTGAAGCAGAATTAATATAAATTATATTAACTGTATGAGGCAACAGTGATCTTCCTGATTGTCCAATTAGATCCTTAGGATTTTCTAACCTGTTAGTTATGTCAGATGTACAATAAAAAAGTACAACTAAATGTTAATAACTATTTATTTCAAATATTACATTTAAAATTCATATTTTCACATAAAATTCAGCAACATACCAGAAGACATATGGCAAATTCTGTGTCTTGACTATTGCTAATAAATATGCCACATCCATTAAAATGTCCACATACATACAAAAAAAGACTTTTTGCTCTGTGGTTTTAATCTAAAAATGTATCATTTCTGGGGAAAGTATGTACAAACTATTTTACTCGTATTTCATAGATAGTACTGGTACTTTCCAGCAAATCTTCAAACATCCTGACCCAGCAGCAAATGCAAAAGTGCACAGAACACTTTAATAACCTTTTATAGTAAAAAGACATTTCAGTGTGATCAATAACAGTCCGACATGACGGATTTCGGTTTACAGAGGTTGCAATGCAGGGTTAGTTGGAGACCAGTCGGCTTATTGTATCTCTTCCGATTCTATCCCACACGACCAATTTGAAAATTAATATAGGTGTTGGTAATAATGTGATTATTCTGTGATGTTAACACCTATCCTTTACTTTCCAAATAAATAATTTTAATCTGATTGAGCAATTAGCTAAAACAAGTAATTTGATCAAATGAGCAAGTTAATGCTGTGGAATGTCACACTGCCATCTGATGAGTTTGATGTGTGTGAGTAGCATAGAGGAGATTCTTCTTCCCTGCTCCAAAAACAACGCCGCCACAGTCACTCTCTGCAAATTTCATTATTGAGAACTCCGTAAGTGAGAAACGTAAGCCAGGTTAGATGCATTTAGCTGCAAAATAACATGAAACAATCAACATATTTGACCTTCATGGGGCAACAAATGCTTGCTTTGAGTACATTGGCTGCAGTATTTCCTACTTTACAACAGTGACAACATTCAAAAGAAATATTTAATTAGCTGAAAAGCACTTTGGGATGTCAAAAGGTCATGAAAAGTGCTATACAAATCTTTCCTGCCAATATCACCGCCCTCCGCAACATCCTGAAGCAACTCGAGGCTTAACAGCTTAAGAATCCTCAGAATGAGAACCTTAGATACAAACGTTCACTAATTTTCTGGAATTGTTGCAGAGAGAAATACATTATCATTAAATGAGAGAGGTCAAACTTACCTGACCATCTTTTTTTGGTGGGATGTTTGGTTTTTGGGAAAGGGGTGGCTTCTTTGAAATCTCTGGTTTGGATGATGGCTTCACATCCTCCAACATGTCATCACATATTCCACCCAGGTCATAGTGTTTCTTCCTTATATCTCCCAGTTTCATTCTTTCCTGCTGCAGTTTATTTTCTAGCTCCAACACTTTCACCTGGATGCAGGATAAGGAAAGCAGTTAGATCCTGGTCCTTCATGTACCATGACTTAATTTCCCCCGGCTGTTTGGAACTGTTTAAAACTGGCCCAAAGGCTCAATTAGAAAAAGGTTTGGCAAAGTAGAATTTGTTTGTGGAAGAGGATTACTGATGCCTCACTATGATATCACAGGCAAGTGATGTGAATCGGGTATTTCAACATATTTTCAAACCAATCTGGTTTCTTTTATGAAGCAATAGACAAGTTGCACAAGCATAGAGTTAGATCAAGGTGACCATTTCAATAATGCAAAGGTGGGGGAAGTGAAATTAAAACCATGTAATTAATGAGGCTTTGCTGTTGGCTTGCTAATAATAATATGCATGACTTCCACAAGCCAAAAAATGATTTTCTGCGAGTGAACTCTGCCATCTGTGGATGTTCTGAATGACAACGTCTCTTAAATATTCACAACTCTCTTCTTTCTGATGTTGATGACCTCTAAATTGATGAGCAGGCACATACACTACATATAGTGCCAGGGGTGTAGCTGTCTTTGAGTGATGTCCACCAGGTTAATCATAGAACCCCTACAGTGCAGAGGGAGGTCATTTGGCCCATTGAGTCTGCACCAGCCCTTCAAAAGAGTACTCTACCATGTCCACTCACCATATCTCCGTAACCCACTGTCTAATCTACACATCCCTGGACACTAAGGGGCAATTTAGCCTGGCCAGTCCACCTAACCTGCACATCTTTGGACTGTGGCAGGAAACCCACGTAGACATGGGGAGAATGTGCAAACTCCACAAAGTCACCCAAAGCCAGAATTGAATCCAAATCCCTGGTGTTGTGAGGCAGCAGTGCTAACCATTGTGCCATCCTAAGAGTGCTTCTACAGTAAGCGTGAATCCTCAATCATCCTCTCTGCTAATATCGCAGCAGTATCGACTCACCGTTCCTCCGACAGAACACAATGGAAGTCTATTTTTTAGGAATAGTCATTGATTTTTCCTGTTATTGGAGGCTGTGTATCGTAATGTCCTTTACCTCGCTAACACAAAATCTAAAATTACTCAAAATGCTTGGCATGCATCAAATACTATTGAGGTCTGTTAGTCTGGGGAACGGAGGACTTGGAGTTTCAGATTCAATCTCAGTCCAATGTTTGCATTCACTATATGAGCGGCACGGTAGCACATTGGTTAGCACTGTTGCTTCACAGCACCACGGCCCTGGATTCGCTTCCTGCTTGGATCACTGTCTGTGCAGAGTCTGTACGTTCTCCCCGTGTCTGCATGGGTTTCCTCCAGGTGCTCTGCTTTCCTCCCATCAGTCCATGTCAGGTGAATTGGACATTCTGAAGTCTCCCTCTGTGTACCCGCACAGGCGCTGGATGGAACGTGGCAACCAGGAAATTTTCACAGTAACTTCATTGCAGTGTTAATGTAAGCCAACGTGTGACAATACATTTTTCACTAATTTCCAAATTTAAATGTAACAGAACTAAAAGGCACCTGTTGAAAACTGGGTTCATACATGGCCTTTGCAAAGCTCCAACCCAAATGTTTTGTAAAAACCATTACTGTCTCATATGGAGACGGTCCCCCCGAACCCACCCCCCACACACACACACACACACACACACTCCCACACACACAAAAACAGACCAGGTAACATTTAAGCTTTACCTATTACTAATAAAGTTAAAGTCTTGCTAGGGACTATTTCCATAATTGCAAATTGCATCTCCCTGGTGCTGCTGGAGTCAATGATACAGAACTAGAACCCCCCCAACAAAGGATGGGTTTGGGTCAGGTAGGTAGGATGTTAAAATGTCAAATGAAGTCGAACTAAAGTAACCATAGGTTTTGAAGCAGACAGTCTGGATTTTACTGCATTGGAGTCCTTGCTGGTGTTGGACAGCCTTCCATCTGGAATTTCAAAAGTGGAGGTGATAACATTACTATTACCACAGCTCACTGCCACATGACACTGACAATACCAACAGCTACATGTAAAACCTTTTCCGGTTTACCTCTTGATACGCAAGGGTGCAAGAAATGGTCTCTAGTCAGAACCATTGCGTCTGAATATGGATCAGTCAGCAAACGACTCTTTTACCTGGTTATAGTGACCTGTGAAGACGATGAGCGCAGGAGACACATCCCTTGCTTATGGCACTAACTGCATTACAGTAAGATGAAAGGCCCAGTTTGCATGTTAGTTTTTTTTTTATAAATGTTTTTTATTCAGTTTTCATGTTTTATATTGAACAAATTACAAATTGTTAGAGAGAGAAAAAGAAACACGCAAAAATTAACATATATATTTACAGGTGAGCATCTTCGTAGTAATAACTGTGGCCTCCCCCTCTTTGCCGGCATACATATTTTACATTCCCCAACATGTTTATTGGCATTTATTTAGTTTGGTTTTGGGCCTTAGCTAGCCATCAAACCCCCGTAACGAGCCCGTAGCCCCCCCCCCCCCCCCCCCCCCCCTCCCCGCCGGCTACCTTCCCCCGACTATTCTTCCTCTTGTACGTTGGCCACAAACAGGTCCCGGAACAATTGCATGAATGGCTCCCACGTTCTGTGGAAGCCGTCGTCCGACCCTCGGATGGCGAATTTGATTTTCTCCATTTGGAGAGAATCCGAGAGGTCGGACAGCCAGTCTGCAGCTCTGGGCGGTGCTGTTGACCGCCAGCCAAACAGGATTCTACGGCGGGCGATCAGGGAGGCAAAGGCAAGGGCGTCCGCCCTCCTCCCCAGGAATAGATCTGGCTGGTCTGAAACCCCGAAGACCGCCACTATCGGGCATGGCTCCACCCTCACCCCCACCACTTTGGACATAGCCTCGAAGAAGGCTGTCCAGTACTCCACAAGTCTGGGGCAAGACCAGAACATGTGGGCGTGGTTGGCCGGGCCTCTTTGGCACCGCTCACATCTGTCCTCCACCTCCGGGAAGAACCTACTCATACGGTTTCTCGTTAAGTGGGCTCTATGTACCACTTTTAGTTGCGTCAGGCTGAGCCTTGCGCACGTGGAAGTGGAGTTGACTCTATGCAGTGCTTCGCTCCAGAGTCCCCACCCTATCTCCATCCCCAGGTCGTCCTCCCATTTCCTTCTTGTTGCGTCCAGTACGGTGTCGTCCCTATCTACCAGTCGGCCATACATGTCACTACAGTTCCCTTTCTCTAGGATACTTGCGTCCAGTAGGTCTTCCAGTAGTGTCTGTCGTAGCGGTTGTGGGTACGTCCTTGTCTCCTTTCGTAGGAAGTTTTTGAGCTGCAGGTACTGTAGCTCGTTCCCCCCAGCTAGCTGAAATTTCTCTGTCAGTTCGTCCAGTGTTGCGATCCTGTCGTCCGTGTATAGGTCCCTGACTGTCAGTGTCCCCCCGTCCTGTCTCCACCTTTTGAAGGTGGCGTCAGTCAGTGCTGGTTTGAACCTATGGTTGTTGCAGATGGGAGCCTTGTCCGACATTTTGTACAGGCCAAATTGCTGCCGCAGTTGGTTCCAGGATTGGAGGGTGGCTGTCACCACTGGGCTGCTGGAGTGTTTTTTGGGTGGGGATGGGAGTGCTGCCGTGACGAGGGCCCGGAGGGAGGTCCCCATGCAGGAGGCCTCCTCCGCACGCACCCACTCGGCTTCTGGCTCCTGGATCCATCCCCTTACTCGCTCGGCTGTTGCCGCCCAGTGGTAGAATTGTAGATTCGGGAGGGCTAGCCCCCCCCTGGATTTTGTTTACTGTAGGACCTTCTTTGGGATCCTAGCATTTTTACCCCCCCATACGAACGCCATGATAAGTTTGTCCAGGGCTATGAAGAAGGCCTTGGGGATGTAGATCGGAATGGATCTGAACAGGAAGAGGAACCTGGGCAATACGTTCATTTTGATCGTCTGGACTCTTTCTGCGAGGGAGAGTGGGAGTGTGTTCCATCTTTGCAGGTAGTTTGCATGTTAGTTTGAGTGGATGAATGAGCGAGTGAAGTAGGGTTATGGCATGAGGTGGCTCGGTGCGTAAGGCGGGAGATGGATAAATGGATGAGGTTGGTAAGTGGGTAGGGAGGGAGGTGGGTAGATGGGGGGAGGTTAGTAGGGAGGAAGATTGATGGGGAGTGTAGCCACCTGGGGTGGCCACTGCCCAACACAAAATGGAAGATTGCAAGGAATGCAGGGAAAATGGACATGTTGTAAAGCAAGCAGCTTGCAAAGCGCTTGTATATTTTGATTGCTGCAGAAACCAGTTTTGACTGCTGCAGAAACCAGACAGCACTGTGAAAGAAACCAGTTAACATACTGATGAGGCGATACCGGGCGATCCCCAGATACAATGGAAACAAGTTAAACACAGATCGATACATTGAATGCCAGACCTTTCGGCGCCAGAGAAGCCCAAAACAATAAGTCCCAAGAACTGCCCCAGTGACCGAGGAACTGCCCCATGATTGGGGGGTTCAAACATATCGATTGGGAAGAGACACAATCGATTCCAAGCAGGTAAGGGAGTCCGCCCAAAGGGGCGCGGATCCCCTGGGACCTATAAAAGACAGGTCCCACACATGGTTCAGTCTTCTGAATCCAGCCCTTCTCTCTCTTTGACCAGCACTCCTCCGTGGACCAGCACCTTGACCAGCTTTTGCCAAGAAGATCTTGAACGAGAGAGAGGAGAGGGTTTGGACAGCAGCCGCCAACAAGTAAGTGCCTCACAACGATCGCTACCAGAGATAGACACTCCTGACACCTTTTAACTTATACCAACCTGAAGTCTGCAGACCAGAGCAGAGCAAGAGGCCTTGTTCCCTGACCCAGCAGTTCCTTCGAGATAAGTATTAGTTTATTTAGCGGTAGGAATAAGTTTAATCCTTTTAGCGTGTGCATGGGTAGTTATTATAATTGTATTATAATAAACTCAGTTGTTTGGACTTACTAATTGGTGTATGGTTTTATTGCTTTGAACTTCACCTTGACCTTGTGGCGGTGTCTTAACGACACCTGGCGACTCCAGAGCTAAGTAAAGAAACAGAGCCAAATTGAGTGTTAAGCACACTCACCCAGAACGAGCAACAGGAGGGAAATAGGTGAGGGGGGTAGGGAAGGGGGAATAAGTGGGTGATATGGGTAGTCAGATGTCTAACATTTCCTTGGTAACTACGGAGGCAAATGTTGTGGATCTCTCCCATGTCTTCAGTTCTAACTCCAAATCTGAGACAGACTCATAGGGTCCTGGGAAGTAGGCGTATTGCCCATTGGAACTTCCTGGGAAATTTCCACCCAGGTCAGATGACTCCCACAGGGTCCTGAAATCTATCTCAGACATGCGTCCGGTCTCCAATGATCCGGAGACTGGAAGATTATTTCCATGAAACAACAAAACCAACTCCGGCAGTGTCATGATAAGATCTAGGATGCAAATGTGCTCTTAGTTATTCCCCTGACCCCAGTGTTGATGGAAGGGTTCAATGTACATTAATTATTCATCCTGATTAAACTGAAATAGAAATAAGTCTACTTTGTGACAGAATCAGAATCAAACACCATTTACAGTAGCTGTCACTGGTTACCAGAGGTGTGAGCACACTGCAGATTGTTAAGAATTTCCAAATTTTCATCTTGAACATTTTTGTTTTAAATCCAGAGTGGAACGTATGTCTGCTGCTGGGTGTAAACTTGTATTTCCTCCTTCAAAGAACATAAAGACTTGACTGTTATCCTGCTCTGTGAGTCCAAAGATGTGCGGGTTAGGTCCATTGGCCATGCTAAATTGCCCTTAGTGTCCAAAAAAGGTTAATGGGGGTTACTGGGTTACGGGGATAGGGTAGATACGTGGGCTTGAGTAGGGTGCTCTTTGTAAGGGCCTGTGCAGACTCGATGGGCCAAATGGCCTCCTTCTGCACTGTAAGTTCTATGATTCTATGATTCTGTGACTCCTTGCGTTGGATATCCACAGTAAAAGAAAATTTGGTACGTTTTTGATTGGAAACTCTGGATTTACACACTTTACTTTTATATACATTTGAAGTGCCCAATTGTTTTCCAATCAAGGGGCAATTTAGCGTGGCCAATCCAACAAACCTGTACATATTTTGGGTTGTGGGGGTGAGACCCACACTGACAAGGGGAGAATGTGACCCGGGGCCAAAATCGAACCCAGGTCCTCGGCCAGGCCACCGTGCCGCCCAGATTTATGCACAAAGGACACCAAGAGCCCAATGGATTTGTAGGCAGCATCCGTCTTCATTACGCAATGACAATGAACCAGCTTCTGGCTTTCCACCAAGTATTTGTGATGATGTACCAGAGGCGAACTACCTGTGCAGATTTTGTAAAACTTTCTTGAAGAAAGCATATCCAACATTCCGTGGATATGGGTAGCGCTAGACAACATGTTGAGTGAATTTAGTTCATTATAAATTGGCAGGTCAGCCAGGCCTTAACTTACTTTGAGGTCACTTTTACTAATACACATGTGCAGGAGTGGACAGGCTGGGGGTTGATGTTTGTGTCCAGTATTTCTGGCCTCTGCTAGTGGCTACCCCAATCCTTACTCCAGCTTACTTTTAGTTTTAAGGAAGGGGATACAGTGAGTTGGGCAATCACCCCACTCCCAGGTGGCTGGCAGACCATTTCATTAGAATGTGGATACCAGCCTCATATTCAGCCACCATTTTACATTTAATCTAGGTGTGCCAATTTGCCCGAGCCTCTGGAAATCCAGCAGCTAAAGGAAAGCGAGGACTATTGAATTCAGGAGGTTAATGCCTTTCCACGTATCCTGTTGGATCCAGTTTACCTGCTTCACCAATCCCTCACTCGCTGGGCACCGCCCGACCCTTTCAATCTCCACCCCGTCGCTTCTGAGCTCTCCCCCCCCCCCCCCCCCCCCCCTTCAAACTTTCCAATCCTGGGGTCTCTGATCTCTCCAACACTTGGCTTCCGATTTGTCTTCTGGCCTCAAACCTCCCCTCATTGTCCTGCACCACAATCTTCCCTCTGGTCACCAATCACCTTGAACACCATCCCCACCCCTTCACCATATCCCTTTCCTCTCTCCCTCTTCTTTGTGTCCCGTCTTAAGTCTGATGGAGAAGGGCTACCCATCCAACAACCTGTCAATCCATCAATCTGGCCGGCTACAAATGAAAAATGGGGTTCTAAAAAGAAAAATCCTAATCCAGTCCTCCTGATAAATTTGGTAAGACCTGCAGTAAACCCATTCTTCCAAGTTCCCCAACGCACAGCAGCTTCCCCACTCTCCCTGCTGCGGAGTTAGTATCCTGCCCAGAGAGTTTGCTCAATGGAGGAAAAAAATGCAAATTCGAAATGACAGAAGTTAGTTTGAAAAAATAGTCTTTTCAGGAGTGAAGCATTTCAACTTGTATTTGCGTTGTCGTCCCTGAGTGCAGCATTTCACAGAGCCCTTACAAAAGGCTAGGTGGAGTTACGGGGATAGGGCGGGGGACTGCCTCTGTAGGGTGGTCTTTAAGAGGGTCAGTGCTGATTCGACAGGCCGAATAGCCTCCTTCTGGACTGCAGCGATTCTATGATTCTGATAATCCACAGCTAGCGCAATGCCAAAACCAATTAAAAATTACCTGCGTTTCGATCTCCTCTTTTTTAAGTTTAATCCTTGACATTCCCGAAAAATCCATTGTATCTAAGGAAGATAGACAGAGAGGGACATCAGTACCTGAACCCAGATGTACAGAAGTGTCAAATTCACCGAAACCTTGTGAAGCAGCAAGTCTAATGTGATCTCTATACTGTACCTTTATCTTCAATTTGTTCCTGTCCCGATTTTGTTGAAGCCACTACGTTAGCCGTCATTTCATTTACATGCCTGGAGGCCTGCTGCAATCTGGACAGGTTTCTGCTGCTCCTGGCTGCTTTCACCTAAAATCAAGGCAACATGCTCATTATTCGAGAGTAGGTAACTTGCATGTCCATCGAGTGCCTCGTATAAAGTTAGATGCGCCAGTCGCCTTCACTGGACCATAAAGAGGACGGACAGCAAGCTGGGTAAAGACAGCAAAAAGTAAAGCGCGGAGATTGGGCGACAGCAAAAGAAAAGCTTTTCAGGATTCTGGGTAAGTAAAGCTAAGTAGTACTAATAATAACCTTTTATTGTCACAAGTATGAAGTTACGGTGAAAAGCCCGGTAAATATACGGTGATTTTCCTTATCCTCTCACCTTTGATGCAGCGACAAGCTGTGCTGTGCTGGCTGCGACCTCATGCGAACAGACAATCAATTCTTCATATTTCCCAGTCTTCAGGACAACTTTATCGGCCGAATCTCTGGAACCAGAAAGAAAGACCAACGTGACTTGACACTTCATCCTCCCTTCTTGGGTGTGTCCTCCACACCCACTGGTGCTTGCCGGTGTCTAATAGTGCCAGTAATAGAGACATTTACCCTTAGTCATTGTTTTACTGCGCTGCAAATTCAATGAAAACTTTAGTAACTTTTGTAAGAAATGTCTCGCCATTTTAAAGCACAGCAACAAACCAGGCTAAAAGTAACATAGGCTTACATTCAAAAGTAATAATACCAGTGGTGAAAGAAAGAGTTTTCGCTGCATCATTCTCTAAGGGTCCTGAACTGATGTTTTTGAGCTATAGCTAAAATGTAGTGTACTCGGTTCAATATGAAATGGAGTGCATCATTCTGTCCTTGTACAGGACCACGAGTCAGAATACTGTGCCTGTGGTAGCGGGGGGGGGGGGGGGGGGGGGGGGGGGTAACTGAAGTCCAGAGGAGGGCCGCTTGATTCATTTCCAGATTAACACATCATCGATACCCAGGTAGGCTCGACTGGCTGAGTCTGTACACATTCGAGAAGTGTGGACTTGGGGCCAAGCTTTTGCAAATCAAGGCCCTAGGTTGGGTGTGTATGTTGACCAAATATTGAAATGGAGCAGGTTAGAGAGAACCAGGAAGAACTAGTTCTGAATTTACATGGTGGTTCTCTTCCTGCAGAACAGTCAGCTGGTGGTCCAGGTCTCCTGACTTCGCAGTGAGCATTCATTCACAGAAATCTCACCTCATTCAAGCGGTGGTGATTATCTGATAACATTATGGAATTTCCCAGTGCTCCCCCACCCTTTCCTAAATGGCATGGGCTTTGACTTTCTTTACACTCTGTAGTTATTATCCCAGGTGGTGGCCTGATGTACTGTGACAGATAAAACATCGTGACTGCGGGATATGCTGAATGGAGCAGCAGACCTCTTAGTTATTTTTTTGTTGAATGAACTCAAGTGTCTGGTTTAGATTTTAAGCATTTCTGGTCAGCTCACTCAAAAACAAGACCACCTAGTGAAACACTGAGTGTGCATTTAAGTTCAGTGCTCAGGATTCTGGCAATGTTCCAGTTCATAATTATCAGAAACCTTTCATGGTTCTTGGGGGAAGAGAGGTTGTGAAGAGTCACCTGAAGCAGAATGAACATGATCTCTTCACGCTAGAGCTCCAAGCCCATCGTCCTTTGCAAGAGAATATTGACAGACACCTGTGTTTCCACAGGTCTGGAGCCTGGGGCAGGGGAGTTCAGTGAGTTCGCGTCAATGAAAATAATCTGAAAGGAAGTGGAAATTAAACAGAATTTGCTCTCACCTGGCACCCAGTGGACACTTACTGAACAGCATTAGCTGTCACTTGGATAAGAAAAGCGCAGAGAAAGGCAGGTGCAAGAGTGGAAAGGTGCAATTACTTCCATTTTGTGCTGCTAAAGATATTCCGTGAGACAAGATCCAGCAGTTCATTATTTTAATGCAGAAAGTGTTTATGAACATTAGCAATATAAAACCTGTGTAGACACAGCCATTCTTAGCATCTATATGATATTGTGGATGTTACTCAGTTGTAAATATGTTGCAAACCTTTGCATATCAGTGCTGTGAACAGGAATCTTTATTCACTCTGACCAATGCTGATGACAAACTAGAAATAATTAAGCCTTTAATTATGTCTACATTAATTGGTAAAATCCAGACAACCCATAAAAGTGATCTTTAAACTTCTTTGTAACAAGAGGTTTTTTAAAAAAAATGTATTCATATCGTCCTTTTCACCACTGCCAGGCACCCCAAAGCACTTAACGGTCAATCAACTATTCTTGAAGTGGCAGTCATTATTGTAATGTAGGTTGAGGCCAACCAATTTGTGCACAGAAAGCTTACAAACAGCAATGTGATAATAACTTTGGTTCGGAGATCATTTGAAAGATAGCAGGCGGGATTCTCCATTGGCCGACGCCAAAATCAGAAAAGGCGATTGGACGGGAAGTCCATGAATTCCGCGTTGGCGCCAACACTTAGTCTCAGAAACGGAGAATCCCACCCAGCACCTCCGACAGTGCAGCACTCTCTCAGTACTGCATTGGAGTGTTAGCTTTGAAATTTGTTCTTAAGTCCTGGAATGGGACATGAACCCAAGACCTTCTGAATCAGCTACCAACAGACCCATGGCTGACACCTAAATTTACATCATAAGAAATTTAAGCAAGGCTATAGTTGTCCTTTCAGAATTAAAACTTTTATTTAAACTAGTGCATCAGGAGGAATGCATTCACCATGCAGGCAGAGTGGTTAGCACTGCTGCCTCACAGTGTTAGGGATCTGGGTTTGATTCCGGCCTTGGGTGATAGTCTGTGTGGAGTTTGCACATTCTCCCAATGTTTCCGGTTTCCTCCAGGTGCTCCAGTTTCCTGCTCCAGTCCAAAGAGGTGCAGGTAGGTGGATTGGCCATAATCAGTGTGGGGGTATGGAAATCGGGCGGGGGAGTGGACTGAGGTAGCGTGCTCTTTCGGAGGGCTGGTGCAAACTCGATGGGCTGAATGGCCTCCTTTAGGATTCTATGGACCTAAGTAAAAGGACTGATGATCAAAACATTGAAGCATCCATCTTGTTAGTTCACAGTAAAACCAATTAAGGAAATTCACAGTATATCATAGAAGAATCATAGAATCACTACAGTGCAGAAGGAGGCTTCATCCCATCAAGTCTGGGCTCACCCTCCGAAAGAGCCCCCTACCTAAGCCAATGCCGCCACCCTTTCCCCATAACCGCACCTAACATTTTGGACAATCTATCTAACCTGCACCTAACCGGCACATCTTTAGACTGTGGCAGGAAACTGGAGCACCCGGAGAGAACCTACGCAGGCATGGGGAGAATGTGCAAACTCCACACAGACAGTCACCCAAGCCGGAATTGATCCCAGGTCCCTGGAACTGTGAGGTCGCAGTTCTAACCACTGCATCACGTGCCGCCTCAAATACATACTGTCCTTGCACCACACCATTTTTCAAAGTGATAGAATCAATATTAACAGAGAACCAAGTTTGACCAGCCCCGCCCATACTCACCTTGTTTGCATAAGGAGGTTTGAAGGTGTGGGAAACAATTCCAGAGTTGATAATTGAAGCAGAAACCAGGTCAACATATAAAGAATAGATGAGAGACGGCTGGTTTGTAGGAAAAAGGAACAATGGGATGTGGGAACAAGCCAAGTAATAGGATCAGGATTACAGTTAGCGTGCAGGGTAGACACCAGCATGGACTAATTACAGCCTCTTTGTGTTGTCATTGTGTGTAATGTAACCAGGGGCACGCTGGGCACGAGGATACAAGCTCAGAAATGTACAGAATGTTCCAACTGAATCCTAACAATAGAAAAATGGCTTCTAAGAAGGAACCTGCCCGAGTTGGTGAATTGGAAAAAGTTTCCATTCCTCCCACGCTAGTCTGAAACATAAAAAGCTCGGCCCATCTTCCTCTCACTCCATGCTGTGCTGGCACTTGTATGTTGCTCTGCCATACCGGGCAGATTTGACTGACTGATTTGAGGATACACACTCATTGCACGATTGTTGGATACGGATATCTTCTCCACGCAAGTGCAAAGTGCCCTGCCCATTGTAGTAATGCCACAGTGATAAACCTCTCATCAGGATTAAAGAAGAAAGTGAGAGTGACTTCCCCAGTGAGTAATGGAATAGTAACTTACACCAGCTGGGTTGCACCCCATCCCACAGCTTTGGAGGCTGAGATCAGTCCTTCCGTCCAACGAGAATTCTTTGCATAGAATTCCTTCGGTGTTGCTGCCCCCTGTAAATGCAAATATTACTTCACTAACTGAATTCAATATTTTCCATGTGCGTCAAAAGGACCCCCTGCTTTATAGCACTATTTGAAATGGCCAGGCTGAGAGAGGAAGCTCACAGAACTTTTTCTTATTTGACCTCTTCTTGTGTTGCAATTTTTAACAATCCCTATCTGGAGATTGAGTGACTGAGTCCAGGATGGGTGGTTGGTGCAAGTTGGGTGGGGCCAGTTTGTTCAAATGCTTGGTCTAATTCCTGTCCTTTTTCATATTCCCTGTCAGACTGTTGAACTCCAGAGATTGAATCTGAGCATTTGACAGGGATTTGGCCCTGTACAAGGTGGGCTGAAAGAACTTTCTGCGTGCCTCAAAAAAAGTTCCACTTTGGTGCACCTATTTATGGGCAGAGTGCAAAAGGTGATGCTTAAAAAAAGACAGGGTTACGGGGATAAGGTGGGGTGGACAGGGGAGTGGACCTAGTTTGGGTGCTCTTTCAGAGAGTTAGTGCAGCTAAATGGCCTCCTGCACTGTAGGGATTCTATGAAAGGACATACATGAAGGGGGGTGGGGGGCTCCAGCTCCTGGGACAGCTCCAGCGTCCCAGGTTCAATTCCTGGCTTGGGTCATTGTCTGTGTGAAGTTTGCACTTTCCCCCTGTGTCTGCGTGGGTTTCCTCCGGGTGCTCCGGTTTCCTCCCACAGTCCAAAGATGTGCTGGGTAGGTGGGTTGGCCATGATAAATTGCCCTTAGTGTCCAAAAAGGTTAGGTGGGATTACGAGGATAGGGTGGGGGTGTGGGCTTAGGGTGCTCTTTCCAAGGGTCGGTGCAGACTCGATGGGTCGAAAGGCCTCCTTCTGTACTGTAAATTCTATGATTCTATGATAAATATAATCTGCATGGGGTTGGTATTAATTTACCACAATGAATGTCGTTACATTTCCTTTTCCCCTCATTCTGAGTGATCTTCAACCTAATGGATCAACGCCTCTAATGAGTCGTGTCCATTTGAGCATTAGGGCGGGGTGTTGGAGTTTGTTGTTAGTGGGATCATTAGAGACATCATGAGTCAGAAGTCTAATTTGGACACAGATCTATCCTTACCCGTCCACTTTCCACAATCTCCTTCTGCAAACTTGTTGACGCCACCACCAGTTGTCTTATTGCCTGAAGTGTGAGAGAATGCAATATTAAGTTTGGGATGTGGTATTAGACTTTTGTGACTGAGCCAAGCTAGAATTCTGGAAGCACATCCACAGGAGGCACTAATCTTATCAAAACTTCTTTGTCTCTTCTTCATCAGAACGCTTGTTCAAGACAACCATCGTTAATGCAAAACTACTCATCTTCAGACCGTTGTGTTATTTCAACATTGCTCAACAATGAAATGCACTGAACTCCCTTTTACATGAAGTAAACATTATATAAAAATAAAATAAAAGCAAAAAACATTGATTATGAGTTCCAACATTTCCATTGCCTGGTAACGGAGACGGGTTATATTCCTCATTTCCTATGTCTTACCTTCATCAGATCTGTGCAAGAGTTTAAGATTCTGCAAACGACAGAGAGAAAGGAGGATTCAATAGCTTCAACGCACATAAGCAAAACTTTAAAATCAGATTACGTTTGTTTTAATTGAGTGGTGAATTTCTAACTAACCTTTCATTGACTTCGAGTTTAATTCCAGAGCTTCCTTGCCTGGCCTGTTTCATCATTTCCTGCAGATTAAATGACAAAGTAAGAACCGGAAAGGCCTTCAGCCAGTTGCAGAATATATGGGGCAGCTCTTCTCCCCAGAGAACAATCTGAACTGCAAGATTTGCTAATGCTAGGTGTGTTCGGACCATTCTCTGCATGTTTTAAATCATCAAGGATGTCAGTTAATGGCGTAAGTGGGAGGAGTTGGGGAGGGAAATAGGTTGGGGACTCTGGTGAGAAGCAATGCGGCAGGTGAACTCTACCTCCTCCTGCGTGAGGATGAGCTTGAGTTAGTTCAAGGTGGTGCACAGGGTACACATGACTCAGGCAAGGATGAGTGAGTTCTTCCAGGGGGTAACTGATGGGTGTGAGAAGTGTGGGCCGGGGCAGGTGAATCATGCTGACATGTTTTGGGGCTACAAGAAGCTGGAGAGTTTTTGGGAGGCAGTGTTCGGGACATTATCTAGGATAGTGCAGGTCAAGGCCAGTCCGGGTCCTATGGTGGCGATCTTTGGGGTTTCAGAGATGCCAGGCTGCTGGAGGGGAAGGGTGCTAATGTTGTGGCCTTCACCTCTCTGATTGCCTGGTGAAGGATCCCGCTGAATTGGAGGTCGGATACGCCGCCAGGGGTGCAGGCCTGGTTGGGGGATTGGTATGACTTTCTCCGGCTGGAGAAGAACAGGTTCGCTCTGAGGGGGTCAGAAAAGGCCTTTTCGTCACCTTGAGGAGGGCGGGGGGGGGGGGGGGGGGGGGGGGGGGAGGATGGCGTTGGAGTGGAGGGATTAAAAGGGGAAAACTGTACAATCTGTTAACTACTATGCTTTGTTGGACTGTAAGTTTGTTGATATTGTATATGTTTGGAATAAAATATATATTTTAAAAAAGGATGTCTGTTAATGATTTCACATGACTCTGAAACAATCACAGAATTTAGGCCATTCGGCCCATCATGTCTGCACCTGCTCTCCAAGCGAGAAGAATATTGCAAAATTAAAGGGCAGGATCATGGAATATTTCTAATATAGCTTTAGGAAAGCAATACAGATTGTTAAGAATATATTCAAGGTAAAGATAGAAAAGGTGGAAAACCTCAAATATTTATAATTGCTCTCAATTCTGAGTATGGTCAAAGATACAAACAGAACATAAGAAAAGAAGAACTAGGAGTAGGCCAGCTGGCCCCTCGAGCCTGCTCCGCCATTCAATGAGATCATGGCTGATCTTTTGTGGACTCAGCTCCACTTTCCGGCCAGAACACCATAACCCTTAATCCCTTTATTCTTCAAAAAACTATCTATCTTTACCTTAAAAACATGTAATGAAGGAGCCTCAACTGCTTCACTGGACAAGGTATTCCATAGATTCACAACCCTTTGGGTGAAGAAGTTCCTCCTAAACTCAGTCCTAAATCTACTTCCCCTTATTTTGAGGCTATGCCCCCTCGTTCTGCTTTCACCCACCAGTGGAAACAACCTGCCCGCATCTATCCTATCTATTCCCTTCATAATTTTATATGTTTCTATAAGATCCCCCCTCATCCTTCAAAATTCCAACGAGTACAGTCCCAGCCTAGTCAACCTCTCCTCGTAATCCAACCCCTTCAGCTCTGGGATTAACCTAGTGAATCTCCTCTGCACACCCTCCAGTGCCAGTACGTCCTTCCTCAGGGAAGGAGACCAAAACTGAACACAATACTCCAGGTGTGGCCTCACTAACACCTTATACAATTTCAGCATAACCTCCCTCTAGCAATGAAGTACAAAATTCCATTTGCCTTCTTAATCACCTGTAAACCAACTTTTTGTGACTCATGCACTGTGGTGAATGTAACTTAGTAATTCACACTGTATTTACCAAAACCATTGTAAGCTCAGTAGCGCTATCCGACCACTAGGGGGAGTAGCTCTGGGAATGCTCAGGAGTTTGTACAGGGCTCCACCTTTGGCTCCGCCCATGACTCCTCCCCCTAGACTGCTGTTTAAATAACCGTGTCCAGAGCCAGCCTGCAGTTCATCGAGAGTTCAACGGGCAACAGGCTGGCTCTGTAGTAAGTAGATTAAAACCACTGTTCATATCTTAAAGCACGTGTCTCGTGAATTGATGGTTCCATCAATTTAATCTACTTAAGAACAATCAGGATCGATCATGGAATCAGCCCTCAAGCCTGGACGCCTGGAACTCGACCCACAGGATGCAGAGGCAAAAGAAATCTTCTCCCACTGGCTGCGGTGCTTTAAGGCCTACCTGGCAGAAGCGAGCACAGCCAAAACAACAGAGGAACAACAGTCTACTGCACGCGAGGTTCAGCCACAGAATCTCTACGCAACTACTCGGCCGGTTCATATACTGCAGCGCTAGCGATACTCGATAAGATGTATGTAAGGCCCATTAACGAAGTTTACGCACGCCATGTGTTCACGAGTCGCTGCCAGCAACCTACAGAATCACTCGCCGAATTTTTAAGAGAGCTCAATAATCTATCCAATAACTGTAACTATCAAGCGGTTACCGTGGCTGAACATAGAGAACTTGCTGTACACGATGTTTTTGTAGCGGGCCTCAGGTCTAATTATGTGCGGCAACGACTGCTGGAAAAGGGGGCTCAATACTTAGAAACGACTGCGGAAATTGCTACCACGATGGAGGTCTCCTTCCGCAGCCTCACCTCGTTCCCCGCGACCCAATCATGGGCCACTGACCAGCGACTCCCCCAGGCCTGTGCCACGCGGCCGCCCAGACACCAGGCTGCTCCAGCCTGCCATTTCTGCGGCCAGAATCAGTACCCGCGGCAGCACTGCCCGGTCCGCAACGCGACCTGCAGCAGCTGCGGGCGGAAAGGCCACTACGCGAGAGTGTGCCTCGCAAAAAGGGCCCCAGCTTCCAACCCCCCAGTGGCACGAAGTAATCGCTCCCCATACCCGCAGGCCCGCGGGGTCCGAAACACTGCGGCCTATCCTCCGACCCCGCCCCCTCCTGCCACGTGCGACTCATGGGGGCCGCCATCTTGGACGCCATCTTCCTTGCCGCCCGCCACGTGCGATCCACGGGCCCGACCTGCATCTCCACGCTCGGACAACTCATCGGAAGAGTACGACCTCCCCGGGCGCTCGTCACGTGGCCCGGAACTCGGTGCAGCCACCCTGGATCAATCACGCCCGAAGCATCTGCGAAATTCGATGGCAGAGGTCCAAATCAACGGGTACAACATGCCATGCCTTTTTGACTCCGGGAGCACTGAGAGCTTCATACACCCAGACCTGGTAAGACGCTGTTCGATCCTCGTTTTCCCCGTGCGGCAAACTATCTCGCTCGCTTCAGGCTCCCATTCTGTACAGATCCAGGGGCGCACCGCCGCGACACTGACAATCCGAGGCGCTAGCTACTCAAAATTTCAACTCTACTTTTGCCCGACCTCTGCGCGCCACTCTTATTAGGCCTAGATTTTCAGTGTAACCTTAAGAGCCTCACCCTCAGCTTCGGCGGCCCCTGCCCCCACTCACTATCTGCAGCCTCGCTACACTGCGAATCTCCCCCCCTCCTCTCTTCGCCAATCTCACAAAGGACTATAAACCCGTAGCCACTCGGAGCAGGCGGTACAGCCTGCAGGATAGGGTATTTATCAGATCAGAGGTCCGAAGGCTTCTCAGTGAGGGGATTATAGAGGCCAGCAACAGTCCCTGGAGAGCTCAGGTGGTGGTCGTTAAGACCAGGGAAAAATTCCACATGGTTGTCGACTATAGTCAGACCATAAATAGATTTACGCTCCTCGACGCGTATCCCCTCCCCAGGATTGCATCTGATGGTAAATCAGATCGCCCAGTATTGGCTCTTTTCCACGGTGGATCTGAAGTCTGCATACCACCAGCTCCCAATCCACCCGGAGGACCACCACTACACGGCATTCGAGGCCGATGGCCGCCTCTTCCATTTCCTCCGGGTCCCCTTCGGCGTCACTAATGGGGTCTCGGTGTTCCAACGAGCAATGAACCGAATGGTAGACCAGTACGGGCTGCGGGCCACGTTTCCGTATCTGGACAATGTTACCATCTGCGGCTATGACCAGAGGACCACGACGCCAACCTCCACCGTTTTCTCCAGACGGCACAGTAATTAAACATCACCTACAACAAAGAGAAATGCGTTTTCCGCACAAACAGACTGGCCATCCTTGGCTACATCTTGGAGAACGGAGTCCTGGGCCCAGACCCGGACCGTATGCGCCCTCTCTTAGAACTCCCCCCTCCCCCATTGCCCCAAGGCCCTCAAACGGTGCTTGGGTTTCTTTTCCTACTACGCCCAGTGGGTCCCTCAATATGCGGACAAAGCCCGCCCACTCTTTAAGGCCACACGATTTCCCCTGTCAGCTGAGGCCCGTCAGGCCTTCAGCTGCATCAAGGAGGACATCGCCAAAGCGGTCATGCGGGCGGTGGATGAATCCACTCCATTCCAGGTTGAGAGCGATGCCTCAGAGGTAGCTCTAGCAGCCACACTAAATCAGGCAGGGAGACCAGTCACATTTTTCTCCCATACCCTCTCCGCTTCAGAACTCCGACACTCCTCAGTCGAGAAAGAAGCACAAGCCATTGTGGAGGCTATTCGTTACTGGAGGCACTACCTTGCAGGTAGGAGGTTCACCCTCATCACCGATCAAAGATCGGTCGCCTTTATGTTTGATAACTCGCAAAGGGGCAAAATAAAAAATGATAAAATTCTTCGGTGGAGGATCGAACTCTCCACCTATAGCTATGATATTAAGTATCGATCCGGGAAGCTCAACGAGCCTCCGGATGCCCTATCCCGCGGGACATGCGCCAGAGCGCAGATTGACAGACTGAAAGTCATCCACAACGACCTCTGCCACCCGGGGGTCACCCGGCTCGCCCACTACATCAGAGCCCGAAACCTGCCTTTCTCCAAAGAGGAGGTAAAAGCGGTCACCAGGGACTGCCCGATCTGTGCGGAGTGCAAACCGCACTTCTATAGACCAGACAGGGCCCACCTGGTCAAGGCTTCTAGGCCCTTTTAACGCCTCGCGATTGATTTCAAAGGGCCACTCCCCTCAACTGACAAGAACGTTTACTTTCTAAACATCGTAGATGAGTTCTCTCGTTTCCCATTTGCTATCCCGTGCCCCGACATGACCTCCCACACAGTCATTAGGGCCCTGCATAGTATCTTCACCCTGTTTGGTTTCCCCAGCTACGTACACAGCGACCGGGGTTCGTCCTTCATGAGCGACGAGCTGCGTCAGTACCTGCTCGACAAGGACATTGCTTCGAGCAGGACTACCAGCTACAACCCCAGGGGGAACGGGCAGGTGGAGCGGGAGAACGCGACGGTCTGGAAGACCGTCCTACTGACCCTCCGGTCTAGAAAGCTCCAAGTCTCCTAGTGGCAGGAAGTCCTCCCAGATGTGCTCCACGCTATTAGGTCCCTCTTATGTACAGCGACCAATCAGACCCCTCACGAGAGGCTCTTCATTTTTTCCAGGGGCACCACCACGGGGGTCTCACTTCCGGCATGGCTGAGGACACCGGGCCCCGTACTTCTGAGGAAACACATCAGGGCACACAAAACCGACCTCCTTGTTGAGAAGGTGCGCCTGCTCCACTCCAACCCAGTAATCCAGTACGCCTTCGTCGAGTTCCCTCACGGCCGTCAGGACACAGTATCCCTCCGGGATCTGGCACCCGCCAGATCCAGCGCCCCCTCTACCCCCACAGAAGGACCCCTCACCCTACACCCCATGCTGCCACCCCCTCGCCCTCCCGAGCCCACGAGCTCGCTCCACCAGTTCCGTGCACCCGCGCCGGCCAGCCCCCAGTCGAACCAGAAGAGTATGAAGCTCGGACACAACCCTCCCTGGAGTCCGCCATTGTACCCCAGCACACAACACCCATCCAGCCACCGCAAGACGCTGCAACCCCGGTGCTCTGCAGACTCCTCCCCCTAGACTGCTGTTTAAATAACCGTGTCCAGAGCCAGTTAATTGAGAGTTCAACGGGTAACAGGCTGGCTCTGTAGTAAGTAGATTAAAACCACTGTTCATATCTTAAAGCACGTGTCTCGTGAATTGATGGTTCCATCACACACCCAGGTCTCTCTGCACAGCAGCATGTTTTAATATTTCACCATTTAAATAATAATCCCTTTTGCTGTTATTCCTACCAAAAAGGAATTACCTCACATTTGTCAACATTGTATTCCATCTGCCAGACCCTAGCCATTCACTTAACCTATCCAAATCCCTCTGCAGACTTCCAGTATCCTCTGCACTTTTTGCTTTACCACTCATCTTAATGTTGTCTTCAAACTTGGACACATTGCCCTTGGTCCCCAACTCCAAATCATCTATGTAAATTGTGAACAATTGTGGGCCCAACACTGATCCCTGAGGGACACCACTAGCTACTGATTGCCGACCAGAAAAACACCCATTAATTCCCACTCTTTGCTTTCTATTAATTAACCAATCCTCTATCCATGCTACTACTTTACCCTTAATGGCATGCATCTTTATCTTATGCAGCAACCTTTTGTGTGGCACCTTGACAAAGACTTTCTGGAAATCCAGATATACCACATCCATTGGTTCCCCGTTATCTACCACACTGGTAATGTCCTCAAAAAATTAGGCACGATCTGCCCTTTATGAACCCATGCTGCGTCTGTCCAATGGGACAATTTCAATCCAGGTTCCTTGCTATTTCTTCCTTGATGATAGATTCCAGCATCTTCCCTACTACCTCTACAAACAGAGTAGAAACACTCTCAGGCCAGTGAACGGAGAGGTGGGAGGGGGTCACAGAGAAAGAGGTTACCATTATTGACCACCATCCAGTGATTCATTGTTGTAAAGTACATCTATGTGAATGCTTGTTCACAATGCAAAGTATTCAGCTCTCAAAAGCCATGCATCATTGCCCTCTGCTGTTCACAAACAGCCCAGAAGGTAGTTCACAAGAGCAATATCTGACACGACCCTTTACAATTTATTGTCCCTCTCCATAACAGCACAGTTGAGGAACTTCACCATGTGAGATTTCATGCCACGATACACACCTCCTGCCAACTGGTGCTTCAGGATATGATGCATTCAGACACCAAGGGATTGTAGAAAATCCGCCACAGAAATACACCGGAAATAATCACAGAAAACACTGTGATTAGAATGTGAATTGTGTGTTAAAAATCTTGGAAATAAGAAGGAAAAGAGGAAGGTGAAAGCGCCTGAGCCTTCTGGCAACAAGAAGGCTTCAGCACCCCCAACATCCAATGCTGTACCCCTTCCTGTCTCGGGTATGCCCATGATGAACCAAGCCCCGCGGATGATGCAAATGCCAGGACAGCCTGACTACATGCCCCCGCCTGGTATGATGCCCCCGCCTGGGATGGCACCTGGCCAGATGCCACCAGGTTCCATTCCTCCTGGCCAGATGATGGCTGGCCAGATGCCGCCCCCCCTGCCCAGACAGTGCCTGAGAATCCACCCAATCACATCCTGTTCTTAACCAACCTACCCGAGGAGACCAATGAGCTGATGCTGTCCATGCTTTTCAATCAGTTCCCTGGATTTAAGGAAGTCCGTCTGGTACCTGGTCGCCATGACATCGCCTTTGTGGAATTTGACAATGCGGTCCAAGCCGGAGCAGCACGCGACGCTCTCCAAGGATTTAAGATCACTCAGTCGAATGCAATGAAAATCTCCTTTGCCAAGAAATGAGGGGGTCGGGACGATCGAACTGGTTAACTCCCACTTTATTTTCAGAAGCTGTTGTGTGTTTTTTTTAAGTTGTGTGGTAACTAGTCTGTATTTAAGTTCTGATGCTTCAGGTAAGTGTTGAGTGAGGAGACTCCTTGGCTTTGCCCTGCCCATCGGATCACACCCGGGGAAGCCCATCACAGGAGCTGCAGCATCAGGGCCGGCCCAAGGCACCGGCAACTCGGGCAGTCGCCCGGGGCGCCATGTGCTAGGGGGCGCCAGAGACTCGGGTCCCGCGCATGCGCAGTTGGGCCGGTGCCAACCAGCGCATGCGCGGTGGCCGCCCTCCCCCAGGGCGGCCCCCTCCGCCAGGGCGGCCCCCCCACCTTGGCCCCCCCCCCTCGGCCCCCTGCCTCGGCCCCGCCCCCCTCGGTCCCGCCCCCCCCGGGCCCTGCCCCCCCTACCCCCCCCCCGGCCTCCTCCGGCCCCCCCCCCCCCCCCAAGGGCGCCGAAGTTCAGCTTGCCCGGGGCGCCAGCAACCCTAGGGCCGGCGCTGTGCAGCATCATGCTGGTGAGGACAGCCTCCTGCAGTCCCAGGACTGTTCACATTGTGCTGTGGGTGTTGTACCAACCCCTTGCACTATTCCATCCTGGGTCCGTCAAATCAACTAATTCACACGTCCTTTGCAATTATGTCCAGGAGCAGATTATGGCCATATCCTGACTGAAGAAATAAATAAATCGCCACTTAGGGTATTATTTTGAATTTGACCGCCCATATTTGGCTATATATATTTTTTGAGTGAGTATCTGACTGGCTACGGCAAGCAAACAGTTTGGCTTAACTGCATGTGAGAAAGCTGTTCACCCAGAGTCTCAGTCACATTGCACCTGGAGCTTTCAAGCTTACTGAACTAACAGATGAATAAATACTTTTTTTATTTAAAAAAAAAACTCTTGGAAATAACACCTGTACCATTGTAAATGTCTGTAGGATAAATAAATTGTTGCCCAGTTCTAACCGATGCCTCAGAAACAGTAGCCAGTCAAAAATATAGACATTACAGTCCGCTACAATACCTCTCATCACATCTCACAGTATCTCAAACTACCGTCCAAACCACCATGATCAACACAACAATCTATTCGTTCTAATAAATTTCTAAAACATGCCAATTAAGGCTATTTAAGTACAAAAAGTCAAATTCAGTCAATGGCATTTGATGAGTATAATAGGTTTATCAGGTTTGGCCAAAAAATACATTGTCAATAATAACATTATGATGATTGTTTTCTAGTATTCAGGGGGATCACTGCCTGAGATCATACCACAGTGAGCTAAAAGCAACAATCTACAGCACGTTGACCAGAAACACATCTAAAGACATGAACTGAGCGAAAAGCGAATTATTGGGCACTACAAGTTTGCAAGAAATTAGGAAAATTATTCAAAACCGTTAAAAATTATACCTCTGATCAAAGGTTATTGACCTGAAAACGCTTTCATTAAGAGAGGACTCTGGTTTCATTCGATGCTGATCCCAACATACCTCAATTCTCTTCACCGCATCTTCAATAGCTGCAGATGTTTGTGCCATCTCTTTATCCACCATATCCCCAAGTTCCTCCTGTCTGATATCGATGCTCTTAGGTCTCAATTCCTGAGTGAAAGATTTAAACAAATAACTCTCATTGACAGGTTGTGCTGAAATATAATCAATTCTTAATACAAAAATATCTACTGATGATTATTCAGAACTAAAACCCGACATCTTAAAAAATGTAGCATTTTATTTAAAGTTTTATATTCAAAGATTCCTTATCTGGGGGTGGTGGAGTAGTGACATTGTCACTGGACTAGAGACCCAGGATAATGTTCTGTCCTGTATAATTGCAGCAACACACTCCTGCTTCTGTACTCAAAACCTCTCACAATGAAGGTCAAAATACCATTAGTCGCCTGCTGCACCTGCATGCTTACCTTCAGCGACTTGTGCACAAGTACACCCAGGTCCCGCTGCATACTCCCCTCTCCCAATTTACAACCATTCAGGTAGTAATCTGTCTTCCTGTTTTTGCTTCCAAAGTGAATAACCTCACACCTATCCAAATTATACTGCATCTGCCATTGATTTGCCCACTCGCCCAACCTGTCCAGATCTTGCTGTAGGATCCCTGCATCCTCGTCACAGTTCACCCTCCCACCCAACTTGGTATCATCTGCAAACTTTGAGATGTTGCATTTTGTTCTCTCATCCAAATCATTAATATATATTGTGAATAGCTGGGATCCCAGCACCAAGTTACTGCCTGCCAATTTGTAAAGGACCCATTAATTCCTACTCTTTGTTTCCTCTCTGCCAACCAGTTTTCTATCCACCTCAATACATTTCCCCCAATCCCATGAGCTTTAATTTTGCAGGTGTACCATGCTCAAGATGCACTGCAGTAACTCCTGAGAGAGCACCTTCCAACCCCACAACCACTACCATCTAGAAGGACAAGGGCAGCAGATACCGGGAACCCCACCACTTGGTCGTTCCCCTCCAAGTCACTCACCATCCTGACCTTGGAAATATATCGCTGTCCCTTAACTGTCACTAGGTCAAAATCCCATAACTTCCTCGCTAAGAGCACTGTGGGTGTGCTACCTATGTGGACTTCAGTGGTCTCAGAAGGAAGCTCGCCATGACCTTCTCTGGGGCAATTAGGGATGGGCAATGAAGGTAAGAATGAAAAAGATGCTCTAAAATGAAGATAATTGTTGGAATATAAATAGACTCACAATAAAAAGATGGAATTCAATTTGATAAGATGTCATAAGATGTCATCAAATATAGTACCCCCTTTTTGGGCGGCACGGTAACACAGTGGTTAGCACATTTGCTTCACAGCACCAGGATCTCAGGTTCGATTCCCGGCTTGGGTCACTGTCTGTGTGGAGTCTGCATGTTCTCCCCGTGTCTGCGTGGGTTTCCTCCAGGTTTCCTCCCACAGTCCCAGAAGACGTGCTTATGAGGTGAATTGGACATTCTGAATTCTCCCTCAGTGTACCCGAACAGCCACCAGAGTGTGGCTACTAGGGTCCATTAGTCAGCCAACACATCCACCCTTGTGACACACGGCCTTCCTATGGTAATTGGAAAGCAAAACAACTCGATACCTAATTTGGATGGTGTTTGACTGTCAGCCAAAAAAACGCCATTCTTTTTTCTGCAGGATTGCGCACAGCATCGTCCTGGAGATTGATCTTACTTCCTAGAAACTCATAGCAACTGTTGACACATGACAACACACTAGACACAATTATCAACTTCCCAGTGTGATGGATCATCACCTTACAGCCAATCTGATATCCCCGAAATGCACCCTAAATCTCCATCGTATTAGCTTTTCACATAGAACCTTGTCGCACATTCGTTAGAGGTTCTGGGTTACCATGTTATCAGGCTTTTCATAGCCCCATGAGGATGTCACCTTCCTAGTGGAACATTCCAGATTGATAGTACCTGTCCAAGGTCAAGAATCTTCTGCATTGCTCTCCTCACAGCTTCTGGGTCTGCATGGCCAATTGACTGCTTATCCTTCAGGTCATTCAAATAGTGCAGGCTCTTGTCTCCACACTCCCTGCAGTGATCAGTCAGTCCTAAAGGATTAAACAAAAGTACGAGTATTAATTCATCCTGAGAAACTAACTTTGTGGTGCTTTCAACAGGTTTCATTTTTCCACATGAATCTGTTTCTGGTGACTATGAAACATTTTTCTGTGGCGATGGCATCAAGTACACCTTCGGCACTGGGGAGCCCAGGTGTAATATTGATCTGACCTGATTGAAAGTTAGTGTCAAGCAAAACTGTGGGGAGGGGGGTGGGGGGGAAGATAAAAGCACCAAGTAGGAAAGGGGAGAACCTCGAAGGGCAACAAAAGAAACAGCGCACTCAGCAGGGAGGTGGTGGAATAGTATTGTCGCTGGACTAGTAATCCAGAGACCCAGGATAATGATCAGGGACCCGGGTTGAATCCCACCATGGTGGGTGATGTAATTTAAACTCAATAAAAAATATCTGGAATTAAAAGTCTAATGATGACCATGAAACCATTGTTGATTGTCGTAAAAACCCATCCGGTTCAGTGGTGTCCTTCAGGTAAAGAAATCTGCCATCCTTACCTGCTCTGGCCTATATGTGACTCCAGACCCATAGCAATATGGTTGACTCTAAGATACCCTCTGAAATGGCCACTCAGCAAGCCACTCAGTTGTATTCAACCGCTACGAAAACACAAAAAAGTAATGAAACCGGACAGACCGCCCAAAATCAAGCCAGGCAATGGAAATGACAACAGTAAACGCAGCCCTGCCGACCCAGCAAAGTCCTCCTTACTAACATCTGGGGGCTTGTGCCAAAATTGCAAGAGCTGTCTCACAGACTAGTCAAGCAACAGCCTGATACAGTCATACTCGCAGAAAGATACTCACAGAATGTCCCAGACATCACTATCACCATTCCTGGGTATGCCCTGTCTCAGCGGCAGGACACACCCAGCAGTGGTGGCATCACATTGGTACACAGTCAGGAGGGAGCTGCCCTGGGTGTCCTCAACATTGACTCTGGACCCCATGAAGTCTCATCCTTCAGGTCAAACATGGACAACGAACCTTCGGACAAGGAGCCCTCCTGCTGATTACCATGTACCGGCCACCATCAGCTGATGAATCAGTACTCCATGTTGAACACCACTTGGAAGAAGCACTGAGAGTGGCAAGGTTGAAGAATATGTTGGGTGGGGACTTCAATGTCTATCACCAAGAATAGTTCGGTAGTACCACCACAGACCGAGCTGGCCGGATGCAAAGGATATAGCTGCTAGACTGGGACTGCAGCAGGTGAGGGAACCAAGAGGGAAAAACATACTTGACCTCATCCTCACCAATCTGCCTGCTGCAGATGCATCTGTCCATGACAGTATTGGTAGAAGTGACCACCGCAGTCTTTGTGAAGACAAAGTCCCATCTTCACATTGAGGATACCATCCATTGTGTTGTGTGGCACTACCATCGTGCTAAATGGGATTGACTTTGAACAGGTCTAGCAACTCAAGACTGGGCAACCATGAGGTGCTGTGCGCCATTGGCAGCAGCAGAACTGTATTCAACCACAATCTGTAACCTCATGACCCGGCATATCCCCCACTCTACCATTACCATCAAACCAGGGGATCAACCCTGGTTCAATGAAGAGAGCAGGAGAGCATGCCAGGAGCAACATCAGGCAGACCGAAGAATGAGGTGTCAACCTGATGAAGATTCAACACAGACTACTTGTGTGCCAAACAGCATAAGCAGCAAGTAATAGACAGAGCTAAGCAATTCCAGAACGAACGCATCAGATCTAAGCTCTGTTGTCCTTTCACATCCAGCTGTGAATGGTGGTGGACAATTAGACAACTCACTGGAGGAGGAGGCTCCACAAATATTCCCATCCTCAATGATGGAGGAGCCCAGCATGTATATGCAAAAGACAAGACTGAGGCACAATCTTTAGCCAGAAGTGCCGAGTGGATGATCTATCTTGGTCTCCTCCGGTGGTCCCCAGAATCACAGATGTTAATCTTCAGCCAATATGATTCACTCCACGTGATATCAAGAAATGGCTTAAAGCACTGGATGCTGCAACAACTAAGGGCCCTGGCAGTAGTACTGAAGACGTGCTCCAAAACCTGCCGCACCCCAGCCAAGCTGTTCCAGTACAGCTATAACACTGGCATCTACTCAGCAATGTGGAAAATTGTCCAGGTGTGTCCAAGAAACAGGAAAAATCCAACCTAGCCAATTACCTCCCTATCAGTCTACTCTCCATCAGCAAAGTGATGGAAGGAGTCATCAACAGTGCTATCAAGCGGCATTTCCTCAGCAATAACCTGCACACGGATGCTCAGATTGGGTTCTGGCAGGGTCACTCAGCTCCTGACCTCATTACAGCCTTGGTTCAAACATGGACAAAAGAGCTGAATGCCAGAGGTGAGTGAGAGTGACTGCCCTAGACTTCAACGCAGCATTTGACAGATTATGGCATCAAGGAACCCTAGCTAAATTGGAGTCAATGGTAATCAGGGGGAAAACCCTCTGCTGGTTGGATTCATACCTGGCACAAAGGAAGATGGTTGTGGTGGTTGGAGGTAATTATCTCAGCTCCAGGACATCACAGCAGGAGATCCTCAGGATAGTGTCCTTGGCCCAACCATCTTCAGCTGCTTCATCAAAGACCTCCCTTCCATCATAAGGCTGACAAGGGGCAAGTTACATTCACGCCACACAAGTGCCAAACAATGACCAACTCCTACAAGCGAGGATCTAACCACCGCCCCTTGACATTCAAAGGCATTACCATCGCTGAATCCCTCACAATCAAAATCCTGGGGGTTACCATTGATCAGAAACTGAACAGGATTCGCCATATTAATATTGTGGCTACCAGGGTAGGTCAAAGGCTAGGAATCCTATGGCGAGTAACTCACCTCCTGACCCCAAAGCCTGACAACCATCTGCAAGGCACAAGTCAAGAGTGTAATGGAATACTCTACACTTGCTGGATGAGTGCAGCTTCAACAACCCTCAAGAAGCTCAACACTCAAGAATGTTTCTTCCACAAACATTCAAACCCTCCACTATCGACGAACAGTGGCAGCCATGTGTACCATCTACAAGATGCACTGCAACAACTCACCAAGGTTCCCCAGACAGCACCTTCCAAACCTACCACCACTACCATCTCGAAGGGCAAGAGCAGCAGATACCTAGGAACCCCACCACCTGGGGATTCCCCTCCAAGTCACTCACCACCCTGACTTGGAAATGTTTCATGACCCTTCACTGTCATTGGGGCAACATCCTGGAACTCTTTCCCTAATAACACAGTGGGTGTACATACATCTTATGGACTGCAGTGGTTCAAAAAGGCAACTCACCACCACTTTCTGAAGGGCAACAAGGGATGGGCAATAAATGTTGGCCTAACCAGAGATAGCCACATCCCATAAAATTATTTTTTTAAAAACACGCAGTCCCCCAGCACAGGTAAATGACAGAAGGCAACAAGGATGGGGTGCAGGGCATGCAGCGGCGACGGCTGACCACCAGGAGATCCCAAACAAGCAGCTGCATGGAGGCCGAGGGGAAGCACTCTGGGGCATGACCTGTCCCAGCCAGTCAACAACAATTCTTTGTGAAAGCCATCTCTTTTTCTTTCTGTCTTGTTCATCTTGTGACCCCAACATTTAAGCCTTGTATGGCAGGTCGAGATGATACACCCGATGTATAATAGTTAAAACTACAATGGATGTAAAATTTTTGTAAATACATGTCTTGATCTTGACTGGTTGTGTAAAGTGTGTGATGAATTGTTAAAACCCTAATAAAAATATTTGGAAATAAAAGAGGTGGTGTTGTCGCCTTGTTGAACCGCTGCAGTCAATGTGGTGTAGGTACACCAACTGTGCTGTGAGGGAGGGAGTTCTAGGATTTTGACCCAGTAACAGTGAAAGAACGGCGATACATTTCCAAGTCAGGATGGCCAGTGGCTTGGCGGGGAACTTGCAGGTGGTGATGTTCCCATGTGTCTGTTGCCCTTGCCCTTCAAGGGCCGGGATTCTCCCCTACCCGGCTGGGCGGGGGGTCCCGATGTATTGGAGTGGCGTCAACCACTCTGGCGTCGGGCCTCACCAAAGGTGCAGAATTCTCCGATCCTTTAGGGGCCAAGCCCTCACATTTAGCGGCTAGGCCCGTGCCAGAGTGGTTGCCGCTCCGCCAACCGGCGCGAACGGCCTTTGGCGCCCCACCAGCCAGGGCCGAAAGGCCTTCACCGGCCGGCGTAAGTCCGCGCATACGCCGGAGCATCAGCGGCTGCTGACGTCATACAGGCGCATGCGCGGGGAGGGGGTCTTTTCCGCCTCCGCCATGGTGGAGACAGTGGCAGAGGCGGAAGAAAAAGAGTACCCCCACGGCACAGGCCCGCCCGCCGATCGGTGTGCCCCGATCGTGGGCCAGGCCACATGGGGGCACCCCCTGGGGCCAGATCGCCCCACGCCCCCCCCAGGGCTCCGGCGCCCGCCCGCTCCGCCAATTCCACCGGCACCAGATGTGCTTTGATTCCTGCCGGCGGGAAAGGCCCGTCAGCGGCGGGACTTCGGCCCATTGCGGGCCGGAGAATCGCCATGGGGGACCGCTGACCGGTGCGGCGCGGTTCCCGCCCCTGCCAATTCCCGGGTGGCGGAGAATTCCGCCCCAGATGTCAGAGGTTGTGGGTTTGGACGGTGATGTCGAAGGAGGCTTGATGAGCTGCTACAGTGCATCTTGTAGATGGTACACACGGCTGCCACTGTGCTTGGCTGGTGGAGGGAATGAATGTTGAAGGTGGTAGATGGTGCCAATCAAGGGGGCTGATTTGTTCTAGGTGATCACAAGCATCTTGGAGTCGCACTCACCCAGGAAAGTACTGCACGAACATTGCAGATCGACGGCATTGGACCAGAACTGATAAAGTGTGAACTTTGTTCCTCCCTCCATGGATACTGCCAGTCCTGCTGAGTTTTCCCAGCATTTTCTGTTTTTATTTCAGATTTCCCGCATTTGCAGTATTCTACTTTTGTTCTCATCTGCCTTTAGATTTCTCCATTTGCGGTTTCACCTTGGTTCATTTCATGGTTTTCCTCACCTCATTTATCCTGTGATCCACTCAGCGGACATCATCATGACTTAAAGTGGATCAAAAGACAACATTGGCAGGGGAGAAAGTGGTTAGTAAAATCAGCACCCCCTCCTTACAATTGCAATCATAAACTCCAGGAGTTGATGCATTCAGTACTCACTATCTGCGTGATCAGTCGGAGCCAGGTGTGATGTGGCACTGCCATTTACTATGGCGTCTGCAGTCAGGTGTGCAAACCTGGTCAGTGCTTGCAGGAGGCTACTGGCATCTATTGGAACAAAAAGGAAGGAGGTTTAATCAGTCACAGAAGTGGAAAGTCGAAGGAAACATTATAGTTTGAGTGTCTCAAATCAGATTTGTTTCTCACTGTAAAAAAAACGTAGCGGGTCTGATTAGCAGGTTTGCGGATGATACTAAGATTGCAGGAGTTGCGGATAGTGATGAAGATTGTAAGAGAATACAACAGGATATAGATAGGCTGTAAAATTGGGCCGAGAAATGGCAGATGCGATTTAGCCTGCACAAGTGCGAGATGATGCATTTTGGTAGATCCAATTCAGGTGGGAGCTATAGAATAAATGGCAGAATCATCAGGAGCATCGAGACACCGAGAGATCTGGGCGTGCAGGTCCACAGATCCTGAAAAGTGGCAGCACAGGTGGAAATGGTGGTAAAGAAAGCAAATGGCATGCTTGCATAGGACGGGGTATAGAGTATAAAAGCTTGAAAATTATGTTAGTTAGTCCACATTTGGAATACTGTGTCCAATTCCGGTCACCGCTACCAGAAGGACGTGGAGGGTATGGAGAGAGTACAGAAAAGGTTTACCAAGATGTTGTCTGGTATGGAAGTATTAGCTATGAGGAGAGAATGAATAAACTGGGATTGTTCTCCCTCGAGGGACGGAGGCTGAGGGGCGACCTGATAGAAGTTTATAAAATTATTAGGGGGAGAGATAGGGTAAAAAGTTAGAGGCTTTTTCCCAGGGCGGAAATGACAGTTACAAGGGGGCACAAGTTCAAGGTGAGGGAGGAAAAGTTCAGGGGAGATGTGCGGGGCAGGTTTTTTTTTACACAGAGGGTGATGGTGGCCTGGAATGCACTGCCAAGTGAGGTGGTTGAGGCAGATACGTTCGCAACCTTTAAGACTTATCTGGATAAGCACATGAACAGACTGGGTATAGAAGGATACAGGCGGTTGGTCTAGATAGGACATGTGATCGGCGCAGGCTTGGAGGGCCGAAGGGCCTGCTCCTGTGATGTATTGTTCTTTTTATTGCTATACACAGAATTACAGATTTGAACCAGACACTTGTATCCAGCTCAGAGATGATATTTGTTCAAAACTAACAACGAGGGACTTCTTTCATGCTTCTAATTTACCCTCAGATCAACCTTTCATTTATATTCAGAAAGTATTTGTGAGACTTCCTTTAGACTTATGTGAAAATATAGCTGGTTTTAATAAACCTGGGCTCCCAAGTGTGTAAATCACTGCATGGACTGAGACTGCAGACCAGAGAGGGCCCAGCCTCAACCACATATCTGCTTCCGGTTAACTCTCTGTGTGAGGAGCTGAAATAGGATTCTCAGTTATTACATCTCCCAAGATCGACAGACCAACGGAGGAGACAAAACAGCCAGGCTCCCTGGTCCAGTAACCCATGCTGAAAAGTGCACAGGTAGATGAACTGGAGAGGATCCAGCTCGGCTGTGATGTCTGTCATAGTGGGATAGTCTGACAATCTGGAGGTGCGCGTCATGACAACATGGCCAAAGCACAGCTGGAGGATGAGCATCCACTGAATCTTACCACAGCAGGACGTAATTAGGGAAGGGGCTCTAAATAAACCATCTGTAGTAGATCTTCGTTTTAAGTTGGAGTCGTCAGAATGGGCCATTGGGAGTAGGCATGTGGTCCACCCTCTCAGCCAGGTGCGTACAGCACAGCAGCACCCAAGGAAAAGTGGAGAAAAGCAAGGAAGTTATTTGCCTTCAAAATAATCATAATGCAACCTGGCAGGCGGAATCTTAACTTGTCAAATGATTACACGTAGCCTTATAGAATATGGGACGTGGTGTTTCGGAGATTGAGGTATCCATACCTGCCATGTTCTTCATATACTCAGAGTGCCCTTGTTGCATCAAGTTCACTGATTCGAGGGCAGCTTCTGCCCTGTTGATGAGGTAATCTGCAAGTAATAGAAGAGATCAGATCCCTTTAGCTTTGACTTGCCCCAGACCTGGATCAAATGCGCACAATGAAGACTAGGGCAGGTGAGGAGCACTTCCACATAACACTGTGTAAACTGCTGGTCTGATTGAAACTACCACGAAGCTCCAAAATATCTCAGGTTCCATTTGTGCAGGTCTATTTTCATTTTTCTCTTGTCTCCATCAACTCCTCTCATGTTAGTTGACCGAGTTGTCTGGTGGACCTCAGTTGCTCTTGGATTGGCCAATCAGGACTCGCCTGACCCACAGGTGTCACGCTGCAATTAGGACCTCACTCCCTTCTGGAGGGGAGAAGTGGAACTAACAAGACACCAAGTCAGTTTTATTTACTTTGTTACTACTGGATTGCCATTGGCATTGCTTATGGTGATTTGGAAAATAAGTTGCTTTTTATTATCAGGTAAACTATAAAATATTGCACGCAGGATTGTTATTTATAATCAACCTGCTTATTCCAACAGACTGCAGTAATAATGTGTAAAATAAATTAGGCTGTATAATTAGTCACTTACGGTGTGGAAGATAAATAAAGAGGCGGGCTTGTTGATTCCGTGAGGAATTTCAGGATGTGAGCTGGACATTTCCCAAAAGATTAAAACTCCAGAGCTAGCTCCAGAAACATCATTGATGAGGCGGAAGGAATACGATGGAAAAAGTGACTAATTGGGTTCGATGTCCTCAGTGTTAATGTGGAAGAGTTTTGAAATTTACTAACTATGGGATAATAGTGGTCTAGTAGCACCTAGCAGCTGGTGTCTTGTCATATAGCTCTGGGGGAGTGATATGGAAACAGGTATCACTCACATTTAACAAGTTTTTAGATGTGCACTTGCAATCCCAAGGTAGACAAGACTATGGGCCAAGTGCTGAGAAATGGGACTAGAATTGTTAGGTGGTTGTTTTTGACTGACGCAGAATCGATGGGCCGAAGGACCATTTCTATGCTGTATGACTCTATGAGTACATTAAATGAGTACAGGCAGAATTCATTTATTTTAAAAATTTTTCAATTAAGGGGCAATTTAGCATGGCCAATCCACCTACTCTGCACATCGTTTTGGGTGTTAAACCCACACAGACACGGGAAGAATGTGCAAACGCCACACGGACAGTGACCCGGGGCTGGGATCAAACCCAGGCCTTCGTGGCAGTGAGACAGCAGTGCTAACCACTGCGCCACCGTGCTTGTCGGCCAGCATTTACGGAGAGAGAAACAGAGTCAATGTTCTGAGTCCGTATACTCAAAACTTGAACTCTGCTTCTCTCTCCACAGATGCTGCCAGAGCTGCTGTGTTTATCCAGCATTTTCTGTTTTTATTACCAGTGTTTACAGGAAGCAGCAAAACAATGGACAGACATCAACATCTCATCAAAGCTTCATGTGATTTGTTTTAAATGAGTGATGGATGTCACGGGCAGCACAAGTCACCCTTCCCACACCATCACATTGTATTACTCAGCCCTCCCACAATGTCACACTGTATTATTACTCAGTCCTCCCTTCTGAAACACAACCTCCCCCTTGTGTTAAACATCCTAAAAGCAACCAGTGAGGTTTGCTAAGCTTCTGTGTGAGGGAACATGAGGGGGAGATGCAATGTGAGGAAACATTTTCAGTCTTATGGACGCATTGTAAAGCCACGTCAGCTCAAGAGACTGGGGATGGTGACAAGAGAATCCTGTTCTAATCCAATAAACATCACTCAGTAATGTTGAGCATGGAATAAGGACTTATACAAATAATAGGGGGGGGGCAAAAAGAAATGGAAAGCTTTGCAAAAGTGCACCACCTTTATCATAATGCCAAATATGCCAGAAACATTTTGTGTCATTTTGGCTGTGGCACAGTGATGCATTTCAAATGAGTTCTGTAATTATGTCATGCATTTGTAACCTAGTATTTAATACACAATTTCTGCTCACAACTGCATCCCTTTAAAATTAAACATGCCCTTACATTCCCACAAAGAATTGTTTTGCTGGCTTAGAAACCATTTCCTTCTGCCTAAAACTGATTTCTTACACATCGATTGACAAAGCCCCACGTAATAGGAGTGATGAAGGATGGGTATTTATCAACAGATAGTAGGCTTCAGACCTGGTGAACTGGTGCATCTAATGTGCAGTGGATCATCAAGTTTTGCCACTGCATCTTGAATGATGTTCTCAGCTTCTCTTACAGTTCCCTGGACCAGGTTGAACTGTTCATCTAGAAGCTTCTGCTGAAGCATCTGCTCCTGGTTAGCCTAAAATATACGGAGAACAGCTGTTGAATTTTCTGCACAAATGGAAGAAAGAAAAACAAGCACTCTGTCTACCTGCCCTAATTCCCACCACTATCTGCTTTTTGAATTTCTAATTCTTTTCACTGTACCTTCTATTGTCTAATACTTACATACAAACATATGATATAGGAGCAGACGTAGGTCATTCAGCCCCTCGAGTCTGCTCTGCCATTCAACTGGATCATGGCTGATCTGTTTCTGTTGCGAATTCCCATCTACCCCCAATAACCTTTGATCCCCTTGCCTCACCAGAATCTATCGACCTCCGCCTTGAAAATATTCAATGGCCCCGCCGCTGCCGACTTCTGAGTTCCAAAGTCGCACAATCCTCAGAGAAAGAAATTCTTTGCATCTCTGTCCTGAAATAGTGACCCTCTAATTATATAAAACAGTGCCCCTTAGTTCTGGACACACCCACAAGAGGAAATATCCTTTCCACGTTCACTTTGTCAATACCATTCAGGGTCTTATATACTTTAATCAAGTTATCCCTCATTCTTCTGAACTCCGGTGGAAACAAGCCCAGTCTGTCTAACCTTGTCTCATAAGACCCTCATTCCAGGTACCAATCTAGAAACCCTCCTCTGAACCGCTCCCAACATATTTACATCCTTCCTTAAATAAGGAGACCAAAACTGCATAAAATATTCAAGATGCAGTCTCACCAATGCCCTGCATAACTGAAGCATAACAACGTTACTTTCATGTTAAATTCCTGTCGTAAAGAGGATAACATTCCATTAGTCTTCTTAACTACTTGCTGTACCTGTATATTAACTTTTTTTGACTACGTACTAGAACACCTAGGTCCCTCTGCACCTTGGAATTCTGCAGTCATTCTCCATTTAAATAATACCCTGCTTTTATATTATTCCTGCCAAAGTGAACAACTTCATATTTTCCCACGTTATACCCCATCTGCCTGATTTTCGGTCACTCACTCAACCAATCTATATTCGCCTGCAACCTCCTGATGCCCTCTTCACAACACCCTTTCCTACCTTTCTTTGTAATCTGCAAATTTGGCAACCATGCCTTTGCTCCCCTCATCTAAGTCATTGTTAAAAATTGTAAAAAGTTGAGGCCCAACACAGACCCCTTTAGAACGTCACTTGTCAAATCCTGCCAATCGGATAAAGACCCATTTATGCATCCTCTCTGTTTTATGCCAGCCAGCCAATCTTTTATCCATGCTAATATGATGAATGTTGGAAAATTTACACCAACGCATCTACTTCCTCATTAGCCACATCATGGGATCCACCAGGACCCAGAGTCTTGTCAGCCCACAGCTCCATCAGTTTTCTCAGTACGCTTTCCCCAGCGATTGACACTTCACTTATCTACTTCACAGATCTTTCCCATTCAGCTTCCCATCTGAATGTATTTTCCCCCCTTTCTTACAGATGTACTTTAAAGGCTGTTCATCTATAATTCCTCTCAGTTCTCAGCAGCCTACATCTGAAATATTAGCTTGACTTTCCTCTCCACAGATACTGATTACTTTACTGCTTTGCTTCTGATTTCAGTCCTTTGCAGTTTATTATATTATCACTTGATGATTAACCAGTCCAGACTTTGGACACAAAACTGATCAACAAGTGAAAAGAAGAAATTGCAGACATAGGGAACATTTTACAACCTCAAGATGTCATGAGGCACCTCGCTGTTACTGAAAGTTTATTTTGAGGTGCAATTAGTGTTTCAACCTAGGAAAAACAACAGCCAATCTATGCACGGCAAGTTCCACAAACAGGAATAAAGAAAATGATCAATTTAGCTGTTTTTAGTGATGTTGGTTGAAGGATTGACATCGGCCATTTCACCAGGGAGAAATAGCGGCATGGAATCCTTTGAACCTGAAAAGTGGTACCTCAGCCGCAGCAGCACTCCTTCAGCTCTGCACCCAAGTCTTAGCCTGGATTTTGCACTCAGGTCTCTGGAGTGAGGATTGAAACCATGACCTTTTCACCCAGGGGCAAAGGGTGGGCCACAGCTTTTGCCTAGATAATAAACGGGATGCAGAAATAATTATTCCTATGTATTCTGACCTTTTTCATAAATTTGTCCTGGAGTTCTTCCAGCTCCCTCGAGCTCTTGTCTTTCTCGGAGCGCATTATTGTTTCTTTCTCCTGAATCACGTTCCTCAAGGAATACACTTCTGCGTCCTTTGCAGCCACAGTTTTCCTCAGATTGTCCTTCTCTGCCTCAAGGCCCTGCAGCCTAGAATTCATCTCAGAGCCCACCTGCAACCAAAGTCCCAAATCCTGATTATTATGTGTACTAATCCTTGCGAATGGAAGTCCAAAATCAGTTTATACACTGTAGTTGTAAAAACAAATCTCCATCTCTACTAGAATTAAACAGCTTCTGCTTCAGGTGACAAAAACAAAACTCCGCCCTTGTACAGATTCATACAACACAGGAGACCACCAGCAGCTTTGAAAAAGCTGACCAATCAGTCCTTTTAAAAAAAATTTATGGGATGTGGGCGTTTTTGCCTGGGCCATTCCTGTTTGCTCTTGAACTGAGTGGCTTGCTAGGCCATTTCAGAGGACATTTAAAAAGAGTCAACCACACTGCTGTGGATCTGGAGTCACATGTAGGCCACACCAGGTAAAGACGGCAGATTTCCTTCCCAAAAGGACATTAATGAACCAGATGGGTTTTGACGACAATCGACAATGGTCATCACTAGACTTCTAATTTCAGATTTCTTTTTCATTGAAATAAAATTTCACCATATGGTGTGGTCATATTTAAACCCTGGTCCCCACAGCATTATTACGAGTCCAGTGTCTCCCCACTACGCCACTGCCTCCCATATTCCCCTGCTCTTTCCCCATAGACTTGCACATTTTTCCTTTTCCAATTATATTTGCAATGTTGCTGATGCTGCTACTTCTGATGGTGAAGGACTATTACACTTGGGCCAGCATTGTCCCACAATCCTCCTCTCTACACACCAATAAGGATGCATTCCTTTTGAAATGGCAACTTCAGAAGTCCTCTTAGACCATAAGACATAGGAGCAGAATTAGGCCACTCGGCCCATCGAGTCTGCTCCGCCATTCAATCATGGCTGATTAGTCACTGATAGGAATCGACTATTTCCTGATAGATCTGACAGGTAAAGGAAGGCTATTTGGTGTAAATATTAAGCCCCAGTTTTAATACCCATTTTAACTTGAGGATTTCAGCATTCATAACGTCATGTCAGGATAAAACACACAGCTTCAACAGGGACACAATAAGCCTGACACATGCATAAACTCATTTTTACTAAGCAAGGATGAAAAAGCCTTTGTTCTAACAAACATATTTTCAAAGACAGTTTGACATTAAAACATGAGCTGTACCAGTAATGTGATCAATGACGAAGCATGCACCATAGAAATATGAAGGCACTATTGTTCATAATGTGGCTAAAGCGAAGTCAGCAGAAAACCAGTAGAAACCAGTCTTGATAATAGCACAGAATCACATTCCATAACATACACAAATATTCAAACATGAAACATTCAGAACACATTAAGGATTGACAGCTAACCGGCGAATCAAATACATTTGATTCCAACCGAAACCAATTAGGACGACATAGAGGTGTAGATAGATGGCTCAAGACAGAAAAGATTTCCTATAAACATGATGGTCCGTACAGACATCTTTATCCAGGATCACTCTATACTTTGATCTGAACTATTCGCTATCTCTATTTTTCATATTTTCACTTTTCCACTCTAACTCTTGAAGTAAATGCAAGCTGTTTTGCCGTAAGCAAGAAACCATTTCCATATTATTTTGAAAGTTAAATTGTGTATAAGTTACTTCTCTTTAAGCCCTTTCGCTAGCCGGACTTTATTGAGAATAGATATAAATTTCTCCTAATTGTAATCAAATAGGGACAATAAAGATTCTTGTTTGCATCCGAGAAATTTAACTCAAATTTCTACTGAGTTTTAGTGTTGCAAGACCTCACTAATTCCGCATGGTAGATCTCATCAGTCACTCAGGAGACCAATACACCATTCTGTGTGAAACTGAGGAATGTAGACCAAGCAGATTTGTAAGGAGGGGGTCAATGGACTGGACTACAAGTTCAGACCAGTGTTTGTTATGTGGAAGCTGGATGGATGCAATATTTGCTAATTACATTGACACTTGTTAATTGCAGTGATACTACGAAATTGAACAGGACAATTTGCATTGAAGTTGAACAGTTAATCAGAGCAAACTCAATGCAGCCATACGGGAAGAAGTCTTTCTATGGTTAAGCCAACGGAAGAGAATGTGGGAATACCCTAAACAACCAACAACCGATCATGAATCCAACTATCCAATCTGCATCCAGAAGAGGATTGTGCATGAGCTCTTTCAAAAACTGCGTTCTGTATGTAAACCCCTGTGAAAGGTCACACACAGCAACGCTCCAGAAGGAAGTCAGAAGATAGGTATCAATGGGAAGACTCCTGGTGAACCAATCTGGAGCGTGAACGCCTCCACCCTGCGCGAGGTTGGGGCTGATACAGCTGAAGGTGGTATACAGAGCACACCTCACGAGGGCGAGGATGAGCCGATTCTTTGATGGAGTAGAAGATGTGTGTCAACGTTGTGGGGGAGGCCTCGCTAATCACGTTCATATGTTTTGGTCCTGTCCAAAGCTGGAGGATTGCTGGAAGGACGTTTTTAGGGTAATTTCCAAGGTGATGCATGTGAAACTGGACCCGGGCCCCCGGGAGACCATATTTGGGGTGTCGGACCAGCCAGAGTTGGAAACAGGTGCGGAGGCAGATGTTGTAGCCTTCTCCTCGTTGAAGGCGGAACCTGATAGGTTGGAGAGCAACCTCTCCAGCCTGTGCCCTGGCCTGGCGGGGGGACCTGTTGGAATTCTTGACTCTTGAGAAGATTAAGTTTGAACTGAGGGGAAGGATGGAGGGGGTTCTACAATTCATGGGCATTATTCATTATGCACTTTCAAGAACTGGATAACATCGAACATTAGTTGGGGATGGGGGTGGGTGGGAGCATTGGGTAGGGGGACGGTGTGTGTTGATGGCGACTATGGGTGATTCCTGATTCCTTTTTGTCATTTGTTTATGTGAAAATGCGGGCTAATGTTTGGGGTTTGGTGGGAGGATGGGATCGTTGTTATTGATATGGGGATTGACATATTTGTTACTGATTATTGTTTATTGATAGTGGGTGTACATTTGGGAGAAAATGTGAAAAAGGAGAATAAAAATATTTAAAAAAAAGAATTGATTGAACTGTGACCCGACATGAGTCAGCAACTTCCGGAGTGCTGGGAACGAAAATGGAAGGAAAGGAATTGCAACATTTCCAATGAGCACTCTTGCTCCTGGCTACATTCTGGCCTGTACCTGTTCAGAGCTCTGCAGCGAGCTCTGGATGATGGATAGTTCTTCTTTGCTTGCAGCCAATTCCCTTTTCAGTTGCTCCATTATAAAGCTTTGATCGTCCAGCTGTAAGTAATGATATCAGATAAAGTAACACAATTCATATGGACATTGCAACCGAGCCAAAGTCCCGGATGAGGTCAACTAGCAACAATAACAATGTGACCAGTGTTGAACTTCACACAATCCCAGCAGAAGCAGCTGTACACATGTGTGATCAATGGAATATTAAAACCAAACCCTCACATCAGCAAGGAGCAACTGAGAAACACTGAGGTCAGGTATGTCCTGGATCTGGTATGTCTCTCTTGTGGGTACCACGAATTGGATTCAATTTGGTTTTTGGAGCAGGCAAGGAGCTGGATTAGGGGTTCGCCCCTGGCCACACTCTGAGCTCTGGCTTTGTAACTTTGATAAAGTAATAAACAAAACAGTATTAAAATATTTTATAAAATATTTAAGGATCATATGCTAATTCAGAAGAATAAACTTCTTCGCTAAATAATTGTTAAATAATAATAATCTTTATTATCATCACAAGTAGGCTTACATTAACACTGTAATTAAGTTACTGCGAAAATCCCCTAGTCACCACTGTCCGGCACCCGTTCGGGTGCACAGAGGGAGAATTCAGAATGTCCAATTTACCTAACAAGCAAATCATTCGGGACTTGTGAGAGGAAACCGGAGCACCCGGAGAAAACCCATGCAGACATGGGGAGAACATGCAGACTCTGCACAGACAGCGACCCAAATGGGAATCGAATCCGGGACCCTGGTGCTGTGAAACTGTAAATGCTATTGAAGTGCATTTTCAGACTGTGCTGTGCAAGTAAGTAATAATTTATTTCTTGACCGAACCATTGGATTGTCAATGAAATGAAACTTTGGATCAGGAAGCTAGCTGGAAGCTAAACTGCATCTTGACACAAGAGGGCACCATCGAACACTAAAAACACCTTGAGCATGGGGTTGTGTCAAGGATGAGCAACTGACATCATCCAGGAAGTGCTGCAGAGAGAAAAGGAACGTTTCCATTACACGAATACAGTGACATTACCTGTGCAATCATCCCACTTACAAGGTCGGCATCATCATATGGTAAAGAATTAAAGTAGTTAAAGGCAGGTTTAATGACCTTTTGCAATACAATGGCACTGGCTGGCTGATGCAATAACCAGTTCATAAAAATTGTAAATTTAAAAGGGCAGCAAAGTCACGTGATGCACCACACAATAGAATTTTCTTAATTTAGACCAGTTAATAAAAATTACAATGAGGACGTTTCACTGCATGCTTAAGTGTGTGATGTTGGCAAATGTCACTTTCTGGTGGAAAACCTTCAGTTAGAACAGAATTAATATCAATGGAAAAACACATTACCAACAGAGCATGACAATATCAGTGCAGAAAATAACATTACGATGCAGACTTTTTCAAACTTCTTAATCACAGTTCCCCTGATGATCTGGGGAAGGATAAATGCACTTATATAAGGTTGGTATGGACCAGTAAACTGTGGTTGTGCTATTATTTGACATTAGTCAAGCCATATAGTGGAGTCATTACAATTTGACTCAGTGTCCTTCGTGTAAATGGCTATTGATCTACATAAAGTGGGTTATAGCAAACATATCAGGTTAGAAAGAAATTGATCTGAATAGAGTCTGAGAAATTGTTCTCTTCAGTTAATTAGAGGATTGAAAGCCCTGCAGTGAGACAAAATTGAATCTGGTTGGATTTTAATCCGGTACTGAAAGCTTCTTTGGACACATTATATAATCATTAAAATGAAATCCCAAAATCTCCCGATTTCCTGCTAAAACCCCAGCCGGACCCGCAGAGAATCAGTGTCAAAAATCCATTCTCTCCCACTTTACGTTATAACGGGAAGTCAGGAGAGTTCCCACAGAATTTCCAGCCCTCCAGCTTTACCAGCCATCACTATACCACTGACAAGTTGCATAAAGATTTATTGTTAACTTCATAAAGTTGGGGTGGCACGGTGGCGCAGTGGTTGGCATTTGCTGCCTCACGGCCGATGACCTGGGTTCAATCACGGTCTAGGGTAACTGTCCGTGTGGAGTTTGCACACTCTCCCAGTCTGCATGGGTGTCACCCCCACAACTCAAAGATGTGCAGGGTAGGTGGATTGGCCACGCTAAATTGTCCCTTAATTGGATTTTGTTTTAACTTCATAAAATTGGGAAAGCTTTGCAGCGGATTCTACAATTGCTGAAACATTAGCATTTAATTGACTATTAGCATTTAAAAGTTGTCATTAGCAACTCCCGATCCGGTTTCCTACATTACAGTGACTACAATCAAAAGTGTGGCCAAAAGATGCCTTCCGTCATCCTGAGGTCACGAAAATGCGCCACATATATGTAAATCTTTCCTTTTGGTTCTAGCTATACAGTGATAACCTTTTCATTTGCAGACAGCCCTGATTAACTTCACCTTCAGAAGGTCAGAGTAATAAAACCTTTACCTCAGAAAACAGCCCTCTCTTATCCTAAGGTGTCATCAATTCTGTTAAATCTGCCTTCATCTTTAGGAGGTACATTCATTTAAAACTAATGTAAGTCTAATATTAATTATTCATTCATTCTACTGTTTCCATTCTGGGATGGCACAGGGGCACAGTAGTTAGCACTGCTGCCTCGCAGCTCCAGGAACCCAGGTTCAATTTCGACCACGGGTGACTGTCTGTGTGGAGTTTGCCCTTTCTGCCAGTGCCCGTGTGGGTTTCCACCTGGTGATCCGGTTTTCTCCCAAAGTCCAAAGATCTGCAGATTAGGTGGATTGGCCATGCTAAATTTCCCCTTAGTGTCTAAATGTAAGGTGGGGTTACTGGGATAGGGCGGAGGTGTGGGTTTAAATAGAGTCCTCTTTAAAGGGACGGTGTAGACTCGATGGGCTGAATGGCACTGTAAATACTATTCGATTCTAAGAAATAAAGATAGGAGACTCCCTCACACCCACCTCTAGGTTCATTTTAGAAAGAGGATTACAGATGGATTTCCTCCAGTTCAAACCTATGTGGGCCATCCACACAACCAAGTGTTTGGGCCCTTTTATAAAGGTGTTAAAGGGCATTGTTGTGCATGTGATTTTTGGCCACAAGTAATTCATTGTAGAAATGCTCCCTGCACCACTATCAGCCAAGTAACTAGAAAGGCCTGAGGGTATCAGCTGGTTATCATCCCATCTCCCTGATTAATGACGACTGCAAAATTCTCATCATAACATTAGCCAAAGATGTACACCCGCCAAAACGAAGAAGCCATTGAGTATTTCACCCGACACAAATAAAAGCTTCTGTCTTCCCGGATACTTAATAATTCCGTGTTGCAGTAAAATGTATTCTGTTTTAAACTGTGCTTCAAATACTTTATGTTAGAACATAGAATATACAGTGCAGAAGGAGGCCATTCGGCCCATCGAGTCTACACCGACCCACCCAAGCCCCCACTTCCACCCTATCCCTGTAACCCAATAACCCCTCCCAACCTTTTTGGTCACTAAGGGCAATTTATCATGGCCAATCCACCTAACCTGCTCATCTTTGGACTGTGGGAGGAAACCGGAGCACCCGGAGGAAACCCACGCACACACGGGGAGAACTTGCAGACTCCACACAGACAGTGACCCAGTGGAGAATCGAACCTGGGACCCTGGCGCCGTGAAGCCACAGTGCTATCCACTTGTGCTACCGTGCTGCTCAAAGTGTTCTCAATTGGTTTGATGCATTATGTAGTAACTTTTAAATCCGTGTTATTGTCATGTCAATTAAGAAGATATCTAAGACTACCGTTAGTTCTTCTAATTCTTTTAACTTTAAGCATCCATGAATGACATGTAGTTTTACTGAATGTTAAGAAATTTCCCTAATTCAGTGCTTGTTCAATGAACTCATCAAAAAGTAATATTCCGTCAATCTTTGTAAATCCAGTTTTGTCAAGTGGGAATCTGGATCTTTATAATAACTAAGTTAAATTTTAGTAAACTTTGTTAACACTGAGTTACAATACAATGCATTCAAACTCTACTTCTGTCCACTTTACTACATTCTCACCATATCTTGCTGTAGCACAACAAACTAAGCTTATACCTAAGATTCTAATAAATTAATCCATCTTTCTTCCAGGTGCTCCGGTTTCCTCCCACAGTCCAAAGATGTGCAAGTTTGATGAATTGGTCATTAATTTTCCCCTTCGTATCCAAATATGTGCAGGTTAGGTAGGGGTGCGGGGATAGGGCAGGGGAGTGGGTCTAGGTAGAATGCTCTTTTAGAAGGTGGGTGAGATGGGCTGAATGGCCTCCATTCTCCACTGTAGGAATTCTATGGATTCTATGGTATGGAGATACAAAAAGGGTTACTTCAGATGCACTATTCTTTAGAAGTATTCCTGACACCTTTTTCAGTCCGTATCATCATATTCAATTTGGCAATTGGTTAGGTACAGAAATGCTGACGATTGGTACCTGGAAAGGGGGTTATTTAGCAAGTAATTCAGTGTTCTGGCACAGATTGATGGAACATTCCTTTCCAAAGATGCTAGCAACAGTGACTATTGATGGAGAGTAGGTTAGTTAGGAAATGTTAAAACCCGAGAAAGCAAGCTGGTTTCATGGTTGCTGTTTGAAATGCAAGAAATGAGTGAATGTTTTTCAAGGATCAGTGTTATACTGAAAGTCATAAAGAGGCATCTTTGAATTGCATTGAGAAGAGTGGTCACGATGACTGTAGATATGCTGTTTGTCCTGAGTGCAGGCTATTTATCTGTTGAATAATAAATGCATTTGTCTTCTAGTTTATAGTTTGAACCTTGATCTGATAAGATTGTTCTGAAGGTGAGGATGTTTTATCGTGCACATGATGCTGCAGAGGTTCCCAGGATCTCTACATTTACCTATTAGGCAAACACAAGGACTCATTCTGGTGCAGAGTAAATGCATGATGCGCTTACGGGGCTGTTCCGGTTCCTGAACCCAAGTACTAACATTAGTATCCAAAAGTTCGGACTGGTACTGATTTTCCAGCTCATGGTCAGGGACATATCCCAAAGGCAATACGGATCCCTGATCAGGTCAGGTGGACTTCAGAGCCCACAATGATGGTGCACGCTTACCTTTGTCTCTGCTTCTCTTTTCGCTTCTTCCATGGCAAATTCAAGCTCTTGTTTTGTACGGGCCACTTCTTCCCGGGTCTGCTGCGTGACCGTCAGCTGTTTGGTTGTCTCAGCACTCTGCAAATAACAGACAAATAAAAAGGAGATTCAATCCTTTATCGTGGTTCAGTATTCCAATTCCATGATGTTTTTGTTGCTTTATTAGCCCTGATCTGTGGCATGTTGACCAACCTCAGTCAAGGGGGGGGGAGAGATAGTGGAGTTGGGGGTGTTTCTGGGTGGAGGGGGTGAAGGAAATGAGCTGGAAGTTCCATCTCGCTCGTTGCTAAGTGATTCTTACCGGAGAGGGCGCTCGTGTGCGGAGGCTCAGGTTTAACTCAGGTTTAACTCTTTTGTAACCTGCTGAAACCCAGCATCAAAGGGTGCTGGTGTCGCCAAATGTATTTTAAAAAATATTAATGTAGAACGTCAGCTTGTTTCAAAATTCAAAGTTTTCTGAATTGAGCAGACAGCCGGATTAACTAACAGTGCTGGAGTGTAGATCATTCCAGTTCAGAATCTGCTTCATTCTGGTTATCTCGGGAATGAGAATGTGGCTGGGAACCATTCTAAATTACATCAGGTGCGGTATGAATAACATATTCAGTCATGCATGGTAAATATGAAAACACCGCTCCCGCCCTCATGCATACTCCATTAACTCATCATCAAAGATCACCCACCCACACAATAAAAGGTGCCTTATTGGGAAACACTTCTACAACATTCAGTCACCCACTCGCACCTCTCCCAAGTGGATATTCTTCATATGAGAGACGCAATATAGTTCAACACCATTCAGGACTCCTCAGATGCTGAAGCAGTCAGTGTCCATATGCAGCAAGACCTGGACAATATTAAGGCTTGAGCTGATAAGTGGCAAGTAACATTCAGACCACACAAGTGTCAGGCAATGAGCATCGCCAAGAAAAGAGAATCTAACTATTTACCCTCAACAGTCAATGATATTACCATTGTTGCATCCCCCACTATTAATAACTAAACAGAAATATAACTGCACAGAAATATATGTCTACAAGAGCAGGTCAAAGGCTAAAAACTCTGTGGCTCGTAACTCATCAAAGCCTGTCCATCATTTACAAGGCACATGTCAGAATTGTAATGGAATGCCCGCCATTTGTCTGGATGAGTGCAGCTCCAAAAACACGCAAGAAGCTCAATACCGTCCGGGACAAAGCAAGCCGCTTGATTGGCATCTCTTTAAACATTCACTTGCACCAAGGTTTCTCGACAGCACCTTCTAAGCCTGCGACTTCTACCATTTTGAAGGACAAGAGCAGCAGACACATGGGAACACCATCACCTGAAAGTTCCCTTCCAAATCAAACACCATCCTGACTTGGAACTCTATCACCATTCCTATCGCTGGATCAAAATCTTGGAACTCCCTTCCTAACAGATCCTTTTCTTGGTAGTAGGTTTATTCACGGGTGCAGCATTATATAGTCTCCCTCCTGCCTAACAACACCCAGGCTGGAATTATTCAGCCATTCACGAGCAGCAGGATTCTCTGGTCCCACCGGCAATGCACCCCCACCCATGGGTTTCCTGGAGGCATGGGGTGGCTTCAATGGGGATTCCCATTTAAAAGAATCAAAATTGAATTTTGGTTGGTGATGATATTAAAAGGTGTAAATTTGACAAACCGATTGACCGTCTCCTCTGCTGTAACCACTCTATGATTCTATTTTGTCTCTGATAAAACATGGGATGCAGCTTGATTTATTTGTTTCGAAAATGGATACAGACAGGGCACGTCCGTTTTCTATGTGCTCAAGATACTTAATCAATACCCTTGGCCTGTTCAATCTTAAGGATACAAATAACATATTAACACACTACTGCAAAAAGTCCAGAAGCATTTGGAAAAGAGAATTGATGAGAAGTGCCAGGGTTGGCAGACAGGAATAGAAGCCAATTAAGTGGGGCTTGTTGGGGAGAGCTTCCATTAGCTGTTAGGCTGTGTTGGAGCTTATGTGAACACCATAGGTATTAATAACATTGATATATTGGGAGCAGCAGTAACTATTTGACCACTCCCAACTTGGAACCACCCGGCTCCACTGACTATTTTGGTGAAATGGCATTTAAATTCCCCTCCATCAACGTGTGGTGCCTGTGCGTAAGACAGGCTGAGCAGTTCTCCGAGGTTACTGATGTTGCCCAGTTTTCTCAGCGTTTCCAGCATTGCCAGTTTTTCTTTGAGGTTGTATGGGATTGATGACATTTAATTCCTCCTTGGTGTCTCAAAGGGTCAAAAGCCCAGTTCTTGGGGTCAGAGGACACAGTTGGAAACTCCATCATCTTCCATGATTCTGATCACCCGCAACTCACAGATCATCTGGATAGGCTTTTAGAGTCAGACACTTCAGGCCAGTGGTTTCCAGCGACCATTGGACTGATCAATGACAGACACAGCAAACAGCCACGTTCTGTTCTCGACATAGAAGTTGGAAAGAACAAGTTCCTTTTCATTCTGAGGGAAGTCCCATCAGAAAGTAATATACTGTGTACCAGTACATTATTTCACATAACCTATTTAAAACCAGACAAATGTTTCTACTGACTTTTCCTATTATCTGTTCATATCCAAACATCATATCGCACAGATCCCATACAACATGGTTCAGACCGACATACAGCACTCCACCTTCCAAAACAGCTTCTAGATGGCCGTCAGTTAGCCAACACCTTCTGAACAAAGGCCTCCAATGAGCACAAAGCCTAAAATGGTTTCAACAAACTACAGTAAACTGCCTAAAAGGAAGGAACCCAGAGCCATAAATGAACAGGTTTTGGTTGTAACACTGACCGAAATCCATCTATTTTGAGTTGGTTGCCGCGGACATTAGTCACAGAACCCAAGCTTTAACCTCAAGCATAGTTACAAACATCTGCACCATCAATTTAATTTTACAGCTGGGCACAATAAAAACTCAATGCAGTGCACAGCAAGAAAATAAATAAGTAAATCAAATTCCATTCAATTTTCTCTGACAGGAAACCAGACGGACACCTTATACCGTTGAAATATAAGAGGTTAATTACTGTTGGAGCGAACATCAGTTCACTTTCAAGCAAACACAAAAATAACCTTGCTCACTTTGAAATGAACAATATCAGGTCCCAGGGAAAGGCTTTGCTTACCTTCCTGAGGAGCTCTGCATGGGTGTTGACGAGGTCACTGTGCTTTTCTTTCAGCTTATTGTAGCGCTGCTCATTCGCTTGGACCTTCTCTGTAAATTTAATTCAAGTAACATTAGATTGAAACTGGAACTCAGCTTCAGAACAGCTAATGGTCGGAGTCAAAGGGGTTTGGTCATTTTTATTTAAGTTAGCTTTTAAGTGATTTTTCAGAAGGGTCGCTTGATTGTTTATGTTCATGGATTGAAAACTGAACTCTGAAATAGCTCCAGTTAATGTGTGAGATTTTAGTGATATGTACATTGGCTGAGTATAAAATAGATTACAAAAAAAACAATCCCCCAATCAATTCCAATGCTATAGCTTGTCTCAATAAACAAACCAAGAAACACTTTGCATACACTTTGAATACATTAACCAGGAGCAAAGATGGAACTGTCCAATCTCCGTCCATCCTTACCAGGTACAAAAGGACTGGAATGAGTGCCATTTGTCCAGCTTTGTTGCTGGCAGCACTGACAAGAACAAGAGGAGTGGTTGACAAACAGAAACACATACAATCATCAATAAATTTGGTCTGGAGATTCCAGTTTTAGATGGTGGCTGGCATTCGTCTATGCATTTACTCAGTACCATTCTCAAACTGAAGAACAGGGGCAAGTAAGGCCTCAACAAGATTAGGTTGGAAAAGGCTACCAAAACCTTCCAACTAAAATAAAATATTTAAATATATTCAAGATTGTCCACCGGTTCCGCCTGGCCCTCATGCTAAGGGTAAGTTTGAGCATACTTTCTAAGCAAATTGTCATTTATAGAGGAAGTTCATGAATGAGGAGGTTTGGTCCTTAAATTAGAACTGCAACAGTCTCCAAACCCTGAGAGAGTTCAGGCTAGCTACAGACGGCAGAAAACAAAATGTAGGGAAAAGTTAGACCTTGGAACAGGCTGGAGATGGGAGCTGGGTTGTCACTGCATAGGACAGTAAAGCAAGGGGTGGTACAGAAACTGGCACTACTCCGAGCTGAATGGTACACCCTTTGAATCAGCATCTTTCTAGAGCAATCAGAGACCACACTGTAATGAATATGGCAAGAATATAACTCACTCTCGGCCTCAATCAACAAAAACTGTGTTTTATCTGTATCGCCCTTCTGTTTCCGCAGATTCTCCAGCTCATCCCGCAGTTCCTCATTATCGAGTAGTGCCTTCTGCTTCAGTTTACGTGTTTCCTCCAGCTCCGTCTCTAAGGTGTTAATCTGGGATTTCAGTTGTGCAATGTATTTTTGGGCCTGGCAAAAGATATTTTAAGACTATTGGAAAATGTAGTTGTTGAAAATATAAAAACTTAAACAAAGAGATTAATCTCTTTTGGCTGGCTAATCGGTATTAAAAAAACAAAGTACTTGACATTCCTTTCTTTACAATGACTACCTAATTGCCCCACTGTAACCTATCAGGCAGTTTCCCTTTCAGCCTGGGTCTACAGGTTTTGTGTTTTCTGATAAGCAACACTGGGGTGACAGAAGGCATCTCTGACGAGCTATTAAGTAGCACTTACTCAGCAATAAATATCTCACTGATGCTCAGTTTGGGTTCCGCCAGAGTCACTCACCAGCCATATCAGCCTCCCCGAACAGGCACCGGAATGTGGAGACGAGGGAATTTTCACAGTAACTTCATTTGTAGCCTACTTGTGACAATAAGCGATTTTCATTTTCATTCCATTTTCAGCTTGTAACCTCATTACAGCCTTGGTCTGGCGTGGCAGGATGGCGCAGTGAGTAGTTGAGGGCCCGGGTTCGATCTCAGTCCCGGGTCACTGTCTGTGTGGAGTTTGCACATTCTCCCCGTGTTTATGTGCATCTCACCCCCGCAACCCAAAGATGCGCAGGGAAGGTGGATTGGCCACACTAAATTGCCCCACAATTGGGAAAAATAAATTGATACTCTAAATTTATATTTAAAAAATGACAGCCTTGGTCCATATATAGACAAAAAAAGCTGAATGCCAGAAGTGAGGTGATGTGAGGTGAGGGCAACTGCCCTTAACATCAAGGCAGCATTTGACCAACTGTGACATCTCGCAATGAAAGTTTAGTCTAAATCTTACCTCAGACTTCACTCTTTCTATCTCAGCTTTCAGCAGCTCCACCTCTTTCTTCAGGTTGTCAATCTGAAGATCTCTGCATGAAGAATGCACAAATAATTCCCTGAAATTTTACCACAACAACATTGTTCAATAAATCAGTAATTTTCAAAGCTCAGCTGCCTTACCTATCATCTTTCACAAAGCCATTATTAGTTGGGGGACCAAAGGTCGCATCGAATATGTCCACATCCACCAAGTTCTAGAAGAAAATAAACTAATCAATCAATCGTGTGGTTAAAGTATTTCAAAACACAAGAGATTTTTCACATTCTTAAAAGCTGCCTCTTTGCTTGTAAAGCTCATCAACAAATAAGCAACAGCTTATAAACAAGAGCCCTGTACTAACCTGTGGCAGAAGGGCAGATATGGGGTGTGGCAATGGGCTCACAGGGCTGCGAGGGCGAGAGGTTGGGGCCATTTTAAGCACTAGACCTAATTTTTCACTTTGGAATCTCACCAGAAGTTTTGTCAAAGACTTAGGTTTGAAGGGGCGCCTAGAAAGGAAGGGGATTGCAAAGATTAGGACCTTGCCAGCTGAAAGCGTGGCCATCAATAGTGGAGTGATTCAAATCAGGAATGCACAAGAAACCAGAATTCGGTGGGGGGGGGGGCAGAGTTATTTCAGAGAGTTTTAAAGCTGGGAGAAGTTACAAAGATAGGGCGGACGAAGCCATGGAGGGATTTGAAAACAAGTAAATGGACTTCAAAGCTGATCACTGTCAGACGGAGCCCAATGTATGTCACGATGGAATAATCGGGCCCAGAGGTAACATGGTCAGGGATGAAACAGATAAGCTGAGGCAGTGAGGTGAAGAAAATCTGCGGAAAGGCACCTTTTTGACATTGCTGGGCCTGTTCTGCCCTGAACCCATGTTGCAGCAGAGTCTGTAGGCACAGTCAATAATGTGTGCAACATGTGCTGCCTTGAGTTAAAATCATGTCACGACAAGAACAACTGTCAACAGACACTGACTTCCACATTTTAATGGGGCCCCCTTCTCATGCCAAACAACAGCCTCCTATGTTGCTCACAATGGTGCAGGTTACAATGGTGTGCAGCACAAATGCTGTATTGACAAGGTGAGTACCACAACTCCAATACCACCCAGCTCTGGCAGACTATACCATTGCTGGGTTACTTCAAATCTCCTGTTGCAACAACTTTAAAATTATGTTGCTCCCAACAATATAAAACTGTTTACATTGGAAAGAGGAGGAATTCCTTGTACCTGGAGTTCTTACCTGATTGGTATTGCGTCACTATTGAGCTAAAACCATCTTAATCACTATCTTCATGTCTGAAGACATCTTCCAGCCAAGTCACTTCTGCTCCTGCCTCACCCGCCCTATTTTGAAACCACTCTCTCGCTGGGACTTTCATTTAATTTTACATTCAACTTAAATTTACTGCAAACAACTCCCAGCTTACTTGACAGCAGGAAGAATCCCATCAGGAAAGACTACCACTTACCGGAGATTCAGTCACTGGAGCTGCGGAAACCTCTATGAGACTTTCTGGTTCCTCAATATCATCAGCTGGGGCCTCATCAGGAATAATCACCACTGGTTTCACATGCTCTGCCAGAGCAGAGGCTCGCAAAAAATTTGGGGGACTCTGTAAAGGGTGAAACATACGGTTCAAAAATGTTTTGCGGTGCCATGAAATGTTATTTAAATGGTGCCTTGTTCCTTTAAATGGGTAGGAAACTCTGCACAGTTGACTGCCTCATCAAAATGGGGCGGGGGGGAGGGGGGCCTAGATGGGCAAGCCTAAAACTCAGACCGAGGATCCTATACCGACAATAAAAATAAAGACTTGCATTTCTATAGCGCCTTTCACATGATATCCCACACAGTCAATTAAGCACTTTTGAAATGTAGTCATCGTTACAATATATGGAACATGGGACCCAATTTGCAAGTTTCCATAAACAGTAATATAAGGACCAAATGATCTGTGATGGTGATTGTGGGATAATATTGGTCAGGAGACTGAGAAGACACCCCTGCTCTTTTTCAAACTTGTGCCAGGGGGTCTTTTACATCACCGGAGGGGACAGGTGGAGCCTCAACTTAAGGTCTCATCTGATAAACTGTAGTTTGTGCAGGAGAATATGAAAAAAAATTAAACATGAGGATGAAGAGATCCGTTCACACATTTATCCTGTGATTAAAAGGGTGCGAGTAGATTTCACCATCTTTAGGATTTAAGTGGATCAAAAGTTATTGCAAGTAGTAAGTTGTAAATGGAGAGAATTGCAGCCTTCTTTCAGCTCGTGGAACAAAAGTCAGCAGCTTATAAGAAGCCAAACTAAACAAATTAAGACCTCATTATCCTTCTATCTTTACAAAAAGGTTCCATACCTCGGGCAATTTTGGAATCTGGATTAACCGCTTGAAATATAACATGTCACGGGATCGGCTAAAGAAACTCTTTAGGCTGTAACAAAAGATTAAAAAAACAGGCTCAATTAAAAAAAAGAGGCATTCTGTGATATGATAATAAATACAGAAAATGTATTACTTTATTTGGTGCATTACAATTTAAAGCCTTCAAAGGAGCTGCACTCCGAAATTTAGTGATTCCAAATAAACCTGTTGGACTTTAACTTGGTGTTGTAAGACTTCCTACTGTGCCTATCCCAGTTCAACGCCGGCATCTTCACATAATGTAATACCTCACACATATCCACAATAAAATCTATTTTCCATCTGTTTGCCTATTTTGCTGTCCTAGATCCGCCTGAGGGCCCTCCTCCACACCATTTTCCAAATTTCAGGATTGTGTTCGTTTACACTCAAGTCCACATCATTTATATGGAACAAAGGTGGACCCGGCTACACCACAAGATGATGATCAAGTACCAAGTTGCTGATCTTGGTAGTCATCACATCGCACTATACTAGGGCAATATAAAGTATTCAATGCTTTTGAGTATAGCCTTCATACCACTATCACTGCATTGTCAATAATAGGTACTCATAATCTTTAATATATTTCAACACGTGCACATGTTTAAAGATCCTGCACATCCTTTCCCTCTCTGCTGCTTATTTGGTCATATTTATAAAAGCCTAGTATCTGTGAAATATAAACGCTGCAAATTGAAGGCCATTTACTATTTCCACACTTATCCAGCCAGCTGTGAAAACAGTGGCCGATTAATGGTCCGTTGTGAACCAATGTTTCCTGAGGAGCTCTCCATTACAGTCTCCTGAGATACTGGTCATCAATGCTGAGGAGCTGTTCATTGTTACCTGTGAAACTCATCATAGAATCGGTCCCTGTGTCCTTGCAAAGTGTCTGTTGGCAGACCTGTTCAAAAAAAGTACGGAATAAATAAATTTCGCTCCACAAAGAATACATTCATTTGTTCACATCTTGCATTTAAAGCTGCATGGTGAGTTTTTAAAAAGGCATCAAACTGAACCTTATTCTGAATAGGAAGGAATAGTACAGAAATGTCATCATTAACACCAAGAAATAGGAAGCGTTATGATAATTAAGCCTCTGCTATGGACATAAACTCAGTCCAAAAGCCAATATAAGATATGGATTGTCCGAGAAAAAAACCCAGAAAATACAGGAGAACCTCAGCAAGAATGGCAGGATCTGCGGAGAGAGAAACCGAGTTAACGTTTTGAGTCTGTATGGGTCTTCCTCCGAGCCAAAGAGATGGAGAAATGTGATACATTTTCTACTGTTTAAGAGGGGAAGGAGCAGGTGGAGCAAAGTGGAAGGTAAAGGAGAGGTGGGAGCTCAGGAGAGATCGGACAAAGATGTCATGGGCACAGAGTGTTAATGGTAGTGTTAAAGACTAAAGAAGGTGCTAATGGGGACATAAAGTCAAGGTAGCAGAATAGCACAATCCCTTTGTCTTGTGCCCATGACATTTTTGTCAAATCTCTCCTGAGCTCTCACCCATCCCTGACTGTCTATTCCAGTGTTTTTCAAACTTTTTTTCTGAGGACCCATTTTTACCAACCAGCCAAATTTCGGGACCCAACCTGGCCGACCTTTGCGACCTACGTGACCCACGCCGGCCGACCTACGTTACCCATGCCGGCCAACCTTTGTGACCCACGCCGGCCGACCTTTAGACCATAAGACCATAAGACATAGGAGTGGAAGTAAGGCCATTCGGCCCATCGAGTCCACTCCGCCATTCAATCATGGCTGATGGGCATTTCAACTCCACCTACCAGCATTCTCCCCGTAGCCCTTAATTCCTCGCGACATCAAGAATTTAATAAAATTAATAAAATTGTGGCCCACGCCGGCCGACCTTCGCGACCCACGCCGGCCGACCTTCGTGACCCATGCCGGCTGACATTTGTGGCCCACGCCGGCCGACCTGTGTGACCCACCATTTTCCTTTGCTTGTTTGCGGCTGACAAAAATGGAGGAAATGGTTTTGGGTCCCTTTGGCCCCAATGGTCTCTTTGTCCCTTTGGTCCCCCAAACTTGAAATAAAAATGCGGCTGCACTGCGCATGCGTGCCCAATCATCGGTGCGCAAGCGCAAATCTATGCGCATGCGCACCGATGATCGGGCATGCACGCACAGTGCGGCTGAATTTTAAAAATCTGTTCCTGACCATTTTGAAGACCGCTCGCAGCCGGCATTATTAAAAGCTGGCTTTTGCAGCTGTTGCGCGTGGATTTGCATGATTGGGGGGGCCGTGGCGGACGACTCCGCGACCCACCCGACACCTGTCCGCGACCCACCAGCGGGTTGCGCCCCTGAGTTTGACAATGCCTGGTCTATTCTACTTCACCTGCTCCAACCCTATTCAACAGTAAAAAGTCATTTCTCCCTCTCTTTAACTCAAAGGAAGAGTCATCCATATGGACTCAAAACGTTATCTCCTTTCTCTCTCCACAGATGCTGCTGGGTTTTTCCAGCATTTTCTGATTTATTTCAGATTTCTAGCATCTGCAGAATTTTGTTTTCTCATGGATGATCTGAGGTTAGTTAAATGTGCTGGATGGTGTCACTGAACCAGTGAAGTTCTAATTCAAACAGAGACAGCCACAATTCATACTCTGAAATGTCAGCCATTTACCAGCAGTGACTGCATCAAGTGAAAGCTAAGGTGAGCTTGTTAAGATAAAGAAATATTTAAGAACAAGTTAAATGGTTGGTTGAAGGAAAAGGCTTTGGGAACATGGTGACACTTGGGAATAGGGCCACTGCTTGTATTAAGAATAAACATCATGTTTGACAGGTTGGCGTAAACAGCCTGAGTCCACGTTGCAGTTCAACGTAATTGGCTGTTCATGATTCAAAATGTTAAATAGCTTCTCAATACTCACTCCAGTCCTAGAGAGTTGCTGCCGTATCCTGGCTTTTGGATTTGCTAGATACTTTGGTGGCAATGGGACCGGATTCTCCGATCCCGACAGCCAGAGGCGGCGAGCCATTTGGGATACCCTCCTCCCGCTGACTATGGGAATTCCCATTTTAACCACCCTACACCTCTGGGAAACCTGCAGGTGGGGTGCACTGCCATCAGGTCCAGAGAATCCCGGCCAGCGAACAGCCAGAGAATTCCTGCCCAGGTCGTCAGGTGCGCATGCATGGCTTTCCCGTGTTGTGATCGGGCTGGGGGGAGCTCACAAATGGCGTGCCAGTGATGACAGAGATCTCGATAGCCTTCCTTCCTATATTGTCCCCTCTGACCAGCTGCCTCGCTGACAGTTCCATATCTGATGTGAAATCTGGAAGACCGACCCCATCATTCGCATGTTGGAAATGAGGCAAGTAAGGAAGGTTTGAGAGAATTCAGCCGATTAAGTTTACTGATTGCCATTCAGCTTTTAAATTTTAAATCTTGAAGCAGGAAATAGCCATTGAACTAATATGTATGAACAAAAACATTCCAGATTGGTCAGCTCAGAATGCACTTTGAACAAAAGCACGTCAAGCCACACAAAATGTCATGAATTGAAGTGTGCTCGGGCTTGCCTTCCTTTCCAAATTGTGACGTGGGTCTGAAACATATCTGTCTGAAACACTGCATTGATGTACTTCCAGAGCATAGCATTGCAGAGATATCAGAGACTCCAAACTGTACAGCTACAGACACCACTTATCTGAAAACGTGCACACTGTAAATGTCATCTGAACAAAGCAGTCTGGTAAATGTGGGTCACAGATCAAAGCATCCATTGGAGTAATGACAGCATGAGACTACTTTAAAAAAAGAGCATTTAACCGGGATTAGTGGGGAAACTATGATAGACACTGACTGGGCTAGTAAACTAGAGACCAGACTAATGACCCAGAAATGCGAGTTCAAATCCCACCATAACAGCTGGGGAATTTAAATTTAATGAGCTGTTACATAATTCTCAATTAAGTAAATCCAGAATACTATAGATGTGCGTGTTTAAGATACATTTGTAGCCTCATAAAAACCGTCTAAAAAATGGACTTGATTTATACATTGCGTATAAAAGTGAACTGCCGGTGTGCATGTGGTGGTTGCCATCTTTGTCATTCGCCATGGGGTGTCTGCTCTGTGTGGGCATATCTTAAACTCCTGAGCAACTTCACAACACAGCCCATATCGTCCGCTTGATCCTTTATACCCAGCTATAAGATACTGATAAGTAAAACATCTGACTACTCAAGCAAGTACAACATGTCATGGCTGAAAAGGGAGGTCAACTTACATACCAAGTATATAACGTAACATATGCCATGTTAACTTACATGCCGTGATCTATGGTAAAAGCTAGCATCAGGCCGATGACCATGAAACTAGTGATTGTTTCAAAAGACCTAACTGTTTCAGTAGTGTCCTTTGGTGGAAAAGAAACCTTCTGTTCTTAACCAATTTGGCCTGTATGTGACTCTAACCCTACAGCAATGTGGTTGACTCTTAAAAAGCCCTCTGAAATGGCGCAATAAACTACTCAGTTGTATTCATAGACAACAGCTCATCACAACTTCTCAAGGGCAATAGGGATGAGCAAAAAATGCTGGCCTAGCCACATCCCATAAACAAATCACCTCAAAAAATAACTTTCAATGAGTTATTACTGATGGTTAAATCATCAAGATTGAGATTGTGCCACACCCTCGATAATTCCCTCCCTTCCCCGCCCCGATAACCAAGTTGCAGCTTCGTGCCAATAAAAGAACCTGCGAGACCTGATAGTCCAGTCTAGGCAAAGGTTTAACCAGGCCCACCCAACCTATCCCAGCACAATACAAAAGTAAGAATTCTCTGCTGAAAATTCAAATGGCCCGTTTTTACAACCAAACAAAAGATTTTTATCTAGCACAAGCCCCCAACTGAAAACTCACAAGTTTGCTGATCTGGGACGAAATTCTCCGACCCCCAGCAGGGTCGGAGAATCGCCTGGGGCCGCTGAAAATCCCGCCCCCACCGTGGCAGAGATTCTCCGCCACCCGAGAAGTGGAGGTGGCGGGAATCTCGCCACTCCGATCGGAGAGGCCCCTGCGGTGATTCTCCGGCCACCGCTGGGAGGCCTCTCCTGCCGCCAAGGTTTGAACCACCTCTGGAACGGCGGGATCAGCGGCGCGAGCGGGCCCCGGGGTCCTGAGGGGGGGCGGGGGGCGATCGAACCCCGGGGGGTGCCCCCACGGTGGCCTGGCCCACGATCGGGGCCCCCCGCTCAGACTCCGGGCCAGTGCCCTGGGTGCACTATTTCTCCTCCACGGCCTCCGCCATGGCGGAAGCGGAAGAGAACCCCACATCGCGCATCCGCCGGCAGTGACGTCAGCGGCCAGCTGCCGCTGACGTCACTGCCGGCGCATCCACCGACCGGCGAAAGCCTTCGGCCAGCCCCGCTGCCGGGGGCGCCGGTTTCTTGTGCCAGTCTTCTGGTGCCAACCGCTCCGGCGTGGGGCTGGCCCCCAAAGGTGGGGAGAATTCCCCACCTTTGGGGAGACCCGACCCCTGAGTGGTTGGCGCCACTCCCCTACGCCGGGACCTTCCGTCACGCCGGGTAGGGGAGAATCCCGCCCCTGGTATGTGTCAATGCTGCAGCTAAAGTCACTCCACCCAAAGCATCAATTTCTACATGTCCACTCAGGAACATCGATATTTCAAAATCCTACAATAAAACATGTTCATCGTCACCATACTTCCATCCAAGAGGAGCAATGTTGCTTCCATGGGCATTGAGGGAATGCACTCAGGCCGCACCTGGAGTACTGTGTACAGTTTTGTTCCCCTTATTTGAGGAGGAATGTAGTTGCATTTGAAGCAGTTCAGAGGAGGTTCACTCGGTTGATTCCAGAGATGAGGGGCGCGATTCTCCGCTGCCCACGACGGGTCGGAGAATAGCGGGAGGGCCTTCCCGACAATTTTCACGCCCTCCCGCTATTCCCCCCCACCCACGGCCGCCCCACGACATGAATCGCTGCTCGCCGTTTTTTACGGCGAACAGCGATTCTCCCCAGGCCGATGGGCCGAGTTCCCAGGCCTTTACGGCCGTTTTCACGAACGCGATCACACCTGCTCTCACCGTTCGTGAAAACGGCCGCAAAGTGCCGTCCTGGACAACCATGGCACCGATTGGCACGGCCGCACCACGGCCGTGCCAAGGGTGGCATGGGCCTGCGATCAGTGGGCACCGAACGTGGGCAGCGGGTCCAATACCCGCGCACTATTTGTTCTTCCGCCGCCCCGCAGGATCAGTCCGCGGGACGGCTGAGGGGCATGACGGCCCACGCATGCGCGGGTTTGACGCGTCTGGGTGATGACGTCATCCGCGCATGCGCGGCTGACGTCATCGTGTGCATCAGCCGCCGTGACGCTTGGCGCGCCGACTTAGCGACGGTCGCTAAGCCCGCGATGCCGTGCTTCACGGGGCCCCGCTGCTAGCCCCGCCCGGACCTGAGAATCGGGTCCTGGGAGGGGGCGCGGAGGCTGCCGTGAAACACGGCCAGTTTCACGGCAGCCTTTACGACTTGCCGCATTTGCGGAGAATCGCGCCCGAGAGGTTTGTCTCATGAAGAGAGATTGAACAATTTACGCCTATAGTATCTCGAGTTTAGAAGAATGAGAATAGATCTAATTGAGTATAAAGATGATAGAAAGGTACTGACAAAGTAGACATAGAGCGGATGCTTCCTCTTGTGGGGATGAGAGGTCATAGTTTAGGATAAGGGGTAGCAGATTTAAAACACAGATGAGGATAAATTACTTCTCTCAAATGGTTGTGAACTTCTCCAGAGTGTGGTGGATGCTGGGACATTGAGTAAAGTTAAGGAGAAGTTAGACAGATTTTTAATTATTTTTTTTTTTAAATTTAGATTACCCAATTATTTTTTCCAATTAAGGGGCAATTTAGCGTGGCCAATCCACCTACTCTGCACATTTTTGGGTTGTGGGGGCGAAACCCACGCAGACACGGGGAGAATGTGCAAACTCCACACGGACAGTGACCCAGAGCCGGGATCGAACCTGGGACCTCAGCGCCGTGAAGCGGTTGTGCTAACCACTAGGCCACCGTGCTGCCCTCGATTTTTAATTATTAATGGATTGAAGGGTTATGGAGAATGGGCAGCAAAGTGGAGTTGAGGCCATGATGGGATTAGCCATGATCGTATTGAATGGCGGAGTAGGCTTGAGGAGCTGAATTGCCTAATCCTACTTCTTATGTCATTGGTGTTACTCTAATGATATGCACAAGAAAGCACTGACTATGTTGATAAAAGTGGAGCTTTCCATACATGCTGGCCATTTGTTTTTTATGCAACAGAAAAGTTTAAACCCAATGCCTAAGGCAGAATTTGCACATTATTTTTTATTAATCTTCGCATCTGAATATAATTAGTGACAAAATAGTGTTCCTACTAAATACATTCCTAAATAAATAATTTCACCTTCTTGAATCTGCCAACATGTACCTCTAAATTGACAATGGGCATGGTTTCGCGGTCCGGTTGGACTTGGACTCAAATCCCATAATGGCTGCAAAATATTGCATGGCGCCAAAAACGAGATTTGCACTGGTGAGATTTCCGATCGTGATCTTCCCTGGCCTTTCCCGATGACACGATCAGGCTCACGCCCAGGAAGGCCAAGAACCTGATTTGAATCAATTTGAATGTATTTAAATCTAATCAGCGAGTTTAACACTGAATCTTCAGACCTCATTGAATCATCCCAACCACACGGGAGCAAATTACTACTGTATTTTTGTAAACAGGAACCAGGAGCCATGACCTCCAAAAGGGAGGAAGGAGGTGGACAAGTATTTAAAATTCATGGAGTGCATATCCAGGAGTCTTAAGTTTAAAGGCCTGACAGCAATGATGTGCCCTCTAACATTTCTAAGGCTCATGCTCATCAAACTAATTGGCCATCAGGAGTTAACCCTTCACAATATCAGCTGCCCACATTCTCAAAGTCAACGATATGGGTGAAAACCTTTTTCAAGGATAAAAGGTTGGGTGCAGGGGATCAAGAGGGATTGCTTAAGCATAATTACCAGACCCAAGGCCTGCCATAAAGAATCCATTAGCCCTCAAGGTATACGTAAGAGCCCAGTTGACTCTTCCCATGAGGGATGGGCGACTAATGTAACAGCCGGTCAGAACCCCCAGTGATGTTTCTATCAAGGGAGGGGATTACCAGACGGGAGGTCACAGGCGAGTTTGAAGGGCAAGGGTATTGTCTGGGGTCGTTCAAGCGATGAACTGGAAAGGGCACCAGACGTGTGAGTGAGCGCTAGCTTCAGGATAAGGCATAGGAATTGTTGCTTCCAGGACTGGGAGGACAAAGAGTGGGAGGAGGTTCTGAAGTTAACCAGCTGGGAGACCAACATGACTGCTCTCTATCTCTCTCTCCGTCTCTCATCCCTCACAGCTTTCCGAGAGAACTCGGGATGGAGTCAGTGGAGCTCGCAATTCTGCTTATAACAGCGCTGGGGTTTGAGGGTGGCATGGTGGCGCAGTGCTTAGCACCGAAACCTCATGCCACCTGGGTCACTCTCCATGTGGAGTCTGCATATTCTCCCCGTGTCTGCGTCGGTCTCACTCTCACAACTCAAAAGATGTTCAGGGTAGGTGGATTGGCCACGCTAAATTGGCCCTTAATTGGATTAAAAAAAGAATTGTGTACTTAAATTTTTTAATATAAATAACAGCGCTGGAGGAGCATAGACTCCAGCAGCACTGAGCAGCCGTACCCAGGGAAAACTCAGCGGCAGGAGATCAGGGAACCAGAGGGCAGGTTCAAGGATCAGACGAAACAGAAGCTGAACAGGCGAAGAAGGAGGCTGACCGAGGTGTCCTTCTTTTTTTTTTTTTTTTTATAAATTTAGAGTACCCAATTATTTTTTCCAATTAAGGGGCAATTTAGCATGGCCAATCCACCTAACCTGCACATCTTTGGGTTGTGGGGGCGAAACCCACGCAGACACGGGGAGAATGTGCAAACTCCACACAGACAGTGACCCAGGGCCGGGATTCGAACCCGGGTCCTCAGCGCCGTAGGCAGCAATGCTAACCACTGTGCCACCGTGCTGCCCCTCGAGGTGTCCTTCTTGGCGCTGCCGGACAACATGTGCCACAGGGGACTCCGCCTCAATGGGGAGATGGTGCAGCACCTGTGCGGCATTCCTGCCAACAAGGCACCACTTGGCACCAAGTGGAAGAGGAGGGATCGTTCCACGGCTCAACATGTGACCTGTGTGGCATTTCACAGTCATTCCCCCACAAATGCATCCATGAGGTCACGGATGCAGTCTATGCCAGGGCATCGGACTACTTTACTTTCAAACTGGACCAGGCTCAGCAGGACAAGATGCTGCAGGATTTGTCACCATAGCTGATCTGCCACAGGTGCGGGGGGCCATTGATGGCACTTATGTGGCTCTATGCGCCCCATGGTATCAGGGAGTCCCCTTTTTTTAATAGGAAGGGGTTCCAGTTCCTGATTGTCCAGTTAGTCTGTTTTCATACACTCAGCCTCTCCTGTTTCAGGAACCAGCTTTAACCAGTTACTAAATGCCCTCATTAACTTGACTTGAAAGAATATGTTCATCATCTCACATGACATGGATGTGTCAGTGCACAATAAGGTGGGACAATGAACTTGTAAAACCAGATTTTCCAGACAGCTCCCCACTCAACTTTGAATAAAACGCCACTGATCTAGACAAAAGGACCAGACAAGCTTGCAGACATCTCCATTGAAATGGGAATACGTAGTACAGCACTGACACTCTTTCTATTTTGTGGAGTACCAGTAGTTATCAGCAATGATTAACTAATGTCAATGGCTGCAAAAGCAATGGCATTTGGAAAAGACTCACATTCCTAAAATCTAACCTTGCAGTACCTCATGTGATGTCTCAACTGGCCCACGCACCACTGCTTTAGGAGAATTGATCTGAATAGAGCTGGCTGTAGCTGTTGCTCATTACAGTGAGTACTCGTGTATAGAAAACTAAAATATATGACGTTGTTTATGTTATATAACACTGCCCCAACATAAACAAGGAAAATGCATTCTTCCAGAGGAGCTTAAGATGCAGATCTGTTTCCAATGGATTGGCAGATGAAAAGCCAGTACCATTTTTGTTGTCTGCTCCATTTTGATCTGACTGCACCGGCATTTTTCCCCAAAGTTCCTTTCGCAAACAATATCTTACCAGAACTACAGTCACGACCTTTGTGCTAATGCACATAGGTGAAGTTGTGCATCAACGGTTGCTTTAGTGTTCTTGCTGAATGTAAATCAAAAGCCTTGATGTGCAATTTAAACATTTAGCTTCTATGCTTGGATTTAAAGAATCTTGTCGGCTAACTAGCTGCTGGAATTTAAACCATTAAATATGCTGTCTGCCTTGGAGATAGAACCATAGGTACATATTTCCCTGGATTTACAAGTCTAGACAGGATTTGGGAGCCGGTGAAACGGTGTAAGTGGATGAACATATGACAAAGAGGGACAGGTAAAGATTGGCTGCCACCATCAAGCACATCCATTTCAGAATGGTATGATTTTTTGCCCATCATCACTCTCATTTCCTCAAACAATATCCTAGGAAAAGCCGAAACAGTGGAATAATGCCTTAGGTCAATTGTGGAATTTGTTCTCCAACTTCTAATCACAGTCAAGGTTGATGGTGGCCGGTGACAGCACCTGTTGATCCATCTCCTTTCTGGGTGTAGGTACATTGTCCAGTTTCAGTGCTTTTCTACATGCTTGCACTCGCTGCATATGTCAACAACTAGTACATTCTTGCATATAACGTTTTGATACATGCAACACGCATGTGTGCACACACACATGCAAATGTGCGCACACCCACATGCAAATGTGCGCACACATGCAGCATGCACAAACGTGCAGCATGCACAAGTACACAGGTACACATGTAAACACGCGCACACACATGTACATGTGTGCATGCATGTGCACCAGCACACGTGTGCATATATACACACGCATGCACGCAGACACACAAGTGGACACACAAGTGCGCACACATACAAGTACACGTGTGTGAACATACACACACATTCCCTCACAAACACATAAATGACTTATGATTCTCCCCAACCTATACGGTTCAAATAGTCTATCCGTTAGGTGCATTCCCAACTATGGAACCTCTCCATGAACACCAGTGTCACACAATCCAACCAGCCCCCAATATAAAAGTGGCTAAAGGGAGCTTGAGTTTATTAAGCCACTTAAGAGTTGCTTTTCCAATAATAAGTTCTGTTTCCTATGCCAGCACGAAAACACTCATTATGAGCCTGTTATAAAAGCTGCAAAATTAATGGCATGTTTGCTGTGAACTTAATGTGTAAATTAAAAATGTGGAAATGCTTTTTTCATAAAGTGTTGCGTTGTGTAATTTTATTAGCCCTATCTGCATCACAACTCGAATTACTGATCTACTTTCAACAAAACAATTCCAGCTATTGAGGAGTCCTCATCAACCTTTCAATGTAGAAAACGCATTCTAAGGTACCTCACGTGGCTGTCCCAAAGGTTCAATATGAGGATGGAAGGCAGAAAATGTGATCCAAGAGGTGGATTTCATGGAAATTCTTAAAGGAGAGGTGGGATATGCGGTTGGAAACTCAATTCAAGGTAGAATATGGGGCGGCACGGTAGCACAGTGGTTAGAACGGTTGCTTCACGCGCCGGGGTCCTAGGATCGATTCCCACTTGGGTCACTGTCTGTGTGGAGTCTGCACATTTTCCTCGTACCTGCTTGGGTTTCCTCCAGGTGCTCCAGTTTCCTCCCACAAAGTCCCAAAAGACGTGCATGTTCGATAATTTGGACACTCTGGGCGCGATTCTCCCAAAGGGAGACAAAGTGCCGACGCCGGAGTGAAACCCGGAGTGTTTCACTCCGGCATCGGAGGCCGCTCCTCGCCACCTATTCTCCCACCCCCAGGGGGCTAGGAGCGGCGGCACGTCAATCTTGCGTGCCGGGCCTTGTCGCCCGCGTCAAACTGGCGGCGCCTGAATGACACGGCCGGCGGCACCTAAATGACATCACCCACGCATGCGCAGTTGCCGTCCTCCCCTCCGCTGCCCCGCAAGACATGGAGGATTGATCTTGCGGGGCGGCGGAGGGAAAAGAGTGCGTCTTTCAGAGACGCCGGCCCGCCGATCAGTGGGCACCGATCGCGGGCCAGACCCCTCCTGAGCACCCCCCGGTGCTCGATCCTCCCTCCGCCCCCCACAGGCCCCACACGCAGCGGTCGCGCGCTGTTCACGCGACCAGGTGTGGTTGGCGCCGGCGTGAACCGGTCGTATTAGGCAGGCCGCTCGGCCCCTCCGGCCAGAGAATCGCCGCTCGATTGGAGCGCCGATTCTCCGAGCGGCCTGTCGCAAAACTCGACATGCCGTTTTGGGGGGGGGGGGGCAGAAATCGCGTGCGGGTGCCAGGGTGGCATGGCGTGAATCGCCCGGCACTCCCGCGATTCTCCCACCCGGCGTGAGGGTCGGAGAATCGCGCCCCCGATTCTCCCACAGTGTACCTGAACAGGCACCGTGTGGAGACTGGGTGATTTTCACAGTCCTTCATTGCAGTGTTAATGTATGCCTACTAGTGACAATAATAAAGATTATTATTATAAGATGTTGAGGTGGCGAAAAGTATGGTTCAGCCCAAGATCTGGATTTTCAAAAGACCTTTAATAAGGTGCTCCATGTTAGACTAATAAAGAATGTCAGGGGACAAGTGCAGAATAGATTGCTAGCTGGCTTCAAGACAAAGTAGAAAATGGCCCATCCCGGGCCGAGAATCGTCTGGGGGACCCCGTAGAGCGACCCCTGGCCGGCGCCGCACTGGCGCCAATAGCTCCGATTCTCCGCTGCGGAGAATCGCTGTGACCGGTGCAAATCGCGCCACGCCCCCCCCCCCCCCGACACCGGGACTTGATTCTCCGCAGAGCTGAGAGAATCCCGCCCCCTATCTCTCAAATAAACATTGAAGGCTGACCCAGTAGCGATCTTTAAAATTCTGGAAGGCTTTGATAGCGTGGAGACAGACAGAATGTTGTGGGGGTAGTGCACAACCAGAGGCCATCGATATAAGATAATCACCAAGAAATCCATTCGGAAATTCAGAAGAAACTTCTTTACCCAAAGTCTGATGAGAATGTGGAAGTGGATCAAGTGAATAGATAAGTGGGGCTAAACAAGACTATAAGGGAGAATGGATTGGAGGATGGTACAAATATATTTAAATCAGAAAAGTCAGGAGGAGGCTCGAGTGGAGCACCAACACCAGCATGGACTGGTTAGACTGAATGGCCCATTTCTGTACTGTATACCCTGTGTGATCTATGACAGTGGCTGAGCAGTGCAATGGAATCGAGGGTGAGAGCACAGATTCATGGCAGAAACATTGTTTTAACTGGAGGGAATTGCAAGTCATTCAAAACAGGATGATGGGCAGGCAGCTGGAAGTGAGAACAAAGGGGACAATGGATTAAGGAGAAATGAAATGAAATGAAATGAAAATCGCTTATTGTCACGAGTAGGCTTCAAATGAAGTTACTGTGAGAAGCCCCTAGTCGCCACATTCAGGCGCCTGCTCAGGGAGACTGTTACGGGAATCGAACCGTGCTGCTGGCCTGCTTGGTCTGCTTTCAAAGCCAGCAAATTAGCCCTGTGCTAAACAGATACCCGGTCGCGGAGAAAAGAAGTCAGAGTTTATCACTGCTTTCCAAGAGGGTCATGGTAGAGGAAGTGACACCCATCAGTGCTTCGGGGGATCTAGCCAGATGTGGTAGCAATGACTAAGCCAATTAATCCTGTACCCTCGAGTTGAAGGAATGCAGATAAGGGCCAGAGCGACCAGGGGTGGAGAAAGTCAATGTATTTCTGAGAACAAATGCAACCAAGATAAAGATGAAGGAGTGGATGAGCAAATTGACAGTTGCAGAAACGTGATGAAAGGTTAGGTTCCTGGGCGCTGGAAAGCACTTGTATGAAGTGACATGAGAAGAGTATTAGGCCAGCAAAATATATATATATTTTTTAAATTTCCAATTAAGAAGCAATTTAGGATGGCCAATCCACCTATCCTGCACATCTTTGAGTTGTGGTGGTGAGACCCACGCAGACATGGGGAGAATATGCAAACTCCACACGGACAGTGACCCGGGGTCGGGATCAAACCTAGGTCCTCGGTGACATGAGGCAGCAGTGCTAACCACTGCACCACTGTGTCACCACTTCGGCCAGCAAAAGATGCAAAAACAAGTGTAGTTGGACGTAAGTAGGGCAACCACAAGTGTTCAGAAATGATCTAGGGTAAGGAAATTGGAGAGTTTTTGTGATGGCTATGGTTGTGGGTCGGAGAGTCCAGAAAGAGGGAGAGGTATGAGAAGAGATGTGCAAAATGCAGAAGACAAAGACTGCAACGACTTAGGATGCAAAGTCATTCAGGGCAAAGTTTGGAGGAGAAAAGGAGAGAGGATTATCTCTTGTAGAAGTGAGGTGATGTTTAGCAGGGTTATAGACGAAGAATTTAAAAGTTAGAGTGAGAGGGATGGAACAATGTGAGTTACTCAAAAAGGAGAAGATTCTCCGTTTGGGAGACCGTGGGCTGGATTCTCTATTTCAGCGGCTTAGTGCCGGCTCGAAAGGAAAATTTGCGGGAGGTGTGCGATGAAAAAAATCAGCGCCGACACCTTAGCGATTCCGGCATCGGTGAGGGGCTAGAAGCGGCTTCGGGTGAAACTCCCGGCACCCACACTGAAAATGGCTGGAAAATGGCCGGGTCCCGGGCCGCACATGAGCACGGCTGACAACCTGCAGCGCTCACGCCGTTCAATACAGTGCTGGCCATGCACTGATCAACCCGCCATCCGCGACCCCACAGGCCACCCCCACCAGTCTCCCCGCCCTTGTGGAAGCCACCCCGGCCAGTAGCACAGACCCAGGGCAAGTGTTGCTGGACACAGTCCACAGTCGCCCTGCTAGGTTCCCGACTGTTGATCTCACACGTGTCCCGCATGGTCGGGAACTCGGCTCATCAGGGTTGGAGAATCGTAGGAGGGCCGGCCGATGACGCGCCAACGCCATTGCAACGGTGGGCAACGCCATTTCCAAGGGGGCGGTGTGTAGTTGACCGCCGTCAAACTGGCGCCGGCTCTGATTTGGGCATCGGAGTCGACTCTGCGCCCAATCGGCGATTACAATATCAGCATCGGGCAACGGAGAATCCCGTCTTATGTTCTGCCGCCAGAGCTGAATTGCATTAGTTTTACGATCCTCTTGTGGTTGTAACAGAGGATGCAATTCAGTGTTCCATGCCATGCAAATTTATGCATGCCGTGGAATACGAGGAATTCCCGATATTGGACCACCACCTGCAGAGTCCCGCGGCCGGCCACTATGGCAGGCCATTCCCGGAAATCGACCCGCCCTCCCACCCCCAGGATTGCTGGGTGTCCCCCCCCAAATAATAGGGGGAACCCCCCTGCCTAAAGGAACCCCTTCCACAGGTGCCACCCCACACACAGACACCACCTCCCCCATGCCCCCCACACAGACCCGACCCCCTCCCAGAAAAAGGACGCCTGGCTGGACGTTAAGAGTGCAGTCCAGGCAGGGGCTGTGGGAAGCATTATAGCTGGAATACCTATCTTGCAGCTCCACATGTCCATTCCTAGAAGGAGCACAACTGTGCCTGCGTCTGGTTCTCACAGATCCACTGTCTGCAATCCATTCATGACTTTCTAGTCGTAGTTTGTGACTGACAACTCATAAGAACCATCTGCAGCTTTGATCCATTTATATCCCTTCTATGGCTTAAGTGATGAAACCCCAATGTTTGTAAACTCTGACCGCACCAAAGTTCACTAAGTGCATTCCAATCACTCAAGCACTTACCTCTCTTCGATGTGGACAGTGGGGACTGTGCGGGCCGGTAAACAGATGCAAATGGATCATTACGACACATTTGCATTTATTTCCATGGTCCCACTAGCATGCTGTGTGGAACTCATTCATGCTGCCAGTGAGAGGTCAGAGCATCGTGTTCAGGTTGGTACCTGGCGCCGATCCCGATTTTACAATTTTGCCCTTGATTTTCCATCTCATCGGGGAACGCATTCTGGGCATCCTGGGGATGGAAAATCCCACCCAGTGTCCGCAACATTGTTGCCATGAAAACAACATCCAATTGAAATCTCTGCTCAGGTGGGCTGAAGGTGACTTAGCTATGCTTAATATTCCTTGACGTTTGTTTTATTTGTATCATCTTCTTTGCCAGACATAGAAAACAAAGCTACAGAAATTCAGGATACTTACAGGAATGGAGCTTGAACATTAGCGTTACAGTGTAGTGGTAGAGATGGCTGCAGTCCTGGATCACTTGAATGAGAGGAGCTAGTCGGCACTGACCAGAGGGCGTCTGCGATACTGCATAGGAGGTATCCAGTGATCTGAATACTGAAAATAAGATGGGAACAAAATCATAATGTTAAAAAGAGCCCTTTATGACTTTTTATTTGTTAAATAGTTTTTTTTTGGGGTGAGTAGGGATGGCGGTGAAGTGGACAGGTCTCAGTCAGCGTGATAGAAAAAGGCCCTTCTGTCCAAAATAGAAACAGGCCAAGGCGAGGATGCATTGTATGAACAGATTGTATGAGGTTCAGGAGGAGTTCGTACTCACAAACTTGCACACTGAGTTCAAGCCATTCTCACATTTAACTACTTGCTTTCCTGTGACATTTGTTGGTTAAGTTTTATTTTTAAAAATTACAATTATTTGTATTTTTCTGGAAGAAAACCAAGCTGACTCAGAAAACTGTCACAATGGGACACACCAATAATGCTATTTCACAATGGACATTCTTCTGATTTGCAATCGGCGTAGTGAGACACTGACTCAGTAACTTGTCTGTGCTTTTGTTCAGGGTGTGACAAATCCAATCCACTTCAGGGAAAAGTACAGCTGAATGCTAACAATAACCCACACCACTGACCTTATCACTCAGTCCTATAGTTGTGCACAGCTTTCTGAACTTTCTCCCTGTCATTTTTCAAATTCCCTTTAACTTCACAGCCTCAGCTCAAAAAAATGCTGACAAAAGCGAAGCAAAATATCTTCAATGAATTTAGAACCATTCTTATTTCTTACCAGTGACTCAAACTGGTTACAATAGATTTCTAAAACAAAACAGGGAACCTTACTGAAAATCATGAATAAATACACCACATGACATACTGCTCAAACTTGCTGGACAGTAAGCTCCAGGTTTCGCCTCACATCCAGGCTGAATTAGGTGAGAAACAGCGATAGAAACCTTATGTAGCTCCTTTAACATAGTAAAGCATCCAAAGGCATTTCATTGGCACATAATCAAACTTTGACATCAAGTCAAAGGCAATAGGAAGATGAGGGTAGGTAGCCAAAAGCTTGGCCAATGACCTAAGTATTGAGGAGCAAGAGAGAACGGCACAGAGAGGTTAGTGGAGGGAATTGCACAGATTGGGGCCATGGCGTCGAAAAAGGTGTTATTGGTGAGTTCAGAACACTGGCCTCCAAGAAAACGTACAGCTGGAGTTCCAGCTCCTGGTTTTATCCCGACAACAGGTTATGTGTATGTAGGTATCTGGTGAGAAGATCAATGGACTCGGCTGGGATTCACTCCGCAACGATGAAATAACCTGCCGATGCCCAAAGTTTAGGCTCACACCCAGGAATAACCCAAGGTGGGCAAGGAGTTGAGGGGCCAGGACCCCTAGAACCACAGGAAAATGGAAAAGTAGAGGAAGAACAGCAGAAAACAAACCTACAGACATTCCCCTTCCAGCACAAGCTCCATGCTGCCTGCTCTTCACGGCAGCCAGAGGCAACCACCTTTCACAAGTCAGGTCACGTTTTTGGATAATGGCCTTCTCTGGTTACACTCATAGATGGATCACGGATCCTTACAATCTCAGGGACATTTTCACTGGCCCAGATCTAGTTATGTTTTCAGAAGCAAGCCCAGGATATTGAACAGAAGACTTTCCTGTAAATTGCTCTAGCTACTGGATCTGTCCAGTGCCCCCACAAAACCTCTCTCACATCTTACAGCAGCAGCATCTCCCCGTACCAGCCACCCCAAACAGGTGCCGGAATGTGGCGACTAGGGGCTTTTCACAGTAACTTCATTTGAAGCCTACTTGTGACAATAAGCGATTTTCATTTCATTTCATTTTCAGCAGGGTATCCTAACGTCAAATCACATTTTAACCTTGGAATAAATAAAAAGCAAATTCACATACAGCATTTAGTTATGTTTATATCTGTGTAGGGTATATATGTATATTATGCAAGCATGTGTATTTAAATAATTATACATAAATATGATAATAAGCTGTGTTCGTATTTTGAAGGTAGCCTTTAAATACATTGCAGTCAGTCTCCCTGTAGCACTTCCAACTTTAGGAGATAAAGCGAACTGACCTATCCAAACGGCCCAGAGAAACCAAAGGATTGAACACGGATAGCCCAAAAACATTTGAACATCTGTCATCTACAGTCAAATGTATAATAACCTCCTGCACTGTGTGGTGAATGTAACTCTGTAATTCACACTGTGATATATATATGAGACCGTACGATTGTAAGCGCAGTTGCGTTGCCCGAACACTAGGGGGAGTAGCTCTGGGAATGCTTAGGAGTTTGTACAGGGTTCCACCCTTGGCTCCGCCCATGGCTCCTCCCCCTGGACTGCTATATAAATATCGATGCCCAGAGCCAGCCGACCAGTTCATCGAGAGTTCAACGTGTAACAGGCTGGCTCTGTAGTAAGTAGATTAAAACCACTGTTCATATCTCAAAGCACGTGTTTAGTGAATTGATGGTCTCATCCCACTGGTACTATGGCGCAGAGGTCCCAGGTTCGATCTGGGCCCCAGGTCACTGTCCGTGTGGAGTTTGCACATTCTCCCCGTGTCTGCGTGGGTTTCACCCCCACAACCCAAAAGATGTGCAGGTTAGGTGGATGGCCACGCTAAATTGCCCCTTTATTGGAAAAAAAAAGAATTGAGTACTCTAAATTAAAAAAAAAGAAGTATAATAACCCCAACGAGGCACATGAGGATACCCTAACTGATCAACCCGTGGGGCGTGTGGAATACGAGCTTCCCTGCTAGCGAGTAAAGGCTCGCCCAGCTGGGGCTCATAATTAACTTGTACAAAGGCCGGCCCAGATAGGGGCCCGCAAGCTGGCAGTCCCAACTGGGTCTGATACTGTGTGCTCTTGCCGTCATAGCAGCCCTTTCCTTTGACTGTGAATAAACTAGTGTTTACTCAACTACTCAGCCTCCTGGGTCTTTAGAAGAAATAACTGTCAGTTATACACAGAACTGCACTAATCTCACAGGATAGGTTTATTTGAATGTGCCTTAGCTCCTCCATTGAGCTTTGGAGACAACTGGCAAAATCCTTACTAAAAATTGTATTGCCGTCCAAGACATTCAATTTACAGTTGTAAGCAGACGGCTCAGCAAAAGTAAGGGTCATGGGATTAAATTAATCGCAGTGTCATGAAGATGGAGAAAAATAAACCACGGAATCATGCACAAAATATTGAACTTTAAAATGACACAAGTCCCAAATATAGCTGTGAATGTACAGTCAGTCAGTGATATGTATAGCTGCAGGCTATTTAACTAGGGGACAATGGAACCCCTTTCTGTATCCAAACAAAGCTTCTTGAAGAATCCAGAGGCTCATTACCATCTCCAGTCAAAACAAAGAAACATAATGGCCACCTCATCTCAAAAGATCCTGGGCTGGATTCTCCGATTTGAAGACTAAGTGCTGATGCCGGCGTGGCAACAGTGGCGTTTTACGCCCGAAAGAACAGCGCAAAAGCAGCACCGATCCTCCGTCTGGTGGGGGGGGGGGGGGGATTGCCGTGTCCGTGGCCACCCAAGTGCACGGAGGCGGCCTGCAGCGGCTACACAACATGGCGCCGGCCGCGCACTAAACCGGTCTGCCAAAAACTGCCCTCCTGTCATCAGCCTTGCCACTCCTGGAACACCCCCCACCAGTTCCCCCAGCCCCCGACAAAGCCCTCCATGCCCGCGGAACGGCTCACCCCCCCAAAATGTGGCGACACTGGACCCAGTCCGCAGCTGCCACACTGGGTTCATGGAAAATAAAAAGAACAAGTGTTCCACGCCATCGGGAACTCGGCCCAGGGGGCGGAGCACCGGGGGAGGGCCTCAGATGACACCCTGAGGCCTCCCGACAGTGTGAGGCGTACCGAGGGGACGGAGCATTGCAAAAGTGGCACTGCCCACTTTCAGCATCGGCGTCCGGACAATCCCGCCCCCTGTGTGTAATAGACTAGTGGATGCCATTTCCTAAAAGTGGAACATGCTTATTGTCCAAATAGGTTGAGTGAAATTACTGGGTTACGGGAATAGGGTGGAGGTATGAGCTTGGGTGGCGTGCTCTTTCCAAGGGCCGGTGCAGACTCGATGGGCCGAATGGCCTCCTTCTGTACTGTAAATTCTACGATTCTACAAAGGAGGGGTTACAAGATAGCGGAGAGTGCTACCCCGGTGTCTTGTCTGTCATTGTGTGTTTCTTGAAGATAAGCAACTGTATGTTTATTCACACTGAAGGTGTGTAATACAGTGACAGAAGCCGCTGGCAGTGCCCCTGCAAAATAGCCATTTTTTGCAGGTGTATAATTCTCTCTCTCTCCTTCTGACTCAGGAAGTCAGCTCAGCCAGTAAAAAGTATGACAGCCAGTAAAGGAACTGAAATTTATTTGCCAAACGACCAAAGTCAACTCGACTGAAATCAAATTGTAACGGCCACACTCCATCATCATCCACTCTTCGGTGAGTCAAGCACTGTTCTGTATGACCGTTTATTTATATTTACTTACTACTGCACTCAATTTTTAACTCTAATCTGAATGAATTAGATGCATGTGTTTTACCATTTGTTCCCTTACTTTTATAGTAGTTAGTAAACTTATTCGGTCTTTAATTGAAGAAAGACTGTTTAATTTGGCTCCTTTTCAAAAATAACTATTGAGTCTGGAAAAGGTACCCAGCCATGGGAAAGGGAACCGTGTTAGATTAAACCTTGTTGCTACCAGCAGGGAGGGTTGAGTAAAGACAGAGCCAGTCATCCCTCCTCACCTGGGTTTGTAACAATTTGGGGGTATCCCAGTCAGACCATGACAAATTGAGGGGTCTCGCCTGGATCAACAGAATAGGGGTCTCCGCCTATGAGTGGTTGTAACAGGTAGTAACGTGGATATAAAATTCTCTAAGGGTCAGAAATCAAAGAGTGACGACAAAGTTATTTTTCAGACTGGAGCAAAGTCCCTCATTTAATGAACTATGCACCGCGTAATTTCCAACGTTTGTGAAGATGTCATGAAACTCTGAAATATAGGTCTGAATATTTGCAAGTCAGACATGGGCACTCAGGGGGGTCGGACGCAGGTGTGCAACTCACATCTGGCCCGTGATCCGCCCTGGTGTGCGATTTCACGCTGGCTGACCAATTAACAGCCAGCCAGTGTGAAACACGTGCTCTGAGAGGCTGGGAGGGTGGGAAGGAGGCAAGCTTTCCAACAAGCTCCCTGAAGGCTGTCTGCTGCCTCAGGGAGCTACAGTATTGTTCCATTGGCACCAAAAGAATCTTGCAAACTCTCTTCTCTATCATTCAGAATCAAGCAAGTGGCAGCATAACACATTTTATTTTCTTTAATCCGGACATTTTATCCAGCACTGGATCAGGAATGGTGAAAAAATGGTGAAAAAATGTCAATACGTCCTGGCGTGGAGGCCACACAGAATTAGGGTCAATTGCATGTTTAATGTGTTTAATCGCCCTTTCAATTTTCGGTGTGTGTACCTCTGACTTACGTCAACTGAAATATCACGTAAAAGCACCAAGAGTGCTTGAGTATAAGAATTGGCAAGTCATGCTGCAGCTCTATAGAACCTTAGTTAGGCCACACTTAGGGGTGCGATTTAGAACAGTACAGCACAGAACAGGCCCTTCGGCCCTCGATGTTGTGCCGAGCAATGATCACCCCACTCAAACCCACATATTTACCGCATACCCTTAACCCAACAACCCCCCCATTAACCTTATTCTTTAGGACACTAAGGGCAATTGATCATGGCCAATCCACCTCACCCGCACATCTTTGGACTGTGGGAGGAAACCGGAGCACCCGGAGGAAACCCACGCACACACGGGGAGGACGTGCAGACTCCACACAGGCAGTGACCCAGCCGGGAATTGAACCTGGGACCCTGGAGCTGTGAAGCATTTATGCTAACCACCATGCTACCGTTCTGCCAGTGTGAACGAACCGGGTTTATCCAACCTCTACTCGTAGGGGGGGGGGCCTCCGATGGGGTCTGGTCCGTGATCGGGGCCGAAATGGAGACATTTGGAGAATCGCCCCCAGAGTGTTTGTGCCATCGTGAACGCCATCACGTTTCACGACGACGCGAATCGGGCGCGGGCAGTAGCAATTCTGGCCCCCACAGGGGACCACCACGGTGCTGGAGCGGTTCACGCCTCTCCAGCCTCACTTCCCGGCATCAAATGGGCGCCGCGCCAACCCGCGAATGCGCAGGGGACTTCCTCAGCGCACCGGCCCCGACTCAACATGGCGTGGGGGTTCAGGATCGAGCCACGTAATAAAATAGGGCGGGGGCTGGAGAGGCCGGCCCACCGATTGGTGGGCCCCGATCACGGACCAGACCCCATCGGAGGCCCCCCCCCCCCCCGGTGAAGGAGTGCTTTTCCCCTCCCCACAGGCCGCCCCCCGACCCTACGTGCAGAGTTCCCGCCGGCTGCGAGCAGGTGTGAACGGCGCCGGCTGCTCAGCCCATCAAGGCCGGAGAAGCGGCGGCCCGGCCCCAGACAGCAGCCTGTGACCGGCGCCGTGCCAAACGCACCAGCACAAATGGTGCCGATTCTCTGCTCAATGGAGAATCGCCTGCCGGCGTCAGACCGGCGCCGCGGGAAAAAATGTGCGCACGCCGATTCTCCCATACGGCGCGGCATGGGAGAATCGCGCCCATAATGTTCAATTCTGGTTGCCACACTACCAGAAGCATGTGGAAGCTTTGGAGAGGGTACAGAAGATACTTACCAGGATGTTGTCTGGTATGCAATGAAATGAAAATCGTTTATTGTCACGAGTAGGCTACAATGAAGTTACTGTGAAAAGCCCCTAGTCGCCACATTCCGGTGCCTGTTCGGGGAGGCTGGTACAGGAATCGAACCGTGCTGCTGGCCTGTGCTAAACAGCCCCAAGGGCATTAGCTACGAGTAGAGGTTGGATAAACTCGGTTCGTTCACACTGGAATGATGGAGGTTAAGGGGTGACCTGATAGAAGTCTATAAAATTATAAGGGGGTAGTCAGAAACTTTTTCCCAGGGTGAAGAAGTCAATTACTAGGGGAAATAGGTTTAAGGTGCAAGGGGCAAAGTTTAGAGGAGATGTGCTGGGGAAGATTTTTTACATAGAGGGTAGTCAGTGCCCTGAACTCGCTGCCGGAGGACGTGGTGGAAGCAGGTATGATTGTGATGTTCAGGGGCAATCTTGAAAAATACCTGAATAGGATGGGAATAGAGGGATACAGGCCCCGGACGTTTAACAGGTTTTAGGTTAGACGGGCAGCAGGTCAGCGCAGGCATGGAGTGCCAAAGGGCCTGTTCCTGTGCTGTACCTTTCTTTGTCCTTTGACATCAGGGCCCGTGCACGATGTCTTCTCGTGCAATTTCACACATGTTCGGGTCAGCTGTGTGCCCAGTCAAGCTCCGTCAAATTCTAAATATAGGAAAGGATAAGAAGGATAGCAACAGACGTCTGAAGCACAGAGACAGAGTGGTGAAATGGGCAGACAGATAACATTTAATGCAAGGAAGTGTGAAGTGATATATTTTGGCGTTAAGAATGAGAAGAGGCTTTATAAGCTATTAAATGGTATAATGCTGGAAAGGGTGCCAGAACAGAAATATAGGGTCGTGTATGTACACAAATCTTTCAAGGTGGCAAGACAAGTGGTGTAGGCTGTTAAAAAAGCATATAGAATCCTTGGCTTTATTAATAGAGTACAGAACTTTCACGGAACACCACCTAGCCTCATCTGGAGTACTGTGCTCAATCTGGGATAATTCAGAAAGGACACCAGGGGCTTAGTAAGAATGTAGAAGAGATTTACCAGACTGTTACTAGGAATTAGCAGCTTTGGTAATGTGGGCATTGTGTATCAATGTAGCTCAGTTGTGCCCATTCTCCTTTCTACGTCAGAAGGTTCTGGGTTCAAGTCCCACTCCAGGGGCGGAATTCTCCGCAACGGCCGACGGCGTCGTGAAACCCGCAGTGTTTCCCGACGGTGTCGGAGGCCGCTCCTCGCCCCCTATTCTCCCACCCTCCCCCGGAGGCTAGGAGTGGCATTTCGTGAAACTCGGCCGCCAGGCCTTGACAATGGCGTCAAGGCAGTGCGCCGATAATGACACGGCCGGCTGCTCCAAATGACGTCAGCCGCGCATGCGCGGTTGCCGTCTTCCCCTCCGCTGCCCCGCAAGACGTGGCGGCTTGATCTTGCGGGGCGGCAGAGGGGAAAGTGTGCGTCTCTTGGAGATGCCGGCCCGACGATCGGTGGGCACCGATCGTGGGCCAGTCCCCTCCCGAGCACGGCCGTGGTGCTCGATCCCCTCTCCGCCCCCCACAGGCCCCAATCTTACCTATGTTCACGGCGGCGGCAACCAGGTGTGGTTGCCGCCGGCGTGAACAGGTCGGGAACGGCAGGTCGCTCGGCCCAATCGCGGGTCGCCGTGAAAAACGGCGAACCGCAATTTTCCGAACGGCGTGTCGCAAAACGCGACACGCCATTTTGGGGGGGGGGGAGGGTGGGAGAATCGCAGGGGGTGCCAGAGCGGCCCTCCCGCAATTCTCCCACCCGGCCTGGGGAGCGGAGAATCGCGCCCTTGAGCTGTCACTCCAGTGCAATACTGAGGGAGTCCTGCACTGTCAAAGATCTGTCTTTTGACGTAAGCATTGAACCGAGGTTGCTTCTACCCTCTAAGATGGACATAAAAGATCCCATGGCTTAGTATGAAGACGAACAAGGGGGTTATCCCTGGTTAACATTTATCCCTCAATCAAATATCACAAATAACACAGAATATCTGGTCAAGATCAGATAGTTACTTGAGGGAGCTTGTTCGTTTGCAAACTGTCTGATGTGTTTCTCACATCACAACAATGCGTACACCTGTCCTTCATTGGCTGTAAAGCGCACTGAGACGTCTGATGGTCATGGAGGGTGCTATACAAATGCAAGTCTTTTTTTTTCTTTTACAGGAAAACCTGAGATTGTTCTCCTTAGACCAGAGGAAGTTAAGAGCAGATGTAACGACAGTGTTCATAATCACAAACTGTTTGATATAGTAAATGAGAAGGGATTATTCCATTGGTGGAGAGGTTGGTAACCAGATTGAAGGTCTTGGCAAAAGAACCAGACTCAAGGGATGAAGAAACAATTTTCTCCCACTTCGGTGTTATGATCAGCAAGTGCATTGCCTGCAAAGACGGTGAAAGCAGATTTAATCAAAACTTTCAAAGGGAACTGGAGAAATACAAGATTTACAGGGTTCTGTGGAAAACACTATTGAAGAGCTGAGACAGGCATGGTGACCAAATGCCCTCGTTTCATTGGCAATTTTAGACTTTTTTTAAACCTTTCGCTCTTCCTTGCTAAGATGGTTTTCCGACAAACAAAATATTTTAGTAAATTATAGCTCAGTAAAATGCAAAGTACTGTTCTGATGGATCAATGATCCAAACAAGCATACATTTGTAAGAGATCAGTCCAAAGCAGTTTGATGGCGTACCAGAAGAATTTAGAGGGACTAGTCCAATTTACTTCATCTGTAAACATGGATTAGTGGAATTTAAAAACATATTACTCCAAGTAGGTTAATACTAATCACTAATAATTTCACGAACATGGGAGTTCTGACATGTCAAGTTAACAATTAAAATATGGAGCAGCAGGGTTTCACTGTACGCAGACAACCTGCTGTTATATATTTCGGATCCACTGGGTGGCATGGGGGGCATCGTGGGGATTTTGGAGAAATTTGGCTGGTTCTCCGGCTAGGCTACAAGTTGAACATGGGAAAGAGTGAGGTGGCCCCGGTTGAGATCAGAGGGCAGGAGAAGAGGTTAGGGAAGTTGCCATTTAAGGTAGTGGGGACGGGTTTTAGGTACTTGGGCAAGTACTTGGGCGGGGGCAAGGGGTGTCGGGGTTCTGGCGCTACCGAATATAATGAACTTCAGTGAACATCGGCATGGTTAGAAATTGGGTAGTGGGGGAGGGTTCGGCATGGGGGCGGATGGAAGCGGCTTCTTGTAGGGGAACGAGCTGAAGGGCATTGTTAACAGTGACTCTGCGGTTCCCGCTGACCAAGTACTCTGAGAACCCAGTGATGGTGTCAGTCCTGAGGGTGTGGGGGCAGTGGATGCCCAGGGGAATAGTTTCAGGTACCTGCAGGTTCAGGATTTTGTGAAGAAAGAGGTGCCATCCTTTCCCGGGTTACCGCCCTTGGGGTTGATAGACAAGGTGCTGTCGAAGGGGGAGATAGGGGGTTGGGGTCTGAGATCTATAAGGAGCTGATGGATTGGGAGGGGGCCCCATTGGGGGATATAAGGTGGAAGTGGGAGGAGGAGCTGGGTGGGGTGTTGGTGGCCAGGATGTGGGGTGAGGCCCTGCGGAGGGTGAATGCAACCTTGTCTTGTGCGAGGCTCAGCCTTATTCAGTTTAAAGTAGTTCACAGGGCACATATGACGGTAGCGAAGATGCGGTTTTTTGAGGGGGTAGAGGATAGGTGTGGGCGGTGCGCAGGGAGGCCCGAGAATCACGTCCACATGTTTTATGCATGTCTGAAGCTAAAGGGGTTCTGGCAGTGGTTCGCGGATGCAATGTCCAAGGATGTAATGTTGGGGGTAAAGGTGATCCCGAGTCCAGACGTAGTGATATTTTGGGTGTCGGAAGATCTGGGAGTCCAGGGGATGAGAGAGGCCGACGGTTTGGCCTTTGCCTCCCTCATAGCCCAGAGACGGATCTTACTTGGATGAAGGGACTCGGAGCTGCCAAAAGGGGTGTGGAATTCCTGAGGCTGGAGAAGATCAAGTTCGTCCTGAGGGGGTCAGCTGATGGGTTCGCTCGGAGGTAGAAGCCGGTCATTGATAAGGAGGAGCCAGCAAAAGGGGAGAGGGTGAAAGGGGAAGTGGGAAGGTGAAAGGGGTTAAAATGGGGGAGACTGGGCGGGAGGAGGGGGTGAGAGTAGGGAGCCGGGAAGGGGGGGGAGGTTATTTATAATGTTGTACAATTTTGCTTCTGCTTCAGTTTGTTTTTTGTGAAAATGCCTGAATAAGATATTTACAAAAAAAGAAAATATAGATCAGGATGTTCTTCTTGTTCTTATACTTTATGCTATTGTGCACGAAAAAAAAATTGGGGAACAGCCGAGATGAACTCTTTCAGGTGCATGTGGTTGTGGTACATAGGTCAAAATGGTCATTGTTTTAAAAATAATTCCTTTTGGTGCTTTTTCCGGATTGTAGTTAGAATGTGCAGTGGTGTGTCACCAACTTGTTTCGTATTGTGTCAATACCACATTGTTGCCACCACACATAGGGCGGGACTGTGGGACTTTCCAGCCCTGCCCACCACAGGAATTGTCACAGGTGAGATGGAAAATTTAACAAACCAGCAAAAGGTCCGTTGACATTGGGCAAGAATTTCTGCTTCCCCGCCCTGGGTCTTGCATAACTATGACAACTTGTTAAGATTCACCAAAGCTGGCAGCAGCAGCTTGGGCCTTATGGAACAACAAAGGTTGGACTATTATGTGCATCTTTCAGTTCTGTCATGTTTTGTTGGAATTGTGAGCTGACAATGCTGAGCCGAGGGCAATGGGGTATCTGGGAGTTTGTTGAACTCTCAGTGTATCTCTTCATCCAATGAGATTCAAGGATTAACAAAGAACAAAGGAATGGGAGAGAAGGTGGATGAATTTGAGTCAAATCAAATACAGAAAGAGAAATCAAAAGCAAAAGAAAGACTGTACCGAGAAAGAGAAACAAAAGAGACAGAAAGGTAAAGTAGTAAAATTTAAATTTGACATTTTCAAAATCTCCAAGAACACGGGGCGGGATTCTCCGAAGCCGCGTCGGTTGGGAGAATCGCCGGCCGTGCCATTATATCGCCGGTCAATGCCGTCCCGCCATTCTCCCAACCGGCAAGAATGGCCCCGTCGAGTTCGGTGCCGCGCCAGCGGGGGAATCGCACGAGACACTCACAATGGGGATTCTCCGGTACCCCCGCTATTCAGCAGCCTGGATGGGCCGAAGTCCCGACGGCGTGACCTGGTTCACACCTAGTAAATAAAATAGTCAGCCATTCGTGCTGGCTGACGATGAGGAGCAAGGAGGTGGGCGGCCCCTGTCCCAGAGTTTCTGCAGACACGGCCGGTGCTGGAGGGGTGGGGAAGGCTTCTCTGAGAACACTGCTGCCAATCGCGGGGGGGAGGTGGGGGGAGAGGAGGATGCCTTCGTAGGATACTTCAGACATGCCCGGGGGAGGGGGGGTGGGAAGAAGAGGTTGCCTATCCGCGAGTGCCACATGTCAGCCGCCCTGCCATGGCAGGACAGTGACGAGGACATGTCTGTAAGGTGTTGTCTCGCTGATGGACAGAGGCGACTGGCGCACCGGTGAGGAGGACGGTGTGAACTGGCCGGTGGACGCAGACAGTGACCAGGGATTAGGCTGGCTGCGTGTCTGCAGCGAGACCAGGCCACCGGGGCACACAGGTATCCCATGCCACCTGGCTGTCAAGGTGTCCAAGAACCTCCGTGTAACATGTTGTTTCTCTGCCCCCCACCACCCTCCTGCAGGACACCGTGTATGCTAACCAGACAGCGATGTTTGTCTCAGTGGTTGGAGCTGCTGCACTGCAGGTGGCCATCCAGCACCGTAGACTGCGACGGCTCAGAGTGGCTGCTGCTGCAGCGGCTGCTGCTGAGGGGTGGCCGCAGAGGGCCCCATCGTCGCCGCGCAGGCTGCAGGCGCTCACGGCCAGAATGTCCAGGAGGGGAACATTGACCACCAGATCGTCGGGAATTCACAGGATGCGGGCACTGATATTGATGCGCAGGGGGTGGAGGAGGAGGAGGAGGAGCCAGTGCTGGTCGTGCCAGGGCTTCACAGGCGCCCAGCAAGGCCCAGGGTTTACCGTGACCGAATGTCCTTCGCGGCTCTACCGGACAGGGCATGCAGGAGGAGACTACGGTTCAGTAGGGAGACGGTCGCACATATATGCCGCCTCGTGGCACACGTCGCACCACGTGGAACGGGAGGAGGACACGTTATACCGGTATCCGTCAAGGTGACGGTGGCCCTAAACTTTTATGCAACCGGTTCATTCCAGGCGCGGAGCGGGACCTATTCGGGATCTCACAGGCATCGGTCCACAGGTACTTCCGGACCGTGCCCGACGCCTTGTACGCCATCGCTGACAGGTACATTCAATTTCCCGAGGATCGCGCACAGCAGGAAGCACGGGCATGTGGATTCGCCAACGTGGCCGGGATACCGATGGTCCAGGGTGTAATCGATGGTGTGCACGTCCCCACGCGCCCGCCTGCAGAAAACAGGGAAGTGTTCATGAACAGGAAGGGCACATACTCGATGAACATTTAGGTGGTCTGCATGAGGATCATGCACGTGTGCGCAAAGTACCCTGAGAGTGTGCATGACGCCTACATTCTGGCACAGTCGTTCATCCCCGCAATATTCGAGGGACACCCCCCCCACCCAGCTGAGGGGCTGGTTGGTGGGCGACAGGAGTTATCCGTTGAAGTCATGGCTGATGAAGCCGATATGGAGGCTCCAGACCAACGCGGAGACCCTATACAATGAGGCCCATTCAGCAACCAGGGGTGTGGTGGAGCGGTGCTTCGGACTGCCGAAGATGCGATTCAGGTGCCTGGACCGCTCCGGAGGGGCCCTGCAGTACCGTCCCGACAGGGTCGGTCGCATAGTTGTGGTCTGCTGTGCGCTGCACAACATAGCCATGCAGAGGGGTGATGCCCTGGTGGAGGAGGCACAGGGAGAACCCGATGGCAGCGGAGAAACCACAAACGAGGAGGAGGAGGAGGGGGATGACGTGCATCAGGGTGGGGGGGGGCACAGACACGACCCGGGTGTTGGTTATGGCCGGGAGGCTGCACGATGGCACCGTCGAGGACAGCGGGCACGCAACGATTTGGTGGCTGCACGGCTCACACACTGCGGCGGAGGGATTCGCTGAACACTGACACTTGCACCGCCAGTCGCACCCACGGGCGCCACCCAGCACCCACCACCCCCCTGCACCACCGCACCTCCGCACACCACACCAATTTCACATCACCTTGCCACTGCGGCACTACGGGATTGCACTATATTGATGATTGTGGAAGCGGGTGTGATCAGTGCCATGTTGAATGATGACAGCCCGCTCTGCGATGAGCTGTGAGCTCAGATTCGTTAGACAAAGTCTGACTCATGGCAATAGCTGAACCCTCCACCTCGGTGGTCACTGTATGCGTCACGGACACTCCATCACATGCCCATGTGGGTAGCTGGCGTCGGAGTGCCGAGGACGACGGTATTTGGTTGGGGGAGTGTAGGGAACGCACACCCGGCATCACCGTTGCACCGAACATAAACCCCGGCACCACTCGGTCACCCTCACGAGCCCCCTGGCACCAGACATAGCACAGAGTCTTCAAAATTCAGTGTAACATTGACTTTAATCGTGACATTGACAGACAGATTCCCTAGCCCCTACAACTAAGCTGTGCCCTGCACCCGTGCCAACTAACTAAGTGTCTGGCTTCTTTGCCTTACGGGCCCTACCACTACGTCTAGGTGTATCCCCAGATTGTACAGCAGGAGTGGAGGCGGACTGCTGAGAATCCCGCCCGGCAACGTGACTCCCCGTCGGCAAGCGTTTCCTGAGGCGGCCCGGCTTCGATGGTCCAGGTTGCTCGGCGGGCATGCTGGATGGCGTGGTGCCACCCTGTCCTGCCCGCTGCCCACCAGACGGGCCAGGGACGGAACGGGGGGAGGCCGAGTGTCCAGGGACCCCCCTTGCTGGAGTTATGGGGACGGGCCCCAGAACCTCCTCCTCCCTCGGGGAGCCCGGTGGCCCCCGGGCCTCACTATGGGTAGAAGGTGCGATCGGAGACATGCGCCGTCGCACCATGGCGCTGGAGGCCTGCAGCGGTATCGAATAGGGTCCGAACGTTCGCAGCGACGGAGCCCAGGGAGTGCGACATCCCTGTCAGGGACTGTGCAACCTCTACCTGTGAGTGCGCTACGCCATCCAGCCTGTGCGCCAGGGGGCCGATGCTCTCAGCGATGGCCTGCTGGGACTGTGCCATGGCCTGCTGGGACTGGGCCAGGGCCTGCTGAGACTGGGCCAGGGCCTGCTGGGACTGGGCCAGGGCCTGCTGAGACTGGGCCAGGGCCTGCTGGGACTGGGCCAGGGCCTGCTGGGACTGGGCCAGGGCCTGCTGAGACTGGGCCAGGGCCTGCTGGGACTGTGCCAGGGCCTGCTGGGACTGGGCCAGGGCCTGCTGGGACTGGGCCAGGGCCTGCTGAGACTGGGCCAGGGCCTGCTGGGACTGTGCCATGGCCTGCTGGGACTGTGCCATGGCCTGCTGGGACTGGGCCAGGGCCTGCTGAAACTGTGCCATGGCCTGCTGGGACTGGGCCAGGGCCTGCTGAGACTGGGCCAGGGCCTGCTGGGACTGTGCCATGGCCTGCTGGGACTGTGCCATGGCCTGCTGGGACTGGGCCAGGGCCTGCTGGGACTGGGCCAGGGCCTGCTGGGACTGGGCCAGGGCCTGCTGGGACTGGGCCAGGGCCTGCTGGGACTGGGCCAGGGCCTGCTGGGACTGGGCCAGGGCCTGCTGGGACTGGGCCAGGGCCTGCTGAGACTGGGCCAGACCCTGCAGCGCGGCGGCATTTTCCTGTTGGCTCTGTGAGATGGCTGCCTGTGAGAGGGCAGCCCTCTCCTGGGCCACGGATGACACGTGTACATGAAGCCCAACGCCTTGCAGAACCTGACCGATGGCCGAAACCGTTTCCCCCATTGCCTCTACCGCGTACGCCACCCGTGCGGTGTCGGCCGGGGTGGTTGCGATGTCCTGGCTCATGGCCCTATCTTCAGGCAATTCACGGCCATCACTGTCCTGCCTGTCCGTCCTGTGTCCCTCGGTGTTGTCTCTGTCCGTCCCCCTCCAGTGCCCCGGACTGAGAGGATGGCCCTCCTGTATGACTTCCTTCCACCCTCTGGCGTGCGTCCCTGGGCGCTGAGCTCCCGGATGGACGGTTGGGTCTTGCCCGGGACGATCGGCCCCTGGGGAATACAATGATGCGGGGCTCGTTAGACACGCTGGGCCGGGTGTATGGTGGTGGAGGGGGCAGAGTGTGAGGGGGGGAAGGGTTCGGGGGTGGAGTGGGCAGAGTGTGAGGGGGGGAGGAGTTCAGGGGTGGAGTGGGAAGAGTGTGAGGGGGGAGGGATTGGGGGGTGGAGTGGGCAGAGTGTGGGAGGGGTGGAGTGGGCAGAGTGTGAGGGGGAGGGGGTGGAGTGAGCAGAGTGTGAGGGGGAGGGGTTCGAGGGTGGGGGGGCAGAGTGTGAGAGGGGAGGGGATCGGGGTGGAGTGGGCAGAGTGTGAGGGGGAGGGGTGAGGGGGTGGGAGTGGCATTTTGAGGGGGGGGATGACGGGCTGAGGGGGGGGGGGGGGGGGGGGGTTGCCATGCAGGGTTGTCTCACTTGCTTCTGCGCCTCCGACCTGGCATGGCGCTACCTCCCGGGTGGCGGATCCCCCAGCGAGGTCCAGGGCCCTCTGCTCATGAACGGTTAGGGGGTGCAGCACAGGTGATCCCCCTCTGGTTCTCAGATGCTCACGGTGGTTGTGAGCAGTCTCATTCAGTGGGGGGGGGGGGTGTTGGATAAAGCATCACAATTAGGCGGTTATCATCAGGGCGTGCAGATATAGGCTACATTAATGCTGGGTGGGGGAACAGTTGGAGCCACGCCATGGCATCTCTCAAGGGAGTCGTGCTGCTCAAGTGGGTCGTGTACAACTTTGCGCCCCCTGAGCCCCCCCCCCCCTTCGTGTCCGGGGGAGGCGGGGGGGGGGGGGGTTGCTGCGAGACGTGGGGGGGGGGGGGGGGGGGGGGGGGGGTTGGGTGTGACCCGGGGGCACCCTCGTGGCACTTACCCTGGCAGCCCTCGTGAGGTCGTGGAGCTTCTTCCTACACTGCTCCCCAGAGCGGGGGGTGCTTGACGGTTGGCGATGCCCATGTCTTGGGCAGAGGATGGCCCTGCGTTCTTCCACCTCATCCAGCAGGCTGTCCAGGTCCGTGTCGCGGAACCTCGGAGCGGCTTGTCGAGGCTCAGCCATCGCGTCGTCTTGGGTCCTGTGCGTGGATCGCGTACTTTAAATGTCGGTGCGCGGCGTCAGTCGGGCGTCGCGCGATGACGACGCTGCTTTTGCGCCCCCCCCCCCCGCCCCCGAGTTCCGCGCGGCCCCACTGCTAGCCCATTTTCGGGCCCTGAAACGCTCGTGACCGTGGTCATTTGGCGCCGTCGTGAAACGTGACGGCGTTCATGACGGCACGGGGACTCTGCCGCATTATCGGAGAATCCCGCCCAAGTTACCATCTGAAGGAATGAGATTCTACAATTCAAACTGCTTAGTTTCTGTTAGGGAAAGATGTTAATTGGCATTGCATTAACTATTATCATTTCACTAATTGCGCAAGTACCCTTTTAACTACCAAATGTAGCATTCTGTGATGAGTTTAATGAGCAAATCCAGCAAGATATTTAAAAATAAGAGGGAAGCTCACGGCAAGGTTCCATTTGTGGGTAAATAAGATATATATAAACTCACAAATTTGAGGAGCAGAATTAGGTCATTATTTAATCATGGCTGCGCCACCATTTGATCATGGCTGATCTCATCCTGGCCTTAACTCCACCATCCTGCCCATTCTCCATAACCCTTCAACTCATTACCAATTAAAAATCTGTCTAACTCCTCCTTAAATTTACTCACTGTCCCAGCATCCACCACACTCTGGGGTAGCCAATTCCACAGATTCACAACCCTTTGGTTTCTCCTCAACTCCGTTTTAAATTTGCTACCTCTCATCCTAAGGCTATGACCTCTTGTTAGAGGTCCATTAGAGGAAGCATCCACTCCACGTCCACTTTATCCATATCTTTTATCATCTTGTATACCTCAATTTGATCTCCCCTCATTTAAAGAAAAATAACCAATTCTATTTTTCTCATTAAGGGGTAATTTAGTGTGTCCAATCCACCTACCCTACACATTTTTTGGATTGTGAGAGTGAGATGCACGCAGACATGGGGAGAATGTGCAAACCCCACATGGACAGTGACTGGTATCGAACCTGGGTCCTCGGCGCCATGAGGTAGCATTGCTAACCACTCTGCCACCCTCCCCTCATTCTTCTAAACTCCAGAGCATATGGGCCTAAACTGTTCAATCTCTCTTCGTATGACAAACCCAGTAATTCACAGAATTAATATTGTGGTGATAATATTAAAGCAATTGCAAACACTCCTAGTACTATTTCACTTTGATATCCAGCCTGTGAGGACAACTCCAAGATGATTCATAAACCAGATCAGGAGGCCATTCGGCCCAATGAGTCTGCACTGACCCTTCAAAAGAGCACCTTACCTAGACTCACTACCCCATCCGATCCCCATAACCCCACCTAACCTGAAAATATTTGCACTCTACAGGGCAATTTAGCACAGCCAATCCACCCAACCTGCACATCTTTGGACAGTGGGAGGAAACCTGAGCACCCGGAGGAAACTCACGCAGATACAGGGAGAACGTACAAACTCCACACAGTCACCTAAAGGCGGAATTGAACCCAGGTCCCTGGTGCTATGTTAATCACTATGCCACTGTGCCACCCAATTACTGTCAATTAATGTTAGAACTACATGTGACTTACAATTCTGACATTCATGAGTCCTCCCAACCCTCCCCTGATCTTCATCTCAAACATTTCAAACTTCCATTCCCAGATGCTCAGTAGCTGATGGGCTAGTGACTGCAGCGCCTCTACAAGAAGAGTCAGCAAATTGAAAATAGTTAACGGCTGGGTTTACATTTTTATGATGTATTTCCCGTTTGCCTGATATGAGATTTTGCTGCACCCTTTATTACAGCCCGTACTATCAATCAAAATGGCCCATTTGTAACACAGAAATCACAGAGGCTGAAGTTGGTTCCTTTCCATCGTGGAGAGGATGATGATAATACTTGTCATTTGCGGCTGACACACAGCCGGGTCTGAATGCATTGGTATGGGAGCACAGAGGCTGAGCTGCGGCCTGGTTTGACTGCATTGTGAAGGGAACACAGGCCATTGGGTCAATCCTGGTTGCAACCAGCAATAGACAGCTACAGTACTGAGATTAAGCCCAGAGTAGTGAGAGATCAAGGGTCGGTTCTGTAAATATGAACTTTGATCACAGAGCTGGGCTGAGTGCATTTTCCATTCAAGTTTTATCACATGATTTTTGCTTGTGGAGTTCTCCATTTAAATTTTTACAGATTTAGTCACTTTGGTCACTTGAAATGCATCCTTTTAGGGGAGTATTTATTCTGAGGTTTACGGTTTATGTTATTTCTTCAGAATTATGGAAGATATGTATCTTATCCTTTCAGCGTAGGAATGACCATGCACCTAGCCAGTGGATACTGCATTTCAAACGAGTTCAATTAAATGAAGTGCTCAGAAATCCATAAAACACAACACTGATTGTCTTCCAGACTACTTTGAGTGATCAGCTTAATGGGTGCTTTTGTTGGTGGGTGGTGTTCTGGTACATGCAACGGCACGGGGTGTGCAGAGGAGTGGAGCCAGTGACCTCTGGTTGGAGCTGGCAACAGCAAGGTGGTTTGGGGAGGGGAAGTGGGGGAGGAGCGTTTTGGAGGAGAACCAAATGGCCAGAGGGTAAGGGGAGCAGAGCAACAAAGTTGCCTTGGCTGGACAGATGTGAGGGTGAGATGGGAATGATGGGAGGGACGAGGGTGGCAAGAACAGGATGGGCATAGCATGGGAGGAATGGAAGGAATGGGTGTGGATGGCATGAGAAAATGCAAGGGAACGATGAATTGACATGGGATGGGGGGGGGGGGGGTGAAAAGGAAGGGGAGATAAGACGATGGAATTGGTTAAATGTAGCAAACTGGCAGGGACAATTATTCAATACAAGTTATTATTCCAAAGCTATTCCATGTGCTAAAAACTAAGATTTACTCAATTTGAAAGTAAGTTTTAGAAAAGCTTTCAGGTAAACTCAATAACACATTGGTGCTGATTCTATCGATGAAGAGCATTATAGTCTGTACTCTCCAGAGTGTCCACATTGTCTAACTCCAATGGACATGCCGCTATATAAACTGAGGCCTGGGTTTTCTCTCCTTGTGTTGAAGTCTTAAAAACAACAGAACAATCCAACAGCCCTCACCAACTCGGATGCCCAAACTGTGCCAACCCATGCTATATCATGCCTCCCCATCCACTCCCCCCATGACCTCTCATGCCCTCCACACTAATCCATGCTCTCCATCGAGCCCCCATGAACCCGCAAAGCTCCATGCTAATCTATGCCCCCGCCCACCAGCATGACTCTTTGCAGCCCCTGTGCCAACTCATGACCCACCCCCCCCCCACCCTTCATTATTTTTCCTTACACTTCCTACCACGTTAACTCACCCCGTATCCACAATGGGCAGACTTCAGGATTATACTGAGATTGCATAAAATAAAATTCTAAGTGCCTGTTGTGGACTCTTTTTAAAACTGATTCAGAAAAATCCATTCACTACATTCACATTCCTTCAACTACATCATGCCTTATAACAACAAATATTTAGAGATTTATTTCAGCAGCAGGTGAAATAGCAAGCAATTGTTTTGTTAAACACTCCAGACAATCTTTTCAAAGAGTTAAAGGGCAGGCGTTTTAAATACCTTAGCAGCTTGAAAGCTCCCTTTGGCAGTTCACGTAGACACATTTGATAGTTGTTTTTGACAGCTCCAATGATAGTCATAGTTCCATTAAGGTTTTGCACTTCTTACGTACATCAATGTCTACCATTAGGTTCCAAAGAGCAGCTGACCTCCCCCAAAATGGCTCCTGACCTCCTCCAGAAGTGCACCGGTGGAACATCCAAAGGTGATTATCTTTCAAAAGGGTACCCTGGCTATCCAAACAAATCCACAAAGTTCAGACCTGCTCTTGCTAAGTCTAATGTCAGATTTCAGACACATCTCAGACCAAAATCACACACAAGTGGAGGCAGCTGCTGATTTCTGTGGGCAACTGCCTCCGCAAAACTTGCATGCGTGAAACGTGACCTGACCCCATTCCCGTCCCTGCAAAAATGGTAGGTGCTCTGTTAAAGGCGGGATTTTTGATTTCCCAGCCCGTACACCATTTTCCAACAACGGCAAGGCTCTCCATTGTGCAAGAATCTAAACTTTAGACTCAAGTAAGGAGCACTTATAATGTTGCTGTGAAAAATCGATCCCAAACAAGGACTTTGTAATGGAACAAGACTGGTCGCTAGGAGGCTGTTTGCTTCAATGATGGATGCTGAAATAATAACAGGTAGATTTCAAGGAAACAGAGCTTTTATTCCTGAAATAATATCGAGCCCATCAGATGTTAACCTGCCATTTCAACTCAGGAAAAGAAATGTTCCCAATTAAACTTCCATATTCTATGGCCATAAACAAGTCACAATGCCAGACACGTGACAAAATATGTATTTATATTCCTGGGCCTATTTATACACATGGACAGCTTGATGTAGTTCTTTCCAGAGTGAAATGTTTTGATTCTATTAAAGTCTTTGGTGAAAGGATAACTATAAATCTTCTAATTAAAGAAGTACTGTTGCAATAAAGATATCAATTTGACCACAAATATTTTGCAAGTCTCTGCTGGTTTATTAGCATCCACTTCATTATTCCATCTGTGGAAAACCACTTTACTCCTATGAATTAAGTGATGATCTTTTGTTGAATTGTGACGACAAAATATGTTGAGATTGGGAGTTGACAGACAGGGCTGAACACAGCAGTTGTGAGTGATCAATCAAGCTTGCAACTCTGGTTATTTGTGAAATTAATAACCAGTGGACAAGCCATTGCAAAAGTTTTTAAACACCTTTCCCTGGAACTAATCAAGTCACTAAAAATGTTATATTTAACATAAAAGGCACACAAGCTTTTTTCTGATTTTCTGTTCCTGTTCTTCCTTGAGTAAATAACAATCACCAGTTTTAGTTAGACACTGATCTTCTGTACTTGAAATGGTTTGGTCATTGCATAAGGTAGCCTTCAATCAACCCAACTCCCCTGGCTCCCAGTCCTCAACAAGATCCTGCCCCCTCAGATAATGAGGGAGATTGCGACATGTAAGTTCCTGAGGAAGGTTTACATCAACCCAAATCTGCTGCTATACAAGGACTTTATCAATCCACCTGATGCTCCCATCAGGGCAGGCTGTATGGCTCAGACCACTGGGCCAAAGAACTACAGCAGAGGCCCTGTGGCAGCAGCAATGGAGCCAACACGCCACCGCTGAAAACCACTCCCTCATCACAGATCCCACAGCCCGCCCACCCGGCTTCAAGCCACCACACCAACAATGGGCACTCCTCAACCGTTCCCACACTGCCCAAGGCCTTTGTGCAGCAAACTGTGCAACAAGTCAGGCCTTGCAGGAACCTGAATTGTAGCTGTGCTGCACCCCAATCAATGACTCACATCATTGAATACTGCCCCCTGACAAAGTCCAACGGAGGGCCCACAGAGCTCCATTTAGCCACTACAGACACATGGTGATTACTGCACACGCTATATAAAAAAAGTTAAAGGTCGTGTGTGTTTGTAATAATTCACATTCCCATGTTAGGAAAGGTGCTGGAGTCAGCCTACTTTCCGGTTCTTCTTGGGAAACACGCTCCTGTGACTGGCTGCTTCTAATCAGATCGGGGTTCATTCAGGAGGAGAAAATGAAATACAAGAAAAAAACTGAACATGAAGTTTTAAATAAAGGGGGAAGAGGCACACTTTACAGGGCATCAGTCGGAACCATTAGTAAATTGACCCAAGCTGATAGCCCAAATAACTCTCATACCATTCAACATTTAGCCACAACACAAGCATACTATATAGATATTAATGAGTCATTGTGGATTTTTAAGTGTCAGGTTCAACAAATATATTAGGAATTGGACGTGCTCCAATTCCCGAAAAGTAACTTTTTCTTTCAAAATTGCTACTTTAAATTGCAAGTCTTAAAATACTCATGGGAATAACAGAATATAAATAGGATGCCACAATTAGACTCCAAGAATCTCCACTAAGGCATTCAGGTAATGAGGATATGTTTAAAAGCAAGATGTCTAGGGCGTCATGGTGGCACAGTGATTATGCATTGCTGCCTCATGGTGCTGAGGACCCAAGTTCAATCCCTGTCCCGGGTCAATTTCTGTGTTTCCACATTCTCCCCGTGTTTGTGTGGGTCTCACCCCCACAACCCAAAGATCTGCAGGGTCGGTAGATTTGCCACGCTAAATTACCCATGAATTGGGAAAAAAGAATTGGGTACTCTAAATTTATTTTAAATACATAAAAGCAAAATGTCTCTGTGACTAAAATATTGTAGAGTGCATTAAGTAGACCCTTTAAAAGTTCAGAGACCCCTTTCTTGAAAAAGACTGGTGAATGAAGTTAGAAGCTGTGGAGCACATGGCAATTTAAGCACATTTATCAATTTTCTGAAGGAAGTCAGTAATTCATACATGGGCAGCCTGCAGCACCTTACTCAATCATGCCCTCATCTGATGTATATTTCTCAGCAAGGTCTTTGTGCTTCCCTAAGTGACATTGAGGCCAATCACAGCACCAAATGATGGTCAAATTTAAGTCTGCACTGCAATAACAACTTTAAAATAGAGAAACATTCCAAGGTACTTCACAGTAGCATAATTAAACAAAAGTGAACGCTGAATCAGAGCAGGGTAAATACGGAAAGATGGCAAAAGGCTTAGTCAAAGAAGTGAGTTTTGAGGACGGTCTCAAAGGAGAAGAAGGGGGCGGATGGGCAGAGGATTTTAGAGACGGAACTCTAAAGCAAAAGGGCCAAAGTAATTGAAAGCAAATCATCATCAATGGCAAGATGAAGGCAGGAGAATGCTACACAGAAGGGCAGAGTCAGAGGACCAGACAATTTAGTCTGTAGGATTGTCGGGCTGGAGGAGTTCAGAGATGGGTGAAGCGGAAAGCAAATTTACCCATTGATTCTGTCGACTTTTTACAGTCACACCTCAATAGAACTTGCATTTTTCCGAATGAAATTGAACACATAGCACAGAAGACCGATATCCATAGAATTCTTACAGTGCAGAAGGAAACCATTCGGCCCATCGAGTCTGCACCAACACTCTGAAAGAACACTCCACACATATGCCCACTCCCCCGCCCTATCCCCATAACCCCACCTAACCTGCACAACTTTGGACTGCGGGAGGAAATTGGAGCATTCGGAGGAAACCCATGCAGACACGGAGAGAAAGTGCAAACTCCACACAGACAGTCACCCGAGGCTGGAATTGAACCCGGATCCCTAGCACTGTGATACAGCAATGCTAAGCACTGTGCCGCCATGTTGCCCACCAGTGTAAGGACAAGCCAAATCTCTAAGGGGGAGGTGGCGGTGGCATTGTGGTATTTTCACTGGACTAGTAATTCAGAGACCCAGGGTAATGTTCTGAGGTTCTGAGTTCAAATTCGACATATGCGACATTAAACCTCTTTGTTTTATTTCTGTCTCAAAGCTCAAACTACTGGTATTTTTTCCACAAAGTTTTCCAAAAACCCATTTATTCAGCAATATTAGACAGAATTTTCTACATTAACATTTCTGTCAAGGGATGGACTAAAAGTGTCCCACTGATTAAGAACTCACCACTTTCAGCAACCTTCAGCTCGCAATCCATATAATCAAACATCTCCACCGTAAGCTGGAAGCTGTAACAAAATGTTTTTATTTTAATTTTGGGTGAACAACAGAACAAAAGTCAATGTGCATCTTAATGACTTTTTTTTTCGTTTTATGTTTTTATAAATTTAGAGTACCCAATTCATTTTTCCCATTTAAGGGGCAATTTAGCGCGGCCAATCCACCTACTTTGCACATCTTTGGGCTGTGGGTCGAAACCACGCAAGCACGGGGAGAATGTGCAAACCCCACACGGACAGTGACCCAGAGCTGGGATCGAACCTGGGACCTCGGCGCCATGAGACAGCTAATTACTATTAATGCTGATTAGCTTTAACAGAAACAAGATGGCCGAGGTGTCAGTGCAAACCACACACACACTTGCATCCATGGCTCGCCTATATCCAAACTCACTCCCACAATCACACTACAATCCCCATCCCCATCCTTCCACACCTACCTGTTGTCCACCCACACAAAACTCCCACACGTCCACTTTCCCTGCACTCATACAATTAAAATCTCCATCCACACTCACCCAGGGCACACCCATTTCCACACCCTGGGGCTCACCCTTCCATGGTCACTTTCAGTAATTATAACCAAAGAAAAAATCACAATTTTGAAAAGAAAGCTGCCGACCCTCAATAATGTAAAACTCAGCATTGTTAACTGAAGCCATGCAGAAATTATTTAGCGGGCATCATTTAGGCTGACCCACAGATGCAGGAAAGTCTACCACTGCACTTTTCTTCAATGGAGGGGAGACATGACCTGTGTATGCTACCCCAGAAGGACTTTACCTTGCATGAGAGCAATTACTTCAAAAAATGTAATTTAAAACTACAGTATTCAATGGCTAACACTCAGCAAAACCAACTCACTACATTTGTAAAGCTTTCAGCTCAAAGGGGCCCAGCTCAAAGGCCACCAAAGATCAAACATTGACAATCTTAATTTAATGTTTCAGACTGCAGTAAATGCAATAATTGGCGACTACCAGTTAACTAACGATTTGTTTATTTTAAATACAAACTATACACAGATATCATTATTCTCAGCACTCGGATCACAATTGGTTGCAAAAGGCCATGTGCAGCACCGAGATCCAAGCGCTTGTTCCTCATTAAGTGGTCAAGTCACATGACCTCTCCGGTGCACGCACCCTCTTAAAGGGACTAGATGTTACAAGACCGAATCCTGCATAAAGATTTCCAGGCATGAGGATGATATGCAACCAATCGCAGGGTTGTAGTGCACCAATTCACTTCTATAGGGCTGGAACTGTTGACTCGACTTAGGATCACTTTTGATACGTTTTATGAGGATTTTTTCCACTGTCCAAATTTCTCACTTCCTATTCTCTCCTGAACCCAGTCACACTTAGAAAAATATGATTCCTCAAGGAATAGCAAGCTCCTGCTCGCCAAGTTGTCATGCTTTACTCATGGCTCTAGGCAGTGACTGTTGATAGTCAAGTTGTTTGATCACAGTTCAAGGTGGGGAAAGAAAAGGAGCCTACCGCAGCAAAGGCACTGCCCTATCCTCACCCAGAAGTTGCACATGCGGTCACATGCAGGGATCACTTGATGGTAACCTTAGCTGCCCCATCCCTCCTCCATCCCAGCCACTAAGGGATCATCCTGTTATCCCTACTGCTGAGATCAACTTATTCAGCCAGGACCAAGAAATCAACAGAAGTAACCCACTGAGATATATGTTTCACTCTATTAAACACAGTTGTGTGTGCCTGGCTGAATCAGTGTTAATGTCAGGCAGTCAGTGCAATGAAGGTAACTTGAAATGAAGGCAGGCTGAACAACGCAGTCCACCACGACAGTCACATCTATATTGAACTCGTCAAACAGATTACAAAGTACATTCACAAATTTTGCACACAAAGAAATCAAAACGCAGGCCAAAAGCAGGCAGCATGCCTTTAGTAACGAGGGATCTTTCACATCTTACAACAGCTTTGGGATTCACTGAAGACATGGTTTTAATCTGAAGTGTCAGCTGAGTTAGGTGATAGTCAATTAATGCTGTGGAGAGTTTAACATTTGGGCCTCAAGTCTGGATCATGAGCGTGCAATATCTCTGCACTGCTATTCCATGGGGAAGCCCCAATATTGCTTTAATGTTACTAATACCAGCTCCATTATTCCAGTGGCAGGATCACAAGGCCACATATTCATGGTTCCATGGCATCCTCAGGAACAAGCAGCTATGCTGGTTTCCATTGTTTTGTGCAGTTACCACTAAGCTTTACCCTCCCCCATCAGCTGCAGTCGACGTAAAAGTGCCTTGGTTTCAGAGTTGAGGCTCATGACCCACTTTCCATGACAGTAAAAGCCCATGAAATAAATATAGAACCAATTAATTGTCCAGTTAGCATCCAGAAGGAAACCAAGGTGGTGATAAATGGCCAGAGATTGTGGTGGGGAATAACGACTAGCAAAGTTTCCACTTGCCTGTACATGATTTTGTGCTATTCACCACCTTTATCAATAATCAACATTAATTTTGTTCTTTGTTCTTTAGGGTTTTGGTCAAAGTTAGTATCATGTCTGGTACAGGCTTGGTGGGACAAGAGCCTGTTCCAGTGCTGCATTGTTCTTTGTTTTTAATACAATTTCTGGAATCCCTCAAGGAAGTGTCCTTGGCCCCCTTTTGTTTGTGGCCAAAGAGCCTGTTCCTGTGCTGCATTGTACTTTGTTTTTAATACTATTTCTGGAGTCCCTCAAGGAAGTGTCCTTGGCCCCTTTTATTTGTGGTTTATATTAATGACATTGATGGCCGATTTCAGCATAATACTGTTTTTAAATATGCGCATGATGTTAACATTTATTTGGAAGTTAAGAAAAATAATCCAGGGCTCTCAAACGCACTTCTCCAGAGTGAACTCTGTACTATCGTACAGTGGTTCATGGAGTGGCAACTTACCGTTAATGTGGCAAAGAGTTCAGTTTTCCATTTTGACCGCAATAATCCTAATTCACAGTTTCAGGTCAATGGCCAACTTTTTGCATATTCAACCATTAAAAAGGAATTGGATGTGATTGATACCAGTAATTTGAAGTTTACGAATCATGTGGCTCAGGCAATACAGTCGGCTGCACATGTTTTATGAGCGCTGAATGCATCCTTATTGCGTAGGGATGTTAGTGTTTACCTTGAACACCATAAGTAGCTGGTACATCCGCATCTGGAGAATACATCCGCAGTTTGGAATCCACAATGTCAGAGAGTTTATGGCGAGAGTACAAAGGCCTCTTACCAGGAAAATAGAAGGCATTGGGGAAAACTTTATGAGGAGTGTTTGATTCTTGGATTACAATCTTTAGGGAAGAGAAGATTGATTTTTGATTTAGTTGAAGCGTGTAAATTGATTCACTACCTCTCCTCTAAGCCTGAAAAGTTCTTTACTCACAATTACAGTATTTTGCATGGTCATCAGTATAAACTACAGAAATTTGGTTCACATCTTGATATTTGCATTTTTTTTTCACATAGAATGGTTGATACCTGGCTTTACCTGATTTTGTTCTGAATGCTGAAAATGTAGTGACTTTTAAAGGACTTGCTAAAAATGTAGTGTGATTTCTGTGTATATACATGTTGTCTGATGTTGTTGCTTCTAATACTACGCCTATGTGCTTTGTACTGAATGGCAAAGATAAATAAATATTTATATATTTTACACTAATTATACTAAGTGGAGCAGAGTTCATTAATACCCAAAAACAAACTTAGCAAAAGCCACAAAGCTCAATACCAAAAGACACAACTGCAACATCGAGAGGATCCCAGTGAAACGGAGTTTCAGGCTGGATATGGTGGTGGATGGCAATTATTCAGCCTGGAGCCCAGTTACCGCAGGGATCAGTTATGGGTCCTCTGCTGTTTGTGATTTTCATTAATGACTTGGATGAGGGAGTTGAAGGGTGGGTCAGTAAATTCGCAGATGATATGAAGATTGGTGGAGTTGTGGATAGTGAGGAGGGCTGGTGTCGGCTGCAAAGAGACATAGATAGAATGCAGAGCTGGGCTGAGAAGTGGCAGATGGAGTTTAACCCTGAAAAGTGTGAGGTTGTCCATTTTGGAAGGACAGGTATGAATGCAGAATACAGAGTTAACGGTAGGGTTCTTGGCATTGTGAGAAGCAGAGAGATCTTGGGGTCTATGTTCATAGATCTTTGAAAGTTGCCACTCAAGTGGATAGAGCTGTGAAAAAGGCCGATGGTGTGCTGGCGTTCATTAGCAGAGGGATTGAATTTAAAAGCCGTGCGATGATGATGCAGCTGTACAAAACCTTGATAAGACCACATTTGGAGTACTGTGTGCAGTTCTGGTCGCCTCATTTTAGGAAGGATGTGGAAGATTTGGAAAAGGTGCTAAGGAGATTTACCAGGATGTTGCCTGGAATGGAGAGTAGGTTTTATGAGGAAAGGTTGAGGGTGCTAGGCCTTTTCTCATTAGAACGGAGAAGGATGAGGGGTGACTTGATAGAGGTTTATAAGATGATCAAGGGAATAGATAGAGTAGAGTAGACAGTCAGAGACTTTTTCCCTGGGTGGAACAAACCATTACAAGGGGACATAAATTTAATGTGAATGGTGGAAGATATAGGGAGGATGTCAGAGGTAGGTTCTTTACCCAGAGAGTAGTGGGGCATGGAATACACCGCCTGTGGAAGTAGTTGAGTCGGAAACATTAGCGGCTATTGGATAGGTACATGGATTACGGTAGAATAATGGGGTGTGCAGGAGGAAAGAATCCCACTGCCAGCGAACGCCGTTTATTTTAAGAAGGACTTGGCAACAGGTCACAGGAATGTGGCTTTCCATTGCCATCAGATTTCTGAATGTTACATTCTTTACCTTAGAACAATGCGCACTGTAGAATTTCCATGTACCTGCCATGTCAACGCACCTTTAATGAGTAACCACGTTTATCGAGTACAATGAGAAGTATTTCATTTAGTTCCAATAGTCATGATGTCAACAAAGGGTAATTATTGTGTAGTAGGAAACTACCTGAAGTATTATAAACTGCCCCTCGAAAAAATCAATTCACAGCATAATACTAATCAACCGAGTACTAGGACGTATCAAGAGACGCACAGAAGTTAGGTTCAAGCAGCTGATGTTAATAGAATGATTTGTCAGCTCACTCAGGATGAAAATTGCATCCAGTTCTTTTTAGCTTACCTCCAAAAAGACAACAATGCTCTACAGAAAGTACAAAAATCACAACAAGGATGATCCAGGGGCTCAAAAATCCTTCACCGAGTACATTTTTCTTTGGTCGCTAATGCGCACGAATAGGTTTCCTGATTTTATGCATGCATTATCTTTTTTAAACTTGCATTAGAAACTGGCAGGAGGTAATAGGCACACGTGATGATAGAATAATCAACTTGCGCTCTCTACTTTTACCAATGTACACTTGGCATCCAAGACACCTCTTATTGCACAGTATAAAGATCCTGAGGGGTTCTGACATTTGGAGAGGATGTTTCCTCGATTGGGAGAATCTAGAACTAGGGCTCAATGTTTAAAAATAAGGGGTTGTTTATTTAAGATAGAGATGAGAATTTTTTTATCTCAGAGAGTCGGGAGTCTTTGGAACACTTCCTCAAAAGGCAGTCAAAGCAGAGTCTTTGAACATGTTTCTGGCAGAGATAGATATATTCTTGATAAGCAAGGGGATGCAAGGAAAGATAGGATGGTACAATCACATCAGCCATGATCTTTCAAGGGGCTGAGTGGCCTATTCCTGCTCCTAATTCACATACTTGCATTCAATTGCCACTGTCCACAGGTGTGAACATATTGCACCTTCTCAGCCAGTCCTCTTGCCCACATAGCAGTCAAGCAACTCAGGCTTGTCATAGAAGTCAGAGCAGATCACATGACCCCCTTTCATTCCTCCACTTTACTTTGAATTAAAGAGACATACCAAAATATAACAATTTTTAAACTTCACATTGGCAAACCCCAGCTTTGAGGAGTTGACAAATATCATTACGGCAATGTTGAGGAAGATGCTGGGCGGGATTCTCCAATAATGGGGCTATGTCCCCACGCCGGCGTGAAAAGCGACGCCAACCACTCCGGCGTCAACGGTCCCCGATAATGGGAAATGCTTCCCTTCCTAGGTGGCTAGGTCGGTGCCGGAATGGTCCCGCAGCTCCAGCCAAGTTCGCACATGCGCGCTACGGCTGGCGTATTTCCACGCATGCGCAGAACGGCTGGCGTGATTCCGCGCATATACGGGGTTTTCCTTCTCTGCGCCGGACCATGGGCAATATGCTGGAGCCCTACAGGGGCCTGGCACAAAGGAACATAGACCCTCACAGAACCAGCCCGCCTGCCGATCGGTAGGCCCCGATCGCGGGCCAGGCCACCGTGGGGGCCCCACTGGCGGGACTCGGCCAAACTCTTCGGCCGCTCGGCCCATCAGGGCCCGGAGAATCGGCGGGGGCCCGCTTTCAATGGCCCCCGACCTGCGCGGCGGGAATCCCGCGAGCGCCCAAGAATCGGCAGGGGAGAATCGGGAAGCCGGCGTCAGGGCAGCGGGGCACGATTCTCGCGTCTCCCCGGGGATTCTCCAACCCGGCGTGGGGTCGGAGAAACCCGGCCATGATGTCAACTGATAAGATAACAGAATTGACAATGGAGGCTAATAGATACTTTTATTCTCCAGCAACAATTCCTTAAAATGTAAGCATGGAACAACGTGTCATCCAATCCTGAGCTGTTCCAGCTATTTAATTCAAAAGAAACCTCAGGGATGTAAGTAAAGATAACTACAAAATGGAACAGCATTGTAAACAATGCAGAACAGAAAAAGAGTTAAACTTAAGAAAAAGAGGCATCCCATGCAGCTCCACCATATTTCCTAGCAATAGGTTATGGAGCAGATAACTGGGAGAACATACATATACATACTGACAATTTAGGTTATCTTTTGAAAAATAATGAGTATGATTTCAAGGACAGAAACTAATCTTTGGCACTGCTACCTCACGGCACCGAGGACCCGGGGTCAATCTCAGCCCCGGGTCACTGTCCGTGTGGAGTTTGCACATTCTCCCCGTGTCTGCGTGGGTCTCGCCCCCACAACTCAAAAGATGTGCAAAGTAGGTGTATTGGCCACCCTAAATTGTCCCTTAATTGGAAAAAAATAATTGGGTACTCTAAATTTATTTTTAAAAAAGAAAGAAAAAAAATTAATCTTAGGATTTATAAAACATTCATAAATCATCCGAGAGGGGCAGCTTGGGGGCGCAGTGGGTTAGCACTGCAGTCTCACGGCGCTGAGGTCCCAGGTTCGATCCCGGCACTGTCCGTGTGGAGTTTGCACATTCTCCCCGTGTTTGCGTGGGTTTCACCCCCACAACCCAAAGATGTGCAAGGTAGGTGGATTGAACACGCTAAATTGCCTCTTAATTGGAAAAAAATTATTGGGTACTCTAAATTTTTTTTAAAAGAGAAGAAAAAAAAATCATCCGAGATCTGCTCGCAGTTTAGGATATTATTAAAACTACTTAACGAGATTTCAACCATATAATTAATTTTGAGAATTAGGAGAACAGATTAACTAGGTTGGAGTTAAAAATAACAGATCAGTCATGTTACAAATTTACAAAAATACTCCTTCAAGCTCATCTGGGTCAATTATTCATGGCTGATGAAGATTCGTATGTGCCTCTGGTCACCTCCCACCCCTCTTTCAGAAAAATAAGTAATCTCTAGCCCCCCCCCCCCCCCCCCCCCCGCACCCCTCCATCCCCCCACCCCCCTTTCAGAAAAGTAAGGAATCTCTAGAATTGGAACCAGCTTACAAATCCTATGGGGATGGAGTTACCCTTGAAACACGCACGTTCCTACAGACCAATTCAGAGCAGCATTAGCAGAAGGTTGGCATCATGTGTCTTGGTCAGACTTACATGTTGTTTACATCGGTGCCAGAAGCTTTTTCCAACGTTTCGTCAGTCACCTCCAGATTAGGGGGGAACTCTGGATGCTGTCGAAAGTCAAAGTAGAAAAGGAAAAGAAGATCAGAAAATGCCCTGATTCAGGTGCCGCGTCCATCAGATAGAATCCTTCCCTGTTCAAGCTCCTGGTCAGGTTAGTAAGAATTTGAAAAAAAATAGAAGCCTACTTCCTTCTAATTATTGAATCAAATTTAGCAATAACTCAATAGCCTTATCACCTCTGCCGACTGCATTTCTTAGTCCCTCTCATTGTTATCATTTCATGACTCTGCCACTACTCTGATTTGACTGTGGTTCGGGAGAGGAAATCACGTTCCTCTCAGTTCCACATTAATTTAAGTATATCTTAAACCTTTACCTTCCTGCCTACAGCAAACCCTTAGACCTGAACATTGATATGGCAGCCCAGTGTTGGCTGTATTGGAACAAACCAATGTTGTTGAGGGGGCTTCAAACAAGTATTAGATCCCTTCTTTGAATTTACCACGGGTTAACACCAGCCACAGGCAAGAGCCCTGGACCGAAATTCTTTCACCCATCATCCCCACCCCCCCTCCCCCACACACATCAATTGGTTGCCATACTTCCAGTTATTAATTAGTATCCATTTCCTGTCCACCATATTTGTTTTATTCGTTTACGGGATGTGAGCATCGCTGGTCAGGCCAGAATTTATTGCCTATCCCTAGTTGCCCTTCAGAAGGTGGTGGTGAGTTGCCTTCTTAAACCGCTGCAGTCCTTGAGGTATAATACACCCGCTGTGGTGTTAGGGAGGGAGTTCCAGGATGTTGCCCCAGCAACAGTGAAGGAACTATGATATATTTCCAAGTCATGCTGGTGAGTGTCTTGGAGGGGAACCTCCAGGTGGTGGGGTTCCCAGGTATCTGCTGCTCTTGTCCTTCTAGATGCTAGTGGTCGTGGGTTTGGAATATGCTGTCTAAGGAACCTTGGTGAGTTACAGCAGTGCATTTTGTAGATGGTACACACGACTGCCAGTGTTCGTTGGTGGTGAAGGGTTTGAATGTTTGTGGAGGGGGAGCAATCAAGCGGGCTGCTTTGTCCTGGGTGGTGTCAAGCTTCTTGACTGTTGCAACTGCACTCATCCAGGCAAGTGGAGAGTATTCCATTATACTCCTGACTTGTGCCTTGTAGATGATGGACAGGCTTTGGAGGAGTCAGGAGGTGAGGTACTCACTGTAGAATTCCTTGTCTTGGACCTGCCCTGGTAGCCGCAGTATTAATATGGCTAGTCCATAGTCAATTTCTGATCAATGGTAACCCCCCCCAGGATGTTGATTGTGGGGGATTCAGCGATGGTAATGCCATTGAATATCAAAGGGTTGTGGGAAGATCCTCTCTTGTAGGAGATGGTCATTGCCTGGCATTTGTGTGGCACAAAAGTAACTTGCCGCTTGTCAGCCCAAGCCTGGATATTGTCCAGGTCTTGCTGCATTTGGACATGGACTGCTTCATTATCTGAGGAGTCACGAATGGTGCTGAAAATGAATGCGGATCCACAAACATCTCCATTTCTGAAATGAAAAGATGAAATGAATGAAAATCGCTTATTGTCACAAGTAGGCTTCAAATGAAGTTATTGTGAAAAGCCCCTTGTCACCACATTCCGGCGCCTGTTCGCGGAGGCTGGTACAGGAATTGAACCATGCTGCTGGCCTGCCTTGGTCTGCTTTCAAAGCCAGTGATTTAGCCCTTTGCTAAACCAGCCCCTAGGCCTGACCTGATGATGGAAGGGAGGTCATTGATGAAGCAGCTGAAGATGGTTGGGCCTAGGACAAAACCCTGAGGAACTCCTGGAGTTGAGATGAATGACCTCCAACCACCACAACCAACTTCCTTTGTGCCAAGTATGACTCCAACCATTGAAGGATATGAAGCCAAAAAAGAGGGCACAACATGGTCAAATTTCTTGGCCAAGTGTAGTGAACTGGATTTCAGTGAGAATTAAGCCATATCTTTTAAACATTTTTCTTGATTAATGTTATTAAAGCTGCAGATGTATGTACACCATCTCTGCTTTCACAATTTATCACACAAACAGTCATCACTGAAGTAATTTATTTGAGTGCATTACTCCAAACGTTTCAGATAAAGCTCAATTCAGTGAACCTTTCTTGGGCACCTTTTAAAATATTCATATTGGGAAATACTAGATGCACGATTTTATCCGCACGTTTTTGACTGTACTAAAACTAAATGTGCCCGACCAAAGACAGAAATATTGGCTACACATACTTCCCATTAGGCACATAGGAATAGCTGGAAGAGTAACTCAAGAATTCAAGCTTTAACTTTTAGCTTGGGATTTTCATTAGTTGAAATCACAAAGGCCAGTACACAAAGTTCCTCAGATAGTCAAGGAACATGGAGAATCTGCCCAACTGTACGAGGAGTATAGCCACCACTGTAGTTAATGGAACCAGACACAGATTGCAACGGAAAACACAAATGCACTGTCACTAGGCCATGAGGAAACAAGAAGCATATGGAAGGAAATAAAATAGTTATTGTGCTATCTCCAGCTCTAGTTGCTGAAAGTTAATCTTGCAAAGCTGAGAAGCAAGTGCATACAAAATTTAAGTCATCCTAAACTGCATCCTACACATCCTAACTGTGTAGTGGAGTAAGTGTTTGGCACTTACACCATTACACATCTGATCACACAATGTATATTCACCTCTTCTAACCTAGCTTACTGGGTAACAAATCTATATTTTCAGCATTACCGCTATAGAAATTTATTGAAATTTTTAGAATTTACATAGCATATTTAATTTTTTTTAAGGTTGTGTTAAACTTTTCTAATAATCATCCGTAGTTTAATAGAGTAATTCCATTTGGCAACTTGAGTAATTTGAAAGAAGGTTGCCTTGGATTTTCATGAGTTATTGCATAGCAGCTGATGCTACGTCTGTTCTATATTCTATGTATATAATGCAAGAAGGAATGACCAGCACACTCAATTTCAAAGGTGAAGATAAATAATTTGTGGCTGTCACAATTTTCAGGAACTTTGGGTGCAATTCTCCCATCGGGGTCCTCTTTCAGAGAGGCCGGCCTGCCGATCGGTGGGCACCGATCGCGGGCCAGACCCCTTTTGAGGCCCCCCCTGGTGCAGGATACCCCCCCCCCCCCCCCCCCACAGGCTGCGCCCCCAGTGTTCCCGCGCTGTTCGCGCCGGCAGCGACCAGGCGTGAAAGGCGCCGGCGGGAACCTGTCGTGTTGGGCAGGCCGCTTGGCCCATCCGGGCCGGAGAATCGCCGCTCACACGTTACGAACGGCGAGCGCCGATTCTCCCAGCGGCCAGCCGTGAATCTCGCCGTGCCGGTTTGGAGGGGGTGGGAGAATCGCGTGCGAGTGCCAGGGCGGCGTGGCGGGACTCACCCGGCGCCCCCGCGATTCTCCCACCCGGCGTGTGTGGGGGGGGGGGGGGGGGGGGGGGGGGGGGTGGGGGGGGGGGGGGGGGGGGGGGGGAATTCCGCCCTTTGTACTGTGACTAAAATAATTGGCCAAGATTCCCATTGCTGAACAATATTCAGTAACTGTTGAGGGGGTGTGTGTATATCAGGTACGAACAAGATCAGTCTTTCTTGCAAAGTGCCCTTCACAGTTGAATAACCTCAAGTGTCTAGGCTCACAAATACTAAGAACTGCCACATGGAGGAGGTACAGAAGGCTGACCAACTTCCATGGAATCATACCCCAGCATTGAATCAATAATTTCAGCAGAGGGATAGGGAAAAAAATGGATGAAAATAAATTCCACTCTGAGAGGAATGATTAACGTTTACTCAATACTGGATGTGGGATTAATCTCTCATACTCATGAGTCAATACAAACTAGTAAAACAGACCAGCAGCACGGTAGCACAAGTGGATAGCACTGTGGCTTCACAGCTCCAAGGTCCCAGGTTCAATTCCCTGCTGGGTCACTGTCTGTGTGGAGTCTGCACGTTCTCCCTTGTCTGCGTGGGTTTCCTCCAGGTGCTCTGGTTTACTCCCACAGGCCAAAGATGTGCAGGTTAGGTGGATTGGCCATGATAAATTGCCCTTAGTGACCAAAAAGGTGAGGAGGGATTATTGGGTTACGGGGATAGGGCGGAAGTGGGAGCTTAAGTGGGTCGGTGCAGACTCGATGGACTGAATGGCCTCCTTCTGCATTGTATGTTCTATGTTCTAAATCTATCCCAAAAGGGCGACAAAAAAAAACTTACCTTGATTATTAAGTGAATAACTTTTTAAAAATATGCTTGGATAAAGGCAAACTCCTGTAAAAGTCAGTGTTAGCAAGCACTCGTCTTCAAAAGGCCATGGGTTCGAGTTGTACTCAAAGAGATTTGAGTACAGCACTATTTCAAAAGAGACTGAGGAATTCTCCCCAGTGTCCTGCCCAATAATTCTTCATCAACCAACATCATAAAGAACAGATTATCTATTCATTTATCCCATTGCAGTTTATGGGACCTTATTTCATGTCAACTGGCTTCGTACCGCCAATCCCTACATTAAAGCAGCGCCTACATTTCAAATGCACTTCATAAGACATAGGAGTGGAAGTAAGGCTATTCGGCCCATCGAGTCCAAATTTTCATGACTGAGAATTGCTTTGGGATGTCCTACGGCTGTGATAGGCGCCCTATAAATGCAGGTTATCCTTGTTTCTCTAAAATAATCATTCAAATTCACAATCAAGACAACAAATTAATGTAAGCAAAGTGTAAAATAATCACATTGCTTCCGGTGAGTTGGAGGGTACACAATTAATCCACCATATGTATATATCAGGGCTACTAATGGTGACTGACGAGTGAAACTTATTGTTTGGCAGCAAGAGGGAGCAATGAGCAGGAGAGGATATGGAGGAGGAACATGGACAAACATTAACGAGATCATGAATCTGGAATACTTAACAGAAGCATAATAAATACCTAAGTTTTAAACTGGACAGGAGGCCATGATTGAGAAAATATGACTGGAGACTAAAACAAAGTTTTGACAAAGAGTTACCCAGACTCAAAACATTAGCTCCATTCTCTCTTCACAGATGCTGTCAGACCTGCTGAGATTGTCCAGCATTTTCTGTTTTTGTTTCAGATTCCAGCATCTGCAGTAATTTGCATTTTATAACTAGAAACTGTTGCACGTCGCGATACAAATAGTTTTTAATTAATAAAAGCAGGTCCTTCTTCCCAATATGTTTTGCAATTCTGAACTAAGTACAATTTATTTTATGTTAATTGTTCTTTATGGTCAAATTTTGTTAAATAATCCTAAACATGGAATGCTCATACTTAATAGAATGGATAAGGAGTTATCTACATTCCAGAGAGCACTACGGGAAATAAATCTTTCATGTTAATTGCCTACATACCAACAGTGATTAAGCTTCAAACGTCATTTGTCGGCTACAGAGTGTGCAAGGCACTATAGAAATGCAATTTGTTTACCTATTTAATCTTGTTAATACCCTGTTTTGTGATCAATGAAGCATAATTTAGACAGATTAACATCAACTCAAGAGGCACGCACAAGTCTTACGGCATTAGGTTTAACACCAAGTGTCAATCTGTATGGGCAGGATTCTCTAGCCGCGCCCGCCCGGCGACCGGAGACTCGTCCGAGGTCAATGGACTTCTCCATTGTCCATCGCCCGTGGCAATCTTGCAGCGGGAGGGGCAGACGAATCCAACCCTATATCTCTTCAGAAAAACATCCAAACAAGGCACGCCATTTAAATAATACAATGAAATAAATACCTTTTTATGAAAATCCATCTTGGTACTGAGAAGTTTGACATAGACACTTGCTAGTTGTCCATACCGATCATGCATATGGCCCTAGAGGAATTTTTTAAACAAAATTTTAATTACTGAATGAAGAGATGCAAAATAGCACTTCAAAAATAAATACTAAAGGATGTGATTTTAGGACGGAACAGTGGTGCAGTGGTTAGCACTGCTGCCTACGGAGCAGAGGACCCGGGTTCGATCCCGGCCCCGGGTCACTGTCTGTGTGGAGTTTGCACATTCTCCTCGTGTCTGAATGGGTTTCACCTCCACAGCCCAAAAGTTATGCCGATTAGGTGGATTGGCCACGCTAAATTGTCCCTTAATTGGAAAAAATAATTGGGTACTCCAAATTTTAAAAATAAAAAATAAATAAAGGGTGTGATTTTGGAAGTAAGATTCACACTATATGCCTTACGTGCAAAGTAAATGAACAGTTATCAGTGAGATGCCAACTCTGTTTGTGACCCGAGACTTGGTCTTACGTGGATATTGTGTGGTAAGGTGTGCTACTGAACAAAGAATCCTCTTTCCTATTAGGAAGTTCCTGCTGCATAATATGTTGGGATGTACTGCATCTCGTTTCACTACAGAAGATGGGTAATATCAACCATACAATGCTTTTGTTCCATAACCATTGAATGAGTTCGTTCACAAATGGAATTATTTACAGCCGCCAACTACACAGGTGAGATCAACACCATTGCAAAACACCCCAAAATTCTGGGGGCAGATTTCAAGAGTTAGCAAAACAAGTCAAAGAAGTTTATTTAACTCCTGCCTGAACTTAACTCATACCTATGCTCCATGGCAAGACAAATCAAACTGTTGATGAACATATTTGCTTTTCTATATCCGTCATTCATTTGCTCTGACATCTGCTGGTCTTTCAATATTGTTCAGCCAATCATCTTTATCGAACAGTTCCTATCATTTATTAGTCGATTGTCTATGGTGATCGTGGTTAAGGGATGGGAGATTTTTGAACCAGGGTACACAGATGCAGTTTAACCTCATTTTAAAATAATACATTTGAGCCTTAATTTCATGTTTTGCATTTAGAATTTCCATGGCTCCAATAATAAGGAAATTGCTTATATAAACTTGTTACATTGTAATTGTCTCCTGTAGCATAAATTGTTATTGTCTGAAATTTACCATTCTGTATCAGTCCTGAAGCGTGCAAGATGACAAGCTTCAGCAACATGTCTCTATTTTCAATAATACACATGTAGGGGCGGCATGTGGCACAGTGGTTAGAACTGCTGCCTATGGCGCTGAGTAACCGAGTTCGAATCCAGGCCCGGGGTCAAGGCCCGTGTGGAGTTTGCACATTTTCCCTGTGTCTGTGAGGGTTTCACCCGCACAACCAAAATATGTGCAGATTAAGTGAATTGACCATGCTAAATTGCCCCTTAATTGGAAAAATAAATAATTAGGTACTCTAAATTTATATTAAAAAAATACAGGTGTAATTATGCCCTCCAACCAGTGATGGCGCTTTAGCATCTCTATTGGCAGGTTACATGCGAATATACAAACATATGAAATTAGAGCAAAAGTAGGCCATTCGGTCCCTTGAGCCTGCTCCGTGCCATTGATTAAGATCATGGCTGATCAGTTTGTGTTGGCTGGCTGAATTATAGTCATTTCCATTGTAAATGTGGGTGTTGGAGTTGACAGGAAGTGAAAACATACACAAGTTTTTCGATAATTATAGATAGATAAAAATGTACCCAAATTTACACAATTAGAAGCACCTTTGGCATCAACTGCATGATGTTCATGATCTGATGATCGATACCTTGCCATTATGTTGATAATGTTGAAATGTAGGGCATATATGTAAACTTTGCACGTTGCCACATTTCTAAACTCCTATAGTTTACTCTGGACTTCACAGTACAAAGGGCAAACTTTGACTCAGCTATGAACACAATTAAAAACTATTCTACTCAGGGTTTTCTCTGGAGAGCTTACTGTTGTTATTGACACTAGCTTTGCTGCATAAGTCATCATGAGTGCTGGCTGACTCAGTGTAATTTCAGCTGATGGGAGAGTGAGCAGAATGTTACAGCATTTCTGATGTGCACCCTCGTGGGCGTCACCCATTGATATTTATTCCTTGGTGGCTGCTTCATTTGAGACTCAATTTCTATATATATAGACAAACAGATGGTCGAGAGTATTGCTGGGTCTATTTGGCCCTGAAATAGAGCTTAGCCACTATTTGAACAATGGAAGTTCATACACAAATCCAGAAATGAGAAGATAGACATGTTAGTCAGGGCTCAGTGGTAGCAGCTTCGGACTTGCAATACTAAGAGAGCGCTGCACTGTCAGAGATACCACACCGCCTTTCAAATGAAAGGTTCAAGTTGAGGCTATGCCTGTCTCTCAAGTTGAAATGAAAATGAAATGAAAATGAAAATGAAAATCGCTTATTGTCACAAGTAGGCTTCAAATGAAGTTACTGTGAAAAGCCCCTAGTCGCCACATTCCGGCGCCTGTTCGGGGAAGCTGGTACGGGAAGATCCCGTGGCACTAATTCAAAGAGTTCTCCCAGTGTCCCAGTTTTAATTTATGCCTCAAAATCTGACCATTTACCTTGTGTTGTCTGTGGGGCGCGATTGTGTGAAAATTAGCAGCTGCATTTCCTACACTTTCAAAAGTACAGGAGCAGGGATGCCTTACTGCAGCTGTACATGGCCTTGGTGAGACCACATCTGGAATATTGTGTACAGTTTTGGCCTCCATACCCAAGAAAGGATATACTTGTCATAGAAGGAGTGCCGCAAAGGTTCACCAGGCTGGATCCTGGGATGGCAGGATTGTCATACGAGGAGAGATTGGGTCGACTGGGCCTGTATTCACTGGAATTTAGAAGAATAAGAGGGGATCTACTTGAACGTATAAAATTCTGACAGAGTTGGACAGGCTGGACGTAACAATATTGTTTCCTCTGGCTGGGGGTCTAGAACAAGGGGACAGTCTCAGGATGTCGGGTGTATGAAATGTGGAGAAACTTATTCACTCAGAGGGTGGTGTACCATAGAACATACACTGCAGAAGGAGGCCATTCGGCCCATTGAGTCTGCACCGACCCACTTAAGCCCTCACTTCCACTCTATCCCCATAACCCAATAACCCCTCCTAAATTTTTTGGACACTAAGGGCAATTTAGCATGTCCAATCCGCCTAACCGGCACGTCTTGGACTGTCTTGACCAGAGCGCCCGGAGGAATCCCACACAGACACGGGGAGAACGTGCAGACTCCTCACAGACAGTGACCCAAGCCGGGAATCGAACCTGGGACCCTGGCGCTGTGAAGCCACAGTGCTAGCCACTTGTGCTACCGTGCTGCCCCAAATTCTACCTGTGGAATTCTTGACCACAGAAGATTGTGGAGGCCAAATCACTAAATATACTTCAGAAGTAATTAGATTTATAGACTCTAAAGATGTCAAGAGGTATGTGGAGAGCACTGGGGTATGGTGTTGAGATAGAGGATCAGCCATGATTATGTTGAATGATGATGAAGGCTCGAAGGGCCGAATGGTCTACTCCTGCTCCTATTTTCCCTGGGTGGAATTTCCCCATATTTCTTCAGAGTTTCTGACTGAAACCCGGTGTGCAGTTCTCCAGCTACACATTTGTGTTTTTAGACCGGGGCGGGATTCTCCGACCCCCCCGCCGAGTCAGAGAATCGCCAGGGACCGGCGTCAATCCCGCCACCCGCCGTGTCCCGAATTCTCCAGTACCGGAGATTCGGCGGGGGCAGGAATCGCACCGCGCCTATCGGCGCCCCCCCCCCCGGCGATTCTCCGCCCCGCGATGGGCCGAAGTCCCGCCGCTGTCATGCCTCTCCCGCCGGCGTGGATCAAACCATCTACCTTACCGGTGGGACCAGGCGGCGCGGGCAGGCTCTGGGGTCCTGGGGGGTGGTTGGGGCGATCTGGCCCCGGGAGGTGCCCCCACGGTGGCCTGGCCCGCGATCGGGGCCCACCGATCGGCGGGCGGGCCTATGCCGTGGGGGAACTCTTTTCCTTCCGCCTTTGCCATAGTCTTCACCATGGCGGAGGCGGAAGTGACCCCCTCCCCTGCGCATGGGTGGGGTTGACGCCAGCAGCCGCCGACGCTCCGGAGCATGCGCGGACTTCCGCCGGCCGGCAAAGTCCCTTCGGCCCCGGCTGGCATGGCGCCAAAGGACGTTGCCGCCGGCCGGCGGGGCGCCAACCACTCTGGCACGGGCCTAGCCCCTCAATGTTAGGGCTTGGCCGCTAAAGGTGCGGAGACTTCCGCACCTTTGGGGCGGCCCGACGCCGGAGTGGTTCACGCCACTCCATCCCGCCGGGACCCCCGCCCCGCCGGATAGGGGAGAATCCCACCCCAGATTTTGATCCACTCTGAAAAAACACATTTGGGGGCGTGGTTTGCACCGTTACTATGGTAGGAGGGTCCTGAGAGAGCTGGCGAGGAGGCTGGCTCCATAGAAAAATGGCACAGAAAATACCCCCCCAGCACTCCTCACAAACATGGGGGACACCGCTGCCCCTCACAAACATCGAGAACTCTCACTCCCATCCCTATTAAACTGCGACTGATGTTGCGTTGCTTTCAATTATCTAACGATTTACCGACCAACCCGCCGCGTGTTTTTCAGCGGTGGAGGTGGCCCACCAGCGGGAATTTCTGGTCCCGCCGTTGCCTATGGGATTTCCCAGTGACTGCACCCCTCGCCGCCGGGAAACCCGTGCGCCGTCAGTGCGACTGGAAATTCCTGCCGGCATGAACAGCCTTATTAAATTGCGCCCAGGAGTTTAGAACTCTCACTGCGAATTCTCTCAGAATACCATTACCACTAGTCTCACTGTATCACAGTTTTACAGACATTCTTTGCCCCTGATATTCACAGGGCTGCTTGTTTGGAGTGAATGTGGAGGACGGGAGAGGATGTGGGACGGGGTCGAGGAGCTATGGGCATGTTTCCCGTTGCAGTTTCTAATTGCAGGAAGTCTTTTAACTTTTTTTCTCCCTGTTTCCTACTCCATAGCTGTTCTGATTATCGTGGGTGGGGTTGGGAGGGGGTGAAATCCCAGAGAATTAAAGTTTTCTGGGGAGGTTGGGGAGAGACGGAGGCTGGGAAGTGAGATTTCGAGGAGTGGGAGAGGAGGGGGTGACATTTACTGGATGGCCAGTTGGACGCTGCTCCTGACCCACAAGCAGTGCTGCAAAGACACTCACTTGTGGATTCAGCCCTTCTTGCCTCCTCTCACAGGCGAGAATCTCGTTTCCCGGTTCTCACGGGATTTTGCGCCTATATCACTGTTCATGTTGACTGTGGACAGAGGTGTAAAATCGCCCCCTATGTTTCGATTAGCTGGATAACATTTTGGGGTGCTTCGAGGTCCGGTGGGAGATTCAAAAAATGTAAAATCTGAATCAGGAACCCAACCTATTTCCAATTTACCCACTGCTCGTTTTATCAGAATCTGGATAAGGGGCAAGCTACTGATCCCCTCACAGGAGAAGGGTTGGTCATTGAACTCGTGGGTAAGTTTGAAGACCCCACAAAAATTATTCCGCCGGGTTTTCGTTCCCCTACCAAACCCCCCAACCCCACCCACTGTAATCAAACCAGCCATGAAGCAGGAAAATGGAGGAACAAATGAAAAGACTTCTTGTAATTAAAAACCTCAGCGGGAAACACATCCATAGATCCTTTACCCTGTCCCACAACCCCTCCCACCCTCCACAATGATTCCAAGCAAGCAGCACTGTAAATATCAGGACCCAAGACTGTAGAGGAGCTCTGGATGTGTTTCCCGCTGAGGTTTTTAATTGCAGGAAGTCTTTTGATTTTTTTTCTCCATGTTTCCTGCTTCATAGCTGGTTTGATTATAGTGGGTGTGCACTGCCAGCAGGACCAGAGAATCCCAACAACCAGAGAATTCCAGCCTAGCGGTAATAATATTCTGAGAGAATTCATAGTGAGTACTCTAAACTCCGAACCATTAGATAATTGAAAGCAGCATCAGTAGCAGTTTAATAGGGATGGGAGATTTCAAATGTTTGTGTATTGAGGATACACACTAATCTTACTGTATTTGTTTGAAATTCTCCCATAAGGAATTGAGATTAATATAAGTTTTGTGGCTGTTATAACCCCCACGGAGATCACAGTATAAGGAAAATCCGATTCCCCGTGACCTCCGCGGAATATGAACTTCCCCGATAACGGGGACGGGACTTCCCCTTAACTAGGAGAACAGTCACTAGTATATAAACTACGGCCTGGATGCAGGTTGGGGAGTGTAATGACCTCCAATTAGCATTATTGGTTGGCCAATTGGAGTATGAGCTCCCTCAATGATAGCTCATTGAGGGGGCCCATATAAGCACCTGTGTAGGCTTTGTGAGCCAGTCTTAAGTTGACTGGACTGCTAGCAGCACTGTTGGAGCTGCTCTTGTATATAGTTATTGACAATAAATATTGGTGTGGTGACGCGACTCCTGCCTCCTGTGGATTATTACAGTGGCAACGAGGTAAACAAAGAACTTTGTGGAGACCAGCTGCCGAACTCGGAGGGTAAGCCTTGCTATTTCAAAAATGCTGTTTTTTGGGAGGCTAGATGCATTCGATCCGACTATTGAGGACTGGTCCCAGTATGTGGAGAAAATGTTTTACTTCTTCCGGGCCAATGATATAACTACGGACGAAAGGAAACGGGTTATCCTGCTGTCGGCGTGCGGACCCTCAGCTTTCGCCATTATACATAGTCTAACTTATCCCGATGCGCCGGACACAAAACCTTTCCAAGAATTAACGGAATTGGTGAAAGAGCACTACGACCCAAAACCACCCCTCATTTTGCGTAGGTACAGATTCTACACAGCGAAGCGGGAAGACAGGGAGTCAGTCACGAATTTCTTGACCCGCCTGAAAAGGCTGGCGGAAACATGTGAGTTCAGCCCGACGCTAAATGAAATACTTCGGGACCGGTAAGTGTGTGGCATAAACAACCTCACAATACAGAAGCGCCTGTTGGCGGAAACGGAGCTAGATTGCAGGCAGGCAGACAACTCGCACTGTCCCTAGAAAAGGCAGCAAGTGGGGCGCAGGAACTACAGGGCACACCAATGGAGGTAGATACCTGTGAGAGGGACTACCACAACGGATCCAGCTACCAGATAGCTGCTCTCAGGAAAAGCCTGAGGAATAGAGGGCCAAAGGAAAACCCCAGAACTGCCCCCAAGTCTGCCAGGACTAACAGGAAACAGAGGGAAGTACCGGCTGAGGCTCCCCCAACAGAGAAGGACCGTTTCTGGCACCAGAGTGGGGTAACATATACATAGAATTTACAGTGCAGAAGGAGGCCATTCAGCCCATCGAGTCTGCACCGGCTCTTGGAAAGAGCACCCTAACCAAGCCCATACCTCCACCCTACCCAATAACCCAGTAACCCCGCCCAACATTAAGGGCAATTTGGACCCTAAGGGCAATTTAGCATGGCCAATCCACCTAACCTGCATGTCTTTGGACTGTGGGAGGAAACCGGAGCACCCGGAGGAAACCCACGCACACACGGGGAGAACGTGCAGACTCCACACAGACAGTGACCCAAGCCGGAATCGAACCTGGGACCCTGGAGCTGTGAAGCATTTGTGCTATCCACAATGCTACCGTGCTGCCCTAACAGCGACAGAAACCCTAGAAGGAGGTGGCAAAAGAGGAATAGCAGGTGGGGACGCAGGGAAGTACACAACCCAGACGCCCCACCCTCCTCCAAAGGGGAACAGTTATATAATATTGCGATGAAGAAAGCAGAACCTATTAAGATTACCCCACGGGTGAACGGGCGGCCGACAATAATGGAAATAGACACGGGGGTGGCCGTATCAGTAATGGGAGTGGCAGCATTAAAAAAATCAAAGATGGACTCCAGCCACTAACCCTTACAAAAACATCGACGAAACTTAAAACCTACACTGGGGAACCCCTGGAAGTTCTAGGCACGACTCATGTACCCGTGGAATATGAGAAACAATTGCTCAGTTGACGATAGTAGAGGGCTCCAGACCGACCTTAATTGGACGGAACTGGCTGAAAGACCTAAAATTAGATGGGATGAAAATTTTCCAGAGTGGAAGCGGGCAGTTGAGTGGAGTACTCCAAAAATACCCGGCGGTCTTCCAAGAAGGTTTGGGGGAAATCATAGTCGCCAAAGCAACTTTGCACGTGGACCCAGAAGCCCTTCCGAAATTTTGTAAGGCCAGGGCGGTACCTTTTGCGTTAAGGAAGAAAGTAGAGGTCGAAATAGAAAGGTCACGGCGCGACAGCATTATCTGACCAGTACAGTTCTCGGAATGGGCAGCGCCGGTGGTACCAATTTAGAAGCCAGACGGCTCGTACGTCTCTGTGGAGATTTCAAACTGACGGTAAACAAATACGCACTGCTGGACAAACACCCGATCCCGAAAATAGACGACCTATATGCCAAATTGGCAGGTGGGCTTTTGTTCACGAAACTGGACATGAGCCACGCCTACCTGCAGTTAAAACTGGACAAGGACTCCCAGAGGTTCGCTACGATCAACACCCTGAAGGGCCTTTTTCGTTATACTAGGCTACCTTTCGGAGTGTCATCAGCCTGCACTATATTCCAGAGTACGATGGAAAATATTCTGCAGGGACTACCGCAGGTGGCAATTTATTTGGACGATGCTTTAATCATGGGTAGGATGAACAGGGAACACTTAAGGAACCTGGAGGAAGTGCTCAGGCGTTTCGCAAAGGCAGGCGTACGGCTAAAAAGGGAAAAATGTGTTTTTCTGGCCCCACAAGTGACGTACCTGTGATACACCCATTCGAAGACAGAGTAAGGGCAATAAAAGAAGCCCCAGCTCCCACCACGGTCCAGGAGCTACGATCATTTCTAGGGTTGGTAACCTATTATGGCAAAGTTATTGAAAATAGGGCGTCCATCCTAGAACCCCTCCACCAGCTACTAAAAAAGGGGCAAGAATGGAAATGGTCCGCCCACCAAAACCGAGCATTTAGGGACATTAAGGAACAGCTGTCATCCGAAAATGTCCTACAGCATTATGACCCAAGGAAGGAGTTGGTAGTCACTTGTGACGCATCCCCTTACGGGGTAGGAGCCGTCTTAGCCCATAGAGGAAGTAATGGGGAAGAACGGCCAATAGCCTATGCTTCGAGGACCTTGGCGATGGCTGAGAGGAAGTACGCCCAAATCTAGAAGGAAGGACTGGCGGTGATATTCGCAGTAAAAAAATTTCACCAGTATCTGTAGGCGGAAATTCACCATAGTGACGGACCATAAGCCGTTATTAGGGTTATTAAAAGAAGACAAGTCAATACCCCCGATCGCATCAGCTAGAATCCAACGCTGGGCGTTGCTACTGGCGCCGTATAGATACGTTCTGGAGCACAGACCGGGAACGCGAGTAGCAAATGCAGATGCTTTGAGCAGACTTTCCCTCCCGGACACCCCACCACTAATACCGAAAGTAGAGGAGACAGTAATGACTCTAGATTTTTTAGAAACGCTACCATTGGACGCACAACATATTCGGTTGTAGACGCAAAAAGACCCAGTTTTAGCCAAGATGAAGCATTTACTGCTAACAGGGGAACTGAAAAGACCAGTGGAGCCCCAGATGCACCCATACTGGAGCAGAAGGGACCAAATAACCGTAGAAGATGGTATCCTATTATGGGGAGCCCAGGTAATAGTCCCAGCTCAGGGCCGTCGAGCAATCTTAACCGAGTTACATCACGGACACCCAGGGGTGTCTATAATGAAGATGCTAGCTCGAAGCTACGTTTGATGGCCAGGATTGGACACAGACATAGCAGCCTTGGTACGTCGGTGCCAGGAGTGCCAACAGGGGCAAAGAGTGCCACCAGCTGCGCCATTGCACCCGTGGGAATGGCCAGGCAGATAGTGGACCCACCTGCATATTGACCACGCCGGCCCTTTCATGGACTCAATATTTTTGGTGATAGTGGACGCCCACTCCAAATGGTTGGACGTCCACCGGGTAAACACGGCAAGCACAGCATCGAAAATCGAAAAGCTCAGGGCCTCGTTTGCAACACATGGACTTCCGGAGTTATTGGTGTCGGACAACAGAATGGCATTCACAAGTGGGGAATTTGGAAAATTCCTAAAAGAAAACGGAGTTGGCCACATCAAAACGGCTCCGTACCATCCAGCGTCCAACGGCCTGGCAGAGAGAGCGGTCCAGACACCTAAAGCGGGACTCAAGAAGCAGCCGGCAGCGTCTATGGACACAAAGCTGATTACAGGACCACACCGCATTCCACAACGGGCTTACCGCCAGCTGAACTCTTAATGGGAAGGCGGCTGCGAACGAGGCTGAGTCTCCTTTTCCCAAATTTAACGGGGAATGTGGAGAAACAACAGGAGGACCAACACAGGGGGCATGATAATAGTCGGCAGCAGAGACATTTCCAGATGGGGGCACCGGTTTGGGTCAAGAAATATGGGAATGGACCAACGTGGGTCAAAGGCACGGTAGAGTCCCAAACAGGGCCCATATCCTATGAAGTTTCAATAGGAGGTAAGGTGCTGAAGAAACACCAAGACCAAATAAGGGCAGCGGAACCACACCTGGAAGCACGCGAAGCAGGACCGCCTCAAGCTGGGATAGCCCAGACGGAAAAGATACACACACCCCAGCCTCGAGCAATTTCTCCAGACCCCGTCATCCAGTCGTCAGAGTCAGAGATGGACACGTTCGACGAGGCCGCCGCGACACCTCTCCCCGAGGAGGAGGAAGAACAACTTCCAAGGAGGTCGTCAAGAAAAAGATGGGCACCTATAAGGTACACCCCGCCCATGTCAGAGAATGACCCGGTGGACGACACAGAGGTGACGGACCCGGACATGAGGAGCAGGAAGAAGCTCAGAGGAATGTCAGCTGGCAGGAATTCCTCGGACCTTGGGGGGGGGGGGGGAGCGGTGTAATGACCTCCAATTAGCATTATTGGTTGGCCAATTGGAGTATGAGCTCCCTCAATGATAGCTCATTGAGGGGGCCCATATAAGCACCTGTGTAGGCTTTGTGATCCAGTCTTAAGTTGACTGGAATGCTAGCAGCACTGTATAGCACAGCTGCTCTTGTATATAGCTATTGGCAATAAATATTGGTGTGGTGACGGGACTTCTGCCTCCTGTGGATTATTACAGGGAGGGAGACCCTTCGGGGTGTGGAGACTTACTGTATACCAAATAAACCTAGTTATTGTCTTCTCCCTGCTAGTTCATGCATGCTATTTTGGCGGATTCTACAATGACCTTATTTTTTAATGATATTATTGCTGTAATCTGTACTTTTCTCTGGTTATTGAATAATTCTCTACATTATTGAAGCAGTGGTAGCCCATGCTTTTACGTTTATGCAACTGGACTGCAAATTAAGTCTGAGAATGGATGGATACGTTGGAAAATTTGTTGCATCATGTGGAGTACAGCCAGCCAGGCCACTCAGGCCCCAACTTTGATCCACAGTTTGTTTTGGTAGTTGGTTTCAATCTGGATTGCTGTCACGGTGCAACAATGTACCTGAGCTAGCCAGGGAAAAATTTAGAGTTCCCTACCTTATTGATATCTAATGGATTTGATTGTAAAGGGAGGAGGATCTGTTACTGTTCACTGAAGTGCAGCGTTGGGTTGGAACTGGAGGCCACAAGGCTGAATATCAGATATGGCAATGACCACTCTAGCGACTTACTGGTGAACGAGTTACAACGCCTCCTCCAGGTACTATGCCCTATGAGGGTAGGTTACCAACCACTTTATTGGATTGGCCCATGATTATGTTTGGCAAAGTACTGCGGTGGGTTGCTGTTGCCTAATACTGTGTGGCTGACCAGGAAGGTCTCCTGCTCTTACCAACCTGCCATCAGGCGACTGGAAAGATTTACAGGCTGATAGTCAACCTGTTTGGATACATTATGATTGCACCTGCCGTGGCCATCAAGTCCTGAAGTGGACCACTACGCTACAGGATCGCCTTACTGTGTAACCGCACCTCATTAATGACTCAGTACCTTCAGAAGATCATGGGAGAAAATTGGAGAGTTGGAAATCAGACAATCCATTTAAAATGAGTTGGTCCAAAAATCATTTCATGTAGCTGCTTTCATATTGAATTTAAAGATTACAGCACACTGATATTATAAATTAACTAATTTTTAATCTTGCCCACCTACAACTATATTTCCTTTATTACTATCGATCCAAGGCCTTGACTGTGCCAGCTGCGGAAGGGGCTGCCAGTCATGATCTCTACAGCCATACAGACAACGTTCAACACAGAAGTGGCATACACCCCGGGCCCAGTCCATCACCTCCCATCGCAGGGCCAAGCAGAGCAAGATATCTTTGACTTTAGCAAGTTCCTGTGTTGAAAGGAAGCTCTCCAATTGGATCCTGAGGACTGTTGTAAAATTGAATAGCTGGTATAGGGATATTTGAACAAAATGAATGTTCACAAAAAAAACCTGGTTCTGAATTGATCCAGTGAACAGCTGAATCAGACTAAGCAAGGTGATTCTGGCTCGCAAGGAGTGTTAAGCTACCTCACCTCAGTTGGGTGTTATTGGAGATGTGACCTTTGACTTGAACATCTCTAGATTAGCAGGAGAGAATTTGGTGACATCAACCTGAGACCTTTCCTGGAACTGGGCATTGGAAATGGGCATATTGGGCTTGGATCCCACACTCCAATATGGGTTAACTTGGCAACCTTTACTATTAAAAATCCAATAAGAATAATACCCACTTTAACAAGGTTCAGAGAGGGGGTGGTCACCCAGCAGCTATGGAGCTGTACCTCAGTGAAGGTAAATTGCACACAGAATTCCATGAAACTATAAGTGCAGACGAGATACAGCCATAAATAAAATGGCTGGGCAGGCTATAGTGTAGGTCAGATAGGCTTCAGATGGTTTCACAGGTCGGCGCAACATCGAGGGCCGAAGGGCCCGTACTGCACTGTAGTGTTCTATGTTCTATAGCGCAGTGGTTAGCACTGCTGCCTCACGGCATTGAGGACCTGGGGTCAATTATGGCCATTCTACTCATTTTTTCATCACAGGAAATTTGTGGAGTTTGCACCCATGTCTGCGTGGGTCTCACCCCCACAACCCAAAAAGATGTGCAGGGTAGGTGATTCGGCCACGCTAAACTGCTCCATAATTGGAAAAAAGAAGAATCGGTACTCTATATTTATAATTAATAAATAAATAGATAAATAAATCAATTGGCGAAAAACGTCTTGAATTACATAGACAGGGAAAGAGCAAAAGAATAAAGAAGCAACAAATTTATACAGAATGTTGGTCATGTCACAGTTTTGAATGCCCCGATTTAGTTGGAGCGTTCTGAAAAGATTCACCAGTACAATGCCAGGAATAGGAATCTAAGCAGAGAGACTTGGGAAACTGGACTGATTCCTCAGAAGAAGGGTTTGTACTGTGAGGAATAAACGGGTAGAATGGCCCTATATTCGCTGGAGATTGGAAGCATAGGAGGGGATCCCATTGGAATGTATAGGAATCTGAGATGTGTCTAACAGGATAGATATTAAGAGGCTGTTTCTCCTGGCTGGAAAATCTAGAATTAGGTGTCACAGTCTCAGGATAAGAGGTCAGCCATTTAGAACGGAGATGAGAAGAAGGGCGTGAATGGAAATGAAATAGAGTTGCATGTCGGGCGACTTTAGTCGGGAGTATCCGGTGCTGGCAGCGCCAAAAACAACCCCACTATTAAATGGGGCACTGCTTAATTTCTGGGCCTTGGCGAGGAACTCCCCGCCGAAGCCACACTTCGCTCCATTTCCTGCACTAATGAGCTCCACTTGCCAGTGCAGGAAGAGATCGGTACGCCATTTTTAAATGGTGCCCCAATCTCGGAGCCCCCTGCCGTGGCCTCTGGCCCCCCCAACGCCTCAATTTACCAATGAGGGGGTCTTTGAGCCTCCGCCACCCCCCCCCCCCCACCCCCCACACCCCACCTCATATGTGCCCTGGTGGCACTGCCAGGGTTCCCAGGTAGCACTGCCAGGGTGGCACACTGCCCCAAGCCCTCTACCCACAGACCCCTGATCCCCTGGGATTCCCCCCCCCCCCCCCCAAGTGTCATTACGCCTGTTCCATGTTGGTGGAGACCAGTGCTAAATGGCACTTGCTCGGGGTCCAAGGTGAGGCCGTTAGATCCTGCGCCTTGAGTAACTCCGGCGTGGACATGTGAGCCTGGCTGCGTACTTGAATATGCAAATCTGGATCCTGCCCATTGTGGTCCAGATAGCAACACCTTGCGAGATTGCGTTAGATCACGTAAGATCTTGCGAGGCATAACGAGGCTATTAAATCTCGCAAACGGCCTCTTGCAAGATTTAATGGCTCCGTCGCATCCTGAGTAGGGCGCAATGAGGCCGGTAGATCACGCTTGAAATGTCTTCACTCCGAGAGCTGTAAATTTTTGGAATTCTCTGCCCCAGAGATCAGTGGATGCTCAGTCACTGAGTATAATCAAAGATGAAATTTGTGGACACTAGTGAATCAAGGGATATGGGGGATCAAGCACGAAAACAGTGTCAAGGTCGAAGGTCGGCCATTTTCTTATTGAGTGGCAGAGAAATCTTGAATCAAGACATTAACAAGTGATAATGTACAAGAACCTTTTCGGGAAGCCCCATCAGAAAACTCTGAGGGAAGAAAGCTGTTAGCTTTGACAAGAAAAAGCTGTTGAAATGTGCTTCATTATAGATGTGGATGCAGACTTTAACATCTATTATTAATTCAAATTGTGTCAAATAGCTCAATGTATATTTCCAACCTCAGGAAGTCAACCTCATATCATTGCTTCCACTTGCCATGGAATGTGGTGTATCAGTTAATCCAATGCAGAAATGAATCCCATTTCTTTAGTGCCAAAATGCATTTTGAGGGCTATTACTTGCATTAGGAGTCGGCCTCAGTTTTGCAGCTCAGAGCGGAATGTTTAGGGTCATACTCGCCTTATAAGTCTGCGCATGGCAAGCAGGCAAGAAGATGCGCAGGAATTTAAGGCAATTCCACAGGGACCAGACCGTGCATGGTGATTGATAAATAGAATAGGTCTTCCTGCACCATCACCAAGGGATCACTTTAACAATCAGTGTATAAGTCGACCCCCGTATTTGGAAGAGCTTTTCGAAACGTCCACAGTCACTTATGATCTATGGTAACATGTATGTAAAAAATGGACTTCCATTCAGACTTCCTGTTAACTGTTGTCACAATAAATTCCTATGTCCATGCAAAAACTTGTCAGGCTATAATTACACACTCCTCCCAATGGAAACAGCATGGAGTGTTTACATACTCAATTTCCATTATAAATGTAGACAGAGGAAAATACAATGGAAATAGAACAATAAGGACGGAATGTAACACTTCAAAATGAAGACTGAATTACACCTGGGCCATCGGGTCCAATTATCTCCCAGCAGCCTTGCATCATTTGAAGACCACGCTTCATGTTACATACATAGTGCCTCAGGGGATCCACGAATAATATATTTTAACAATCTAATATCTGCATGCACTTTCCCTCTACTCAATGTACTAGCACATTCGTTCAAACTTGCATGTCAACTTTCTTCATTAGAAATTCCGATATACCCTGGAAACTGCAGAAAAGCTAAAGGAGAAAAAGAAATATTAATATATTTCTCAAAACAATTTCAAACCTCATCCTTCTTAATTATAATTTCACAATTTTCACAACTCAACCTACCCATAAATTTCCCATTTCACGGATGTTACTTTTATGCCTGGTGAAGTCGCGAAGAACCTAGATAGAAATAGAAACAGGTTTTTGTGACACAAGGCATAATTTCTCTCAAAGACTTGAAACAGTAAGAATATCAGGCAAGGCAAATCTCTAAGGCACTGGTATCATGCACAGAATTTAACTGCTCTCGTCAGTAATCAATACATATTTACAAATTACGGTTACTTCAGTCTCCAATTTTGATTTCCAGGGCCCCGCGTTACAGGCCTATAGTTTCTTGAATGAATTTGGCGGAGGCCAAATCAATCCCTTGAGCCTGGTCCACCCTTTAATAGTACCATGGCTGCTCTAATAGTAACCTCAGATCTGTATCACGTCTATCCCCAATAACCTATTTCCCCCCCACTTTCTTACCAAGAATCTATCTGCCTTAAAAATATTTAAACATTCTGCTTCCACCACCCTTCCAGTAGGAGAGTTCCTAATTACACACAGTCTTCACAATCAATGTCAGCACTTCTGGGCAGCATACAAATATTTTCCCATATCTTCCAGGTTCCCCAGCATCGCATTTAGGGAAGACCCTTATGATGCGCTGAGGAATCTCTCTAGGAAGTTCCCATGTAAGGGTTTACCCGGCAGACAATTGCGCTCGCTGCGAACCATCCGGTAAAAGTGATTTAAATCGCTAACTTGGGGTGGTTCTGGCAGTTTTACCCCGATAGTTAGTCTGAAATAGTTAGATGGGAAAAAAAACTTCCATCTTCACATTTTAGATTGCACATTTTAAGACTTCTACTGTAACAAACAGACCAAAAGCACCAATGACTGAACACCATTTTTGCAGGCAACTTATAAGCTGGACAAATCAGCCTTGTTTCAAATACTCATGAATTTGGTCTTTTCAATCTGAGCATGAGCTCCTGCCCACATTCCTGTGCAATAAACCATTGAGACATTTCTCTTCTAGTTGCTCGCATTCCCGCAGATCCTGGCAGACTGCCTATATCTGGGAGTTGCAGGGATATCTTAGAAATCCTTCTTCTTTCTAAGCCCATCTGCATGCCAAGGTGAATCATATAGGCTTTGTATCCAGGTAGAAATGGTGATTATCTATCTTTGAGACCCCCAATACATTTCTATCTTAGAAGTAAATGGACAGTTTAAATCATAACTGTTTGCAATTTAACATTCTCAGCACCTTCCTGGGACTTGACAGGCTAGCAGTCTAATGGCTGTAAACACAGATGGTGCTGCCAATGTCTCCAAGTGTGAAAACCTTATACCTTATTTCCAGCAAACAACTTGGGACTCCCTTTGGTGCTAACAGCCATGCTGCCCAGGCATTATCAGACAGACCTCAGAACAGGTCAAATGAACCCCTTCATTTTATCCTAAATTAAAGATACAATCTTAAAATAAAATAATCCAATAATCTCCTTTTTGTAGCAATATAGATTGTTTTTATTATAGCAGTGGAGCTCCAAGAAAGGAATTTCAAAAAGAAGCTTCAACCTCTGAGCATTATGTTAACCTTTCCCGTTGACATTTACAAACCATACATTAGTCCTTGTTTGATTGTTTTCAGCTGCTTCCATGTTAAGAATGAGGCATATGGACCAACAGTAATGGAAATACCACCAACAGCCCACTATCAATCCAAACGCACCCTGTGAAATGCCTCCCCAAGAATCCATCCTCTTCTACATACTGCTGGCAGACAAACAAACCTTCTCTCAAAGTAATTCATGCTGTAGAGTTGTTGAAAACCAGCCTAACTGCACAGTAATGCTGCTGCAACAGAACAGGCGCAGCTAAGAGGGGGGGTTTTCCTGCCCACATGGCGTAGCTTCAGCAGATGCTCCAGAGAATTGGTGCAAACAATCCTTGACTCCAATTCCCACAACTTTGTCAACCTCATGGCAACGTTACAGCAAATGAACATGAGAAGCCTCATGTGGCATGGTTCTTCTGCTGTTGCCAGCACACTAGAATGAGGGGAAATCTCTGGCCTCTGATGGAAGCCAGGAGGTGACCTTTCCTAAGAACAATACAGACGGCACGATGGCACATTGCGGGAGGCACAGTGGCTAGTTAGCATTGCTGTCTCACAGTGCAAGAGACCTGGTTTCGATTCCGATCTCCGGTAACCATCTGTGTGGAGTTTGTACGTTCTTCCGGTGTCTGCATGGGTTTCCTCTGGGTGCTCCGGCTTCCTTCCACAGTCCAAAGATGTGCAGGTTAGGTGGATTGGCTAAGCTAATATTGCCCCTAGGTGGGGTACGGGGACAGGGCGGGGGATTGGGCCTGGGTGGGGTGCTCTTTCGGAGGATTGGTGCAGACTCGATGGGCCGCATGGCTCCTTCTGCTCTATAGGGATTCTATGAACAGAGGTCAGGGTTCAACCTTGAACCAGAATAAATCAAGGAGAGTATCCCAGAGAGGAAAATGATCCCTCTGCAATCTTTCGAAGTCCCTTTAGTTTTGTACTAAATGCTAAACTTGTGAAGTATGAACACACCATTAGTTTTAATGTCACCGCAAGATGGACTTTCAAACCTCCTTTGATCACCAATGCCTTTTTTAAAAACATGCTTGGCTGGCCAGTTTAGGGCAGATTCCGAAGGACTATAACAACACTGCAAACTTGACCATCTGGTCTATAAAAAACACCCCCATCCAGTAATATGCCAGCCAGCATACATTCCCCTGCAATGATAACTGGTCAACATCTGCGTCCACTTCACTTTAAGGCAGGACGAGGATAGAGAATCCCATCCACCATATCATTGTTTTATGTAATCCTAATTGCATATTAGGTCTTAAAATTACACTCACAAGATCAGTAAATTGAAAACAAAACTTGCTCCATTTATCAATAGTACGTTTAATGTACACAACAAAACTGTGTCAAAATATTAAAAAGTAAAAATGAATAATCCAACATAAATCCAATTTTGACTGATCCTTTACAAAAGAACTTTTAGAATTAGACAAAAGGTGACTTACATTTGGATGTCCATCTCGGAGGACTTTGTGTAGGACATGACAGAACTTCCAGCTCATGATGGAGCTGCTGGATAATGGAAGGCCAATGGCGTAGGACCAGAAGGTAAAAGCCCCTTTCTCGTGGTGTGTTCCCAATATAATTCATTCAAAGAAGTCAAGAAACTTTGATACAGTAGCAAAACAAAATGAGACATCTCAACTATTTAAAATCAATATGCATTTGTCCATATTACAAGTTCCCAATGATGGGAATAAAGAGCCTCTAGGAACTGGAAAGGGTTAGGGGGTGGGGGTGGGGGTGGGGGTGGGGGGGGGGGGGGGGGTTGGAGCACCGGGTCTCGTTTTACGCAGATGACCTACTCTTGAATATTTCAGACCCATTGGAGGGGATGGGGGAAGAAATGTGAATCTTGGGAGAATTTAGTAATTTTTTGGGGTATAAATTGAACATGGGGAAAAGCGAGATGTTCGCGATCCAGGCAAGAGGACATGAGAAGAGACTGGGAGAGCTGCCGCTTAGAATGGTAGGGAAGAGCTTTCGATATCTGGGAATCCAGGTGGCCTGGGAATGGGAGGCACTGCACAAGTTAATCTATCCCGGTTGGTAGAAAAAATGGAAGGGGACTTTAAGAGAAGGGACATGCTCCCGCTATCACTGGCGGGGATGGTACAGACCATGAAAATGACGGTCCTCCCCAGATTTCTGTTTGTCTTTCAGTGCCTCCCCATCTTCATCACAAAGACCTTCATCAAGCGGGTGAATAAGGTTATTTCGGGCTTTGTGTGGGCGGGTAAAACCCCGCGAGTGAAGAAAGTGTTGCTGGAGTACAGTCAGGGGGAGGGTGGCTTGGCGCTGCCAAACTTCTGCAATTACTACTGGGCGGCTAATATAGCCATGATTAGGAAGTGGGTAGTGGGGGAGGGGTCGGCATGGGAGCGGATGGAGGCAACGTCATGTAAAGACACCAGTTTGGGAGCACTGATAATGGCACCTCTTCCATTCTCGCCAGCCCGATACTCCACAAGTCCGGTAATGGTGGAGGCTCTGAGAATCTGGGGACAATGGAGGAGATATAAGAAAGTGGAGGGAGCATCGGTTTGGACCCCGATTTATAATAATAGGTTTGGACCAGGTAGGCTAGAATGTGGGTTCCAGAGTTGACAAAGGTCAGGAATTAGAAGAATGGAGGATCTATTTATAGATGGGAGCTTTCCCAGCTTGAAAGCCTTGGAGGATAAATTTGAATTGCCAGCAGGGGACGGGTTTAGGTATTTGCAGGTGCGAGACTTCCTGAGAAAACAGGTGCAGGCCTTTGCGCTGCTGCTGCCACGAGGGATACAGGATAGGGTAGTCTCCAGTACCTGGGTGGGAGAGGGGAAGGTATCGGATATTTACCAGGAGCCTTTGGAGGTGGAGGAAACTCCGGTAGAGGCGCTTAATGGCAAGTGGGAAGACAATCTAGGTGGAGAGGTAGAGGCGGGTCTATGGGCGGATGCTCTAAGCAGGGTTAATACCTCCTCATCATGTGCCAGGCTCAGCCTGATACAATTTAAAGGTAGTCCACCGGGAGCACATAACAGCGGCTAGGATGAGCAGGTTTTTCGGGGTAGAAGATAGGTGTGCGAGGGGCACGAGAAGCTCAGCAAATCATGTCCACATGTTTTGGGAATGTCTGAAGCTTGGGGGGTTTTCGCTGGGTTTTGCTAAGACAAAACACCGGTGGTGCCGGGTCCGGAGGTAGCGATCTTTGGAGTGTCAGAAGACACTCAGAGACGGATCTTGTTAATGTGGAGGGACTCGAAGTCCCCGAGTGAGACCTGGGTTAGTAAATGGCTGGGTTTCTCAGGCTCGAGAAAATAAAGTTTGTCTTGAGAGAGTCAATGGTCGGGTTCACCCGGAGGTGGCAGCCGTTTGTCGACATTCTCGGGGGAAATTAAAATGTCAGCAGATGCAGTATTCCAAGGGGGGCGTGGGGAGGGCCAGATTGTTGTTGTATGGTTGGGGTGTGTGAAGATTGAGATGGGGGGGAAATGTTTATTATACCATGTTGATGTCATTGTCTATGTTACTTTTATAAAAATTTTCAAATACTTTAATAAAAATATATCTTGCAAGTACTGTTGAGGAAGCATTTAGGAGCCATACAATCTAATCATTCCTTGATAATTTTCCTTTCCTTTGCAATCCCTCCCCAGCTTCACATGCATGACATTATGTGCACAGTTACAAGTGAATACAGAATTACAGATAAAACATGCAAATTTATATCAAAGCAATCATATGTGAGCAAGTAGAAAAATAGAGACAGAGTACTTTGGTATCTAAAGACAAATCCCCATGCAAGTTTGGTCACAAATTGGGAGTACAAGATACAGTTTATTGAACATTCCCTGTCACTTCAAGGAACTGTGTTCAAACCCAAGTTAGAAAGATAAGATGAAAGACTCGCTCCCTTGCCAGCTTTATGGCAGTTCCCGCCCAGTGACTAATGGCTAGTGGTCCACAGTACATCATTATTGGCACTAATCAGAATGCTAATAGGAGATGTCTGGTATGGGAAATGGAAATATCACATTGGTGCAGTGGAGAGAGGCACCAGGCATATTGCTGATGCACAATGGGAGGGAGATTCACTCCTCATCTCCTACCTATACCTGACATGCTGACATTTAGCCAAAGGGGAAAAAAAGTTTCAATTCTCAAGCTGGCATATTCCACATTTGATGACCCCAGAGGCTGACCAATGAGCAAGGTGACCATGGTAAGTCAATTGAAACTTTGCCTAGTAAAGTGATAAAATGAACTTCACCTTCAGCTATTGATTGGAATCCAGAAAGGAACTTTTTCTTTTACAATGGAAAGGATACTGCGTGCATGTTTTTCTTTGACGGGTACCTCCTGGCTGTTAATAGCTTTGCTGATGCTAGCAGCCTGAAAGAGAAAAAAAAACAACTGTCAGCCAGATTGAAATACTGGCATCAGCAACATTCAGATAGTTTGAAGCTATAAGAACTGGATGAAGGCTGCTTTTGAGAAGAAATTTGAGCTGAATTTCCTCATCTAACTCCTACACAGTCACTGTAGTGTTTGCTACCAGAGACAGCACAGATCCACCGTACGCAGCAATGACAAATGGGGGAGAGTGGGGGTAACCAGAGCTCAATCTGACCCAATCTCAAGGCCAGGGACTTCAGTGGGAATCCAAACAGTGAACAGGATAGAAATGCTTCAATTTCCTCAGCACGCATGAGCTCTGTCTAATACAAAAGTCAACCATACAGTCAGTGATTTATTTGATAGCTTTTATTTTTCAAAATCTTCCTGTCCACCACACAATTCACTATCCTGTAAAAGTATTCCTGAAAATGTGTTTGTAATGAGCACTATAGAACTGGCAGCTTATACTGTGTGCACTTACAATCCAAAAAACAAGCTGATTCCTATTTGGAGGTACAATAATGACCACTAAGTAATTCATTTCATTAATAAGAAAATAAACTAGCTTTTTTTCTTTAGTTGTAATAGAAGGTCACTATTGGCCTATTCTTCAGGATGGGTTTTACATTTCAAGCGAATCCTCCAAGATCCTGAAGATTAGATGACTTGCTCATTAAAGCCTAAAAATAAATCTGGTTCTGATCCCCGAAAAATGATTGTTTTTCAATTTATTTGACAAAATTTCACTCCCTTTCCTAAAGCCTTCTCTTTGGTCTGAGTCTGGGTCATACACAGTTTTCAGACCACAGAGAATGATCCTCTTCAGGGCATCCTACAATCATCTGGAGTCATATGGGAAGGGATTCCCACAGCTTTCCAATTCAGTTTCCTTGCCTTTTCCAGAACTGGGGAAACCTTAATGCAGGTCACATACACAGGAAGTACAAACAGTTCTCAATCACTGATCAACTCCCAAGCATAAAATGGAATGGATTCCTTCAGCCTATCTTGAAATCAGGCTGCATGGTAGGTTGTGCAAAAAAGGGAAAGGCGTTGCTGTGAAGGAGGTGTCTGGTCTATACAATATGGTCGCCTCGTACTCTGGAGCTGGATCAGCCACAAAGTTTCTGGAGAGAACTTGGAATAATTAGCAGGTTGTGAGAAAACCTGACAGTGCAGCATTAGACTGGGATGTCTGGAAAATAAATCCAGGTGGAATTGTACAAGCTGTTCCATGTAAGTCCTTCGACAGGCTGAAGGCGGATATCTGGCAATACTGTTGGTGATCAGTCAGCCAGTCTGGCCAATTGATGGGACCTGGAGAGGTAAATCTATCACTATGGGCTGGGACTCACTCACTCCCACCACATAATGCAGCAGGTAGGCTGCTAGTGTCTGCACAAGCAACGAGAGACTTATCATGATCCACTCTGATTGACTTTGTGGTTATCTATGCAGAGTCCATGTGCACACTTGGAGGTTCCTAACCCTTTGTTCTCCTAACCTCCATCCAAGCTGCCTGGATTTAAGAAAGTTGGATGCATCCAAATGCTTGGAGCATGTCTCCTCCAGATTGAGTTAACAGAAGGTCTAGAGGCAAGAATGGAGCAGGAGTTTTCAGATGGTGGGGTTTCCTGCCCTGCCGCCAAAACATTTGGCGGGCGTCAGCTGTCCCAAAGCCACTAAACACTTAGTGAAGCTTTAATTGGCTGGAGATGGGAAGGTCGCTACTCACTCAGGAACCTCAGAATGATTGGCCAGCAGCTCTCTAGTCCAAGCTGTCTATATTACTGGGCGTGGCAGCTCCTGCTTGCAGTATGCCTCGTCTCATGAGTGTAAGTACTGGGAGCCCAGGACAAAGGTAACTATGAGCAACTCATATTGGGAGATCATTGGACAAGTTGGTTGGCAATTAGTAGCTAGTGGTTTCCCTCAGGGTCAGTGTTGGGCCCACAATTGTTCACAATTTACATAGATGATTTGGAGTTGGGGACCAAGGGCAATGTGTCCAAGTTTGCAGATGACACTAAGATGAGTGGTAAAGCAAAAAGTGCAGAGGATACCGGAAGTCTGCAGAGGGATTTGGATTGGTTAAGTGGATGGGCTAGGGTCTGGCAGATGGAATACAATGTTGACAAATGTGAGGTTATCCATTTTGTTAGGAATAACAGCAAAAGGGATTATTATTTAAATGATAAAATATTAAAACATGCTGCTGTGCAGAGACCTGGGTGTACTCGTGCATGAGTCACATAAAGTTGGTTTACAGGTGCAAAAGGTGATTAAGAAGGCAAATGGAATTTTGTCCTTCATTGCTAGAGGGATGGAGTTTAAGACTAGGGAGGTTATGCTGAAATTGTATAAGGTGTTAGTGGGGCCACACCTGGAGTATTGTGTTCAGTTTTGGTCTCCTTACCTGAGAAAGGACGTACTGGTGCTGGAGGGTGTGCAGAGGAGATTCACTAGGTTAATCCCAGATCTGAAGGGGTTGGATTACGAGGAGAGGTTGAGTAGACTGGGACTGTACTCGTTGGAATTTAGAAGGAAGACGGGGGATCTTATAGAAACATATAAAATTATGAAGGGAATAGATAGGATAGATGCGGGCAGGTTGTTTCCACTGACGGGTGAAAGCAGAACTAGGGGGCATAGCCTCAAAGTGAGGGAAAGTAGATTTAGGACTGAGCTTAGGAGGAACTTCTTCACCCAAAGGGTTTCAATCTATGGAATTCCTTGCCCAGTGAAGCAGTAGAGGCTCCTTCATTAAATGTTTTTAAGATAAAGATAGATAGTTTTTTGAAGAATAAAGAGATTAAGGGTTATGGTGTTCGGGCCGGAAAGTGGAGCTGAGTCCACAAAAGATCAGCCATGATCTCATTGAATGGTGGAGCAGGCTCGAGGGGCCATATGGCCTACTCCTGCTCCTAGTTCTTATGATCTAAGTGGGGAGGCCCCAGGGTGGTGACAAAGGGGCTGGGGCTAGTGTTGGAAAGGTCATGGGGTGTGGGGGGGGGGGGGGGGGGGGGGGGGGGGGAACTAAAATGGGGCGGGGTTATGAGGGGATGTGCGGCAGGTGAAGACATTTGGGGAATTGCCTTGAGCAAGAATCTGCCTCAAAATTTGAGACCCATAGGAAGCAGAGGCTCAATAATTGGCCTCTTAAAGTTTCAACTGAGGTCAGGACAGGTGGGCCTAGGCTTCACTCACCTGCCTCCCATAAAATTTCAGATAGGTCTGGTGCTGCTGTGCAGGTAGGCAGCGGCAAGGCCTCCTAAATTTTTGAGCCCCCCCCTCCCACCCGCCAGTGAGGGCCTATTAAATTTAGCCCTAGTTCTCTCAGCAACAGAATAGGAGACTCAAAACATGCTGAGATCTGTGATGACTTCTAAGCGCACCAGACATCGAGCCAACCACAGAAAAAATCTAAAAGCAGTGACATCCTTGACATCAGAGGAATCTAAATATTAATCTCTGCCTCCTTCTCCATGCACATTACTTTCTCCAACAGCTCTAAAGAACACCGGAACATAAAAACTCCTACATTTCAGCACTATAAGAAATATGTGAAATGAAATGAAAATCGCTTATTGTCACAAGTAGGCCTTCAAATGAAGTTACTGTGAAAAGCCCCTAGTCGCCACATTCCGTGCCTATTCGGGGAGGCTGTTATGGGAATTGAACCCGCGCTGCCTGGTCTTGGTCTGCTTTACAAGCCAGCTGTTTAGCCCACTGTGTTAAACCAGCCCCTTATATGTAGCTCCATATAAATATCTGTGCAATGTTCATATTACATTAGCCTGCTGCTGACTGGACAAACACTGAGAAGCTGATCAGCAATCTTATGAGACTGGCAGTGTGGTTTTGGCTGGTTATCTGTGCAGTATCCATTCGGACATTACCACCACACCTAATTGTCTATTATGGGTACATATGGTGCAAGCTTCCTGGATCTTCCTTGAACTATAGTCAGAGAAGAAACTCTAAACAATTCTATTGAAAATTTAATATAGCTTTTTTTCTCATCACTCCCAGGAATTATTACAAGAGTTTGAAGAGGGTAGCCCAAACGTTATGGCATCTAATCGTTTTGCTTATGAAGCCTCCTCCCCCCCCCCCCCCCTTTCTTGCGGATCCTGCCGGTTGGGAAGTCCTGTAATCTAGTAGATACAGTCGCCGTTGATGAACTCAACAATTTCAGCTCTTCGTCTTTTCAAACGTTCATTAAAAAAAAAAGTGGAAAGGTTTCATAATCTAAAAGTGAGGAGCATTTGTTCTGTGGAATCTTGCATTGTGGAGACTTCAGATCAATTACTTTATTTCATTCTGTTCAGCTTGTGGCACAAAGACCATAAGACGTAGGAGCAGAAGCAGGTCATTCAGCACGTGGAGTCTGCTTCGCCATTCAATGGGATCATGACTGATCTGATATGATGACCCTCATGCACAAACACTGATTATCTGGCACTAAATCAACCACCATAAGGCATCAGGTAGATTGGCTTTTTAGAGAAGAATGAACAAGGGACATTGAGGTTCAACGGAAGGTAGACTAGTCTGAAAATGTTATATACCCCCTGAGGTATAGTACATCACAGTCAATAGGTGTATGCAGAAGATCAAGAGTGCACTGACAGGTCAGCTATTAATGCCCTACTGATACATTCAAAACCCATCAGGCATCGATACAGTGAACAAGATCAGCTGTAGGCATTGGTGTCAATGGCACTGCCTGGATACAGTCTCCAAAGGCATCCATATCTCAACACTCAATTAAGGTCAGTCACAGCTACTATCTACACGCTTCTCATTGTATACCACCAACATAATGCATGTCAACGGTGCAACCAAACATAAATTGTGATGACACTGAAGGAATGCAGAACAAAATGAAATCTGTCAGGAAAAAACAATTATCTAATAATAATCTTTTATCAGTTTCACAAGTAGGCTTACATTAACACTGCAATGAAGTTACTGTGAAAATCCCCTAGTCGACACAGTATGGCGCCTGTTCGGGTACACTTGAGGGAGAATTCAGAATGTTCAATTTATCTAACAAGCACGTCTTTCGGTACATGTGGGAGGAAACCGGAGCACCCAGAGGAAACCCACACAGACAAGGGGCAAACGTGCAGACTCCGGACAGACAGTGACCCAAACCGGGATTCGAACCCGGGTCCCTGGTGCTGTGAAGCAACAGTGCTAACCACTATGCTACTGTGCCGCCCTAAAATGCTTGCCAAAATTAATTTTTTTCAAACCTGTAATCTGCTGAACAGGTCCTCATAGTGAACTATTCTGAGCCAAAGCAAACTTGCATGTGCAAAAGGTTTGTTGTAACATTGATTGAAGTACTTTTATAAAGTGCAGATCAACTCTCAACAGCACTAAGCAGGAACTACAGCCACACAACTCCATAAATGTGTTGATGAAAAAGAAATTTGGAATCTCTAAACTTGGGAAGCAAATAGAGCAGTATACCAATGCAGCTGCTCTGATATATCATACCAATTAATTTTTATGACTGGCTGTTTTTGTGGATTACTGGAAGAGGAAGTTATAACAGGGTTAATCATTAAACATGCAAGCTATGTATCACACCATGTGACAGTAAGGAGCCACGAAATGGAGACTTTTTCAATTCCATAACAAAGATCCAGTGGTGGCTCTGCCTCATCTGGAAGCCTGCTCCGACTTTGAACCAGAACGTTAGAGGTACTTAAATTGGCCACCTGATTTTCTTTACACGATTTACTTTGTAACGTGAGGGTGGATGTTGTCCTGGAAGGTTTCCAGGTTGGATTTATCGGCCACTCTAGAGAACGCTACAGTTAGGGAGTCCCATTGGACGGTCTTGTTGGTATGGTAACATGTTGGTTTGGTTTAGTGTCACACTGCCTTACATGCGGAAAAAGTTATAATTACTCCAGTTTTGATCCCATGTTGGTCGTGGTGATGTTACAGTTGAGAGGAGCCGGTTTGCTATGGCAATCTACATTTTTACACGCACATTTGTAATCTGGAAATACAGCTTTTTTTTTCGTCTATGGGATGTAGGTATTGCTGGCAGGACCAGCATTTATTACCCATCCCTGAGGGTATTTAAGAGTCAATCATATTGTTGTGAATCTGGAATCACATGCAGGCTAGACCAGGTATGGATGACAGATTTCCTTCCCTAAAGAACATTAGTCAACCAGATGGGTTTTCTTTTTACGGCAATCGACAATGGTTTCATGGTCACCTTCAGACTTATAATTCCAATTTTAGAAAAGAATTGAATTCAAATTTCACCATCTGCCATGATGGGATTCGAATCCAGGTCCCCAGAGAAAGGCTCGGAGTCTCTGGATTACTCGTCGAGCGACAGTACAGTTAGGGAGTCCCATTGGACGGTCTTGGTTTAGTGTCACTGCCTCCCCTCCAATTTACATTCCATCACATGGTTGACTAGCTCTCACCATCTGCCATTGGTGTGTGTTGGAAGGACTTACTGGCCAATACTTACATGCGGAAAAAGTTATAATTACTCCAGTTACTAAGGGCAGCACGGTAGCATGGTGGTTAGCATAAATGCTTCACAGCTCCAGGGTCCCAGGTTCGATTCCCGGCTGGGTCACTGTCTGTGCAGAGTCTGCACGTCCTCCCCGTGTGTGCGTGGGTTTCCTCCGGGTGCTCCGGTTTCCTCCCACAGTCCAAAGATAGAACATAGAACATAGAACAGTACAGCACAGAACAGGCCCTTCGGCCCTCAATGTTGTGCCGAGCCATGATCACCCTACTCAAACCCACGTATCCACCCTATACCCGTAACCCAACAACCCCCCCCCCCTTAACCTTACTTTTATTAGGTCACTACGGGCAATTTAGCATGGCCAATCCACCTAACCGGCACATCTTTGGACTGTGGGAGGAAACCGGAGCACCCGGAGGAAACCCACGCACACAGGGGGAGGACGTGCAGACTCCACACAGACAGTGACCCAGCCGGGAATCGAACCTGGGACCCTGGAGCTGTGAAGCATTGATGCTAACCACCATGCTACCCTGCTGCCCGGGTGCGGGTTAGGTGGATTGGCCATGCTAAATTGCCCGTAGTGTCCTAAAGGTTAAGGGGGGGGAGGGTTGTTGGGTTACGGGTATAGGGTCGATATGTGGGTTTGAGTAGGGTGGTCATTGCTCGGCACAACATCGAAGGCCGAACGGCCTGTTCTGTGCTGTACTGTTCTATGTTCTATGTTCTAATACTTGAGCTGTTTGGCTGCATTATAATTGCACTTTCTTGGCCATCAAGTTCCAGGACAGGACTCTAGCCTAGAGCTTCTGGGTCCGTGGCCACAAGAGCTCCTACAGAACCCATATTATGTGAACTTCATTTATTACATCTTTAGGTAATCCACAAGTGAAAGGAAATGAGCCACCCAAATGGAACAAACCTAGATTCACACTTTATTACTTTTGCTTTATTATCCTCAAGTTTAGCGCAGATATATGTCACATGAAGCAAGGACAATTAGGGATGGGCAATAAATGTTACCTTTGCCAACTTATGCCCAAATCCGAAAAAGGAATTTTAAAAATTAAATTTGTGATAGATGATATTGCAACCAACATGTGACAATAAAATGCAGAACAAATTTCCTTACAGTTACCATTAAAGAATGGTTTGGTCACAGCTTTGAAAAGGAAAACTTGAGAGCCCCAAGGCAAAATACAAACCTATTACGTGTGAGATGTATAAAAGGGAATTAGTCACTGTAAACTGCAAGAGATTTTTTAAGGTGAATGGTAAGTGACTGGCGGTTTGACAAAGGGTAAGGGGGAAGAGAGAATTTGAGTGAATAAGTGAGAGCAAGAGTTAAAGCAGAATCACACGAAGCCTAGGCAGAGAGACCCCAATTCAGAAACTAAAAGGTAGTATGTTCATGATACTCAATACTCAGCCCACAAAGAGACTAACTACAATGCTAACACTGAATGATTTTACATATTTCTGTGCGTTAGGGAAGAAGGAAGGTATAGTTATATCATACCACTTTGAGATTTTTTGGCACTGGATTGAAAAAGATATGGAAGCCAAATAGGAGAGAGATAGCAAGCTAACAGCTTATTGTCAAATCATGCTATACAGGAAGTTCTAGCTGAACACAGCAGAAAATATTTACACTAATAAAATGTTTCTGACTTTAGACCCAAAAAGAGACAGTGCAATCATGAAGGTATAATAACAGAAAATAGAAGCATGACATTTCCGTTGTCTACCCCTTCATCTCCCGCAAGCTCCTGCCCTAGAAGATTGGTGTTCAACACCAACCTTTTGCACAAAGAGTCTGGGAGGCACCTGTTTTCCAATTAAAAAGATTTTAATCTAACAATGCACCCCAGGTTATCTTTAACAAATTAAAGTGGGGAATTAGGGGCATCAGCAATTTATAAATGACATGGTAAAAGAGGCAATCATTCGATGCCTCAAGATAGCAGCTGGAAAGAATGACGGAGGAAGGCAAGGAGTTCCAATACAGTTTTAGAAATTCTGCAAAAAAATGAGAATGGCACAGGAGGTGTTACATTTTACAAATAAAGTAGCAAGTCAAACAGAAGGCAATTTTCAGATGATTCTATAAAACTGAGATTCTCTCCTTCCCCGATGTGAAGGTAACGAGCCAACTCAAATCATTGCCAGTTGGGTCTGGTTTTAGCTGGCATTGCCACTTGCAGCTGGCAGTGGCTAATCCAGATCTTATATACTGCACTTTAAACAGAGACCCCCACCTCCCCCCCCCCCCACCCCCCTATCCAGCCAGCCTGACTAAATGCACCCAGTTAACTCTGCTTCCCTCTCCACAGATGCTGCCTGACCTGCTGAGTGTTTCCAGCATGTTTAATTTTTATTTCAACAATGAGCTATGGTACGCCCTCAACCAACAGCAGGCATATCTCTCAAAGTGTGTGTCACGTCACTTCACTATTCAATAGGACGGTACATTGTGCCAAGTTGCCATGGTGACATGTTAATAGCTGCGACACCGTGTTAATTGCTAATTAGTCTTTAATTCTTTCATAATGTTCTCTTTGCTCTATACTCATCATTTTACACTAGGTTGTATCAAGTTCTCTATTTCATCGTGGTGTTTCTATATTCAGATGAAAGTCCACTTTATAAAATTCATGTCCTTATACAATGTTTACTTTCTGCTTCTGCTGCCACTATTAGTTTAAAAAAAAAACTTTTAAAGGATTAAAACATTATGCCATCGGGAATGGAGGTACAACGTTTCAAGGTGTGTTTAAATCGGAGTTGTGCCCAATGCAAATTTCGCACTGTCAGGAGAACAGCGAGAGAGGCCTGGAAACAGGTTCTGCGCCAGGTGCCAAACAGTGCCCGAAGCTCCCGGCCTGCTGCAGCTGACGTAATCTGATTCATGCCCTTAGCATATTTAAAATCTTAATTCAAGTATGCTGGTCTGTTTGAAGCCAGGTCTCCAGGCTCCTGGTATTCTCCCACCTGCCGGCACAACATGGAGCTGGCGGGGATCACTACTGGTCTCTACCACTGGATGCCAGACATGATGATTACACCAGGGGGCTTGTGAAGGCATTGTAGTCCCTCTGGCAGGGCAGTGCCAGGTTCGCACTACCTAGGGGCGAGGCCTGAAAGGGGGGCATTTAGCGACCCCATAGCGGGGTGTTGATTGCCTGTGGGGGCCCAAGACACAGATCCATTGGGAAGGCCCTGATGTCAGCGATCCTTGGTGGGAGGGAGGTTCGGTTGATGCCAGCGAGGATGGTAGTGGGGCACTGAAGCCCCGACAGTGCCTTTACTGTCACTTCGAAAGGGCGCCCCAATCTCTGTAAAGTCAAGCTTGCTGGTGTGTTTCGGCCCTGCCCCTCTCAGTATCCCAGTGTAAAACTCGCCCGCCTCCAAAATAATTTTCAAGTGTAGGTGGACTGTGATCTGGATCGCACCCAACCATCCAATGAAAATAGCACCTTGTTTCCTACCAGAGACTACACTTGGAAATTTTTTGGGAGATTGCGCCTATGTTTTCTTTTCATTCTGAGTGAGTGGTTGTTTAAATATTACTTGTCCTCCTTCTACGCTCCAGAACACCAACCAAAGCCAATTACTGAAGGGATGACATTGTGACAAAGTCAGTGTTACAGTTCAAACTGCATGACAATCTTAAGTACACAAAATGAAACAATCTCTCTCTCTTCCCCCCCCTCCCCCCCCCCCCCCCCCCCCCCCCCCCCCCAGGGCGCACGCACACACACACACACACAGCCTTGCCTGCCAGTCATTAAAGAAGCACTCAAAAGAAATCTCATTGCTCCAGTCATGAGACCAGAGCTGGTAAAGAAACTGCATTCAGCAAGGTCACTGTGCAAGTTATACGTGTCTTCTACCTCAAGTTGCTAATACAAGGATACACGTTGCTCTTTATGCAATTTGAAATAAGGTCAAATAGCTGTCATCTGAGATGCACGTAATACATTACAAAATTCAGCAGAAAGAGATGCATTTGTATCTGTTCAACATTAAAACAAACAATAAGCTACATTCAGAGTTTAATAGCTATCTAGCACTATTTTCAAACTAGTAATAGAACTGCTTACCAGCAAATTGGAGACGTTGTTTAAAGCAACGTATTTTATTAACTGAATAGATTTTAAACTTTAAAAAATACTTGATGTTACATAAAAGTCTCTCTCACTTTCTCCCTTATGACCGTACGCTTTTATTCGTCTCTCCCATGAGATATCAGGCACAAAAGATGAGCACAAACACGTAATTAGATACATGACTATAAGAGCCTGTTCCCTTGTTCTGGAGAGAAAGCTCAAAGAAACAGCAGGCCTCATGAGTTTTCAGTTATTGTCTTTGCCTCTACCAAGAGCTGATTAAATGTCCTGTTTCATTACAAGGCTAGTCAGCTTCTCGTCTTTACAGTGTGTCAAGATTCTACGTCTGAACATTCAGCGAAAATCACTTCAGTGGGTGCAGAATTTTAAACAGTTTGCAAGAACAAACTTCTATAATGAATTTGGTGTTATTACTCAACCTAAACTATTCCAGGAGGTTTTGTGGAGCAGTGGTAGTGTTCCCACCTCTGGACCAGAAGCTCTGGGAGCAAGTCGAACTTCAGGACTTGTTGATCACTGAAGGAGCGTTTTCACAACGCAGTACAACGGGCTGATTCTCAGCTCGGAACCATTCCATCACTATTCCCAAAAGGGAAAAAGGTGTGTGTGTGAAGATACGCTTAAATAAACTATTCTTGGAGCACGTTTTAAAATTAGCGCACTCTAATATAAATGTTGCTATCGTGAAAGTGACCAATGTAACACAAGCACAACACCATTCTGAATTGGTTTTAAACAAGTGAAAGAACCTACGTACGCATCCAGTTAGAAAGTGAAACAAACCAGCTGTGAGACTCTTTGGGCAGCAGGGTAGCACACTGGTTAGCACAGTTGTTCCAGGGTCCCAGGTTTGATTCCTGGCTTGGGACACTGTCTGTGCGGAGTCTGCACCTTCTCCCCGGGTGTGCGTGGGTTTCCTCCTGGTGTTCCGGTTTCCTCCCACAGTCCAAAGATGTGCAGGTTAGGTGGATTGGCCATGATAAATTATCCTTAGTGTCAAAAAGGTGAGGTAGGTTGCTGGGTTTCAGGGATAGGGTGGAGGTGTGAGCTTGGGTGAGGTTCTCTTTCCTAAGTGCTGGTACAGACTCGATTAGCCAAACGGCCTCCTTCTGCACTGTACATTCTATGATTCTATGTTGCATCCGAATGCGTACAGTATGGGTCTCCATATTTAAGGAAAGATATAAATGCGTTAGAAGCAGTTCAGGGAAGGTTTATTAGACTAATACCAGGAATGGGCGGGTTGTGATATAAGGAAAGGTTAGAGAAGTTAGGTTGATATCCAGTAGAGTTTAGAAGAGCAAGAGGCGACCAAAACCATTAAGATCCGAAAAGGTATTGTCAGGGTGGAGAGGATCCTTCCTCTTGTTGGAGAATCTAGAACTAGGGGCCACTGTTTAAAAATAGGGACTGCCCATTCAAAACGGAGATGAGGAAAAATGTTTTCCTAACGGAGGATCACCAGTCTCTGGAGCTAACTGCTTCCACTGCCTCGTGAGACCCTGGAACTCACGGCTTCCACTGCCTCGTGAGACCCTGGAACTCACTGCTTCCACTGCCTCGTGAGACCCTGGAACTCACTGCTTCCACTGCCCCGTGAGTCCCTGGAACTCACTGCTTCCACTGCCTCGTGAGACCCTGGAACTCACTGCTTCCACTGCCTCGTGAGTATCTGGAACTCACTGCTTCCACTGCCTCGTGAGTCCCTGGAACTCACTGCTTCCACTGCCTCGTGAGTCCCTGGAACTCACTGCTTCCACTGCCCTGTGAGACCCTGGAACTCACGGCTTCCACTGCCCCGTGAGACCCTGGAACTCACTGCTTCCACTGCCTCGTGAGACCCTGGAACTCACGGCTTCCACTGCCTCGTGAGTCCCTGGAACTCACTGCTTCCACTGCCCCGTGAGACCCTGGAACTCACTGCTTCCACTGCCCCGTGAGACCCTGGAACTCACTGCTTCCACTGCCTCGTGAGACCCTGGAACTCACTGCTTCCACTGCCCCGTGAGTCCCTGGAACTCACTGCTTCCACTGCCCCGTGAGACCCTGGAACTCACTGCTTCCACTGCCCCGTGAGTCCCTGGAACTCACTGCTTCCACTGCCCCGTGAGACCCTGGAACTCACTGCTTCCACTGCCCCGTGAGACCCTGGAACTCACTGCTTCCACTGCCCCGTGAGTCCCTGGAACTCACTGCTTCCACTGCCTCGTGAATATCTGGAACTCACTGCTTCCACTGCCCCGTGAGACCCTGGAACTCACTGCTTCCACTGCCTCGTGAGACCCTGGAACTCACTGCGTCCACTGCCCCGTGAGACCCTGGAACTCACTGCTTCCACTGCCCCGTGAGACCCTGGAACTCACTGCTTCCACTGCCCCGTGAGTCCCTGGAACTCACTGCTTCCACTGCCCCGTGAGTCCCTGGAACTCACTGCTTCCACTGCCCCGTGAGTCCCTGGAACTCACTGCTTCCACTGCCCCGTGAGTATCTGGAACTCACTGCTTCCACTGCCTCATGAATATCTGGAACTCACTGCTTCCACTGCCCCGTGAGTATTGGAACTCACTGCTTCCACTGTGTGGTAGTATGACTACGGGTATTACGGTTCGTTGGAGTGTGAGCTGCCATTGGTGCAGAGGACTCGCTGCCCATTGGCCCAGGTATCGTGTGCCTCTTAGCCCGATTGGCTAAGAGGAAGGTAGCTCCGCCTACGATGCGGGGTATAAGAACCCGTGTTCCCCGGCAGCCAGCCATTTTCCTGTACGTCTGCTGCCGGGTTCACTTCTTGCTAATTAAAGCCTTTCGTTCGGACTTCACCTACGTTTCGTGTCCATTGATTGTGCATCAATTAAATTAGCAAGATTTTAAAGGATGGAGCTTCGCATCAAGCCAGAGTGTCTTCGACTCAGCCCTCATGCAGCAAATGCAATAGGCACATTTAAGCATTGGCGGGCTTGCTTCAATAGTTACCTGAGCACAGCGGAAAACGTCCCGACGAGTGAACAGAAATTGCACATCCTCCACTCGTGCGTCGGCACCGCCATGTACACACTCATAGAGGACACGACTGACGACGACGCGGCTATAGACTTACTTAAAGGACATTTCATACGGCCGGTGAACCAAGTCTACGCTCGGCACTTACTAGCCACAAGGCAGCAGATACCTGGTGAGTCCCTGGACGAATTTTACCGTGCCCTCCTCGTGCTGGGGAGGAACTGCGGCTGCCCACAGGTGTCTGCTGCTGAGCATACCGACCTTCTGATCCAAGACGCCTTTGTTGCAGGTATGCAGTACTCGCAGATACGCCAAAGAGAGAGAAACTTTAAGCCTCACGGAGGCTCGTCTCCTCCCTAGACGTTGCGAATCGTAAAGCTCGCGCGTCCGCCCTCGACCGCGTGGCGGCCCCCTGGGCAGCGTGGAACGCGACCTCTCTCACCCCCACGGACCCGGACCCCCCCAGGCCAAACCCGCGGGGCCCCGCTGCTATTTCTGCGGCCAGGCAAAGCACCCCCGTCAGCGCTGCCCGGCCCGTTCCGCAACCTGCAAGGGCTGCGGTAAGAAGGGCCACTTTGTGGCCGTTTGCCAATCTACATCGGTTGCTGAGGTCCCAAGCAGCGACCGCGGGTCCTCCGCCCCGCTCTCCTCAGGGGCCCCGTGCGGCCCGCGGACCTCGCTGCCCCCACCCCCCACCGCCACGTGCAAACCCCGGGCGCCACCAGGTTGGACCCCCGACGCCACGTGCGGGGAACGGGTGCCGCCATTTTGGACCCCCGACGCCACGTGAGGGGAACGGGCGCCGCCATTTTGTCCACCCCCACCATGTGCGGCCGACGGGCGCCGCCATCTTGGATCGGCACCGAGGACCCCGTGGGTGACTACTCCCTGCCTGATGACGACTCTGAATATCTGCCACGACTCGCCTCAGTCACATTGGACCAGTCACGGCCTCGTACCCTCTACACAGCGACCACAAAGATTCTGCTCAACGGCCACGAGACAAGCTGCCTTCTGGACTCCGGGAGCACAGAGAGTTTTGTCCACCCCACCACGGTAAGACGCTGCGTTCTCCCTATCTACCCGGTTAAACAAAAAATCGCTCTGGCCTCCGGTTCTCACTCGGTACAGATCATGGGGTTCTGCATAGCGGACCTCACGGTCCGGGGAGGGAGTTTAAAAACTACAAGCTATTCGTCCTCCCTCACCTCTGCGCGGCAGCACTCCTGGGGTTAGACTTCCAGTGTAACCTCAGAGCTTAACATTCAAATTCGGCGGCCCAATGCCCCCCCTCACTGTCTGCAGCCTCACGTCCTCAAGGTCGATCCCCCATGCTTGTTTGCAAACCTCAGCCCGGATTGCAAACCCGTCGCCACCAGGAGCAGACGGTACAGTGCCCAGGACCAGACCTTCATCAGGTGCGAGGTCCAGCAGCTTCTAAAGGAAGGGGTTACCGAGGCTAGCAACAGCCCTTGGCGAGCACAAGTGCTGGTGGTAAAGACCGGGGAGAAGAATAGGATGGTCATAGACTACAGTCAGACCATCAACAGGTTTACGCAGTTGGACGCGTACCCTCTCCCACGTATCTCCGACCTGGTCAACAGGATCGCGCAGTACAAGGTCTTCTCTACGGTGGACCTCAAGTCCGTCTACCTTCAGCTCCCATCCGCGTGAGTGACCAAAAGTACACTGCATTCGAAACGGATGGGCGGCTCTACCACTTTTTAAGGGTTCCCTTCGGTGTCACAAACGGGGTCACGGTCTTCCAACGAGAGATGGACCGAATGGTCGACCAATACAGTTTACGGGCCACCTTCCCGTATCTCGATAACGTCACCATCTGCAGCCACGACCAGCAGGACCACGACACCAACCTCCGAAAATTCCTCCAAACCGCAAAACTCCTGAACCTGACCTACAACAAGGACAAATGCGTGTTTAGAACCGACCGTCTAGCCATCCTCGGCTACGTAATGTGTAACGGAGTGATAGGCCCCGACCCGGAACGCATGCGCCCCCTGATGGAGCTCCCCCTTCCCCACTCCCCCAAAGCCCTCAAGCGCTGTTTGGGCTTCTTTTCATATTATGCCCAGTGGGTCCCCAATTACGCAGACAAAGCCCGCCCTCTCATCCAATCAGCCACATTCCCCCTGTCGATGGAGGCATCAAAGATACCGTAAAGGCCACGATGTGAGCTATCGACGAGTCCCTCCCTTTCCAGGTCGAGAGCGATGCGTCCGATGTAGCTCTGGCGGCCACCCTCAACCAAGCGGGCAGACCCGTGGCCTTCTTCTCCCGTACCCTCCACGCTTCCGAAATCCGCCATTCTTCGGTCGAGAAGGAAGCCACAGTAGAAGCTGTGCGACATTGGAGGCACTATCTGGCCGGCAGGAGGTTCACCCTCCTCACAGACCAACAGTCAGTGGCCTTCATGTTCGACAACGCACAGAGGGGCAAAATAAAGAATGACAAGATCTTGCAGTGGAGGATCGAACTGTCCACCTACAACTACGACATCTTGTATCGTCCTGAGAAGCTAAACGAGCCTCCCGATGCCCTGTCCCGCGGCACCTGTGCAAACGCACAAGTGGACCGCCTTCGAACCCTCCATGCGGACCTCTGCCACCCGGGGGTCACCCGCTTCTTCCACTTTATAAAGACCCGCAACCTGCCCTACTCCATCGAGGAGGTCAGGACAGTAACTAGGGCCTGCCACATCTGCACGGAGTGCAAACCGCAATTCTACCGCCCCGAACAAGCGCATCTGATAAAGGTTTCCCGCCGATTTGAACGTCTCAGCATGGACTTCAAAGTTCCCCTCCTCTCAACCAACCGCAACACGTACTTCCTCAACATGATTGACGAGTACTCCCGTTTCCCGTTCGCCATCGCCTGCCCCGACATGACCACAACCACCATTACCAAAGCCCTGCACACCATCTTCTCCCTGTTCGGGTTTCCCGCATACATTCATAGTGATCGGGGGTCCTCCTTTATGAGCGACGAGCTGCGTCAATTCCTGCTCAGCAGGGGCATCGCCTCCAGCAGGACGACCAGTTACAACCCCAGGGGTAACGGACAGGTCGAGAGGGAGAACGGTACGGTCTGGAAGACCGTCCTGCTGGCCCTACGGTCCAGATATCTCCCAGTCTCCCACTGGCAAGAGGTCCTCCCAGATGCCCTCCATTCTATCCGGTCACTCCTCTGTACATCCACTAACCAAACGCCTCACGAACGCCTTCTTGTTTTTCCCAGGAGGTCTTCCTCAGGGACCCCGCTCCCGACCTGGCTGGCTACCCCCGGGCCCCATCCTGCTCCGGAAACACGTGCAGGTGCACAAGTCGGACTCGTTGGTCGAGAGGGTCCAGCTGCTCCACGCGAACCCACAGTACGCGTATGTGGAGTACCCCGACGGCCGACAGGACACGGTCTCCCTACGGGGCCTGGCACCCGCCGGATCCCGGCCACCCCCCACCATCCCCCCCCCCCCCCCCAACCCCAACTGCCCCCAGCAGGCGCCCCCCCGCCCCACCGACACCTTTACATGTGCTGCATAGTGGACAGGATGACCCTCCCCCGGCCTGGTCCCCGCTAGCTCCGACTAGGGGTATGGACGCAGCCGCAAGAACAGGATCACTGGGCGTGATTCTCCCCTACCCGGCTGGGCGGGGGGTCCCGGCGTAGTGGAGTGGCGCCAACCACTCCGGCATCGGGCCTCCCCAACGGTGCAGAATTCTCCGCACCTTTGGGGGCCAAGCCCTCACATTGAGGGGCTAGGCCCGCGCTGGAGCGTTTGGCACCACGCCGACTGGCGCTAAAACCGGCACCAGCAGCCTTTAACGCCCGCTGCCAGGGCTGGCCGAAAGGCCTTCATCGGTTCGCGCATGCACCGGTGGTGACGTCAGCGGCACCAGCCGCTGATGTCATCACCGGCGCATGCGCACTGGGGGATTCTCTTCCGTGTCCGCCATGGTGGAGGCCATGGCGGCGGTGGAAGGGAAAGAGTGCCCCCACGGCACTGGCCCGCCCGCCGATCGGTGGGCCCCGATCACGGGCCTGGCCCGCGCCCCCCCCCCCCAGGACCCCGGGGGCCCGCTCATCCGCCGTTCCCGCCGCCACCAGAGATGGTTCAAACCTCGGCGGCGGGAGAGGTCTCCCAGCGGCAGGACTTCGGCCCATCGCGGGCCGGAGAATCGCCGCAGGGGGCTCACCGGTCGGAGCGGCGCATTTCCCACCCCCGCCAATTCCCGGGTGGCAGAGAATTTCTGCCACGGCGGGGGCGGGAATTTCGGCGGCCCCGGGCGATTCTCCGACCCTGCTGGGGGTCGGAGAATTTCGCCCATCGCTCCCGGAGTCACGGACGACCACCACTCCAACGTCGCCAGCACAGCTCTGCAAGTCGCACAGGACGTCCAAGGCACCCGATCGGCTGATCGAATCCATGTGAACTGTTGATGGACTCTTGTTTTTGCTTGTTCTCTATTTTTTTTCCATTCTCCAAACTGTACATAGTTACTGTGTTTTGACTCAACCCTTTAAATAGTTGCGGGCCAGTGGGCAGCCATCAGCAAAATGGTACGATCCAACATCTCTAGTCATACTACCAGTCTCTTATATACTCGCACAGGACACAACCCCCCCCCCCCCCCCCCCCCTCCATGTCCGCATTCCCCGTACACCCCCCCCCCCCCCGGTTCCTTTCTCAACAAGGGGTAAATGTGGTAGTATGACTAGGGGTATTACGGTACCTGGGAGTGTGAGCTGCCATTGGTGCAGAGGACTCGCTGCCCATTGGCCCAGGTATCGTGTGCCTCTTAGCCCGATTGGCTAAGAGGAAGGTAGCTCCGCCTACGAGGTGGTGTATAAGAACTCGTGTTCCCCGGAAGTCAGCCATTTTCCTGTACGTCTGCTGCTGGGTTCACTTCTTGCTAATTAAAGCCTTCCGTTCGGACTTCACCTACGTTTCGTGTCCGTTGATTGTGCATCACACTGCCTTGTGAGTATCGGAAACTCACTGCTTCCACTGCCTTTTGAAGAAGAGTCTTTGAATATTTTTAAGGAAGGGCTAATTAAGACTCCTGATTAACAAGGGGGTGAAAGATTATTGGAGGTAGGCAGGATCAGATCAGCCATAATCAATCAGTGGCAGAACAGGGTCGAGGTGCCGAATGGTCTATGCCTGCTCCTAATTTATATGTTTGAATGTTATCTACAATGATAATATATAAAGCAAACCTGAAAGTGATAAAATGCCTTGTTGTTCAGTGGAATTAATAGAGTAAATGTATGCATGAACATGACGTCCAGAACCTGTGGAACTTTACGTTGCAAGAGTTGGCATGATCATGATGGGGACAGACAAGAAAATAAAAATTAGGTGAAAGTGGGAGTGGGGGTATGGGGTGCAATGACAAAAAGGAACCCTAAAACATTTAAGTTTTGTTTTTTAATCAGGAGCTTGCAATGAAATATTATTTCGCTTTGGTTTGTTACATCAAACTTACACGTTATTATTACAGAACTTCTGACATCTATACAAAATAAACTTATTTAGGACTAACCTTAATTTTGGTTCCAACAAATTTTCTATCAGAAAGGAATGGTGTACTTTTCCATAGGAGAGCAGACGCTCTTTATTTCACAGCCTCCAAATACAATTTGGTTTATAACACCACACTGTTTCCTTAATGAACAAACTCTGGGCAATATTTGAGAGACTGTAAATGCCAGGCTGTATTACAGTACAGAAAGCTTGTCATCAGGATAATTAAGGTGGATTCCAGAAGACGTGACCAATTATCCTGTTCACATCGTCTAGTATAGAAAGATGGTGTTATTTTAAAGCGGTTGATGAAAATAGTAATTAGTGTCACTTTTTAAACTCAGATTTTCCACAACTGCCAAGTCCAATTCAGGGTTTAATGTTCCTGAGTTGTCAGACTGTGTAGAAGTAACCAAACAAGTTATGTGACCAGCTCAGATTTCTCACTGAAGAACAATAAAGCTGTCAGTACCAATATTGAAATGAATACAGCAAATACTGGAAAACCCTGCAGGTCTCACGGTAGCATGGTGGGGCCTCACGGTAGCATGGTGGTTAGCATCAATGCTTCACAGCTCCAGGGTCCCAGGTTCGATTCCCGGCTGGGTCACTGTCTGTGTGGAGTCTGCACGTCCTCCCCGTGTGTGCGTGGGTTTCCTCCGGGTGCTCCGGTTTCCTCCCACAGTCCAAAGATGTGCGGGTTAGGTGGATTGGCCATGCTAAATTGCCCGTAGTGTAAGGTTAATGGGGGGATTGTTGGGTTACGGGTATACGGGTTACGTGGGTTTAAGTAGGGTGATCATTGCTCGGCACAACATCGAGGGCCGAAGGGCCTGTTCTGTGCTGTACTGTTCTATGTTCTATGTCTGGCAGCATCTATGAGAGAGCAATAAAGCCAACCCCATATGGTTCTTCATCAGAACCATTGCTGAACTGATTCAGGCTCCCATGTCCCGGTCAACTGCCTATATTCTCCTTTCAGGCAACCAAGCTCAGTTATGTGTCAGCCATGCTTCAGTTGATTGACTCTCACCTCCAAATCATGAAGTTCTAGCTCAAGTCCCACTCCAGGACTGCATTGCAAAAGTCAAGTGCCACTCCAGTACACCACTGAGGAAGTGCGGTACTGTCAAATGCTGCATCTTAGATGAGACATTAAACCAAGGCCCCATCTGCTTCCACAGGTGGATGTAAAAAATCCAATGACACTATTCTGAAGAACAGGGGAGTTAGCCCGGTGTCCGGGCTAATATTTATCCATCAAAATCACCAAAACAGATGATCTGATCATCATCATATTGCTGGGTGGCTCGGTGGCGCAGTGGTTAGCACCACTGCCTCATGGCGCCGAGGACGCGGGTTCGATCCCAGCCCTGGGTCACTGTCCGTGTGGAGTTTGCACGTTCTCCCCATGTCTGCGTGGGTCTCACCCCCACAACCCAAAATAATGTGCAGGGTAGGTGAATTGGCCACTCTAAATTGCCCCTTAATTGGGAAAAAAAATAATTGGGTACTCTAAATTAATTTTTTTAAATCATCATATTGCTGTTTGTGTGCGTTCGCTGAGCGCAAATTGGCTGCAACACCTCCTAGATTTTGTTTCACAGGTACTTCACTGACTGTAAAACGCTTCAAGACGCCCGGTGGTCATGAAGCATTATACAACAGCAAGCCTTTCTTTTTTTAGGTGTACTCTACATTAGAAATTAACAATCTATGGAAAGGTTTACAGAAGATGGTTCTGGTTCTGGTGAAGAGTCTAGACTGGGAATATCAATGATTTTTCCACAGAATCCGCTACCCTGCTGAGCATTGCCAGCAATTCCTGTTTATTTTGCAAAACTATTTTTATGAATACATAATATATAGCATTAAAGCTTGGCATTTACAATCTCTCAAATAGACATTAGGGTTGGTTAAACAAGAGGCAGTGCCGTGGACGTAGTGGTACAAACTTATAGTCCCAAGCCTCTATGTATCATTTTTTGTTCTTTACACTGAGCATATTAAAATCGGGATCTTAATTGTTAGAAATAAAGTTTGGGTTGCGAATGTCACAATACTCTGATTATTACCACTCCCTTAGCCTTTTGATGCATAACATCTTTGTCATTTATTCACCCCACCCTCTAATCTATCTCTGACCTCCGCCACCCTTTTTAACACCATAAAAGCTGTCACATTTCCACCTCCCTTCAGTTCCAAAGAAAACTTGTATCAGACTTAAAACGTTACATTTTCCTCCCTCCACAGATGTTGTCCTAGAGGAATTCTCCCATCGCAGTCTAAGTGCCGTGGCAGAGGAGGGAACGCAAAGGGTATCCAGCTGTGGAAATCAGTGGGATAACACGCCATATCTTCCGTCTCCAACCACATTAACTAGTCACCATATTCAGTGGTGGGGCAGGCATGACGGCCCTATTCTCGCCATCATTTTATTACATTTTTTAAACTTTAAAAATAAATTTAGAGTACCCAATTATTTTGTTTTCAATTAAGGGGCAATTTAGCATGACCAATCCACCTACCTGGCACATATTTGGGTTGTGGGGATGAGACCCATGCAGACACGGGTGGAATGTGCAAACTCCACACGGACAGTGACCCGGAGGCGGGATCAAACACGGGTCCTTGGCGCCCACTGTGCCGCCCCTTCGATTTTCGCCATCATACCCAGGTACCATATTGAAAAGGCGCCTAACATCACTGACCCAACGTTGAAGAACGAAGATAGACTTCCTGAAGAAAGAAGATAAACCTCTTGGAACACTGAGGCTGGAAGATGGATCTCCTCGATGCCGGCGACCATCAACCTGACCTTCAGAGGCAGACCCAGGCATTGTTTAGAGGAATCCTAACTTCTGCATGCCATGTTATTTCAGATGCATCTTAGACTGGGGTCTTTTCTGGCCGGTGTAGTGGAGAATTGAGATTGGAGGAAAAAGTTCCATTCTGGCCTTCATCTGCATCCGATTGTGGACACCTTCCATCATTTTGCTGACGATCGAGTGTAGACGGATGGGGCAATGATTTGTCAGGTTGGATTTGTCCTGCTTTTTGTGGACAGGACATAACCAGGCAAATTTCCCCAATGCCAGTTAGATGTCAGTATTGTAAGAAGTTTTACAACACCAGGTTAAAGTCCAACAGATTTGTATCAAACACTAGCTTTCGGAGCACTGCTCCTTCCTCAGGTGAAGGAGCAGTGCTCCGAAAGCTAGTGTTTGAAACAAACCTGTTGGACTTTAACCTGGTGTTGTAAGACTTCTTACTGTGCTCACCCCAGTCCAACGCCAGCATCTCCACATCATGGATGTCAGTATTGTACTTGAACAGTTTGGCGGGACACATCCAGTTCTGGAGCACTGTACTATCATTACCACAATCCTGCGTTCCATAACATCTTTGTCATTTAATCTCCCCTGCCCTCCAACCTATCCTTGACCTTTCTTTTTGCTCCACCTGCTCCTCCCCCCTTTTTCAACAGCTCTGAAGAAGAGACATATTGGACTTGAAACATGAACTCTGTTTTTCTCTCACTGACGCTGCCAGATTGCTGAGCTTTCCCAGCGCTCTGGTTTTCTTTCAGATCTCCTGCACCTGCAGTATTTTGTTTTTGCTTCTGACATGCAAAATGGGGAGTACTGACCCGATTAATTCAAAATACTGTCACCTGGCAAAGTTCTGACCTCCTCTGCCTTATTTACATTATTCAAAGTAATTATTGAAGATACAACTTAATAAACTTCTGGGCCAATTTGCAGTAATGCCAGTAGGGGGAAAAATTGTGCTATTCCTATCGGACTCTCATAATTCTGGTATATCTTGGGACTTTTTAAGAAAAGTTTACTCTGACAAAGTCGTCAGCACCAGCAGAACTTGAAAAACAAGTAAATGTAGACAAAAAAATTGTTATGTACACACCTTGCTTGCAGTCCACAAAGACACCCACACACCCTGTTGCTACTTACGTCACTAACAAGGTGCTGTCAGTACTGCCTGATTCGGTGCAACATGGAAACACTAACCTCTTTCTGCAGGCTACATTCCTCTTTTACACAACATGTTTTGCACAGATAGGATTTGCTTTATTCCAGCTTCATCTTAATGTAAACACAGCAACACATCACAGACCACTAATTCAAATAGGACAACGCCAAGCTTATTCTAACGTTCAGCAGCTTTGCGTCCCTTATTTATTTTTAAAAGTATGAAGACACGAGTTGAGTTTATTAGCAGCAGACTTCCTACCATTAATCTAAATGGAATCTGTTCAAATGGACTAAGCTGAAGCAATGCAGTTTTGCTGGGGCAGCATTGAACAAAGAAAATTACAGCACAGGAACAAGCCCTTCGGCCCTCGCAGCCTGCGCCGATCAATCATGCCTTCAATCATGGTCTTTTGTTCCTTGTCTGCACTTTCCTCTTCCTTTGGCCAGGTTTCTCTTCAGTTTTACAAACAGATATTATTACGATATATGTGGGTACAGAGGCTGAGATGTATGACCATAGCTGGGGAGATGGTGGTGCGGTGATAATGTTATTTGACTAGCTATCCAGAGGTCCAGACTAATGTTCAAAGTCCTACCACTGCAGTTGGTGGAATGTGAATTCAATCAACTAATAAACCTGGAATTAAAAAACCATCACCAGTCGTTGTAAAAACCCATCTGGGTGACTTTACCTGGTCTGGCTTAGCTTTGCCACTGGACCCTTAACAATATGGTTGACTCTTAACTGCCCTCTGAAAAGGCCAAGCAAACCACCAAACTGTTACAGGGGAAAGTTTCACGATCATAGTTCACCACCACCACCTGGTCAAGGGTAATTACGGTTGGGCAAGAAATGCCAGCGACACCCACACCTACATCACATGAAAGAATTTTTTAAATGGCAGTCAGTCAAGTTGGTATCTGTGAGGGCAGCACGGTGGCGCAGTGGTTAGCACTGCAGCCTCACGGCGACAAGGACCCTGGTTCAATCCCGGCCCTGGGTCACTGTCCGTGTGGAGTTTGCACATTCTCCTCGTGTCTGCTTGGGTCTCACCCCTCAACCCAAAGATGTGCAGGGTAGGTGGATTGGCCACGCTAACTTTCCCCCTAATTAAAAAGTTGTTTTTTTTTAATTTGGTGTGCGTTTTTAAATATAATTAATTGAAAGAATATACAAGACTGCTTTTATGATTAGGAGCAAAGTGTTTTCAGGTCAGTTGCAGTGACATTATCACCAGTGTTTGCCATAACAGATTTGTCAGGGAAGTAGAATTCATGCTGCTATGTGAAGCAGATGTGAAGAGCAAAAGCTTTTGTGAAGAAAGCCCTCAGGTGTACAAAAGGTTGCAATGTATCTCAAGGGTTTTCACTTACAAAATACATTACTTTAACTGTTGTAGCTCATGTTTGGAATGTGGATGTTGAACATCTCATCTTCAAAAGAACACGTCAAACAAGAAGAGTACTAGGATGATTTGGGAAAACAGAACACTAAGTTATAATCCAACTAATGGAACCAAACGTATTCTCATTAAGCAATTCTCCAAGTATGGTACAAGTCTTCAAACTGCTGGAAAGCGGAGATCATTTGAATGGAAGAAAATTATTTAAACTCTGAAACCAGAACTTTTATCCATGCCTTTGTCACTTTTAGAATCAACCATTCCGATGTCCTCCTGTTCAGCTTTCTAAACTCCTTCCTCCAGCAACATCAATTCACCCAAAACTGTTCTGACTATATCCGACTCAACACCAAATCCCATGCTCTCGGTATCAATGGGCAGAATTTACCAGCTGTTCACACCGGCGGGATATTCCGGTCCCATTGATGGCGCACCCCAACATTGGGTTTCCCAGCGACGAGGGTGCATTCAAAGGGAAATCCCTGCTATGGACAACGACGGGGCCAGAAAATCCCGCTGGCACGCCGCCTCTGCCACAGAAAAATACACGGCGGGTTGCTCACTAAATCCCACCCATGTGTTCACTGGCCCACATTGGCTCCCAGTGCCTCAAATTTAAAAAAGTTCCTCTTCCTGGTTAAATTCCATCATGGCCTCACCCCTCCCTAAGTCTGCCCTCTTCAAGACCCTTGCATCAGGCAACAGATACAGAAGTCTGAAGACCCACACATCCAGACATACAGATATAGGAACAGCTTCTTCCCCACAGCTACTAGACTCCTAGACTTTGCACTGTACTTGAAATGAAATGAAATGAAAATTGAAAATGAACATATGAGAATAAATCAATCAATCAATCAATTAACCAACCTTCCTCAGCCCTATAACCCACTGCGTATCTTCAACTTTGGCTTTCTCCACTATCTTTAGCCAGTCACTGTCAGCCAGGACTTATCAAACCTTTGTACCTTAAAGACCCAACTCTTTGATCAGATGCCTTGATTTGGGGCCTCACGGTAGCATGGTGGTTAGCATCAATGCTTCACAGCGCCAGGGTCCCAGGTTCGATTCCCGGCTGGGTCACTGTCTGTGTGGAGTCTGCACGTCCTCCCTGTGTGTGTGTGGGTTTCCTCCGGGTGCTCCGGTTTCCTCCCACAGTCCAAAGATGTGCGGGTTAGGTGGATTGGCCATGCTAAATTGCCCGTAGTGTAAGGTTAATGGGGGGATTGTTGGGTTACGGGTATACAGGTTACGTGGGTTTGAGTAGGGTGATCATTGCTCGGCACAACATCGAGGGCCGAAGGGCCTGTTCTGTGCTGTTCTATGTTCTATGTTTGTCCCCTTCCTAATAGCTCTTTCTTTGGGCTCGGCTGATTATGTTTATGTGAATCATCTTGGCATACTTTCCTATGTTAAAAGGTGTTTTATAAATGAAAATTTTAGGTGTTGTTGAAGTAGGAGCTAACTTCAAAACCAACAGGTTGTTTCTCAGTGTAATAAGAATAATAATCACTTATTGTCACAAGTTGGCTTCAATGAAGTTACTGTGGAAAGCCCATAGTCGTACACATTCCGCCGCCTGTTCGGGGAGGCTGGTACGGGAGTTGATAGTTGATAAGAAAAATATGATTTGCATGTCTATAGAAATTATTTAATAATTCTATTTTATAATTTTGAGTACAAGGCATAGCTAGCATTTAATGTACAACGCCAGTACAAGACGTGGTCTCTCACAAGACGTGGTGACCTTCTCCTTATACTTTGGCAATCTGTGAGGGTGAAGGTGCTCCTTCAATGTGGGATCCTGACCCAGTGAAGGTGAATAAATGGCAACATATGTCAAAGTCAGGGAGGAGTATAACCTGGGAGAGTAACTTGCAAGCAATGTTGATGCTCAGTGGCAAAGTTGCCTGTAGCCTCAGAGGTGCTGTCAAAGTAACTCTTTTAAACGGCACCTATGCATAACCTATTGCGAAATGAATTGAAGGTTTTACAAATAAGAGAAGACAATGCAGTCAATGGGATATTATGGTCACAATTTATTCTGACAACTGGAATATGATGAGTGGAATGCAACAGGTTGGAATAAAATATATACATTTTAATATACAAATAACATAAGAAGGTTTTTAAACATGATCATCAGATGGAAGCTGTGCCTGATATTCACATAACGTAAAGTTCTTGGAAGCGCAAACTTCACAGTAACATGGTCCTTAAGAAGGACCAGAGGAATTTGTTCACTGGGGTTTTATCATTCCAACCTCTTCATCTATGGCAGTATATTATCCAGGTTGAAAATATAAGAGTGCCAGCGTCTCCTAGTCCTGCTCAATGGTTGATCATATTGAACGAGTATTTCACTGTTACAAACTTTATTAAAATGGAAGATGTGGCATTTCTTTGGATAAGCATTTATCATCGCCTTCATATTCCTGCAGCAGATGAACAAATTTTACAATCAGTACTTCTTGGATCAATAAAATGGTGACTCCTTTAGGCTCCCCGCCAAGGGGTATAACATATTAGTGTGAATGTGGGAGGGGGGGGGGGGGGGTGGGGGTGAGAGAGAGAGAGAGAGAGAGAGAGAGACGTTGACTGACTATTATTCGCCAGGCATCGGAAACAGGGGTGGCATTTTCCCTGATTGTAACCTTTTGGTGTGATGTTATTTCACTGTTACAAACTTTATTAAAATAGAAGATGTGGCATTTCGTTGGATAAGCATTTTGAGGTTAAGGCCACACTGTATGTATGGGCTGATCACATTTTATACCTTTGATTAACTATCAGTTGATATCTTTTATCTTGTTTATGCACTGACACAGAATCAGAGTCTGAACCTGAATATTCAGACATCACACTGGTGAAACAACTTGGTTTAGATTACAAGAGATAAAAGATGTCTAACCTTTGTTCAAATACACATGTTCTCAGCACAGAGGGTGGTGAGTAGGCGGGTACAATTTTGTCTTTAAAAAGTTTATGGGATTTATGGGTATAGAGGGATATGGGCCAAATGCAGGCAATTGGGATTAGTTTAGTGGTAAAAATTGGGAGGCAGGGACAAGTTGGGCTGAAGGGCCTGTTTTCATGCAGTAAACCTCTATAACTCTATGACATACACTATTTGCCTCAAAAGCTTCTTTCAACACTATTATATTAAGAAAAGGTGACTAATAAAATGCAATCCTGTTAAACCAATTTACTGACAGATGTGGTGCAACAAAAGAGTAGATTACAGTTATGAATAAATGTCAAGGTTTCCTTTGGTCATTTTACGTAGCACCATTAGATCATTTATGAGAATTGTACAATTATGTGATCAGTAGTATATGTAGGATATTTTTAAAACATGATTGTATACTTGGTTTAAAAAAGATAACTAAAAGGTTAGCTTCCTGTATGCCGCTTACTGTAAATAGGGTGAAAAATGCATTTAGGGGATTTTTTAAAAGACTGTGATGGTTTGTTGAAGGTGAATTGTATACAAATCTCATTGTCATCAGCAGCGGTGAATATATGTTTTGAACTACAACTCAGAAGAAGTGTCAGTTGCAATACATATTTACAGCTGCAACAGCATGCCTGATAATGTTCAAAAATATTTAGAAATGGTGAACCAGCTTCTTACCAAACTCCCACTGGGAGCCATAACCAACCCAAATCCCACTAGGAGCCCCAACCAACCCAACTCCCACCGAGAGTTCAAACTAACCCAATTCTAACTGAGAGCCCAACCAACCCAACTCCCACTGAGAGCCCCAACCAACCCAACTCCCACTGAGAGCCCCAACCAACCCAACTCCCACTGAGAGCCCCAATCAACCAAACTCCCACTGGGAGCCCCAACCAACCCAACTCCCACTGAGAGCCCCAACCAACCCAACTCCCACTGGGAGCCCCAACCAACCCAATCCCACTGAGAGCCCCAACCAACCCAACTCCCACTGAGAGCCCCAATCAACCAAACTCCCACTGGGAGCCCCAACCAACCCAACTCCCACTGAGAGCCCCAACCAACCCAACTCCCACTGGGAGCCCCAACCAACCCAACTCCCACTGAGAGCCCCAACCAACCCAATCCCACTGAGAGCCCCAACCAACCCAACTCCCACTGAGAGCCCCAATCAACCAAACTCCCACTGGGAGCCCCAACCAACCCAACTCCCACTGAGAACCCCAACCAACCCAACTCCCACTGAGAGCCCCAATCAACCAAACTCCCACTGGGAGCCCCAACCAACCCAACTCCCACTGAGAGCCCCAACCAACCCAACTCCCACTGAGAGCCCCAATCAACCAAACTCCCACTGGGAGCCCCAACCAACCCAACACCTACTGGGAGCCCCAACCAACCCAACTCCCACTGAGAGCCCCAACCAACCCAACTCCCACTGAGAGCCCCAACCAACCCAACACCTACTGGGAGCCCCAACCAACCCAACTCCCACTGGGAGCCCCAACCAACCCAACTCCCACTGGGAGCCCCAACCAACCCAACTCCCACTGAGAGCCCCAACCAACCCAATCCCACTGAGAGCCCCAACCAACCCAACTCCCACTGAGAGCCCCAATCAACCAAACTCCCACTGGGAGCCCCAACCAACCCAACTCCCACTGAGAGCCCCAACCAACCCAACTCCCACTGAGAGCCCCAATCAACCAAACTCCCACTGGGAGCCCCAACCAACCCAACTCCCACTGAGAGCCCCAACCAACCCAACTCCCACTGAGAGCCCCAATCAACCAAACTCCCACTGGGAGCCCCAACCAACCCAACACCTACTGGGAGCCCCAACCAACCCAACTCCCACTGAGAGCCCCAACCAACCCAACTCCCACTGAGAGCCCCAACCAACCCAACACCTACTGGGAGCCCCAACCAACCCAACTCCCACTGGGAGCCCCAACCAACCCAACTCCCACTGAGAGCCCCAACCAACCCAACTCCCACTGGGAGCCCCAACCAACCCAACTCCCACTGGGAGCCCCAACCAACCCAATCCCTCTGAGAGCCCCAACCAACCCAACTCCCACTGGGAGCCCCAACCAACCCAACTCCCACTGGGAGCCCCAACCAACCTAACTCCCACTGAGAGCCCCAACCAACCCAACTCCCACTGGGAGCCCTAACCAACCCAACTCCCACTGGGAGCTCCAACCAATTCAACCCTCACTGGGAGACCCAACCAACCCAACTCCCACTGGGAGCCCCAACCAACCCATTCCCACTGGGAGCCCCAACCAACCCAACTCCCACTGAGAGCCCCAACCGACTGAAAATTCACTGGGAGCCCCAACCAACCCAACTCCCACTGGGAGCCCCAACCAACCCAACTGTCACTGAGAGCCCCAACCAACCCAACTCCCACTGGGAGCCCCAACCAACCCAACTCCCACTGGGAGCCCCAACCAACCCAACTCTCACTGAGAGCCCCAACCAACCCAACTCCCACTGAGAACCCCAACCAACCCAACTCACACTGGGAACCCCAACCAACCAAACTCCCACTGGGAGCCCCAACCAATTCAACCTTCACTGGGAGCCCCAACCAACCTAACTCCCACTGAGAGCCACAACCAACCCAACACCTACTGGGAGCCCCAACCAACCCAACTCCCACTGAGAACCCCAACCAACCCAACTCCCACTGGGAGCCCCAATCAACCCAACTCCCACTGGGAGCCCCAACCAACCCAACTCCCACTGAGAACCCCAACCAACCCAACTCCCACTGGGAGCCCCAACCAACCTAACTCCCACTGAGAACCCCAACCAACCCAACTCCCACTGGGAGCCCCAACCAACCTAACTCCCACTGAGAACCCCAACCAACCCAACTCCCACTGAGAGCCCCAACCAACCTAACTCCCACTGGGAGCCCCAACCAACCAAACTCTCACTGAGAGCCCCAACCAACCAAACTCCCACTGGGAGCCCCAAACAACCCAACTCCCACTGAGAGCCTCAACCAACCAAACACCCACTGGGAGCCCCAACCAACCCAACTCCCACTGGGAGCCTCAACCAACCAAACACCCACTGGGAGCTCGAACCAACCCAACTCCCACTGAGGGCCCCAACCAACCCAACTCCCACTGGGAGCTCCAACCAACCCAACTCCCACTGAGGAACCCCAACCAGCCCAACTCTCACTGGGAGCCCCAACCAGCCCAACTCTCACTGGGAGCCCCAACCAACCCAACTCTCACTGGGAGCCCCAACCAACCCAACTCTCACTGGGAGCCCCACTTAACTCAATTCCACTGGGAGCCCCCAACCAACCCAACTCTCACTGGCCAACCTGAATGAACCAGTTGCCTCAAGTATTTAATTTTCAGCCTTACAAATGTAGGTCTAACAGCTTTACCCAATATACTTGCTCTTCCTCCCCGAGGTTAAGAATGCAGACATGTAAGCAGTGTTTATTTGAGTGCATGGACAGAATTTATTGCTTTCCAAGATAGCAAGTGTGGTGGTGGAGTGGGGGTGGGTGGGTGGGGGGTGGAGGGGGCATTTATTGGGAGGCAGGTGTCATCCCACCATCTTCCCACCTCCACCCTGAATAGGTCCATGAACACCCTTCCCACCCCACCACCAATTGAGGCCCTTAAATGGGTGATTATTGCTCACTTAAGGACCTCATCCACTACGGCTGGCATTGACCCAGGAGCAAGCAGTGGACTCCACTGGCAGGGAACACAACTAAAAAACCCGTGCATCTTGCTCCCTTGTTCAAAGACACTTGATACAAATCTACTTTTCGAATAGGTAATAAAAGTTTAAAGGAAGAAATGATTTAGTGACATTATACTATTAAAAATCATATATTAGCCATGACAGCAGAAAAGGCTGAGAGCATGGGGAAAGATCAGATAACGAAGTCAGTATTCAAACTGACTATACACTAAAAGGCCACATTGCAGAGTAAACTCATTGTTATCATTACTGGGCAAAAATCCCAGTTCTAGAAAAACATGGAGGGAAACAGGTGGTTTGATCACACCATATTCTGGAGACATGCAGAAATTCTCTCATGCCACATTATCTCTTAAAACTTGATAGACAGACATTTCGGTCAAATTAGATAAATTATAATTATTTTAACCCAATCACAGTCAGAAAGGGGACAGAACCTTAAAGATTATGATTTTCTTATGAGACCGGGAGAGAACCTTTTTCTCTCTCTCTTTCTCTCTGAATTCATCTTTAACCTAACCTCTGAAACCTATTCTTTACTTTGCTTTGCAAACCGCTATTTCCTTTGGTTTCAATTTTGTATTGTGCATTTGATCTGAAGCAATTACTACAAACTGAATTGTATTTTGAATTCAACTCAACTATCTGTATTTGCATTGGGCAAATGAACTTTCTAGATTCTGTACTCACATAAAATTTGACTTGTCCAGTAGACTTTAAAACTGGCACAAGTAAAGCTATACTTTACTTCACCCAAGAAGCTCAGTCTCAAGTTCTGTTGATTAATGCATATTGCGGCGATACATAAATATATTAACAAAGTACAGATCCATCAACATTCAATGCCTGATCAGCGGACCTGGTATCAGGAAGTGGAGGTTCCATTGACAGCTACCTTCTTGGCCTTCCTGCTGACTCCCTCACCCACGACCCTATCCCATGACTCCCTTTCCACCATCATTCATCTGTGCTCTAGGAGCCAACTACAATACAAGTCCTTGGGTGGGTGTAGTACCAGCAACAGCCACCACCTTCTCCGTGGCACTGCTGTTCAATAGAACGAGTAAGTAAGTAAAGTCACCATAGTCCCAGATGAACATAGGCTGCTTTACCCTTTGAGGGGGAGAGCTGACTGGTGGGCGATTTAACCTGAGGATCACCAATCTTCAGGCGAGGGGCAAGGTTGAGAAGACAAAGCAATCATGAATAACCACAGCCGGTACCGGAATTTAACCCCCCCCCCCCCCCCCCCCCCCCCCCCCCCCCCCCCCCCCCCTGCTGGCTGGCCTCACTCTGCATTACCAGCTGTCCAGCCAACTCAGCTAAACTGGCCCCATATGGAATCAAAACATTAACTCAGTTTCTCCCTCCACAGAGTGCCAACCTGCATTTTCAGCATTTTCTGTTTTTATATTTACACAGTAGAGGCCAATTCACCAAAATAACTGGATCTCCGACCTTGTCAGCAGGTCTAATGATAATGTGAGGGTCGGACCAGAGGGTTCAGAGTGCTACAAGTTCAGAGCCAGGTGAGAATGAAAGTGAAATGAAAATCGCTTATTGTCACGAGTAGGCTTCAATGAAGTTACTGTGAAAAGCCCCTAGTCGCCACATTCCGGCGCCTGTCCGGGGAGGCTGGTACGGGAATCGAACCGTGCTGCTGGCCTGCTTGATCTGCTTGAAAAGCCAGCGATTTAGCCCAGTGAGCTAAACCAGCCCCTGAGTGAAAGAAATAGAAAAGTAAGATGGCAGACATCACACCAGCTGTGCCCATTAAAAAATTTTAGAAATATTCAGATCTTATGATGATTATGTGCCGATTTATCTGCTTGTGAAGGAAACAACCAGAGAACTGTGGAGGTTCATAGCACCGAATAAAGCCTTTCACCTCATCATATCCCTTCTGACTCTTTGCCATTGTAATTGTATTGTAATTGGCTGATTTTCTCACATTCCTGTTTGGCAAAGATCTGTGCAATCAAATTGGGAGTGTCAATAAACATCACTAAAAATAGAGGGCAAGAAGAACAAAGAAATTCATAGTGTTTAGAAAGAAATTAAACATGATCTTGCATCAGGACTGCAAGATCAAATGATTAAGGTGCATAAATCAGGTCAGATTCCTTCAGCATCCACTCAATACCTATTTTACAGTTTCTTTCTGTTAAAGAGATGCTAATCCAAATTTTTACCCACTGAACATATTTTGCAAACTATTCTCCCGGGCAGTAATTCTACCAAACGCTTTTAGGTGTACGACATCATTTAGCTTCTTAACCACCCCACTCACTAAGTCCTGTGGTGAGGACGAGTACATGGACATTTTCCTGCTGCAGAGGCCAGCGGAAAACACGCCATATTCTCTGGATCTGGCCTCATTAATTATGCAACCGTGTATTTTACACAGTATTCCGTGGTGGGGCAGACCATATGTGCATAGTCCACCATTGTCTCTGAGTGCCATATTGGAAAGGCTCCCAGCATCACTGACCCACATTTGAAGAAAGGAGATGGACTGCCTGAAAATGAAGATGAAACTCAAGGAACATTCTGAGACCAGGAGATGGATCTCCTTCAGGACAATGAATCTGGAAGATCCAACTATAGGTGCTCCCCTCACCACTACTGTGGTGTTCGGGGACCCGGGTTATGGCGACCTCCATCCCGATCTCCCGATGCAGACCAGGGCATTGTGCAGGTGAGTCCCGATTTCTACACGCCATGTTGCTCCAGGGCAGCATGGCAGCACAGTGGTTAGCACAGTTGCTTCACAGCTCCAGGGTCCCAGGTTCGATTCCTGCTTGGGTCACTATCCGTGCTGAGTCTGCACGTTCTCCCCTTGTCTGCCTGGCTTTCCTCCGGGTCCTCCCACAGTCCAAAAGATGTGCAGGTTAGGTGGATTGGCCATGCTAAATTGGCCTTAATGTTCAAACAAAATGACTGGGTGGGGTTGCTAGGTTACGGGGATGGGGTGGGGGTGTGGGCCTGGGTCGGGTGCAGACTTGATGGGCCGAATGGTGTCCTTCTGTAAATTCCATGATTCTATGTATTCTGCGGGCCTGTTGCCTGCCGGAGTTGCGGGGAATCCGACATGGGTGGGGGGGTGGGGGGGGGGGGGGGGGGGGGGCATGCAAGTCTGTTTCAGGCCAGCGTGTGGGGCACCGGGGTTCCCAATCCACTATGATGAGCACAAGTGGAAAATCCGGCCGGAAATTCACATCAATATAAAACAGATTTTTGCGCTGAACTCTCCCCTACTCCCATCATCCCAGTGAACCAGCTGCTGGAGGTATGGGAAAATTCCACTCTATCTCCAAGTTAATTTGTGTTGTCATTAATAGCAGTCTATGAGGTTAATTTAGTAAAATATATCCCATCTGAACTGGTGCTGCCAGGTGTTTAGTAGAATAGTTTCATGGGGGGGTGCAGCATGGTGGCACTGTGGTTAGCACTGCTGCCTCACGGCGCTAAGGGCCCAGGTTCGATCCTGGCCCTGGATCACTACCTGTGTGAAGTTTGCACATTCTCCCCATGTCTGTGTGGGTCTCACCCCCACAACCCAAAGATATGCAGGGTAGCTGGATTGGCTACGCTAAATTGCTTCTTAATGACTACTCTAAATTAAAAAAAAGATAGTTTCATGCCAACTTCCATTCCAGAATTCCATTGTACTTAATTAGTGAGCTAACTATTATGAGCAGACCAGTCAGGCCATGTTTGTCCCTTTCCAATCTCACAGAATTTTGCAGTGTTCACAGTCTCCAACAATATACCTATTAGTAATTGCCACTGCCTTGTGTTCCCAAGTACCTGAAGACATAGTTTGTGAGTTCAAAAGCGATTTATTGGCTTAGCAATTTAAGCCTAGTTAAATCTTTGTTTCGTTAATGTCACAATTTCAACACAGTAGGCTGGATTTTACATGGCGACAGTGGCTCCGCAAGCCTGCTATCACTTGACCGAGTCACCCCAAGCCAATTTTATGATCTTCGGGCCATCAATTCTGCCCCCATCTTGGAGGCAGTCCTACCTCCAAGAGCAAATCAGATGGCCAACAACTTTCCAGTCACAACAATAGCACCTGAAGCAGTGGTTACTGCTGGAACTGTAGCCAGTCCACCATGCCCTGGAGTCATGGGACATTTTACCAGAGCTAGTCTGGCAGGCCCCAACGAGGGGGGTGGAAGACGAAGGGCATGTGGGGAGGTGGGGGACGTGGGGAAATTAGGGGGTACCATGGGGAAGCTCCTCCTTTGGGCACACAATGCCTGAACAGGAGACACCTCCCAAGCCCACAAGAAGGCCAACGGGTAAAATATCAGCTGTCAGCAGGGGGTGGCCTTAAATGATTATTAATTATCTACTCAAGGACCTCAACTGGCCCAAGGGCATACGTCCTCATCTACTGCGGGTAAAATACCGGTAAAATACCAGCAGAGGTTGGTAGTTGAAGAGCACGGTGCTGCCACCATGGCACCCGAGTTTATGTCCCTCCCCATCGCCACTCCCACCAACCACCTGCTAGCACATTTCCCAGGAATAAGGGTCATAAAATTCTAACCCAGTGTGTTTGACGGCATATTGCCTTTCTCCTCACTGGTGCCGACACAAGTGCAGTATTTAGCAGGTTTGCTATTTGTACTCCATATGGATTCCTTACGATTTGATTCCCTTTCAGGCAACCATATGGCATTAGTTTTGGGGGCAAAGATTTAGACAGAAGATGGTTAGAAAATAAACCACGGAAGTCAAGAAGAAACAGCAAAGTATTGAACAGAAAATAATTTCCCTCCCAAATAAACTAATGTCATCTTGTACTCAGTGCACAGTAGCAGCATTGAGTACAATCTACAAGATGCACTGCAGCAACTTATCAATATTCCTTAGATAGCACCTTCCAAAAACAAGACCGCTACCATCTAGAAGAACAAGTGCAGCAGCCACAATGGAACACCACCTCCTGAAGATTTCCTTCCAAGCTACTCACCATCCTGATTTGGAATGATAATCATCATTCCTAAATGGTCACTGGGTCAGAATCCTGTAACTCACTCCTTAACAGCACTATGGATATACCTATACCACAAGCTCTGCAGTGGTTTAAAAAGGCAGCTCACCAGCATCATCTGAAGGGCATATAGGGATGGGCGATAAATGCGACCCTAACCATGACACCCAAACCACATGAATGAATATTTTTTTCACTCCCTGAATAATGTCCGGGTCATTCCCGAGAAACAAGCCAAGTAGCTCATTCACTAATCCAGGAAGCGGTCATGAACTGTAAGAATAGGGTTGCTCGACTGCACCTTCCAATATATGTTGGGCTGGTGATCTTGGCTTCCTTTGTTAACTTATTATAAAATGACAATTCCTTCTCCTTATTTGTTATTGTCATGTGAGAGTCCCTTTAAGAAAAGTGTGTTTCATCAAATGGCTGCAGTGATGTCATTGTGTGGGTGGAGCTGAGCTCTGTCTCTGCTTTTACCTTCGTTTTTGAGCTGGCAGCCGCAGTGTGTCTTAGTTTCATTTTCAGTTGGAAAGCTGCATTCAAACAAGAAGCTGTATATCTCTCTCTCTCTAAAGAATGTCTCCAGATCACTTGATGATTTCAAAGTAATACCTGTTTCTGTAAGGAATGCAAACCTACTGTCTTTGTTAAAAAGGGCTTTTGGATTTATGGATGTTATTAGGAAAGTTACTCAGGGTTACCTATAGAGTATTGTACCTTTTTGGGGGAGGTTATCAGCATTGGTAGTTGATAAACTGTTTACTGTGTGCTTATAAAATGTTAACTGGATTCATAGAATAAACATCGTTTTTGTTCAAAAATACTTTTAGTTCTCTGTTGCATCACACATGTAAAGTGGACCCTTGTGCTCCCCATAACCAAAATCTATTCAAAGTTGTGGGTCAGGTGAACTCCATGATATACTTTGGTGTTCTCTAAACCCTGGCCCATATTATTCAAACTCAGAATCTTTTCTGGGTCTTTATTCAGTCACAGAATTTGATGCTGCAACCTCTTTTGTGTTGTGGGCTCCTCGGTGTCACTTAAGTTAATGTAACCCTTTTAGCTTTCCTGTCCACAGTGGATGAGCTACACGTTTCCAGGTTCAGTCCATTCCCAGCATCTTGGGTTAGCCTCATCATTGTGATGCCTATGGCATCATAATTGCCAGGGGCCACTTTTGTTCCAGATTCCATTTACAACTCTACACAAGCAGCTATAACAGGCCTCTGATCTGTGACTGGCCAATGATCATTATTTCTGAATGGATTGTCACAACAGCAAATGTGGATTCGGAGTCAGTTTTCATTCAGACCGAATGGGGTTTATCCTTCACCACAAAATTTCAACACAACTATGATATTTGCCATTCTGAAAATGAAGTTTAGTTGACTGAGGTAATGAGCAAATCAATTGGCTGTCATGGCTCTTGCCATTAATATTGAGTTTCTGAACTCAGTTATTTATCAGCTCCTGCCAGATGTCGAGTGGAAGCCAAGTGTTTCTGCAAAATAAAAATAGTCCAATTACTCTTACACAGATGGCTGGGAGCAACACTTTTGGTGATGTGGGAGAAGCTTTTGCAGAGGAGCGTAACACATAGAGGGAGATTCTAAAGAGGAGGTAAGTGAAACAAAGTGCTTCTTAATGTCCTTCATTTATCAAATAACCTTATGGCCATAAAAGATAATAGCACTTTTCTATATTTTCATTTTCTAAGAAGAATAATTGCACTTTAAAAAGGGCACAAAATGTAGATTAATCTAAAATCAATAGACTGAAATTACTCTGCTTATCACAGGAAAATGAACAAATAACAAAACTAATTCACACAATAATCACAGCCAAAATGAAAATGTGTTTGAATCCAATCTAGGGACTTGCTACTAATGGACAAGATAGTGTGTTATGATTTATCCAGGAATTCCACAGATGCCTCTTTGACAGAGGTGACCATTTCCCACTTAGAATCAATCACTTAGCTGGACCGTATATTGGGTGCTGTAACTTTCCTTGGCAATGTTGGGCTATGGGGTGCAAGGGAAAAGATTATTAACAATGATTCCTAATCTTGCTCCTCATGTCGTCAGCCATCTAGTCCCACAAGCTCAAATCCCTATCCGCAGTTCTTCAACTCCCCCACCTCCTTTAAGATGCTCCTACAAAAAACTTACCTTTTTGACCAGGTTGTTGGCTGTCTGTCCTTAAGCAGCTCGATGTCAAAAGTTTGACTGATCTTCCCGTGCAGCATTTTAAACAGGTTTTAATGCGTTAAACGGGCTTGAATGAAAGCAATTTTAATGTTGGTTATATGTGTGATTAGAGGAAGAGCAAATAGACCCTAATACTCAATAATTTTAACGATGTGTAATAAAACAAAAATGAATGTCTGGACAAAGAGGCAAATATTAGGAAGAGTAGCGAAAAGCTTGGTCAATCAGACATATTTTAAGGAGGGTCTCAAAGCAGAAGAGGAAGGTGGAGACGGATGGGTTTAGAGTGGGAGTTCCAGAGCTTATCCTAGACAGGGATGACGGCCAAATGTGGGGTGGAGGAGTACGGAGGATGCATAATAAGCCAGGATAAGAGAAATAGAAAATGAGGATTAACTTTTAGAACTGAAGGAAGCTATAGAGATAGCAAAGGGCAAAGCTGTAAAGAAGTGATGGGCAACCTAGGCTAGTGAGGGGGGCCGCATGAATGGCCCTTCTTCAATATGGAAAATTGAATCTGCAGTTTTGTTAATCCTAAATTTCAGCCCAATAAAGCTTCCATTCATTGCCTACATCTCAATAAGCTTTCTTCCAGGAGAAGCTCAACAAATTTACTACGGTTTCAAAATAAATTAAATTAAGAGTAGCCAATTCATTTTTTCCAATTAGGGATCAATTTAGCATGGCCCTGCACATCTTTTTGGGTTGTGGGGCTCCTCAGTGTCGTGAGGGACTACAGATTTTTATTGAAGATTTAAAGCTGATTTTTAAAAATGTAATTTGATAAGCAGCACGGTGGCGCAGTGGTTAGCACTGCTGCCTCACAGCACTGAGGACCCTGGTTCGATCCTGGCCCCGGATCACTGTCCGTGTGGAGTTTGCACATTCTTCCGTGTCTGCATGGGCTTCAGCCCCACAACCCAAAGGTGTGCAGGTAGGTGGACTGGCCACGCTAAATTGCCCCTTAACTGGGAAAAAAAATTTGGGTCCTTTAAATTTTTTTTTTAACGTATTTTGATCGGTTTTATGAGCTGCTTTTCCTGAATTGTGATAGAGGGTGTTACAAATATCATCAGGAAACTAGCTCTGCGACGTCATCGCCCAACAAAGCAAGGCAGCTGAATTAACATTGATTTAAAAAGACTAAAATCACTGAAGCATCCCGTGTTGTCAACTGCATCTTCTGTTGTTGATTCAGCTTCCTCACACTGTCTAGCTGAGTAGGTCTGCCATGCCCTATCCCCGTGAGGCTTAAAACATTCATTGTTAAAACAAAGTTATTCACGTGCATCACAACAACAACAAAATTCTGAAATGGGCAGGAAGAACAACCAAAATAAAATCCAAAACCAAAATTCTGCATAACCATTTGAGTTTGGAAAAATAGTGAATTTGGCGCCATTTGTTCTTTAAACAAATCTGTACAGGACAAATCCTTTTCCAATTTTACCTTCTTATTTTCTATTCATCTTCCTGAGACAGTGGCTCTGACTGGATAATGAGCGCAGTGGGAATACTGGCTAATTTTTTTTCTCCCCCCCCCCACCCCAACCCATCAACCAGGGAATGCTGTCATCACAACACCATCGTCCTGTCGGAGAACAGCTAACTGAAGAATCAAACCAAACACCAAGGGTGGTTCAGTTAGTGAAATCAAACTGCATCAAGGGAAGTCCCCTTCCCACTAACTCAATAACTGGTCACAACTCTGAGGGAAATTAATCACATTTCATAGAATCATAGAATCTAAGGTACGGAGACAGGTCCTTCGGCCCAAACTGGCCCATGCCAACCAAAAAGCTTATCTAATCTAGCCCCATTTGCCTGCATTTGGCCTATATCCCTCTAAACCTTTCCATTCCATGTATCTGTCCAAATATGTTTTAAATGTTGTCAACGTCCCTGCCTCAACCACTTCCTCCGGCAGCTCATTCCACATGCATACCACCCTCTGTGCAAAAAGGCTGCTCCTCAGGTTCCCATTAATTCTTTCCCCTCTTAACTTAAACCTATGCCCTCTAGTTCTTGATTCTCCATCCTTGGGAAAAAGACAAAATAAATTCACCCTATCCATGCCTCTCATGACCTTATACACCACTATAAGATCACCCCTCAAGTCTCGTACGCTCCAAAGAAAAAAGTCCTAGCCTATCCAATCTCTCCCTACAACTCAGTCCCTTGAGTCCTGGCAACAGTCTTGTAAATCTCTTGTATACTCTCTCCAGTTTAATAACATCTCTCCTATAGCAAAACTGAACACAATACTCCAGATGCGGCCTCACCAATGTCCTGTACAATTGCAACATAACTTCACAACTTCTATAGACAATGCCCTGACTGATGAAGGCCAACATGCCAAAGGCCTTCTTCACTTCCCTATCTACCTGTGACTCCATCTTTCGAGAACCGTGCACCTGAACTCCAAGGTCCCTCTCTGTCCCACAATACTCCCTAAGGTCCTGCCATTCACCTTGAAAACCCTACCTTTATTTGACTATCCAAAATACAACACCGTACACTTTTCTGTATTGAACTCCATTTGCTATTTCTTGGCCCACTTTCCCAGCTGATCAAGATTCTGTTGCAATTTTTGATAACCTTCCTCACTGTCTACAATACCACCTATTTTAGTTCTTCCAATATAGAGAAAATAGCGTTCTGTGAGTGTAGATCCAAACCTTAGTTTTCAAAAATATCAGGCCTACCACTGATTCAGCAACACAGTTCACCAGTCAAACAAAGGAATCTTACACTTGAGTGTTAATTAAAAAGACATTTCTGCGTACAGTATCCATTAGCTGCAGCTCCTGCGAATCAATGGTTCTTTTCTAACCAGGACAAACTCATTTATTTTCCTTTTGCCACTTTACAATTGAGGAGCACATAGGATCCTATTCATGTGTGCAATATCAATGGGTTCTCTTCATGTCTTACACTTACAGTGCAAAGCATAAATTTGCACAGATGCAAGTGGGGATTCTGCAGCATAAGGTGCATCACAAAACAGGGCATGGAGTGTTCCTCATCACAACATAAGGGTGTGTGTTCCGTTTTTGAATAATGATCGGGACTCCATGAAGCGCCTGTCTGCTCTCAATGGCCGGGTTTGGGCACAAGCCTGTTTGTCAACTAAGCCTTACTGAGCTCAACGGTCTCATCTGTACCAACACCCATAGATAAGAATTAGCCTATTTCTTAAAAAGGAATTCAATTTGATATTAAATTTACAGGACTGCCTTTCTACCAAAGATAAGCAGGTTAGGTGGATTGGCCATGCTAATTTGCCCCTTAGTGTCAAAAGATGTGCAGGTTATGTGGGGTTACAGAGATCGGGAGGGAGAGTGGGCCTAGGTAGAGTGGCCTTTCAGAGGGTCAGTGCAGACTCAATGGGCCGAATGGCCTCCTTCTGCACTGTAGGGGGATTTTATGCTTCTACCTGGGCCTCTCTCTTGACCCTTCCGAAAACAAGTGTGACGATTCATGGATTTCTTTGTCACCAAGAATGAGACAATCTGACCAGCTTGCCTCTGTTGTGTCCCTCACTTCCACCAGACCACCAGGCCACACATCCTTCAATGCTCACCTTGCCCTAGTCCTGAACTCCCCTTTTTCTCAGGTTTCTCTTCAACTTCCCTTCATGCCCTCTCTGAGCAAATCTTGTCTATAGACCCACTTCCTGTTCGCTCGATCCTATTCCCACTAAACTGCTGAATGGCCAACTTTCCTCTTCCCCCATGTTATTGATATTGTGAACACCTCACCTTTAAATCTACCATCATCACCCATCTCAGCAAAGGAATCAATCTTTGACCCCCACTGTACTTGGCAACTACTGTTTCATCTCCAACCTCCCTTTCCTCTCAAAATGTGTCGTTGCTTCTCAAATTAATTCCAAGCTTTCCAGAACTCCATCACAAATGACATCCAATGTGACCATTCAAGGTAAACTTTATCCCTCGTCCTTCTCAACCTGTCTGCAGTCTTTGGCATGACTGACCACATCATCCTCCTCCAATGCCTCGCCAGTATTATCCAGCTGGGTCAGGTCATTCACCCAATTCCAGTTCTACCTGTCTAGTTACAGCCAGGGATTCACTTGCAATGGCTTCTTATCCTGCCCCTGGCCCACCATCTCTGGTATCGCTCAGGGATCTTTCCTTGGCTCTCTCCCATTTCTCATCAACATACTGCTCTATGGTGACATAATTTGAAGGCACAGTGTTGGTTTCCATATATACGAAGACCACACCCATCTTGCCTCACCAGCACCTCTCTGAGTTCCTCCCCACTGTTGCTAAATTATCTAATATCCAACGCTGATTGTGCAGAAATGTCCTCCAGTTAAATCTCGGGAAGATTAGGGCAGCACGGTCTGCATGGTTAGCACAGCTGCCTCATGTGCCGATGATCCCGGCCCCAGGTCACTGTCTGTGTAGAGTTTGCACATTCTCCCGTGTCCACTCCCTAACTATTGGCTTCATCCCTATCCCAAGCAACAGGAGCATGGTGCCAAATTTTGAGGTACCAGAGCTCTAAGAAAAGGTGTTGGCGATATCATTTCTGAATCTATCCTTGAATTATATTTCCTTCTAGTCTGTAGCATAGCCAAAATTTAATTACATAACTGTTTAATTATTTAATTCAAGCCTATTAAAAGCACAAATTACAGAAAATGAGAGCCCATGGTGTTGGGGTGGTATATTAGCATGGATAAAGGATTGGGTAACTGATGAAGACAGAGAGTTGGGATAAGAGGGACATTTTCAGGATGGCAACCTGTAATTAGTGGAGTGCCACAGAATTCAGTGCTGGGGCCACAATTATTTACAATATATATTAATGACTTGGATGATGGAAGTGAATGTACTATTGCCAAATTTGCGACGACACAAAAGGTGGAAAGGCAAGTGGTCAGGATAACACAGAGTCTACAGCGGGATATAGACAGGTTAAGTGAGTGGGCAAAAACATGGCAGATGGAATATAATGTAGGAAAATGTGAAGTTATGCACTTTGGTAGGAAGAATAAAGGAGCTGAATATTATTTAAATGGAGAAACACTGCAGAAAGCAGCAGCACAGAGAGATTTGGAGATCCTCATGCATAAATCACAAAACGTATGGCAGGTAATTGGGAAGGCCGATGGAATGTTGGCCTTTATTTCAAAGTGAATGGCGTATAAAAATGGGGAAGTCTTGTTAAAACTATACAAGGCACTCATCAGACTATTCCTGGAATACTGTGAACAGTTTTGGTCTCCTTAACTAATGAAATATAAACTGGCAGTGGAGGCAGTGCAGAGAAGGATGCCTAGGTTGATCCTGGGTACGGAGGAATTTTAGGAGGAGCAGGTGAAGTTTGGGCCTGTACTCACTGAAAACTAGAAGAATGATAGGTGACCTTCTTGAGACATATAGGACTATCAGAGAGCTTCATAGGGCAGATGCTGAAAGGTTGTTTCCCTTTGTGAGAAAATCTAAGACCAGAGGACATATTCTCAGAGTAAGGGGTCACCCATTTCAGACCGAGATGTGGGTGAATTTCTTCCCTGAGGATAGTGAATCTGCAGAATTCTTTGCCACTCTGGGCTGTACAGGCTGAGACGTTAAGTATGTTCAAAGCTGAGGGAGACAAATTTTTAATTAGACTGGGAATCGAGGGTTATGGGGATAAGGCAGGAAAGTGGAGTTGAACAGTAGCACATCAGATCAGCCATGATCTCATTGAAGGGCGGAGCAGTCGTGACGGGCCAAATGGCCTACTCCTGCTCCTGTGTCTAACAGTGACTGCAGGTCTCTCTGGCTGAGAGAATCATTGATTGTCCATTTCTGGGCTCTTTAAGAACCCGAGTGAGTGCGAGACAGGAAGATACATTTAGATTATTTTCCTGGAAGCCTGTTAAATCTCTGTCTTTTCCCAACTTTGTACAAACTTATAAATGAGGGAATTACACACAAACGACTCCATGAAACTCCTCCACTAAATATTGAGCGGTTTAACGTGAGATGGTTCCATTTACTGTATTCAAATCTGGTATAAAAGTAGCTGTGCTCAGGAAGTGATTCACACTCACAGTTTTCTGTTCTGAAGTTAGAGGTGCTATACTGTGACTTTTTAAAAGCAAATTCCAATTAATGGTGATTTTAGCAAGACCAACCCATCTAACCCGCACATCTTTGGGTTGTGTGGGTGGAAGCCACGCAGATACGGGGAGAATGGGCAAACTCCACACAAACAGTGACCCGGGGCGGGATCGAACCTGGGTCCTCAGTGCCGTGAGACAGCAGTGCTAAACAATGCGCGATCGTGCTGCCCTTGTCTATCCCACCTAGCACGGTGGTAGTGCCACACAACACGATGGAGGGTTTCCTCAATGTGAAGACGGGACTTTGGGCGCGATTCTCCCCAAACATGTCTAAGGTAATTTGTGGCAGGCTTTTCAGGGAGTTTCCCGCTGGTCAAAAAACTAATTTATTTTAAAACATTTAAAAAATAATAAATGTGATGGACTTCGAGCAGATCTAGCAACTCAAGACTGGGCATCCATGAGGGCAGCACGGTAGCATAGCGATTAGCACAATTGCTTCACAGCTCGAGGGCCCCGTGTTCGATTTCCGGCTTGGGTCACTGTCTGTGCGGCGTCTGCATGTTCTCCCCGTGTGTGCGTGGGTTTCCTCCGGGTGCTTTGGTTTCCTCCCACAGTCCAAAGATGTGCAGGTTAGGTGGATTGGCCATCATAAATTGCCCTTAGTGTCCAAAATTGCCCTTAATGTTGGATGGGGTTGCTGGGTTATGGGGATAGGCTGAAGATGTGCGGTTGGGAAGGGTGCTCTTTCCACAAGCCGGTGCAGACTCGATGGGCCGAATGGCCTCCTTCTGCACTGTAAGTTCTATGAATGTTCTATGAGACGCTGTGGGCCATCAGCAGTAGAAGAATTGTATTCAACCACAGTCCAGATGAGATATCCCAAACCCTGGCACCAGGTAGGCAATGCAACCTTCAGGACTCTTGATTCTGGTCACAGAGAACAGTGTCAATGCCCCTAACTATACTAATGCCGAGGAGCAACAAATGAATTTAACACTTTCCTGTTTTCTCTGCTCTTGGAATGTAAGTGAAGGCTCCAAGCTTCGTGCTGTATTTATCCTCTGCCCAAGTAGAGGTGTCCTTCGCAGGTCAGGCTGTCTCTACTCTCGCAAGGTAAGTGAAGGCTCTGAACCTTGCACTGTATTTATCGTCTGCCCAAGTAGGTGTCCTTCACAGGTCAGGCTGTCTCTGCTCCCACAAGGTAAGTGAAGGCCTGGAGCCTTTCTGCCCACATAAAGGTGTCCCTCGCAGGTCGGGCTCTCTGCACTCCCACCAGGTAAGGCAACAGTCTGAGATTCAATCAGTCTATTCCCATCCTTTGTGTCACATTAGGTCCTGAGATGCCTTTCTGACCTCATATTCACTGTCACTAAGACTGCCTTTCCACTTTCCACATCCATAACATTGTCAAACTTCGTCCTGCCTCAGCTCATCTGTTGCTGAAATCCTCACCCATGAATTGTATCTCTCGACCTGACTATTCCAATGTACTCCTAGCTAGACTCCAACACTCTACCCTCCATAAACTTAAAGTTATCCAAAGCTCTGCTGCCTGTGTCTTAACTTGCAGCAAATCCCATTCCATTACCACTCCTGCATTCACTGATCTAGACTGGCTCCATGTGAAGTGGCAGGTTTAGCGAAGGTTTAGTGAAGGGGCTGGTTTAGCTCACTCGGCTAAACCGCTGGCTTTTAAAGCAGACCAAGCAGGCCAGCAGCACGGTTCGATTCCCGTACCAGCCTCCCCGGACAGGCGCCGGAATGTGGCGACTAGGGGCTTTTCACAGTAACTTCATTGAAGTCTACTCGTGACAATAAGCGATTTTCATTTCATTTCATTTCATCTTAATTTTAAAATACTCATCCTTGTTTTCAAATCCCTGTATGACCTCGATCCTCGCCATCGCTGCAATCTTCTCCAAGCCCTCAACCCTCTGAGATATCTGCACTCCTCTAATTCTGGCCTCTCATATATCCCCAATCATAAATCTCTTCACCATTGTTCAAATGGTCAAACCTTCAGCTGCCTCGTAAGCTCTGGAAAATTCTCCTTATATCTCAATACCCTTTTCCACCTCTCTTTCCTCCTTTAAGTGTTTCTCTTTGACCCAGCATTTAAAGATCTGCCCTTATGTCTCCTCATATGGCTTGGGGTCATACATTGCTTTATATTGCTCTTGCGAAGTGCCTATATGAATATAAGTTGTTTTTTAACTTCTGAAGCACGGCATCTTAGACTTGAGCTATCAACGCAACAGTGACAATTATTCTAAAATAACCGTTTTAATTCTTAACTTGTTCAGCTTTCAACATATATATATTTTGAACGCAGGGGAAAATACTCAATATAAAGAACTGTAGTACTGGTTAGGATGTAGAGCCATTCAGCTCGAAGAAGGAATTAAATCTGAAGCATTAACTGTCTGTCGCTCTGTGTTTTCTGAGTTGACATTGCTGATTTGGGGTTTGTTTCAGATCAAGGAGATCCAAAATGGTGCGTGTTTAATTAACTAATCCTTCCCCGGATAATCATGGGATTACCATGACTGGTCTCATTGCCTCTTCCCATTCTAATCCAGCCAGAGAAAAAATAAGGCAATGAATGGGTCAGGGTGAGCAGAGGATCAAGCTGATACCCATAAAAGAAATATAGTCTGGCATCTTAAGGTCACTTCACGCAAAGAAAGGTTACTCGGGTGAAATATTGAAGGCATATATCACCCATGGAACTGCATCACAATGAAGAATCAGCATGTTTAGCATAGAGGGAGATCAAATTTTTAAGTGATGAGTCAAAAAAACCAAAGTCATTAAAACAAGCCAAATGTGCTTATCAGTAAAAAAAAATACAAGTACTTTTAGTTTTGTTTCTGAATTAGTGTTCTAAACCTCAAAGATAACATAAGCATTAAATTATCACCTTCCATCTACTTTCACTTTCTACGCAATTCTCACAGGATGTTAAAGAGTGAAACGTCATCCACCCACTCTATAACCATAAACCATTTCATTGTATACATACGAGGACTGATCAAACAGGAACATTAATTATTTGCATCAAAGTGGATTCATTTTTACAGGAAAATCGCCAGACTTCTAGCCGACAAAAGGCAGTTCTTTAAAAAACAAATGACACAGTTTTCCACCGCATTATTATCCACAATCAAGGAAGGTATGTTACATAAACAGCTTAGATTCAACATGGTCCTACTGAATTTCACACACGATACACGATTCTCATTACCGAAACAGTACACATGTTTGAGGATGGTACAGTATTTCTGAGAGGTCTTGTGGTTCAATGGGTAGTGTCCCTGCCTCTGAGGTAGAAGCTTCAGTTCCAAGTCCCACCCCAGGACTTGATGGCCAAAGAAGGTACATTCAGGATGTAGCCAAACAGGTTGAATGTCAACCTGCAAATCCTTCCAAAAGCGCCAATGGCTGGTGGTAAGAGCAGAGAGACCCCTGGTCAGCTACGCTTGATGTGGAGTGATGCCCCTCAAGCTATAAGGCCCGAGTGACAGACTAGCGACCTGTTCCGGGAATTACTAGCTATGGAAGCAGACTGCCTTGACGCACCACTAGGTACAGGAAGAGAACAGAAGAAGACAACAATATTTCTGGAAAGGAGATTAGTGATTAAAAGATCATCCTTTGATGCTGGTACAGAAGAGTAGGTGTGTGGTTGGAGAAGTTTTCTCAGACAGGGTGCAGTGGGGTGAGCAAATTGATGGCTTTAGAGGCTGATTTGCTGAGTCATAGGGAGGAGTTTGCAGAACTCCTGTGTGGAAGAGAAGACAGGGCACCAAGTCAGGATTCGCTGAAGGTTGTGTAGGATGGATGGATGGATGGATGGATGGAGGTACCAATTCTAACAAAGAAAAGCATTTCAGAAAAAATACTTTTGAAGTGATGAAAGTCACGATTAGGGGTTCAACATTGGTTTGGGGAGGGAAGTAGAAACTTGGATCAGCAATGCTCCTGCAGTATAAGAATGGAGTATGACAACAGACCAGATATGAAGCACAAACAAAAAAGGTCACCTCAGTGCAGGTGAATGCTGACTCTGTCCCAGACCAGACTCAGCCCCGAGCGCTCAACCGGGGTACGTGATGGAGTGAGAGTCATAGGCATGTCGGACACACAAAAGCAGAAATGGTCAGGGTTGCATATAAACTATTATCACATGAAATGACTTGAAATATATATACAAATCAATTTAAATTAAAAATTCACTGCAAGTAGTGGCGAGAATAATACATGGGCAAGCGTGCATTTTAATAAATGTCACATATGATGATACCATAGGACATTTATGCAATAGTTGAGATACCTGTACATCTAAACATGTTCTCTATTGATAATGTTTCCTATTAATAAAGGATGTTTTGGTTCTCCAAACAGCATTTGATACATGCATAAACAATAGAAGCTGGGAAGGTAACTTTGTGGATGAAGTAACCATTGAATATTTGGTTTATAATACTAATAATATATAGCAGTTAGTGTTTCTCTGTACCATCCAGTAAATTGCGTTTCTACATCCTTTTTGATTACTTCCTTGGTACATTTTTACTTCCGACTTTATCACACAGAAGCCAACCATCTGAACGAGGCAAGAAATGTGATATATTTCTCTTAATATACAACTGAGGACAACGATAAAATATGTCCAGCTTTTTCTCTCATGGTGTATGGTCATGGTTTCAAATACTTGCCACAGCAATACACAGCAAAGTGTTTTTCACACTGGACTTTCAACTCAAACAAGGGATTTAAATGAATACTCTTGGTCCAAAAGAATTTGCAGCTGATTTGTGATATTCACAGGACTATCCTGGCATTTCCTCATACAGATATTATGGAAATTTGATCATTCCATCAGTGTAAAGTCGTTGCAACAGATTTCCTTTGCACCAGAGAAAGCGGTCACAAAAATTAATTTCTAATCAGGTGAAAACATGCGAGTGTTGCAACCGGCAATGTTTTGTGGAGAAATGATAAACTCTTCCGCTCATAAAACAAATCAAATCCCACTCACAAGTTTCATCAGATGTCTTATGAGCTGGGTGCCTCAGAGCAGACCCAGAAGGAAAGAATATTGTTTCCTTAGTGTAATTAACCTTTTGATGGAATATTAATGTCCTTAACTGGAGATAAGGTTGTCAGTCTATACCATTAAATCATTCTCTGATCAAGTGTCATGAGCAAAGAGTAGTTTACAAGGGTTGGGTTGCACAATTTGCAGGATTCAGATCCTGTGATTACTTTTGTTCTTGCCTTTACTCACAAGCCCCATTTATTTCAAGTATGTCGAAAACAAGGGTGAGTCTAACCCCGAAATGTACACTGTAAACAAGAAAAGGGAATGATGGTGAGATTGGTCCTGAAAAGTATCGACTACACCTAGGCTATAGATAATACTGAGGGTTACAGGGAATAGTAAGTACTACAATACATTATATGAAAGCAAATTCAAAACCTTCTACTTATTTGGGAGGGCTGATAGGCATATGGGAACAAGAGAAGCCCAATCAGCCAATTCCACATTTAATTAGGTCATAACTGATCTGTACTTTAGCTCCATTTACCTGTGTTTGTTTTGTGTTACTTGATATCTGACCCAACATGCTTTCAAATTTCAACTGGCACACCACAACCAATGAGACAGGTCCAGATTTCCAATACCCTTCTTGTGAAAAAATGTTTTCCAATTTTCCTCTTAAATGGCTTTGCTCCAACACAAGAGGCAAAGGTTTCTCTCTATCTACCCTATCAAAAACTTTCACCACTTGAAATATTTTACCCGGAGTATCCCTCAACCTTCTTAACCCCAAGGGAATATAGGACAAAATAATGTTGTCTTCCTGCCTTCATAAATTAACTCTTTAAGCCCTGACATTGTTCTGGTGAATCTGATTTGTACCCCTTCCTAAGTCATTATATTGCTCCCTGATTTATGGTGCCCAAAACTGAACAACACAATTTTTGAATTGTAATCCCCAAGATCAATACCAACACTCCATTGGCTATGTTGATAAAACTTTGTACTCGTGCACTAGCTTTTAGTAATCTGTGGACATGAAGAACTGAATTGCGTTGTGCCTCCCCATCACCTGGTCTCTCACATTAAGGGAAAAAAACATTTTCCCTTCTGAAATCTGAAATGGAAAATCACAGACTTCCCAACATTGAACTCTATCTATTACTTAGGCTGTAATGTTCCTTTGCCATTTCCCGTTCCCAATTATACAATAATTTGATCTTCTTACTTGGTGTCATCTGTATATTTGTATGAAGAATTCTATATTCCTTCATCCAAGTCATTAGTATCTATGGTTAAAAAAAACAGGCTAAACTACACAACCACGAGGAACACCACTTGTCACATCTCATTGATCAAAGGACAAACACTTTATCCCTACTCTCTGTTCCCCATCGCAATCAATTACCAACTCACACCACAATGTTTCCTCGAATTTTGCATGTTTTTGTTGCTGCCCCCAATATTGTGTGTCGAGCAACAAGTGTCTTCACAAAGTCCATTTCGACAATTTCCTGAGACATTCCCCAGCCACTTTCTCAGGAAAAAAACTACATTATTCAGACATGATTGCCACCTTCATCAATTAGTGCTGCCTCTTCCCACATATACTTGAAGTGCTTTGCCATTCTCATGTCCAATGATACAATTCAGTAACTAGCCATATAAATACTTGGCTACGTGAGCAGGTCATAAGTCACAAGTCAGGAATGTGGTGGAATACTCTCCCTCTCCACTTGCCTGGATGAGTGCGGCTCCAACAACACACAAGAAGCTTGACACCATCCAAGACAAAGCAGCCCACTTGTTTGGCACCCCACCCACAAACGTTCACTTCCTCTGCCACCGTTGCACAGTGGCAGCCGTGTGTACCATCCGCATAATGCACTGCAGGAACTCACCAAGGTTCCTTCGGCAGCTCTTTTCAAACCCAGAACCACTACCATCTACAAAGACAAGAGCAGAAGATACCTGGGAACAGCACCCTGGAAGTTCCCCTCCAAACCACTAACCATCCTGACTTGGAAATATATCGCCATTCCTTCGCTGTCGCTGGTTCAAAATCTTGGGACTCCATCCCTAACAGCACTGTGGGTGTACCTTCACCACATGACTGCAACGGTTCAAGAAGGTAGCTCACCACCAACTTCTCAAGGGTAATTAGGGACAGGCAAAAAATGCTGGCCTAGCCAAATAAAAATCCCTTGAATGAGTAAAAGAAAACACTTCTCCACAAATTACCTTAAACTGACTGGTTCCAATGCTAAGACACAAATCCTGAATCTAAAGAGGTTTGGAAAACTCTTGACTACTGTACCTGCAATTTCCTCACCAATATATATATATATATATATATCATATAGATATATTTTGTAATGGAAGATATCAGGTGCTGGAGATTTATTTATCTTAAGTCCCATTATTTTCTTCATTACATTTTTCTTACTTATACCAAGTCCAATAGGCATTCACCCTAAATTAATTTTAGATTTCCTTGTACCACTGGTATTTTAATTTTTTCTGCCACTGTGAAAATGGGTAAATGTACTAATTTACAAGTTTGCTATTTTCTTATTATCAATTGCAGTCACACTTGCATCTTCCTTTAATGGGCAGCACAAGTGAATAGCACTGTGGCTTCACAGTGCCAGGGTCCCAGGTTCGATTTCCCCGCTGGGTCACTGTCTGTGCGGAGTCTGCACGTTCCCCCCGTGTCTGCGTGGGTTTCCTCCGGGTGCTCCCGTTTCCTCCCACAGTCCAAAGACGTGCAGGTTAGGTGGATTGGCCATGATGAATTACCCTTAGTGACCAAAAAAAAAGGTGAGGAGGGGTTATTGGGTTACGGGGATAGGGTGGAAGTGAAGGCTTAAGTGGGTCGGTGCAGACTCGATGGGCCGAATGGCCTCCTTTTGCACTGTATGTTCTATGAAACTCTCTTCCATTTAATATATGTATAAAAGTCTTTGCTGGGGCAGCACGGTGGCCTAGTGGTTAGCACAGCTGCCTCACGGCACTGAGGTCCCAGGTTCGATCCCGGCTCTGGGTCACTGTTCGTGTGGAGTTTGCACATACTCCCCGTGTGGGTTTCGCCCCCACAACCCAAAAATGTGCAGAGTAGGTGGATTGGCCACACTAAATTGTCCCTTAATTGGAAAAAATAATTGGGTAATCTAAATTTTGAAAAAAAAAGTCTTTGCTGTTAGCTTCGATATCCCTCACCAGTTTCTTCATATCCCCTTTTTGATGGCCTATTTCTTTCTTTGTATTCCTTTGTTGCCTTTTCTAACTTTCTGCTGGATTTCTGTTTTTCCTTGTGTGTGTGTGTGTGTGTGTGTGTGTGTGTGTGTGTGTGTTTTTAGCTTGTGTATCTTACCTCATTTATTGACTATGGCTGTATAACTACATACTTTTAAAGGCATGCATTGGTTTTGCATTAGATCAAATATTTGTCTGAATATTGTCCACAGATTTATCATAACAGTTCAGCCCACTTAACCACAGCGGTCAACTTATTAGTCAATATTTCAAAATTTGCCTTAGAACATAGATAGAACAGTACAGCACAGAACAGGCCCTTCGGCCCTCAATGTTGTGCCGAGCCATGATCACCCTACTCAAACCCACGTATCCACCCTATACCCGTAACCCAACAACCCCCCCCCCCCCCCCCCTTAACCTTACTTTTTTTTTTATTAGGACACTACGGGCAATTTAGCATGGCCAATCCACCTAACCCGCACATCTTTGGACTGTGGGAGGAAACCGGAGCACCCGGAGGAAACCCACGCACACAGGGGGAGGACGTGCAGACTCCACACAGACAGTGACCCAGCAGGGAATCGAACCTGGGACCCTGGAGCTGTGAAGCATTTATGCTAACCACCATGCTACCCTGCTGCCCCTTACTTAAATTTAAACGTTTGGTTTTGTGAGTCTCCCATCAAACCCAATATCAAATTCAATTTTGGTCACTTGTTGGTAGATGCTTCCCTATGGTCACATTGTTAACTAACTCTGATTTGTTACACAGCACCAAATTCCGTATAGTCTGTTCCCTGCAATGTTCAAATCTATTCTTTTTGGTGCTTATAAAATCATGGTATGTACCATAAAAAGTAGAATCCGTTAAATATGACTTATCTGTTGTCCAAGAACTAACAGTGGGGAACACCAAGGGAACACGTTCTTAAGAGTGGCTTCATTAAGCTGGGCAGCACGGTGGCGCAGTGGTTAGTGCTGCTGCCTCACAGCACGGAGGTCCCAGGTTCAATCCCGGCTCTTGGTCACTGTCCGTGTCGAGTTTGCACATTCTTCCCGTGTTTACGTGGGTTTCGCCTCCACAACCCGAAGATGTGCAGGGTAGGTGGATTGGCCATGTTAAATTGACCCTGAATTGGAAAAATTGAATTGGGCACTCTAAAATTTAAAAGAAAGATCAAAAAGAGTGGCTTCATTTTCACTTGTTTGAGGACTAAAATGATGAGTCTTGAACAGGTTCAAATGTCGAATCCAAGATCAATGCATGGAGAAAGTAACAGAGAAATGATGGTGGATGATGTGACAAAACATGGTTTACATTCTATATTACCAGACCAATGATTAGTGTCACGTCCCAGCCACTATAAAAGGCCTTTGCACCTTCCCCAAGCCTACTGGAAAAAATAGACATTATAAAAGGTAATGCATGTTCTCCTGCTTCATCATATAATATATATTTTTATATAATTTTAGATGTCATAATAAGAGATATCTTTCTCAGTCACTCGTTATCTTATTTTGTGCTTCAGATTGCTACCCTGATGGCATGCACAAGTATCATGCTTTTAATCTTCATGGACTTCCGATGTGTTATGGAGCCCAAAGGGCCATGCATAGAAGTTTATGTGCCATTAGGCTGCATATATCTCAAGTTACAGATACTAAGAGATTTTGGAAATTTCCACCAATTCGGAAACAACATTGACAACAGTCATTTTCAAACATACAAATACAGGAAATTCAGATACGATAAACCACAAAAGTTGGACATTGTAGGTCTCGTGGGGAAAGAAGGAGCACTGAGTGATACTGATACCAACTTTGATTCCCAATCTTTTTTTAAATAAATTTAGAGTACTCAATTATTTTTTTCCAATTAAGGAGAAATTTAGCGTGGCCAATCCACCTACCCTGCACATCTTTTGGGTTTTGGGAGTGAGACCTACGCAGGCACGGGGAGAATCTGCAAACTCCATACAGCGCCGGCCCTAGGGTTGCTGGCGCCTCGGGCAAGCTGAACTTCGGCGCCCTTGGGGGGGGCGGGGCCGAGAGGGGGGGGGGCCGAGAGGGGGGCGGGGCTGAGAGGGGGGGCGGGGCCGAGAGGGGGGGCCGAGAGGGGGGGGGCCGAGAGGGGGGGGGCGGGGCCGAGTGGGGCGCCCTGGGGGAGGGCGGCCACCGCGCATGCGCTGGTTGGCACGGGCCCAACTGCGCATGCGCGGGACCCGAGTCTTTGGCGCCCCCTAGCACACGGCGCCCCGGGCGACTGCCCGTGTTGCCGGTGCCTTGAGCCGGCCCTGACTCCATATAGATAATGACCCGGGGCCGGGATCGAAGCCAGGTCCTCATCACAGTGAGGCAGCGGTGCTAACCGCTGCCCCACCGTGCCGCCCACACTTTGATTCCCAATCTCTATTAATTTATCCCTTCTCTTACAGTCTTCAGCTTTACGAAGCCTCAGTTAGGGCAAGGCAATGGCATCAGTGCCCATCAGACATCCGGGATCTACTCCTGATAGGCATCCAGTGACGCTGCTGGGATGCATGCAGGTACAGGCATTATCTCAAAGAACAGTTTCAGCTCAACTGCGCTGTCCGCAGTTGAAGTTACTAATTCCTACAGTCTAGACGCCAATGTAAAAAAAACAGGCTGATGGACAGGTGCTGTAGGTACCCCAGATCGGCATCAACCAGTAGCTTCAGGAAAAGGGCATAAAATTGGCAAAAATAAAACCCAACACGCTAGAGGTCAGGGGTCATGTGAGTACAGACATGTATCAATCTGTCTTGATTTCTGGTGGTTTTACTTGGATTACAGCACGGGCATTTTAGGGATATTCAGGTTGTTACAGCAGCTCGTTCAACATGTTTCCCCAGATTCCATACTGCTATCTCTTTTCGGACAACAGGAGCTACAGAAATATTTGTGTCTCTCTTTAAAATACCCTCTTGTATTACATTGAGTAGTTTGCCCTTGACATTTAAGAGTGTTGTAAAAGTTAAAAATGTTCCTTAAACCTCCTCATGCCCTAGTGTTCTTAACAGCTTGACTATCAAATCAATACCCGTTCAAATCCAAGTAACATTTTCAGTTTGTCAAGTCTAAGTTCTTGGGCATTTGGCTGTCATTCCTGTCCTCATTTTAAAAATACATCAGTAGTATACCACCCTACATGCCAGCTGCTAATTGTACCCTATTTTTATGCAGACACATGCTAGCATTGGTTAAGTTACTTTTGCAGGACTAGTAGATAAAGCTTTTATTTTTTAAAAAAAGCAAACAGATTGCCTGGGAGGCAAATCGAGATACTCTCCGGAAATTGGTGATGGTTGAAAATTAATTCTGTCCCAATTAAACGGCAGGTTACACTGAATGAAGGCAGGTGGTGGGTGAGGCTGTGGAGATGGAAGGGAATGGACAGCGTTTTCGAGTTAAACCTCCCCAGCCGGTTGCCCCCTTTCTCTGCGTTCACTTGACCATTGGGGGGGGGGGTTTAAAAAGCCCTTGAAAAGGGCCACTTTCAGCTTCGGTCGTGTCACCTTCATTAAAAAAAGGTGGCTCGAATCTAGGCAGAACATTTAAACAAGCAAAAACAGATTCTGGGAACTTGGTACAGGTCAATATTTGCAGGTGATAAGGTGCAAGTCTCTCGGGGAGGGGAGGGGAGGGAGGCTGTCTCGCCATGTTCGAAGCTTTACGGAAACCGGTCAGAATAAACAGGTCGCGGGATCTGGTCTAGTGTCCCTTTTTAACCGGATTGCTCCGATTGCCCGTCGGCAGGACAACAATCAGCGGTGAAATCGGACAGCAGCTCGACTCGACGTTCTGCCTAGATTCGGGAGAAAATAAAATCAGTGGCCACCTGGGTGACAAACAAGATCCCGGACTTCCTGCTGTGGGATTAAACCAAAAATTCTCAAAGCAAAATCATAATTTGAAGAAAAAAAAAAACACAACAAAAGAGGTGGTGCAATACAGGAGACAATAATAAACAGCGGCAACAACACAAAGCTGACTGTGTGGAATGAATGCCGGCTTCAGGGTTTCCAGACAGCAGTAATGTGTGTGTGTGTGTGTTGGGGTTTGTTTTTTACCTGCTGCCTGTCAAACTGCTCCCTCTCTGCCTCCAGACTGTGCACGGAGCGGCGGTGCAGCACTTTGGCGGGGACCTGTCTGATGGTGTTCATGCTGAACGGTCCCACACAGCGGGCTGCTGCTGCTGCTGCTGCTGAGGGGGAATGGGAGGCTTCCGCGATGCCAGGAGCGGGGCGCTGATCCGGAGTGTTTGAATATAGACAGTCTGAACCTGATGGTGTCCGCATTCAGCAACAACTCACGGCCAGCAGCATGATGGGAAAGCGAGAGCGGCTGACTGACTGCCAGCCCAGCTCTGACAAGTACACCCAGTCTGCTGCCTGCCGAGTGGCACACAGCACACACCCTCTGTGTGTGTGTGTGTGTGCCTCTGGCTTTTCAAACAACCCACCCACAAACAGGATGCAAATTATGAGGGCCGCTGTTATCGCCCTGAAATGCATTCAACCCACTCTCCTGTATGGTTAAATATCACCAGGCCACTCTTCAACTATAGCCCATTTTTCTGTTCGATCCCCATATTGGGTTTAATTTATTTTCCCAATTAAGGGGCAATTTTAGCATGGACAATCCGCCCACCCTGCTCGTCTTCCCGCGTTGTGGGGGCGAGACCCACGCAGACATGGGGAGAAAGAATGTGCAAACTCCACACAGTGATCCTCGGTGCCATGAGGCAGCAGTGCTAACCACTGTGCTACCATGCCGCCCTGATCCCCATATTGATAACATGAGAAATTAGAGAACCCCACATTTCCATTGAAAAAGGAGGCCATTCGACCCATCGAGCCTGCACCCACCCTCTGAAAAAGCACCTTACCCAGTCCAACTTTCTTTCAGGCGGTGGTGTTCCCGTGCATTTGCTGTCCTTGCCCTTCTAGATGGTAGAGGTTGTGGGTTTTGAATAATAACCAATACAAAAAAAACACCAAAATATTAGAGATGCTAGAAATGTGAAAGTAATACTGGAGGGTGCTGGAAATACTCAGCCAGTCTGGTAACATCTGTGAAGAATGAAAGAGAATGACCATAATGAATAATGATTACTTTGGAAAGATACAAGCAGAAAGCAGTGGATGCTGTACTTCAATAAGGAGTCATTATCTTTAAGAGAGAACGTGAGAAAAATTGGCAAGTTAGTTATGAGGAGAGAACATAGAACATAGAACAGTACAGCACAGAACAGGCCCTTCGGCCCTCAATGTTGTGCCGAGCCATGATCACCCTACTCAAACACACGTATCCACCCTATACCCGTAACCCAACAACCCCCCCTTAACCTTACTTTTTGTAGGACACTACGGGCAATTTAGCATAGCCAATCCACCTAACTCGCACATCTTTGGACTGTGGGAGGAAACCGGAGCACCAGGAGGAAACCCACGCACACACGGGGAGGACGTGCAGACTCCACACAGACAGTGACCCAGCCGGGAATCGAACCTGGGACCCTGGAGCTGTGAAGCATTTATGCTAACCACCATGCTACCCTGCTGCCCCATAGGTTGAATAAACTCGGTTTGTTCTCACTGGAACGTCGGAGGTTGAGGGACGACTTGATAGAGGTCTACAAAATAATGAGGGGTATAGATGAGTGGATTGTCAGAGGCTTTTTCCCAGGGTAGAGGGGTCAATTACTAGGGGGCATAGGTTTAAGGTGCAAGGGGTAAGGTTTAGAGGAAATGCACGAGGCAAATCTTTTTTACACAGAGGGGTTCCTGGAACTCGCTGCCGGAGGAGGTGGTGGAAGCAGGGATGATAGTGATGTTTAAGGGGCGTCTTGACAAATACATGAAGAGGATGGGAATAGAATGATACGGACACCGGAAGTGTAGAAGATTTTAGTTTAGACCGGCAGCATGGTTGGCACAGGCTTGGAGGCCGAAGGACCTGATCCTGTGCTGTACTTTTCTTTGTTGTTTGTTCTTTGTAAGAAGTCAACTTCAGTTCAATCCTCCAGAGAAGGTTTTAAACCTCCAGAGAAGGTTGGGGCGGCACGGTAGCACAGTGGTTAGCACAGTTGCTTCATAGCTCCAGGGTCCCAGGTTCGATTCGCGGCGTGGGTCACTGTCTGTGCAGAGTCTGCACATCCTTCCCATGTCTGCGTGGGTTTCCTCCGGGTGCTGCGGTTTCCTCCCACAGTCCAAACATGTGCGGGTTAGGTGGATTGGCAATGCTAAATTGCCCTTAGGTTAGATGGTGTTACTGGAATGGGGTGGTGGCGTGGGCTTAGGTGGGCTGCTCTTTCCAGGAGCCGGTGTAGACTCGATGGGCTGAGTGGCCTCCTTCTGCACTGTAAATTCCATGATTCTATGAAATCAGACCTCTTGATTTTTATTACAACTCATTGTTTATATTTAAGGGTTCATTTACTCAGTATTTACACACCTGAATCTCTAATATCAAAGAGCCTAAATTTCCATTTTAAAAATATATATATATTTCATGGGATGTGGGCGGCACAGCCGGGCCAGCATTTGTTGCTCATCAATAATTGCCCCTTGAAATTAATGGTGTGCTAGGCCGTTACAGAGGGAAGTTGAGTCGACCACATTGCTGTGGTCTGCAGTCATGTCTAGGCCAGACTGGGTAAGGATAGCAGATTTCCATCCCTAAAGGACATTAGTGAACCTGATGGGTTTTTACAACAATCAATGATTGTCTCCCAGTTAGTACTTAACTGCTAATTTTTAAATGCTAGAAAATTAATATGTACATGGGAAACATTGTAAAAATGAACTCGCCCATGCATTCGAAGATGATACCATTTTAAAAATTGAATGTTTTACTAGTTTGCCGTAGATCTAAACAAGGTCACCCAGCCTCCTTCCAAATCAGCTCACGTAACACACACACAAACTGCTAAATTCCCATCAAGTACTGTCTGAGGGGACAGAGTCAGCAACAACAATTTATATTGTTGACATAATAAACATCTCAAGATGCTCAGAGGATCCTATGAAGCAAAAATGGACACTGAGCCACATAAGACCATATTAGGGCAGATGGTCACAAACTGAATGGAAGAGCATATATGTTTGAAGGAACATCTTAAAGGAGGAAAGAGAGTTAGAAATTTGGAGAGGGTTAGGGAGGGAATTCCAGGGTTTAGTAGGGGCTAGGCAACTGAAGGCATGGCCACCAATGGTAGTGCAATTCAAATCTATGAGACTCAAAGAGGCCAGCATTTTATGAGCACAGATATCTCGGAGGGTCACGGGGCTGGAGGGGAAAGGAGGAAATGGTTGATTTTAAAACAAATCTGAGATTTTAAAAATTGAATTGTTGCTTGCTTGACTCGAAATCAATGTAGGTCAATGAGCTACATTGGTGATCGGGGAACAGGATATGGTGTGAGTCAAAGACGCAGGCAGGGGACCTTTGGATGACTCCAAGTTTACACAGGGTAGAATGTGGGATGCCAGTCAGGAGTGGAATAGTCATGTCTGGAGGTAACAAGGGGCATGGGTGAGGGATTCAGCAGGCATAGACCTGAGGCAGGGAGATGTCAGACAAACATACAATTGAATAGGAGCAAACCTTTGTAGTCTCAACACGGCAAAAACAAAATGCTGTCTGTAATAAAATTGCTTGCAGTAACTCCCTAAAACCCAAGTAATCATTTCCAATTCTCACATCAATCTTCAGAGCTTCTCCTTGACAGGGCAATCTTCTGAAAGGAAGGGAAAGACTATGTTTTCATCACAAAGAATAATGATCGAAAGCTTAAGATTTGATTGATATCAGACAACACAACAGCAAAATTGAGAATAAAGTGCAAGGGTACAAACAAATCTATAAATTATCAAATGTAAGTTCTTTCTTTGTAAATGGCGTGAAACTAGTTGAAGTTCCCGACACAGGAAAGATTGACCTTGGGAGTGAATAATGATGTTGCACTTAGTCACACAAAGCCCAAAGAACTAGATTTAATTCCGCGTTGTTTTGATTGAGCTAATTTAAATCCATGGCATTGTCCAGGTCATTATTATTCACCTTCGAAGCCATCGTTCAGGCTAGGTAAGGTCAGGTAAGTTGCCACTTCATGATCACTATACCCTTGATCAGAACTGCTAAAGGCCTTCACCTTTCAAATAATGTGTACTCCTCACAAATGTGGAGCCTAGCACATTAAAATGCGATGGCACTGCGGGTAGGCAGTGCCAACAAATACGTGGCACTGACTGACATGAATGAAAGACAGTACTGTTGGCTCAGGAATCGACAACAATGTGGGTTTGGACTGGAAGAGGGCAGTGTTGCTGGCACTGAGAGGTTGGTGGCAGCACACTGCACTCTTGTGAGAGCCTGTACCTGCCATGGGCTTCACTCCCAAACTATAGGCAGCCACGTTCAGCCGGACAGTGGCTCTGCACAATATTCTTTTGAAAACACTGCTGCTGCCCAGGATTCAGGTTGAGGTACGATTTTCTGTTCTAATGTCTGACCAATTTACCTTACTGCTGTAGCAAGGCTGGAGATATTTGGCACTATAGGACTGACACAAGAAGCAATGAATCTTCAGCTAGGAAAGAGAACTGGCACATTAGGAAAGCTGGAAGTTTTGTCCATCTTGGGGAGCACATACGGTTATATATCTGAAATACATAACAGCGCATTTTAACGTGTATAGTTACATAAGAACATAAGAACTAGGAGCAGGAGTAGGCCATCTGGCCCCTCGAGCCTGCTCCGCCATTCAATGAGATCATGGCTGATCTTTTGTGGACTCAGCTCCACTTTCCGGCCCAAACACCATAACCCTTAATCCCTTTATTCTTCAAAAAACTATCTATCTTTACCTTAAAAACATGTAGTGGTTTTGCTAGAACTATCAAAGTCAGCTGCAATTCCAGCAAAATATTGTTGCGATGTGGAATAGCCTGCCTTGTAGAGCAAAGCGAGTGATATATTTTTGGTAGTCCGGGCGACAGCAGGTTACCATTTAAATTGACAATAATAAATGCAGTAAGCTTTGCTGTGGGTGAGGATCGACACCCAGACCCAGAAAGAAAGAAGGCAGCTTTCTCTAAACCCTAATGTCCCGCAACACATTTTGAATGGATAAACTCTCCAACCTGGCTTCCCAAAAGCTCCTTCCAACGAGAGGACCGAGAGAGGGAGTGTGTAAGCGGAGGGCTCACAGAGTGGGGGCTTCTCTCCAGAAATGGGAACTGAGTCTCTTGGTGGCTGATCCTGAATATAAGTTTAGTTGATTGAAAGATTTCAGTTCGGTTCAGTGAAGAGTCGGATTGATGGATGACGATCAGACATTCCTTTACTCGGCTTCAGTCTTGTCCATGTGTTGGTTCCAAATTACAGCTAACCGTCTGGCTTGTAGTTGGGATATCTGTCAGTCGGCCAATCCACTCTGCTTCTCACTCTTGGGCCATGCATTCTCTTATTTCTCTCATATCTCCCCTCACAAAAGCCATTTTCACGGCAGTCTTTCTGTTTGCAATCCTGCTGATCTTACCCAGTAGTTGGGATACCTATGTTAATTTTAGGGTGCGCCGCAACTCTTTGTCCACCTGACTGCATCGCACCCACGGGTCGCGACCCCCACTTTGAAAAAGTCTGCGTTAGGTGTGGTGGCTTGAAACATACGCTGCAGTCTTCCAGTAATAAAGAAAATAAGTTTATTGATGAAGGACAAAGACAGATAGATAACCAGCACAGAACATTATACAACAGGTCTTCAGTTCCCTGGTTCACATTGTCTGGGGACCTGCTCCCAGGGCCCTCTGCAAACCTCCCATTGATCAGGGTTCACACACTGACACGCGATTGACCCTAAGCAGCTCATGTGGTCAATGGAGCTCACCCACTTAGAGGCCATGCTACCACATCCCTCCCCCCTTAAGTCCCTTAGTACACTTCCCCATAAATATGTACTAAAGTCATAATTGTTATCAGGGACAACCGAGGAAAAAGACTCAATCAAAAAGTCAATTGATCCGGAGACCTCCTGGGCTGCCTGAACCTCGGACGTCCAGCCACAGACTCGGCACTCCTTTGGGTGAACGGATGGTACACAGTCGACGCCACCCTCAGACAGGACCACTTCCACAATGGGAGAACTAGCCCCGCCTCCCTTGATAGACTCTGTTGGTTGAACAGAAGTGGGAGGTGCCCCTGTTGGTTGGAACAAGCTACAGGAGTATTCACAGTACTCCAGGAACTCACCGACTCCACCCTGGGGGTCATGAACCCTCGATTCCTCAGGTGGTTGACATGCTTTTAATGGACTTCCTGTTAACATCGACCACATAAGACAACTCCCCCACCAGGCAACAACCTGTCCTTCTATCCACAGCGAACCTGCTGCAAAATTACAGACCAAAACCTGGTCTCCCACCTGGAACGATCTGGGAGGCCTGACGTGCCTCCACCCTCCTTGCCAAATTAGGAAATGCAAGGTTCAATCAGGTTCTGAACCGAAGGCCCATGAGCAACTTAGCTGGAGTGGCCTCTGTGTTTGAATGAGGGGTTGAGTGGTACAACAGCAAAAATATTAGCCAACCTCAGGCAAAGTGTGTGGTGATCCACTGTGTGCACCTGTATTAGGGGATGTAAGGTAGGACCTGCACGACAGGTTCGCCGGTAGCCCCTGCCGGCTAGCTCCGCCCACAAGGAGCCGTATAAATATGCATGACCTCCTCCTGATCAGCCATTTCGCCAGCTGCAGTAGGAGGCCACGCATCTGACTGTAATAAAGCCACAGTTGTACCAATCTGAGTCTTTCGTGCAATTGATCGTGCATCAATTTATTACAGTCAGATTTTTCTACATTATGGACATCAGGATCAAACCAGATCGCCTGCAGCTGGATCCGCACTCGCCCGACGCCATAAAGGACTTTAATCACTGGCTGGCTTGTTTTGAGGCCTACATCAACGCTGCGACCCCCACGCCGACGGAAGCTCAGAAGATCCAAGTTCTATACTCCAGGTTGAGCTCCAGCATGTTCCCGTTGATCCAAGATGCACCGGGTTACGCGGAAGCGATGGTACTCCTTAAAGAGAACTATGCTCAGAAGACAAACACACTCTTCGCAAGGCATGTACTCACCACTCGTGGTGAGTCGATCGAAGACTTCTGGCGGGCTCTTATCCCACTTGTACGGGACTGTGACTGTCAGGCCATCACGGCCACTGAACATTCCAATCTCCTCATGCGTGATGCATTCGTAACGGGGATTGCGTCAGATCCCACCTGACAACGACTGCTGGAAGGGGCCACGCTCGACCTAGCGGAGACGAAAGCTTTAGCGCGCTCCATGACGGTCGCATCTCGCAACATCCAATCCTACCCCGCTCGCCGCGCGCCGCACCCCTCCTACCCCTCCTGGACCCCGCAAACGACCCTCTCGGCTGGGGCCTCTCCTATTCAATATGCCTGCGCGGCCCGCCGCGCCACACACCCTGGGGGTCCCCGCTGCTACTTTCGGCCAGCAGAACACCCCCACCAGTGCTGCCCAGCCCGCGCTGCCACTTGCAAATCCCGCGGTAAGAAGGGCCACTTTGTTGCGGTGTGCCAGGCCCGCGCAGTCGCCGCTATCACGCCCGCAATTGCCCCCTTCCCCCAGCCGATCGCACAATGGACGCCGCCATCTTCTGCTCCCGGGGCCACATGCGACCAGTGGGTGCCGCCATCTTCTCCCCCCAGGTCCATGTGCGACCCGTGGGTGCTGCCATCTTGCCCCGCCCCCACAAAGTGCGCACCATGGGCGCCGACATCATGCCCCGCCCCTACAACGTGCACTGCCTGGTCCCCGCCATCTTCTCCTCAACAGGTCCTCCGGATGCCGCCATCGCCGCCATTTTGTCTCCCCCACGGGACTGGAACGCTGGATCCGGGTTGCCTACGCTGCCCATCTGAATCCTCGGACGACCACCCGCAGCTCGCCTCGATGACACTGGACCAGTCCTGTCCTCACAACCTGGCCACCGCTTCGACGACAGTGAAAATCAACGGCCACGCGACCTCTTGCCTGCTGGACTCCAGGAGCACCGAAAGCTTCATCCACCTGGACACGGTAAGGCGCTGCTCCCTTGTGGTCCACCCTGATGCTTCAGATATCGCCCTCGCCGCCACTCTAAACCAGGCAGGCAGCCCCGTGGCATTCTTTTCCCGCACTCTTCATGCCTCTGAAATTCGACACTCGTCTGTTGAAAAGGAGGCCCAGGCTATAGTTGAAGCGGTGCGGCATTGGAGGCATTACCTGGCCAGCAGGAGATTCACTCTCCTCACTGACCAACGGTCGGTAGCTTTCATTTTTTTTTTTTTTATTTTTTTATTTTTTTTTTTTATAAATTTAGAGTAGCCAATTATTTTTTTCCAATTAAGTGGCAATTTAGCGTGGCCAATCCACCTAACCTGCACATCTTTGGGTTGTGGGGGTAAAACCCACGCAGACATGGGGAGAATGTGCAAACTCCACACGGACAGTGACCCAGGGCCGGGATTCGAACCCGGGTCCTCAGCGCCGCAGTCCCAGTGCTAACCACTGCGCCACATGCTGCCCTGGTCGGTAGCTTTCATGTTCAACAACATGCAGCGGGGCAAGATCAAAAATGATAGAATCTTGCGATGGAGAATCGAGCTGTCCACCTATAATTACGAGATTTTGTATCGCCCCGGCAAGCTCACGGAGCCCCCAGATGCCCTCTCCCGAGGTACATGTGCCAGTGCACAAGTAAACCAACTCCGTGCCCTGCACGACAACCTTTGTCACCCGGGGGGTCACTCGATTGTACCACCTAATTAAAGCCCGCAATCTGCCCTACTCCGTTGAGGACGTACGGACAGTCACCAGAGACTGCCAGGTCTGTGTGGAGAGCAAGCCGCACTTCTACCGGCCGGACTCGCGCGCCTGGTGAAAGCATCCCGCCCCTTTGAACGCCTCAGCGTGGATTTCAAAGGGCCCCTCCCCTCCACCGACCGCAACACATATATCCTCAGTGTGGTCGATGAATTCTCCAGGTTCCCCTTCGCCATCCCATGCCTCGATATGACGTCTGCCACTGTCATCAAGGCCCTCAACTCCATCTTCGCTCTGTTCGGTTTCCCAGATTACATCCACAGTGACATGGGATCCTCATTCATGAGCGATGAGCTGCGTCAGTTTCTGCACAGCAGGGGTATCGCCTCCAGCAGGACGACCAGCTACAACCCCCGGGGAAACAGGCAGGTAGAGAGGGAGAACGGGATGGTTTGGAGGGCCGTCCAGCTGCTCCTATGGTCCAGAAACCTCCCAGCCGCTCGCTGGCAGTAGGTCCTCCTGGATGCACTGCACTCCATATGGTCTTTACTGTACACCGCCACAAATAACACACCCCATGAACGTGTTTTTACCTTCCCCAGGAAGTCCACATCCGGGGTGTCGCTCCCGACTTGGCTCGCAGCTCCAGGACCGGTTCTTCTACATAGGCATGTCCGACTCCACAAGGCTCCCCTTGATGGATAGGGTACACCTGCTCCACGCCAACCCCCAGTATGCCTATGTGGAGTTCCCCGACGGCCACCAGGTACGGTCTCACTCAGGGACCTGGCTCCCTCAGGTTCCACTCCCATACACTTTCCCGCCCACGCGCCACCCTCCCCTCCCCCAGCGCTCCCAGCATTAGATCCACCATGTCCATCCCTCCTTCCCCTGCTACGCTAGAGGACGATGAAGATTTTGGCACGCTCCGGAGTCACTCAACTACTGGCCAGCACCAACACCGCCAGCACCGACATCGCCACCACCGCTACGTCGCTCCCAGCGATCCGTCAAACCACCAGACAGACTGAACCTCTGACTGGCACCAGACTACAAGATGGACATATTTGTTCCCCCTCCCCTCTGTAAATTATTTGTAAATCTGTATATAGTTCCACGCCACCCCCACCGGACTCATTTTTAACAGGGGGTGAATGTGGTGATCCACTGTGCACCTGTATTAGGGAATGTACGGTAGGACCTGCACTACAGGTTCGCCGGTAGCCCCTGCCGGCTAGCTCCGCCCACAAGGAGCCGTATAAATATGCATGACCTCCTCCTGATCAGCCATTTCGCCAGCTGCAGCAGGAGGCCACGTATCTGACTGTAATAAAGCCACAGTTGTACCAATCTGAGTCTTTCTTGCAATTGATCATGCATCAAAGTGTATAACTGACTGCTTTCTCATGGCGTTCTTGAAAGTTTGTACAGCCCACTCAGCCAGACAGTTCAACGCTGGGTGGTAGGAGGATATTCTTGTATGTCATATGCCATTTTCTCTCACAAAGTGTTGGAAATCTTCGCTGGCGAAGGGGATGCTTGTCTGAAATGATTGCCTCGGCAAACCCATGAATGGCAAACACTTGGTGCGGAGCCTCTACCGGGCTGCCAAGGTAATGGTCCCCCATCTCCTGGACTAATAGTGACTTCAAGTAGATATCTACCAGCACCAAAAACATCTTGCTCAAAACGGGCCCACATAATCCATGTGGACTCTGGTCCCAAGGCGACCTGGCCATTCACAAGGGTGAAGAATGGCAGAAGGCAGCAAAGATTGCTGCATTTGGCAAGGGTGGGACTGTTTTGTAAAAGCCCTTCAATGGTCTTGCCTATTCCTGGCCACCAGACGCAACTGCGTGCCAACATCTTCATCTTTGTCTGCCCTGGGTGGCTGCTGTGTAGCTCTTGAAGGAGGGACCCCCAAGCCTGAGGCAGGATGACCATCCATGATCCCCGAAGAATCACGCCATCTTCACATGTCAACTCATCCTGATGAGTGAAGTAGGCCCTCAGCAGTTCGGACTTCTCTGAACACCAGTCAGACTGTATCATTCGTTTGACCTCTGAAAGAATAGGGTCTCTTTGAGTCCAGTTGCGGATGTGCCCTGGGGAGACTGGCAGGATGTCGAGGACATTTAGGGCTAGAATGATCTCCTGGGGTACCGGTGGTGGCGGAATGCTCTTAGACAGGGGCAGGCGATTTAACGCATCCACATTAGCAATTTGTGTCCCAGGCCGGTGATGAAAAACATATTTGTAAGCTGCCAACAGCAGGGCCCTATGCTGCACCCTCACCGAAGCTATGGGCAGTATGGGCTTATCTTCCCTTAACAAGCCCAGCAATGACTTATGGTCAGTCACTATGTCGAACTGCCAACCGTACGCACACTGGTGGAATTTCTTCACAGGGAATATAACTGCTAAGCCCTCCTTCTCAATCTGGGCATAGTTTGGTAGTTTTGTAATTTTGTTCTGCTTCAGAAACGGCCCTTGAGGGCGTTCTGTACTATCTCCCATTTTGTGGGACGTCAGATGTCAGCACAATTAGCTCCCTGGATCAAAATGCATCAAGAGGTTTGAATATTGCAATTCCTGCTTCACAACGCGGAAGGCTTCTTTTTGAGGCTCCTTCCGTTGCCACCGCTGATTCTTCCTTAAAAGTAGGTGCAATGGTACCAATGTTGTGGATGGATTTGAAATAATCCTGTAGTAATTGACCGTACCGAGAAAGGACTGAAGCTCACTGATATTTCTGGGTGCAGGGACATCTCATATGGCCTTATCCCTTTCTTCCAAAGGGGGCAACTCTGTTGCATCAACACAAAATCCTCGGTTAGTCACTTCAGAGGCCTTGCAGGTACATTTTTCACATTTTACGCAGAACCCAGCATCACAAAATGTCTTTAGTATTTCCTTTAGGCTGGCCATGTTGGGTCCCAGGTTCGGTTCCCGGTTGGGTCACTGTCTGTGCGGAGTTTGCACGTTCTCCCCGTGTCTGGGTGGGTTTCCTCCGGGTGCTCCGGTTTCCTCCCACAGTCCAAAGGCGTGCAGGTTCGATGGATTTGCCGTGCTAAATTGCCCTTAGTGTCCAAAAAGGTTGGGTGCGGTTACAGGGATAGGGTGGAAGTGAGGGCTTAATGTGAGTCGGTGCAGACTCAATGGGCCGAATGGCCTCCTTCTGCACTGTATGTTCTATCTATCTATCTATCCACCTGGTGCAGTGCCGGTGTCTAGCACGTTATCAAGGTCAACCAAGACCGTGGGAATTCCCTGGAGATTATCCATCGTGCATTGGAAGATAGCGCAGGCTGAAGAGATGCCGAATGTCAGTCTGGTATACTGGAAGAGGCCTTTGTGGGTATTTATTGTTGCAAACCTCTGAGACTCCTCATCCAGCTCTAGATGCAGGTAGGCAAGACTGAGGTCCAACTTTGAATAGATGAGGACCCCCACCAGCTTGGCGGAGAGGTCTTCACTTAGAGGAATTGGATACGGATTGACCTGGGCAGCCTGGTTTATGATCATTTTATTGTCCCGACAAATCCCTACCAGCTGATCAGGTTTTAGAACAGGGACTGTTGTTGCCGCCCACTCTGAAATCTGAACCGGCATGATTATCCGCAGCTCTACCAATCTCTTTTGCTCTGCTTCACCTTTTGATGCAATGCATATGGAACTGGCCTGGCTCTATCAAACTAGGATACTGAATTTGGATTTACATTTTTACACCCTTAATTTGGCTCAATTCTTCATGGAAGACACCTTCATACTTCCTCAAGTCATCTTGGAAGACACCATCAGATATTTTGAAGATCTCCAGCCAGTTGCGCCTAATCTTCTGCAACTAGTCTATTCCCAACAGACTGGACAACGATCAGGTAGATTGTACACCACCTGGGGGATTGGGCTGCTCCGAGGAGATTCAGATTCTTCAAAAAATGTCTAAAGTTAGGCTATAGTATTCTTTAAGCTTAAAGACTGTGTTCCTGCATACAGATACTGGAAGGTCTGTTCACCCACGACAGTCACCGAAGCCCCGGTGTTGACTTTCATTTTAAGGGACTACTTGTCTTAAGACAATTTCAATCAGAGCCATTTTATTTCATTGGACTGCATTCAACCAAATCAAATTCTCTTTTCCAGAACTCTTCTCCAATGTGTTCAGTGGTGCTGTGTACTATTTTTTTGCAATGGCCCGCTTTGCCTCACATGGCAACATGCTTGAATGTGCTCCTTTAAGCTGCAATAGAAGCACACGAACGTCCAAAAATGATGTGCGGGATTCTCCAGGAATCGGCGGGGCGGGCAGAAATGGCACAGTGGAGTGGTGGGAACTGTCCGGCGTCGGGCCACCCCAACGTTGCGGCACCTTCAGGGCCTAGGACGGCACCGGAGTGGTTTGCGCCCCGCCGGCCGGCGGGAACGGCTTTGGCGCGTGCAAGCCGGGGCCGAAGGGACTCCGCCGGCCGGCGCAGGTCTGCGCATGCGCGGGAGCGTCAGTGGCTGCTGACGTCATCCCCGCGCATGCGCAGGGGGGGTTCACCTTCACGCTAGCCATCGCGGAAGCTTACACAGCCGGCGCGTAGGAATAGAGTGCCCCCACGGCACAGGTTCACCTGCGGATCGGTGGGCCCCGATCGCGGGCCAAGCCACCGCGGGGGCACCCCCGGGGCTGGATCGCCCCGTGCCCCCCCCCCCCCCCCCGAGGACCCCGGAGCCCGCCCACACTGCCCGGACCCGCCGGTAAGTGACCAACTCCAATTTACGCCGGCGGGACCTGCATAGGACGGGCTTTGGCCCATCGCGGGCCGGAGAATTGCCGGGGGAGCCCGCCGACCGGCGCGATTCGGTCAGACTCTTCATGGCCCTCCACTACAGAGTTAAACATATAACACTGGAGGATAATTGAGGACCATTAACCAAATTCACGAACTGGTCAAAGGTCTTCGAGTCAGGTGCCCCCGGGGAAGTGAGGTTCCTAATCAAATTGTAGGTCTGGGGCCCCCAAGCTGTCAGAAGTATCCACCTTCTGCTTGTCGTCACCTGTGATCTCATTCACGGTACACAAATGGACCATTCAATGGACTGACTCCTTGGCTCAAGCTCTTGTTCAAATGGGTCTAGTTTCCCAATGACAGATATTTCCACTCACAGTTTAATGATTCTGACTCTTGCTGGAGTTTCTATTTTCTCAACCATTTCTCTCCCCCCCCGCCTCCCCAACCATTCACGACGACTGCCAGCTGCGATCGAAAATGTGTTCCTTGTCACCAATGTGGTAGCTCAAGACGTACTAGAGGCTTCCAGTCATAAACAAGAGGGGTTTATTGATGAAAGGCAAAGACAGATAGATAAGAGGCAGAGAACACTATACATTTTACTCTTCCACTCTCTGGTCCACATTGCCCAGGGTTCTACCCCAATGCCTTGTGCAAATTCCCCAATGGCTGGGGTTTGCGTGCTCCCGTGCAATAGGCCCCCAGCCAATCATGTGGTCAGAAGTCACCCCCTTAAAAGGGCTACATACCAGAGGGGAACCTGATGATGTTCCCAAGATATTGGTCTTCTAGCCTACTTGACAGCAGAGGTTATGATGCTGAGTTTTGCTGTTGAAAGGGTGAGGTTGCTGAAGTGCGTCCTATAGTTGGTACACACTGCAGCTCCAGTGTGCCAAAGATGGAAAGAGTGGATATTGAGTCAATGGCAGGGTGCTGATCAAACAGACTGCTTTATCCTGGATTGGATCCAAATGTGCAACGAGTATTCCAATGAATTCTTTACTTCAACATTGTAAATGATGGAAAGGGTTTGAGAAGTCAGGAGGTGAGCCGTGTCGCAGAGTATTAGCCTCTATCCCACTCATAGTCCCATTGTTAATACAGCAAAGTACTGAGTGGCTTGCTTGGTTACTTCAAAGAAACCTACTGACAATATTATAGGACTGAAGTTACGTGTCGCAGGGGATTTTCACAGTAACTTAATTGCAGTGTTAATGTAAGCCTATTTGTGACACTAATAAAGATTATTATCCTTCCATTTTAAAAAAAATATTTAGAGCACCCAATTCTTTTTTTTTCCAATTAAGGGACAATTTAGTGTGGAAAATTCACTTACCCTGCACATCTTTTTGGGTTGTGGGGGTGAGAACAACACAGTATTATTACCTTTCCTGAAGTACATTAATTTGGGTTTTTACTGACAGATTTGAACATTATTTTTATTTCTGATTTATTTATAGAATGTACAGTGCAGAAGGAGGCCATTCGGCCTATTAAGCCTGCACCGGCCCGTGGAAGGAGCACCCTACTTAAGACCATACCTCCACCCTATCCCCATAACTCAGTAACCCACCTAATATTTTTGGACACGAAGGGCAATTTATCATGGCCAATCCATCTAACCTGCGTATCTTTGGACTGTGGGAGGAAACCGGAGCACCTGGAGGAAACCCATGCAGACACGGGGAGAGTGTGCAGACTCCGCACGGACAGTGACCCAAGCCGGGAATTGTACCTGGGATCCTGGAGCTGTGAAGCACCAGTGCTAACCACTGTGCTACCATGCCACCCTGATTATCAGATACATTCAGTTCAAACTTACAATTCCACCACTGGGGAGTTCCTTTTTATTTTCACAGGACCTGGGCCTCGTTAGCCTGGCCAGTAACTTTATTACCCACCCCCAGTTCCCCTTGAGAAGATTGGTGGGAGCTACATTCTTGAACCATGCAATCCACGTGATGAAGGTACACCCATGTTAATAGGTAGTTCAAGGATTTTGACCCAGCAACAGTGAAGGAACAGTGATATATTTCCAAGTTAGGATGGTGAATGGTTTGATGGGGTACTTGCAGATGTTGGTGTTCCCATGCATTTACTGCCCTTGTTCTCCTAGGTGGCAGGGTTTGGAAGGTGCTGTCGAAGGAGCCTTGGTGAGTTGCTGCCGCAGTGCATCTTGTAGATTTTGCCCACTGCGGTCACTGTGTTTCAGTGGTGGAGGGAATGAATGTTTAAGGTTGTGGAATGAGTGCCAATCAAGTGGGCAACTTAGTCCCTGATTGTGTTGAGCTTCTTGCTTGTTGTTGTTGTTGACACTCATTCAGGCAAGCAGAGTGTTCCACCACACATGACTTGTGCCTTGTAAGATGATGGACATGCTGGGGAGGGGGGAGGGTTAGGAAGTGAGCTTTTCTTTTTTTTATAAACAATTTTATTAAGACATTTTGGCACAATAAACAGCAATAATATAAAAGTGTGCAAAAAACAATCGCCCAGCTCCCCTCCCACAAGGACCAGCCTAACTACCCCCCTATCCTACCCCCCCCCCCCCCCCCCCCCCCCCCCCCGACGATTAACTTTCCGTGAAGAAATTGATAAATGGTTGCCACTTCCGGGCAAACCCATACAGTGACCCTCTCAAAGCGAACTTAATCTTCTCCAGACCGAGAAAGCTCGCCATATCTGATAGCCAGGCCTCCGATGTCGGGGCCTTTGAGTCCCTCTGTGCCAGCAGAATTCGTCGCCGGACTGCCAGGGAAGCAAAGGCCAAAATGTCAGCCTCTCCCCTGGACTCCTGCGTCCTCTGAAATCCCAAAAATAGCTACCTCTGGACTCATCACCACCCTTGTTTTCAGTACCCGGGACATAACATCCGTGAACCCCTGCCAGTACCCCTGGGTTTTGGACATGCCCAAAACACGTGGACATGGTTCGCCGGCCCTCCCGAACATCTGGCGCACCTGCCCTCCAAAATGTACTTATCCGGGCCACTGTCACGTGGGCCTGGTGGACGACCTTAAATTGGATCAGGCTGAGCCTGGCGCATGTTGCAGTCGCATTTACCCTGCTCAACGCCTCTGCCCATATTCCCTCTTCTATGTCACCTCCAAGCTCCTCTTCGGCTCTTTGGTCTGTGACTCCTCTGCTCCCAGAAGTTCTCCATATATATCCGAGACCCTCCACTCCCCAGGAAGTGAGCGTTTCTTGGCAGAATTCCCAGCCTCTAACCTGCTCTTGTAAACACAATATTTATATGGCTGGACAATGGTAACCCCCAGGATATTAATAGTGGGGAATTCAGCAATGATAATGCCGTTGAATATCAAAGGGAGATGGTTGGCTTCCCTCTCGTTGAAGATGGTAATTCCCTGGCACTTGTGTGGCTCAAATGTTACTTGGCTTTTGTCAACCCAAGCGGCAGCAGGGTAGCATGGTGGTTAGCATAAATGCTTCACAGCTCCAGGGTCCCAGGTTCGATTCCTGGCTGGGTCACTGTCTGTGTGGAGTCTGCACGTCCTCCCCCTGTGTGCGTGGGTTTCCTCCGGGTGCTCCGGTTTCCTCCCACAGTCCAAAGATGTGCGGGTTAGGTGGATTGGCCATGCTAAATTGCCCGTAGTGTCCTAATAAAAGTAAGGTTAAGGGGGGGTTGTTGGATTATGGGTATAGGGTGGATATGTGGGTTTGAGTAGGGTGATCATGGCTCGGCACAACATTGAGGGCCGAAGGGCCTGTTCTGTGCTGTACTGTTCTATGTTCTATGTTCTATGAATATTGTCCAGGTTTTGCTGCATATGGTTATGGGAACACTATCTCCGGGTTGCAGACCCATTACATAACAATGATTAGACTGACTGTTTCACCCTATTAAATCCATGAATTCCTGGAATTTGGGTAGGTCGTCAGGAAATAATTTTCCAATTTTTCCTTTAAGGCTTTTGTTGCTTTTTTGCCTTTCTTAATAACTTAAATTAGGGCCAATAGTGCATGAGATTGCACCATCTAGTGGACAATCTGAGCATTGTTACACCTGATGGTCGTCCCTCATCCATCCTATTGTTAACATGCAAGAGCTTTAGGCCATGCATTAAGACTGTTGTAAGTCTGGCTTGGAAATGGGAAACCTGAGTGTTGCATTTCTGGCTCTAAAGATGCATAATTATTTAAAGACGCAACACGGGATCTAATTGCTGGTCGTAGGACCGTTTGCATCTTACTGAAATATCTACCAAATCAATTCTAAGGGAGCTTGGTTTAAGAATGAAGTGAATAAAGATCCTGGGATTTCTCAGATTAAGGAGTGAAAGCGATTATTTGAACAATGAACCAAATCAATTCTACTTTGTATTTCATGTCTCTGAAATAGAATTGCTGAATGCTGCACATAATATGCGGAGTTCCCTCTCTAGCCAGCTAATTTGTCTCAAAAGCCATTTTGTTATATCGACATTTTGAGTAGGTGCGTGTAAGATCTCGCTGTCAGTGTGTCAGAGACAACAGAACTGCTCTGTCGCAACCAACTGTGGTTGACAGGTGATGAATCCTCACAAAGGTGTTGCCTGAAACCCAAGGTACAGATCAAGGTGAGAAAGGGCTATTAGATGCCATTGAGGCTGCTTCTTCCAGTATGGCATCTGCCAGAGCCCCTTGCTGTTATCACAGCCTTGGGGCAGCGACTGAAAGAAGGGCTGTCAAGTCATCACAGGGCTTAATTCCATTACCCTGGTGGTATTTCAGCAGAATAATTTGGTTAACAAATCGAGTACTTGCACCGAAAACAATGTAAATTAACAACTTGCATTTATGATACAGCTTCACTGAAGTAAACATATTCCAAAGTGGTTCAAAGCATTATGAAAAAAATTAGCTCCCAGTTCCCTAGGTAACCCAAACTTTGGTCAAAGAAGTAAATTTTAAGGAGCTTGGAGCAGGTTTAGGAGGGAATTGCAGAACTTCATGCCATGGTAGAAGGCACAACAGTCAATGGAATTCAGGGATGCACAAGAGGCCGGAACTAGAGGAACAGTGTTTTGAGGCTTCAGAGCTACATGTTCTCCAGGAGACAGCGGGGTACTCGGTGGAAAAGGGAAGTTAACACATTAAATGATGGAAAAGCCTGGTCATAATATCTCAGAAATAGAGTGTAGAAGAGGTCTTTTGGCCCATTGAGTCTGCACTGACACATGAAAAACACATAACCTGCCTACCTAATCTCACTTGTCAGCACTTGGCCCATCGCCTAAAATGTACCAAGTGCTCATCCAGGTACTTTTTAAAGGATGTGACGCAACCCGCCTCTATCACCCTGCTCCCAGGCAGTACATTCCAGACCATCACCACCCTCTGGGTAAAAAGGTTTTTCAAGTCCCCACTAAACCTCCTGCCCCTTACCTTGAACTTGTGTCCCCTTGTGACTGATCCTTCAACTAAGGGGAATAGCTGCTCCCTATCCACCCTGTCCATGCAAAGTATTTTAACCCCTTAGTAACATTTTAATCCATTAGAGCAACACGGAAATTTAGCAGTAACTGATACTGTCACATTGTTATTAAAATGCCATTGCTAACTTTAATTAAGGAGAATGCTGAACACAAATGATGTGCAAACTATTTCTGCTGGGAAAGTGACGGTCAAGTGTTAGGAGGCAGTTAATTCTACAAATCGGATCACAGAAAGATTACGTCAGGGGTTTGAAAACAAGTGATGCTAATGTCGTGTTAAGCACACTGAGATAACACGGGCTGCAACTGGATGCAGCTATGACTGACATCGACTCCAGACCTTGAAGTTAGTTCAATTTGATTTATTGAACCTGTCACTCAGGAGAACAGTTCTCTGTGAGTTTGACTCTCTGCTAACCTATGCGTGACGTGAGATATACACCGGACTTACTCTGTAGATGTCCCTTGTGGAAAGAGGCGGAGTGTGAGTGCCTCGTGTCTTTTATAGTGGGAAACCACCCCCAAGTGTTCTGCCTGCTGATTGGTTATGTCCTGTTCTCTGTGTTCATTAGTTTCCTGTCTGTATCTCATTATGTGCATGTCTGCATATCATGACATCTCCCCTTTTGAAATGTTTTTCTGCAGCCTATGTGAAAGTATTTACATGTGTATGCCAAAAAACTAACATATTTACATGAGATGGCAGATGGGAACATATGTATATATGAAAACAGGTTGTCTAATGTGCGAAAACTGAACATAGCAAACAAAACAAATGTTCATAAGTCCAGTCTCTGGGGCTTGCGCCTGATCCTGGTCGATCTCCGGAGAGGTAGTGGTGGGGACGACGGTGCCTTGATGGGCAGGATTGCAGCCAGACTAGTGGTCTCGTGGTTCGAGGTGTCAGGAGGTGGCACAATAACAGATGGAAACAACGAAGAATGTGGTTGCGGGTGGGCATCTGTGCGCAGTGCCAGTCTGTTTTGTCGCACAACAGAGCCATCAGCCATACGCACAACGTACGATCAAAGAGCAGCCTGTCGGACAACAACCGCTGGAGCTGATCAGCCTCCATCAGGTAGCTTGATCCGAACAGCATCCGCCAGGGAGTAGCACAGGCAAATCGGTGGCATGAGCATCATACCGGTGGCATGAGCATCATAGCCCTGCTTTTGCCTGTCCCCGAGTTTCTGTACCTTCTGCAGCACCGGGAGGTGATCCAGATCAGGCATGTGTACGGCTGGAAGAGTCGGCCGCGGGTCCCTGTTCATTAGCTGAGCCGGTGACGTGCCGGTAGAGAGATGGGTTGCCCTGTATGCAAGCAGCACAAGGTTGATGTCAGAAGCAGAATCCGCGGCCTTGCAGATGAGCTGCTTCACTATGTGCACCCCTTTCTCAACCTCCCCATTGGACTGTGGGTAATGTGGGCTGGAATTGACGTGATGAAACTGATATAACTGGGCAAATCTTAACCACTCTTGGCTGCTGAAGCAAGGGTCGTCGTCACTCATGAGTGAGTGGAATACCATGACTGGAGAAAGTCTCATTACAGGCCTTGATGACGGTCTTGGATGTGAGGTCCGAGAGCTTCACAATTTCAGGATAATTGGAAAAATAATCGATGATGAGCACATAATCACGACCATTGGCATGTAAGAGGTCGATGGCCACCTTGGACCACGGGGAGTTTATGATTTTGTGCTGCTGAAGCGTCTCCTTGCTCTGTGCTGCTGAAGCGTCTCCTTGCTCTGTGCTGCTGAAGCGTCTCCTTGCTCTGTGCTGCTGAAGCGTCTCCTTGCTCTGTGCTGGCTGGAAGCGTCTCCTTGCTCTGTGCTGCTGAAGCGTCTCCTTGCTCTGTGCTGCTGAAGCGTCTCCTTGCTCTGTGCTGCTGAAGCGTCTCCTTGCTCTGTGCTGCTGAAGCGTCTCCTTGCTCTGTGCTGCTGAAGCGTCTCCTTGCTCTGTGCTGCTGAAGCGTCTCCTTGCTCTGTGCTGCTGAAGCGTCTCCTTGCTCTGTGCTGCTGAAGCGTCTCCTTGCTCTGTGCTGCTGAAGCGTCTCCTTGCTCTGTGCTGGCTGGAAGCGTCTCCTTGCTCTGTGCTGGCTGGAAGCGTCTCCTTGCTCTGTGCTGCTGAAGCGTCTCCTTGCTCTGTGCTGCTGAAGCGTCTCCTTGCTCTGTGCTGCTGAAGCGTCTCCTTGCTCTGTGCTGCTGAAGCGTCTCCTTGCTCTGTGCTGGCTGGAAGCGTCTCCTTGCTCTGTGCTGCTGAAGCGTCTCCTTGCTCTGTGCTGGCTGGAAGCGTCTCCTTGCTCTGTGCTGCTGAAGCGTCTCCTTGCTCTGTGCTGCTGAAGCGTCTCCTTGCTCTGTGCTGCTGAAGCGTCTCCTTGCTCTGTGCTGCTGAAGCGTCTCCTTGCTCTGTGCTGCTGAAGCGTCTCCTTGCTCTGTGCTGCTGAAGCGTCTCCTTGCTCTGTGCTGCTGAAGCGTCTCCTTGCTCTGTGCTGGCTGGAAGCGTCTCCTTGCTCTGTGCTGCTGGAGCGTCTCCTTGCTCTGTGCTGGCTGGAAGCGTCTCCTTGCTCTGTGCTGCTGTAGCGTCTCCTTGCTCTGTGCTGCTGAAGCGTCACCTTGCTCTGTGCTGCTGAAGCGTCTCCTTGCTCTGTGCTGGCTGGAAGCGTCTCCTTGCTCTGTGCTGCTGAAGCGTCTCCTTGCTCTGTGCTGGCTGGAAGCGTTGACAGATCGGACAGTTGAGGACCATATTTGAGATGTCCTGACTAATCCCAGGCCAGTAGACAGCCTGCTTGGCTCTGTGCCTGCACTTCTCGACACCCAGATGCCCTTCGTGGATTTGCCGGAGCACCAAGCTCTGGAGACTGCATGGAGTGACAATGCGATCCAGCTTGAGGAGGATACCATCAACCACCGTCAGGTCGTCCTTCATTTTGAAGAATTGAGGGCACAGACCTTTTTGCCAGCCATTGGTGAGGTGGTGCATGATATGCTGCAGAAGCGGGTCTTTGACTGTCTTGTCGCAAATGCGGATCACCTTTTCATCCGACGCCGGGAGGTTGCTGGCCTACAGCTCCACCTGTGATTCGATCAGTTGAATGAATGCCGGTGGGTCGGCAGGCAAGGTTATGGACCGGGACAAGGCATCTGCAATAATGAGCTCCTTGCCAGGCGTGTATACGAGCTCAAAGTCATACCGTCTGAGCCTGAGGAGGATGTGCTACAGCCTGGGCGTCATGTCGTTCAGGTCCTTGTGAATAATGTGGACCAGAGGCTTGTGGTCCGTCTCGACGGTGAACGTCGGCAGGCCGTAGACATAATCATGGAACTTGAGAATGCCAGTGAGAAGGCCCAGGCATTCCTTTTCAATTTGGGTGTACCACTGCTCGGTGGGTGTCATCCCCCGTGATGCATAGGCAACCGGTGCGCAGGATGAGGTGTCATCGCGCTGGAGCAACACCGCGTCGATGCCGTCTTGGCTCGCATCTGTTGAGATTTTCGGTTCCCTGTCAGGGTCAAAAAATGCTAGTACAGGTGCAGTGGTGAGCTTGGCTTTCAGCTCCAACCACTCTTCTTAATGAGCTGCCTGCCACTCAAAGGCAGTAGACTTTTTCACCAGGTGGCTGAGGGCCCTGGTGTGTGAGGCCAGGTTTGGGATGAACTTGCCCAAGAAGTTCACCATTCCTAGGAAGTGCAGCACCGCCTTCTTGTCTTCAGGGGTCTTCATGGCTTTGACCTTGTCTGTGTCCGGGCGCACACCCTGCTGAGATATCTGGTCACCCAAGAACTTCAGTGTCGACATGCCAAAGCAACATTTGGCCCTGTTCAGCTTGAGGCCATTGGCATGGACATGGTGGAAAACCTGCTGGAGACGAAATGTTCTCTTCGGGGGTTGTGGACAATATGATAACGTCGCCCACATACACACAAACCCCTTCAATGCCCTTCATCATCTGCTCCATGATTCCATGGAAGATCTCCGAGGCCGAGACAATGCATACGATTACAGCAGTACCTGCCAAACGGTGTGTTGAAGGTGCAGAGCCTTCTGCTGGATTCATCCAGCTGGATTTGCCAGAACCCGTGTGATGCATCTAACTTTGTGAAAAACCAGGCGTGTGCCATCTCATTTGTTAGTTCCTCCCGCTTCGGGATGGGGTGGTGTTCCCCCATTATATTCTGGTTAAGATCCTTGGGATCAATACAGATGCCCAGCTCCCCCGAAGGCTTTTTTACACAGATTAAGCTGACCCAGTCAGTCGGTTCTGTGACTTTGGAGATGACGCCCTGGTCCTGAAGATCCTTCAACTGTGCCTTCAGGCGCTCCTTCAGTGGAGCCGGGACCCGGCGTGGACCACAGGCGTGGCATCAGGCCGAAGCAGGATCTTGTACCGATATGGCAGAGTGCTGTTGCCCGTTATGCTTTCCCTTAATTTGCTCTGTTTTAATTACCTTTGCTCAAGAGTCGCCAGGTAACTTTCTGATACCACCACAGGTTCAAAGCCAAGTACTGATCAATGACTCGATATACCAGTTAGTAAGTATGAAATCAATGCACATTTATTTACACACACAGTCAATTATTACTCATGCACAAACTCTACTCGCTAAACTACAACTACTACTAAAAGCCTATACTTAGCTTCGGGGGCCCACTCAGTCAGAGGAACAATGGCCGTTGTCCGGTTCTGATACTGCTGGCTTCGAACTGGTATAGAATAGTATCTAGGAGTGCCTATCTCGTAGCGTGCGTTGACCTTAGACTTACTTGGCTGGTGGATGGCGGGCCTCTCGACACTGAGAGCCAAAGGCCAAGGTGAAGATGAAGATGGAGAAAATAAGAGAGTGAACTGACCTCGGGGACTCTTCTTTTAACCCCAAGGGGTTTCGCGCCCTTCTGGGCGGACCCTGGACTTGGTCCCAATTAATTGGACCATGTCCCAATCGTTTGTATCGATTCTTTCCAATAACGGGATCGGTCCCCGATCGCTGGGCGGGCCCTAGGTAACCGTTGGCCTGCCTTTGTTTTAGTCTCCATTGGCGCTGGGGAGTCTGTCCTGTTACCGATTGTTTGAATGTTTCTTTTTGTCCCCGGAGATAGCTCATTACTATGCTAATGGCTTGTAGTTTCAGTTCTGTCTGGGCTCTGCAAGTTCCAATCCACAGGAAACCTTGTACCTGCTTGTTTTTCTAGTGCTGTCCATTTTTCCCTGCACTCTTTGCGAGTATCCATTTTGTAATCGGGACGTGGCCACCCCAGGTGGCTACACTCCCTCCTTGTGATCCTCAACGCGAAGCGTGAAGGATCACATTACTGCGATGTCTTCGTTCCCTGACCAAGCGGGCACCCATGACTAGGCTCTACTCTGAGCTTAACTATGCAACATATTTTTAACTAAACAATTTCACATACACACATCATCAAAACTCTACGGGGGCGCTATGTCATTAAGGACACGCATTACAAAATAAAAAAACTGGAACCTCTAACTATTCTCAATAAACTATCCTCACTCAAACAATTCAAAAATATCCTAACATCTTAACTGTACAAAATGGCAGCATTCAAATTTCTCTGGTTTGGCAGTCAAACACAGAGTTCACATTTCTTTATTTGACAAACGAACACACACAAAACAAAACAAATGTACTTTAATCCATGTCAAGGGGTTCAGGGGTCTGGTGGAAACCGAAAATAAAGAATCTAATTCTGTATACCGGGGTGCGAGAGTGGTAGGCCCTTATTCACCATTTCTTCATTTGAATGGTCTGCACGACACTGCAAAGTATCGCCAGTGCTAAAACTGCTTCAACGACATATGAGAGAGAATACCAAGTGATAAATTTTATCACACCAGGTTGGGGTACTGTTGACTGTTGCTGGGATCCGAGTACTGTGGGGGAGTGAATCATTGATGGCCTGTGGGATGGGGGTGAGGGGGTTAGCGTTCGCGCGCAACCAAAGGGATCCTGCTAGTGTCCATATAATAAAGATGGAGGTCGTCTTACTCTTTCCTTCTCTTCTTGTTTTTCTTCTCTTCTCGTCTTTCTTTTCTTCTTGTCTTCTTCTGGGATCCTGTGAACACAAGCATCATTATCTTGCTTAAGATCTCGTGTATTTGTCTGTCTGTCCTTTATTGCCAATTACCCTTTATAATTGGTCACCATCTGTGACTCCCTCATTTTAAAAAAAAAACCAAATTTCTGGACAAGACATTCTGGAAAAATACTGACACAGTGCGAGCCGTCTGGCAGCCTGCGTGATTTACCATCCCAATGTTTGAGGATGTAAATAGCATGAGGAAGGCAGCCGAAGGGTCACTATAAAACTAACAAAAATTTTCAAAACAAAAGAGCCAAAATGAGGTGCGTATGGGCCGCAGAGGGTAAGAATTGGATGGAATCCCCGGGTAGGATGGGATATGCTCTACCCAAGCTTAGCTGACCAGAGAGGGGGGGGGGGGGGTCCTCAGGCAGGGCGGGTTTTAAGTGTCGTTTCTCCACTGCCTGAGTAACGGGCGAGAATGTAGTCGTCATGGGGGTTGAAGTAATGCCTCTTCTACCTTCAAATTAGAAGAGCAGTTACTAAGCGGTGTCTGGGCAAATTCTCAGAGGTATCGGCTGATAAACTAGGCGGCTGTCCATGGACAAACTTGCTCCATTAACTGCCAGGGGGCGTTAAAGGAGTGGTGGCGTGGGGCAGTGAAAAACTGTTTAAAATCTAAACACTGAACACTTAGCAAACACATACAAACAAACATGCAACAAACATCGTGCAGGTTCCATCAGAAAGGACACTGTATCTCTCTAGCGGTTCCTTTTAAACATCACGTGGACACCTCAGTTTGCAGTTGCGAACAGGGTTGCAAAGGGATTCGTTTGGTGGGAGTTAGACTCAATGTCATCATCTTCTCCCGGCTGCCATACTCTTGACTGTAGTAGCCTTGCCAAAGCTGCGTGGGGTGATTTGGGGTCCATCTCATCGTTCCTGATGAGTCTGAATGAATTGTCTCGGTGCCAGATGTGTGTCTAGTTTTGAACTGCAGGGGTTCAATCCATAATCGTCGGGCGGTGGGTCTGGATCAGGGACTTTGATGTATGTGATCTCAAAGGGATCACTTGAATTGTACTCGGAATCGCTGGGAGTGGGGCCTGGGGCAGGGGGATAGTAACATGGTGTGCTGTGGCTGTCGTCAGTGCTGTCGCAGTCACTGTCACTGTCGCTGCTGTCTGGGGGCGGGGAGAGGCGGCGTCGTGTGTCTGGGGGCGGAGTCGAAGTTGAGTCTGAAGACGGACTGGACTGGCTGGGGGAGGGTAGGAATGCATCTCCTGTGGGCGGGGCGTGGTTGTCTGCTGCTGCGAGCAGGATGTGGTGTGTGTGATTGTTATGCGAGTCATAAGCCTTAAGCTGGTTTATGTGAAACCACGCAGACTTTCCATTAGGGTATTTGATCTTGTAGACTTTGTCCGAAATGGAGTAGGCACCTGAGTATTTTGGTGAAAGGAATGTGCTGGGGTTGTATAGGGAAAGCATCACTTGCTGCCCTACTTCAAACTCAGTGGCATGCAGTGTCGTATCGAAACAAGCCTTGCTGTTTCTTCCTCGTTCCCAGTCTCACAGCTGCTGCGAGCTGGGCCGTTTTCACATTTGCTATCAACTGCTGTACAGCGTTTTCGTGTGTGAGGGCTGTCACTGCGGGGCTGGTCAAATTTAAGCCTGATAAATATTCCGTTCCTTTCATGGGGCGTACGGTCATGAGAGTGTGGGAGGTGTATCCTGTGGACATGGATACCGTGTTTCTCAGAAACATTAAGGCAAATGGGAGGACTGAATCCCAGGTGCTATTATTCTGCTGTACCATTTTCCTATGGGTGGCTTTTAGTGTCCTGTTCATGCGTTCAATTATACCACTTGACTGGGGGTGGTATGCGATATGAAACTTTTGAGTAATTCCGAAAATTGTAAGGACGTTTTTCATAACTCGTCCTGTAAAATGGGAGCCTTGATCGGACTCTATACTGCGGGGGAGTCCCCATCTTGTAAAGATGTGGTGGGTTAGTATTTTGGCTGTGGTCTTTGCCATATTAGTGTGCGATGGAAATCCTTCCACCCATTTTGTGAAGGTGTCGATGACCACCAACACATACTTATATCTGTTTCTGCAAGGGGGTAGGGGTCCTATGAAGTCTATCTGGAGGTTAGTCCATGGGCCACTAACGGGCCGGGTATGACTAAGTTGAGCCTTCTTTGCGTATCTGTCCGGATTGTTCTGGGCACAGATCAAGCAATTCTCAACGTAGTGTGTCACATCGGCTTTTAAATTTGACCACCAACAGAGAGGTCTGAGGTGGGCTAAAGTGGGTTCAATTCCCTGATGTCCATGATTGTCATGGAACAAACAAATGAGTTGGTTCCTATCCTGCTCTGAAACTACATAAAGGCTGTCTTTTGGAATCACACCGTCATGTGTGGTCATGGAATTCCTAAATTTGTCATAAGGGGCTGGGAAGGTTCCCTTTAAAACTTTCCTGAGTTTCTCGTCCTATCTGCGACTGGGCTGAATCCTGTATGTTGGTCTGTGAGACCTGAACTGCGTGTACTGGGGTGCTTTTGGGGGGGTTCCAAAAATAGCCATGTCTAGAACCTGCCTTTGCTAGGGCGTCTGCTTTAACATTTCGAGGTGGGGAAGATCGGTGGTGACTGCGAACTTTTACAATGCCGTATTTCCTGTCCTTTGCCTGCTTTAAAATATGGCGGAGTAATGGGGCTGATGGTAGGGGTTTTCCGTCTGCGGAAACAAATCCTCTTGTTTCCCACAGGGGTAGTAATTCAGTTAAACTATTACAGACATATAGGCTGTCTGAATAGATGTCTGCTGAGTCGGGGTGATCTACTATGTACGCTATTGCTGCCAGCTCTGCTGCCTGCGAGCCTAAGTGTCCTGGCAACTTTAGGGAAATCTCTTCTAGGGCGCGTCCCTGCGCATCCTCTACATAAATACCGCATCCTGTTATGCGTTTGCCGTCTAAAACTGTGGATGCGCCATCCACATAGATTTTCAGGGGTGCGCACGTGTCTGTGGTCTCTGGGGTGAACTACATATCTTCCTGGGGGGTGTTTTTGGAATGAATGGGCCTGTGTTGTGTTGTGTGGAGATAATCTCACATTCGTGAGGGGTGCCTGGGTACTGTAAATTGTCTGCAAGGAAGGTGTGGGTTTTTGTTCTTTTTACTGTGATGTCCCGCCCCTGTAAAAGAAGGGTCCAACGGGCTACTCGGATTTGGCTGACTGTGCCATCTTTAAGTCAGCCGTCTAACAAAAGCTGTGTTGGGGTGCGTTCTGTGAGGATGGTGATGGGGTTGAGTCCTGTAATGTATGAGAAGTACTGTACTGCCCAGAAAACTGCAAGCAGGTGCCTTTCGCAGGCAGAAAACCCTTGCTCGACAGGGTTTAACACTCTTGAGGCATATGCCACGGGTCTTAACTGGTCATGCCGTTCCTGGAGGAGCACGGCCGAAAGGGTTCAGTCGATGCTTGCTACCTCAATAGCGTACAGGGAAAGTGGGTCTGGGACCTGTAATGCGGGGCTGTGCTGAGTGCTCATTTTAAAGCATCACGGCATCTGTATGTTGTGGAAGCCATTCCCAATGTGCCTTTTTCTTAAGAAGCTGCTTTAGTGGCGAAACCTTCAATATGGTTTCGGCAGTAGCCAACCAGTCCTAAAAATGACCGGAGGGCTGAGACATTATGGGGAAGGGGCAATTTGACAATCGAGTCAATCCTTTTCTGCTCGATCTCGCGTTTACCGTGTGTGATAACTGTTCCCAAGTATATCACTTTTTCTTCCAAAATCTGGGCCTTTTTGGGGTTAACCTTACATCCAATTTCTTTTAGGAGTCCTAGGAGTTTTGCGAGAAACAAAATGTGCTCTGCTTTTGTGTCTGTCTGTAGTAGCAAGTCGTCTACATACTGGAACAGACATTCGGGGAGGGAAAATTTAGCTCATCCATTTGCCAGCTGTCGGTGGAAAATGGAGGGGGAGTTATGGAAGCCTTGTGGAAGGCACATCCACGTGTACTGCTGTCCTTGAAAAGTGAAAGCAAATTTGTACTGGCACGTTTTAGCCAATGGAATGGACCAGAAGCCATTACTAATGTCCAAAACCGTAAAAATCGTGACTGGAGTCCCTGCTTGAGCATGGTCTCGGGACTCGTGGCTACGGTGGGGGCTGCTGCTGGGGTTACTTTGTTCAGCTCCCGGTAATCAAGAGTTAGTCGTCATGATCCATCGGGTTTCCTGACGGGCCAAATCGGGGCATTATTAGTGGAGGCTACTGATCGCAGTACGCCCTGGTCTAATAAGCTGTCTATAACTTTTGAGATTTCTCCTTCTGCTTCCTGGGGAAATCCGTACTGCTTCTGGGGTCTGGGGTCTGGGGTCAGGACCTGTAATCTGCAAAGAGCCAGCCATTCTGCCACAGTCGTGCTTGTGCTGTGCAAATGCTGCTTTGTGTTCTTGCAGGACTGCCCTAACCTGTTTATCTGCACTAATGGTTCGCGGGTCAAACCAGTAGTCTCCAACTGAGCTGATCCTATTTACATATTCTCCTACTGTGAGCGTGGCGGGGGCTCATGCTGCTTTTGCCATTTTCCAGACATATTTGTTGACTGGATCAAATGAAAGGTTGTGGGAGCTCATAAAGTCGATTCCTAAAATGTGTTCTGCTGTGTGGGGCAGATCAACTAACACTATGGGGTGCTTTGTGGTGATGTTGCCGATTTCAATGGATACAGGGGCTGTGATGTGTCCCTGCTGTAAGTGGCCGGTAAAGCCGTTGAGGGTGATGGTGTCTGTTGTGGGCCACGTGTCCTTCTAAAACATCGTGGAGGAATTGAGTGTGGTGCGGGACCCTCCTGTGTCCCAAAGAAACTCAGCGGGCTGACCCCGGACTTTGGCTGCTACGACCGGTCGGCCGGACTTATCCCAAAGAGTGTCGCAGACCCAAGTTGGGGAGCCCGAACACAGTCAGTCAGTGCCGTTCATGTCTGCATGGTCTGAACAGGCGCTGACACTATGTATAGGCTTTGCCCTATTTCTATTTAGGGTACCTGACTGTTGGGCTCTCTGTTTCTGTGGCACGTTGCACTCTCGTGCAAAGTGTCCTAACTGACCACAGTTGTAACGCTCCTGCGATTTGGGCTGTTCCTACTCTCATTTATCCATGCGGGGTTCTGGTGCACTTTAACTGTATGCATATCTGCATCTGCCTGCTCTTCCTCGGGTTTAAAATTGGTCTTGTTCTGAACGGAATGCTCCCAAGCGCGGGATAACCTTTTCAAAACCCATTTCTCATTGTGAGCCTCATGAGGGGTCGTAATTCACGCAAGCTCTCTGTCCTGCCTCCATTGCATGAGAGACTAAGATTCAAGTCCATTTTGCCATGTTATCTGGAGACAAATGGGCGCGGGCTAATTCTCCAAAAACTGCAGTGAAATGAATCCACAAGCGTCCAGCAAACGCTGTGGGATGTTCTGTTTTCTTTTGCCTCCATCTATTTAGGCGTTCTACCGGGTCTCCTCTGATATAGCTGATCGCATCAAGGATCGCTGTGTGCATCTCTGTTAGGGTGTCTCCTCCTACATTCTGTGGGTCGGGAAGGGCTGCCCGACTGAAGGATCGAGGCTTAAAACTGTGAGCTTTATCTGCTCTCTCTCATCCAGGCCGTACATGGTGGCCTGCTTTTTTACCCTAGCGAAGAATTGGTGGGGGTCTGAAGTGGGGAGGAACGGTGTGATTATCTCACAAGTGTCCCGTAATTGGGTTACGGTTAAGGGGGTTGTGTACAGGAAATCTGTGTCTCCTTCTACTGTGGCTCTGCGGTGTGTGGTTACTGGATTCATGAGGATGTGTTGTGCCTGTTCAGTGGGGGGTTGGGGTGCTCTCCTTTTCTGGGGCTTCTCCTGCGCACATGCTTCATGTACGTATCTATGGGCTGTTTTATTTAATTCTTGCCAATCTGGGCCATTTTCCTGATCTAGTTGGGGTCCGAATGTGCTCTGAAAGCCATTTTGAACTGAAAGCAGGGATTGCTATTCTGCAGTTTGCTTCCGGCACTTTGCATGGTCTACCGAGCTCTGCCTTTGTTCCGTTGTGGAAGCATGGAGTGCTCGTAGGGCTGCCTTTAAGTCATTGCACTGTTTCTGCAATGCCTCTACCTGCTGTTCTGTTTCCTGTCTTACCAAGACCGCACGTTGTGTGTCCTGGTAGGCCTTGTCATACTGGGTCTGGAAGCTGCTTAAGTGCGCCAGACAAGACTGATGTGCCCTCTTGGCATCATCCACCTCTCTGTCTTTTGCTGCTAACTTCCCTCTTAACTCGCTGTTCTCTCTCTCTATCTCGCTCACATCTACCTTACTCGTTCTATCTCTCTCCTCTATGTCTCTACGGAGCGTCCTAACAACCTCCTCTGTGCCTCGCAATTGTGCCAGACAGGACACAATTGCCATCGGCTTGCGAGCTTTTCCCAAGCTCTTCTTGTGGATCTCTGTCAGGTTCTCCCACCAAATATGTCCTACACTCCCGGGACCTGTTTCTTCATTTGCACAAAATTCGCTCCAAAGGTGCCATCCTTTCCTTTGAGGTACTTCCTAATTTCCTCTTCCCAAACGGGACACTGTCCTACTCTGCTGGTCACTGCGACCTCAAATTCCTGTGGGTTTATAAGGCATTCCATTGCCTTCATTGCCATTTTTCCTATATCTGGGTTCGTTACTAAATTTGGAACAGGGGGTGATAAAGCGGTGATGTAAACACGGGTACGGCTTACGCTAATTTCCGGCCTCACGACAGTTTTACGCAACAAAATCTCTCAGGTTTATCTTATATCCCTGTTAGTACGCATGCATTAACAGACTTTCGAATTCTGGAGGCTTGATAAGTACTGTTTAAACACTTCTTCTGTTTCCAATTGGATTTCTAATTCAAATTTTGGGTTCTCTCAGAGTGGTGGGGCCACCTCTAAGTCGAGTCCCGTCAGATGTCGCCAGTAAATGTTGCTCGTTATGCTTTCCCTTAATTTGCTTAGTTTTAATTACCTTTGCTCAAGAGTTGCCAGGTATCTTTCTGATACCACCACAAGGTTCAAAACTGAATACTGATCAATGACTCGATACACCAGTTAGTAAGTTTGAAATCAATGCACATTTATTTACACACACAGTCAATTATTACTCATGCACAAACTCTACGCGCTAAACTACAACTACTACTAAAAGCCTATACTTAGCTTCGAGTGGCCCACTCAGTCGGAGGAACAATGGCCGTTGTCCGGTTCTGATAATGCTGGCTTCGAAATGGTATAGAATAGGATCTAGGAGCGCCTATCTCGTAGTGTGCGTTGACCTTAGACTTACTTGGCTGGTGGATGGCGGGCCTTTCGACGCTGAGAGCCAAAGGCCAAGGTGAAGGTGAAGGTGAAGATGGAGAAAATAAGAGAGCGAACTGACCTTGTGGACTCTTTTTTTATACCCAAAGGGGATTCGCGCCCTTCTGGGCGGACCCTGGACTTGGTCCCAATTAATTGGACCATGTCCCAATCGTTTGTATCGATTCTCTCCAATAAAGGGGTCGGTCCGTTGGCCTGCCTAGGTAACCGTTGGCCTGCCTTTGTTTTAGTCTCCACTGGCTCCGGGGAGTCTGTCCTGGTACCGATTGTTTGAATGTTTCTTTTTGTCCCTGGAGATAGCTCATTACTATGCTAATGGCTTGTAGTTTCAGTTCTGTCTGGGCTCTGCAAGTTCCAATCCACAGGAAACCTTGTACCTGCTTGTTTTTCTAGTGCTGTGCATTTTTCCCTGCACTCTTTGCGACTATCCATTTTGTAATCGGGACGTGGCCACCCTAGGTGGCTACAGTGCCCATCCCATCAAACACATCCGGATACTGAGCAAGGATGTCGTCAATCCAGGCTTGAAGATCCACGTTGGGGAGGTCATTGTGTTTTACCGCAGCACAAGGTTTATCTGCTTTCATGCATGTGCGCTGAGCAGGGAGGCCCGGTCTGGCTTGACGATTTCAAACCTTAGCTCCTGTTGGAGACAAGCAGATGGCAGGATCCCAGTGCTGTGATAGCATTACCATTATAGTCCAGGAGCTGGCAGGCTGCAAGGAGCTTGGGTGGCTTCTTGATGCGGTTGAAATCTGCCTGTGAAAGGAGATTGGCAGAAGCACGTGTCCAGCTTGAACTGGATAGAGCATGCCATTCGTCCGCAGAATCCACAGTGAGGATGGGGGTGAGGCATGTTCACGCGTGGTGATGATGCCCACATGGTAGGGGGACTCCAGGCAATCGTCCTCTGGATCCGTAATGCTGCCAGGATCAGAATCCTGTAAACCTTGCTGGACACTCGGAACGTGCCAGCGTTTGGAGTTGGGAACGCTAGCCCTTGACTGGTGGTGCAGACCTGCACAAGGCTGCATAGTGTCCAGGCTTCCCGCAATTTAAACATCGCCTGCCTCTTGCAGGGCAGTGTTTCTTTAAGTGGGCAGTGCCACAGTTCAGTCACGTCATGACGTTGTTGCGCCCCACGTGTCGTCGCACATGCACAGTCGGCAAACGTTCGCACCTGCGCAGTGTGGTGATCGGCTGCTTCGTTGTCCCATTCACATTGCGCATGTGTGGGGCTCCGGGAAGAGTGCGCAAAATGGCCGCTTTCATCAAGGCTGAGGCGAGGCATCTGGGAAATGGCCTGCACACGCTCTGCCTCGTGGGAGGCAAGTTTCTCAGTTTCAGCCGATTTGTATTGGGAATACCAATTTTTGGCGTGGTCATGCACTGTACACGTTACAATCGCGACTGACAGGGTCATATGCTTGATTTTTAAAAGCTGCTCTCTCAGAGGATCAGAGTGAACGCCAAAAACTATTTGGTCCCTGATCATGGAGTCAGCAATATCACCAAAGTTGCAGGTTAGCGCTAGTAGACGGAGATTAGTTAGGAAGGAGTTGAAAGATTTGTCTTTATCTTATAGGCGTTGTTGAAATATATAGCGCTAAGATTTCATTGGTGTCCATTTCGCAATGACCATCAAACTTGTCCAGGATGGTCTGAAACTTTGTCTTGTCCTGCCCTTCGGTGACGTTAAACGAGTTAAAAATTTGGGTGGCTTAATCCCCTGCAGTTGAGAGGAGAAGCGCAATCTTTCTTGTATCAGACGCACCCTCGAGGTCTGAGGCTTCGATGTAAAGCAGAAACCTTTGCTTGAAAGTCCGGCAGTTGGCACTGAGATTGCCGGAGGTCCGCAGCAGTTAAGGAGGCTGGATCTTCTCCATGGTGCCAGGATGCATTTGTTGGTCGTCACGGAACAGATTGAGGTAAACCACCTCAGGATAGCAGTCTACTGGTACCATGTCGTGATAAGCACACTGAGATAACACGGGCTGCAAATGGATGCAGCTATGACTGACATAGACTCCAGACCTTGAAGTTAGTTCAATTTCATTTATTGAACCTGTCACACAGTTAGCTCAGTTCTCTGTGAGTTCGACTCTCTGCTAACCTAAGTGTGATCTCTCTGACTGAACTAGACTAGCTCTTCGCCACGTGCTGTATGCGTTACATGATATATACACCGGACTCACTCTGTAGATGTCCCTTGTGGAAAGAGGCGGGGTGTGAGTGCCTCGTGCCTTTTATAGTGGGAAACCACCCCCAAGTGTTCTGCCTGCTGATTGGTTATGTCCTGTTCTCTGTGTTCATTAGCTGCCTGTCTGTATCTCATTATGTGCATGTCTGCATATCATGATAGCTAATATTTCCGAATACACATTCAGTTTCTCAAAAACGAAAGGAAACACTGAAATCAAGTTTTACTTTTCCAAGACTGTCAAAATATTCCACGATCACAATGAAAATGTTGCTCAGGCCTTTTTATCCGAACTCCATCACAAATAGATTTGAACAGCAGCGCTTCTAAATAGGCAAATACATCACAGACTCATTTACACCGTAGTATGGATCTAGTTGACATGAACAACAAAATGGTACTTGTATGAATTTTAATGTAAATAAATGCATGTACAAAACTATTATTAGTGCTCCAAATGAGCCAGTTAAATATACAAACAGATTTCAGAAGCCTTTCAGCCAACTAATTCAACAGGTTGATCTATTATGACAGTGGAAAAGCATATACTGCAAGGTTTATAAAAAAATTATAAATAAATATCAAAATTTATTTCACTGGTATTTACATTACACTTGCATTTAATGGCGAAGTGGCAATAAAAAAGATACAAAATTACAAAATCTGAATTATGTTAATAAATATTAAGAACCATTGATAATACTTTTCTGTTGTTCTATACATGTCTTCACATTGCATCCCCACTATTACCCTCTCACTTCAAGTGCCTCTGGGTAGTCCAAGTTACAGTTGGCAGCATCAATCTAAAAGGAGGCACAATTAGTTGAGTGAGGCTGGTTGAAGTGCAGATCTTTTTGCAGTTAACCCCTCTCATATGGTGAAGTGTTTCGTCATCTCAAGTTGGTCCAGACTGCATTCTAGCAGAGAATCAATAGCACTTGTCTATACAAGGGATGCATAGCATGAATGTTAGTTAAGGCTGGGATTTAAACTGGAATATTCCATCATCAAGGCTCCTGTTCCTTCAAAAGAATGTCAACTTACTGCATTAGTTAATGACACTACTGTCTCAGAATTAAATAGTCCATCTCATCATGATTGCAGGAGCTAAGAAACCTTTACAGTTTGAGAACCACAAATATCTTTAAACAGATTTACATAAATCATTAACAGTAGTAAGAAGCAATTGAGCTATGTAGTCATGCAACTCCATCAACTGCAGGGGTTTAAGGCTGCAACTCATCAGCACCTTCTCAAGGGCAATTAGGGATGGCAATGAATGGTGGCCTAGCCAATGACACCCACAACTCTTGAATTAATAAAAAACTAATGGTGTGCTTTAGTCATTCCATCATGGAACTACAGTAATATCTTCATGTCAAAAATAAACACAAATATTCTTATAATTTATACAAATTTAACAATGTTATTTGCATGAAGATGAAATGAAAAATAAAGCACACATATTTTGAAGCACCCTTTAAAAATATCAGACAAAAGGGAAATTAAAGCTGTTGATAATTCAGTTTGGCTCTGAGATATATGGACCAGGAATGAACCCCATCAATCCCCTGGCATGTGTTCAATTTCTGATCTCAGCCAGAACAGTGATAGGATCCGATCAGGACAAGTGACCTTGATGCAAGAGTGAGGGAAGAAGAAAAAGAATAATAACTGGCTCAAACACCACTCCTGATCACTGACCAGGAGTCCTGCTGGAATGTGTATACAGATGAACACGTTGTAATGAGAGTCAGGCTTTACCCTTCGCAGACGTGCCTTCTCATTTTCTCAGCTACCTGGATGGGGTATTGAGAGGCCTGCCAGCCAGGGTGGAGAGTCTAGAACAAGAGGTCAAAGTCTTAGGATATGGTGTCGGCCATTTAAGGTGAAGATAGAGGAATGTTCCTGCTGTGAATCTTTGGATATCCCAACCCCTGGAGAGCTGTTGTCAGGTATATTCAAGACAGAGATAGACAGATTTTTAAACATCAAGAGAATCAAGGGATGCGGGGATAAGGTGAGAAGTGGAATTCAGGTAGAAAATCAGCCATTTAACTGAATGGCAGAGCAGCCTTGAAAGGTAATTCTTTGCTCTTACTTTCTCATGCAAAACTCTCTCTCAATACAAGTTATTTTTCTTTTATTGCTTTGTGAGATATGGGCACCCCGGCAAAAAAAAACAGCATTTATTGCTCATCCTTAATTGCCCTCGAGTGAGATCACTTTCAGGATCAACAGAAATAAAGGGAGGGAGGGAGGTGAAGTAATTACAGCGGAGTAAATCTTACCTATGGATCATTTACATTTTCAATAGATTGTTAACAGCAAACATCCAATATAGTCTTTTGCATACAAAATGTTTAGTGCTATGCAATAATGATTTTCATTAGTTGACATGATCAATGGCCCAAATGTACTGTCTTTCTGAATCAGTCTATCCTTGATATACTTTCAGTAAGTTATGCATCAGAAAAGGATTCATGTTTATGCTGCAATAATAAAATCCAGAGGCTTGAAAAGATAATGTCCAGGAATGAGCCTTTTTGATTTATAGGTTTAAGAGAAGAACTTAAAAAAGCTGTTTAGGGAACAAGACTGGTGCTTACACAAATTCACACTCTACGCAGGCTTGTAGATTAACTGCAGTACGCAAAACCAACAGATCTAGAAAATCAGGAACAACCTTTTTAAAGGCATCACCTACACCGCAGTAAGACTCATCTACTGGGGCAATCTCAGCAACACAAAAGATCAGGAAAATCATAGAATATACAGTTCAGAAGGAGACTATTCAGCGCATTGAGTCTGCACTGGCCGTTGGAAAGAGCACCCAATTTAAGCCCCACCTACCCCCACCTAACCGTTTTTGGACACCAAGGGAAATTTAGTATGGCCAATCGACCTGACCTGCACCCCTTTTTTGGACTGTGGGAGGAAACCGGAGCACCCGGAGGAAAGCCACGCAGACAGGGGGAGAACGTGCAGACTCCGGACAGACAGTGACCCAAGGTGGGAATGGAACCTAGGACCCTGGAGCTGTGCCGCCAATTTCCTCGACATGTTGATAGTTCACTGGTAGAGTGTTTTTCTGCTGCAGCGATTGCAATCGCACATGCTCCTTGGGGAAGGTAGATGCTGACAATTTTGAAAGAGCAGTTTAACCAGCTGATTTGTTCAAGCCAATGGTGAAGCTAGATTTCCTCCCAGTGGATTTTCAGCCTTTAATTTTATTGGAATTCTGCCTGCAATTAATGAGTCCTAGCCAGAAGCATGTTAGATCAAGGAGGAAGGATAGCAATAATATTTCCTCTCCCATTCATCATTGTAAACACTGTGATAAGTTGGCACAACAATTGGAATGTATACATAAAATTGCAAATCATTGAACAACTTAACTGGGTTGGTTTAGCTCACTGGGCTAAATCGCTGGCTTTTAAAGCAGGCCAGCAGCACGGTTCGATTCCCGTACCAGCCTCCCCGAACAGGCGCTGGAATGTGGCGACTAGGGGCTTTTCACTGGAACTTAATTGAAGCCTACTCGTGACAATAAGCGATTTTTATTTTTTCATTCAACTGGAAATGTAGTTATAGGCATTGGGACAAATTTCATATCTATAAATTCAGAGTCTGGTAAATTGGACTGGAATTGGAGGGGTGCATTTGCCACAAATTGATCTTGTGGAATCATTCCATCATTCAGATTTAAAACCATTATTTATTCACTTTTATAAAAAATAAATTTACAGTACCCAATTTTTTTTCCCCTTTAAGGGGCAATTTAGTGTTGCCAATCACCTAGACTGCGCATCTTTGGGTTGTGGGGTGAGACCCAAGCAAACACAGGGGAAACGTACCAACTCCACCTGGACAGTGACCCAGGGCCAGGATCAACCCGGGTCCTCAACGCTGAATCAGCAGCGCTAACCATTGTGCCACCATGCTGCCCTAAGACTTGCATTTATTTTGATATTCATTCACTAGTAAGGATGGTGGCTGACTAAAATGGCTCTAACAACTTCCTACTGACTTCTTATTGAACCTGCTCTGTCAAATATGGACGCAATCATTTAAAAAAACAGTGACTCCCTCAGGCAACAAGTCCATAGTACATCAGTCCTTCATTCAGGCGTTCGTTTAGTCCCCCAAATCTTTTTACAATCAAGTAATCATTGAAGCAGATTACACAAACATTGACAAAAATATATTTGCTAGATTGTAAACAACAACCTCAGTTTATAGCAATAATATGATTCTACTCTAAAACATTATTTCAAACATGAATGTTTTCCCCCGTGTCTAGTTTCAGTACAAATGCTGTTAATCTGATCAGCACTGGGATTTTGACATTAAACTTAAATGTCTACAAATGCCATTACTATAGTTATCATTGCACACAAATAACAATTGTTTCCATGTATTTATTTGCAATTTTCATATCTGCACCCTAAAACACATCAGAATCTGGTCCATTGGTAAATATTAAGTGTAATCATCACGGATACTGGCAATTTAATGTTCCTTCCATTGCAGTCTAAGGGTCTTGTCACAGCATTCATTCCACTTTGCAAATGTCTGTCATTTTACCTGGTCACGCAGGAGTATAATTTAGTGAACTGATTTTCTCCAATATTAGAGCGAACAACCATCCTGCAAAAGAATTATTGTACCATTATTATTTAGTCAGAAAAGTTTTAAATCTGTGTGGAGTTTGCACATTCTCCCCGCGTTTGCGTAGGTTTCACCCCCACAACCCAAAAGTGTGCAGGTTAGAAGATTGGCCATGCTAAATTGCCCCTAAAATTGGAAAAAAATAATTGGGTACTCTAAATTTATATTAAAAAAATAAAAAGAAAAGTTTTAAATTTGGATCCAAATTTACATTGAATGGTGCAACCTGACCTGAAATCTGCCCTTAACCAGATAGTTATTTTCTCATAATCTTGTGATTCTGACACTTTAAAAAAATAAATGTAATGAAATAATATTAAACAGTCACAAGTGTCGGGTAATAGGTTTTACTCCCCACTCAAGAAAGTGTCCCATCTCAAGCTATTGTGCTGTATTAACAGTGGAGTGAAGGTTGGATTTCACTACATGAATTGAGGTGGCCTTCATTCTTCTTTACAAGTCTCACGTAAGGAACTTGTCAAATGCTTTTTTAATAATTCAAGGCTAAGATACTGGATTGCTCATCTACCAATATAGGGCGGGATTTACCGACCAACCAGCTGCGTGTTTCTCAGCGGCGGATGTGGCCCGCCAGCGGGATCTACCAACCCCACTGTTGTCAACTGGATTTCACGATGACTGCGCCCTTCATCGCCCGGAAACATGTGCACTGGCATAGGACCAGAATATTCCAGTGGTGTGTACAGTCGGTAGATGGTGCATAGTTTTTTAAAAATGTTTCCAATTAAGGGGCATTTTAGCTTGGCCAATCTACCTAGCCTGCACATCTTTATGGTTATGGGGGCGAGACCCATACAGACACGGGGAGAATGAGCAAACTCCACACGGACAGTGACCCGGAGGCAGGATCGAACCCGGATCCTCGGCCACGTGAGGCAGCATTGCTAACCGTGCCACCCAGATCCCGCTCATAATTAACTCAAAAAAGTCTAAAAGATTTGTGAAGTGCGACAGGTGACTTCTAAACCAATGCTGACCACAAAACTGGAATCTGAGCTAATTAAATCAGCAATGATAAAATCACCCAAACTACCTGTTCCGCTAAATAAAAAGCTCAATGTCATTTAGCAATTAACAACAATATACCAACAGCTGCTGGTGATATTAGTCTAAATTTGTGCTAAATAATTTTAAATAGGGTGATGATATTTTCTCAAAAATAAATTGTATTGATTTATTGAACAATTCACTTTCCAATACAAGAGGCATCAAAACGTATCTTCAATGTTAGTTAATTGAAACAGTAAGAAGTCTTACAACACCAGGTTAAAGTCCAACAGGTTTGTTTCAAACACGAGCTTTCGGAGCACGGCTCCTTCTTCAGGTGAGCCGTGCTCCGAAAGCTCGTGTTTGAAACAAACTTGTTGGACTTTAACCTGGTGTTGTAAGACTTCTTACTGTGCTCACCCCAGTCCAACGCCGGCATCTCCACATCATAGTTAATTGAAAGGCATGGAATAAATATAACTGGAAATGTGGGGCACGATTAAAGCCCCCTCCCCCGCAAAACAAAGTCCCATTTTGGGCACACTTAGTGGGGTCTTTCTCGGTACCTTCAGCCGGGCAACACCCAGCTAAACACGCCTGACACGGGACTCGGTTTCATTTCCATAAAATCGCACCCAATGTTTGATTCTGAATGCTTTCTGGAGTTACCTCGCAAGCCATTCAGTTGGCGAGGCAACTAGGAAAAAACAATAAATGTCACCTTGATGGTGATATCTATTTTGTGAAAACTAAGAATTTTTCTTCAAGCCAAATGTAATAATTACAAACCCCAGAAACAGAGGCTCCAGTGGAGTTTAAACACTGATCAGCCCCCTAAAGGTTACTTACTGTTCTTCACAATATAGCCTCAATCCATTTCTTGTGATGACAGATGGGAAACGGATATCACATTGATCTTGCTATAAATTTACAATATTTTTCCCTCGGAGTTCACACAAGAATTGCAGAGTTTAGAGGCGAGCAGTAGAGTGGATTTCATTCATTTATAAATAAAATTACTGATTTCAGGTTCCATTAATTAGTAATGAACTGTTTTCCATTCAACCTTTACAAACGGTTTACCACTCCAGTAAGTCCTAAACGGCGGCGCAGTGGGTAGCACTGTTGCTTCACAGCACCAGAGACCCGGGTTCGATTCCCTGCCTGAGTCACTGTCTGTGTGGAGTCTGCACGTTCTCTCAGTGTCTGCATGGGTTTCCTCCGGGTGCTCTGGTTTCCTCCCACAAATCCTGAAAGACATGTTTGTTAGGTGAATTGGATATTTTGAATTCTCCCTCCGTGTACCCAAACAGGCACCGGACTGTGGCGACTAGACGATTTTCACAGTAACTTCATTGCAGTGTTAATGTAAGTCTACTTGTGACAATAATAAAGATTATTATACTATTATTAAGTCCTCATTTAGCTAAAGCTTTAGAATCAAAACATTTTAAACCACATGTCACTCTAAATCCCATGGGTCAAATAAACCAGCTCTGTAACAATGAAAATAGGCAAAGGTGCAAAAAGGCAAAACCATTTTCATTTATCAAATGCAATCTTCCTAAAGTAGATTAAAAGAAGTCACACTAGGGATTGTTGTCATTGATATGGGATTGACATTGCATTCATTACTGATTATTGTTTATCGTTGGTAGGTGTAAATTTGGGAGAAAATGTGAAAAAGGAGAATAAAAACATTTTTTAAAAAAGTAGTCACACTGAAATAATAAATATAATAAATAATCTTAATTGTCACAAGTAGGCTTACAATAACACTGCAATGACATCACTGCAAAAGGCCCCTAGTCGCCACATTCAGGCGCCTGTTCGGGTACACGCAGGGAGAATTCAGAATGTTCAATTCACCTAACAAGCACGTCTTTTGGGACTTGTGGGAGAAAACCGGAACACCCGGAGAAAACCTACGCAGACACAGGGAGAATGTGCAGACTCCACACAGACAGTGACCCAAGCTGGGAATCGAATCTGGGACCCTGGAGCTGTGAAGCAACAGTGCTACTACCTACTGTGCTGCCCACTAAAAGTAGCTTACAAAGATTTACCTCACAGATTGTGTTTAGAAAGTGACGAGGTTACAGTAAGTAATGTAGGTCAAATTGGTTTAGGTTCCCATTTCCTTCCTTCAAACAACTGTCTAATGTAATTACAATTGTTGTATAAATAAATAAGATAGTCACTTAATGGTACACACCTTGCATATTGCTGAAAAGAGAGACTTGTTGCCAAAACTTTTCATCTTATACGCATCAGAACAAACACAAGAATGCCAAATATCAATGATCAAAAAAATTTATACTACAGGAGAAAAGGGTGCTGATGGGTTGGCAAGTCATAGAACATAGAACAGTACAGCACAGAACAGGCCCTTCGGCCCTCGATGTTGTGCCGAGCAATGATCACCCTACTCAAACCCACGTATCCACCCTATACCCGTAACCCAACAACCCCCCCCATAACCTTACTTTTTAGGACACTACGGGCAATTTAGCATGGCCAATCCACCTAACCCGCACATCTTTGGACTGTGGGAGGAAACCGGAGCACCCGGAGGAAACCCACGCACACACGGGGAGGACGTGCAGACTCCGCACAGACAGTGACCCAGCCGGGAATCGAACCTGGGACCCTGGAGCTGTGAAGCATTTATGCTAACCACCATGCTAAGGTGCTGCCCTAAAGTCGACTCTGACGAGCTGAGGTGTTGACACGGAGAAATCAATAGGGAACTAAAGACTCCCTAACCTCCCAAAAAAGGCGCAAGGCTTGAACATATTCCTTTTGTTTTCAGAGAATGTAATCCTGTATATGAATGTACGTCACTTCCAGTGAGCCATGTTACGAGTTTGACTGATTATTAGATTGGTTGTTAGTTTAGTTATGAGTGCACTCAGGATTGTTCAGCAAGTGCTGTCCAATTGGGGAGTCACATCTAATCGTAGATATTTTGGGTTTTGCAATCGTGGCCTGGTTGAGTGCGGCCTGCAGTTTGCCTATTGTGAACCAACAAAGGAACATGCTGATTGATTCGATCAGCCAATCACTGAGTTGTTTGGTGTACATGTTTCTCTTTTCAGCAAATTACAAAGATGTTAAACTCAAATAGTTAGATAAATTGGTCATATTTGAGCAATTCGGTATTTACTACATCACGGTTCAAGTCTGTAATTTATCCTTCAAAATAAACTCCTGGGTCAAGGGTTCAGGATTCTCTAAACTGTGAACATCCTGCTTCCCGCATCTCTTCCCTCCCCGCTCCCCTCTCTTTACACCCCCTCACACCACAGTTTTGTACAGAATCCTTCTTATCCTTCTTCGACCAAGACAAGATAGTCAAATTGTCACAGCTAAATCATTTAGTCAATGTTCTCACAATGCCGCATTTCTCATCTTTTAAAATGAAGAAGTAAAATGTACAGGCAATTTAACATTTGATTTTACATCAAATTTCCTTTTTATTTTGTACAAAGGACTTACACAATCTTTCTGAAGGCACAAAGGTACTTCTATTTTGAAGACTGCATAAAACATGCAAGTTTGAGACATTTGAGGTCCATATCCGGTTATATTTGGCTAGATTATTGCAGCAGTGTTGGGGGCAGAGGTCTTTCCAAGCATGTCAGGTGGCTGAGGGCTTAAATACTCACCTCCAGATTGTTTTCCTTTTCAACCTGGCTGGCGATTGTTACCCAAGGCAGTAAATTGAAATGTTCCATCAGAAACACTTTCTCCATGATTTGACGCATGGCTTGGTGGCTAATCTGGAAAATTATGCCTTGCAAATTTTCACTCTCTCTGGAACAGGTCTGATCCCTGACCAGGGAAACTGTCGGAAACTGTCGTGGCGAGAGCTTGACAGGCTGATGTAAAGTAACTCATCACTATCTGTGCACACTGTGACATCTGAATGATCTTGCAATTCCACAGGAGCAAAATATATTTATGGTCCAATTTAAGGCAAAAAGCATCCAAGGGGGATGGACACCATTTTATACATGTGTATATACACACACACATCATACAACACACTAATTCTTATACTTCAACTCATGAAGTTGTTTATAATTTCTGCAGTGTAGATGCTAATTCACCTATGGCTCTTTTTTGCACAAGAAGTACCGCGTCGGAGATCGGTTTCTCCATTTATCTTTGAAAGTAAGAAATAATTTTGTGCAACCCCACTTACCCTTGCGGTGCTATTGCTGTTAGCACCGGATGATAAGCCAAGGGGAAGCTGAGTGCTACGCTCCAGGCTCGCGACCATCTGTCGGGATTCAGCCAGAAGACGTTGCAGTTTAGTCGTTGGTGAACAGCCGTCTCGGTAACTCTTTAGAGAATTTGACAAGGCTCATTAAATTGCATTAACACAAAGGTATATTATCCAGTAGCTCTTAGAAGGTATCGTGCATAACAAATGCAATTTCCTGTACCAGCCTCCCCGAACAGACGCCGGAATGTGGCGACTAGGAGCTTTTCACAGTAACTTCATTTGAAGCCTACTTGTGACAATAAGCCATTTTCATTTCATTTCATTTCAAATTAATTTGCAATAATCGATACGGTTTGCTCGAACAAAAATAAAGTGCACAACACGTGAGAGTAAATAGCTTGCTAGCTTGGCACGGATAACTGTCAGGTTTCTGAAATACAAGGATTCCAATAGAAATTTAGCTACTATAAATGATCACTGAAAGGTTTGACAAAATAAAAATAATTATCTGGGGCGTCCCCTCACACCACCCTCCTGTTTAACAAAGTTTGAAAAATGCCTCCAGGAGCCATGTTTTCAGTAGTTACTTTTAACATGTAGTACGTATACATGTAGGTCAAATTCAACAGAGTGCAAGGCCTTTTCAGATGCACAAAGTAGGATATTCACGGCCATATATTCTGGCAAAGTGTCTACGCGCGAAGCATTATCCCACTTTTCTGTCCATTGCTTTTGCCCGACTTTCATGAGCATTTCCAACATTTCACCTTTTTAGCAGGTGCTTTTCTTTTTTGCTTATTAACCGATCCTTGTTGGATGGACTCATTGTTGTATAATAATGAATCATTCAGGAAGTACTGTTCTGCAGATTTCCAGATAGACCTTCTAAGGTTGCCATTCCATTGGATTGCTAACCAACAGTGTACTTTGAAATAATAATTTATTTGCATAGTAATGGTTATGGATACCAGTGACGGCAAAAACTCTGGTTATAATTGTTTCCTCTTCTTGTGATAAACCTTCAACTTACATTATTAGCAGACACTCTTTCACTGTCCTCATTAGTGCTCAGCCTCACTGGTGAAACTGAGTCACCGTGGAGGCTGCTCTTTGCCCGTGACCTTTCTCTGACTGGTGAGGAATTCATGGAACGTAGTGGTGACTCCAGACTAAAGGTGTTCAATTCCAGCCTTTCCTCACTATAGATGGTATAGGAAGAAAGGATGTTAGTGTTTCAAAGCTATTGAGTTTTTATCTATTTCTCATATATCAACTCACAAATCATAAAATGAGAAATAATGCAGCTTGAAAACCAGCTGGAAAAATTGGTATCAGCAAAACAGTGCTTGGTCAGGGTCCCCTAGCTAACTTGTAAAAAAAAGCACTGGCTTCAATTTTTCGGTCTCCAATTTTCTTTTACTATCTCTGAAAAGGTGGTGACAAATTATAGAGTATAACTCCACACAGGAACCTACTATTCGAATACCTAATACTCGCTGATGATGTACGAGCCTAGACACCATCAATAGGCCATTCAAACATGGAGCGAAATGGCTTTCAACCCCAATCTTTTCCTCACCCAATGCTTCCCAAATGTACTTTGCAAAAGTCATTATGTGCTTAAGGCTCTACAGTGCAGTTTGGGCTCACAACCTTCTAGAAGTATGCCATGAATGAGTATGCTTGATCTTTAAAAAAATGAGCACTCAAAAACTCCAAATTGTAGCATTCTCCCACCCAATTAATGTATAGAGAATGAAACAGTGCATCAGCAAATACAGAAAAGTGGTACATATTGAACAGAACCAAAATACATACAAAACATTTGGACTGCAAACTTCTACTTCTGATGCCTTTCAGAATCCTACTGGGGTTCAAAATTCAAAACAAATCTAATCCCCCATTTCTCTGCAATTGATAATTGCCCTTTTAATTCTTAAGACTTATTTTTTTAAAAACTGACATTCCCGCACCTCTTTTTTCCTACACTAGTAGGACTGTCTAACCCACGGGACGATCCTGAACCATCATTTAGGTACAGCCACCACAAGTCCTTTACATCTACAGCTGGCTGATAAATCTTCATCCAATCTTGTTCAGAGCTTGCGGGCTCCTGGTCGGTTTCATTCTTGGTATGAGGTCGAGACATGTCTTCACGAATTCTGCAATCACTTTGTTCATTACTGTATTTATCCTCCATTTTATGATTATCTGAAGTCTTTGTTGCTTCTCTTGATGAGATTATAGAAGTTACACTTGGCTTTGAACAAAGAGTGTAATGATTGTCCACTGTGGTTAAGTTGCTTTTGCAAGAACTGCTGCAGGAAGGACTGCGATGATCAATGTTTGCATAAGCTATATTATTATATGATTCCATACATTCTGTGGTATTGATATCAGACGATCCTTCAAATCTCCATCTCTGCTTCCTTGACATTTGCTGCAAATTGTCATCTCTTGCCTGAGGTGAGACGCAATTGTTTGCAGCTGTAGATTTGGAGCTTTGCTTTGGTATAACATATTTTGTAGGTTTTTTATTAGAATCATTAACATTAGTCTGTAGAGTATACCTCTTGAATGCCAGATTTCCATTAGAAGTCTGATCAAAGTCAGTGGGAAAGAAAGCTTGAGCATTTGCACATTCAGACGAGGTATAATTTCTGAGAGTGTTGCCCACTTCAGTGGCCGATAAATAGCCGTGCTCTTTGGTATTATTTGAAATTAATTCATCACTGAAGTTCTGCATTGACTTCATTGCTTCTTCTTTCTGTTTGTTGGTCATGAAATCTTTGCTGGCCTCCTTTTTCCATTTTCTAATGACCATATCATTTTTGCGTTCTTGTCCCTCTATCTCATTCTGTCCATCCATGCTCTGTGTCATAGAGTTGGAATCTGAGAGAAGTCTACTAGAACTTAGATAAGAAAGAAAAAAATGTACTTCAAACAGAAACAATGGCAAGACCTTGTGATTAACTTTTCACAGCCCTTTTATTGAATTTTCAAATGTTAATATTGCACAATTCTTCAAAAAGTCAATTGGTGCTGAAAGGCAAATGTGATTTGTGATTCTGCTGTCAATTCTGGGGCAGGTTTTAAGCTTGATTTTTGTTTGAGGAACATTACACAGAACATACAAATTGGAATTGTTAAATCAGGACAGAAGCACATGGATTTGGTAGTATCTTGATCTCAAGTTTTCAATTTGCTCCAACATTCAGTGTCTTACATACTAATATTAAACCAGTTTTCCCACTTGCATGACAGGAAGTTCTAATATGCATCATAATAAGTAAACCAGAATCATTCCCCATTTATTGTTTGAAAGATATTTTCTTCTTATTTTTATTTACAGTACCCAATTTTTTTCCAATTGAGGGGCAATCCACCTATCCTGCACATCCTCTTGGGATGTGAGGGTGAGACCCTCACAGACACAAGGAAAATGTGCAAACCTCACATGGATAGTGACCCGAGGCGGGGATCGAACCCGGGTCCTCAGTGCCGTGAGGCAGCAGTGCTAACCACTGCACCACTCTGCTGTCTCATGAAATGCATTTTCTACTATCTTGTGTAGGTAGTTTAAATTACAAAAACTAGTTATGCCTTAATTATAATTGATAAATATGTAATGATTTAATGGACAATTGGCTTCAGGATCCAAGAAGAAAAATATCAAAGCAGGTTCCCTTTCCCAGTTGCTGTCCAGAGATCACTGCTAGAAAGTGTAAGTGTGGATAGCAATTGAGGACAGAATGGTGCTTGGCATTATCCCCTGAAGGAAGGTTGAACAGGGTGAGCCAATAATCATTGGAGTTTATAAGAACGAGATCTCCCCGTGATCTTATTGAAACATGCAAGATCTTGAGGGGACTTGATAGGGTGGATACCCAGCGGGGTTTCCTTTTGTGGGGGAGACTAAATCTGGGGGATATAGTTTAAAAAGAAGACAGTGATGAGGATTTTTTCTCTCTCAAGTAGGTCCTTAGTCTGTGAAATTCTCTTCTCCAGAAAGTAGTGATGGCTGGGTCTGTAAACCTATTCAAGGCTGAGTTACACAGATATTTGATACAGAGGTTATAGGGGGGCCGACAAGAAGATGGAGCTGAGACCACAACTGGATCAGCCGTGATCAAATTAATTGGTTGAGCAGGCTCAAAGGAACAAATGGCTTAATCCTGCTCCGAAATCCTATGCTCTTATAAACATAGACATACGAAAAATGCTGTTATTAAGGTAGCACACATAGAAGCATGAGGGTAGTGTCGTGGATGTTGTATATTTAAACTTTCAGAAAGCATTTGATAGGGTGTCACTAGGCAGGTTGGTTAGTGAATTAAAAATGTTTGGGTTTGATGGGTCCTTGGCAGCATGGATTAGAAGTTGGTTAAGAGATAGGAAACATAGGGTCGGTATAGATGGGCATTTCTCAGACAGGAGCCGAGTTGAACGTGGAGATCCCCAGGGCACAAGTGTTGCAACCCTTGCGTTTCCTGATTTATAAAATCATTTAGAGGTGGGTGTTTGCAGCACAGTGGCGCAGTGGTTAGCACTTCTGCCTTACGGCACCGAGGTCCCAGGTTCAATCCCGGCTCTGGGTCACTGTCTGTGTGGAGTTAGCACATTCTCCCAATGTCTTCGTGGGTTTCACCCCCACAACCCAAAGATATGCAGGGTAGATGGATTGGCCATGCTAAATTGCCCTTCAATTGGAAAAAAATTGAACTGGGTATTTTTTTTTTTTTTTAAAAAGAGTTGGGTATTGAGGGCAAAATCTTTAAATTTACAGATGATATTAGGCTAAGCTAGAGAAAATAGTTAATTGTGAGGATGATGTTGAGCGACTCAAGAGGGACATTGATAAGTTGGACAAATGGCAGACACTTGGCCGATGAATTTCAATACAGTGAAACGTGAGGTAATGAATTTTGATAGAAGAAACATGGGAGATAATATAGGCTCAATGGTGCAACTTTGAGGGAGTAAAGGAGCAGAGGTACCTTGGAGTTCAAGTGCATAATTCTCTGAAGGTTGCCAGGCAAGTTGGAACAGTTGTTAAGAAGGCTTATAGGACCCTTGGGTTTATAAATAGAGGCTTAGAGTATAAAAGCAAGGAAGTGATGCTACACCTCTACAAATCATTGGTCAGACCACATTTGGAGTATTGTGTTCAGTTCTAGGTCCCTTACTTAAGGAAGGATGTTAAAGCCCTGGAGAAGGTGTAGAGATTCATTAGAATGACAGCAGTAATGCGGAATTTTAGATACAAGGAAAGATTGGAGAAATTGAGCTTGATCCCCCTGGAGCAGAGAAGATTATATGGAGGTGTTCAAAATTATGAACAATTTTGACAGGGTAAAGAAGGATATTCTGTTTCCACTAGTTGGCTGTCAGTGACTAGGGGGTCACAATTTTAAGATGGTCAGCAAGAGAGCTAGGAGATGAGGAGAAACTTCTTTACTCAGAGTTGTTGGAATTTGGAATGCGCTTCCTGGGAGAGTGGGAAAGGCGAATTCTGTGGCAGGTTTCAAAAGAGCTGGATATATATTTGAAAGGGATTAATTAAAAGGGCTACAGAGATTGGGCTGGGGAATGGGTCTAGCTGGAGAGCTCTTTTGGGAGCCAGTGCAGAAATGATGGGCTGAATGGCCTCCTTCTGCGCTGTAAGTTCTATTCTAAGCGTAGGCCAGTAAGTCCCACAAGCCTGTTCAGCCACTCAATTATGTTGATCTGTAACTCAATTCCACTTATACTTTTCCACCATATTCCTCTAACCGTACCAAATAAAAATCTATTGTTCCTGGTCTTGAAAATTTCAATTAACTCAGCATCAACCACAGCCTCTTAGAGAGAGAAAATTCCAGATACTATTTCGTACGAAAAAATGATTCAAAATTTTACTCCCAACTGGCCCAGCTCCAATTTTAAGGCGATGTCTCTTTGTTCTGTATTCACACATCAGAGTAAATAATTTGTACTATGTATTCGCACATCAGAGTGAATAATTTGTATTATGTACTCTTATCCCTGTATTATTTTAAACAACTTGATCAGATCACCTTTCAACTTGTTGAACATGGAACCATACATAGGAACAGACAGGAAATCTCCAAATTCCCATGTAGGCAGTCCGCCCAAGTTGTGATGTCCAACTCTGTCACAATGTCCAACATCAAGTTGTGATGTCAGCTCTCCCCCTCAAAGGCGAAAGCAGCCCATGGTCATCTGGGACTATGGCAACTTTACCTTTACCTGGTTAACATGGCATGGCTAATTAGATAAACATCTTGGGTATTCTGGAACTAGCTAATCCTTCACAGATATATAAAGGAGCAGTTGGCTTGTGGTTTCAATTTCCCTTCCAAACCACAACACTGGAGCTAATCTGAAACAAATTGAAACTCATACTTCATTTCTGCTCTAATATGGCTTTAAGAACCATTCAACAGGATAACCAATTAAAAACCGGTTTACAAGAATTGACATTATCACAACTAAAAAGGTGATAACTCTCTGAATATAGTCACTACCACAAAAACATCCTTTCTGGCAGGTTTGCTAGTGCCGTTGGAAAGAGTTTAAACTAGTTTGGCAGGGGGAGGGGACGCAGACTGATAGCAGAATAGCAACAAAGTATAACATAGAAAAGCGATCAGGTCAGAAGGAATACAGCAGTAATAAGTTTCAAGGGAGCAAGACGAGGCTGGATGGCCTCTACTTTAAAGCCAGGAGTAATAAAGATACAACAGATGAATTAAGGGAGATGATTGACACGTGTACTTATGCTATAATAGCTATCACAGAGCCATGGTTGAGTGAGGGGGCAGGATTGGCAGCTCAAGATCCCGGGATATACAATATTCAGGCAAGGCAGAGGAGGGGGTAAAAGAGGAGGGGGCATTGCATTATTAGTTAAGGAGTCAGTTACTGCAGTAAGGAGAGATGGTATCTTGGAGAGGGCATCAAATCAAGCTATGTGGGTAGAGTTCAGGAATAAAAAAGGAACAGCGACGTTGCTAGGTGTTTATTATAGACACCCAGATAGTCAGCAGGAAATTGAGGAGCAAATACACGGTAGCACAATTGCTTCACAGCCACAGGGACCCGGGTTTGATTCCCGGCTTTGGTCACTGTGCGGATTCTGCACGTTCTCCCGTGTCTGCCTGGGTTTCCTCCGGGAGCTCCGGTTTCCTCCCACAAGTCCCAAAAGATGTGTTTGTTAGGTGAATTGGACATTCTGAATTTTCCCTCAGTGTACTGGGGATTTTCACAGCAAGTTCATTGCAGTGTTAATGTAAGCCTACTTGTGACACTAATAATGTGTCACTTATTACGAACACTTATTATGTGCGTAACTCATGGAGGGGTGTAAAGATAATAAGACAGTAATTATATTAGGTTATTTTAACTTTCCCAAAATTAATTGGGATAGCCATCATGTTAAGGGCTTGGATGAAGTAGAGTTCTTAAAATGTATACAGGAGAACGTCTTAGCTCAATATGTAGAGGATCCAACAATGGATGGTGCAGTGCTGGACCGAATTCTGGGGAAGAAGCCAGAAGGTTGATGTGTTGGTGGAGAGAGCATTTTAGTGATAGCAACCACAACAGTTTAATTTCAATTTGTTATGGACAAAGAAATAGACAAGTTGCAGAAGAAGGTTTTGGATTGGGGAAAGAGTAGATTTTAACAAAATGAGGCATGATCTGGCCAAGGTAGACTGGAAAGAGTTACTTGTGGGGAAATCTACATATGAAATGGGAAGAGTACAGGCCCAATATGTTCCTGCTCGGAAAGGTATAACAAATCCAGAGAACCATGGTTGACCGGAGACATTCAGGATACGATGAGAAAGAAAAGAGAGGCTTTTAATAAATATAAGGGGAACAAGTCTGCAGGGGCATTAGTGAAGTACAGAAAGGGCAGGATGGAACTTAAGAAATCAATTAGGAGAGCAAAGAGAGGATATGAGAAAGCTCCGGCTGGCATAAGTAGGGACAATCCCAAGATATTCTGTAAGTACATCAATGGGAAGCAGATAACCAGGGAAAGAGTAGGGCTCATTACGGACCAAGGGGGAAATCTGTGGATGAAGCCAGAGGACATTGGTAGGGTTTTGGACAAATATTTCACATCTGTCTTTACTCAAGAGAATGAGGAGGTAGTTATGGAACTCAGGGAGAGAGATTGTGAGGTTCTTGAGCAAACTGTCATAGGGAGTGAAAAAATATTGGAGGCATTGGCAGGCTTAAAAGTGGACAAATCTCCACGTCCGGTTGAATTGTGTCCAGGCTGCTGTGGGAGGCGAGGGAGGCAGTTGCTAGGGCTCTGACCCAAATTTTTTATTCCTCTCTGGCCAGGGGGCAGGTGCCAGAGGACTGTAAAACAGCAAATGTGGTCCCACTATTTAGGAAAGGTTATAGAGGCAAGCCAGGGAACTACAGACCAGAGAGTCTCACGTCAGTGGTAGGGAAACTATTGGTGAAGATTCTGAAGGAGAGAATCTATCTCCACTTGGAGAAGCAAGGTTTGATCAGGGATAGTCAGCATGGCTTTGTCAGAGGGAGGTCATGCCTATGAATTTGATTGAATTTTTTTGAGCATGTAACGAAGTGTGTAGATGAGGGTAGTGCAGTTGATGTAGTTTACATGGATTTCAGCAAAGCCGTTTACAAGGTCTCTGCCATGTGAGGGTCCCTTTAAGAAAAGTGTGTTTTATCAAATGGCTGCAGTGATGTAATTGTGTGGGTGGAGCTGGGCTGTGATTCTGTCTTTTACTTCCATTTTGAGCTGGAAGTTGCTTTGTGGCTCTGAGTTTTTTTGGTTTTGTTTTCAGTTGGGAGCTGCATTCAAACAAAGGTGTATTTTTGGTCTCTCTCTCTGCATGCTAAAGAATGTCTCCAGACCACTTGATAACTTCAATGTAATACCTGTTTTCAATAAGGAATTCAAACCTTCTGTTTTGTAGAAAAAAGGTGTTTGGCTTATGGATGTTGTTAGGAAAGTTAATAAGGGTTACCTATAGAGTACTGTATCTTTGGGAGGTATTTGTGTTGGTAGTTGATAAGATGTTTACTGTATGTTTATAAAATGTTAACTGGATTCATAGAATATTGTTTTGTTCAAAAATACTTAAGATCTCTGTTGCATAACACCTGGAAAGTGGGCCCTTGTGCTCCTCATAATCAAAATCTATTAAAAGTTGTAGGTCAGGCGAACTCCATGATATACTTTGGTGTTCTCTAAACTCTGGCCCATAAGTCTCACATGGGAGACTTATTATGACTATAAATGCATATGGGATACAGGGTGCCTTTCCCCGGAGTGGAAGGAAAATATTTGTCATACTAGTCCACTTTTACAAACCTCCCAGCAATTTACTATAAAACAGTGTTTTCATAAGTCTAATATCAGGTTCATCACCCAAAATGGTTGCCTCATTGAGAGATGCAGGTTAAACATCTTAGAATAATTTTATTAAAATAAATTTAAAGTACCCAATTATTTTTTTTCAATTGAGGGGCAATTTAGTGTGGCCAATCCACCTACCCTGCACATATTTGGGTTGTGGAGGTGAAACCCACGCGGACGCGGGAAGAATGTGCAAATTCCACAAGGACAGTTTAGTTTTCCCCGAAGAAGACAATAAACGGCTCCCACCTCCGAATGAACCTTAACATTGATCCTCTCAGGGCAAATTTAAATTTAATTTTCTCAAACCTGAGAAACCCCGCCATGTCGCTAACCCATACCCTAAACTGTTAGCAGGTTCAATAAGCCGGGGGGGGGGGGGGGGGGGGGGGGGGGGGGGGGGGGGGGGCGGAGTTAGGTTTGTTTTGTTTAGCTTAGGCGGGAACAGTGAGCGATGGAGGGAGGTGCTACAAACTGAATTATGTTCACATTTGTAATGGTATCTTTTGTTGTTTTTAACCATAAATGCCTTAATAAAAGGTTTGTTTAAAAAAAAACTCCACATAGACAGTGACCCATGGCCAGGATTGAACCCGGGTCCTCAGTGCCGTAGGCAGCAGTGCTACCCACTGCGCCACCATTTCTTAGAATAAATAACTATTTATCTGTTGATTGCAGAATTGCTGCTTGTGAAGTTTCAATTTATATTTATATGTCAATGAGTAAATGAATGCATTATGTAATATGACACAGTTGTATTGTCTACTTTCAATCTCTACGGTGTGCTGGTTTCAACAGAGGCACGATCATGATGTGTGGATTTACAACACTGTGCCAAAATAAAAATTGGACAGGGCCATGTGAAAGGACAGCAACATTTAAACAGTACGATCACATCTTCCTGCTTACCAAAGTTCTAGAATTTTCTCCTCCTGCTTTTGGATCAACTCCTGAGAACTTTCAAGATTCAGGTGCAGAAGCTGCAAGTCATGTTGTTGCTTTTCATTAACCTGATCACAAGATGTAGAAGAGACACATAGTAAAGATTAGATACAAGCATTTAATGTTCCAAACAAATATCTGTGAAGACTAGGACAACAGTACACGTTAAGAATGAATTGTGAAAGTAACTGTGACTAATTTTATCTTAACTATTAAGTTTATTCTATAAAATTACGGATTTATACAATGAACCACGCTTTCTGTACACCATGCCAACGATGTATGGCTAACTACATTGTATCCAAGAACAAATGAAAAATGTTTTAAATGGTACAGTTGATCTGAGAAATTAGTAACTGCAGAATTGTTATTTGCCCAACACAAAGCGCATCTTCTTCACCCATAGGGAGACACCCTTTACCAAAGTTAAGAAAACTTAGCTACAGGTTGGTACAGCCAAAGTTTGTGGATCGTAAATTGTACACAAAGGTACTGATGGACATTAAACAGTTAAAACCGCACAACAAAGCACTGGTAAGCTTCTTGTTACTTATTCAGATAAAGTATAACCTACCTGCAAATGCACTGGTTTTGCCTGGAACGGAGTTGAAAGAATCCCAGCTCCCAGTAACTGATCTGCTCCTCCAAGTTGAACTAGTGGGCTGGCCTGGCTGGTCAATCCATTAACAGCAGCATGGAATACTGCTGACCTGCCTGCTTACACAGCCACCAAAGAGCGCACCATCTCAGAACCTGTTAAATCTCAAAGAGATCTAGCTTGCCTATCTATCTCCCTTCCTTCACAAAAGAATAGTCACTGGTTGGTTAACAAATAACAAACTCAAGATTTAAATCATTACTCGCAGGTATCTGGATCTTCTCACCAGCAGCACAACACACCCTAAAATGTGGAATTACATTGGCATCATCCTCTTGATTGGAGCATCAAAAAACACCATACTCAATAGAATCATGATTTTGATGTGCAGAGCTTCCAAGAAGTCTTGTTTAACTGCTGACATCCGAATCGTGGTACATCTGAATAAACTGCATGTTGCCATAACAACACTGGGTTACCTACACCTCAGGGACTGGAGGGTTCAAGAAGGCAGCTCACCATCAACTTCAAGGGCAACAAGGATGGGCAATAAACGCTGGCCTAGCCAGTGAAACTTTAAAAAAACTAGCCTTTGGGTAACATCTACTAGCAGCAGCAAGTGTCAAAGTCTCCTCTCACCTAAAAGGAAATCTGCCTTCAGTATAATGGAAGGATTCACATAGGGCAATTTGATGTAATAGATATCCAAGTTGAGTGCCACGTACCAGACCTATTCATCATAAACAATTTAAATCTAGGTCCTTATGAGAGGGTCTTTGACAAAGAGGCAGTCATTAAGTTTGTTTTTTCTTCTCACTACAAATCCACAGGACAACTTGGCTGCTTGCATCACAGTAACGGCAGAGGGACTTCTTCTGTTACATATTTGGAAGTTCTAAACAGAGAGGGAAAATAATCTCATGGGCCACAAGTTTAAATTACACCGGAACATCGTGGTCACCTAACCTCCTTAGAATTCCAGATTAATGTGTCAAAAATACAATGGGCAGCAAATTGTTGCAATGGCAGGTTTGACACCGAACATCAAGTGGAATTCTTTGCTCATCAAATTGGTGCTGCAAACAGAGACAATGCTAACCAGATATTGGTGCAGCGATGTAATGTTGTATCCGGGGGCTTACACCAATGAAATATCTCCCCAATGAATGCACGGAAGAAAAAGAATGGTAGACCGAGAAGGAAATAGTTAGATTTAGAGTCAAGCTAAATATAGCAACAGGAATACAAGAGTAAGAGAGTGTGAATTAAGAAACAGAGAAAACAGACAAAAATAAAAGAACATTTTTAAAAACTGAGCAAAAAGAATGGGCATTATAATCCAGTTGTGTTTGGGAAATGTTGTATTAGTCCTGGAGAGGTTAATGAGTAAATGGGAGCGTAGGTGTCAAAAATGCACAAGCATTCTTGATCCATCAACTCTAAAGCTAGCAGTCCTATCCATCATTATCAGGAGCAGTGAAATCCCAGTGGGTATACCAGTGCAGTGCTTTCATATGAAAACAGCAACTGCTAGAAAAAAGATCAAGGTTAATCTTGGTAGTGCACTGAAATAATGATAACAGAGTTGTTGACCAATCACAGCAATTAATCTTTATCAGTTCGTCTAATACAGACCCAGAGCTAACACGATAAGAACCCCAGTAGTGGAAAGTTTTGGAAATTATAGGTTCAAAGTCATAACTTTTCTCCCAAACATGCTGCACTTATCACCTCTCAAATTATCCACATAGACCGTGTCCCAGAATGTGATTTTCGGAAAAAGTTATCGAATTTGTATTTGAATGATTGACCCACTTTTCTTTTAAATTAAGGGGCAGTTTAGCGTGGCCAATCCACCTACCCTGCACATCTTTAGTTCTGGGGGTCAGACCCACGCAGACACGGAGAGAATATGCTAGCTCCACACGGATAGTGACCCAGGGCCGGAATCAAACCCAGGTCCTCGCCATAGGGTCGCCCTTACTTGACCCACTTTTAAACAGCAAAACTGCCAAGGCAGAGAAAAGAAAATTAATAAGCCGCTAAGAGCGCTTTGCTACCTGCTGGTGCAAGCTCCCAAAGCTTCACAGGTCCCTTTATGGGCCTCCAAGATTGAATACCACGTGAGGATCATAAATCACAATTTATATGTCCTTCACCATATTAATCACTTTCTCAAAAGGCAGCAATGGGAATGTAATTTCTGCAATGTCATGATCATTAAGTTCAATGGGGAGCCTCACAAAGAGAACAGATTTTGATAGGCTTTGAGAAGGCTAACAGAGCAATTTGAGGCGAATTGGAACTCATGCCTTATTTATTTTACTCTACAAATTGATGTTCGTTTTAAAAAAAAATAATAATGGCAAGCAAGTATGGCTAATGCATAATTCCAATGAAATAACATAAGACCCATTTCTGGCCCAATATTATTTGTAAAAATGTATTGGCAATACAGATAACCCATACAGATGGCTGCAACAAAAAGTAGGGTCTAAAAGTGGAAAATACTGCCTCTTTCCAACTTGGTCTCTCCACCCCATAGGCAGTCAATTACTTACTGAGCACACACTCAAGGTTTGTAGCATCACACATTGGTATATCAGTCACATGTTTCATCGTGCTGAACTCCAAAAATCCACAGAAACATTTTTGCAGAAGCCAACTATAATAACTTCTTTTATGATTTTTAAAAATTAATTTACAGGATGTGGGCATCGCTGGCTATGCTAGCATTTACTGCCCATCCCAAGTTATCCTTCAGAAGGTGGTGGCGAGTTGCCTTCTTGTACCGCTGCAGTCCTTGATGTGTAGGTACACCCAATGTGCTGGTAGAGAGGGAGTTCCAAGATGTTGCCTCAGCGACACTGAAGGAACAGCGATATATTTCCAAGTCAGGGTGATGTGTGACTTGGAGGGGAACCTCCAGGCAGTGGGGTTCCAAGGTATCTGCTGCTCTTGTCCTTCTAGATGGTGGTGGTCATGGGTTTGGAAGGTGTTGTCGAAGGAAGCTTGATGAGTTACTGTCGTGCATCTTGTAGATGATACACATGGCTGCGACTGATCATTGGTGGTGGAGGGTTTGAATGCTGTGGCAGGGGGAGCAATCAAGCAAGCTGCTTTGCCCTGGATGACATTGAGCGTCTTGAGTGTCGTTGGAGCTGCACCCATCCATAAGACCATAAGACATAGGAGAAGAATTAGGCCACTTGGCCCATCACGCCTGCTCCGCCATTTAATCATGGCTGATATTTTTCTCATCCCCATTCTCCTTCCTTCTCCCCATAACCCGTGATCCCCTTATTAGTCAAGAACCTATTTATCTCTGTCTTAAAGATACTCAGTGATTTGGCCTCCACAGGCAAAGACTTCCACAGATTCACCACCCTCTGGCTTAAGAAATTCCTCCTCATCTCTGTTTTAAAGGATCATCTCTTTAGTCTGAGATGGTGTCCTCTGCTTCTAGTTTTTCCCACAAGTGGTAACATCCTCTCCACGTCCACTCTATCCAGGCCTCACAGTATCCTGTAAGTTTCAATAAGATCCCCCCCCCTCATCCTTCTAAACTCCAATGAGTACAGACCCAGAATCCTAATTTGTTCCTCATATGATCAGCTTTTCATTCCAGGGATCATTCTTGTGAATCTCCTCTGGGCCCTTTCCAAGGCCAGCATATCCTTCCTTGGATACTGGGCCCAAAACTGCTCACAATACTCCAAATGGGGTCTGACCAGAGCCTTATACAGCCTCAGAAGTACATCGCTGGCCTTGTATTCTAGCTCTCTCAACATGAATACTAACATTGCACTTGCCTTCCTAACTGCCAACTGAACCTGCACATTAACCTTCAGAGAACCGTGAACAAGGACTCCCAAGTCCCTTTGTGCTTCTGATTTCCTAAGCATTTCCCCATTTAGAAAATAGTCTATGCATCCATTCCTTTTCCACATTGTATTCCATCTGCCACTTCTTTGCCCACTGTCCTAGACTGTTCTGCAGCCCGCCTGGTTCCTCAATACTACCTGTCCCTCTGCAGATCTTTGTATCATCTCCAAACTTATCAACAGTGCCTTCAGTTCCTTGTTCCAGATCATTAATGTATATTGTGAAAAGTTGTGGTCCCAGCACAGACCCCTGAGGCACACCACTAGTCACCGGCTGCCATCCTGAAAAAGATCCCTTTATCCCTACTCTCTGCCTTCTGCCAGTCAGCCAATCCATTATTCATGCCAGGATCTTACCCTTAACACCATGGGCTCTTAACTTATTCAACAGTCTCCTACACGGCACCTTGTCACAGGCCATCTGAAAATCTAAATAAATCACGTCCACTGGTTCTCCTTTGTCTAACTTGCTTGTTACTTCCTCAATGAACTCGAACAGATGTCAGACATGACCTCCCCTTGACGAAGCCGTGCTGACTCAGTCCTATTTTATCATGCATTTCCAAGTACTCCGCGATTTCATCTTTAATAATGGGCTCTAAAATCTTACCAATGACCGAAGTCAGGCTAACCGACCTATAATTTCTCCGTCTTCAGCCGCCCTCCCCTCTTGAACAGTTGTGTTACATTAGCCACCTTCCAGTCCTCTGGGACCTTCCTGCCTCCAGTGATTCCTGAAAGATCATCACCAATGCTTCCACAATTTCCTCAGCTATCTCCATTAGAACCAGAGGGTGTAGTCCATCCGGTTCAGGCGATTTATCCACCTTCAGACTTTTCAGTTTCCCCAGAACCTTCTCCTTGGTGATGGTCACTGCACTCACCTCTACCCCCGATTCTCCTGGAGCTCTGGCATCCCACTGGTGTCTTCCACTGCGAAGACTGATGCAAAGTAACTATTCCGTTCCTCTGCCATTTCTTTATTTCCTATTATTACTTCTCCAACCACATTTTCCAGTGGTCCAATGTTTATTTTTGCCTTTCTCTTACCTTTAAAATATTGAAAAAAACTCTTCCTATCTTCCTTTATATTACTAGCTAGCTTGCAATCATACTTCATCTTCTCCCCCCTTTTTGCTTTTTTAGTTGTCCTCTGCTTGCTTTTAAAGGCTTCCCAATCCTCTGGCTTCCCACTAATCCTTGCCACTTTGTATGCTTTAAACTGGAGTCAATTCCCATTGACTCCAGGTTAGCTCGGGCTCCTCGATGCCATAATCTGTCAAATGCTGTCTTGATGTCAAGAGCAGACAGACACTCTCACCTCCCCTCTGGCATTCAGCTCTTTTGTCCATGTCTGAACCAAGACTGTAATGAGGTCAGGAGCTGAGTGACCCTGGCAGAACTCAAACTGAGCGTCCATGAGCAGGTTATTGCTGAGTAAGTGCTGCTTGATAGCACTGTTGATTGCTGCTTCCATCACTTTGCTGATGATGGAGAGTAGACGGATTGGGCGGTAATTGGCTGGGTTGGATTTGTCCTGTTTCCTAGGTGTACAGGATACACCTAGGAAATGTTCCATATTGCTGGGTAGATGCCAGTGTTCTAGCTCCACTGGATTAGCTTGGCTGGGGGTGAGGCAAGTATTGGCGCACAAGTCTTCAGTACTATTGCCCGGATATTGTCTGGGCCCATAGCCTTTGCAGTATCCAGTGTCTTCAGCTGTTTATTGATATCACGTGGAGTGTATCGTATTGGCTGAAGATTGCCAACTGTGATGCTGGAGATATCTGGAGGAGACCGAGATCGATCATCCACTCAGCACTTCTGGCTGAAGATTGTTGCGAATGCCTCAGCCTCGTCTTTTGCACATATGTGCTGGACTCCTCCATCATTGAGGGTGGGGATATTTGTGGAGCCTCCTCCTCCAGTGAGTTGTTTAATTGTCTACCACCATTCACGGCTGGATGTGGGAGGACTACAGAACTTAGATCTTATGCACTCGTTGTGGAATTGCTTAGCTCTATTACTTGCTGCTTATGCTGTTTGGCACACAAGTAGTTGGTGTTGTAGCTTCACCAGGCCGACACCTCATTTTTCAATATACCTGATTTGTTCCTGGCATGCTCTCCTGCTCTCTTCATTGAAACAGGGTTGATACCCTGGCTTGGTGGTAATGGTAGAGTGAGGGATATGCCAGCCCATGAGGTTGCAGATTGTGGTTGATTATAATTCTGCTGCTGCCGATGGCCACAGCACCTCATGGATGCTCAGTCTTGAGTTGCTAGATCTGACGTCTGTCTCATTTAGTATGGTGGTGGTGGCACACAACACGAAGGACGGTATACTTAATGTGAAAACGGGACTTTGTCTCCGCAAGGACTGTGCGGTGGTCACTTCTACCGAAACTGTCATAGACAGATGCATCTGCAGCACTCAGTTTGGTGAGGATGAGGACAAGAATGTTTTTGCCTCTTGTTGGTTCCTTCACCACCTGCTACAGTCCCAGTCTAGCCTTTAGGACCCGGTCAGCTCAGTCTGTGGTGGTACTACTGAGCCATTCTTGGTGATCGACATTGAAATCCCCCATCCAGAGCATACTCTGCACCCTTACCACCCTCAGTGCTTCCTCCAAGTGGTGTTCAACATGGAGTACTGATTCACCAGCTGATGGTGGCTGGTATGTGGTAATCAGTAGGTTTCCTTGCCCATGTTTAACCTGCAAACATGAGACTTAATGGGGTCCAGAGTCGATGTTGAGGACTCCCAGGGCAACTCTCTCCCGACTGTATACCACTGTCGGGGCCTCACGGTAGCATGGTGGTTAGCATCAATGCTTCACAGCTCCAGGGTCCCAGGTTCGATTCCCGGCTGGGTCACTGTCTGTGTGGAGTCTGCACGTCCTCCCCGTGTGTGCGTGGGTTTCCTCCGGGTGCCCCGGTTTCCTCCCACAGTCCAAAGATGTGCGGGGTTAGGTGGATTGGCCATGCTAAATTGCCTGTAGTGTAAGGTTAATGGGGGGATTGTTGGGTTACGGGTATACGGGTTACGTGGGTTTAAGTAGGGTGATCATTGCTCGGCACAACATCGAGGGCCGAAGGGCCTGTTCTGTGCTGTACTGTTCTATGTTCTATGTGCTGCCGCCTCTGCTGGGTGTGTCCTGCCAGTGAGACAGGACATACCCAGAAACGGTGATAGTCGTGTCTGGGACAATGTCTGTACGGTATGATTCTGTGAGTATGACGTCAGGCTGTTGCTTAACTCGCCTGTGATGTAGCACTCCGAACTTTGGCACAAGCCCCCAGATGTTAGTAAGGAGGACTTTGCTGGGTTGACAGGGCTGGGTTTGCTGTTGTCGTTTCCGGTGCCTGTTCTGTTCGGTTTCATTCCTTTTTTGTGTTTTTATACTAAGTGACATAAAATGCCATTTTAGAGGGCATTTAAGAGTCAACCACATTACTGTGGGTCTGGAGTCACATGTAGGCCAGACCAGGTAAAGATAGCAGATTTCCTTCCCTAAAAGCCATTAGTGATTCAGATGGGTTTTTACGATAATCGACAATGGTTTCATGGTCATCATTAGACTATTAATTCCAGATTTTTTAAAAGTTAAATTCCATCACCCGTCGTGGTGGGATTCAAACCTGGGTTCCCAGATCATTATCTGGAGTCTCTGGATTACTAGTTCAGCATCATAGAACAGTACAGCACAGAACAGGCCCTTCGGCCCTCGATGTTGTGCCGAGCAATGATCACCCTACTCAAACCCACGTATCCACCCTATACCCGTAACCCAAGAACACCCCCCCTTAACCTTACTTTTTAGGACACTACGGGCAATTTAGCATGGCCAATCCACCTAACCCGCACATCTTTGGACTGTGGGAGGAAACCGGAGCACCCAGAGGAAACCCACGCACACACGGGGAGGACGTGCAGACTCCGCACAGACAGTGACCCAGCCGGGAATCGAACCTGGGACCCTGGAGCTGTGAAGCATTTATGCTAACCATCATGCTACCGCGCTGCCCCCTTCCACCACTTTGCCTGATGCAGGTCGGGATGCACTTATTTGTCCTGCGTGATATTCACATACAGAATTTTGAGCAAAATTTCAGGTGCTACTTCTTAACAGTGGTTTATTAGTACAAGTACTATCCTCAGTTTAAGGATCAGTTGTAGGGAAAAAGAAAAAAAAAGCCTTTAATGGTGTTATACTCGGGGATTTCCTTTCCTAAAGGAGGCACTTGGGTAAATATTCAACTCTTTTATAAACTGTCATTGCTCACAAGAGGTGATGCCATAGCTTCAGCTGGAAGATTCTGCAATGGCCCTGGAAGCTTAGACTTGCATTGTATGCATTACGATGAATATACCTCAAAGATCTGAAAATATTTCACACGTACAATTAATTACTTTAAAAGGTATTTATTTTCATGGAAATGTGCTCTTGGGGCAGCCTCGTGTAAGGATATGAGTTTGGGGCACCTCTGCCGTTCTCGCCGGCCACGTACTCCACAAGCCCGGTGGCGGCCTTGAGGGTGTGGGGACAGTGGCGGCAGCACCTGGGGTACCGGGGGCTTCGATTTGGGCACCGGTCTGTGGCAATCGGCGTTTGTTACCGGGGGGGGGGGCAGGGAACGAGCGGTTTGCGGATTTGTTTGTCGAAGGTGGCTTTCCATGCTTGGAAGAGATGGAGGAAGAATTTGAGCTGCCTGGTGGAAATGAGTTCCGGTATTTGCAGGTGAGGGACTTTTTACAGAGGCAGGTATCGACCTTTCCGCACCTTCCGCCCCAGGGACTACAAGATAAGCTGGTATCAAAGCCAGGAGTGGGGAGGGAAGGTGTCGGAAATTTATAAGGAGCTGATGGACTGGGAGGGACCCCCGATAGGGGAGGTGAAGCATAAGTGGGAAGAAGAGTTGGGTAGGAAGCTGGAGGCTGTGCTGTGGGGGATGCCTTGAGGAGAGTTGTTGCATCCTCGTTGTGCACCAGGCTTAGCCTTATTCACCTTAATGTGGTCCACTGGGCACATATGACTTTAGCCCGGATAAGCAGGCTTTTTGAGGGGGTGGGGGATAGATGTGGGTGGTGCACGAGTGGGCCTGCAAACCCTGTCCACATGTTCTGGGCGTGTCCAAAGCTAGGGGGATTCTGGCAGGGGTTTGCCGACGTTATGTCAGAGGTTCTGAAAGTGAGGGTGGTCCCGAGATCAAGAGGTGGCGATTTTGGTGTGTCAGAAGACCCGGGTGTCCAGGGGGCAAGATAGGCCGATGACTTGGCGTTTGCCTCCCTGTTAATCCAGAGATGGATCTTGTTAGAATGGAGGGAGTCAGACCCCCCGAAGTTGGGAGTGTGGGTTAGTGACCTGGCGGGTTCTCAGGCTAGAGAAAATAAAGCTTGCCTTGAAGGGCTCGGTATAAGGGTTTGCTCAGTGGCAGCCATTTATTGAATTCTTTGGGAAAAATTAAGCTGTCAGCAGTGGGAGGGGGGGGGGAAGTGGCAGGGGGAATTGGGCAAGGTGGGCAGGTCGGTGCGGAAGTTTTTGCGGTGCTGGTTATGTAAAGCCATGTTGGCTGGTTTGGAGGCGTGTTGCTGCCCATTGTGTTAAAATTTATAATACAAATGCCTCAATAAAATATTTTTCAAAAAAAAAGAAAATGTGCTCTTGTGCAACAAAACACATTTCTGCATGCAAGTGAACCATGAAGAGCTAACTGAAAGCCATGGTCCAGTCCCTTGCTGCTTTTCTTAAACAAACAAGGAGAGAGAAACCTGGAAATTACAGACCTGTAATTGAGGAGCGTGATCTAATGGAAATATCAAAAAAGGGAAACTTACCATTGGTGGGGACACAATGTTAAAATTATGGAGATAGGCCATAAGAGTGAAATAGTAAAACAATGTTATAAGTAAAGGATATTGGAAATCTACAAATTTTCTCCCCCAAAAAACTGGATTCTGGGTTAATTGAAATTTTCAAGGCAGATAAGTACCCATTTCAAAAGATATGGGTCAAAGACGAGTGAATGGATTTGAGATACAATTCAGAATTGATTTAATAGAGGTTTGGAATGGGCACGAGGGCTGAACGGCTGACTCTTTTTTGCGATGTTAATCCAAGGTGATTCATTTTGGAAGCATCCAGGTTCAACCAAAGTGATGATTAATTTATTTAAATATCAAATCAAATTACTGAATATTCCACTGACCTTGGAAATCATTTATTCTTATGTACACAATGACCAAATATAACTTTCTTCTTGTTTGTGTACATAAGCAACTTCAAAGCAACTTTGTCCTACAATATTTAATGTCCTTCAATATTTAATTAATGATTACAGTGACAAATCTCAAATGGTCTGACCTGCCGAAGACCATGCAGTTCAGTGTCTGCTCGTTCCTGTTTTGATCTTGCCAAATCCAGTATCTGATCTTTCCTCTTCTCCCGTTCAACTGAAGTGGAAACACAAGAGACTCTTTAACCCAAACCCGCCATTTTATATATAGCAGACCTAGGACTTCTGGCTGCGGAAATCATAATTTTTGTTTGGATTTTCTATAAATAGGTTGCAGCATTACTGGGCAGAAAAACAAAACAGGAAAATAAACCAAAAACAGAAGTACTTAAATTACACCCAAATACTTCAGAAGATAAATTTACTAGAGTATCTGAAGCAACCGTTAACAAAATAAATGAAAAGTCACATGACATGAGGTGAAATGGAAAATACTTCAAGGTCATCCAGTGGGAAAGAAACAACTGCTCAAAGAGGACACATGAGGATCTTAACTATGTTTTCTTCCATTAATTTCTGATCGTGAAACCAGTGACATACACGGACAAGAACCCTTCAATATCTCCTGTAAAATATCATTCTTCATGAATGAGCCTATGTAATTTGTGCTAACTGTGGGAGAGAGAGGCATCATACTTTAGTTGCATTAGATTGGTTTATTATCACATGCACCGGGGTGCAGTGAAAAGTCAATAGTTGCTGGATTTTAAAAAGCGCAGGATCATTGCACTTTTCTCTTCCACAGTCCCAGAATACAAGGCCATTTGTACTGGATTACATCCACTCCGGCAAGGATCAGCTAAGTTAGTCGAGGCTGACCTGGAATCCCTGCTGGCTCACGCAACACCTTTGTGTGTTTCTTCAGAGTTCATTCACTTACCTGCTAAAGTGAGCTCATTTCCTAGATAGTGCCTCTCTTGTTTAAGGCGAATAATTTCTTCCCTTTGTTCATTACTTTCCACTGTCCTCTCATCTAACTCATCTGAATAAAAAAAAGGAGGAAAATCTCAGTAGGTAGAACGTTCATGGCTCTTCCCTGCAGAGACAACATGATTCTACTCCGTGAAGAAAGACGTTTTCACGACTACAAAGTGGTAAAGAATTGTTGAGTGCGATGTCTATAACATGATTCAGCTTTTTAACCTGTTGGATTTCTCAAAGCTGCACATGTCCCGAGAGAAATATATTCACAACATTTACAACTCACTGGACAGATTGCCAATAAGCATTGAATTTTGGACATTTTATGGACTGGATTCTCTGCCGCACGCCCTCGGTAGCGGCTTTACCGATGCAGGAGAATCAAGTGTCGGGTGGGGGGGGATGGAATTGGCGCCGTTTCCAATGCTACAGTCCCGTGCTGGCAGGGGCATCAAGGTTCGCACCCCACAGTAGTGGGAGGATGCAAATAGGTCAAATTAACCCATTTGCATCCCTTTATGGGGCTGGGCACTGGATTTTCTGCACCTCCATGATTCTCAGTCCCTCTGGGCTGGGTTTCTCAGATATTTCCTAGCATGGCCACGGAACAGTGGGCCAAAGGGGTAGGTCTTCAAGCTGGGTGACCCCTAAGTTTATCAAGAGATCCCCCCCCCCAACACAATGCGAATCCTGATCATCCCACCCCAACAAACCCCCCCAAAACAGAGAGGCCCCCATAAGGGAGAAAATCGGGAATCCGGTCGAAATTGAGGTTTGAGCCTGGCGCCAAACTGAAAGCCATGGTCCAGTCCCTCGCTGCTGGCGGTATCACGCAGCGGCATTTAAATACCTTTGCATCGCATTAGCGGATTGGACCCGGTATGCTCCAGGCCTCTGCGATCCACCACCACCCTCAGGCGGAAGTGATGTGAGCTCTGTCCACAACAGGAATATACAAGCGGGGACTGGGCGCCATGGCTGCTGAGGGAGAGAGAGAGAAGGGTAGAAAAGTTTGAAAGCTGTAGCGCTTGCTGGGGGGAGGCTGTTGTGGGGAGCGGCTTGGTGATTCACTCGCCTTGGAGGCTGGGGGTGGGCGGGGGAGTAGCGGGGAGCGACTTAATGACTCACTCAACTTGGAGGCTGGAGGGAGCGACTTGGTGACTCACTCACTCACTTGGAGGCTTTGGGGGGGTGGGGGGGGGGGAGAGAGAGAAGTAGCAGGGAGCAACTTGGCGACAGCTCCTGTGGAGGCCAAAACTGCACACCAAACCACATACGTGGTCTCACTAAAACCCTGTACAATTATGGCAAGACCTCTTTATTCCCAACCTCTAGGTCCATTGCAATAAACGTCAATCTTCTTAATTGCTTGCTGTGCTTGCAACTTGCGTTCTTGAACAAAAACATCAAGTTCTTCATGTGTTAAAAGACAGTGAATATTGGCAAGTTATATTTGATTGGCGGGCCTCACAACTTAACGTAAAACCACTGTACAACATGCAAAGAGTTACAGAAACCCTGGCTGATTTTCATTCTTTTTAACCTAGTGTGTTAGATAACATTTCAATCACCAGCTAACTCAGCCTGCACCAAGGATCAAAACTGGAACTTTTATTATTATCAAGGCTGTATATATTTTAAGACTATTCTTCATTGTCACAAGTAGGTTTACATTAACACTGCAATGAAATAACTGTGAAAAGCCGCAGTCGTCACATTCCGGCACTTGTTGGGGTTCACAGAGGGACAATTCAGAATGTCCAAATTAACTAATACACGTCTTTCGAGACTTGTGGGAGGAAATCAGAGACCCAGAGGAAAGCCACGCAGACACGGAGAGAATGTGCAGACAGTGACCAAAGGCAGAAATTGAACCTGGGACTCTGGCGCTGTGAAGCCATGGTGCTAACCACTGTGCTACTGTGCAGCCCAGGTTGTGTGTGTGTGTGGGGGGGGGGGGGGGGGGGGGGGGGGGGGGCAGTGTTCGATGTCTAGCAAGGAACCAACAGAACTGCTTGTGACTTGTCCAAACACACATTATTACACGCATGGCAAGGTGACGATCGGATACAAAGCAAATTATCATGAAGTTTCTTTATAATCCCCTGGAACTACCCCAATATAATTTATTGTATTATCCAGGCTAAAGATAATGTGAGGGACTACATTTCTACTTCTTAAAAAAATATACAGATCGATGTGCTCATTGCTATCTCTAAAAATGTCAAGCTGGAGAAAGACCTAAATTGGCTCAATCTACGTCTGTCTGTAACCCTGAACAAAAGAAGCTACCTGGCCTGTGATCCAAGTCAATGCTGCTGACTCTGAGGCCGGCTCCCTCCCTCCGGTGGCATACCACTGTGCCACCACCTCCGCAAGACACACACAAGAGCAGCACAGAGGTAAACAGTGTAATAGTTGCCCTGGGAGCGGGACTTCCAGTGGCAGCCAGGGAGTGAGTGATCGCACATTTGGTAGCTCCCGCTCAAGGTGATTTTTTTTGCTCCTTTCCCAGTTTGAGGGTGGAATTTTGGATGGAGTGCCAGGAGAAAGCGTAACTCCTCTGGTGTGGCTGGTGGATGGATCCACGGACTAGGAGTGGGTCGAGAAGAAGGGATTTGGTGGATCAGGAGAATCTTCGTGCGTCACAGGTCAAGATGAGAGAGGGCAAAGGGCCTGTTCAGCCTGCTCAATGGTCAACGGAGCAGCTGGTGGACTTCTTAAATGAGAAATTCAGCCAGTAGAGAAGAGAAGCCCTGGAGGAGCTAGCCGAGGTGGTAGAGCTGCTGAAAGCAGGGATTTACGAAGTGGAGCAGAGGCTAGAGTCACAGGGCCAGGCAATCCAGAAAGTGGAGGAGGTGGCTAGGGAGCATGAGGAACAGCTTGCCTCGTTGGCAGCCGAGATGGGGGTCATGCGGGAGACCTAAAAAGAGGCTGAAGGAGAAGGTGGAGGATCTAAAGAACTGCACCAGAAGGCAAAACTTGTGGATCGTGGGGATGCCCGATGGCATTGAAGGAGTGGAGTCCGGCATGTATGTGGCCAAGGTGCTGGAAACGCTGAAGGGGGAGGAGGCCGTTGATCGGCCTCTGGAGTTCGACCAAGCGCACAGGGCGCTGATGAGGAGGCCACAGGCGGACGAGCTGCCGTGGGCGATGGTGGTGCGGTTGCACCACTTCTTGGACAAAGAGACGATTCTTTGGTGGGTGAGGAGGTGCAGCTGGGACGGGAAACAGAGCTGTAGGTGTACCGGGACCTGGGCACAGAACTGGCGAAGACGAATGGTGGGTTTATCCGGGTCACGGCTGCCCTCTTCAAGAAAGGAGTGAGGTTTGGAGCTGTATCCTGCCTGCCTATGGGTGACTTTCCAGAATCAGGAATGCTATTTTGGTACGCCAGAGGAGGCAATGGAGCTTTTGAGGGACAATGGACTGGCAGGAGAAGGAGGACACTGAATTTTGGAGGAGATGATAGGAGGCGTTTCCTTTTGTTGATGGTTGGAGAGCTTTTTCTCCTTTGAAATGTTTTGGTGGGCTTGGGAGTATCAAGGGCGAGTGCACCTTTTTCTATTTCTTTGTTTCTTGAGGAACAGGGGGAAGAAAATCAGCAGAGGGTGGGGGTAGGGTTATGCTTGGTGTTCGATGTCTTGCAAGGATTCAACAGAACTGCTTGTGACTTGTCCAAGCCAAGATCTATCAATGCACACATGGCGCGGTATCAATCAGATACAGAGCAAGTTATCATGGAGCTTCTTTTTACTCCCCTGTAACTACTGCTATGATCGACTGTCCTCATGTAAGATTCTCCGGATCTTTCCTGGCTTATATCGGAGTGCCTTGTCACATGACCACTGTCTCGAGACCGCATGGTGGATCTGTACTGCCACCTGCTGGTTGGAGGTCGACTCACCGACTATATATATTAGTGTTTACAAGCATATCACCACAGGTAAGAGATTGGAAGGCCATGCTAGCTGGGAGGGCTAGTTAACGAGAGCACCGAGGTGGGAGCGGTCAGGTGGTTGGTGCAGGATGGGGGATGGGGTTGTTGTTTAATTTGGGGGAGGGGGGTGCTGGCAAGGGTGTGGTTGGTGTGCGCACCTGGAAAAGGAGTGATGAAATTAAATGAAATGAAAATCGCTTATTGTCACAAGTAGACGGCGGACATCCGAGGGTGGGCCTGAAGGGTTGTATGAAACAGACCGGGGACTGGCACAAAAAGGGATATGGTTGATCGACAGGAGAGGGGGGGCGGGGAGCCCCCCCCAACCAGGTTGGTCACGTGGAACACCAGAGGGCTGAATGTGCCGGTCAAGCGGTCAAGTGTGTTTGAAGATATGAAGAGGCTGCAGGCTTTTCTACAAGAGACGCATTTAAAGATAGGGATCAGACAAAACTGAAGAAAGGATGGGGAGAGCGGGTGTTCATTCGGGACTGGACATGAAGATGAGGAGGGTGGCGGTGCTGGTGGGGAACATGGTAGCAGATTCAGGGTGCAGGTTTGTGATGGTTATTGGGAAGCTGGAGGGGATGCCGGCGGTCCTGGTAAATGTTTATGCCCCAAACTGGGACGATGTGGAGTTGAGGCGGGGTGCTGGGGAAGATTCCTGACCTGGGCTTGCACTGGTTGACCAAGGGGGTTTTTAACATGGTTATTCAACCAAGTTTGGACCGGTTGAGCCAGAGGTCGGGGAAGGTGTCAGCAGTGGCGAAGGAGTTGAAAGGGTTTATGAAGTGTAAGAGGGGGAGATGGGGGGGGTTGGACCCGTGGAGGATTAGGAGGCCGAGGGCGAAATAATTGTTCGGGGGGAGGTTATTTTGATTCGGGCCCACAGGGAAGAGGCGGCCGGGCAGATATAGCAAGGCTGATAGGGTGGACAGGAGGTAGTTGGAAGCCCCTAAGGCAGGGTTGTTGAGGGAGAGGCAGAGGCTCCAGATGGAGTTTGGATTGGTGCCCATGGGGAAGGGGTTAGGGCAGTCAAGGAGGGACAGGGAGGCAATATACAAGTACGGGGAGAAGGCGAGGAGATTGGCAGAAGGGCGGGCGGAATGGGAAGTGTGGTGCCGGACCCGGTGGGGGTGAATAGGGTATTGGAGGAGCTTTATAGTGTTATGGGAGAGGGGTTCTCAGAACCCCAAAATGTATCATGGAGTTGAACCAACCTTTAATGATTTGTTGCTTTTGAATCACACGGCTTGTTCCCCAGGTGTGGTATTACAATTATGGACACTTGGTTTTTAACACAAAACAATGTTTATTCCATGAACTCAACTTAACCTTTTAAATAAATATTGGATCACTTAACACCCCTTATTTCAAAGATAATCCCGAAAATAATACAACACTAAATAATCCCTCAAAATATTCCTATTAACATCCAAAAGACTTCACCTTTCACAACAGACATGAGGTTACATTCAATATATTTATAGTCTTTGGATTTGCAGACATCCACAGACCCGCCCTGTGTTTTCTTCCTGCAGCTCTTTGCAAAACACACACACACTCCCAGCTTTCTCCCAAACTGAAACTAAAAACTTCAAAATGGCTGAGTTAAAGCCCAGCTTACCCACACTCTGACATCACTGCATTTCTTAAAGGTACAATGCTTAAACATCCATTTCTTAAAGGCACTTTCACATGACAATAGGAGGTTATATGAATTGGAGCACCGGCCAAGGGGTGGGGGTGGGGGGATTGGGTTGAGGGAGATGATGGAGAGCATGGGGGTGATGCAGACAGGGAAGACCCCAGGTCCGGATTGGGTCCCGGTGGAGTTTTATGAAAGGTTTGCAAGTACCTGGGGCCGTTGCTGGTGAGGGCATATAATGAGGCTGGGTGGGTGGGGGGGGGAGATATGACATACTCCCCCTACACTATCGCAGGCGTCCATCTCCCTTTACTGAAGAAAGATAAGGACCCAGAGCAGTGTGGATCCTACCGTCCGATAGCGTTGCTAAATGTGGATGCTACGTTGTTGGCGAAGGTGTTAGCTTCGCAAATTGATCACTGTGTCACAGGGGTGATAGGCGAGGACCAAGCAGGGTTTGTCAAAGGGAGGCAAATGTGAGGAGGGCAGGAAGTGGAAGTGGCGATGGATGTGGAGAAGGCCATCGACCGGGTCGAGTGGGAATATCTGTGGGAGGTGTTGGGATGGTTTGGGCAGGGGTTTGTGGACTTGGTCTGGTTGCTGTATAGGGTGCCGGTCACAAGTGTGCGGACGAATCGGGTGAGTTCGGGATATTTTGAGTTGCACCGTGGGACAAGGCAGGGGCTTCCGCTCTTCCTGTTGCTTTTTGCCTTGGCTGGAGCCACTGGCTGTGGTGCTTAAAGCGTCGAGCGATTGGAAAGGGATTGTGGGGGTGGGGGGGTTAAGTACAGGGTTTCGCTGTATGTGGATGACCTGTTATATATTTCGAACCTACTGGGGTTAGGGTTAGGGTTGGCAGTATAATGGGGATTTTGAAATACTTTGGTCAGTTCTCCGAGGTGTTCCCGATTGAGACCAGAGGGCAGGAGAGGGGTTTGGGGAGCTGCCGTTCAAGGTGGTGGGGGCGAGTTTCAGGTACTTGGACATCTGGCGGCGAGGGGTTGGGGGCAGCTGCACAAGTTGAATTTGATTGCTGGAGCAGACAAAGGGGAATTTTAAGAGGTGGGATGTGCTGCCACTGTCATTGGTGGGGCGGGTGCGGACAGTGAAGATGGCAGTGCTGCCAAGCTTTTTGTTAATATTTCAGAACCTCCCGATCTTTGTCCCGAAGCTATTCTTTAAAAAGGTCAGTGCTTGATTTCGGGGTTTGTGTGGGCAGTGAAGACTCCGCGGTCAAGAAGGTTTTCCCCCGGGGGGGGGGGGGGGTTGTTGGCGTTGCCGAATATAATGAATTACTACTGGGCAGCTAACATCGCTATGGTCAGGAAATGGGTAATGGGGCGGTGTCGGTATGGGGGTGGATTGAGGCAACTTTTTTTTAATAAACAATTTTATTGAGGTAGTTTTTGGCTTTGTAAACAGTTACAGACATCAACAGAAAGAAAGTAAAAAAGGCAAAAATGTGCAAACATCACGTACATTCAATACTTCAATCGTAACATACTGCACAAGCCCGCTCCTCTCCCACCGGTACTACCCGCCATTTTATCCCTCCTACTCTACTCTACTCTACCCCCACCTGCCCCCGCTGATGCTCACTCTCCCGCAAAGAAGTCAATAAATGGTTGCCACCTCCGGGCGAACCCCTGTACAGATCCCCTCAAGGCGAACTTAATTTTTTCCATACCCAGGAAACTCGACATGTCCGCAAGCCACAACTCAGTCTTCGGGGGCTTTGAGTCCCTCCATGTCAATAGTCTTCGTCGCTGGGCTATCAGGGAAGAAAAGGCCAAAACATCGGCCTCTTTCTCCCCCTGGACTCCCGGGTCTTCCGAAACTCCAAAAATTGCCACGCTTGGACCCATCGCCACCTTTCTTTTTAGCACCCGGAACATGACGACCGCAAATCCCTCCCAGTACCCCCTAAGCTTAGGGCATGCCCAAAACATGTGAACGTGGTTTGCTGGTCCTCCCGCGCACCTAGCGCATTGATCCTCTATCCCAAAGAATTTGCTCATCCGAGCCACCGTCATGTGGGCCCGGTGAACGACCTTAAATTGGATCAGCCTGAGCCTGGCACATGTCGCGGTCGAATTTACCCTACTCAGGGCCTCTGCCCACAGCCCGTCCTCCATTTCCCCGCCTAGCTCCTCCTCCCATTTAAGTTTCAGTTCCTCCGTCTGGGACTCTTCCTCCCTCATGAGCACCTTATAAATATCAGAGACTCTACCCTCCCCTTCTTCCCCCCAAGAGACTATTCTGTCGAGGATCCCGATTGGCGGGAGGCGTGGGAAAGATGGGACCTGTCTACGAACAAAGTCCCGCAACTGTAGGTACCTAAAATCATTTCCCCTTACCAGCCCAAATTTCTCCTCCAAGCTCCTCAAACTCGCAAAGCTCCCTTCCAGGAACATATCGCCCACCCTTCCCACCCCTGCCCGCCACCATACTCGAAACCCCCCATCCATACTCCCGGGGGCAAACCAATGGTTGTCGCAGATTGGCGCCCAAACCGATGCTCCCGTCTCCCCTACATGCCTCATCCACTGGCCCCATATCCGCAGGGTTGCCACCACTACCGGGCTGGTGGAGTACCTGGCCGGCAGCAGCAGTAAAGGAGCCGTGACCAGGGCTGCCAAGCTGGAGCCCATGCACGAAGCCGCCTCCACCCCTCCCAGATAGACCCCGTACCCACCATCCACTTCCCCTTATCATAGCAATGTTGGCCGCCCAGTAATAATTAAACAGACTCGGCAAAGCCAGCCCTCCCTCGCTGCGGTTCCTCTCCAGCATCGCCTTCTTCACCCGCGGGGATTTCCCCGCCCAGATAAAGATCATGATCATCCTGTTAACTCTTTTGAAGAAGGACTGTGGGATCGGGAGGCACTGAAAAACAAACAGAAATCTAGGGAGGATTGTCATCTTTACAGTCTGGACCCTCCCTGCCAGGATTGAGGCAACTTCTTGCAGGAGAACGAGTTTAGGGACATTGTTAACAGCGCCTCTGTCGTTCCCGCCGGCCAGGTAATCCATGTGTCCAGTGGTGGTGTCGGCCTTGAGGGTATGGCGGCAGTGGAGGTAGCATTGAGACTGGAGGGTGCCTCGGAGTGGGCACCGATTTTTGATAATCATAGGTTTGCACTGGGGGCAGGGGGGACGCTGGATGCCAGGTTTCAGGGGGGGCGGCAGGTGGGATTGAGGGAGGAGGCCCTGCGGAGCGTGAATGCGTCCTCGTCGTGTGCAACGCTCAGTCTTATCCAGTTTAAAGTGGTCCACAGGGCACATATGATGGTGGCTAGGATGAGTAGGTTGTTTGAGGGACTAGAGCAGGGGTGGGCAAACTTTTCCGTGCAAGGGCCACATTCAGAAATTCACAATTTTAAAGGGCCGCATAGTATATTAAGTAAAATAATTACTTCACCCGGTTATGATTCTGGGCGCCTCATATAGAACATAGAACAGTACAGCACAGAACAGGCCCTTCGGTCCTCGATGTTGTGCCGAGCAATGATCACCCTACTCAAGTCAACGTATCCAACCTATACCAGTAAGTAACCCAACAGTCCCTTTTTTTTAATTTTTATGACTTGACCTTGGTGGGCCGCATAAAGACCTTTGGCGGGCCGCATGCAGCCCGCGGGCCGTAGTTTGCCCATCCCTGGACTAGAGGATAGGTGTGAGTGGTGCACACAGAGGCCCACAAACCATGTCCACATGTTTTGGGCGTGTCCGAATCTGAAAGGGTTCTGGCAGGTGTTTGCAGACGTAATGATCTTTCTGCCACAGTTAGGCTTACATTAACAATGAAATGAAGTTACTGTGAAAAGCCCTTAGTCGCCACATTCTGCCACCTGTTCGGGTACACTGAGGGAGAATTTAGAATATCCAATTCACCTAACAGCACGTCATTTGGGACTTGTGGGAGGAAACCGGAGTACCGGGAGGAATCCCACGCAGACACGGGGAGAACGTGCAGACTCCGCACAGACAGTGACCCAAGCCGGGAATCAAATCTTGAACCTTGGAGCTGTGAAGCAATAGTGCTACCCACTGTGGTATCGTGCCGCCCGAGGTATTGGGCGTGAAGGTGGCCCCGAGTCCAGAGGTAGTAAAACTTGGGGTGTCGGAAGACCAGGTGGCGAGAGGCGCCGATATCTTGTCCGTTACCTCCCTGATAGCCTGGAGACAGATTTTGCTCGGGTGGAGAGACTCAGAGACGTCGAAAGCGGGGGTGTGGGTGAGCAACCTGGTGGAATTTCTGAGGTTGGAGAGGATCAAGTACGTCTTGAGGGGGTCGGTCGATGGGTTCGTCCTGAGGTGGAAGCCGTTCATTGACTTCTTTAGGGGGGGGTGGGGGGGGTTTATGTTGTACAATTTTACTTCTCTTATTTTGTTTGCTTGTATAAATGCCCAAATAAAATATTTTGGCCTGGGAGTCCTCAACATCAACTCCACACCTCATGAAGTCTCATGGCATCAGATCAAACATGGGCAAGAGAACCACCGCCTGATTAACATGTACTCACGTACCTTTACCACCAAACAAGGGGTTTTATCCTGATTGAATAAAGAGAGTAGGACGGCATTCCAAGAGCAGCACCAGGCATACCTAAAAATGATCTGTCAACACAGGACTGCTTGAGTGCCAAACAACATTAGTAGCAAGTGATCGACAGAGTTAAGCAATTCCACAACCAACGGATCAGATTTAAGCTCTGCAGTTCTGCCACAGCCAATCGTAAATGGCAGTGGACTATTAAACAACTCACTGGAGGAGGAGGCTCTGCAAATATCCCCATCCTCAAATGATGTTGGACCCCAGCACATCAATGCAAAAGAAGGATGAGGCAGTTGCAACAATATTCAACCAATAGTGCCCACTCGATGATGCATCTCGACTTCCTCCAGAGAGCCCAACATCACAAATGCCCACCTTCAGCCAATTGATTACATTCCACATGATATCCAGAAACTGCTGAAGGCCCAGGATATTGCAACAGCTATGGTCCCTGACAATATTTTGGCAATAGTACTGAAAACCTGTGCTCCAGAACTTGCCATTCCTCTAGCCAAGCTGTTCCAGTATAGCTACAACACTGGCATCGCCCAGCAATGTGGAAAATTGGTTCCCGCCACAGCAACTCAGCTCCTGACCTCATTGCAGCCTTGGTTCAAACATGGACAAAAAAAAGAGTTTAACCCTCTGAGGGACAGTGACTGCCTTTGATATTAAGGCGCATTTGACCAAGCGTGGCATCAAGCAGCTGGAACAAAAATGGATTTGGAGGAAAACTCTCTGCTGGTTGGAGTCATAGAATCATAGAATTTACAGTGCGGAAGGAGGCCATTTGGCCCATCGAGTCTACACCGGCTCTTGGAAAGAGCACCCTACCCAAGCCCACACCTCCACCCTATCCCCATAATCCAGTAACCCCACCCAACACGAAGGGCAATTTTGGACACTAAGGTCAATTTATCATGGCCAATCCACCTAACCTGCACATCTTTGGACTATGGGAGGAAACCGGAGCACCCGGAGGAAACCCACGCAGACACGGGGAAAACATGCGACTCCGCACAAACAGTGACCCAAGCCGGGAATTAAACCTGGGACCCTGGAGCTGTGAAGCAATTGTGCTAACCACTATGCTACCATGCTGCCCTGATACTTAACACAAAGGAAGATGGTTGTGATCGTTGGAGGTTAATAATCTCAGTTCCAGGACATCACTGCAGGAGTTCCTTAGGGTAATGTCCTAGGTACAATCATATCCAGTTGCTTCATCAATGACCTCCCTTTCATCATGGGCGGCACAATGACACAGTGGTTAGCACTGCTGCCTCACTACTCCAGGGACCCGGATTCAATTGAAGCCTATAAGACCATAAGACAAAGGAGCAGAATTAGGCCACTCGGCCCATCGAGTCTGCTCCGCCATTCAATCATGGCTGGTATTTTTCTCATCCCCATTCTCCTGCCTTCTCCTCATAACATCTGATCCCCTTATTGATCAAAAACCTATCTATCTCTGTCTTAAAGACACTCAGTGATTTGGCCTCCACTGTTTTCTGCGGCATAGAGTTCCAGATTCACCACCCTCTGGCTGAAAAAATTGCTCATCTGTTTTAAATGATCGACCCTTTAGTCTGAGATTGTGTCCTCTGCTTCTAGTTTTTCCTACAAGTGGAAACATCCTCTCCACGTCCACTCTATCCAGGCATCGCAGTATCCTGTAAGTTTCGATAAGGTCCCCCCTCATCCTTCTAAACTCCAACGAGTACAGACACAGAGTCCGCAACCGTTCCCCATACGACAAGCTCTTCATTCCAGGGATCATTCTTGTGAACCGCCTCTGGACCCTTTCCAAAGCCCGCACATCCTTCCTTAGATAAAGAGGCTGAAAACTGCTCACAATACTCCAAATGGGGTCTGACCAGAGTTTTATACAGCCTCAGAAGTACATTCCTGCTCTTGTACTAGCCTTCTCGACGTGAATGCTAACATTGCATTTGCCTTCCTAACTGCCGACTGAACCTGCACGTTAACCTTAAAAGAATTATGAACACAGACTCCCAAGTACCTTTGTGTTTCTGATTTCCGAAGCATTTCCCCATTTAGAAAATAGTCTATGCCTCCATTCCTCCTTCCAAAGTGCATCACCTCACACTTTTCCACATTGTATTCTATCTGCCACTTCTTTGCCCACTCTCCTAGCCTGCCCAAGTCCTTCTGCAGCCTGCCTGCTTCCTCAATACTACCTGTCCCTCTACAGATCTTTGTATCATCTGCAAACTTAGCAACAGTGCCTTCAGTTCCTTCTTCCAGATCATTAATGTATATTATGAAAAGTTGTGGTCCCAGCACAGACCCCTGATGCACAGCACTAGTCACCAGCTGCCATTGTGAAAAAGACCCCTTTATCCCCACTCTCTGCCTTCTGCCAGTCAGCCAATCCTCTATCCATGCCAGGATCCTACCCTTAACACCGTGGGCTTTTAACTTATTTAACAGTCTCCTATGGCACCTTGTCAACGGGCTTCTGGAAATCTAACTAAATCACATCCACGGGTTCTCCTTTGTCTAACTTCCTTGTTACCTCCTCAAGGAACTCTAACAGATTTGTCAGACATGACCTCCCTTTGAAAAAGCCGTGCTGATTCAGTCCTATTTTATCATGCACTTCCAAGTACTCTGCAATGGAGGTTACTGGGATAGCGTGGAGGCATGGGCTTAAGCATGATGCTCTTTCCAAGGGCTGGTGCAGACTTGATGGGCCAATCGCTTCCTTTTGGACTGTAGGGATTCTATGATTCTAGAAGGTCAGCAGTGGGGATGTTCGCTGCTGATTGCACCAATGTTCAGCACCATTCGCGACTGCTCAGATACTAATGCAATCCATGTTCAAATGCAGCAAGACCTGAAAAGTATCTAGGCTCGGCTGACAAGTAACATTCTCACCACATAAGTGCCAGGCAATGACCATCTCCAACAAGAGAAAATTTAACCATCATCCCTAGACATTTCATGGAATTACTATCGCTGAATTCCCCACTATCAGCATCCTGGGGCCAGAAACTGAACTGGACTAACCATATAACTCCTGTGGGTATAGCAGGTCAAAGGCTAGGAATCCTGTGGCAGGAAACTCACGTCCTGACTCCCCACAGCCAGCCCACCATCTACTAGGCACAAGTCAGGAATGCTATGAAATATTCTCTGCTTGCCTGGATGAGTGCAGCTCCAAAAACACTCACGATGCTCGACATCATTCAGGACACAGCAGCCCACTAGATTCCCTTCCACAAACAATCATCATGACTGATGCACAGTAGCAGCAGTGTGTACCATCTACAAGATGCACTGCAGGAAGTCACCAAGACATCTTCCAAATCTACTACCTTTCAGAAGGACAAGGGCACAATTCTGGAACTCCCTCCCTAGCAGCACTGTCGTTGTACCTGCACCAGATGGACTGCAGCTGTTCAGAAAACAGCTCACCACCTTCTCAATGGCAATTAGGGACGGGCAATAAAATGCTGGCCTAGCCAGCAAAGCCACATCTCATGAATGAATTTTTGAAAAACTGAGCGACCACCATGAAGGAATACCTCATTGGACACTTCTGGGCAATTGCCGTGCAAACCCTAACCAGTTAGGTTTAAAGAGGGATTCCCCAGTACAACCCCCCCCCCCCCCCCCAATTGAGACTGTGGAGTTCCAAGGTTATGGCCTAATAACTCGTTTCTCTACCCCTCTTTTACTGTCTGAATGCAAAGTTCCTGTTTTCATTAATAATGTTTAAGTATCCCTTTAAAAGGGGTTTATCATTTGTTTATTTCTGATTTGATTTTCCAAAGGAGTATAAAGAAAGACTGCTAAAACACAGGGTGTTGGATAGGGAGGTTGGTTCAGCACAATCTCTGAAAAATGTATTTTATTATTTAATTATCATGTATTGTTTTGATGAATATAACTTAAATCCTTTGCTTATTCCCATTGATATGGGAAAAACGTGTACAAACATGCAATGATATACAGGGTTGATTTAAAAAGTGACAGAAAGCATGTTTCGAATTGAGACTAACGTAAAAATAAAATAAGGACGTCAAAAAATAATTCTTTAAAATTGCCTTTGCCTGTGCTGCTGTTAGACAATTTAGTGCTGATGTTATGATGTAATGTTGTTTTGTGACCACTGGGAGTCTCTGTGAGACTATGCCAATCAGTACTTAGCATGAAAAGGTTTTATTTATATGGAATCAATTTTTAAACGTGTAACTTTAATTCTAAGTACTGAATTGCCATTATAATTTCATTGAGCCTTCTAATTTTATATTCCATTTTGCTCAAATGTAAAAATGTTATTCCTTTCTCAGAGTTACAAAGCCAATGCGCAGAGTGGGCTGGGCAAGTCCCAAGTCCACCTCCACCACCTCGCTTGCTTCAAAAACCAATTCAAATTCAAACTGAATCCAATTCATGGTCCCCAGAAGAAAAACAAACTAGATCCAAGCCGAGGAGAACAGGCACTGCATTCGATTTCATGCTTGATCCTACACTTCATCTTAGCCTCGCCTCCCCCCCCCCCCTCTCTCTGAATCTCTCTTCCCAAAGCAGCAGCTATCCCACACAGCCTCCATATAAAATTACTCCAAGTACAGTAAGTACTCACGTTAAGTCGCCCCACTCCAAGTCATTTTGCTATGACGTTGTTTATTCTTCAGGACCAATTTTTAAAAATGTTATTCATGCATTCTGACCCCGCCCTCCCCACACTGACCTTTGGGCTAGTGTCACCATTTTCCGTTGTTGGAGCCACTGTCAGGGGGTAAGACTGCAGGAATACAGCGGGGATCAAGATTCAAGATCCCAGAAGCAGGAATGCATGTGTAGAATGGTGGGGGAGGGGTGGTCCCAGCTTCTTGCATGGACCCATTTGTGTTCCCCAAGGCTCCTTTCACGGCCTTCAACTCTTCCCCACCAGCTCCTTTTGTGGTTAACCCCGCCCCAAGCCATGCCTTCTTTTGTGGATTCTTTTGTCCCCCCCCCCCCCCCCCCCCCCCCCCCCATCCCACGGGTTATTCCATGACCCTCCCCCATGCTGCCTTTTTGTGACTCTCCCTGCTCCATCAGTCTCCTTTTGTGGCCTCCACCCACAGGCACTTTCCCAGTCTTACCACTGCACAACAGCAAGGGGTCCAGGCTCTGGAGACAGACAGGGAGCCTGGGCAGGAGAGGAGGCAGCGTGGGCAGGAGAGGAGGCAGCGCGGGCAGGAGAGGAGGCAGCGCGGGCAGGAGAGGAGGCAGCGCGGGCAGGAGAGGAGGCAGCGCGGGCAGGAGAGGAGGCAGCGCGGGCAGGAGAGGAGGCAGCGCGGGCAGGAGAGGAGGCAGCGCGGGCAGGAGAGGAGGCAGCGCGGGCAGGAGAGGAGGCAGCGCGGGCAGGAGAGGAGGCAGCGCGGGCAGGAGAGGAGGCAGCGCGGGCAGGAGAGGAGGCAGCGCGGGCAGGAGAGGAGGCAGCGCGGGCAGGAGAGGAGGCAGCGCGGGCAGGAGAGGAAAGGAAAGCAAGGAAAAGGTTAAGGTGAGTTTCAGGAGTACTGTGGGTGAGAAACGGAAGCTGAGCTACTTGGGGTTTGTTTGGGTGATTTAGTGTCATCTAATTTAAGTGTATACAGTCTGTTATATTCAGTGACTTATTTTATTTTGCAAATTATTCCAGCTAGGAACACACAGTGCTGCACACCTATGGTCCAGTAGTTCACCTTGTACCTTTGTTTTTTCGGGTAAGAAATGTTCGAAGGAACCTAACTCCAGCTCGAACGCTGATTCCTTTGGGGTCTCATCATTCACATAGATTTTTCACTTAACTTGCAGTTTTCAGGAACCCAACCAAAACTGAGAGTGAAGACGTGCTACACATACGTATGGCTATTGAACAAGGCTCAGTTGCTATCTAAGATCATACTGGAAAAATAGCCACTTCAGATAGGAGCCAGTATGTCCATGGTTAAGAAGAGGAGAGGATGGTACTGTTTTAGGGGGGTGGGGGAAAGAAGGGGTGGGTGGGGAGAATTCCATAGAGCACAAACTATCTGATACCAATGAAAGTATTAGTCAAAGAATTTACAGGCAGCACAATGGCAGTGGTTAGCACTGCTGCCTCAGGGACCCGGGTTCAATTCCGGCCTCGGGTGACTGTCTCTGTGGAGTTTGCAATTTCTCCCCGTGTCTGCGTGGGTTTCCTCCGGGTGCTCCGGTTTCCTCCCATGCTAAATTATCCCTGAATGTCCAAATGGTTTGGTGGGGTTACTAGGTTGCAGGGATAGGGTGGAGGCGTGGGCTTAAGTAGGGTGCCCTTTCCGAGGGCTGGTGCAGACCCAATGGGCCGAATGTCCTCCTTCTCCACTGTAAATTCTAAATCCTGATACATCCCCTGAGGGAAAGGAAATTGAAAAGTAAACTGACATGTAATTTCAGCACATTCAGTGTTGACTAGTTCATGAGAAATATTGGAAGAGGAGTTCTCCCCATTTATTCAATGGGAATAAATTTAGACAAGGTTTTGTACCAAAGCGTTACTGCTTTAATTAAAAAAAATATATAAATTTGAAGTAACCAATTATTTTTTTCTAATTAAGGGGCAATTTAGCGTGGCCAATTCATCTGCCTTGCATATCTTTGGGAGGGGGGGTGCATTATTGCTTTAATTTGGGTGTTAGTGAAGCTGAATGATCATGTTCTCATCTCTCGAGTCAAAAGTCCTTATGGCTGTCAGCTGCACTGCAGGACCAAAGTACAATGTCAGCACGGAGGGAGTGTTCCATTGTCAAACATGGCGTATTTTGTTTAAGGCATTAATTATTCCAAGGTTGCATCTGATTTCCAAGTTAATATATACAGCATATTCACTTTCTTTTTTCTTTAGTAGATTTGTTTTGTGTTCAACTCCTAAACATCGAGGGAGCATTTGTCTATTCTATGGGGTAGATTTTTCTTACCCGTGTTGGTAGCGGAGGAGCACAAGCTCCTAATGAACACTCACAACTTTCCACCCTTTAATTTAAAAAGACAGAAAAGTAATTTAGGTTGTCGTGGATGTCCGCTCTTCTCCCCTTGATTTGCCTGCATCTGCTATTTTACCAGACACAGAAAGACAAACATTTGCCCCAATGTTTTCATGGCGGTACCATATAGGTCTATTCCAAACAAATGCCAGGACTGAGCAACGATGTACATTACTGCCTTGTGATTGCATTGTGTTATTCCGTCTACAGGAAATACATATATATTTTTGTAAACACTCAAATATTTGAACAATGGTGACCCGCAGCTACCTTTAAGCTTGCAGATTTCATGTCTTAGTTTCTTTGAATGTTGTTTGCAGTCATGCACATCTTTTCTGGTGTTTGTTTCATTTAGCCTGGCTTCTCGTAGTGCACCCTCTAAGGCTTTAAATCGAGCTGTAAGATCTATGATATGATTGGTAGCTTCAACCATATCTTTATCCTAGATATAAACAAAACCCATGGTTATTGTATCATACAAAGTGATTCTCAAAAATCTAAACCACGGCACGTCTTCATAAAGCTGTTTCTATCCTCTAATACAGGGGTGCAATTTAGATTGAACATAAAACATGCCGGGGCCAGAGTTACAAGTCACATCTTGGATGACCACGCATGCATTTCGTAATTCCTTTAACGCAACAACCGTAACCAAGAAATTTCATTAAGATTAGAAATAAGAAGTGGTCAATATGGTATTGCTCAAGTTATCTGCAATCAAAGCTTAATTATCGAACATATTGGGGAATTTTTTTCCAGCCCGTCCGCCATGGGAATCGTCATGGGTGGAACAGACCATTTAAAGGTCCGTTGATATCGGTGAGAATTTGCAGTCTTGGGGTGACAGGAGAATCCCAACCAATGGATCAGACACAGTAAACCTCAATATTTTACCTTCAAAAACTACTGGCTTCAATAGTACCTAACCCTGACATACATGCTATCCCATATACATCTGAACTATATCATAAATGGAACGTTAAGATCCACTTATAGCTAGAGTTCCGAGAATATTTGTCCAAGTATTCACTAAGCACTTGCTCATCTTCTTCACCATAATTTCCACACCTTTAATTCCAGCATTGTAGTGAGCTCCTGTTCACGTGCCTGTAACTGTCCCACCTGGCCAGAAAGTTCCAACATGGAGGAATTCAGGCTTTTGTTCCTGTCCTGGTTAAGACAAACAGAATACAAAATATCATGAAAAGGGTACCTGACGATGCAAAAATGTTAATATGGACAAGTTTTATCAGCAGCAGCCCTACCTCCAACTCGTCACAGTTACTAGCTGCCTCTGCTGCTTTTTCAGACACGTCCTTCAGCCGTTGCTGGGTGTTGCTGAGTGTTTTTAGACAATCAGCTTGCTGCGATTCCAAAATCTTTTGTTGTGCACCTAATGATCTAATGATCTCATTCCTGTTTCGCAGTTCATCTGGTAAAACACAACGTTGTCAACTGATTACATTGCAACTATTTTAAAAACTGAATTCTCAATTCATCCTTTCTACCCTTTGAGCATTTCTAATCAGCAAAAAATAGTTCTGTGCAGCTGCGTTTTAGAACAAATAATGAGTACATTATACATCCTCACCCCCCCCCCCCCCCCCCTTTTTCCTCTTAGAAGCTGGGTTGGTGATAAATAACGTCACTGCGCCTCACCTGAGAAATAGTCGAGCAAACGGTGATTAGTTCGACTTCCGGTGGTGGCCATGGAGTATGCGTATTTGGTTGCGTATTTGGCAGCTCCCGCTCGTGGTGGACTTTTTGCACCTTTTCTCCCAACTTTTGTGGACACTTACATAGAACAGCACACCACAGAACAGGCCCTTCGGCCCTCAATGTTGTGCCGAACAATGATCACCCTACTCAAACCCACGTATCCACCCTATACCCGTAACCCAACAACCCCCCAACCTTTACTTTTTAGGACACTACGGGCAATTTAGCATAGCCAATCCACCTAACCCGCACATCTTTGGACTGTGGGAGGAAACCGGAGCACCCGGAGGAAACCCACGCACACACGGGGAGGACGTGCAGACTCCGCACAGACAGTGACCCAGCCGGGAATCGAACCTGGGACCCTGGAGCTGTGAAGCATTTATGCTAACCACCATGCTACCGTGTTGCCCGTCTTGATCGGAAAAATCGGAGGCGGGTGATACAGAGAGGAGGAATCCCCCGCCAGTTTATGGAGACGTGGACCAGAAGTGGTTTTATAAGAAGAAATAGCTGGGCAAAAAAGACACGTGGAGAACTTACAGCACAGGAGAACATGGAGGAGGTGCAGGATCCTGGCTTGGCGGCCCAGTGGTCAATGTACAGCTGGTGAAATTCATTCAGGAGAGTTTCACTAAGCAAAGGCAGGAACGTTTAGACCCAATTAAGGCATCGATCGATCGGGTGGAACAGAGAATAGAAGGCCACGGACTGGAGATCCAGAGGATGGAAAAGAAGGTGGCCGAGCACGAGGACCAGCTAACCACGATGGAGGCGGAGGAGGGGCTGATGAGGGCCACCAGAAAAGGCTGCAGGAGGTGGAGGAGGACTCGGAGAACAGGTCCCGTAGACAGAACCTGAGGATCTTCGACCTCCCGGAGGGCTGCGAGTGATCGGACGCAAGGGCGTACGTGGCAAGTATGCTTCAAAAGCTGCTGGGTGATGGGGCATTTTCTCAACCCTTGGAGGTGGACAGGGCGCATGGAGCGCTTGTGAGGAAGTCGCGTTTGAATGAGCCACCGAGGGCAATGGTGGTATGAATGCACCGGTTCCTGGATAAGCAACAAATTTTGCGGTGGGCAAAGCAGACACAGAGCTGCAAGTGGGAAAACAGCGAACTGCGCAACTACCAGGACCTTGGTGCAGAACTGGCCAAAAGAAGAGCAGGATTTAATAGGGTAAAATCGGCCCTCTTCAAAAAGGGGGTGAAGTTCGGAATGTTACACCCAGCTGGTTTGTGGGTCCCCTACAAGGGTCAAGAACATTACTTTGGATCGCCGGACAAGGATGGACTTTGTTAAGGACAAAAGACTGGCAAGGTGACTGAAGATGCTGAACTTTGGGGGCAGGTAATGCAGTGCTTGTGCTGTTAAAGTTATTTTCGTTTTGGACTGTACATGGAATGCTTTTTGTATCAATTTTTGGGCCCTTGCCCAGTTATTTTCGCTTTTGACTGTACATGAGAGTGCTTTTTGTATTTCCTTGTGTGTGTCTGTTGGAGATTGTGATGTTCTGAATATGTATGTTCGAGCGGGGGGGGGGGGGGGGGAAACAATAGTGCGTAGGATGTTTGGCGCCATGGGAGGGTACTACCAGGCTAGCTCACGGAAGCGCAGTGGGGGACGAGCAGATGAAAAGTTTGTTGAGGAGGGTTGGGATTGTTGTTCTGTTGGAGGTCGAGGATGGTGGGTGCCCGAGGGCGGGGCTCTGGAGGCGCAGGACGCGAGCTGGAGGCTGGCCTAAGAAGGGTGATGGTTCATCGGCAAAATGTGGGGGGGTGCCCCACGACCAGGCTGATCACATGGAACGTCAAGAGGGCTGAATGGGATGGTTGAGAGGGCTCGCATGTTCGGGCATTTGAGGAGGTTGAAGGCAGACGTCAAAATGCTGCAGAAGACACACCTGAGGATAATGGATCAGCCTCGACTGAGGAAGCAGTGGGTCAGGCAAGTATTTCACTCAGGGTTGGATTCTAAGACTAGGGGGTCGCGATCCTGATCAATAAGCGGGTGTCATTTGAGACAGGGAATAAAGTTGCAGACTCTGGGGGGGGGGGTCAAGTTCAAGAACAGGGAGGGTGCGAAGGAACTAAAGGGGTTCATGGAGCAGATGTGAGGGGGGGAGTAGACCCATGGAGGTTCGGACAGCCAAGAACAAAGGAGTGTTCTTTCTTTTCCCATGTCCACAAGTATACTCCCGTATCGATTTTTTGAACAGGGTTTTACTGACAGGGGTGGTGGATACCGAGTATTCGGCAATTGCAGTGTTGGACCATGCCACGCTGGGTGGATCTACGGGTGAGTAAGGACGGTGGTCAGCGCCCGCAATGGAGATTGGACATAGGACTGTTCGCGGATATGGGGATGTGCGGCCATGTGAGGGGGGCCATCCAGAACTATCTGGAAATAAATTACATGGGGGAAGTCTTGGTATCAACGGTTTGGGAAGCGCTGAAGACAGTGGTCAGGAGGGAGCTAATCGCGATACGGGCCTAAAAGGAGAAGGTGGAGCGAAACAGAGATAGATAGGTTGGTTGGGGAAATACTCCAGATGGATGGGAAATATTCAGAGGCCCCGGAAGCTACAGATGGAGTTTGGTCTGTTATCTACAGGGAAGGCGGTGGAGCAGTTGAGAAAAGCGAGGGGGGCGATATACGAGAATGGGGAAAAGGCCAGCAGGATACATGCACACCAGCTAAGGAAAAGGAAGATAGGAAGAGTGCAGGACAGAGGAAGGAACACGGTCTTGGACCCAGCAGAGGTGAATGGGGTGTTTAAGGAGTTTTACAGTCAGCTGCATGAGTCGGAACTCCCAGCTGGGGTGGAGGGGATGAGGCAGTTTTTGGAAGGGTTGGAGTTTCTGATGGTGGAGGAAGGATTGGGAGCCCCGATTGGGATTGAAGAAATAGTAGAGGGACTGGAGGCCATGCAGTCAAGTAAGGTCCCGGGACAGGGCGGCTACCCAGTGGAATATTACAAGAAATTTTCTGTGATGTTGGGCCCGCTGCTGGTGGGGACATTTAATGAGCCAAGGGAGCGGGGTGTTTTTCCCCCCACAACAGTACCAGGCACCGGTGGCAAGTGTGCGAACGAATCGACTGACATTGGGCTACTTTAAATTACACTGAGGGACAAGGCAAGGATGTCCCCTCTCCCCATTGTTGTTTGCTTTGGCCATAGTGACACTGGCAATGGCACTAAGAGCATCAAAGGACTGGAAGGGATAGTCCGGAGGGGGGGGGGGGGGGGGGGGGGGGTTGTGGAACACAGGGTCTCGCTATATGCTGACAACCTGCTCCTGTATATTTCCGACCCGCTAGGAGGGATGGGGGAGATTATGCGGATCTCAGAGGAATTTGGACGGTTTTCAGGGTACAAATTGAATATGGGTAAAAGTGAGATGTTTGCGATCCACGTAAGGGGCCAGGAGAGTGGACTGTGAAAGCTGCCGTTCAGATAGTGGAAGTTTGCGCTATTTGGGAATCCAGGTGGCGTGGGAATGGGAGCTGTTACATAAACTAAATTTGACCCGGCTAGTGGAACAAATGAAGGAGGACTTTCGAAGATGGGACATGCTCCCACTGCCACTGGCGGGGAGGGTATTTTGTTTGTTTTCCAGTGCCTCCCTATGTTTATCCCAAAGGCCTTTTAAAACAGGTAAATAGGGTGATCTCTGGTTATGTGTGGGTGGGTAAAACCCAGCGAGTAAAGAAACTGCTGCTGGAGCGTTGTCGACGGGAGGGTGGGTTGGGGCTGCCGAACTTTAGCAACTATTACTGGGCGGCAAGCATAGCCATGATTAGGAAGTGGGTAATGGTGGGGGTGGGGGGGGGTTTAGTGTGGGAGCGAGTAGAGGTGGCATCCTGTAAGGGCATAAGTTTGGGGGCACTGATAAAGGCAGCTCTACCCGTCTCACCAGCCCGATACTCCACAAACCCGGAGATAGTGGCAGCCCTGAGTGTCTGGGGGCAGTGGAGGAAGCATATGAGAGTGGAGGGACGATCAGTGTGGGCTCCAATTTGTAATAGCCACTGGTTTGGCCCGGGGAGGCTGGATGGGGGATTCCGGGGATGGCAGAGAGCAGGGATCGAGAGGATGGGAGACTTATTTATAGATGGGAGCTTTCCCTGTTTGGAGAAGTTTGAATTGCCGGGAGGGAAATGGGTTTCAATATCGGCAGATACGGGATTTTGTGCAAAGGCAGGTTTTGACCCTTTCTTTCTGACCGCCACGGGGATACAGGACAGGGTAGTTTCTAGAACGGGGGTGGGGGAGGGGAAGGTTTCGGACATCTATAAAGAACTTATGGAGTGGGAGGTAACTCATATAGCTGAGCTAAAGCGCAAATGGGAAGATGGGCTGGGGTGGGGGGGAAACATAGAAGCGGGTCTGTGGGTGGACGCTCTGAGCAGGATCAACACATCATCATGTTCTAGGCTTAGCCTGATACAATTCAAGGTGTTCAACGGGCACACATGACGGTGGCCCGGATGAGCAAGTTCTTTGGGAGAGAGGATAGGTGTGCGAGGGCCAGCAAACTATGCCCATATGTCCGAAACTTAGGGGATTCTGGCAGGGTTTTGCAGATGTCATGTCCACGGTGCTAAAAAAAGGGTGATGCCAAGAACAGAGGTGGCGATTTTTGGCGTGTCGGAAGATCCGGGAGTCCAGGGGATGAGAGAGGCTGACATTTTGGCCTTTGCCTCCTTAATAAGCCCGGAGACGGATCTTATTGGCCTGGAGGGACTTGATGCCCCCAAATCAGAGATCTGGGTTAGCGACATGGCTGTGTTTCTCAGACTTGAGAAAATTAAGTTCGCCTTAAGAGGGTGAACGCTAGGGTTCGTCCGGAGGTGGCAGCCATTTGTCGATTTTTGGGGGGGAAATTAAACTGTCAGCAGAGGCAATAAAGGGGGGGGGGGGGTTAGGCTATTTTCTGTTTAGGGTAGGTGGGATTAGCAAGGGACGGAGATGTTTTTATGCACTATGTTTACATTTGTATTTGTACTGTTTATTGTTATTATTACAAAAACCTTAATGTTTTACAAAAAAAAACTGATTAGTTCATCAGAATAGGTTATACACAAAAAGTCTCGTTTCAGACAAAAACTTAAAGGGTTTTGGCCCCTGCAAGACCTAATTATGGAAATTTATTTGATTCCCTCTTTTCATTTGTGAAGGCAGAAACTAATGCTTGACTATAATTCCACAAGTGTCATAGATATTGTCTGATACATCACTTAACTCTTGATTTATCGCCCAGCTCATCCGACATCTAGTACTGGAGAAGGAGAAGTTTCCTCCAATTAAATATTGCGAATACTAAAGTCATTGATGTCTGTGCTCACCACAATCTTTATTCCCCAACCATTGACTCCATCCCTCCCCCCGACGGTTTAAGGCAGACGCAGACCATGCGCAACAATGTCCTTGAGCTGAGCTTCCAACAGCACAGCCAACCATCAAGACTGCTTACTCCCGGGCAGCACGGTGGCGCAGTGGGTTATCCCTGCAGCCTCACGGCGCCGAGGTCCCAGGTTCGATCCCGGCTCTGGGTCACTGTCTGTGTGGAGTTTGCACATTCTCCCCGTGTTTGCGTGGGTTTCGCCCCATAACCCAAAGATGTGCAGGCTAGGTGGATTGGCCACGCTAAATTGCCCCTTAATTGGAAAAAATGAATTAGATACTCTAAATTTATAAAAAGAAAAAGAAAAAAAAAGACTGCTTACTCCCACCTTTGTAACACTGCCTGACTCCACCCATCCCGGAGTGTATTTGCTGCTGAAAAAGCGTAACCATATGTTTGTTCCCGCTGGACTCGATTGCATCAATGCACTCCTGGCTAGCCTACCACCTTCCATAAATTTAAGCTAATCCCAAACTATGATCCGTGCACCCCAACTTGCATCAACCACTGTCCACACATCTGATTTTAAAATTCTCGTCTTTATTTTCAAATCCCTCCATGGCGTCATCCCAGCCCTGCAACTCCTCACAGTCCTACAACTCTCAAAATCTTTGCGTTCCTTTAATTCTGATCTCTAACACATTCTCAATATTGCTCCACCGCTGGCAGACATGTCTTCAGTTGTCAAAGCCCTAAACTCTGGAATCACCTTCCTGGACTTCCCAGTCCTTCATTTCTCTTTTCTCCTTTAAGACACTCCTGAAAACCTACCTTGCTGATCATGTTTCCCTGATATCTTCTTATGAGGATCAGTGTTTAAATTCTGCTCTCGTGAAGCACCTTAGAATGTTTTGTGTAAAAAATAGCAGGAGGAGGCCACTCAGCCCTTCGAGCCCGCCCTGCCCTGCATGATGATCATGGCTAATCATCCAACTCAATAGCCTGATCCCACCTTCCTCCCTTATCTTATGATCCCCTTCGCCCCAAGGGCTATTATCTAACTGCTTCTTGAAAACATATAGTGTTTTGGCCTACTAAATTAAAAGCACTACACAAATACAGCTTGTTGCTGAATGAGAGGCACAGTGGTTAGCACTGCTGCCTCACAGCGTCAGGGACCCGGGTTCAATTCTGGCCTTGGGTGACTGTTGGATTCAACAATTAGAAGGGGGGGGGTCCTTTAAAATATTAGCTAAAATGATTCTTGAAAATTTGTCAGGTGGATGTACCTTTAAGAAATTGGAGTTTATCAAATAGCTGCAGTGATGTAAATGTGTAGGTGGAGCTGAGCTGTCTGTCCTTTACTCTTGTTTTGAGCTGGCAGCTGCAGTGTGTCTTAGTTTCGTTTTAGAGTTGCAGAGCTGCATTCACAGCAAGAAGATGTTATGATCGCTTTCTCTGCAATCTGAAGAATGTCTCCAAATGACTTGATGATTTCAAAATAATACCTGTTTCTGTAGAGAATTTAAACCTGCTGTCTTTGTTTAAAAAGGTTTTAACTTATGGATGCTGTTTGGGAAGTTATTAAGGGTTATCTATAGAGTATTGTATCGGTGGAGTTACGTGTGTTGGTAGTTGATAAACTGTTTACTGTGCGTTTATAAAATGTTAACTGAATTCATAGAATAAATATTGTTTTGTTTACAAATACTTTTAGTTCTCTGTTGCATCACACGTGTAAAGTGGGCCCTTGTGCTCCCCATAACCAAAATCTATTACAATTGTGGGTCAGGTGAACTCCATGATATACTTTGGGGTTCTCGATACTCTGGCCCGTAATAAATTACTGAATTTGTAGAAATATGAGTTAGTTATAATTGTTTGAATACTATCCATGACAGTATGATTATTGGGCAGCACGGAGGCATAGTTGTTAGCACCGTTGCTACACAGCTCCAGGGTCCCAGGTTCGATTCCCACCTTGGGTCACTGTCTGTGCGGAGCCTGCACGTTCTACCCGTGTTTGCGTGTGTTTCCTTCGGGTGCTCCAGTTTCCTCCCACACACCAAAGATGTGTAGGTTAGGTAGATTGGCTATGCTAAATTGCCATAAGTGTCCAAAAAAGGTTAGGTGGGGTTACGGAGATATGGGGAGTTGTGGGGATAGGGTGGAGGTGTGTGCTTTGGCAGGGTGCTCTTTCCAATGGCCGATGCAGACACGATAGGCCAAATGGCCTCCTTCTGCATTGTAAATTCTATGATCTATGAATGTCTCAAATGTTACGAATAATGTACCACAAGTTCTGATATATGACATGATATGAAAGGTACATTCGACAAGATTGAAACAATATCGTAGCTGAGACCAGACGTGACGTAGGGAGTTTGAATGTGGGATAAAAGTCATGGGACAGTTAATTAATTTGGAGTAATTGATTATTGTCTAATTAGCCAATTGCCAGTTAAGTGACTGACACTTCCCTGAACGATTCTCTGATTCTCTGCTGAGAATTAGAACCAATGAAACAAAATAAGGGGCTAAACCCAGATAAGGATTCCCTTAAGAACGTGATCTGTCTAACTGATTAGCAGAAATTATAGCCATCGGAGAATAAATATTACTTTTAAAGGCCTTTGTTGAAATGACTATTAATTTTGTAAAAAGTCACTTTTCTCTTTAAGTTTTTGCTTTCACTTACTGGTGCTTCAAGGACATTTCGTGAGACATGGGAAAAAGCATTTTAAAATTAAGTTTGTGTGAATGTACCAAAATGTGTTCTTAAGAAATAAAACTTTGCTTTGCATTCATTCAACCGGACTGACTTATTTCTGAGCAAGAGACAAGACAAATCCTACTGTGACTATCTGTGTGGAGTTTGTACTTTCTCCCCTTGTCTACATGGGTTTCCTCCGGGTGCTGCGGTTTCCTCCCACAGTCCAAAGATGTGTAGGTTACGTGGGGTTACGAAGTTAGGGCAGGGGAGTGGGCCTAAGTAGGATGTTCTTTCAGAGGGTCGGAGCAGACTCAATGGGTCGAATGGCCTCTCCTTCTGCACTGTAGTGATTCTATGGCAATAAATCTTGCTATTGTTTAATGAAATAAAATTGTCACTTACAAAATTCACATTGGCAAAAAACTGTGATTCCAAGAAAAGAATTCTGCTAATTTATCCAGAAGAGCAGGGAGTTCCAAGGCTATATTAACTATTGGCACTTTGTTTTTGCGGTTAAGTCACCTAGATTTCTTATAATGTTGTTTGAAACAATACTAACGTTCCAGTTTAGCACATCTCTCTTCCAGGCTGAGTATGCGCAGGCGATCCTCCTCCCATGCTAGAAGCTGTTTCTGGTGTGCTGCCACCATTTCATTTAACTCTTTGTCCCGATCTTTCAGTTCTGCAACAAGCAGCTGTAATTCATTGCGTTGTTTCTGAATAGTGCCATTCTCCAGATCTACATTTGCATTCTGGGATTAAAAGGTAATGTCTTATAAATGGTGTATTTGAAACAGTATTGTTAGTTAGCACCAACTGTAACCCTCAAATTTGATAAAAAGAAGTTGAGTTTTAATAATAGCAGCAGTATGCGTAATTTCTACCACTATTCAGGGCTCTACTCACCAATCTGCAAAGAATATACAAATTATAAATCATTTACTTTATCAGTCTTGGTTCAAGAATGATTATTCTTGATTAACAAGGGGATCATGAGGAGAAGCCAGGAGAATAGGGATGAGAAACACGTCAACCATGATTGAATGGTAGAGCAGGCTCGATGGGCCAAATGGCCTAATTCTGCTCCTATGTCTTATGGTCTATGCACATGGTTCTCAAAAGAAAACTGGCAAAATTATTGATAATTTGCATCCACAAGACAAAGATTTAATTCACTTCTAAAACTTAAATCAGTTTTTCCTCCTATTATTTCTCAACCAGTTTTCATTCCAAATTAATCGATTAGTAAACCAGCAGCAAAAATTTGAACAGGAGACAAATTCTGATGTCACAGGATAGTGTGCATATTCACATAGGTCTTCATTCTCTAAGGCTCCTGTTGATTCCCTTGTGTCCCATTTCTTTTATTTTGCCATTATCATTTTTATCCGTGGATGTTTAATGGACATATACCTTTAAGTCGAGCACAGAAAGTGAGGAACTCAAAGGTTACAATACATTGTGCTAGCTTTTGGACAGCAGAATCCAGAATTTTTGGTACCCAAGAGATCGGAAGCACTCAATTCGATTGGTTGGTTGATGGCCAATGAATCAGCCAAAAGGCCGTAATCTGCCCAGCAACAGGCGGTGATTGAGTCCTACCCAAGTTGGATGGTTTTCAGAGAACCAATGAAAAGATAGTCAGCTCTCGGACACTCAAGAGAAGAAGCTGCGAGTCTCTCTCTCCTCCAGGGTAGCTGCATAACTGCTGTATTCTTGAACCTAGACAACCTGGATGAATTTACAGTGACAACCATTAGACTGAAAGCAGAACCTTTGAACTGAAAGACGGGACTGAAGGAAGGAGTGCTAGAAGACAACTATCTGAAGCAAAGAATCTTACCACATTTACTTTCATCATTATTTTTACTCGTGTGCAAACTCCAGACAGACAGTGACCCAGGATATATATATATAATATATCGCTATAGAGGGTGAGACAAGTCAAGAGAGGGGGGTTAGGAATTAGATAATAGTTAACCAGTTGTATTTGCTACATATTTAATTAAAGTTACTGTTATTAACAAAACTAATTGCATTTAAATACACAAACTGTAGTTATTGGGCAGCCAAGGGTCAAAGACTTTGGGCGTTTTTCTAAGAATTGTTTGTTAATTTAAATGAAATGAAATGAAAATGAATAAAAATCGTTTATTGTCACAAGTAGGCTTCAAATGAAGTTACTGTGAAAAGCCCCTAGTCGCCACATTCCGGCGCCTGTTCGGGGAGGCTGATACGGGAATCGAACCATGCTGCTGGCCTGCCTTGGTCTGCTTTCAAAGCCAGTGATTTAGCCCTGTGCTAAACAGCCCCTTAAAATGAAATGAAATGAAAATCGCTTATTGTCACGAGTAGGCTTCAAATGAAGTTACTGTGAAAAGCCCCTAATCGCCACATTCCGGCGCCTGTTCGGGGAGGCTGTTACGGGAATTGAACCGTGCTGCTGGCCTACTTTCAAAGCCAGCGATTTAGCCCTGTGCTAAACAGTCCCTTGTTGAGGCTCCATGTCAAATGGGGCTGGAATTGACCATGCACTATCCCAGGGGGTCGTATCATAATTTGGGAGCTCGGGTGCAGGATCTTTGGAATGGTAGACAGCAACATTTGGGTTACAGTATAAATTTAAAACTTACACCAGTTTGTCGCAATATAACAGGAGAAGCTGCTCAGGTTTTTCTTAATGTGGATGACTGGTCTTTGGTTTATTTAAAAGGGCTTCAAAAAGACAAGAATTGGCAGGTGCATTAAAAATACAGGTGTCAACTAAAGCTAGGAAGGTAGAGATAATTGAAGCATTGCTCAACACTTAATTTGAAAGAAGTGCCAGAAACACAGCCTGGGACATGGCAACAATCAGTAGGAATTGCTAAAATCCTATTACAAATGAAACAATTGCAAATGCAACCAAAAAATGAGTAGGTTGAAATCAGAGAGAGAGGAAAAAGCAAAAGAGAGAGAATTCCAGGTTAAGGCATTGGAAATTAAAAGGGAGCTGCCAGTAGCTAGAGGGGAACAGAACCCAGTGACAAGCTTATACCGGCCCTCCCGAAATTTGAAGGAAGTAGAAACCTTTTTTAGGGCTTTTGTGAAAATAGCAACCTAAATAGAGTGGCTGAAAGAGACGCAGACATTACTCATGCAAAGTAAATTGACGGTGCGGGCACAGGAAGTTTATGCTTCCCTGTCAGAGGGGATGTCTAAGAATTATGACGAGTTAAAAAAATATTATTCTGGGTGCATATGAATTGGTTCCCAAGGCAAAGAGGCAAAAGTTTCGGAATTTAAGGAGACAACTGGGAAAGGTGTATACCAAATTTGAAAGGGTCAAGCAGAACAGTTTCAACAGATGGGTACGAGCATTGGGAGTTGAGACAACCTACGAGGCTCTGAGAGGTCATTCTCTTATAATTAAGAATCCCCTACCTTCTCATAGAATCCCTACAATGCACAAGGAGGTCATTCGGCCTAACAAGTCTGCACCGACCCTCTGAAAGAGCACCCCACCCAGACCCAAACCCTCACCCTATCCCTGTAATCCCACCTGGGGGCAATTTATAATGGCTAATCCACCTAACTCGCACATCTTTGGACTGTGGGAGGAAACCAGGGCACTGCACCCGGAGGAAACCCACACAGGCATGGCAAGAAGGTGCAAACTCTACAGTTACCCAAGGCTGGAATTGAACCTGGATCCCTGGCGAGGTGAGGCAGCAGTGTTAACTATTGTACCACAGTGCAGCCCATAAGAACACATGTTGAAGACAGCTAGACAAGCAGCAAAATGGCTGAAGATTGTGAACTGATTGTGTTCCGTCACTTCCATAATTTTGAAAAGGACAGGATTTAGGAGAGTGAGAAGTTGCAGGTTGCCACGGTAAGGAATGGACAGCTGGGAATGCTCCGAGATCCCCACCCCCTCTCAGACCAGGAATGAAAGTACAGAGGGTGAAGGTGAGATTCGAAGGCCTAGGTGTTCTCATTGTAATAAAGTGGGATACATTCGTTCAGCATGTTTGAAGTTGCGAAGAAAGCCTGTTGGACTTGTTGGGATTCAGGAGGATTCTGAAGAGGGAACAAAAGCGGAGAATACAGCCTGCATTTGTATTCTCCACTTTTGTTCCCTCTTCAGAATCCTCCTGAATCCCAACAAGTCCAACGGGCTTTCTTCACAACTTCAAACATGCTGAACGAATGTGTCCCACCTCATGTAAACACTGCTGTGGGAACTGGTAAGAGGAGTGAGGCAGATGAGAGATATACAGGATTTTTGTCCAAGGGGAAGATAACCGTAATTTCATATTTTAAGGGGCACAGGTGCTCCACCACCTTTCTTACTGAAGAGGGATTTTCCACACGCTATGGCCTAACATTAAGAGGTACAATCTGACCAGGGTTCTAATTTCATGCCAAAAGTTTGCCAGGGCATAATTTGTAGTTTGGGTATCAAACAGCTAAAATCATCCACAAACTCAGGGAGCATTGGAAATAAATCATCAGTCTCTCAAAACTGTGATTAGGCCTATTGCCATGAATATCCAAGAGATTGGGACAAGGGATTGGATTTTTTACTATTTGCCACCAGAGATTTTCTGAACGAATCTATTGGGTTTAGCCCATTTGAATTAGTTTGTGGCCATGAAATACGGGGTCCATTAAAATTGATGAAAGAGAAGTTTCTAAAACCACAGGACAAATCCTCAATGTTGGGCTACGTGTCCACGTTTCTGGAAAGACTCACAGGAGGTTGTCAGGTAGCATTAAAAGGTTTCTGGAGCAAGAATGGACAGTCAAACAAGTTAGGTCCAGAAACCTAGGCTGGAGAGAAGGTATTTCTATTGCTGTCATTGCAGGGTGAACCTCTGAAAGCGAAATTCAGGTGGTTAGGAGAGTGAGTAATGTGTCTCACTAAATCACTACTCCAGACTGTCGGAAGAAGGACCAGTTGTGCCATATTAAAAAGTTAAAGAAATACTTTTGTAGGGAGGAGGATGCAAAGGGCTAAGTGTGTCAGGAGGTACAAGTAATGGCAAGAGTAGGTAGGAGAAGAGGTAGACAGTACATAGTCAATTACAGACATCTTGGGACAATTAGAAGAACAGAGGAAAGATCTAATAGATACTCAAAAGTATAGACAGATTTGTAGGGACACACCAGGGTACACTATGTTAACTAATCATGATGTAGGAAACTCTGAGCCTTTAAAGCCACATCTGTCTGGACCAAACTCACAGAGACTGGCTCAGGTAGAGACTGAAAGGCATCTTGGATATGTTGCGGAAACAAGCAAAAACGACGTGGTCCACAGAACACCAGGTAAAGTTTGGGAGATTGAGGACCATGTTGGTGCTGGCCTCTCCAGACGTTTCCACATAATTTAAAATGACCATGGATGCCAGTGACCCAGGGGGGTCGAGGTAGTGCTACTACAAGATGACAATGCAGGAATAGAGAGGCCAGTGGGATATTTTTCAAAGAAACTAAGTCCATGCCAAAGAAAGTATCCCGCCATTGAAAAGGAAGCCTTAATTAGCATTGCTACAAGCCCTTCAGCACTTTGAAGTATATGCCTGGCATGACAATAAACAAAGATTAGTTTATAGAAACGTTTAAAACCCAGAATACAAGATTATTCCATTGGAGTTTGTTATTACAACAGTTTGATGTTAAAATTGTATATTTCCCCAGAAAGGATAACATGAGTTGTCACGGGTTTAAGGGCTGATTAGTTACCATTATCGAGACTGGGAAGGGAACTTCCATAATGAGGATGGATGAATGGATATATGTTCGTGATTTATGTCTTGCATGTCTTGCATATCTCATAATGAAACGCCCATGCCTTAAGGTTTCTCCCTTTTAGAGAGAGAGGTATGTAAGGCGCCTTCCTGTTGTTTCCCTTATTTCCCATTTATTTTGTTTTGCCGTTATCATTTTTGATCCATGGATATTTAGTGAACATACCTTTAAGTCAAGGAACTCAAAGATTACAGTATAGTACACTGCTGGTTTTTGGACAGCAGAACTCAGACTCTGTGGTGCCCGATAGATCGGAGGAACTCTGTTCAACTGGTTGGCTGGTGGCCAATGAATTGGTCAAAAGGTTATATTTTGCCTGGCAACAGGCAGTGATTGGGTTTTACCCAAGTTGGATGGTATTCAGAGAACCAAGGAAGAGACATTTGGGTCCTGGACGCTCAGAGAAAAAGCTGCAAGTCTCTCTCTTTCTCTAGAAAAGTTGCATAGCCACTGTATTTCTGAACCTACTGAGAACCTGGATGAACCTACAGTGAAAACCATTATAGACTGAAAGCAGAAAGCTCGAACTGTAAGTCTAGAATGAAGACAATCATCTGAAACAAAGACTCTTATCCTTTTACTTACACCCCTCATTTCCCATGTTTATTTGTCTATGATATAAATATATACAGTTATTGTTAATAAAATTAATTGTGTTTAAATTTACATAGCTGGTGACTATAGTTATTGGACAGCTAAGGGCCAAAGACTTTGGGTGTTTCTAAGAATTATTTGTTAATTTCAATTGTGTTGTGACTCCGGGTCAAGTGGGACTGGAATTGACTGCGCACTAGCCCTAATACTCCCAGCTTTAATTCTGTTAACATAGGAACAGGAGTAGGTTATTCAGCCCCTCGATTCAATTCTGTAATTTGCTTACATCAAGGTTTTACTCTTTTAAAACAGCTTTCCTTCAATTAAGTGTCGCCACCAGAGGAAATAGTTCTGTATAAACCCTATCCCTGTATTATTTTAGCTTCATGACGCCTTGCTCTCAGAATATCATAATCAAGAGATTATGGACAATAACAATCATATTATTGCATGCTTTGCCAATTCTCAAATCTACCCATTGTACAATCACCCTTTCTAAAATCCTTTCATTCCACTGCAGCACTGTGGATTTTTATCAATATTGTCCCTCAATCTTCTTTCCTAATTTCCCTGTCCTTTCTCATGATCCTGTGGCCTGGAATGCTTAGTTCCCAGTCGTGTCTGGGTGATAGCCAGCTGTCTGTAATGGGTATGATACCGTGGGCAGGATTCTCCTGTACGCGGCGGGGCTGGGGGCGCTGCGAGCGGCTGCCAACCGCGCAGCGCGATTCCCGCCCCTGCCAAACATCCAGTGCCGGAGAATTTGGCGGACGGCAGGGGCAGGATTCACGCCGCCCCCCCGGCGATTCTCCGACCCGTCCGGGGGGGGGGGGTCGGAGAATCCCACCCCGTATCTCTCAAGCTGAATTCGCACATCTAACTCATGTAGTTCAGCATCAAATTTTGTTTGATAACTGCTCTAGTGAGGCACCCTAGGATATTTTTGTTATGTTAAAGCCATTAAATAAATGCTGTTGAAATATGGATTTTCACCCTCTGACTCATTTAAATCTTTTTACTTACTGGCTATATGTTTTCCACAAGAGGATGGGTACCTCTTCAGGTTAGGTGAAGGCTATCCCATCTGCATTGCTGCCTTTAGCCCAAAAGGTGGCTCCAGTATTCAGTTAGAACCAAAAACCCTCCTTTTTAAAACCATCCTCTCAGAGCCACACAGTGACAAAACCATTTGTTCTATTCCTGTCTGATCCAGCATGTGGGCGCTGGGAGTAATCTAGAGATTACTACCCTCAGGTCCTGCTTCTTAATCTAGAATTTAGCTTCTTAAATGAAGTCCCTTTGTGCATAGAATTTGCAGTGCAGAGAGAGGCCCAATTGGCCCATCGAGTCTACACTAGCCCTTGTAAAGAACACCCTACTTCAGCCCACACCTCCACCCTATCCCCACAACCCAGAAACCCATCATAACCTTTTTTGGACACTAAGGGCAATTTAGCCTAGCCAATCCATCTAACCTGCACATCTTTTGGGACTTGTAGGAGGAAACTGGAGCACCCGGAGGAAACCCACACAGACACGGGGAGAACGTGCAGACTCCGCACAGTCATCCAAGCCAGGAATTGAATCTAGACCCTGGAGTTGTGAAGCAACAGTACTAACCACTGTGCTACCGTGCCGCCAAGGTCAATATCAAAGTGACTCCAATCCAGGTCATGGGTTTCCACAAGAACCACAACTTTGGACTGCTCAACCTCCCATTTGCTTTATCATGCCCAAACCCTGGTATATTGGAGGGAACATATGCTGCAGCAATCTGCAACAGGTCTATCCACCCTCGACTACAGAATACAATAGAGCTTTACTGTCCACGCAAAAATGGAAATTTTTCTTTTGCTTCACCTCCAATATAATATATCCTCACACGGTCATTAGTTAAAAACAGCAATTTTTCATCCACATTCAATACTCGCCTATTTACACCACCTATATGTAATATGAAATGAAAATGAAAATCACTTATTGTCACGAGTAGACTTCAATGAAGTTACTGTGAAAAGCCCCTAGTCGCCACATTCCGGCGCCTGTCCGGGGAGGCTGGTACGGGAATAGCCTGCTTGGTCTGCTTGAAAAGCCAACGATTTAGCCCAGTGAGCTAAACCAGCCCCTAATATTCCCAGCAATGTAACAATTACCTATCCAGTACCATGTTGTCAGTTGTTCATGATTATCCTCCTCTACATCTCATTTCTGCCCACATCCCTGGTGTCTAAACAGCTCATAGACAAACCAAGTTCTACAGACAATCTGCTCTCTACCTTTACCTGTCACCTCCTGCCCTGGCTACTGATAGTCACCCAATCTCCCCGACTTTGTTCTCGACATGTGGGGAGATCAATGTCTCCTCCAAAAAAACTCCCTCCCCTCCCAAGGGTCAGCATCATTTTTTTGTCATTCAATTATTCCTGCCTTCCACCCGAGCACAGATCTTCTCTTCTGTTATATCCCCCATCTCTTCCCCTGTAGCTTTCCTTGCTGATAACCTGGTACATCTGCCCTTGCTAATAACCTGGTACATCTGCCCTTGCTGATAACCTGGTACATCTGCCCTTGCTAATAACCTAGTACATCTGCCCTTGCTAATAACCTAGTACATCTTTAACTTCTTTGAGTGTTAACGGTTTCTCTTGCCACAAATGCTGCCAGACCTAATTGAAATAAGCAGACGATTCTGGAAACAAATTCCAACGGTATACTTTTATTACCTATTTATCTGTTAAAAAATATAGCTCAAGTATATTTTGTCTATTGAATTATTTCTAACACTCACTTATCATTTTTACTTAACATGTCAAACTTTACAGGTGTGCTGCCAGTTTGACTTGTTTGTGCACGTTTAGGGTTTAAAATTATTCCTCACAAAGCTGGTGGAATTGTGGGCTGATAATTGACACAGTGAAAGCAACACAGCATCTAGGATATTACTGACCAACAGAAAAAAAAGTGTATCGCTTTACCTAGTGAAATATACAGAGATAGCCCGGAGAGAGGTTGGTTAAATCAACATCAAATCAGGTCCAGGAACAGAAATAAGGAGAGGGAGAGGAAGATGGCAATGAAAGAAAGGGAATTTGACATTTTTAGTATTTCAAGAAATTCATAACCCGAAGGAATGAGACTTGCTCCAACATTTCATTTTCCCGGCAAGAGAGGTTGATCTGCAATCAATAACAATCACCATATCATTGAGAGGGTACTGATGCTGTTAATTACTAGACGGGGCAGGTGCAACCTGTACAAGAAGGACGGGTTGCATCTAAACTCGAGGGGCACCAATATCCTGGCTGGGAGGTTTGCTAGTGTCACTCGGGAGGATTTAAACTAATATGGCAGGGGCGTGGGAATCAGAGCATTAGCGTAGAAAGTATCATAACTGAAGGAGAAATAGAGAACAAAAATAATAGAACATCACCCTCAGGCAGAGCAAAAAAGGTGACAAGTGTGAGAAGGGAGGTGGTCAATGCAGGACTGAGGGTGTTGTACCTTAATGCACACAGTATATCGAACAAGGTAAATGAGCTTGTTGCGCACATAGACATTGGCCGGTATGATGTTGTGGGCATCACAGAAACTGGCTGCAAGGGGATCATTTGCCTTCCTAACCGCCGACTGAACCTGCACGTTAACCTTAAGAGAATCGTGAACAAGGATCCCAAGTCCCTTTGCTAATATTGCATCTAACCTGTTGGCTATTTATCATTTTGGTAAGTACCAGGGGATGGATGGAAACACAATCCAATAATAGGGTTTGTTCTAAGAAAAAGTGAAATCTGATTTTCCTGCTAATAATTCTAAACGGTGGTGACAGATTATGTTCCATTCTGAAAGACCAAGTAGTTTCCAAGTTCCTACCACACCCTAAACAGAGTCCAATAGGACTCTCTTTCCACTATATACTTAGAATACCTACAGTGCAGAAAGAGGCTATTCAGCCCATCAAATCTGCACCGCCCTCCGAAAGAGCACCCTCACAAAATGATCACTAAGGGTCACATGTGGGGTGCTAGCTAACAACCTGTAGGTTAAGCTCAGGTCATCTGACTCCCAGCCGGTTAAAGACAACATGAAGGGGACAAAGTACTCTATATCTTTCATGTCTATTCAGATTTCCAGTAGAATTAAACTATTACTTTACATTACACGATTACATTAGAACATATTAAGGACAAGAACTAGAGGTGGACAAAGATGGTTCTTGGTAGTTTACCATTTCAGTATTTGAGTCCATTTCCATTCATTAAAATTGTTTTGTGTCCAGGGGATCAGAGATCTTGAAGGGGCAGAAAGAGTTGTGTAAAACGGAAGTGGGGAGGGGATGGGATGCAGAGCTGTGAAAGCAGGGGCTGTTTGAACTGCAGAGTTTTAAAATAAAAATCACCTACCTTTTCAGTGGCTGTTTTTGGAACAGAGATTAGGTCTCAGTGATCAGTCTGTTAGGCTACGCCCACGGAAAATGCAAGGATTTAAAGGGGCCTCACAGCTGTTAACCCTCGGTCAGAGCGCCACAACAACCATTGCTGTCTCAGAGCTCACAACCCCAAAATCTAGTCAGTTTGGGAGGTCTGCTCTAAACATTGGGTCGACATCTAGCAAGGCAGTCACATTTCATAGGAGCAGAGTGGCAACTCTCAGATTTCACCTCGCCTATTCTGCTGGTAATGAGCTGTAAGTCAGGTTAATGGCCTGCTCACAAACAAGCACATGTTTGTTGGATAAAAAGAAACAAATTCGATAGATACTACTCACATTTTTTGTTGAGCCATTCATTATGGGAACCGGCTGAATAGATTTTGTGGGACAGCTTTTAAACCTTCCCGCATTTGTTGCGGCAAAATCTTGTATTTTCCCAAAGTTCATCTTTGAATCCCCTATAGATTTTGAACAGCTAACATTCTCCAGGGAAGGCTGAGAAGATAATCAAAAATCAAATGTCACTTTTACAAAAGTTACATACAGCATCAAAATTCCCCTTTATTTAAAATTTACCTAATGCAACATATGATGGGCTCTAAAGGTTGATGGTAGAAGTCACCAAGGAATTAATGGCCATTAAGCTTAAGAGTGCGGACAGGGCAAGAAAAATGATTATTATGGGCATATTATTTACGACATTTATGGTATTAATGTAAATGAAACATTTAAACATCAACCAAAAAAATTTAGCATTTCAATGCAAATTACATCTAAAATTTGCACATATTCAACTCCTAATCTCAGCTGTGCAGCTGGTTGGAAATACCTGTACAAATCCTAAAGCGGACAACCAGGAAAATTCAAGGACGTGGAAGCCCAGCCAATCTCAAGCGCGGCCTCATTAACAAAAATGTTCCTGGGGTCCAGCCTGTAGGCGGGACTGGGAATTTGGCAACAGAAACTCAGGGCTCAGAGCTCGTGGGGGGCTGTTCCAAGACGTTAGTGGGCAAAGGTTTGGAGGTGATGGGTTGGGTGGGATGCCACTCGGAGATAGAAGGGTTCCTGTTCTCATAAATGTCATTTGTCAACACACATCTTGACCTATTTTAACCATGCAGCCATGCTCCAGCTATGAGGTTTCACAACAGTACTCCCCCAATATGTCAGGGCACAGATAACATCATCAAATTAGAACTTTGCATTTGAAGTAGGCAAATAGAGGGAATGCCTATAGAGGGAACCTTGGGTGCTGAGAAAGTTGCCGATGATGAAATGGGGTTAGAAAGAAAGTGGCTGCAGGTTAGTTAATCAACTTGGTCTAATTCTGACCCCTTCCACTCACCACATTAGCTGGGAAATGAGTTTAAAGCAAGGCCAATGCGTGGAAACCACTGAGGGATGTAGGGAAAGTACAGGTAATGTCACCGTGGGCTGTCAGCTGTTTCAGAGAACACTATCGTAGGCGATCAGTTGGCTTTTCAATCTCATGACAAATCCTCAAAAAGGAATGGCCTGTCACTAAAGTATAAACAAGTAATTGGTACACAAATAATACTTTCTTCCTTACTTTAGATTTTGGAGTACTTTGCCACTGTTCAAGGTGATTTTCTAAAAGAGAGTTTAAAACGTAAGCCATTACTACCTGCAGGAATCAATGCTTAGTAAAATCCACTCAATGCTACGGAAACAAGTATACATGACTCCTCAGGTTAAGGACCCACCATAAAAAGCTGGCACAATACCTGAGGCAGAACTTGATGCATTTACTGGAGTTTTGGCGTTATTAAAAGACGAGTCTCCCGAAGGTTGGTTCCCTTCCATTTCAACCCCTGGTACCTACATTTCAAGTGAGACAAAATATATGCAAAATCACATGCATTTTTCTTTAAGTACAACAAGGTTATGCTGATTGACAATAAAGACAATTAAACAACTGACTACTAGAGGGGGCTCCACAAATATCCCCATCCCCAATGATGGAGGAGCCCAGCACACTAGTGCATAAGATAAGGCTGAAGTATTTGCAAACATTTTTAGCCAGAAATAACTAGTTTACGATCCATCCTCCTCTGGAGGGCCCCAGTATTATAGATGCCAGTCAGTCTTCAGCCAATTCGATTCACTCCATGCGATACCCAGAAAGGGCTGAAGGCAATGGATGTTGCAAAGACTATGGGCCCTTACAACATTCCAGCAGTAGGACTGAACACCTGTGTTTCAGAACTTGCTGCATACCCAGCCAAGCTGACCCAGTACAGCTACAACACTGGCATCTACCTGGCTATGTGAAAAAAATGCTCAGATATGTCCTATCCACAAAAAGCAGGACAAATCTAACCTGGTCAATTACCACCCCATCAGCCTAGCATTGATCATCAGTCAAGCGATGGAAGGTCTCATCGACAGTGCTATCAAGTGGCATTTACACTAAATAACCTGCTAACTGATGCTCCGTTTCGGTTCCGTCAGGGAAACCCACCTGCAGACATCATTACAACATGGATTCAGAGACAAAACAGCAGAACTCTATAGGTGAGGGGAGAGTGACAGCCCTGGACATCAAAGGCAGCATTGGATCGAGTGTGACATCAAGGAGCTGCAACAAACTGGACTCAATGAGAATCAAGGGGAAAATTCTCTGCTGATTGGAGTCATGCCAAGCACAAAGGAAGGAAAATGGTTGTGGTTATCGGAGATCACTCATCTCAGCCCTGGAATATCACTGCAGCAGTTATCAGACAAGTGTCCGAGGCCCAACTATCTTCATCTGTTTCATCAATGACCTTCCTTCCATCATAAGGTCAGAAGTGGGGATGTTCGCTGATGATTGCGCAATGTTCTGCACTATTCATGACTTGCCAGAAACTGAAGCAATCCATGCCCAAATGCAGCAAGACTTGGACAATATTCAGACTTGGCCTGATAAGTGACAAGTAACATTCACACTGCACAAGTACCAGGCAATGAGCATCTTAAACAAGAGAGAATCTCACCATCTCTCCTTGACATTCAATGCCATTGCTGAATCCTTTACTACCAACATCCTAGGGGTTAGCATTGCACAGAAACTGAACCGGACCAGCCATATAAATACTGTGGCTACATTGGATTTGGTTTTGGGTAATGAACCAGGCCAGGTGTTAGATCTGGAGGTAGGTGAGCACTTTGGAGACAGTGACCACAATTCGGTGACCTTTACGTTAGTGATGGAAAGGGATAAGTATACCCCACAGGGCAAGAGTTATAGCTGGGGGAAGGGCAATTATGATGCCATTAGACATGACTTAGGATGTGTAGGTTGGAGAAGTAGGCTGCAAGGGTTGGGCACACTGGATATGTGGAGCTAGTTCAAGGAACAGCTATTGCATGTTCTTGATAAGTACGTACCAGTCAGGCAGGGAGGAAGGGGTAGAGCGAGGGAACCGTGGTTTACCAAAGAAGTGGAATCTCTTGTTAAGAGGAAGAAGGAGGCCTATGTGAAGATGAGGCGTGAAGTTTCAGTTGGGGCGCTTGATAGTTACAAGGAAGCGAGGAAGGATCTAAAGAGAGAGCTAAGACGAGCAAGGAGGGGACATGAGAAGTCTTTGGCAGGTAGGATCAAGGAAAACCCAAAAGCTTTCTATAGGTATGTCAGGAATAAAAGAATGACTAGGGTAAGAGTAGGGCCAGTCAAGGACAGTGGTGGGAAGTTGTGTGTGGAGGCTGAGGAGATAAGCGAGATACTAAATGAATACTTTTCGTCAGTATTCACTCAGGAAAAAGATAATGTTGTGGAGGAGAATGCTGAGACCCAGGCTATTAGAATAGATGGCATTGAGGTGCGTAGGGAAGAAGTGTTGGCAATTCTGGACAAGGTGAAAATAGATAAGTCCCCGGGGCCTGATGGGATTTATCCTAGGATTCCCTGGGAAGCCAGGGAAGAGATTGCTGAGCCTTTGGCTTTGATTTTTATGTCATCATTGGCTACAGGAATAGTGCCAGAGGACTGGAGGATAGCAAATGTGGTCCCTTTGTTCAAGAAGGGGAGTAGAGATAACCCCGGTAACTATAGGCCGGTGAGCCTCACGTCTGTTGTGGGTAAAGTCTTGGAGAGGATTATAAGAGATACGATTTATAATCACCTAGGTAGGAATAATATGATTAGGGATAGTCAGCATGGTTTTGTGAAGGGTAGGTCATGCCTCACAAACCTTATCGAGTTCTTTGAGAAGGTGACCGAACAGGTAGACGAGGGTAGAGCAGTTGATGTGGTGTATATGGATGTCAGTAAAGCGTTTGATAAGGTTCCCCACGGTCGGCAATTGCAGAAAATACGGAGGCTGGGGATTGAGGGCGATTTAGAGATGTGGATCAGAAATTGGCTAGTTGAAAGAAGACAGAGGGTGGTGGTTGATGGCAAATGTTTAGAATGGAGTTCAGTTACGAGTGGCATACCACAAGGATCTGTTCTGGGGCCGTTGCTGTTTGTCATTTTTATAAATGACCTAGAGGAGGGCACAGAAGGTTGGGTGAGTAAATTTGCAGACGACACTAAAGTCGGTGGAGTTGTAGACAGTGCGGAAGGATGTTGCAGGTTACAGAGGGACATAGATAAGCTGCAGAGCTGGGCTGAGAGGTGGCAAATGGAGTTTAATGTAGAGAAGTGTGAGGTGATTCACTTTGGAAAGAATAACAGGAATGCGGAATATTTGGCTAATGGTAAAATTCTTGGTAGTGTGGATGAGCAGAGGGCTCTCGGTGTCCATGTACATAGATCCCTGAAAGTTGCCACCCAGGTTGATAGGGTTGTGATGAAGGCCTATGGTGTGTTGGCCTTTATTGGTAGAGGGAATGAGTTCCAGAGCCATGAGGTCATGTTGCAGCTCTACAAAACTCTGGTACAGCCGCATTTGGAGTATTGCGTACAGTTCTGGTCGCCTCATTATAGGAAGGACGTGGAAGCTTTGGAACGGGTGCAGAGGAGATTTACCAGGATGTTGCCTGGTATGGAGGGAAGGCTGATGGACTTGAGGTTGTTTTCGTTAGAGAGAAGAAGGTTAAGAGGTGACTTAATAGAGGCATACAAAATGATCAGAGGGTTAGATAGGGTGGACAGTGAGAGCCTTCTCCCGCAGATGGAGGTGGCTAGCACAAGGGGACATAGCCTTAAATTGAGGGGTAATAGATATAGGACAGAGGTCAGAGGTAGGTTTTTTACGCAAAGAGTGGTGAGGCCGTGGAATGCCCTACCTGCAACAGTAGTGAACTCGCCAACATTGAGGGCATTTAAAAGTTTATTGGATAAGCATATGGATGATAAGGGCATAGTGTAGGTTAGATGGCCTTTAGTTTTTGACTTCCCATGTCGGTGCAACATCGTGGGCCGAAGGGCCTGTACTGCGCTGTATCGTTCTATGTTCTAAGAGCAGGTCAAGGCTGGGAATTCTGCAATAAGCAACTCACATCCTGACTTCCTAAAGCCTGTACCAACAAGGCAGTGTAATGGAACACTCTCCATTTGCCTGAATGAGTGCAATTCCAACAACACACACAAGACGCTCAACACCATCTAGGAAAAAACAACCGCTTAATTAGCATCCTATCCACTACCTTCAACATTCGCTCCCTCCAAGCACAGGAATATAGGAACAGGAGTAGGCCATTCGGCCCACTGAGCTTGCTGTACCATTCAATTAAATTAAGGCTGATCATCTATCTCAATACCATTTCCCCGTGCTACCTACATACCTTTGATATCATTAGTTTCCAGAAATCTATCGATTTCTGTCTTGAACAAGCTCAATGATTGAGCTTCCACAACCCTCTGGGGTAGAGAATTCCAGAGATTCACCACCCTCTCGAGTGAAGAAATTCCTCCTCATCTCCATCTTGAATTAAATAATTATATATTTTTATTCAATCAAGATTTCCATTCTAACAAAATAAAACAAAACAAATCCCAAACCCATACTATACTAAACTAAACGCACAGCCACACAGTCCCCCCTGCCCCCTCTCCCCTCCATAAATAAAATAATAATAATCTTGCAATAATCTTTATCATTGTCACAAGTAGGCTTACATTAACACTGCAATGAAGTTACAGTGAAGATCCCCTAGTCGCTACACTCCGACAACTGATCAGGTACACAGAGGGAAGAAACCAGAGCACCCGGAGGAAACCCACGCAGACACGGGGAGAAACTCTGCACAGACAGTGAACCAAGCGGGAATCGAACCTGGACCCAGGTGCTGTGAAGCAACAATGCTAACCACTGTGCTATCGTGCCACCTGACCTTAATCAAAAATAAAAAGATATCCCCCCCCCTCCAAGAGCTGACAGTGACCAGCTCCCAGAAAAAGATGACAAATTGCCACCTCAACTGAAACCATTCAACCGACACTCTCATGGAATACTTGATCTTCTCAAGGTGAAAAAATTCCATTAGGTCCCCCAACCAAGCCGAGGCCTTGGGTGGCACTGGGTGCTCCACCCAAGCAGAACTCATCTCCGGCTATTAGCACCTGCCCTCACCCACCGTCTGCAGCACTGGTGAATGTGATACTCCAAAAATGGCCGCCAATGGGCACGGCTCCAGCTGAACGCCTAAAATCCCTAACATATCAAAAAGGAGACCCAAAAACTATCAAGCTTGGGGCAAGACCAAAACATGTGCGTGTGATTTGCCAGCGCCCTAAAGCACCCCTCACACCTATCCTCCAGCCCAAGAAGAAACCATTCATACGCACCCTAGTCAGGTGTGCCCTGTGCATCAGGATCTGCCTTGCACATGGGGAGGTGACGTTGACCCTGTGAAGAGCCTCACTACACACTCTCTTCCCCCACCCAATCAAAGACCAAACCCAGCTCACCCTCCCACTTCCTCCATGGCTGCCTGTTCCATCGCCAACATCTGCCCAAAGAACTCCAAAATCCTAGCCTCATCTAACCCGGCCAAAGACAGGACCCTGTCCGTAAGCGAAGGTGACAGTACAGGAGAAATGAAGGAACCTCCTTGCGCAAAAGATCGCGCACCTGAAAGTACCTGAACGCATTCCCTCTCGGGAGCTGGAACTTCTCTAGCAACTCGTCTAGGCCATCATCTCCATCTTGAAAGGTCTACCCCTTCCCCTGAGACATTGTAGTTTTAGACTCTCCACCCAGGGGAACTATCTCATCTACACCCATCCTGTCACACTCTGTAGGAATTTTGTACGTTTCAACAAGGGCACCCTTCATTCTTCGAAACTCAGGGAACACAGACTCAATGCACTTGATCTCTCCTCCTAAAACAAAAAAGCCACCATCCCCAGAGATTAATCTTTTTTTTAAATGAATTTAGAGTACCCAATTTGTTTTCCAATTAAGGGGCAATTTAGCGTGGCCAATTCACCTACCCTGCACATTGGTTTGGGTTGTGGGGTGAGATCCACACAGACAGGGGAAAAATGTGCAAACTCCATGCAGAGAGTGAACCCGGCTCCTTGCACCATGAGGCAGCAGTGTTAACCACTGCACCACACTGCTGCTCCTTTCCAGAGATTAATTTCCCTTGTTGCCCAACGTCTATTGCATGTGTATCCCTTCTTAGATAAGAGAGCCAAAACTGTACACAGTTCTCCAGGTGCAGTCCCAAGATTCTATACAACTGCAGCAAGACATCTTTACTCGTCAACTCAAAACCTCTTGCAATGAAGGCCAACATACAATTTGCCTTCCTAATTGCTTGCTACACCTACATGCTAACTTTTAGTGACTCGCAAACGAGGACATACAAGTCCCTTTGGACACCCACCATTCCCAACTTCACAATTTGAGAAATATTCTGCCTTTCTTTTTTTTCTACTAACTTCACACTTATTCACATTATATGCTACTTCTTTGTTACAGCCCATTCACGTTGCCTGCCCAAATTCTCTTGTATCCTAACAACTTGGGTGCCCAACCAGTTTGGTGCCATCAGCCAATCTGGAAATATCACAATTGGTCCATACCCAAATCATTTACATTGATTGTGAACAGTAGTGAACCAAGTTCTGATCACTGTGATATCCCACCAGTAAAAGTCTGCCACCCTGAGACTAATCAGTTTAGGTTACGACACGTAGTGGCAAAAATATGTACCATCTCAAAGATATAGGGCAGGAACTCACCAAGGCTCCTGCACCAGCACCTTCCAACCCCACAAACACTACCACCGACAAGGAAAAGGGCAGTAAATTCATGAGAACACCACCACCTTCAAGTTCCCCTCCTGGTCACACACCATCTTGACTTGGAAATATATGACCGAATCTTCACTTTCGCTGGGTCAAAATCGTGAAACTCCTTTCCTAACAGCACACTGGGTGTTCCTACAATATATGGACTTAAGCAGTTCAAGGCAGTGTTCATCAGGATCTTAAGGGCAATTAGGGGTGGGCAATAAATGTTGGTCTAGCCAGCGACACCCACACCCCATAAAAATGACATAAGCATTGCTCTGCACCCTTGTGCAGCGACAAAGGTTTTCTCATCCACTTCTTTTTACTGTGTGCTTCAATCTCTGTGTTTCAGCAGAGCTAAAGGCAGTGCTTGTTCCCCTGTTCTGATAGGGGATACCCGCTGCAGATGTCCTCTGGGTTTTACACCCCATGAGGGTCCCACCAAATACTCCCTCATCTGCACATGGCCAAATGCAATCTAAACATTAGATCATGCAGTATGGTTAATTATGATTTGGCCTGATCCCTTCTTTTCTGGTTAAATATTTACAAAGCAGGTAGCCTTACAGAGATGTACTCTGCAGCTGATTATATGAAAAATTATACATCAAGCCCACTTTAGATGATAGCGGGCGATAACTTCCTCAAAGTGGCAATCAAAGTCGGATTACAATGCTGTACCCACTCGCACTACATTTCTTCAGTGCCGGTTTTGCCTGACCTTCCTGACTCAGGCCGAATGAGATTCAGGCAGTGTCCCTGGATCCCCAGTGGGTTGAATGTGCCGGTGAGTCCTGTGGGGGGTTCGGTCTGGATCTTTAAAATAACTATGCTGAAGTTAGAAGTTGTCTTATTTCTCCTAACTCTTTGGGGGGGGGGGGGGGGGGGGAGAGGGGGAGGGGGGGGAAGGGGGGAGGGGGGGGGGGAGGGGGGGGGGAGGGGGGGGAAGGGGGGAGGGGGGGAGTTACAATTGACAAAGCAGTTAACAGAGCAAATGGGTCTTGATGATGACGAGTTTCAGTGTGCAGAAATACATTGTCCATAAACAAAAAGGATAATTAATGCACACTTACTTACCATCGTACACCAATTGGAATTCAGAAGTAAATACCCAAAAGTTAAAAACTGGGCAGACTTATCCAATAAATTTCCTGTAAGCATGCAATATAGTTTGAACAGCAGTGAGGAGCTTATTTGGCTGGATGATGTAGGGACATTTTACAAATAATGATAAAGTGATGTGTTATGACTTCAGTTATGATGCCACAGTAGTAGCAGCCAGCCAATCAGCTCACAGCTCTCATGTTGGGTTCAGGCTGCCATTGAACAGCAACAAATTGTCACTAACTTTTATGACAGAATTAACTACCAATACTAACCATCGATACCACCATCTCAACATGATAAATTAAACAAGCACTGGTAAATCTGAAGCAGTACTGCTCGTCATAATAGTTACATAGCATTCTCTCAAACATTAAATATCTAACTCGGGTCAGTGTATCTGCCCGGCATTAGTTCTCAATGTGTCTCCACCAGACTGCAGCCCCTAAATTAGATCCCTTGTTGGTAAATATCATCCTGCGTAATAAAGAATTTATAAATAATTGAATTCATTCTAATCCTGGTTGGGTGGCACGGTAGCTCAGTGGTTATCACTGTTGCTTCACAGCGCCAGGGTCCCAGGTTCGATTCCCAGCTTGGGTTACTGTCTGTGCGGAGTCTGCACGTTCTCACTGTCTGTGTGGGTTTCCTCCGGTTTCCTCCCACAAGTCCCAAAAGATGTGCTATTAGGTAATTTGGACATTCTGAATTCTCCCTCTGTGCACCCGAACAGGAGCCAGAATGTGGCGACTTGGAGCTTTTCACAGTAATTTCACTGCAGTGTTAATGTAAACCTACTTGTGATAATAAAGATTATAATTTCCAGCAAAATGTGGAATTTAAAGCTTTGGCTGAGCAAACAGAAGATACAGGAGCAAAATAATGGCCACTGACTTTATACCATGCAACAGGATATTCATTTGAACAGCACAAAAAGTCATAGGTCAGAGGATTAATTCAGCGAACAGAACATTGAAATATTTGGTCAGAATTGAAAAGTATAATTTATATTGGAAAGCAAATATAGATTTCTAACGGCAGGAGTTACAAAAGGCCAAGAGCCAAAGAGTCCACCAGCTGATCCCAGTACATAGATAGGAAATTAAATGGAAAAGATTGATCCACAATACTATTCTAAACAATAGAACAATGGGACACAGGTTCAAAATAATCGAATGGCAGCAATACGACTGATATCATGTTCTTCATGTAGAGAATGGTCAATATTTGGAATGGACTTTGCTGGCTGGGTGGTAGACTTGAAAACCCTGGACTGTTTAAGAAACGACAATGTGTAGCAATGGGAAAGTGCAGGGATATCCTGAATTGGCAAATTAAGATGAGCCAAATGGCCTTCAACCATCCAAGTGAGTGTGATGCCGTGATCCTTCTCTTGCCTTTAAATACAGCAAAGAAAATTCACTGAAGAAGCCATTCCAGAATCATACAATGTTTCTAGCAGAGGAGGCCATTCAGTCCATCAAGTGGTGCTGGCTCTCTGCAAGGGCAACTCAACTAATCCCACTCCCTGCTCTTTTCCCTGTAGCCCTCAATCTTTTCACTTCAGGTGCTTAACCAATCCTCCTTTGGAAACCCTGATCAAATCCACCACATTCAGAATGTCAATGGCTAGATCCAACACCCCACCACCCTTCTGTGCCTGTACTTGGAGTTGTAAACTCTCTTCCTCTGGAAGGAGAGAAAGCAAGAAATTATGGGCGCGAGAAGTGGAATGCGTATTGAAGGAGGAATGAGAACAGTTGTGGAGAATGACTATGGGATATTGGTGTGAGGTGGCAACACAATGAGGGAGAGGGTAAGGGAGAGTGTGTTCCATTCAGATGCAGATTTAAGGAGGTGCATAGAGAAAAAGAAATGTATGGAATTTCAAGGTGTGTTGGTCGAACAAGTGCTTTGTCAGAGAAATGCTTTGGAAGTCAAGAGTGGTGGCTTTCACTTGTAAGTGGTATGCCACTTACTTTCGCTTAGGTAATGAGAACATAAGAACTAGGAGCAGGAGTAGGCCACATGTCCCTTTGAGCCTGCTCCGCCATTCAATGAGATCATGGCTGATCTTTTGTGGACTCAGCTCCACTTTCCCACCCAAACACCATACTCCTTTATTCTTCAAAAATCTTGAAAACATTTAATGAAGGAGCCTCAACTGCTTCACTGGGCAGGGAATTCCATAGATTCACAACCCTTTGGGTGAAGAAGTTGCTCCTGAGCTCAGTCCTAAATCTACTTCCCCTTATTTTGATGCTTTGTCCCCTAGTTTTGCTTTCACCTGCCAGTGGAAAGAACCTCCCCGCATCTATCCTATCTATCTATCCTATCTCCAGCAGAGGGCAGCAGAGCGGAGCTACCGACTGGTTGTTCCGGGGAGATTTGCATACGTGCAGTGCGGTCAGCCTAATTTGAAGGTGGTTTGTGAAGGGGCTGTCGTCAAGTGACGGGACAGTCAGAGTAGAAATTCAAGAATAGTCAGAATGAATACGTGGCTTGAGAGATGGTGCAGGAGGGAGGGGTTCAGATTTTTGGGACATTGGAACCGGTTCTGGGGGCGGTGGGACCATTACAAACCGGATGGTCTACACCTAGGCAGGACTGGAACCAATGTCCTAGGGGGTGCTTTTGCTAACACTGTTGGGGAGGTTTTAAACTAATGTGGCAAGGGGATGGGAACCAGATTAGGAAATTAGAGGTCAGTAAAGCAGCAGCAACTAAAGCCAGTAAGGTACGAGACAATAAACTCAATGTGACTAAGGGGAAGAGTAGACAGGGAAGAGATGATGAACGCAAAGGTGGTCTGAGGTGCATTTGTTTTAATGCGAGAAGTGTAGCAGGTAAGGCAGATGAACTTAGGGCTTGGATCAGTACCTGGGAATATGATGCTATTGGTATTACTGAGACTTGGTTGAGGGAAGGGCAGGACTGGCAACTGAATATCCCAGGGTATAGATGCTTCAGGAGGGATAGAGAGGGAGGTAGAAGGGGTGGAGGAGTTGCATTACTCGTCAGAGATGCTATCACAGCTGTAATTAAGGAGGGCATGATGGAGGATTCGAGCACTGAGGCAATATGGGTGGAGCTGAAAAATAGGAAGGGTGCAGTAACATTGTTGGGACTTTACTACAGGCCTCCCAAAAGCGAGCATGAAGTAGAGGTACAAATATGCAGACAGATTATAGAAAAATGTAGGAGCAATAGGGTGGTTGTGATGGGAGATTTTAACTTCCCCAACATTGAATGGGATTTGTGTAGTGTTGGAGGCGTAGATGGAGCAGAGTTTGAGCACCCAGGAGAGTTTTTTAGAGCAGTATGTAAATAGTCCAACTCGGGAAGGGGCCATACTGGACCTGGTATTGGGGAATGATCCCGGCCAGGTGGTTGATGTTTCAGTTGGTGATTACTTTGGGAATAGCGATCACAATTCCGTAAGTTTTAGAATACTCATTGACAAGGACAAGAGGGGTCCGAAAGGAAGAGTACTAAATTGGGGAAAGGCAGAGTATAACAAAATTCGGCAGGAGCTAGGGAATGTGGATTGGGAGCAGCTGTTTAAGGGTAAATCCACATTTGAAATGTGGAATTCTTTTAAGGAAAGGTTGATTAGAGTGCAGGACAGACATGTTCCTGTGAAAATGAAAGATAGAAATGGCAAGATTAGGGAACCATGGATGACGGGTGAAATTGTGAGACTAGCTAAGATGAAAAAGGAAGCATACACAGGATCGAGGCAACTCAAAACTGATGAAGCTTTGGAGGAATATCGGGAAAGTAGGACGAATCTCAAACGCGCAATAAAGAGGGCTAAAAGGGGTCATGAAATATCTTTGGCTAACAGGGTTAAGGAAAATCCCAAAGCATTTTATTTGTATGTAAGGAGCAAGAGGGTAACTCGAGAAAGGATTGGCCCACTTAAAGACAAAAGAGGGAATTTATGCGTGGACTCAGAGGAAATGGGTGAGATTCTTAATGAGTACTTTGCATCGGTATTCACAAAGGAAAGGGACCAGACGGATGTTGAGGCTAGGGATGGATGTTTAAATACTCTTGGTCAAGTTGTCATACGGAAGGGGGCAGTTTTGGGTATTCTAAAAGACATTAAGGTGGACAAGTCCCCAGGACCGGATGGGATCTATCCCAGGTTACTGAGGGAAGCGAGGGTCGAAATAGCTGGGGCCTTAACAGATATCTTTGCAGCATCCTTGAGCACGGGTGAGGTTCCGGAGGACTGGAGAATTGCTAATGTTGTCCCTTTGTTTAAGAAGGGTAGCAGGGATAATCCAGGGAATTATAGACCTGTGAGCTTGACGTCAGTGGTAGGCAAACTGTTGGAGAAGATACTGAGGGATAGGATCTATTCACATCTGGAAGAAAATAGACTTATCAGTGATAGGCAGCATGGTTTTGTGCAGGGAAGGTCATGTCTTACAAACCTAATAGAATTCTTTGAGGAAGTGACAAAGTTAATTGATGAGGGAAGGGCTGTAGATGTCGTATACATGGACTTTAGTAAGGCGTTTGATAAGGTTTCTCATGGCAGGTTGATGGAAAAAGTGAAGTCGTATAGGGTTCAGGGTGTACTAGCTAGATGGATAAAGAACTGGCTGGGCAACAGGAAACAGAGAGGAGTGGTGGAAGGGAGTGTCTCAAAATGGAGAAGGGTGACTAGTGGTGTTCCACAGGGATCCGTGCTCAGACCACTGTTGTTTGTGATCTACATAAATGACCTGGAGGAAGGTATAGGTGGTCTGATTAGCAAGTTTGCAGATGATACTAAGATTGGTGGAGTTGCAGATAGCGAGGAGGACTGTCAGAGAATACAACAAAATATAGATAGATTGGAGAGTTGGGCAGAGAAATGGCAGATGGAGTTCAATCCAGGCAAGTGCGAGGTGATGCATTTTGGAAGATCAAATTCAAGAGCGGACTATATGGTCAATGGAAGGGTCTTGGGGAAAATTGATGTGCAGAGAGATCTGGGAGTTCAGGTCCATTGTACCCTGAAGGTGGCAACGCAGGTTGATAGAGTGGTCAAGATGGCATACAGCATGCTTGCCTTAATCGGACGGGGTATTGAGTACAAGAGTTGGCAGGTCATGTTACAGTTGTATAGGACTTTGGTTCGGCCACATTTGGAATACTGCGTGCAGTTCTGGTCGCCACATTACCAGAAGGATGTGGATGCCTTGGAGAGGGTGCAGAGGAGGTTCACCAGGATGTTGCCTGGTATGGAGGGTGCTAGCTATGAAGAAAGGTTGAGTAGATTAGGATTGTTTTCGTTGGAAAGACGGAGGTTGAGGGGGGACCTGATTGAGGTCTACAAAATTATGAGAGGTATGGACAGGGTGGACAGCAACAAGCTTTTCCCAAGAGTGGGGATGTCAGTTACAAGGGGTCACGATTTCAAGGTGAGAGGGGGAAAGTTTAAGGGAGATGTGCGTGGAACGATTTTTACGCAGAGGGTGGTGGGTGCCTGGAATGCTTTACCAGCGGAGGTGGTAGAGGCGGGCACGATAGCATCATTTAAGAAGCATCTAGACAGGTATATGAATGGGCGGGAACAGAGGGAAGTAGACCTTGGAAAATAGGAGACAGGTTTAGATAAAGGATCTGGATCGGCGCAGGCTGGGAGGGCCGAAGGGCCTGTTTCTGTGCTGTAATTTTCTTTGTTCTTTGTTCTCTTTGTTCATTCCCTTCATAATTTTACATGTTTCTATAAGATCCCCCTGCATCCTTCTAAATTCCAATGAGTACAGTCCCAGTCTACTCAACCGTTCCTCGTAATCCAACCCCCTCAACTCTGGGATTAACCTAGTGAATCTCCTCTGCACACCCTCCAGTGCCAGTACGTCCTTTCTCAGGTAAGGAGACCAAAACTGAACACAATACTCCAGGTGTGGCCTCACTAACACCATATACAATTTCAGCATAACCTCCCTAGTCTTAAACTCCATCCCTCTAGCAATGAAGGACAAAACTCCATTTGCCTTCTTAATCACCTGTTGCACCTGTAAACCAACTTTTTGCGTCTCATGCACGAGGACACACCTCCTTAGTGACAACAATCCTCTCAAGAAACCCAAAAAACCTGTTCAGTTCACTTCCTCATCTCCGATTATTAAATCTCCCTTCACATCCTCTAAAGGACCAGTATTTACCGTAGCCACTCTTTTTTGTTTTAAATATTTGTAGAAACTTTTACTATCCGTTTTATATTCTGAGCAAGTTTACTCTCATAATCTATCTTACTCTTCTTTATAGCATTTTTAGTGGCTTTCTGTTGCCCCCTAAAGATTTCCCAATCCTCTAGTCTCCCAGTAATCTTTGCCAGTTTATATTTTATATTGCTTTTTCCTACAATTTGATACTCTCCCTGATTTCCTTAGATATTCAGTCGATTTTCCCTCTTTCTACCCTCCTTCCCTTTTGTTGGTATAAACTTTTGCATGGCATTGTGAAAAATCACTTGGAAGATTCTCCACTGTTGCTCAACTGTTTTGCCATAAGGTCTTTGCTCCCAGTCTATCTTTTTCAGCCCTTCTCTCATCACATTGTAATTTCCTTTGTTTAAGCACAAAACCCTAGTGTTTGATTTTACCTTCTCACCCTCCATCTGTATTTTAAATTCCACCATATTGTCATCACTCCTTCCGAGATGATCGCTAACTATGAGATCATTAATCCTGTCTCATTACATAGGACCAGATCTAGCATCGCTTGTTCACTCGTAGGTCCCATTACATATTGTTCGAGGAAACTATTGCGGATACATTCTATAAACTCCTCCTCAAGGCTGCCTTGACCGACCTGGTTTAACCAATCGACATATGTTAAAATCCCCCCTGTTAACTGCTGGACCATTTCTGCATGAATGAGTTATTTCTTTGTTTATTGCCCGCCCCACCGTAATGTTATTATTTGATGGCCTATAGACTACTCTATCAGTGACTTTTTCGCCTTACTATTCCTCGTTTCCACCCAACTGGATTCAACCTTATCCTCCATACACCGATATCATCCCTCACTATTGTCCAGATGTCATCTTTAAATAACAGAGCTACACCACCTCCCTTACCATCCACTCTGTCCTTCCAAGTAGTTTGATACCCTTGGATATTTAACTCCCAGTCGTGACCATCCTTTAACCACATTTCAATAATGACCACTTCAGTAATGAGATCATTAAACCTTTCGGAATACTGCATCCAGATACTAGGCTCTCCACATCAGCTGTTCACACCCTCCACAACTTCCAGTAATACCTGCTTTGTTTCGGGAAGTGAGCTCTTCCTCTCATCCAGATGAAGGAGCCCAGCCCCATAGTTCTCACTCCTTTTGCCTTGCAGATGATGCACAGGTAACTGGAGAGTTACATGTCCCCTTTCCCTGTTTCATCTTAATGTTCTCCCACCATCCAGGGACCTCTGGCTTTGTTGTGTCCTACCTTCCCCCTCCAGGGAATGTACTGTACCTCCTATAACCAAACTCTCATATCTTTAAAGACAGACTCTGTCCTGCTGCAGTTTTGCCTTTAATTCCAGTTCACCTAAATCAATGAAATTGGTCTACCTTCAACTAAGTATTTTTACTCTCGACTACTCCTTGTCCTTTTCCATTGCTACCCTAAAATGTATGATACTACGACCACTGTGTTTCCCAACCTGCACTTGATCCACCTCATTCTTCAGAACCAAATCCCGCTCCTGTCCCTTTCTTCAATGGGACATAAGTAGACTGATGGAGAAAATCATTCTGAACAGCCAAAACTCCTTACCCATCTCTGCCCTTGACATTATTGTTGTGTCAGACTATAGTGGGATACTTAAAGGATCCCACTAACAACACTCTATAGTTATCAACGTGTATAATCCAACATACATTTTGGTCAGTTCGGCATCGTTGATAAACCAGTAAGATCCCACACCCTGTATCGCTGGCCCGGCTTCATCGGCCTCCTAGTCCGTTGGCCGCCGTCTCCGGCCGCGGATCAGCCTCTCGTTCTCTCTCCAGCCGCCATGGTGAAAGCGACGCGGTCACGGAAGGACCCGCTGCCGTCAGTGCCTGCACTACAGGCGGGCGTGCAACCGGAACACCGCCGAAAGGCGCCGTCGGCCATTCGCCATTTATCCTGAAACCTCATCCAAGGGTGGCCTCGCGGACAAAGCAGGGTTTGATGCAAGGTGTGCTCGAAATTGGACCGGCGCCACGGCGGGCTGCCCATTCGGTTTGTTCGAGCGACAGGGAGACGAAAGGCCCCCCCCCCCCCGAGACGTGCGAAGGCTTGGCTGTGCTCTGGTCGCGAGCTTCATTCAGGCGGATTGGCTTCTCTCTCGGAGTGGGTTTATTCTCGGCGGTAGATGATTACACTGAAAACTGGCGGCTGCTGATAAGGTTTGCAGTTTGTGTAGTTTCCCGTGAAGAAGGGAAGGACTGTCCGGGGTGAATTCAAAAACACTGGGGAATAAAGGTGGTTCCCAGGTGCTAATCAGGCCATAAATTCCTGGCATGATTTTATTTCAGTTCTTCTCCGCCTGAAAAACCTGTAATTTGTTGATGTGCTATTGGGCATTGTTCACTTTAGGTTTTGCTTGCTTCCATTTGGCGGTATAGTGGCTCTATAACACCATTTGTGTCCAGGTCAACCTATATATGTATTTATAAATATTATATGTAGACATATTGGAGTGTGCAGCAATCAAATTTTAAATAAACCTCAAAATTAGACTTAACCCGTAAGGTGTGATGCATTCCGATTTGTAGCTATGCCAGCACACTGCACCTTAACTGTAAATGTTGCCATCTTTTGCTAAGTTGAACAAGATAGTGCAGAGGTTGAAGATCATGGCTGGAGTTCTAATGCTTCTCCTGATAACTGTTATTTGAAATCGTAATGATTATTTCTAACACCCATGTTGTGCTATGCTGTACAGACATAAGAACATAAGAACTAGGAGCCGGAGTAGGCCATCTGGCCCCTCGAGCCTGCTCCGCCATTCAATTAGATCATGGCTGATCTTTTGTGGACTCAGCTCCACTTTCCGGCCCGAACACCATAACCCTTAATTCCTTTATTCTTCAAAAAACTATCTATCTTTACCTTAAAAACATGTAATGAAGGAGCCTCAACTGCTTCACTGGGCAAGGAATTCCATAGATTCACAACCCTTTGGGTGAAGAAGTTCCTCCTAAACTCAGTCCTAAATCTACTTCCCCTTATTTTGAGGCTATGTCCCCTAGTTCTGCTGTCACCCACCAGTGGAAACAACCTGCCCGCATCTATCCTATCTATTCCCTTCATAATTTTAAATGTTTCTATAAGATCCCCCCTCATCCTTCTAAATTCCAACGAGTACAGTCCCAGTCTACTCAACCTATCCTCATAATCCAACCCCTTCAGCTCTGGGATTAACCTAGTGAATCTCCTCTGCACACCCTCCAGCGCCAGTAAGTCCTTTCTCAAGTAAGGAGACCAAAACTGAACACAATACTCCAGGTGTGGCCGCACTAACACCTTATACAATTGCAACATAACCTCCCTAGTCTTAAACTCCATCCCTCTAGCAATGAAGGACAAAATTCCATTTGCCTTCTTAATCACCTGTTGCACTTGTGAACCAACCTTCTGTGACTCATGCACTAGCACACCCAAGTCTCTCTGAACTGGGAATCCTGTGCTTGACACCTGCTATGTGCCGAACCAGCAAATAGATCTCTGGCAGGAATGGAAATCAGTCAGAATTCCTGCTTCTGATCACAATATAGTAGGACTGCTGGAAGATTTGCGACTGTGGATGCACTTAGACTGGGAGATGTCAAACTGGGGACTTGGTCAACTTGGCAAGACTGAGCTAGGAACTGGGGAATGCTGATAAACTAATCCGAAGGCTGGGTCAAGAACTACACAGACTTGCAGGCCCAACCTGAAGGCCAGTGCCATGTATTAGAGGTTCCTGAAAGTGAAGAGCTAGTGATGAGGGGTGGGAATCATATTGGACCACCACCACATTGATGTCAGGTCAGTTGGGAATTACACTGCACAAGGGAATTTGGGAATTCCACTGCAATGCAGACTCAATGGGGCGAGTGGCCTAGTTATGCTCCTATGCTTCATGGCCTTCGTCACATAATGTGTTCTCTGTGGTCTACAGACAGCAACTTAACAAACATCTGCTACACCAAAATAGCTAACCAGGGGTGCTGTATTAACTTGCATGCAAGCTGTACTTTATTTTTAAAATATCATTTATTTAATCTGGGTTTATATGCAACTTATATATAGGTTATATCTTTTTTACTTGGAGAAACGGAGGGCTCATATTTGAAGTATGGACTATCTGCACAGGATGTGGAGATGCCGGCGTTGGACTGGGGTGGGCACAGTAAGAAGTCTTACAACACCAGGTTAAAGTCCAACAGGTTTCTTTCGAACCACTAGATTTCGGAACACTGCTCCTTCCTCAGATGAGTGAAGAGGTGGGTTCCACAACCACATACATAGACAAAGTCAATGATGCAAGACGATACTGTGAATGCGAGTATTTGCATGTAAGTAAGTCTTTATAGGTCCAAATAGAACGACTGGAGAGAGGGATGATCACAGGTTAAAGAGGTGTGAATTGTCTCAAACCAGGATAGTTGGTAGGATTTCGCAAGCTCAGGCCAGATGGTGGGGGGTGAATGTAATGAAACATGAATCCAAGGTCCGGTTGAGGCCGCATTCATGTGTGCGGAACGTGGCTATCAGTTTCTGCTCGGTGATTCTGCGTTGTCACATGTCCTGAAGGCCGCCAAGTTCCGCATGCATGATTACAGCTCAACCAAGAGGCTCCACTAGCTCCGAAAGCTAGTGATTCGAAACAAACCTGTTGTACTTTAACCTGGTGTTGTAAGACATCGTAATCTGCACAAGTAGGAAATACAGTACCATATCACATCCTCAGGCTGTCTGAACGGGGTTTAAAACCAATTAATTATCTTGTTTAGTCACTTATGTAGGAAAATATAACAATCAAATGCTACTCAACAGAACTTCCACAAATAATGACTGCCCAGATAATCTCTTTATGCTGGTGTAGAAAGAAAAATGTTCCTTGGGACACTGGGAGAAATCCCTTGATTTTTTTCCTCAAGTACTACCACGGAATCTTTTACATGAACAAACTGATTTATTAACATCTGACAGTGCAGCATTCTTTGCCCAGATTTTGTGTTGAAATCTGAAGTTTTCATAATGAGGCTTAAACATGTGACTCTAAGAATCTGAGGCAAGACTGCTAGCAATTGAACCAAGCTGAACATAGAACGGTACAGCACAGTACAGGCCCTTCAGCCCACTATGCTGTGCCGACCATTTATCCTAATTGAAGATCAACCTGACCTACATCTCTTCAATTTACTGCTGTCCATGTGCCTGTCTAAGAGTCGCTTAAATGTCCCTAATGACTCTGACTCCACCACCTCCGCTGGCAGTGCATTCCACGCACCCACCACTCTCTGTGTGTAAAGAACCTACCTCTGACATCTCCCCTATACCTTCCTCCAATTACCTTAAAATTATGTCCCCTCGTGACAGCCATTTCTGCCCTGGGGAAAAGTCTCTGGCTATCCACTCTATCCATGCCTCACATCACCTTGTACGCTATCAAGTCACTTCTCTTCCTTCTTCGCTCCAGTGAAAAAATGAGTCTAGAATTGGACACAATATTCCAAGTGTGGTCGAACCAGGGTTTTATAAAGCTGCAGCAAAACCTCGCGGCTCTTAAACTCAATCCCCTGTTAATGTAAGCCAACACACCATACGCCTTCTTAACAACCCTATCAACCTGGGTGGGAACTTTGAGGGATCTATGTATGTGGACCCCAAGATCCCACTGTTCCTCCACACTTCCAAGAATCCTGCCTTTGACCTTGTATTCAGCATTCAAATTCAACCTTCCAAAATGAATCACTTCGCATTTATCTGGGTTGAACTCCATCTGCCACTTCTCAGCCCAGCTCAATCACAGAACCTTGTTCCCTATCAAAAAGCCAGTCCTACATTATATGTGGTTGGATGATTTCAGTTTGCCGTGGAAGTGTTTTTGTCACTGAATTTAGTCAGCTTGTTGCATAAATGTGCAAGTGCATTTCAGAAGGCCGGCATCTGCAGTATTTTGGTTTTGTATTAATTTGTTGTGTCTGAAACCTAAATTCTTCATCTTTAGCTTCAGTGTCCTCTTTTGCATTGCCCGCTTGTTTTTTGTATCCTGTAGCATTTAAGGAATACTGCAAATGACACAGAAAGCTGGAAACCTCCAGAGGTCTATCTCAAAGGCAACAATATTTGATGCCCACCTTTCATGTACATCCCATCAGGTTTCCAGTTATGGGGATTTGAATAGGCCATTCAGCCCCTTGAGCGTATCCTGCCAGTCAGTCAGATTACAGTTTATCTGTTCCTCAACTCCATCTTTTCTCTGTGTCCCTTGATCCCTTATGGATCTGCTTGAAAATTTCAATTGACCCAGCGTCCACAGCCTTTTGCGGGGGCAATGTTTAATGACTAGAACTGGCAGATGAGATTCTGGAGCAATTCACAAACTATATTTTTGGGCATCTTCTCTTAATGAATCTTGCCCTTCAAAATATATTTGATTAAGATCAAGAAATATATTGTTAAGATCAAGAAATATATTGTTAATCATGTTATTTGCTTGCACCTGGTCTTTAGGTTTATGAGATGGCTACTACTGAAAATACAGACTCAGAAAACAAAGGAGAAGCAAAACCAACCAGCAATAGGGCACAATGTCCTTTAAAAGTACTTTACTGTGGAAGTAAGTTTGCTGGCACAAAAAACAAATTCTGCATGCTGTATAGAACAAATATAGTTAGAGAAACCTTGTTATTTTGATGTAGTAGGTTACCACAGGATATACTATTCTAGGTTTTCTCACTGAATTTAGTCAGCTTGTTGCATAAATGTGCAAGTGCAAGTGCATTTCAGAAGGCCGAAGATGAAAATGTGACCGAGTTTCAATTTTCATCTCATTGTGTAGTTTGCATCACTTATGTTGTTCACAGCAGGATTCATGATGGAGTTTATAGCTCATACTATTTTGCCATATTGGCTGGAGGAAGATCATAGATCTGGGAAGAGAAGCAAAATATAAAATATTTTGAATATCTTGACCAAAACGTAAAGCTAAGTTACAGAAGTAACAATTTATAGGCAACGGTTTATTGCCGAATAGAATCAAATACCAGCAATTGAATTTAATATGATGATGCTGTGAGCAGGGAGTTAATGTTTTTTATGTGATGTTTAAAAAAATAATTAATGCCAGCAACAACTTGAGTCAACAAAATGTACACAGTTGATCAGTGAAATTACATTAGCTTGTTAACAATGAGTTTGATTATCTGCACGTTTATAATCAAGACTTTTAAAAAATCCATTGTGATCACAGAACTGATTGTTCTCATTGTTCGACACAAACTCTTCACAGCTTCGCTTTGCACCAGTATTGAAAATAAATTTTAAATCTGTCATTTTATGAAAGTTTAAATATCCAGGAAATTTGCATACTAGTTTGTATGTTCCAACTCTGAATTAAACCTTGAGGGCAGCACAATGATTATATCTGGATTTCCAGAAAGCCTTTGACAAGGTGCCACACAAAAGGTTGCTGCATAAGATAAAGATGCATGGCATTCAGGGTAAAGTAGTAGCATGGATAGAGGATTGATTAATTAATAGAAAGCAAAGAGTGGGGATTAATGGGTGTTTCTCTGGTTGACAATCAGTAGCTAGTGGTGTCCCTCAGGGATCCGTGTTGGGCCCACAATTGTTCACAAATTTACATAGATGATTTGGAGTTGGGGACCAAGGGCAATGTGTCCAAGTTTGCAGACGGCACTAAGATGAGTGGTCAAGCGAAAAGTGCAGAGTATACTGGAAGTCTGCAGAGGGATTTGGATAGGTCAAGTGAATGGGCTAGGGTCTGGCAGATGGAATACAATGTTGACAAATGTGAGGTTATCCATTTTGGTAGGAATAACAGCAAACAGGATTATTGTTTAAATGATAAAATATTAAAGCATGCCGCTGTTCAGAGAGACTTGGGTGTGCTAGTGTATGAGTCACAGAAAGTTGGTTTACAGGTGCAACAGGTGATTAAGAAGGCAAATGGAATTTTGTCCTTCATTGCTAGAGGGATGGAGTTTAAGACTAGGGAGGTTATGCTGCAATTGTATAAGGTGTTAATGAGGCCACACCTGGAGTATTGTGTTCACTTTTGGTCTCCTTACTTGAGAAAGGACATACTGGTACTGGAGGGTGTGCAGAGGAGATTCACTAGGTTAATCCCAGAGCTGAAGGGGTTGGATTACGAGGAGAGATTGAGTAGACTGAGACTGTACTCGTTGGAATTTAGAAGGATGCGGGGGGATTTTATAGAAACATATAAAATTATGAAGGGAATAGATAGGATAGATGCGGGCAGGTTGTTTCCACTGGCGGGTGAAAGCAGAACTAGGGGGCATAGCCTCAAAATAAGGGGAAGTAGATTTAGGACTGAGTTTAGGACGAACTTCTTCACCCAAAGGGTTGTGAATCTATGGAATTCCTTGTCCAGTGAAGCAGTTGAGTCTCCTTCATTAAATGTTTTTTAGGTAAAGATAGATAGTTTTTTGAAGAATAACGGGATTAAGGGTTATGGTGTTCGGGCCGGAAAGTGGAGCTGTGTCTACAAAAGATCAGCCATGATCTCATTGAATGGTGGAGCAGGCTCGAGGGGCCATATGGCCTACTCCTGCTCCTAGTTCTTATGTTCTTATTATCACTGCTGCCTCACAGCATCAGGGACCCGGGTTCAATTCCAGCCTTGGTTGACTGTGCGGATTTTGCACATTCTCCTTGTGTCTACGTGGGTTTCCCCAGGGTGCTCAGTCCCCCACAGTCCAAAGATTTGCAGGTTAGGTGGATTGGCCATGATTATTGTGCTAGATTACGGGGATAGGGTGGGAGAGTGGGACTGGTACTGAATGGAGTTCTCTTTTGGAGACACGGCAGTTGAATGGCCTCCTGCACTGTAGGGATTCTATGAGTTGAGGGCCTTTTCCTTTTAAATGTCAATTGCTGATGGTGCTTCAGTATTAGCATTATATAGTTTTATTTATTATATGCTGCGCTTTAATCTTTTTCAATAAGTTATTTAGATAATCAATTTAATCAAACACAAGGACTTTTGCCTCTTTGTATTTTACTTGTAATGAAATGAAGGATTTGGCTGAAAAATGTGCTTATTTTTGTCGATTTATTCTGAATAGTTACGATAATTTTTTTCCCCTTTTCTAGTCTGTTCGTTGCCAACAGAGGTGAGTGAAATTAATTCCATCAAATATATTGATACCTTCTGCTTGCTTTCTTCCCTTTTAGTTTTTCCCTTTTTAATTTAACCCATCTCGCTTTTTTACTTAACTTCTGCAGAGACATGTTTGAGTAATTTAAGTGGTGCCTGTACATGTACTGTACAGCTGTAGCACTTGGTGGTAGGGAGATGGTAGGAGTGAGGAAGGGAAATGTAAGAAGAAGTACTTCACGCCCACCTTAACAAATTTCAATTTGAAGCAAACATCATTACCTTTGGGATAGTTAATGCTTAGTGTAATTCACTCTTCTTTATAGAAATTATTTGCTTTTCAGTCTTGTGTTCACTAGGAAATCATTCAACAAGTGCCAGTTATAAGACTCATCAGTGAATAATTTGGTCGTTAATAACTCCAAGTCTTGAACCTGGGTCCGAAGGCTCGTTATCAAGACTTAGAGTTACCAGGACTTGGGTGCGGAACTGGCCAAAAGAAGGGCAAGCCTCAATAAAGTAAAATCAGCCCTCTTCAAAAAGGGGGGGAAGTTCGGCATGTTGTACCCATGCCATTTGTGGGTCACTTATGAGGGTCAAGAACTTTATTTTGGATCGCCAGATGAGGTGATGAACCTTGTTAAGGACAGGAAACCGGCAGGTGATGGGGAACATTGAACTTGGGGGCAAGTAATTCTGTACCTATGCTGCTAAATTTCTTTTCTCTTTGGGTTCTGTGTGTATTGTTTTTGTACCAATTTTGGGCCGTTGCTCAGTTTTGTATACCGGTTAACTTTGTTCTAAATGGGGGATGGTTGGTGGAATTTTCTTCTTTGTGTTTGTTGGGGTTTGTTATGTTTTGCATATGTATGTTCGAGCGGGGGGAGGGATCAGTGGGGTGTAGGATGCTTGGCGCCATGGGCGAGTCTACCAGGCTAGCTGGGCGGGGTAGCTCATGGAAGCACAGTGGGGGGCCGAGCAAGTGATAGGGTTGTTGTGGGGGGTTGGGATTGCTATTTTGTTATGGGGGACGGGGAGGGAAGGGGGGAATAGTTCTGCTGACAGAGCAGGGACTGGCGCTTGGAGACAAATTGGAGGTCGATGACGGTGGACATCCAAGGGCGGGTCATCCGAAGGGCAGGGGGGGGGTCATCTGACCAGACTGATCACATGGAACATGAGAGGGCTGAATGGGCTGGTCAAGAGGGCTCCCGTGTTCATGCATTTGAAGAGTTTGAAGGCGGACGTGGCAATGCTGCAGGAGACACACCTGAGGGTAGTGGATCAGACTCGGCTGAGGAAGGGGTGGGTGAGGCAAGTATTTCATTCGGGACTAGACTCTAAAACTAGGTGGGTTGCGACCTTGATCAATAAGCGGGTGTCATTTGAGGTAGGGAATATAGTGGCGGAATCCGGGGCTAGGTATGTCATGGTGAATGGGAAGCTGTACCAGTGGTATTAGTGAATATTTACGCACTGAACTGAGACGACGCGGAGTTTATGAGGCGGGTATTGGGGAAAATTCCGAACCTGGACTCGCACAGGTTGATCATGAGGGGGAGACTTTAGTAGGGTCATTGATCCAAGGTTGGATCGGTCGAGTTCAAGGACAGGGAGTGTGCCAGCCGCGGCGAAGGAACTAAAGGGGTTTATGGAGCAGTGGGAAAGGTAGATCCGTGGAGGTTCGGACGGCCAAGAGCGAAGGAAATTTATTTTTTCTCCCATGTTCACAAAGTGTGCTCCCAGATTGATTTTTCCATTTTGAACAGGGCTTTGCTAGACTGGTAGATGCCGAGTATGCGGCGATTGTTACGTCGGACTATGCCCTGCGCTGGGTGGATTTACGGGTGAGCAAGGAGGGGGGTCAGCGCCTGCAATGGAGATTGGATGTAGGACTGTTCACGGATGCGGGGGTGTGAGGGGGGCCATCAGAATTCTTTGGAGATAAATGACACGGGAGGTTTTGGCAGCAACGGTTTGGGAAGCGCTGAAGGCAGTGGTTAGGGGGCAGCTAATTTCGATACGGACTCATGGGGAGAAGGTGGAGTGGGCAGAGATGGATAGGCTGGTTAGGGAGATACTCCAGATGGACAGAGGGTATTCGGAAGCCCCGGAGGCGGGGTTGTTGAAGGAGCAACAGAAGCTGCAGGTGGAGTTTGGTCTGATATCTACAGGGAAGGCGATGGGGCAGTTGAGGAAGGCGAGAGTGGCGATATACGAGTATGGTGAGGAGGACAATAGGATGCTAGCACACTAGCTTAGGAGAAGGGAGATGGCCAGGAAGATAGGAAGAGTAAAGGACAAGGCGGGGGGGGGGGGGGGGGGGGGGGGGGGGGGGTTGAGGGATCACAATCTTGGACCCAGCGGGGGCGAACGGGGTGTTCAAGGAGTTTTACATTCGGCTGTATGAATCAGAGCCCCAGCTGGAGTGGAGGGGATGAGGCAGTTTTTGGAAGGGTTGAAGTTTCCAAATGTGGAGGAAGAGTTGGAGGGTTGGTTGGGAGCCCCGATCGGGATTGCAGAAGTAATAGATTGTAGATTGGAAGCCATGCAGTCGGATAAGGCCCCGTGACTGGACGGCTACCCAGTGGAATTTTACAAGATGTTTTCTGTGATGTTGGGCCCGCTGCTGGTGGGGACATTTAATGAGGCAAGGGAGCGGGGTGTTCTTCCTCCCTCCAACAGTGTCACAGGCTTCGATCTGATTGATCCTGAAGCGGGAGAAGGACCCTGGGCAATGCGGGTCATACAGACCAATCTGCCCACTGAATGTCAACGCCAAATTGCTGGCCTCGTGGATAGAGGACTGTGGTCCGGAGGTGATAGGGGAAGACTAGACGGAATTTTCAAAGGCAGGCAGCTAACGGCCCATTAGAAGGCTCTTGAATGTAATCATGATGTCCTCCAAGGGGAGGGAGGTGGAGGTGGTGGCGCTATGGATGCAGAGAAGACTTTTGACCGGGTGGAATGGAATTATCTGTGGGAGGTCCTGGGACGGTCTGGGTTTGGGCAGGCCTTTGTTGACCAGGTACGGTTGCTGTACCAGACATCGGTGGCAAGTGTGCGAACGAACTGGTGAGTTTGGACTACTTTAGACTGCACCGGGGAACAAGACAGGGATGTCCCCTCTCCCCACTGTTGTTTGCGTTGGGTATAGAGCCATTGGCGATGGCGCTGAGTGCATCAAAGGACAGCGAGGGGCCAGTCGATTTGGGGTTGGGGGCGCGGGGGTGGATCACGGATCTCATTATATGCAGATGATCTGACCCATTGGGGGAATGCGGGAGATTATGCGACTATTAGGGGGATTTGGCCGGTTCTCGGGGTGCAAATTAAATATGATTAAAAACATATTTTGTGTTCCAGGCAAGGGGGCAGGAGGAGAGACTGGGGGAGTTGCCGTTAAAGTTGTAGAAGGGGTTTTTTGTAACTTGGCTATTCAGGTGGCACAGGGAAGAGAGCAGCTACATAAATTAAATTTTGTCCGGTTAGTTGAGCAAATGAAGGGGGACTTTCGGAGGTGGGACATGCTCCCGTTGTCACTGGCGAGGAGGTACAGACCATGAAAATGATGGTTGCCCCGAGATTTTGTTTGTTTTCCAGTGCCTCCCTATTTTAATATCAAACGCCTCTTTTAAGCAGGTGAATGCGGTGATCTCTGGGTTTGTGTGGGCGGGTAAAACCCCTGAGTGAGGAAAATGCTGCTGGAATGGAGATGGGGGGGGGGGGAAGAGAGGAGGATTGGCACTGCCACACTTTAGGAACTACTGAGCGGCAAATATAGCCATGATTAGGAGGTGGAGGGTGGCATGTAGTGCAATGGTTAGCACTGGGACTGCGGCATTGAGGACCCGGCTTCGAATCCCGGCACTGGTTCACTGCCCATGTGTAGTTTGCACATTCTCCCCATGTCTGCATAGGTTTCACCCCCACAACCTAGGTTAGGTGGATTGGCCACGCTAAATTGCACCTTAATTAGTAAAATAAATAAACAATTGAATACTCTACATTTTTTTTTAATGATTAGGAAGTGGGGGAGGGGTCAGCGTGGGAGCGGGTGGAGGCGGCCTCATGTAAGGGCACAAGTTTAGGAGCACTGGTAACGGCTCCTCTGCCCTTCTTGCCGGCCCGTACTCCACAAGCCCGGTGGTAGTGGCAGCCCTGAGAATTTTGGGGCAGTGGCGGAAGCATATGGGAGTGGAGGGAGCGTCGGTGTGGGCTCCAATGTGTGGTAATCACCGGTTTGTACCAGGGAGGATGGATGGGGGATTTCAGAGATGGCTGAGAGCAGGGATTGAGAGGCTGGGGGATCTGGTTATTGATGGGAGCTTTCCCTGCTTGGAGGATCTGGAAGAGGAGTTTGAATTGCCGGGAGGGAATGGTTTTGTTATCTGCAGGTAAGGGATTTTGGGCGAAGGCAGGTTTCGACCTTTCCGCTCCTACCGCCACAGGGGATACAGGACAAGGTAGTCTCTAAAATGGGACTGGAGGGAGGGAAGATATAGGAAATCAAAAAGAACTTATGTAGTGGGAGGAAACCCAGATAGGTGAGCTAAAGCTTAAATGGGAAGGTGAGTTGGGAAAGGAGTTAGAGGCGGGTCTGTGCAATGATGCTCTGAGCAGAGTCAACGCGGCCTCATCATGTGCCAGGCTCAGCCTGATACAATTCAATGTGGTTCACCGGGCACATATGACAGTGGCCCGGATGAGCAGGTATTTTGGGGCGGAGGACAGGTGTGTGAGGTGTGCAGGAATGCCCACAAATGTCCACATGTTTTGGGCATGTCCGAAGCTTGCGGATGTCATGTCTACAGTACTAAAAACAAGGGTGGCGCTGAGTCCAGAGGTGGCAATTTTTTGGAGTATTGGAAGACCCGGGAGTCAGGGGGCGAGAGAGGCCGACATTTTGGCCTTTGCCTCCTTGGTAGTCCGGAGACGGATCTTACTAGCGTGGATGTACTGGAACCCCAGAAAATCAGGGGTGTGGGTTAGTGACATGGCTGGGTTTCTCAAGCTGGAGAAAATTAAGTTCGCCCTGAGAGGATCAATGTTAGGGTTCGTTCAGAGGTGGAAAGCGTTATCGACTTCTTCGGGGGAAACTAAACTGTCAGCAGATTCAATAAGGGGAGGACAGGGGGAGTTAGGTTATTTTTGTCTAGCTTAGGGGGGAACATTGGGAGATGGAGGGGGGTGTTACGCACTGAATTATGTTTACATTTGTATTTGTATCTCTTGTTATAAAACCATAAATGCCGTAATAAAATGTTTGTTAAAAAAATAATTTATGAAATTTCTTTGGTTTTAGATAAAACCATTCATTAGCTATACATTCATATTTACTAAATTTGCTTTCACTTCTGGGTAAATTCTGTCTGATTCTCGAGTTCTCAGTCATTCAGAATACTTTACTTTCTTTATTTTGTTCTTACTCTTCTGTTTTGTTATCCATTTGGTTAGGACAAGTTTATGTATTCATACAGCAAACATGAATTGTAACTATGTATTTTCCAAGTATGTTTTCATTTATTAACACCATATTGTTACAAAGTCAATTTACTTAGCATATTTTATTTCTTGTGACCACTTCTTCAAATAGCTATGTTGCCCACGCCACTAGAGGTCAGCAATATGTCTTTTTAAATCTTACATCATTGAGTAATAAGCAAGTGATGTGGGATCCTAACTTCTTAAAACATGGGGACTTCTGCTGTACTGAATCTGAGACGTCAGATATTTATTTAAGACACAGGCCTGAATTTTCAGGATGCATGGCAGGGAACACTGACAGCAGGTCCAAGACATATTACGGTCCAATTAGGATCAATTGGCATTAGGTGACTTCTGCCCCTCACTCGGAAGGAAGTCCCACATTGAGAGCTGCCGGGCAATCCGATTCGCCGGCAGCCCTCCAGCATCTCTGGGCACAATGCTGCAGTGGCTGGATTAGGCACTTGAGGGAACTGTCTAGCTCTAGGCCCTTGGGACCAGAGGACAAGCTAAGTGGCAGAGGTCCCAGGGCAAGGAGGGTAAGGAACACCTGGGGGTGTTATGGGCAACCCGGTGGCACAGTGGTTAGCACGGCTACCTCACAGCGCAAGGGTCCTGGGTTAAGTTCCGGCCTCGCGTGACTGTGTGGAGTTTGCATGTTCTTCCCGTGTCTACGTGGGGTTTCCTCCCACAGTCCAAAGATGTGCAGGTTAGGTGGATTGGCCATCATAAATTGCCCCTTAACGTCCAACGGTTCGGTAAAACGGATAGGGCGAGGGAGTTGGCCAAGATTAGGGTACTTTTGAGGGTCGGTGCAGACTCGATGGGCTGAATAGCCTCCTTCTGCACTGTAGGGGTTCTATGGTTCTATAAAGATTGAGGCTGTGTAGGAAACAGCAATCCAAGGCCCTAACACTGAGGCCCTAAACTCTGACATCAGACCGTGGTGTAGTGGTATTGTCACTTGACTAGTAATTCCGGGACCCAAAATAAAGCCCCGGAGACCCAGGTTTGAACCCCACCAAGGAAGATGGTGAAATTTGAATTCAATAAAGATCTGGAATTAAAAGTCTAATGATGATCATGAAACCTTTGTTGATTGTCATAAAAAGCCCATCTGGTTCACTAAGGAAATCTGCCACCCTTGTCTGATCTGGCCCACATGTGAGTCCGGATCCAAAGCAATGTGGTTGACTCTGAAATGCTGCGGAAATGACCTAGCACTCAGGGCAATTATGGATTTGCAATGAATGCTGGGCAGCCGCTGCTGCCCTCATCCCATGAATCAGCTGCTGCTCTCTTTCTTTTTACATCACAACTTCTGATTTGGCTACATGGAGTTTCGCCGGCAGCTTTCCAGTGCCTTCAGGCTGGAAGAGGCACTGCAGGGAGCTGCCTGGCACCAAGTCCTAGGAATCAAGACAAATAAGAAATGTTGCAAAGAATCCTATACAAAACTTAATATAATTAAAAATGAAAATCAGCTGAGTTTACTGGTACACTGGTATTAAGTGCAATGCACTCTGATTCTCTTTACACACTCTTGAGTTAAATTGTCGATGCTGTAGAAACGTATTAGCCCAAGGACCTAATTTGTGACATATTTGAGAATTGGCATAATTTGCCAATGTTCATCAGGGTTTTTCAAACTTGGGGTTGCGACCCGCAGGTGGGTCGCGGTCAGCTGTCAGGAGGATTGCAGAGTAATCGGTCGCGGGAGAAGCACCCAACGTCTGCGACCAGCTTTTAAGTTGAAATGTCGGCCACCACCGGCTTTTAAGTTGAGAATGCCGACCACAACCAGCCTTTAAATACAAACAATGGAGTCTTCCCGCCAGAAGAGGTGGCAGAGAGCAGTTCACACACCTGGTATGTACATTGATGTCACGTGCCCTGTACGTTGGGTGCAAAACCATGGAGGAAATATTCCTCCTCCTCCATTTTGTAGCTGCCAGCAAACAAGCAACAGGACTGTGAAGTGCTGGAGATGGGTCATTTTGTAATAAGGAAGAGAGGATAGAGACCCAAACAGGCCAGGATCTCACAAATCAATCTGCTTGAGAGAGCCACTGAGGAGAGTCCACAGCAGGACAAAGCAGTGCTGGTGTGAGGCATATTCAGAGTCCAGGGCCTCTGATGAACAACCCCTTAAGAAGAAACTGAAATTGGGAAAAGTGATTTCTTGAGGTATGTCTTTGTTAATTGTGCCAACGCAAATCAGGATGCAAAGTCCATGCGTGTTCTATGCTGAAAATAACTGGCAATTGAGAGTTGGATGCTAACTATATCTTACCGTGCAGACATCTTTTCAATTCTATAAGAACTGAACCTCAAATTGCAAGGAAAAGATGACAATTGCTTTTGTCACTGAAAGTTAGGCAAGTGTGAGTACAAAGCCAAAAATATTGCATGTTCCCCACACTGCCACGACACATTAAAAAAAAACAATGTTAGTAAGGGAACTGTCAATACACTGGCAAACCTTATTCAGTCACATCTGGCTGCTCTGATCAACATTTTTCGTCGCTATTTTCCAGAGGCGAAGTTTCAGATTTTGAACGAGATGAGGTGAGTGAAAAATCCTTTTGAGTTTGAGACCCCAGTGTCAATTATTAACTTATAGCTTGACTCCAAATGAAGAGACTGAACTTTTGCGCCTCACCTGTGACAGCACATTAAAAACATGCCACAAGTCCATGAGGCTGTCAGCATTCTGGAGTAACATCTCCAAGGAGTATCCAGTGCTGAGTAAAACAAGCATTTTGTTGCTATTTCCCTTCACACTGACCTTCAGGTGTGAGGTTGGAATTTCTGTCCTCACAAAGATGAAGACAGCACAAAGGAACTTGTTGAACTTTGCACCTGATATGCACATTTCCCTCCCCTCCTGTGAACCTGATTGGAGTAAGGGTGTGAAGACCAAGCAGGCTCACCTGTTGCATTAAAGGTAAGCAAAAATGATGCGTTACAAAGGTTGGCCGGTATGGGCTGCGACGTTCGGCCGCTTGGTAAAAGTGGGTCCTGGGAAGAAAGTCTGAAAAACCCTGATGTACATAATTCTTTCATCAGGACTTGCAATAACAGACAGAAGGAAAGACTCTCCAAAAGGGGAACATTCATTAACTCAGTTATGTTCTTTGAAATATTTATTATATGTGCTTTCTTACAGTATTGTGAATACATGCCCCAGTATACCAAATGCAGACAATGGCTGGAAAAAAATTGCCCAGAAGAATTTGCAAAACTCAGTATAGGTAACAATATTTCCTGTATAATATTTTTTGGCCGATGCCTTAGGATATAATTGCTGAGTCTCCTGGCAAGATGTGTAATTACATTTATGCTGTAATTTGTACCAGATCTTAATTTCTTACCTTCTCATTGATGTTGCATATGATACATACAGTAAAAAGTGTTAATATTGCAGCACTACATTTTCTTGCAGTTTTAATACATTTTTCCCTGAACCTAACCATCACCAGTCACATTTGCTCTAACCTTTTGTTTAAAAAAGTAACCTGACATAAATGATATCTGAAATGAAATTACGAATATAAAATTGTGCAATTGAACAGGGGATGTTTAACTTACGGAGAACATTGCACTTTTGGTATCGTTCTGTGGGTCAAATGAAATATGCTATTGACTGTTCAGAAAATAGCTGGTCACTTTAACAAGTGAAGCCAGGGAAAGCTTATTCGTGTGTTATTTGCTAACAGAAACTGTGACTTATCTTTAATACAGCTATGAGATAGGATCTCTGCTGGTGTATGTTTTGTCGCAACAATGTGTAATATTTAGCCTCATAATGATGTCTAACTCCATCATAACAAACATCACCAGTTCTTGATTTGATTGTCCTGTTTTTTCTGAATATTAATTTTATCAGTATTAGTGCCTACAATGTAGGCACATATATAAGATGTTCATCACAGATCAACCACACAGGATGTTTCCCAACTAGTTTGTGCATATTGCAAGAACATCCTTTGCATATTGTGAAACTCAACTTTCTTTTTCTTTATTCTTTCATGGGCTGTTGGTGTCACTGAATGAGGCCAGAATTTGTTGCCCATCGTAATTGCCGTTGAACTGAGTGGCTTGGCAAGACTAGTACAGAGGGTAGTTGCTGTGGGTCAGCAGTCATGCGTAGGATGGCATATTTCCTTCCCTAAAAGACAATAGTTTACCAATTAGGTTTTTACGACAATGGTCACCATTACTGAGACTCTCTTTCAATTCCAGACTTACACACATGTTTTGGTCTTGCCCTAAAAGCTGGAAGCTTCTGGGTCTCCTTTTTCAGCACTATGTTGTGAGTCTGGGTATTCAGATGGAGCTGTGCCCGTTGGTGGCTATTTTTGGTGTATAGGACTTGCCAGTGCTGCAGGCAGGGGTGAAGGTGGACGTCCTTGCATTCGCTTCGTTAATAGCTCAGAGGCGAGTTCTACTCGGATGGAGGTCCCCGGTACCACCCAGTGCCTTGGCCTGGCTGAGTGATCTGATGGATTTTCTGCATCTTTAGAAGGTCAAGTGTACCATGAGAGGTTCGATGGAAGAGTTCTACTCGGGGTGGCAGCCTTTCATCTTCTTTGTCAGCGAACTAATCGTCAGTTGCTGGGAGGGCGGGGGTATGTTTATTGTAGAGTTTTGTTTGTTTAATGGGTTGGGGGATTGTGGGTGGGTGTATTTTGCAATGGTGCTTGTTATATGTTATTATTTTGTTTTACCTTGTTAAATTGAAAAACTATTCTGAATAAAGAGATTTTTTTCAAAACGCGAGCCCACACTGCAAATGTTTTTTCCTGACACCTGGGGGATTGTACCAAATTAAGGAGAGTTGTCACACAGACTAGTCAAGCAACAGCCTGACGTAATCATACTCATGGAATTATACCGTGTGTCCCAAACACCATCATCACCATTCATGTGTATGCCGTATCCCACCATCTGGACAGACTCAGCAGAGGTGGTGGTACGTTGGTACATAGTCAAGAAAGAGTTGTTCCGGGAGTCCTCAACATCAACTCTGGACCTAATGAAGTCTCCTGGCATCACCATAGGTCCAGCTGGCCGAGTCCTAAAGGCCGAGACCCAGTGCTGGACTAGGACTGCGGCAGTTGATGAGGGAACCAACAAGAGGGAAAAGCATACTTGTTCACATCCTCACCAAATGCCTGCCGCAAATGCATCTGTAAATGACCGTATCGGTAGGAGTGACCACCACACAGTCCTTGTGGAGACAAGGTCTCATCTTCACATTGTGGATATCCTCCATTGAGTTGTGTGGCACTACCATTGTGATAAATAGGATAGATTTTGAACAGTTCTAGCAACTCAAGACTGGGCATCCAGGAGATGCTTTAGACCATCAACAGCACAGCAGCAGAATTGTACTCCACCACAATATGTAACCTATGGCCCAGAAATTTCCCACTCTACCATTGCCACCAACCCAGCAGAACAACCCTGGTTCAATGAAAAGTGCAGGAGTACATTCCAAGAGCAACACCGGGTACAGTGTCAAAATGAGGTGTCAACCTGGTGAAGTTGCAACACAGGACTGCTTGCATGCAAAACGGCATAATCAGCAAGTAATGGAGCTAAGCGATTCCACAACCAACGGATCAGGTCTGTAGTCCTACTGCATCCAGTCATGAATGGCAGTGGACAATTAAACAATTCACTGGAGGAAAAAGCTTCAAATATATCCCCATCATCAATAACGGAGGAGCCCAACAAATCAGTGCAAAAGCTAAGATGCCAAGTGAATGATCCATCTTGACCTCTTCACGAGGTCCTGGTATCATTGATGTCCACCTTCAGCCAATTTAAATCACTCCAAGTGATATCAAGAAGCAGCAGAACGCACTGGAATCTGCAAAAGCTATCGGTCCTGACAATATTCCAGCAAATGTAGTTAGGAAAATAAAGTTTTATGGTATTTATATTTGTATTGGTAAATATTAGAAAATAAGGTATAATTTTAAGTGGTTTTAATTTAATGTTTCTATGCCTGTGATTGTAAAACCTATAATTAGATTTATGTTGTATGTGTGGGGGTTGGTTCAAGCCTCCCGCCATTCTGTCAGATCATAGATGATCTCGTCCAGGTCTCAAATCCACCTCCCTACCTGTTGCATGTATCCTTTTAACCCCGTTATTTATCAGAAATATATCTATCTCCTCCTTGAAACCATTTAATGACTCCGTTTCCACCACTCTATGGGGCAGCGAGTTCCACAAATTCACAACCCTCTGTGAGAAGTACTCCCTTCTCATCCCAGTCCTAAAAGTATCGCCTCATAACCTATATTTGTGACCTCTCATTCTAGATTGGATGGGATAGCTTTCTCTGCAGTGGCAAGGGAAAGGCGGGAAGAGTTGGAATCACAGTTGGTCCTAGAGGAGATTAGAAAATGTATTGGATTGATGCAGTCGGCTAAAGCTTCTGGCCCTGATGGCTTCCCCATTGAGTTTTATAAGAAGTTTGCGGAACAATTGATCCCTCTCATTTTTAGACATGTTTAATATCTCCTTGTCCCAGGGTTCGTTACCCATTACACTTATGGAGGCCCTCTATTTCCCTGATCCTGAAGAAGTACATGGACCCTATGGAATGTGGGTCATATTGACCTATTTTGCTTTTAAATGGGGGTGCCAAGTTACTCACAAAGATGCTGGCCCTGCGTTTAGAGTCTCTCCTCCCGTGGGTGATCTCGGAGGACCAGGCAGGGTTTGTCAAGGGTTGGCAATTGTCAGCCAATATACGTTAGCTGTTAAATGTTGTCCTCTCCTCCTCTTCAGTGCCCGAACTGGAGGTTCTCCTAGACATGGAGAAGGCATTGGATAGGGTGGAGAGATTCTTGGGAGGTTTGGATTTGGGCAAAAGTTTATATCCTGGGTTTGTTGACTCTATAGAGCCCCCACTACTAGTGTTTGACAAATGCAGTGAACTCTGGCTACTTCAGCTGAATGGGGTCACAAGGCAGAGTTGTCCGCGCTCCTATTTGCTTAGCAATAGAAACAATAACCATTGTGCTGAGGTCTTCCTGTGGGTGGAGGGGAATAGATCGGGGAGGGATGGAGCATTGGGTTTCTTTGGACACAGATGATCTGCTATCTGGGTGGGTAATCCAAGATTGGGCCTCATTTCATAAATTAAATTATACTAGTCTGGATAATGGGGTCAAATCTGACTTGCAGAAGTGGAATAACCTCCTTCTGACCTTGACAGGCAGGGTCCAGACTATTAAGGTGAATGTGCTTCAGAAATATTTTGTTTTTTTCTGTGTCTCCCATTTTTTTCTCCGCAAATCCTTCTTCATCAGAATTAACAAATTAATGACCCCTTTCATTTGGGAGGTTAAGATCCCAAGGATTCGTAGGGCATTCCTCCAGAGGGATAGACAGTCAGGAGGATTAGCTTCACCCAATTTATTATTTTATTATTGGGCAGCTAATATTGAGAAAGTACTAGGTTGGTTTAGTAATCCAGTTTCCATTTGGGAGCAAATGGACACGAGTTCCTGTAAGGCTTCCATCCTCGGTGCTGCTTTGTTGCTGTTTTCTCCGGCAAGATTTTCTTCTAACCCAGTGGTGGTGTCCACCCGAGTCTGGAAACAGTTCAGACAGCATTTTAAACTTAGCTTTGTGTCTTTGTTGGCCTCTGTCTGCAGTAATCACCCCTTTTTACCAGGGGATCTTGCCACCCAGTTATAATATCAACTGGGATTGTAACGGTACTGAAGACTTGTGCTCCAAAACTTGCAGTGCACCTAGCCAAGCTGTTCCAGTACATCTACAGTACTGGTACCCACTGGGGAATGTGGAAAATTGCCCAGATCTGTCCAGTACACAAAAACCACAACATATCCAACCTGCCAATCACTGTCCCATCAATCTACTCTCGATCATCAGTAAAGTGATGGAATGGGTCATCAACAGGGCTATCAAGTGACACTCCCTTAGCAATAGCCTGCTCGCTGAAGCTCAGTTTGGGTTCCACCAGGACCAGTCTGCTCCTGATGTCATTACAGCCTTAGTTCAAACATGGGACTAAAGAGCTTAATTCCAGAGTTACGGTGAGAGTGACTGTTCGTGACAAGATACCATTTGACCAAGTGTGGCAGCAAGGAGCCCTTGCAAAACTGGGTCAATGGAAATTGGGGGAAAACCATCTGCTGGTTGGATTCATACTTGGCACAAAGGAAAATGGTTGTGGTGGTTGGAGGTCAATCATCTCAGCTTCAGGTCCTCGCTGCAAGGGTTCTTCAGTATTGTCCTTGCGCAACCATCTTCAACTGCTTCCTCAATCACCTTCCTTCCATCATTAAGACAGGAGAGAGGATCTTTGCTCATTAAGTGCACAATGCTGGGCACCATTCGCGTCTCCTCAGACACTGAAGCAGTTGATGTCCAAATGCAGCAAGAACTGGACAATGTCAAGGCTTGGACTGACAAATGGCAAGTAACATTTACGCCCCACAAGTGCCAGGCAATGGTCATCCCCAGCAAGAGAGAATCGAACCGTTGCCCCATGACATTCAATTGCATTATCATCCCTGAATCCTCCACTATCAGCATCCTGGGAGTTACCATCGACCAGAAACTAGCCACATAAATACTGTGACTACAAGAGCAGTTCAGACGCTAGGAATCCTGCAGCGTGTAACTCCCACCTGACTCCTCAAAGTCTGTCCACCATCCACAAGGCATAAGTCAAGAGTGTGATGGAATACTCTCCATTTGTCTGGATGAATGTACCTCCAACAACACTTAAGCTCCACACCATCCAGGACAAAACAACCCGCTTGATTGACCCCCCCCCCCCCCCCCCCCCCCCATCCACAAACATTCCTCCCTCCACTACTGTCCCTCCCTCCACCACTGGCAGACTGTCGCAGCTTTGTATCCCATCTACAAGATGCACTGCAGGAACTTACCAACTCTCCATAAGCAGCACCGTCCAAACTTACGACTGCTACCATCTAGAACGGAACGACCAGCAGACAAATGGGAACAACACCATCTGGAGGTTCACTTCAAGTGACTTAACCATCGTAACTTGGAAATATATAATCGTTTCTTCACTGACACGGGTCAAAAACCAAGAACTCGTGCCGTAACAGCACTGTGGGTGTACCTACATCACAGGGACTGCAGTGGTTCAAGAAAACAGCTCACTATCGCCTTCTCAAGGGCAATTGGGAATGGGCAATAAATGTTGGCCCAGCCAGTAAGGGCCACATCCTGTGAATTAATTTTTTTAATTGATTTCTGGACCTGTAAATTTCAGCCTACTTTGGCTGACATTTTCAATATTGAAAGCTGTTATTTTTTTAAGTCTTTGCCCATCTGAAACAGCCAATGGTCACCTCATGTATGTGAGTTGCTCTCCGAACACCAGTACAAAGTTCAAGTGGAAATGAACAAAGTTTGCCAGGTTTTGAACGTCCATCTTTAAGTTTACCCTGTGAGCTGGTCAACAAACATCCACAAAACTTTAACGTTGCTTTTCAGGGTCTGGAAGTAGCAGCAATGCTCCTCCTGTCTGCACAAAAAAAGTGCACACTGCTCCAGTCCAGCCAAGATCTTCCCATTCCTCAAATTTGAGACTTGCAGTATACCTCCTTTCACTGCTCATTTTCCAAAAATCTGCAAGGACGTACATCTGTCACCTATCTGTCCTTAACCTGTCTGTGGTCTGCTCCATTCTTCCTCACACATTACCACGTGCTGAGCATGGCATCTTCAGGAGACTTCAATATGAATGCCCTTGTATCCAAATCAATCATGCAAAAGAAAAACAAAGGACAACGGGTGGGATCTTCCCGACATTTGTCAGAGTGTCAGTTTCAGGCTGAAAACCAGTGTGCATCTCTCCTGCTTCACAACCGAGTTTCTGTCCATATTTTCTGGCATTCTATGCGAAGAGAATCTGGGGGTGAGGTTTCGCCCCCCCCCCTCCCCCACACACACACACGCACCCCCAGTGGGACATACCAGACACACCAGAGGGCCTGCAGGTTGGAGATGCCAGGTGTCCTTTACCGGGGGGGGGGGGGGGGGGGGGGGGGGGGGGGGTGTGTGCTATAGGCATGTTAATCACGACTATTTTTTTTATTTTGAAAACCAATGGTGATTCATGCATACTGGGTGGGATTATACGTTGAGGGCAGATGTAGCAGCATCAATTAGTTAATTATATTATAATGTATACAAATCAGGGTCGTGCCTTTCCTGGGTGTGAACCTGTTCGTGTCATCTGAGGAGGGTTGGGAAGGCCCCAAACAGAAATTTCGGCAGTGCAAATCCTGTTTTCGGCCTTTCGTGAGATTTTGTGACCATTAGGGGATTGTACCCGCGATCGCGATTAAATGGTGGCTAATGAATCGATTCCTGGGTAAAACCACTGGTTACATCCTTCCCTTGAAATAAAATGACTTAATCCTTTTGGTTTTCTGACCACTTCCAATCCTTTAACCACTTAACAATGAGTGCCACATTTGAATTTCTTCTATTTTACCTTGTCAACTATACAACATCGTCTGATTCTCTTACTTACACATCCAGTTATTTTCTCAAAAAATTAATTTAATCTAGTCAACGCCAACCTAAACTTTTCTGATCCATGTTGACTTGTTAACTGTCCTGGCTTAACACCAGCTTTTAGGCATGCACTCATTTGCCCCATATTATGTCTCTAGACGTTTAATGACAACAAAGCCAACAGTAATTGACTTTGTTTAACCTTTTCCATTTCTTGAATCAGAGCATAACATTTGCAACCTCTAGTCCACTGGCATAATTCCAATTTTCAACCCCCCCCCCCCAAATCTCATTCTGTGTTCTGGGATGCATGCCATCTAAAGCTTGCAGTTTCCATTTTTGGTACAGTAACTTTTGCACAAGTCTAATTTTTAATCTTTAACTGAAACTTGCTCATTACAATCTTCGGTTCTGCTCCCACCTTCATCAGATGCAAATAATTATTTGACGTTTGTTTTTAAGTATGGCCGGTGGTCAACTAAACCATGTTCAATGTGTAGGACAGAAAAGCAGGAACTATACCTGAAATGGTTTTTATATTGCATCTACTTCCTTTGTGGTTAACTGTTATTTCTCATTTTCAATGGAAGTTCAGCAGGTTACTTCAATCTTTTATTTTTAAAACAGATCAATATCCACAACAAGATGCAGGAGGGGGGGAGCCACCTGCAGCAGAGGAAGAAGAAAAGAAGAAACAAAGACGAGGTTACTGTGTCTTTATTTTAAATTCTCAGTATTTTAAAAGCAGCTCGATTTCTGGGAACCAACTAGAGCTAACAGTCCACCATCTTCATTCACCATGAAAGTGCACCTGCCTTTCAAATATATCTGCAAGTCTCTAAATTAACTAAGTAACCATCTCACTAGCACGGTTTGGCTCATTAAATAATGCCAGTAATGGTTTCTGGGTGAGTTGGACATTTTAAAACTTGTAACAGTTGCTTCACAGCTCCAGGGTCCCAGGTTCGATTCCCGGCTTGGGTCACTGTCTGTGCGGAGTCAGCACGTTCTCCCCGTGTCTGCGTGGGTTTCCTCCGGGTGCTCCGGTTTCCTCCCACAGTCCAAAGATGTGCAGATTAGGTGAATTGCCCATGCTAAATTGCCCTTAGTGTCCAAAAAGGTTAGGTGGGGTTACTGGGTTACGGGGATAGTTTGGAGGTGTGGACTTGAATGGGATGCTCTTTCCAAGGACCAGTGTAGACTCGATGGGCCGAATGGCCTCCTTCTACACTGTAAATTCTATGTCTAACATGCTTCCTGATATAGAAAATCATTTTACGGAATTTGTTAGTAATTTGAAACATTTACTGAATTTAATTGCAATAATCCACCCAGAAATACTTAAAATGAAAATATATATATATTCTTCCATGTTTGTAGATTAACTAACATGTTCCATAAAGTACCCCTACAATGTATTAAATTAAAGCTTCTTTGCACTTTCCAGAGTGGAGCTCTCAGGCTCTACTCCCACAACCCAGACATTTTCCATTTCTTCGTCCACTTTAGTAGCACCGATCTAACTGAGAAAGTCAAGGTTCCAGAGAGGCCCTGAGAATTTCGGGAACCAGGAAGCCATCCACTAACTGGTGCAAATAATAACCAGCTGATTATTTCCACATTAAACATACTTGCATTAATGTCAAAACTACCTTTTTCTGCAGCTGCTTTGGTTTCCTGTTTCATACTACTGCTAAAGTGTTAACTCTTTGGACACTGCAGCAACATCTCTGCAGTGCAAAACTCAAAAAGAGAACAATTTTGAACCAAATGTTCAGTTTCCACACACTTATTTCATACTCATTTTTCCCCAAAAGGTGTTGACTCCTCAACAAGGTATGTTTCCAAAAATGGGCAATTTACTGGGGTTAGGCTGAGTGACCATTATTCATTTGGGCAGCACGGTAGTACACGTGGATAGCACTGTGGCCTCACGGCGCCTGGGTCCCAGGTTCGATTCCCACCTTGGGTCACTATGCGGAGTTTGTACGTTCTCCCCATGTCTGCGTGGGTTTCCTCCAGGTGCTCCGGTTTCCTCCCACAGTCCAAAGACGTGCAGGTTAGGTGGATTGGCCATGATAACTTGCCCTTAGTGACCAAAAAGGGTAGGGGGTTATTGGGTTATGGGGAGAGGGGGGCAGTGAGGGCTTAAGTGGGTCGGTGCAGACTCGATGGGCCGAATGGCCTCCTTCTGCACTGTATGGTCTATGTAAACCTATATAATAAATGTTGGGTATTTGAATGCAGGGCCAGGCATCAAGGTCAACCCAATCCTGTTGTCTCCTAACAACCACATTTAAAACTTCCATAGGATTATAACCAGAAGTGAGGAATCTGCACCGATTTCACTTCCCCATTTCAAGGCACTGAGTGCATTATAGCTCCACAACCATTTCCTGAGTTCCGTTCAGCAAATTTACTCTGAATTGATCCTGACCTTGTATGGACTCACTTTCCCTAGGATAGACTTATTGAGGTTCAAGGAAAGCTCTGCATTAAATATCTATTCTTGGACTTCCAACTTGTGGTCAGTGCAAGCCCCAGCAACGAGTCTTTTCTCTTTGTAGCACATTTGAGACAGCACAATAACAAATCATGTGAATGGATAATAAATTATTTTCACAGCATTGCTTACTTGTCAAGCTCCTGTTTTACATATGATATGTGTGCAATGTGATTCACCCAGGAAAGTAGTGACAAGATTTATAACCTTTTAAATGTAGAATATAATTCCATACATATTTGTGATCGTCTGAAGAATATGCGTAAGACTTTCTTTGTATCTTTGTTAAATTACTCTGCATGACCTATCCATGTAAAACAAGAGCAGGTCGAGGAGTTGTTTCCTATTTTGGCAATCATGTTCTAAATAAATGTTTTTTTTTCAGGTGGAAGAGGTATAATTAAACAAAAAAAGAAGACAGCACCCCAAAAGGTTACGATAGCCAAAATTCCAAGAGCAAAAAAGAAATATGTAACAAGAGTATGTGGTCTTGCAACTTTTGGCAAGTATTTACTGTTGCTTTATTTTAGTGTCATTTTCTTTTCTTGCATTATGTAGAGCATGAAAAATATGAATTGTCATACTCCACAGATAGAATTATTTTTGACTTACTATAGTTTTGTTTTTCCCGGTCTATAATTCGCAGCCATTGAATTGAGATGGACTTTCAACGAAACATACAGTGCTGCAGGGCGGGAAGGGGGGAGGGTAAATATTGGGAGGTGACTGTTGTGATAGAAACACCAGTCAGAACCACGGTAGCACAAAATTTGCTGATGGGCTCATTCGAATTTCTTGAGCACAACAGAACAACTTCAGGCTCTGATTGGTGGATTCCCCAGTTTGCCAGATGTTGAGAGGTGGTGGAGATTTGGAGCAGTTCAGACACAGATCTCATGAACTGGCGTGAAGTTTCTGAGCTTTCATGAATGCGCAAAGCGGCAGCCAGTTTTCTGGCATTCGATCTGGCGGGCAGCCTGAGGCAAAACTGAGGTTGCCGACCTAACATTGAGGTGCACACCTGCGAAGCGTTCAGCAAGGTGAGAAGGAGGCACTGGCCAGCAGTCGTCCAGGCCAGGGCCAAGGAGGGCGGGTGGGCAACTAACCAAAAAAAACAGAGGCCACCAGGTCAGATAGCCAACAGCCAGCCAGGAGCACATGCAGGCATCTATGCTTGAAGCCCTACCACCTGGGCAAGAGCAGAGAGGTGAGCAGAGCAGCAGGCGGGAAGTGTGAAGAAGGCCAACCAAGCGCTGGCATTGTGTCTCGGGAAACCGGAGGGCAGAGGCCATTGGGGGTGGGGCTCAACCCCATTGGGGCAGGCTGCCACATCACTTGGAACAGGATGTGATGTGGGGCGCCCGCAAAGAGGAAGAGCGCGGGGCCCCAAAAGTGTACGCCCGCCTCTGCCAATGAACGAGGCAGCTTGTAAAAATTTAATATGGAAAGTACAAGCTGGCTCAGAGCTGAATTGACTGACCATATAAAATAGATGCCCCTGAAATATTGTTCCATATATAGAATTCAGATTTGGTTGATATCAGTGCTGATGGATCTCTTTTGTATAAACAGAGATAGAGCTAAAAGAAGCACAGAGATTCTTTGCTCAGAAGTTTTCCTGTGGCGCATCAGTTACAGGGGAAGATGAAATCACAATTCAAGGTGATGTTACAGACGATATTATGGATGTTATTCAAGAGAAATGGCCAGAGGTAAGACTACATTAGGGTACTTCCCTAGTTTGTGTCGTTTGATTAATTCATGCGTGCAATTCTCAGGATGACACAATCTGAAAGTGTGAAGTGCAGAAGAATTTCCTAGCATGCAATACTAAGGCTACAATTAGGAAGATTATGGTGCTTGTTTTCCCAAATGACTCTATGCAGGTATATCAATATAGGAGAGAAAATTTAAAATAAAGATGATTGGCTGTTAAATCTACCTTAGGGGAAAAATGTGATTACACTACTTTTGGCTTATGCTAAGTAATTAATTATTTACAGAAAATGTATTTATTTTTGTCAGTACAGATTATTGAATTTGTTTTTCCAAATGCAAACCTGGAAAATTAATTTTGTTATTTTGAGGAAATTATTTTCAGCTTTATTTAACTTGAGAGGATCTAGCTCTGAGAAAGAAAGACACAGGCAGGAGTTCTCTTGGCATTTGCTGAGGATTCTCTGGTCCCTCCGGCAGCGGACTCCTGGTACGATTCCGGGCGGCATGGGGTGACTTCAGTGGGAATTCCCATTGACAGTGGCAGGAGCAGAGAATCCCACTGCTGGCGAACTACCTCCCGCCACCGAGAAGCACGCGGCCGGCTTGTCCTGCCCACAATCTTCAAAGACCTGAAAACTGGTTCACATAAGTGACGCAGGAAGGCCAAGCGATTATATCTTGTGTCCTGAAAGCGATATATTTAACTATACAAAAGCAAAATACTGCGGATGCTGGAAATCTGACATAAAAACAGAAAAACTGGAGATACTGAGGCACTAGCAGCATCTGTGACAAAAACTGATTGTGGATGAAAAAAGCAACATTAAAGACGCTGTTTCTCTGCCATAGTATTCCGGACTTAGTCAGTAAAACATGAAGGACGGTTCCCATGACGCCAGCCACTTAGTGCCTCAAAAATGAGAGGTGTCATTTTATTTTTTCAAATATTTTTATTCTCCATTTTCTCCAGAATTTACACCCCACCCACAAGCGGTAAATGGTAACAAATGCAAAGTTAAATTCCTTATCAACAACAACGATCCCATCCTCCCACCACCCCAAGCAATCACCTGACAATCTAAGCATCAAATAGAACAAACCCTCCCACGGTGGGACAAACAAAGAAATAAAAGAGAAAGGAATTAGGAATCGCCTATGGTCACCATTAACCTATAGAGTCCCTCCCACCCCCAAACATTCAATGCCATCCAATCCCCGAAAGAGTACCGTACATGACACCCATGCATTGCAAGCCCCACCTCCCTGGCTCCTCCCCTCCACTTCCTCTTACAAAATTCTTCCCCCCACCCAACCTCTGTTCCTTCCCCTCATCTTTCCACCCCGGCTAGACTCATCGGGCCCTATTCTGCCAGGCTCCGATGGCCGCAGCCCCTCCCACCACCTCACTCCCGGCCAGCGTGGAGGCCTCCGTCCGGGTCTCTTTCCTCCTTGCCTGGCCCCAGGAAAACCAAGAAATCCCCGTTAGCACACAAACCCCGCATACACACCCAATCTCCAAAGAACCATCATTGTAAGTGAAAGTCCCCTCTCTTCCCTTGTCCAAGTATATAAAACGTTGACTCATTTAGCACATACACCCGCCGCAGTGAAAAAATACAGCTGCATGAGGCTACGTCGGTACATGACCACTTCTCAATTCAGCCACAGTCCTTCTGCCTTCGCAAATTCCTCCGCTGTCCCGAAATAAAAGTTGTTGGATTTGTAGGTAACGCTCAACTTAGCTGGGTATACTATGCCGCACCACACCTGACTGATGTAGAGCGCCTTCTTCACCCAGCTGAAGACAGCCCGCCTCCTCGCCAGCTCCACCGTAAAGTCCTGATACATGCATATACCAGCTCCAGCCCACGGCACCACCCGCTTCTGCTTTGCCGAGCACAGGACCTTCTCCTTCGCACTGTACCTACGAAAAAAACAGAGTCACTACTCTTGGCGGCTCACTCTCCTTTGGTACAGGCCTCCACCACCGATGAGCGCGATCCAGTTCATATTGGGAGGGATCATCTCACACACAGACACACACACACACACACACACACACACACACCCCCCCTCCCCCACCCCCCCAATAGCTTCGCCAACATAGTGGCAAAATACTCAGTCAGCCTCGGGCCCCCCACACCTTCGGGAAGACCCACAATCCTCAGAATCTGTCGCCTGGATCTGTTTTCCAAGTCGTCAATTTTGGATCGCAGACCCTCGTTGATCTCTATCACCTTCCGCATCTCCTTCCCCTTCGAGGTAATTTGATCGCTGTGCTGCAATAATGTCTCTTCCACTTCCTTTAGCACCTCGCCTTGCTCCCGCACCTCCGCCACTGCGCTCAATACCGCCGCCCTCACTGGGGCAATTGCCTCCTCCACCAGCACTTTCAATACCGCCCCCATCTCCTTCCTCATCTCCTCCATGTGTTTTGTGAACTGCCTTCGAGTTCCGCGGCCATCACCGTAGTCGTTTCTTCAGCCGTGGGCAATGCGGCCTCCCCTGGTGCCCCAGCCTCCATTTTTCTTGCCCTCCCCACGGTGACCTTTCCACTCCCCGCCGGACTTTCATCTGCTTTTTTCACGGCTGTTTTTTTACTTGATCTCGACATCTTCCTTCACTGTGCCTTCTCCCTGCTTTTGACGCCTCTGTGACCCCTGGGACCGGGTGTTAGACTCCGAAAATGGCGTTCCCGAACGGGAGCCCTCCAATGTGCGTCGGCCTACCGCCCGCCGTCAGAGGCGCCATTTTTAAAGCCGCCTCAGTGTTCAATAGTTCAGTTGGGACTCTCCAGCACTACCCAGGGAGTGGCAGGGGGCAATGCTGGTGTGTGACCGCGCCCTCACACCAGCATGAACAAACTTTGTTGGAGGTGGGGTGATTCACGCAGAGAGGCCTGATAATGAAATGATAATATGTTCAAATAATGTTCCCAACGTTGAACATCAGGAAATGCACCCCGTCACTTTCTAGGGGCGGGGACAATCCGCCGTGAAACACAATTTGGGTTTCTTCTTGGATTTTCTGCTCTCGTCACCAAACCTGCCCAATGAAAACGGGAGTGAAAAACCCTGGTCACAAAATTCACGTTTAGACCTGTGACCTTTCACCAGAACTGAGTAAAGTTAGATGAGAAAAGTTAAACCAACTCTAGGGTAATTAGGGGTGAGCAATAAATGGCTTACCCAGTAACGCTCACATCCTGTAAAAAGTAAAATTTTAAAAACCTGAGTATTTTCAACATTTTTATATTTAAATCTACATAGTTATCCTTTAGCAGTAGAAATATGTTGTTGAAAAACAACCTACTGCGGATGCTGGAAACCTATAGGACAGTGCTACTCAAAGTGTGGTACCGGTACGCGAGCCATCGTCTGCCGGTACGTGGAGTGTTTCCAGAAAAGAACGAGACAGTAGTGATATTCAACGCCACGGGAGACTGCCGGTCCCTGGCACATTGAAAAAATAAACTGCCGGTCCGCCACATCAGATAGTTTGAGATGCACTGCTATAGGAGACTAAGAAATTGGGACAATTAAAGAATTTCCTCACGAGGAGCAGTGTGGAAAAAAGTGTAATCAAGGTGCTGTTGTTCATTGGACTTATAATAGCTATTAATTACCAGTCAATCTCCAGAGATAGCAGTGGAGGAATGGAAGGGAATAGTAAGAGACGGGCTACGTTAAGGTGAGAGAATATTGGAAATTGATTTTTTTTCAGTTTTGGATGAGCGTAAGAAGCTGCACTAATTCATCAGCAAGTTCTTAGTGAAAATATCGAGAGAGGCTGGAGAAAAATGTCCAGATGGAAGAACATTCTGAAAAAGGGAGAAAGGACTGGGATTAGAGGGAATCTTGGTCAAAGACGTGGGCACAGAGACAAAACTCAGCATCCTACCCAGTTCAAAATTCATTGAGGTTAGGTTGTAAGGGATGAAGCTGAGGTTTTATTAAAACAAGGGCAGCACGACAGAAAACCTGCTGGTGTAAGGATTGAAAGTGATTTGTTGTCTTGGGTCATCAAACTTGTTCTCAGTAATAATAACTCTTACATCAATTGAGTCTATAAAGATTGAAAAGTCGTCAGAGTTCCCAGATGACCATAGGCTGCTTTCCCCTTTGAGGGGGGAAGAGCTGACTGGTGGTGATTTAACCTGAGGATCACCACACCCAGGCAAGGGGCAAGGTTGAGAAGGTGGGGATGTCATGAACGACCTCAGCCGGTACGGGAATTGAACCTGCGCTGCCGGCGTCGCTCTGCATCACAAACTAGCTGTCTGGACAAGTGAGCTAATTGAATGTTTAGCAGTCGCTAAGGATACCCAATAACATTGCAGAAATATTTTTTTCTTGTTTTTTTTCTTCCCTACGTGAAGAATAACTGACTATAGAGCTGTTACTTAATCAATTTTCTTCTCATTTAAATGGCTTCAATTTATTAATGTTATTATTATTCTTGCAGGTGGATGATGACTCCATTGAAGATCTCGGAGAAGTGAAGAAGTGACCTAGTAGACTGCACTTTTATTGTTCAATTCAACTGGCAACATAAATTTGGCCAAACAATAAAAAGGCTTTTTATTACAGACGCCCTCTCTAGTGAAACATCCTCAATGGATTTGAGGCTATTTTCTTGTACTTTGGTTGCCAAAGCTCCTGTGACATTTCTGGATTATGTTTTAAGAAAAACATTGTGTGCACTAAAGAGATCCCTAGTTTAATAAAATATCTGTTTTGATCTCTTGTGGATCATTATATTTGTGATTTGTTTTTTTTAAAATGTATTTTATTCCAAACTTATTCAACAAAATACAAAAACAAATAATCCAGGGAACACACTCCCCAACTCAGTTTTACAGTCTGTACAGGTTTTTCCCCTTTTCACCCAGCCCTCCCTGCAACGAACTACTCGAACGTGGCCACGAACAGTCCCCACTGTGCTTCAATGCTCTCCGCTGAACCCCTCAATTCAAACCTAATTTTCTCCAACCAACTGGAGGAAGTCGTATAGGTCCCTAGCCAGGCCGCCACCCTCGGCGGCATAGTCAATTGCCATTCCAGCAAAATTCTTTGCTGGGCAACCAGAGAGGCGAAAGCCACCACATTGGCTTTCCTCCCATTAGCTCCGACTTTTCCGATATCCCAAAAATCAGCATCTTGGGGTCCGGCCCGACTTCAACATCCACAATCTTCGCTAGCGTCCCGAACACTCCTGCCTAGTATCTCTCCAACATCTCACACCCCCAAAACATATGCGTGTGGTTTGCTGGTCTTCGCCCACACTTCTCAGTTTCGTCTGCCACTCCCTGGAAGAACCCACTCATTCTCGCCCGAGTCATGTGCACCCTGTGTACCACTTTCAACTGTATCAAACCCATCCTCGCACACAAAGTTAAATTCACCCTTCGCAGTGCCTCACTCCACACTCCCCAATCTATATCCCTTCCCCCAACTACTCCTCCCATTTGTCCTGGGTCCTCACCACTTGCGTAACCCCCTGCTCTCCCAGCCACCTGTCCACATGCTACCCTCCCACGTCCGGAATGAAATGAAAAAATGAAATGAAAATCGCTTATTGTCACGAGTAGGCTTCAATGAAGTTATTGTGAAAAGCCCCTAGTTGTCACATTTCGGCACCTGTTCGGGGAGGCTGGTACGGGAACTACCATTCCAAAAGAGCATATTTCAACAGCCTAGGAAACCTTTCCACACCTTCCGTGCAAAGTCCCATACTTGTATCTAAATTCACTTTGCTTCATGAGCTCTATCCTCTCCCTAGATGTGCACATCACCAAAGATCTGTCCTGGTCCACCCATTCCTCAGGAAACTAAGGAAATTCGGCATGTCCACATTGACTCTTACCAACTTTTCCAGATGCAGCACAGAAAGCATCTTATCTGGCTGCATCACAGCCTGATATGGCAACTGCTCGGCCCAAGACCACAAGGTACTTCAGAGAGTCATTAACACAGCCCAGTCCATCACACGAACCTGCTCCCATCCACTGACTACACCTCCCGCTGCCTGGGGAAAGTGGGCAGCATAATCAAAGACCCCTTCCACCTGGCTTACTCACACTTCCAACTTCTTCCATCGGGCAGGAGATACAAAAGTCTGAGAACACGCATGAACAGACTCAAAATAACTTCCCTGCTGTTACCAGACTCCTAAATGACCCTCTTATGGACTGACCTGATTTATACTACACTCCTGTATGCTTCACCCAATGCCGATGTCTGTGTATTTACATTGTGCACCTTATGTTGCCCTATTATCTGTTTTCATGTACTAATGATGTGGAGATGCTGGCGTTGGACTGGGGTGAGCCCAGTAAGAATTCTTACAACACCAAGTTAAACATGGGCGAGACCATGCAGGTGCTGTGACAACGAATGAACGGGCATCGTGCGACAATCACCAGGCAGGAATGTTCCCTTCTAGTCGGGGAACACTTCAGCAGTCACGGGCATTCAGCCTCTGATCTCCGGGTAAGCGTTCTCCAAGGCGGCCTTCAGGACGCGCGACAACGCAGAATTGGCGAGCAGAAACTTATAGCCAAGTTCCGCACACATGAGTGCGTCCTCAACCGGGACCTTGGATTCATGTCGCATTACATTCACCCCCCACCATCTGGCCTGGACTTGCGAAATCCTACCAACTGTCCTGGCTTGAGACAATTCACACCTCTTTAACCTGGGGTTACCCCAATCTCTGGATCTGTAAAGACTTGATTACCTGCAAATGCTCGCATTCTAAGCATTATCTGGCATCTTTGAATTTGTCTATATATATATGTCTCTGGAGCATACCTCTTCATTCACCTGAGGCAGGAGCAGTGCTCTGAAAGCTAGTGTTTGAAACAAACCTGTTGGACTTTAACCTGGTGTTGTAAGACTTCTTACTGTGTTCATGCACTAAATAAGACCATAAGACATAGGAGCAGAATTAGGCCACTCGGCCCATCGAGCCTGTTCCGCCATTCAATCATAGCTGATCTGTCTCTCATCCCCATTCTCCTGCTTTCCATAACCCCTGATACCCTTATTAATCAAGAACCTATCTATCGGGCAGCACGGTGGCACAGTGGTTAGCATTGCTGCTTACGACACGGAGGACCCGGGTTCGAATCCCGGCCCTGGGTCACTCCGTGTGGAGTTTGCACGTTCTCCCCGTGTCTGCGTGGGTTTCGCCCTCACAGCCCAAAAAGATGAGCAGGTTAGGTGGATTGGCCACGCTAAATTGCCCCTTAATTGGAAAAAGTAATTAGGTACTCTAAATCTATAAAAAAAAAGAACCTATCTATGTCTTAAAGACACTCAGTGATGTGGTCTCCACAGCCTTCTGTGGCAGAGTTCCAAAGATTCACCACCCTCTGGCTGAAGAAATTCCTCCTCATCTCTGTTTTAAAGGATCATCCCTTTAGTCCGAGATTGTATCTTCTGGTTCTTGTTTTTCATACAAGTGGAACCTCGTCTCCACGTCCACTCTATCCAGGCCTCGCAGTATCCTGTAAGTTTCAATAAGGTCCCCCCTCATCCTTCTAAACTCTAACGAGTACAAACACAGAGTCCGCAACCATTCCTCATACGATGAAGAAAGGATCTGTGAGCTGCTCGCAGAAAAATACTTTCCACTGTACCTAGGTACATGTGACAATAAACAAATCCAATCCAATCCCGCATCGCCGCTAGGCTTGCGAACCTATCTTCCAGATACAAATCCCTCACCCTCACCAGTCCGACTTCTCTCCACCTCCTGCACATACCATCCATCTCCCCCGTCTTAAACCCATGGTCCTCACACAGTGGTGTTACCACCGACATCCCCTCCATCCTAAAATGTCTCAGCTGGTTCCACACCTTTATTGCGGACTGTACAACTGGGCTCAGTGTATCTCCTCAGTGCCAGCGGCAGCACCACCGTCACCATGGCTTTCAGGCCATGGACTACAGGACTTTCCATTCTTTCTAACCCCTCGCCCACACACCACCCTCTCCCTTTCTCCATATTCGCTTCCCAATAGTAGTATAGCAGGTTCGGTAACACTAACACCCCCTTTCTGCTTCTGCAGCAGGGCCCTCTTCACCTTAGACACCTTCTCCACCCATACAAACCCTGAAATGACAGTCCAACTTCCAAAAAAAGGCCTTTGGAATGTAAATCTGGGCGTCTGGAATATAATAGAAACCTTGGCAGGACATTCATTTTCACCACTTGAACCCTCCCCACCAGCGTCAGGTGCAGTGTATTCCACCTCCTAAAATCCTCCTTTACCTTCTCCACTAACTTTATGAAGTCCACTTAATGACATGTCGTCCATTCAGCCTGGATCCCCAGGTACCTAAACCTATCCCTGGCTCATAACCTCGCTAGTAGGCTCATAATCCTCTCCAACGATCCAACACATATAATAGCAGGTAATTCGTGTACAGTGACACCCGGTGCTCCCTACTCTCCCTCCTGATCCCCTGCCACTCTTCTGAGCCCCTAAGGGCCATCTCCAAGGGCTCTATCGCAAGCACAAACAGCAGCGGCGATAGCGGACAACCCTGCCTCATTCCCCTGTGCAACTCGAAACTCCGTGAGCTCATTTCATTGGTTCGTACACCCGCCACCGGGGACAGACACAGCAGACACACCCATGCCACAAACTTTGGCTCAAACCTTCGCAGGGTCTCAGATACCGCCACTTCACCCGATCGAATGCCTTCTCCGCGTCCATAGACATCACGACCTCCAGTCCTGTCCTCTTTTCCTTTATTTTAAAATATTTTTATTCTGCATTTTCACATTTTCTTCAGAATTTACACCCCACCAACAAACAGTAAACGGTAACGAATACAATGTCAATCCCCTTATCAACAACAACGATCCCATCCTCCCACCACCCCCCAAACAACGGCCCACCTGACAATATAAGCATCAAATAAAACTAACCCTCCCAAGGAGGAAAAAAGAAAAAGGAACCAGAAATCGCCTATGGTTACCGTTGACGTATACAGTCCACCCACCAACCTGCCCCCCCCCCCCCCCCCCCCCCGCAATATTCAATGCCATCCAATCCCTTAAAGAGTACCATGAATGGCACCATGAATTGTAGACACCCTCTCATCCCTCCTCTCAGACTCCTCCCCTCCACTTCCTGTTGTAAACTCCTCCCCCCAACTTTGGTTCCTTCCCTCAACTTTTCACCCAGGCTAGACTCACCGAAACCTGTTCTACCAGGCTCCGATGGCCGCAGCCCCTCCTCCCAGTACAGGGCCTTTTCCTTCACGCTGTACCTACGGAAACACACAGTTACTACTCTTGGCGGCTCACTCGCCTTTGGTATCGGCCTCCACGACCGATGAGCCCGATCCAGTTCGTATTGAGAGGGATCGTCACCCTCCCCCAATAGCTCCACCAACATCGTGGCAAAATACTCCGTCAGCCTCGGGCCTTCCACTCCTTCGGGCAGACCCACAGTGCTCAGATTCTGCCGCCTTGATCTGTTTTCCAGGTCTGCCATTTTGGCTCGCAGACCCTTGTTGGTCTCTGTCATCTTCTGCAACTCCTTCCCCATCGAGGTGAGTTGATCACTGTGCTGCGATAATGCCTCTTCCACTTCCTTCAGTGTCCCACCTTGCTCCCGCACCTCTGCCGCTGTGCTTGATACCGCCGCCCTCACCGGGGCAATCACCTCCTCCACCAGCACTTTCAATACCCCCCCAATCACCTTCTTCATCGCTTCCATGTGCTTTGTGAACTGTTTTTCAAGTTCCACAACCATCACTTTGGTAATTTTTTCCGCTTGAGCGATGCAGCCTCCCCTGGTGCTCCAGCTTCCGTTTTCCTTACAGTTCCTACCCTGACTTTTCCGCTCACCGGCGGACTTTCATTAACCCCCTTTTTCACGGCCGTTTTGTTCTCAAGCTTGGACATTTCTCCTCCCTGTGCCTTCTTACAGTTTTTTCAGCCTCCGTTGCCCCTGGGACCGGGCATTAAAACCCCAGAATTTCTATTCCCGAGCGGGAGCCCTCCAGTGTGAGTCTGCCTCCCGCCCACCGTCACCGGAAGTTCCCGGTCCTGTCCTCTTGACGGGCTCATGATCACATTCAGTTGTCGCCTTATATTACTTGAGAATTGCCTGCCCTTCACGAAGCTCGTTTGATGCTCTGCAACCACCCCAGGAATGCATCCTTCCATCGTCCTCACCACTAACTTAGCCAGCACTTTCAGGTGTGTATTCAGCGGTGTTATGGACCTCTATGACCCACACTAGCGTAATCGTGGCCTGTGTCATTGTCTCCGACAGCTTCCCCTTCTCCAGCGCCTCACTAAATGCCCCCAGTAGGTGTAGTGCCAGTTCTGCCACAAACACCTTCTAAAATTCCGCCGAGTAACCGTCCGGCTCCGGGACCTCCCCGTCTTCATCCCTGCTCTGCTTTCCATTACCTCCCTCAGCCCCAGAGGCTCCTCTAGTGCCTGCCTCCTCATCCAGCCATGGAAATTCCAACCCATCTAAGAACCACCACATATCCCCTTCCTCACCACCCGGATCCACCCTGTACAATCCCTCATAATATTCCCTCATAATTTATCCTGATTTATCTTCGCCGGTTCTGACACGATCTTCCCCCTTCCTTGTCCAAACCCTCATGATTTCCCTAGACGCAGCCAGCCTCCGTAGCTGGTGGGCTAACATGTGGCACACCTTCTCTCCGTATTCATACTGCACCCCCCTCGCCCTCTGTAGCTGCCCAACCGCCCTTCTCGCTGCCCCTGTAACTTCTTTCTCTTCGCCAATTCCTCCACAGTGGTGGCCCTTAAATACTCCCTGTCCACCTCGGCTATCTCGCCCAATCATCGTTGCTACTCCTCTCTCCTTTTCCGATCTCCCTCTGCCTTGAACAAAATAATCTCCCCCCCCCCCCCCCCCCCCCAACCACCACCCCCAATGCCTCCCAGAATGAGGCCGCCGATACCTCTCCATTTTGGTTCAACTCCACGTTGTCCTTAATCACCAACTGCACCTTGTCACTCACAGTCCCGGGTCTAACCTCCATCCTGGCCTCTGCTCCCACCCCGAGCTACCTCCAGCCAGTGCGACGCGTGGTCCGAGATTACTACCCCCGCATACTCTACCCTCACCAACAACTCATGGCTCACCACAAAAAAAATCGATTCTGGAGTATACTTAATTCTCCATGGGTCCACCATACCCATCCTTTCCATAAACCCTCCTAGCTCCTTCACCATCCCCAGCCTTTCCATTGAACTGCGGCTCGACCTGTCTACCCTCGGTTGCAGCTTAATTAAAGCCTCCTCCCATAATCAACTGATGTGTGGCCAGGTCCGGAATAACTCCCAGCAGCCCCCTCACGAATCCCACTTCCTCCCAATTCAGTGGGTATACATTGACAAGCACCATCGGCGTCCCCTCCAATACCCTGATCACCATACATGTCCCCACCCGGATCCCCCTCTTTCTTCACACTCTCAAACCCCGTCAATGGGGCAAAATGGCTACCCACCCCCCCACCCGCGACTTGGAGTCAAACCCCGAGTGAAATATTTGACCCACCCATCCTTTCTCAGCCTAATCTGATCCCTCACCCAGAGGTGAGCCTCCTGCAGAAAGACCACCCCCTACTTCAGACTCCTTAGGTGCACAAAGACCCAAGATCTCTTCACCGGCTTGTTTACCCCTGGACGCTTGCGCTTCCACTCTCCTCTATTACCCGCCAACCTCCATTTGATTCTGTCCCTTTCAATTTCATCCTATACCAGAACTATCCAAGATGGCCCCCCTGGGGGGGCATCAGTTGATCCTTTACAAACTTATTACCCCTTAACAAATAGTCATCCCAACAAAATCCCTCCCACCCAAGAGTAAGGTATAGCCCCCCACCCTCCAACCCCCACATTATCCATGTCCTCAGACCTCCGCTGTGCCAACTCCTCCGTCTCCCATCAAAGTTCGGTTCTCCCCCAGTTTATGCTCGTAATAAAGTCATTGGCCTCCTCTAGGGTTTCTACATAGTATTCTCGGCCTTCAAAAGTCACCCACAGTTTTGCCGCGTACAGCATCATGAACCTGATCTGCCAACAATAGAGAGTCGCCTTAGCCCTGTAGAATCCAGCAGCCTTTTAGCAGCTCCGCTCCAATGTCCCGGTATCTTCGGACCTTGTTCCCCTCCCATTCACAGTTCTGTTTCTCCCTGGCCCACCACAGGATCTTTCCTTTCTCCACAAACTTGTGGAGCCTTACAATGACCGTCTTCTCTCACCCGCTCCCCCGCGCTTGTCTTCTGCCTTAGCGACCTGTTGGCCTTATCCACCTCTTATCCCCATTGTTAGCAGCTTGACGCACTATCAATTACCCACAAAGGCGAGAGTAGTGGAATAATCGAGGCTTTATTGGGCAAAGCTGTTGTGCCTCCTGTAGATGGAACCAGAATGGCTGCAGCGCCATTTATACACACATACATTTATACGCTGCCTACTGGGTGGAGCTAGCAAGCAGGGATTTTTGTACCTCTAGTATATGTGTCTTACCGTAATACATATAGAACATAGAACAGTACAGCACAGAACAGGCCCTTCGGCCCTCGATGTTGTGCCGAGCCATGATCACCCTACTCAAACCCACGTATCCACCCTATACCCATAACCCAACAACCCCCCCCCTAACCTTACTTTTTAGGACACTACGGGCAATTTATCATGGCCAATCCACCTAACCCGCACATCTTTGGACTGTGGGAGGAAACCGGAGCACCCGGAGGAAACCCACGCACACAGGGGGAGGACGTGCAGACTCCACACAGACAGTGACCCAGCCGGGAACCGAACCTGGGACCCTGGAGCTGTGAAGCATTTATGCTAACCACCATGCTACCGTGCTGCCCACCAATCACCGTCTTCTCTCACCCGCTCCCCCGCGCTTGTCTTCTGCCTTAGAGACCTGTTGGCCTTATCCACCTCTTATCCCCATTGTTAGCAGCTTGACACACTATCAATTACCCACAAAGGCGAGAGTAGTGGAATAATCGAGGCTTTATTGGGCAAAGCTGTTGTGCTTTGGTGGTGACTACCACATTCTACCACTACCACTGCTAGTGGTGACTACCACATTCACCCCCTGTTAAAAAAGAGTCCGGCGGGGATGGTGGAAAAAAATTACAAGTTCAGTCTGTCGGGGGCCTTGACCCTCCTCTGCGATCGCCTCAGTCCTGGTGGTGATGTGGGCGCCGACTTGGTCACCTGTGACTCCCGGAACGTGTTGTCCTCGTCTTTGTCACCCCTGAGTGGCGTCAGTGGGAGGACAGATCCACCTGGGGCGAGGGCTGCGGTGAGGTTCACTGGGGGGAGAGTGACTGGCACAGGGGTGAATGAGGCAACCAGGGGGGCGGTGTCAGGTCGGGGGCCGTGGGTGGGGATTCCGTGGGTGCCAGGTCCCGGAGGGAGACTGTGTCCTGGCGCCCGTCGGGGTGCGCCATGTAGACGTACTGCAGGTTCGCGTGTAGGAGGCGGACCCTTTCGACCAAAGGGTCAGACTTATGGGTCTGCACATGTTTGTGAAGGAGGATGGGTCCAGGAACTGTCAGCCATGTTGGGAGCAAGATCCCAGAGGTGGACTTCCTGGGGAAGACAAAGAGACGTTCGTGAGGGGTCTCGTTTGTCGCGGTACAGAGGAGCAATCGGATGGAGTGGAGCGCGTCAGCGAGGACCTCCTGCCAGCGGGACACTGAGAGATCTTTAGACTGCAGGACCAGCAGAACGGCCTTCCAGACCGTCCTGTTCTCCCTCTCCACCTGTCCGTTTCCCCGGGGGTTGTAGCTGGTCGTCCTGCTCGAGGCGATGCCCTTGCTGAGCAGGAACTGACGTAGCTCATCACTCATAAAAGAGGATCCCCGATCGCTGTGGACAAAGGTGGGGAAAACGAACAGTGTGAAGGTGCTGTGGAGGGCTTTAATGAATGTGGCAGAAGTCATATCGGGGCATGGGATAGCGAAAGGGAACTGGGAGTACTCATCGACCACTTTCAGAAAGTACGTGCTGCGGTCGCTGGATGGGAGGGGCCCATTGAAGTCGATGCTGAGGCGCTCAAAGGGGCGGGAGGCCTTCACCAGCTGCGCTCGATCTCGCTGGTAGAAGTGCGGCTTGCACTCCGTGCAGACCTTGCAGTCCCTGGTGACAGTCCTGACCACCTCAATGGAGTAGGGCAGATTGCGGACCTTGATGAAATGGAGGAACCAGGTGACCCCCGGGTGGCAGAGGTTATAGTGGAGAACCCAGAGACAGTCCACTTGTGCGCTGGCACATGTACCACGGGATAGGGCGTCAGGGGGCTCGTTGAGCTTCCCCGGGCGATACAAAATCTCGTAATTATAGGTGGAGAGCTCAATCCTCCACCTCAAGATCTTATCATTTTTGATCTTGCCTCGCTGTGTGTTATTAAACATGAAGACAACCGACCGTTGGCCAGTGAGGAGAGTGAATCTCCTGCCGGTCAGGTTATGGCTCCAATGCCGCACAACTTCCACAATGGCTTGGGCCTCCTTTTCGGCAGAGGAGTGCCGAATCTCAGAGGCATGGAGAGTGCGGGAAAAGAAGGCCACGGGCCTGCCCACCTGGTTGAGGGTGGCGGCCAGAGGTACGTCCGATGCATCGGTCTCGACCTGGAAGGGGAGGAACTCATCGACTGCGTGCATCGTGGCCTTAGCGATATCTGCCTTATTGCGGTTGAAGGCCTGGCAGGCCTCAGCCATCAGGGGACTGAATGAATGGGCTGGCCTTGTCCGCATAGTTCGGGGCCCACTAGGCATAGTAGGAGAAAAACCCCAGGCATCGTTTCAGGGCCTTGGGGCAGTGGGGGAGTGGGAGTTCCATGAGGGGCGCTTGCGGTCGGGGTCGGGCCCTACGACTCCATTTTCTACAACATAGCCGAGGATAGCTAAGCGGTTAGTGCGGAACACGCATTTCTCCTTATTGTACGTGAGGTTAAGGAGTTTGGCGGTCTGGAGGAATTTTTGGAGGTTAGCATCGTGGTCCTGCTGATAGTGGCCGCAGATGGTGACGTTATCTAGGTACAGGAAGGTGGCCCGCAGTCCGTACCGGTCAACCATTCAGTCCATCTCACGTTGGAAGACCGAGACCCCATTGGTGATGCCGAAGGGAACACTAAGGAAGTGATAGAGGCGGCCATCTGCTTCGAACGCAGTGTATTGGCGGTCCTCCGGGCGGATGGGGAGCTGGTGGTAGGCGGACTGCAGGTCCACTCTGGAAAAGACCCGATACTGCGCAATCTGATTGACCATGTCAGATATGCGTGGGAGGGGGTACGCGTCGAGCTGCGTGTATCGATTGATGGTCTGACTGTAGTCAATGACCATCCTGTGCTTCTCCCCAGTCTTTGCTACTGCCACTGGGGCTCTCCAGGGCTGTTGCTGGCCTCAATGACCCCTTCCCGCAGCAGCCGTTGGACCTCCGACCTGATGAAGGTCTGGTCCTGGGCACTGTACTGTCTGCTCCTGGTGGCAACGGGTTTGCAATCCGGGGTGACGTTCGCAAACAAGGAAGGTGGATCAACCTTAAGGTGAGGCCGCATACGGTGAGGGGGGTAGGGATCCACTGAATTTTAAGGTTAAGCTTTGGAGGTGACACTGGAAGTCCAGGCCGAGTATCAAGGCAGCGCAGAGGTGGGGGAGAATGTAGAGCCGGAAGTTGCTAAACTGTACGCCTTGGACAGTGAGGGTCGCGATGCAGTATCCTGGATTTCCACGGAATGGGATCCGGAGGCCAGGGAGATCTTCTGGGTGACGGGGTGTACCGGGAGAGAGCAGCGTCTTACCATCGTGGGGTGGATGAAGCTCTCTGTGCTCCCGGAGTCAAAAAGGCAGGATGTCTCGTGCCCATCGATCTTCACCATCGTCGTTGTGGACGCGAGGTTGCGGGACCCCGACTGGTCCAGGGTGATCGAGGCGAGCTGCGGCAGATGCTGGGAGGCCCCAGGCTGGTCAGTGGTGGTGTAACAGCAGGTGATGAATGGCCAGACGAGCAGGGATCCTGAGGCGCCGTCAAAATGGCATCAAAGATGGCGGCACCCACAGGCCGCACTTGGCTTGCGAGGAGGAAAATGGCGGTGTCCCTGGGTCGCACGGTGGGGGGGCCGAAGGAACGCTGGGCCTGGAAACAGCGGCGACTGACTGTGCCTGGCAAAGGGAAACAAAGTGTCCCTTCTTTCCACATTCATTGCAGGTCACGCTCCGCGCCAGGCAACGCTGCCAGGGGTGTTTCTTCTGCCCGCAAAAATAGCACTTGGGCCCCCCAGTGTTGGCTGGTTGCTGGGCGGTGCAGGCTTGCGGTGAGCTGAAGTCGGCAGCTGGTGGGGCCCACGATGCCCACGAGGGTGCAGCGCGGTCGGGGGCGTATGACTGGACGTTACGGGAGGCCACTGTTAGCGAGCTGCCTAGTTCCCGCAAGATCAAGCGTACCCCCTTCCAATAGGCGCTGGCGGACGTACGCAGACCTCATGCCCGTAACGACGGCGTCTCAGATTAAAAGTTCTGTGTGCTGGACTGCCGAAACTGCCTGGCAGTTACAGTTCCTCCCCAGGATGTGCAGGGCACGCCAGAAATCATCTAGTGACTTACCGGGGACTTACTGTCTCATGGACAGGAGGTGCCTGACGTATAGTTGATTGACTGGCCGAAAGTAATGCCCCTTCAGGAGCTCCATCGCTTCAGAGTAAGTGGGCGCATCCCGGATGGGAGGAAAAATGTCAGGGCTCACCCGTGAATAAAGGACTTGGAGCTTCTGCACGTCCGAGGGTTCCTCAGCGGATGTTCGGAGGTAGCTTTCGAAGCAGGCTAGCCAGTGCTCAAAAGCGGACGTAACTGCAGGCGATCAGGCTTGATGCGAAGATCCATTGTTTTAAAAATCTTTGCTCAATAAATTGATGCACTATCAATTACCACAAAGACGAGAGTAGTGGAATAATCGAGGCTTTATTGAGCAAAGATGTTGCGCCTCCTGTAGCTGGAACCAGAATGGCTGCAGCACTGGCTAGCACACACATTTATACGCCGCCTACTGGGCGGAGCCAGCAGGAAGGGATTTACCCATGTACCTCTAGTATACGTGTCTTACCGTAATACATATAATACTGCTAGTGGTGACTACCACACAGCTTCCCCTTGTTAGCAGCGAGACACTGAGGTGCCAGTCTGGTGAATTTGACAGCAGAACAGCCATTAACGGCGAGAAGCTCGGGGGGGGTTGGGGGGGGGGGGGGGGGGGGCTAATTTCCAGCACTAAGTGCCATTAAATATGGGCTGTCAACTTGACAATGCAGCCGTCAAGAAGCACCCCACCGATCATGCTCAAAAGAAAGCTTAGAGATGTTTTGATTAAATCATGTCCTAAATATCCTTTGAAGAGTTGCTGGTGCATCATTACCTTCCCCTTGACCTGGAATGGTGCCTGCGCACCATGCAATATATGTGATACAAATGAGGTTTCTCGCAAATGTGTGAACTAATTGCAATGCAGTGCAAGCTTAGTCCTCTGCTTCAGGCATGTATGATCAACTGCCAATTTGTTGCACCCTGAGTTCTTTACCATTACCCTTAACTGATCTTAAACCATGTATAAGCCGTGTATTCGACTGTTTCAAAGGGACCATCTACATAGAACATAGAACAGTACAGCACAGAACAGGCCCTTCGGCCCTCGATGTTGTGCCGAGCAATGATCACCCTACTTAAACCCACGTAACCCGTATACCCGTAACCCAACAATCCCCCCCATTAACCTTACACTACGGGCAATTTAGCATGGCCAATCCACCTAACCCGCACATCTTTGGACTGTGGGAGGAAACCGGAGCACCCGGAGGAAACCCACGCACACACGGGGAGGACGTGCAGACTCCACACAGACAGTGACCCAGCCGGGAATCGTTACAAGTTTAATCACAGCTTCTTTCAACAGCAGGATAATACGCTTACATTAACTCTCTGACAGTGGTAATGTCCATCGGATTTCCACTCAAGGTGAATTTATCCTCGCTGTAATTCCAAAGCCCCTGTTTCGCCCAACTATCCTTACTCAGGTTGTTTAAAGTGAGAATTTAATGGAGGAAGGTAAGTTTCAAACGTAAGTGGTTCAGGTAATTGGGATGGGGAAGACCGGGGGGAAGGGGACCGGGAAGGGGGAGGAGGGGGTGAGGTTGACTGGATAGGAGGGGGCAGTGGAGGGTTGTGAGGAGGGGCCAGGAAATGGGTGGGGTGGGCCAGATAGGAGGGGCGGGATGAATCAGATTGGAGTGGGTGGGTCAGACTGGACAGAACTGGGTGTCGGAAGGGGGTCTCGGAGGGTAGCGGGTGCCGGAGCGTGTGTCAGAGTTTTGGGGGGGTTGGAGTTGTGTGGAGTTGGAGCAGGGGAAATGGGGGTTGAAATGGGGGGTGGGAGGGAGGGCGGAGGAGGGCGGAGGAGGGTCAGGATTGGCCAGGGAGGAGGGGGAAAGGGTCTGGAGATGCGGGTGTGGTTTGGGAGGGTGGGTTGGATGGGGTGTGGGAGTAATGTGGTGGGTCCACTGAGTGGGGTAATGTGTGTACCGGGTGTCTTGTGCGAAGTTGGGTTCGGTGTTTAAATAGTTACTCTGGTTAGAAGTGATTTTATTTTCCTCTATCAGGGTAGAACTGGCAGAATCATCCGAAGTCCGCCATTTAAATCACTTCTGGCGAATGGTTCCCAGCCCAGCGCTATTTTCCAGAGGACATTAGGGCTTCTCTGCTACTCCCTTGCATGGGATCTTCCTAGAGGGATTCCTCAATGCACCATTGGGTTACTCCCTAAAGGTGATGTTGGGGAACAAGGAAGTTACTGGTCATATGTCAATCTCCAACCCGGCTACAGAGGCAGAGGCAGCAGGGGGGGATTGGCGTTGCTGAACTTGCTTCATTATTATTGGGCAGCGATTGTGGACAAGGTGCAGCGTTGGTGGGAAGGAGAAGGAGTAGAGTGGGTGAGGATGGAGGAGGAATCTTGTAAGAGGTCTAGTTTGAGGTCCATGGTGACAGCAGCGTTGTCAATGGTGCCGAGTAGGTATTCAAGGAGCCCGGTGGTGCAGTCCACAGTGAAGATATGGAATCAGTCGAGGAGGCATGTTAGGGTGGAAGGGATGTCAATGCTAACGCCACTGTGCGAGAATCATGGGTTTGAGCCTGGGAGGATGGATTGTGTATGCAGGAGGTGGAGGCAAGTGGGGCTGGTCAATGTGAGGGATCTGTATTTGGAGGACGTGTTCGCCAGTCTGGAGGAGCTCAGGGAGAGGGTAGAGCGACTGAGGGGGAGTGAGTTCAGGTATTTGCAAGTTAGGGAATTTGCGCAAAAGGTCTGGAGGGGATTCCCTAGATTGCCGGGATACACCCTGCTGGAGCGACTGCTGCTTCCCGATGTGGAAGGGGAGGGAAGAATTGGGGATATATACATGTGGCTGGGGGAGCAAGGAGGCAAGCAGTTGGTGAAGATCAAGGTGAAATGGGAAGAGGAGTTGGGAGGGGAGATCAATTAGGGAGTATGGAGTGAGGCACTGCGTAGGGTAAACGAGACCTCCTCAAGTGCAAGGATGAGCCTGATACAGTTTAAGGTGGTGCACAGGATGCATATGACTCGGGCGAGAATGAGTGGGTTCATTCAGGGGTAGCAGATGAGTATGAGAAGTGTGGGCGGGGGTTAGCGAATCATGCGCACATGTTTTGGTGTTGTGAAAAATTGGGAAGATTCTGGGTGGGAGTGTTCGCAGTCTTAGCCGATAGTGGAGGAGGAGGTGGACCCAGACCCTTTGGCGGCGATATTTGGGGTTTCAGAGAAGCCGGAGTTCATGGGGAGGAGGAAGGCCGATGTCTTGGCCTTTGCCTCTCTGATTGCACGGCGGCGAATTTTGCTGGAGTGGCGGTCGGCATCGCCACTGGGGGTAGCAGTTTGGTTGGGTGACCGGTACGACTTCCTGCAATTAGAGAAGATAAAGTATAGGGGATGGTTTAGCACACTGGGCTAAATAGCTGGCTTGTAATGTAGAATAAGGCAGCAATGTGGGTTCAATTCCCGTACCAGCCTCCCCAAATAGGCACTGGAATGTGGCAACTTGGGGCTTAAATAGGCACTGGAATGTGGCAACTTGGGGCTTTTCACAGTAACTTCATTGAAGCCTACTTGTGACAATAAGCGATTATTATTGAGTTAAGGAGCTCTTCAGGGGGGTTTGGGGAAACATGGGGGATCTTTGTGACCGTGTTTGAGGGGCTGTTCGTCGCAGGGGAGGGGGGTGAAAACGGGGAAAAATCTGTACAGACGGTATAGGTGATTGTTGGTAAGTATGTTTCCCGGCGTGTTTATTCGCTGTAACCTGTTTTGATACATGTTTGTAATAAAATACATTTTTTTAAAAATATGTCATTCTCCAGCAGGGTATCGAGAAACACCTCCTTGTAGAACACGTTCAACACAGTGTAGGTGCCACAATCACCACAGATACAAAATGATTAAACAGGAAGAAACCGCCTCATTATCCTGGATTCTTGAAAGATGGAAACCGAAATCTACAACAATTTGTTAATTTCTAAATGCTTTCAATAACTTACTAGCAACTATAATTACCTGTATTTGCAGAAGGAGCAGAAGTTGTAAATGATCTTAATAGAGATAGGCTAAGTTAGTAGCTGAATAGTACAACCACAGCTTAGACCACCTAGGAGGAACATTTTGCATTCAGCAAGTGTTTGTCACACTTCAGAAGTCACACTTTTCAACTCAAAAAGCCTTGTTTAAAAATATTTTTTTCTAAACATATAATTTCCAGTCATTTTCTGACCTCAGCTAAGTAGTCTCTTCCAGATGGCAAGGACTAGGGAGACCCACAAGGAGCTAAGAACATACTGCAACATGCAGCAGGAATTTGCTTCTAATTGATAAAGGCAGGAAACGCTGGAAACACTCAGCAGGTCAGGCAGTATTGGCGGGAGAGAAACAGAGTTAAAGTTTCAGGCCGGTGACCCTCCAACAGAACCAGCGAAAGCCATTGGCCTGAAACATTAACTCTGTTTCTCTCACCACGGATGCTGCCAGACTGTGATGGCGCAAGAAACACTCTGGAGGCTTCCAGTCGTAACAAAAGAGTTTATTAACCGAGGGCAAAGGCTGGTAATTACACAGGCACAGAACGCAATAGGATGGGTCCTGTCTCTTCGGCTCCAGGGGCCATAGTGCCCAGGTCCCTGCTTCCAAGGCCCAATGTAAACTCGCTATTGGCTGGAGTTCATGCATGCCCGCACGATTGAGCCCGAGCCAGTCACATGGTCTGCCAGGCCTGCCCCATTAAAGGGACTGTGCTACCACATTCCTCCCCCCTTAAATCCCTTATTACAATTTGCACAATGTGCAGGTTCTATATACATGGCAAAAGAGATCAGGAGAAAGAAAGTTCATCGAAGAGTCCATCAGTCCGGGGTCCTTGGAATCCTTCCGGACCTCCGTAGTCTGCCCACAGGCTCGACATCCTTTGAGGTAGTCACATTGTCAGCGGCCAGTGATAGTTCAGAAGTCATCACCTCAATGGTAGGAGAACAGGCCTCACCAGTCTCTAAAGGTGCAGCTGGCTACGTTGATTTGGGAGTTCTAGGCTCCCCCTGCTCAGGAACATTCACAGGAGTGTCGACAACACCAGTGGGACCCGTTTGCTCAGAATTAGGGACCGTTACCCTCCCGGTTCCTCAAATGGTCAATGTGCATTTTGACAGTCCTTCCACTTGCATTTGCCACGTATTGTGGTGTTGTGCGAAGTAAATAATGGCATTCTGGGAAAAGTGGTCAACTTTTAGTACATAGCCAAGCTCACAGATCACATAACCTAAGTCCTGAATAAAAGCAGAGAAGGTCAACTTGACCCGAAAACTGGCTGACTCTAAACTCGGATAAAACTCAGTCGTCATAACCCAGAGCTGTCTAAATACACAAAATAAGCTAGAACTCGTCTCTTTCAATACTTAAACAAGTTTGCTCCGTTTCTTAAACATGCGATCAAAAGACAAGATAATGATATGAGACCCCAGTCCTCTAAGGTCAGCAAGGTGACGCCAGTTTTATGATATTGCTTATGTTTTACTTTTGATCAAATTCCTGACCAAGCTGTATTCACATTATCTTGATTCTATAATGTATAAATATCGTCCTATTTGTCTGTAATAGCGCAGACTTGGAACGGACCCAGCAGTTTGTATTTGACTGCTCTCCGACTCCAAGTTTCAGCCATTTCTGCATGCAATTTTAATTCGCAAATAAAGCCTTGTTTTGTTTTCTTAATGAGCGTTGTTGAATCTTTCTATCACAGTCCAGAAGCGGGAAAAATATTGATAACAACAGTATGATACAGGCCCGACTGGGACACCATCCATCCGGCTCATCAAAGTGGGCCCGAGGTGAAGTTACAAACCAAAATCAGGTCCCCCACCTGGAATAATCTGACACCCCTTTGCGTAGCCTGTTGACTTCTCTCAGAGGCTTAATATGCCTATCCACTGTCGTCCCTTTAAGGAATGTTCTCCAGTCAATCAAAGCCAACTCACATCTCATATCATCATAGTTTCCTTTATCAAGAATCAGGAATCTAGTCTTAGAATCAACTACTTAACTCTCCATCTTGATGAAAAATTCTATCACATTATGGCCGCTCATCTCCAAGGAGTCTCGCAGAACTAGATTGTTCATTCTCATTACACAGTGCCCAGTCTAGGTTGACCTGTTCTCTAGTTGGTTCCTCAACGTAGACACTCCAGGAATTCCTCCTCTATAGTAATGTGGCAAATTTGCTTCGCCCAATCTGTATGCAGATTAAAATCACCCATAATTACAGATGTTCTTTACCTCTTGGTGTTTTCCTACTCTATTTGGAAAACAGTGGCAGGATAGGACAGTATCCGCATGGATTTACAAAAGGGATATCATGCTTGACAAATATACTGGAATTATTTGAGGATGCAACTAATGAGTTGATGAGGGGGAGCCAGTGGATGTGGTTTATTTGGATTTTCAAAAGACTTTTGACAAAATCCCACATAAGAGATTAGCGTATAAGTTAAAGTTCATGGGATTGTGGATGGTTTATTGAGATGGATGGGAAACTGATTCACAGACAGGAAACAAAGAGTAGGAACAAACAGGTGTTTTTCCAAATGGCACGCAGTAAGAAGTGATCAGTTCTAGGAACCCAGCTATTCACAATATATATTAATGATTTAGATGAGGGGACTAAATGTAATATCTCTAAATTTGCAGATGACATCAAGTTGGGTGGGAGGGTGAGCTGTGAGGAGGATGCAGAGATGCTTCAGTGTTATTTGAAAAAGTTGAGTGAGTGGGCAAATGCATAGTAGGTGCGGTATAATGTGGATAAATTTAAGATTATCCACTTTGGTTGCAAAAACAGAAGGCCGATTATCATCTGAATGGCTATGGATTGAGAGAGGGGAATGTCCAATGATATCTGGATGTCCTCGTACACTAGTCACGGAAGGTAAGCATGCAGGAGCAACAGGAGTAAAGACAACAAATGATATGTTGGCCTATAAACGAGATGATTCAAGTACAGGCGTAGGGGTATCTTGCTGAAATTATATAGGGCCTTGGTGAGACCACACCTGGAATATTGTGTACAGTTTTGGTCTCCTTATCGGTGGAAGGATGTTCTGCTGTACAGGGAGTGCAGCGAATGTTTATCCTGGGATGGCGGGACTGGTGTATGAGAGATTGAGTCTGTTAGGATTTTATTTGCTGGAGTTGAGAAGAATGAGGGGGAATCTCATAGCCACCTGTAAATTTCAAGCAGGAAAAGGCAGGGTAGATGCAGGAAGGATGTTCCTGATGGTGGGGAAGTCCATAAACAGGGGTCACAGTCTAAGGATATAGAACAAACTTTTTTGACTGAGATGAGGAGAAAGTTCTACACCCACAGCATGGCGAGCCTGTGGAATTTTCCCACAGGAAGCAGTTGAGACCAAAACATTATATATTTTCAAGACATTCGGTGGCACAGTGGGTGGCACTGCTGCCACAGAGGTTAACACTGCTACCTCACAGCGCCAGGGACACGGATTTGATTCCGACCTCAGGTGACTGTCTGTGTGAAGTTTGCACATTCTCCCCTTGTCCGTGTGGGTTTCCTCTGGATACTCCAGGATCTTCCCACATTCCAAAGATGTGCAGGTTAGGTGGATTGGCCATACTAAATTGCCTCTTAAGGCAGGGTTGCACGAATAGGGCAAGGGATTGGGCCTAGGTGGGATGGTCTTTCGAATGGCCAATGCAGACTCGATGGGCCAAATGGCCTCCTTCTGCAGTGTAGGGATTCTTTGATCAAGGGATCAAAGGATATGGAGGAAGGTTGGATGATCAGCCATGACCATAATGAATGTCAAAGCAGGCCCGAAGGGCAGAATGGCCTCCGCCTGCACCTATTTTATATGTCTCTATGTTAATCTTAAAATGTTAATCTACTTGTGTTTTTAAGCAACCACGGTCAACATGGAGGAAGTAGAGAGTTTGGTATTCAAATTTGCAGAGACTAAGTTGGGAGACACAGTAAGCAATTGTAAAGAAAAAGTGGAAGTTGCAAAAGGAAATGAATAACCGAGTGAGCAAAATTAACTGAAAGCAGTCAGTGTGAGATCAGTGACTTTTGATCCAAAAAAAACTAATTCTAAGTAATGAGAAACTAGGAATTGTAGATCAGCAAAGATATTTGAGTTTTCGTGTAAAGAAATGACTGAAAGCTCGTGGACAGGCACCAAAGTCTGGAATTTTGATCTTATCTGAAGGGGGTTGAATCCAAAGATGATAGAGTTGTACTTCAGTCAGATTCAATCAGACTTATTGCATTCAGTTCTGGGCACCAGAGCTCAGAGAGATAGGCCTTGTTTCTCATCCTGCTCCCAGCTCGACCACCCGCCTTGGGAGAAAATGCCAGCAAGGATGGGATTTTCATTACTGGGGGAGAGAGGGTGGTGGGGCAGACTAGTGTTGGGCTGCTCGACCTAGAGGAAGGTTGGAAGCCAAGGGGCAGCCTAGTGTCCAGGTGGGTTCTTTAAAAGGCCCACTTCAGTACTGTGCAACTTCAACCCAATTAAAATAAAACCAGAAAGGCCCTCTAGCCCTCAACCCTCACAACCCCCAATGACCACGCACACTTATACCCTATCCATGCTGCCTCATTGTAACTTGCCCACCCGCTTTGGGAGCATACCATTTCTTATGGGCCATGAAGGGCTATGAGGTGTTGTTTGGGGGCAAAGTTTGGCATTGATGGCTCAAGAGACCGCACGGGTAGTTTGGGACGCATAGTTTGGCAATGGGGGAAATGTTGAGGACCATTAAAGGAGTTGAAGTGAAAATACCCCATCATCTAACTGAATGACAGAGCAGGCTTGAGGGCCTGGACATCCTATCCTGTTCCTGTATAATTATGCTTGGTTATCCTTTTACAGGCAAGTTGGTTAATGAAAATTAGTCTAGGTTCTTGAAAAATAAATAGAAATTGGGTCATTGCATGTGTGTTACTTTTGTGTGAAAGCAGGATTCAACTTAGCGGTGATGCCCTCTGCATTGAAACGCAGTCAGGTCTCACACATCGAGGGCATGATCTAACTGCTGTACCACACCGGGCACGAACCTGAGGGAACCGGTTAGAGCGGAGACCAAAATAGGGAATCGCACCGGTCACTGATTGCGTTCTGATATTAGCGTTACACAGCCATTGGCAAGATCTGGATCCTGCCACGGCATGATGTAATGGGCCAGGGTTTAGAGAACACCAAAATGTATCATGGAGGTCACCTGACCCATGACTTTTAATAGATTTTGGTTATGGGGAGCACAAGGGCCTGCTTTACAGGTGTGATGCAACAGAGATCGGAAATACTTTTAAAACTAAACCATGTTTATTTATGAAGCCAGTTAACACTTTAAAAACCAACAGTAAACATCTTCACAACTATTGACACCAATAATCCCCACAGATACAATATTCTATAAGTAACCTTTCATAACTTTCCTAACGACATCCATAAGACCAAAAGACCCTTTTTACAGAAAGACAGCAGGTTTAAATTCTCTACAGAAACAAGTATTACTTTGAAATCCTCAAATGATCTGTAGACAGTCTTTAGATTGCAGAGAGAGACCAATGCACCTTCTTGCTGTGACTGCAGCTTCTTCAACTCTGAAAATGAAACTAAAACACACAGACACACACCAGCCTTCTTGCTCAAAGCGAAAGTAAAAGCAGAGTCACAGCTCAGCTCCAACCACACACTGACATCACTGCAGCTATTTGATAAACATCCATTTCTTAAAGATACATCCACTACAGCTATTTGATAAACATCCATTTCTGAAAGGTATTCTCACATGACAATGGTGAGACACCAATAATCGCCAATCAAAGCCAATCTTCATTAACGGGAAGGAGCCCCTATCGAGCAGCCTCCTGTGATCTAACTGGCTCCCCAGCAAACTGTCACGCGGGCGCCCTTCAGCACACCTATTTAAAAACATGAAGCTAGTGCAATGGCTGCTGTGGGGATCAGAGGAGGTGAGTCACCATCTTGGAAAACGGGCAGTCAGCCCGGAAGCACCAGGGTTACGGCCTCAGTGTACAGGGGGTGGAGCCCTCGGTGGGAGACGGGGCTAGTCGGTGGGCGAGGGGTTCAGTGCCTCCCCTGGATCATGTACACCCATACCAGGGGCAACTTCAGCTTCTGCCTGTCCATCCCATCCAACACCTCCAGGACAGAACCCCGCCTGTGGTAATATGGTCACTTTAACCTCCACTGACTGTTATGGCCTCTGAAGGCTATCGCTAATAGAGAATTGGGAATGTTAGTAATGCAAACACTTCACAGCTCCCGAGTGGATTCCCCTGGGTATACATACCATGTTGCAGGTGGGCGCTACTGCCCAGCATTCCAGTCAGACTGTGAGGCCTGGATACCAGAGACTTCAACACCGTGGGGGCAGCAGCCAATATTCGATCACCCAAAAGCTGTGCCGCAGCATTGGGGATTCCCCCGGCAACCAGAGGGTGGATGTGTGAATCAGGGGTGGGGGAGGTACCTGAACCCGGTCCAGTGCTGTTCCTGGCGGGGTTCTGGTTTCCGTCATCTCACCCCCTGCCCCCTTCCCACCCACCGTTCCCACCTCCCAGCCCACCTCCCGGTCTGCCTCGACATCCCACACCCTCCCACTCCAACCATTCCCTGACCCCCTCCCACCACCAATCACCCTGTTCCACCTTCCTAGAGTCTGTGTTACATCAATCCGGAGTGATGGGCATGTGTTGGCACTGTCAGGGGGTCAATGTACAAGGCAGGAGGGTGATGATAATCCACTGTGAGCTGAACTCTGGTGCTCTTCAATCTGTGCCAATGTCTGACTCCTGTCTGACTGCTGACAGCGCAGTCACACCCACCGCCTGCACATGTTATGTCTTGGCAGGGGGGAGGGGTGCAATGGCACAGCCCAGACCTAGGACCATAATGCCGGGGGCAGCTGGGTCCGAGGGAGGGTGGAGGTCAAATGTGGAGTGTAGGTCAGCCCAAAGTGTGGAACAACGTGACAGAGGATTCACGTGTCTCGGGTGTAATGTGTTTCCACGGTCTACAATCGTGACCCTAACTGTCTCTCACTATCGATGGTTCCACTTATCCTCCCCCCTCCCAGTGATGCTCAATCTTTGCAGCCTTCTGTGCTCTGCCGCTACGGCTAGGTGTGGCCCCGGTTTGCACATCAGAGGTGCAGGCAGCCAGCTGCCTGCACCTATGGCCGTTGATGCACCTAGCGGGCATCCTCTGGAGGGCTCAGGGCCAGAGGACCCTCACCAACCTGTTGGCGGCACATGCCTCGCCATGCTACCCTGTCTCGCCTGCTAACTCCAAAATATACCATTGTCAGGAGGGGGGAACTCAGGAGAGCTGGTGACTGCTGTCTTCTCCCTGTAGGGGGACTCCGGTTTGGCCTCCAGCATAAAGGAAAACAACAGCAGCCAGAACAGTGGCACCACAACTGGTTCTGTTGCTCAGCAGGGGAGGGCAAAGTGCAGGAGAGCGATAGTTATAGGGGACTCCATAGTAAGGGGCACAGATAGGCGCTTCTGTGGAAGTGAATGAGACTCCAGGATGGTGTGTTGCCTCCCCGGTACCAGGGTCAAGGATGTCTCTGAACAAACAAGGACATCCTGAAGGGGGAGGGTGAACAGCCAGAGATCGTAGTACACATAGGTGCTAGCAACATAGGCAGAAAGAGTGATGAGGTTCTGCAGAAGGAGTTCAGGGAGTTAGTCAGTAAGCTAAAAAGCAGGACATCTAGGGCTGTAATCTCAAGATTACTCCCTGTGCCACATGCCAATTAGGCTAGAAATACGAGGCTAGTGCAGCTAAATACGTGGCTAATCTGGTGGTGTAGCAGGGAGGGTTTCAGATTTCTGGACCATTGGGATCTCTTCCGGGACAGGTGCAAACTGTACAGAAGGGTGGGTTGCATCAAAATTCGAGGGGCACCAATATCCTGACTGGGAGGTTTGCTCGAGTCACTCGGGAGGATTTAAACTAGTATAGCAGGGGAGTGGGAACCAGAGCGTTAGCTTAGGAGGTGTCATAACTGAAGGGGAAATGGAGAAGAAAAATAAGAGAACAACAACTTCACCCTCAGGCAGAGCAAAAAAGGTGACAATTGTGAGAAGGGAGGTGGTCAATGCAGGACTGAGGATTGGGGCAGCACGGTAGCATGGTGGTTAGCACAAACGCTTCACAGCTCCAGGGTCCCAGGTTCGATTCCCGGCTGGGTCACTGTCTGTGCGGAGTCTGCACGTCCTCCCTGTGTGTGCGTGGGTTTCCTCCGGGTGCTCCGGTTTCCTCCCACAGTCCAAAGATGTGCGGGTTAGGTGGATTGGCCATGCTAAATTGCCCGTAGTGTCCTAAAATGTAAGGTTAAGGGGGGGTTGTTGGGTTACGGGTATAGGGTGGATATGTGGGTTTGAGTAGGGTGATCATTGCTCGGCACAACATTGAGGGCCGAAGGGCCTGTTCTGTGCTGTACTGTTCTATGTCTATGTTGTGTGCCTTAATGCGCGCAGTATACGGAACAAGGTAAATGAGCTGGTTGCGCACATTGAAATTGGCCGGTACAATGTTGTGGGCATCACAGAGACGTGGCTGCAAGGGGATCAGTGTTGGGATATAAATGTCCAAGGATATGTGTCCTGTTGAAAGGACAGGCAGATGGGCAAAGGGGGCGGGGTTGCATTGTTAGTAAGGAATGAAGTTAAATCAATAGCAAGGAGCGATATAGAATCAGAAGGCATAGAATCTCTGTGGGTAGATTCGAGGAATTGCAAAGGTAAAACGACCCTGATGGGAGTTATGTCCAGGCCCCCGAGCAGTAGTCAGGATGTAGGGCAGAAAATAAATCAGGAGATAGAGAAAGCATGTAAAAAAAGCAATATCACAATAATCATGGGTGACTTCAATATGCAGATGGACTGGGAAAATCAGGTTGCGAGTGGATCCCAAAAAGAAGGAATTTGTGGAATGTTTAAGAGAGGGATTTTTGGAGCAGCTTGTGGTAGAGCCCACTAGGGAACAGGCAATTCTGGATTTGTTGATGTGTAATGAGGCAGACTTGATTAGGGAGCTTAAGGTGAAGGAACCCTTAGGGAGCAGTGACCACAAATGATAGAATTTACCCTGCAGTTTGAGAGGGAGAAGCTGGAGTCAGGTGTGATGGTATTACAGTTAAATAAAGGTAACTACATAGACATGAGGGAGGAGCTGGCCAGAGTTGATTGGAAAAGGAGCCTAGCAGGGAAGACAGTGGAACAGCAATGGCAAGTGCTTTTGGGGGTTATCCGAGAGGCACACCAGAGGGAAGTCAAGGACAGCATAAAGCAAAAGAAAAAGCATGCAAATTGGCGAGGATTAGTGGGAAGCCAGAGGATTGGGAATCCTTTAAAAGTTAGCAGAGGACAACGAAAAAAGCAATATGGGGAGAGAAGATGAAATTTGAGTGCAAGCTAGCTAGTAATATAAAAGAAGATAGGAAGATTTTGTTTTCAATATATAAAAGGTAAGAGAGAGGCAAAAATAGACATTGGACCACTGGAAAACGTGGCTGGAGAAGTAATAATAAGAAACAAAGAAATGGCAGATGAACTGAAGAGTTACTTTACAGCAGTCTTCATGGTGGAAGACACGAGTGGGATGCCAGAGCTCCAGGAGAACCAGGGGGCAGAGGTGGGTGCAGTGACCATTACTAAGGAGAAGGTTCTGGGGACACTGAAAGGTCTGAAGGTAGATAAAGCACCTGGACCGGGTGGACTACACCCCAGAGTTCTAAAAGAGATAGCTGAGGAGATTGTGGAGGCATTGGTGGTGATCTTTCAGGAATCACTGGAGGCAGGAAGTGTCCCAGAGGACTGGAAAGTGGCTAATGTGACACCATTGTTTAAAAAGGTAGGGAGGCAGAAGATGGGAAATTATAGGCCGGTTAGCCTGACTTCGGTCATTGGTAAGAGTTTAGAGTCCGTTATTAAAGATGAGATCGCAAAGTACTTGGAAGTGCATGGTAAAATAGGACTGAGTCAGCACGGCTTTGTCAAATGGTGGTTATGTCTAACAAATCTGTTATAGTTCTTTGAGAAGTTAACAAGGAAGTTAGACAAAGGAGAACCAGTGGACGTGATTTATTTAGATTTCCAGAAGGTCTTTGACAAGGTGTCACATAGGAGATTATTAAATAAGTTAAGAGCCCATGGTGTTAAGTGTAAGATCATGGCATGGATAGAGGATTTTCTGACTGGCAGAAGGCAGAGAGTGGGGATAAAGGGATCTTTTTCAGAATGGCAGCTGGTGACTAGTGGTGTGCCTCACGGGTCTGTGCTGGGACCATGAATTTTCACACTATATGTTAATGATCTGAAAGAAGAACTGAAGGCACTGTTGCTAAGTTTGCAGATGATACAAAGATCTGTAGAGGGACAGATAGTATTGAGGAAGCAAGGGGGCTGAAGAAGGATTTTGACAAGCTAGGAGCGTGGCCAATGAAGTGGCATGAAATATAATGTGAAAAAGTGTGAGGTGATGCACTTTGGAAGGAGGAATTTAGGCATAGACTATTTTCTAAATGGGGAATGCTTGGAAAATCAGAAGCACAAAGGGACTTGGGAGTCCTTGTTCATAATTCTCTTAAGGTTGACGTGCAGTTACAGTCGGCAGTTAGGAAGGCAAATGCAATGTTAGCATTCATGTCAAGAGGGCTAGAATACAAGACCAGGGCACTTAATGAGGCAAGGGAGCGGGGTGTTCTTCCTCCCTCCAACAATATCACAGACTTCGATCTCATTGATCCTGAAGCAGGAGAAGGACCCAGAGCAATGTGGGTCATACAGACCAATCTCCCGACTGAATGTCGATGCCAAATTGCTGGCCTCGAAAATAGAGGACTGTGTTCCGGGGGTGATAGGGGAGGACCAGACGGGTCTGTCAAAGGCAGGCAGTTAATGGTCAATGTTAAAAGGCTCCTGAATGTAACCGTGATGTCCTCCGAGGTGAGGGGAGGCAGAGGTAGGATGCGGTGAAGGCCTTCGACCGTGTGGAATTTAATAATTTGTGGGAGGTCCTATGACAGTCTGGGTTTGGGCAGGGCTTTATTGACTGGGTTCGGTTGCTGTATCAGGCACCGGTGGCGAACCAGGTGAGTTCAGACTACTTTAGACTGCACTGGGGGACAAGGCAGGAATGTCCACTCTCCCCACTGCTGTTTGCCTTGGCTATAGAGCCATTGGCGATGGTGCTGAGAATGTCAAACGACTGTAAGGGGCTCGTCCGGGGTGGGGAGGGGGGGGGGGGGAACACATCGTCTCGTTATATGCAGATGACCTACTTTTATATATTTCTGAACCGTTAGGGGGGATGGGGGAATTATGCGGATCTTAGGGGAATTTGGCCGGTTCTTGGGGTACAAATTGAATATGGGTACAAACAAGGTTTTATGATCCGGATGAGGACCGGATATATAGCCATGATTAGGAAGTGGATAGTGGGGGAGGGGTCGGTGTGGGAGCGGGTGGAGGCGGCCTCATGTAAAGGCACAAGTTTGGGGGCATTGGTAACGGCTCCTCTGCCGTTCTCGCCAGCCCGGTACTCCACAAACCCAGTGGTAGTGGTGGTCCTGAGAGTCTGGGAGCAGTGACGGAAGCATATGGGAGTGGAGGGAGTGTTGGTGTGGGCTCCAATTTGTGGTAATCACTGTCTTGTCCCAGGGAGGATTGATGAGGGGTTTCAGAGGTAGCAGAGAGCAGGGATTGAGGGGCTGGGGGGATCTATTTATTGATGGGGGTTTTCCCTGTTTGGACGATGACTTTGAATTGCCGGGAGGGAATGGATTTCGGTATCTTCTGGTAAGGGATTTTCTGCAAAGGCAGGTTTCGACCTTTCCGTTTCTACCGCCGCAGGGGATACAGGACAAGGAGGTTTCTAGAACGGGGGTGGTGGAGGGGAAGATATCAGAAATCTATAAAGAACTTATGGAGTGGGAGGAAACCCAGATAGGTGAGATAAAAGTAAATTGGAAGGTGAGCTGAGTAAGAAGTTAGAGGCGGACCTGTGGGCGGATGCTTTGAGCAGAGTCAACACGTCCTCATCATGTGCCAGGCTCAGCCTGATACAATTCAAGGTGGTTCACTGGGCACATAACGGTGGCCCGGATGAGCAGGGTTTTTGGGTGGAGGACAGGTGTGTGAGGTGTGCAGGAGGGCCCGCAAACCATGTTCACATGTTTTGGGTATGCCTGAAGCTTAGGGAATTCTGGCAGGAATTTGCGGATGTCATGTCCATGGTACTAAAAATGAGGTTGGCGCTGAGTCCAGAGGTGGCGATTTTTGGAGTGTCATAAGACCCGGGAGTCCAGGGGGGGAGAGAGGCTGACATTTTAGCCTTTGCCTCCTTGGAAGCCTGGAGATATATATTATTAGCGTGGAGGGACTCGAAGCCCCCAAAATCAGAGGTATGGGTTAGCGACATGGTTGGGTTTCTCAGACTTGAGAAAATTAAGTTCGCCCAGAGAGATTCAACATTGGGGTTCATTCGGAGGTGGCAGCCGTTTATCGACTTCTTCGGAGAAAACTAAACTGTCAGCAGATTCAATAAGGGGGGGGGGGGGTAAGGGCTTCGGGGGTAAATGAGGTGGGGGGGGGAGTTAGGCTATTTTCTGTTTAGACTAGGCAGGAATAGTGGGAGATGGAGGGGTGTGTTACGCACTGAACTATGTTTAAATTTGTATTTGTATCTTTTGTTGTTATGAAACCTTAAATGCCTTAATAAAATGTTTGTAAAAAAAAAAAGATCCCGGTGACGGCCTCTTCAGGTGATCATTGGGAAACATGCAGTAATTCTCGCTCACTATCACATTTAGAAATTTTTCTTTAGATTGTGCCCATAGAATGGCAGCTTGAGTGAGGCACTGTGAACCTGACGGAAGACGAGAGCAGTAGGAGTTGCGGGCTTTACGTAAAGGAGAAAGTGAACAAATACATCAAATCATTCCTGCTTCCCAGGATCTGAAAATTGTTTAAAATGGCATTTTGTGTTTGACATGAGAAAGCTTAATTTCAACTGAGAGATGAGAATGATGCTGTCAGTCAAAAAAACTTTACTTTTAAAAATAGCACTGTGGCTACCAGGAAGATGATTAATCATACCAAGAAAATAGCTATCTAACTCTATGGTCTAACATCCTCTTGACTTCATACCTTATTCGAATGTTGCTAAGACCAAAATCTGTATTATTTCAGCTAATGCCTTCAAGCCACTGTGATATTTCCCATTCACCGGTTAGGTAAGTAACAACTGTGACATTTATTTACATGTAACCACAATGCAGAGGCGTGCAGCCTTATGGTGGAATCAGCTTCCAGAATCGAGCTGATATACAACCCATGCTTGCTAGGGTGAATCCCCCACCTTCCCTGAATGGTTATCACGTGATCATCCCCACAAGTTGCCCCATAAATGGGACAAGAAAAACCCACACCCACCCGAGATCCTGGGGAAGCTTTGTCTCTCTGCTGCCTTGCTAAGATTTCAAAGGTGATGAATTTGCTATTTTTCCTCTCACGAGCATCAGTCACTTGTGGAACATATGCCCACCTGTACTCAGCCTGATATTACAGGGGTCATCTGAAACGAGGCAGTGACACAGTGAAGGTCAATCTTTATAGCAGCGAAGGGAACTGTGTTGGCCGATGGGCTACAAGTGACTGAGATGTTCTTTTGCTTCTTAAGTGCACTGCACTATTATGTTCTGTCACAAGAGAGTAATATTCGGGGGCAAATCACCCCTAAATACTGCCCGGCCGCACTACATTTCAAACAAACAGAGAATGCTGCAAAGAACCAACAGGTCTGGAACAAGAACACGAGATAGATGACCGATTAGACACATTATGTGAAGCCCTCAGGACAGTGGGCTCAACAACCTTAGACTGTGACCTTTCTCCTCCATTTAAACACTTTTTTTAATGTCCCAAACATTTTTGTCTGAGTGTAAAAACAATCCTTCCTCACACCCAACACCTGGCCATCTATCTCTTGTTCTTAAGTTTGCTACACTTTTATTGCAATCCCTTGCAGCTACAGGACAGCCCAAAACTTCCGTGTTTCATGCTGGTGTACGGAGAGCGCGCACCGCACATGCATGTCGGGACTATGCAGAGGTCCCGACACATGGACATGTGCGTTGAAAGTGCGTCAAGTTCATCCTTACAATCCTGTCTTTTTGATGTATTTTTCTTCAAGCCCTGCACTGAAGCAGCTGAATGTGAAATCATGGGACAGCACTAACTGGGCCTGCTTGCCCCAATGTTATGTAAGTTTTACACTTGTTTATTTCACATTTTGTTTCTCTTCGAGAATCAGCGAGCAGAGGCAGGGGACATCGGAGTGGATTTTTTAGGTGGGTTAATCTTTTCTAAATAGTGTTTATGAAATGCTTAAAATGCAGAAAAGTGAAAGAAAAGTTTTAAACTTTTTTTATTATTTAAACTTTGGTATGTCATGAGGATGTTAACTCCATTGAGGAACTATAATGGATAGAGTGGGTTTAAAGTCCCATATAGTAAACTTCAGCTGAAATACATTTGGATTTTGCAATGTATTTTAAGCTGTGTTGCTTAAGAGTGTCACTGATGTAGTGTTGATCCTTACAAGCCTCAGTGATTAGTTCAAGTGCATTAGGAAAGTTTAACACCTCAGTTGACAAATGCAAACCTCCTATAAGCTCATGTGAAGTATCTCTCTGCCAGGTATTGATGAATGCATTGCAGATTCAAAATCTGGAGTCATACCCCATCACCACTGATGCATTTATTATTTTTGACACATGCCCTGTGAAAATGAAGGAGAGGTCCATCGCATTCCACGGATTGCTGGTTTCCCCAAAAGTAATCAGGGCTGCCGAAGGAACACATTTTGCATCAAAGGCACCAAGAAATTATACTGTTTTATTCATCAACAGGAAGGGGTTGCATTCTTAAATGTGCTGATAGTGTGTGATGCACAAATGAGGATCCTCCGTGTAAATGCAAACAACCATAGAAATTCCCAAGACTCATTCATTCTTGGAAACTTAATGTTACACCAGGTCATTGAGTTCCCAAGACTCATTCATTCTTGGAAACTCAATGTTACACCAGGTCATGATGTCATCACCAGGTATTACAGGATGGTTACTGGGTAATAAATTTGGTCTATTGCATCCGCTGCTCCCAATGTGGTCTCCTCGATATCGGAGAGACCAAACGCAGACTGGGTGATCGCTTTGCTGAGCATCTTCAGTATGTACGTATTCAGGACCCTGACCTTCCTGTTGCTTGCCATTTTATCACAAGACCCCGCTCCCATGCCCACATGTCTGTCCTTGGCCTACTACAATGTTCCAGTGAAGCTCAATGCAAGCTGGAGGAACAACATCTCATCTTCTGGTTAGGCACACTACAGCCTTCCAGTCTCAACATCGCATTCAACAACTTCAAATGATTAGCTCTACCCCAACTCAACCCAGCAGAGGGCAGCAGAGCAGAGCTACTGATCAGCTGTTCTGGGGAAATTTGCATACGTGCAGTGCGGTCAGCCTAAGTTGAAGGTGGTTTGTGGAGAGGCTGTTGGCAAGTGACAGTTAAACCCGAAACACTTCGTGAGTGTTTCCCACCCTACCTCCTCCTCTAACCAACCCCCCCACCCCACGGTGGTTGGGAAGTGGGAGCAGGGGCCTGTCGTGAAGGTGAGTGAGTGCCTTTAAAATTGCTTACCTTTGAGCGGGAGCAGGGTTTGAGGTAATATCAGGTAAGCTCTTCCTTTCTTGTTCTTTTTCTTGTTTTTTTTTAAATCTAGAGGTGATGTCAGGGAAGGCAGTACAATGCTCCTCCTGCAGAATGTTTGAGGTGAGGGACGCCGTCAGTGTCCCTGCTGATTTCATCTGTGGGAAGTGCACCCAACTCCAGCTCCTCAAAAACCGTGTTAGGGACCTGGAGCTTGAGCTGGATGAACTTCGGATCATTCGGGAGGCAGAGGGGGTCATAGATAGGAGCTTCAGGGAAATAGTTACACCAAAGACTGGAGATAGATGGGTAACTGTAAGAGGGACTGGGAAGAAGCAGTCAGTGCAGGGACCCCCTGCGGTCGTTCCCCTGAGTAACAAGTATACCGTTTTGGATACTTGTGGGGGGGACGACTTACCAGGGGTAAGCCATGGGGTACGGGCCTCTGGCACGGAGTCTGTCCCTGTTGCTCAGAAGGGAAGGGGGGAAAGGAGTAGAACATTAGTAATTGGGGACTCAATAGTCAGGGGCACAGATAGGAGATTTTGTGGGAGCGAGAGAGACTCACGTTTGGTATGTTGCCTCCCAGGTGCAAGGGTACGTGATGTCTCGGATCGTGTTTTCCGGGTCCTTAAGGGGGAGGGGGAGCAGCCCCAAGTCGTAGTCCACATTGGCACTAACGACATAGGTAGGAAAGGGGACAAGGATGTCAGGCAGGCCTTTAGGGAGCTAGGATGGAAGCTCAGAGCGAGAACAAACAGAGTTGTTATCTCTGGGTTGTTGCCCGTGCCACGTGATAGTGAGATGAGGAATAGGGAGAGAGAGCAATTAAACACGTGGCTACAGGGATGGTGCAGGCGGGAGGGATTCAGATTTCTGGATAACTGGGGCTCTTTCTGGGGAAGGTGGGACCTCTATAGACAGGATGGTCTACATCTGAACCTGAGGGGCACCAATATCCTGGGGGGGAGATTTGTTAGTGCTCTTTGGGGGGGTTTAAACTAATTCAGCAGGGGCATGGGAACCTGGATTGTAGTTTTAGGGTACGGGAGATTGAGAGTATAGAGGTCAGGAGCACAGATTTGACTTCGCAGGAGGGTGCCAGTGTTCAGGTAGGTGGTTTGAAGTGTGTCTACTTCAATGCCAGGAGTATACGAAATAAGGTAGGGGAACTGGCAGCATGGGTTGGTACCTGGGACTTCGATGTTGTGGCCATTTCAGAGACATGGATAGAGCAGGGACAGGAATGGTTGTTGCAGGTTCCGGGGTTTAGGTGTTTTAGTAAGCTCAGAGAAGGGGGCAAAAGAGGGGGAGGTGTGGCGCTGCTAGTCAAGGACAGTATTACGGTGGCGGAAAGGATGCTAGATGGGGACTCTTCTTCTGAGGTAGTATGGGCTGAGGTTAGAAACAGGAAAGGAGAGGTCACCCTGTTGGGAGTTTTCTATAGGCCACCTAATAGTTCTAGGGATGTAGAGGAAAGGATGGCGAAGATGATTCTGGAAAAGAGCGAAAGTAACAGGGTAGTTGTTATGGGAGACTTTAACTTTCCAAATATTGACTGGAAAAGATATAGTTCGAGTACATTAGATGGGTCGTTCTTTGTACAATGTGTGCAGGAGGGTTTCCTGACACAATATGTTGACAGGCCAACAAGAGGCGAGGCCACATTGGATTTGGTTTTGGGTAATGAACCAGGCCAGGTGTTAGATCTGGAGGTAGGTGAGCACTTTGGAAACAGTGACCACAATTCGGTGACCTTTACGTTAGTGATGGAAAGGGATAAGTATACCCCGCAGGGCAAGAGTTATAGCTGGGGGAAGGGCAATTATGATGCCATTAGACATGACTTAGGATGTGTTGGTTGGAGAAGTAGGCTGCAAGGGTTGGGCACACTGGATATGTGGAGCTTGTTCAAGGAACAGCTATTGCATGTTCTTGATAAGTACGTACCAGTCAGGCAGGGAGGAAGGGGTCGAGCGAGGGAACCGTGGTTTACCAAAGAAGTGGAATCTCTTGTTAAGAGGAAGAAGGAGGCCTATGTGAAGATGAGGCGTGAAGTTTCAGTTGGGGCGCTTGATATTTACAAGGAAGCGAGGAAGGATCTAAAGAGAGAGCTGAGACGAGCAAGGAGGGGACATGAGAAGTCTTTGGCAGGTAGGATCAAGGAAAACCCAAAAGCTTTCTATAGGTATGTCAGGAATAAAAGAATGACTAGGGTAAGAGTAGGGCCAGTCAAGGACAGTGGTGGGAAGTTGTGTGGGGAGGCTGAGGAGATAAGCGAGATACTAAATGAATACTTTTCGTCAGTATTCACTCAAGAAAAAGATAATATTGTGGAGGAGAATGCTGAGACCCAGGCTATTAGAATAGATGGCATTGAGGTGCGTAGGGAAGAAGTGTTGGCAATTCTGGACAAGGTGAAAATAGATAAGTCCCCGGGGCCGGATGGGATTTATCCTAGGATTCTCTGGGAAGCCAGGGAAGAGATTGCTGAGCCTTTGGCTTTGATTTTTAGGTCATCATTGGCTACAGGAATAGTGCCAGAGGACTGGAGGATAGCAAATGTGGTCCCTTTGTTCAAGAAGGGGAGTAGAGATAACCCCGGTAACTATAGGCCGGTGAGCCTAACGTCTGTGGTGGGTAAAGTCTTGGAGAGGATTATAAAAGATACGATTTATAATCATCTAGATAGGAATAATATGATTAGGGACAGTCAGCATGGTTTTGTGAAGGGTAGGTCATGCCTCACAAACCTTATCGAGTTCTTTGAGAAGGTGACTGAACAGGTAGACGAGGGTAGAGCAGTTGATGTGGTGTATATGGATTTCAGTAAAGCGTTTGATAAGGTTCCCCACGGTCGTCTATTGCAGAAAATACGGAGGCTGGGGATTGAGGGTGATTTAGAGATGTGGATCAGAAATTGGCTAGTTGAAAGAAGACAGAGAGTGGTAGTTGATGGGAAATGTTCAGAATGGAGTTCAGTTACGAGTGGCGTACCACAAGGATCTGTTCTGGGGCCGTTGCTGTTTGTCATTTTTATAAATGACCTAGAGGAGGGCGCAGAAGGATGGGTGAGTAAATTTGCAGACGACACTAAAGTCGGTGGAGTTGTAGACAGTGCGGAAGGATGTTGCAGGTTACAGAGGGACATAGATAAGCTGCAGAGCTGGGCTGAGAGGTGGCAAATGGAGTTTAATGTGGAGAAGTGTGAGGTGATTCACTTTGGAAAGAATAACAGGAATGCGGAATATTTGGCTAATGGTAAAATTCTTGGTAGTGTGGATGAGCAGAGGGATCTCGGTGTCCATGTACATAGATCCCTGAAAGTTGCCACCCAGGTTGATAGGGTTGTGAAGAAGGCCTATGGTGTGTTGGCCTTTATTGGTAGAGGGATTGAGTTCCGGAGCCATGAGGTCATGTTGCAGTTGTACAAAACTCTAGTACGGCCGCATTTGGAGTATTGCGTACAGTTCTGGTCGCCTCATTATAGGAAGGACGTGGAAGCTTTGGAACGGGTGCAGAGGAGATTTACCAGGATGTTGCCTGGTATGGAGGGAAAATCTTATGAGGAAAGGCTGATGGACTTGAGGTTGTTTTCGTTAGAGAGAAGAAGGTTAAGAGGTGACTTAATAGAGGCATACAAAATGATCAGAGGGTTAGATAGGGTGGACAGCGAGAGCCTTCTCCCGCGGATGGAGGTGGCTAGCACGAGGGGACATAGCCTTAAATTGAGGGGTAATAGATATAGGACAGAGGTCAGAGGTGGGTTTTTTACGCAAAGAGTGGTGAGGCCGTGGAATGCCCTACCTGCAACAGTAGTGAACATGCCAACATTGAGGGCATTTAAAAATTTATTGGATAAGCATATGGATGATAAGGGCATAGTGTAGGTTAGATGGCCTTTAGATTTTTTCCATGTCGGTGCAACATCGAGGGCCGAAGGGCCTGTACTGCGCTGTATCGTTCTATGTTCTATGTTCTATGTTCTATTTGTTTTCATCCAATTTAATTTTAACTTTTTTACCATTTATTTCTCTCTTGTCTTTCTTTATATATATTCACCCCCCCCCCCCCCCCCCCCATCTTGTCCACCTTTTGTTATCCTTTCTCCCCTTTGCTTCCCCCTTCCCCTCCCCCCACACCTACAGTTCATCCTCTGATGTTAGTTTCTCTGCTGTTTGACCTTTCACATCTTTTGTCCTCTCTGGGGACTGCCATTAGCACTCTTTCACCTTAGTATCTGTGGCCATTAGCACCCGGTTTCCCTGGGTTTCTGTGGCTATGACTCATCTTTCATTCTCACTTTACAGTATAAATATTTCCCACTTTCTCTGTCTGTTAGCTTTGACAAAGAGTCATCTGGACTCGAAACGCTAGCTCGTTTCTCTCCCTACAGATGCTGCCAGACCTGCTGAGATTTTCCAGCATTTTCTCTTTGGTTTCAGATTCCAGCATCCGCAGCAATTTATCCAGATTTATCCAGATTTACATATTTAAGTGAGCCATTAAAAATAACCAGATGAAGTCAGATTCCATTATATTTTAAGTTTTTATTGATTGCATATGAATACAAAAATAATTGCAGTCAATGTGTATATGAGAATATATAAGTCCAGATAAAATGAATAATATATAAAATAATTTGGACTAGGTGTGTATTAAAAACTCATTACTTAAAACATCAAGCAAACTCAAACCAAATATAACAATTCACAATTATGGCGAGTTAGCGGTTCTGCAAAGCATTTTATTTTTTAAAAAATCTAAACAAAATCATTTTGCTGCTTGTTGTTTTCTGTTGTCACAGTCTGGCAGTATTATTCTTCTTAGGACGCATCCACTGAACACATGCAATGGATGCAATATCAAATTTAACGCTTTCCCCATAGAGCCATCTGAGGTCTGGCAATTCTCAAGAGTGCAATTTTCACACAAGCCTGCAACGATTTTGGCCAGATTCAAGTTATTGAAGTCACACATCCAAATACTGTGCCGAAGTGAACAGTAAATGGATTTTACAGCAGCTTCTGGTCCTCACACCTAATTCCATAATTCCTGAAAATATTTTGTTCAAAGAATGAATGTTGACAACTTTCAATAGTAACTCTCAAAACGGAATTGGATATAGACTTAAAAAGGAAAGAAATAGGAGGGCTACAGTGGAAGAGCAGGAGAGTGGGTTCAATTGGACAGCCCTTTCCCATGTTCAATGGGATGAATGATCTCCTGCATTGTGGTATTCCATTAACTTGAATGCAGCAATCACAAACAGAAAGGTTAAAATGTTACTATCGTCCAAATCAATATCGAAATTTACAACAGTATAAAATTAAAAAGAAAAAGGATGACCTGAGATATATATTTATATACATTGACTCTCCAACCATGTTGAACCCAGTGGAAATCCTGCTATGTCGGGCGAATTCCGGTTGAGGCCCAAGGATTTCCTCTGATCCTCCTGGATTGCTCCAGCTGACATGATCTGTTTCAGATTATCTTGATTAAATCCTCATTTAGTATGCAGGATCTCTTTAAAGCCGGATTATCTTGGCACCTGCAATTCTCCCACGCGCCCGCAAATCGTGAAACCGGCCTGAATCACTGCTGGTCTCCACAAACGGAGACCAAATGTGATGACAATGCTGGGGGGGGGGGGGGGGGGGGGGGATACCGCTGATTGTGAAGGGGTGTCTAATACCTGAGATTGGGCCTTTGGTCTTTGTTGGCGAGAGGTGGAGGGCGAGACGGGGGATGAAGCGTTAGTCTGAGATCAGGACCCCCCCTTAAAAAGGCTTCTCAGGGCATCCCTAAGAAGCCGGACCTGCCAGTGTCTTCAGGTCCCGCAGGTCATTCAGGTCGCAGTTCACCCTAAACTCCAAAATAATTTCTAAATGTGGGTGGATTGTAATCTGGACCACCCAGCAGGAATCATAGATTATCATAGAATTTATCATAGAATTTACAGTGCAGAAGGAGGCCATTCGGCCCATCGAGTCTGCACCGGCTCATGGAAAGAGCACCCTACCTAAGGCCAACACCTCCACCCTATCCCCATAACCTAGTAACCCCACCCAACACTAAGAATCGCACCTCGTTTCCTGCCGGAGTCCACAGTTTGAAACTTTTTGGAAGAATTGCACCCAGAACATATATACATCACACTCTGTTTACAGAGAGAGAGCAGAAGCATGAATGAACAAATCTGGAAACAACGCTGTTCACTTTTACATGTAATTATACAGCTTATGAAAAAATGACATGCACCACAAAATAACAGGAGGGAAAATTGGAACAGTGTTGTCCCTCACAATACATTTATTAATTGTTATGATTTTGTTCTTCTCAAACAAACCTGGCTCCAGGGTTGCACCATTTGTTTCAATAGACAGATGAAAAATAAGAATATTTCATTAGTTTTTTATTTATACCGTATTTTAAATTATTATCTTGGTTTTCTTATCACCTCACTATCTGTGAAACGAAAAATATTTTGGGAGTAGCAAACCACAGAATTGTTTTGACATTTTAATATCTGCAGGTGCTCTCATTAATTTTTACTAAACAGGAAAACAGATTGTGCCTCTGCAACAGTGCTATCTCCATTTTCTGGAAAATTACAGTTAAATTTAGAAAGCTGTTACTTTGCAGCTTCTTTCCAACTTAACCACAAACTCAGAGGCCAGAACATTCTGCCCCTGCAGGAGACATGAAAGGAGGAGGGCAGGCCTGAGAATTTGGTGAGTAGGCCTTGGGATCGATACCCCGATGCCTTCCACCTCCACTGGAAGCAGGTTGTGGGTGGGAAGGCTCATGGCCAACCTTCCCAATCTGCCTCCATTTGAGTTCTTTAACTGCCCATTTAACAAACACTTCAGGGATCCCTCCTGCCTCCATTGCAATCTTCCCAGTTCCAGGAGGCTCTGCTGACATGCAGCCTGCGCAATTGGTAAAGCTGTGCACGTTGCATGACAGCTGGAGGGGTGGGAGGTGGCTCCCTCAATTTGCACTAACCTGTGTCTCTATTGACTGGCTGCTCTTGGCAGGTGGGAGGCTATCTGCCAGGGTCCTCAGCCAGCCAAGGCTCGTTTAGCTCTCTCGGCTAAACGGCTGGCTTTTAAAGCAGACCAAGCAGGCCAGCAGCGTGGTTCGATTCCCATACCAGCCTCCCTGAACAGGTGCTGGAATGTGGCGACTAGGGGCTTTTCACAGTAACTTCATTGAAGCCTACTCGTGACAATAAGCAATTTTCATTTCATTTTCAGTCTGGAAGAAGGCCGGTCACTGCTCACTTAACTGCCTGATTGGCAGAGAATACAATGGGTATTCCTCAGAATCTGCACGGGTGCCTCCACCACATTTTAAGCAAGACACCCACCAAGAAGATAAGATATTAGACAGCGTGACAGTTAGATGTATTGCAAGCTTGTTGGACCTGCATTTCTGACTGCTTCCCCTCCCTCTGTATTTATTCAGTTGAGCAGAGTACATGTTTTGCTCATAGTCTCTTTCAGCACTGAGCTTAAAAGGTAATAAATCAGTGGGCAGTGCTCATTATTTAGGCACATTATCAATTGTGCATTGTAAAATGCTACAAATATCTAAAAGGTACAAGGGCAGAAATTGGATCTCCTTGCACCTGTTTTCAGAACGTAACTTCATGCTTTCTGGCAAGGCCAACACTTATTGTCCATTCATAATTGCACTTAGGTGGGTTTTTATGACATAATTCATGGTCATCATTGCACTTTTTAAAATTCCGGATTTTTATGAAGTTCAAATTTCACCATCTGCCGTGGTGGGATTCGAACCCGGATCCCCAGAGCATTACCTTGATTCTCTGGATTACTCGTTCAATGACAACACCACTGCGCTACCTCCCATATGTATGGCATTATGTACGCAATGCTCAAAGTAACCTGAAAAAGCCTTTCTTCTGCATAAAAAAAAAGGAAGTTTGGAGGTAGATGACTTAAGCCTTGTCCTGTTCTATCAGTTCTTGCAGCACATATTTACCGGAAAGCAGATTAGCTGATTGAAAAATGTTGTGAACAATCCATGATGCAGAGTTTTTCCCTGGCCGAACAGAAGCAAGCTGGACAATCAGTTCACACAAGCTCTGTCGACTCGGTTTGGAATTTATCACAGATATTGGCAACTGATGACAGTGTTAGAGGCCCAACTGATTGTTTTTCTTCTGTCTCCACTGGCATTGCTTCCAATCTGAAGCATCTTGAATTAAGAGCTTTCGTCAAAGCATCTTTGAAGTTTGAACATGAAAAGTAGTAAATAACAGGGTCAAGCACACTGTTTAGATAGGTTATGCATAGAGTATTATAAAATATCTGAACGGCCATCTCATATGCTTCGCAGCTTCCTGTGCTTATTTGCTTTGTGATTAAAACAGCGATTACAGCAATGTTTGTGGGCAAGAAACACAGAACAAAAACTACTGCCACAACTATCACAAGCTTCACTGCTCGCTCGTATTTATGCCTTATTTCAGTTTTCATCTGTTTCAACTTCCAGATGATGCAGGATGTGGAAAACAGAATAATTGAAGCTGGCAGAAGAAAGTTGAAAAGAATAAAAGCAATATTGGTCCAAATTGTAGAAATACTTGGTAACTGGTATATGTGGAAGGGTTCACAGTATGTCAGGTTCTGGTGCTCGAATGTGTGACGTTCTGTTAAAAAATGCGAAGAAATAGTCACTACCAGAACCCAAAGGAAGCCTGCCACCTTCACTGCACAGCTTGTAGGAATCTTGTTCACTCTATGGTGAGGATGGACCACTTTAAAATAGCGATTGATCGCCATAACTGCAAGGAAAGCAATGCTCCCTGTCCGGTTTAGAAATATCATGAATATCTTCAGACGACACGGAACATCACCAAAGATCCAGTTCTTCCCTCGTACAAAGTAATCTGCTCGAAATGGTAAACAGCAGATTAACAGAGTGTCTGCAATCGCCAGGTTCAGTGAATAAACAGTATTTGGTTTCCAGGATTTTATGTGAAAACAGAAGATCCATAAAGCAATCGCATTTCCAATGAATCCGAGGATAAAGGTTAGAATAAGTATTGGCGGATTGTAGGATGAATTAAGATCTTGAGCGAAAACACACGGCTGGGTTCCGTTGTCCATTGTAGGCAGCGTTGCAGTAAGCTTCGTCACACAGCCACAGAACCTAGCACATTAACTGATAATGCACAACTTTATATAAAGCTCTTTCACGTTACATCATGAGTTGTGGGTGGGACTTAAATGAAACCAGGATAATAGAGGAGCTGCATTATAAAGCTACAAGAAATACTCCCAGATAACCTCAAATATGCAATTACAAGGAAATCTTTTCAATGATGCAAACCCAACAAAATACATGTTAGAAATGTTCTCAGGACTGTGATTCTAGGAATGTTTCATTGCTGGGTTACCCCAGTTTCAAAAGAAAGAGGAAATAATATGATTGTTTTAGCTGCTTTTATAAACATTTTGCTTACTGCTGTATTTTAACTTTCTATATCGAAAAACTGTTCAGCAAAGTTGGCTGCATGCCTATAAAATCTGCTGATGAAGCTGTTTACTTTTTTAGTTTCAGCGAATGTTTGTTTTTTGCAACAATTATGGTACCTTCAAGAAAACAGCATTGGCAACTTCCTACCACCACTGTACATACACCAGCCCCACCTCAAGAATCTCTGTTAACCTATTTTTCCCTTCCTTATTTGGAGATGCAAAATAATTTAGCATGGTTTAATTTTTAAATAGGTGGAGAAGGACGTGCAACTTTAACTATATCATGCGTTTGGCAGTTGATCCATGTGAGTTTTGCACATGTGTCTTTAACATAGGGGAAAACAGGGAAGAACCTTGTGGAGGCGACAGGGGCCTTGGTCGTCAGCTGGACAGCTGGCGAGAGCTCGCATCACCTCTTTTAGGGAAGGCCCACCGCATCTTCTTCCACTCGGGCACTTGACAGGCCAACTGCTGGCCTTCCTCATGATCAAAGACCTCAGGTGTGAAAGTCTCACCAGCCAAGGGCTGCTGCCATTTTATTTAATGGGAGCATCATGGGGAACCGGTGGCTGCTGCCTGAGCTGTGCTGAAGCCTAACATTGTCATTGGGTCCCAGGCCCAAAGGTAAGTGATGATGAGGGGTCGGGGGGGGGGGGGGGGGGGGGGGGGGGGGGAGTTCCAGGGTGGGGTAGAAGGGAGGGGGCCGGAAGTAAGGGGAGGTGTTGGCTTTCAGTAGGCCTCCCCTTCTCAATGCCAGATCCTGTAACCAGATACCAAGTGTCTTTGGACGAGTGACCTGACGGGGAGATTGCCAACAGGACTTGCTTGTTGTGCTCTCAACATAGTGAACCTCCAACCTGCCACTGAGTTAAGAGCAGCAGCAGCAGAACGGGCTCTTAACTAGACATTAATTGCCCACTTAAGGGTCTCAATAGGTGTCGGGGCAGGAAGGCCATTCATGGGTCATCCCGACACAGACTTGATCAGATGGAAGCAAGAATATAGTGGGATCCCCAAATGACACCCTCCCGCTTGATTAAGTGCTCCCACCACTAAACCCGCCATGGGGAAGTGCACATAATTCCACCCAAGGTGAGAAGGGAGGCTCTGTATCTTCTCAGTGACAGCATTCTGATTGGACTTATATGTGGTCTTCTCCTGCCGGAAAGGAGATGGTGTTGAGCTCATGGTATGTTTTCAGGACAGTAACAGCACATTCTACCAGAGCGCAGACTATACTTGATCTGGTAATGTGCAATAAGACAAGACTAATTAGTGGCCTCATAGTGAAGGCATCCCTCGGTAGCAGTAATCATAATTTGACTGAATTTCGCATTCAGTTTAGGGAGAGAAGAGTGGATCTAAAATTAGTGTTTTAAACTTAAATAAGGACAGTTATAGGCCATGAAGACAAACCTGGCTTAAGTGAATTGGGAAATTACATTAATGGATAGGTCAGTAGAGATGCACTAGCAGACACTTAAAGAAACCTTTCTATATACTCAGAAAATATATATTCCAGTGAGAAAGAAAGACTATATAAAGGAAGGTTATGGCGTTCATGGTTAACTGAGAAGTTGAAAATAGTGGTGGAGTTTTCCAGCCCTTCTCGCCAGTGGGATCTTCCAATCCCATCATAGTCGATCCTGCCGCAGGTTGCCCTGAGGTGGGATGAACGAATCATGCAAAATGCCTTTGACTTTGACAAGACTGGAAGATCCCACCCCTGAAGTCATTTAAGAGTCAACCACATTGCTGTGGGTCTGGGCAGCACGGTAGCACAAGTGAATAGCACTGTGGCTTCACAGCGTCAGGGCCCCAGGTTCGATTCCCCGCTGGGTCACTGTATGTGCGGAGTCTGCACGTTCTCCCTGTGTCTGCGTGGGTTTCCTCTGGGTGCTCCGGTTTCCTCCCACAGTCCAAAGACATGCAGGTTAGGTGGATTGGCCATGCTAAATTGCCCTTAGTGTCCAAAAAGGTTAGGAAGGGCTATTGGGTTATGGAGATAGGGTGGAAGTGTGGGCTTAATGTGGGTTGGTGCAGACTCGATGGGCCAAATGGCCTCCTTCTGTACTCTATGTTCTATGTTCATCCCACTGCTGGCCAATGGGGAGCCATCTCCACTGCAGGAAAATCCACCATGGGAAGGGCTAGAAAATTCCAGTGGTATCAATTAGAAAGAAGAAGTGTATAATTCCTCAAAGATACGTGGCAGGTCAAAGGATTGGACAGAGTTTTTGAGGTTATCTGGGAGTATTTCTTGTCGGTTTATAATGCAGCTCCTCTATTATCCAGCTTTCGTTCAAGTCCCACAATTCATGATGAAACGTGAAAGAGCTTTATATAAAGTTGTGCATTATCAGTTAATTTGTCCGTGGGATTTGGGCCTCGCTGGCTGGGCCAGTGTTTATTTCCCACCCCTGAGGGCATTTAAGAGTCAATCACATTGCTGTGAGTCTAGAGTCACGTGTAGGCCAGACCAGGTGAGGATGACAAATTTCCTTCCCTAAAGGACCAGATGGGTTTTTAATAATTTAATAATATGATAATCTTTATTGTCACATGTAGGCTTACATTAACACTGCAATGAGGTTACTGTGAAGAGCCCGTGTCTGTGTGGGTCTCAACCCCACAACCCAAAGATGTGTAGGCTAGGTGAATTAAATTGTCCCTTAATTGGAAACATTAAAAAAAATATATATGAATTACTAATTACACACTCACAATTTATATAGAATGAACCCCTTGTTCCAAAATGTATCTTTCCCTTTCCCAAACAACATCCAAATTAAATAGATCTATCAAATAAATCCAGCTTATAATTACCACACAATACAGGTTTGATGATCAAGTCTGGAAAACATTTTTCCTGGTTCGGGAAAGATATTCAAACTCCCTCTTCAAAGGTTTCTGCACTGCCTTGGATCTAAGACTGAAAGGCTGCTAGATGTAAACTGACCAAGGGGCGGAATTCTCCGACCCCCCCACTGGGGGGAGAATCGCTGGGGGTCAGTGTGAATCCCACCCCCGCGTCCTCCCAATTCTCCCGCTCCCCAAAAACCGGCCCAGTGTGAGTCACGCCGCCCACCTCGGAGAATGGCGGGGTCCCGCGCGACTCAATGGGCACCAGGGTCACCCGAATTCTCCGGCCCGCGATGGGCCGAAGTCCCGCCCGTCTGTAGCTGGTCCTGCTGGTGTAAATCAGAGTAGGTCCCTTACCGGTGGGACCTGGCAGTGCAGGCGGGCTCCGGGGTTCCTGGGGGGTCGCGGGAGCATCTGGCCCCGGGAGGTGCCCCCACGGTGGCCTGGCCCACGGTCGGGGCCCATCGATCCGCGGGCAGGCCTGTGCCGTGGGGGCACTCTATTTCTCCGCATTGGCTGCTGTGGTCCTCTGCAATGGCCGATGCGGAAACTAACCCTTCTGCGCATGCGCGGGGATGATGCCAGCACGTGTTGGCGCTCCCGGGCATGCACCGACTTGTGCCGGCCGGCGGAGGCCCTTCAGCACCAGTAGGCGTGGCGCCAAGCCCCTATCCCACCGGCTGGCGGGGTGCAAACCACTTCGGGGTGGGCCTAGCCCCTGAAGGTGTGGAGGATTTTGCACCTTTGGGGCGGCCCGACGCCGGAGTGGTTCATGCCACTCCGTCCTGCCTGGACCACCCGCCCCGCCGGGTACAGGAGAATCCCGCCTTCTTCTGAGGGTGCTGCCAATTATACCATTGTTCCCATTTGATTCTGCATTCCATATATTTGGCTGTCTGTTCCACTCACATTCCTTGATTTTTGAAGTTAGCACGAGCATATCTCCCTGATCTCTGAATCATCTAGATAAGCTGTTTCTACTAATAGGCGATTCACACCTAATGCTATTTGGATGACTGCTGATATAATTACTGGAAAAAACGCATCTCATCATTGATGTACCATCAGTTGAACACAAGACGAGTTGCTGAACAAAAGTATGGCTTTAATCTACTAGATGTTAGCCCTGCGGTCGATTACAGTAGAAGGACGACCGCCAGGAGTACTGGGTATTTATACCCCGCCTACTCAGCCTCTCAACCAATCGGGGAGTCGTCACATGACTGGTCTCAACCAACCGGTCGAGAGGCACATGACCGACTAGGGCCAATGGTAAGCCGGTGTTCTGCACCAATGGCAGGCAGCTATGCTAATCATACCACCACATTCACCCCTTGCAAAGAAAGAAGCCGGGGGGGGGGGGGGTGTCAATGAGAGCTGGGGGGGGGGGTGGGGAGAACTGGTGGTATGAGTCGTAAGAAGAGAAGGAACAAAAATGCATCCTTGGCTTCCCACTGGCCCAGACATTTAGCAACAGTACATAGTGTCCATACAAGGTCCATGGTGGTGTTGAAGTTAAATGGACTCGATCAGCCTTTTCGTTGCCCGTGACGTCCTTGCAGACCACCGCAGTGGAGTTGGTGACGTTGGTTCAGCCGATGGTGGTGGTTCAGCTGATGTCCTGGACTCCGGGAGCGATGGTCCTTGAACTGTCTCCGTACCCCGGGCTGGTGGGGGAGGCGCCATGGATGGGGGAGGGGTGGCCTGGGTGGGGCGCTGGGGGAAAAGGGACAGGAGGGGGGTCTGTGGTGAAGGGGGGGGGAAGGCCGCACGCCGGCAGGTGCCAGGTCCCGGAGGGAGACCGTGTCCTGCCGACCGTCGGGGTACTCCACATACACATACTGCGGGTTAGCGTGGAGTAACTGGACTTGTTCCACCAGCGGGTCGGACTTGTGCACCCGCACATGCTTCCGGAGCAAGATGGGTCCGGGGGTGACCAGCCACATTGGGAGAGGGGATCCGGAAGACGACTTCCTGGAGAAAACAAGGAGACGTTCATGAGGTGTCTGATTAGTTGTGGTACAGAGGAGGGAGCGGATAGAATGTAGGGCATCGGGGATAACCTCTTGCCATCGGGAAATAGGGAGATCTCTGGACCGGAGGGCCAGTAGTATGGTCTTCCAGATGGTACCATTCTCCCGCTCGACCTGTCCGTTACCCCGGGGGTTATAGCTGGTCGTCCTGCTAGAGGCAATGCCCCTGCTGAGCAGGAAGTGACGCAGCTCATCGCTCATAAATGAGGACCCCCGATCGCTATGTATGTACGCAGGGTAGCCGAACAGGGAGACGGTCGGTGTGGTCATGTCGGGCAGGGAATGGTGAAGGGGAAGCGGGAGTATTCATCGATCACCGTCAGGAAGTAAATGTTGCGGTTGCTAGAGGGAAGGGGCCCCTTGAAGTCTATGCTGAGACGTTCGAAGGGGCGGGATGCTTTGATCAGATGTGCGCGCTCGGGGCGGTAGAAGTGCGGTTTGCACTCTGCGCAGATGTGGCAGTCACGGGTTACTGTCCTGACTTCCTCGATGGAGTAGGGCAGGTTGCGGGTATTGATAAAGTGATAGAAACGGGTCACCCCTGGATGGCAGAGGTCCGCATGGAGGGAGCGGAGGCGGTCTATCTGCACGCTGGCGCAGGTACCGCGGGACAGGGCATCAGGAGACTCATTGAGCTTCCCAGGATGATACAAGATATCATAGTTGTACGTGGACAACTCGATCCGCCACCGCAAATCTTGTCATTCTTAATCTTGCCCCTCTGTGCATTATCGAACATGAAGGCTACTGACCGTTGGTCTGTGAGGAGGGTAAACTTCCTGCCGGCCAAATAGTGCCTCCAATGTCGCACAGCTTCGACTATGGCCTGGGCTTCCTTTTCCACTGAGGCGTGGCGGAGTTCGGAAGCCTGGAGGGTTCTGGAGAAGAAGGCCACGGGTCTGCCCGCTTGGTTCAGGGTGGCAGCCAGAGCTACTTCTGATGCATCGCTCTCTACCTGGAAGGGGAGGGACTTGTCGATGGCGCGCATCGTGGCCTTTGCGATGTCCGCTTTGATGCGGCTAAAGGCCTGGCAGGCCTCTGTCGACGGCGGGAAGGTCGTGGTTTCAATGAGGGGACGGGCCTTGTCGGCGTAATTGGGAACCCATTGGGCGTAGTAAGCGAAGAAACCCAGGCAGCGTTTGAGGGATTTGGGGGTATTGGGGAGAGGGAGTTCCATCAGGGGTCGCATGCGTTCGGGGTCAGGGGGCCTATCACTCCGTTACACATTACGTAGCCGAGGATGGCTAGACGGTCGGTGCTAAACACGCACTTATCCTTATTGTAATTTAGGTTAAGGAGTTTTGCGGTTTGGAGGAATTTTCGGAGGTTGGTGTCGTGGTCCTGCTGGTCGTGGCCGCAGATGGTGACATTATCGAGATACGGGAAGGTAGCCCGTAATCCGTACTTGTCGACCATTCGGTCCATCTTCCGTTGGAAGACCGAGACCCCTTTTGTGACACCGAATGGAACCCTGAGGAAATGGTAGAGGCTCCCATCTGCCTCGAACGCGGTGTACTTGCGGTCACTCGCGCGGATGGGGAGCTGGTGATAAGCGGACTTGCGGTCCACCGTGGAGAAGACCTTGTATTTTGCAATCTAATTTACCATGGCGGAAATAGGGGGAGAGGATACGCATCCAGTTGCGTAAACCGGTTGATGGTCTGGCTGTAGTCGATGACCATCTGGTTTTTCTCCCCAGTCCGGACCACCAGCACTTGGGCTCGCCAGGGACTGTTGCTGGCCTCGATGACCCCTTCCTTCAGCAACCTCTGGACCTCGGACCTGATGAAGGTCCGGTCCTGGGCGCTGTACCGTCTGCTCCGGGTCGCAACGGGTTTGCAATCGGGGGTGAGATTAGCAAACAAGGAGGGGGGGGGGTCCACTTTGAGAGACGCGAGGCTGCAGACAGTGAGGGGGGTATACGGCCGCCGAATTGGAAGGTCAAGCTCTGCAGGTTGCACTGGAAGTCCAGTCCTAGGAGTGCCGGTGCGCAAAGGTCGGGGAGGATAAGGAGTTTATAATTTTTAAAAACCTTCCCTTGGACCGTGAGGTCTGCGATGCAGCACCCGCTGATGCGGACGGAGTGCAAACCTGAGGCTAACCCAATTTTGTGTTTTACAGGGTGGCCAGGGAGTGCGCAGCGTCTTACCGTGTCAGGGTGTATGAAGCTTTCCGTGCTCCCGGAGTCCAGCAGGCAGTCCGTCTCGTGCCCGTTGAGGTGGATTTGCGTAGTCGTCTTGGCGAGCGTGCGTGGACGTGACTGGTCGAGCTGAATGGCCGCGAGCCGTGGAGAAGATCCATAGTCGTCGTCGTTGGCCGAGTGGGTGCTGGCAGGACCTTGTGTGCCAGTCCAGGATGGCAGCGCCCAGGACCCGCACGTGGAGTCGGGGCCCCAAGATGGCGCCGCCCAGGACCCGCACGTGGCATCCGTGGCCCAAGATGGCGACGCCCGCAGGGCCCTCGTGGTTGCTGGGGGCGGAGTTAGCGGTGCCGACGGGCTGATCGGAGCAGCTGAGAGCGGGGACAGAGAGGCGCGCAGACTGGGCACAGGGGCCCGGGGGCGGGAGGGAAATTGACGCGGTGCGCTGGAAGGGCCCGGAGGAGGAGATCCCCGGTCGCTGCGCAGCACAGCAGCGACCGACTTGGACTGGCAGACCAACGAAAAATGGACCTTCTTCCCGCAGCTCTCACAAAGGGCGGAACGGGCCGGGCAGCGCGGGCGGGGCTGTTTGGCAAGCCCACAGAAATAGCAGCGGAGGCCCCGCGGACATGTCGGGGCGTCCCGCGGCGCAGGCCTGAGGGAGGTCGGGAGCAGCGGATGTCGGTGGGGAAGCGTGCCAGGAGGCCCAGGGTGCTGCAGCGCGGCTGTGGACATAGGCACAGGCGTTTAAGTCGGCGACCTCCAGGGAGGTGGAGAGAGTCCGTGCCTCAGTTAGGCTGAGGTCGTCTTTTTCCAGCATCCGCTGGCGGATAGCGGCAGACTGCATCCCAGCCACATAAGCATCTCTGATTAAAAGTTCCATGTGCTCAGTGGCTGAAACTTGGAAGCAGGTGCAATTCCTCCCCAGGACAGCGAGGGCCCGGTAAAAATCATCTAAGGACTCACCGGGGAGCTGTTGTCTGGTAGCCAGCAGATGTCGGGCGTACACTCGGTTTACCTGCTGAAGAAATTGTCCTTTTAGCGTATCCATGGCCGAGTCATATTCCTTTTCTTCCCTTATCATTGCGTAGGCCGCCATGCCCACGCTGGAATGGAGAATATGAAGCTTCTGTGCCATGGTGGGGAAGCTGCTTGCGGACGCCAGATAGCTATCGAAACACGCCAGCCAATGCTTGAAGATTTCCGATGCGTTCGGAGTTTGCGGGCTGATGCGGAGGCATTCGGACTTGATCCGGAGCTCCATCTTCAAATTTCTAGTAGATTAAATTGATGTACCATCAATTGAACGCGAGACGAGTTGCTGAACAAAAGTATAGCTTTAATCTACTAGATGTTAGCCCTGCGGTCGATTACAGTAGAAGCACGACCGCCGGGATTACTGGGTATTTATACCCCGCCCTGGAGGCGGGGTTAACTCAGCCTCTCGACCAATCGGGGAGTCGTCACATGACTGATCTCAACCAACCGGTCGAGAGGTACATGACCGACCAGGGCCAATGGTAAGTCGGTGTTCTGCACCAATGGCAGGCAGCTATGCTAATCATACCACCACAATCCGGCCTTCTGAAAACTGGCTACTGCTGTCGCTAGGCTGATTTGTACCGGCTACTGAGCAGATTGCATCCTATTATGTTTTGTTAACTTTGTGTCACTTCTGTTACTAGGCAAATCCATGACAGCAGGGAATGGGTACTAAGAAAATTATTAGAACTAAAAGCTGAAAAGTGCTGAGGACTTCATCCTGGCATCTTAAAATAAGTGGCTGATGAGATAATAAATGCACCGGAGTTAATTTTCCAAAATTCCCGAGATTCTGGAAAGGTCTCATTAGATTGGGAAATTGGGAATGTGACTCCTCAATTTAACAAAGTAAGGAGACAAAGCTGGAGGGCAAGTTTCTGATTTGACCAGAGTTAATCCTTTCCTGAAACCTGGCACTTTGGATTCACTGGTATGCTGGTCTAGCGAGTATCTCATCCTCTTCTCCATTGTGCTGTTTCTAAAATGGCACGCCGGACGTATCTAAGGACCGGGCTCGTACTTCAGTCAAATAAAAGCAAAATACAGTGGATGCTGGAAATCATAGAATTTGCAGTGCTGAAGGAGGCCATTCAGCCCATCGAGTCTACACCGGCCCTTGGAAAGAGCACCTTCCCAAGACCATGCCTCCACCCTATCCTGTAATTCAGTAACACCTAACCTTTTGGACATTAAGGGGCAATTTAACATGGATAATCCACCTAACCTGCATATCTATGGGCAGTGGGAGGAAACCAGAGCACCTGGAGGAAACCCACGCAAATGGCGGGGAGAAAGTGCAAGCTCCACACAGTCAGCCGAGGCCGCATTTGAACCTGGGACCCAAGAGCTGTGAGGCAGCAGTGCTAACCACTGTGTCACCCATAATAAAATCTGAAATATAAACGGAAAATGCTAGATAAACTCAGCAGGTCTGGCAGCATATGTGCAGAGAGAAACAGAGTTAACGTTTTGAGTGTATAGGTGGTAGAGGCAGGAACTCTCACAACATTTAAGAAGCATTTAGATGAGCATTTGAAACACCATAACATGCTAGCCTATGTGCTGGAAAATGGGATTAGAATAGATAGGTGCGTGATGGCAGGCACAGACACACTGGGCCAAAGGGCCTCTTTCTTGCTGTTAAAATCTCTTTCTATGACCAGTTAGCTTAACATCTGTCATACGGAAATTGCTGGAATCTGTTATTAAGGATGTTATAGTGGGTCACTGTAGGAATCTACCATGCGGTTTAAGTGTAGTCTCGTATACACATCAAAACTCAGTAGAATTTAAGTTACACTTCTCGGATGGGAAATAAAAATCTTTTATTGTGTCTATTGATTATAATTGAGAGACTGAAATGTTCTTGTGGTTACAAATCAAGTGTTCTCAATAAGCCCTTGCCAGCAAAAGACTTTAAGAAAAATAATTGGCTGAATGGTTTACAACAGATTTAACTTTATTTAAATACAGTAACGGTTCTTTGCTCAAAGCAAAACAGCTGGCGTGAACTTCAAGAGTTAGAGTGGAAATATGAAAATACAAAATAAGAATAGCAAGTAGTTAGATAAAAGGTATGGAGTGATCCTGGATGGAAAATATCTGCCTGGACTTCTATCTTTAAGGAAAATGTTATCAGTCTGACTCCATCTATCCCTACCCCGGCAATGTGCTGATTGGCTTGGATGAGTTTCAAATGCATTTGGTTGGACGGTTAGTTGTCAATCATCAATGTGCAACATTTATTCAGATATGTTGCATTTGTAGATGTTTGTGTGTGTTGGAATGTGATATATTATTTAATCAATTTTAGCTTTCACTGGTTTTATTGCCGACTGCACTATTATCTGTATTCTGAAAAATGGTGGGTTCATGTAGTCATGGCGACCTTGATCAGATTGTGGTATGGCTGCATAACTTTTGCAATTCTGTTCATTAGAACAATGGTCAGTTTATAATATCAGTAAAATGTTGCACAAGCTTTAGGTAGCTTTTGAATATTTCAAATTCTGTGCTTTGCCACTGCAAATTCTGCAAACTGTGTGCTTTTGTAATGATGAAATCCATTTTTAAATGGATTTTAAACTGGGCTTTAGTATTTACATTAAAATGGCTAAATCAATTACCCTTTTACCTATAAGGAATAGCCAGTTCCCTTCAGTCACTTAGAAAATCTCAATGGAGTCAGGCAGAGTCAACATGGTTTTGTGATTGGGGGATCATATTTGATTAATTGATTGGAACGCTTTGAGGAAGCAACAAGCAATGGCTAAATCGCTGGCTTTGAAAGCAGACCAAGGCAGGCCAGCAGTACGGTTCGATTCCCGTACCAGCCTCCCCGAACAGGCGCCGGAATGTGGCGACTAGGGGCTTTTCACAGTAACTTCATTTGAAGCCTACTTGTGACAATAAGCAGTTTTTATTTCATTTCATTTCATTCATTTCAAATGGAAACCTGTGGATGTGCTGTACTTAGATTTCCAGAGGACATTTGACAATGGGCCACATCAAAGGTTACCACATAAAATAAGAGCTCGTGGTCTAGGAGGAAACATATTAGCATGCATCAAGGATTGGTTAGTTAACCGGAAACAGAGGAAGCATAAATGGCCATTTTAGTTACTCAAAATATGATGAGTGTAACAGGGATCAGTGCTGGGGCCTCAACTATTTCTAATCTACAAATTTGCAGATGACACAAGGGGTGGGGGGGGGGGGGGGGGGGGGGGGGTAGGAAAGTAAGTTGTGAAGAGAACATATGGGGTGGGATTCTTTGTTGGCTGAAATTGGTAAAGGCGATTGGGCCGAGAATTGGATACGACAGCAAAACGCGGCGGGCACTGATTTGACAAATCGCAATGCTCCGTCAATGCCTACTGGAATGCACGGATAGTACACACCATTTCATGCCAATGTGGTGTTCTCCGGGGCCTCCGTGAATCTCCGCCTCCGATGGACCGAGTTGCCGTCGGGGCGGTTCACTTACGCTTTTACAAATCGTGAAACCGGCGTGGTGGCTGCTGAAGGAGAGAGAGAGAGGAGGTAGGACCCAGAGAGGAGCAAATGTGTGCTGCCAGGCCAGACACTGGCCAGGGTAGCTGGGGTGGAGAGGTACGTGCCAGTGCCGGGTTGGGGGGGGAGGGGAGGGGGGGTGGTGTGTGGGGACGGGTGGAACAGGCCAAGTGGCCGGGGTGACCCCCCCCCCATGGGCCTGTCCACGGTGTTCAGGCGCGGACTGCCATTACAGTGGCCATCTTCCTGCCATCCACCTTAGTCTCTGGTTCAGAAGAGTGACACCGGCTTTAGGGTGTGTCCCCCCCACCCCCCCCCCCCCCCTACACACACACACACACACAACCCGGCCGCCACCCACCAGCGGCCCTCCCAGGACAACACTCACAGCAGGGGAGCGGACAGCAGGGGAGCGGACAGCAGGGGAGCGGACAGCAGGGGAGCAGGAAGCAGGGGAGCGGGGAGCAGGGGAGCGGACAGCAGGGGAGCGGGGAGCAGGGGAGCGGACAGCAGGGGAGCGGACAGCAGGGGAGCGGACAGCAGGGGAGCGGGGAGCAGGGGAGCGGACAGCAGGGGAGCGGACAGCAGGGGAGCGGGGAGCAGGGGAGCGGACAGCAGGGGAGCGGGGAGCAGGGGAGCGGACAGCAGGAGGCGGACAGCAGGGGAGCGGACAGCAGGGGAGCGGACAGCAGGGGAGCGGACAGCAGGGGAGCGGGGAGCAGGGGAGCGGACAGCAGGGGAGAATACAGCAGGTGAGCGGGGAGCAGGGGAGCGGACAGCAGGGGAGCGGGGAGCAGGGGAGCGGACAGCAGGGGAGCGGACAGCAGGGGAGCGGACAGCAGGGGAGTGGACAGCAGGGGAGCGGACAGCAGCGGAGCGGACAGCAGGGAAGCGGACAGCAGGGGAGCGGACAGCAGGGGAGCGGGGAGCAGGGGAGCGGGGAGCAGGGGAGCGGGGAGCAGGGGAGCGGACAGCAGGTGAGCGGACAGCAGGGGAGCGGACAGCAGGGGAGCGGGGAGCAGGGGAGCGGGGAGCAGGGGAGCGGACAGCAGGGGAGCGGGGAGCAGGGGAGCGGACAGCAGGGGAGCGGACAGCGGGGGAGCGGACAGCAGGGGAGCGGACAGCAGGGGAGCGGGGAGCAGGGGAGCGGACAGCAGGTGAGCGGACAGCAGGGGAGCGGGGAGCAGGGGAGCGGACAGCAGGTGAGCAGACAGCAGGGGAGCGGACAGCAGGGGAGCGGGGTGCAGGGGAGCGGACAGCAGGGGAGCGGGGAGCAGGGGAGCGGGGAGCAGGGGAGCGGGGAGCAGGGGAGCGGGGAGCTGGGGAGCGGACAGCAGGGGAGCGGGGAGCAGGGGAGCGGACAGCAGGGGAGCGGACAGCAGGGGAGCGGACAGCAGGGGAGCAGACAGCAGGGGAGCGGACAGCAGGGGAGCGGGGAGCGGGGGAGCGGACAGCAGGGGAGCGGGGAGCAGGGGAGCGGACAGCAGGGGAGCGGACAGCAGGGGAGAGGGGAGGGCAGGGGAGCGGGGAGCAGGGGAGCGGACAGCAGGGGAGCGGACAGCAGGGGAGCGGGGAGCAGGGGAGCGGGGAGCAGGGGAGCGGGGAGCAGGGGAGCGGACAGCAGGTGAGCGGACAGCAGGGGAGCGGACAGCAGGGGAGCGGGGAGCAGGGGAGCGGGGAGCAGGGGAGCGGACAGCAGGGGAGCGGGGAGCAGGGGAGCGGACAGCAGGGGAGCGACAGCGGGGGGAGCGGACAGCAGGGGAGCGGACAGCAGGGGAGCGGGGAGCAGGGGAGCGGACAGCAGGTGAGCGGACAGCAGGGGAGCGGGGAGCAGGGGAGCGGACAGCAGGTGAGCAGACAGCAGGGGAGCGGACAGCAGGGGAGCGGGGTGCAGGGGAGCGGACAGCAGGGGAGCGGGGAGCAGGGGAGCGGGGAGCAGGGGAGCGGGGAGCAGGGGAGCGGGGAGCTGGGGAGCGGACAGCAGGGGAGCGGGGAGCAGGGGAGCGGACAGCAGGGGAGCGGACAGCAGGGGAGCGGACAGCAGGGGAGCAGACAGCAGGGGAGCGGACAGCAGGGGAGCGGGGAGCGGGGGAGCGGACAGCAGGGGAGCGGGGAGCAGGGGAGCGGACAGCAGGGGAGCGGGGAGCAGGGGAGCGGGGAGCTGGGGAGCGGACAGCAGGGGAGCGGGGAGCAGGGGAGCGGACAGCAGGGGAGCGGACAGCAGGGGAGCGGACAGCAGGGGAGCGGACAGCAGGGGAGCGGGGAGCAGGGGAGCGGGGAGCAGGGGAGCGGGGAGCAGGGGAGCGGACAGCAGGGGAGCGGACAGCAGGGGAGCGGACAGCAGGGGAGCGGACAGCAGGGGAGCGGACAGCAGGGGAGCGGGGAGCGGGGGAACGGACAGCAGGGGAAGCGGGGAGCAGGGGAGCTGGACAGCAGGGGGAGCGGACAGCAGGGGAGCAGACAGCAGGGGAGCGGGAGCAGGGGACAGGGGGAGCAGGGGAGCGGGACGCAGGGGAGCGGACAGCAGGGAGCGTACAGCAGGGGAGCGGACGCAGGGGAGCGGGGATCAGGGGAGCGGGGACAGGGGAGCGGACAGGCAGGGGAGCGGGGAGCAGGGGAGCGGGGAGCAGGGGAGCGGACAGCAGGGAGGCGGGGAGCAGGGAGCGGGAGCAGGGGAGCGGGGAGCAGGGGAGCGGGGTAGCAGGGGAGCGGGGAGCAGGGGAGCGGGGAGCAGGGGAGCGGGGAGCAGGGGAGCGGGGAGCAGGGGAGCGGGGAGCAGGGGAGCGGACAGCAGGGGAGCGGGGAGCAGGGGAGCGCGGAGCAGAGGAGTGGACAGCAGGGGAGCGGGGAGCAGGGGAGCGTGCTGCGGAGGGACAGGCGGCAGCCACCCAGGTTGCACAGGCGGTTGCCCAACAGGCCGAGGAGGAGGAGGTGCCAAGGCGGCACCGCATGAGACCTCATGTGTACTGACAACCACTTGTCATTTGAGGACCTGCTGGACCAGGCATGCCATAGAAGACTCCGGCTGAGCAGAGAGACAATGCGGCATATCTGCCAGATGGTGGCACACCTGGCACCATGGGGGCATGGGGGAGGACACCCGCTCCCGGTGGCCGTTAAGGTGATAGTTGCCCTGAACATTTACGCGATGAGGTCATTCCAGGCACCGAGTGGGGACCTGTCTGGGATCTCACAGACCTCGATGCACAGGTGCATCCATTCAGTCACAGAGGCCCTATATGCCCAGGCGGATCAATAGATCCACTTCAATGTGGACCGAGCCCACCAGGATGCCCGGGCAGTAGGGTTCACTGCCATCGATGGGATACCCCGAGTCCAGGGGTGATCAACTGGATACAACTACGAGCACTAGCTGATGACAGGCTGGTCTACACAAACCGAAAGGGGTTCTACTCATTGAACGTGCAGCTGTGACCATCAGCTGCGCATCATACACGTCTATGCCCGGTAGCCGGGCAATGTGCACAATGCCTTCATCCTCGCACACTCAACGATTCCTGACATGTTCGAGACACCCCCTGCCCACTCCTGCGCAACATCGCAGAGCAGAGGGGCATCGTGCTGGAGGAGGAGGATGAAGGGCAGGTGTTGTCCGGCGAGGAGGATGCAGAGGAGGGTGAGGTGGGCAGAACATGGAGTCCAGGCAGGCACGGGAGGCAGCACGACATGTGCGCTAGGGCGAACGCGCATGGGACATTCTGATCGTCTCCATGGTCACCGATTAGGAGGGGTGGTAGAGGTGGGGGTCTGGCCAGGGGCACAAACACCGCATCCCAACCCCACACTCCCTCATCACCTGCCTGCAACCCTCCGTGATACATACCTGCCACACTATGGGGTGGGGGCCCTGTTGGCAGTAACACTGGGTCTGGTCCATGGGATTGAGGATGATGACGACCCGCTCTGTGATGAGCTCTGACGCTGCGCATCATTCGGCAACGTCTGACACCTGCCCACGGTGGCACTTTCCACCGTCCACCTGGGTGACCCTGCATGCGAGCTGGCCATTCCATCACACAGTCCCATCGGATCCCTGGGGTGTGTAGCCACCGAAGCTGGCCACTTCCCGACATAAAATGGAGAATTGAAATGCATGCAGGGAAAATTGGACAATGTCAGAAAGGCCAGCAGGTTGCAGAACCTCTCTGTGTATTCTGTCTGTGAAGAAACCAGACAGCATAGAAACTAGCAAGTTTGCATACTAATTGAGAGATTCCCGGTGATTCCCGGGCACAATGGACACAACAATTAGCTACAATCGAAACATTCTATAGCAGGTCAGACTTCTCGGCGCCAACGGAGTCGGAAACAAAAGGACACAAACAAGTTAGAAAGAACCGCCCAGTGATAGAGGAACAGCCTCAGTATTGGGGGATTCATATCAATCGATTGGGATGAGACCCAATCGATTGCCAGTGAGGTAGGGGGCTGCCCAAAAGGGCGTGAAGCCCCTGGGACCTATAAAAGTAAGGTCCCAAGACAAATTTGATCTCTTAGCCGGCCCTCCCAGCAGAACACCTTTGCAGCAGCTCTCTAGGAACTTGAACATGAGAAGGAGAGGCCTGGCCAATTGCTACACCGACAAGTAAGTGTCATACAACGCCCGCTACGAGAATAGACATTCCTGACCCCTTTAGTCCACACCAACTGGAAGCCTGTGGATCCAGGACACAGCAAGAGGCCATTGTTCCCCGATCCGGCAGTTCCCTTATTCCAGATAAGTAATGGCCTAGTAGTGGTAGAAATAGTTTAGTCTTAGTATTATATGCATGAGTAGTAAATAACTGTGTAGTAATAAACGTGTCTTGTTTGAACTTACTAACTGGTGTATTGAGTCATTGATCTGAACTTGAACTTGAACCTCGTGGCGGTATCATAAGGATACCTGGCGACTCTAGAGCTAAGGAATAAAACAGAGCCAATTGAGTGTTAAGCACACTCACCCAGCACAAGCAACAAGTGGCCGGGGGGGGGATGGTGGTGCTGCACAGGCAGGGTCCACCCATTCTCCCCCCCCCCCACCAATGTCTGCCATTCCGCCTCTCCCCCCCCAGCTAGCCCAGACCAGTCCACCCTTCACGCTCATCAGACAGGACACCGGGACAGGTTGTACCAGGTGTTTATTGTGAACAAATATATACCGGTTTGTGCCCTAGACCCTATAACTAAACTCTGCCCTGCATCCGTGCCAATTTAACTTTTCTGGCCTTACGAGCCTTAACACTACGTCTATCCCCAGACTGTACAGCAGAAGTGGAGATGGCCTGTTTGATTCCTGCCTTGCGACATTGGTCCCCGTTTATGTGCATCTTCTGGGCGACCAGGACTGGATGGACTCGGCTGCTGCACAGGTGTCCCAGGTGATGTGGTGCTGCCCTGTTCTGCCCACTGCCCACCAGATGCCCACCATTTCCCTGGCCCTACACCTATCCCTAGAGCATTTCCACAACAAGGACTCCTACATCAGACTCCTATTTATTGACTACAGCTCTGCCTTCAACACCATAATCCCAGCCAAGTTCATAGCAAAGCTCAAAAACCTAGGACTTGGCTCCTCACTCTGCAACTGGATCCTCGACTTTCTGACCCACAGACCACAATCAGTAAGAATAAACAACAACACCTTCCCCACAATAGTCAATACCGGGGCCCCGCAAGGCTGCGTACTTAACTCCCTACTCTACTCCCTGGACACATACGACTGTGTGGCAAAATTTAGTTCCAACTCCATCTACAAGTTTGCTGACGATACAACCATAGTGGGCCGGATCTCGAATAACGACGAGTCAGAATACAGGAGGGAGATAGAGAACCTAGTGGAGTGGTGCAGCGACAACAATCGCTCCCTCAATGCCAGCAAAACTAAAGAGATGGTCATCGACTTCAGGAAGCAAAGTACTGTACACGCCCCTGTCTGCATCAATGGGGCCCAAGGTGGAGATGGTTAGCAGTTTCAAATTCCTAGGGGTGCACATCTTCAAAAATCTGTCCTGGTCCACCCACGTCGACGCTCCCACCAAGAAAACACAACAGCGCCTTTACTTCCTCAGGAAATTATGGAAATTCGGCATGTCCACATCAACTCTTACCAACTTTTACAGATGCACCATTGAAAGCTGTGATGCTGCCGTGTTCTGGCACCTACCCTGTGGGAGTCACCAGCATGGGCCCCATCACCTCCTCCTCCCTTGGGGTGCCCAATGGCCCGTGGGCTACTCCATGGGACGGGGATTGGGGTGGAGCTATCCTCTGAGGCTCCCTGATACCTAGTGCTGCCAGTCCTGGAGGCCGGCTGTGCTCTCGACCAGGGTCTGCAGAATCGCGGCCATGGAGCACAGGAAGTGGACCATCTCCATTTGGGATTGCGACTGTACCATTCAGATAGGTTCTCTTAATAAACTTTTAATAACAAGCATTTTAATTCCACATGCTGTATGCATCAGATTAAGGAGCTTTTCTTTTTCCTTCTGGGTCTGTGTTACATCAGCCAGTGACTGCGCCATCTTCCTCTGGGACTGGGCCATCTCCCTCTGTGTCTGCGCCACGTTGGCCAGTGCCTGGGCAATGGCGCCAACATTCCCAGCCATGGCCTGCTGTGACTGGGCCACACTCAGGAGCACCACTGCGATTTCCAGGTGGCTCTGGGACATGGTCGGCCGTGAAGCGGCAACCCTGCCCTGGGCCTCGGCCAGCGCCTGCACAGAATGCCCCAGGCCTTGGACGTGCTGACCCATAGCCAGAACCGTCACCCCCAATGCCTCCACCACGGATGACACTCGTCCTGTGTTGGCCTGGGTGCCACGCATGGTCAGCGCCACCTCCTGCTCCTGCACGTGGTTGGACTCCTCCAAGTGCGCCTGCATCACCGGTGCTCACCGACAACCCCTCATGTAGCCCCTGGCTCTGTGACTGCATCTCCACGATCGATGGGACTGTCTGTTCTAGAAGCCCCAGACCTGTCTGGACGGCAGCTAGTTCCTGGGGTCGGCCAGCCCTCCGACCGTCCGCCCCCTCGGGTGTTCCTACTTCCACCTGCTGGACCAGACCAGCTGTGTGATGCACACCAGAGAGTGTCCCTGGAGCCTCTTCACTAAAGTACCCAACCGGCTCACTCGACTGATACCTGGGATGGGGGGGTTATCTTATGAAGTATGTTTGGACAGATTGGGACTGTATCCATTAGAGTTTTGAAGAATGAGAGGTGATCTTATTGAAGCACATATGATCCTGAGGGGCTTGACACGGTGGATGATAAAAGATATACCGAGGTGAGTGTCTCTGAGATGGTGGAGGGTGTTGGAGACAGCTGTGACGGGTAATCTGTGTCATCTCCAGACTCGAGCTCTGGGGTGTCCTGAGTCTCGGGCGGAGGGCTGGTGTCTGAGCTCCTCTCCTCGTCAGTGCTCGGCTCACGGGGGGCGGGGGCTTCGGCTGTGGCACTGACTGGGGGCGGGGGACCCCAGATGGACTCGACCCATCTCCAGCAGGTCCTGCAAGGCACAAGATGAGATGCATAATTAGACCGCAGGCCGGGGTTGGTGCGGGTGGGCGTGGGGGCTGGTGGTCTGAGGGTGGTGTAGGGTGAGGGTGTGGGTGGGGGTGAGAGCGGTGTTAGTGTGAGGGTGGTGTTGTTGCAACGCTGGTGTGGGAGTGAGGATGATATGCGGGTGGTTGACACACGTGTCACAGGGACCCGCAACTCAGCAGGGTCTCACTTTCTCGCCTGCGGCCAAACTCCACCTCGACGACCTCCCTTTCCTCCAGGCTGCCAACCATGTCCAGGACCCTCTGCTCTGCCATGGTGAGGGGCCGCAGTCCGGTGGTCCCCCTCCTATCTTCTCCCGCTCCCAGCGGTTGTGCGCGGACTTTTCTTGGGGGTGGGGGAGTTGCCCCATGGCACTCACACCCTCTGCCATCTGCCCAGGCACAGCGAACGGCAATGGCTGGCAGCCTCCTTCCCGGGCTGGGGTACAGGGTCATCCCCCTCTACTCCATCGCATTCAAAAGGCCTCTGTGAATCTCGTGGCTGATCTCCTAGCTGCCATCTTGTTGGTTGGGATGGTGTGTGTGAGGGAGAATTGCTTATATGCGGTTGCAGCTGGTCAGCCTCCTGAGTGTCAATCACGGTCCCGGCAGGTCCCGTACTGTTTCTCACTGGAATCGATTGTGTTTGATGAGGCACCGGTGCTAGCCTGTTAACAGTAGCTGAATCAGTCCGGGTGCAGCACCGGACTGTTTTCTGTTGTGAGAGGCCGCGGATTCACACTTAGTCTCAGAAACGGAGAACCATGGAGTTTCCAAAGGACATATACAGGTTCAGCGAGTGGGCAAAACATTTGGCAGATGACAATGCAGGGAATGTAAACTTGTCCACTTTGGTAGGCCGATTAGAAGACAGCATAACATTCAAACAGAGAGATTGCAGAACTCTGAGTACAAAGGGAATTGAGCATCCTGGTACGGGAATCACAAACATTTTGTGTACAGGTGCAGCAACTGATGAGGAAGTCAAAAGGAATGTTGTTGTTGTTTATTGCAAGGGGAATGGAATTTCAAAGTAGGGTTGTTTTGCTAAGATAAGATAAGCATATAAGATCCTGAGGGGCTTGACACGGTGGATGATAAAGGATATGGGAGAGACTAGAATTAGGGGCACAGTTGGGTCTCCCATTAAAGGTGGAGATGAGAAGGAAATCTTTCTCTCATAGATTTGTGATTCTCTGGAACTCTCCCCAGAGAGCAGTGGAGGCAGGGTCACTGAATATTTTTAAGGCAGAGGTGGACAGATTCTTGACTAACAAGGGTGGGGTCAAAGTTTATTGGGGGTAGGCGAGATGTTGAGTTGAGGTCTCACACAGATCAGTAGAGATTTTTTTGAATGCCAGAGCAAGCTCAAAGGGCTCAATGGCCTACTGCTGCTAATTCATATGCTTATCTGTTGATAGTGATATTCTTGTGTTTCGAAAATAAAGATGTTGTGGTCAAATATCTGATCTGCACTGTCGGTTTGTGAGGTTTGGTGAAATGAGGTTTGGAATAGAGGTGAGATTTTGAAATACATTCTGGGTTTGATCTCACGGAAATATTTCTTTTTTTAAAAAATCTTTCTATTGGCATTTCTCATATTTATAAACAGTTGTATATACATCACATTGTTCTTGCCTGCGCTAAGTTCCTTTATTGTACAGAGAGGTTTATTTTGTCCTTCGTTTCACTGACTCTATGTACATTTTGCTGCCCTCTGGATCGGTCTATAGTTCCACCCCTCCCCCGTTGTCACCACTGCTCCCTTCCTACGCCCCCCCCCCCCCCCCCCCCCCCCCCCCGGATTGCACAGTCCTCTGGTTCCTCATCTATCTTGTTTTTTTTTATTCTTAGCTTACTCCTCGTTGCTGGCCTCGAACAGGTTTTGGAACAGGCGACAAACTGCCCCAAGTATCCAGGAAGCCGTCCTCTGACCCTCGGGCGATGTACTTAAACTTCTCCAGGTGGAGAAATTCTGAGAGGTCAGCGAGCCAGTCTGCAGCTTTGGGTGGTGCTGCCGATCGCCAGCTGAGCAGAATTCTCCAGCATGCGATTAGGGAAGTGAAAGCAAGGGCGTTGGCCCCCTTCCCCATGTGTAGCTCTGGCTCCTCCGATACCCCGAACATTGCCACTATCGGGCATGGCTTCACCCTCACCCCCACAACCATGGACATTGCCTCGGAGAAGGCTGTCCAGAACCCAGCAAGCTTGGGGCAAGCCCAGAACATGTGTGTGTGGTCGGCCGGGCCCCTCTGGCACCGTTCACATTTGTCCTCCACCTCGGGAAGAACCTGCTCATTCGGGTTCTGGTCAGGTGTGCTCTGTGCACCACTTTGAGCTGTAGTAGGCCTAGCCTTGAGCAGGAGGAGGTGGCGCTCACCCTGCTCAGTGCTTCACTCCAGAGTCCCCACCCTACCTCTGTCCCCAGTTTGTCCTCCCATTTTTGTCTGGTCCCGTCCAGTGGTGTTCAGGCTCTGTCCAGTAGCTGTCCGTATATTTTCCCACATAGCCCCCCCTTCCCGCTGCTTGTGCCTATCAGGTCCTCTAGTAGTGTGGTTTCTGGGGCCTACTGTACCCTACTGTCTCTTTGCGGAGGAAGTGCATTATTTGGAGGTGCCTCATTTCCTGTCCTTTTGCTAGTTTCCACTTCCTCGTCAGTTTGTCCAGTTTCGCCAGTCTGCGCCCTACGTAGAAGTCTCCGACCGTCAGTGTGCCCCCCGTCCCGCCTCCATCTTTTGAAGGTGGTATACAGCATGGTGGGGGAGAATTTGTGATTGCTGCATATGGGGGCCATGGGGGACATTTTGGTTATCCCAAAGTGTTGTCTCAGCTGGGTCCATGTTCTCTGCGTGGCCGCTACCACTGGGCTCTTTGTGTATCTTGTTGAGGAGGATGGGAGCGTTGCTGTGGCCAGGGCGCAGAGGGTCGTTCCTTTACAAGATGCCTCCTTCATTTGTACCCAATCTGTGTCGGGTCCTTGTACCCATCCCCTCACTCTTTCTGCCGTTGCTGCCCAGTTGTAGTATTGTCGGTTTGGTAAGGTCAAGCCCCCTTTGATTTTCCTTTGCAATGCCTGTTTGAGAATTCTCAGGTCCCCCCCCCCCCCCCCCCCCCCCCCCACCGCACAAAAACGCTATGATTAGACTGACTATGTTTTGGAAAAAGGCCTTGGGGATGAAGATCGGGATGGATCTAAACGGGAAGAGGAACATTGACAGTACGTTCATCTTGATCGTCTGCACTCTCGCCGCCAGGGAGAGTGGGAGTGAGCCCCTCCATTGAAGGTCTTTTCTTACTTCTTCCACCAGGCTGGTCAGGTTCCACTTGTGGATTTGTGTCCAGTCTCTGGCTATCTGAATCCCCAGGTACCGGAATCTGTTCTGGGCTGTTTTGAACGGTAGCTCCTTCAGCTCCGTCCCTCCCACTTTTGGGTTCACTGGGAATGTCTCGTTTTTGCCCAGGTTAAGTTTGTAGCCCGAGAATGTTCCAAACTCTTTCAGTATTTGCAGTATTGCCTTCAGTCCCTCTTGTGGCTTCGAGACATAGAGGAGCAGGTCATCTGCATAGAGTGAGACTCTGTGCTCTCTGTCTCCTCTCCGGATTCCATTCCAGCTTTTCGCATCCCGCAGGGCTATCGGCAGAGGTTCGATCGCTAGTGCGAACAAGAGTGGGGATGGGGGAAGCCCTGTTTTGTTCCTCTCTGTAGCTGGAAGTATTCAGAGCTGGTGGTGTTCGTTCAGACACTCGCTTTGGGAGCCTCACCCAGGCGATGAATCCCGCTCCTAGCCCAAACCGTTCCAGTACCTCGAGGAGGTATTTCCATTCGACTCTGTCGAAGGCCTTTTCTGCGTCCAGGGAGACAATCACCTCAGGTGTTATCTCCCCGGGGAGGGTCATTATTACGTTCAGCAGCCGCCTGATGTTCGCTGTGAGCTGCCTACCCTTGACAAAGCCCGTTTGGTCCTCTGCGACCACCTCTGGTAGGCAGCCCTCCTTTTGGCCAGGACCTTTGTGAGTATTTTTGCATCCACTTTCAGCAGTGAAATGGGTCTGTGTGATCCACATTCCGCCAGGTCTTTATCTTTTTTACGTATCAGTGAAATTGTCCTTCGTTAGCGTGGGGGGCAGGGTGCCCCTTGCCAGTGAGTCCGCGAACATGTCCCTTAGGTGTGGGCCAGGACTGGTGCAAATTGTTTGTAGAAGTCCGTCGGGAGCCCGTCGGGAGCCCGTCGGGTCCATTCCCCGCCTGCATGGAGCTGATGCTCTCCATGATTTCTCCCAGATTTATTGGTGCTTCCAGCTCCCCCCTTCTGTCTTCCCCCACAACTGGTAGTTCCAGTCCTTCTGGGAACTGTTGAAATGAAATGAAAATCGCTTATTGTCACGAGTAGTCTTCAATGAAGTTACTGTGAAAAGCCCCTAGTCGCCACATTCCGGCGCCTGTCCGGGGAGGCTGGTATGGGAATCGAACCATGCTGCTGGCCTGCTTGGTCTGCTTTAAAAGCCAGCGATTTAGCCTGGTGAGCTAAACCAGCCCCTAATCACACCCACGTCCCCGTTATGGGGGCTCAGAGGCGTACAGTCCCCGATAGAAGGTCCCAAATGCCCAATCCTTTGGCTCTGTTACCAGTCTGCCTCTGCTATCCTTTACCTGCGCTATTTCCCTCATGGCTGCCTGCTTTCTCAGCTGGTGAGCCAATAGGCGGCCAGCCTTGTCTCTGTGTTTGTAGAAGGTCTGGCGCAGTTGGTATACTGCTTTCCTAGTGGATAGCAGGTTAAAGTCCATTTGCAGCTTTTGCCTCTCCTCCAGCAGCTCTATAGTCGGGGCCTCGGAGTATTTTCTGTCGACTTCCAGGATGGAGTCGACCAGTTGTTGCCTGGCCACCCTCTCTTCCCTGTCTCTGCTTGTCTTGTAGGCTATGATCGCTCTCTAATCACGGCCTTCAGTGCCTCCCAGAATGCGGAGGGTGAGACCTCCCCATTTTGGTTGTTAGTAATTGTGGTAGTCTGTATTAGGGATATTACGGTACCTAGGTTGGAGGTACCTTGTACTGTAAGATCATTGGTGTTGGAGGTACCTGACACTGTAAGATCATTGGTGAAGCCTGCCTGCTGGTTCCGCCCAGAAAGGCGGAGTATAAAAGTCTGTATTTCCCTAACTGATGCATTCTATACCTGCGCAGCTGGGGGAAACATCTAGTTCAATAAAGCCTTCAATTGTTTTACAATCTCGCTTCGGGAGTTATTGATCGAGCATCAATTTACTGAACTAGATTTGAAGAATGGAGCTCTGCATCAAGCCGGAGTGCCTGCAACTTAGCCCCCATGCGGCAAACTCAGCGGCAACCTTTAAACACTGGCTGGCGTGTTTCAACGGATACATCAGGACGGCCACGACGACACCCACGGAGGACCAGAAACTGCAAGTTCTCCATTCAAGGGTGAGCCCAGAAATCTACACGCTCATCGAGGACGCGGACGGTTTCGAGGTCGCGATGGAAGGACATTACATTCGTCCAGTAAATCAGGTTTACGCCCGACATCTTCTAGCTACCAGACGACAAATTCCGGGGGAATCATGAGACGGATTCTACCGCGCATTGCTAGTATTTGGTAGTAACTGTGACTGTCCACAAGTTTCAGCCAGCGACCACAACGAACCCTTAATCCGGGACGTCTTCATTGCAGGTATGCTGTCCTCGCACATCCGCCAGCGGCTGCTGGGAAAGGAGACGCTGGGTCTCAAGGAGGCACGGGCACTCGCAAGCGCCTTAGACATAGCCTTCCGCAACGCCCGACCGCGCGGTAGCTCCATGGGCAGCCTTCACCCCGCCCGCAGCCGATCCCGACGCATCCCCAAATCTCCCACAAGCTTGTGCCGTACGGCTGCCAGGCAACCCCGGGGGCCCCAATGCTATTTCTGCGGACAAACCAAGCACCCCCGGCAATGCTGCTTGCCCCGATCCACAACCTGCAAGGGCTGCGGGAAGAAGGGGCATTTCGTGGTGGTATGCCAGGTCGCCGCTGTCTCCGCAGGCGAACTGGGGCCCCGCCATTCCCCTCCTTGCAAGCCACGTACGGCCCGTGGCCACCGCCATCTTTGATCCCGCAAGCCACGTGCGGCCCCTGGGCGCCGCCATCTTGTCCCCCAGAGGTCACGTGTGTTGCTCATTCTACTGTTAGTGTGATTAACACGCCTCCAATAAAGGACATGTGCTTAACACTGGTTTGGCTCTGTATCTGTATCTATGCTCTGGAGTCGCCAGGTGCCGTAAGAGACACCGTCACAAGTTATCAAGGTCAGGTTCAAAGCAATAAATCTAAACACCGATCAGTAAGTCCAAACAATTAGTGTTTATTATAACAAATATAATAAATACTCATGCACACGCGAAAAGACTAGTACTTATTCCTACTATTAAACGACTAAATACTTATCTAGAAAGGAACAGGCAAGGTCAGGGGGGCAAGGCCTTCGTTCTGTTCTTGGTCTGCAACTTCTGGTTATTAAAGTCGGCAAGAGTATAAGCAATGCCTGGGTCACGTAGCGATCATTGTTTTGGCACTTACTGATAGATGGCTGATGCTCAACGGCCGGTGATGAAAGACAGGATCTGGAGGCTGGAGTCGGAGGCCGGAGTCAGGATGCAACAGCCTAGGCCGGAGTCAGGAAGCAACAGACCGAATCATGTGTGGGACCTTCTTTTAATAGGTCCCAGGAGGTTCCCTCATCGATTGGGTCTTTCCCAATCCTGGGGTCCTGAACTCCCCTATCCTGGGGTCGTTTCTCGATGGCTGGGGCGGTTCCTAGGGGTCATTGTTCTGGTTTCTCTGGCGCATCCTGGCTGGGTAGCTATAGAAAAGTATCGATTGATACTTAAAATGTTTCTATTGTATCTGGGGCTGGGCCGGTATCACCTCATTAGTATGCAGATCGCTTTCCTAGTTGCACCTTTTGTAGACTGGTGTCCATCTTAGAGGGCTACATTCCCTTCTTGTGATCCTCACGAGAAATTGTGAAGGATCACCTATGTATGGCTCTTCTATGTTACTTCGATTTCCTTTGGGTTCCTTTTCGGGTTCCCTGACCTTAGCAAGTTCCTGGGCGTCTACTCTGTCCTTAACTATGGCAAGAAAATTTTAACTCACATTTTCTACTTGGCGTTATGCCAAAGGAGACATGCATTACCAATATTCGGGAACCTCTACCTATCACAATTCCTACTCTCATCTTACTTTAAACATTTCATCACATTCTAAAGTCTTATCCATTCACACCACAGTACATGTCGCTTTCTGACTCGGCAGTCGAGTTCAGAACCATATAATACATCAGTGTCTCATTTTTATTTACATATGGCTATAAATACATTTCCTATGCATCAAGGGGTTGGGGGGATTGGTGAAAACCGAAAATAGGGGATTGAACTCCGTAAATGGTTGAGGGGCAGGAACGGGAGGCTCTCCTTTTCCATTTCCTCAACCTGAGGGTCTGTACTATGATGCAGAGAATTGCAATCACCAACAGTGATTCAATCACATACGACATTGAGTACCAGGTCATGAATTTCGTGCACCAGGTCTGAACCTCACTGATCAGTGCTGAGCACGGAGAAGTCGGTGTGTGGGAAACATTAACGGCGGGGGTCGTGGGGGAAACATGATTTGCTTCAACATGCAAAAATACAACAATATTTAAAATAAATAGGTAGGCTTCCATCATGGTCTTCTTTGTTCTCTTCCTTCTCTTCCTTTGTATGGCCGATCCTTGCCGTGAACCCTCCTTCGACTGTTCGAAAACTATGGGATCAAGCACAGTATCTGTCAATACACAGTTTAATATCTGTACTGTTAGTGTATCTGTCCTCTCATTCCAATTGACCCTTAAATGATTGGCCAAGTCACACCCTGTGACTCCCCTCATTTTTTTTTTTCAAATGCGAATTTAGGAGCAGATATACACCTAACAACTTTTCTACTGCGAGCCGTCTCGCAGGCTTTGCGATTTACCATCCGAATGTTCCTGGATGTAAATAGCATGTGGGATGGCTGCCGAAGGGCTACCTAAAGAAAAATGAAACCAAATTTTGAACGAAAAGGTCGAATGAGTTGCGTATGGGCCGCTACGGGTAAGATTTGTATGGGATCCCCGGGTAAGGCGTGCTGTGGCGTACCCGAGCTTGGCTGACCAAAGGGGTTCTCAGACTGGGCGGGTCCTCGATGCCGTTTCTCCACTGCCTGAGCAACCTGAAATGAACGGGTATGAATGTATTCATCGTGGGATTGCAGCCTCTATTCACAGAATAGAGGGGCACCTGAAAAACAAGGGTGGAGCCAAGATGCTCCAACATCTACAAACAGGGGACAGGTTGTGAACCGTGTCGGTTCACCAGAGGATATTTAACTGAAGTTCTCAGAGGTACCTGCGAATAAGCTAACGTATGTGCGAGGTGGTCACAAGCTTTTCAGCTGAAAAGAAAATGGCCAACCTCCAATCAAACCTTTAACAAACAACAAAGTGATTTGATCTCCAATCAAACCCTTAATATTATTAAAAACAAACAAACAAACACAAACAAACAAAACATACGTGCAGGTTCCATCAGAAAGGTTATCGCTTCCCTCAAGCGGTTCCTCTTTTACATCATCTGGACACCTCACTTCTCTCTCTCTGTGAACAGGGTCACAAAGGGGTTGCCGTATCAGGAGTCAGACATCACGTCTTTCTCTTCTCCCGGATCCCGCACTCTTGTATGGATCAGGCATGCGATCTGTGCGTTATGTGACCGGGGGTCACTCTCATCATTATGGACAAGTCTCCATGAATTGTCCCTGTGCCAAAGTGTGGTATCTAAGTTTGAAGGGGCATTGTCAGTGTCGTCGGGGTCGGGTGGTGGGTCTGGGTGTTTAACGTAGGTGACCTCCATGGGGTCACTGGAGTCGGGGTCGTAGTCGCTGAAGTGGGGGCTGTAGGGTGGGGTGCTGTGGCTGTCCTCATTGTCAGAGTCAGTGTCGCTGTCTCTGCTGTGGCAGCTGGTGGGCGTTTCGGGGCGTGGTCTGAAGTCAGTGGGCGGAGTTGTGGGCGAGTCCGATGAGGAACTGGTCTGTGAGGGGGATGGTGGGAATGTGTCTCTAGTGGGCGGGGCGAGATGTTCTGCTGCGTCTAGCAGGACATGGTGTGTGTGGTTAGACTGTGTTCCATATGCCTTCAGTTGGTTAATATGAAACCACGCAGTCTTACCGTTGGGGTTTTTTATTCTGTAAACGGAGGGGCTAATTTTGTCCGAAATTGAATACGGGCCGGAAAATTTAGGTGCCAAAAAGCTGCTGGGGTTATAAACAGATAACATTACCTGTTGTCCAACCTGAAATTCTGTGGGGTGTACATTCTTATTAAAGCAAGCTGTGCTTTGTTTTCGTCTTTTTCCCAATTTTACTGTGGCTGCTAACTGTGCAGACCTCACAGTCTCAACTAGGTCTTTGACTGCCTTCTCATGCGTGAGGGCCGTCACTTCGGGGCTAGTCATGTCCAGTCCTAAAAGGAATTCTGTACCTTTCATAGGGCGTCCGGTCATGAGTGTGTGTGGGGTGAATCCTGTGGATGATGAAACCGTGTTGCGGATAAACATGAGTGCGAATGGGAGTACTGAATCCCATGTTGAATTGTTCTCCTGAACCATTTTTCTAAGGGTCGATTTTAGGGTCTGATTCATGCATTCGACTATCCCGCTTGACTGGGGGTGATACGCAATGTGGAAATTTTGTTTAATGCCAAATATTGTCAGGACGTTCTGCATGACCCGTCCTGTGAAGTGAGATCCCTGATCTGACTCTATACTTCTCGGGAGACCCCATCTCGTGAAGATGTGGTGGGTCAGGATCTTTGCAGCTGTCTTAGCTGTATTGGTTCGTGAGGGGAATGCCTCTACCCATTTGGTAAAGGTGTCTATAACGACCAGAACATATTTATAGCCATTCCTACAAGGGGGCAATGGTCCTATAAAATCGATCTGGAGGTTAGTCCAGGGGCCATTAACTGGTCCAGTATGTCTAAGTTGTGCCTTTTTCGAGTACCTCTCCGGGTTATTTTGTGCACAAATTAGGCAATTCTCGATGTAATGGGTCACATCGTTTCTTAAATTTGGCCACCAACAGAGTTGCCTGAGGTGCCTTGTGGTCGGGTCAATCCCTTGGTGTCCATGACTGTCATGGAACAAGGCAATCATCTGATTCCTATCCTGTTCCGGAACCACATAAAGTTTATCCTTAATGATCACACCCTCATGTGTGGTCAAAGCGTGTCTGAACTTATCGTATTGGTGCACAAAATTTCCTTTAAAAATCTCCCTGAGATCTCTATCCTGTTTCTGTGCCTCAGCTAAATCTTTAATTTCCGTCTGTGAGACCTGAACTGCACTCACAGGGGCGCTAGCTGGGGGTGTCCAAGAGCGTCCTCACCTGGAACCTGCTTTTGCCAATGCGTCGGCTTTTACATTTCCAGGGGGGGATGACCTATGGTGACTTCTAACTTTGATTATGCCATACGTCCTATCCTTTGCCTTGTCTAAGATATGGCGGAGTAATGGGGCTGATGGAAGGGGTTTCCCGTCTGCGGAGACAAAACCTCGTGTCCTCCACAGGGGTAGAAAATCTGTTAAACTGTTACAGACATACAAACTGTCCGAATATATGTCTGCCGGGCTAGGAAACGAATCTGGGTGGTCCACTATGTATGCGATGGCCGTGAGCTCTGCTGCCTGCGCGTCTAAGTGTCCTGGTAATTTTAAAGAGATTTCTTCTAATGCGCGACCCTGCACATTCTCAACATAGATTCCGAATCCAGTGATGCGTTCTCCATCTAAAACTGTGGATGAACCGTCCACATATATTTTCAGTGGGGCACACGTGTCTGTGTGTTGGGGGCTTTGTCTTGGGTTCCCTATCTTCCTGGGGGGTGTCTTTGCTGTGAAGGGTCCTGTGTTGTGTAGGGGTGCTGCACTTTCGCATTCATGGGGCTGTCCTGGATATTGGAGGTTGTCGGCTAAAAATGTGTGTGTGCGGGTCCGTTTGACCGTAATGTCCCGTCCTTGTAAAAGTAACGTCCATCTAGCTGCTCTAATCTGGCTAACTGAACCGTCCTTCAGTCGACCGTCTAGAAGTAACTGTGTGGGGGTGTGCTCGGTCAAAATGGTGATGGGATTGAGTCCGGTAATGTACGCGAAGTACTGAACTGCCCAAAAAACTGCTAGGAGGTGCCTCTCGCAGGCTTAAAATCTTGCTTTACGGGGTCTAAAAGTCTGGAGGCATAAGCCACTGGTCTTAGCTGCTCGTGCCGTTCCTGAAGTAACACGGCCGAGAGGGTCAGATCTGTGCTCGCCACCTCTATTGCATAGGGGGAAAGTTGGTCTGGGACTTGTAGCGCGGGTGCTGCGCTAAGGGCTTTCTTTAAATCTTCCACAGCCTCTGTATGCTTCGGAAGCCATTCCCATGGGGCTCCTTTCTTAAGGAGGTCTGAGAGTGGGGCGGCTTTTGTCGCGAATCCGTCGATATGGTTCCGACAGTAACCAACCAGTCCTAAAAACGACCGGAGGGCTGAAACATTCTGGGGAAGGGGCAATTTGACAATCGAATCAATCCTTTTGAATTCGATCTCGCGTTTGCCGTGTGTGATGACTGTACCCAAATACATCACTTTGTTCTCTAATATCTGGGCCTTTCTGGGGTTAACTTTACATCCGATTGAGTTCAGAAGTTCCAGGAGCTCGGCCAGAAGCGTAATGTGCTCTGCCTTGGTGTCTGTCTGCAGTAATAGGTCGTCCACATACTGTACCAGACATTTGGGGCGGGAAAATTTTGCTAAACCATTTGCCAGCTGTCGGTGGAAAATGGAGGGGGAATTGTGGAATCCTTGTAGGAGGCATGTCCACGTATACTGTTGTGCTTTAAATGTGAAGGCAAATTTGTACTGGCACGCCTTTGCCAATGGGATTGACCAGAAGCCATTGCTAATGTCCAAAACCGTGAAGAATTTTGAGTGGAGTCCCTGCTTGAGCATGGTCTCGGGACTTGTTGCGATCGTGGGGGCTACTGCTGGGGTGACTTTGTTGAGCTCCCGATAATCGATGGTCAGACGCCATGATCCGTCGGGCTTTCTCACAGGCCAAATAGGTGCATTATTGGTCGAGGCTACTGTCCTAAGTGCCCCTTGCTCCAATAAGCTGTCTATCACTTTTCCAATTTCTCCTCTGCTTCTAGGGGAAATCGGTACTGTTTCTGTGGTCTGGGGTCAGGTCCGGTAACTTGAACTTGTCCAGTCATTCTGCCGCAGTCGTGCCGGTGACTGGCAAATGCTGTCCTATGTCGGTTTAAAACTGCCCTAACTTGTCTGTCTGTACTAAGCATGGTCAAATCGAAACAATAGTCCCCTACTGCACTAATCCGATTAGCATACTTTCCTACTGTCAGAGTAGCGGGTGCTCTGTCTGATTTTGCCATTCTCCAGACACACTGGTTTACTGGATCGAACGACAGGCTTTGGGCATTCATAAAATCGATACCCAGTATGTGTTCTGCTGTACGGGGTAGATTAACTAAAACAATGGGGTGTCTGGTGGAGATGTTCCCTAGCTGAATTGCTACGGGGGCTGTAATGTGTCCCTGCTGCGAGTGTCCTGTAAATCCGCTGAGTGTAATGGTGGATGTGGTCGGCCACGTGTCTGCCTGTGCTTTGGTGGTGGAATTAATTGTGGTGCGGGACCCTCCTGTGTCCCAAAGTAACTCTATGGGCTTCCCTCTAACCTTTGCTGTGACTACCGGCCTTCCGGATTGGTCCCAGAGGGTGTCACAGACCCAAGTGGGGGAGCCCGAACACCGTCTGTCCGTTCTGTCCACATTGGTCTGACCTGACTGTATTCCTATACTGTGAATAGGCTTCGCTCTATTTCTGTTCAGAGTGCCTGTCTGCTGGCCTCCCTGTGATCTTTGGGGTGCATTGCATTCCTTAGCAAAATGTCCTAACTGACCACAGTTGTAGCATTCCTGCGACTTCTGTGGAGGACTGTTCTTCCCTTCGTTTACCCATGCGGGGTTTTGGTGCACTCTCACTGCCTGAATGTCCGCTGCAGCATGAGCTTCATCTGGGGTCTTTATTTTAATTTTGCCCTGAACCGATTGTTCCCAAGCGCGGGACAATCTTTTCAGAACCCATTTCTCATTATGGGCCTCCTCTGAGGGGTCGTAACTATTGCAAGCACTCTGTCCTGCATCTGTGGCATGGGAGATTATGGTGCGTGTCCATTTAACCATATTGTCACGGTTCAAATGCGCTCGGTTTAATTCGCCAAAAACTGCAGTGAAATGGATCCACAGCCTTCCTGCAAATGCTGTGGGATGCTCTGTTCTCTTTTGTCTGCATTTATTTAGTCCTTCAACTGGGTCTCCTCTGTTATACCCTATTGCATCTAAAATGGAGGTGTGCATTTCCTCTAGTGTGCCTCCTCCAACGTTCTGTGGGTCGGGGAGGGCTGCTACTACAGACGGGTCTAAGCTCAGAACCGTGAGCTTAACCTGCTCTCTATCATCCAGGCCGTACATGGTAGCCTGCTGTTTAACATTTGCGAAAAATTGGTGGGGGTCTGCGGTGGGGAGAAACGGAGTGATTTTCTCACACGCGTCCCTGAGTTGCGTTACAGTTAAGGGGGTGGTGTAGGTGATATCGGGTGCGCCGTCTATGGTTGCCTTTCTTTGGGTGGTGACTGGGTTCATAGGTGCGGATGCTATCTGATCTGTTGGGGGTTGGGGTGCTTGTCCTTTTCTGCTGCGCTGCTGGCGCACATGTTCCCGTACCAGCCTCCCCGGACAGGCGCCGGAATGTGGCGACTAGGGGCTTTTCACAGTAACTTCATTGAAGCCTACTCGTGACAATAAGCGATTTTCATTTCATTCACATAGCGCTGCGCTGTCTCACTCAGTTCCTGCCAGTCTGGGGCATTCTCCTCATCTAACTGCATTCCAAAGGTGCTTTGGAACCCATTCTGCACTGAAAGCAGCAATTGCAGCTCCACAATCTGCTTCCTGCATTTTGCATGGTCTACTGTGCTCTGTCTTTGCTCAGTAGTGGCAGCATGGAGTGCTCTTAACGCTGCCTTTAGGTCAGAGCATTGCCTCTGCAAAGCCTCTACCTGCTTTTCCGATTCCTCTCTTATCAGGACTGCACGTTGCACATCTTGATAGTCTTTTTCGTATTGGGTCTGGGAACTGCTCAGATGGGCTAGACACGACTGATGTGCCCTCTTGGCATCATCCACCTCTCTACCCTTCTCTGCCAGCTTCCCTCTTAGTTCTAAGTTTTCCTTCTCGATGTCCCTGACATCCACTTTACTATTCTATTCCTCTCTTCTAACTCTGTTCGGAGCGTCCGAACGACCTCCTCAGTGCCTCGCAACTGTGCCAAACAGGACACGATTGCCATCGGCTTGCGTGCTTTACTCGGATTTTTCTTATGAATTTGAGAGAGGTTCTTCCACCAAGTATGTCCTATACTCCTGGGACCTGTCTCCTCATTCATACAGAACTCATTCCAAAGGGGCCATCCTTTCCCTTTTAGATACTTGCGGAGTTCCAGCTCCCACACGGGACACTGACCTACTCTGCTACTGCTGGTCGCTGCGACCAAGAACTACTCTGGATTCATGAGGTGTCCCATTGCCTGCATGGCCATTTCCTCCTTCTGTCTTAATTTGGAACAGGTGGTGTTGAGGTAATGTTTTAAAAGACGGGTAAGGCTTTCACTATGTTCCGCTTAAAAACTCCCGATAGTTCGTCGCAACAAAAAATCTCTCCGGTTAACCTTACAACCCTGTTAGTTACGCATGCACAAAACACACTTCCGAATTATCGTTATTGGTTTGAACACCTTGACCACTTGTGATTTTTTTCCTTTTTTCCAATCAGATTTCTAATTCAAATTTCTGGGGTTCTCACGGAGTGGGGGGTGCCACTTCTAATCGCGTCCCACCAGAGTCGCCACTAAATGTTGCTCGTTCTACTGTTAGTGTGATTAACACGCCTCCAATAAAGGACATGTGCTTAACACTGGCTTGGCTCTGTATCTGTATCTATGCTCTGGAGTTGCCAGGTGCCGTAAGAGACACCGTCACAAGTTATCAAGGTCAAGTTCAAAGCAATAAATCTAAACACCGATCAGTAAGTCCAAACAATTAGTGTTTATTATAACAAATATAATAAATACTCATGCACACGCTAAAAGACTAATACTTATTCCTACTATTAAACGACTAAATACTTATCTAGAAAGGAACAGGCAAGGTCAGGGGGGCAAGGTCTTCGTCCCGTTCTTGGTCTGCAACTTCTGGTTATTAAAGTCGGCAAGAGTATAAGCAATGCCTGGGTCACGTAACGATCGTTGTTTTGGCACTTACTGATAGATGGCTGATGCTCAACGGCCGGTGATGAAAGACAGGATCTGGAGGCTGGAGTCGGAGGCCGGAGTCAGGATGCAACAGTCCAGGCCCGCAAACCTCCCGCCAATAAACAGGTCCCTCAATTTACTGATGCCCACACTTTGCCACCCCCTAAATCCCTCATCCTTGTTCCCCGGGATGAACCGATGATTGCCACCCAATGGAGCCTCCATCGAGCCCCCTGTTTCCCCCCTATGCCGTCTCTACTGTCCCCAGATTCTTAGGGTCGCCGCCACCACCGGGCTCGTGATATACCTCTTAGGGGAGAGCGGCAACGGCGCCGTTACCATGGCACCCAGGCATAACATGATCCCATCTCCATTCTTTTCCACGCCGCCCCTCCCCCTCCATCTCCCATTTACGCACCATTGACACATTGGCCGCCCAATAGTACCCCAAAAGGTTGGGCAGCGCCAGCCCGCCTCTATCCCTCCCTCGCTTCAGGAAAACCCTCTTCACTCTCGGAGTCCCATGTGCCCACACAAAGCTCAAAATACTGCTAGTCACTCTCCTAAAGAAGGCCCTGGGGATGAAGATGGGCAGGCACTGAAAGAGGAACAAGAACCTCGGAAGCACCGTCATTTTGACGGACTGCACCCTCCCCGCCAACGACAATGGCAGCATGTCCCACCTCTTGAACTCCTCCTCCATCTGATCTACAAGCCTGGTGAAATGATGTTTGTGAAGAGTCCTCCAGTCCCTGGCCACCTGCACCCCCAGGTACCTAAAACTCTCCCCTGCCCGCCTAAGCGGGAGCCTACTAATTCCTTCCTCCTGGTCTCCAGGGTGCACCACAAACACCTCGCTCTTGCCTAAATTTAGTTTATAACCTGAAAAGGTCCCAAACTCAGCTAGCAGCTCCATCACCCCCGGCATCCCTCCCACCGGGTCCGCCACATACAGTACCAGGTCATCGGCATACAACGACACCCTATGTTCCTCCCCACCTCGCACCAAACCTCTCCACCTCTCTGAATCCCTCATTCATCGCCATCGCCAGCGGCTCGATTGCCAATGCAAACAACAAGGGGGGCAGGGGGCAACCCTGCCTGGTCCCTCGGTAAAGCCGGAAGTACTCCGACCTCCTCCCATTCGTGGCCACGCACGCCATCGGGGCCTCATATAGCAGCCTCACCCATCTAATAAACCCTTCACCAAATCCAAACCTTCCCAACACCTCCCATAAGTACCCCCACTCCACTCTATCGAAGGCCTTCTCCGCATCCAGCGCCACCACTATCTCTGCCTCCCCCTCAATCGCCGGCATCATGATGACATTCAACAATCTCCGCACATTCGTGTTCAGCTGCCTTCCCTTCACAAACCCTGTCTGGTCCTCATGCACAACCCCTGGCACACAGTCCTCTATCCTGGTGGCCAGGATTTTTGCCAGCACCTTGGCATCTACGTTGAGGAGAGATATGGGCCTGTATGAACCACACTGCTGGGGGTCCTTGTCCCTCTTTAAGATTAATGAGATCAGCTCCCGCGACATCGTCGGTGGCAAAGTCCCCCCTTCCCACGCTTCATTAAGTGTCCGCACCAGCAAGGGGCCCACTAGGTCCACAAACTTTTTATAAAATTCCACCGGGAACCCATCCGGCCCCGGTGCCTTCCCTGACTGCATCTGCCCGATCCTCTTAACTAGCTCCTACAGCTCAATCGGCGCCCCCAACCCCTCCACCTGCTCCTCCTGCACTTTCGGGAAAGAAAGCCCGTCGAGGAACCTCTCCATTCCTCTCCTCTCCCCCGTTGGCTCCGACCGGTACAGTTCCCCATAAAAGTCCTTGAAGACCTGTTGCACGTTTTGCTATGGGTGTAAAACGCGTTTATTGGGGTGTATTAACTTGCCTCTGTTAAAGGCCGTGTGCTTAACACCACTAGGCTCTGTCTATGTATTTTTCAACTCAGGAGTCGCCAGTTGCCGTATAGACAACTCACATATATTCCAAGGTCAGGTTCAAAGTAATAAAACGATACACCGATTAGTAAGTTCCAAACGATCAATATTTATTATACAATTATAATAAATACGCATGCACACACTAAGGGACTAAGCTATGACTAAACTAAGCAAACAGAATACTTAACTACACAGGAACAGGCAAGGTCAGGGAGCGAGGCCTTCGTCCCGGTCTTGGTCTGCAACCTTCAGAAAGCGTGCTGGTCACTGGGGGTCTAGCGGGCTTGGTTCGCGTAGCGAGCGTCGTATTGGCACTTACGGTTCGGCGGCTGGTGCTCAACGGCTGGAGTCAGGATACACGTTCAAGGTCTTGGTCAAAGCCGGAGCACGAAACAACAGACAGGACCATGTGTGGGGGTCTATTTTTATAGGGGTCCCCAATGTCCTTCCCTTTTCCTGGGCGGGCTTTACCTTCAGGTATCGATTGGATCGCTTCCAATCGATATCTTTTGAATTCCTCCAATGTGAGGGTCTTTCTCGATGGTGGGGGCGGTTTCTATAGTGGATACTTCTGGTGCCGCTCTGTCTGGACATCCACTTAAAGTATCTTATTCAAACCCAAATGTTGCCATTGTGTGTGCCTAGATCTGGACTGCCTCATTAGTATGTAAAACGTTCTGCCATTATCACCTTTGGTTGGAGATCTTCCACCTGGCCAGAAACTGGTTTTGCTGCTTGCAAAATGCTAATGAGTGTTTGCAGGCTGTTTGCCTTGGCTAAACTGTTTTTCCCTGTAGTCTTAGCGATTCTCCATTTTGTTTGGTTCAGTGTCCATTTTAGGTGGCTACAGTGGCTACAGACCTCATTCACCTCTACCCCCTTCCGCACCACATTCCCACTCTTGTCTCTCACTCCAGCAATTTCCTTAGCCGCATCCCGCTTGCGGAGCTGATGAGCCAGCATCCTACTCGCCTTTTCACCATGTTCGTACACTGCCCCTTGTGCTTTCCACCACTGTGCCTCTGCCTTTCTAGTGGTCAGCAAATCAAATTTAGCCTGCAGGCTGCGCCGCTCCCCCAACAGTCCCTCCTCTGGTGCCTCTGCGTACCTCCTGTCTACCTCCAGCATCTTTCCCACCAGTCTATCCCTCTCACTCCTCTCGCTCCTCTCCCTGTGTGCCTGGATGAATATCAGCTCCCCACGAATCGCTGCCTTCAGGGCTTCCCAGACCACCCCCACCTGAACCTCCCCCGTATCATTCACCTCGAGGTACCCCTCAATACTTGCCCGGACCTTCCTACACACCTCCTCCTCCGCCAACAACCTAACCGCCACAACGGACGTTGGTCCCGCACCTCCCCCATCTCCAACTCTATCCAATGCGGAGCGTGGTCGGAGATTGCAATGGCCGAATAGTCGGCCTCCTCCACTCTCGGAATCAGTCCCCTACTCACCACGAAGAAGTCTATCCGAGAGTAGACCCTATGTAAGTGGGAGAAGAAAGAGTACTCCCGTGCCCTCGGCCTCACAAACCTCCATGGATCCACCCCACCCATCTGTCCCATAAACCCTCTCAGTACCTTGGCTGCCGCCGGCCTCCTACCCGTCCTAGAGCTGGACCGTCCTAGAGCTCGGGCAGTAATCTCCGGATTACTGCCCGAGCCACGTGCAAATTGGCATAGGGAGGCAAGAATAAGGGAAGTTAACACGTGGCTGAAAGAGTGGTGTGGGAAAGAGGGGTTCCTTTTCATGGGACACTGGCATCAGTTTTGGGACAGGGGGGACCTATACCGTTGGGATGGTCTCCACCTGAACCGAGCTGGGACCAGTGTTCTGGCGAAAAGAGTAAATAGGGTGGTCAATAGGACTTTAAACTAGAGATTGGGGGGAAGGGAAAGTCAGGGAACCAAGAGGTGAAGGAATCAGTGGGAAGCGTAGCTTCTTAGGATTACAAAAAATCACGAAAAGACAGAGCTCAGGAGAGGTTACGATAGTCCCCATCTCACAAAATATGACACAGTGTATGGAAAGGCTCAGTAAACCAAGGTCCACCACTCTAAGAAAACAAAAAGGGACAGTCAATAGGGAATTAAAGGTGCTATATTTAAATGCCCGCAGTGTACGGAACAAGGTAGATGAGCTTGTGGCCCAGATTGTGACTGGCAGGTATGATGTGGTAGGCATCACAGAGACGTGGTTGCAGGGGGTTCAGGACTGGCAGTTAAACATCCAGGGATTTACAACCTATCGAAAAGACAGAGAGGTGGGTAGAGGGGGCGGGGTTGCCTTGTTAATTAGAAATGAAATTAAATCAATAGCACTAAACAACATAGGGTCAGACGATGTGGAGTCTGTGTGGGTAGAGTTGAGGAACCACAAAGGCAAAAAAACCATAATGGGAGTTATGTACAGGCCTCCTGACAGTGGTCAGGACCAGGGGCACAAAATGCACCACGAAATAGAAAGGGCATGTCAGAAAGGCAAGGTCACAGTGATCATGGGGGACTTCAATATGCAGGTGGACTGGGTAAATAATGTTGCCAGTGGACCCAAAGAAAGGGAATTCATTGAATGTTTACAGGATGGCTTTTTGGAACAGCTTGTGATGGAGCCCACGAGGGAACAGGCTATTCTGGACTTAGTGTTACGTAATGAGCCAGAATTGATAAAAGATCTTAAAGTAAGGGAACACTTAGGAAGCAGTGATCATAATATGGTAGAATTCAGTCTGCAATTTGAAAGAAGGAAGGTAGAATCAGATGTAAAGGTTTTACAGTTAAATAAAGGTAATTACAGGCGCATGAGGGAGGAACTGACGAAAATCGACTGGAAGCAGAGCCTAGTGGGAAAGACAGTAGAACAGCAATGGCAGGAGTTTCTGGGCGTAATTGAGGACACAGTGCAGAGGTTCATCCCAAAGAAAAGAAAGGTTATCAGAGGGAGGATTAGGCAGCCATGGCTGACAAAGGAAGTCAGGGAATGCATCAAGGCAAAAGAGAGAGCCTATAATGTGGCAAAGAGTAGTGGGAAGTCAGAAGATTGGGAAGGCTACAAAAACAAACAGAGGATAACAAAGAGAGAAATAAGGAAGGAGAGGATCAAATATGAAGGTAGGCTAGCCAGTAACATTAGGAATGATAGTAAAAGTTTCTTTACATTAAAAACAAACGGGAGGCAAAAGTAGACATTGGGCCGCTCCAAAATGACACTGGTAATCTAGTGATGGGAGACAAGGAAATAGCTGAGGAACTTAATAAGTACTTTGCGTCAGTCTTCACAGTAGAAGACATGAGTAATATCCCAACAATTCAGGAAAGTCAGGGGCAGAGTTGAATATGGTTGCCATCACAAAGGAGAAAGTGCTAGAGAAACTAAAAGGTCTGAAAATTGATAAATCTCCGGGCCCAGATGGGCTACATCCTAGAGTTCTAAAGGACATAGCTGAAGAAATAGTGGAGGTGTTAGTTATGATCTTTCAAAAGTCACTGGAATCAGGGAAAGTCCCAGAGGATTGGAAAATCGCTGTTGTAACCCCCCTGTTCAAGAAGGGAACAAGAAAAAAGATGGAAAATTATAGGCCAATTAGCCTAACCTCGGTTGTTGGCAAAATTCTAGAATCCATCGTTAAGGATGAGATTTCTAAATTCTTGGAAGTTCAGGGTCGGATTAGGACAAGTCAGCATGGATTTAGTAAGGGGAGGTTGTGCCTGACAAACCTGTTAGAGTTCTTTGAAGAGATAACAAATAGGTTAGACCAAGGAGAGCCAATGGATGTTATCTATCTTGACTTCCAAAAGGCCTTTGACAAGGTGCCTCACGGGAGACTGCTGAGTAAAATAAGGGCCCATGGTATTCGAGGCAAGGTACTAACATGGATTGACGATTGGCTGTCAGACAGAAGGCAGAGAGTTGGGATAAAAGGTTCTTTTTCGGAATGGCAACCGGTGACAAGTGGTGTCCCGCAGGGTTCAGTGTTGGGGCCACAGCTGTTCTCTTTATATATTAACGATCTAGATGACGGGACTGGGGGCATTCTGGCCAAGTTTGCCGATGATACAAAGATAGGTGGAGGGGCAGGTAGTATTGAGGAGGTGGGGAGGCTGCAGAAAGATTTAGACAGTTTAGGAGAATGGTCCAAGAAGTGGCTGATGAAATTCAACGTGGGCAAGTGCGAGGTCTTGCACTTTGGAAAAAAGAATAGAGGCATGGACTATTTTCTAAACGGTGACAAAATTCATAATGCTAAAGTGCAAAGGGACTTGGGAGTCCTAGTCCAGGATTCTCTAAAGGTAAACTTGCAGGTTGAGTCCGTAATTAAGAAAGCAAATGTAATGTTGTCATTTATCTCAAGAGGCTTGGAATATAAAAGCAGGGATGTACTTCTGAGGCTTTATAAAGCACTAGTTAGGCCCCATTTAGAATACTGTGAGCAATTTTGGGCCCCACACCTCAGGAAGGACATACTGGCACTGGAGCGGGTCCAGCGGAGATTCACACGGATGATCCCAGGAATGGTAGGCCTAACATATGATGAACGTCTGAGGATCGTGGGATTATATTCACTGGAGTTTAGGAGGTTGAGGGGAGATCTAATAGAAACTTACAAGATAATGAATGGCTTGGATAGGATGGACGTAGGGAAGTTGTTTCCATTAGCAGGGGAGACTAGGACGCGGGGGCACAGCCTTAGAATAAAAGGGAGTCACTTTAGAACAGAGATGAGGAGAAATTTCTTCAGCCAGAGAGTGGTAGGTCTGTGGAATTCATTGCCACAGAGGGCGGTGGAGGCCGGGACATTGAGTGTCTTTAAGACAGAAATTGATAAATTCTTGATTTCTCGAGGAATTAAGGGCTATGGGGAGAGAGCGGGTAAATGGAGTTGAAATCAACCATGATTGAATGGTGGAGTGGACTCGATGGGCCGAATGGCCTTACTTCCGCTCCTATGTCTTATGGTCTTCTGGTCTTATGGACCGATCCAGTTAAGGATCCAACGCCGTATTGAAGTCCCCCCCATGATCAGACCTCCCGCCTCTAGATCAGGGACCCGTCCCAACATACGCCTCATAAAGCCCGCATCGTCCCAATTTGGGGCATACACACTAGCCAGTACCACCGTCTCTCCTTGTAGCCTGCCCCTAACCATAACATACCTACCCCCCTTATCCGCCACCACCTCCGATGCCTCAAACGACACATTTTTCCCCACTAGAATCGCCACTCCCCGGTTCTTCACATCCAACCCAGAGTGGAAAACCTGCCTCACCCACCCCTTCCTCAGACGGACCTGGTCCGCCACCTTCAGATGGGTCTCCTGAAGCATTGCCACATATGCCTTTAGCCCCCTCAGATGAGCCAGTACCCTCGACCACTTCACCGGCCCATTCAACCCTCTCGTATTCCAGGTGACCAACCGGATCAGAGGGCGTCCCGCCCCCCTCCCCCGTCGACTAGCCATAGCCCGTCGACTGTCCGCCCCAGCACCCTCTGCCCGATCCAGTCCCCACAGCGACAACACCTCACCTCTGTCCCCCCGGCCCCCACCAGCTCCTTCCTGACCCTGCCAGCAGCAACCCGGTATTCCCCTTTCCCCCCCTCCCTCCCCCCGCCAGGCTAGGAACCCTCCTAGCCGCGACCCGTCCTCCATTGTACTTCCGTGGGTCAGCTAACTTCTGCTGACCCCGGAAACTCCCGCCAATAACGCGACCTCTCCCAAAGTGGGATCATCCCCCAATCTATCCCTCCTCCAGGCACCGCTCCAGCGCAGGGAAAACCAGTTAAGGCCCCGCCTCCCCCTGTCATCGTCTCCACCCCCCAGCCCCGCAGCGCGGGAAACCAGAAGAAAGCCCGCGCTTTCGCACTGCCCCACCACACCCTTCTGACGCAGCTCCCAAATACCAGCCCCACTCCATACCCCCAACCCGACATAGAATACAGCAAACCCCCCCAACCCTCCCCGCAAGATACAGAACTCAAACAATGCCCCACAGCAAAAAAAACAGAACAACACCCCCATAAATAACCAGATCAAAATTGCAAAACTACAGAAAAAAAGGACACAGCCACAGCAGAAACCAGCAATAAAGTATTACAACCGACCCCGCAACCCCCAACCCCTAGTTCAAGTCCAGTTTCTCCGTCCGCACGAAGGCCCACGCCTCCTCCGGGGAATCGAAATAATAATGCCGGTCCGAATAAGTTACCCACAGGCGCGCGGGCTGCAACATTCCGAACTTTATCTTTTTCCTGTAAAGCACCTCTTTCGTCCGATTAAACCTGGACCGCCGCTTAGCCACCTCCGCACTCCAATCCTGGTAGATCCGTACTACCCCATTCTCCCAGTTGCTGCTCTTCACCTTCTTGGCCCAGCGCAGCACACACTCCGGATCACTGAACCGGTGGAACCTCACCAGCACCGCACGCGGGGGTTCATTCTCCTTAGTCCTCCTGGCCAGTACTTTGTGTGCTCCCTCCAGCTCCAAGGGCAGATGGAAAGACCCGGCCCCCACTAGCGAGTTCAGCATCGTAGCCACGTAGGTTGTCAGGTCCGACCCCTCCAGCCCCTCCGCAAGGCCCAAGATCCGCAGATTTTTCCGCCTCTTGCGGTGATCAAGCTTCTCGAAGCGGTCCTGCCACTTCTTGTGGAGTGCCTCGTGCCCCTCCACCTTACTCATGAGGACCCCGGCCTCCTCCTCTCGTTCAGTGGCCTGTGTCTGCAACTCCTTGATGGCAGCACCCTGGGTCGTCTGAATCTCCGAGAGCCTTCCGTTCGTTTCCTGCAGAGAGCTCAGTACCTCAGCCTTGAAGTCTCTAAAGCAGCGCAGGAGAGCAGCTTGTTGCTCCTGGGCCCACTGCTTCCATTCCTCTGGAGCTCCGCCGGCCGCCATCTTGGATTCCTTCCCCCGTTTTTTCTGGGGAGCTGCTGCCGTTTTTTCCCCCTTTCCACTCCGAGTTCGAGTCATGAACTACGGGGAAAGTCGATCAGCACACCTTCTCCCACCGGGAGATGTCGAAAAATTTCCGTTTTGGGCTCTAAAAAGAGCCAAAAAGTCCGTTTGAAACGGGAGCCCCCAAATGTGCAGCTTCCTACGTCATCGCCGCCACCGGAAGTCGGCGGCCCCGAACTCTTTCGACCGCTACAACGACAGTACTCATCAGCTGGCACAAGACATCCTGCCTGATCGTCTCTGGGAGCACAGAGAGCTTTATCCACCCCAATACGGTAAGGTGCTGGTCCCTCACTATACACCCGGTTAATCAGAAAATCTCCCTGGCCTCCGGGTCCCACTCTGTGGAGATCAAGTGGTAGTGCATAGCTAAGCTCACAGCCCAGGGAAGAGAGTTTAACAATTTCTGACTCTACGTCCTCCCTCACCTCTATGCTGCCACACTCCTGGGATTGGACTTCCAATGTAAACTCCAGAGTTTAACTTTTAAATTTGGTGGCCCTATACCCCGTCTCTCTGTCTGCAGCCTCGCGACACTCAACTTCGGCCCACCTTTCCTGTTTGCAAACCTCACCCCCGATTGCAAACCTGTCGCCACCAGGAGCAGACGGTACAGTGCCCAGGACCGGACCTTCATCAGGTCAGAAGTCCAGCGGTTACTAAAGGAAGGTATTATCGAGGCTAGCAACAGCCACTGGAGAGCTCAATGACTGGGGAGAAACACAGAATGGTCATTGACTACAGTCAGAACATCAACAAGTATACGCAGCTCGACGCGTACCCTCTCCCCCGCATATCTGATTTGGTCAATCAGATTGCACAATACAAGGTCTTTTCCACGGTGGACCTCAAATCCGCCTACCACCAGCTCCCCATTCGCCTGGACGACTGCAAGCACACTGCATTCGAAGCAGATGGGCGGCTCTATCACTTCCTAAGGGTTCCCTTCGGTGTCACAACTGGGGTCTCGGTCTTCCAACGGGAGATGGACCGAATGGTTGACCGGTATGGTTTGCGGGCCACGTGTCCATACCTCAACAACGCCACCATCTGCGGCCACGACCAGCAGGACCACGACACCAACCTCCGTAAATTCCTCCATACCGCCAGTCTCCTTAACCTGACCTATAGCAAGGAGAAATGCGTATTCAGCACCGATCGTCTAGCCACCCTTGGCTACGTAGTGCACGATGGAGTCATAGGCCCCAATCCCGAAGGCATGTGCCCCCTCATGGAGTTTCCCTCCCCCACTGTTCCAAGGCCCTGAAACGTTGCCTGGGGTTTTTTTCGTACTACGCCCAGTGGGTTCCCAATTATGCGGACAAGGCCCGCCCACTAATTCAATCCACGGTTTTTCCCCTGTTGGCAGAGGCCTGCCAGGCCTTCAGTCGCACAAAGGCAGACATAGCAAAGGTCACGATGCACGCAATTAATGAGTCCCTTCCCTTCCAGGTCGAGAGCGACGCATCCGACGTAGCTCTGGCGGCCACCCTCAACCAGGCGGGCAGGCCCGTGGCCTTCTTCTCACACACCCTCCATGCCTCCGAAATCCATCACTTCTCCATCGAAAAGGAGGCCCAAGCTATAGTAGAAGCTGTGCGGCATTGGAGGCACTACCTGTCTGGCAGGAGATTCACGCTCCTCACTGACCAACGGTCGGTAGCTTTCATGTTCGATAATGCACAGCGGGTTGCGGTGATGCGGAGCTAAGCCGCACGTTCGGTGGCTCCCGCTTTTTTCGGTCTTTTGGGCTCTTTTAAGGGCCCATAGCGGCGCTGGCTGGACTTTTCCCGGTGGGGGAACATATCTGCTGCGTTTATCTGCCGGTGGATGGACTGGACCAGGAGCGGAGCGGTCAGAAAATCGGCTTTGGAGCAGAGAAAGGTGCGAGGCAGGAAGAACAAGATGGCGGCGGGCGGGGAACTGGCAGCGTGGCAGCAGTGGGCACAGGAGCAGCAGGAGCGGCTTCAGAGAGCTGAAAGCTGAGCTGCTGGAACCGCTGAAGGCCTCACTGGATAAGCTCATGGCGACCCAGACGACCTAGGGTGCAGAGATCCGTGAGTTACGGCAAAAGGCCTCGGAGGTTGAGGATGAAATCCTAGGCCTGGCAGTGAAGGTGGATCGCACGAGGCGCTCCACAAGAAATGGCAGGCGAGGCTGGAGGAAATAGAGAACCGCTCGCGGCGGAAGAACATGCGGATCCTGTGCCTCCCGGAGGGGCTGGAGGGATTGGACCTGGGGGCCCATGTGGTCTTGATGCTGAACTCGCGAATGGGAGCGGGGTCCTTCCAAGGGCCCTTGGAGCTAGAAGGTGCCCATCGAGTGTTGCTGAGAAAGCCCAGGCCGAACGAGCCGCCATGGGCGGTGCTGGTCTGTTTCCACCGCTTCGTCGACCGAGAATGTGTGCTGAGATGGGCTAAAAAGGAGAGGAGCAGCAGATGGGAGAATGCAGAGGTCCGTATTTATCAGGACTGGAGCGCGGAGGTGGCGAAGAAAAGGGCTGGTTTTAACCGGTCGAAGGCAGTGCTTCACAAGAAAGGGGTGAAGTTTGGCCTGTTACAGCCGGCACGCCTGTGTGTCACTTATAAAGATCGCCAGCTCTATTTTGACTTCCCGGAAGATGCCTGGGCCTTCATCCAGGCAGAGAAGCTGGACTCGAACTGAGGACTGAGGGGGGTTGGGGACTGATGTATATTGTCCTTTGTTCTCCCTGGTACTTTTTTGTTGGTCCTTTTTTGTTTTTTCTCTTTATGGGGCTTTTCCATTATTTATTTTGGGGCCTTTCTCACCAGTGGAGGGTTGGGGACCTGCATTGCAGGACCGTTGGGTCTTGCGCCCTTTTCTTTCCCGCGTTTTAGGTCCCCTGTTAGTGACGCCGAAGGGAACCCTGAGAAAGTGATAGAGGCGACCGTCCGCCTCGAAGGCAGTGTATGGACAGTCCAATTTACGAATGGGGAGATGGTGGTAGGCGGATTTGAGGTCCACCGTTGAGAAGACCCGGTACTGTGCAATCTGATTGACCATATCAGATATGTGTGGGAGGGGGTACGCGTCGAGCTGCGTGTACCAATTGATGGTCTGGCTGTAGTCCACGGCCATTCTGTTTTTCTCCCCAGTTTTAACGACTACCACTTGGGCTCTCCAGGGGCTGTTGCTGGCCTCGATGATGCCTTCCCGAAGCAGCCAATGGACCTCAGACCTGATGAAGGTCCTGTCCTGGGTGCTATACCATCTGCTCCTCGTGGCGACAGGTTTGAAATCCGCAGTCAGATTTGAAAAGAGAGAAGGCGGATCGACCTTTAGGGTCACGAGGTCTCACACAGTGAGGGGTGGTAGGGGCCCGCCAAATTTGAGGGTTAGGCTCTGGAGGTTGTAGTGGAAGTCCAGGCCTAGTAGTAGGGCAGTGCTGAGGTTCGGGAGGATGTAGAGGCAGAAGCCGCTGAATTCTACGGCCTGGACCGTGAGTGTGACCGTACAGTACCCGGATCGCGACGGAATGGAATCCGGAGGCTAGGGAGATTCTTTGGTTGGCGGGGTGTACCGCAAGGGAGCAGCGCCTTACCGTATCCGGGTGGATGAAGCATTCGGTGCTTCTGTAATCCAGCAGGCATGAGGTCACGTGGCTGTTGATTTTCATGCTGGTCGATGCGGTGGCCAGATTGTGCGGATGAGACTGGTCGATGGTCACTGAGGTGAGTCGTGGTCGGTCGTTGCTGACGTCGGATGATGGGGAGCCTGGGGGGCCCAGGTCCTGAAATGCTGTTGGTGGCCATGTGCTGTGGGGAAGACAAGATGGCGGCGCCTGAAGATCTTGCGGGGGACAAAATGGCAGCGCCCATGGGACGCACGTGTTCTGAGGAGGGGAAGATGGCAGGGCCCACTGGCCACACATGGTCCAGGGAGGTGAAGATGGCGGCGCCCATTGTGCAAAGACTATGGGGGTGGGGGCAACAGCGCCGACCGCACGGGCGTGGCACACCGCAGCGAAGTGCCCCTTTTTACCGCAAGCTTAACAGAGGGCAGCGTGGGCCAAGCAGCGTTGGCGAGGGTGTTTCTGCTGGCCGCAAAAATAGCAAAGGGGGCCCCCGGGGTGTGATGGCTGGTGCGCGGCGCATGCGTATTGGCTGGGTAAGGCCCCGGCTGGGGCGACCGTCTGTGGGGTCCACGATGCGAGGAGGGGTGGGCTGCGCGGCTGGGGGTGTAGGCCTGAGCATTGCGTGAGGCGACCATCATAGAGAGCGGTAGCTTCTTTGTCTCAGCTAGATCTAGCGTGGCCGCCTCTAACAGTCTTTGGCGTATGAGGTCCGACCCAATCCCTGTAACGAACGTGTCCCTCAAAAGGAGGTTTGAATGTTCAGTGGCCGTAATGGCCTGACAGCCACAGTCCCAGATGAATGGGATTAGAGCCCGCCAGAAGTTTTCAATGGACTCACCAGGTAGTTGAGAGCGAGTGGCGAGTAGGTGCCTGGCGAATAGCGTGTTCATCTTCTATGTGTAGTTTTCTTTGAGAAGCGTCATGGCTTCGGCGTAGTTTGGCGCGTCCTGAATCAGCAGGAAAACGTTGGAGCTCAACCTTGAGTACAGGATCTATATCTTCTGAGCCTCCGAGATAGCACTGGGCGCCGAGTTCATATACGCCTCAAAACAAGCTAGCCAGTGATTAAAGTCCATTTTGACATTGCTTGATTGCGGATCCAGCTGCAGGCGATCTGGCTTGATACGGAGGTCCATTTTTAGAAAATCTTAGAGCAATAAATTGATGCACGATCAGTTGAACAAAGAATAGAGTTGGATACAACTGAGGCTTTATTGCTCGAAGATGTGTGGCCTCCCACAGCAGCTGGCGAAATGGCTGCTGAATAGAGGACCCACATATTTATACTCTGCCTACTGGGCGGAGCCAGCAGGCAGGGGCTACCGACTAACCTGTAGGATAGGTCCTACCATACATCACCTAATATAGGTATAACAGTGGTTTAGCACACCTTGCTAATTAATATTGCTGCCCCCCCCTGCCCTCATCCTGTTACATTAATGGTACGTCTGTCCCACCCTGCCCTTTCTTACCAGCAGTCAGTCCTTCTATCTCAGGTGAGTCTCTTGCAGGTAGATTATTTCTGCTTTTGGGCTTCTTAGGTGCGCGAAGACTCTGGATCTTTTCATTGGGCCGTTGAGTCCCCTTACGTTCCAGGTAACAATCCTGGTGGAGGATTTCTGACCTCCTGGTCCTGCGGGATCACCCAAACTTATCTGGTGGATTGCGCCTCTGCACTCCAGGGTTTCCTTTTGTTAGGAGGCCATCCAAAATGGCCACAGTCGCTGCTCTCACCATGTGGTTGAGTCCCAGCACTCTGGGATTTCCCTTTGTCCAGGGGGCACCCAACGTGGCCGCCAGCTATGTGTACGCCACGAGGATGCACCCTGCACTCCCTGCATGGTAGCATAGTGGTTAGCACAATCGCACAATCACAGCTCCAGGGTCCCAGGTTCGATTCCGGCTTGGGTCACTGTCTGTGCGGAGTCTGCACATCCTCTCCGTGTGTGTGTGGGTTTCCTCCGGGTGCTCCGGTTTCCTCCCACAGTCCAAAAGATGTGCGGGTTAGGTGGATTGGCCATGATAAAATTGCCCTTAGTGTCCAAAATTGCCCTTAGTGTTGGGTGGGGTTACTGGGTTATGGGGATAGGGTGGAGGTGTTGACCTTGGGTAGGGTGCTCTTTCCAAGAGCCGGTGCATACTCGATGGGCCGAATGGCCTCCTTCTGCACTGTAAATTCTATGATGATAAGCTATGAGGTCTCCCTTCGCCCTGAAGCCCTCCCGAGTGGCTGTTTGCGGCGCCATCTTGATTCCTCGCCCTGCTCCATGCCCACCGAGCTCTGTGTTTGACTGCTTCTCTACCTCACCCTTCTCTTTGCTTCTCCCCCCAACTCCTCTCCCTCCCAGCCCCTGTCCATCTGTGTCCCCTCCAAGTGTTTTCCCCCCTTCTGCCCCGTTCTCCCCCCCCCCCCCCCCCCCCCCCGCTTTGTGCCAGGCGCTCCCTCACCCCTGAGAGATGCGCCGCGGCCTTCCTTCCTTCCTGCCCTCCCTTGTTGGCCCTCCCCGCTAGCACAGTGGCTCCCAGTACTTGCCCTGCTCTGGCCCTGTTTTACCTCCCTCTTGCTCGCGCTTGTCTCGCCCTCCTGTCCGCTTTTCTCACTCTCATTTCCCTTGCACCGCTCCCGCCCATTGCATTGGGAGAAGAAGCAAGCCCAGAAACAAGTCAGCACAGTCCCGCGCAATACACCAAACATGTGTGTACAGTTCATGATCTTATTGTCTCTGTTTGCAGTCTGTCCTCTGATCTTTGTCCCGATTCTTCCTTTCTTTTCCATCCCCATAGATTTCATGATGGCCGTTGTGGCTGTTCCTCCCCCAGTTTGTTCGATCTAACAAACTCCTCAGCCTCCGCTGGGGTGTTAAAATACAGCTCCATCCCCTTAAATGTTACCCAGAGTTTGGCTGGGAATAACACCCCAAATTTCACCTTACTTTTGTAGAGTGCCGATTCGGCCCTGTTGAACTCAGCCCTTCTTTTGGCCAGATGCACCCCAATGTCCTGATATACCCTTATGTTCTTCCTTTCCCACGTGCTTGATCGCATCTGCCGCGTCCATTTTAGGATTTCTTCCTGGTCTTGGAACTGGTGCAGCTTTGCGTTAATCGCTCTGGGCTGCTCCCTGGCTTGGGCCTGGGTCGAAGCGACATGTGCACCCTGTGTATTTCTGGTGGGTTTGGAAATTCCTCCCTTCCCACTAGCTTGCCCAGCATTTGGGCGATGTAGCCTGCTGGGTCTCTGCCCTCTATCTCCTCTGGCAGACCCATTATTTTAACATTCTGCCGCCTAGACCTGTTTTCCTGGTCCTCCACTTTCCCTCTTAGGCTCCCCTGGGACGTTACCTTTTCACCTCGGTTTCCAGAGCTACAATCCTGGACCTCTCCAACCCCAGAATTGTTTTCTCGTGCGCCTCCACCTTCCTTCCCAGGCCTTCGATGGTTGGCTGCATTTTGTCCGTTGTCATAGTGCGGAGCTCCGTCCTGAGCACCTCCTTCATCTGCCTGCACGGCCGCAGCGCCTGTCTTTTTCTTTCGCCTTTGTTGCTTCTCCTTCTTACATCTCGCCCCCCCCCCCCCCCCCCCCCCCCCCCCCCCCCGCCCCCGATTTACTGTTATTTGCAGGCAGATTTCTGTTATGTGCCGTTCTCTTTTTGCTAGGTTTTGGTGGAAAAGAAATTCTTTTTATTCAAAAGAAAAATCCCAAAGGTTTTTTTTAATTAAAATTTTCAGGAGAGAAAATGCTAAAAAATAAAATACTGTCTTATCCTCTCCGTGCCCTTTGAGCCCTCCGACTTTAAGGTTGCTTCATAGGGAACAAAGTTTCCATCACTGCTCATACTCCATGTGCAGCCACTCCGCTGAGCCCACCGGGACCAGTCTCTCCTCTCTCGCATTTATTTTTTTCTCTTTCATCTCTTGGGCTCCGTGGACGATTGGGCAGAGCGAGGGAGGCAGGGCCGACTTCGGGGAACTTACATTTTTTTAAAAATGTGACCCAGAGTCGGGATCGAACCTGGGACCTTGGCGCCGTGAGGCAGCAGTGCTAACCACTGTGCCACCATGCTGCCCGAGGAGGAGCAGCACTTAAATCGATCCTGCAGAGCAAACCACAGACAGCACGCAGCCATGCCACTCCGCAGACTCCAACAGCTTTCTGTGGTGGAGAATTCTACAAGTTCACAATTCTCTGAGAGAAGACGTTCTTCCTCATCTCAGTCCTGAATGGCTTACCCCTTATTATTAGGCTGTGACCCCTCGTTGTGGACATCCCCAACATCAGGAACATTCTTCCTGCATCTAGCCTGTCCAATCACATCAGGATTTTATACGATGCTGTGAGATCCCCTCTTATTCTTCTGAACCCCAGTCAGTACAAGCCCAGTCCATTCAGTCTTTCTTCATATGTCAGCCCTGCCATCCCAGGAATTAGTCTGGTGAACCTTCACTAGATACCGTCAATAGCAAGAATGTCCTTCTTCAAACTAGGAGATTAAAACTCAAGGTGTGGCCTGACCAAGGCCCTGTATAACTGCATCAGGGCATCCCTATACTGTAATCCTTTCACTGTGAGGGCCAGCATGCCATTAGCTTTCCTCACCTCTTGCTGTACCTGCATGCCAACCTTCAGCGACTATTCCACCATGGCACCCAGGTCTTGTTGTACTTCCCCTTTTCCTAAACTGCCACCATTCAAATAATAATCTGCCTTCCTGTTTTTACCACCAAAGTGGATAACCTCACATTTACCCACATTATATTGCATTTGCCAGGTATTTGCCCACTGAGCCAGCCTGTCCAAGTCACACAGCTGGCCCATCCGGGATGTCCCCCCCCCCCCTCCCCCCATCCAAGAGAACACCTCGGAGGAGAGCTACCGTTGAGATGTCACAGCTTTCACCCCCACCCTCCACCAGCGCAGACACTCACCTCGTTGGGCGGAAGTAGTGGACAGACTTCTGGGGCACAATCTGGTGAGCACCACAAGGTTGCTGATGCACATCAGGTGGAGGCAGGAACATCCAGGGGAGACAGCAGTCCCAGTCAGATGCCGAGCGTCTGGACCAGGATACCCCAGAGCTGATGCACACAATGGGGGTGGCCATGAGATTCAGAGGGGGATGTCAGCGACACTCAAGCGGCTCCATAGTCGATTGTGTAAAAAATAATAATAAAAATAATAATAGGGTAATTATATTAGGTGTTTTCAACTTTGCTAATATTAATTGGGATAATCATTGTGTTAAGGGCTTAGATGGAGTGGAGTTCTTAAAATGTATACAGGAGAACATTTAGCACAATATGTGGAGGGTCCAATAAGAAATGGTGCAGTGCTGGACCTAATTCAGGAATGAAGCCGGACAGCTGGCTGATGTGTTGGTGGGGGAGCATTTTGGTGATAGCGACCACAACATGGTACAGTTTAAGTTTGTTTGGACAAAGAAATAGACAAGTTGCAAAAGAAGGATTTTAGTAAAATGAGGTAGGATCTGACCTAAGTAGACTGGAAAGAGTTACTAGTGGGGAAATCTACAGAAGAGCAGTGCGGGGCTTTCAAAAAGGAAATAGGGAGGGTACAGGTCCACCATGTTCCCTCGAGGGTAATAGGAAGGAGTAACAAGACTAGAGAACCATGGATGACGAGAGACATTTAGGATACAATGAGAAGGAAAAGAGAGAGGCTTTTAGCAAGTACAAGGGGAGCAAATCAACAGACGTATTAGTGGAGTACAGAAAGTACTCCATTGTGCTCACAGGGCTAATCGCTGGCTTTGAACGCAGACCAGGGGGGCGGGGGGGCAGGGGGGGCGGGGGGGCGGGGGGGCGAGGGGGCGAGGGGGGCGGGGGGGGGCCGAGGGGGGGGGCCGAGGGGGGGGCCGAGGGGGGGGCCGAGGGAGGGGGCCGAGGGAGGGGGGGGCGAGGGAGGGAGGGGGGGCCGAGGGAGGGAGGGGGGGGCCGAGGGAGGGAGGGGGGGCCGAGGGAGCGAGGGGGGGCCGAGGGAGGGAGGGGGGGGCCGAGGGAGGGAGGGGGGGGCCGAGGGAGGGAGGGGGGCCGAGGGGGGGCGGGGCTGAGGGGGCGGGGCCGAGGGGGGCCTGGGGGAGGGGGCCGAGGGGAGGGGGTGGGGGGAGGGGGCTGAGGGGGGGGCCGAGGGGGGTTGGGGTCCGAGGGGGGGAGGGGGCCGAGGGGGGGAGGGGCCGAGGGGGGAGGGGGGGAGGGGGCCGAGGGGGGGGGGGGGGCCGAGGGGGGGCGGGGGGGCGGACGGAGGCGGGAGGGGGGCGGCGGACAGAGGGGGGGGCGGACGGAGGGGGCCGCCCTGGGGGAGGGCAGCCACCGCGCATGCGCTGGTTGGCACCGGCCCAACTGCGCATGCGCGGGACCCGAGTCTCTGGCGCCCCCTAGCACATGGCGCCCCGGGCGATTGCCCGAGTTGCCGGTACCTTGGGCCGGCCCTGACTCCGGGTTTCATGATGGCGTCAGCCATTGCAGAGAATTCTGCCCAAGGTATTGGACGTATTGGCGGGCTTAAAAGAGGACACATCTCCGGGTCTGTATGAATTGTTTCCCAGGATGCAGTAGGAGGTGAGGGGCGAGATTGCAGGGGCTCTGACCCAAATTTTTAATTCCATTCTGGGGGAGCTGCCAGAGGACTGGAGAACAGCTAATGTGGTCCCATTATTTAAGAAAGGTTATAGAGATAAGCCAGAGAATTACAGACCAGTGAGACTCACGTCAGCGGTAGGGAAACTATTGGAGAAAATTCTGAAGGAGAGAATCTATCAGCATTTGGAGAGGCAAGGTTTGATCAGGAATAGTCAGCATGGCTTTGTTAGTGGGAGGTCATGCTTAACAAATTGATTAAATGTTTTGACCATGTGACCAGGTGTGTAGATGAGGGTAGTGCAGTTGATGTAGTTTACATGAATTTCAGCAAAGCCTTTGACAAGGTCCTACATGGGAGACTTATAAAGAAGACAAATGCACATGGGATGCAGGGTAACTTGATGAGGTGGATTCAAATTTGGCTTAGCTGTAGGAGACAGAGGATGATGACAGACGGTTGCTTTAGTGATTGGAAGCCAATGTCCAGTGGAGTACCACAGGGATCTGTGCTGGGTCTCCTACTGTTTCTCATTTCTTTAAATGACATAGATGACTATGTGGGCGGTCAGATCAGTAAGCCTGCGGATGACACAAAGATTGGCCGGGTGAGGTTGAGTGTCTTGGGTTACAGGAAGATATAGACAGTTTGGTCAAATGGGCAGAAAAGTGGCTGATGGAATTTAATCCTGAAAAGTGTGAGGTGATACACTTTGGAAGGAGTAATTTGAATGGGCTGACACTGAGAAGTCCATAGATCTCTGAAGGCAGAAGGGCAGGTTAATAGGGATGTGAAAAAGGCATATGGGACACTCGCTTTTATAAATCGAGGCGTAGATTACAAAAACATGTTGGAGTTGTGCAGAACTTTGGTGAGGCCACAGCTGGAGTACTGTGTACAATTCTGGTCGCAACATTACAGGAAGGATGTGATTGCACCGGAGGGGGTGCAGAGGCGATTCATCAGGATGCTACCTGGGATGGAACATTGAAGTTATGAAGAGAGGTTGGATAGGCATGGGTTGTTTTCTCTGGAGCAGAGAAGACTGAGGGGCGACTTGATCAAGGTGTACAAGATTATCAAAATCATGGACTGGGTGAATAGGGAGCAGCTGTTCCCCTTAGTTGAAGGGTCAGTTATGAGGGGACACAAGTTCAGGGGCAGGAGGTTTTGGGGGGATTTGAGGAAAAACGTTTTTACCCAGAGGGTGGTGACGGTCTGGAATGCACTGCCTGGGAGGGTAATAGAGGCGGGTTACCTCACATCCTTTAAAAGGTACCTGGATGAGCACTTGGCATGTCATAACATTCAAGGCTATGGGCCAAGTGCTGCCAAATGGGATTAGGTAGGCATGTCAGGTGTCTTTCATGTGTTGGTGCACTTCTGCACTGTATCATTCAGTGATTCCGGGATCTGTGATTGGAGGAGTCGCAAAAGCTGCGGGTACAGGAGATGGCGCCAGCACTGGGTGGCACTGAGGCCAACACTACTAGGGTAGCAACTGCAGTGGCGAGCCTGGAGCACGACGCCAGCAGCATGAGCAGTGGTGTCCAAGGCCTTGCTCAGTCAGTGACGGCCATGGCTGAGGGCCTCGACAGCATGTCCCAGTTGCTGAGGGATGTGTCCCAGTCACAAGTGGACCTTGCCGAGGCGCTGCGGAGCATGTCCCTGTCTTAGGTGGGCATTGCCGAGGTGCTGCGGAGCATGTCCCTGTCTTAGGTGGGCATTGCCGAGGTGCTGCGGAGCATGTCCCTGTCTTAGGTGGGCATTGCCGAGGTGCTGCGGAGCAGGTCCCTGTCTTAGGTGGGCATTGCCGAGGTGCTGCGGAGCATGTCCCTGTCTTAGGTGGGCATTGCCGAGGCGCTCCACAGCATGTCCCACTTGCTGATGAACGTGTCCCAGACAAAGGTGGACATTGGCAAGGCACTGCAGTGCATGGCATGGTCAAAGAGGGGCACCACTGAGGGCATCGACTCCATGGTGCAGACAATGGGGAACTGCCATGACTGGCAGAGACAGACGATGCAGGAACCTCTGGATCTCCTTGTTCCCCCTCAGAGACCATTGCTCATGGGGGACCCACTTTTAAGAACCAGCGGTGATTCGTGCCCTGGTGACCTCCTGCTGAGGGGCTGCAGGAGCATTCCAGGAGGCTGCTGCATTCAAATTTAATCTCACTAATGACATTAAAATGGACGCAAATGTGCTCTGATCAGGTCCTTGCACTTTCTGGAAGAAATCCTGATCACGCCAGCTAGAGTGGCAAGGAAGCATCGGAAATTGTTTGGTGCCCCTCGAAAATCCCATTTTGGGCCTCTCCCAGAATTCTCCCAACATAGTGAGATTTGTGCTGGGCACAACATGGTCGTAAAATTGCCCCATATGCCTTAGCCAAGAAAAAAATGTATCCCATGTACATTCTTAACCACCTTATCTACCTGTCTTGGTACCATCAAGGTTCTATAGATTTGCATTCCGAGATCCCTCTAGTCCTCCACACTTCTCAGTATCCCGTCACTTGTTGTGTGCTCCCCCTGCCTTGTTTGTCCTCGCCAAATGGTTTACCTCCCCCTTCTCTGTATTGAATTCCCTTTGCCATTTATCTGCCCACCTGACCAGCCCAATGATATCCTCTGCAGTTTTATGGCTTCCTTCCTCACTATGGACAATTTTTGTATCATCTGCAAACCTCTTACTCATGTCCTCTACATGTAAATCTAAATCGTTGATATGCACCAGAAATCGGAAGGAACTTAATAGTGAACCCTTAGGAATCCGCCGGGAAACAATCTTCCAATCACAAAACATTCATGAACCATTACCATTAGTTTCCTGTCAGCCAGACAATTTGACATCCACCTTGGTATTTCACCAATTGGTTGCTCCATAAATTGACCACTTTGACCCATCTTTTGGTCATTTGTCCAATATCTCCTTATTTGGCAAGGGTTGTAATGTTCTTGGTGGATGGCCTGATTTATATTACAATAACACTTGTAGCTAAAGCTATCAATGATTTATTAACATTAACTGTGGGTAAACTATATACTAAACAACAGATGAATGATGGTATAATTATGCTCAAGCAACCTCTCTCTTCAGCTCCCTCCAGCTAGTCTGAGGGGTCACCTGACTCTAACATTCACTTATATACTAGTGAGATTCCCAGTGAATTACAACACAACCATGATATCACTACAGGGGTCAACGATGATTTGATAATGCTCTTGTGAAGTGTCTTGTGATATTTAACTTTGCCAAAGTTGCTGTATATATGCAAGTGGCTGTTATTGTTTCTACAGTACAACAGAGATGCCCTTCAAAAAAGAACGTCAATGGCTGAAAAGCACCGTGAGACATCGGTGGCTATGAAAAGTGCAATATAAATGCTAATCTTTCTTTTCTTTCAACAGTACTTTGTGAAACTTGCTGAGATTTATGGAACCCACACAGCAGAAAGGACTGCTAGCTCCCCCAAATCCTAGATTTGAAATTAAAATCGCTTATTGTCACGAGTAGGCTTCAATGAAGTTACTGTGAAAAGCCCCTAGTCGCCTCATTCTGGCGCCTGTCCGGGGAGGCTGGTTCTGGAATCGAACCGTTCTGCTGGCCTGCTTGGTCTGCTTTAAAAGCCAGCGATTTATCCCAGTGAGCTAAACCAGCCCCTTTTGGATATCACTGAAGTAAACATCCGGGCTAAACTTCTATCCACCTCGTTAGAACCTAGGAACTGTTCCAGCACAGGAAAAGGCCCTTTGACCCATCATGTCTTTATCCTAATCTCCCCTCCAATCCTTCTACCAATCATTTTAAATCAATGCCCCCTAGAATCTGATCTCTCTCCGAAGGGAAGTGGACCCTTCCCATTCACCCTATCCAGGCCCCTCACAATTTTGTACACCTCAATAAAATCTCCCCTTAACCGTCTTTGTTCTAAGGAGAACAACCCCATCCTTTCTAATTCCACATAGCTGCAATTTTCCACACCTGGCAACATCCTTGTAAATCTCCTCTGTATGTTCTCTAGTGCATTTACACCCTTTCTGTAAATAGGTGACCAGAACTGCACACAGACCAGAACTGCACACAGTGGCCTAACTAATGTTTTATATAGTTCCAGCATAACCTCACGGATAAATCACGGATCATGTACATAGTTTCACGTCACCCCTGCCGGGCTCATTCTTAACATTCATCCTCATTCACTCATTCATCCTCCTGCTCCAGTATGTCGCCCCTCTGCTGCGCAGTGTTGTGGAGGATGCAGCAGGCCGCCACGATGCGGGCAACCCTCTCAGCATCATACAGGAGGGGTCCTCTACAGCAGTCCTGGCACCCGAACCGCATCTTCAAGAGGCCGAAGCACCACTCGATCACACCCCTGATTTCTGCATGAGCGTCTCGGCAACGTTCTGTGGCATAGGCATCATCAGCACGACCGCAGCGGATAACCCGTCGCCCAGGAGCCAAACCCCCAGCCGGAGGGGCGTCTCGAACATGTCAGAAATCATTGAATATGCCAGGATTAAAGCGTCCTTCACACTGCCAGTGTATCGGGCGCAGAGGTGCATGATGCACAACTGATGATCACATATCAGCTCGGTCCACATCGAAATGGATGTATTGTGCCAACTGGGCATATAGGGCCTCCAAGGCAGCACGGATACACCTGTGCACCGAGCTCTGGGAGATCCCAGAGCGTCCCACTCAGCGCCTGGAAGGACCCCTGATGGAACCATCAATTCACGGGACACATGCTTTGAGATATAAACAGTGGTTTTAATCTACTTACTACGGATCCAGCCTGTTACCCGTTGAACTCTCGATGAACTGCAGGCTGGCTCTGGACACGGTTATTTATACAGCAGTCTAGGGGGAGGAGTCGTGGGCGGAGCCAAGGGTGGAGCCCTGTACAAACCCCTGAGCATTCCCAGAGCTACTCCCCCTAGTGGTCAGATAACGCTACTGTGCTTACAATGTTATTGGTAAATACAGTGTGAATTACTAAGTTACATTCACCACAACCCCATGGTGTAAACGTTCAGGGCGACCGCCACCTTATTAGCCACCGAGACCGGATGTCCTCCTCCATACCCCCACGGTGCCGGGTGTGCCATAATCTGGCTGATAAGTTGCACTCTTTCCCTGCTCAGCCGGAGTCTTCAACAGCATGTCCGGTCTTGTAGGTCCTTGAATGACAGGCGCTGCTGGTACACACGAGGCATCATGCGGTGCCTCCTTTCTACCTCCTCCTCCTCCTTGGCCTGTTGGGCGGCCGGCATTCCATCCTGGGCGGCTGCCTTCTGTTCCTCTGGGGCACGCTCCACTGCTGCAGGTTCTTCCTCCTCAAGCAGTGCCAGCTTGTACAGCCGTAGGACTTGCCCCAGGGCTGCGTCGACTAGGAGGAAGGCCACCATTGCTGGTTGTATTCCAATATCCAGTGTCTGCAGGGATGAAAGGCTGACATGTTAGCATGGTGGTCACCCGTGCCCAGCCAGGTCCACCGGGCTACAGAGTGGCCCCTGTTGGTAGTGCAGGCCCCCGCATGTCCCACCCGCCCCCCAAATCCCCGCACACCGCCCCGTCGGTGCTTGGCACCATGTGGACCTCTGGCCCTGGCATCTGTCCCTACTTCCAGGAGTACCATCAGCTAATGATGCCCTTGCCCCCATAGGGCCTACAGTGGGCATTGCCCTTGAATGGGCTGCATGATGCCCTGCTGGAGGGTGACGGCCATGTGTGGGGGGTTGATATGGCGGAGGGTGAGATGCGGGAATAGGGGCGATGGGGGCACCCATATGGCTAGTGTCACTCTGCAGAACCAGGAGCCAAGGTGGGCCGTCTGTGGGGTGCGCAGCAAGATGGCTGCCTTGCAGGCCGCGGACATGGCGGCCCATGCCTTGACATCATCCCAGTCTCATGGAGGGTCACCCCATCCACTTGGCCCATTTCCGCATCACACCCCCCCCCCCCAACCCCAGACCCTGGCAGGGTCCCCCTACCCGAGCCAGCCCGGCCAGTGTCAAGACCGGCAGCCCACAGTCGCGCCTCTCTGTGTCCTACCTCCTCTCTCTCCCGACGCCGGTTTCACAATTTTTAAAAGTACAAGTGAACCCCACCATCGGGAGCTCGGCCCATCGGAGGTAGAGAATTGCGGCGGCCCTGGAGAATACTGGGTCATGCCCGCTAATGACATGCAAACGGTGTTTACTGTGCATTCATTACGGAACGCATTGACGCCGCTTTCAAGGCGAAGGCATTCAACCAATAGGTCAGTTAGATAGGACATGACCAATGGGCATTCACGATACACACAGAGGTGACACCACCACAGGGGGGCATTACACCAACCCATATAAAAAGGACACAGCACACATGATCTTCCTCTTTCCAGTGGATACACTCAGTGAGTAAAGACACAGGGTTGATTGAACATCACACCCACCACGTGGATTGCAGCAAACTGGTTTGTCAGTCTGAGTAGCTATAGAAAGATTAACAGTAGAGGTGAAACCGAGTCGGAGAATCGTTAACAGTAATAAATGTGTTAAAACTATTTCCAAGTCTGAACCTTCCTTTGTCAGAGTGCACATTAATGAAGCAGCTTATGCTACATCAAGAGCATAACAAAACAGCGTCATTCTCTGGGGGTCTCGAGTCATCCTACCACCCCCTTTTGGAAGAATTACACCGTGCTCATCCGAGCCAGAAGAAAATGGAGATGCTAGCCCACAGTTAGATTTGATAGCCTAGAATAGATAAAGGCATTGAAAGTGTGGTGTATTGGTGCATCCCCTGCCAGGCATAAGTGCCATTGCCTCCTACAGACAACCTCCACCCCTGGGAGTGACCAGGTCGTCCACGGACCAGATGCACATTCACAGCGCGGGCTCATTTTTGGGCAGGATGTTCCTCGTTGTAGTAGACAAACATTCCAAATTGTCATGCAAACAAGGGGTGGGAGTGATGACCTCAGCAGCCACAGTTGCCTTGCCTTGAGTATTTGCCATGCATGGCCTCCCAGAAGACATTGTGTTTGATATGGAAGCCTTTCACTGGGGAAGACTTAGAACATAGAACATACAGTGCAGAAGGAAGCCATTTGGCCCATCGAGTCTGCACCGATCCACTTAAGCCCTCACTTCCACCCTATCCCCATAACCCAGTAACCCCTCCTCACCTTTTTGGAAACTAAGGATGGATTGATCAAGGCCAATCCACCTAACCTGCACGTCTTTGGACTGTGGGAGTAAACCGGAGCACCAGTAGGAACCCACGCACACACGGGGAGAACGTGCAGACTCCGCACAGACAGTGACCCAGCGGGAAATCAAACCTGGAACCCCTGGCGCTGTGAAACCACAGTGCTATCCACTTGTGCTACCGTGCTGCCAAATCTTCACCCAGACAAATGGAATTCAACATACCAGACAGCCCCATATCACCCTGCACCAAATGGGTTGGCAGCAAGGGTCCTGCAAACTTTAAAAATGCTATGAAAAAGTATTCGGATCACTGGTTGTGCCATAGGCGAGCTGGTTTCCACTTTTCCATAATTCGACCCTCCCGTGCTACCACAGGGATCATGCCAGCTGAATTGCTTACAGGCCGTCGTAGCTTACACTACGTGTCCATCTTCATGGACACTGGGTCCACAATGGAGATGGCAGCCCCAGTGTTCATCTTCATAGACACTGTGTATCCATCTTCATTGACACTGTGTCCATCTTCATTGACACTGTGTATCCATCTTCATAGACACTGTGTATCCATCTTCATTGGCACTCTGTTTCCATCTTCATTGACACTGTGTGTCCATCTTCATTGACACTGTGTGTCCATCTTCATTGACACTGTGTATCCATCTTCATTGACACTGTGTCCATCTTCATTGACACTGTGTATCCATCTTCATAGACACTGTGTATCCATCTTCATTGGCACTCTGTGTCCATCTTCATTGACACTGTGTGTCCATCTTCATTGACACTATGTATCCATCCGCATTGACACTGTGTGTCCATCTTCATTGACACTGTGTCCATATTCATTGACACTGTGTGTCCAGTTTCATTGACACCGTGTCCAGTTTCATTTACACTGTGTGTCCATCTTCATTGATACTACATCTGCATCTTCATTGACACTGTGTACCCATCTTCATTGACACTGCATGTCCATCTTCATTGACAGTGTATCCATCTTCATTGACACCCTATGTCCACCTTAATTGAGATTGTGTATCCATCTTCATTAGCACTGTGCATCCATCTTCATTGACACTGTGTGTCCATCTTCATTGACACTGGGTGTCCATCTTCATTGACATCCTATGTCCGTCTTCATTGACACTGTGTACCCAACTTCATTGACACTGCATGTCCATCTTCATTGACACTGTGTGTCCATCTTCATTGACACTGTGTCCACCTTAATTGACACTGTGTACCCATCTTCATTGACACCCTATGTCCATCTTCATTGACACTGTGTATCCATCTTCATTGAAACTACGTGTCCATCTTCATTGACACTGTGTATCCATATACATTGACACTGAGTATCCATCTTCATTGACACTGTGTGCCCATCTTTACCGAAACTGTGTTTCCATCTTCATTGACACTATGTGTCCATCTTCATTGGCACTATCTGTCCATCTTCATAGGCACTGTGTATCCAACTTCATTGACACTGTGTGTCCATCTTCATTGACACTGTGTGTCCATCTTCATTGACACTGTGTATCCATCTTCATTGACATTGTGTATGCATCTTCATTGACACTGTGTATCCATCTTCATTGAAACTACGTGTCCATCTTCATTGACACTGTGTATCCATATACATTGACACTGAGTATCCATCTTCATTGACACTGTGTGCCCATCTTTACCGAAACTGTGTTTCCATCTTCATTGACACTATGTGTCCATCTTCATTGGCACTATCTGTCCATCTTCATAGACATTGTGTATCCAACTTCATTGACACTGTGTGTCCATCTTCATTGACACTGTGTGTCCATCTTCATTGACACTGTGTATCCATCTTCATTGACATTGTGTATGCATCTTCATTGACACAGTATGCCCATCTTCATTGACAGTGTATCCATCTTCATTGACACCCTGTGTCCATCTTTATTAAAATTGTGTATACATCTTCATCGACACTGTGTATCCATCTTCATTGACACTGTGCATCCATCTTCATTGACACTGTGTATACATCTTCATTGACACTGTGTAACCATCTTCATTGACACTGTATGTCCATCTTCATTGACTGTGTATCCATCGTCATTGATACTATGAATCCATCCTCATTGACACTGTGTGTCCATCTTCATTGATACAATGTGTCCACCTTCATTGACATTGTGTGTCCATCTTCATCGACACTACGTGTCCATCTTCATGGACACTGTGAACCAATCTTCATTGACACTGTATGTCCATCTTCATTGACAGTGCATCCATATTCTTTGACACCCTATATCCACCTTTATTGACATTGTGTAATCATCTTCATTGACACTGTGTGTCCATCTTTATTGACACTGTGCATCCATCTTCATTGACACTGTGTACCCATCTTCATTGACACTGTATGTCCATCTTCATTGACATTGTGCAATCATCTTCATTGACAGTGTGTGTACATCTTCATTGATACTGTGTATCCTTCTTCTTTGACACTGTATGGCCATCTTCATTGTCAGTGTATCCATCTTCACTGACACCCTGTGTCCATCTTTATTAACACTGTGTGTCCTTCTTCATTGACACTGTGTGTCCATCTTTATTGACACTGTGTGTCTATCTTCATTGATACTGTGTGTCCATCTTCATTGACACTGAGTATCCATCTTCATTGACACTGTGTGCCCATCTTCTTGGCACTGTGTACCCATTTTCATTCAAACTGTAAGTCCATCTTCATTGTCAGAGTATCCATCTTCATCGACACCCTGTGTCCATCTTTATTAACATTGAGTATCTATCTTCATTGACACTGTGTGTCCATCTTTTTTGACACTGTGCATCCATCTTCATTGACACTGTATGTCCATCTTCATTGACAGTGTATCCAGCTTCATTGACCCACTGTGTCCATCTTTATGGACACTGTATGTCCATCTTCATTCACAAAGTATCCATCTTTATTGACATTGCGTATCCATCTTTATTGGCAATACGTATCTATATTCATTGACACTACATGTCCATCTTCATTGACACTGTGTCCATCTTCATTGACACTGTGTACCCATCTTCATTGACACTGTATGTCCATCTTCATTGACAGTGTATCCATATTCATTGACACACTATGTCCATCTTTATTGACATTGTGTAATCATCTTCATTGACAGTGTGTGTACATCTTCATTGACACTGTGTATCCTTCTTCTTTGACACTGTATGGCCATCTTCATTGACAGTGTATCCATCTTCATTGACACCCTGTGTCCACCTTTATTAACATTGTGTGTCCATCGTCATTGACACTGTGTGTCCATCTTTATTGACACTGTGTGTCTATCTTCATTGATACTATGTGTCTATCTTCATTGGCACTGTGTATCCATCTTCATTGACACTGAGTATCCATCTTCATTGACACTGAGTATCCATCTTCATTGACACTGTGTGCCCATCTTTATTGACACTGTGCATTCATCTTCATTGACACAATGTATCCATCCTCATTGACATAGTGTGTCCATCTTCATTGACACTGTGTGTCCATCTTTATTCATACAATGTGTCCATCTTCATTGACACTGTGGATCCATCTTCATTGACACTTAATATCCATCTTCATTGACACTGTGTGCCCATCCTTATTGACACTGTGTGTCCATCTTCATTGACATTGTGTATCCATCTTCATTGACACTGTGCATGCATCTTCATTGACACTGTATGTCCATCTTCATTGACACTGTGTGTCCATCTTTATTGACATTGTGTGTCCATCTTAATTGATACTGTGTATGCATCTTCATTAACACTGTGTCCATCTTCATTGACGCTGTGTGTCCATCTTCATTGATACAATGTGTCCAACTTCATTGACACTGTGTGTCCATCTTCATTGACACTACGTGTCCATCTTCATAGACACTACGTGTCCATCTTCATCGACACTGCCTGTCCATCTTCATTGACACTGTGTACCCATCTTCATTCAAACTGAATGTACATCTTCATTGACAGTGTCTCCATCTTCATTGACACCCTCTGTCCATCTTTATTGACACTGTGTATCCATCTTCATTGACACTGTGTGTCCATCTTTATTGACACTGTGCACTTATCTTCAGTGACACTGTGTATCCATCTTCATTGACACTGTATGTCCATCTTCATTGACAGTGTATCCATCTTCATTGACACTGTGTGTCCATCTTCATTGACACTGTCTGTCCATCTTCATTGACATTGTGTATCCATCTTCATTGACACTGTGTATGCATCTTCATGGACACTGTATGTCCATCTTCATGGACACTGTATGTCCATCTTCATGGACACTGTATGTCCATCTTCATTGACACTGTGTATGCATCTTCATGGACACTGTATGTCCATCTTCATGGACACTGTATGTCCATCTTCATTGACACTGTGTGTCCATCTTCATTGACACTGTGTGTCTATCTTAATTGATACTGTGTATGCATCTACATTGACACTGCGTATCCATCTTCATTGACACTGTGTGCCCATCTTTATTGACACTGTGTATCCATCTTCATTGACACTGTGTGTCCATCTTTATTGACACTGTGTATCCATCTTCATTGACACTGTGTATCCATCTTCATTATGTGGAGATGCCGGCGTTGGACTGGGGTGAGCACAGTAAGAAGTCTTACAACACCAGGTTAATGTCCAACAGGTTTGTTTCAAACACGAGCTTTCGGAGCACGGCTCCTTCTTCAGGTGAATGGAAAGGCTTGTTCCAGAAATGTTTATATAGACACAGTCAGAGATGCCCCGGAATGCGAGCACCTGCAGGCAATCAAATCATCAAAGATGCAGAGAGAGAGGTAACTCCAGGTTAAAGAGGTGTGAATTGTCCCAAGCCAGTTCAGTCGGTAGGCCTCTGCAAGTCCAGGCTTGTTGGTGGGGGCCGAATGTAATGCGACATGAATCCCAGATCCCGGTTGAGTCCGCATTCATGCGTGCGGAACTTAGCTATAAGTTTTTGCTCAGCAATTTTGCGTTGTCGCGTCTCCTGAAGGCCTCCTTGTAGAATGCTGACCCGGAGATCAGAGACTGAATGTCCTTGACTGCTGAAGTGTTCCCCAACTGGAAGGGAACAGTCCTGCCTGTTGATAGTCGCACGATGCCCGTTTATTCGTTGTCGCAGTGTCTGCATGGTCTCGCCAATGTACCACGCTTCGGGACATCCTTTCCTGCAGCGTATGAGGTAGACTACATTGGTCGAGTCGCACGAGTATGCGCCGCGTACCTGGTGGGTGGTGTTTCCACGTGTAATGGTGGTGTCCATGTCGATGATCTGGCATGTCTTGCAGAGATTACCCTGGCAGGGTTTTGTGGTGTTGTGGTTGCTGTTCTGAAGGCTGGGTAATTTGCTGCAAACAATGGTTTGTTTGAGGTTGCGCGGTTGTTTGAAGGCCAGTAGTGGGGGTGTGGGGATGACCTTGGCAAGATGTCCATCCTCGCTGATGATGTGTTGGAGGCTGCGAAGAAGATGTCGTAGTTTCTCCGCCCCAGGAAAGTACTGGACGACGAAGGGTACTCTGGGAAATCCGACCAACTGTCCTTGCTTGAGACAATTCACACCTCTTTAACCTGGGATTACCCCTATCTCTGGCTCTGTAAAGATTCAATTACCTGCAAATGCTTGCATTCTAAGCATTGTTTTGCATCTTTGAATTTGTCTATATATATGTTTCTGGAACATACCTCTTCATTCACCTGAGGAAGGGGCAGTGCTCCGAAAGCTAGTGTTTGAAACAAACCTGTTGGACTTTAACCTGGTGTAAGACTTCTTACTGTGCTCACCCCAGTCCAACGCCGGCATCGCCACATCATAAAAAAAATAGCGCTTTCCTCAAAAACTGGTGTGGAGCCTGCGACACTGGGGAATATGGCGGAGGGTCAGGGACCGAAACAACCGCCCCAGTGGTCAATGGATCAACTTGTGGCCTTTTTGCATGCAAGATTAGCTCATCAGAGAAAGGAATATCTGGAGGACCTGGCCAGGGTGGTGGATCCAGTAAAGGCAGAGATTGATTGCATGGAGCAGAGGTTAGAAGCCCAGGGCCAGGAGATCCACAAGGTGAAGGAGGTGGTGGCTGAGCACGATGATCAGCTAGCCGCAATGGTGGCAGAGATGGGGCTAATGAGGAACCATCGGAAGAGGCTGCAGGACAAAGTTGAGGCTCTGGAGAACAGATAACGCAGACAGAATTTGAGGATTGTTGGCCTGCCGGAGGGCAGTGAGGGATCGAATGCAGGTGCATAACTGGCACGTATGTTTGAGAAGTTGCTGGGAGAAGGGGCGTTTGCTTGGCCCTTGGAGATGGACAGGGCGTACAGGGCGCTTATCAGGAAACTGCAGAGGAATGAGCCGCCGAGGGCGATGGTGGTACGAATGCACCGGTTCGTGGGAAAGGAACAGATCTTGAGGTGGGCCAGGTGATGTGTTGGGTAAGCTGGGTCTGCGACGACTGCGTTTACTGCAATTCGATTTTATTGAACTCTTAACTATCATGCATACTTTAACTGTGGGTTGACACTATGCTGACTTGACTGGAGACCTGAGGCTAACCTGACCAGACTATCGTACTACCACATGGTGTATGTTCATGTTGCTGCTTATGGGCTCTGACTGTCTCAGAGGCTGAATCCCAAGAGAGCGGGAAAACTAGTGCCCTCTGGCTTTATAATGGTCGTGTCCTGTCTGGTGATTGGCTGCTGTGTTCTGTGTGTTCACTGGTCATCCTGTGTGTCAATCACTGCCTGTCTGTGCACCATCATATACCTGTGTGTATATTATGACACCAGGAAGATGAGGCGTTGCATATGGGAAGGCAGTGAGCTGCAAGTCTACCAGGAACTGGGTGCGGAGCTGGCCAAAAGAAGGGCGATTTTCAATTATCCGAAATTAGCCCTCTTTAAGAAGGGAATGAAATTTGGCATCTTGTACCCAGCGCGTTTGTGGGTCACGTATGAGGACCAGGAACTTGACTTTGGAGCACCAGAAGAGGCGATGAACGTCATCAGGGACAAGAGGCTGGCAAGAGGTGGAGGACATTGAACTTGGGGGCGGGTAGTTATGATTTTGAACTTCTGTTAAACTTCTTTTCTTCTGGTTTTGCATATACTGTTTTGCACTAAGTTTGTGTTTGAAACAAACATGTTGGACTTTAACCTGGTGTTGTAAGACTTCTTACTGTGCTCACCCCAGTCCAACGCCGGCATCTCCACATCTTAAAAATATTCCATCTTCGAGGTTGGTGGCTTCCACTCCGTGTTTCCCACCCGCTGCGCTACTTTGTAGAAAAATGAGAAAATACCGCTCAATATATTCCCGTTGATTGAGTATTCCCTAACTTTTTGCTTGTCCTCCCCAAATGCATTACCTCTCACTTTGCCAGATCGAATTCCATTTGCCACTTCTCTGCCCACTTAGCCAAGCCGCTAATATAATTCTGGAGCCAACAGCTAACCTCTTCACTATCAACTATATGGCCGATATTAGCATCATCCGCAATTTTCCCATCATGCCACTCACATTTCAGTCAGACTGAAATAGCTTCTTGGAATTTTTCTATCCTTAATTCGTCTGTGACAGAGTGAGAAGAAACCAGCAGATTGTGAAATTGAATTTTAGCCTGCGAATAATTGCACAATCTTGGAATAATGTGTGTTTGCAACAATTTTTAATTATGTGATGCATTTCCGATGAACATGTGTTGCAATAAACTGAAATTGTCTGTGTTAAATTACGCACCTGCAAAATATTTCTTTAAGTACTTTAAAGTAAAGGAACATTTTTTGTTACACGTTTTAATAACGTGTGGAAAATTATCTACCCCATTTCATTCGACCTGACCACAATCCATTTCTCTTGTAGCTCTAGCTTCCGCTGTAGCTAAATGGATACAGTCGAGCAACACTGGTATCTACATGACATAGTGCAAAATTGTCCAACTGTGTCGTGTTTACAAATAGCAAGACAATTCCAGTGCAGTCAATTACTGCCGACTTTCAATCATCTGCAAATTGACGGAAGGTGTTACTGACAGTGCTATCAGGCATCACTTATTCCCCAATATCTTACCTACTCGCCATAACTCCCAGGAGGACCATAGGTCAGCAATCCTTGAACCCCCCCTGCCCCCTGCCGTGGGACTCGTGGAGTACGAGTTCCCCAGGTAGGGAGCGGAGACTGCCCACCTGGTGCTCATTGTGAGCAACTCAGGGCCTGGTGGCACAGGTCCTCCCAGCTAGGATTGCATTGGGAGTCAGTTGATGCAGACTATTGTAAATATGTAAATAAATCCATCTTCTTTTGCCACAGCTTTTTTCCAAGTTATTATACTGACGACGAGGATTAACGTCAGCTCAGAACTCGCCCGTCGATTGGCCTAGCTGCAGGAAGTTCGTTTTATTGGGAATGTTACATCGTATTGCGTAAAATAGCTTTGTTTGGAAACTTGACGTGTTTGATGCAGGCCTGGAAGATTGGAATCAATATGCAGAAAGCATGCGATACTTGTTCCAGGTGAACGGAATATTGGTGGAAGACCGACAAAACGTTCTCTACCTGACTGTCGTGGGGCCCAGAAATTTGGGTTCATCAAAGGTTTGACGGACTCAGCTGCACTGGATTCTAGGGGCAGGATTCTCTGGCCACATCTGCCCGGAATTCCTTCCGAGGTCAAGGAACATCTCCATTGTCCGCGGCTTGCCCGTGGCGTTCTTGCGACGGGCGAGGCAAAGGAATCCAGCCCTTGGTCTTTCGATGAACTGGTAGCAATGGTTTGGGACCACCACCGCCCCAAGCCGTCTGTGATAATCCAAAGGTATTGGATTAACTTTGGCTGTACATTCTTCTGGTGAGTTACTTACAGACCTTTTGACTCACCTGTGGCACTTGGCTGAGCGCTGCGAATTTGGGCCATCTCTCTCGGAGATGTTGAGCGACTGGCTCGTGTGTGTTTTCAATAATATGGCCACACAGAGGAAGCTGTTAGTGGAAACTACGTTGGATTTAAAGCAGCCCATTGAGCTTTCCCTCTCTCATGAACAGATGGAGAAGTGTGTACAGGAACCTCAGGGGTCCGTTGAGTATGGTGCGCATAGATGGGCCATCCTCTTTGTCAAACTCCATATCGATCAAGGATGGTGTGGTTCCATACAGAATTCCTCCGACAGAGCAGCTCCCGATGCACGTTCGTGAAAGAGTTGAGTTTCCAGATGCCGCTGCAGCCAGTGGGATACCGCGCCTGAGGAGCACGGTGCCAGCCGGCCGTCATGCCACCATTGTGGTCAAGGGTCACGTGAGGATCAGGGTTGCCCAGTGCGGTGCAGGGCATGCAATCCATGACAACCGATGTGCAGGTTAGGTGGATTGGCCATGATAAATTGCCCTTAGTGTCCAAAATTGCCCTTAGTGTTGGGTGGGGTTACTGGGTTATTGGGATAGGGTGGAGGTGTTGACCTTAGGTAGGGTACTCTTTCCAAGAGCTGGTGCAGACTCGATAGGCTGAATGGCCTCCTTCTGCACTGTAAATTCTATGATCTATGAACCGGCCAGGTCATCCTGGACCACGGACTCACAGATGAACACCCTAACGATGACGAGTGTTTGATGCAATTGAACTGTGAACCGACTCCAAGGGTCGCGATGATCCAGATTATTTTGAAGGTTAATGGGCAAACATTGTCAATAAAGATGAGCATACAGTGTCAATAAAGATGGATACACAGTGTCAATAAAGATGGATACACAGTGTCAATGAAGATGGCCACACAGTGTCAATGAAGATGGATACACAATGTCAATAAAGATGGGCACACAGTGTCAATGAAGATGGGCACACAGTGTCGATGAAGATGGACACGTAGTGTCAATGAAGATGGGCACACAGTGTTGATGAAGATGGAAACACAGTGTCAATGAAGAGGGAAACACAGTGTCAATGAAGAGGGAAACACAGTGTCAATGAAGATAACACACAGTGTGAATAAAGATGGACACACAGTGTCAATAAAGATGGATACACAGCGTCAATGTAGATGGACACAGTGTCAATGAAGATGGATACACAACGTCAATGAAGATGGATACACAGTGTCAATGAAGATGGACACACAATGTCAATGAAGATGGTTACACAGTGACAATGAAGATGGTTACACAGTGTCAATGAAGTTGGACACACAGTGTCAATGAAGATGGATACACAGTGTCAATGAAGATGGACACACAATGTCAATGAAGATGGTTACACAGTGACAATGAAGATGGATACACAGTGTCAATGAAGATGGGCACACAGTGTCAATGAAGATGGACACACAGTGTCAATGAAGATGGACACTGGGGCTGCCGTCTCCATTGTTACTGCAACATCGATTTTATTGAATTCTTAACTATCATACATACTTTAACTGTGGGTTGACACTATGCTGACTTGACTGGAGACCTGAGGCTAACCTGACCAGACTATCTTACTACCACATGGTGTATGTTCTAGTTGCTGCTCACGGGCTCTGACTGTCTCAGAGGCTGGATCCCGAGAGAGTGGGAAAACTAGTGCCCTCTGGCTTTATAATGGTCGTGTCCTGTCTGGTGATTGGTTGCTGTGTTCTGTGTGTTCACTGGTCATCCTGTGTGTCAATCACTGCCTGTCTGTGCACCATCATATACCTGTGTGTATATTATGACACCAGGAAGATGAGGCGCTGCATATGGGAAGGCAGTGAGCTGCAAGTCTACCAGGAACTGGGTGCGGAGCTGGGCAAAAGAAGGGCGATTTTCAATGATCCGAAATTGGCCCTCTTTAAGAAGGGAATGAAATTTGGCATCTTGTACCCAGCGCGTTTGTGGGTCACGTATGAGGACCAGGAACTTTACTTTGGATCACCAGAAGAGGCGATGAGCATCATCAGGGACAAGAGACTGGCAGGAGGCAGAGGACATTGAACTTGGGGGCGAGTAGTTATGGTTTTGAACTTCTGTTAAACTTCTTTTCTTCTGGATTTGTATGTACTGTTTTGCACTAAGTTTGTGTTTGACACAAACATGTTGGACTTTAACCTGGTGTTGTAAGGCTTCTTACTGGAATATTTTTAGCCACTGAGGGCGGTTAGCACAATGTCACACTGGTGGGGTAGATTCTCATTGAGCCAGCCCTGGTAGCACGCCTCCCCCCCCCCCCCCCCCCGCTTCCCGCCCACATAAAAACCTTTTTGGAACTCCTGCGAGATTTGCCAGCCCCACCGTTGTTCTCACTCCCCTAAAAATGGGAGTGGAATATCATGCCCATTGGGAGTTGTTCAGGAGGTGACAGACCTTGGAGTGCATGCCCACAGGTCCTTGAAGGTGGCAGGACAGGGGGACAAGCTGTTCAAGAAAGCGTATAGATCAATTTTCTTTGTTCGGCGAGGTATTAAATACAAAAGCAGGGATGTAATGATGGAACTGTAAAAAATGCTAGTCAGGCAATGGCAGGGGTTTTGTGTACAGCTCTGGTCACCACATTAAAGGAAGGATATAATGGCTCTGCAGTGAGTACAAAGGAGATTTACAAAAATGTTGCCAGGGTTTGAAAATTGCAGCTATGAGGAGACATTGCATAGTTTGGATGGCTTTCCTTAGAACAGAGGGGTGACTTAACTAAGGTGTACAAAGTTATGAGGGGCGTCGTGAAGGTAAACAGAAACAATTGTATCCCCTAGTCTCCCTCCCCGGCCTGCACCCAGGTCGGGGGTGTTTATACTGGTGAGGAAGCCTCCCTTCCCCCCCCCCCCCCCCCATTACTGGGGAAGTCTTACTCTGTGGAGGTCATGGGGAATCTGATAGTTCTTATGCTGTGACCTCCGCGAGGGTTATAACACAGTCAAGTAGATTTCACAAAGGGTGGTGGATGGCTGGAATTCACTGCCTACATTGGTGGTTGAGGCTGAAATGCTCAACTCATTTGAAAGGTACCTGGATCTGCATCTGAACTGCTGGAACCTGCACGGCTCAGGCAAGGTGCTGGAAAGGGGGATTGAAATGAGTGGCTAGTTTCTAGTTTATTTTTTCTCTTTTCACTCTGGTACAGACACGATGGGCTGAATGGCCCCTTTCTGCGCAATAATGTTTCTATGGCTATGTGGCACGGTAGCACAGTGGTTAGCACAATTGCTTCACAGCTCCAGGGTCCAGGTTCAATTCCCTGCTTGGGTCACTGTCTGTGCGGAGTCTGCATGTTCTCCCGTGTGTGCGTGGGTTTCCTCCGAGTGCTCCGGTTTCCTCCCACAATCTAAAGATGTGCAGGTTAGGTGGATTGGCCATACTAAACTGCCCTTAATGTCCAAAATTATCTTAGTGTTGGGTGGGGTTACTGGGTTATGGGGATAGGGTGGAGGTGTGGGCTTGGGTAGGGTGCTCTTTCCAAGAGTCGGTACAGACTCGATGGGCCGAATGTCCTCCTTCTGCACTGTAAATTCTATGAAATCCTAAGCCGCAATTTTAATCAACCACAATAGATGAGAATGGGACATGTGGGGCAGGGGGATGGGGTAAGGGTTACAATCACACCAGTGTGCAACGTACCAACCTCGTGCCCTGTGCCATTTCAGTGGACATTTTGGGCAGCAAACAAAGGCCTCGTCCAAGCTGGGTATCTGTCCTTTTATTTGGCTCATGACTCCCAAGAATCCTACGCATCTCAAAAAGGACCATTGGTGCCTGTTGGAGGTGTGACTGAATAGAAAATGTCTGCTTCTCCCATTAGTCACGTGAGTATATTGAGGAGAGTCATTAAATCTAATCAGTTTGTTGATGTTTCAGTTTATAAAATATTGACTTAAAGTCCATTTCAGGGAGACACACAGATATTATTATGTCAGACTGAATTTGAACACAGAAGTATGAGAAGCGAATGTCAAATGGAGAAATGAATTCCTTCTGCAATGAAGATTAGCAGAGATGACAACATTTTGACGAAACTGTACAGAAAGCAGAAGTGTCATAATTTTGTCATTGCCTGGAAGGTCTTTCAACAGAAATATGACATTTTTTTCTGAAAGATTAACAATATTTGGCAATGTCAATTGTTATCAATAAGGATGAGGCCCCTCTGGTTGTGATGCTCAGTTCTTCAAAAACCTTAGAGTCGTAGTGATTCATGGCAAATATTAAACTCAATGACACAGGTTGCACGCACTATAGAATTGAAGACGTGAATTGTAATGCTTTGAAATATAACCAAATATGGGCAACAAAATTAACATTAAAAAACTCGCTTTGTGTCATTTCAGAAAAATGTGAGTCAGAACTAACGCAACCCAGTGTCACCAACATGTAAATCCGCTTAATTTCTTAATCTGGCAAGCCTGATGGATTCTTGTTACAAGTCTATTGATGCTGTGACCAAAAGAGTTGGTATGGGCCTCAATTAATCAAGTTCATTAAAACCCAAACCGTTTCTGGCCATAGTCAATGTGTGTATCTATTAGGCTCATTTGGAAGGAAGACTTGTTTCAGGAGGCTGCAGTTGTCAGGAATGACTTGCAGCAAAATCCTCAGCCTTCTGAGGCGCTCTTACTCCAGACCTTTTGAGGAAGCTCATCCTCTGCTGCGTGCCCTGTGCTGGCTATCGCCACCATTGAGATGGAGTTCAGGTCATCAGATGCCTTGTTCAGGCGCTTTCAACATGGAACAAGCGCAACAGAGTGGAAATGAGCCATCAATGCCTTCCAAATCGTTAGATTCCCACGGAACAAAATAATCATGATGCCACCCACAGGATAATCCCTCTCTTTCCTTCAATGCACTTCCCCATTTCCCTTTCCTCCTTGCCCCAATATTTACAAAAGAAGAAACCAGCTCCTTGTGAAAGAGATGAAAGCAAATTACTGTGGATGCTGGAATCTGAAACCAAAAAGAAAATGCTGGAACATCTCATCAGGTCTGGCAGCATCTGTAGGGAGAGAAAAGAGCTAACATTTCGAGTCCAGATGACCCTTTGTCGAAGCTAACAGACAGAGAAAGTGGGAAATATTTATGCTGTGGAGTGAGAATGAAAGATGAGTCATAGCCACAGAAACCCAGGGAAACGGGGTGCTAATGGCCACAGAAACCAAGTGAAAGAGTGCTAATGACAGTCCCCAGAGAGAACAAAAGATGTGAAAGGCTAAACTGCAGAGAAACTACAGAGAACTCCTTGTGGAAGATTGCATTTTATCATTGAAGAACACCAGTCTACACTGTATAGTAACATATTGTAAGTTTCTGTTAAGCAGAATGGTAACCTCCAGGAACCATTGACCAGGAACTGAATTGTACCAGCCATATAAATATTGTGGCTACAAGAGCAGGTCAAAGGCCAGGTATCCTGCGGTGAATAACTCATCTGCTGACTCCCCAAATCCAGTCCACCATCTACAAGGCACAAGTCAGCAGTGTGATGGAATGCTCTCCACTTGCTTGGATGAATTCAACTCCAACAGCATTCACAAAGCTTGACACCATCCAGGACAAAAGGGGCCCACTTGATTGGTTTCTCTTCCACCAGATTCAACATTCAATGCCTCCACCACTGATGCACAGTGGCACCACTGATGCACAGTGGCAGCACTGTGTGCCATCTGCATGCTACATTGCAGCAACTCACCAGGGTTCCTTCAACAGCACCATAGGTTTCATGGCCTCTCACACCTAGAAGGACAAGGGCAGAATATGCATGGGAACACCACCACCTACACGTTCCCCTCCAAACCACACATCATCCTGACTTTAAAATATATTGCATCCCTTCACTGGGTCTGGATCAAATCCTGGAACTCCCTTCCTAATAGCGTCATGGTTGTCCCTCCACTCATGGACTGCAGCGGTTGAAGAAGGCAGCTCATCACTACCTTCTCAATTAGGAATTGCCAATAAATGCTGGCCCACACAGTGGTGGCCACATCCCCTGAAATAGTTTTTTTTTAGAAAAATCAGGCATCATCCTCCCAATCGGTGACCAAGTGCTCCCAGAATGATTCCCGCTGACAACAGGAGCGATCTCAACCTGCCATTCAATGGCACCCTCAAATTGGGTTTTCAGTGCTATTCAATGGCACACCGGGGCTCTTGCTGGGACTGAGGGATTGGGCCTAATCCCGCATATAGGCCCCGCTCCTCAGAGACCAGGACATCCTTTTTAAAGGGCGCCCCAATTTCAGAATGCTGCTGCAGCGCTCTGGGGTCTGTGGCAAGACTCACCCCCCCCCCCCCCAAGTCCCCCATTCAGTACCCCCATCATTTTCTCCTCATCCTCCCAATCCCCCATAACCCCCCATTCTCCCTTTATACCTACAGCACCACCCTTTCTTCCCCTCAGGTCCCGCTTCATGACAGTGCCAACCTGGTGGCTTGCAGTCCGGGAGTGACGGGTGGGGGGGGGGGGAGTACGCTCCCTACAATTACATCCAGAGTGCCAGGAGAGGGGTCCTTCAATGGGGGTAGGGGTCAGGGGGCTTGTGCTTGGCTGGAGGGGCTCAGAGCGGGGATCTCCCCTGGGACGCAGGTCATTTGGCTGCTTTTTCCACCTGCAGCCTTAAAATCTTTAAACCGTCAATCAGTATCTAAAAATTAAAGTTCTCTCTCACCTGAGAAAAAAGGCACAGCCTCTTTAAAAACTGTAGTAAGAAAACAAACTGCTCCCCTGAGTTAATGGATCCCTGCAGAGCTATGTAAAAATACAATTTCAGCCCCCCCCCCCTTTGAAACTACCTCAATTAACTAACTTTTAAGAGACAATTATGTGAAGTTGAATGTAAACAATGTAATTAAAAGCTTTTAGCCTTATGGGCGTACAAACAGGCGTCAATACTTTAAAGGCCACTGAAATTGACCATGGGAAAACCACTTCAAAGTTTTCCACCACATTAAAGGCAATACTTGTAACTTTATCTCACAGATCTTTGACCTTGGCATACTGACAGACTGTTCAAAGGGTTTCGGGGTACAGGTGGGGAGACTTTACTTTATTGCCAGAGAACTTTAATTCTTAGATACTGGCTGTTTAAGTGGCTTAAGGCTGCAGATGGGAAGAGCAGCCAAACAAACCCCGATGTCAGGAAAACTCCCCGACCAGAGACCCTCTAGACCAGGTCAATTCCCCTTAATAATCCCCTCCCATGAAGGATTCCCTCAGTACCCTGAAGGCATTTCTAGGGAGAGTACTCACTCACTTGCCACCCCTCAGAGTCCAAGCCACCTGGCCCCTGTTTCTCAGCACCAATTCATGCCAGCGGTACTTGTGGTTGGGGATGGCTGGAGCATCCCAGGAGTCAGGTAAATCGGGCATCCTGCCCGTAATTTAAAGCAAAACGGCTCTAATGAGCTGTTTGCGTGATCCCGCCGGGTCTGGGTGGGAAGCTAGTTGGGGACATCAGGAAGTCCGGTGGGGCTGGCGTGGTGAGCTGGGACACTCGGGAATTATTGGCCCGACATCTGTTTCCATGGACTGGGATTCCCTCGTCTGACAGTAGCCCCGAAGATTCCCAGCCATCATGTTTTGACTACAGACATTTCTCCAATATACCAATCTTTAATAGTAAAAGGAATAACATTGCCTTGCCAATGCTGTTTGTCTGAATAAAAACTTGAGAAGATGGAACTGTTGAATATCAAAGGGATTTGGGTCTGCTTGTATACAAGTCATTGAAAACTAACTTGCATGGTACAAGAATAAGAGGTGATTGCATTAAGGCATACACAATTCTTACAGGGCTCAACAGGGTACATAGAACATAGAACAGTACAGCACAGGCCCTTGATGTTGTGCCGAGCAATGATCACCCTACTCAAACCCACGTATCCACCCTGTACCCGTAACCTAACAACCCCCCCTCCCCCTTAACCTTACTTTTTAGGACACTACGGGCAATTTAGCATGGCCAATCCACCTAACCCACACATCTTTGGACTGTGGGAGGAAACCGGAGCACCCAGAGGAAACCCACGCACACACGGGGAGGACTTGCAGACTCCGCACAGACAGTGACCCAGCCAGGAATCGAACCTGGGACCATGGAGCTGTGAAGCATTTATGCTAACCACCATGCTACCGTGCTGCCCACAGGGTAGGTGGAGAAAGGATGGTTCCCCTGGCTGGAGGCTCTAGAACCAATGACACAGTCTAAGACTAAGGGGCCATTGAGTGTGGGGTGAATCTTTGGAATTCACTGCTCCAGAGGCATGTGGAGGAACAACCATTGACTGGAACCATAAGTAGAAGCCTGAGATCGATACATTTCTGCATATTAAAAATGTCAATGACTATGGAAACAGTGCAAGTAAATTTAAAGCGAAAGATCAGCCACAATCCTATTGAATGACGGAGTGGACTCGAAGAGCTGAATGGCCTATTCTTGTGGGGCGGCACGGTAACACAGTGATTAGCACAGTTGCTCCACAGTGCCAGGGGCCCGGGTTCAATTCCTGGCTTGGGTCACTGTCTGTGCGGATGCTGCACATTCTCCCCGTGTCTGCGTCAGTTTCCCTCGGGTGCTCCAGTTTCCTCCCACAGTCTAAAGATGTGCGGGTTAGCTGGATTGGCCATGATAAATTGCCCTGTAGTGTCCAAAAGTTAGGTGGGGTTGGTGGGTTATGGAAATAGGATGTAGGTGTGGGCTCAGGTAGGGTGCTCTTTCAGGGGCCAGTGTTGACTCGATGGGCCGAATGGCCTCCTTCTGCACTGTACATTCTACAATTCTATATTGCTCCCTTCTTGTGTTCTTAAACAAAGGAACAAGATATATTTCTCCCTTTCTATCCCACAACTCACTTTCAGGGAGGAATTCTCCAGCCCATAACACCATAGGCCATAAGATATAGGAGCAGAATTAGGCCATTCGGCCCATTGAGTCTGCTCCGCCATTTGATCATGGCTGATATGTTTCTCATCCCCATTCTCCTGTTAGAAGATTTCCTGTTTGTTCTCTTTTTGGTTTTGGTTGTGTTTGATATATATATATGTAAATGCCTTAATAAAAACATTTAAGAAAAGAGAATCCTGAACTAGGACTCTTAAATCCCTTTGTGCTTCTGATTTCTGATCCCTTTTCCCATTTAGAAAATAGTCTATGTCTCTATTCTTTCTACCAAAGTGTATAAGTTCACACTTTTCCAGGTTGCATTCCACCTGCCACTTCTTTGCCCACTCTCCTAGCCTGTCCAAGTCCTTCTGCAGCCTCCCCGCTTTCTTAACACTACCTGTCCCTCTACATATCTTTGTATCATCTGCAAACTTAGCAACAATGTCCTCAGTTCCATCTCTCGCCAGATGAAGCTTCTGGTCCCACTGAAGTCAACACCAACTATGGGTTCCCTGATGGCAGCACGGGCGAGGAATGTAAATCACCATTGATTCCCCGGGACCAGGAGATCCCTCCAGCAGCGGATGGCAAACCACCTCTACCCCGGAAAATACTGGAGGGCTGGTGAATTCCCCCTTCACTCTTTTAATTATCTTCTTTGTCTCTGTTTAGCAACATTTTAGAGGTCTTTTTTCATTTTTTGAGAAGTTCTACCCCTGGGTTATATCACATTTCCTCTTGGAATGATGAAGCGTTGTCAGAAATGAAACACGCGAGGAATATATTGGTGTTGGGTGGAGTGGGATGTGGCTGAAATGGAATTATTCTGGGAGTGTTACTGATTTGGAAATGGCCTCAGTGACGAACATACTGATCAGTCTGTGTCCCGAGTGTCTTTCTCCACATTTGAAGAGCAGGGGCCAGGCTGTTCCACCATTGAGATTTGTATCTTTTCCCCATAATCTGGGGGAATTGGCAACCAGCCCCCCATGAAGCTCAGAGTGAGCAGGGCTGGAGAAAGTGGGGTGCAGATGATGCCAAATACCAGGGCCTTGGGATAAGGAGAACTTGGGTTTCATGGTTCAAGTGGAGTTTCTCATTGTCCAGACTGGGCAGCCAGAGCCACAAGACCAGCTTAAAAAATCGGAACCGGAGAGATCAGAATTTTTTAAAGCCTGTATGTTCATTCCTGACAAACCGTCTCTCGGCAGAACCCGAGAAACGCCCTTCAATGCATTTTGCCGGTTTTGTTTGGCCTGGGCGAGACCGGACTTAGTCATTTCCTGCATTGACGAACTCAGCTCGCCAGTGCAGGAAGACTAATTGTGGATTTTGACGCCAGTTTTACAGGCAGTCCTGATTTTTCAACACCCCCCCCCCCCCCCCCACCCCGCGACCTCACCGCGGCATCCAGACACCCCCACTTCACCCAACTTACCTCTTTCGGGATCCTAGAGCCCCCTCCCTCACCTCACCTCTGAATACAAGGCACCCCGGGCCCGACCCCTGGCATGGGCAACCTGGCACCCAGGCACCTTGCACTGCCAAACCAGCACCATGGCAGTGCCCCTGCCAACCAGACACAGGGAGTTTCAGCACGGAACTTCTCGGGTGCCCAGGTAGCAATGCAAGGTGACAGGCAGTGCCAAAGTGTCCGGGTGCCAGCAGGAGTGCCAATGTGCCACCCTGCCCAGAGTCCGACCACCTGGGAGTCTCCAGTGGTGTAGGAGATCTGCCCGGATGCTGGTATGATAAGTCCACATTTGTGTAAATGGCACCTGTACTAAATGGCTCATCTAAATATGTTGATCTGGATTTCACCCAGCGAGAGAAAGATCCAGATTGTGATGTCTCATGAGATTTGGGTGAATGTCGTGAGATATCTCAAGCATTGCAAATCACGCGAGTGGTCTCCCACGAGATTTAACGGCCTATCGCGTCACCAAGTCAGGGGCGACGAAAACGGTAAATCCCATCCACGGTATTTTAAAACAAACATTATTACTAACACAATATTAAAATCTTTAATATCACACTAGAAAATAACTTACAATTGCCACTTAAATAATACTTCTCAATACAGTGAATGAATACCCTTAATTGCTATCTTTATTCCCACTTAAATAACAAGGAAAAAAACACATCTCAGTTCTAAATCCACTTTAACTATCAATGGCTATGAATACTTGCTTCACGGGGTTGTTCTCTGAGAAAGCGAGATCTCATGATACTGCTTTCAAGACAAGATCTGACTCCTGTAGACCCATGCAGAAACTCTGACTGTATGTCTTCAGAAGGTGTCTCTCAGCTTGCTTCAGTTCCCCCTTGTTCTCAGACAAGTCTATACTGCTTTAAAGACCATTACTCTCTTTTAACCTTCTTTACCATCTTCTTTAAAGACCATTGTCCTCTATGAACTGGAGAGGACAAACAGCTTCACTTCTGGACGCAGCTTCATTCTGCTTTTCCGACAAAATGCATGATGCCTTAACTTCCATCCAGCAATGACATCACCTTACCAAGCTGAAATCTAATTAACTCCACAGGGAATCCCCTAATTGAAACAAAATTCCATTAGCTCAAGCTTTTTACAATGGTTTAATTGCACCCCTGGCTCCCAGAGGAGATAAAACGTTTACAGATGGATATAGATAGGAAAATGGGCCAAAATCTGGCAGATGCAGTTTATTGTGGATAAGTATGAGGTTATCAATTTTGGCTGAAATAATAGTAAGGCAAATTATTATCTAAAGGGAAAGTAGATTTAAAATGTGTCTAGACAGAGGCATGTGGGTGTGTTTGTTCATGAATCGCAGAAAGTCGGTATGCAACGTCTCGCATAAGAGGTTATTGTGTAAAATTAAAGCACATGGGATTGGGGGAAATGTATTGAGGTGGTTGGAAAATGGTTGGCAGAGAGGAAACAAAGAGTAGGAATTAATGGGTCCTTTTCAAATTGGCAGGCAGTAACTAGTGGGGTGCCACAGTGATCGGTGCTGGGACCTCAGATATTCACAATATAGATTAATGATTTGGATGAGGGAACAAAATGTAACATCTCAAAGTTTGCAGATGATACTAAGTTAGGTGGGAGAGTGAATTGTGACAAGGATGCAGGGATCCTATAGCAAGATCTGGACAGGTTGTGCGAGTGGGCAAACCAATGGCAGATGCAGTATAATTTGGATAAGTGTGAGGTTATTCACTTTGGAAACAAAAACAGGAAGGCAGATTACTACCTGAATGGTTGTAAATTGGGAGAGGGGAGTGTGCAGTGGGACCTGGGTGTCCTTATGCACCAGTCACTGAAGGTAAGCATGCAGGTTCAGCAGGCGGTAAAGAAGGCTAATGGTATGTTGACCTTCATTGCAAGAGGTTCAGAGTATAGAAGCAGGGATGTGTTGCTGCAGTTGTACAGGGCCCTGGTGGGGCCACACCTGGTGTATTGTGTACAGTTTTGGTCTCCTTCTCTGAGGAAGGATGTTCCTGTTCTCAAGGGAGTGCAGCAAAGGTCTACCAGATTGATTCCAAGGATGGCGGGTCATATGAGGAGAGATTGAATAGGTTGGGGTTGTTCTCCAAGGTTGGAGTTCAGAAGAATGAGGGGGGATCTCAAAGAGACTTATAAAATTCATGTAATGTAAAAGGTGTGGTGAATGAGATTCACACGGTATTATAAGTTACCAATGTCACTCTGTTCCCAGTATATATATGTACCGATATTGTAAGTGCAGTTGCACTACCTGACCACCAGGGGGAGTAGCTCTGGGAATACTTGAGAGTTTGTGCTGGGCTCCCCCCTTGGCTCCGCCCAGAACTCCTCCCCCGGAGCTGCTGTATAAAGACCCGTCCCACAGAGTCAGCCAGCCAGTTCACGGAAAGTTCAACGGCTAACAGGCTGGCTCTGTTGTAAGTATATTAAAACCGCTATTCTAATCCTACAAGCACGAGTCCGTAGAATTGATGGTTCCATCAATTTAATATACTTACGAAACAGTCGAAGTAAATCATGGAAGCAGCCCTCAAGCCCGGACGCCTAGAACTCGACCCGCAGGATGCAGAGGCTAAAGAAATTTTTTCCCACTGGCTGAGATGTTTTAAGGCCTACTTGGCAGAAGCCAGCACCGCTGGAACAACGGAGGAACAAAAACTCAGCCTACTGCACGCGAGGGTAAGCCACAGAATCTCCACACAGCTAAATCCGGCCGATTCTTACACCGCAGCGCTGGCGATATTGGACAAAATGTACGTTAGGCCCATTAACGAGGTTTATGCACGCCACGTGTTTACGACTCGCCGTCAGCGGCCTACTGAAACGCTAGCCGAGTTTGTACGGAGACTGAACAATCTTTCTAATGACTGTAATTATCAAGCCGTTACCGCGGCTGAACATAGGGAGCTTGCTGTGCGGGACGTTTTCGTAGCGGGCCTTAGATCGAACTATGTGCACCAAAGACTGAGAAAAGGGGGCCCAGGACTTAGATACTACTGTGGAGGCTGCTACCACTATGGAAGTCTCCTTCCGCAGCCTCACCTCGTTTCCCGCGGACCCCGCGTCCTCATCGTGGGCCCCCGACCAATAACTCCCCCAGGCCTGTGCCGCACGGCCCCCCCAGCTACCGTGCTGCCAAAGCCAGTTACTCTGCGGCCCCAGCCAGTCACTCTGCTGCCCCAGCCAGTTACTCAGCTTCCCCAGCCTGCCATTTCTGTGGCCAAAGCCAGCCCCCGCGGCAGCACTGCCCAGCCCGATCCGCGACCTGCAGCAGCTGCGGGAAGAAAGGCCACTATGCCAGAGTGTGCCTCTCGAAAAGGGCCCCAGTTTCTAACTCCCCAGTAGAGAGAACAAATCGCTCCCAACACCAGCGGGCCCGTGGGGCCCGAAACGCTGCGGCCTACGCCCTGACTCCGCCCCCTCTCGCCACATGCGATCCATGGGGGCCGCCATCTTGGCAAACCCCCACCATGCGGCCGGCCACATGCGACTCATGGGGCCGCCATCTTGGACGCCATCTTCCTCGCCGCTCACCACGTGCGATCCACAGGCCCCATCTGCATCTCCAGGCTCAGATAGCTGATCAGAAGACTACGACTTCCCAGGGCGCTCATCACGCGGCCCACAACTCAGCGCAGCAATCCTGCATCAAGCTCGCCAGAACGTACCGGCATCTACTCGACCGGATGCCCAATCGGAAGACTACGGCTTCCCCGGGCACCCATCACGCGGCCCGCAACTCAACGCGGTCACCCTAGATCAATCCCGCCCCAAGCACCTACGAAGTTCGATGGCGGAGGTCCAGATCAACGGGTACAGCACGCCATGCCTCTTTGACACCGGGAGCACCAAGAGCTTCATAAACCCAGAGCTGGTAAGACGCTGTTCGCTTCCTATTTTTCCTGTGAGCCAAACTATCGCCCTCGCTTCGGGCTCCCACTCAGTCCAAATCCAAGGACGCACCGTCGCTACGCTCACAATTCGTGGCGCTAGTTATTCAAACTTTAAACTTTATGTCCTGCCTGACCTCTGCGCGCCATTCTTATTAGGCCTGGATTTCCAGTGCAACCTCAAGAGCCTCACCCTCAGCTTCGGCGGGCCCCTGACCCCACTCACTATCTGCAGCCTAACCACGCTGCGCATCTCCTCCCCCTCCTCTCTTCGCCAATCTCACTCCAGATTGCAAACCAGTAGCTACTCGCAGCAGGCGATACAGCCTACAGGATAGGGTCTTTATCCGATCGGAGGTCCGACGGCTGCTCAGTGAGGGGATCATAGAGGCCAGTAATAGTCCCTGGAGAGCTCAGCTGGTGGTCGTCAAGACCGGGGGAAAATTTTGCATGGTCGTCGACTATAGTCAGACCATAAATCGCTTTACGCTCCTAGACGCGTATCCCCTCCCCAGAATTGCAGACATGGTTAACCAGATCGCCCAATATCGGCTATTTTCCACGGTGGATCTGAAGTCTGCATACCACCAACTCCCAATCCGCCCGGAGGACCGCCACTACACGGCGTTCGAAGCCGATGGCCGCCTCTTCCATTTCCTCCGGGTTCCCTTCGGCATCACTAACGGGGTTTCGGTGTTCCAACGAGCAATGGACCAAATGGTAGACCAGTACGGGCTGCGGGCCACGTTTCCGTATCTGGACAATGTTACCATCTGCGGCTATGACCAGCAGGACCATGACGCCAACCTCCACCGTTTTCTCCAGACGGCACAGAAATTAAACCTCACGTATAACAAGGAGAAATGCGTTTTCCGCACAAACAGACTGGCCATCCTTGGCTACGTCATGGAGAACGGAGTCCTGGGCCCAGACCCGGACTGCATGAGCCCCCTCTTAGAGCTCCCCCTCCCTCATTGCCCCAAGGCCCTCAAACGGTGCTTGGGGTTCTTTTCATACTACGCCCAGTGGGTCCCTCAATATGCGGAAAAAAGCCCGCCCACTCTTTAAGGCCACACGATTTCCCCTGTCTGCTGAGGCTCGCCAGGCCTTCAGCTACATCAAGGAGGACATCGCCAAAGCAGCCAGGCGGGCGGTGGATGAATCCACTCCCTTTCAGGTTGAGAGCGGCGCCTCAGAGGTAGCTCTAGCAGCCACTTTAAATCAGGCAGGGAGGCCCGTTGCATTTTTCTCCCGTACCCTATCCGCTTCAGAACTCCGACACTCCTCAGTCGAGAAGGAAGCACAAGCCATCGTGGAGGCTGTTCGTCACTGGAGGCACTACCTTGCAGGTAGGAGGTTCACCCTCATCACCGACCAATGATCGGTTGCCTTTCTGTTTGACAACTCGCAAAGGGGCAAAATAAAAAACGATAAAATCCTTCGGTGGAGGATCGAACTCTCCACCTATAGTTACGATATTAAATATCGACCGGGGAAGCTCAACGAGCCCTCGGATGCCCTATCCTGCGGGACATACGCCAGCGCACAGATCAGCCGTCTGAAAGCCATCCACGATGACCTCTGCCATCCAGGGGTCACCCGGCTCACCCACTACATCAGAGCCCGAAACCTGCCTTTCTCCAACGAGGAGGTAAAAGCGGTCACCAGGGACTGCCCGATCTGTGCGGACTGCAAACCGTACTTCTATAGACCAGACAGGGCCCACCTGGTCAAGGCTTCTAGGCCCTTTGAACGCCTTGCGATCGATTTCAAAGGGCCACTCCCCTCCACTAACAAGAACATTTATTTCCTCAACATCATCGATGAGTTCTCCCCATTCCCTTTTGCCATTCCGTGCCCCGACATGACCTCCCACACAGTCATTAGGGCCCTGCATAGTATCTTCACCCTGTTCGGTTTCCCCAGCTACGTGCACAGAGACCGGGGTTCGTCCTTTATGAGCGACGAGCTGCGTCAGTACCTGCTCGACAAGGGCATTGCCTCGAGCTGGACTACCAGCTACAACCCCAGGGGGAACGGGCAGGTGGAGAGGGAGAACACGACGGTCTGGAAGACGGTCCTACTGACCCTCTGGTCTAGAAAACTCCAAGTCTCCCAATGGCAAGAAGTCCTCCCAGACGCGCTCCACGCAATTAGATCACTCCTCTGTACAGCGACCAATCAAACCCTTCACAAGCGGCTCTTCATTTTCTCTAAGGGCACTACCACGGGGGTCTCACTTCTGGCGTGGCTGAGGACACCAGGCCCGGTTCTCCTGAGGAAGCACGTCAGGGCGCACAAAACCGACCCCTTTGTTGAAAAGGTGCGCCTCCTCCATTCCAACCCCCAGTACGCATTTGTGGAGTTCCCGGACAGTCGCCAGGACACAGTATCCCTTCGGGACCTGGCACCCGCTGGATCCAGTTGCCCCCACCCCCACTGAGGAACCCCTTAACCCGTTCCCTATGCTGCCGCCCCCTCGCGCCCCCGATTCTGCAAGCTCGCCCAACCGGTTCTACACGCCAGCACCAGCCCGCCCCCAGTGCCCCCAGTGTCCGGTCGAGCCAGAGGTGTATGAAGTTTGGGCGTGACCCGCCACGGAGTCTGCCATCGTACCCCAGCTCTCAACACCCACCCAGCCACCGCAAGAGGCTGCAAACCCGGTGCTCTGCAGATCGCAACAAACAATTCGTCCACCGGACAGACTAACTCTGTGAGCCACCACCCCCGCCGGACTTGATTTTTTTCACAGGGGGTGAATGTGGTGAATGAGATTCACACGGTATTATACGTTACCAATGTCACTCTGTTCCCAGTATATATATGTACCGATATTGTAAGTGCAGTTGCACTACCTGACCACCAGGGGGAATAGCTCTGGGAGTACTCGAGAGTTTGTACTGGGCTCCCCCCTTGGCTCCGCCCAGAACTCCTCCCCTGGAGCTGCTGTATAAAGATCCGTGCCACAGAATCAGCCAGCCAGTTCACGGAAAGTTCAACGGCTAACAGGCTGGCTCTGTTGTAAGTATATTAAAACCGCTATTCTAATCCTACAAGCACGTGTCCGTAGAATTGATGGTTCCATCAAAAGGCAAATAGAATTTTAGTTTTTATTGCAAAAGGACTGGAGTATAAATGTAGAGAGGTGTTGTTGCAATTGCATAGGGTGTTGGTGTGACCACATCAGGAGTATTGTGTCCAGTTTTGGTCTCCTTATTTGAGGAAGGATGTGGTGGCATTGGAGGCAGTTCAGAGGAAGTTCACCAGATTGATTCTGGGGTTGAAGGGTTGATGTATGAGGAGAGATTGAACAGTTTGAGCTTAGACTCACTAGAGTTTAGATGAATGAGAGGGTATTTGATTGAGGTGTATAAAATATAAGAGGGATTGATAAATTAAATGTAGATCAAATGTTCGCTCTTGTGGGGCAATCTAGATCAAGAGGTCACAGTTATACGTTGAAAGGTGGTAGATTAAAAACTGCGATGAGGAGGAACTATTTCTCGTAGAGGGTGGTGAATTTGTGTAACTTCCTGCCCCATAGTGTGGTGGACCCTGTATCATTAAATGGTTTCAAGAAGGAGATAGATATATTACTGATATCTAAAAAATGGGTTAAAGGGATATGGAGAACAGGCTGGGAGGTGTATTTGAGACGAGGAAGAAATCAGCCATGATTTGACTGAATGGCAGAGCAGGCTCGAAGGACTAAATTGCCCACTTCTGCTCCTAATTCATATGTTCCTAAGTTCTAACCTTTCAAACCAAGATTCTTTTAAAACATAGCTGCAGCAGTCAAAGACACTATAACGTAAGCTTTTAATTCTCACTGCACCAAATACCTATACTACGATACATCTGAAATTGCAACATGCATCACACCAACTTCCTCCGAGATTGGTTCCTAAGACTCACTCAGTGCCAATGAGTCTGGTTTCTCCTCTCGAAAATGCAAAACCTAGGAACACACTATCCGGAGAAGCACTCCTCAGCATAAAGGCATGTTCCTATTGTGGGTCTATGGACCAAAAATAAGAAAATAAAAGAGGAAACAAAGGGATTAAAGGGAGGGACTCTTACAGTGTGTTTATGTGTGTGTGTGTGTATTTATGTGTTTGTATGTATGTGTAAATGTATGAGCATATACGTGTGTGTGAGTGAGAGTCTGTGTGTGAGAGAGAGTGTCTATGTGTGTGAGTGCTACAATCCCAGTTGGTGATGTAACTGGAATGGAAGATCCCAGAATGGAACCTTGGCTCTTTTTGTAAAACATGAAGGAACAGAGTCACAGGACCACCAATTTGTTTTAGCAGCAAGAAATCTTTTAAATTAAAAATGAAATGTTGGATTATGATACAATACTCCTTTACTCCCCCTTAGTTTCACAAATATACACAGATTTCAAGGTTAGTATGGGTTACAAAGTATACCTTAAACTACAATGGTCTCAGTAGCAAATTTCCTTTAAGCAGACAAATTGGCCTTAGTCAAATGCCCTCTCCACTATGAACCCAAACAAATGTTTGTGGGATTCTCCTCAAATTCTCCCCAGTTGATTGTCACATAAATGTTTCCAACCTCCACTCCCAAAAAACATGCTTTAAAATCATCTTTCACAACAATGCTTTCCATCAGCTGTTTGCATTCCAAACCAGTCTAGGTTTTCCAAATTACTCTTTCAAACAAGTCTTCTGTTCGACTTTTCATGAAGAATTCAGCATCCAGGTTTACAACTCCACTGTCAGGATTAATTTACCTTGACTGTTGTTCAAACTGTTCACATTTGCTTTAACAATAAATTCCCAGACTATTAAAATGGCATCAAACTTTTGATTTACCTCCGAAGTCTGCTCTTCCACTTTAAATCTGGTCTCTTTAACTCAAAATACTTTGTTTACTTTTCCCATGAATTCCCCTGAGCAGTACCTTGGTCTCTGTTCTCTTAATATTTGTCTTTCTGTCCCAATTCCCTGATTATCTGGACTATATCTGGTTCTTTAGGAAGTCTGCATCTTTGCAGCTCCCTTATCCTGTCCATTTTCTCCTCGCAAAGTTGGGATATGTTCTCTTCCCAGTGCTATTTCCTATTGCAAACAAATTCAGCTAAAACTAAATTCAAATAGCCTTTCTACTGACAAAGGACCCCAGTTCTGAGCAACGGTCACATTCTCCTGCTAGCATAGTTACTTTACATGCGGTAACTCTCTCTCAGCACAATAGAAGCACAGTTTGAATCGAACAAACTCCCACACATACTTTTGCCCAGTATGAATCTAACCATAGTTCATATTCTTCCTTCCACAAAAACGTTAAATTAAACACACTTAAAACTATACGTTATTTCTAATGATTGCCAATATGGATCCCTTCTTTTCCTAACAATTACTTTGTGCAGGGAGGGGGTGGGTGTTGGAAGAGGGTGATGGGGGTTTTGGGGGAATTGGAGTGGGTGTAAAGGGGATAGAAAGGTGATGGTAGGGGAGTTTGGGTGAGACTGAAGGGTGTGGGAGAGGAAGTTGGGGGTGGAGGGAAGGTTGAGGTGCACGTTGGAGGGGAGGTTTCAGTGCTGGTGGGAGAAGGTTAGGGGAGTTTTGGGGTGAGGTTGGAGGGGAAGTTGAGTATTTCAAGCTAGGTTTGAGGGTCAATTGGGGGAAGGCTATCAGAAAGTCTAAGAGGAGCACGGTAGCATGGTAGCATGGTGGTTAGCATAAATGCTTCACAGCTCCAGGGTCCCAGGTTCGATTCCCAGCTGGGTCACTGTCTGTGTGGAGTCTGCACGTCCTCCCTGTGTGTGCGTGGGTTTCCTCCGGGTGCTCCGGTTTCCTCCCACAGTCCAAAGATGTGCGGGTTAGGTGGATTGGTTAGGTGGATTGGCCATGCTAAATTGCCCCTAGTGTAAGGTTAATGGGGGGGTTGTTGGGTTACGGGTATAGGGTGAATACGTGGGTTTGAGTAGGGTGATCATTGCTCGGCACAACATCGAGGGCCGAAGGGCCTGTTCTGTGCTGTACTGTTCTATGTTCTAGGTTGAAGGGAAAGGTTACAATGAAGGTTGTGGGGAGGTTCGAGGGATTCAAGGTGGTATTTTGAGTAGGTTGGAGTGGAGTATTTGGGGAAATGTAGAAGCGTTTAGGAGAGGTTAGCGACAGAGTTGAATTGTTTTGAAAATGTAGTGACTTAACTTTAGCTATTTTCCTAGCACCAGTTGATTGCTCTGTGATTAATTATTATTAGTTATTATTAGCAATGGGCCTCCAATTTCACCAATTCTACGATCACTCTACCTACTGCATGCAAGTGTAATGGAAGAAATGCAAAACGTACTGTAATACAGCACCTTTCACAATATCCCACATTGCTTTAAAGCCAATGAATTACTTGTGAGTTGTAGTCACTAGTATAATGTAGGAAATGTCATCAAATGGAGAGCTGGCTTGGGGAAGAGGGGCAAGTGGTCTAGTCCTGCATTTAATATGTATGTTGTAATGTCATTTGGGGATAGATGAGATGATGTGGGACAGATGGCCTTTGTCATCCAGGATTAACTTGTTATTAAAGGGTGAAAACATGGGTGGAGTTCTATTTATTTTGTTCCTAATTCAATTTACTGTGAGCAGGATCTGTGGGGTGAAGGTTCCAGGACAGGAGTGTGTAATGTGCTCATAGTGGATCAGTAACTGCTTTTACACTGCACATGATTCTCAAGACCTTTTTCTATTGACTTCCATATTCCTTTTCGGCTTATCCGTTATCCCACTATACCTTGGTGCTTTTTATAAGTTTTGTGAGGTATTTGAATAACATAATAAAGCTAAGTTGCATAGTAGATTTTGAAAATATATTGTAGGGAGATGCACCAATCAGCAGGGTCTTCAGACTTGCTGGTCAAGAAAATACAGTTCCAATTGTGAACAATTCAATCTTTGTCCTGTGGCCTCTGAGAAGTTGTGTTCCACAGAGTCAGTTGAGGGCTCTAATGCTTCTCACTGACAGTGAAGACCTATTTTGTTCAATCTTTCCACTTTGATGCACTTGGGCCATTTTTCTAGCCTGTGAGATTGCAGATAAAACACAATCCAGTTACATCCCTTACAGGAAATAATGATATTAAATAATATGGTGGACACAGAGAGAAGAAATTCTACTTCTACAAATTTGGTAACATCTTGTGCAGTTTATCTGGGCTGCAGGTACTGAATCATTGCTCCAAATATGAATTTAGCGTCACCATGAGAGTCATGCAATGTGCAGAGAATGTTAATGAGAGCTGACACAATCATGGAAATCAGCGTTACAGTCTAGAACAAAGAACAAAGAAAAGTACAGCACAGGAACAGGCCCTTCGGCCCGTCAAGCCTGTGCCGCATATGCTGCCCATCTCAGCTAAAATCTTCTACACTTCCGGGTCTGTATCATTCTATTCCCATCCTATTCATGTATTTGTCAAGATGCGCCTTAAACGTCACTATCGTCCCTGCTTCCACCACCTCCTCCGGCAGCCAGATCCAGGCACCCACTACCCTCTGTGTAAAAAACTTACCTCGTACATCTCCCCTAAACCTTGCCCCTTGCCCCCTAGTAATTGACCCCTCTACCCTGGGAAAAAGTCTCTGACTATCCACTCTGTCTATGCTCCTCATAATTTTGTAGACCTCTATCAGGTCGCCCCTCAACCTCCTTCGTTCCAGTGAGAACAAACCAAGTTTATTCAACCTCTCCTAATAGCTAATGCCCTCCATACCAGGCAACATCCTGGTAAATCTCTTCTGCACCCTCTCTAAAGCCTCCACATTCTTCTGGTAGTGTGGCGACCAGAATTGAACACTATACTCCAAGTGTGGCCTGAGGTTCTATACAACTGCAATATGACTTGCCAATTTTTATACTCAATGCCCCCGGCCAATGATGGCAAGCATGCCGTATGCTTTCTTGACTACTTTCTCCACCGGTATTGCCCCTTTCAGTGACCTGTGGATCTGTACACCAAGATCTCTTTGACTGTCAATACTCTTGAGGGTTCTACCATTCACTGTATATTCCCTACCTGTATTAGACCTTCCAAAATGCATTACCTCACATTTGTCTGGATTAAACTCCATCTGCCATCTCGCCGCCCAAGTCTCCAAACGATCTCAATTCTGCTGTATCCTCTGATAGTCCTCATCGCTATCCGCAATTCCACCAACCTTTGTGTCGTCCGCAAACTTACGAATCAGACCAGTTACATTTTCCTCCAAATCATTTATATATACTACGAACAGCAAGTGTCCCATCACTGATCCCTGCGGAACACCACTAGTCACAGGCCTCCAATTAGAAAAGCACCCTTCCATTGCTACTCTCTGCCTTCTATGACCTAGCCAGTTCTGTATCCTTGCCAGCTCACCTCTGATCCCGTGTGAATTCACCTTTTGTACCAGTCTGCCATGAGGGACCTTGTCAAAGGCCTTACTGAAGTTCATATAGACAACATCCACCTCCCTACCTGCATCAATCATCTTTGTGACCTCCTTGAAATATCAAGTTAGTGAGACATGACCTCCCCTTCACAAAAGCATGCTGCCTCTCGCTAATATGACCACTTGCTTCCAAATGGTAGTAAATCCTGTCTCAAAGAATTCTCTCCAGTAATTTCCCTACCGCTGATGTAAGGCTCACCAGCCTGTAGTTCCCTGGATTATCCTTGCTACCCTTCTTAAACAAAGGAACAACATTGGCTATTCGCCAGACCTCCGGGACATCACCTGAAGACAGTGAGGATCCAAAGATTTCTGTCAAGGCCTCAGCAATTTCCTCTCTTGCCTCCTTCAGTATTCTGGAGTAAATCCCATCAGGCCCTGGGGACTTATCCACCTTAATATTTTTCAAGACACCCAACACCTTGGGCGAAATTCTCCCAAAGGGAGACTGAGTGCCGATGCCGGAGTGAAACCTGGAGTGTTTCACTCCGGTGTCGGAGGCCGCTCCTCGCCCCCTATTCTCTCCCCCCCACCCCCCGGGGGGGCTAGGAGCGGCATTGCGGGAAACTCGGCCGCCGGGCCTTGACGCTTGCGTCAAAGCAGCGCGCCGAGAATGACGCGGCCGGCGGCGCCTAAGTGACGTCAGCCGCGCATGCGTAGGTTGGCCGGCCCCAACCTGCACATGCACGGTTGCCGTCTTCCCCTCCGCTGCCCCGCAAGACGTGGCAGCTTGATCTTGCAGGGCGGCGGAGGGGAAAGAGTGTATCTCTTAGAGACGCCGGCCCGACGATCGGTGGGCACCGATCGCGGGCCAGTCCCCTCACGAGCACGCCCGTGGTGCTCGATCCTCTCTCCGCCCCCCACAGGCCCCACACTTACCTGTCGTGCGCTGTTCACGCCGGCAGTGACCAGGTGTGGTTGCCGCTGGCGTGAACCCGTCAGGGTCGTCAGGCCGCTCGGCCCATTCAGGCCTGGGAATCGCCGGGAAAAACGGCCAGCGCCGATTCTCTGAGCGGCATGTCGCAAAACAAGACACGTCATTTTGGGGGGGTGGGAGAATCACGGGGGGGGGGGTGCCAGGGCGGCGTGGCGTGATTCGCCCAGCCCTCCCGCGATTCTCCCACCCGGCGTGGGGAGCGGAGAATCACGCCCCTTGTCTTTTTGGATCTCAGGCTATCTACACATCCTTCTCCAGACTCAACATCCACCAATTCCTTCTCTTTGGTGAATACTGATGCAAAGTATTCATTTAGTACCTCACCCATTTCCTCTGGCTCCACACATAGATTCGCTCCCCTGTCCTTCAGTGGGCCAACCTTTTCCCTGGCTGCCCTCTTGCTTTTTTGTACGTGTATAAAGCCTTGGGATTTTCCTTACCCTATTTGCCGATGACTTTTTGTGACCCCCTTTTAGCTCTCCTGACTCCTTGCTTAAGTTCCTCCCTACTTTCCTTATATTCCACACAGGCTTTGTCTGTACCCAACCTTCTAGCCCTGACAAATGCCTCCTTTTTCTTTTTGATGAGGCCTATAATATCTCTCCTTATCCAAGGTTCCCGAAATTTGCCATATTTATCCTTCTTCCTCACAGGAAAATGCCGGTCCTGAATTCCTTTCAACTGACATTTGAAAGCCTCTACACGGTGTTGAAATAACCAATGGGGTATTTTCATTCCGAAGTAATAGCATTGCACGATGCCGTTAAAGTAAAATGTGCAGCTTAATGCTTTGCCTAATAATCAGTGGGATCACCTTTATGGCCATAGGGGCTGTTTAGCACAGGGCTAAATTGCTGGCTTTGAAAGCAGACTAAGGCAGGCCAGCCGCACAGTTCGATTCCTGTAACAGCCTCCCCAAACAGGCGCCGGAATGTGGCAACTAGGGGCTTTTCACAGTAACTTCACTTGAAGCCTACGTGTGACAATAAGCGATTTTCATTTTTCATTTCATGGTGCACACACATTAAGGCTGCAGTACATGTGGTTGTTCTTAATATAAATAAGCCATGCTGCCTGAATATCGGATGCTATAATAAATAAATAATGGCCATCATCATGTTACCAGGACCTTGCTCTGATTTTCTGGTGAACTGATTGGTGAATCTTGCAAGGGGAAGTAATATCATGCTTGACCGAGGGGGCGCGGTTAAAACGGGGACGGTGGGGTTACGAATAAGGGGCCCAAGGGACGCACCGGGGCCCCGGATTTCCCTCCTTGTCCCTGTCCAGGAGGCAGAAAACATTTCTAAATCATCACCATTCTCCCAAACGCCATGAAAGTAAATACTTCCGCACCCCTCACTGACTCGTGGCTTCTTGTCAATAACGTGCACAAATCCCACCTGCCAGAAAATGGATAACAAAGACAAACTTGTGGGAGCCTTACTCGGTTGTACAAAATTGTCTCCTTATTGCTCTACAAATGTTTTCTGACCTTTCATTGACTGTTACTTAGATCTGAAACCCCTGCAGAAATCATTCCGTTTCTCTATAGAATAAAAACAAAGATTGGCCTGTGGATACCCTGAGATTCAATAATACAGTTTATTGCAGCATGCATTTGTCCAAAAAGAAAATCAACTGCTTTTAAAAGTCACCAAATCCATTAATGTCCAACGTTCAGCATTGATAGCATTGACACAAGATGACAATTAATCGCTAGACGTTGCAGTCAGTGTCATTTCTGACTGGAGTTGATCACGGGTATTATTGTCCTGGGTCACTTCTACATCTTGACCTCCAACCATTTCTCTTCTGGGTCTTCCTTGTGTTGAACGACGAGTTGTTGACCGGAGACATCTTAAATTAAGAGGGGCAAGGGCTTTCGTCAAAGTATTTTTAAATTTCGAACTGGAAAAGTAGTAGATAACTGGATCCAGCACCGTGTTCAGATATGTCATAAATAGTGTATTATAAAATATATGAACAGCTGTTTCATATGACTTGCAGTTTCCAGGACCTTGTAGCCTGGTGATTAAAACAGCGATTACAGCAATGTTTGTGGGCAAGAAACACAGAACAAAAACTACTGCCACAACTGTCACAAGCTTCACTGCTCGCTTATATTTACCCCTCGATTCACTTTTCATCTGTTTCAACTTCCAGGTTATACAGGACGTGGAGAACAGGATAATCGGAGCTGGTAACCCAAACTTGAAAACAATAAAAACAATATCGGTCCAAATTACTGAAGGTTTTAGACGCTCCTCTATAGCAAAAGGTTCACAGTATTCCACATCGCCATGTTCAAAGGTGTGAGGTTCAGCTAAAAGGTGGGAACAGATAGCCACTGCCAGAATCCACAAGATGCCTGTTACCTTCACTGCACAGCGTGTAGGTATCTTGTTCACTCTGTGGTGAGGGTGGACCACTTTGAAATAGCGATTGATCGCCATTAATGTAAGGAACATGATGCTCCCGACCCGGTTTAGGGAAATCAAAAATATATTCAGACGACATGAAACATCACCAAAGATCCAATTCTTCCCCCGTACATAGTAATCTGCTCGAAATGGTAAACAGCAGATTAACAGAGTATCTGCAATCGCCAGATTCAGTGAATAAACAGTATTTGATTTCCAGGATTTTACATGGAAACAGAAGATCCATAACGCCACCATATTCCCAACGAATCCGAGGATAAACGTTACAATAATTATGGGGGCATTATAGGATGCAGGAACCTCTTTCTCATAAACACACGTCTCGTTGTCCATTGTGAGCGGTACTGTTGTAAACTCAGTCACAGACACAGAAATGAGTTGATTACCTGGATGATCCACAACTTTATGTAAAGTTCTGACCATTACATCACAAATTGTGGGCGGTGATCTGATACAACAAACTTACAGCTAAAACCCAGGAAATCCTTAAATACGTATTTGCAGCGAAATCATTCATCCCTATTACAATACATTTAGGTTTTGAAAAGCGTTATTTGTTAAAATAGTGATTTATCAGAACATTGAAGATGGAACACTGGACTGTAAGGGATTGAAATTGTTTTGTGAGAGCAGTGTTAATTGGGTAGGCAGTCAATCAGCAACCGTTTCTTTCACTGTTCCACGTTTGTTTTGCACTGAAGTTTACAAAACAATAGTTTATACTCTCTGGAGACTACTTTCCTGGTCTCGCTATCGTGTTTTCTTGCCGTGAAAATAACATTCTGGCAACATTTTGCAAGACAATGGAAAATAAAACCTTTAAGTGCTGTGACTGTAAAAGACTCAGACGTTTTCTTAAAGGTTTGTTTCAAAAGAAAAGGAAGTATTCTTTATTCTCTTAACGCCGAATCTAAAAATATAATGAAAGCACCCCGACTCTTACTCACACACATGGTCAAGGCTTCACATTCACACGCACACCAGTGGTTTACAAAAATGAAAGACTTGGTTGAACTGTTTCTAGTCTAGTTTTATCCTAATCCTGTAGATGATGACTTGGTCTTTTTGAATTCTAGATAGTGTAAAGATGTTAATGGATAAATTATATCTATTCTTCTGGGGTCAGCAGCGGCTATGTTGAATTTTAAGATGTTGCCCATGATATGTGGCTGGTAAAATAGTAGACAGGGCAGAGGATTACAGGATGGCTGGAGAGAGAGTATGTATGGATACTAAGCATTTTGACTGGCTCGCATTGAGACCATCGTTCTTTTTGCCTGACTGACCTGAAGAAAAGGCAATTTATTAATACCCCAAAAGGGTGCTGCACCTGGCACCAAGGAAGGAAATTGTACAGGTCTCCAAATTATGTTAAATCCATCTCAGTAACATCCTTAATTTTTCCAGTGGGAGTTTTTGGTCCCCAACTGGAAAGTCATGTCGTGTATATCTGGGTTAGAGATCAGTTTTAACTCAGCACTTTACTCTCATATCCACATATCTATCCTCTGCCTATGGCAATGCTCCTGAGAAGCCTGGGGTAAGCTGGAGGGGGAGCATCTCATCTTCCGGTTGGGCAAATTGAACCTCAGGACTCAAAATTAACTTCAGCAATTTTATATTTTACATACATGTATTGCCACAATGTAAAACATCCCCCTCCCTCTCTCACACCAGGTTATCCATCTTTTGTTCTAAAATTGCTACTTTTTGTTGCAGTTTCTATATCCTACCTCTTTTCAGTTCTGATGAAGAGTCAATGGACTCAAACCATTAATTCTGTTTCTTTCCTGATAGATGCAGGCTGACCTGCTGAGTTTTTTTCAGTGTCCTCTGTTCTTTTTTCAGGATGCACTCTCCGCAGTGTTTTGCATATCCTAGTGATCGAGATGTGTCCATGTTACACCATTAAGTGGACATGGCTGACATGAAAATCTTTCCTGTTATCACTTATGTCATGGATTGTCTTAGTAACAGCAATAAAACAAATTTAACAAGGCATAATAAGATGTGATGAGCCCAGCAGCAGATAGAAATCTGCCTAGTGACAGCAGTAGCCAGCATTCAAAAGGCATGATGTAATGCAACATTCCCAGTAATGAGATTAGCAGGCATCTAGACAGAATCAGATGTAAATCACCCTATAAGTAGCAACAGTTTACCTAGATGACACAGAGATCAGTGGAGGTATACACATGCTAATTTCTGGAGTCCAGGAATTTGAGAGAGAGGCAAACAACCAAATACAAGAATGCAGTATAAAAGGGGGAAACTATTATTGGCAGCACCCTTGGAAGTAGAGAGGTCAGTTTTACATTTAACAGTTTGAGAGGCCGATCCAAAATTCATAATCAAGAGGCTAGGCTTGCATCTAAGTCTTAGAGCCAAGGCTGTGCAGAAAGACAGTTCAAATATCTTTTCTATACTAGGAAAGAACATTTCCCAGACTTGATTATCAACCCTGTATTGTGTGATAACAGTAAGCTTGGTTTGATTTATGGATTTATTTAATTTGGAGGTTCTTTGGGAATAGGAGAAGTTTTAAGGAGCTCAGGGATCATAAATACAGTTTTGAACAAGGAGAATGTTCTACACAAACTGTGCGTGTGTTTCGTCAATCATATTTTTAATTGTCTGAGAGTACTGTGGACATGTTTGTGTGTATTTGTCTTTTCTTTAATTTCATAAATATTCTTTAGTAATTGTTGTGCCAGGGCTGGACTGGTTACTCTCACTGGGGTGTTATGTGACCCCTCACACCATTCCAAAAACAAATATATAGCCCCCCCCCCCCCCATTACGAACCATTATGGCACAGAGCAATCCGTAATCCTCCAGCATTACCAATTCAACATGGCTGGGAGGAGCCCTGGGGAAACCCATGAAAAAAATCCTTTCTTGGCCAAATTATGGAGGCTGGCCGAATACAGCATGTTTGGCCCATCCGTGACCAAGATGCTACGCACTCAGCTAATGTAGGAGATCAATAATGTCAATTTTGGCAGAACCCACCCTAGGATCATATGGTGCCGGAAAAGACTGCTCCAGTTCCTTACACAGTCAAAATCCAAGGTAAGGCCATGAAAAAAGACCCAGACCACCTGAGAAGCAGGGAACCCATTCTAACAGAGATGATTTCAGTAGAGATGACGTTCTTGAAGACCATAGCGACTATCTCTGGCAAGGAGAACGAGGCTATGGGGATGTAAGGCAACCATTCAAGTCTCTTATACCCCAATGTCCTGCTTAAAATGATGTAGTGAGTCCCATTAAAGACTTGCCTGAGAGGTATTTGGATGCCAGCACTTGTTCACACTTCTAATAAAAACATTTTTTTAACACCAGGGTTGCATTCCCCATTGTGATAACCAGAGTGCCCGCACTCTGGGGGGGGGGGGGGGGTTGTTGGGTTACGGGTATAGGGTGGATATGTGGGTTTGAGTAGGGTGATCATGGCTCGGCACAACATCGAGGGCCGAAGGGCCTGTTCTGTGCTGTACTGTTCTATGTTCTATGTTCTAACTCACCAAGCCTCCTCCAACAGCAACTTCCAATTGCATGACTGATACCATCTAGAAGTACAGGGACAGATTATGCATGGGAACATAGCACCTCAGGGACAATACCACCTGGGTTTCCTCCGGGTGCTCCAGTTTCCTCCCACAGTCCAAATATGTGCAGGTTAGGTGGATTGGCCATGCTAAATTGCCCTTAGGGTCCAAATTGCCCTTAGTGTTAGGTGGGGTTACTGGGTTATGGGGATAGGGTGGAGTGCTCTTTCCAAGAGCCAGTGCAGACTCGATGGGCCGAATGGCCTCCTTCTGCACTGTAAATTCTATGATAATCTATGAAAATCTCTATTTTCCTCTGAGAGAGCAAACAGACCTCAATCAAACACATGGGAATGACAAAAGTGTTCATCAATTCAACATGACTTTTCCTGCAAAACATCAACCAATGATTTAAAATTTCTATCATGTAGCACTATGCTCACACCACAACCTATAGGTGTGAGATATTGAAAAGACAAAATTGTGAAAAATGGAGGTGATTGTGGGAAGATCGGATCTGTGAAAGTTATCAGATGGTTTTCGTCATGGTGGCTGACTAGGAACGTTGAAGACACAAAGGAATTTAAGCCTCTAGATGCATACTTCATTAAAACCTGATGCATGTGTAATTGAAAAGGCAAAATGAATACTAATCAAATAAAAGAATGAAAACAGTGTTGAAATTCAATCTGAAGAAGCTATATTTCAGTTGTAGAGAGCTTTTTTTAGATTATTGTGCTCAGCTCTGAACAACCTATTTGTAAACTGTGAACATCTGATAGCCTTAGATAAGTTGCACCTAATGCACTAACTTGTGATCCGCCTCGTCACTGGCTAGATACTTTGCTTCTCTTTTACAGTTGTTTTATCGATACCAAACCCGTTGTTCATTTGTCTGTCAGCTGAGTTCTGTAAATTGTACCTCTTCAGAGCATACCTCTTTTCATCCTCAAGACCAATCCAAACAACCATGCCATATTAGACTACTAGAGTGGAGATACTAGGATAAATAATTGACATGCAGCAGCAACGCTATTCTTTGCACACATCCTGCTCCCATGCAGAGCTGAATAACTATTCCAGAAACACCGTGATGAACCAACCGCCTTTGTTCCTCCAGCCCCATCTCTGATTTCCCTTTCCACCACCCAAAAACAATGGTAATTCTTGATTCAATAATAATAATAATCCTTTTATTTTCACAAGTAGACTTACATTAACACTGCAATGAAGTTACTGTGAAAATCCCCTAGTCGCCACATTCCGGCGCTTGTTCGGGTATTCAGTGGATATTGCTAATATATTTGACATTTATATCAACCAGACACCAAATCCAATGTTAACCAGACAATATCTCGAGGGCAACCCGTACTGGCCTCCCCGAGCAGGTGCCGAAATGTGGTGACTAGGGGCTTTTCACAGTAACTTCATTGAAGCCTACTTGTGACAATAAGCGATTGTTATTATTATTATCATTCATTCCTTGGCCAGTGATGAACCATCAATCGAACGTGAGACGAGTTGCTGTACAAAAGTTAGGCTTTAATAAGCTAGAAGTTAGCCCTGCGGTCAACTACAGTAAATGGCCGACCGCCGGGCATTCTGGGTATTTATACCTCGCTCTGAGGCGGGTTTAACTCAGCCTCTCGACCAATCGAGGAGCCGTCACATGACTGGTCTCAACCAATCGGTCGAGAGGCACATGACCGACCAGGGCCAATGGTAAGCCAGTGTTCTGCACCAATGGCAGACAGCTATGCAAATCATACCCTCACAGCCAGTTTTTGGATTGTATCCAATTTTCAAGCTCAGGTAGAAAAGCTCAGTATTTATTGGTCTGTCGGAATTTATTTTAAAACAATTGGAAGATTTAATAATATTTATTATTATTAATCATGAATAATATTTAACATCAACACAAAAACATTATTTTTCTATCCAATAGAAAAGTGAAGTGGTAATTATTAAATAAGGTGAAGTGTATTGCCCAAATATTTAGACATCAATCCAACAGGAAAAATAATTCTGTGCTTCTTTACTTTCTGAAAAAAAGCAAAATTGTTTGCAAAGTACTCATTCTGCACTTTAACTTTGTGACTTTTTTCACGAAGATAATCCATCCCTCTTGTGAAACAAGACTGCAAATGCAAAATAGAATTGTTGTTGGAGAAAGTTCAGAAGATTTGTCCTTCTCCTTCTGAACTCTACAGAAATCAAGAATCCAGTTCCTCACGAAAAAGAGTTCTTTGTCAACAGAATTTAGAAATCAATTGGAAATTGAAAATATTGCCAGTAAAACTGTACTATATTAGCAACTGATTTTTAATCACACATGTGTGCCTGTGGAGGATGCAGTGAATATTTGGTGCCGTGAGTGGGCGCTAATCAAACGGGCTGCTTTGTCCTGGATGTTTTTGAGTTTCTTGAGTGTTGGGGGAGTTGAAGTCATCCATGCACGTGGAGAATGTTCCTTCACACTCCTGACTTGTTGGTGATGGAAATGCTTTGTGAAGTCAGGAGGCAACTCACTCGTCACACAAGACCCAGCCTCTGATATCTTCTTGTCACTATGGTATTTACATGGATGGTCTGGTTAATTGTCTGTTTAATGCTGGATGTTGATGGTGGAAGATTCAGCTATGATAATGTTATTGGATGTCAAGGGACGATGGTTAGACTCTCTTCTTAGAGATAGTCATTATCTTGCCACTTATGTGATGTGAAAGTTACTTACCATTCATCAGCGTCAGTCTGAATGTTTTAATTTTTCTACAGCTCTTTGGGGCCAAATGTCCCCTTGATGTCAAGGGCAGTCAATCGCACTCCAGCTCTGGAATTCAGTTCTTATGTCCATGTTTGGACCAAAGCTGCAATGAGATGTGGAACCAAGTGACCTGGTGAAACTGGAGTTTAGCGTCAGCAAATAAGATATTGGCGAGTAAATACTGCCTGGTGGCACTGTCAGTAACACCTTCCATCAAGTTGCTGATGATAACTAAAATAAGAATAGAAAATGCTGGGAAAGCTCAGCAGGTCTGACAGCAGCTGTGGAGAGAGAAACAGAATTAACATTTCAATTCTGTATGACAATTCCTCAACGATGTAGATTGGTAGAAACGTGATGGGTTTACACTGTTGCAGAGAGCGGAAGGAGCAGGTGGAGCAAAATAGAAGGTCAGAGAGAGGTGGGACTTTGGAGAGATGTGACAAAGATGGCATGGACAAAAGACAAAGGGAGAGATAATGAAAGACTAGTCCTGTCACAAGGCACGATTAAGGATGGAAAAAGTCAAAGAAGCTTTTTCAGCCAAACCTATGTAACATTTCTCATTTTAAGCCCCAATTGTAATCAACCACACCAGATGAGAATGGGGTATGTGGGACAGGGGGATGGGGTAAGGATTACAATCACAGCAGTGTGCAACATACCATCCTCGTGCCCTGTGCCATTTCATTGGGCGAATGTTAGACAGCAAACAAAAGCCTCGACCCAAGCTGAGTATCTGTGCTTTCTTTTTTAATAAACAAAACTATAAATTTATTACACTACTAAGATTCGATCACACTCCGAAAGTAGACGGTTTCTATATTAAACTATGCTATCTCTAACTAACAGAACTCTCTCAAGTACACAACTGCTCTCTATCATGTCTCACCATCTTCTCCCAGAATTTCCCAAGTCACATGATATATATATGACTGTTCTGTCATTCACTCCAGTTGTAAGAAGCATTATTATTAACTTGTTAACTCTTTACATCCCAGTCAGTATACATATCCTTACATCCCCTTTTTTTCAAAGATGTTTGGAGATTTCTACAAACATGTATTATAGTAAGAGCATTGTAAGTTCTTTACATGCAATGGTTTACTGATATTGTACAGTAGTTAACAATTCTTTTAACTTTTTACAGCCCACAAATTGAATCTGTACTCAGTCTTCACTGTGGTAGTGTTTTACAGTACCAACAAGTCATCAGTCCAACATTTAGTCTCAGAAACGGTGAATCCAGCCCTTAACTTACAAAGAACAAAGAAAATTACAGCACAGGAACAGGCCCTTCGGCCCTCCCAGCCTGCGCCGATCCAGATCCTTTATCTAAACATGTCTCCTATTTTCCAAGGTCTACTTCCCTCTGTTCCTGCCCATTCGTATACCTGTCTAGATGCTTCGTAAATGATGCTATCGTGCCCGCCTCTACCTCTACCTCCGCTGGTAAAGCATTCCAGGCACCCACCACCCTCTGCGTAAAAAACTTTCCACGCACATCTCCCTTAAACTTTCCCCCTCTCACCTTGAAATCGTGACCCCTTGTAACTGACACCCCCACTCTTGGGAAAAGCTTGTTGCTATTCACCCTGTCCATACCTCTCATAATTTTGTAGACCTCAATCAGGTCCCCCCTCAACCTCCATCTTTCCAACAAAAACAATCCTAATCTACTCAACCTTTCTTCATAGCTAGCACCCGCCATACCAGGCAACATCCTGGTGAACCTCCTCTGCACCCTCTCCAAGGCATCCACATCCTTCTGGTAATGTGGCGACCAGAACTGCACGAAGTATTCCAAATGTGGCCGAACCAAAGTCCTATACAACTGTAACATGACCTGCCAACTCTTGTACTCAATACCCTGTCCGATGAAGGCAAGCATGTTGTATGCCTTCTTGACCACTCTATCAACCTGCGTTGCCACCTTCAGGGTACAATAGACCTGAACTCCCAGATCTCTCTGCACATTAATTTTTCCCAAGACCCTTCCATTGACCATATAGTCCACTCTTGAATTTGATCTTCCAACATGCATCACCTCGCATTTTCCTGGATTGAACTCCATCTGCCATTTCTCTGCCCAACTCTCCAATCTATCTATATTTTGTTGTATTCTCTGACAGTCCTCCTCACTATCACCACCAATCTTAGTATCATCTGCAAACTTGGTAATCAGACCACCTATACCTTCCTCCAGGTCATTTATGTAGATCACAAACAACAGTGGTCCGAGCACGGATCCCTGTGGAACACCACTAGTCACCCTTCTCCATTTTGAGACACTCCCTTCCACCACTACTCTCTGTCTCCTGTTGCCCAGCCAGTTCTTTATCCATCTAGCTAGTACACCCTGAACCCCATACAACTTCACTTTTTCCATCAACCTGCCATGGGAAACTTTGTTCCAATTGTTGTCACTTATAGAATAGGTAACATTTCAACCAGTCTATTCCACATATTTTCAATGTACATTTTTTAAAAATATATTTTTATTCTCCTCCTTTTTCACATTTTCTCCCAAATTTACACCCACCAACAATAAACAATAATCAGCAACAAATATGTCAATCCCCATAACAATAACAACAACCCCATCCTCCCACCGAACCCCTAACATCAGCCCGCATGTTTACACAAACAAATGACAAAAAGGAATCTGGGATCACCCATAGTCACCATTAACACACACAGCCCCCTCCCCCCACCCTCCCACCCATTCCCCCCCCCCAACTAATGTTCAATGTTATTCAGTTCTTGAAAGTGCATAATGAATAATGCCCATGAATTGTAGAACCCCTCCGTCCTTCCCCTCAGTTCAAACTTAACCTTCTCAGGAGTCAAGTATTCCAACAGGTCCCCCCGCCACACCAGGGCACAGGGTGGGGAGGCTGCTCTCATCCCAGCAGGATCTGCCTTCCGGTGATCAACGAGGCGAAGGCTACAATATCGGCCTCCACCCCCGGTCCCAACCTTAGCTGGTCCGACACCCCGAGTATGGCCTCCCGGGGACCCGGGTCCAGTTTCACGTGCACCACCTTGGAAATTACCCTAAAAACCTCCTTCCAGTAATCCTCTAGCTTTGGACACGACCAAAACATATGAATGTGATTAGTTGACCACCGCCCCCCCCCCCCCCCCCCCCCCCGCAACACTCACACACATCTTCTACTCCTTCAAAGATTCGGCTCATCCTTGCCCTCGTGAGGTGTGCCCTGTACACCACCTTCAGCTGTATCAGCCCCAACCTCGCACACGAGGTGGAGGCATTCACTCTCCGGAGCACCTCACACCAGAACCCCTCCTCCATATCCTCTCCCAACTCTTTCTCCCACTTTGCTTTGTTCCCTTCCAGTGTTGCCTTATCCTCTTCCAAAAAAGCTCCGTAAACCGCTGAAACTACCCCCTTCTCCAGTCCCCCTGTCGTCAGCACCTCCTCCAGCAATGTGGAGGCCGGTTCCTCCGGTAAGCTCTGTATCTCCTTCCTGGCAAAATCTCAAACTTGCATGTATCTAAACACTTCTCCCCGCTCCAGCCCATACTTCGCTTCCAGCTACTTCAGTCCTGCAAACCGACCCCTAAGAAACAAATCTTTTAGTGTCTTAATCCCCTTCTCCTCCCATTTCTGAAAATTTCCATCCCACCTCCCTGGCTGAAATCTGTGGCTCCCCCGGATCGGCATTTCCCTCGACCCTGCCCCCAACCCGAAGTGTTGGCGAAACTGCCTCCAAATTCTCAATAGCTATTATTACTGGACTCCCTGAGTATTTCCCCGGAGCTATCGGGAGCGGCGCTGAAAGCTAGTGCTTTCAGTTCCGACCCCCTGCACAAACTCTCCTCCATTGTGACCCACTGGGAATCAACCCATCTGACCCAGCTCCGCACCTTCTCCACATTCACCGTGCAGTAGTAGTAAATCAGGTTTGGAAAACCCAAACCCCCTGCCTGCCTTCCCCTCTGTAGCTGCACCTTTCTCACTCTGGCCACCTTCCCTCCCCATATGAATGAGGTAATCCTTCCCTCAATCTCTCTGAAAAAAGCCTTTGGCAGGAAAATCGGTAGGCATTGAAAAATACACAGAAATCGCTGCAACGCATTCATTTTAACCGCCTGTACCCGACCCGCCAGTGACAGAGGGAGACTATCCCACCTTGCCAGATCAGCTTTCACTCTCCCCACCAAACTAGAGATGGTGTTCCTGCGAAGCCTCCCCCACTCCCGGGCAACCTGCACCCCCAGATACCTAAAGTGAGCCCCTGCCCCATGGAATGGCAGCCCCCCCACCCCTGCCCCCATCCCCGGCCGAGACACCACAAAATATTCACTCTTCTCTAGATTCAGCTTGTACCCCGAGAAAGACCCAAATACTCGCAGTAGCTCCAATATTACCCCTATCGACACACTCGGTTCCGACACGTACAACAGCAAGTCGGCGGCATATAAAGATACCCTATGCTCTACCGCCGCCCCCCCCCCCCCCCCCGCCCCCCCACCCACCCGCCCCCGCACTATTCCTTTCCATGCTCCCGAACTTCTTAATGCGAAGGCTCAATCGCAAGTGCAAACAGCAGGGGGGACATAGGACATCCCTGCTTAGTCCCACGGTGGTGAGTACAGTATCTCGAGCTGATGTTGTTTGTGCGGACACTCGCCCTCGGCTCCTTATATAGTAGCTTTACCCAGTTCACAAATCTTGGTCCAATCCCAAACCGCTCCAGAACTGCCATCGAGTACCCCCATTCTACCCGGTCGAATGCCTTCTCGGCGTCCAATGCCACAACCACCTCTGTTTCCTTCCCCTCCGCCGATGCCATAACCACGTTCAATACCCTCCTAATGTTCGACAAGAGCTGCCTCCCTCTCACGAACCCTGTTTGATCTTCACCTATCACCCTCAGGAGGCACTCCTCCAGCCTACCCGCCAGTACCTTCACCAATACTTTTGCGTCCACATTCAGAAGTGATATGGGCCTATACGACCCACACTCCGTCGGATCCTTAGGTATCTGTGCTTTTGATTGTCCCAAGATTTACAGACAACCCGAACATTTCAAAAAGGGCCTTTAGTGACTGTTGGAGCAGTTGCTGAATAAAAAAATATCTACTTCTCCCATTGGTCATATAAGCATATTCATGTGGGTCATTAAATCTAATCAGTTTGTTGATGTTTAATCGGTTTAGAAAATATTGACTTAAAGCACACTTCAGGAAGACACTGTCAGACTGGATTTGAGCACAGCAGCAGAGAAGTCTGAGAAATGAGTGTCAAATGCAGCAAAGCCTATTTTGCAATGAAGGGTGTTGGTGATGGCAACATCTTGGGGAAATTGCACAAAAAACAGAAGTTTCCTAACTTTCTAATTGCCTAAAAGGTATTTTGACAGAATATGCAATGAAACATAGTCGACCACTATGTAAAGGAATGAACAAACAACAAAGAACAAAGAAAAGTACAGCACAGGAACAGTGATAATATTAGGCAATGTAAATGGTTTTTGATAAGGACGAGGCCCCTCCAATTGTGATGCTTCGCACAAAGCTCAGTGTCACAAATATGTAAATATGCCGTTCATTGCTTAATTGTTTAGATGAAAGGCTGATGGAATCTTGCTTTTGTTTAATATTCATTCATGGGATGTGGACGTCACTGGGCCAGCATTTATTGCCCGTTCCGGAGGGCATTTATGAGTCAACCACATTTCTGTATTTGAAGTCACATGTAGGTCAGAGTGAGGATGATAGATTTCCTCCCCTAAAGGATATTAGTGAACCAGATGCGTTTTTACAATTGACAATGATTTCATGGTCATCATTAGACTTTTAATTCCAGCTTTTGTTTATGAATTCAAACTTCACCATCTGACATGGCGAGATTCCAACCCGGTCCCAGAGCATGACCCTGGGTCTCTGGATTACGAGTCCAGTAACAATATCACTACACCGCTGTCTCCCCTTGTTACAAGTCTATTAATGCTGTGACCAGCTGAGGTCATATGAACCTGAATAAATCGAATAATATTAGGAACAGACATCTCATGAGTTCATTAGAACCCAAAATGTTTCTGGCCACAGTCAATGTGTATTTAGCAGACCCACCTTTAAGGAGGTCTTATTTCAGGAGGCTGTAGACTTGCAGCAATACCCTGAACTTCCTGAGGCTCTCTTGCTCCAAACCTGTTGAGGAAGCTCATCCTCTGCTGTGTAACCTGTGCTAGGCTATCCCCTCCACTTAGCTGGAATGCTGTGTTCATCCATCTTGTCATGTGAAGCACCACGTGGCTGCGGAAAAGGCTGTAGCTGCTGCCATGGATTCTGCTACAGCTGTTCTTGATGTGGGCACTCCTGTCACTGCTAACATTTGACAGTCTTTCCGCCTCTGCTGCATAGAAATGTAAATGTCTCAGTGCTGAGCCTGTTGGGTTCCTCTCAGACAGAAGGAACCATGCAGCAGAAAGGACTGCTACTCTCCCGCACTCTTTTGGCTGGAAGAAACCATTTCCATTGTGCTGTAACTGTAGTACCTGAACATTTAGAGCACTTTGCAAAAGCTGCTGAGAATTTATGGGACCTTTGTACAGTGAAATAATGGTTTCCCTCTGGGAACTCCATTGATCTTGTGCTTTGATGAGGATGTTGAGAAAGGTATGAAAGAAAAATAGAGGAAGCCAGGACACTATCAGCATCCACACAGATAAACCTGATCCATACATATCCACACCACAGCATCAACCGACCACAGAATATATATCTGGATTTTTCCTGTGGGAAGTACCTAAGAAGATTTTGGAACTTGTCTCACAGCCTCTTTCCACGTAGGAATCTATAAACAGAGTGGACCATCCGGTTGATCGGGTATTCTGCTATTCAATTAGATCCTGGCTGTCTGCTACCTCCAGGGATTCTGCCTTGTCTGTGAAGGTGATAACAGTACTTCACATTTACACATCCACACAACCGCCTGTCACACGGATCACAGCAGCCAGTCAGCTGCTAATTGGTGTTTATCACATGTCATTGGATACCTTGTTCAGGCGAGTCCATCATGGAGCCAGAGCAGCAGAGAGGAAGGGAGGCAACAACCTCTTCCAAATAGTTAGATTATCACAGAGCATGCCGCTACTGAAACCACCCGCAACATGATAACCCCGCTCTTTCCTCTAACCCACTTTCCTATTTCCCTTTCCTCCGGCCCCGATCTTTAAAACAGAAGTATCTAGCTGCTTCTGGAAGAATGTATTTTATTTTGAAAATGACAAAATAATATTGTGTGGTAAGGTACTGTTCGTTTTCTGTTAAAGCAATGGCATGTTTTGACTACAGATACTTCTCCAATATACCAATCTTTCTATAACAGGAATAACATTGTTTTTATTGAGATAAACAGCAGTGATAAAGATATATTTCTTCCTCTTTATTCTTCGACTCACTTTCTCCCTTTTAATTATCCTCTTTGTCTCTATTTAGCTGCATTTGCCTTCTTTATTTATTGAGAATCTCCAGCCATAGTTTATATCACATTTGCTATTGGAATGGTGATGTGCTGTCAGCAATGGTTCGAGGGAGGAATATGTTGGGGTTGGGTGGGGTGGGGTGCGGCTGAAATGGGATTATTTTGGTCATGTTCCTGATCCAGAAACTGCCTCAGTGACAAACATACTGATCAGTCTGTGTCCCGAGTGTCTTTCTCCACATTTGAAGAGCAGGGGCCAGGCTGTTCCACCATTGAGATTTGTATCTTTTCCCCATGACCTGGGGGAATTGGCAACCAGCACTTCATGAAGCTCAGACGGAGCAAGGCCCCAGGTGGACCATTCCTGTGTCAACACCAGTCTCCCAAACAGCACTAAAGTCAAACCTGTCCCCACTGAGTCCTGTCACCTTGTCAATAACATGCACAAATCTCACTGTTAGAAAATGGACTACATCCCGGTCCTTGTGGGAGCCTTACTCAGTTGTACAAAACTGTCTCCTTCCTGCTCTACAAATTCCTGCTGACCTTTCATTGATAATTACTTAGCATGAAATGAAAACCATGTCGAAATAATTTTAATTCTGTAGAGTAAGAGAATAAGTATGTTGCTAGGGGATAACTTTATTTTTAAAAAATATTGCAGCATGCATTTATCAGAAACATATCATTGCTTCTACAATGTCATAAAATCCATTCATTTCCAACGTTTATTCATAGACTATATATTAATTACACAAAATGACAATTAATCGCTCGATGTTGCAGTCAGTGTTACATCTGGCTGGGGTTGATCACCGATATTACAGTCCCGGATCCTGTTTAGATCTTGACCCACAACCATTTCTCTTCTGGGTCCTTTTTGTGTTGAATGAAGAGTTGTTGACCGGAGACATCTTAAATTAAGAGAGGCAAGGGCTTTCGTCAAAGTATTTTTAAACTTCGAGCTTGAAAAGTAGTAAATAACTGGATCCAGCACCGTATTCAGATATGTCATAAATAGTGTATTATAAAATATATGAACAGCTGTTTCATATGACTTGCAGTTTCTGGGAACTTGTAGCCTGGTGATTAAAACAGCGATTACAGCAATGTTTGTGGGCAAGAAACACAGAACAAAAACTGCTGCCACAACTATCACAAGCTTCACTGCTCGCTTATATTTACCTCTCGATTCAGTTTTCATCTGTTTCAACTTCCAGGTTATACAGGACGTGGAGAACAAGATAATCGGAGCTGGTAACCCAAACTTGAAAACAATAAAAACGATATCTGTCCAAATTGCTGACGGTGTTAGAGGCTGGGTCATGTCAAAGGGCTCACAGTACGTCAGATTGTCATGCTTGAACGTTTGAGGTTCAGCTAAAAGGTGGGAACAGATAGCCACTGCCAGAATCCATAAGATGCCTGTTACCTTCACTGCACAGCGTGCAGGTATCTTGTTCACTCTGTGGTGAGGGTGGACCACTTTGAAATAGCGATCGATCGCCACAACTGTCAGGAACATGATGCTCCCTGCACGGTTTAGGGAAATGAAAAATATATTCAGACGACATGGAACATCACCAAAGACCCAATTCTTCCCCCGTACATAGTAACCTGCTCGAAACGGTAAACAGCAGATTAACAGAGTGTCTGCAATCGCCAGATTCAGTGAATAAACAGTGTTTGATTTCCAGGATTTTACATGGAAACAGAAGATCCATAACGCCACCATATTTCCAACGAATCCGAGGATAAACGTTACAATAATTATGGGGGCATTATAGGATGCAGGAACCTCTTTCTCAAAAACACACCCGTTGTCCATTGTGGATTGCTGTAAACTCAGTAACACAGACACAGAAATGAGTTGATTAACTGGATGATCCACAACTTTATACAAAGTTCTTCACATTACATCACAAATTGTGGGCGGTGATCTGATACAAGTTACATAACAAAATTGCGAATTATTGTTTAAGCTTGCCTATAACAAAATCTGATAGTTTTTTCCTGCAATTTCTCTCGTTTCAGATTCCACCACATTCCAAGTGCTTTGCTTATTCGAGCAATCGAGATATTCCCACGTTACAGCATTAAATAAGTCGATGAACACCTTCGACCTCTGACATGAAAATCTTCCCTGCTATCCCTTGGTATCCACAACCTGCTTTGTATCTATTGCTACTCAGATATCAGATGGTCTGGTCAGATTTCCAGTGCTATGAGTCATGTCTTGCCCAGTTTGTTATAATATAGCAGGAAGGAAGTGCTGGGCTGATCAGATCCCAAAGTGAAACATTGCCAAGCTATAACAATGATTTGCAATTTTATTATCAGGATGTATTGGTACTGAAGTCAGAAGTCAAACATTCCAACTCTACTTTTGGAGATTTTAAATATTAAGTTATTAGCAAAAGAAAAAAACTTTAACACACAGGATTACATTTCCACAGTTAAGATTTAGTCCTGCAATCATTTCCCTGAAAGATTCCTACTCAGTTAAACTCACAAATAAACACCCCCTTTTAAGCAACAGTCCCTATAGATTTGCAATGCACAAAAATTCAAGTAATGTTTCCGCCAGGTACCCATTGTTTCTGTAGCAGAGGCACATGACAAAGCTCCCCTTTCCCTCTCACTCAACATGGGAAATCACAGGCTACAAACAAATACCTACATTTCTAAACAAACACACACATCTCCAAGGTTTCTGGAAACAGTCGACTTTGCTTCTATAACAACTCTTTCTCACAGTAATGTAACTGAATTTGTAATCCCAAGGCCCAGGCTAATGTCCTGGGGGCACAGATTCAAATCCCACCACAGTAGCTGGTGGAAATTAAAACAAATTTTCAAAAATCTGGAATTGACACCTAATCTCAGTAATGGTGACCATGATATGCTAATCAATTGAAGTAAAATCCAACTTGTTTCACTAATGTCCTTTAGGAGCTCCAAGTTGAGAAGTGGCAATATTTGGAATGTTGGTAATCCGGGAATGCAGATTGGGAGAGAGACCGATGTATTGGCCTTTGCCTCCCTGATAGCTTGGAGACGGATTCCATTGGTTGGTGGGACTCAGAGCTGCCGAGTGTAGTGGTGTGGGTGAGTGATTTGGCAGAGTTCCTGTACTTAGAGAGGATCAAATTCACTATTGCGGAGGCAGAGGAGGGGTTCACCTCGAGGTAGAACTTCTTTAAGGAGTATTGAACCATCAGTGGGAGGAGTGGGGGCCGGTGCCAGGCTGGCTGTGGGCAGAGTGGGGTGGGGTGAAAGGTGTGTTTGGATGTTTTGATTGTTTGCTGTAGCCGCGGTTGGTTTTTGTGATTTTTCCTCTTTACTATGTATATATTTGAAAAATGCCACCAATAAAATGTTCATGAAAAAGAAAACTAATGTCCCTTATGGAAGGAAATACTTCTTAACCTACGAAACTGTCCTCTCAAATGGCTCAGTTAGCCACACAGTTCATGCACAATTATTGATGGAACACAAATGTTGGCCTTGTCAGTGACACCGACAATCCATCATAGAATAAAGAAAGCCTGCTCTATCTGATTCTGGGCTGTTAAAATGTTTGTGTGCAAACAAACAATTTTCAGCACCAACTGATTTATCTATATATTGATGTAATATTTGTAAGAGGGAAACTGAATAGAAGTAGAATATTGTCCAAAATTATAGACCCTCAAAGTTTTTAAGCAGCCACCCAGCAACTTCCTCAACTCAACACAGTTTATGCTTTTACTTAACTAGAAATGCAGAAAAAACAGACATTAAGTAAGCACCCATAAGCTGGTAGAAAACTGCCTATGCTCCTAGTCCTGATTGTCATATGGGTGGGGGGGGGGGGGGGGGGGGGAGTGATGGGGGATGGCAGAGGAGTGTGGAGGTTGTGCTCAGCAGCAAAGACAGAGAGGGTCTCAGTGGGCCCACCACTTCCAGATGCTGGGCCTATTGACCATGCACTGAGTATCTTTGAATGAGTAACCTACCCCCACAGACTGCAAGTAACTATGACAGCGCTTCCTTGTCATGCTCCCCACATGGTGAGACCCCCGCCCGCTAGTGGGCCAATACTAACAGCAGCAAATGGTCTCAAATGGCAGCAAAGTGTCGAGGCAATCCAAAGAACTTCCCACCATAGACCTAATCGATATGCAGCTGGGAAGACAGCAAAGTCCTCAAATACCATCCTACCACCTGATTAAATTTCCCCACCACAAAATGCACACAGGGAAGGACACAGAACTTTGACCAAAGTGTGCAAGCCGAGCCTTGCCATCTCCCCTGGCAGCATCCTGACTGGAGTTGTACATGAACTTCCCCTGTTAGAGAAAAAGTAACACATGTTAGTGATGGCTTGTGTTTAGTGAATACAGATATTATGGTCAACTATCTCATTTGCAATGTGTCAGATGTAAGGTGTGATGAATTGAGGATTGGAATGTTGGTGAGATTCTGAAGTGCAAGGTATAATCAGGAAGAGATTGAAGTCTCATGTGAGAGTACCTTTAAGAAATGGGTGTTTATAAATGGGTGTGTATATAAATATCTGAAGTGAGTGTACCTTTAAGAAATGGGTGTTTATTACTGCAGTGATGTCAGAGAGTGGGTGGAGCTGGGCTGTCTGTCAGCTTTTTACTTTTGTTTTTGAGCAGGCTGCAGGGTGTGTTTTAGTTTCATTTTCAGAGCTGAATAGCTGCAGTCACAGCCAGAAGGTGTGAATCTCTCTCTGTAATCAAAAGACTGTAAATCGATCCTGGTGATTTAAAACTAATAACAGTAGTGACTTTAACCCAATGTGCTTCTGGTAAAAGGTGTTTTAAGACATATGGATGTTAAAAGGAAAGCTTAAAGGATTATTTAGTGTTGTATTCTTTGGGGGTTGTATTTGAATTAATGGTTGCTAAGATGTTCACTGGATGTTTTAAAAAGGTTAACTTGAGTTCATAGAATAAACATTGTTTTGCTTTAAAAAAATACTTTTCCATTTCTGCTGTACCACACCTGTAGAGTGGGCCGTGTGCTCCCCGTACCACAATCTATTAAAAGTTGTGGGTCAGGTGAACTCCATGATACACTTTGGGGCTCTCTAAACCCTGGCCCATAATAGAAGGAAAATGTGGTTTAGGACTTACTGTCAAATCAAGAGAAGAATTATTCTGAGTAGGGAAGCGGGTGATGGTGCAGATATGAACAGAGAATAAGGGAGCAGTATTCTTACCTTGACAAGTCTGGTGAGGCCATTCAACATTTTCTGGCACTGAAGGCATATTCTGGGAGTTCAGCTCCTCATGGCCTCATCTGCGACCTTTTCCTACTAACAGCAGTGGGATTCTTGGGATTCTAACTGCATTCCTTTCCTCCACACAGCAATGACCTCATCAATCCCAGCTGAAAAACAAATGATCTCAATTTCACCTTCTAGTTCATAGAAGCTCCCAGGCCTTTACAAAACAAAAACAATTTTAAAACCATGACCACTGCAATCAAACACACTATAACTGTGACTTTTAACGCTTAAACTGTCCCAATATTTAGACGTTAATATTCCTAAAATCCTTGATTCGTCAAAACCTTTAGGTAATTAATAACGTTGCTTACAATGTCTACAAACCTGAATCACAAAGGTGTACATCACTGAAGGGAGTCATTCGATCCATTATGCTTGTGCCTGCTGATGACGAGCTAATCAGTCTAATCGCTTTCCAGCTCGTAGTGCCTGATTCTGTGGATAATGCCTTCTCAAGCCGAGCACATATCTGACTATCAATAAATGTAGTGAAATTTTTTTTTACTTCCAGGAATCTTTCAGGCATTGTGTTCCTGAATTCTTCCATTCTTTGAAAACATAAAGTCCTCAACAGCCCTCTGATCTTTCCAACAATTATTTCAAATCTATGTTCCCTGCTGATTGAGCTCACTGCTAAGGGAAATAGGTCCTTCCTATCCACTGTCCAGACCCCTCATAATTTTATTCACCTCAATTAAATCTTCCCTCAGCCTCTCAGTTCCAAAGGAAACAATTATTAAATTTCTCCAGTCCTGGCAAACTCCTCACAAATTTCTTCTGTGCCCTCTCTAGATTCAATCACATCCTTCCTAAAATACATTAACGCACTACCCTTGCTGCAGTTGGACTAGTGTTTTATACAGTTGTAGCATAGCCTCCCTGCTCTTATATTGTTTGTGTTGGCCAAGAAGGTACCCCATGTGCCTTCTTAACCACATTATCCACCTGTCCTGGTAGCACCAAGGTTCTATAGATTTGCATTCCGAGATCTCTCCATACTTCTCAGTGGCTAAAAATGTTGCTTCACAGCGCCAGGGACCCGGGTTTGATTCCCAGCTTGGGTCACTGTCTGTGCAGAATCTGCATGTTCTCCCCGTCTGTCCGTGGGTTTCCTCCGGGTGCTCTGGTTTCCTCCCACAAGCCCCAAAAGATGTGCTCGTTAGATGAATTAGACATTCTGAATTCTCCCTCTGTGTACCCGAACAGGTGCCGGAGTGTGGCGACTAGGGGCTTTTCAGAGTAACTTCATTGCAGTGTTAACATAAGCCAACATGAGACCCTAATAAAGATTATTATTATTCTAAATATTCCACCGTTTATTGTGTACTCCCCCTGCCTTGTTTTCCACAACAAATTAATTACCTCACACCTTTAGGATTGATTTCCTTTTGCCTTTATCTGGCCAGCCCATTGATATCCTCCGGCAGTTTTTGGCTTTCTCCCTCACTATGAACCACATGAACAATTTTTCTATCATCTGCAATCCTCTTACTCATGTCCCCTACATGTGAATTTAAATAGTTGATATGCCCCATGAACAGCAACGGACTTAATAGGAGCAGGAGTAGGCCATTCAACCCCTCGAGCATGTCTCGCCATTCAATGGGTTTATGGCTGATATGTGGCCTAACTCCATATACCAGCCTTTGGCCCATATCCCATAATATCTTTGCTTAACAAAAAACTATTTCAGGTTTCAAATTAACAACCGTTCTAGCTTCAGTTGCTATTTGTGGGAGAGATTTCCAAACCTCTACCATCCTTTGAGTGAAAAAATGCTTTCTAACATCTCATAACAGGGCATTAGCTATGAGGAGAGGTTCGATAAACTCGATCTGTTCTCATTGGAAAGACAAAGGTTGAGAGGCGACCTGATAGAGGTGTACAAGATTATGAGTGGCATAGACAGAGTGGACAGTGAGATACTCTTTCCTAGGGTAGGAGAGTCAAGTTCTAGGGTACATAGGTTTAAATTGCGTGGGGAAAAGTTTAGAACAGATATACGAGACAAGTTTTTTACACAGAGGGTGGTAAATATATGGAACGCGCTGCCTGGGGAGGTGGTGGGACAGGTACAATATCGACATTTAAGAGCCATCTAGACAAACATATGAATAGGGTGGAAATGGAAGGATACGAACTCCGTAAATGGATACGGTTTTAGTTTGGTAGGTACCATGGTCGACACAGGCCTGGAGGGCTGAAGGGCCTCTTCCTGTGCTGTATTGTTCTTTGTTTTTTGCTCTTTGATCTTTGTTCAGCAGAGAGAAAGAGAGACATCAACATCTTCCTAGTGACCAGATTTCCACAAGGTTTTGGGTGCAGCTGTCACCCAGTGGAACAAAACAAGCTGTCCAAAATTCTATCTACCTCATTACAGGAAGGAATCTCATTCTCACAATGGACAAATAGTGAGTGATGCTAGCCATCCCATGTTGCATTTGACTTGGGTAATAGACATGATCCATTTCATCTTCAGTCATTCTTTAATACCTCAATTGCTCACAGCATCGTGGCAGGATGCATCACAGAAAGCTGACATACACGACTCAACCTTGGCAAATGCCACATTATTGCCATCTGAGAATCGGCCATGGGTACTTAGCAGGGCATTGTAAACTAGACCATTGAATTTGCAAATCCAATTACTAAGTCATAGGAATGAATGCGGCATTGATCAGTAAGTGTTTTCAGAACTGGAGCAATTTGCTGTATCTTCCATAAGGTGGCCATTAGGAGGGATTTGATGTACAATGCAAAGAAGTGGAAGAGAAAGAAAAAGACAAAAAGCAAAGGCCCTATTTACAATGGAGTTGCCCAGTTGAGATAGGAGGTGGACCCAGTGATGGTGTTGCCAGCAACACGTGCTCTCTGGCTGGAGATCATCAGCAACTAATTCCCATTTAGAGATTGTCCTCCAGCTCCATAACACAATAAAGGCCTTCGATATCCCTTACTTTACACTTAGACAATTATTCAAGTCTCTTATACCGTAATATCATTCTTTATATAATGTCGATTCCAAGCTTGGGTCACTGTTTGTGCAGAGTCTGCACATTCTCCCCGTGTGTGTGGGTTTCCTTCGGGTGCTCCGGTTTCCTCCCACAAGTACCAAAAGACGTGCTTTTTATTGAAAAATATTTTTATTCTCCTTTTTCACATTTTCTCCCAAATTTACACCCACCAACAATAAGCAGTAACGAAAACAATGTCAATCCCCATATCAACAACAACAATCTCATCCTCCCTCCAAAACCCAAACAGCAGTCCGCAGGTTAACATAAACAAATAACAAAAAGTAATCAGGAATCACGCATAGTCACCTTAACACAAACAGTCCCCCTTCCCCCAACCCTCCTAACACCGCCCCCCCCCCCCCCCCCCCGTTAATGTCCGATGTTATCCAATTCTTGAAAGTGCATAATGAATAACGCCCATGAATTGTAGAATCCCTCAATCCTTTTCATTTCAAAAGTTTAATTTAAAGGGATAAATCATGGAAGGACAGTTCCAAGGCGTGGTGTCCTCCTCTTGCTGCATGTGGCAGACTGGGGACAGTTCCAGTCCCCAGGGTCAGCATGTGTGCAGGAAGTGTCTCCAGGTACAGCTCCAGGAAGCTCGAGTTTCAGAACTGGGACGGTGGCTGGAGACACTGTGGAGCATCCGCGAGTCGAGAGCATCGTGGATAGCATGTCCAGAGAGGTGGTCACACCGCAGGCTCAGACTCCGCAGGCAGGAAGGGAATGGGTAACCATCAGACAGAGCAAGAGAGTGAGGCAGGTAGTGCAGTAATCTCCTGTGGCCATTCCCCTGCAGAACAGATATACCGCTTTGGATACTGTTGAGGGGAATGGCCTCTCAGGGTAAAACAGCAACAGCCAAACTCGTGGCACCACGGTTGGTTCTGCAGCAGAGGGGAGGGGTGATAAGTGTGACAGTGCAATAGTTATAGGGGATTCTATTGTAAGGGCAATAGACAGGCATTTCTGTGGCCGCAAACGAGGCTCCAGGATGGTATGTTGCCTCCTTGGTGCTAGGGTCAAGGATATCTTGGAGTGGGTACAGGACATTCTGGAGGGGGAGGATGAACAGCCAGTGGTCGTGCACACATCGGTACAAATTACATAGGTGAAAAAAGGGATGTTGTCCTAAAAGCAGAATACAGGGAGCTAGGAAGAAGGTTAAGAAATCGGACCTCGAAGTTAGTGATCTCAGGATTACTACTGGTGCCACGCGCTAGTCAGAATAGAAATGACAGGATATATAGGATGAATACGTGGCTGAAGGGATGGTGTCAGGGAGAGGGTTTCAGATTCCTGGAGCATTGGGACCGGTTCTGGGGGAGGTGGGACCTGGGTAGGACTGGAACTGATGTCCTAGGGGGGCTATTTGCTAGAGCGGTTGGGGAGTGTTTAAACTGATGTAGCAGAGGGAGGGGAACCGGTGCAGGAAGTCGGAAGGTAGCAAAACAGGAACATAAACAAAAGGCAGTATGGGGGAAAGTGTAAGGCAGAGAAGCCATAGTCAAAAATCAAAAAGGGCAACAGTACAAGGTACAGTGACTGAGGGGAGTTCTGTGAATAGGCCCAGTAATACTAAAAGGAATAAAACAGGAAGTAAAAACATAAATGGAAAGCGACGCAGCAGGTTGTTACATGAAGATATGGGTTCAACGACAAGGAAAATTAGGAGAAAAGTTAAGAGGAAAAATAACTTAGGAGAGGTTACTGATCAAGGTGTTAAGATTAAAAACAGAGGTATAAAAGCCAACATAAGTGTACTTTGCCTGAATGCTCGTAGTATTTGGAATAAGGTAAATGAGTTGATGGCGCAAATCATCGTGAATGACTATGATTTAGTGGCCATTACTGAAACATGCTTAAAGGCTGGTCTTGACTGGGAGTTAAATATCCAAGGGTATCAAACTATTCAGAAGGATAGAGTGGATGGTAAGGGAGATGGTGTAGCTCTGTTATTTAAGGATGACATCTGGGCAATAGTAAGGGGTGACATTGGTGCTGTGGAGGATAAGGTTGAATCCATTTGGGTGGAAATCAGGAATAGTAAAGTGAAAAAGTCACCGATAGGAGTAGTCTATAGACCACCAAACAGCAACATTATGGTGGGGCAGGTAATAAACAAAGAAATAACTGATGCATGTAGAAACGGTACAGCAGTTATCATGGGGGATTTTAATCTCCATGTCGATTGGTTTAACCATCTCGGTCAAGGAAGCCTTGAGGAGGAGTTTATAGAATGTTTCCGCAATAGTTTCCTAGAACAGTATGTAATGGAACCTATGAGTGAACAAGCGGTCCTAGATCTGGTCCTGTGTAATGAGACAGGATTTATTAATGATCTCATAGTTAGGGATCCTCTCGGAAGGTGTGATCACAATATGGTGGAATTTAAAATACAGATGGAGGGTGAGAAGGTAAAATCAAACAGTAGTGTTTTGTGCTAAAACAAAGGAGATTACAATGGGATGAGAGAAGAACTAGCTAAGGTAGACTGGGAGCAAAGACTTCATGGTGAAACAGTTGGGGAACAGCGGAGAACCTTCCAAGCGATTTTTCACAGTGCTCAGCAAAGGTTTCTACCAACAAAAAGGAAGGGTGGTTTCTACCAACAAAGAGGCAAAATTGACCGTGGATATCTAAGGAAATAAGGGAGAGTATCAAATTGAAGGAAAAAGCATATAAAGTGGCAAAGATTAGTGGGAGACTAGAGGACTGGGAAATCTTTAGGGGGCAACAGAAAGCTACTAAAAAATCTATAAAGAAGAGTAAGATAGATTATGAGAGTAAAATTGCTCAGAATATAAAACAGATAGTAAAAGTTTCTACAAATATATAAAACAAAAAAGCATGGCTATGGTAAATATTGGTCCTTTAGAGGATGAGAAGGGAGATTTAATCATGGGAGATGAGGAAATAGCTGAGGAACTGAACAGGTTTTTTGGGTCGGTCTTCACAGTGGAAGACACAAATAACATGCCAGTGGCTGATGGAAATGAGGCTATGACAGGTGAGGACCTTGAGGTGATTGTTATCACTAAGGAGGTAGTGATGGGCAAGTTAATGGGGCTAAAGGTAGACAAGTCACCTGGCCCTGATGGAATGCATCCCAGAGTGCTAAAAGAGATGGCTAGGGAAATTGTAAATGCACTAGTGATAATTTACCAAAATTAACTAGACTCTGGGGTGGTACCGGCGGATTGGAAACTAGCAAACGTGACGCCACTGTTTAAAAAAGGAGGCAGGCAGAAAGTGGGTAATTACAGGCCAGTTAGCTTAACTTCGGTAGTAGGGAAGATGCTAGAATCTATCACCAAGGAAGAAATAGCAAGCCATCTGGATGGAAATTGTCCCATTGGACAGGCACAGCATGGGTTCGTAAAGGGCAGGTCGTGCCTAATTAATTTAGTGGAATTCTTTGAGGGCATTACCAGTGCGGTAGATAATGGGGAGCCAATGGATCTGGTATATCTGGATTTCCAGAAAGCTTTTGACAAGGTGCCACACAACAGGTTGCTGCATGAGATAAAGATGCATGGCATTAAGGGTAAAGTAGTAGCATGGATAGAGGATTGGTTAATTAATAGAAAGCAAAGAGTGGGGATTAATGGGTGTTTCTCTGGTTGGCAATCAGTAGCTAGTGGTGTCCCTCAGGGATCAGTGTTGGGGCCACAATTGTTCACAATTTACATAGATGATTTGGAGTTGGGGACCAAGTGCAATGTGTCCACGTTTGCAGATGACACTAAGATGAGTGGTAAAGCAAAACGTGCAGAGGATACCGGAAGTCTGCAGAGGGATTTGGATAGGTTAAGTGAATGGGCTAGGGTCTGGCAGATGGAATACAATGTTGACAAATGTGAGGTTATCCACTTTGGTAGGAATAACAGCAAAAGGGATTATTATTGAAATGATAAAATATTAAAACATGCTGCTGTGCAGAGAGACCTGGGTGTTCTAGTGCATGAGTCGTAAAAGGTTGGTTTACAGGCGATTAAGAAGGCAAATGGAGTTCTGTCCTTCATTGCTAGAGGGATGGAGTTTAAGACTAGGGAGGTTATGCTGCAATTGTATAAGGTGTTAGTGAGGCCACATATGGAGTATTGTGTTCAGTTTTGGTCTCCTTACCTGAGAAAGGACGTACTGGCGCTGGAGGGTGTACAGAGGAGATTCACTAGGTTAATCCCAGAGCTGAAGGGGTTGGATTACGAGGAGAGATTGAAAATGAAATGAAATGAAAATTGCTTATTTTCACAAGTAGGCTTCAATTAAGTTACTGTGAAAAGCCCCTAGTCGCCACATTCCGGCGCCTGTCCGGGGAGGCTGGTACGGGAATCGAACCGTGCTGCTGGCCTGCTTGGTTTGCTTTATAAGCCAGCGATTTAGCCTTGTGAGCTAAACCAGCCCCTTTTTGAGTTGAGTTGAGTTGAGTTGAGATTGAGTTGACTGAGACTGTACTCGTTGGAATTTAGAAGGATGTAGGTGGATCTTATAGAAACATATAAAATTATGAGGGGACTAGATAGGATAAATGCGGGCAGGTTGTTTCCACTGGCGGGTGACAGCAGAACTAGGGGGCGTAGCCTCAAAATAAGGGGAAGTAGATTTAGGACTGAGTTTAGGAGGAACTTCTTCACCCAAAGGGTTGTGAATCTATGGAATTACTTGCCCAGTGAAGCAGTTGAGACTCCTTCTTTAAATGATCTTAAGATAAAGATAGATAGTTTTTTGAAGAATAAAGGGATTAAGGGTTATGCTGTTCGGGCCGGAAAGTGGAGCTGAGTCCACAAAAGATCAGCCATGATCTCATTGAGTGGCGGAGCAGGCTCGAGGGGCCAGGGGGCCTTCTCCTGCTCTTAGTTCTTTTGTTCTTATGTTTCTTCCCCTCAGTTCACTCCTAACACTTTCAAGTGTTACGAATTCCAACAGGTCCCCCACCATGTCAGGGCACAGGGTGGAGAGGTTGCTCTCCATCCAAACAGGATCCGCCTTCGGGTGATCAACAAGGTGAAGGCTGCAACATCCGCCTCCGCATCCGTTTCCAACCCCGGCTAGTCCAACATCCCGAATATGGCCTCCTGAGGGCCCACGTTTCACGTGCACCACTTTAGAGGTTACCCTAAAAATCTCCTTTCAGTAATCCACCAGCTTTGGACAGAACCAAAACATATGAACGTGATTTGCGCCCCCCCCCCCCCCCCCCACCCCCCACAACGTTCACACACATCTTCGTCCCCCTCAAAGAGCCGACTCATCCTCGCCCTTATGAGGTGTGCTCTATATATCACCTTCAGCTGTATCAGCCCCAACCTCACGCACGAGGTGAAGGCGTTTACCCTCCGGAGCACCTCACACCAGAACCCCTCCTCCATATCCTCCCCCAACTCTTACTCCCACTTTGCCTTGATCCCTTCCAGCGGTGTCTTCCTCTTACAAAATAGCCCCGTAAACTGCCGACACTACCCCCTTCTCCACTCCCCTTGCCATCAGTACCTTCTCCAGCAATATGGAGGCCGGCTCCACTGGGAAGCTCTGTATCTCCTTTCTGGCAAAATCTTGAACCTGCATGTATCTGAACATTTCCCCCTGCTCCAGCCCATACTTCGCTTCCAGCTCCTTCAATCCTGCAAACTGACCCCCAAGAAACAAATCTTTTAGTGTCTTAATCCCATTCTCCTCCCATCTCCGATAATTTCCGTCCCACTTCCTTGGCTCAAATCTGTGGTTCCCCCAAATTGGCATTTCACTTGACCCTGCCCCCAACCTGAAGTGTTGGCGAAACTGGCTCCAAATTCTCAATGAAGCTATTACTACCGGACTCCCTGAGTATTTCCCCGGGGCCATCGGGAGTGGCTGTTTTTTTTGTTGTTTTGTTTTAACAAATAATTTTATTGAGGGATTTTAGTCATATAGAAAAATTGACATTGTACAGTACAAAAAAAAAGTCAAGACACAAATTCAACATAGTGCAAACCACGGCTCTGTTCACGCAAGGTCCTGCCTCAATATCCCCCTACTCTACGCTATTCTGCCACCTTCGGGCGAACCCTAGTAGCGAACCGCTCAAGGCGAACTTGACTTTCTCTAGGCCAAGAAAGCTTGCCATGACCGATAGCCAGACCTCAGCCCTCGGGGGCTTTGAGTCCCTCCATGCTAACAGTATTCATCGCCGGGCTGCCAGGGAAGCAAAGGCCAGAACGTCGGCCTCTCTCTCTTCCTGGACTCCCGGGTCCTCCGAAACCATTGCCATCTCAGGGCTTATTACCCCCCCAGTTTTCAATACCCGGGACATGACATCTGTGAATCCCTGCCAATATCCCCTGTGTTTAGGGCACAAACAGAACATGTGTACATGGTTAGCTGGCCCTCCGGCGCATCTAGCACACAGCCCGAAGAATTTGCTCCTCCGGGCCACCGTCATGTGGACCCGGTGCACTGGATCAGGCTGAGCCTGGCACATGTTACGGTCGTGTTTACTCTGCTCAGGGCTTCCGCCCAGACACCGTCCTCCATCTCCCCCGCTCCCGAGCTCCTCTTCCCACTTAAGCTTCAGGTCCTCGGTCTGCGTATCCTCAGCTCCCATTAGTTCCTTGGAGACGTCTGAGACTGTACCCTCTCCCACCTCTCCCCTAGAAACTACCCGGTCCTGCCTCCCAGACGGCACCAGCCTGCGTACAAAATCCCGCACCTGTAAGTATCTAAAGTCGTTCCCTCTCGCCTGCCCAAACGTCTCGTCCAGCGCCCTCATGCTCAGAAAGCTCCCTTCCAGGAACAGATCCCCCATCCTCACAATCCCCGCCCTCCTCCACAGTCGATACCCCCCGTCCATGTTCCCCGGGGCAAATCGGTGGTTGCCGCAGATTGGGATCTACACCGATGCTCTTACCTCCCCTACATGCCTCCTCCACTGGCCCCAGATCCGAAGAGCCGCCACCACTATCGGGCTGGTGGAGTACCGTGCCGGCGGAAGCAGCAGAGGCGCTGTGACCAGGGCTGCTAAGCTAGTGCCCCTGCACGAAGCAGCTTCCATCCGCTCCCAAACTGACCCCACACCCACCATCCATTTCCTTATCATCGCTATGTTGGCTGCCCAGTAATAGTTGCTGAAGTTCGGCCATGCCAGCCCCACTTCTCCTCTGTTCCTTTCAAGCATCACCCTCTTCACCCGCGGGGACTTCCCCGCCCATACAAGTCCCAGAATAATTTTATTCAGCTGCTTAAAGAAGGACTGCGGGGTAAAGATGGGGAGGCACTGAAAAACAAACAAGAACTGTGGGAGAATCGTCATCTTAACAGTCTGCACCCTCCCCGCCAATGACAGCGGGAACACATCCCACCTCCGGACCTCCTCCCTCACTCGTTCCACCAGTTGGGACAGGTTGAGCTTATGCAACTTGCCCCAGTCCCATGCCACCTGAATCCCCAAATATCGGAAACTCTCCCCCACTAGGCTGAACGGCAACCCCTTCAGCCTACTCTCCTGCCCCCTCGCCTGAATTACAAACAACTCGCTCTTAGCCATGTTCAGTTTGTATCCGGAGAACCGGCCAAATTCCCTCAGGGTTGCCATAATACCGTCCATCCCCACCATTGGGTCTGATACATATAACAGCAGATCATCCGCGTATACCGAGACTCTATGTTCCACTCGCCCCCGGACCAGCCCTTTGCAGCCCCTAGAAGCTCTCAGTGCAATTGCCAGCGGCTCTTTGGCCAGCGCAAACAGCAGTGGGGAGAGAGGGCAGCCCTGTCTTGTCCCATGGTGCAGTCTAAAGTAGTCCAAAGTCGTCCTGTTCGTCCTTACACTCGCCTCCGGAGCCTGATACAATAGCCCAACTCAGTCGGTGAACCCCGCCCCGAACCGTCCTAGTACCTCCCACAGATAGTCCCACTCAACCCGTTCAAAAGCCTTTTCAGCATCCATGGCTACCACTATCTCTACCTCCCTACTCTCCGGGGGCCTCATAATCACGTTGAGAAGCCTTCTTAGGTTGGCCACCAGCTGCCTCACCTTTACAAACCCGGTTTGGTCCTTCACAATTACATCTAGCACACAATCCTCAATTCTAGTTGCATAAATCTTGGCCAGTAACTTGGCATCTACGTTGATCAAAGAGATCGACCTGTATGACCCACAAGCCTCTGGGTCTTTATCCCGTTTCAGAATGAGCGAGATGGTGGCCTGCGACATCGTCGGGGGTAAACTCCCTCTGTCTTTTGCCTCGTTAAAGACCATGATCAGCACCGGCCCCATTATCCCGGCAAATCTGTTGTAAAACTCTACCTGTCTGGCCCCGGGGCTTTACCTGACTGCATGACCTTCAGGCCCCCCAATACCTCTTCAATCCTGACCAAGGCCCCCAGTCCGTCCACCAACCCCCTCCCCACTCTTGGGAAGGCCAGTCCGTCCAGGAATCAATTCAGCCCCTCCCCGGTCCCCCGGGTGGTTCCGAAGTGTACAGCTTCCTATAAAAGTCCCTAAAGACCTTGTTCAGCCCTGCCGGGTCACCCACTAGATTACCTTCCCCATCCACTACCCTCACTATTTCTCCAGTCACTTCCCTCTTCTTTAGTTGTTGCACAAGCATTCTACTGGCCTTCTCCCCATGCTCATATATCGTGCCTTTTACCTTTCTAAGATGCTCTACAGCCTTGCCTGTAGTCAGCATCCCAAATTCGGCCTGCAGCCTCTGTCGTTTCCTGAGTAACTCTGACCTCGGGGATTCCGCGTAACTCCTGTCCGTCCATAGAATTTCCTTAATCAGTCCGTCCGTCTCTGCCCTGTCCGTCCTGTCCCTGTACACCCGGATTTAAATCAACTCCCCTCTCACCACTTCCTTCAGTGCCTCCCAGAGCACCGCTGCCAAGACTTCTCCAATATCGTTCACCTGCAGGTAATTCTGCATGCATTTCCTCAGCCTCTCACACACTGCCTCGTCCGCAAGTAGTCCAACTTCCAGCCTCCATGGTGGGCGCTGAAAGCTGTCCTTACAAAACTGCAGGTCTACCCAGTGCGGGGCATGGTCCGTTATGGCAATTGCTGAATATTCTGCCCCCACCATTCCGGCCAGCAGGTCCCTACTCACAACAAAATAGTCAAATTCGGGAATACGCCTTGTGGACGTGGGAGTAGTGCGTGAACTCCCTCGCTGTCGGCCAGCTAAATCTCCACAGATCTGCTCCCCCCATTTGCTCCATGAACCCTCAGTTCCTTTGCCATCGCTGGCAACCTGCCTGTTCTTGAGCATGACCGGTCCAGGCTCGGGTCCAGGACTGTATTAAAGTCCCCACCCATGATCAACTAACGCGAGTCCAAGTCGGGGATCCTCCCTAGCATCCTCCTAATAAAATCCACATCATCCCAATTAGGGGCATACACACTGACCAGGACTACTCTCACCCCTTCGAGCTTACCCCTCACCATAACGAACCTGCCACCCCCATCCACGACTGTGCCCTCCGCCTCAAATTGTATCCTTTTATTAATCAGGATCGCAACCCCCCTCCTCTTAGAATCAAGCCCCGAATGAAAGACCTGACTGACCCAGCCCTTCCTTAACCTAACCTGGTCTGCCACTTTCAGGTGCGTCTCCTGCAACAAGACTATGTCCGCCTTCAGAACCCGCAAATGCGCAAACTCACACGCACTCTTCACTGGCCCGTTTAACCCTCAAACATTCCAGGTGATCAGCCTGGTTGGGCGGTACTTCGCCCCCCCTTTGCCGATCAGCCATCCCCTTTCCTTGGCCAGCCCCCCAGCCATGTGTCGCGCTTCCCCTGACCCGCCTCCTGGCTGGCTCCACCCATGACCTCCTCACTGTTATCATGCCCAGTTTCCATCCCCGTCAGCAGAATGACTCCCCCCTATCCCCCCCTTAGCAACACCATCCTATCACCTAACAACTGCTCTAATCTAACTATATGCACCCCCCCCCCCCACGTTGACTTCCGTTGACTAGCCCCACTCAGCTAGCCTGCGGCTCCCAGCCTTGGCGCCGGCTCGTCTCCCACCCATTGTTCCCAGTCACCCCTCCCCCAACCCATCCATATCACTTCCCCAGATCAGCCCTACTTAAGCAAACACTCTATACAAGTCATAAACAACCCCCACAATAGCACAATTCAAGTTAAACAAGATAAAAAAAGAGATAAGAAATAACAGGCACTCTCACTCCTTCCCATACAGACACAGAAAAAGATGGCATAATGTTCCCCTGAAGCATCTATTTTAACCCAACCCTTTAACTGTTTTCTTTATTATTTTCCCCCCAAACTCCAACTAATCAAAGAGCCCAGACAGGAAACATTCAGGTAAACCACGCAAAAAACACCTTGCTCTGAACACCAGCCATGCTGGTCTCTCTCACAGCCTCCACTGTGCCCTTACTCGACCACTTCTTCTGCTGTTTACGGTCCCTCTGGTTTCTTAGGTCTATACAATTCTGTATGGGTCCTGTGCCGGAGTACTATTGCTTTCCAGTTCCGCGCTCAAAAGTGCAAAAAAGTCAGGGGAAAAGGTCCAAAAGTCTGACCGAAATGTGAGCCACTAAATGTGCGACCTACTCCCTCATAGCCGCCACCGGAAGTCGGGAGTGGCGCTGTCGCTGGCGCCTTCAATCCTGACCCCCTGCACAAACTCTCCTCCATTCTGACCCATTGGGAATCAGCCCCTCTGACCCAGCTCCGCACCTTCTCCACATCCGCCGCCCAGTAATAATACAGCAGGTTCGAAAGACCCAAACCCTCTGCCTGTCTTCCTCTCTGTAGCAGCATCTTTCTAACTCTGGCCACCTTCCCTCCCCATATGAACAAGGTAATCATTCTTTCAATCTCTCTAAAAAATGCCTCTGGCAGGAAAATCGCAGACATTCGAAAATAAACAGAAATTGGAGCAACACGTTCATTTTAATCGCCTGTACCCAACCCGCCAGTGACGGAGGGCGATTATCCTACCTTGCTAGATCAGCTTTCACCCTCCCCACTAAACTAGAAATGTTATACCTGCGGAGCCCCCCAATCCCGAGCAACCTGCACCCTCAGGTATCTAAAGTGAGTCCATGTCCTACGGAATGGCAACCACCCCCCCCCCCCCCCCCCCCCCCCCCCCCCCCCCCTGCCGCCCCTACCCCCACCCCTGGCCAAGACACCACAAAATATTCACTCTTGCCTAGATTTAAATTGTACCCCGAGAAAGATCCAAACACCCGAAGCAGCTCCAATATTCCCCCTATTGACACACTCGTTTCTGACACGTATATCAACAAGTTATCGGCATATAAGGACACCCTAAGCTCTACTGCCCCCCCCCCCCCCCCCCCCCCCCCCCCGCATTATCCCCAAACTTCTTAACGCGATGGCCCAACAGTTCAATTGCGAGTGCAAACAACAGGGGGGGACATACGACATCCCTGCCTAGTACTGAACAACACGCTTGTTAGGTGAATTGGACATTCTGAATTCTCCCTCTGTGTACCCGAACAGGCGCCGTAGTGTGGCGACTAGGGGCTTTTCACAGTAACTTCATTGCAGTGTTAATGTAAGCATACTTGTGACACTAATAAAGATTATTATTATGTGAGAGGTATTTTGTGCCAGCGCCTGAACTTACTTTCAATAAAAATGTCTTTTAACACCATGGTTGCGTTCCGCAATGTGATAACAGAGTGCCGACAAAATCTCCATTTTCCTCGTAGAGAGAAAATAGACCTCAACCAAGCACATAGAAATGAAGAAAGTGTCAATCAATTCAACAAGACTTTTCCTGCAAAACATCAACCAATTATTTCACAGTTCTGTCACACAGCACTATGCTCACAGCACCACCTATAGGTGTGAGATACTGAACAGACACAACTAAAAGATGGAGTTAATTGTGGGAAGATTGGATGTGTGAAAGTTATCAGATTCTTTTCTTCATGGTGACTGACCAGGAACATTGGAGGCAGAAAGGAATCTAAGCCTCTAGATGTCCAATTCATTAAAACCTGGTGCATGTGTAATTAAAAAGGAATATTAATCAAATAAAAGAATGAAAACAGGGTTGGAACACAAAGGGAAAAAGCTAAACTTAACTTTGTATTAATCCAGGAGACACAAAGATAAAGGTTAAACCAAATGCATTTTAACTCAAAAGTAAAGTTGTACCCGAGGCACACAACACCAGTGTCCCAGCCCGGGACTAACAGGAACTCCCAATCCTGGTCTGGGACAGTATTTAAAAGGTTGGATAACAAGTCCCAGTTGGATGGGCCTCAGATGGGGATAGTCTCCTCAACTACCACTCCTAGGATCCAAGGGGACCCTTCTCTGGAATTGGGAGTATAGGCAGTATCTCTGCAGCCTGAAAGTTATTATGGGTTGTAGGATGTTATAATTTTTTTTGAGCCTCCTGTTTTGGTGCCACTTTCATAGAATCATCAAATTTACTGTGCAGAAGGAGGCCATAAGGCCCATCAAGTCTACACCTGCCCTTGAAAGAGCACCCTATCTAAGCCCACGCCTCCACCCTATCCCTGTAACCCAGTAACCCCACATAACCATTTGGACACTAGGGAGTAATTTAGCATGGCCAATCCACCTAACCCGAACATCTTTGGACTGTGGGAGAAAACCGGAGCACCCAGAGGAAACCCACGCAGACACGGGGAGAAAGTGCAAACTCCACAAAGACAGTGACTCGAGGCCGGAATTGAACCCGGGTCCCTAGAGTTGTGAGGCAGCAGTGCTCATCACTGTGCCACCATGCCGCCTACTTCAGTTTGGAAAAAGTAGACTGAGTCTGGTCCCTAGGCGCCGGCCCATCAGCAGTTTTACTAGTGGAACCCCTGTCATTACATGTGGCCTGGTGCTGTAGTTGAAAAGGAACTGAAGAAATGTAGTAACGAGCGAACCGATGGTATGTTTCTTCATACCATTTTAAAACGTTTGAAACCCCCGCTCGGCCAAGCCATTAGAAAATGGGTGGCAGGGCACCATTTAAATGTGCTCCATCCCATTGGACATACCAGGCACTGTTTCACCAATATATAATGTCAGAATCAAGCCTGGGCCACCAGAAAATGCCGAGCATTTTCATCTTGGAGACACCTGAGTGACCACTGTAGAGCTCCTTTAGGATTGGCACTGACCAGGGCGAGGGACAACTACTTGGGCCCTCCACAGGATGATGCCATCTGCCATGTTAAATTCTTGGCATTTAAATATGAAGGGCTTCGGGTCTTCCATTGGGAATCCTTGGATTCCGCCCCTTAGGATCATGTGCTGTATTTCCCAACATGGGGTCTTCCTGGGTCCATATCTGCATCTGCCTGGTGAACACTGGCAGGATATCCATAAAGTTCAGTCATGATGACCTTGTTCATTCACAGTGAATAACGGTTGGGAACTCAGGGCATCAGCATTGACTAAATGTGTTCCCGGGCAGTGCTCGAAGGAGTATTTGTGTGCTGCCAACAAGAGAGCCCAGAGCGGAAGTCGAGTCGAGTTGATGGATGGGAGTGCCTTGTCCTCCCTAAAAAGGCCCAACAGGGGTTTATGGTCCATGATTCTCGTTAAGTATCCACATATGGATGGAATTTCTTCACTTTGAATATCACGGCCAGACCCACCTTTTTGATTTGTGCATATTGTGGCCCAGCATCTGCCAGGGTTCACAACGCAAACTCAATCGGTCACTCCATAAGACCATAAGATATAGGAGCAGAATTAGGACATTCGGTCCATCGAGTCTGCTCCACCATTCAATCATGGCTGATATGTTTCTCATCCCCATTCTCTTGCCTTCTCCCCATAACCCCTGATCCCCTTATTAATCAAGAACCTATCTATCTCTGTCTTAAAGGCACTCAGTGATTTGGCCTCCACAGCCTTCTGCGGTAAAGAGCTCTGCAGATTCACCACCCTCTGGCTGAAGCTATTTCCCCCATCTCAGTTTTCAATGATCGTTCCTTTAGTCTGAGGCTATGCCCTCGGGTTCTAGTTTTTCCTACCAGTGGAATCATCCTCTCCACGTCCACTCTATCCGGGCCTCAGAGTATCCTGCAAGTTTCAATAAGATCCCCCCATCCTTCTAAACTCCAAAGTGTAAAGACCCAGAGTCCTTAACTGCTCCCCACATGACAAGCTCTTCATTCTAGGAATCATTTTTGTGAACCTCCTCTGCATCCTTTCCAAGGCCAGCACATCCTTCCTTAGATACGGGGCCCAAAACTGCTCACAATATTCCAAATGGGGTCTGACCAGAGCCTTATACAGCCTCAGAAGTACATTCCTGCTCTTGCAGTCAAGCCCACTCAACATGAATGCTAACATTGCATTTGCCTACCTAACTGCTGACTGAACCTGCACGTTAATCTTAAGAGAATATTGAACTAGGACTCCTAAGTCCCTTTGCGCTTCTGATTTCCTAAGCCTTTTCCCATTTAGAAAATGGTCTATACCTCCACTCTTCCTGCCAAAGTGCATAACCTCACACTTTTCCACTTTGTGTTTCATCTGCCACCTCTTTGCCCACTCTCCTGGCTTGTACAAGGCCTTCAGCAGCCCCCCTGCTTCCTCAGTATTACCTGTCCCTCTGCATATCTTTGTATCATCAGCAAACTTAGCAACAGTGCCTTCAGTTCCTTCTGCCAGATCGTTAATGCAGTCCCAGCACTGACCCCTGAGGCACACCACTAGTCACCGGCTGCCATCCTGAAAAAGACCCCTTTATCCCCACTCTCTGCCTTCTGCCAGTCAGCCAACCCCCTATCCATGCCAGTTTCTTATCCTTAACACCGTAGGCTCTTAATGTATCTAACAGCCTCCTATACGGCACCTTGTTAAAGGCCTTCTGGAAATCTAAATAGATCCTGATCACTGGGTGCCATTGTCCCAACAATGGGAGAGGATTGCTGCAGAGGAAGAGTCATCGCTTGTTAGTACCAGTGCAATATTCAGATCACAATGCACCAAAATATTGAACGATGGCAGCTGTTGCTTCACTTTTGTGAATGCTTCGCAAATGGCACCTGCCACGACCACTTCTGGTTATTCTTTAGCAACGGGTGCAGAGGTGACAGTAAGGTGGTCAGGTTAGGAATAAATTTCCCACAATAACTGATGATGCCTCGCAAGAACTTCAACTCTGTCGTGTTTAGTGGGGTCAGCACCCCTTTTGTGGCCTTCACCTCTACAGGGTGCAGGCCATTCTTGTCGACATGGTAACTGAGGTGTGCCACCTCACCTGCCTGAAACATGCACTTTTCCCTCTTGAGGCGGATGCCTGCATTTGAGAATCATTGCAGAACTTCCTCCAAGTTTGCCAGGTGTTCTTTGCCGGTGACTCCTGTGATGAACACAACTTCCAGGTACACTGCCACCCTAGGCAGCCCTTGAAGGATATTTTCCAGTACATGCTGAAAAATGGTGCAAGCCAAAGAGACTCCAAAAGGCAGGTGGGAGTATTCATACAACCCCTTATGGGTGTTGATGGTGACAAACAACCTGGATGTCGTATTGAGCTCCAGCTGGAGGAATGCATGGCTCATGTCTAGCTTGGTAAACATGTGGCCTCCAACCAGCTTCGATATGCGACATGGGGTACCAGTCAAGGCAGACGGTTCAGTTGACCGCCAATTTATAGTCTCCACAAAGGTGGACTGGCTTGTGGGGTTTTAGTACTGGAGCCAATGGTGCAGCCCATTCCTCAAACTGTCCTGGATGTATAATGTGAAGGCACTCCAGACATCCAGGTTCAGGCTGTACCTTGGTGAGCAAGGAATAGGGGAGTGGTCTTGACCTGAAATATTTAGGCAGGCCCCCAGGTCCACATAGATCTTTGCACTTGCTCCTTTGATATTTCCAAGGCCCTCCTGAAACATTTCAGGATATTTCCCAATAACATTATATGAGCCCCCAGTTTGCAATCTGAAGATCTGCTGCCAGATCAATTGGATTTTTTGCAACCATTCTCTGCCCAGAGGACTGGTCCTGGACCTTGTATGGCTATTAGGAACATTCTGACCATTTGTTATCCATGGGCAACCGTGGTCATGGTGGTTTCTACGATTCATACAGGCACCACCATGTACATGGCCAACCTAACCTTGGTGTCCTGCAGGCACAGGGGTATGAGGCTGACTCAGAGGCACCTGACGGTCTGTTCCCCCACAATGAAAATGCGGCTCCCGTGTCCAATTCCATTTCTGAGGGGTGACCGTTAACCCCAAGTTTAATTTTGATAGGTGCAGCATTAGGGGTGGTGATGCAGTTTGATTGCATTGGTTTGTCCTATTCAGACCGAATCGTCGCCCTGGTGGCCGAGATAAAAAGTTTGGTGGCGGCCAGGGGGGCCTGAAAGGGCAGGTCGAGGACCAGGAGAATCAATCCAGGTGACAAAATATTTGTGGGCCGCCTGCCAGAGGGAATTGAGGGCAGTGACCCAACCAATTACGTGGCACAGGTGCTGGGCAACCTTGTTGGAAGGGACAGCTTCCCCAAGCTCTCACAGGTCACACCGACCAAAGCCCAGGGTCAGGGAGCAGCCGAAGGTGATAATAGCCAAGCTGCACAGATACCAGGATCGGGAGAGGATCCTGCGCCAGGCTCGGCAGATGAAGGCAAGCAGTTGGGAAGGACACAGGATAAGGGCATACCAAGACATTGGAGTGGACCTGGCGAAGCACAGGTCGAATTTAACCACACAAAGCCAGACCTGTACAAAAACAATGTGAGATTCGGAATGTTATTCGCAGGCAGGCTCTGGGTAAAGTTCCAGAACAGACAGCGCTATTTTACTACCCCGGGAGAGGCAGACGTGTTCGTGAGGAATTGAACAAAACGAATGTGATATAAAATAGGATTATTAGTTAGAGTAATGTAGATGTGAGCCAGTCTGATAGTAGTGAGCTCACAGACAAAGGACAAAGGGATTCAGAAAGCATGGCCAGGAAGGGGGGAGGGGAGCCTCGTGCAGGGTGGTGAAAAGGATGCTGGGTAACAAGAGGCCCAGAGTTGAGGAGTGCGAAGTGAGCCAATCAGGATATATGGCCAGGTCAGGAGGTGTATAGGATGACCTATGGGAATCTTGCATGTGAAACTTGATGCCATTTGAATGATATTTGCAGAGATTTCTTTGTCTCCGACCTCACTCGGTTCTGGGGCTTCAGGAGACTGTATGTTTTCTGAATCTCTATAGAGCGGGTCAGCCTTGCAAGTTGTTTAAAAATAAATAATACTATACCTACAAATCCCTCTCGAGTTTTATTGAGGCCAGACTGACGGGTAAAGAACTCAATATTGTCATTTGTTGATATGAATCAAGTAGACAAACGGCAGAGGAGGCAGCGGTGAGAAGGACACAGAGAAAGCGATGGAAATGGACAGTTTTGCACACGACTGCACAACCTCGATATGAGTAAGGGAACTAGCTCACAGGAAGGAAGGGGCGAGGACGGCAGAGCACGGGGAGGGCGAGGAGGAGACAGAGTAGATGCCAATGGAACTGGCGTAGGAGGGGAGTCAGATTACCTCTGGGACTGAGGTCACCACACTAGCGGGAAAAGCTAGTGCCAGAAAGCATGAGGGGGGGCCGCGGCACATCTCCCAGCAGGGAGAGAAGGTCTGATAGGGGGGAGGGTAGACACAGGGATGGGGGGAAGGTAGTGGGGCAGATAGAATAGGGGGGCACAGGGTAGGGGTGTGGGGTAGGCAGAGAGGGGGAATTGAGACCACAGAGGGGTAACAGAGTGATAAGGGGGCGACGGGCTCTAGATGGGCCATGATCCTAAGGGGCTTCAGCAGGTCAAGATCGGAACGATGGTACAAGATGGCACCATAAGCAACCAGTTTGAAGGGTCCATAAACAAAGGGAATCCCTGGAATGCGGAGGCCCATCCACATGGCATACACACAGTTGGCGGCCATGTTGGGTGCTCCCTGGACAAAGGGAAACCCTGGAGCTCAGGGGCCTGGCCTCATGGTGAGAATGGCGACCATGGCCATTTTGGAAGGCTCCCTAACAAAGAGGATCCCCGGAGTGCTGGGGTGCATCCACCAGGTAAGGAAGGTTGATCCCGCAGGAAGGTTTAAATAATATTTATTGTTATTAATCATTAATAAAAAAATTAACATCAAAGCAAAAACATTGGGCGGGATTCTCCAACCCCCCCGTCGGGTCGGAGAATCCCCAGGCGGAGGCGCAAATCCCGCCCCGCCGCTGGCTGCCGTATTCTCCGGTGCCGTTTTTTGGGTGGCGGCGGGATTCCCTGCCACGCCGGTCGGGGGCCATTGACAGCGGCCCCGATGGGCCGAGCGGCCGTCCATTTTTGGCCAGTCCCGCTGGCGTGAATCACTCACCTCACGCACCGGCGGGACCTGGCAGATGAGTATGCTTGGGCAGTCCTCGGGGGGGGATCCGACCCCAGGGGGGGCCCCAAAGGTGGCCTGGCCCGCAATCGGAGCCCACCCATCTGCAGGCGGGCTTGTTCCGTGGGGGCACTTCCTTCTTCCGCGCCAGGCCCCTGTCGTACTCCACCATATTGCCCGGGGGCCGGCGCGGAGAAGAGAACCCCCTGCGCTTGCGCAAAAATACGTCGGCTGGTCTGCACATTTGTGGAATCACGCCGGCCTTTCTGTGCATGCGCGAACTCGCGTCAGCCCTCCGACGCCAGCTGGAGCGGTGCCAACCCCTCCGGCTTCCACCATCCCTCGAAAGTGCAGAATTCTCTGTTGTCGCCGGCGTGGTTGTCTCTGGTTTTCCCCAGAAGGGAGAATCCCGGCCATTATTTTTCCATCCAGTAGAAAGGTGACGTGGTAATTATTAAATAAGGTGAAGTTTATTGCCAAATCATGTAGACATCAATCCAATAGGAAAAATAATTATGTGCTTCTTTACTTTGTTCCTGGAAAATAAAATTGTTTGCTAAGTACTCATTCTGCTCTTTAATTTGTGATTTTTGCCACCAAGATAATCCATCCCTCTTGTGGAACAAAAGTGCAAGCGCAAAATTTAATTGTTTAACCTTTAGAGGAGGAAGTTCAGAAGATTTTTTCTTCCCTCTCTGATCTCTACAGAAATCAAGAATTCAGCTTCTCATGTAAAAGAGTTCATTGTCAACAGAAATCAGAAATCAATTGAAAATTTTAAAATATTGCCAGTAAAATTGAAGAATTGGCAACTGATTTTTAATCATAGAAACCACAGGTTTTATATCACCTTCCCAATGCCACTTATCAGAATAGTACACAAAGAAATATTACATCCTACTTCCTCTTTATTCTACCTATATATGTTTTCTTGTAGCTGCCTTCCTTCTTTCTATTTATCCATTGTTTTGAGATCTTTATTAGTTATTTGAAATATTCTCTCAGAAAACCACCCCAAAGTTATGTCACATGTCCTGTTGGAATGATTGAGTACCTCTATAAGTTGAACTTTTTCAAAAAGTATGTTATCTATTAATGTATATCTGTTTGACAGGCGAGGCCAACATTAATTGCCCTTTATTCCTAAACCCAACCATCTTCAGTTGCTTCATCAATGACCTTGCTCCCAACATAAGGTCAGATGTGGGGATGTTCGCTGATGATTGCACAATGTTCAGCACCATTCACGTGCAAATGCAGCAACTATCCAGACTTAGGCTGACAAGTGGCAAGCAACATTGGTGCCACACAAGTGCCAGGCAGTGACCATCTCCCATAAGAGAATCATTTGATGGCATTACTATTACTCAGTCCCCCACTATCAACATCCTGGGGGTTATTATTGACCAGAAACTGAATTGGACTAGCTATATAAATACTGTGGTTACAAGAGAAGGTCAGAGGCCAGGAATCGTGTGGTGATTAACTCCCCTCCTGACTACCAAAGCCTGTCCACCACCTACAAGGCATAAGTCAGGAGTGTGATCAAATACTCCCCACTTGCTTGGATGAGTGCAGCTCCAGCAACACTCAAGAAGTTTGACAACATACAGGACAAAGCAGCTCACTTGATTGGCGCCCCACTTGGCAAGTCACTCTCCACACAAGACCCAGCTCTGAACTGCTCTCGTTACTATTGTATTTATATGGAAGTTCTGGTTAAGTGTCTGTTTAATGCTGATCCACTGGATGCTGATGGTGGGAGATTCAGCTATGGTGATGCTATTGGATGTCAACAGAAGATAGTTAGGCTCTCTCTTCCTTCTTAGCGATAGTCATTATCTTGGCACTTGTGTGGTGTGAAAGGTTCATACAATTTATCAGCGTCAGTCTGAATGTTTTAATGATCTTGTTACATATGTGTTTCAATGTGGAATTCTGCCGAGTGGAAGTAAACTCTTTGCCATCATCAGCAAGCATCCTTTCTTCTGACCTTATGAGGGAAAGAATGTCATTAATGAGATGGCGAAATAGGTTAAACATGGGACGCTGCCCTCAGGAACATCTGCAGCGATATCCTGGGGCTGAGATATTGGCTTCCAAAAGCCACAATCTTGTGTTAGGTTTCTTTGTATTGGATAGCATCAGGAAGTGGAGGGTTTTCCAAATGATCCCCATTGAATTCTATTTTTACAGGATGCTTTGAGGTCACACTTATCCAAATGCTGCCTTGATGTGTTACGCGATTGAGATATTAGGAAATTGGGTGAAGAAATGAGATCCCAAATGCAGTAGGTAATTTAGGGATTAAACAGACTGAGATGGAAAAAAACCTACTAGCACAGAGTCAGAGGGATACACTCACACCTGGCCGAGTTACATTGCCCCAGTCTGACTGAAAGTCATTAGTGGGAATGCAAAGATGCCTCAGATATTCTTTGGGGAAATTCCTGCATGACCAGTAATTAGCCCAATGGTTGGGAACCCAGTTTGCCGGTTGCGGACTGTGTCCAGCGCTGCCACGCTCGGCCGGGATTCATGCCGCTAGCCGGGAGGGGGGACTCCTGCTCGGGCTGCAAGGACTGGTGGGAGGTGGCCAGGAAGTGCCAGGGGTGGGCTGTGGAGTCGCAATTTGCGGGTTGGGTTACGCATACGGCTGGTGCCATGTTATACGGCATGACCGCGGCAGATCGTCAACCGTATGCATGGGCAGCCTTGGGACCCGGCCATTCTCCGGCAGTTTTCTGCACGATCCGCAGACGTTTCACGCGACGCCGGTGCTCGCCCCCCACTGGTACCAGAACCGGTGAGGGGTTCGCACCGATTTGTCAGTCGTGAAACACAACGGGTCCCACGCCAGCATCGGCACTTAGCCGCAGAAACAGAGAATTCAGCCCATTGTTCTTCGGGGCACTCCTGCCTGACCAGCTATTGGCCCATTATATCGTCTGATGGCCTCTTTGTCCACCTATGGGAGGACAATCAAACAGCCTGTAGCCATGTAAAATGGCCACCTGCAAAGGACCATGGGAATTGTGGTCACTTTGGGACACAGACAGGTACACAGCCTCTGTGTATTGCACAAAAAAAACAGACTTGGCTGATACTTGTATCCGTTAAGAGTCGATCACTATTTCCCCCAGGACAATAGAGTTTGAATCAAGGAGTTACAACAGTAGCAGACTAACCTGCGCCATCCCCCCTTATTTGGAAAGGCCTACGTGCCTGGGACAATGATAGCTAGGACCCGCCCAGCTATCGAGGTATCCGCCCCTAATTGGCTGAGATCAATGAAGGTGATCGAGAACCCTATCGATCCATTGGACCTGGAGTAAGAACCGCCCAAAAGGGTGCGAAAGAGACAAAGGATGAAAAGCCCTGCGCACTAGAGATCTGTCTCTGTTGGGGCTGGCCTGTGTGGGACCAACTGCAGCAGAACAACAAAGTTCAAGGACCTGCAACCATTCCTGAAGGATGAGCCCAGCTGAGACAAACCCAACCACTTCCAAACCAACCACGTGGACCCAGATAAAGGCCTTATCTCGCACAGTGCCGGTCACTCGAAGTTAAGTAAAGGTCATCTTAGTCGTGAGGTGTAGTTTAGTACGGAGCCCTGTGTGTTATTGCATAGAGATACAAGTCTTGTGTTATTAATAAACTGTGTTTTTCAGCTAATATATTGGTTGTGTGGTCATTTGGTCGATATAAGAAACAGCTTGTGTTTCACCCCAAAGTAAAGAAGGCAACATTTATTGGCATCACTGACGGGACCTCGATTAGAAGTGACTTTGTTACTCCGAGGGATCGCACAACTTTGAATTAAATTGGGAAAGAGAACAACCCACAAGAGTAAGTTTCATATCGGCTAAATGTCCGATTTTCGGAAGCGTTCACTAACCGCATGCGTAACTAACAGGGAAGGGTAAAGTAAACCCATCAGACTTGCATGCAAATCTAGAGGGATTGTGAACCGGAATATAGCCGTAAGCCATACCCATTGTTCGATCGACTCCTTATTCCCCCCCGTTCCTAATGTTAAGTAGAGAAGAGATGGCAGCGCAGATCATAGAGAAGTTGATGAACCCACAGTAGCAACCCGAGGTTACAGTAGTTGATAAATCAGAGCAGTGCCCCATATGGGAGGACGTGTTGAGAAAGTATTTAAAGGGGAAAAGATGGCGCCTTTGATCGAATTTTTGTGCAAACACTGAGACAGGTCCAGGAAAGATAGGACAGTCTTGGTGGGAGAATCTTTGTGAGTTATATAAGAAAAATGCAGCAAAGTTTAGAAAGCCAATGGCAATAGTGTGCTACTTGGCACAATTGCGAGGCACCGAGGAGGTTGTCGAGGCACTCCGCAGACAGTTAGCAAAGAAGGAAGAAGAGAATGAGGGAAACAGTAAAGAAAGTGAGAACATTATTGAGGAACTCGGGAGAAGTTAGCCACTAAAGACAGGGACATTTCCGATGTTAAACGCCCCCACCAGTCTTGCATTGTACACCTTAGCAGCTTTCAGACCCAGTACAACAAGGGCTGTCAAGATGCACAGCGCGCAGTCTTGATAAGAGAGGAGACTGAACACCAGGTCACCCAGCTAACGAAGAAATGCACCAATTTACAGGCAGCTTTAAGAGCGCTCCACCAGTCCACTAAAGAATGAGTCTATGTGTACCTCCGGGACAGATGAGACAGATGAGGAAGAGATGGCAGACTGGAAAGAGTTAGCCTGAAGTGCGCAGATGTATGTTAAAGGAACGGAAAGTCAAAAGCAGTCGCCACGCATCCCAAAAAGAAAGGCACCGACAGCACCGGCTGCACAGGTCGCCCCAACCCCCACAGCTGCCCCGACACCAATGAATCCAGTCACCACGGAAAGAAGGATAAGGGATCAGGCTTGTCCAGATATCACCTACACCACCTCACTTTCGGTAACTCAGTTGAGGGACGCTTGCAGTAAAATTACTCCATTTCAGCCCACCGCAGTCTCGCATAGCGCCAAAAAAAGGTCAGGTACAGATTAGATGGGAGGGAGGAAGTTACATTGATAGTAATGAGCCTCAGCCAGTCAGTATTGAGGGATGCTTGCAGTAAGATTACTCCATTTCAGCCCACCGCAGTCTCGCATAGCGCCAAAAAAAGGTCAGGTACAGATTAGATGGGAGGGAGGAAGTTACATTGATAGTAATGAGCCTCAGCCAGTCAGTAAGGTTAGCTTTGCCAGACCCCCAATATGTAGGAGGAGGAGCCCTAGAAGAAATGAAGGCTGCAATATTAGATGCTATTGGATACAACAAAGGAGATCCAGTAGAGGGTTTAAACAAATGTAGGCAAAAGAGAGGGGAACATCCGCCCGCCTTTTCTGGTCGCCTCTGGATACATTTCAAGGAAGTATACGGAAACTTAGACCGCGTTCACCTCGATGAGGAAGACACTACTAAATGGTCCCGTATCTTAGTTTCACAGGCCACTGAAGCAGGTAAAAAGGCTTGCGCGAATTATGACCCAGCAGATACCACATATAATGTGATTTGGGTGCTTAGACGCCTATCCAGGGCAGGGGAACAATCACGTCAGGATCAGATGGACCAGAACCCAGTAGAAGTCACAATGTACCCAGCCAGAACTAGTCAGGAACCCGGATGGATAAATGAGGGCAGAAGAGAGAAACATTTCCCCCGAGAACAGTACCCCAGAGCACAAGCCCCAGCCCACACACCACGAGGTCCATGTTACACTTGTCGACAAATAGGACATTTTGCCCGCGATTGCAGACAAAATCCCCCACACCACCAATGCTCCCAAAAAGCCCCCCACCCAGAAACAATAGGCCAGACCACGATCGCCAGCCGCGACAGCTAGAAGGCAACGCTCGCCCCATGCATAACGTAAATGCCTGTTCAGACAACCTCGTTTATAACTCCGCAGATTGACGGTGTCCGGAGTCTCCAACATGGGTCTGTGACACGTGCTGGGATAACGTAGGAAGACCGGTAGTTACCGGCACAGTCCGGGGACAAGTAGTTGATTTTCTTTGGGACACAGGAGGATCCCAAACCACATTAAACTCTGCAAACCTATTCCAAGAAACACCCTGGCCCACCACAGATACCATCACACTCAGTGGATTCACAGGCCACATGCAAGAGGGATACATCACAGCCCCAATTCTGTCCAAATAGGAAACGTAACCACTGCCCACCCCATCTCGTAGACCTACCCCTGATTGCGGAACACATCCTAGGCATAGATTTTAAGAACTCACATAACCTCTCCTTCGACCCTGTAAACAAGTGTGTCTGGCGAATGTCCAAGACAGCTAGAGCCCCCGCCACGCTCTCAGTGGGAGATTACAAAAACAGGATTTGCTCAGTAGGGGACTATTGGTTTAACCCTTTGGCAATTAGCACAGACGCACCATTAGACGGGTATTAGCCACATGCAAAGGTGCATTTGCCCAACACAAGCACGACTGCAGGCACATTGCAGCAGGTCCCGACCCCAAACCACAGAAACAGTATGGATTTCCACAGCAGGCTGAGGGAGAGATTTTAAAGGTATTTGACAGCCTATTAAAACAAGAAGTGATTCGACCCATAGCTTCCACTAATAATGCCCCGATTAGGCCCGTAAAGAAACCAGACGGTTCATGGCGACTTGCCATTGGCTACTGCGAATAAACAAAGTTACCCCTTTAACAGCACCCACTGTTGCCACGAGACCCGCGACCATGCTTAAACAGGGAGTGCAAGCAAAGCATTTCACCGTGCTGGATATCTACAATGGTTTTTGGTCCATTCCCCTAGATCGCGCTTGCCAGTACAAATTTGCATTCACTTTTCAAGGACGACAGTACAGGTGGACGTGTCTCCCTCAAGGCTTCCATAATTCCCCTCCATTTTCCACAGACAGTTCTCCTGCCCTGACTGCCTAATTCAGTATGTAGATGACCTGTTCCTGCAAACCAATAGCAGGGAAGAGCACGTGGCTCTATTGGCCGAATTACTAATCCTGTTCCAGTCCCTCAGACGTAAGGTAAACCCCAAAAAGGCACAGACATTGAGGGAAAAGGTAATTTATTTTGGGTACCACTATTACACACGGCAAACATGAAATTGAACAAAAATGAATTGGTCCATTGTGAATTTGCCCCGTCCCATAATGTAAGTGCACTCTGCTCATTTTTAGGTTTAGTGGGATACTGCAGAAATTCTATTGATAGTTTTGAAACCAAGGCTGCCCCGCTCTGAGAGCTTCTGAAAAAGAACACCCCATGGAATTGGCTTCCCCAGCACACAGACGCCATAGACGATTTAAAACTTGCCCTCGGTACAGCTCCCGCTTTACAAGTTCCCGACCCCGCCTTGCCCTGCTCCATAGAAGTAGCAACCACCGATCGAACCCTCTCAACAGAAACGCCATGACTGAGTAGGCCAGGTAGCCTATGCCTCTAGAGTTTTAGACCCTGTAGAAAAAGGATTTTCTGCTGTGAACAACACTTGCTTGCAGTCTTTTGGGAAGCTCAGTACTTTGCCTACATTACAGGCCTCAACCCAGTCATGATATTAACTGACCACACCCCCACCCAACTGTTGTTAGACAGCAAACTAAAGGATGGTTCAGTTAGCCAGATCAGAGCAGCTCGCTTGACACTCTTATTACAAGGCAGGGATATTTCTGTGACCCACACGTTCTAAGCAGACAATTTACAATATGCAGGGACCCCACACGAATGCCAGATAATTGCAGCCACACACCCCACAGGACCCTTTGTTCCCAAATCTTTACAACCACGTGTAAACGGTGAGACACTAAGTTCCCAAGACACAGGGGACACAGTAAAGATCTATGTAGGTGGCTCCTCCACTGTTGAGGATGGAGTAAGAATCACAGGATGCGGGATTTACATGGAGGACTCACAGGGATGCCCACTAGAAGAGGAATCTTTAAAATTACCCGGCCACTTGGGTTCGCAGGCAGCCGAACTGGCAGCCATTGCTTATGTAATTGATCACCCAGACTCCTTTCCAACGCCTGCAGATATACACTACAACATCTTGCATGTCTGCAACAGTCTAACAGAATTCCTTCCCATATGGGAATCTCAAGGTTTTTATCCGTCGACGGAAAACCCCTACCCTCCGCCCCTCTCCTGAAAAATATTCTTTAAAAAGCCACCGGTCGCACATACGGCATCATCAAAGTAAAGAGCCATCACCACACCTTCCCCCCCCCCGGGAATCGCAAGGCCAACGCCTTAGCTAAAGCTGGATCACGCACTGGTCACTTCTGGCAACCTCCCCAAGTGTGAACAGATACATTCAATCCAGGTCTCCCAACCCAATATTGAGGATTCATCTCAGGTACAGAAAGCAGACGACTCCCTTAAACATATACTGAGCGGCACAATCCCAGCCCACTATGATAAATGGAAGGACACACTCACAATACAGGACAAGGACAGAAAGAATAGTGTTAAAGGACGGAATTTACGTGGTCCCCACCCAAGACAGAAACCAGTTAATCTACCAATTCCATGACGAACATGGACATCAGGGAATAGACACAACCATTGCCCATTTAAGACCCTTGTGCTGGTGGCCCGAATTAAAAAGTGATGCCACACATTATGTAGACAATTGCCTCATTTGCGCCCAGAACAATCCAGAACATTATGCAAAGAAGGGACAATTAAGACACACCCGACCTGTAGAAGGCCCCTGGAAAATCTGCGAATTGATTACATTGGTCCCCTCTCCCCCTGCAGAAACGGTTTCAAGTACGTGCTAGTCGTCATCGATACATTTACAAAATGGGTCGAGGCATTCCCCACACATTCAAACACGGCAAAGGCCACCGCTAAAATTTTAACCCAACAGATCTTTACTCACTGGGGTCTTCCACACAGTATTGAGCCAGATCAAGGTTCCCACTTCACCGGCAGAGTAATGCAAAATGTTATGACCATTTTCGGTATCAAACAAAAATTCCACATTACCTACCACCCCCAGTCCAGCAGCATAGTAGAGTGCATGAACCGCACTTTAAAAATGATCATTCGGAAGACGGTCCAGCAGAACAATTCCACTTGGGACACGGTACTACCCTTTGCTCTCATGATTATCAGGAACACAGTTTCCAGTACCACAGGTTTCACCCCCCCACACCCTGATGACAGGGAGACCCACGAAAGTCATTGAATATTTATTAGGGCTCGATTTGGCAAATCCCACAATAACCGCGCTCACTCACGGAAAAGCTGTCCAACAGGTCACAGAGAACATTAAAGCGGCACAATTAGCTTCTGCTGTCCAACCAGGCGCTAGGAAAAAGCAGAGTAAAGCCAGCTTTGACAAAAAGGTTCACCCCATAGAGTATACTGTCGGCCAGCAAGTTATGATCTTGTATAACCCCAGCTCCTTCCTAGCCCCTAATTCGCATGCCCCTACTCCATCTCTGACAAAGTAAGCCCCTCTGTGTACAAGATAGTGCACCCCAACGGTAAGACTGGTTGGTTCCACATCAGCCAACTCAAACTCTATGGATCACAACATAGCTACGCCTACCACTTAGCCTTGGTAATGGTAGAGGATGGCGCTCTGCCCATTGACGATTCAGCCCGATGCCCGCTCCAACCCTCCCCCCCCCCCCCTCAGGACGAAACTCTCCCCTCGACTCCGCCCAACTCACAGGTTTCAACCTTGAACTTGACTCTGATGAGAGCCTCCCAGATTTGACTACTATCCCTAGTGATCAGCTAACCTAGCCCCCGGAACAACGCCTTGGATTTTCTCGACCCCATGTATGACCGTCTCCACCCAATGACTCTTCCCACGCCCACTCCCGACAACGTTGCTTCCACTTCCAGCACACCAATTCCCGGCTCACACCGCCACATGACAGCCCCAATGTTCCCTTTTGGCACCGTGACAATTCCGACAGGTTGGTAAGACATGACGAATCGGACCACCCACAGGCCTACGCGGCTACTGTCCGGAATCTGCAGGCACGAGTCTGGCAACCAGGAGAAGGTGATGATTTAAGCGATGAGCCCTTTCTGGGAAATGATTTAACGGAATTGATGCACGTAAATATTTGAGGTGTCCGGGTGATGAGAGACGGACACTGTCTCAGAATTAAGGTGTCCAAATTTCTGATGGAGCCTGCCCGTCTTCTTGTTTTTAACCTCCTCTTCTCTCCAACCCATGGTTTTAATCTATGCCAGCCCGACACTCAGTTATGCAGTCGTAATTACTCCTCTGATTCAACCATCAGACACGGTCTACTGACCAATGGCAGTTGAAGGCACCACAATATGACTATAAATTCTTTCCATTCATCACGGTCACGCAGGGAGTGAATCAGGGCACTAACCCCCACCCTACCCGGGGATCCCACCCATTCCTGTCCCGCAGCGACCCACACACACCTGACGTTTCACATCATGCTCTCTGGAATGGTTTACTACACCCTTTTGCTGCTTTGGGCAGGTCTTGAATCTCCCTTTCCACTCCAACTCTCAACCCTTCTTTCTTCCACTGTTCTTTCAGACCCTTTGGACCACCTCCAAATGCTATTTATACTTAAAACACTGGTTGCTGATCACTGCTGCTATCTCTGAGCCTCTGGGTTTGAACTCTATAAAACTGGCCGCCCTGAGTTGGAGCAGGGGGAAATGTTTAGATACATGCCGGTTCGAGATTTTGCCAGAAATGAGATACAGAGCTTACCGGTGGATCCGGCCTCCACATTGCTGGAGGAGGTGCTGATGACAGGGGGACTGGAAAAGGGGGTAGTGTCGGCGGTTTGCGGGGCTATTTTGGAAGAGGAGAAGGCACCACTGGAAGGGATCAAAGCAAAGTGGGAGGAAGAGTTGGGAGAGGATATGGAGGAGGTGTTCTGGTGTGAGGTGCTCCAGAGAGTAAATGCCTCCACCTTGTGCGTGAGGTTGGGGCTGATGCAGCTGAAGGTGGTGTATAGGGCGCACCTCATGAGGGCGAGGGTGAGCCGATTCTTTGAAGAAGAAGATGTGAAGATGTGTGTGAACGGTGCCGGGGGGGGGGGGGGGGGGGTGGCTAATCACGTTCATATGTTTTGGTCCTGTCCAAAGCTAGAGGATTACTGGAAGGAGGTCTTTAGGGTCATTTTTAAAGTGCTGCACGTGAAACCTGACCCGGGCCCCCGGGAGGCCATATTCGGGGTGTCTGACCAGCCAGGGTTGGAAACGGGTGCGGAGGCAGATATCATAGCCTTCGCCTCGTTGATCGCCCGAAGGCAGATCCTGATAGGTTGGAGAGCAACCTCTCCACCTGTGCCCTAGTGTGGCGGGGGGACTTGTTGGAATTCTTGACTCTTGAGAAGGTTAAGTTTGAACTGAGGGGAAGGATGGAGGGGTTCTACAATTCATGGGCATTATTCATTATGCATTTTCAAGAACTGGATAACATCGAACATTAATTGGGGCAGTGTGGGTGGGAGGGTTGGGGGGAGGTGGCTGTGTGTGTTGATGGCGACTATGGATGATCCCTAATTCCTTTTTGTCATTTGTTTGTGTGAACATGCGGGCTAATGTTAGGGGTTCGGTGGGAGGATGGGATCGTTGTTATTGATATGGGGATTGACATATTTGTTATTGGTTATTGTTTATTGTTGGGTGTAAATTTGGGAGAAAATGTGAAAAAGGAGAATAAAAAATATTTTTTAAAACTGGCCGCCCTGAAATTCGGCTGGTTAAGCAAAGCCTCAATCTCTTTGGTTGTTAGTAAAGATGGAGAATGGTCGAAGAAAGCATTCGCCCACTCCTAGCATCGACCACACAAGCTATGAGACAGTTGAATACTTGAATTGAAATACTTGGATTAGTACCTCTCCAAATTCCTTTTTAAAACAAAATAGGGGAGTCACACATGGTGACAATCATAAAGGGAAATTGGAACCAAGAGAGAGAGACTAACACGCACAGATATTAACCAACGATACTGACATGATACTATGCTTGATTCCCTAGGATTACACGGAAACCAGACACCGCAGGATGAACCCAGCCCCCATGATCTTCATATGGACAATTGCCGCACTTACCGGGCTCCAAGCACAAGATACCCAAGACTTTCCACAGTCCGGCGGTCTGTGATAACGTCCCCCAGATGCAGGGGAATGTGAGAGTGGCACCCTATGGGTGGGTAAGAACAGAAGCATCATATTTGGGTGCAATAACCAACGGACAATTTACAGAAAGCCCAATGGGTCCACATCAGAATGTTACATTAGCACAACCGGAACAGAAGATTGGTGGGAACTTACAAATGAAGTGCCCCGAAATTGAGTGTTTAAATAAAATTGCAGGGAACACAATAAGGATCGGACAAAATTGCCCCGAGACACCCACTAAAGGTAATTTGGCAATACACACAAATAGAGTAGAACCTCAGCCAGCCCCGAGCGACACCACCCCACAGACCACCTCCAGTCAGGATACCACACAACAATTGTTAGAGATAGAGACCGAAACCCCCACCTGGTGGGAAGGCATTGCAAAATGGAACCCACTCTCATACATAACAGAGACCCTCCTCCTGATTGCAGTAATCTATCGTGCAGTCCTCACATTCAAACTCCGCAAATAGAAGGCAAAAGCCTCCTGGCCCCCTATATACACAGTTCGAGCCTCCCTCTTTGGAATCCAATAGAACTCTACAAAGAATGTACAACTTACAAATCTGTGATAACCGCTGTACCGATGAAATGTGATAAGACGAAAGAATGTGGTGCTGCTGTTTAAGTTTGTAGATTTTGTGTTATAGATAAGTTCTTTCGGTAAAACCAGCAGCATGAGTGTAGTTAAGAAAGTTTAGTTAGAAACAAACTGTTGCATATGTTAATTTAAGTTAAAATGTTTTATATGGATCCGATTTTAGGAATGAAAAAGCTATCAGTAGTGAATTGTTTTAATGAATGTAAGTAATATTAATCAATTAGGTAAAATTGTACAATACATTTAGGACAGAGTAGAGTAGGACCTGAACTGACTGACCAGTGCCGGCTTGATGAGGTAGACTATGGGATCAAGACTGTGATCCACCACGTTTCGCGTTCAGGATCAAGAGGATGGAATGTAGCCATGTAAAATGGCCACCTGCAAAGGACCATGGGAATTGTGATCAATTTGGGACACAGACAAGTACAAGCCTCTGTGTATCGTGCAAAGAAACCAGACTTGGCTGAAACTTGTATCCATTAAGGGTCATCACCATTTCCCCCAGGAAAATAGAGTTTGAATCAAAGAGTTACAACAGTAGCAGACTAACCGGCGACTTCCTCCCGTTATTTGGAAAGGCCTACGTGCCTGGGACAAATGTAGAAGTCAATATTTTTCCCGCTTCTGGACTGTGGTAGAAAGATTCAACAATGCTCGTTCGGAAAACATAACAATACTTTATTTACGAACAGACTGCAGTTTATGGCTGAAACTTGAGGTCAGAGCGCAGTTAATGTCACTGCGGATTCCTTCCCAAGTTCGCGCTTTCACAGAGAATCAGCTCAATATGTATACATTATCATTATCAAGATTGCGTGACAACAGTTTAGTCAGGAATTCGATCGGAAATAGAAACAGAAGCAATGTCATAAAACAGTCCTTTTTGGTCCCATCACTCATACCATTATCTTGTCCTTGGAGGGAACATTGAAAGGTTGGAGGAGACTTATTTCTTCCTGAAGTTATCTTGTTTTATTCCTACGGCCCTGGGTTATGACGAGTCAGTTTTATCAGGAGTTGCCGAGGTCCGGTATTTTGGAATGGCTTGACCTTCTCTGATCTTATTCAGACTTCAAGTTATGCAGAGTTGGCCTTATCAGTCTTACAGTCTGAAATGTTTTTCTTACATTGTATCAAACATTTTGACCGGTCTTCCCATTGACCAGTTTTCCCATCATGCCATTACTTAATTCGTACCATATCACACAATGATAGCTAAGACCCGCCCAGCTATCGAGGTATCCGCCCCTAATTGGCTGAGATCGATGAGGATGATTGAGAACCCTATCGATCCATTGGACCTGGAGTAAGAACCGCCCAAAAGGGCGCGAAAGAGACAAAGGATAAAAAGCCCTGCGCACTAGAGATCTGTCTCTGTTGGGGCTGGCCTGTGTGCGGCCAACTGCAGCAGAACAACCAAGTTCAAGGACCCGCGACCATTCCTGAAGGATGAGCCCAGCTGGGACGAACCCAACCAGTTCCAAACCGACCACGTGGACCCAGATAAAGGCCTTATCTCGCACTGTGCCGGTCACTCGAAGTTAAGTAAAGGTCATCTTGGTCGTTAGGTGTAGTTTAGTATGGAGCCGCGTGTGTTATTGCACAAAGATACAAGTTTTCTGTTATTAATAAACTGTGTTTTTGAGCTAACATATTGGTTGTGTGGTCATTTGGTCGATATAAGAAACAGCTTGTGGTTCACCCCAAAGTAAAGAAGGCAACAAGCCAAGATAATGATGGTAGATTCAAGTGTGGAAACACCAGAGAACCTTTGTCTGAAGGGCTGGGTGGAGAGAGAATGTTGTTTTGAAGGTACAGGAGAAGGTTTTGGAAATATGGTCATGAAAGTTACTGAGGGGAATAATTTGCAAATCGACTGAGAGAGGTCATGAAAGTTGCCACCAAGGCAGGCTTTGAAAAAGGGGTCAGAACAAATGTCCCTAATAGAAGAAAAAATACTTCTTAAATGCAAGTATTGCCTTTAATCTGTCAGTGTCAATGGCATGAAAGTTGCTTTGACAAAGGGTCATCTGGACTCGAAGCGTTAGCTCTTTTCTCTCTCTGCCAGACCTGCTGAGATTTTCCAGCATTTTCTCTTTTGTTTTAGATTCCAGAATCCGCAGTAATTTGCTTTTATCCCGTGTTCTATAATGCACTGTTTCATAGGAACTAATGTGTTAAGGATTTTATAAAATTTAAAGTCAGAGTACCCAATTATTTTTTTTCCAATTAAGGGGCTATTTAGCGTGGCCAGTTCACCTACCCAGCACATCCTTTAGGATTGTGGGGGCGAAACCCCCGCAGACACAGAGAGAATGTCTTGGTGGTCACAAACTGACACCCTCTCTCTCTTCCTTGTCTAACTGTCCTGGTGAAAAAACAATTTCTTAATGCACAAATTGGGTGACACATCAAGCACAAATGTTAACTCCATCCCATTAACATATGTAATGATTCCAGTGGGAGTTTCCGGGCTAACTGGAAATCCATGAAGTGTACATCATGGTTAGAAATGGAGATGTGCCCACGTTACACTATGAAGGGGGTATAGCTGACATAAAAGTCTTCTCTGCTATCACTTGGCATCCACAAACTGTTTTGTATCTTTTAAATTGTTATCGTTATTCAGATATCAGCTGGTCTGGCCATATTTCCACTACTATGAGCTGTTTCTTTCCCATTTTGCTATGATTCCCACTGGGCAGGAAAGTGAATACAGAAAAGATCTAACTCTGGTCAGACCCATGCAGAAACTCTGGCTGTATGTCTTCAAAAGCTGTTTCAACTAGTGTGTCCCAGCTTCCCCTTCTTCTCAGACAAGTCGGTGCTGCTTTAAATATAGTTAATCTCTTTTAACTAACTTGCAGTGTGAGGAGAACTGTTTCGCTGTGTACACAGCATCATCTGGATTAGAACTAAACTGAAAATGCCTGATACCTAGCCACCACCCAGCAATGACATCATCTCACCAAGTTGAAAATGAATGAACTTTCCAGGGAATCTTCTTAATCAAAACCAAATTGCATTTGCCCAAGATTTTTACATGGTTAATTGCACCTCTGGCTCTTAAAGGTTTTGTTGTCTTTCAATCTAAGAATCTTTTAAAACGTGATTGCATCAGTCAAACAGACTCTAATCCAGGTTTTTAACCCTTACTACACAAAATATTTAATATATCTGATATTCCTACATTCATCACACCTTCCCCCTTAAAAGAAAGAACCAGCAATATAAAATATGGCTTCATTTTTCCAAAGCCTTTTGGTTTTAAACACTTATCATTAGTAAACCGAACTAATAATAGTCTATAAGATACTTAGCATCTCACATCAGGGGCTGTTTAGCACAGGGCTAAATCACTGGCTTTGAAAGCAGACCAAGGCAGGCCAGCAGCACGGTTCAATTTCCGTACCAGCCTCCCCGAACAGGCGCCGGAATGTGGCGACTAGGGGCTTTTCACAGTAACTTAATTTGAAGCGTACTTGTGACAATGAGCGATTTTCATTTCATTTTAAACATGCAAACTTAAACCTGAGTATAATCCATTACAGTCTTTCTTTTCCATCTTCTAACATTCTAGCCTTATCACACTTCAAAGACATGATAAAGCTTCGGCAATTATGTTTTCTTTTCTGCTACATGCATAATTTTAATGTTAAATGGTTGTACCAATAACCTCCATCTGAACAGTTTATATTTTGATCCTTAAAAAAAACTTTAATAGATTCTGGTCTGCAAATACAATTATCTCCGATGAATTGTTAGCAACATAAATGTCAAACTGATGTAACACCAATACCAAACTCAATGTCTCCTTCTCGATGGTCAAATATTTATTTTGATGAATATTAAGTTTCCGAGAAAAATAACCAACAAGCCTTTCAACTTTTGTTCAATTCCTGCAACAGTACAGCACCAACACCAATGGCTCCTGATATTCTAACATCCACTGAAATTTCCTGTGCTCTTTCAGAAGTTCAGTCAGTGGAGCAACCACACTGCTGAAATTTGGCATGAATTTCCAGTAGAATCAACTCATTCCCAGAAATCACAGAACTTCTCTCCTCATTGATAGTATTGGAAACAATAGCTTTTGGTTTCACATTCCTGAGGTCAGCCAATTATGTCCAAATGTATGGCCTGAGAATGTGACTTGAGCTTTCACAAAATCACTTTCAGCCAATTTTACCACCAATCCAGCCTCCTGTAATCGATTGAACAATTCCTTTAAATGTTCCAAATGCTCCTTTCACATTTGACTGAACACTGCCAAATTGTCAATGTACAATGCACAATTGTTTAGTCCGGAAATGACCATGGTGGTTAATCTTTGCAATATTTCTTGCGCATTCTTCATTCCAATGCTGTAAACTTCTATGATTCTATGAAATGGCATGACTTTAAACCGATACATACCATTTGGTGTCACAAAAGCCAAAACCTCCTTTGTCCTGACTGATAAAGGTACTTGCCAATATCCTTGAGTCAAGTTTGGTCATAAAAGGTGCTTGCCCCACCTTTTCAACATGGTCTTCCAAATGAGGAATAGGATACAAATCTGACTTCATAACTGCGTTGATCTTTCCATAATACACATATAATAGTTGTATTCCATCTGGTTTTGGTACCATCACAATAGGTGAGCTCTAATCACTGTGATTCACTTCAATGGTATCATACTTAATCATGCTGTCAATCTCCTTTTGGACCTGTCCTGTGCTAACCTTAGTAGATTGAGCCTGTATGGATGTTGTTTAATTGGTATAACATTTCCTATATCTGCATCATGCTTAACTACTTTTGTACTTGCCAGTTTTCCTCCAGAAAGTAATTCAATAATTTATCCCAATTTATTATTACTTCCTCATTGCCCAATCTAATTTTAGGAATGCCAAATTCAGAGTCATCTGGATTTACCTACTCTCCCTGAGTTACAATGACTACAACTCCTCCTTCTTTCTTTCTCTATCAAAATACTTTTGAGTATATTAATATGACACACTCTGAGGTTTTCTTCTATCTGGTGTTCTTAGCAAATAATTCACCTCACTCAATTTCCATTTTATTTGATATGGCCCATTAAATCTTGCTTTTAATGGTTCACCCACTATCGGCAAAAAGACAAATGTTTTCTCCCTTCTCTCAAAACTATGATGTTTGAATTTACTATCCACCTCCCTTTTCATCATATGTTCTTGTTTTTTATCAACCAGGGGCAGCACGGTAGCATTTGGATAGCACAAATGCTTCACAGCTCCAGGGTCCCAGGTTTGTTTCCGGCTTGGGTCACTGTCTGTGCGGAGTCTGCACATCCTCTTCGTGTGTGCGTGGGTTTCCTCCGGGTGCCCCAGTTTCCTCCCACAGTCCAAAGATGTGCAGGTTAGGTGGATTGGCCATGATAAATTGCCCATAGTGTCCAAAATTGCCCTTAGTGTTGGGTGGGGTTACTGGGTTATGGGGATAGGGTGGAGGTGTTGACCTTGGTGGGGTGCTCTTTCCAAGAGCCGGTGAAGACTCGTTGGGCCGAATGGCCTCCTTCTGCACTGTAAATTGTATGATAATCTATGATAATCTGAACTAACATGGTTCCTGACAAAGCATACCAAGTGGCAAAGATTAGTGGGAGACTGGAGGACTGGGAAATCTTTAGGGGGCAACAGAAAGCTACTAAAAAAGCTATAAAGAAGAGTAAGATAGATTATGAGAGTAAACTTGCTCAGAATATAAAAACAGACAGTAAAAGTTTCTACAAATATATAAAACAAAAAAGAGTGGCTACGGTAAATATTGGTCTTTTAGAGGATGAGAAGGGAGATTTAATAATGGGAGATAAGGAAATGGCTGAGGAACTGAACAGGTTTTTTGGGTCGGTCTTCACAGTGGAAGACACAAATAACATGCCGGTGACTGATGGAATTGAAGCTCTGACAGGTGAGGACCTTGAGAGGATTGTTATCACTAAGGAGGTAGTGATGGAAAAGCTAATGGGGCTAAAGATAGACAAGTCACCTGGCCCTGATGGAATGCACCCCAGAGGGCTAAAAGAGATGGCTAGGGAAATTGCAAATGCACTAGTGATAATTCACCAAAATTCACTAGACTCTGGGGTGGTCCCAGCGGATTGGAAATTAGCAAACGTGACACCACTGTTTAAAAAAGGAGGTAGGCAGAGAGCAGGAAATTATAGGCCAGTTAGCTTAACTTTGGTAGTAGGGAAGATGCTGGAATCTATCATCAAGGAAGAAATAGCAAGGCATCTGGATGGAAATTGTCCCATTGGGCAGACGCAGCATGGGTTCATAAAGGGCAGGTCGTGCCTAACTAATTTAGTGGACTTTTTTGAGAGCATTACCAGTGTGGTAGATAATGGGGAGCCAATAGATGTGGTATATCTGGATATCCAGAAAGCTTTTGACAAGGTACCACACAAAAGGTTGCTGCATAAGATAAAGATCAATGGCATTAAGAGTAAAGTATGGATAGAGGATTGGTTAATTAATAGAAAGCAAAGAGTTGGGATAAATGGGTGTTTCTCTGGTTGGCAATCAGTAGCTAGTGGTGTCCCTCAGGGATCCGTGTTGGGCCCACAATTGTTCACAATTTAAATAGATGATTTGGAGTTGGGGACCAAGGGCAATGTGTCCACGTTTGCAGACGACACTAAGATGAGTGGTAAAGCAAAATGCAGAGGATACCGGAAGTCTGCAGAGGGATTTGGATAGGTTAAGTGAATGGGCCAGGGTCTGGCAGATGGAATACAATGTTGACAAATGTGAGGTTATCCATTTTGGTAGGAATAATAGAAAAAGGGATTATTATTTAAATGATAAAATATTAAAACATGCGCTGTGCAGAGAGACCTGAGTGTGCTGGTGCATGAGTCGCAGAAAGTTGGTTTACAGGTGCAACAGGTGATTAAGAAGGCAAATGGAATGTTGTCATTCATTGCTAGAGGGATGGAGTTTATGACTAGGGAGGTTATGCTGCAATTGTATAAGGTGTTAGTGAGGCCACATATGGAGTATTGTGTTCAGTTTTGGTCTCCTTACCTGAGAAAGGACGTACTGGCGCTGGAGGGTGTGCAGAGGAGATTCACTAGGTTCATCCCAGAACTGAAGGGGTTGGATTACGAGGAGAGGTTGAGTAGAGTGGGACTGTACCCATTGGAATTTAGAAGGATGGGGGGGGGGGGGGGGGGATCTTATAGAAACGTATAAACTTATGAAGGGAATAGATAGGATAGATGCGGGCAGGTTGTTTCCACTGGTGGGTGAAAGCAGAACTAGGGGACATAGCCTCAAAATAACAGGAAGTAGATTTAGGACTGAGTTTAGGAGGAACTTATTCACCCAAAGGGTTGTGAATCTATGAAATTCCTTGCCCAGTGAAGCAGTTGAGGCTCCTTCATTAAATGTTTTTAAGATAAAGATAGATAGTTTTTTGAAGAATGAAGGGATTAAGGGTTATGGTGTTCGGGCCGGAAAGTGGAGCTGAGTCCAAAAAAGATCAGCCATGATCTCATTGAATGGCGGAGCAGGCTCGAGGGGCCAGATGGCCTACTCCTGCTCCTAGTTCTTATGTTCTTATTTATGTTCTGACAACTGTACTCCAGTCTCTCTATTGGCAGTCCTCATGTTCTCTTCCTCCTGTCTCAACCTGAGACTTTGTGATCTTGTCACCACACAATCAGGAAACACCCCAGAATATGCTTCTTGCAACTCCTCAGTTGTTTGATTTTCCACTGTTTTTTCAACTACAGTAGGCATCACTCCCATCTGTAATCCATCTGTATCATTACCTCGGGTAAATTGTACCCTTGGAAAAGGTAATTTTTATATGACTCCTACCCCCACTTCACCACTTTTCACTGGACTCCCTAACCTTAACTTACATAGTGGTACACTATTCCTTTCAAAACTAATTCCACAATCCTCCTTCTAAACTACATACCTCCTTATCTCTCACTATTTTAAAAAATAATATTTTATTGAGGCATTTGAAAATTTTTATAACAGTAACATAAACAATGACATCAACATGGTAAAATAAACATTTCCCCCCCAGTCCAATCTTCACGCACCTAAACCATACAACAACAATCCACCCCCCACCCACCCCACCCCCCCACCCCCCACCCCCCTTGGAATACTGCATCTGCTGACATTTTAATTTTCCCCGAGAAAGTCGATGAACGGCTGCCACCTCCGGGTGAACCCTAACATTGACCGTCCTAAAGCGAACTTTATTTTCTCGAGACTGAGAAACCCAGCAATGTCACTAACCCAGGTCTCTACACTCGGGGGCTTTGAGTCCATTCACATTAACAAGATCCGTCTCCGGGCTACCAGGGAGACAAAGGCCAAGACATCGGCCTCTTTCAGCCCCTGAATTCCCGGATCTTCCAACACTCCAAAGATCGCTACTTCTGGACTCGGCACCGCCCGTGCTTTTAGTACAGTGGCATTGCCTTAGCAAAATCCTGCCAAAACCCTCTAAGCTTCGGGCATGCCCAAAACATGTGGACATGATTTGCTGGGCTTTCCGCGCAACTTGCACACCTATCCTCAACCCTGAAGAACTTAATCATTCTAGCCGCTGTCATGTGTGCCCAGTGGACTACCTTAAATTATATCAGGCTAAGCCTGGCGCATGATGAGGAGGTTTTAACCCTGCTTAGGGCATCCGCCTCTATCTCTCCTCTTAGCTCGTCCTCCCATTTGCCCTTAAGCTCATCCACCGGGGTTCCTCGTCTCCGAAAGCTCCTGGTAAATATCTAAAACCTTCCACTCTCCCACCCAGGTACTGGAGACTACTTTATCCTGTATTCCCCGTGGCGGCAGCAGCGGAAAGGCCGGCACCTGTTTTTTCAGGAAGACTCGCACTTGCAAATACCTAAAACCATTCCCTGCTGGCAATTTAAATTTATCCTCCAAAGCTTTCAAGCTGGGAAAGCTCCCGTCTATAAATAGATCCTCCATTCTTCTAATTCCGGCCCTTTGCCAACTCCAGAACCCGCCATCGGGGTCCAAATCGATGCTCCCTCAACTCTCTTATGTGTCCTCCATTGCCCCCAGATCCTCAGAGCCGCCACTACCACCGGGATTGTAGAATATCAGACCGACGAGAACGGCAAAGGTGCCGTTATCAGTGCTCCCAAACTGGTGTCTTTACATGACGCCGCCTCCATCCGCTCCCAGGCCGACCCCTCCCCCACTACCCACTTCCTAATCATGGCTATATTGGCCGCCCAGTAGTAATTGCAGAAGTTCGGCAGCGCCAACCCACCCTCCCCACAACTGCGCTCCAGCAACACTTTCTTAATTCGTGGTACTTCACTCGCCCACACAAAGCCTGAAATAATCTTATTCACCTGCTTGCAAAAGGCCTTTGTGATGAAGATGGTGTTATGGGAGCAGCGTTTTCAGAACCCCAAAATGTATCATGGAGTTCAACCAACCTCTCCCTTTAATGTATTGTTGCTTGTGAAGCACACGGCTTGGTCTCCAGGTGTGGTATGACAATTATGGACACATACCTCCACCCTCTGACATCACTTCAGTAATATGAGCTGCTACATTTCTTAAAGGTACATTGCTTAAACATCCATTTCTTAAAGGTACACTCACATGACACCTCCCCCCAAGAAAAAAAAATAAACCGTCAACTTCAAGATGGTTTCATTTTTCACTTTTGCACCATCCACTAAGAAATGTACACAGTAAATATACATTTTCGTTTCACAAAAAACAACACACGCAAACAGGCGTAATAATACAGTCCATCTTTCCCGTTCTTCTTCCTCCAACCAAAATACTTCTCGATTGACAGTCTCTTTGAACAAGAAAGGCAATGCACGATCCATCCATTGCTCTACGCCTCGGCAATTCTCTTTAAAGTTAGTTCAATCTGATCACAGAGTCCCTTGCAATTCTCCAATACAGGAGCATTGGTTATTACAGCTTTCAGGCAGTCACATGTTGAAAGTCTGCTGTTCATTGAAACTTTGGACGTTGGGGCTGGTTTAGCACACTGGGCTAAATCACTGGCTTTTAAAGCAGACCAAGGCAGGCCAGCAGCACAGTTCAATTCCCATACCAGCCTCCCCAAACAGGCGCCGGAATGTGGCGACTAGGGGCTTTTCACAGTAACTTTATTGAAGCCTACTCGTGACAATAAGCGATTTTCATTTCATTTCTATAGCAAGCCCATCAGTGGAGTAATCAGGCCACAAAACTTTTGCACAAAGGTTCGATCAAATCCACTCATGCTAAGAAATCGCATTATTTCCCTTCGTCTTGAGGGTATCGGAAACTCCTCAAGGAAAGTGATTCGGGCTTCTCCAAATTCACTTTCGGCTAGGTTCATCACCAAAATCGCCTCCTGAAGTCGATCGAAGAACTCCATACGATGTTTTAAATGTTCTTTCCATGTCTGGAAGTTGGAAATAAAAGCCGATTGTCCCACTTTCTCAATGCAATCCTTCAAACGTGGGATAGGATAAGAGTCCATTCTTGTAACTGCATTCATCTTTCGATAGTCCACACATAACCATTGGGTACTGTCTGGTTTAGGTATCATCACTATGGGTGAGCTCCATTGGCTGCAACCCACTTCAATTATGCCATTTTTCAGCATACTTTCAGTCTCTCTGTTAACCTGTGCCAATTTTAAATGATTAAGTCTATATGGATGTTGTTTGATAGGAACAGTATTTCTCACATCTATATCATGTATAGTCGTTTTAGTACTTCCAATTTATCTCTACAAACTTGCCCATGTGATATCAATAACTCTTTCACGTCAGTGTGGTTTTCCTCTGGAAGGTAACCTAACAATTCATCCCAATTTTTAAGAACATTCTCATTTTCAAATTTAATTTGAGGTATGTCACATTCACAGTCATCTGGATTTGGTTCGTCACTTTGAGTTAGAATCATTAAAACTTCCTTTTTCTCTCCTTCTCTTTCAAAGTACCTTTTAAGCATATTCACATGACACACTCAATGAGTCTTCCTTCTATCTGGTGTTTTTACCACATAATTCACCTCACTAAATTTCCTTTTAATCTGATACGGTCCACAAAACCTAGCTTTTAAAGGCTCACCTACCACTGGTAACAATACTAAAACTTTATTTCCACTGGCAAAACTACGAACTTTGGATTTCTTGTCCGCTATCCGTTTCATCCCATTTTGTGCAACTTTCAAATGTTGTCCAGCCAATTCACCTGCTCTATTTAATCGTTCCCTAAAATTTGACACGTAATCCAATTGTGTAGTTTCTGATTTCTCACCCACCAATTTTTCCTTCATCAATTTAAGTGGTCCTCTTACCTCATGACCAAAAATTTGTTCAAAAGGACTAAATTTGTTAGACTTATTAGGTGCATCCCTAATGGCAAACAAGACGAATGGAATTCCTTTATCCCAATCCTCTGCATAATCTTGACAATACGCCCTCAACATTGTCTTTAATGTCTGATGCCACCTTTCTAACGCTCCCTGCGATTCTGGATAATACGCAGTTGATTTAAATTGTTTTATTCCTAAGCTATCCATAACTTCTTTGAATAACTTTGAAGTAAAATTTGATCCTTGATCCGATTGAATTTCTGTGGGTAGTCCATATCTAGTAAAGAATTTAATTAACTCCTCCACAATCCTTTGAGCTGTAATATTACGTACTGGAATGGCCTCTGGAAACCTAGTAGAGACATCCATTATAGTCAAAAGATATTGATTCCCACTTTTTGTTTTAGGAAGCGGTCCTACACAATCAATTAGGACCCTCGTAAAAGGTTCCTCAAATGTTGGAATGGGTATTAAGGGTGCTGGTTTTATCACTGCTTGAGGTTTCCCTATCACTTGACATGTGTGACATGATTGACAAAATTTTACTACATCTTTATGTATTCCAGGCCAATAAAAATGTTTCTGGATTTTAGCTTAAGTTTTCCTGATTCCCAAATGACCTCCCATTGGTATCTCATGTGCAACTCCTTTTTATACCCTCCCGGCAATACTACTTGATGAACTTCTGCCCACTTTTCATCCACCTGCATATGTAAAGGTCTCCATTTTCTCATCAAGACATCACTTTTACGGTAATAACACTCTCAGATTCCTCTTCCGTATATTCTTTCTGACATATCTGCTTTATTTCTATATCTTTCTGTTGTAACTCCGCCAATTTTCCTGAACTAAAAATATCCGCCTCATCCTCCACCTGTTCTTGTTCTTTTTCAACCATCTGATCAAAAATCGTTTCTGATAATTGTACTTCAACTTCATCTTCACTCTTTGATTTCTCCTCTTGTCTTAACCTGTGACTTCGCGACCGGGTTACTACACAATCCGGAAAAATCCCAGGATATTCGTCCTTCAACACTTCAGTTGTCTGATTTTCCACTGGCTTATCAACCACAGTAGGCATCACTCCCACCTGCGATCCAGCTATATCATTACCCAAGATAAACTGTATTCCTGGACAAGATAGTTTCTCTATTACTCCTACTACCACTTCACCACTCTTCACTGGACTTTCCAACCTTACCTTATATAATGGAACGCTACTCCTCTCACCCAGAATTCCACATATCACCACCTTTTCTGGCAACATTCTTCCCAAACTACATAATTCCTCATTTCTTACCATTAAAGATTGAATCGCCCCTGTATCTCTTAAAATTGTGACTTCTTTACCTGCTCCTCCTGATACACATGAATAAACTTTACTCTCACAAGTAAATTCTTTAAAGACATCTGGCACCTTCTTAACAATTACTCCTTGAACAGGCTGTACAATCGTTTGCACCTCCTTCGCTTCCCTTGGGCTTTCCTTTACCACTCTAACAAATCCCACTGTCTTATCCTGTTTTACCACATCAGCCTTCCCAGTGCTTTTCTTCAACCACCAACACTGTGACTTTACATGGCCTAGTTTATTACAGTGAAAACATTTGAAACTTTTCATCTCTTTTCCACCCTCCTGGATTTCTTTTTTAATCTGAGGTATACTCTGTTTATTGTCTCCCATCAGATCATCTTTACCTTTACCACTTGAGTATTTCTCATGTCCCCAGTTTCTATCCCTCACAGGCTGAAACTGATGTCGGAAACCAATCTTTGATTTATGAATTAATTCATAATCATCTGCCATTTCTGCTGCTAATCTCACAGTTTTAACCCTCTGTTCTTCCACATGAGTTCTCACTACATTAGGAATTGAATTTTTAAACTCCCCCAAAAGTATAATTTCTCTGAGAGCTTCATACGTTTGATCTATTTTCAAAGCCCTTATCCACCTATCAAAATTACTCTGTTTGAGCCTTTCAAACTCCATGTATGTTTGACCAAATGATTTCCTTAAATTTCCTAACCTTTGTCTGTAAGCTTCAGGCACTAGCTCATATGCACTTAAGATGGATTTCTTCACCTCCTCATACCTCCGGTAGTGATGCAAACACTTCACTAGCTCTACCTACCAGCTTTGTTTGAATCAGTAATACCCACATGTCCTGTGGTCATTTTGTTTGTTTAGCTACCTTTTCAAATGAAATGAAAAAGGCTTCCACTTCCTTCTCGTCATACTTTGGCAATGCTTGGACATATTTAAATAGATTCCCACAAAGCCTTTGACTATGACGCTCTTTCTCACTATCCTCATCACTATCATTCAACCGTACTTTTCCCTTTATGTTTGCCAATTTTTTTTTTTAAATAAACAATTTTATTGAGGTAGTTTTTGACTTTGTAAACAGTTACAAACATCAACAGAAAGAAAGCAAAAAAGTTTAAAATGTGCAAACATCCATGTACTTTCAATACTTCAATCGTAACATACTGCACAAGCCCGCTCCTCTCCCACCGGTACTACCCGCCATATTTTCCCTCCTACTCTACTCTACTCTACCCCCCTTCCCCCCCCTCCCCCCCCCCCCCTCCCCCCCCCCCCCCCTGCTGACGCTCACTCTCCCGCAAAGAAGTCAATAAATGGTTGCCGCCTCCGGGCGAACCCCTGTACAGATCCCCTCAAGGCGAACTTAATTTTTTCCATACCCAGGAAACTCAACATGTCCGCAAGCCACAACTCAGTCTTCGGGGGCTTTGAGTCCCTCCACGCCAATAGTATTCGTCGCCGGGCTATCAGGGAAGCAAAGGCCAAAACATCGGCCTCTTTCTCCCCCTGGACTCCCGAGTCTTCCGAAATGCCAAAACGTGCCACCCCTGGACTCATCACCACCCTTGTTTTTAGCACCCGGGACATGATCCCCGCAAATCCCTCCCAGTACCCCCTCAGCTTAGGGCATGCCCAAAACACGTGAACGTGGTTCGCTGGTCCTCCCGCGCACCTAGCGCATTTGTCCTCTATCCCAAAGAATTTGCTCATCCGAGCCACCGTCATATGGGCCCGGTGAACGACCTTAAATTGGATCAGCCCGAGCCTGGCACATGTCGCGGTCGAATTTACCCTACTCAGGGCCTCTGCCCACAGCCCGTCCTCCATTTCCTCGCCTAGCTCCTCCTCCCATTTAAGTTTCAGTTCCTCTGTCTGGGACCCTTCCTCCCTCATGAGCACCTTATAAATACCCGAGACTCTACCCTCCCCTTCTTCCCCCCAGAGACTATTCTGTCTAGGATCCCCATTGACGGGGGGCGTGGGAAAGATGGGACCTGTCTACGAACAAAGTCCCGCAACTGTAGGTACCTAAAATAATTTCCCCTTACCAACACAAATTTCTCCTCCAAGCTCCTCAAACTTGCAAAGCTCCCTTCCAGGAACATATCACCCACCCTTCCCGCCCCTGCTCGCCGCCATACTCGGAACCCCCCATCCATACTCCCGGGGGCAAACCGATGGTTGTCGCAGATTGGCGCCCAGACAGACGCCCCCATCTCCCCTACATACCTCCTCCACTGGCCCCATATCCGCAGGGTCGCCACCACTACCGGGCTGGTGGTGTACTTGGCCGGCGGCAGCGGTAGAGGAGCCGTGACCAGGGCTGCCAAGCTGGAGCCCCTGCACGAAGCCGCCTCCACCCGCTCCCAAATAGACCCCGTACCCACCATCCACTTCCTTATCATAGCGATGTTGGCTGCCCAGTAATAATTAATCAGACTCGGCAAAGCCAGCCCTCCCTCGCTGCGGTTCCTCTCCAACATCGCCTTCTTCACCCGCGTGGATTTTCCCGCCCAGACAAAGCTCATGATCATCCTGTTAACTCTTTTGAAGAAGGACTGTGGGATAAAGATCGGGAGGCACTGAAAAATAAACAGAAATCTAGGGAGGATTGTCATCTTTACAGTCTGCACCCTCCCTACCAGCGACAGCGGGAGTGCATCCCATCTCCGAAACTCTCCCTTCATTTGCTCCACCACCCTGGCCAAATTTAACTTATGCAGCCTGCCCCAGTCTCGTGCCACCTGGATTCCCAAATACCGGAAATTTTCCTCAACCAGCCTAAACGGTAGCCCTCTCAATCTGTTCTCCTGGTCCCTTGCCTGTACCACAAACATTTCACTCTTGGCCGTATTTAATTTGTATCCTGAGAACTGGCTGAACTTCCTCAGCATTCCCAGTATACTTCCTATCCCGGCCACTGGGTCCGACACGTACAGGAGCAGGTCGTCTGCATAAAGAGAAACCCTGTGTTCAACCCCGCCCCTCACCATCCCCTTCCATCCCTCTGCGGCTCTCAGCGCAATCGCCAGCGGCTCTATGGCCAGCGCAAACAGCAGCGGGGAGAGCGGGCAGCCCTGTCTGGTCCCTCGGTACAACCTAAAGTACTCCGACACTTCTCTGTTGGTCCTGACACTGGCCCTCGGGGCCTGATATAATAATTTGATCCAATCCACCAGTCCCTCCCCGAACCCAAATTGTCCGAGCACCTCCCATAGATCGTCCCACTCCTTCATTCTAACCGCCAGTACCTTTGCCAGGAGCTTGGCGTCAACATTAATCAGGTAGATTGGCCTGTAGGACCCGCACGCCTCGCCAAGACCGGGCCCACCAGCTCAGAAAACTTCCTATATGACTCTACTGGGTATCCATCCGACCCCGGGGCTTTCTCCGACTGCATGGCCTTTAGGCCCCCCCAATACCTCCTCCACTCTAATCGGGGCCCCCAGCTCATCCACTCGCCCCCCACCTACTGTTGGGAAGGTTAACCGGTCCAGAAACCTTTTCATCTCCTCCGGTTCGTCCGGCGGCTCCGAAGTATACAGATTGCGGTAGAAGTCCCGGAATACCTTATTCAATCCTGCCGGGTCCTCCACTTTGGGCCCCTCCCCATCCCTCACTCTACCTATTTCCCTGGCCGCCTCCCTCCTCCTGAGTTGCTGCGCTAACAGTCTGCTAGCCTTTTCCCCATGCTCGTACACCACTCCCCTCACCTTCCTAAGCTGTTCCACAGCCCTGCTCGTGGATAGTGCCCCCAGTTCCGCCTGTAGCCTCTGCCTCTCCCTGAGTAAAACCTCCCCCGGGGACTCCGTGTGCTCTTCATCTACCCGACCCATTTCCCTGACCAATCTATCCATCTCTGCCCGGTCTGCCTTGGCTCTGTGGGCCCCAATTGAAATCAGCTCCCCCCGCACTACTGCCTTTAGTGCCTCCCACAGGGTCGCCGCTGAGACCTCCCCCGTGTCATTCACCTGCAAGTAATTTTGCATACATCTCCGAAGCCTCTCGCAGATCCCCTCCTCCGACAGCAGTCCCACGTCTAGCCTCCATTGTGGGCGTTGGTAGCTCGCTCCCCTGATCTGCAGGTCTACCCAATGCGGGGCATGGTCTGAGATAGTAATTGCCAAGTATTCCGTGTTCTTTACCTCCCCTATACAATCCCTGCTTAGTACGAAGAAATCTATCCTAGAATATACTTTCTGGATGTGCGAGTAAAACGAGTAGCCCCTTCCTGTTGGCTGTCTATCTCTCCAGGGGTCCACTGCCCCCATTTGCTCCATAAACCCTTTCAGCTCCCTTGCCATTGCTGAGAGTCTACCCGTTCTGGGACACGACCGATCCAAAGTCGGGTCAAGGACCATGTTAAAGTCCCCTCCCATTATTAGCCTGCGAGAATCCAAGTCCGGGATCTTCCCCAGCACTCTTTTAATGAAGTCCACATCATCCCAGTTCGAGGCATATATATTCACCAGCACCACTCTTCTCCCCTCCAATCTGCCCCGTACCATCAGGTATCTGCCCCCCCTGTCTGCGGATATGCCCTCTGCCTCAAATTGCACGCGCTTGTTGATCATGATTACCACCCCCCTGGACTTCGAGTCCAAGTCCGAGTGGAAGACCTGGCTAATCCAGCCCTTCCTTAGCCTGGTCTGGTCAGACACTTTCAGATGTGTCTCCTGCAACATAATTACGTCCGCCCTCAGAGCCCGCAAGTGCGCGAACACCCGCGCCCTCTTAACCGGCCCATTCAGTCCCTTGACGTTCCAGGTGATCAGCCTGGTCGGGGGGCACAACCCAACCCCACCACCCCCCCCCCCCCCCACCCCCACCACGCCAGACAGCCATAGCCTTTCTCGGGCCGGCCCCCAGCCCGTGCGTCGCGCCATTCCTGGCCCGCCCTTTGGCTGCCTCCACCCTCGACCTCCTTTCCAGTGCCTATTTGAAGTCCCTCCCACGTCAGCAGAACAACCCCCCCCCCCCTAACCACATCCCCGATACCCCCACCCCTGCCATCCACTGGCTGTGATCTCCCCTCCCACCTGACTCCCTTGACTAGCCAATCTGCTAGCCCGGTGACTCAACACTCCGGCGCCCTCCTGTCTCATTCCCATTGTTTCCCCGTCCTCCTCCCCACTTCCCGGCGCCCCATCCCCCTCTCCAACCCACTGGAGCAAGCCGGCTCCAGTGTCCTCCGTGAGCTGCACAAAAAGTACAAATCCGTTCATAAAGGAAAAACAGGAAAAAGAGGAAAAAACAAAAAAAAAACCCCATGAGAAAAAAGAGAAACAAAAAGTAAACCCCCCAAACCAATGTCCATGAACAAAGAAAAGAGTCCCAAATGTTCCGCTTGGCACCTTTGGCCCAGCAAACCGTTGAGCAGCAGTCCAGGCCCATTCGGCGTACCTTCCCACGGTAATCCTCGGGCCCTAATTCGCGTCCGTGGGGCCTCTTTTCGAGACCAGCCCCAGGTCCCTCACAAAATCCATCGCTTCTTCGGGCTCGGAGAAGTAGTGGTGTTGACCCTGGCGCGTGACCCATAGGCGAGCCAGGAACAGCAGACCAAACTTCACGTGCTTCTTGTACAGCACCTCCTTGACATTCTTAAAGGCTGCTCGCTGCCGAGCCACCTTCTGGCTTAGGTCCTGGTAAATGCGGAGAACACTGTTGTTCCACGTGCTGCTCCTGGCGCTCTTTGCCCACCGCAGCACCCGCTCCTTGTCCACGAACCTGTGGAACCTAATCACCATCGGGCAGGGGGGGGTCCGCCCGGCCGCCCCTGCCTCGCCTGCACTCTGTGTGCCCCCTCCAGCTCCGGCGGTCGCGGAAAGGCTTCGGCCCCCATCAGCTGCTTCAACAGGTCTGCTACAAACGCTGCAACATCAGCTCCCTCAGCCCCCTCCGGGAGGCCGACCATCCTCAGATTGTTCCTGCGGACTCTATTCTCCAGCTCCTCCACTCTGTCCAGCAGTCTTCTCTGCCGCTCCTTCAGGCCGTCCACTTCTAGCGCCGCAACCATCTGCGCATCCGCCTGCTCCTCCACCGCCTCTCCCAGCTCCTTAACTTTAACATCTTGCACATCCAGCCTCTGGTTCAGCTGATCCACCGCTTTCTGGATTGGGTCCAAGCTGTCCCGCTTCAGCGCTTCAAAACTGGATTTCATTACCTGAAGCATGTTATCCAGCGCCTGCTGGATTGCTGAGTCCGGGGTCCTGTGTGTCCGCCATCTTCGGTCCCAGGTAAGTTTCTTCAGGTCCTTGCCTCTGTCCCTTTTTCTCCTTTTTCTTCTGCCTTCTGGACTCCCGCTGTTCCATGTGCCGCAGCCCGCTCCTCAGCACTTTCGCTGCCGCCTTCCTTCTCCCAGCTCCTTAACTTTTACCTCTTGAGCATCTGAAGTGGGTCCAAGTTGTCCTGCTTCAGCGACTCCAAAACTGTTTTTCTTCTCCTGGAGCAAGAAAGGTCCGTGTGTCCGCCATCTTAAGTTTCAGGTCAGTTTCCTCTGCTCCTTGCCTCTGTCTCTTTCTCTCTCTCTTCCTCTACCTCCTGGCCTCCCACGGTTCCATCGATTGCAGCCCGCTCTCCAGCACTTTCGCGGCCGCCTTATTGCCGCTCCGTGGTCCCGCAATTATGTCTGCCAATTTTAATTGACTTTCATGTTTCATGGCATTTTCAGAAGTTCAAACTCCCTCTCTTTATCTTTTTCCCTGATCTGTACCTCCCTTTCTTTTTCTTTTAGTTCTGCTCGGGCTATTCTTTCTTTTCTCCTTTCTTCTCTCTCCTTTTCTTTCCCCTCTCTTTCGTATTCAAGCCGCTTTAATTCTTTCTCATGTTCCATTTGTTTAATTTGCAACTGAATTTTTGCCATTTCCAATGAGTCAGACTCAATCTCAGGCAACTTTAAATGCTTAACCACCGCCATTATTACCTCATCTTTTCGCATTTTGTCAGGTAATGTAAACTGTAATGTTTTTGCCAAGTCTAACAGTCTGCTTTTTGTCTCCGTCCGTAAGGTACTGCGTGTGACATTCTCCACCCCTAAAAGCTTCTGAGCCTCTGAAAGAGCCATTGTTCACAACACTCACCCCACTTAAACTAAAATACCACACCGGAAAAGCAACAATCCTTCACTGTCTTTAAGTTCACAAAAGCCAATCCAATAGTTAAACTTTTATCCCCCCTCGAGCCCCCAATTGTTATGGGAGCGGCATTTTCATAACCCCAAAATGTATCATGGAGTTCAACCAACCACTCCCTTTAATGTATTGTTGCTTTTGAAGCCCACAGCTTGGTCTCCAGGTGTGGTATGACAATTATGGACACATGGGTTTTTAAACACAAAACAATGTTTATTCCATGAATTCAACTTAACCTTTTTAAATAAACATTGGATCATTTACCACCCCTTACTCCAAAGATAACCCCAAAAATAATACAACACTAAATAATCCCTCCAAATGTTCCTTCATACCTCCAAAAGGCTTAACACCTTTAACAACAGAAACACATCAGGTTAAATACATTACTATTATAAGTTTAAATCACCCAAATGAATCAGAGATAGTCTTTCATGGCAGAGATCACAGCGAATCCAGCTCCCTGCAAAACAGAGACACACCCAATCTCTTTTCCTCAAAACTGAAACTAAAACTCCCAAAAAGCTACCCCCACCCTCTGACATCACTTCAGTAATATGAGCTGCTCTATTTCTTAAAGGTACATTGCTTAAACATCCATTTCTTAAAGACACTCTCACATGACAATGGGGAGGCACTGAAAGACAAACAGAAATCTGGGGAGGACCGTCATTTTCACGGTCTGTACCCTCCCCGCCAGTGATAGCGGAAGCATGTCCCATCTCTTAAAGTCCCCTTCCATTTGTTCTACCAACCGGGATAGGTTTAACTTGTGCAGTGCCTCCCATTCCCGGGCCACCTGGATTCCCAGATATCAAAAGCTCTTCCCTACCATTCTAAGCGTCAGCTCTCCCAGTCTCTTCTCCTGTCCTCTTGCCTGGAATGCAAACATCTCGCTTTTCCCCATGTTCAATTTATACCCCGAACAATTGCCAAATCCCCCCAAGATTCGCATGACTTCCCCCATCCCCTCCAACGCATCCGAAATGTACAAGAGCAAGTCATCTGTGTAAAGCGAGACTCGGTGCTCCACCACCCCCTCCCCCCAAACCAGCCCTTTCCAGTTCCAAGAGGCTCTTAACGCAGTGGCCAATGGCTCTATGGCCAGAGCAAACAGTAACGGGGAGAGGGGGCACCCTTGCCTCGTCTCTCAGGGTAGTTTAAAATACCCCGACCTCAGCCAGTTCATACACACACTCGCTATTGGTGCCTGATAGAGCAACCGCACCCAGTCAATAAAGCCCTCACCAAACCCAAACCTTCCCAGCGCCTCCCACATGTAAGTCCACTCCACCCGATCAAAAGTCTTCCCCGCATCCATCGCTAGCACCACCTCTGCCTCCTCTTCTTCTGAGGGCATCATAATAACATTTAGAAGCCTTCAAACATTGGCCTTGAGTTGCCTGCCCTTAACAAATCCCATCTGGTCTTCCCCTATCACCCCGGGACACAGTTTCTCTATCCTTGTGGCCAGTATCTTAGCCAGCAGTTTGGCGTCCACATTCAGTAGAGAAATCGGCCTGTATGACCCACATTACTCGGATCCTTCTCCCGTTTTAGGATCAATGAAATCGAGGCCTGTGACATTGTTGGGGGGGAGGGCTCCCTTCTCTCTTGCTTCGTTAAATGTCCTCACCAGCAGTGGTCTCAATATCTCTGAAAACTTTTTAGAGAATTCCACCGGGTAGCTGTCAGGACCCGGGGCCTTGCCCGACTGCATGCCTTCCAGCCCCTTGATTATTTCCTCAATCTCAATTGGGGCTCCCAGTCCTTCCACCAGGTCCTCCTCCACCCTTGGGAACCTCAACTGATCAATTTACTATATAAGTCCTTAAACACCTCGTTTACACCCGCTGGGTCCAGGACAGTATTTTCGTCTCTACTCTTTATTGTACCTATCTCCCTAGCCGCCTTCCTTTTCCTGAGCTGGTGCGCCAACATTCTGCTTGCCTTTTCCCCGTACTCATAGATCGCCCCCCTTGCCTTCCTCAACTGTTCCACCGCTTTCCCTGTAGTCAACAACCCAAACTCCGCCTGTAACCTCCGCCGCTCCCTCAGTAGCCCCGCGTCCGGGGCCTCGAGTATCTCCTGTTCACCTGGAGTATCTCCTCCACTAATCTATCCTTCTCAGCCTGTTCCACCTTTTCTCTTTGGGCCTGTATCGAGATTAATTCCCCTCTGACTACTGCCTTCAAAGCTTCCCAAACCGTCGCTGCAGAGACCTCTCCGTATCATTTGTTTCCAGGTAGTTCTGGATGGACTTGTTCACTCGCCCACAGCTTGCTTCGTTCGCCAACAACCCCACATCCATTCTCCACAGTGGGCGTTGCCCTCTCTCCACACTAACCCATAGATCCACCCAATGCAGGGCATGATCCGATACTCCAATTGCCGAGTACTCAGTATCCACCACATCCGGTATTAGCGCCCTGCTCAGAACAAAAAGTCGATGCAAGAGTATACCTTGTGGACATGTGAGAAAAAGGAAAACTCCTTCGCCCACGGCTGTGCAAACCTCCATGGGTCTACTCCCCCCATCTATTCCATAAAACCCTTCAATTCCTTTGCCACAGCTGGCCTCCTCGCCGTCCTAGATTTTGAACAGTCCAATTCCGGATCAATGACTGTATTGAAGTCCCCTCCCATGATCAGATTATGTGACTCTAAGTCTGGGATCTTACTTAAAACCCGCCACATAAACTCTGAGCATATATGTTCACAAGTACCACCTGCCCCCCCTCCAGCTTCCCATTCACCATTATGTACCTACCCTCGGTGTCGGACACGATTCTCCCTGCCTCGAATGGCACTCGTTTGCTGATCAAGGTCGCTACCCCCCTAGTCTTTGAGCCCAGTCCTGAGTGGAACACTTGGCTGACCCACCCCTTCCTCAATCTCGTCTGGTCCGCAACCTTTAGGTGTGCCTCTTGTAGCATTGCCACGCCCGCCTTCAGCCCCTTCAAATGCGCGAACACGCAAGCCCTCTTGACCGGTCCATTCAGTCCTCTAACGTTCCATGTGATCAGCCTGGTTGGGAGCTTCCAACCCCCCCCCCCCCCTTCCTGATTAGCCATCACCCTTTTAGGCCAGCCTTGAGCTCGTGCCCTCCGCTTCCTCGAGTCCCGGCTCGGGCAGTGGCCGTTCCCGAACCTCCCATTTGTCCCCTAATAACAGTTCCTGCCCTGTCAGCAAAGCAGCTCCCCCCCCCCCCCCCCCCCCGCAACAACACTAGAATCCCAATCCCCCAAGTCAAGCTCCAGCTTAACACCTGCTCACCCCCCACTGCACATCCGAGAGTCAGCTGACCCATGCTGAGTTGATAACGCCTGCCCCTGGCACTAAGCAGTCTGTTTCCCTATTGTTCTCTCCCCTCTCCCCCACATGAATAAACATTTTAAAAGCATCACATTCCCCAGTAAACAAACATCAGTTCTCCCACTTGCTGCTCCGTTCTTTCTTGGCCCACCGCAGAACGTGTTCCTTGTCCATGAAACGGTGAAAATGCACCACCATGGCCCTCGCCGGCTCGTTCGCTTGGGCTTCACTGCGAGGGCTCTGTATACTCTGTCCAATTCCAGGGGCCGAGGGAACGCCCCAACCCCCATCAACTTCTCCAACATGTCCATCACGTAGGCCCTCGCATCCAATCCCTCACTGCCTTCAGGGAGACCAACAATTCTGAGATTCTGCCTCCTGCACCTATTCTCCAGCTCCTCCAGCTTCTCCTGCGTTATTTTCTGGCAGTCGTTCATCATTCCCACCTTGTTTTCCAGCATGGTTATGTACTCCTCGTGCTCGGACAACTTTTGCTCCATCTCCTGGATCGCTCGCACGTGGGTTTCTTGATTCTGAACCACTTGATCAATCGAAGCCTTAATCGGGTCCAGCGTGTCCTTCTTCAGCTTGGCGAAGCAATCCTCGAAAAGCTTCACCAGCTGCTCCATCAACCACTGTGCCATCTCCCCGCAGCCCTTGCTCTCCGCCATGCTGTCCTGTGTTACCAGCTCTGCTTGCGTCTCCCTTATAGGCCTTTGTCGTCTCACACGGCCACTTCTGGTCAAATTCTCCATACACCGGAGGGGGATTTCTCCTTACTATCTCACTCTTCACCTATTTATCCCATAAAATCCGGGGAAAAATGGGGGAAAAGGTCCAAAAGTCCATTACAGGAGGGAGCTATCAAATGTGTGACCTACTCCTCCATGGCCACCCCCAGAAGTCCCTTATCTCTCACTATTAAAGACTGACTTGCTCCTGTATATCTTAAGAACTTAATCTTGTTGCCTATGCCACCTTGTACCGCAAGTAAACCTTCGCCCCACAAATGGAATCTTTCGAAAGTTCTGGTACCTGCTGTATCCACAAACCTCTGAACAGGCTGTACACACTGTTGCACCCCTTCCACTGGAACAATGCTTTTACTCCCCACATTAATAAACCCACTGGCTTATCTTGTTTTACCAAGTCTGTCTTCCCAATACTTTTCTTAACCTACCAACACTGCGACTTCATGTGTCCAACTTTATTACAATAAAGTTTTCTTATCTCCCATCCAGTATCATAGGATTCCTTTTTAATCTGAGGCAAACTCTGCTTAATATTACCAACTAGACCTCATTTGCCTTGACCACCTGTGAATGTTTCATTTCCCTAGTTTCTGTCCTTCACCGATTAAAACTGATGTGGAAAAGCAGACTCTGCTTTATGAACCAATTCAAAATCATCTGCAATTTCTGCTGCCAGTCTAGCAGTTTTAACGCTTTGTTCTTCCACAGGGGTTCTCACTACTGAGGAAAGTGGATCTTTAAATTCCTTCAAAATAATCTTTTCCCTCAGAGGGTCATACATTTGGTCTATTTTGAATGCTGTTATCCACCTTTCAAAATTACCCACATGGTCTTTGGCCAATTCAATTGTTTAGCCATTTTCTCAAATAAGATTAAAAAGAGGTTTCCACATGTTTCTCATCAAATCTTGGGAGTCCTTGAATATATTTGAACAGATCACTATGAAGCTTTAACTAGGAAGTGTTTCTCTTTCCTCTAGACCTTCCTCACCTTCTGCCTTTAACTCAAACATTTTCCATTGGTGTTCTCTTTGCAGCTCCAGTTTCCGAAGTTCAAATTGTCTCTCCGTTTCCTTTGATTCCGCCTTTGCCAATCTCTCCCTTTCCTCACCTCTTTCTTCCTTTGCTAATCTGCCCATTTCTACCTCAAGCTTCTTCCTTTCCATTTCCTTTTGAAAAGCCTCCTCCTTTTCCTTTTCTTCTATTTCCAATTGCTTCAGTTCTATTTTTTCTCTTTATCTTTTCCTGCATATCTAATTGTTTCAACTGTAATTGAATTCTAGCTCATTCTAATGATTCAGACTGTGTCTCTGGCAAATTTAAATGCTGAGCAACCGTTTGTATTATCTATACCTTCCTCACCCCTTAAATAAGGTTAACTGCAGCTTTCCCGCCAAACCCAAATGTTTTGTTTTTGTCACCCTTTGTAAACCATCCCGAGTAACCTCTTTTACACACAGGAAAACCTTTGCAACCGAAAGAGCCATCACTCATATTAAAACCTGAAAGAAAGGAACCATCCCACAAACAGTCACTGTCTTTAAGTTCAACAATCCCAAGCCACACAAGCAATTGTATTTTAATGGCCCAGCAAAGAGCCCCCAATTTTATGAGGATCCCAGACCAGACCCCAGCAACGGCTAGGATACTGGACAGAAACCGCAATACTTTATTTTAATTTTGTAAGACTGTGAGGAAAGGATACTGCACTCTAGGGCTGATTGCACAATGAAATAGGGATATGATATATTAAATCAAACTTTATTACTAACACAGTATTACAATCTTTAACATCACACCAGAAAATAGCTTACAATTATCCCTTAAACAATACGACTCAATACAGTGAATACAATGCCCTTAACTGCTATCTTTATTCCCACATAAACAACAAGAAAATAAACCATCTCAGCTCTCAATCCAAGGTAAATACCAATGATACAGAGAAATACTTGCTTTTCAGATGTATTCATTGAGAAAAAGATCTCTTGGCACTGCTTTACAGAAAAGCTCTAATTCTGGTTAGACCCATGCAGAAACTCTGGCTGTATGTCTTCAAAAGCTTCTTCAACTGGCTTGTTTCAGCACCCCCTTGTCCCCAGCTGAGTCTGCACTGCTTTAAATATACTTAATCTCTTTTAACTAACTTGCAGTGAGAGCAGACCTGCTTCACTGTGTGAAAATACTTTCTCAAAAAGTTTGATGCCTTACCTATACCCAGGTATCACCTTGCCACCCTGAAAACTAATGAACTCCCCAGGGAATCCCAAAACAAAATTGCATTAATCCAAGCTTTTTACAATGGTTAATTTCACCCCTGGCTCCTAAAAGCTTTGTTGTATTTTAACCTAAGAATCTTTTAAGACATGACTGCAGCAGTCAAACACACTCTAGTCCAGGGTTTTAACCCTTACTACACCGAATATTGTAAATACAATGGGCGCGGTTCTCCGCACCCGCGAAAAATCGCAAAACTGTCGTAAAAAACGGGCGCGTTTTACGACGGTCGTGAAGGGTCCATTTCCCGACGTATTCACTTCCGGGAAATGGGCTAGTAACGCGGCCGCGTCAATCACGTGCGCGATGACGACGGAACACGGCGACGACATGAACACGCCCACGTGACGCCGCCCAACGTCGTAAAAAGGCGCGGGCGAGCACAGAATCTGTCGGCCATGATGTCGGAGTCCAGGAGAGCTGCACCTCGTTTTGTGGGGGCCGATGTCGAGACTCTGCTCGATGCTGTCAAGCAGAGGAGGGGCATCCTCCGCCCGCGGAGAGGGCATCGCCAACCTGCCAGCGTGGTACGCCAGGCCTGGCGTGAGGTGGCCGCTGCCGTCAGTGCTGTGGGGCAGAACCCTCGCTCTGCAGAGCAGTGCCGGAAAAAGCTACACAACCTCACCAGGGCTGCCAGGGTAAGTGCCAAGAAGGTGCCCCCTGGTCACAACCATCCCTTTCGGCCTGGTACTGCAGGGCCCCTCCGGAGCGGTCCAGGCACCTGAATCTCATCTTCAGGAGGCCAAGGCAGCGCTCCACCACACCCCTGGTTGCTGCATGGGCCTCGTTGTATCGTGTTTCCGCATTGGTCTGAGGCCTCCGTATAGGCGTCATCAGCCAAGACCTCAGCGGATAACCCCTGTCGCCTAGCAACCAGCCCCTCAGCTGGGGGGGACGTCCCTCAAACATCGCAGGGATGAACGACTGCGCCAGTATGTAGGAGTCATGCACACCTCCTGGGAACCTTGCAGAGACGTTCATGATCCTCATGTGGGGGTCGCATACCACCTGGATATTCATGGAGTATGTCCCCCTTCTGTTTGTGAACACATCCCTGTCCCCTGCAGGCGGGTGCATGGGGACGTGAACACAATCGATTGCCCCCTGCACCCTCGGTATCCCGGCCATGCTGGCAAATCCACGAGCTCGTGAGTCTTGACTTGCTTGGTCCTCGGGAAAGGTGATGTAGCGGTCCGCGATGGCATAGAGGGCGTCGGTCACATCCCGGATACACCTGTGGACCGATGACTGGGAGATCCCGGAGAGGTCCCCGCTCGGAGACTGGAAGGAGCCGGTAGCATAGAAGTTAAGAGCGACCGTCACCTTGATGGCAACCGGGATCGCGTGTCCTCCCCCCGTTCCACGTGGGGTGAGGTGCGACAGGAGTTGGCAGATATGTATCACCGTCTGCCTACTCAGCCGGAGTCTCCTCCTGCAGATGATGTCCGTCATTGTTAGGAAAGAGACCCGGACACGGTACACCCTCGGCTTTGGTCGTCGCCTCTGGCGCCGTGGCTGCACCCTCACTCTCTCCTCTTCCTCTTCCTCCTCCTCCTCCTCCTCCCCATGCTGCTCGACGACTGGCAACTCCTCGGCCCTTCCCTCGGCCCTGCATCCACTGCGGGTTGTGGGTGTGGATGCTGCTGCATCGCCAAATGCAGTGCAGCGGCCCCAACCACTGCGCAGAACATAGGCGTTCTGTTCACATACATTGTGCTAACCTACAGAAGGGTGGTGGTGGGAGGCAGAGAAATGGGACATGTTAGACGGAGGTTAGTCGACACCTCGGCAGCCGCCTGCCACGGGATACCTGTGTGTCCCGGTGGCCTGATCGTGCTGCTGACACGCGGGCAGCCTAACCCCTGGTCACTTTCTGCATCCAACGGCCAGTAAATGATGTCCTCCTCACGGGTGCGTCAGTGGCCTGTGGCCGTAAGCCACAGGGCAACCAGCGGCCGTGTCCTCGTGTCCGGCACGCCATGGCATGGTGGCAGACATTTTGTTACGGGGTTGGACGGCTCACTCGCTCACTCTCTACCTAACCCCCCCCACTCCCACTCCCCCCCATCTCCCCCGCTCCCCCCCGTCTCCCCCACTCCCCCCGTCCCCCCCACTCCCCCCATCCCCCCATCTCCCCCACTGCCCCCCGTCTCCCCCACTGCCCCCTCCGTCTCCCCCACTCCCCCCGTCCCCCCCACTGCCCCCCGTCCCCCCCACTGCCCCCCCCGTCCCCCCCACTGCCCCCTCCGTCCCCCCCACTGCCCCCTCCGTCTCCCCCACTGCCCCCTCCATCTCCCCCACTGCGCCCCCCGTCTCCCCCACTGCCCCCTCCGTCTCCCCCACTGACCCCGCTCTGGACCCCCCCCTCCCGTTCTCAGGGATGCCTTCTCCGTTGTGGCCAGACTCGAGCGGTGCGGTGAACGGTGCGGTGAGTGGTGCGCTGAGCGGTGCGCTGAGAGGTGCGCTGAGCGGTGCGCTCACCTCCTCCAAGCTGTCGTCAGCCAGCCCGACTGGTTGACGAACTTAAATAGCAGGTGTGTTTCACGCCGTGCAAACAGGGCGCGAAGATGTCGGGACTTCGGCCCATCCGGGCTGGTGAATAGCGGGGGGGGGGGGGCTATTAGTGGCGATTCTGGTCGTGTTGGGGGCGTGAAGGAGGCGTTTGTCGGGAATGGCGACTCCGAGATTTTGCGGGGTTCGGAGAATAGCGGGAGGGCGTCGGAACAGCTTCGCCGTAAAAATTTGCGACGCCCGCTATTCTCCGAACCGTCGTGAGTCCGGAGAATCGCGCTCAATACATTTCAAATTCCTACATTTGCCCCGGTGGGAGAGGTGGAGTGTTTGAATTATTTTATTTAGAGAGTGTTAAGCAGAACAAAGATTATTTCCTATTCTTTGAAAATTAGTTTGCAAGAAAACGAGTCCGTGTGCTGTTTACAGTCACTGCACTTACACAGTTAAGCACTTACTCAATTGGCAAATGAAAATCTTCAAAAACTACCTGTTGCGGTAAACATTCTACCGCACCCAACATGACCTTTGCACGAGAAAGTTCGCCTGATAGTGGACAGGAATTGCAAAAGATGTGTTTAGTAAAGTAAATGAAATTAACAGTATAGACTCTCTATTCAGAAGATGGGGTGAATGCATTCAGTACAAAAAAACAACAGAAATACCGTGGGTGAACCTCGTCAATGTTTGCAATGTGAGACAAACTTCCAGTGAATTACTCCTCATTTTTCACCACGACAGATTTTATTTTCCATTGATTTGGAAAATGTTTAAATTCACAGCAGATGCGCTCGACAGCGAGACCAGGAAAGGAGTCTCCAAAAAGAATATGAACTATTGATCTGCAAACTTCACTGTAAAAGAATGGGTAACAGTGGAAAATCGGTTGCTGATTGACTGCCTACCCAATTAACAAATATTCAATTTTCAAAACAGTTTTCTAAACCTAAATGTATTGTAATGTGGATGAATGATTTTGGTGCAAATGCATATTTAAGCGATTCTAGGAATTTCGCTGTAACATGTTGTGTCAAATTACCGCCCACAATTTGTGATGTGATGTTTAGAACTTTATGTAAAGTTGCGGATCATTCAGTTAATCAACTCATTTCTGTGTCTGTGACTGAGTTTACAACAGTACCGCCCACAATGGACAACGAGACGTGTGTTTTTGAGAAAGAGGTTCCTGCATCCTATAATGCCCCCATAATTATTGTAACGTTTATCCTCGGATTCGTTGGGAATATGGTGGCGTTATGGATCTTCTGTTTCCATGTAAAATCCTGGAAATCAAACACTGTTTATTCACTGAATCTGGCGATTGCAGACACTCTGTTAATCTGCTGTTTACCGTTTCGAGCAGATTACTATGTACGGGGGAAGAATTGGATCTTTGGTGATGTGCCATGTCGTCTGAATATATTTTTGATTTCCCTAAACCGGGCAGGGAGCATCATGTTCCTCACAATTATGGCGATCGATCGCTATTTCAAAGTGGTCCACCCTCACCACAGAGTGAACAAGATACCTACACGCTGTGCAGTGAAGGTAACAGGCATCTTGTGGATTCTGGCAGTGGCTATCTGTTCCCACCTTTTAGCTGAACCTCACACCTTTGAACATGGCGATGTGGAATACTGTGAATCCTTTGCTATAGAGGAGCGTCTAAAACCTACAGTAATTTGGACCGATATTGTTTATATTGTTTTTAATTTTACTTTACCAGCTCCGATTATCCTGGTCTCCACGTCCTGTATAACCTGGAAGTTGAAACAGATGGAAATCGAATCGAGGGGTAAATATAAGCGAGCAGTGAAGCTTGTGATAGTTGTGGCAGTAGTTTTTGTTCTGTGTTTTTTGCCCACAAACATTGCTGTAATCGCTGTTTTAATCACCAGGCTACAAGTTCCTGGAGACTGCAAGTCATATGAAACAGCTGTTCAGATATTTTATAATACACTATTTATGACATATCTGAACACTGCGCTGGATCCAGTTATTTACTACTTTTCCAGTTCGACATTTAAAGATGCTTTGATGAAAGCGCTTGCCCCTCTAAAATTAAACTGCTTCAGATCAACAACTCGTCGTTCAACACAAAGAGGACCCAGAAGAGAAATGTTTGGAGGTCAAGATCTAAACAGGACCCGGGACTGTAATATCGATGATCAACCCCAGTCAGATGTAACACTGACTGCAACATCGAGCGATTAATTGTCATCGTGTGTAAATAACGTATAGTCTATGAATAAATGCGAAACGTTGGACATAAATGGATTTTGTGACATTTTAAAACCAGTCGTGTGTTTCTTTTCATATATATATAAATTTACAGTACCCAGTTCTTTTTTTTTCTAATGAAGAGGCAATTTATTGTGGCCAATTCACCTACCCTGCCCATCTTTAGGTTGTGGGGGTAAGACCCACGCAGACACAGGGACAATGTGCAAACTCCACACGGACAGTGGCCTGGGGCCGGGATTGAATCCGCGCCTTCGCGCCTTCTGTACCGTGAGGCAGCAGTGCTAACCACTGCACCACCATGCCGCCCATGTCTTGTGTTTCTAACAGATGCGTTCTACAATAAACTGTGAACTTAAAATCAATTTGTCAACATGCACAATACTTATTTGTTTGTTTGATAGAATTATAAATATTTCTGCAGAGTTTTCATTTCATGCTAAGTAATTATCAATGAAAGGTCAGCAAGAATTTGTAGAGCAGGAAGGAGACAGTTTTGTACAACTGAGTAAGGCTCCCACACGGACCGGGATGTAGTCCATTTTCTGACAGGTGAGATTTGTGCATGTTATTGACAAGGTGACAGGAATCAGTGGGGAATGTGGGAAGGTATGACTTTAGTGCTGTTTGGAAGACTGGTGTTGACACTGGAATGGTCTGCCTGGGGCCTTGCTCTGAGCTTCATGGGGGGGCTGGTTGCCAATTCCCCCAGATCATGGGGAAAAGATACAAATCTCAGTGGTGGAACAGCCTGGCCCCTGCTCTTCAAATGTGGAGAAAGACACTCCGGACACAGACTGATCAGTATGTTCGTCACTGAGGCAGTTTCTGGATCAGGAACATGACCAAAATAATCCCATTTCAGCCGTACCCCACTCCACCCAACCCCAACATATTCCTCCCTCGAACCATTGCTGACAGCACATCACCATCCCAATAGCAAATGTAATGTAAACTAAGATGGAGAATTTGAAAAGATAAACAAAGATCTCTAAAAATGCAGCTAAAGAGAGACAAGGAAGATAATTAAAAGGGAGAAAGTGAATTGTAGAATAAAGAGGAAGAAATACATTTCATTCCTCTGTCTTATCACTGCTGTTTTTCTCAAAGAAAAACAATGTTTTCCTGTTGTTCATAGAGTCATAGAGCCACAGATGTTTACAGCATGGAAACAGGCCCTTCGGCCCAGCTTGTCCATGCTGCCCAGTTTCGAACACTGAGCTAGTCCCACTTGCCTGCATTTGGCCCGTATCCTTCTATACCCACCCTGCCCATGTTACTTTTTTAAAGGAAAAATTTGTACCCCCCTCTATCACTGCCTCTGGCAGCTTGTTCCAGATGCCTATCATCCTCTGTGTGAAAAGGTTCCCCCTCTGGTCTCTATTCTATCTCTCCACTCTCACCTTAAACCTATGCCCTCTAGTTCTAGACTCCTCTACCTTTGGGAAAAGATGTTGATGATATACCTTATTTATGCTCCTGATTATTTTATAGACCTCTATAAAATCACCTTTAAGCCTCCTAAGCTCCAGGGAAAAAAGTCCCAGCCTATCCCACCTCTCCTTATAACTCAGACTATCAAGTCCTAGTAGCATTCTCGTAAATCTCATCTGCACTCTTTCTAGTTTAACAATATCTTTCCTATAATAGGGTGACCAGAACTGAACACAATATTCCATGTGTGGTCTTACCAATGTCTTGTACAACTTCAACAAGATGTCCCAACTCCTGTATTCAATATTCTGACGAATAAAACCTAGCATGCTGAAGCCTTCTTCACCACCCTGTCTACCTGCAACTCCACCTTCAAGGAGCTTTGAACCTGTATTCCTAGATCTCTTTGTTCTGTAACTCTTCCCAACTCCCTACCATTAACTGAGTAGGTCCTGCCCTGATTTGATCTACCAAAATGCATCATCTCACATTTATGCAAATTAAACTCCATTTGCCATTCATCGGCCCACTGGCCCAATTGGTCAAAATCCTGTTGCAATCTTATATAACTTTCCTCACTATCCACTATGCCACTTATCTTGCTGTCATCTGCAATCTTACTAACCATGCCTCCTACATTCTCATCCAAATCATTAATGTATATAACAAACAACAGTGGATCCAGCACCAATCCCAGAGGCACATCGCTGGTCACAGGCCTCCAGTTTGAAAAACAACTTCCCACAACCACCCTTTGGCCTCGGTCGCCAAGCCAATTTTGTATCCAATTGGCTACGCCACCCTGGATTCCGTGAGATTGCTATATAAAGATTGATATTTTGGAAAAGTATCTGTAGTCAAAGCATGCCATTGTTTTACCAGAAAACATACAATACCTACCCACAAAATGTAGACTTGTGATTTTCAAAATGAACTTACAGGCAACTCATCAACACAAGCTGCTGTGTGCACTGTCCTGTCAGAAATTGGGGAGTGATTTAAAGGCCTCAATGCGGACTTTGGGCTTCCAACTTTTTGGAAGTCATTTTCGCAACCTGAACATTGCTCGCCTTGTTATCAATTTCCCCTTTGTCAGCCTTCAATGCTACATGAAAGGAACTCATGAAGCAATAGCATGGATCTCTGATGAGGCGAAACAAGAGCGCCCACACCAAGAACAGCCTTTTCTACACCCACGTGGTGCTTCACATGATGGGGTGGGAGACACAGCATTCAGCTAAGTAAAGGTGATACCCCAGACCAGCGTGCACGGCAGAGGATGAGCTTCCTCAACAGGTCTGAAGAAAGATGCTTCATGAGGTTGAGGATTTTGCTTAAAGTAATTGCTGACATCTGCAGCCTCCTAAAACAAGACGTCCTTCTATGTGGGTCTGAAGGATACACATTGATTGTGAGCATTTTGGGTTCAAATGAACCCGTGAGATATCAGTTCCAAATGTTACTCTATTTATAGAGGTCAATATGACCTCAGTTGGCCACAGCATTAATAGATTGGTAACAAGTATCTATAAGGCCTGAGCTGGATGCAGGCGTTGACTCACATTTTTCTGAAGTGACACAAAGTTTTTTAATGTATATTTCATTGCCCATATTGGTTACAATTACATTACAATGACCATTACAATTCACATCTTCAATTCTACAGTTCTTATCTCTTACATCATTGAGAGGTCTTATCCTTATCGTTAACAGTTATATTGGTCAACTGTGTTCCATTGCTGTCAGAAAATCAAATCCATCTAGAAATGAGAAGATTAGCAAACTTCTGTTTTCTGACAGCTTTGCCAAGATGTTGTCATCTATACTAATCTTCATTGCAAAAGGAATGTATTTCTCCATTTGTGATTCGTTTCTCTCACTTGCTGCTGCTGTGCTCAAATCCAGTCTGACGGTGTCTTCCTGAAGTGGGCTTTACGTCAATATTTTATAAATTCAAACATCAACAAACTGATTAGATTTAATGACCCACATGAATATACTTATGTGACTGCTGGGAGAAGCAGATATTTTTTATTCAGCAAGAACGCCAACAGTCAGCAAAGGTCCTTTTTTGAGATGTTTGGGTTAGCTGTAAATCTTGGGAGTCACTAGCCTATCAAAAGCACAGATACCCAGCTTGGACGAGGCTTTTGTTTGCTGCCCAAAATGTTCACTGAAATGGCACAAGGCACGAGGTTGGTACGTTGCACACCGCTATGATTTTAACCCTTACACCACCCCCCTGCCCCACATGTCCCATTCTCATATGGTGTGGTTGATTAAAATTGCGGTTTAAAATGAGAAATGTTACATACGTTTGACTGAAAAAGCGTCTTTGACTCTTTCTGTCCTGAATCGTGCTTGTGATAGAACTAGTCTTTCCTTATCTCTCCCTTTATCTCATGCCCATGGCATCTTTATTAAATCTCTCCTGAATCCCACCTCTCTCTGACCTATTTTACTCCACCTGCTCCTTCCCCTCTCTGCAACAGTGAAAACCCCATCACATTTCTACCAATCTACATCGCTGACGAACAATCATACAGAATTGAAATGTTAATCATATTTCTCTCCCCACAGGTGCTGCTAGACCTGCTGAGTATTTCCAGCATTTTCTGTATCTGTTTTAGTTAAATTCAATGATTTATATACATTATGGGGACAGAAGCATTTTGACCATGGTACTAGAAGATAAATCCAGAGGCTTAAACTAACGATATGGCAGGGAATTGAAATTCAGTCAGTTAAATCAATCTGGAATGAAAAGAGAACTTGGTTATGAGTTGGAGTCTAAAAAGGACGGGGACTGTATGTACCTCTGTATGTGGGGCAGCACAGTAGCATAGTCGTTAACACTGTGGTCTTTCAGCACCAGGGTCCCAGGTTCGATTCCCCACTGGGTAACTGTCTGTGCAGAGTCTGCACGTTCCCCCTGTGTCTGCGTGGGTTTCCTCCGGGTGCTCCGGTTTCCTCCCACAGTCCAAAGACGTGCAGGTTAGGTGGATTGGCCACGCTAAATTGCCCGTACTGTCCAAAAAGGTTAGGAGAGGTTATTGGATTAGGGGGATAGGGTGGAAGAGAGGGCTTAAATGGGTCGTTGCAGACTCGATGGGCCAAATGGCCTCCTTCTGCACTGTATGTTCTATGTTCTATGTACCTGTGATCATTCCCAGACTGAGTCTGCAGTATGAACTAGGCGCTGATCAGCAAGTTTAGTCTGTGAATAATTGCACAATCTTCGAAAAATGTGAACTTACAACAATTTATAATCATGTAAGGCATTTCCGGTGAATATATGTTGAAATAAACTGCAATTTACAATGTTAAATTGTACACATGCAAAATGTTTCGTTAAGTGCTTTAAATTAAAGGAACATTTCTTACTGCAGGTTTTAGAAGTTGTGATGCAAGATGGCATGTGCAAAATTCACCCATGCCTACCCTATTTCATTCTGCATGACCACAATCCATTTCTCTTTTTGTTCTAGCTTTCCCTCTAGCCAAACAGATTCAATTGAGCAACAATGCTGGTATGTACGTGTCAAAATGAAAAAACTGTTCAGCTATGTTGTGATTACCAAAAGCCAGACATACCCAATGCAGCCTATCCTCAATCATCTGCACACTGATCAAAGGTGTTACTGACTGTGCTACCAGGCAGCAATTACTGACAAATATCATACCTACTGATGCTAAACTTTAGTTTTACTAGATCACTTGGTTCCATATCTCTGCAGTTTTGATCCAACATTGACTGCCCTTGACATCAAGGCAGCATTTGGCTAAGTGTGACCCCAAAGAGCCCAAGAAAAATTGAAATCAGTGATGATCATTGGGGAAAACCCTCCACTTTCTGATGTCATCCTAACACAACAAAACCTAACACAAGGTTGTGGCTTTTTGAGGCCAATACCTCAGCCCCAGGATTTGGATTTGTTTAATGTCACGTGTACCGAGGTAGGATATTGTTGTTCATGTTCCTGAGGGTGGCGTCCTAGGTTTAACCATCTTCAGCTATTTTGTTAATGACCGGTTTTCTCTCATAAGGTCGGAAGTGGAGATGTTTGCTGATGATTGCACAGAATTTTCTTTCATTTGGCAGAATTCAATATTGAAACACGTATGTCGCAAGATTATTAAATCACTCAGACTAACGCTGATAAGTTGTAAGTAACTATCACACCACAAAAGTGTCAAGGTAATGACTATCTCTATGAAGAAAGTCTAACCATCTTTCCTTGACAATTGTATTACCATAGCTAATTCCCCCACCATCAACATCCAGGGGATCTGCATCAAACAGACAGTTAACCAGACCATCCTGTTGTATTTTATATTTTCCCCGCGTCTTGACTGTGATAGAGAAATACAAACATGATTCATTAGGTAAGCAAAACTGAACTTTATTTCCGAATTAGAACTGACTGCTAGCAGTAAATGGCTGAGACTTTTGAAGTCGGAAGGCAGTCAAATACAAACTGCTGAGTCCGTCCCAAGTCTGCGATCTCACAGAAGAATAAGATGATTTTTATACATAATAGGATCAAGATAACATGAATACAACTTGGTCAGGAATTTGATCGAAAGTAAAACATAAGTAATAATCAGAGAGAGAGAACAGAGAACAGTACAGCACAGAACAGGCCCTTCAGCCCTCTATGTTGTGCCGAGCAATGATCACCCTACTCAAACCCACGTATCCACCCTAAACCCAACAACCCCCCCCCCTTACTTTTTAGGAAACTACGGGCAATTTAGCATGGCCAATCAACCTAACCCGCACATCTTTGGACTGTGGGAGGAAACCGGAGCACCCGGAGGAAACCCACGCACACACGGGGAGGACGTGCAGACTCCACACAGACAGTGACCCAGCCGGGAATCGAAACTGGGACCCTGGAGCTGTGAAGCTTTTATGCTAGCCACCATGCTACCGTGCTGCCCTAGTCGTTACAATGGCGTCACCTTGCTGACCTTTAGGGGACTGGAGTCTCATATCATTATCTTGTCTTTGTTTTAAGAACTGGACAAACTTGTTTACATACAGGAAGAGACAGTTGTTCAGCTTGTTATTTATTGAGACTGCTTCTAGGTTCATGACGAACATTTTGTATTTTGTATCTGTGTCTTAGGTTAAATTCAATTGTACCAAGAAGACTTGACTAGTTTTCCCATCATGCCATTATTTGCTTCACACAATACCACAATCCATGTAAATACCATAGTGACAAGAATATATCAGAGGTTGGGTCTTGTGTGGAGAATGAGTTGCATCCTGACTTCACAAAGCATTTCCATCGCCCACTAGTCAGGAGTGAGATGGAACATTCTCCACCTGCATGGATGAGTTCAACTCCCTCAACACCCAAGAAACTCAAAACCATCCAGGACAAAGCAGCCCGTTTGATCAGCGCCTCACTCACCACACCAAACATTCACTGCATCCTCCACTAGCAGGCAGTGTGTACCATTTACAAGGTGCACAGTAACAATGAAGCAAGGCTCCTTCGACGGATGGGGAACATCTACTCTGTGGAAAGACAAAGGGATCAGGCAGATGGGATCACCACCACCTCCCTAGTTACCCTCTAATTCACACATCGTCCTGATTTGGATGTATAAGATTGTTCCATTATTGGTGTTGGTTCAAAATCTTGGAATTCGCTACCTAACAGGGTGAGTGTACCTACATAGACCGAAGCTGTTCAAGTTGGCAGCTCACTACTATCATCTTAAGGACAACTAAAGGGCAATTAATGTTGGCCTCACCAGTGTAGCCGGTATCCATACGATAACACTTCTAAAAATGTTCAATTTCTATAAGTACTCACCATTGCAATAGGAAATCTGACATAACTTTGAGGTGGTTTTCTGAAAGTTTTCTGAAAACTAACAAATGTCTCAAAGCTATGGGTAAACAGAAAGAAGGAAGGCAGCTACAACAGAACAAAACTGAGTTAGAATAAAGAGGAAGTAGGTTGAAATGTTCCCTTGTGTAGAGTTCAGATAAGTGGCATTGGGATGGTGGTGTAAATCCTGTGGTCATGTGGTAATAATCAGTTGTCAAAACCTAGCAGTTTTACTGACAATATTTTCAACAGAATCTTGATTTTTGTTGACAAAAGCCACTTTTTCGTGAAGAACTGGATTCTTGATTTCTGTAGAAATCAGACAGAGAAGATAAAATCTACTGAACTTCCTCCTCCAAAGATTGAACAATTCCATTTTGCATTTGCCAGTTTGTTCCACAAGAGAGATGGATTCTTTCTCTGCGACAAAGTCAAAAGATTAAAGAGCAAAGTGAGTTCAGTGCAAACAATTTTTCTTATTTTTCTAGAGCAAAGTAAAGAACTTCAATTATTTTTCCTGTTGGAATGATGCCTACATGTTTTGGCAATAGATATTACTTATCCAAAACAAAGACAACGGTCGGGATTCTCCATCCTCGGGATGCCCGGAATGCAGTCCCGATGGGACCGAAAATTGGGCGTCGGGGGAAAATCAGGTTCGGCGCCAGGCACCAACCTGAAGGCGATGCTCTGACCCTACGCTGGAGGCCTGAACAAGGTCAATGATGCACATCGGCGGGGGGGATGTAAATAAATGCAAATGGATCTTAATGTGATTGACAGCTTGTAAAAACCATCTGCAGCTTCGATCCATTCATGTCCTTTCCTACAGTAGCCTAAGTGGAGAAACCCCAACGTTTGTAAACATTGACCACATCAATGAAAGGCAAATGCAATGAAATCACATGCATGAGTGATTGGAATGCACTTAGCCCTTGGAATGCACTCATAAATACTTCTGATGCTTGAAGTTCACAAAATTCTAACCAAAGATCAATCTTTGCTAAGTTTGCTTTTTCAAGTTTATCCTTTTGATAGTTCAAATCCTCAAATGTTTCACTTTTGCTGACTGATTCTCAATTGTTCTCATTGGTTCTCTTTTTTTTTTCATTCACAAACTCCTCTTTCATACATTAACGCTGATTTTCTATGTTAAACAGGTTTTCATTCAATTGCTTGTTATCTGCAAAAAATGTCCAATGTTTCTCCAGAGTAATTTTAAAAAGTTTGTAAAGATCATTGTGATCGGGGTGGCATGGTGGCGCAGTTGTTAGCACTGCTGCCTCATGGCGCCGAGGACCCGGGTTCGGATACTGGCCCCGGGTCACTGTTCGTGTGGAGTTTGCACATTCTCCCCATGTCTGCGTGAGTTTCCCCCCCTACAAGCCAAAGATGTGCAGGGTAGGTGGATTGGCCATGCTAAATTGTCCGTTAATTGGAAAAACAATGAATTGGATACTATAAATTTCTTTTTACAAATGATCATCATGATCAAGTTCCATTTGGTGTAAGGTTGTCATCGCATACTTGTCTCTGCAAGCCAAATCATTACCTAGGATGAAGTCCATTCCTCCGGTAAGTAAGTTTGGAATAACTCCCACTGTAACAATTCCATTATACATACTTTTTCCTTCATAAAATATCCTGATATACAAATTGTATCATCAGCCACCATCAATGAAGTATCTGCTACCGTGCCGCTTAAAATTTTAATTTGTTTACTTATTTTATTAGACGAGTAAGGGAATACTTTTGAAACAAAATATCCAAAACCTCCAACAGCCTGCCTTTTTTCACTAGTACTCAAATAATTCTCTGAACTATCATGAGACCTATCCCCCTTTCTCATAGTTTCTAATATAGCATATTTCACCTGTACTACTGTTACAGTTTTAACTGCCATTTTCTTTGCAGATGCTTCCTTTCCTACTACTGCAACTAGTGTTCCATTTAATTTCCAACAATCGGCCCTAATATGTCCCACTTGGTTACACCCTCAGCACTTTCCTTTTGGATCTGAGGTGAAATTCCCTGACCATTTACAACTGTTCCATCTCTTTCTTTACTATTTGTTGTATTTTCTCCTTCCCACTTTCTATCCTTCTCCAGTTTAAAAGGATAACATAAGAAAGATTTTGTTCAATGGACAAGTTTGTAATCATCAGCTAACTCTACTGTCTGCCTAGCAGCATTTTATTTTTTTGTTCCTCAACATGCATCCTAAGGAAGTGAATCTTTAACTTCTTCTATTGAATCACCTCTCTAAGGGCTTCATATGTTCTCTCTATCTTTAACGGCTGGAACCAACAATCAAAATAACTTTGCTTCAGATTCTCAAATTCACTGTGATTTTCTCTAGACTGTTTTCTTGCGCTCAGAAATTTCTGTCTGTACGCCTCGAGAAGCGACTCATATGCACGAAGACTGCATCATAATCTACAAATACCTCGACCAGCAAAGATGCATAGACCTCACTAGCTCTACTTACCAATCTACTTTGTAAAAGTAATGTCCACATTTCTTTTGGCTATTTCATCTGTTTACCTACCTTTTCAAAAGAAATAAAGAACGCTTCCACATATTTTTCCTAAATTTTGATTACCTGCAAATGCTCGCATTCCAAGCATTGTCCAGCATCTCTGACTTTGTCTATATAAATGTTTCTGGAACATACCTCTCCATTCACCTGAGGAAGGAGCAGTGCTCCGAAAGCTCGTGTTTGAAACAAACCTGTTGGACTTTAACCTGGTGTTGTAAGACTTCTTACTATCCTAAAAGTATGGAAGGGCTTGTATAAATTTAAACATTTCTCCACTAGGTTCTTGTATAGAGCCATGTTCTTCCTCAATATGGTCTAGTGATTCTTCCAGCATTTTAATCTAATATTCCCTCTCTTTCTCCTTTTCCCTTTCTACTTTTGCTAACATCTCCATTTGTAATTTCCTGTAAAAAGCTATATCATTGTCTTTGTCCTCTCTTTCCCTTTCTCTTTGTTTCTTCAGTCCTCTGTCTTTCTCTTCTGCCTTTGCCTCTATTTCAATTTTGTATATTTCTATTTCTTCCTCTTTATATTTTCCTTCATTCCTAATTGTTTCATTTGGAATTGAATTTTAGCTAATTAAATTTCCTCACTTTTTGAAATACTTGGCCCCCAAACACCTGCCAATTTTAAATGTTTCACTTCCATTTCTAGGAAAGCCATGATGTGGAGATGCCGGCGTTGGACTGGGGTGAGCACAGTAAGAAGTCTTACAACACCAGGTTAAAGTCCAACAGGTTTGTTTCAAACACGAGCTTTCGGAGCACGGCTCCTTCTTCAGGTGAATGGCATTCACCTGAAGAAGGAGCCGTGCTCCGAAAGCTCGTGTTTGAAACAAACCTGTTGGACTTTAACCTGGTGTTGTAAGACTTCTTACTATTTCTAGGAAAGTCTAAGCAATTTCCAATGTAATTTGGGATTCTAACCTGCACAATATACCACACAGTAACTCCAATTCCTTTGTCCAGTGCCTCAATACCCACTTACTCTTTTTTAAGGATTCACAGATCGCTCCATTTAACAATACAGCCCAGACCAAGATTTACAATTTAACATCCAGTAACTTGCTTTGTACATTTCAAAAAAGCGTGGAATGCACTGCCAGTGGAGGTGGTGGAGCCAGCATCAATAAGGACATTTAAGCGACTCTTAAGCACGTGGACAGCAGTAAATTGAAGGGGTGTAGGTTTGGTTGATCTTGGATTAGGATAAGTGGTTGGCACAACATTGTGGGCCAAAGGGCCTGTACTGTGCTGTACTTTTCTATGTTCTCTGTTCTATATCTCAATAAATTATTACTAATCAGCATCCAATGTCCCTTTCTTCACATTTTGAAAATCCCAGACGAGCCCCCAATTTTGTTTGGATCCCAGATGATGTTATAACTGGACGGGAATGTCCCAGAATGGAACCCTGGCTCAAAAGACCGTGGGTGGGATTCTCCATTGGCTGACGCTGGAATTGAGAAACACAATTGGGCAGAGAATTCGGCATCAGCCAAAAATCAAGATTGGTGCCAGTCACCCGGAGGAATGCCATGCTCCGGTGCCTCGACAGCAACATGAATGCATTTTACGCCGCACGTATAGTAAATGCCATTGGCATATCATTAACGGGCCCATCCCGGTTTTCTCCGGGGCTCCCGTGATGCTCTGCCTCCGCCAGGAGGAATTACCGATGGCGAGGTTCAATTGTGGTTTTAAAAATCGGGAAACAGGCGCAGTGGCTGCTGAGAGAGAGAGGAGATAGGTCATGTTCCCAGAGGCGCAACCATGGGCTGCCAGTCTCGCCGCTGGCTGGGGTGGAGGGGGAGGAGCACCTGCCAGAGCCAGGGGGAGGGGAGTAGCGGGGAGTGACCAGGGGATGGGTCATGACGTCGGTCTGACCCCCAGGACTGGGGTATCCAGGCACGGACTATATTTGCCACAGCCTACAAAGCAGCCACGTTGCAGCTCCACACCTCACTGACCACCCATCGTGGCATGTGGTTTCACAGGGCCACATTGGCCATACGGGTTCAGCAATTCAACCCTACCCCCAACCCCTCCGCCACCCCAACTCTACCCCCCTCCCCCCATCAAAACTGGGCAACACCCACCAGCAGGGCATCATGGAGCCCGGCAATGGGCAACACCTACAGTAGCTCCTACAGGAGGACGCCGGAGGGGGTCCACAGTGCATACCTCTGGCATGGGTAGCACTAGCCACTGGTACTCCTGCTAGCAGGGATGGATACTGGGACCAGACACCCTCGCAGTGCCGGCTACCAACAGGGCCAGGGGTGTGGTGCGGAGGGCAGGGTGCCGGGGGAACATCTGGGGGTGAGTGTGGGGATGGGGGAGGAGGAGGACATGCGGGGGCAGGGCCTGGAGTGCAGACCTAGGCCTCTGTGTAGCCTGTTGGACCTGGTTGAGCTTGGGGGTACTCACCATATTAACATATCTGCCTTTCACCCCCTGCAAAAGATGGACTTCATAATCCAAGCAGGAATGGATGCCTGGCCGACGGCACCATGAACATCCCTCACCACCCCCGTAATTCCAACATGCCTCACTAAGGGGTGTGGACTCTGGGTTGGCAGTAATAGTGAGTCTGGTGCATGGGACGGAGGATGACGACGACCTGCTCAGAGTGCTCTGAGATGAGCTCTGGTGCTCAGCAATGTTTGACAATGCCTCACTCCTGCCCACGGGAGCACTTTCCACCATCCATCTGGGTGATCCCTGTGGTGATATGCCTCGCTGTAAATACACAAGGGGTTAATGTAGATACACTAGGACTGAGTAAACATTAGAGGGAGCACCAGAGACATCATGACATGCAGACATACAGCTAATGAACACATAGAATAGGACACGACCAATGGGCAGTCAAGACACCCAGAGGTGACACTACCACAAGGAGGCAACCCATATAAATTGGACAGGGCACACATGCTCTTTCTCTTTCCACAGGCAACTCTCAGAGAGAAGGACAGAGCAGATCGGAAGCATCACACCCACCGCATGGCTTAGAGCAGACTAGTTAGTTAGATTGAGTTACTGTAGCAAGATTAGCAGGAGAGTCGAACTCAAGTAGGACAATTGTTAATTGTTTCATAAATGTGTTAAACCTATCTCCAAGTCTGAACCTTCCTTTGTCAGAGTATACATCAAGTAAGCAGCTTATGCTACATGAAGAAGCATAACACAACAATCCCTGCATGAGAGCTGGCCATTCCATCACACAGTCCCACAAAACACTTGGGTGAGTGGGGGTGGAGTGCTTGGGAGGGGAGGCAGGTTAGGGTGGAGAGGGATGGGGGTGGAGCCGGGTACCAGGGCAGTGAGCAGTAGTTAACCTGGGGACCCAAGCCTGTGTCCCCCTCCAACAGCCACCCATCACCACCACCCCTCAGCACCCCCTCTGCAGCCAGCCCAGCCTAGTTATTCCTTCACACCCTTCCGACGGAGCACCGAGGCAGGGTCTTCTCCCAGTGTCTGCATGGGTTTCCTCCAGCTGTTCCGGTTTCCTCCCACAAATCCCAAAAGACGTGCTGTTAGGTGAACTAGACATTCTGAATTCTCCTTCAGGTGCCTGAGTTTGGCAACTTGGGGATTTTCACAGTAACTTCATTGCAGTGTTAATGTAAGCCTTCTTGTGACACTAATAAGATTATTATTATCAAATGTTTGTGAACAGGTGTTTGTTGTGAACAGATGAACTTGTATCTACAGGTTTGTGCCCTAGCCCCTAACGCAATACTGTGCCCTGCACCATGACGACTTAACTGGTGTCTACTTTTCTGGCATTACAGGCCTGATGGAACCATCAATTCACCAGACACGTGTTTCCGATATGAATATAGGCTTTAATCTACTTACTACAGAGCCAGCCTGTTACCCGTTGATGAACTCTCAATGAACTGCAGGCTGACTCTGGACAAGGGTATTTATACAGCAGCACTAGGGTGAGGAGTCGTGGGCGGAGCCAAGGGTGGAGCCCTGTACAAGCTCCTGAGCATTCCCAGAGCTACTACCCCTAGTGGTCGGATAATGCTACTGTGCTTACAAAGATACAGTGTGAATTACCATGTTACATTCACCACATTCACCCCCTGCAAAAAAATCAAGTCCGGCGGGGGTGGTGGTTTACAAAGTCAGTCTGTCCGGTGGTCGAATTGTCCGCTGTGATCTGTGGAGCACCGGGGTTGCAGCCTCTTGCGGTGGCTGGATGGGTGTTGTGTGCTGGGGTACGATGGCGGACTCCAGAGAGGGTTGTATCCGAGCTTCATACTCTCCTGGTTCGACCGGGGACTGGGGGCTGGCCGGCGTGGGTGCGCAGAACTGGTGGAGCGAGCTCGTGGGCTCGGGAGCACGAGGGGGCGGCAGCATGGGGTGTAGGGTGAGGGGACCTTCTGTGGAGGTAGAGGGGGTGCTGGATCCGGCGGGTGCCAGATCCCAGAGGGATACTGTGTCCTGACGGCCCTCAGGGAACTCGACAAATGCGTACTGGGGGTTGGAGTGGAGCAGGCGCACCTTTTCAACAAGGGGGTCGGTTTTGTGTGCCCTGATGTGTTCCCTCAGAAGTACGGGGCCCGGTGTCCTCAGCCATGCCGGAAGTGAGACCCCGTGGTAGTGCCCCTGGAAAAAATGAAGAGCCTCTTGTGAGGGGTCTGATTGGTCGCTGTGCACAAAAGGGACCTAATAGCGTGGAGCGCGTCTGGGAGGACTTCCTGCCACTGGGAGACTTGGAGCTTTCTAGACCGGAGGGTCAGTAGGACGGTCTTCCAGACCGTCGCGTTCTCCCTCTCCACCTGCCCGTTCCCCCTGGGGTTGTAGCTAGTAGTCCTGCTCGAGGCAATTCCCTTATCGAGCAGGTACTGACGCAGCTCGTCGCTCATGAAGGACGAACCCCGGTCGCCGTGTACGTAGCTGCAGAAACCAAACAGGGTGAAGATGCTATGCAGGGCCCTAATGACTGTGTGGGAGGTCATGTCGGGGCACGGGATAGCAAATGCGAAACGGGAGAACTCATCTATGACGTTTAGAAAGTAAACGTTCTTGTTAGTTGAGGGGAGTGGCCCTTTGAAATCAATCGCGGGGCTTTCAAAGGGCCTAGAAGCCTTGACCAGGTGGGCCCTGTCTGGTCTACAGAAGTGCGGTTTGCACTCCGCACAGATCGGGCAGTCCCTGGTGACCGCTTTTACCTCCTCGTTGGAGAAAGGCAGGTTTCGGGCTCTGATGTAGTGGGCGAGCCGGGTGACCCCCGGGTGGCAGAGGTCATTGTGGATGACTTTCAATCGGTCAATCTGCGCGCTGGCGCATGTCCCGCGGGATAGGGCATCCGGAGGCTCGTTGAGCTTCCCGGGTCGATACTTAATATCGTAATGGTAGGTGGAGAGTTCGATCCTCCACCTCAGAATTTTGTCGTTTTTAATTTTGCCCCTTTGCGAGTTGTCAAACATGAAGGCAACCGATCTTTGGTCGGTGATGAGGGTGAACCTCCTACCTGCAAGGTAGTGCCTCCAGTAACGAATATCCTCCACGATGGCTTGTGCTTCTTCCTCGACTGAGGAGTGTCGGAGTTCTGAAGCGGAGAGGGTATGGGAGAAAAATGCAACTGGTCTCCCTGCCTGATTTAATGTGGCTGCTAGGGCTACCTCTGAGGCGTCGCTCTCAACCTGGAATGGAGTGGATTCATCCACCGCCCGCATGACCGCTTTGGCGATGTCCTCCTTGATGCCGTCGAAGGACTGGCGTGCCTCAGCTGACAGGGGAAATCGTGTGGCCCTAAAGAGTGGGTGGGCTTTGTCCGCATATTGAGGGACCCACTGGGCGTAGTAGGAGAAGAAGCCCAAGCACCGTTTGAGGGCCTTGGGGCAATGGGGGAGGGGGGAGATCTAAGAGAGGGCGCATACGGTCCGGGTCTGGGCCCAGGACTCCGTTATCCATGACATAGCCAAGGATGGCCAGTCTGTTTGTGCGGAAAACGCATTTCTCCTTGTTATACGTGAGATTCAGTTTCTGTGCCGTCTGGAGAAAACGGTGGAGGTTGGCGTTGTGGTCCTGCTGGTCATAACCTCAGATGGTGACATTGTCCAAGTATAGAAACGTGGCCCGCAGCCCGTACTGGTCCACCATTCGGTCCATTGCTCGTTGGAACACCGAGACCCCATTAGTGACGCCGAAAGGGACCCGGAGGCGCCCATCGGCCTCGAATGCCATGTAGTGGCAGTCCTCCGGGCGGATTGGGAGCTGGTATGCAGACTTCAGATCCACCGTGGAAAAGAGCCGGTACTGGGTGATCTGGTTAACCATGTCTGCAATCCTGGGGAGGGGATACGCGTCAAGGAGTGTAAATCTATTTATGGTCTGACTATATCGACAACCGTGCGGAATTTCTCCCCGGTCTTAACGACCACCACCTGAGCTCTCCAGGGACTATTGCTGGCCTCTATAATCCCCTCACTGAGAAGCCTTCGGACCTCTGATCTGATAAATACCCTATCCTGCAGGCTGTATCGCCTGCTACGAGTGGCTACGGGTTTACAGTCCTTAGTGAGATTGGCAAAGAGAGGAGGGGGGGGGATTCGCAGCGTAGCGAGGCTGCTGATAGCGAGTGGGGGCAGGGGCCCGCCGAAGCTGAGGGAGAGGCTCTTAAGGTTACATTGAAAGTCTAGGCCTAATAAGAGTGGCGCGCAGAGTTCGGGCAAAACGTAGAGCTTGAATTTTGAGTAGCTAGCGCCTCGGATTGTGAGTGTCGTGGCGGTGCGTCTCTGGATCTGGACCGAATGGGGGCCTGAAGCGAGCGAGATAGTTTGCCACACGGGGAAAACGGGGAGCGAACAGCGTCTTACCAGGTCTGGATGTATGAAGCTCTCAGTGCTCCTGGAGTCGAAGAGGCATGTCGTTTTGTACCCGTTGATTTGGACCTCTGCCATCGAATTTTGCACATGCTTCGGGCGTGATTGGTCCAGAGTGACTGCGCTGAGCTGCGGGTAGTCGGCGGCTCGATCAGCTGTGCTGGAGTGGCCCCGTGATGACTGCCCTCTGAGTTCATAGTCGTACTCTTCTGATGAGTTGTCCGAGCGTGGCGATGCAGGTCGGGCCCGTGGATCGCACGTGGCGGGCAGCGAGGAAGATGGCGTCCAAGATGGCGGCCCCCATGAGTCGCACGTGGCCGGCCGCGTGATGGAAGTTTGCCAAGATGGCGGCCCCCATGGATCGCACGTGGCAGGAGGGGGCAGAGTCGGGGCATAGACCGCAGCGTTTCAGGCCCCGCGGGCCTGCGGGTGTGGGGAGCGATTACTTTGTGACGCTGGGGAGTTGGAAGCTGGGGCCCTTTTTGCGAGGCACACTCTTGCGTAGTGGCCTTTCCGCCCTCAGCTGCTGCAGGTCATGTTGCGGGCCGGGCAGTGCGGCCGCGGGTGCTGATTCTGGCCGCAGAAATAGCAGGCTGGAGCAGCCTGGTGGCTGGGCGGCTGCGTGGCACAGGCCTGGGGGAATCGCTGGTCGGGGGCCCATGATTGGGTCGCGGGGTCCGCGGGGAACGTGGTGAGGCTGCGGAAGGAGCTCCCCCCCTAACTACTGCCTTCAGTGCCTCCCATACCGTTGCTGCCGAAACGTCCCCTGTGTCATTTATCTCCACATAGTTCTGGATGGCCTCTCTCACCTGCACACACACCTCCTCATCTGCTAACAGTGCTACATCTAATCTCCAGTGCGGGCGCTGGCCCCCTTCCTTGCTCACCCATAAATCCATCCAGTGTGGGGCATGGTCCGACACTACAATTGGCGAGTACTCAGCGTCTATCGCCCCTGACATGAAAGTCCTGTCATGGTAAGCAGACACACACATAATGATATACAGACAAGCAGCTAATGGACACAGAGAACAGGACATGACCAATAAGCAGGCAGGACACTCAGGGGTGGGATCCGATTATAAAAGACACGAGGCACTCACACTCTGCCTCCTTCCACTGATGAACATCTAGAGAGTCAGTCAAGGGTATTGTTACAATCTCACACCTCCACCACATGGCTAAGAGCTAGTCTGGTTCAGTCAGATAGAGTAACCACACTTACGTTTGCAGAGAGTCGAACTCACATAACTGTACTATTAGTTCAATAAACCTGATTGAACTAACTTCAAAGTCTGGAGTATCTTTCTGATCTAAGCTGCATCCAGTTGCAGCCAGTGTTAGACCACTGTACCTAACACAACATGATACCAGGAGACTACTAATTTAAGGTGGCTTACCTCGGTCCATTCAGTGACGACCACGTGAACATGCCACACCTAACTCATTCGCATTCAGTCCATCCTCGCTGTGGATTTGGAGGACGAATAGCATGCGGTGATGCTGGTCAACCGCTGCTCCATCCAGTTCAAGCTGGACACAGGTGGTTCTGCCAACCTCCTCTCACAGGCAGACATCAAACATATAAAGAAGCCCCCCAAGGTCCTTCCAGCAGCCTGCCAGCTCCTGGACTATAACGGTAATGCCATCACTGCACTGGGGTCCTGCCATCTACTCGTCTCCAACCAGAGTACCCATGCACGGCTAAGGTTTGAAATTGTCAAACCAGACAGGGCATCCCTACTGGGCGCGCATGCCTGCAAAAAGCTAAACCTGGTGCAGCGGGTTTATTCAACGACATCTTTCATCGTGAATCTTCAAGCTGGCATTGACAACATCCTCGCTCAGTATCCAGATGTGTTTGACGGGGTGGGCACTTTGCCATATCGGTACAAGATCCTACTGCGACCTGATGCCAAGCCAGTGGTCCATGCACCACGCCGGGTCCCGGCTCCGCTGAAGGAGCGCCTGAAGGAACAGCTCAAGGAGCTGCAGCAGCAGGGGATCATTTCCAGGGTAACCGAACCAACTGACTGGGTCAGCTCGATGGTGGTGGTTAAAAAAGCCTCTGGAGACCTGTGCATCTGCATTGATCCCAAGGATCTCAACCAGAATATAATGCGTGAACACTACCCCATCCCGAAGCAGGAGGAACTCACCAGTGAGATGGCACATGCAAAGTTTTTCACAAAGTTAGATGCGTCACATGGATTCTGGCAAATCCAGCTGGATAAGTCCAGCAGAAGGCTCTGCACCTTCAACACACCGTTCGGCATCATCTCGGCATCGGAGATATTTCATCGCATCATGGAGCAGCTGATGGAGAGCATCAAAGGGGTTGGTGTGTAAATGAACGATGTCATCATATGGTCCACGATGCCTGAGGAGCACGTTTCCCGTCTCCAGCAGGTATTTCGCTGTGTCCACGCCAATGGCCTGAAGCTGAAAAGGGCCAAATGTTGCTTTGACATGTCGACACCTGGTGGAGTGGTGTAATGACAACAATCTCTCCCTCAATGCCAGCAAAACTAAAGAGCTGGTCATTGACTTCAGGAAGCAAGGTACTGTACACACCCCTGTCTGCATCAACGGAGCCGAGGTGGAGATGGTTAGCAGTTTCAAATTCCATGGGGTGCACATCACCAAAAATCTGTCCTGGTCCACTCACGTCGACGCTATCACCAAGAAAGCACAACAGCGGCTATACTTCCTCAGGAAACTAAGGAAATTCGGCATGTCCACATTAACCCTGACCAACTTTTACAGATGCTCCATAGAAAGCATCCTATCGGGCTGCATCACAGCCTGGTATGGCAACTGCTCGGCCCAGGACCGCAAGGAACTTCAGAGAGTTGTGAATACTGTCCAGTCCATCACACAAACCTGCCTCCCATCCATGGACTCCATCTACACCTCCCGCTGCCTGGGGAAAGCGGGCAGCATAATCAAGGATCCCTCCCACCCGGCGTACTCACTTTTCCAACTTCTTCCATCGGGCAGGAGATTCAGAGGTCTGAGAACACGCACGAACAGACTCAAAAACAGCTTCTTCCCCACTGTCACCAGACTCCTAAATGACCCTCTTATTGACTGACCGCGTTAACACTATACCCTGTATGCTTCAACCGATGCCAATGCTTATGTAGTTACATTGTATATCTTGTGTTGCCCCGTTAGGTATTTTCTTGTATTTTCTTGAATTTTGTGTAATTCCCTTTTCTTCCCATGTACTGAATGATCTGTTGAGCTGCTTGCAGAAAAATACTTTTCACTGTACCTCGGTACACATGACAATAAACAAATCCATCCAGATCCAGACCAGATCTCTCAGCAGGGCGTGTGCCCCGACACAGACAAGGTCAAGGCCATCGCAGCCATGAAGGTCCCGGAAGACAAGGAGGCGGTATTGCGCTTCCTGGGCATGGTCAATTTTCTGGGCACGTTCATTCCAAACATGGCCTCACACACCACGGCCCTACGAAACCTAGTGAAGAAGTTCACTGCCTTCGAGTGGAAGACGGCCCATCAGGCAGAGAGGTTGGAGCTGGAAACCAAGCTCACCACTGCACCTTAATTGGCATTTTTCGACCCAGTCAGGGAAACGAAAATCTCGACAGATGCGAGCCAGGATGGCATCAGTGCGATCCTGCTGCAACGCGATGACACCTCATCCTGGGCACTGGTTGCCTACGCATCAAGGGCAATGACGCCCACCAAACAAAGGTGTGGTGTTACGGCTAGCAGATCTTACAGCACCTTAAGAGGTGTGCTACTATTGGGGCAGAGGACTCGCTGCCCATTGGCTCTGGCTGGTCATGTGCCTCTCTGCCAATTGGCTGACGAGAGGCTGGTGGCTCCTCCCACGGGGAGGGTATAAGTACCATCGCACCTGGCAGTCGGCCATTCTGTGTAAGTCGACTGCAGGGTTAACATCTAGCTCATTAAAGCCAAAGTTATGGACTCACTCTACAGCTCGTGTCTGAATTGATGGTATATCAAAAGGTATGCACAAATCGAGAAGGAATGCCTGGGCCTTCTCACTGGTATTCTCAAGTTTCACAACTATGTCTACGGCCTGCCAACATTCACAGGTCCCTGGTCCACATTATCCACAAGGATCTTTTTTAGAATTTACAGTGCAGAAGGAGGACATTCGGCCCATCGAGTCAGCACTGGCTCCTGGAAAGAGCACCCTACCCAAGGTTAACACCTCCACCCTATCCCTATAACCCAGTAACCCCACCCAACACTAAGGGCAATTTTGGACACTAAGGGCAATTTATCATGTCCAATCCACCTAACCTGCACATCTTTGGACTGTAGGAGGAACCCGGAGCACCCGGAGGAAACCCACGCACACACGGGGAGGATGTGCAGACTCCGCACAGACAGTGACCCAAGCTGGAATCGAACCTGGGACCCTGGAGCTGTGAAGCGATTGTGCTATCCACAATGCTACCGTGCTGCCCACTAAATGGGCATGATGACATGACGCCTCGTTTGCAGCTCATCCTTCTAAACTCAGAAGGTACGACTTTGACCTGGTCTACACGCCCGGCAAGGAGCTCATCATTGCCGAGACACTGTCCCGCTCCATCACCATCATTGCCGATACACTGTCCCCTCCATCACCATCATTGCCGATACACTGTCCCGCTCCATCACCGTCATTGCCGATACACTGTCCCGCTCCATCACCGTCATTGCCGATACACTGTCCCGCTCCATCACCGTCATTGCCGATACACTGTCCCGCTCCATCACCGTCATTGCCGATACACTGTCCCGCTCCATCACCATCATTGCCGATACACTGTCCTGCTCCATCACCATCATTGCCGATACACTGCCCCGTTCCATCACCATCGTTGCCGATACACTGTCCCGCTCCATCACCATCATTGCCGATACACTGTCCCGCTCCATCACCATCATTGCCGATACACTGTCCCGCTCCATCACCATCATTGCCAATACACTGTCCCCTCCATCACCATCATTGCCAATACACTGTCCCGCTCCATCACCATCATTGCCGATACACTGTCCCGCTCCATCACCATCATTGCCGATACACTGTCCCGTTCCATCACCATCATTGCCGATACACTGTCCCGCTCCATCACCATCATTGCCGATACACTGTCCCGCTCCATCACCGTCATTGCCGATACACTGTCCCGCTCCATCACCATCATTGCCGATACACTGTCCCGCTCCATCACCATCATTGCCGATACACTGTCCCGTTCCATCACCATCATTGCCGATACACTGTCCCGCTCCATCACCATCATTGCCGATACACTGTCCCGCTCCATCACCGTCATTGCCGATACACTGTCCCGCTCCATCACCGTCATTGCCGATACACTGTCCCGCTCCATCACCGTCATTGCCGATACACTGTCCCGCTCCATCACCGTCATTGCCGATACACTGTCCCGCTCCATCACCGTCATTGCCGATACACTGTCCCGCTCCATCACCGTCATTGCCGATACACTGTCCCGCTCCATCACCGTCATTGCCGATACACTGTCCCGCTCCATAACCGTCATTGCCGATACACTGTCCCGCTCCATCACCGTCATTGCCGATACACTGTCCCGCTCCATCACCGTCATTGCCGATACACTGTCCCGCTCCATCACCGTCATTGCCGATACACTGTCCCGCTCCATCACCGTCATTGCCGATACACTGTCCCGCTCCATCACCGTCATTGCCGATACACTGTCCCGCTCCATCACCGTCATTGCCGATACACTGTCCCGCTCCATCACCGTCATTGCCGATACACTGTCCCGCTCCATCACCGTCATTGCCGATACACTGTCCCGCTCCATCACCGTCATTGCCGATACACTGTTCCGCCCCATCACCATCATTGCCGATACACTGTCCCGCCCCATCACCATCATTGCCGATACACTGTCCCGCTCCATCACCATCATTGCCGATACACTGTCCCGCTCCATCACCGTCATTGCCGATACACTGTCCCGCTCCATCACCGTCATTGCCGATACACTGTCCCGCTCCATCACCGTCATTGCCGATACACTGTCCCGCTCCATCACCGTCATTGCCGATACACTGTCCCGCCCCATCACCATCATTGCCGATACACTGACCCGCTCCATCACCATCATTGCCGATCCACTGTCCCGTTCCATCACCATCATTGCCGATACACTGTCCCGCTCCATCACCATCATTGCCGATACACTGTCCCGCTCCATCACCGTCATTGCCGATACACTGTCCCGCTCCATCACCGTCATTGCCGATACACTGTCCCGCTCCATCACCATCATTCCCGATACTCTGTCCCGCTCCATCACCGTCATTGCCGATACACTGTCCCGCCCCATCACCATCATTGCCGATACACTGACCCGCTCCATCACCATCATTGCCGATCCACTGTCCCGTTCCATCACCGTCATTGCCGATACACTGTCCCGCTCCATCACCATCATTGCCGATACTCTGTCCGTTCCATCACCGAGCCTAATGAACCACTGAATGTCATCCAGCAAGTTGAGTCACAGGTTGAGTCACGGGTGTAGCTGTGTGCTAGCACCATGCCGGCATCTGATGAGAAGGTGAATCGAATCCGTGAGGAGACAGCCAAAGACCCCCTCTTGCTGCGTGTTATGCAACACCTAGCCACCTAGCCAATGGTTGGCAAAAAGGGCAGTGCCCTCAATTTTTCAATGTAAAGGACGACCTGACGGTGGTTGATGGTATCCTCCTCAAACTGGACCGGATTGAAATTCCACACAGTCTCCAGAGCTTGGTGCTCCGTCAAATCCATGAGAGCCACCTGGGTGTGGAAAAGTGCAGACGCAGAGCCAGGCAGGCTGTCTACTGGCCTGGGATCAGCCAGGACATTGCGAACATGGTCCTTAACTGTGTGACCTGTCAACGCTTCCAGCCAGCGCAGAGTAAGGAGACACTTCAGCAGCATGAAATCGAAACCTCTCCGTGGTCCAAGGTTGGCATCGACCACTTTCATGCAAATGGTCGTGATTACATGTTAATCATTGATTACTTTTCCAATTACCCTGAAGTCGTGAAGCTCTCAGACCTCACATCTCGGCCATCATCAAGGCCTATAAGGAGACGTTCTCCGGGGCATGGTATCCCACTCACTGTCATGAGTGACAATGGCCCGTGCTTCAGCAGCCATGAATGGTCTCTGTTTGCCCAGTCGTATCAGTTCAAACACTTCCAGCCCAGACTATCCGCAGTCAAACAGAAAAGTTGAGAAAGGGGTGCACATAGTGAAGCAGCTGATCTGCAAGGCTGCGGATTCTGCGTCTGACATTCAGCTTGCGCTGCTTGCGTACAGGGCGACCCCACTGTCCACTGGCATGTCGCCGGCTCAACTCCTGATGAACAGGGACCTGCGAACGACACTTCCAGCCATACACGTGCCCAACCTGGATCACCTCCTGGTGCTGCAGAAGGTGCAGCAACTCCGAGACCGGCAAAAACAGGGCTATGATGCTCATGCCACCGATTTGCCCATGTTATCCCCGTCAGACACTGTTCGGGACTGGTTTAGCTCACTCAGCTAAATCGCTGGCTTTTAAAGCAGACCAAGCAGGCCAGCAGCACGGTTCGATTCCCGTACCAGCCTCCCTGGACAGGCGCCGGAATGTGGCGACTAGGGGCTTTTCACAGTAACTTCATTGAAGCCTACTCGTGACAATAAGCGATTTTCATTTCATTTCATTTCATTTCAAGATCCCTGATGGAGGCTGGTCAGCTCCAGCTGTCGTTGTTCGACAGGCTGCCCTGTAGCCACCTAAGATGGACACTGGGCTAACAAGATGGAGAACTGCTAAGACTGCAGGGAAAAAGCAGTTTAGCCAAGACAAGCAGTCTGCAAAGACTGATTAGCATTTTGCACGCAGCAAAACTAGTTTCTGGCCAGGTGGAAGATCTCAACCAAAGGTGTTAATAGCAAAACGCTTTGCATATTAATGAGGCAATCCAGATCTGGGCACACACAATGGCAACATTTGGGTTTGAATAGATACTTTAAGTGGATGTCCAGACAGAGCGGCACCAAAAGTATCCACCACAAAAGACCATAGAGACCGCCCCCTCCATCGAGGAGAGACCCTCACATTGGGGGATTCGAAAGATATCGATTGGGAGCTGATCCAATCAATACCTGAAGGTAAAAGCCCGCCCCAAAAAGGCACGGACATTGGGGGCCCTATAAAAGATAGACCCCCACACATGGTCCGGTCTGTTTTTGTGCTCCGGCTTTGACTTCGACCCAGAACTTCGACTTGTATCCTGACTCCAGCCGTTGAGCACCAGCCGCCGAACCGTAAGTGACAATACGACGCTCGCTACGCGAACCAGCCCCACTAGACCCCCAGCGACCAGCACACTCTCTGAAGGTTACAGAACAAGATCGAAACGAAGGCCTCGCTCCCTGACCTTGCCTGTTCCTGTTTAGTTAAGTATTCTGATCGCTTAGTTTAGTTGTAGCTTAGTCCCTTAGCGTGTGCATGTGTATTTATTATATTTGTAATAATAAATACTAATCGTTTGGAACTTACTAATCGGTGTATAGTTTTATTACTTTGAACCTGACCTTGGAATATTTGTGAGGTGTTTATACGACACCTGGCGACTCCCGAGCTGAAAATACACATATAGAGCCTAGCAGTGTTAAGCACACGGCCTTTAAACGGAGGCGTGTTAATACACTCCAATAAACGCGTATTACACTCAAGTAAAACGTGCAACATTTAGTGGCGACATCCTGACGGGACACGGTTATAAGTGGTACCCCCACTCCGTCGAGGACCCTGAAATTTGAATTAGAAATCTGGTAAAGAAAAAGGAAAGAAATCACAAGTATTCAAGGTGTTCAAAGGAATAAACGTAATTCGGAAGTGCGTTTAGTGCATGCGTACTAACAGGGTTGTAAGGAAAACCTGAAAGCATTTTTGTTGCGACAAACTTTCGGTAGTTTTGTGAACGGAACATAGCGTAAGCCTTACCCGTTTCGTGAGACATAACCTCAACACCCCCTGTTCCAAATTAAGTGAGTCAGAGAAAATGGCCATGCAGGCAATGGAACGCCTCATGAACCCAGAACGGTTTGTGGTCGCAGCGACCAGCAGTAGCCGAGTAGGTCAGTGTCCCGTGTGGGAGCTGGAACTCCGCAAGTATCTGCAAGGAAAGGGATGGCCCCTTTGGAAAGAATTCTGTTTGAATGAGGAGACAGGTCCCGGAAGTATAGGACATACTTGGTGGGAGAACCTCTCTCAAATTCATAAGAAGACCCTTAGTAAAGCACGCAAGCCGATGGCAATCGTGTCCTGTTTGGCACAATTGCGAGGCACAGAGGAGGTCGTTCAGACGCTCCGGGCAGAATTAGAGGAGAAAAATCGAATGAGTAAAGTGGATGTCAGGGACATCGAAAAGGAAAATATGGATCTTAGAGGGAAGTTGGCAGAGAAAGGTAGAGAGGTGGATGATGCCAAGAGGGCACATCAGTCTTGTCTAGCCCATCTCAGCAGTTCCCAGACCCAGTACGAAAAGGCCTATCAGGACGTGCAACGTGCCGTCCTGATAAGAGAAGAATCAGAGAAGCAGGTAGAGGCTTTGCAGAGGCAATGCTCTGACCTTAAAGCAGCTTTGAGAGCACTCCATGCTGCCACCACAGAACAAAGACAGAGTACTGTAGACCATGCGAAATGCAGGAAGCAGATTGCAGAACTGCAATCGCTGCTTTCAGTACAAAATGGGTTTCAAAGCACCTTTGGAACGCAGTTAGATGAGGAGAATGCCCCAGATTGGAAAGAGTTAAGTGAGACAGTGCAGCGTTATGTTCAGGGAACATGTGCGCCAGCAGCGCAGCAGAAAAGACAAGCACCCCAACCCCCCACAGATCAGATAGTTACCGCCCCAATGAATCCAGTCACCACCCAGAGGAAAGCGACCACAGAAGGCGCACCCGATATTACTTACACCACCCCCTTAACTGTAACCCAACTAAGGGACGCGTGTGAAAAGATCACTCCGTTTCTCCCCACCGCAGACCCCCACCAGTTTTTCGCAAAGGTAAAGCAACAGGCAACCATGTACGGCCTGGACGAGAGAGAGCAGGTTAAACTCACAGTTCTGAGTTTAGACCCATCGGTTGTAGCAGCCCTCCCCGACCCACAGAACGTTGGCGGAGGCACCCTAGAGGAAATGCACACCTCCATTTTAGATGCCATAGGGTATAATCGAGGTGACCCAGTCGAAGGACTTAATAAGTGCCGACAGAAGAAAACAGAGCACCCCACAGCATTCGCAGGAAGGCTGTGGATCCATTTTAACGCAGTTTTTGGCGATTTAAATAGAGCCCATTTGAACCGTGAAAACATGGTTAAATGGACGCGCACCATAGTCTCCCATGCCACAGATGCAGGACAGAGTGCTTGCAACAGCTATGACCCCTCAGAGGAGGCCCATAATGAAAAATGGGTCTTGAAAAGATTGTCCCGCATTTGGCAGCAATCCGTCCACAATAAAACAGCATTTATAAATCCCGAAGAGCAGGCAGATGCAGACATGAATCCAGTTAAAACACATCAAAACCCCGCATGTGTAAATGAGGGAAGGAACAGCCCACAGCAGATCAAGTCAAAGGAATGTTTTAACTGTGGACAGTTAGGACATTACGCTCGAGAATGTCAAGCCCCCCCGAAACAGCAACAGAATCAGCCCACCAATGCCCCCCGAAGCAGCAATGAAACCAACAGCCCAGACCCCCCTCTCAGGGAACAGTACACAAGGGAACAATGCACCAGAGTGCCTTCTCCGCCTTATGTGCCTCAGGGGTCATGTTACAACTGTAGGCAGCCAGGACACTTCGCCCGAGATTGCAGGAGACACCCAGCACCAGCTAGACCCGCCCCCAGATATGAAAGAGAACACCACCCACAGCAGCTACAAGGTCCCAGCTGCCCCATGCAAACTATGAGCGCTTACCCACCACTTCTCATGGCAGGGATACCTCAGCAATGCCAGTTCATTTTTGTTTCTCTCCTTCCCCTCTTCTTCGGTCACACTGCACTGGCTCCGTATGCTAGTTACACCCCAAGCCAAATGTAATTTACAGTATCCTTTGTTCTGATGGAACCTGTACGATATTCGTTGCATGTTTGTTTGTATGTGTTTGTTAAATGTTCAGTGTTTAAATTTAAACAGCTTTTCACAGCCCCACGCCACCACTGATGGAACCTGCACGTATGTTTTGTTTGTCAGTTTATGTTTGTTTCCTTGTTAATATGTTAAGGGTTTGATCGCAGATCTTTTCAGCTGAAAAGATTGTGACCACCTCGCACGCACTTTAGCTTGTCCGCAGATACCTCTGAGAACTTTCTATGGTGAGCAGCTCACCTTATCGTCTAAAATGTCTGAAGCCCAGCTCATTTTTCAAAAGGAGCATCTTGGCTCCTCCCTTGGTTTTAGGTGCCCCTCTATTCGGCGAATAGAGGCTGCAAATCCACGGTAAACACATTCTTGCCCGTTTACTCCAGGTTACTCAGGCAGTGGACAAACGGCACTGAGGACCCGCCCTGTCTGAGAACCCACTTTGGTCAGCCAAGCTCGGGTATGGCACAGCACGCCCTACCCGGGGATCCCATTCAAATCGTACCCGTAGCGGCCCATACGCAACCCATTCGACCTTTTGTTTCCAATTTGTTTTCATTTTTCGTTAGGCAGCCCTTAGGCCGCCATCCCACATGCTATTTACATCCAGGAACATTCGGATGGTAAATGGGCAAAGCCTGCGAGACGGCTCGCAGGAGAAAAGTTGTTAGGTGTATTCTGGTTCGTAAATTCGCATTTTGAAAAAAAAAAATGAGGGGAGTCACAGGGTGTGACTTGGCCAGTCATTTTAATGGGTCAATTGGAATTAAAGGACAGATACACTAACAAGTACGGATATTAAGCTGTGTATTGACAGATACTGTGCTTGATCCCATAGCTTTCGAAGGACGAAAAAGGGTTCACAGCAAGGATCAGCCATACAGGAGGAAGAGAAAAGAACGAAGAGAAGATGATGGAAGCCTACTTATTGCTCTTAAATGTTGTATTTGTTTATGTCAAAGCAAGACACGTTTCCCCCACAACCCCCACCGTAAATGTTTCACTCACAGCAACTCCCCCGTGCTCAGCTCTGATCAGTGAAGTTCAGACCTGGTGCACAAAATTTATGTGGAGATGCCGGCGTTGGACTGGGGTGAGCACAGTAAGAAGTCTTACAACACCAGGTTAAAGTCCAACAGGTTTGTTTCAAACACGAGCTTTCGGAGCACGGCTCCTTCTTCAGGTGAATGGAAAGGCTTGTTCCAGAAATGTTTATATAGACACAGTCAGAGATGCCCCGGAATGCGAGCACCTGCAGGCAATCAAATCATCAAAGATGCAGAGAGAGAGGTAACTCCAGGTTAAAGAGGTGTGAATTGTCCCAAGCCAGTTCAGTCGGTAGGCCTCTGCAAGTCCAGGCTTGTTGGTGGGGGCCGAATGTAATGCGACATGAATCCCAGATCCCGGTTGAGTCCGCATTCATGCGGACTCAACCGGGATCTGGGATTCATGTCGCATTACATTCGGCCCCCACCAACAAGCCTGGACTTGCAGAGGCCTACCGACTGAACTGGCTTGGGACAATTCACACCTCTTTAACCTGGAGTTACCTCTCTCTCTGCATCTTTGATGATTTGATTGCCTGCAGGTGCTCGCATTCCGGGCATCTCTGACTGTGTCTATATAAACATTTCTGGAACAAGCCTTTCCATTCACCTGAAGAAGGAGCCGTGCTCCGAAAGCTCGTGTTTGAAACAAACCTGTTGGACTTTAACCTGGTGTTGTAAGACTTCTTACTGTGCTCACCCCAGTCCAACGCCGGCATCTCCACATCATGGCTACCATTGACACCGCAAACTGCCGGCTCAAAGTGGAGAGGATCTCCAGGAAGATCGCGCATATAGACACTGACATTCAGTTTCTACAAAGATGCAAAAAAGCAGACAAGATCCCGAAAGGACTACATCCACACGCATGAATGCGGACTCAACCGGGATCTGGGATTCATGTCGCATTACATTCGGCCCCCACCAACAAGCCTGGACTTGCAGAGGCCTACCGACTGAACTGGCTTGGGACAATTCACACCTCTTTAACCTGGAGTTACCTCTCTCTCTGCATCTTTGATGATTTGATTGCCTGCAGGTGCTCGCATTCCGGGGCATCTCTGACTGTGTCTATATAAACATTTCTGGAACAAGCCTTTCCATTCACCTGAAGAAGGAGCCGTGCTCCGAAAGCTCGTGTTTGAAACAAACCTGTTGGACTTTAACCTGGTGTTGTAAGACTTCTTACTGCACAAAATTTATGACATGGTACTCCATGTCATATGTGATTGAATCACTACTAGTGATTGCAATCCTCTGCATACTCGTACAGACCCTCAGGTTGAGGAAGTGGAAGAGGAGAGCCTCCCGTTCCTGCCCCTCAACCATCTATGGAGTTCGATCCCCTATTTTTCGGTTTCATCAATCCCCTTTGCCCCTCAATGAATAAAGCACTGTGTGAATAAAATAAAATATACCCATGTATTATATTGTCCTGAACTCGACTGCCGAGTCAGGAAATGTTATGTGATGTGGTATGAATGGATGAGGTTTAGTCTGTAATGAAATGTTTAAAGTAAGATAAGGATAGTTGTGATAGGTAGAGGTTCCCGGTTTTTGGTAATGCATGTCCCCTTTGACATAGCGGCAAGTAGAGATGTCAGGTAAAAAATTTTCTTCCCATAGTCAAGGACAGAGTAGACGCTCAGGAACTTGCCGAGGTCAGGGAACACAAAGAAGGCACCCAGAAGCACACGAAGCAACGTGCATAGGTGATCCTTCACAATATTTTTGATTGTGAGGATCACAAGGAGGGAATGTAGCCACCTAAGATGGACACTGGGCTAACAAGATGGAGAACTGCTAAGACTGCAGGGAAAAAGCAGTTTAGCCAAGACAAGCAGTCTGCAAAGACTGATTAGCATTTTGCACGCAGCAAAACTAGTTTCTGGCCAGGTGGAAGATCTCAACCAAAGGTGTTAATAGCAAAACGCTTTGCATATTAATGAGGCAATCCAGATCTGGGCACACACAATGGCAACATTTGGGTTTGAATAGATACTTTAAGTGGATGTCCAGACAGAGCGGCACCAAAAGTATCCACCACAAAAGACCATAGAGACCGCCCCCTCCATCGAGGAGAGACCCTCACATTGGGGGATTCGAAAGATATCGATTGGGAGCTGATCCAATCGATATCTGAAGGTAAAAGCCCGCCCCAAAAAGGCACGGACATTGGGGGCCCTATAAAAGATAGACCCCCACACATGGTCCGGTCTGTTTTTGTGCTCCGGCTTTGACTTCGACCCAGAACTTCGACTTGTATCCTGACTCCAGCCGTTGAGCACCAGCCGCCGAACCGTAAGTGACAATACGACGCTCGCTACGCGAACCAGCCCCACTAGACCCCCAGCGACCAGCACACTCTCTGAAGGTTACAGACCAAGATCGAAACGAAGGCCTCGCTCCCTGACCTTGCCTGTTCCTGTTTAGTTAAGTATTCTGATCGCTTAGTTTAGTTGTAGCTTAGTCCCTTAGCGTGTGCATGTGTATTTATTATATTTGTAATAATAAATACTAATCGTTTGGAACTTACTAATCGGTGTATAGTTTTATTACTTTGAACCTGACCTTGGAATATTTGTGAGGTGTTTATACGACACCTGGCGACTCCCGAGCTGAAAATACACATATAGAGCCTAGCAGTGTTAAGCACACAGCCTTTAAACGGAGGCGTGTTAATACACTCCAATAAACGCGTATTACACTCAAGTAAAACGTGCAACAGCCCCCCGCTCGTATGTTGTGCATCTGGCTGATGGTTCTGTTGTGTGATGAAACAGACAGGCACTGCGCAAAGTTGCCTGCCCGCAACCACATTCTTCTCCGTTTCCTTCTGTTGATTTGCCACCCCCTGATACATCAAAGCACAAGGCCAACAGTCAGGCTTCAATCCTGCCCATCAGGATGCTGTCGTCCCCACCTCTCCAGCGGTCGACCAGGATCAGATGTAAGCCACAGAGACTGGATTTATGAACATCTGTTCTGTTTGCTATGTTCTGTGTTCTTGCACTAGACAGCTGTTTTCACATTTACATATGTTCACATCCACTGCATGTATATATGTTAATATTGGCCTATTCTTGTAAATACGTTCGCATATGTCATCGAAACACAAAAAAAAGGGAGATGATATACAGGCACGCACATAATGATATACAGACAAGCAGCTAATGGACACAGAGAAGAGGACATGACCAATAAGCAGGCAGGACACTCAGGGGTGGGATCTGACCATAAGAGACACGAGGCACTCACACTCCGCCTCTTTCCACTGATGAACATCTAGAGAGTCAGTCAAGGGTGTTGTTACAATCTCACACCTCCACCACATGGCTAAGAGCTAGTCTGGTTCAGCCAGACAGAGCCTTATGTTAGCAAAGAGTCGAACTCACATAACTGTACTATTAGTTCAATAAACCTGATTGAACTAACTTCAAGGTCTGGAGTATCTTTCTGATCTAAGCTGCATCCAGTTGCAGACGGTGTTAGACCAGTGTACCTAACACGGCAAGCCCTATCCAAAACAAAAATGTAAATCCAGGAATACACTTTTGTGCACATGGGAGAGAAAAGAAAATTGCTTCGATCTCGGTCGTCCATGGATTTACCCCCCCCCCCCCCCCCCCCCCCCCAATCTGTTCCATAAACGCCTTTAGCTCCCTCATCGCACCTGACACCTTCCCTGCCCTGAACTCGACCGATCCAGCCTCAGGTCTATAACCGTATTAAAGCCCCCCGCCCCCATGACCAGCCTATGTGAATCCAGGTCTGGAATCTTCCCCAACACCCGCCTTATGAACTCCGCATCGTCCCAGTTTGGTGCATAAATGTTCACTAATACCACCGGCATCCCTTCCAGCTTCCCACTCACCATGACATACCTACCCCCCCGAGTCAGCCACTTCAAATGACACCCACTTATTAATCAAAATCGTTACCCCCTCTAGTTTTAGAGTCTAGCCCCGAATGAAATACTTTCCCCACCCACCCCTCCCTCAGCCTAGTCTGATCCACCCCCTCAAGCGTGTCTCCTGTAGCATTGCCACGTCCGCCTTTAAACTCTTCAGATGCGCGAACACGCGAGCCCTCTTGACCAGTCCATTCAGCACCCAACGCCTCTTCAGGCCCGCCCCCAGGCGCCCACCGTTATCGACCCCCATTCAGTCGCCAAACGCCAGTCCCTCCCCTGTCAGCAGATCAATAACCCCCTCTCTCTTCCTCCCCACATCACAAAATTACAATCTCAATCCCCTTCAACAAACTTATCACCTGCTCGACCCCTACTGTGCTTCCATGAGCTAACCCCACCCATGGTAGACCCCGTCCATGGCACCAAGCATCCTACCCCCCATTCATCCCCTCCCCCTTCTCAACCAACTTACACACATATGCAAATATTACAATCCCCAACAAACACAAAGAAGAAACTTCCACCCACCATCCCCCACTAAGAACAAAGTTATCCCACAAACAAAACTAAGCAACAGCCCCAAACGTAGTGCAAAACAATACATACAAAACCAGAAGAAAAAAGAAGTTTAACTGCAGTTCAAAAACACAACTACTCACCCCCAAGTTCACTGTCCTCCATCACCTGCCAGTCCCTTGTCCCTGGCAAAGTTCATCGCCTCTTCTGGCAATCTGAAGTAAAGTTCCTGGCCCTCATATGTGACCCACAAACGTGGTGGGTACAGCGTGCCAAACTTCACCCCATCCTTAAAGAGGGCCGATTTCACTTTATTAAAATTCGCCCTTCTTTTGGTCAGATCCGCACCCAGGTCCTGATAGGCACGCAGCTCGTTGCCTTCCCATAAACGGCTCCTTGTCTGCCTGGCCCACCTCAAGATCTGTTCTTTGCCTAGGAACTGGTGCATTCGTACCACCATCGCCCTTGGCGGCTCGTTCCTCAGCGGCTTCCTCATAAGTGCCCTGTCCATCTCCAAGTGCCGGGCAAATGCACCTTCTCCCAGTAGCTTCTCAAACATATGTGCCACATATGCCACCTGCGTACGATCCCTCGCTCCCCACCGGCAGGCCGACAATGCTCAGATTCTGCCTGCGCGATCTGTTCTCCAGATCCTTCACTTTGTCCTGTAGCCTCTTCTGGTGGTCCTTCTTCAGCCCCATCTCCACCGTCATCGCGGCTAGCTGATGGTCGTGCTCAGCCACCGCCTCTTCCACGTTCTGCATCGCCTGGCCCTGGGTTTCCAGACTCTGCTCCAAACAATCAATGCCTGCCTTTATCGGATCCACCACCCTGGCCAAGTCTTCCAGATATTCTTTTCTCTGCTGAGCAAATTTTGCATGGAGAAAGACCACAAGTTTCTCCGTCGACCACTGGGCTGGCAGTATCGGTCCTTGATCTACTGCCATATTCCCCTGTGTCGCAGGCTCCACTCCCGTCTTTGACCAACTTTCTCTTCTTTTCAGACCACTTCTGGTCCATGAATCCATACATTGGTGGGGAATCTTCCTCTTCTATTTCACCAGACCCTTGTGTTATTGATCAAATCCACCGTAAAACGGGGGAAAAGGTCCAAAAAGTCCATCACGAGCGGGAGTTACTAAATGTGCGACCACTCACACCATGGTCGCTACCGGAAGTCGTGGATGCTACATACTAACTGCAATAGACCTAATTCTTCACAGGACTGATCACCTAATAATGAATCCAATCCCTCGGATACAATATAGAATGGGACGGATTAAAAGTGTTCTTTACCACAACACTCAGGTCACATGCACCATAACATAAATGCTTGAACCATTATAATCTCTCAGAGATATTAATAATAACAGTAATAATCGTTATTGTCACAAGTAGGCTTCAATGAAGTTACTGTGAAAATCCCCTCGATATTGCGTGATTTCTTCTAATCAGCTGAACTTTTAGATTTTTAAAATCAGTTATGCAGATTAAATTGGCTTTGACACCATTGTCGAACTTCAATCGTTCACTTCAAGTGGTAACGGCCAGTTGTCCTTATCAACAACATTTATTTTAAAAGGTTTGCATTTTTTTAACTGCTGAAGCATTTTTTGACGTCTCCAAAAATGTATTATTCTGTGTTATAATTGCAACAAACAATGGTCTTTCATCAGTGGAAACTGTGGCCGCGATTCTCCGCAACCACAATGGGTGGGTGAATAGCGGGATGTCCGCTCCCGCACCTCCCGCTATTCTCCCATCCCCCCCAAAATGGTGTGTCCGGTTTTCCGACACGCCGCTCGGAGAAACGCGGGCCGCCGTTTTTCACGACGGCCCGCGATTCTCCGACCCGGATGGGCCGAGCGGCCTGCCGTTCCCGACCTGTTCACGACGGCGGCAACCACACCTGGTCGCTGCCGTCGTAAACATGGCGCTCCAGGTGAGTGTCGGACCTAGGGGGGGCGGATCGGGGATCGAGCACCACGACCGTGCTCGGGAGGGGACAGGCCCGCGATCGGTGCCCACCGATCGTCAAGCCGGCGTCTCAAGGGGACGCACTCTTTCCCCTCCGCCGCCCCGCAAGATCAAGCCGCCACATCTTGCGGGGCGGCTGAGGGGAAAGACGGCAACCGCGCATGCGCGGGTTTGAGCTGTCCAACCCGCGCATGCGCTGCTGACGTCATTAGGCTCCGCCGCGGCATCATTCTTGGTGCGCCGGGCCTTGAAGCCAGGGACAAGGCCCGGCCACCGGGTTTCCCGGTACGGCCTGCCTATCCCCCCAGGTAGGGGAGAATAGGGGGCCGGGAGAGGCTTCCGACGCCGTTGTGAACCTCTCCAGGTTTCACGACGGCGTCGGGCCTTGCGGAGAATTCCACCCTGTGCCTTCCACTGTGCTGACTGGTCTGGGATTGAGTTTAGAGTAACAATTCCGAGCAAAGTGATTTTTTCCCTTTGCACCAGGAACAAAACTTGCAAAATGCTAGACACTGTCTTAAATTGTGCCTTTGAACACATCTTTTACACAGAAATACTTTGCCCTGATCTTAAACCTGTTTGTTGGTGTTGGAGGAGCTGCAGGAACTTTCCCGCCTTTTTTCAGAGGTTTCCCACCTTTTTGGAAAAAGGGTGACACCAGAGTTTTCTCCTCCAAGAATATGCCACCATTACTGAAAAACATTTTAGAATGCTGTGCTGCTAGCTCATGAGCCTGACAAATCTTAACTGTTTATTCCCAGGACAGCTCCGAGTCCCTCAGCAACCGTTCCCTCAACTTATTTTCATTCACACCAAGCACAATCTGGTCCCGAATCATGAAAGATTCCACCGCAGAGAAATTACAGGTTTTAGCTTTTAACTTTAAACCAGTGATGAACTGATCTATGGACGCTCATTTCTTCTGTAAACGTGGCTCTTTGTAAATATAGAACATAGAACATAGAACATTACAGCGCAGCACGGGCCCTTCGGCCCTCGATGTTGCGCCGACCCGTGAAACCATCTGAAGCCTATCTGACCTACACTATTCCATTTTCATCCATATGTCTATCCAGTGACCACTTAAATGCCCTTAAAGTTGGCGAGTCTACTACTGTTGCAGGCAGGGCGTTCCACACCCCTACTACTCTCTGAGTAAAGAAACTGCCTCTGGCATCTGTCCTATATCTACCACCCCTCAATTTAAAGCTATGTCCCCTCGTGTTGGTATTCACCATCCGAGGAAAAAGACTCTCACTGTCCACCCTATCTAACCCTCTGACTATCTTATATGTCTCTATTAAGTCACCTCTCAGCCTTCTCCTCTCTAACGAAAACAACCTCAAGTCCCTGAGCCTTTCCTCGTAAGACCTTCCCTCCATACAAGGCAACATCCTAGTAAATCTCCTCTGAACCCTTTCCAAAGCTTCCACATCCTTCCTATAATGTGGTGACCAGAACTGCACGCAGTACTCCAGGAGCGGCCGCACCAGAGTTATGTACAGCTGCAGCATGACCTTGTGGCTCCGAAACTCAATCCCCCTACTGATAAAGGCTAGCACACCATATGCCTTCTTAACAGCCCTATTAACCTGGGTGGCAACTTTCAAGGATTTATGTACCTGGATGCCGAGATCTCTCTGTTCATCTACACTACCAAGAATCTTGCCATTAGCCCAGTACTCTGCATTCCTGTTACTCCTTCCAAAGTGAACCACCTCACACTTTTCCACATTAAACTCCATCTGCCACCTCTCAGCCCAGCTCTGCAGCTTATCTATGTCCCTCTGTATCCTATAACATCCTTCAGCACTATCCACAACTCCACTGACCTTCGTGTCATCTGCAAATTTACTAACCCATCCTTCTACACCCTCTTCCAGGTCATTTATAAAATGACAAACAGCAGTGGCCCCAAAACAGATCCTTGCGGTACACCACTAGTAACTGAACTCCAGGATGAACATTTGCCATCAACCACCACCCTCTGTCTTCTTTCAGCTAGCCAATTACTGATCTAAACCGCTAAATCACCTTCAATCCCATACTTCCTTATTTTCTGCAATAGCCTACCGTGGGGAACCTTATCAAACGCCTTACTGAAATCCATATACACCACATCAACCGCTTTACCCTCATCCACCTGTTTGGTCACCTTCTCAAAAAACTCAATAAGGTTTGTGAGGCATGACCTACCCTTCACAAACCGTGTTGAGTATCGCTAATCAACTTGTTCTTTTCAAGATGATTATAAACCCTATCTCTTATAACCTTTTCTAACATTTTACCCACAACCGAAGTAAGGCTCACAGGTCTATAATTACCAGGGTTGTCTCTACTCCCTTTCTTGAACAAGGGGACAACATTTGCTATCCTCCAGTCTTCCGGCACTATTCCTGTTGACAAAGACGACATAAAGATCAAGGACAAAGGCTCTGCAATCTCCTCCCTGGCTTCCCAGAGAATTCTAGGATAAATCCCATCTGGCCCAGGGGACTTATCTATTTTGACATTTTCCAAAATTGATAACACCTCCTCCTTTTGAACCTCAATTCCATCTAGCCTGGTCGACTGAACCTGAGTATTCTCCTCGACAACATTGTCTTTCTCCAGTGTAAACACTGATGAAAAAATATCCATTTAACGCTTCCCCTATCTCCTCTGATTCCACACACAACTTTCCACTACTATCCTTGATTGGCCCTAATCTTACTCTAGTCATTCTTTTGTTCCTGATATACCTATAGAAAGCCTTAGGGTTTTCCTTGATCCTATCCGCCAACGACTTTTCGTGTCCTCTCCTCGCTCTTCTTAACCCTCCCTTTAAGTCCTTCCTGGCTAACTTGTAACTCTCAAGTGCCCTAACTGAGCCTTCATGTCTCATCCAAATAGGACATACCTGAATAATTTTTTACCTTGTCATGTATACACAAATATTATTGCTCTATTGAATGTGTTTGGTTAGAGAGTAAGTTGACTCCAGGTGCTCCAGTTTCCTCCCACAGTCCATAGATGTACAGGCTAGGAGGATTGGCAATGCTAAATTGCCCCTTAGTGTCCAGGGTTTTGCAGGTTAGGTTATGGGGAAAGGATGGGGTGGATGGTGGAGTGGACCTTGGTTAAGTGCTCCTTTGGAGGGTAGGTGCAGACTCGATCGGTTGAATAGCCTCCTTCTGCACTGTATGGATTCTATGATTCTAAACAAAGGTAGTTTAGGAATTTATATTTGTATTGGTAAAGCATTAGAAATAGGTATTATTTTAAAACAAGTTTAATTCGGTGTTTCTGTGCCTGGAAGGGCAAAACCTGTAGTTAGATTCATGTTGGATATTGGTATTTGTATGTGTGGGGGTTCGTTAAGTTCCAACTGTGTTTCTATTGTGCATAGGGAGGGCTCCGACATGAAGAATAAATAAAATTCATAGGTATGCATTGGTGTTGCTTAGCACCTGGGGCCTTGAATGGTAGGGAAGCATTTAATTTTTAGTTTAGCTAATTTGATTGCAGCTGGAGACAAGACCTCAGGGAGGGAGCATCTCTAAACTCTGCCAGGAGAAAGACTGGACAAGACAGGAGCTACAAAGAGACAGGTTTCTTAAAGCACAAGTTACAGTCCAGATAACCAGGAAATTGGGACAGATGAATATTAAAGACACCTGAAGTTATGAGAACAGAGACCAAGGTATTGTTCAGAAGAAAGCAAGGACGAGTAAATAAAGTGTTCTGAGTTAAAGAGACTTTTGCAATAATTAGATTTAAAGTGGGACAGTAGAATTCAGAGGTAGATAAAATGTCTGATGCCATTTAATACAGTCTGGGAAATGAGGTTTAAAGCAATTGTGAGCAGTTTGTGCAACTGTCAAGACAAATAAATCCTAACGGGTTTAGTGTAAAACCTTGGACTGGATTTGTTGTTAAATGTCGAGCTGACACTTTGTTTAAAAGTGTCCATTGGAAAATCTCATCTGGTTATGGAATGCAAACCGCTAAGGGAAAGCTAATTATGAGAGAAGATTTTAAAGCGTGAATTTGGGAATAGAGTTTGGAAACTCTCCTGGGACAATCATCTGGGGGGACTCTGAAGAGACATCCACAAACATTCACTAGGGTTCAGAGTGGAGAGTGTATTTGCAAACAGGTATCTTGTGTGTTTAATAGAGTCATTTGAGTTAAATAGACCATTGTAGCTTAAGATGTATTTTGTACTCTATGTTAATATTTAAATCTGTGTATCTGTTCAGTAAAGGGGGGGAGTAAAGGAACATTGTTTTATAATCCAATTTTTCAATTTTTCATTTTAAAAATGTCATTCTTGTTGAAACTAATTTGCGGTCCTGTGACTCTGTTCGCCTACACCTTATTTACAAAATTGAAAATTATGGTCTTTGGAGCCAGGGTTCTATCCTGGGATCTTCTGTCCAGTTATAACATCAACTGAGATTGTAACAGTCAGGTAGAATGAAATGGGGTAGACAAGAGAGGAGTTTTCCATATGCTATGATGCATCAAAACGTCTAAGACGAGTTTTTAAAAGTTCCTCCCCTTTAAAGCACTTCAATTGCAGTTGATTTCAAAACATGTTCACCGGGAAATTAGGTACATTATTTAACTTGTTACAAATTCACATTTTTCCAAGATTGTGCAAATACTCACAGACTAAACTTGCTGATCAGCACCTAGTTACCACTGCAGACTCATTCTGGGAATGATCACAGGTACGCAGTCCCCATCCTTTTTAGGCAGCACGGTAGCATGGTGGTTAGCATAAATGCTTCACAGCTCCAGGGTCCCAGGTTCGATTCCCGGCTGGGTCACTGTCTGTGCAGAGTCTGTACGTTCTCCCCGTGTGTGCGTGGGTTTCCTCCGGGTGCTCCAAAGATGTGCGGGTTAGATGGATTGGCCATGCTAAATTGCCCATAGTGTCCTAAAAAGTAAGGTATGGGGGGGTTGTTGGGTTACGGGTATAGGGTGGATACGTGGGTTTGAGTAGGGTGATCATGGCTCGGCACAACATCGAGGGCCGAAGGGCCTGTTCTGTGCTGTACTGTTCTATGTTCTAACCCATAACCAAGTTCTCTTTTCATTCCAGATTGATTTAACTGACTGAATTTCAATTACCCGGAAGGTGCAGTGGGATTTAACCTCCAGATCGTTAGTTTAAGCCTCTGGATTTATCTTCTAGTACCATGGTCAAAATGCTTCTGTCCCCATAATGTATATAAATCATTGAATTTAACTAAAACAGATACAGAAAATGCTGGAAATACTCAGCAGGTCTGGCAGCACCTGTGGAGGGAGAAATAGAATTAACATTTCAAATCTGTATGATCGTTCCTCAACGCTGGAGATTGGTAGAAACGTGATGGGGTTTACACTGTTGCAGAGAGGGGAAGGAGCAGGTGGAGCAAAGTAGAAGGCCAGAGAGAGGAGAGATTTGATAAAGAAGCCATGGGCATGAGATAAAGGGAGAGATAAGGAAAGACTAGTTCTGTCACAAGCACGATTAAGGGTAGAAAAAGAAGCTTTTTCAGTCACAGTTGTGTAATATTTCTCATTTTAAGCCCAAATTTTAATCAACCACACCAGATGAGAATGGGGCATGGTGGGGCAGGGGGTGGTGTAAGGGTTAAAATCATAGCGGTGTGCAACGTACCAACCTCGTGCCTTGTGCCATTTCAGTGGACATTTTGGGCAGCAAACAAAAGCCTCGTCCAAGCTGGGTATCTGTGATTTTGATTGGCTAGTGACTCCCAAGATTTACAGACAGCCCGCACATTTTGAAAAGGACGGACTTCTGGTAGCGGCAATGAACAGCTGAGCCGCACGTTCGGCGGATCCCGTATCACGGACTTCGGGGCTTTTTTAAAGGCCCCCACGGACCTGAGGAGGCAAATCCCGACGGGGGAAGAGGCAGGAGTCGCCCCAGTGGCCCCATGGTGCAGACCAGGAGCGGGGCAGGGAGAGAATCGGGAGAAAAAACACTTAGAAAAAATCGGGACCCGAAGGACAAAATGGCGGCCGGCGAAAGTTTCGAGGAGCTGAAGAAGTGGGTCCAGGAGCAGCAGACGACTCTGCTGCGCTGCTTCCAGGATTTGAAAGTGGAGCTGCTGGAGTCCATCAAGGTAACCAACAGGGAACTGATGGAGACCCAGACAGCCCAGTGGGCTGCGATCCGGGAGCTGCAGCAACAGGCCGCCGAAAGGGAGGACGAGGTCGCGGCCGTGGTGGGGAAGGTGGAGATGCACGAGGCGCTCCATAAAAGATGGCAGGAGCGGTTCGAGGAGTTGGACAACCGGTCGAGGAGGAAGAATTTACAGATCCTGGGCCTCACGGAGGGGCTGGAGGGGTCGGACCTAGCGGCCTATGTGGTGGTGATGCTGAACTCGCTGATGGGGGCTGGGTCCTTCAGGGGCCCCTGGAGTTGGAGGAGGCCCACAGAATTCTGGCTAGGAGGCCCAAGCCGAACGAGCCGCCGCGGGCGGTGTTGGTAAGGTTCCACCGGTTCGTGGATCGTGAGTGTGTGCTCCGGTGGGCCAAGAAGGAGCGGAGCAGCAAATGGGAGAACACGGAGGTGCGGATCTTCCAGGACTGGAGTGCGGAAGTGGCGAGGCGGAGGGCCGGGTTTAACCGGACGAAGGCGGTGCTCCACAGACGGAAGGTGAAGTTTAGAATGCTGCAGCCGGCGCGTCTGTGGGTCACCTATAAGGGTCGGCACCACTACTCTGAGTCCCCGGAGGAGGCGTGGGCCTTCGTGCAAGCCGAGAAACTGGACTCAAACTGAGGGTCCCCCGGAGGGGGGATGCTGTAGAATACTGTATTTATTTATACTGTATGTGTATTTGCGGGGTTTAGGGTAAGATGTGGGGTGGCCGTAGGGTGGGTGGGGTGATGCCGTCCGGGTGTTTTTTTTAATGGGTTTTCAAGCAGGAGTTGGGTGGACGGGTTCGGACTGAGGGGTAAACGGGGTGTTCGGGGAGCTGGTGGGGGGGACTGACAATGGGAGTGGCCCTGGAGGAGGCGGGGCCCAGCAGGGCGAAAGCGCCGGCTTTCTGCGGGGTTCCCGTGCTGGGAGGGGGAGGGGCCGGGGTTTTTTATTTTCCCGCGCAGGAGCGGGGGAGGGTGGACTGGTTGATGGGCACAATGGAGGAGGGGCAGTCCCACATTGGGAGGAGCCGAAAGTAGGGCGGCAGCCGCCGGGGTCAGCAGAAGATAGCTGGCTCACGGGAGTGTTGTAGAGGGGGGGGCGCGGTTAGGAGGGGTCCTAGCCTGGGGGGGAGGGGAGGGGGGAGGATACTGGGTTGCTGCTGAAACGGTCAGGAAGGAGCTGGAGGACGCAGGGGGTGCTGGAGGGGGGGAGTTGCCGCCGTGGGGAATTGGCAGAGCGTGGGACGCTGGCCGGGGGTGGGCAAGGGATGGGGTATGGCTAATCGGCAGGGGAAGGGGGCAGGGAGCCCTCGGATCCGGCTGATAACCTGGAATGTGAGGGGGCTGAATGGGCCGGTCAAAAGGGCCCGAGGAGTTGCGCAACTGAAGGGACTGAAGGCGGATGTGGCCATGCTCCAGGAGACACACCTGAGAGTGGTGGACCAGGTCCAGCTGAGAAAGGGGAGGATGGGCCAAGTATTCCACTCAGGGCTGGATGAGAGGAGTAAGGGGGTGGTGATCCTTGTGGGGAAGAAGGTGTCGTTTGAGGCGTTGAAGGTGGTGGCTGACAGTGGCGGGAGGTACGTGATGGTGAGTGGCAAAGCTGCAGGGGGGAGCGGGGTAGTGTTGGTGAATGTTTATGCCCCAAATTAGGACGATGCGGGGTTCATGCGGCGTATGTTGGGCCGCATTCCGGACCTGGAGGCGGGGGGCCTGATCATGGGGGGAGACTTTAACACTGTGCTGGATCCCCCATTGGATCGATCCAAGTCCCGGACGGGCAGGAGGTCGGCGGCGGCTAAGGTGTTGAGGGGATATATGGACCAGATGGGTGGGTTGGACCCTTGGAGGTTTGCGAGGCCAAGGGCCAGGGAATACTCGTTTTTCTCCCACGTACATAAGGCCTACTCGAGGATTGATTTTTTTGTCCTGAGCAGGGGGCTGGTGTCGAGGGTGGAGGAAGTGGAATACTCCGCCATTGCCATTTCAGATCATGCCCCGCACTGGATGGACCTCGGGCTGGGGGAAGAGAGGGACCAACGTCCGCTCTGGCACCTGGAGGTGGGGCTGATGGCAGATGAGGAGGTGGCCGAGGAGGGTTCGGGGGTGTATCGAGAGGTACCTCGAGGCCAATGATAACGGGGAGGTTCGGGTGGGGACGGTCCTGGGAGGCATTGAAGGCGGTGATGAGGGGGGAATTGATCTCCATCCGAACCCATAGGAGAGGGGGAGCAGAGGGAAAGGGAAAGACTGATAGGGGAGATGGGTGCAGGTGGATAGGAGATATGCGGAGGCCCCAGAGGAGGGATTGCTGGGGAGAGGCGTAGCCTTCAGGCCAGATTTGACCTACTGACGACCAGAAAAGGCGGAAGCCCAGTGGAGGGAAAGCACAGGGGGCGGTGTACGAACACGGGGAGAAGGCGAGCAGGATGCTGGCGCACCAGCTCCGGAAGCGGGACGCGGCCAGGGAGATTGGGGGAGTGACGGATAAGCTGGGAAGGTGGTGCGGAGGGGGGTAGAGGTCAATGGGGTCTTCAGGGACTTCTATGGGGAACTGTACCGGTCTGAACCCCCGGTGGAGGAGGGTGGAATGGGGTGCTTCCTGGACAAGTTGCGATTCCCCAAGGGTGGAAGAAGAGCAGGTGGAGGGGACTAGGGGCGCCGATCGAGGTGGAGGAGGTGGTCAAAGGGATAGGGAGCATGCAGGCGGGGAAGGCGAAGGGGCCGGACGGGTTTCCGGCTGAATTCTATAAAAGTATTGGACCTGTTGGGCCCCCTGTTGGTCCGGACCTTTAACGAGGCATGGGAGGGGGGGACTTTGCCCCCAACTATGTCGCGGGCGCTGATTTCCTTGATCCTGAAGCGGGACAAGGACCCTCTGCAGTGCGGATCATATAGGCCGATTTCGCTGCTGAACGCCGATGCTAAGCTGCTGGCAAAGATCGTGGCCACTAGAATAGAGGATTGTGTGCCGGGGATCATACATAGGTCCAGACGGGTTTGTGAAGGGAAGGCAGCTGAACACAAATGTGCGAAGACTCCTCAATGTCATTATGATGCCGGCGGTGGAAGGGGAGGCGGAGATAGTGGTGGCGTTGGACGCGGAGAAGGCCTTCGATAGGGTTGAGTGGGAGTACTTGTGGGAGGTGTTGGAGAGGTTCGGGTTTGGGGAGGGGTTTATCCGGTGGGTGAGGCTGCTCTACGAGGCCCCGATGGCAAGTGTAGGCCACGAATAGGAGGAGGTCGGATACTTTCGGCTGCATCGGGGGACGAGACAGCGGTGCCCCTGTCCCCCTTGCTCTTCGCGTTGGCGATTGAAGCCCCTGGCCATGGCACTGAGGGAGTCAGGGAACTGGAGGGTCCTGGTGCGGGGTGGGGAGGAGCATCGAGTGTCGCTGGTACGCGGACGACCTGTTGCTATATGTGGCGGACCGGTGGGGGGGATGCCGGAGGTGATGAAGATTCTTAGGGAATTCGGGGGTTTCTCGGGGTATAAGTTGAACCTGGGCAAGAGTGAGGTGTTTGTGGTGCATCCGGGGGATCAAGAGGAGGGGATTGGTAGGCTCCCATTGAAGCAGGCAGGGAAGAGTTTTAGGTACCTAGGGGTCCAGGTGGTGGGGAGCTGGGGGGCCCTGCACAAGCTCAACCTCACAAGGTTGGTGGAGCAGATGGAGGAGGAGTTTAAGAGATGGGATATGTTACCGCTGTCACTGGCGGGGAGGGTGCAGTCCGTCAAGATGACGGTGCTCCCGAGGTTTTTGTTCTTGTTCCAGTGCCTCCCCATCCTTATCCCGAAGGCCTTTTTCAGGAGGGTCAACAGCAGTATCACGGGATTTGTGTGGGCGCATGGGACTCCGAGGGTTCGAAGAGTGTTCCTGGAGCGAGGTAGGGATGGGGGGGGCTGGCGTTGGCCCAACCTCTGTGGGTACGCACTGGATGGTGCGAAGTGAGCAATGGACCAAGGAGGGGGCAGCGTGGAAGAGGATGGAGGCGGTGTCTTGTGTGGGCACGAGCCTGGAAGCGCTAGTAACGGCGCCGTTGCCGCTCCCTCCAACGAGGTATACCACGAGCCCGGTGGTAGCGGCTACCCTCAAAATTTGGGGGCAATGGAGACGGCACAGGGGAGAAATGGGGACCTCAATGGAGGCCCGATACGGGGGAACCATCAGTTTGTCCCAGGGAGGATTGATGGCAGATTTCTGGGCTGGCACAAGGCAGGGGTTAGGAGGTTGAGGGACCTGTTTGTGGAGGGGAGGTTCGCGAGCTTGGGGGAGTTGGAGGGGAAGTTTGGGCTCCCCCGGGGAACATGTTTAGGTACATCCAGGTGAGGGCGTTTGCCAGGCAGCAGGTGGAGGGGTTCCCCTTGCTGCCCCTGCGAGGGGTGCGGGATAGGGTGCTCTCGGGGGTGTGGGTCGGAGGAGGGAGGATCGCGGACATATACCGGGTAATGCAGGAGGTAGACGAGGCCTCGGTGGAGGAACTGAAGGGGAAGTGGGAAGAGGGGCTGGGGGAGGAGATTGAGGAGGGGACGTGGGCGGATGCCCTGGAGAGAGTGAATTCCTCCTCTTCCTGTGCGAGGCTTAGCCTCATACAGTTCAAGGTGCTGCATAGGGCCCACATGACTGGGACGAGGATGAGTAGGTTTTTTCGGGGGCGAGGACAGGTGTGCTAGGTGCTCGGGGAGCCCAGCGAACCACGCCCATATGTTTTGGGCGTGCCCAGCGTTGGGGGAGGTTTTGGAAGGGGGGTGGCGGAAGACGGTGTCGAGGGTGGTGGATCCAGGGTCGAGCCAGGCTGGGGACTCGCAATTTTTGGGGTTGCAGTGGAGCCGGGAGTGCCAGGAGGCGATAGAGGCCGGGGTCCTGGCCTTTGCGTCCCTAGTAGCCCGGCGGAGGATATTGCTCCAGTGGAAGGATGCGAGGCCCCCAAGCGTGGAGGCCTGGATCTCGGATATGGCGGGGTTCATTAAATTGGAGCGGGTGAAATTTGGCCTGAGGGGATCAGTACAGGGTTTTTTTAGGCGTTGGCAGCCTTTCCTGGACTTCCTGGCGAAACGGTAGGAAAAGACGCCGACAGCAGCAGCAACCGGGGGAGGGGGGGGGGGGGGGGGGGGGTAAGGATGGGGGGGAGGGAGAACTGTGCACATGGGTTTGTGGAGGGTGCTATCTCTCTCTTTTTTGGTTTTTCTCTTTGTTCTTTTTCTTTGTTGTTGTGCTTTTTTTGTTTTTTTTTGTTTTGAAGTTGATCTTGAAGCTGGGGGGTAATTGTTCATGGGGTGTTACCGCGGTTGTATGTTAATAGAGCTAAGATGTTTATATTTTGTATTTTGTAAAAATTTCAATAAAAATTATTTAAAAAAAAAACATTTTGAAAAGGACCTTTGGTGCCTTTTGGAGCTGTTGCTGAATAAAAAATGTCTGCTTCTCCTGTCACTCAAATGAATTCCTTTTGCAATCAACATTGTTAGAGATGACAACATATTGAGGACACTGTACCAAAAGCAGAAGTTTCATAATTTTCTAATTTCTAGAATGTCTGTTGACAGCAATGAGACATAGATGACCTGCCTCTAAAAGAATGATAAGGATGTGGACCCTCTGGTTGTGCTACTCAATGGTTCAATAACCTTCGGTTCACAAGAATTCCCAACAAAATCAAACTCAATAACATAAGAGATACAGACGATAGAACTGAAGATGTGAATTGTAAAGGTCAAAAATATAACCAAATATGGGCAATGAAATATACATTTTTAAAAATCTTGTTTTGAGTCATTTCAGAAAAATGAGTTCGTACCGAGCTCAGTGTTGCAAAGACTGTCAATCTGCTTAATTGCTTAATTTGAAATGCCCGATAAATGTTTGTTACAAATAATACTGTGACCAACTGGGTTCATATGGGCCTCAATGAATTGAGCAATCTTCGGACCTTACATCTTGTGAATTTGTTAGAACCCAAAATGTTTCTGGCCCCAGTCAATGTGTATCCATGAGGCCCACTTGGAAGGACACTAAATGTGAGATTATCCAATTTGGTAGCACAAACGACGAGAGACTTATCTGAATGGCCATAGATTATGATAGGTGAATGTGCAATCAGAATGTGCAATTGGGTGTCTTCGTACACCAGTCACTGAAGGTAAGCATGCAGGTGCAGCAGGTGGTATGCTGGCCTTCAATGCGAGAGGATGAGTACAGGAGCAGGGATGTCTTGCTGCAATTATCCAGGGCCTTGGTGAGGCCATACCTGCAATATTATGTGCAGTCTTGATCTCCTTATCTGAGGAAGGATGTAGGCCAGCAAAGGTTTACCAGAAGGATTCCTGGGATGACGGGACTGGCGTATGAGGAGAGATTGAATCAGTTAGGATTGTTTTCGCTGGAGTTCAGAAGAATGAGAGGGGATCTGATAGAAACCTATATAATCCTGACAGAACTAGACAGGTTAGATGCGGGAAGGAGGTTTCTGACGGTGGGTGTAGCCATAACTAGCAGTCACAGTCTGAAGATACGGGGTAGACCATTTGGGACAGAGAGTGGTCAGCCTGTGGAATTCATTGCCAGAGGAAGGAGTTGAGTCCAAAACATTGTATGTTTTCAAGATGCAGTTAGATATAGCACTTATTGCAAAGGGAATATAGGGGATATGTGGGGGAAACAGGATTAGGCTATTGAGTTGGATAATCAACCATGATCATGATGAATGGCGGAGCAGGCTCGAAGGGTCGGATAGCCTCCTCCTGCTTTCTATGTTTCTATGTCTTGTTTCAGGAGGCTGCAGATGTCAGCAATGACTTGAAGCAAAATTATCAGCCTCCTGAGGCACTCTTGCTCCAAACCTGTTGAGGAAGCTCATCCTCTGCTGTGTAACCTGTGCTAGGCTATCCCCTCCACTTAGCTGGAATGCTGTGTCCATCCATCTTGTCATGTGAAGCACCACGTGGCTGCAGAAAAGGCTGCAGCTGCTGCCATGGATTCTGCTACAGCTGTTTTTGGTATGGGCGCTCATATCTCTCCTCATCAGAGGTCCATGCTATTGCTTCATGAGTTCCTTTCATGTAACAGTTTGCTGGCTGGAGTCAGACTAATTCGGGGTATTATTGTCTCATTTCAATTGCCAAGATATAACTGAAATAATCAGTGGAAAAACTGCAGAGGAAAAGCTCAAAGTACTCATTGAGACCTGAAACACAATCCCCAATTCCTGACAGGACAGTGTAACAACAACTTGTGTTGCACCAAAAACATAATCAAATGCCCAATTAATGAAAGCCAGTATGTCAAATTGATTGGAGCAGCCCTTGGTCAAAACACCACACCCTAAAGAAGCTGCTGTAACTTTCTGCCACTCATATCTTTGTGATACTGATCTCTCTCTCTGTGGCATACCGCCACAGGGGCACACAGCACTCCTCACCCCTCACATTTCCCAGTGTTTCTACCTCCTCCCCACTGCTGCATAGAAATGTAAATGTCTCAGTGCTGACCCTGTCAGGTTCCTCTCAGACAGAAGGAACCATGCAGCAGAAAGGACTGCTACTCTCCCGCACTCTTTTGGCTGGAAGAAACCACTTCCATTGTGCTGTAACTGTAGTACCTGAACATTTAGAGCACTTTGTAAAAGCTGCTGAGAATTTATGAGACCTTTGTACAGTGAAATAATGGTTTCCCTCTGGGAACTCCATTGATCTTGTGCTTTGATAAGGATGTTGAGAAAGGTATGAAAGAAAAATAGAGGAAGCCAGGACACTATCAGCATCCACACAGATAAACCTGATCCATACATATCCACACCACAGCATCAACCGACCACAGAATATATATCTGGATTTTTCCTGTGGGAAGTACCTAAGAAGATTTTAGAACTTGTCTCACAGCCTCTTTCCACGTAGGAATCTATAAACAGAGTGGACCATCCGGTTGATCGGGTATTCTGCTACAGTATTCAATTAGATCCTGGCTGTCTGCTACCTCCAGGGATTCTGCCTTGTCTGTGAAGGTGATAACAGTACTTCACATTTACACATCCACACAACTGCCTGTCACACGGATCACAGCAGCCAGTCAGCTGCTAATTGGTGTTTATCACATGTCATTGGATACCTTGTTCAGGTGAGTCCATCATGGAGCCAGAGCAGCAGAGAGGAAGGGAGGCAGCAACCTCTTCCAAATAGTTAGATTGTCACAGAGCAAGCCGCTACTGAAACCACCCGCAACATGATAACCCCGCTCTTTCCTCTAACCCACTTTCCTATTTCCCTTTCCTCCGGCCCCGATCTTTACAAGATAAGAATACAGCTACTTGTGGAAGAACGTATTTTATTTTGAAAATGACAAGCCTACATTGTGTGGTAAGGTATTGTACGTTTTCTGGTAAAACAATGTCCCCGATAGATACTTCTCCAATATACCAATCTTTATACAGCAACAGGAATAACATTTTTTATTGAGATAATCAGCAGTGATAAAACATAGGAGTGAGATACATTTCTTCCTCTTTATTCTACAACTCACTTTCTGTCTTTTAATTATCCTCTTTGTCTCTCTCCTTTAGCTGCATTGTTTGTTTTTTGAAATTCTCCATCCTAGTTTATATCACATTTGCTATTGGGATGGTGATGTGCTGTCAGCAATGGTTCGAGGGAGGAATATGTTGGGGTTGGGTGGAGTGGGGTGCGGCTGAAATGGGATTATTTTGGTCATGTTCCTGATCCAGAAACTGTCTCAGTGACGAACATACTGATCAGTCTGTGTCCTGAGTGTCTTTCTCCACATTTGAAGAGCAGGGGCCAGGCTGTTCCACCATTGAGATTTGTATCTTTTCCCCATGACCTGGGGGAATTGGCGACCAGCACCTCACGAAGCTCAGACAGAGCAAGGCCCCAGACGAAATGGGAAATAAAATGAAATGAAAATCGCTTATTGTCACAAGTAGGCTTTGATGCGACCATCAATTCACTCGGAGACTCAAGTCGAAGCAAACAGTGGTTTTAATCAGTTTACAACTTTGCCTGCCTGCGACCGGTACATTACTGAAGGCGGTCCCGCAGGTCTGCTGCTCTTATACTGCCTCTAAAGGGCGGAGCCATGGGCGGAGCCCATATATGCTCCACATCTCCCCCTGTGGGTGAAGCCACACAGTGGCCCAGAGATGAAGCACACAGGATTAATAGCATGGTATAATGCAACACAGTATACTGGTGAATTAAAAGTATTTATACATTCATCACATTCACCCCCTTAAAAAATTCAGTCCAGCGGGGGTGACGGGTTCACAAATTCAGTCGGTCCGGTGCCCGGATCGTACATTGCGACCGATGAAGCACTGGTGTCGCAGCCGTTTCAGGTGGCTGTGGAAGTGGGTCCGGTGTGGGCCCGGGGGTGGACTCCGGGGGCGGTTCTTCCGGAGCTTCGTTCCTGCGGACTGGTGTCCCGGGTGGAAGGGAGCGCGGAAACCAAATAGGTGCGGGGCACAGGGCATGGGAGGTTGGGTGGGGTATAGTGTGGGGGGTACATTAGTGGTAGTGGTGGAGGAGACTGCGGGCGCCTGGTCTCGGAGGGAGACGGTATCCTGCCGGCCATCGGGGTGTTCTACGTATGCATAATGTGGGTTTGAGTGCAGGAGCTGGACCCTCTCTACCAGGGGGTCGGTCTTATGGGTCTGAACGTGTTTCTGAAGTAGGACAGGGCCTGGTGTCCTCAGCCAGGATGGAAGCGAGGCCCCTGTGGTAATTCCCCTAGGGAAGATAAACAAGCGGTCATGAGGAGTCTGGTTTGTGGCCGTGCAAAGGAGGGACCTAATAGCGTGGAGCGCATCGGGGAGGACCTCCTGCCAGTGGGAAACTGGAAGATTCCTGGACCGGAGGGTCAGTAGGACGCTCTTCCAGACCGTCGTGTTCTCCCTCTCCACCTGCCCGTTTCCCCTGGGGTTATAGCTGGTAGTCCTACTCTAGGCAATGCCCTTACTGAGCAGGTACTGACGCAGTTCGTCGCTCATGAAGAACGAGCCCCTGTCACTGTGGACATAATTGGGGAAACAAAACAGGGTGAAGACACTGTGCAGGGCTCTGATAACGGTGGAGGTGGTCATGTCGGGGCATGGGATGGCAAATGGAAAACTGGAGAACTCATCTATAATGTTAAGAAAATAGGTATTGCGATTATTTGAGGGGAGGGTCCCTTTGAAATCAATACTGAGGCGTTCAAAGGGCCGGGAAGCCTTTACCAGGTGGGCCTTATCTAGTCGATAGAAGTGCGGTTTACGCTCCGCACAGATTTGGCAATTCCTGGTTACAGCTTTGACCTCCACGGTGGAGAAGGGCAAGTTGCGGGCCTTGATGTAATGGGCGAGCCGGGTGACCCCCGGGTGGCAGAGGTCGTCGTGGATAGCCTGTAGTCGGTCGTCTTGCGCGCTGGCACATGTGCTGCGGGACAGGGCATCTGGGGGCTCGTTGAGCTTCCCAGGACGATATACTATATCGTAATTATACGAGAGTTCGATCCTCCACCTCAAGATCTTATCATTTTTGATCTTGCCCCGCTGCGAATTATCAAACATGGAGGCAACCGATCTTTGGTTGGTGATGAGTGTAAACCTCCTACCAGCGAAGTCGTGCCTCCAGTGCCGCATAGCTTCCACGATGGCTTGAGCTTCTTTTTCTACCGAGGAGTGTCGAAGTTCAGAGGAGGAGAGGTTGCGTGAAAAAAACGCTACCGGCCTGCCTGCTTGGTTAAGTATGGCGCCGAAAGCGACCTCTGATGCGTCGCTCTCCACCTGGAAGGGGACAGACTCGTCCACCCAGCGCCGGCCGTAGGGTTGCTGGCGCCCCGGGCAAGCTGAACTTCGGCGCCCTTGGGGGGGGGGGGGCCTGGGGGGGAGGGCCGGGGGGGCGGGGCCGGGGGGGGGGCCTGGGGGGGGGCGGCGGGGGGGGCGGGGCTGGGGCCGGGGGGGGGGCGAGGAGGGGGGTGGCCGAGGGGCCGCGGGGGCGAGGGGCGGAGCCGAGGGGGGGGCGGACCCGCGGTGGGGGCGGGACCCGAGGGGGGGGCGGACCCGCGGGGGGGGTGGACCCGAGGGCGGGGCGGGGGGGGCGGACCCCGAGGGCGGGGCGGACCCGAGGGCGGGGCGGGGGGGCGGACCCGAGGGCGGGGCGGGGGGCGGACCCGAGGGGGGGGAGCGGACCGAGGGGGGGAGCGGACCGAGAGGGGGAGCGGACCGGGGGGGCAGCCCTGGGGAGGGCGGCCACCGCACATGCGCTGGTTGGCACCGGCCCAACTGCGCATGCGCGGGACCCGAGTCTCTGGCGCCCCCTCGCACATGGCGCCCCGGGCGACTGCCCGAGTTGCCGGTGCCTTGAGCCGGCCCTGCGTCCACCACCCGCATGGCGACCTTTGGCGATGTCCGCCTTGATGCAGTTGAAGGCCTGGCGAGCCTCGGCTGACAGTGGGAAAAGGGTGGCCTTAAATAGTGGGCAGGCTTTGTCTGCATACTGGGGGACCCACTGGGCGTAATAGGGAAAATCCAAGGCACCTCTTGAGGGCCTTGGGACAGTGAGGAGAGGGAGTTGTAGGATACAGTCAGGGTCGAGCCCTAGGAACCCGTTTTCCACGACGTAGCCGAGGATGGCTAGCCTGGTAGTGCGGGAAAACACATTTCTCCTTGTTGTAGGTGAGGTTACGTTTTTGGCGGTTTGGAGAAATTGGTGGAGGTTGGCGTCATGGTCTGCTGATCATGGCCGCAGATGTGACGTTGTCCAAGTATGGAACGTGGCCCGCAGCCCGTACTGGTCCACCATTCGGTCCATCGCTCGTCGGAACACCAAAACCCCGTTCGTGACGCCAAAGGGGACCTGGAGGAAATGGAAAAAGTCGGCAGTCTGCCTCAAACGCCGTGTAAGTGGCGGGTCCTCCGGGCGGATTGGGAGCTGGTGGTATGCAGACTTCAGATCCACCATGGAGAACACGCAGTAGTGCGCGATCTGATTCACCCATGTCTGCAATCCGGGGGAGGGGGTACGCATCAAGGTGAGTAAACTGGTTAATGGTCTGGCCGTAATCAACCACCATCCGGAACTTTTCCGCGGTCTTGGACGACCACCACCTGAGCTCTCCAGGGCTATTGCTGGCTTCTATGACTCCTTCCAGCAAGAGACACCGGATCTCGGACTAATAATGCCCTGTCCTGCAGACTATACCTCCTGCTTCGAGTGCCTACTGGCTTACAGTCCGCGGTGAGGTAGCGAATAGGGGAGGGGGGTCGATTTTTAGGGTTGCGAGGCTGCATATAGTGAGCGGGGGCAGGGGGTCCGCCAACACTAAGAGTTGGCCTCCTGAGATTGCACTGAAAATCGAGTCCTAAGAGGAGAGGGGCGCAGAGGTCTGGGAGCACGTACAGTTGAAAGTTAGTATACTCAGCGCCCTGTATCGCTAAGGTTGCAGTAGTGTGCCCTCGATTTGTATTCAGTGCGACCCAGAGGCGAGGGAGATTGTTTGTTGCGTCAGGAATATCAGGAGCGAACAGCGTCTTACTAGATCCGGGTGGACTTAGCTCTCGGTGCTCCCGGAGTCAAACAGGCAAGGTGTCTCGTATCCATTAACCCGGACGGCCACCATGGAGCTCTGAGGTACATAAGAACATAAGAACTAGGAGCAGGAGTAGGCCATCTGGCCCCTCGAGCCCTGCTCCGCCATTCAATTAGATCATGGCTGATCTTTTGTGGACTCAGCTCCACTTTCCGGCCCGAACACCATAACCCTTTACTCCCTTATCTTCAAAAAAACTATCTATCTTTACCTGAGACTGGTCCAAGGTGACTGCACTGAGTTGGAGGTAGTCGGCAGCGTGGTCGGTGGTGCGATGACTGTCCGTGCAGGTTCGTATGCGTCAAGCGGCGTAGCGTGAAGGCCAAGATGGCGGCCCCCATTGATCGCACATGGCAGGTGCGAGGAAGATGGCGCCCAGGATGGCGGCCCCCATGGATCGCACGTAGCCGGCCGCGTCGGGGAGGGTGGCCAAGATGGCAGCCCCCGTGAGTCGCACGTGTTGTGCGGAGTCGGAGTCGGCAGACATGCTGCCACATTACGGGGTCTGCGGGCCTGAGAGTCGGTGGATCAAGTTTGTGCGTTCAAGTGTTTAGGCTTGGCCAGGCAGACCTTTGCGAAGTGTCCTTTTCGCCCGCAGCTGCTGCAGTTCGCATTGCGGGCCGGGCATTGTTGCCGGGGGTGTTGAGGCTGGCTGCAAAAATGGCAAGATAGCCCCCCCCCGTGGTGGGCGGGCGGTCGCGCGGCGCAGGCCTGGTGTAGTCTCTGGTCGGGGGCTCACGAGGGAGTCGCGTGATAGGCCGGCAACGCAGTGAGACTCTGAAAAGCGACCTCCAGCGACGTCACCAGTTTTACCGTGTCCTCCAGGTCCTGGGCCCCTTTTTCATGCAGGCGCTACCTCACATAGTTCGATCGGACCCCCGCAATGTAAACGTCTCGGACGGCGAGTTCCATGTGCTGAGTGGCTGTAACGGCCTGATAGTTACAGTCGCGTGCGAGGACTTTGAGGTCGCACAGATAGTCATCTAGCGACTCCCCGGTGCGCTGGCGGCGAGTAGTGAAGATATGTCGCGCGTAGACTTCATTCACAGGCCGAACATAGATACTTTCGAGTATCGCGAGGGCCTCAGTATAGGAGGTAGCTTCGTCAAGTTGGGCAGAAATGCGATGGCTCACCCGTGCGTGGAGAAGACTCAATTTCTGTTCATCCGTGACGGATGATGTCGACGACGCGGCCAGGTAGGCCTTGAAACACCGAAGCCAATGTGAAAAAATTTATTTCGCCTCCGCGGCCTGTGGATCGAGTTCCAGTCTGTCAGGTTTGAGGGCTGACTCCATAGTAGTTCTTTAGCTGATTAAATTGATGCGACCATCAATTCACTCGGAGACTCGAGTTGAAGTAAAGAGTGGTTTTAATCAGCTTACAACTTTGCCTGCCTGCGGCAGGTACAATACTGAAGGCTGTCCCGCAGGTCTGCTGCTCTTATACTTCCTAAAAGGGGTGGAGCCATGGGCAGAGCCCGTACATGCTCCACATCTCCCCCTGTGGGTGAAGCCACACAGTGGCCCATAGATGGAGCCCACAGGGTTAATAGCATGGTATAATGCAACACAGTATACTGGTGAATTAACAGTATTTATACATTCACCACAGGCTTCAAATGGAGTTACTGTGAAAAGCCCCTAGTCGCCACATTCCAGTGCCTGTTCAGGGAGGCTGGTACGGGAATTGAACCGTGCTGCCGGCCTGCCATTGTCTGCTTTAAAGCCAGTGATTTAGCCCTGGACATTCTTGTATCAACACCAGTTTCCCAAACAGCACTAAAGTCAAACCTGTCCGCATTCCCCACTGATTCCCGTCACCTTGTCAATAACATGCACAAATCTCACTGTTGGAAAATGGACTACATCCCCGTCCTTGTGAGAGCTTTAGTCAGTTGTGCAAAACTGTCTCCTTCCTGCTCTACAAATTTTTGCTGACCTTTCATTGATAATTACTTAGCATGACCTGAAAACTTGAGAATAAAAATAAATATTTTGCATGTGAACACCTTGATTTTAAAAATGCAATTTAATTTACAGGTATTTATTAGAAACAGAAATGTTATGCAATCCATTTATATCCAACATTTAGCATTCATTCATAGGCTGTACTTTAATTACACAAGATGACAATTAACCGCTCGATGTTGCAGTCAGTGTTATATCTGACTGGGGTTGATCACCGATATTACAGTCCCGGGTCCTGTTTAGATCTTGACCCACAACCATTTCTATTTTGGGTCCTCTTTGTGTTGAACGACAACACCTCAAATTAAGAGGGGCAAGCGCTTTCATCAAAGCATTTTTGAACTTCGAGCTTGAAAAGTAGTAAATAACTGGGTCCAGCACCGTATTCAGATATGTCATAAATAAAGTATTATAAAATATATGAACAGTTGTTTCATATGACTTGCAGTTTCCAGGAACTTGTAGCCTGGTGATTAAAACAGCGATTACAGCAATGTTTGTGGGCAAAAAACACAGAACAAAAACTGCTGCTACAACTATCACAAGCTTCACTACTCGCTTATATTTACCCCTCGATTCAATTTTCATCTGTTTCAACTTCCAGACTATGCAGGATGTGGAGAACAAGATAATCGGAGCTGGTAAACCAAACTTGAAAACAACAAAAACAATATCGGTCCAAATTACTGTAGGTTTTAGACGCTCCTCCATAGCAAAAGGTTCACAGTATTTCCCATCGCCATGTTCAAAGGTGTGAGGTTCAGCTAAAAGGTGCGAACAGATAGCCACTGCCAGAATCCACAAGATGCCCGTTACCCTCACTGCACAGCGTGTAGGTATCTTGCTCACTCTGTGGTGAGGGTGGACCACTTTGAAATAGCGATCGATCGCCATAATTGTGAGGAACATGATGCTCCCTGCCCGGTTTAGGGAAATCAAAAATACATTCAGACGACATGCAACATCACCAAAGATCCAATTCTTCCCCCGTACATAGTAATCTGCTCGAAATGGTAAACAGCAGATTAACAGAATATCTGCAATCGCCAGATTCAGTGAATAAACAGTATTTGATTTCCAGGACTTTACATGGAAACAGAAGATCCATAACGCCACCATATTCCCAACGAATCCGAGGATAAACGTTACAATAATTATGGGGGCATTATAGGATGCAGGAACCTCTTTCTCAAAAACACACGTCTCGTTGTCCATTGTGAGCGGTATTGCTGTAAACTCAGTCACAGACACAGAAATTAGTTGATTAACTGAATGATCCGCAACTTTATGTAAAGATCTTCCACATTACATCACAAATTGTGGGCGGTGATCTGATATGACAAAGTTACAGCAAAACCCCTTGGCACCCTTAAATATTTATTTGCAGCGAAATCATTCATCCCTATTAAAATTTAGGTTTTGAAAATGGTCATTTGTTAAAATAGTGACTTATCAGAACATTGAACATGGAACACTGGATTGTAAGGGATTGAAATTGTTTTGTGAGAGCAGTGTTAATTGGGTAGGCAGTTAATCAGCAACCGATTTTTTTATGTTACCCATTCTTTTCCACTGAAGTTTACAGATCAATAGTTCATACCCTTTTTGGAGACTCCTTTCCTGGTCTCTCTGTCGTGTGCACTTGTGAATTTAAACATTTTAGCAACATTTTCCAAGCCAATGGAAAATAAAAGCTGTCCTAGAATCTGCGAATTTACAGTGCAGAAGGAGGCCATTTGGCCCATCGAGTCTACACTGGCCCTTGGAAAGAGCACCCTACTTAAGCCCATGCCTCCACCCTATCCCCGTAACCTACTAACCCCACCTAACCTTTTGGACACTGAGGGACAATTTAGCATGGCCAATCCACCTAATCTGCACATTTTTAGACTGTGGGAGGAAACTGGAGGACCCGGAGGAAACCTACGCAGGCATGGGGAGAAAGTGCAAACTCCACACAGTCACCAGAAGCTGGAATTGAATCCTTCTCCCATGTTTTGCGGTGGTGGTAAAGCTGACCTGACTGGCGGACCTAAGGCACATTACTATGAGCTTTACTTCCTCCCTTTCGTCCAGCCCATACATTATTTTCTGCTGTCTAATCGCCTCAAAGAAGCAGAGTGTGTCGGCAATAGGCTCAAAAGTGGTGATTCTATTACAGGCATCACTCAATTGGGTCACTGTCAGCGGAGTTGTATAGGTAATTGCCGGGCTTACGCTATCCCATACTCTCCTCTCGGTGGTGACTGGGTGCATTGGCACTGGGGGTGAATCCGGTGGTGTAATGTGTACAACTTTCTCTGTGGTTAGGTATGGTTATTTCTGGGGGTTGCGGTGGCGGGTCCTAACTCTCGGTCTTCATGACGTACATTTTTGCCCTTTCTTGAAGCTCTGTCCAATTTGCCCTCTCTTCCTCTCCTACGTCAACTGTCCCGAAGGTACACATAAAACCATCTTGTTCCGAGAGTAATGATTTTAATCTACAAATTTCGCGCTGGCACTTAGAATGGTCAGCGGTCGCTTGTCGCTGCTTCTGACTGGTCTGATGGAGCGCTTTTAATGCTGCCTGCAGGTTGGTGCACATCACTTCTAAGTGGGTGACCTTCTGCTCGGCTTCATCTCTTACCACGGCAGCCTGTTGGGTGGCTTGGTAGGCTTTTTCACATTGTGTTTGAAAGCTGCCTAAATGCACCAGGTTAGCCTGGTTTGAACATTTTAGATCACTAATCTCCCTGTCTTTTTCAGCTCTCATCTGATCAAATCTCTCCTGTTGCTCCTTTTGTAATTGTTTTATCTCTGCAGTTCCTGTTTTAATTTTGTCACCTCTTCCTGACTCTCATCTTTTCATTTTGCCACCACCTTTTGCCCTTCCTCTTTTAATTTTGTTATCTCCTCCTGCAGCTTTGCTGTTGTTTGTTGTTTACCCTGTCGACTTCTCCTTGCCAGACGCTTTTCGCTCTACCTGCGTCTCCCTGCCATTCGTGTGTGTGGAGTCTGCATGTTCTCCCCGTGTGTGCGTGGGTTTCCTCCGGGTGCTCCGGTTTCCTCCCACAGCCCAAAGATGTGCAAGTTAGGTGGATTGACCATGCTAAATTGTCCTTAGTGACCAAAAAAGGTTGGGTGGGATTACTGGGTTATGGGGATAGGGTGCAGGTGTGGGTTTAGGTAGGGTGCTCTTTCCAAGGGCTGGTGCAGACTCGATGGGATGACTGGCCTCCTTCTGCACTGTAAATTCTATGATCTATGAGCTTATGGATGCCATGTTCAGACACAGTCTCAGTTCATTCAGCACAAATTGAACCAGCACACCAGAAAGGAAAAGAGCCATCAACTTCTTCCTCGTGACTTCTAAAGTCACAGGAATGAATGTGGCATCGGTCAGCAAGTGCTTGCAGAACTGTGGCTGTTTCCACCTCTAGTCCTTCAGGGTTCATAACTGACATATCACACAAACTACACAAGTCTGATAGTGTTCACTGAAAGACCCTGGGCTGGATTCTCCGTTTGGGAGACTACGTCCCCACACCGGCATGAAAATGTTGGCGTTTTACTCCAGGAAAACTGGCGCAACAGGGCCACGAATTCCCGGCTCCAGGGGAGAGGGGGGTGGGGAGCGAGCAGCCAGGCAGCTTGGAGCTCCCAGCTCCAGCTGCCGATACGGCCGGGTCCATGGCCGCGTATGCGCATGGCGGCGGCGTGCAGCGGCCGCGCCGTGCTTCATGGCGGACGCAGCCCGTTGACCCGGACCACAAAAATAGTCCCCCCTTCAGCCGGCTAGCATGCCCCGGACTGCCCCCCCCTCCCCGCCCCTCCCGCACCACAGTTCCCCCAGCCCAGAATAAAGTCCTACCTGCTCGTGGATCGGCCCTCCCCCTGACTGTGATGGCGCTGGACTGAGTCCGCAGCCGCAGTCCGCAACCATGAGAGTCCCACGCCATCGGGAACTCGGCCGGTCGGGGACGGAGCATCGCGGGGCGGGCTTCAGGAAATGGCCTGAGGCTGTGGATACGGCATGTGGCGTACACCTAGAGTAGGCCGCTTTTCAGGGGGCGGAGCATCGCGAAAGCGGCGCTGCACCCGATTTTTTCGTCATCAGGGATTCTCTGCCACATCACTGAACGCGATTTCGGCGTCAGGGATCAGAGAATCCAGCCCTCTTTATTTATGCTAATATGTCACACGGACTTTAAACTTGATAAATGTACAAACTATTTTGTCACACAGACTCTTTAACTCAATGAATGTCACTTAACTCTTTAACTAAATTAATGCCACACAGACTTTTTTTAAAAATCCAAATAAGGGCCAATTTAGCGTGACCAATCCACCTACCTTTCACATCTTTGGATTGTGGGGTGAGACCCATGCAAACACGGGAGAATGTGCAAACTGCACATGGACAGTGACCTGGGGCCAAATCGAACCCGGGTCCTTGCCACTGTGAGGCAGCAGGTCAAACCACTGTGCCAATGTGCCACCCTCACACAGACTCTTTAACTCAATATACTAATAAACGTTCCTCAACTCATGAATGAAACTCTCAAGTATCACCCTAGCAGACCCGCTGGCCAGGCCTTTCTCCAGGGGGTCTCCAAGCTACCGACTCGGGGTCGCCCTACGTGATGGTTGTTCTCAGAGTTTTCACTCCTGAGGCTTCGATCTCCTGTAACTTTGTACCAATTTCCTCAGTATTCTAGAATGTTCAGTGACATATTTGTGAGACCCTCATGTGGTTCAGGTAATTATTTCCGAAGGTCTTGTAACCAGGGCACATCATGTTCCCTGAGCAGTTTTCCACCTTAACAGCCCTTTGTAGCCACAAAGATCAGATGGGTGATTTTCACAGTAACTTCACTGCAGTGTTAATGTCAGCCTACTTGTGACACTAATAAAGATGCTCAGGGTCTGCAAATGTTTCCGGTTGTCTGGCTCCAACGTTCCTCCTTTTCACTTCAGATTTGGCATCTTTTGTTCATTTGGCTCTGCAAGGTGGGCCATGTGTCTGGACACCTGTGGCTTTCCACCATTGGGCACTTTTGTTTCACCAGATTTCCCAATCTGGTTTGTCTACAGTCCACCCTTTGATCTATTCACACAGGCATGTGTGCATTGGATCACCATTTTGGCCTCTCTACCCAGGCACACCCGAGCTTGATTTGTGTTACACTCTACTCAATACTTAGCACGTACATTAGCTTATAATTATCAAACAGGTTAGCAAATTGTATACTTCTTCCAATATCACCTTTTATACACAATTCCTAAATGCAGGTTAAAATGGGGTTTAGCACAGTGGGCTAAACAGCTGGCTTGTAATGCAGAAAGGCCAGCAGCGAGGGTTCAATTCCCGTACCAGCCTCCCCAAACAAGCGCCGGAATGTGGCGACTAGGGGCTTTTCACAGTACCTTCATTGAAGCCTACTTGTGACAATAGGCGATTATTATTAAAATGCGAAAAGTTTAAAATTCAAAGCAATAAAATTCCACTTTCTATTAAAATTGCTTCAGCATTATATTCAAATTTAAAGCAATTGATACAATACTGTCACATCACATTTAACTTGTCCTTCATTTCCTTATCACAATGTATGTAGCTTTTCCTGTTTTTCTTTCTGTCGATTTGTTCCTAACAGCAATTGTATTTATCGTTTCCACCTTTGCAACATCACAGTTGCAATCAGTTGCTAGGTCATTATTAACATCATTATTATGATTACATCATCAGATGATAAATGTATATGTTTCAAATACGTCTCCCAGCTTTCATTTTAACTCTTCTAACTTTTCATCTAACTTTGGGATTTCTGCCAGTTATTTCTTCTGATATTTCTCCAGGATTTATTTTACTTCAGTTACGTTCATTGTGATTAGTGCTCTAAAATGGAGATGTATAAAAAGCTACCTGTCCAATCCTGGTGGGAATGTCTGGTTTAAAAGATGTTGTGGAGTTAGAACATAGAACATAGAACAGTACAGCACAGAACAGGCCCTTCGGCCCTCGATGTTGTGCCGAGCAATGATCACCCTACTCAAACCCACGTATCCACCCTATACCCGTAACCCAACAACACCCCCCTTAACCTTACTTATTAGGACACTATGGGCAATTTAGCATAGCCAATCCACCTAACCCGCACATCTTTGGACTGTGGGAGGAAACCGGAGCACCCGGAGGAAACCCACGCACACACGGGGAGGTCGTGCAGACTCCGCACAGACAGTGACCCAGCCGGGAACCGAACCTGGGACCCTGGAGCTGTGAAGCATTTATGCTAACCACCATGCTACCGTGCTGCCGAGTTGCCGGCGTTGGACGGGGGTAGGCACAGTAAGAAGTCTTACAACGCCAGGCTAAAGTCCAACAGGTTTATTTGGAATCATGAACTTTCGGAGTGTAGCTCCTTCATCAGATGAGTGAAGAGGTAGGTTACACAAACACAGCATATATAGGCAAAGCCAATGATACAAGATGATACTTTGAACGCAAATCTTTGCAGGTAATTAAGTCTTTACAGGTCCAAACGGTATGACTGGAGGGAGGGATAATCACAGGCTATAGAGGTGTGAGTTGTCTCAAGCCAGGACATTTAAAAAATATATATTTTTATTGAGGCATTTATAATTTTAACAATTTTACTCATCAAATTTCAATAAAAACAAAAACACAATAATATAACCAACAAGCCCCCGGTACAAACCCCAGCCAACATGGCTTACACAATTAACCTTCCCCAGCCACCCCTCCGTTGACTCTCCTATCCTTACTCATCTCTCCCATGCCTCCCCTTCCCCCTTCCTGCCCCCCTGGCCTGATGACAGCTTAATTTGCCTCGAAGAAGTCAATGAATGGCTGCCACCTCCAAGCAAGCCCCTGCCATTCAAGGCAAATTTTATTTTTTCGAGTCTGAGAAACTCCGCCATGTTGCTAACCCACAGCCCCCGACTTAGGGGGCTCCGAATCCTTCCACCCTATTAAGATCTGTCTCCGGGCCACCAGGGAGGCAAAGGCCAGGACGTTGGCCTCTTTCACCCCCTGGGCTCCCGGGTCTTTGACACACTGAAGATCGCCACCTCTGGACTCGGAACCCCCCTCACTTCTGACGTCAGAAAACCGCTGCCAGAATCCCCAGCCTCGGACACACCCAAAACATATGGACATTGTTAGCAGGACCCCCATCACAGAGCCTACACCTCTCCTCCACCCACTCAAAGAACATGCTCATCTGGGCCACAGTCATGTGAGCCCTATGGACCACCTTAAACTGTATCAGGCTAAGCCAGGCGCACAACGATGACACATTAACTGTCCTCAGGGTCTCCTCCGTTAATCCGGCCTCCAACTCCCCACCCAGCTTTTCTTCCCACTTTCTCTTCACCTCTCCTATTGGGGCTCTCTCCCATTCCATCAGCACTTTATAAATCTTTGAGACCTTCCCCTCTCCTACCCCTGTTCTTGATACCACCTTATCCTAGAGCCCCTGGAGCAGCAGGTGCGGGAAGGTCAAAACCTGCCTCCGCACAAAATCGCTCACCTGTAGATACCGGAACCCATTCCCACCTTGCAACTCAAACTCCTCCTCCAGCATGTCCAAGCTGGGGAAACCCTCATCAATAAGGGGATCGCCAAATCTCTCAATCCCTGCCCGCTGCCACCTCCGAAACCCCCCTGGAGCGAACCGGTGGTTATCACATACCATGCTCACACCGACCCCCACCCTCTAACCCCATGTGCTGCCTCCGCTGTCTCCATACTCTCAGGGCTGCAACTAGCACCGGGCTTGTGGAGTACCGAGCCGGTGAGAACGGCAGAGGTTCTGTTAACAATGACCCCAAACCCGTGTCCTTACATGATGCCTGTTCTACCCGCTCCCACCGACCCCTCCCCCACTACCCACTTCCTGACCATCGCAATATTCGCCGCCCAGTAGTAGTTAATGAAATTCGGGAAGGCCAGCACCCCCCCCCCCCCCACCAAATGCTCTCGCTCCAGCAGCGCCTTTTTTACCCGTGGGGGGTTTTCCCCTCCCAAACAAATCCCGAGAACTCTGCATTCACTTTTTTAAAGAACGCCTTGGGAATAAAAATTGTGAGGCTCTGGAAAACAAACAGAAACCTTGGGAAAACCGTCATTTTAATTGTCTGTACCCGCCCCGTCAATGACAAAGGGAGTGGGTCCCACCTCTGAAAGTCCCCCCTCATCTGTTCTACCAGCCGCCCCAAATTCAGTTTATGCAGCTGCCCCCAGTCCCACACCACCTGGATACCCAAATACTGAAAGCTCCCTCCCACCACCTTGAATGGCATCTCACCTAATCTCTTCTCCTGCCCCTTCGCCTGGGTCGCAAAGACCTCACTCTTACCCAAATTCAATTTGTATCCCGAAAACCAGCCGAGTTCCTCTAATATCCCCATAATCCCTCCAATTCCCCCCAGCAGGTCCGATATGTACAGAAGCAGATCGTCCATGTAGAGCGAGACCCTGTGTTCCACCCACCCCTGTACTATCCCCTGCCAGACCCTCGCACTCTCAATGCCAATGCTAACGGCTCTAAAGCCAAGGCAAACAACAGTGGGGAAAGTGGACATCCCTGCCTCGTCCCCGATACAACCTGAAGTAGTCCGATCTCACCCGATTCGTCTGTACACTCGCCACTGGTGCCTGGTATAGCAACCAAACTCAATATACAAATCCCTGCCCAAACTGAAACACCCTCAGGACCTCTCCTAAGTATTCCCACTCCAACTGATCAAAGACCTTCTCTGAGTCTGTGGCCACCACCACCTCAACCTCGCGCCCCTCTAGAGGCATCATAATTACATTAAGCAACTGTGGTAAACCACTGTTGCACCTATATTAGGTGATGTATGGTAGGACCTGTACTACAGGTACGTCGGTTGTCCCTGCCTGCTGGCTCCGCCCAGTAGGCGGAGTATAAATGTGTGTGTCCTCCATGCTACAGCCATTTTGCCAGCTGCTGTGGGAGGCCACACATCTTAGAGCAATAAAGCCTCAGTTGTATTCAACTCCCGTCTTTGTGCAATTGATCGTGCATCAATTTATTGCTCTAATATTTTCAGAAGATGGACCTCCATATCAAGCCAGATCACCTGCAGCTGGATCCGCAATGAAGCGACGCCAAAAAGGACTTTCAGCACTGGCTACCTTGTTTCGAGGCGTACATCAACTCGGCGCCAAGCCCTGTTCCGGAGGCTCAGAAAATACAGATACTGTACTCGAGGTTGAGTTCCAAAGTGTTTTCACTGATCCAGGACACGCCAAACTACGCCGAAGCCATGACGCTACTAAAAGAAAATTACGCCCAGAAGACGAGCACGCTCTTCGCAAGGCATGTACTCGCCACTCGCTCTCAACTCCCTGGTGAGTCCATAGAAGACTTCTGGTGGGCCCTAATCCCACTCGTCCGACACTGTGACTGTCAGGCCGTTACGGCCACGGAACATTCAAACCTCCTTATGCGGGACGATTTTGTTACGGAGATTGGGTCAGACTTCATACGCCAGCGACTTATAGAGGGGGCCACGCTCGACCTCAAAGAGACAAAGAAGCTAGCGCTCTCTATGACGGTCGCCTCGCACAATATTCAGGCCTGCACCCCCAGCCGCGCGGCCCACCCCTCCTACGTATCGCAGACCCCACAGACGGCCGCCCCAGCGGGGGCCTTACCCAGCCAATATACCAGCGCCATACGCCAGCCAGCGAACCCCGGGGGTCCCCGATGTTACTTTTGCGGCAAGCAGAAACACCCCCGCCAACGCTGCCCGGTCCACGCTGCTCTTTGTAAGGCTTGCGGTAAGAAGGGGCACTTCGCCGCGGTGTGCCAGGCCCACGCAGTCGCCGCTATCACCCCCACCCACCTCGTTTACGGACAATGGGTGCCGCCATCTTCACCTCCCTGGACCACGTGCGGCCAGTGGGCGCCGCCAACTTCTCCCCCTCAGACCACGCGCGGCCAGTGGGCGCCGCCATCTTCTCCCCCTCAGACCAAGCGCGGCCAGTGGGCACCGCCATCTTCCCCTCTGTGCAACATGTGCGGCCCATGGGTGCCGCCATCTTTTTCAACCCCCGCCATGTGTGGCCCATGGGCACTGCCATTTTGTCCTCCCCAAGAGCTTCAGGCACCGCCATCTTGTCTTCCCCATGGCACTTGGGCATCACCAGCATTCCAGGACCTGTGCCACCCGGGCACCCCATCATCCAACACCAGCGATGACCAACCACGACTCGCCTCAGTTACCATCGACCAGTCTCGTTCGCACAACCTGGCCACCGCATCGACCAGCGTTAAAATCGACGGACACGTGACCTCTTCTTGCTGGACTCTGGGAGCACCGACAGCTTCATCCACCCGGATACGGTAAGGCGCTTCTCCCTCACCGTACACCCCGTCAACCAAAGAATCTCCCTGGCCTCCGGATCCCATTCTGTCGCGATCCGGGGGGACTGTACGGTCACACTCACGGTCCAGGACGTGGAGTTCAGTGGCTTCCGCCTCTACATCCTCCCTAACCTCTGCACTGCCTTGCTACTCGGCCTGGACTTCCAGTGTAACCTCCAGAGCCTAACTCTGAAATTCAATGGGCCTCTACCACCCCTTACTGTGTGCGGCCTCGCGACCCTAAAGGTCGATCCACCTTCCCCCTTCGCAAATCTAACCCCGGATTGCAAACCCGTCGCCACCAGGAGCAGACGGTACAGCACCCAGGACAGGACCTTCATCAGATCCGAGGTCCAGCGGCTGCTTCGGGAAGGCATAATCGCGGCCAGCAACAGCCCCTGGAGAGCCCAAGTGGTAGTAGGTAAAACTGGGGAGAAACACAGAATGGTCGTGGACTACAGTCAGACCATCAATCGGTACACGCAGCTCGATGTGTACCCCATCCCACGCATATCTGATATGGTCAATCAGATTGTGCAGTACCGGGGCTTTTCAACAGTAGACCTCAAATCCGCCTACCACCAGCTCCCCATCCGTAAAGCGGACCATCCATACACTGCCTTCGAGGCAGACGGTCGCCTCTGTCACTTCCTCAGGGTTCCCTTCAGCGTCACCAACAGGGTTTCGGTCTTCCAAAGGGAGATGGAACGAATGGTCGACCGGTACGGTTTGTGGGCCACCTTTCCACACCTAGACAACATCACCATCTGCGGCCATGATCAGCAGGACCACGATGCCAACCATGCCAAATTTCTCCACACCGCCACTCTCCTAAACCTCACCTACAACAAGGAGAAGTGCGTGTTCAACACGCACCACTTAGCCATCCTTGGCTATGTGGTCCAGAACGGAGTTCTGGGGCCCAATCCCGATCGCATGCGCCCCCTCATGGAGCTCCCCCTCCCCCACTGCTCCAAGGCCCTCAAACGCTGCCTGGGGTTCAAGTCATACTTCGCCCAGTGGGTCCCAAACTATGCGGTCAAGGCCCGCCTACTCATACAGTCCACCCATTTTCCCCTGGCGGGCGAGGCTCAACAGGCCTTCACCCGTATCAGAGCCGATATCGCCAAGGCCGGGATACACGCAGTAGACGAGACACTGCCCTTTCAAGTGAAGAGCGACGCATCAAACGTCGCCCTAGCCGCCACCCTCAATCAGGCAGGCAGGCCCGTGGCATTCTTTTCCCGCACCCTTCATGCCTCAGAAATTCGGCACTCATCCGTCGAAAAAGAGGCCCAAGCTATCGTTGAAGCTGTGCGGCATTGGAGGCATTACCTGGCCGGCAGGAGATTTACTCTTCCCCCCTGACCAATGGTCAGTAGCCTTCATGTTTAATAACACACAGCGGGGCACAATCAAGAATGATAAGATCTTGAGGTGGAGGATCGAGCTCTCCGCCTACAATTACGAGATTTTGTATCGCCCCGGCAAGCTCAACGAGCCCCCAGATGCCCTATCCTGAGGTACATGTGCCAGCGCACAAGCAGACCAACTCCGTGCCCTGCACGACAGCCTTTGTCACCTGGGAGTCACATGGTTGTACCATTTTATAAAGGCCCGCAATCTGCCCTACTCTGTCGAGGAAGTACGGACAATCACCAGGGACTGCCAGGTCTGTGCAGAGCGCATTTCAAAGGGCCCTTCCCCTCCACCGACCGTAACACGTATTTTCTCAGTGTGGTCTGTTATGGGAGCGGCGTTTTCAGAACCCCAAAATGTGTCATGGAGTTCAACCAACCTCTCCCTTTAATGTATTGTTGCTTTTGAAGCCCAGGGCTTGGTCTCCAGGTGTGGTATTACAATTATGGACACATGGGTTTTTAAACACAAAACAATGTTTATTCCATGAATTCAACTTAACCTTTTTAAATAAACATTGGATCATTTACCACCCCTTACTTCAAAGATAACCCCGAAAATAATACAACACTAAATAATCCCTCAAAATGATCGTTCAACCCTCCAAAAGACTTAACACCTTTAAACAGAAACACATCAGGTTAAAGACATTACTATTATGAGTTTAAATCACCCAAATGATTCAGAGATAGTCTTTCCTGGCAGAGATCACAACAGATCCAGCTCACTGCAAACACAGACACACCCAAGCTCTTTTCCTCAAAACTGGCTTTTCCTTTCAAACAGCTCACAGCAAACCAGCCAGGTATTTTTCCGCTGCTCTCTCTCAAATCTGAAACCTAAACACTGCAAAATGGCTGAGCTAAAAAAAAAACAGCTCCACCCAAACTCTGATATCACTTCAGTAATATGAGCTGCATCACTTCTTAAAGGTACATTGCTTAAACATCCATTTCTTAAAGGTACATTGCTTAAACATCCATTTCTTAGAGGTACTCTCACATGACAGGTCGAGGAGTACTCCAGATTCCCCTTCATCATCCAATGCCCCGACATGATGTCTGCCACCGTCATCAAAGCCCTAAACACAATCTTCACTCTGTTCGGTTTCCCCGCCTACATCCACAGTGACAGGGGATCCTCATTCATGAGTGATAAGCTGCGTCAGTTCCTGCTCAGCAGGGGTATCCAACAGCAGGACGACAAGCTATAACCCCCGTGGAAACGGACAGGTAGAGAGGGAGAACGGGGCGGTATGGAGGGCCGTCCAACTGGCCCTACGGTCCAGGAACCTCCCAGCCTCCCGCTGGCAGGAGGTCCTATCTGATGCACTACACTCCATTCGGTTACTACTGTGCACCGCCACTAACAACACACCCCATGAACGTCTTTTTGCCTTCCCGAAGGAAGTCCACATCCGGGGTGTCGCTCCTGACTTGGCTCGCAGCTCCAGGACCCGTCCTTCTCCGTAGGCACGTCCGACTCCACAAGGCGGATCCGTTTGTGGAAAGGGTGCAGTTGCTCCATGCAAACCCCCAATATGCCTACATAGCGTACCCCGACGGCCGCCAGGATACTGTCTCCCTCAGGGACCTGGCACCAGCAGGTTCCACACACATGCACCGCTCCGGCCCGGCGACACCCTCCCCTCCCCCGGCGCTCCCAGCAGCAACCCCCCCAGGACCATCCTTCCTCCCCCTGCCCATGCCCGAGGTTGAAGAGGATGTCGGCACGCTCCCAGAGTCACCGAAGACCAGACCAGCATCGGCATCGCCGCCACCACTGCGTCGCTCCCAGTGGCACATCAAGGCCCCGGACCAGTTAAACCTCTAACTGGTCCACTGGACTTCAAGAGACATTTTTTTTCTCACAGATATATGTAAAATTCAGTTGTTGTATATAGTTCTCCACCACCCCCGCCAGACTCAATTTTAACAGGGGGTGAATGTGGTAAACCACTGTTGCACCTACATTAGGTGATGTATGGTAGAACCTGTACTACAGGTACGTCGGTAGTCCCTGCCTGCTGGCTCTGCCCAATAGGCGGAGTATAAATATGTGTGCCCTCCATGCTGCAGCCATTTCGCCAGCTGCTGTGGGAGGCCACACATCTTAGAGCAATAAACCCTCAGTTGTATTCAATTCCCGTCTTTGTGCAATTGATCGCGCATCTGCAACCTCCTAACATTGGTCGTCAAGTGCCGCCCCTTAACGAACCCCTTCTGGTTGTCCTCTATTACCCCTGGGACGCAGTCCTTGATCCTTGTGGCCAGGATATTCGCCAATAATTTGGCATCCACATTTAACAGGGAGATCGGCCTAAACGACCTACAATTGTGTGTCTGCTTGTGGGCATTTATGTCTACTGTTTCTTTGGGCACTACTCCCCCACTCTTTTGTTTTGGCATGAACGATCTCTTGGGATTAGGTGCTGCCAACAACCGGCATCCATGCGGTTCCCTGTTGTAACTGATGTTATCTGCCAGAAATGTGGGTGTTTTGGGTCTTTTTTTCTGTCACGTCCTTTCCTTGTACCATAAACATCTTAGTGCCGTCTTTTATTCATCCATCTAACATAACTGGAGTTGTGTGTGTTCTGTTAAAATGGTTATTGGATTCAGTCCAACAATGTTTTGAACGGCCCAGAAAACTGCCAGTAGGTGTCGCTCACATGTCAAGAATGCCTGTACTCCAGGACTTAAAAGTCTGCGCACAAGAGCAACTAGCCCTAGTCTCCTGTGTCTTTCCTGCAGGAGGACGACAGAGATAGTGTCATCAGTAGCTGTCACTTCAATGGTGAAGGGGAATTCGGAATTCGGGACTTGTACAGCTTGAGCAAATTCCTTTTTTAGTTCAATGACTGCCTGGGAATATTGGTCGGTCCAATTGCAAGGACTATTTTTATCAAAAGATCCGACAAGGACTGGGCCTTCATCGCAAAATCATCTGTATGGATTGTACAATCTCCCACCAGTCCCAGAAAGGATCTTAAGGATATTAACTCACGGGGTAAGGGCAACGATAAAATGGCTTCTACCCTCTTACGCTCCATTTTCTTTTCCCCATAGGTCACCATAGTTCCCAAGTAGGTGACTTGAGTTTTCATGATCTGGGCTTTCGTAGGGTTACTGTAAATCCCCAAAAGACAAGGATGCCAAATAGTACGCCAAGGAGTTAGAACATAGAACAGTACAGCACAGCACAGAACAGGTCCTTCGGCCCTCAATGTTGTGCCGAGCCATGATCACCCTACTCAAACCCACGTATCCACACTATACCCGTAAACCAACAACCCCCCCCCTTAACCTTACTTTTTTATTAGGACACTACGGGCAATTTAGCATGGCCAATCCACCTAACCCGCACATCTTTGGACTGTGGGAGGAAACCGGAGCACCCGGAGGAAACCCACGCACACAGAGGGAGGACGTGCAGACTCCACACAGACAGTGACCCAGCCGGGAATCGAACCTGGGACCCTGGAGCTGTGAAGCATTTATGCTAACCACCATGCTACCCTGCTGCCCCCTTCTTTTGTCGCAGTCTGCAGGAGGAGGTCACCTACATATTGGATTGGGCACTCAGGTCTGGAGAAGTTTGCGAGGCCTTTTGCTTGTCTTTGGTGGAATATAGAGGGAGAATTATGGAAGCCCTGTAGTAAACAGGTCCAGATATACTTCTGACCTTGGAAGGTGAAGGCAAACTTTTACTGGCATCCCCATTTCCACGGGATTGACCAAAGTCGGGGCAGCACAATGGTTAGCACTGTTGCTTCACAGCGCCAGGGACCCAGGTTTGATTCCCGGCTTCGGTCACTGTCTGTGCGGAGTCTACACGTTCTCCCCGTGTCTACGTGGGTTTCCACCGGCTTCTCAGGTTTCGTCCCACAGTCGAAGGAGGTGTGGATTAGGTGGATCGGTCATGCTAAATTGCCCAGTAGTGTCCAAATGTTAGGTGGGGTTGCTCGGTTGCGGGGATAGGGTGGAAATGTGGGCTTAGGTAGAGTGCTCTTTCAGGGGCCGGTGTAGACTTGATAGGCCGAATGGATCCTTCTACACCGTTCTAATATCCAGAACTGTAAAATATCCAAAGAGAAAATGCTGGAAAATCTGAGCAGGTCTGGCAGCATCTGTAGGGAGAGAAAAGAGCTAATGTTTCGAGTCCAGATGGCCCTTTGTCAAAGCTTTTATCTACTGTACAATATCCAGTTGTTGTGCTTGCCTTATTAAAATTCCAGGACCTATAGCTTCTGCAGGTGCAGTCAGAAGGGTTGCCTTATTTAATTCCCGATAATCAATAGTTAGTCGTCAGGATCCATCTGGTTTCCTTACCGGTTGGATAGGTCAATTCTTAGTGGAGTTTACAAGACGTGGAACTCCTTGCTCCCATAGACTGGTTACAACTTAAAAAACATCTTCTTCTGCTTGTTAGGGAAACTCACGTTGTTTCTGGGGCTGGAGATCTGGGGCGGGATTCTCCATAGCCCAACGCCAAAATCGTATTCAGCGATCGGGCGGAGAATGGACTCCGATGCTGAAATTGGGGCCGGCGCCAGTTTGATGCCTGTCAGCCATGCCCCGCCCCTCTGAAATGGCGCCATAGTGACATGGGCTGCACGCAGTCACAGTGCGTTTAGTGCCTCATCGGCCAGCCCAACGGCGATGCTCAGCCCCTGATGGGCCGAGTTCCCGACGGTGTGGGACACCTGTGGCCACACAAATCGGGGCAGGTGCGATCTGTGCCCAGCGCCGACACACTTGGCCGGGAATCATGACGCAGGCCATCTGGGCTCCTCTAGGTCCCAGAAACGGCTTTTTACCCTGCAATCCCCAAGTCTGTTCCCAAAACTGTTGTCCCGAGGTGTCCGGCTCCCCTTCGCTCAATCAAATAGGCCTCACGACCCTTAAGGTCAATCCACCCTCACTCATAGATTATCATAGAATTTACAGTGCCGAAGGAGGCCATTTGGCCCATTGAGTCTGCACCGGCTCTTGGAAAGAGCACCCTACCCAAGGTCAACACTTCCACCCGATCCCCATAACCCAGTAACCCCACCCAACACTAAGGGCAATTTTGGAGACTAAGGGCAATTTATCATGGCCAATCCACCTAACCTGCACATCTTTGGACTGTGGGAGGAAACCCTCACTCTTCGCAAACCTTACCCCGGACTATAAGCCCGTCTCCACGAGGAACAGACGGTACAGTGCACAGGACAGGACCTTTATCAGATCGGAAGTCCAACAACTTCTGCGGGAGGGGGTCATTGAGGCCAGTAACAGCCCCTGGAGAGCTCAAGTGGTGATTGTTAAGACTGGGGAGAAACACAGGATGGTCATCGACTACAGTCAGACCATCAATCGGTACACGCAGCTCGACGCGTACCCTCTCCCTCGCATATCTGGAGGGGCTGGTTTAGCTCACTGGGCTAAATCGTTGGCTTTTAAAGCAGACCAAGCAGGCCAGCAGCACGGTTCGATTCCCGTACCAGCCTCCCCGGACAGGCGCCGGAATGTGGCGACTAGGGGCTTTTCACAGTAACTTCATTGAAGCCTACTCGTGACAATAAGCGATTTTCATTTCATTTCATTTCGTATCTTACATGGTCAATCAGATTGCGGACTTGAAGTCCACCTACCACCAGCTCCCCATCCGCCCGGAGGACCGCCAATACACTGCATTCGAAGCAAATGGCCGCCTCTATCACTTCCTTAGAATACCCTTCGGCATCACCAATGGGGTCTCGGTCTTCCAGCGAGAGATGGACCGAATGGTTGACCAGTACGGGCTGCGGGCCACGTCCCCGTACCTAGATAATGTCACCATCTGTGGCCATGATCAGCAGGACCACGACGCAAACCTCCAAAACTTCCTCCATACTGCCAAACTCCTTAACCTCACCTACAGGTGTCTGTAAACTGAGATGAGTTTTGTCTAACTCCTTACGTGGAGGATAAGGCAGACCTGGGCTCCTGGCAGTTTTGAGATCTCCAATAAAGTCTATACCAGAATTTACCACGCCTGATCCTTATCTACATTTTTGAGACGAACAGTGGTGTACTAGTTTTGTCATTGGACTAGTAAGCTGGGGACCTAATTAAAAGCTTTGGGTGAAAATCCCACCAAGGCAGTTGGTGAAATTTGAATTCAATAAAAATCTGTAATGTTAGAGTATAAAATACAGACTGTAGATTTATTTCCTTTTCTGACATTGTATAGTAAAGTTTATTTTGTTTGTATTAAAACTGTGGAATCTTGGGACTTTATTCTCACATTGGGTAGCTGCCAACCTTACTTGGCCTGGCCTACATGTGACTCCAGACTCACAACAATGCAGTTGAACCTTAAATGCCCTCTGAAATTGCCCGTCAAGCCAGTCAGTGCAAGTGCAATTGGGGATGGGCAATAAATGCTGGACCCAATAAAAATATGTTGCTTCATAGCCCTTAACTTTCTAGCTGGCCCCAATCTTTTTTTGTTTTAGAAAATATTTTATTGAGGCATTTATAATTTTAACATTTTAAACAACAGAGATCCAACACACGCAAAAACCCCCCACAATAATGCACCCAACTCCCCCCAGTTCTAAACCCTAACTACCCATTCATTAGATACCCTGCCCTTATTCGTCACTTCCATGCCTCCCATCCCCCCCCCCCCCCCCCCCCCCCCGGCTGACAGTCAATTCCCCTTGAAGAAGTCGATGAACGGCTGCCACCTCCGAGCGAACCCCTGCACTGAACCCCTTAAGGCAAACATAATTTTCTCTAGAAAGAAACCCTGCCATGTCACTGATCCAAATCCGCAACTTTGGAGGCTCCGAATCCCTGCATCCCAGCAAAATCCGCTCCAGGCCATCAGGGAGGCAAAGGCCAAAGCGTCGGCCTCTCTCCCCCCCGCCCCCCACCCCGGGCTTCCGGATCTTCCGGCACTCCAATTGCTGCCACCTCCGGACTCGGAGTCACCCTCCCTTCGAGGACCTCTGACATGGCTTCTGAGAATCCCTGCCAAAATCCCCTCAGCCTCGACATGACTAAAGCATATGTACATGATTCGCCGGTCTTCCCCCGCACCGCCTACATCTGTCCTCCACCTCCTCAAAAAACATACTCATCTGGGCCACAGTCATATGAGCCCTGTCGGCCATCTTGAAATGGATCAGGCTGAGCCTGGCACACAACGAGAATGCATTAATTCTACTCAGGGCCTCCTCCCATAACCCGACTATCATAGAATTCATAGAATTTACAGTGCAGAAGGAGGCCATTCAGCCCATCGAGTCTGCACCGGCTCTTGGAAAGAGCACCCTACCCAAGGTCAACACCTCCACCCTATCCCCCTATCCACCCTATCCCCTATCCCCATAACCCAGTAACCCCCCACAACACTAAGGGAAATTTTGGACACTAAGGGCAATTTATCATGGCCAATCCACCTAACCTGCACATCTTTGGGCTGTGGGAGGAAACCGGAGCACCCGGAGGAAACCCATGCACACACAGGGATGATGTGCAGACTCCGCACAGGCAGTGACCCAAGTCGGAATCGAACCTGGGACCCTGGAGCTGTGAAGCAATTGTGCTATCCACAATGCTACCGTGCTGCCCATAGAATTTACAGTGCAGAAGGAGGCCATTCGTCCCATCGAGTCTGCACCGGCCCTTACAAAGAGCACAGTACTGAAGCCTATGTATCTACCCTATCCCCATAACCCAGTAACCCCCACTTAACATTTTGTGGGCACTAAGGGCAATTTAGCATGGCCAATCCACCTAACCCGACTGTGGGAGAAAACCGGAGCACCCGGAGGAAACCCCCGCAGACACGGGGAGAACTTACAGACTCCGCACAGACAGTGACCCAGCCAGGACTCGAACCTGGGACCCTGGAGCTGTGAAGCAACTGTGCTAACTTCCCTATCAACTCCCCTCCCAGCTCTTCCTCCCACTTTCTCTTCACCTCCCCAATTGGGACCCCTTCCCACTACATCAGTTCCTTGTATATCTCCGAAACCCTTCCATCCCCAACCCCTGCTTAAGACAACACCGTATCCTGTAGTCCCCTTAGTGGGAGGCCAGGAAAGCTCGGGACCTGCCTCCGAACAAAATCACGGGCAGGATTCCCTTATCCTGAGGTTAAGTGTTGACGCCATCATAAACGCCGTCGCATTTTACAACAGCATCAACAGGCCCCCAGGATCAGCGATCCTGCGCCTCACAGAGGGCCAGCACGGCACTGGAGCGATTCACACAGCTCCAGCTGCTGATACCGATGTCAAACGGGAGCCGTGGGTCTGCGCATGTGCGCTGCAACTGGCTCAAATTCGCGCATGCGCATTATGACCGGCGCGAACACGCGCATGTACGCTAGCTGTCTTCTCCGCGCCAGCCCCGATGCAACATGGTGGAGAGCTAAAGGGGCCACGCAGAGTAAAATAGGCCCCCACCAGGAGAAGCTGGCCCCGATCGCAGGCCAGGCCACGGTGGAGGTCCCCCGAGGTCGGATCCCCCTCCCCCCCCCCCCACCGTGGCCTCCCCCCGCAGGATGAACGCCGAGGTCCCGCCGGGAGGACCACATGTTAACAGCGCCAGCAGGACCCAGCCTATCTCAGCGGCCACTCGGCCCAATGCGCGCGGAGAATTGGCGAGTGGCCGGGTAGAGCGGCTCCCAACCGGCGCCACGCCGACCGCGCCAGCGGAAATAGCACCGATGGACCGGTGTCGGAGCGGCATTGCGTGAATCGCGCCCCCCACTCAGCGATTCTCCAACCCGGCCGGGTACCTGCCGTTACCGGAACCCTTTCCCACCCGGTAACTCAAAGTTCTCCTCTAGCTCCCATAGGCTCAGGAAACCCTCCTCAGTGAAAAGGTCTCCAAAGCTCTCAATCCCTGCCCGCTGCCACCACCTGGAGCCCCCTCCTCCCCCCCCACCCCCCCCCCCCTCCCCCACCCCCCCCCCCCCCCCCCACCCCCACCCCCCCACCCCCCCTCCGGAGCGAACCGGTGGTTACCACTGGGCTTGTGGAGTACGGAGGCGGTGAGAATGGCAGAGGGGCCATTAACAAAGCCTTCAGACTCATGCCCCTGCAAGAAGCCGCCTCCACTCGCTCCCACACCGACCCCTCCCCCACGACCCATTTCCTAACCGTCAATATATTAGCTGCCCAGTAGTAATTAATAAAGTTCGGAAGGGCCGAGGCCCCCTCCCCATGCCCTTGTTCAAGAAGGACCTTCTTCGCCCTCGGTGCTCTCCCGGCCCATATAAATCCCGAGATCGCTGCATTTATCTTCCTAAAAAATGCTTTGAGGATTAAGATTGGAAGACACTGAAACATGAACAGCAATATCGGGAGGACTGTCATTTTCACAGTCTGTATCCTCCCCGCCAGTGACAGCGGGAGCACGTCCCACCTACGGAAGTCCCTTTCATTTGCTCAATCTTCCTGTCTAAATTTAGTTGATGAAGTTGACCCCAGTCCCTTGCCACTTGAATCCCCAGGTACCTAAAACTCCCTCCCGCCACTTTGAACGACATCTCTCTCAGTCTCCTCTCTTGCCCCCTTGCTTGAATCACAAAGACCTCACTCTTACCCATGTTCAATTTGTAACTTGAGAACCTACCAAATTCCTCAAGTATCCCCATAATTCCTGCAATTCCCCCCCAACGGGTCTGTTATATAAAGGAGCAAATCATCCGCATAGAGCGAGACCCTACGTTCCACACCCCCCTCTCACTATTCCCCCGCCAAATGTTCGATGTTCTCAATGCCATTGCCAAAGGCTCTGTGGCCAGGGCAAACAGTAGTGGGAGAATGGACACCCTTGTCCCGACCCCCGACACAGTTTGGCCTTACATTCGCCACCGGTGCCTAATATAGCAACCGGACCAAATCCACGAATCCCTGCCCAAACCCAAACCATCCCAGTACTTTGATGCACAATCAATCACTACTGAAGCGAGATTGTAGTCTAATTGAAGGCTTTAATGAACAAGGAGTTACCCCAGCAGCTCCGGTACAGAATGACTGCTGTGGGTGAAACACAGACTCTTATGCTCCGCCTGCTGGGCGGAACCAACAGGCAGGTTCTACCACTCATACTACAGTATGAGGTACATCCCACCTAGGTACCGTGATACTCCTAATATAGCCTACCACATTCACCCCCTGTTTAAAAAAAGAGTCCGGCGGGGGTGGTGGCCTTGCTTTTACAATGGTAGTGGTTATAGCGGTACCCTTCGGTGCCTTTACATGCAATACACATATTTACAGACAATTATTTACAAGTTCATTTTACAATGAGACTATCAGCCGGTTATCCTCTGCGATCGCCGCAGTCCTGGCGGTGATACTGGCATCAGCTCGGGCATCCGTGGCTCTGGGAGCGTGTCGTCTTCAGCTTCATCGCATCCGGATGGGGCCAGTGGGAGGACGGATCCTCCTGGGAAGGGGACTGCGGTGGTGTATGCCGGTGGAAAAATGGTTGGGGTTGGTGGGATCCAGATCCCGGAGGGAGACCGTGTCTTGCCGGCCGTCGGCGTGAGCCACATAGGCGTACTGAGGGTTAGCATGGAGGAGATGTACCCTCTCAACCAGTGGGTCCGACTTGTGGGCCCGTACGTGTTTGCGGAGTAGGATGGTTCCGGGGGCTGCCAGCCATGTTGGGAGCGAGGTCCACGAGCAGGACGTCCTAGGGAAGGCAAGGAGACGTTCATGAGGTGTTTTGTTGGTCGTAGTGCACAGTAGTGGTCGGATGGAGTGAAGTGCATCGGGGAGGACCTCCTGCCATCGGGACACTGGGAGATTCTTAGACCGTAGGGCCAGTAGGACGGCCTTCCAGACCATCCCGTTCTCCTTCTCTACCTGCCCGTTTCCCCGAGGGTTGTAACTGGTCGTCCTGCTGGAGGAAATGCCCTTGCTGAGCAGAAATTGATGCAGCTCGTCACTCATGAAGGAGGACCCCCTATCGCTATGGATGTGGGCGGGGAAACCGAACAGGGTAAAGATGCTGTGGAGGGCTTTAATGACAGTGGCAGCTGTGATGTCGGGACAGGGGATGGCGAAAGGGAACCGGGAGTACTCATCAATCATGTTTAAGAAATACGTGTTGCGGTCGTGGAGGGAAGGGGCCTTTGAAATTCACGCTGAGGCGTTCAAAGGGGCGGGAAGCCTTCACCAGATGCGCTTTCTCTGGCCTGTAGAAGTGCGGCTTGCACTCCGCGCAGATTTGGCAGTTTCTGGTTACGGACCTGACCTCCTCGATGGAGTAGGGCAGATTGCGGGTTTTAACAAAGTTGAAGAACCGGGTGACCCCCCCCCCCCCCCCCCCCCCCCCCCCGGATGGCAGAGGTTGTCGTGGAGGGTCCAGAGTCGGTCTACTTGTACACTGGCACAAATGCCGTGGGAGAGGGCATCAGGAGGCTCGTTGAGTTTCCCGGGACGATACAAGATCTCATAATTATAGGTGGAGAGCTCGATCCTCCACCGCAAGATCATATCATTCTTAATTTTGCCCCACTGTGCATTGTCAAACATGAAGGCTGCAGACCGTTGGTCAGTGAGGAGAGTGAATCTCCTGCCGGCCAGGTAATGCCTCCAATGCCGCACAGCTTTGACAATGGCTTAGGCCTCCTTCTCGACGGAGGAATGGCGGATTTCTGATACATGGAGGGTGCGTGAAAAGAAGGCCACGGGTCTGCCCGCCTGATTGAGGGTGGCAGCCAGAGCCACGTCTAATGCGTCGCTCTCGACCTGGAAGGGGAGGGACTCATCGATTGTGCGCATCGTCGCCCTGGCGATGTCTGCTTTGATGCGACTGAAAACCTGGCGGGCCTCCGCCGATAGGGGGAAAATAGTGGACTGGATTAGGGGGCGGGCCTTGTCCGCATAATTGGGGACCCACTGGGCGGAATAAGAAAAGAAGCCCAGGCAATGTTCCAGGGCCTTAGGGCAGTGGGGGAGGGGAAACTCCATGAGGGGGCGCATTCATTCGGGGTCTGGGCCTATGACTCCATCATGCACTACGTAGCCAAGGATGGCTAGGCGATCGGTGCTAAACACACATTTGTCCTTGTTATAGGTTAAGTTAAGGATTTTTGCGGTATGGAGGAATTTGCGGAGGTTGGTGTCGTGGTCCTGCTGGTCGTGGCCGCAGATGGTGACATTTCCGAGGTACGGGAACGTGGCCCACAGACCGTACCAGTCAACCATTCGGTCCATCTCCCGTTGGAAGACCGAGACCCCACTTGTGACACCAAAGGGAACCCTTAGAAAGCGATAGAGCCACCCATCTGCTTCAAATGCAGTGTACTTGTGGTCATCTGGGCGAATGGGGAGCTGGTGGTCGGCTAATTTAAGGCCTATGTGGAGAAAACCTTGTATTGCGCTATCTGGTTGACCATTTCAGATATGCGGGGGAGAGAGTACGCGTCAAGCTGCATATACCTGTTGATGGTCTGACTGTAGTCTATGACCATCCATCCCATGTTTCTCCCCGGTCTTTACAACCACCACTTGAGCTCTCCAGGGGCTGTTGCTGGCCTCGATGATGCCTTCCTTTAGTAACCGTTGGACTTCCGACCTAATGAAGGTCCGGTCCTGGGCACTGTACCGTCTACTCCTGGTGGCGACGGGTTTGCAATCGGGGGTAAGGTTTGCAAACAGGGAAGGCGGGTCGACCTTGAGGGTCGCGAGGCCGCAGACAGTGAGGGGGGGTATGAGGCCGCCGAATTTGAACGTTAAACTTTGCAGGTTACACTGGAAGTCCAGTCCCAGGAGAGTGGCAGCAAAGAGATGGGGGAGGACGTAGAGTCGGATGTTATTGAACTCCATGCCCTGGACCGTGAGGTTGGCTATGCAGTACCCCCGGATCTCCACAGAGTGGGACCCAGAGGCCAGGGAGATCTTTTGTTTAATCGGGTGTACAGCAAGGGAGCGGTGTCTTACTGTATTGGGATGGATGAAGCTCTCCGTGCTCCCAGAGTCAATCAAGCAGGATGTCTTGTGCCTGTTGATGAGTACCGACGTTGTAGCGGTTGAAAGCGTTCGAGGCCGAGACTGGTCCAGTGTCACTGAGGCAAATTGTGGCAGAAGCTGAGAGATCTCGTCAGGCGATACACGGCCAACCAAATCGGGGTCCTGAGACGTCATCCAAGATGGCTGCCCCCATGAATCGCACATGGCCGGCTGGGAGGTCTCATCAGGCGATACATAGCCAGCCAAGTTGGGGTCCTGAGACGTCATCCAATTTGGCTGTCCCCATGAATCGCACATGGCCTGTGAGGAGAGGAATGGCAGCGGGCCCGGTTTGCCTGTGGAGACAGCAGCGGCCGACCGGGCCTGGCATACTGCCACGAGGTGCTCCTTCTTCCCGCAGCCCTTGCAGATTGCGGATCGGGCCGGGCAGCGTTGCCGGGGGTGTTTGTTTTGCCCGCAAAAATAGCATCGCCCCCCCCCCCCCCCCCCCCACCGGGGTTTCTGAGCTGCCGCACTGCACAAGCTTGTGGGGAATTTAGGGATGCTTTGGAATCGGCTGCGGGTGGGGTCCACCCTGTCCATGCGGGTACTGCGCGGTCGGGAACGTAGGCCTGGGCGTTGTGGGAGGCTGCATCTAGGGAGTGCGCAAGTTTCCATGCCTCTTTAAGCCCTAGCGTGTCGTTTTCCAGCAGTCGCTGGCGGATTTTAGAGGACAGCATGCCTGCAACAAAAGCATCCCGTATTAAGAGATCGGTGTGGTCATTGGCTGAGACTTGTGGACAGTTACAGTTTCTACCTAACACTAACAATGTACGGTAAAAATCGTCCCGTGATTCCCCTGGGATCTGCCGTCTGGTAGCTAAAAGATGCCGAGCGTATACCTGATTCACAGTGCGAACGTAGTTCTCTATTAACAAAGTCATTGAGTCCTCAAAACCGTCCGCGCCTTCGATAAGCGTGTAGACTTCTGGACTCACCCTTGACTGGAGGACTTGCATTTTCTGTTCCTCCGTGGGGCTAGTTGGGGCCGTCCTGATGTACCCGTTGAAACATGCCAGCCAATGTTTAAAAGTTGCTGCTGCATTTGCTGCGTGGTGGTTGATTTGTAGACACTCTGGCTTGATGCGGAGAGCAGCCATTTTGTTCATTAAATTGATGCACGATCAATCACTACTGAAGCAAGATTGTAGTCCAATTGAAGGCTTTAATGAATAAGTAGTTACCCCAGACGCTCCGGTACAGAATGACTGCTGTGGGTGAAACACAGACTCTTATGCTCCGCCTGCTGGGCGGAACCAGCAGGCAGGTTCTACCACTCATACTACAGTATAAGGTACATCCCACCTAGGTACCGTGATAGCCCTAATATAGCCTACCACAGTACCATCTGCTCCTGGTGGCGACGAGTTTGGAATCCTAAGGGCCGCGTGGCTGCAAACAGTAAGGGGTGGTAAGGGCCTGCCAAATTTCAAGGTTAGGCTCTGGAAGTTGCACTGGAAGTCCAGGCCGAGTAGCAAGGCAGCGCAGAGGTTGGGGAGGACGTAGAGCCAGAAGCCGCTGAACTCTACGCCCTGGATGGTGAGGGTGGCGATGCAGTACCCTCGGATCGCCACGGAGTGGGATCCGGAGGCCAGGGAGATTCTCTGGTTTGCGGGGTGTACCGCGATGGAGCAGCGCCTTACCGTATCGAGATGGATGAAGCTCTCAGTGCTCCTGGAGTCCAGAAGGCAGGAGATCTCGTGCCTGTCGACCTTCACCTTTGTCAAAGCGGTCGCGAGGTTGTGCGGTTGTGCGGTCGAGACTGGTCAATCGACGCGCCTGGTCGTCGGCGGTTGCAGGCGATGAGCGGCCTGATGAGGTGCCCGACGGGCAAGGGACCTGAGGCGGGTAAGGTGGCAGCGCCCACAGGCCGCACGTGTCCTGGAGCAGGCAAAATGGCGGCGCTCATGGGCCGCACGTGACCCGAGGAGGGGAAGATGGCGGCGCCCACTGGCCGCACATGGTGGGTGCCGGGACAATAGTGGCGATTGAGCGGGCCTGGCACACTGCAGCGAAATGTCCCTTCTTGCCACAGGCCTTGCAGAGCGTGCTCCGCACCAGGCAGCGCTGCCGGGGGTGTTTTGACTGTCCGCAGAAGTACCATTTGGGTCCCCTGGGATTGGTTGGCATTCTCGCGGCGCAGGCGTGGGGTTGGCTGGAGACTGTCGCTGATGGGTCCATGATGGGGTGGCCGTCGGCAGGGTCCACAATGCACAGGGGGGGTGGGCCACTCGTTCGGGGCATAGGCCTTTACGTTGCGTGAGGCGACCGTAAGTGAGAGCGCTAGTTTCTCGGTCGCCGCGAGGTCAAGCGTGGCCCCTTCTAAGAGGCGCTGGCGAATGTAGTCAGACCCTATGCCTGTAACGAACGCGTCTCTCATCAGCAGGTTCAAATGTCCAGTGGCCGAAACCGCCTGGCAGTCACAGTCTCTCACTAGGGCAAGCAGGGCATGCCAGAAATCTTTCACAGGGAAGTTGGTGCCACGTGGGTAGGAGATGCCTGGCGTCGATTTTGTTGGTCCATTGAGCGTAATTCTCCTTCAATAGCGCCATGGCTTCTGCGTAGGTTGGCGCATCCTGGACGAGAGGAAAAACGTTGGAGCTCAGCCGCATGTACAGAATCTGGAGCTTCTGTGCTTCTGGGATTGGGTCTGGTGCAGACCCGATGTACGCTTCAAAACAGACTAGCCAATGTTCAAAGTCCTTTTTGGCGTTGTCTGCTTGAGGATGCAGCTGCAGGCGATCCGGCTTGATGTCAACAGATACAGATTCCACTGGGGGGGGGGGGGGGGGTCACGATCCTGATCAATAAGTGACCGTCAAACTTTTTTCCCGGGAACCTATTTTTACCAACCAGCCAACCTTCGGGACCCACGCCGGCCGACCTTCGGGATCCACGCCGGCCGACCTTCGGCACCCACGCCGGCCGGCCTTCGGGACCCACGCCGGCTGACCTTCGGCACCCACGCCAGCCGACCTTCGGCACCCACGCCGGCCGACCTTCGGGACCCACGCCAGCCGACCTTCGGCACCCACGACGGCTGACCTTCTGGATCCACGCCAGCCGACCTTGGGACCCACGCCGGCCGACCTTCGGCACCCACGACGGCTGACCTTCAGGATCCACGCCAGCCGACCTTGGAACCCACGCTGGCTGACCTTCGGGACCCACGCCGACTGACATTTGCGACTCACGCCGGCCAACCTCCGCAACCCACGTCGGCCAGCATTGGTGACCCACCATTTTCTCTTAACTTTAATGCAAGAGTGAGCCTGCTTGGTCCTCATTTACTTGTCTAGTGCTGACAAAATGGAGGAGTCGTAATCGCACCCAAAGCACGAGACAGGGAATATAATTGCCTGAGGAAGGTAGGTATATCATGGTGAGTGGGAAGCTGGAGGGGATGCCGGTGGTGTTCGTGAATATTTACGCACCAAACTGGGATGATGCGGAGTTTATGAGATGGGTGTTGGGGAAGATCCCGGACCTTGACTCGCATAAGCTGATCATGGGGGGGACTTTAATATGGTCATTGATCCAAGGTTGGACCGGTCAAGGTCAAAGACAGGGAGGGTGCCAGCAGTGGCGAAGGAACTAAAGGGGTTCATGGAGCAGATGGGGGGAGTAGACCCATGGAGGTTCACACAGCCACGAGTGAGTGGAGTTTACTTTCTTTTCCCATGTGCACAAAGTGCACTCCTGGATCGATTATTTTTATCTTGAACAGGGCTTTACTGGCAGGGGTGGTGGAGCCATCTAAGATGGCTACCTGCAAAGAACCATGGGAATTATGGCCAACCCAGGACTCAGACGGATACACAGTCCATGTCTATCTAAAACACAGGTAACCAGACCTGATCAAAACCCCCCGCTCGTTTGCATTTTAATGACCCAATTTCCCAGGACAACAGAACTCCAATCAAGCAACCGGTACAGCCACAGACTGATCGACGCCACTCCCCTTACTCAGAAAGCACAACTGCCAAGGTCAATTACCGCTAAGGACCTGCCCAGTCACCAAGGCACCCGCCCCTTTATTGGCCGAAACCGAAGACAGTGATCAGAGCCCTGTTGAACTATTGGGTCCAAGGTTAAGGACCGCCCCTAAGAGCACGAACTCTCAGAAGGATAAAAGAGAGCACAGTCATGTGTTCTCTCCCTCTTGGATCTGGCCTGTGCCACCCAATAGCAGCCGGAACAGCCATTTAAGTTCAAGACCAACGATCGCTACCTGACGGATGAGCCCAACAGAGACAGAGCCACTTTCTTCGAACTAGCCAAGTGAAATCCAGATAAAGACCTTTATCCATTTGCACAGTGCCGGTCGCCCTGAAGTTAAGTACAAGTTATTGTAGCTGAAAGGTGTAGTTTAATTCATAGTAGATATTGTGTTTGCATGTTGAGATAACTCTTGTGTATGTAAATAAACCATCTTTTGAACTAACTAACTGGTTGTGTGGTCATTTGATCGATATAAGGGAAGGCTTTTGGTTAAGTGAGATAAATAGAAACACCCACAGTATTGGCGACGCTGTTGGGACCGAAACAGAGCAACAGTTGTTGATACCGAGTATTCGGCGATTGCAGTGTCGGACCATGCCCCACATTGGCTGGATCTGCGGATGAGCAAGATGGGTGGTCAGCGCCCACAACGGAGATTGGACGTAGGACTGTTAGCGGACGAGGGGATGTCCGGGAGTCCATCCAGAGTCCAACATTGGCAAGTCTCGTCAGCAACAGTTTGGGAAGCGCTGAATGCTGTGGTTAGAGGGGAGCTAAGATCAAATTGAGCCCATAGGGAGAAGGTGGAGCGAGCAGGGATAGATAGGTTGGTTGGGGAAATACTCCAGGCGGATGGGAGATATTCAGAGGCCCCGGAAGCAGGGTTATTGAAGGAGCGGCAGAAGCTACAGATGGAGTTTGGTCTGTTGTCTACAGGGAAAGCGGTGGAGCAGTTCAGGAAGGCGAGGGGAGGGATGTACAAGTATGGAGTGAAGGCCAGTAGGATGCTTTCACACCAGCTAAGGAAAAGGGAGGCGGGCAGGGAGATAGGAAGAGTGAAGGACAGAGGAGGGAATACAGTGTTGGACCCAGCAGGGGTGAAAGAGGTGTTTAATGAGTTTTATAGTTGGCTATTTGAGTCGGAACCCCCAGCTGGGGTGGAGGGGATGAGGCAGTTTTTGGGAGAGTTGAAGTTTCCAAAAGTGGAAGAAGGGTTGAGAGCCCCGATCGAGATTGAATAAATAGCAGAGGGGCTGGAGGCCATGCAGTTGGGTAAGGCCCCGGGACCAGGCGGCTACCCAGTGGAATTTTACAAAAGGTTCTCGGAGGTGATGAGCCCGCTGCTGGTGAGGGCATTTAATGAGGCACGGGAGCAGGGTGTTCTTCCCCCAACAATGTCACAGGCCTCGATCTCACTGATCCTGAAGCGAGGGAAGGACCCAGAGCTGTGCGGGACATACAGGCCAATCTCTCTATTGAATGTCAATGCCAAACTGTTGGCTAAAATCTTGGCCTCAAGGATAGAAGATTGTGTCCCGGAGGTGATGGGGGCAAGACCAGATGGGGTGTGTTAAGGGCAGGCAGCTAATGGCCATCGTTACAAGTCTCTTAAATGTGATCATGATGCCCTCAGAGGGAGGTGGAGGTAGCGGGGGGCAGGAGAGGAGACTGGGAGAGCTGCCATTCAGATAGTGAGAGGGAGCTTCTGCTATTTGGGAATCCAGATGGCACAGGAATGGGAGCTGCTACGTAAACTAAATTTGACCCGGATTGTGGAACAAATGAAGGAAGACTTTTGAAGGTGGGACATACTCCCGCTGTCACTGGCGGGGAGGGTACAGACCGTGAAAATGACAGTCCACCCGAGATTTCTGTTTATTTTCCACTGCCTTCCCATCTATATCCCAAAGGCCTTTTTTAAACGAGTAAATAAGGTGATTTCTGGTTTTGTGTAGGCGGGTAAAACCCTGCGAGTGAAGAAAGTGCTGCTGGAGCGCAGTCGGGGGAGGGTGGGTTGGCGCTGCAGAACTTTAACAACTATTACTGGGCGATAAACATAGCCATGATTAGGAAGTGGGTAATGGGAAGGTGGGGGTTGTCTGTGTGGGAACGAGTAAGGACACAAGTCTGGGGGCATCGATAACGGCACCTCTGCCGTTCTCACAGGCCCGATGCTTCACAAGCCCGGTGGTAGTGACGGCCCTGAGAGTCTGGGGGCAGTGGAGGAAGCAAATGAGAGTGGAGGGAGCATCGGTCTGGGCTCCAATTTATAACAATCAGCGGTTTGTCCCGGGAGGCTGGATGGGGGACTTTCGGGGATTGCAGAGAGCAGGGATCGAGAGGATGGGAGATTTATTCATAGATGGGAGCATTCCCTGTTTGGAGGATTTAGAGGAGAAATTTGAATTGCCGAGACAGAATGGGTTTATATATATGCAGACACAGGATTTTGTGCGAAGGCAAGTTTCAACCTTTCCGTTCCTACCGCCACAGGTGATACAGGACAGTTAATTTCTGGAACGGGGGTGGTGGAGGGGAAGGTTTTGGATATCTTTTAAGAACTCATAGAGTCGGAGGCAACTCAGATAGAGGAGCTAAAGTGCAAATGGGAAGAGGAGCTGGGTGGGAGATAGAGGCGGGTCTGTGGGCAGATGCTTTGAGCAGAGTCAACATCATGTGACAGGCTCAGCCTGATACAATTCAAGGTCGTTCACATGACGTTGGCCCGGATGAGCAAGTTTTTTGGGATAGAGGCCAGGTGTGCAAGGGGGCCAGAAAACCATGTCCATATGTTCTGGGCATGTCCGAAATGTAGGCGATTCTAGCAGGGATTTGCAGACGTCATTTCCACGGTGCTAAAAACAAGGTGCCGATTCCAGAGGTGGCGATTTTTGGAATGTTGGAAGATCCAGGAGTCCAGGGGGCGAGAGAGGCTGATGTCTTGGCCTTTGCCTCCTTGGTAGCCCAGAGACGGATATTGCCAGCGTGGAGGGACTCGAAGCCCCTGAAATCAGTTATCTGGCTTAGTGACATGACTGGGTTTCTCAGCCTTAAGAAAATTAAGTTCGCCTTAAGAGTGTCAATGCTAGGGTTCGTCGGAGGTGGCAGCCGTTTAATATTATAATATTAATAAAATGTTTTACATAGAACATAGAACAGTACAGCACAGAACAGGCCCTTCGGCCCTCAATGTTGTGCCGAGCCATGATCACCCTACTCAAACCCACATATGCACCTTATACCCGTAACCCAACAACCCCCCCCCCCTCACCTTACTTTTTTATTAGGACACTACGGGCAATTTAGCATGGCCAATCCACCTAACCCGCACATCGTTGGACTGTGGGAGGAAACCGGAGCACCCGGAGGAAACCCACGCACACAGGGGGAGGATGTGCAGACTCCACACAGACAGTGACCCAGCCGGGAATCGAACCTGGGACCCTGGAGCTGTGAAGCATTTATGCTAACCACCATGCTACCCTGCTGCCCTGCTTACCAAAAAAACATACAGATTCCCACTTTTAGTTTTAGGCCGGGGTCCCAAGAAATCAATAAGGGCTCTCGTAAAAGGTTCCTCAAATGGGTATTAAAGGTGCTGGTTTGATTACCGCCTGAAGTTTCCCTATTACCTAACATGTGTGATATGTATGGCAAAATTGAACTACATCCTTTCACTTTCTTTGCTCCGTGTGTTTGCTTGAGGTGTGTTTTCTCTCTTATGAGAAAATAAAGATTTTGTCGGCACTCTGGATATCACAATGGGGAATGAAACCATGGTATCAAAATACGTTTTTATTGGAAGTATAAACAGGTGCTGGCATCAAAATACCTCTCACACGAGTCTTTAATGGGACTCGCTACATCATTCCCCACAGACCTCAAGCAAACACACAGAACAAAGAAATTGCCAATCAATTCGGCAAGGCTTTTCCTGCGAAACATCAACCAATTATTTCAAAATTCTATCGTGTCTCTCTCTTGGGCAGTCCCTCAGTGTCGAGAATTACTTTCTTTCACTCTGGTGAGGTGGGTTCTGCAGTGGCTAAATAGTCCAATCCTGGATCCGCAGACTCTGCCACAGGTTTTGCAGGTGGTGCTTGATGAGGTGGGTGGGACGCTCATTACCCTGGGTCTCTGGATTACTAGTCCAGTGACAATACCACTACGCCTCTGCTTCCCCACTGATAAGTGCACGGTAGCACAGTGGTTAACACTGCTGCTTCACAGCGCCAGGGTCCCAGGTTCGATTCCGGCCTTGGTTCACTGCTTGTGCAGAGTCTGCATGTTCTCCCTATGTCTGCGTGGGTTTCCTCCGGGTGCTCCTGTTTCCTTCCACAAGTCCTGAAAGACGTGCTGTTAGGTAATTTGGACATTCTGAATTCTCCCTCAGTGCACCCGAACAGGAGCCAGAATGTGGCGACTAGGGGCTTTTCACAGTAACATCATTGCAGTATTAATGTAAGCCTACTTGTCTTCTGACAATAAAGATTATATTATTATAAAGCGCATTAAAAATAGACCAAACATAGGAATTTGAAGATTCACTTTCCGCAGTAGTAAGAATGCATGTGGAAGAGCAAAGAGTTAAAACTGCTAGACAGCCCGCAGAAATGGCCACTGATTTTGAATTGGTTCATAAAGCAAATTTGATTTTTGATATTAATTTCAGTCTGTGAAGGACAGAAACTGGGTAAATGAGAAATTCAAAGGTGGACAATGCAAAGAAGGTTTAGTTGGTGATGTTAAGGAGAGTGTGCCTCAGAGTAAAAAGGAAACCTATCATAACCTAAAGGTAGAGAGATAAGGAAACGTAAGTATTTACATTGTAATCAAGTTGGGCGTGTGAAGTCTCAGTGTTAAGAACAAAGAAAAGTACAGCACAGGAACAGGCCCTTCAGCCCTCCAAGTCTACACCGAACATGCTGCCCGCCTAAACTAAAATCATCTACTCCTCTGGGATCCGGATCCCTCTATTCCCATTCTAATCATGTATTTGTCAACTCATCCCTTAAACGTCACTATTGTACCTGCTTCCACCACCTCATCTGGCAGCGGGTTCCAGGCACCTACTATCCTCTGAGTAAAATAATTAGCTTGTGCATCTCCTCTAAACTTTACCCCTCACACCTTAAACCTATGTCCCCTACTAGTTGACCCCTCCACCCTGGGAAAAAGCCTCTGACTATCCACTCTGTCCATGCCCCTCATAATTTTGTAGACTTCTATCAGTAGTGGCTTAAGAAATGTACTGGGAAGATAGATTTGGTAAAACAGGATAAGCCAGTGGTAGTGATCTGGGGACCTGGTTTCAAATCCCACCATGGCAGATATCTGGAATTAAAAGTCTAATGATGACTTCCGGTGGCGGCTACATGCCCAAATGCTGGGCAAGCTAATGGGGAGAGAGGACTTTCCAAACCCCCCAGAAATGGACAGGGCACACATGACTAAACCCGAGACACTACACGTGGAGTGTCTCCCACCCGCCCTCCTCCTCTAACCAATTTGATAAGGTAAAGTGTGTTTTTTTTAACTCTTATTTGGTATAAGTTTATTATTGAGTATTATAGTAGTTGAATTAAGCTTTTATTTAGCAGAGAAGTACTAGAAATTATTTAACATAAATTTGTAAACGTTAATTACATAAGTAGAGGTGGCTGGACAGCTGATGTGCTGTAACTGTATGATGTGGGAGCTGGCTGATCCCATTGTGAACAGCAGTGACCACATCTTCAGCAAGTGTTGGTTGCTGGACGAACTCCGGATCAGAATTGATGATCTGGAGTCTGAGCTTCAAACTCTGCGGCACATCCGGGAGGGGGAGAATTACCTGGACGTTTTGCTTCAGGAGGCAGTCACACCCGGTAGATTAAGTAATTCAAATTCAGTAAGTGTTCAGGAAAAACAGGGTGTGATTGTAAGTGAGGCAGGTAGGGGGATTCGGAGTTCAGGAGTGCAGGAGCTTCAGCCCTTGACCTTGTCCAACAGGTATGAGATTCTTGCTCCCTGTGCAGATGAGGAAAAAGGCTGTGGACAGGATGAGCCAGCTGACCACAGTACCATGGTGCAAAAGGCCATTCAAGAGGGGGGAGCAAAAAGACAAGTAGTTATTATAGGGGATTCTATAATTAGAGGGACAGATAGTATCCTATGCAAGCCGGATAGGGAGTCTCGCATGGTGTGTTGCCTGCCCGGTGCCAGGGTGCGGGACATCTCCGACTGGCTTGAAAGGATACTGGAGCGGGAGGGGGAGGATCCAGTTGTTGTGGTCCACGTTGGGACTAACAACATAGGCAAGGCTAGGGTGGAGGCACTGTTTGGGGATTATCAAGCACGAGGAAGGAAATTGAAGAACAGGTCCTCGAGGGTCATAATCTCCGGATTACTGCCCGAGCCACGTGCTAATTGGCATAGGGATAAGAAAGTTGGGGAAGTAAACACGTGGCTAAGGGATTGGTTTGGGAAAGAGGGATTCCATTTCATGGGGCATTGGCACCAGTTTCGGAACCAGGGGGATCTGTACCGTTGGGGCGGTCTCCACCTGAACCGATCTGGAACCAGTGTTCTAGCAAAAAGGATAAATAGGGTGGTCAGTAGGACTTTAAACTTCTGAGTCGGGGGGAAGGGAAAGGGAAAGCGACAGGGAGTAGGGAGTTAAATGGAAGGATAAGCAGCAGGTTAGCATGTGTGCAGGTGGGTTTAAGTTCAAGGCAGACTAGGAATGAAGCAAAAAGGAAGGATAACTTAGGACATCTCATGATGTCCAATTTCTCTAATAATGATAAGAAAGTCAGCATTAAGGCACTTTACCTGAATGCTCGTAGCATTCGTAACAAAGTTGATGAATTAACGGCACAAATCATCGTGAATGAATATGACTTGATAGCCATTACGGAGACATGTTTGCAGGATGGTCACGACTGGGAGTTAAATATCCAGGGGTACCAGACGTTTCGGAGGGATAGACAGGTATGTAAGGGAGGTGGAGTCGCACTAATAATCAAGTACGACATCAGGATGGCATTGAGGGATGATACAGGTTCTATGGAGAATGAGGTTGAATCCATTTGGGTAGAAATTAGAAATTCTAAGAAGAAAAAGACACTGATAGGCGTAGTCTATAGGCCACCAAATAATAGCATCACACTTGGACGGGCAGTAAATGAAGAGATAACTAATGCCTGTGAAAAGGGTACAGCAGTTATCATGGGAGATTTTAATCTGCATATAGATTGGTCAAATCAGCTCAGTCAGGGTAGCCTTGAAGAGGAGTTCGTTGAATGTATCCGGGATAGTTTTCTGGAACAATATGTAATGGAACCGACAAGAGAGCAAGCTATCCTAGATCTGGTCCTGTGTAATGAGGTAGGAATAATTAATGACCTCATCGTTAGGGATCCTCTTGGGAGGAGTGATCACAGCATGGTTGAATTTAGTATACAGATGGAGAGTGTGATGATAGAATCCAATACCAGGGTCCTATGCTTGAACAAAGGGGACTATGATAGAATGAGGAAGGACCTCGCTAAAGTAGACTGGAAAAAAATATTTTATGGTAGGACAGTTGAGGAGCAGTGGAGTACTTTCAAAGAAATCTTTCATAGTGCTCAACAAAAGTATATTCCAGTGAGAAGGAAGAATTGTAAGAAAAGAGGTAATCTACCATGGGCGTCGAAGGAGATACATGAGGCTGTCAAATTGAAAGAGAAGGCTTACAAAGTGGCCAAGATCAGCGGGAAACTAGAAGATTGGGAAAACTTTAAAGGTCAGCAGAAAGCCACGAAAAGAGCCATAAAGAAAAGTAAGATAGAACACGAAAAAAAACTGGCACAGAATATAAGGACAGATAGCAAATGTTTTTAGAATTATATAAAACTAAAAAGAGTGGCTAAAGTAAACATTGGTCCGTTAGAGGATGAGAGTAGTCATTTAGTTATGGGATATGATGAAATGGCGGAGGCATTGAAAAAATATTTTGTATCGGTCTTCACAGTGGAGGACACTAATAACATGCCAGCAATTGACCGAGAGAAGAAGGTAGGTGAGGACCTGGAAACCATTACTATCACGAAAGAGCAAGTGTTGGGCAAGCTAATGGAGCTCAGGATAGATAAGTCTCCTGGCCCTGATGGAATGCATCCCAGGGTACTGAAAGAGATGGCTGGAGTAATAGCAGATGCACTGGCGGTAATTTTCCAAAATTCGCTGAACACTGGGGCAGTCCCAGAGGATTGGAAAACAGCAAATGTGATGCCACTGTTTAAAAAGGGAAGTAGACAAAAGATGGGGAATTATAGACTGGTTAGCTTAACCTCTGTCGTGGGGAAGATGCTTGAGTCTATTATCAAGAAAGAGATAGGAGGGCACCTCGATAGAAATTGTCCCATTGAACCGACGCAGCATGGATTCATGAAGGGCAGGTCATGCTTGACGAATCTCTTGGAATTCTATAAAGACATTTCGAGCAAGGTAGACAAAGGGGACCCAGTGGATGTGGTGTACATAGATTTCCAAAAGGCCTTTGACAAGGTACCGCACAAGAGGCTGCTGCATAAGATAAGGATGCATGGTGTTAAGGGTAGAGTACTAGCATGGATAGAGGATTGGTTGACTAACAGGAAACAAAGAGTGGGAATAAATGAGTGCTATTCTAGCTGGCAATCAGTGACGAGTGGTGTGCCTCAGGCATCGGTGTTGGGACCACAATTATTTACAATTTATATAGACGATTTGGAGTTGGGAACTACATGTAAGGTATCCAAGTTTGCAGATGACACGAAGGTGTGTGGCAGAGCAAAGTGTACTAAGGACTGTAAAACCTTACAGAGGAACATTGACACATTGAGTGAGTGGGCAAAGGTCTGGCATATGGAGTATAATGTCAATAAGTGTGAAGTCATGCATTTTGGTAGGAGTAACAATAGAATTGATTATTACTTAAATGGTAAAAAGCTGCAGCATGCTGCTATGCAGAGGGACCTGGGTGTACTTGTGCATGGGTCACAGAAGGTTGGTCTGCAGGTGCAACAAGTAATTAGGAAGACAAATGGAATTTTGTCCTTCGTTGCGAAGGGGATTGAGTTTAAAAGTAGAGAGGTAATGTTGCAGTTGTACAAGGTGCTGGTGAGGCCACACCTGGAGTACTGTGTGCAGTTTTGGTCTCCACACTTGAGAAAGGATGTGCTAGCACTAGAGGGGGTGCAGAGGAGGTTCACTAGGCTGATTCCGGAGTTGAGGGGGTTATCGTATGAGGAGAGGCTGAGTAGATTGGGATTATATTCACTGGAATTCAGAAGGTTGAGGGGGGATCTAATAGAAACATGTAACATTTTGAAGGGAATGGATAAGATAGAAGTAGAAAGGATATTTCCACTGGTAGGTGAAAGTAGGACAAGAGGGCATAGCCTCAAGATTAGGGGGAGCAGATTTAGGACTGAATCAAGGAGGAACTTCTTCACTCAGAGGGTGGTTAAAGTATGGAATTCCCTACCGAAAGGAGTAGTAGACGCTACTTCATTGAATATATTTAAAGATAGGATAGATGTTTTTTTGAAAAATAAAGGAATTATGGGATATGGCGAGAATGCGGGTAAATGGTTCTGAGACTACGAAAAGATCAGCCATGATCTTATAGAATGGCGGAGCAGGCTCGAAGGGCCGGACGGTCTGCTTCTGCTCCTAATTCTTATGTTCGTATGACAGTTCGGCCAAGGCCCAAAACTGGGGAGCAGGCCAAGGGCGATAATCGCGAAGCTGCACCGGTTCCAAGATCGAGAGAAGATCTTAAGGTGGGCCCGCCAGACAAAATCATGCTTGTGGGAAGGACGTAGAATAAGGGTGTACCAAGACATTGGGGCAGACCTGGCAAAAAAGAGGGCTGAATTTAATAGAGCGAAATCGGCGCTCTATAAAAGTGGGGTACGATTCGGGATGCTATTCCCAGCCAGACTCTGGGTGACATTTAAGGGCAAGGAACTTTACTTCAACACCCCAGCGGAGGCTAATGAGTTAGTTAAAGCGAACAACCTAGAGGGAGAGCAATCGCGGCAGCGATGAAAGCGGCAGGGGCAGAAGAGGAGAGAAACGGAGAGCGGAGGACAGATCGCAGACACAATAATAATATGAACCATATTCGTATGTTTTTTTACATGGGACTGCGCTGCCTTGTTTTCGGGCTCGTCTCTTCCCTCAATGTGAGGAAGGGGAGCAGAGCAAGGGGAGCGAGGAGAAGGAAAGCAGGCAAGGGGGTAGATAAGGAGTTGAAGGGGGTGGGTAAAACGGGGCCAGAGCTAGACAAACACTGGGAGGGGAGCGACCGTACTAGCGAGGAGGACTAACACAGGAAGGCAGAAAGCAAGGGAGGCCGTGGCGCGCCTCTCAGGGGAGAGGGAGCACCTGGCAAAAAAAGGGGCGGGGGACAGGGCAGAAGGGGGGGAGAATACGGGGGGGGGGGGGGCGGGGGGGGGAACAGAGGGACAGGGGCTAAGGGAGCTGATAGAGGATGGGGGGAAATGCAGGACAGAAAAGAAACAAAAGGAAGGATAAGGACAAGAAACAGAACAGGCACAGGCCTCGGCAGGCATGGAGCAGGGCGAGGAACCATGATCGCCGCAAGTAGCCACTCAAGAAAGCCCCTGGGCAGAGGGAGACCCCGGAATGCAGGGGCGCATCCATGTGGCGTACAAATAATTGGCGGTCATGTTGGGTGCTCCCTGGACAAAGGGAAACCCCAGAGTGCTGGGGCCCGACCTCATGGTGAGAGCGTGACCATGGCCATTTTGGAGGGCCCCCTAACAAAAGGAAACCTTGGAGTGCAGGGGCTCATCCAACAGGTAAGTGTGGGTGATCCCCCAGGACCGAGGGGTCAGAAAAACCCTACCAGGATTGTTACCTGGAACGTAAGGGGACTTAACGGCCCAGTGAAAAGATCCAGAGTCTTCGCCCACCTAAGAAGCATAAAGGCCGACATAATCTACCTGCAAGTGATGCACTGAGGGAGAAGGACCGACTACTGGTGAGAAAGGGCTGTGTGGGTCAGACGGCAAGGGGAGTAGCCATACTGCTAAACAAGAGGATGAGGTTTACAGAAACCAAGACAGTTACAGATGCAGGGGGACATTACGTCATCGTCAGCTGTGTCCAGGAAGGGGTACTGGTCGTACTGATAAATATGTACGCTCCAAACTGGCGACTTTATCTGCATGCAGAACCCACTGACCAACCGATCAAACCCCAGAACAGGGAGAAAGACTGCATGGCTAGGGAACTGGGAGCAATCATGGAGCAGATGGGGGCGGTGGGCCCATGGAGGTTCCCGCATCCAGGAGAAAAATAATTTTCATACTTCTCACAAGTAGACAAGGTGTACACCCATATTGACTTCTTTATAGTGGATAAATCAGTGCTTCCAGGGATCACGGGAGCGGAATACTCCACGATCGCTATCACTGACCACGCACCACATTACATGGATGTGAGGTTGGAGACAGGCCGTGCCCAGCGTCCCACATGAAGGCAGAACACGGACCTCCTGGTCGACAAGGCCTTCTACCAAAAAATATCACGGGCCATAGGCGATTACGTTAGTAACAACCAAAACGGGGAGGTCTCACCCTCCACATTTTGGGAGGCATTCAGAAGAGAGATCATAGCCTACAAAGCTAACAGAGATAGGAAGGAGAGGGTGTCCAGGCAGCAGTTAGTCGACTTTATTCTGCAAGTTGGCAGAAAGTACTCCGAGACCACAACCGTAGAGCTGCTGGCAGAGAGGAAAAAAGCTGCAAATGCACTTTCATAGAATTTACATAGAAATTCATAGAATTTACAGTGCAGAAGGAGGCCATTCGGCCCATCGTGTCTGCACCGGCTCTTGGAAAGAGCACCCCACCCAAGCCCATACCTGCACCCTGTCCCCATAACCCAGTAACCCCACCTAACACTAAGGACAATTTGGACCCTGAAGGCAATTTAGCATGGCCAATTCACCTAACCTGCATATCTTTGGACTGTGGGAGGAAACCGGAGCACCCGGAGGAAACCCACGCACACATGGGGAGAAATGTGCAGACTCCGCACAGACAGTGACCCAAGGCAGGAATCGAACCTGGGACCCTGGAGCTGTGAAGCATTTGTGCTATCCACAATGCTACCATGCTGCCCACTTTAACCTGATATTCACCAGGAAAGTAGTGTACCAACTCTGCCAGACACGGGGGAACCTTCTACGAGCATGGAGACAAGACTGGCCGCCTATTGTCTCACCTGCTAAGAAAGCAGGCAGCCACAAGGTGTGATGATCCACTGTGTTAACTGTGCACCTGTATTAGGGGATGTACGGTAGTACCTATACTACAGGTTCATGTGTTGTTCCTTGTGTCTTAATAAAGCTTGTAGTCTCAAAGGTGGAGAAGATGCTTTATTGTGAATTTGTTCTGTCTTCAGAGCTTAACTTACAGCTACCTCAAATACTGCCTGCCTGTGTGTCTTGCTCCCAGTTCTGTGCCCTTCCGTGAAGTGTGTCCTCACTTCGTGTCCCCATGTATTCATAGCTCACCCGTGCTCCCTCTAGTGCTTGCTCAGTTGTATTGCATCTACACTGATACACAATCACCACATCCCCCTTTTTTTCTTTACATATTTTCTGTACATCAATAAAGAAAATTGTACAAAACAGTTACTTAAGATATGTATATCTATACAAGTGATGGTGCTATTGCATATTTTACAAAGCCAATTTATATTTATGAATCCAATCTTATTAAAAACATTTATGAGTCCAAACTTGATGAATATGTTCACTGAGATTTTTCTTTTTTTTGCTGTTGACGTGGTGATATTGATATTGCAACTCTGTTGTGAATGTTGTCGGTGTTCTTGTTATTTTAAGTAATCGATACATCATCCCATGGTGTTTGCATGGTCGAACCACTGATGTTGACTGACATGGACTTTTTTCTGTGTTTGTGGTATCAATTTAGTATGTCATCTGCCTTGAAAGCTGGTGTGCTTGCTTGTTCTGGAGCAGATGCGAGTTTGTGCGATTCGTTGTCATCCCATGGCATTGTCATTGTCATTGCTTTGCAGTGTGCTGTGGCATTGTCCTTCATGTGCAGAGTTGTACCATTTTGTACAAGTCGTTGTTTCTTGCTGTTGTTTCTGTCGTTCCTGTCTTTGTTGTTTTCGTTGCTGTTCTTGTTGCTGTTTTTGTCATTGTGCTTGTAGTCTTTGTTGGTGCTGTTGTTGTTCTTGTTTCTGCAGTGCTTCTTGCGATTTTTGTTGTTCTTATCACACTTCATATTGCTTTTGTTCTTGCTGTTGTTGTCCTCGTTTCTGCTGTGCTTCTTGTGGCTTTTGTTTTTCTTGCTCAATGAGTGTCCCATGTGGATAATTTGAGCCATTGTCACAGTTATTGGTGCGAGTGTCCTTTGTGGAATCTGTTGCATTGAACGTTTCATCTCGAGAATGGTAAGAATGATCTGCTGTTGCATTGATGCTGGTGACATCAGTCATTTGTGGTGGATTTGATTCCTTGTCTTTGCTTTCTTTGTGCTCCTCTTCTGGAGTCAAATTCTTCATGGTTTCATTTGACGCGGTCTCTCTGGACTCTTGGTGCTCCTCTTCTGGAGTCAAAATCTGCATGGTTTTGTGTCTTGCTCCCTGTTCTGTGCCCTTCCGTGAAGTGTGTCCTCACTTCCTGTCCCTGTGTATTTATAGCTCTCCCGTGCTCCCTCTAGTGCTTGCTCAATTGTATTGCATCTACACTGATACACAATCACCACACTGTGTGCACCTGTATTAGGGGATGTACGGTAGTACCTATACTACAGGCTCACCGGTAGCCCCTGCCGGATAGCTCCGCCCACAAGGAGCCGTATAAATATGCATGACCCCGCCTGATCAGCCATTCTGCCAGCTGCTGTAGGAGGCCATGCATCTGACTGTAATAAAGCCTCTGTTGTACCAATCCGAGTCTTTAGTACAATTGATAGTGCATCACAAGGAAAATAGCCCCGTTAAATAATAGCAGAGGCAGACTAGTAACAGAACCAAAAGAGGTCAGTCAGGCATTTGAGACCTTTGACCGGGGACTGTACACCTCCAAGCCCACCAATGGGGATGCGGGAATGAAACAATTCCTCGATGGACTGGAACTACCAGTTTGGGGGGGGGGGGGGGGGGGGGGGGGAGACAGACGGGGGGAGCTAGAAGCACCAACAGGCCGTGGGAGAAATAGGCGTGGAAGGCACCGGGACCCGACGGGTTCCCGGCGGACTTCTGTAAAAAATTCGTGCCAACCCTGGTCCCACAACTAAGGGACATGTTCGCAGATTCGCTGGCAAGGGGCACTCTGCCACCTACACTAGCGCAGGCCACCATCTCACTTATACCCAAAAAGGATAAAGACACAATAGAATGCGGATCATATAGACTCATTTCGCTGCTGAATGTTGATGAAAAAATACTCGCAAAGGTCCTGGCCAAAAGGCTAGATGGCTGCGTACCAGGGGTGGTCGCAGAGGACCAAACGGGCTTTGTCAAGGGTAGGCAACTCACTGCAAACATTAGGCAGCTGCTGAATGTAATAATGACCCCCCACCACCCGGGGAGAGAGAATACTTCCAGCTACAGAGAGGAAGAAGGCAGGGCTGCCCGCTGCCCCACTCCTGTTCGCGCTAGCAATTGAACCCCTGGCGATAGCCCTGTGAGAAGCGGAAAGCTGGAAGGGCATCCGGAGAGGAGACAAAGAGCACAGAGTCTCACTCTATGCGGATGACCCACTCTTTCAGCCACAGGAGGGACTGAAGGCAAAACTGCAGATCCTGAAAGAGTTTGGATCCTTTTCAGGCTACAAACATAACCTGGGCAAAAGTGAGGCATTCCCAGTGAACCCAATTGGGAGTGGGGCAGAGCTGGAGGGGCTCCCATTTAAAAACAGATTCCGTTACCTGGGGATCCAGATAGCCAGACTGGACACAGAAAATATTTGCAACTGAGACATCTCCAGTCACTCCCTATTTAAATCTCAAAGCCTGAAATAATTCAACTGTTCCACACACTCACACACTGCCTTTAAATTCAATAATCCCAAACCAAACAAAAAATTATACTTAAGATCCCGGACAAGCCCTCAATTTTAATACGATCCCAGGCCAGACCTCAACAGTGGCTAGGATACTAGATGAAAACCCTAATATTTTAATTTATTTGTAAGATTATGTGGAATGAGAGATTCACTGCAGGAGTGCTTGCATGAAGAAATAGGGCTTTGGTATTTTTAAAAACAAAATTTTATTATGAATACAATATTTTTTAACTTCATACTTGAAAAGAACAGCTTACACTATTACTTAAGCACTATTACCTTTTATCTTAAACACTATTACTCAATTTCCCATTAAACAACAAGAAAAGAAACACACAGGTCTCAATTTATTTTACAATGAGAAAATTGTGGACTCAGCAACAGGCAGATCAGAATTAAATTCCTCTCTCCATAGCTTTCTTCATATCTGCCTCTCTAAAGCTTTTAAAAATGTCTATCTGCATTCCTTGTCACCAGCCAGAAATAACCACATCTCTCCAAGCTAAAAAAACAAATTACTGCTGCAGGTTGCAAAGCACATTAACTCCCCAGGGACTTTCCCACTCGCACCACCATCCATTAGTCCAGACTGAAAAACATATGCCTTTGTCAAAATTCACCTTTTGTCTGCTCAAAGCACCCAGGCCCTACAAAACAATTTTTTAAAAAACATGACCACTGAAGTCAAACACACTCTAACCCAAGGCTTTTAAACCTTAAATTGCCCAGTACCTAGAAGCCAATGATTCTAAAGTCTTCCAATCGTCACACTGGTAAAGCAATGTCACGTTTTGACTACTGATACTTCTCCAATATATCAATCCTTCTTATATAGCAACATGAATAGCATTGCCTTCTCACTGCTGTTTAGTTTAATCAAGACAGAGGAATGAAATATATTTCTTCTTCTTTATTCTACGACTCAGGGTGGCACGGTGGTGCAGTGGTTAGCACTGATACCTACGGTGCTGAGGACCTGGGTTCGGTCCCGGCCCTGGGTCACTGTCTGTGCGGAGTTTGCACATTCTCCCCATGTGTGCGTGGGTTTCACCCCCACAACCCAAAGATGAGCAGGTTAGGTGGATTGGCCACGCTAAATTGCCCCTTAATGGGAAAAAATGATTGGGTACTCTAAATTTTTTTTAAATTATTCTATGATTCACTTTCTCTCTTTTAATTATCTTCTCTGTCTCTCTTTAACTGCATTTGTCCTTGTTTATTTATTGAGATTCTCCACCTCTAGTTTATATCACATTTCCTATTGGAATGGTGATGTTCTGTCAGCAATGGTTCGAGGGAGGAATATGTTGGGGTTGGGTGGGGTAGGGTACGGCTGAAATGGGATTATTTTGGTCATGTTCCTGATCCAGAAACTGCCTCAGTGACGAACATACTGATCAGTCTGTGTCCTGAGTGTCTTTCTCCACATTTGAAGAGCAGGGGCCAGGCTGTTCCACCATTGAGATTTGTATATTTTCCCCATGACCTGGGGGAATTGGCAACCAGCCCCCCATGAAGCTCAGAGCAAGGCCCCAGGAGGAAAGGGACATTCCTGCGTCAACACCAGTCTTCCAAACAGCACTAAAGTCAAACCTTCCCACATTCCCCACTGATTCCTGTCACCTTGTCAATAACATGCACAAATCTCGCTGTTAGAAAATGGACTACATCCCGGTCCTTGTGGGAGCCTTACTCAGTTGTACAAAACTGTCTCCTTCCTGCTCTACACATTCTTGCTGACCTTTCATTGATAATTACTTAGCATGACCTGAAAACCTATAGAAAAAAATTAATTCTGTGGAGTAAGGGAGCAAGCATTTTGAATATAGATAGCTTGGTTTAAAAATAGCAGTTTATTGTACCACTAATTTGTTAGAAACAATTCAACTGTTTTAAAAATGTCATGAAATCCATTCATATCCAACGTTTAGCATTGATTCTTAGACTATACATTAATTACACAAGATGACAATTAATCGCTCGATGTTGCAGTCAGTGTTACATCTGACTGGGGTTGATCACCGATATTACAGTCCCGGGTCCTGTTTAGGTCTTGACCCACAACCATTTCTATTTTGGGTCCTCTTTGTGTTGAACGACGAGTTGTTGATCTGAAGCAGTTTAATTTAAGAGGGGCAAGCGCTTTTATCAAAGCATCTTTAAATGTCGAACTGGAAAAGTAGTAAATAACTGGGTCCAGCACCGTATTCAGATATGTCATAAATAGCGTATTATAAAATGTATGAACAGCTGTTTCATATGACTTGCAGTTTCCAGGACCTTGTAGCTTTGTGATTAAAACGACGATTACAGCAATGTTTGTGGGCAAGAAACACAGAACAAAAACTGCTGCCACAACTATCACAAGCTTCACTGCTCGCTTATATTTACCCCTCGATTCGATTTCCATCTGTTTTAATTTGCAGATTATAGAAGACGTGGAGAACAGGATAATAGAAGCTGGTAAACCAAATTTGAAAACAATAAAAACGATATCTGTCCAAATTGCTGTCGGTGTTAGAGGCTGGGTCATGTCAAAGGGCTCACAGTACGTCAGATTGTCATGCTTGAAGTTGTGAGGTTCTGTTAAAAGGTGGGAACAGATAGCCACTGCCAGAATCCACAAGATGCCGGTTACCTTCACTGCACAGCGTGCAGGTATCTTGTTCACTCTGTGGTGAGGGTGGACCACTTTGAAATAGCGATCGATCGCCATAACTGTGAGGAACATGATGCTCCCGACCCGGTTTAGGGAAATCAAAAATACTTTCAGACGACATGGAACATCACCAAAGATCCAATCCTTCCCCCGTACGAAATAATCTGCTCTAAATGGTAAACAGCAGATTAGCAGAGTGTCTGCAATCGCGAGGTTCAATAAGTAAACAGTATTTGGTTTACAGCAATTTGCATGGAAACAGAAGATCCATAAAGCAATCACATTTCCAACGAATCCGAAGATAAACGTTACAACAATTATGGGCGGATTATAGGATGCAGGAACCTCTTTCCCAAAAACACACGTCCCGTTGTCCATTGTGGGCGGTATTGCTGGAAACTCAGTCACAGAGATGCAGAAATGAATTGATGAACTGAATGATCCGCAACTTTATATAAAGTCTTCCACATTACATCACAAATTGTGGGAGGTGATCTGACAAAGTCAGAATATTAAAGTGGGTTGGATTGCAAAATTAGGAGAGCACCTTGAACATGTCCCTCTATAGATGTTGCACTGAAGACATTCCCCATTATCTGAGCAGAAAGTGGCTCTACTGTTAACTTAAACTGACTGTGAACTCGCTCCACCACCTATACGCCATTTTTATTTCGAATCGATTTATTTTTATTTTTATTTCTTCCTTTGTTCTGTTTTCCCCCTCCCCATTATTCCCCTCCCCTCCCCCACCCCACTTGGGCAAACTGTGTCTAATTTCCCTTTACACACCTTTGTTCTGCCATTGACACATTTTAATTTCTTTGTGTGCCACTATCAGCACCCTTCTTAGCCTTAATCATTCCCATTTATATTCCTTTTATCTTCTATCCTGGACATCTTTGTCTATCTCCGCCCATCGCTGGCCTCCAACCCAGCCCTGCCGTTCCACCCCTCACATACCCCTCAATAGTAAAATCTGACCCCATTTGCAGTTCTCTCTAGCTTTCACGAAGTCACTCAGACTCGAAACGTTACCTCCCTTTTCTATCCACTACTGAGATTGTCCAGTATTTTCTGATTTTGTTCATTTAAACTACTTTGCCAGACGTTTAGCAATTCATATTCACTGTCAAGTGTTCCCTGAATTGGGCAGCACGGTGGCGCAGTGGGTTAGCGCTGCGGCCTCGCGGTGCCGAGGTCCCAGGTTCGATCGCGGCTGTGGGTCACTGTCCGTGTGGAGTTTGCACATTCTCCCCGTGTTTGCGTGGGTTTCGCCTCCACAACCCAAAGATGTGCAGGGTAGGTGGATTGGCCATGCTAAATTGCCCCTTAATTGGATAAAATGAATTGGGCACTCTAAATTTTTTTTTTAAAGTGTTCCCTGAATTAGGGCGGCATGGTGGCTCAGTGGTGAACACTGCTGCCTATGGCGCAGGGGACCCGGGTTCGATCCCGGCCCCAGGTCACTGTCTGTAGAGTTTGTACATTCTCTCCGTGTCTTTGTGGGATTTCCCCCCCACAACGCAGGTTAGGTGAATTGGCCACACTAAATTGGCCCATAATTTGAAAAAAAGAATTTTGTACATTAAATTTAAAATAAAGTGTTCCCTGAATTGGAAAATTAAAACTTGCGGATGAGTCTGAACACGAAGGTGAAAATGCATTTCAGGCGAACGTATTTCATTAGCTATGTTTTGTATCAGAGAATGCACCCCTGCTGGTGAAGCATCAAGTGATCTGTAGTGAGGACAGCAGTGTATTTGCGCGGGCTTCAGTTATCCATTATGGTCTGTGTGAGCAACATAACTCATGAACCTTCTCATCCTGTTTGTGAGAATCCAACAGTGTGACACCTCCCTACCTTTTCTCTTTGCAGCAAGCTCAGAGATGTAACAGGCTACAAAGTGCTCTGGGACATCGTCCGGAGATCACAGGAAGCAAAGTACTGTATACGCCCCTGCCAGCATCAACAGGGCCGAGGTGGAGATGGTGAGCAGTTTCAAATTCCTAGGAGTACACATCTCCAAAAATCTTACCGGTCCACCCACGTCGACACTACCACCAAGAAAGCAAAACAGCACCTATACTTCCTCAGGAAACTAAGGAAATTCGGAATGTCCACATTAACTCTTACCAACTTTTACAGATGTACTATAGAAAGCATCCTATCTGGCTGCATCACAGCCTGGTATGGCATCTGCTCAGCCCAAGACCACAAGAAACTTCAGAGAGTCGTGAACACAGCCTAGTCCATCACACTAACCCGCCTCCCATCCATTGACTCTATCTACACCTCCCGTTGCCTTGGGAAAGTGGGCAGCATAATCAAAGACCCCTCCCACCCGGCTTACTCACTGTTCCAACTTCTTCCATCGGGCACCAGATACAAAACATAGAACAGTACAGCACAGAACAGGCTCTTCGGCCCTCGATGTTGTGCCGAGCATTGTCCGAAACCAAGATCAAGCTATCCCACTCTCTGTCATTCTGGAGTGCTCCATGTGCCTATCCAATAACTGCTTGAAAGTTCCTAAAGTGTCCGACTCCACTATCACAGCAGACAGTCGATTCCACACCCTAACCACTCTCTGAGTAAAGAACCTACCTCGGACATCCCTCCTATATGTCCCACTCTGAATCTTATAGTTATGCCCCCTTGTAACAGCTACATCCACCCGAGAAAATAGTCTCTGAACGTCCACTCTATCTATCCCCCTCATCATCTTATAAAGCTCTATTGAGTCGCCTCTCCTCCTCCGCTCCAAAGAGAAAAGACCTAACTCCCTCAACCTTTCCTCATAAGACCTATCCTGCAAACCAGGCAGCGTCCTGGTAAATCTCCTTTGCACCCTTTCCAATGCTTCCACATCCTTCCTATAATGAGGTGACCAGAACTGCACACAATACTCCAAATGTGATCTCACCAGGGTCATATATAGTTGCAGCATAACCCCGCGGCTCTTAAACTCAAGCCCCCTGTTAATAAACGCTAACACACTATAAGCCTTCTTCATGGCTCTATCCACTTGAGTGGCAACCTTCAGAGATCTGTGGACATGAACCCCAAGATCTCTCTGTTCCTCCACATTCCTCAGAATGCTGCCGTTGACCCTGTAATCCGCATTCAAATTTTTTCTACCAAAATGAATCACCTCGCACTTATCAGGGTTAAACTCCATCTGCCATTTTTTGGCCCAGCTCTGCATCCTATCAATGTCTCTTTGCAGACTACAACAGCCCTACACCTCATCAACTACTCCACCAATCTTGGTGTCATCAGAAAATTTACTGACCCACCCTTCAGCCCCCTCCTCCAAGTCATTGATAAAAATCACAAATAGCAGAGGACCCAGCGCTGATCCCTATGGTACACCGCTGGTAACTTGTTTTCAGTCTGAAAATTTTCCATCCACCACCACCCTCTGTCTTCTATGTGATAGCCAGATATTTATCCAATTGGCCAAATTTCCCTCTATCCCACACTTCCTTACTATCTTCATGAGCCGACCATGGGGAACCTTATCAAAAGCCTTACTAAAATCCATGTATACGACATCAACTGCTCTCCCTTCATCTACACACTTAGTTACCTCCTCAAAGAATTCAATCAAATTTGTGAGGCAAGACTTACCGTTCACGAGTCCATGTTGACTATCTGGATTAAGCTGCATCTTTCCAAATGGTCATAAATCCGATCCTTCAGGACCTTTTCCATTAACTTACCGACCACCGAAGTAAGACTGACTGGCCTATAATCACCAGGGTCATTCCTATTCCCTTTCTTGAACAGGGGAACAACATTTACCACTCTCCAGTCCTCTGGCACTATCCCCATGGACAATGAGGACCCAAAGATCAAAGCCAAAGGCTCTGCAATCTCATCCCTTGCCTCCCAAAGAATCCTTGGATATATCCCATCTGGCCCAGGAGACTTGTCGACCCTCAGGTTTTTCAAAATTGCTAATACATCCTTCCTCAGAAAATCTACCTCCTCCAGCCTACCCACCTGTATCACACTCTTATCCTCAAAAACATGGCCCCTCTCCTTGGTGAACACTGAAGAAAAGTATTCATTCAACGCCTCTCCTATTTCTTCTGACTCCATGCACAAGTTCCGACTACTGTCTTTGACCGTCCCTACCCTCACCTTGGTCATTCTTTTATTTCTCACATAAGAGTAAAAAGTCTTGGGGTTTTCTTTGATCCGACTGGCCAAGGACTTCTCATGCCCCCTCCTAGCTCTCCTAAGCCCTCATTCCTTGCTACCTTGTAACCCTTAAGCGACCCAACTAAACCTTGTTTTCTCATTCTTACATACGCTTCCTTTTTCCTCTTGACAAGACATTCAACCTCTTTTGTGAACCATGGTTCCCTCACACGGCCATTTCCTCCCTGCCTGACAGGGACATACCTATCAAGGACACGCAGTATTTGTTCCTTGAACAAGCTCCACTTTTCATTTGTGCCTTTCCCTGACAGTTTCTGTTCCCATCTTATGCTCCCTAATTCTTGCCTAATCGCATCATAATTACCCCTCCCCCAATTATAAACATTGCCCTGCCGTTTGGCCCTATCCCTCTCCATTGCAATAGTGAAAGACACCGAATTCTGGTCACTCCAAAGTGCTCTCCCACAAACAAATCTAACACTTGGCCAGGTTCATTACCCAGTACCAAATCCAATGTGTGCCCCCCACCCCCCCCCCCCCCCCCCCTTCTTGTCGGCCTATCCACATATTGTGTCAGGAAACCCTTCTGCACACACTGTACAAAAACTGCCCCATCTGAACTGTTCGACCTATAGAGGTTCCAATCAATATTTGGAAAGTTAAAGTCACTCATGACAACTACCCTGAGACCTCCATACCTATCCATAATCTGTTTTGCAATTTCTTCCTCCACATCTCTATTACTATTTGGGGGCCTATAGAAAACTCCTAACAATGTGACCGCTCCTTTCCTATTTCTAACTTCAGCCCATATTACTTCAGTAGGCAGAACTCCTTCGAACTGCCTTTCTGCAGCCGTTAAGCTATCCTTGATTAACATTGCTACTCCTCCACCTCTTTTACCACCTTCCCTACTCTAACTGAAACATCTATACCCCGGAACTTCCAACAACCATTCCTGTCCCTATTCTAACCATGTCTCCGTAATGGCCACAACATCGTAGTCCCAAGTACCAATCCATGCTTCAAGTTCACCTACCTTATACCGGATGCTCCTTGCATTGAAGTAGACACACTTCAACCCACCTTTCTGTCTGCCGGTACACTCCTGCGACCTTGATACCCTCCTCAGTACCTCACTACTCTCAACACTGGCTTCTGGACTACAGCTCGTTTTCCCAGCCCACTGACAAATTAATTTAACCACCCCCCCCCCCCCCCCCCCGAAGAGCCGTAGCAAATTTCCCTCCCAGGATATTAGTGCCCATCTGGTTCAGGTGCAAACCGTCCTGTCTGTACAGGTCCCACCTTCCCCAGAATGTGCTCCAATTGTCCACGTACCTGAAACCCTCCCTCCCTCCTACACCATCTCTGCAGCCACGTGTTTATCTGCTCTCTCTCCCTGTTCCTCACTTCACTAGCACGTGGCACCGGCAACAAACCAGAGATGACAACATGGTTTGTCCTGGCTCTCAGCTCCCACCCTCGCTCCCTAAATTCCTGTTTTAAATCCCCGTCCCTTCTCTTACCTATGTCGTTGGTACCGATGTGTACCACGACTTGTGACTGCTCCCCTTCCCCCTTAAGGATTCTGAAAACACGGTCCGAGACGTCACGGACCCTGGCACCCGGGAGGCAACATACCATCCATGAGTCACTTTCGATGCCACAGAACCGTCTATCTGTCCCTCAAACTATCAAGTCCCCAATAACTATTGCTCTCCTGCTCTCCCTCCTTCCCTTCTGAGCAATAGGGACGGACTCAGTGCTGGAGATCCGTTCATGGTGGCTTACCCCTGGTAGGTCGTCCCCTTCAACAGTATCCAAAACGGTTTACTTGTTACTGAGGGGAACGACCACAGAGGATCCCTGCACTGACTGCTTCCTCTCAGCCTCTCTCACCGTCACCCATCTATCTTGATTGTTCGGAGTAACTACATCCCTGAAGCTTCTATCTATGACCACCTCTGCCTCCCGAATCGTCCGAAGTTCATCCAGCTGCAGCTCCAGTTCCCGAACACGGTTTCTGAGGAGCTGGAGATGGGTACACTTCCCACAGGTGAAATCAGCAGGGACACTGACAGCGTCCCTCACCTCCAGCATTCTGCAGGAGGAACATTGCACTGCCTACCCTGCCATCCCCTCTAGATAAAAAAAAGAAAAAGAAAGAAAGAGCTCACCTGTTAGTCACTCTACCCCTTAGATTAAAGGAAGTGGAAGGGTGGGGGACACTACAAGTGTAGTGTCTAGGGTTTAGGAACTGCCCAACTTAAATACAGGTAAAAATAAAACACTTAACCAGCAATCGCTGCGCCCCACAAGAGAACAGCAGTCAGCTGTTATGGGCCTGCGCAAACAATTTAAATCTTTACTACTTACCCAGCAGTCACTTTGTCCTCACTCCGACCGGATTGAGCTGGAAACTCCCAACAGTAATTTTTTTGAAAATTTACTCCCCTTCTCAGCAAGCACTCACTCAGCAACCACTGGGCCCCACACAAGATAAGCAAACAGCTGTTATGGGCCTGCGCAAACAATTTAAATCTTTACTACTTACCCAGTAGTCACCCTATCCTCACTCCGACCGGTTCAGCTGGAAACTCCCAACAGTAAGTTTTTTTAAAATTTACTCCTCTTCTCAGCAAGCACTTACTCAGCAACCACTGCGCCCCGCACGATAACACCTCAGGGAAAAGAAAAACTACTTACCAGTCACCAGCCAATAACTTACCTGCAGGCTGTGACGTCACGGTTCAACTTCTTTCTACTTCTACCTGCCCTCGAGTCTCCCTCTTTATCTTTACTCAGCTAGGATCCTTACAGCGATTGTTTTTTTTTGGTTAGAGGAGGAGGTAGGGAGGGAAACACTGAAGAAGTGTTTGGGGTTTAACTGTAACTTGACAACAGCTCCTCCACAAACCACCTTCACGATACAGTGACCACAATGCACTGATGCAAATTTTCCCCGCAACAGCCGATCAGCAGCTCCACTCTACTGCCCTCTGCCGGTCTGAAAAGTCTTAGAACACGCACAGACTCAAAAACAGCTTCTTCCCCACTGTTACCAGACTCCTAAACGGCCCTCTTATGGACTGACCTCATTAACACTACACTCCTGCATGCTTCACCCGATATCAGTGTTTATGTAGTTACATTGTATACCTTGTGTTGCCCTATTATGTATTTTCTTTTATTTTCAGATCACTTAATGATCTGTTTTAACTGCTCGCAGAAGAATACTTTTCACTGTACCTCGGTATACATGACAATAAATGAAATCCAAATCAAATGTGAGGTGCTGTATAATTTCTGGTTCAATGTGAGCTGAATCTGACCTAGGAAAGGGGGAATGATGGGAGTGCCTTCTCCACATAGACTGTTGTAGTTCAAGAAGGTAGCTCACTAACACCTTCCAAAACGAGGATATAAATGCTGGTCTTGCTAGCAATGCCCACATCCCATGAATCAATAAAGAAACCTATTAATTGACCCCATAACTCAATACAGCTTTCATTTTTACTTAAATGTAGGCAGTGGCGGACTGGCCAGGGTGTCAGCTTGCTCGATGGCAAGTGGGCCCCTGATGAAGTGGGCCCCCTATATCAAATGAAAATGCAATAAAGAAACAAACACAAACAACTGTTTTAGTAATAAAAAGGAATAAGAAAAAAAAGAGAACAGGACACAAATAAGCAGTGCATGAAAAGGAACGAAGCAGGGGAGGTAGTGGAAGGATGTGGAATAGAGGGGCCCGAGTCGGGCATAATTAAGGAAATTCCATGTTTTCAGCAAGAGTGTGTGAATTTAAAGATAAAGTTACAATTCGTGATTTGAGATGGTCGACAACTTCAAAGGATATCAAGCAGTAGTCTTGGTTCAGCCGGTACATCGGTCCGGGGCCCGGAGAGCCAAGAAGGGGCCCGTGAATCTCTGAAGGGCCCTTAAAAATTATAATTAATTAGATAAATAAATCTCCAACTTCTTTCCTGAGATTTGTATTCTAACTTAATAAAATATAATTGTTTTTAAAAAGAGCAATACCAAATAAAAATTCAATAAAGAAACAAACAAATAATCACTCAGTGTATGAAGGAACGAAGCAGTGTTAAACGGATGTGAAAAGGAGTGGAGGGAGGGGGGGGCTTGTTCACCCGGGTCGGACATAGTTGGAAATCCATGTTTTCAGCAAGAGTGTGTGAATTTAAAGATAAAGTTACAGTTTGTGATTTGAGATGGTCGGCAACTTGAAAGGATATCAAGCAGTACATAGGGTCGTGAGGTCACCGAAAAGGAGAAGCGGTACCTTTGACCGTGAATCATGAGGTCAAAGATATTGAAGTGATAAGCCATGATCGGTAAACTCAAAGGGTTGCGACTTGTAACACTACACTGGTATCAAACTGGACATGTTAACTTTGGTCGTGGGACCATTCTTAATGTCTTACTATAGTCGGACCAAACTTCTAAGTTTCGACAGTTGTCTCAGTTGCTTGCTGGTGTGAACATTGGACAGTGGATTGTCTCCTCTCTGAAGCTGCATAGGCCACAGTAGTATTGACTAATGAACATAGCCTATTGAAGTGTAAGTAAGTTATTTTATATTTTTTATCAAGTAGGGGATTATCTGGCGTTCCTTCAAGTTATTCTTGCAATCATCAATATTCATTTTTCCCAATGTGGGCTATTTTTAATTAAGTTTTTATTTCAGGAATATTACCCCTACCAGCATGGAAAAGAAAAAGCATAAATCTGGGTCACTAAAACGCAAAGAACAAAAAGAAGCAGAAAGGAAGGAATCAGCCAAGCGATGCAGGCCTATTACAGAGTTTATAATACCACAAGCACAATCCACATCAATATCCAGTTCTGCAACAAATAATCAAGAAGCAAGAAACAATGCTCATGGTGATGATGCAATGACATGCGAGTTACAAGAACAGAGAAAAGCTACTTTGAATGTAGAGACAAATACAAGTGCATCCATTACTAATCAACCCAGGCCCAATATTTCTTCTGGCTTCCTTGTTCCGGTATCTGTACTGCCTGTAGTTGCAACATCTGAACACATAGCTTCAACTAGTGACAGGGAATCAGATATTCCTTCAAGCATAAATGACTTGGTTTCTGAAGCACATCCTGTAAATGAACCTACGCAAGAAAATGAAAGATCAATTACTGGAATCTTCCAATATCCATCACGAGCAAAGCTAAAACAGTTTTCTGCTGAACATCCACTTCAGCCACTTGATGATCTGCCATTTGATGCTCGTTTGTATGAGAGGAAAATTATGAATGACTCAGTCCCAAGAAAATGGCTAACATATAACAAAGAAAATAGATGCTTATATTGTTCATACTGCTTAGCCTTTGAGTTTTCCAACACTTGTAATCCATCACCCTTTGTACGTGGCTTTAGTGACTACAGGCGTATTAGCCAGAGCTTGACTTTACATGAATCGACAACAACACATGTCAGAAATGCTCAGTAATATATCAGTGTGGTTAATGATGGAACCGTAGATAAATTTTTTGCAGCATCACTAATTAAAAGGAAAGAAGAAGTATTGAAGCAGAGAAGTATTGTCATGAGGATTATAGACATCATAAAGATGTTAGACAAGCAAGCACTTCCTTTTCGAGGTCACAGAAATGAATCGGCCTACACTCTAGATAATGAGGTTCTGAATCATGGCAATTTTTTAGCTACAGTGCAGTTGATGGCAAAATATGACCCCATTATGGCAGCTCACGTTTCTGCAGTGCAAATAAAGTGCTATTCAGAAACCTGTGCTAGAAATGCATCTGTGTGGATATTGGGTGTAACCAGATTGGATTCAATGCATATTATCAGTTGAGTTTACTTCATACTATCTATAACTGAACTGTAATTAGTGCAAAGCACAACATTTTGAGACAGGTTGGATCCTCCATTTTTGGGACTAAGTCCCCATGCCGTCGGGATGTCAAAAGGCCACAGGGGCTAGCAGGCAGACGTCGTAGAGCTCGCAGCTCTAGCTGCCGATACGGCCCCCAGCACTTCCGGGTCAGAGGCCACGCATGCGCACGGCGGTGGCCTGCAGCGGCCACGCCATGCTCCATGGCGGACTCAGCCCGCAGGCCTGGACCAGCAAAATAGTGCCCCGCATCGGCCGCTCACAGGCCCCAGACCGCCCGCACACATTGCCCCCAACCCCAAATAACTCCCCCGAACGCGATTTCGACGTCGGGGAGCAGAGAATCCAGCCCAGGCTTCCTTACGACATTTACCAGATTGTGATGCAATCAAGGCAATGAATTAATTCACTCGTTTTACAACCTGAGGAGCTTGTTAAGCAAAAAGGAAGAGGAGATTTGACCAACGCAAGGTATAATGACACAGCCAGTAAGAGTTTGATGTCAGCTCGCTCAGAAAGCAGCACGAGCGACTGAATCAGACATACCAACCTTACACTGAAGGGTAGAACAATGGACTGCAGGAAGAGTGGATGATGTTGGAAAAGGAAGCAGCTATAGTGTGTAGTCTATCTATAGTTTGCTCTGTGGATGCAATCTAGAGGTTGCACACAAAACTGTGCCCAGAGACTTGCCCAACTAGCCCCTCAGTTTCATTATGATATATCTAAAGTTAAAATGAATGCAGATTCAGGCCCATAAGGCAGCCGAGTACCAGATTGATTCCCCAGGCTACATCCGAAGAGGAAGCTCTGGAAGAACCATCACTGTGCTCACCCACACCCTCCACCTGTGCAGAAACACACTTTGGTGGGACACAGCTCTACATTAGGTTCTGGTTCACTGTGATCTGCTCTATTAGGGACTGTGTGGAACGTGAACATCATTGTACCTCTCCTCAGAGCCACTCTGAGAGCACTGCACCGGTGTCATCAGCCAGTGTTTCAGTGAGTACCCCTCATCCCCAAGCAGCCATCCTTGCAGATACTCAGGCCCCTCAGAAATCAGACATCTGGGAGTGATTCAAGATGTAGAGTCATGGAAACTCCCAGAATATCGCGCACAAACGTGCATTATGCGCTTCTGACGATCACACACCAGTTGAACATTGATGGATGGTAGCCCTTGCAGTTTAGAAACATTAGGGGCTAATACCATCGAGCCTGTGTAACCATGTGAATGTAGTTTATTGCATCCTGTACTCCTGTGGAGCCTGAGATGGCAGCAAAGCCAGTGAATCTTGCAACCTGGCTATCTTCATCCAAAACAAACCTCACATATTGATGTGTCTTCCTGTAGAGGACATTGGTCATCTCCTTGATGTATCCATGTGGTGCGGACTGAGGAATGCCACACAGAACCCCTGTTGATCCCTGGAAAGACCTGGAGGCAAAGAAACCTAGCACTGTGGTCACCTCAAAAGCCACTGGCAGGGGATAGCCTCCAACCTACGGAGCGCCAGGTCTTCATAAAGAATGCAGCATCTGTGATGTACTAGATCTCGGGACAAGGACAGACGTGCCCAGCAATGCCTCTAACTCATTTGTAAATAGGAGCCTCTTTGACAATAAACCCTAAGTCTGGTGAATCGTCTCTGTTGTCTGGGTCTCCCTTCCTCCTCATGCTCTAGCTTCCCTTGACCAGGTCCCTCTGACGGGGCCTCCTGCTGGAGATGTGCTCGACATCGACTCTACCTCTTTTACCTCCTCCATTGCATTAGGGCTTTGACAAAAGCAGCATTGAGCCCTGGATCCATTTGTCCTTTGCCTTCTCTCTGAAATGAAACATTGAAGGCAAGAAGGGTCAAGAAAGTGAAGCTCTGAATATGAAAGCTATGGAAAATGTAAGCGCCCATAACTTTTCCTGCCGTACTTGCATGGTTTCCGATGCAGTCTTGGCCCTGAGATGCTGGTAGGCACATTGAGGCGACTAACATGGCATCCCTGAAATGTGACATCTGGAGCTCTGCGTGGGATGGTGAGGTGTAAATGAGATTAGTGACCCAAACTAGCTCTATGCTCCAATCTCTCATGTGGCGTACTAATGACTAACCAATTGCTCATGGTTCATCACCATCTGCCCTACAGGGCAGCTGCTCTATATACCTCCCCTCAAGTGGGCGGAGCCATGGGCACAGCCCACAAGGGCACCAACATGATACAATCGGTGTAGTACAGTACAATGGTCCATAGGTGGAGCGCACATGGGCAACAGCATAGTACAATGTAGCACAGTGGTGAATGGTTACCATAGTACATTCACCACATTCACCACCTGTTAAAAAATTGAAGTCCGACGGGGGTGAAGGGCTCACAGGTTGAGTCTCTCTGGCGCCCTGATTGTGCGCTGCAATCGCCTGAGCTCTGGTTTCGCAGCGGGCACGGGTGTCAAACTCGTCGGTGCGGGCATGGGTGTTGAACTCGTCGATGAGGGCACAGGTGTGGATTCCGGGAGTGTCTTCTGGAGCTTCATCCCTGAAGGTCGGTGATGGGGGGAGGGGGTATAGGAGGGGGTGTGGAGGCTATGTAGAGGCGGGGCGCTGTTCAGTGTAGGTTGGGGGGGTCGGTGATGGTAGGGGATCCTCCGGGTGCCAGATCCCAGAGGGAGACCATATCCTGTCGGCCGTCGGGATGCGCTACGTATGCATACTGGGGGTTGGCATGAAGGAGCTGGACCCTCTTGAACAGGGGGCCGGACTTATGGCTCCTTATGTGTTTCCGGAGTAGTACGGGCCCCGGTGTCTTCAGCCAGGACAGAAGCGAGACCCCGGAGGTGGATTTCCTAGGGAAAACAAATAGGTGGTCATGGGGGTCTCGTTCGTTGCTGTGCAAAGAAGTGACCTAATGGAGTGGAGTGCGTCGGGGAGGACCTCCTGCCAGTGGGAAGCTGGGGGATTCCTAGACCGAAGGGCCAGGATGACGGCCTTCCATACCATCGCGTTCTCCCTCTCCACCTGTCCGTTTCCCCGGGGGTTGTAACTGGTAGTCCTGCTTAAGGTGATGCCCTTACCGAACAGGTGCAGATGCAGTTTGTCACTCATAAACGAGGAGCCCCGGTCACTGTGAACGTACGTGGGGAAACCGAACAAGGTGAAGATACTATGTAGGGCCTTAATGACAGTGGCCACGGTCATGTCGGACAAGGGATTGCAAAGGGGAAGCGGGAGAACTCGTCAACGACGATGAGGAAATACGTGTTGCGGTTGGTAGAGGGGAGGGGCCCTTTGAAGTCAATACTGAGGCGCTCAAAGGGCCGGGATGCCTTCACCAGGTGGGCCTTATCCAGTCTCTGGTCATGGCCCTTGTGGTGAATGTATAAATACTGTTAATTCACCAGTATACTCTATTACGTTATACTATGTTATTAACCCTGTGGGCTCCATCTATGGGCCATTGTGTGGCTTCACCCACAGGGGGAGATGTTGGAGCATGTACGGGCTCCGCCCATGGCTCCGCCCTTTAGAGGAAGTATAAGAGCAGCAGACCTGCGGGACCACCTTCAGTATTGTACCAGTCGCAGGCAAGCAAAGTTGTAAGTTGATTAAAGCCACTGTTTACTTCGACACGCGTCTTCGAGTGAATTGATGGTCGCATCAATTTAATCAACATAAAGAACTACTATGGAGTCAGCCCTCAAACCTGACAGACTGGAGCTCAATCCACAGGCTGCGGAGGCAAAATACATTTTTTCACATTGGCTTCGGTGTTTCAAGGCCTACCTGGCCGCGTTGTCGACGTCATCCGTCATGGATGAACAGAAATTGAGTATCCTCCACGCACGGGTGAGCCATCGCATTTCTGCCCAGCTCGACGAAGCCACCTCCTATACAGAGGCTCTCGCAATACTCGAACGCACCTACGTGCGGCCTGTGAACGAGGTCTACGCGCGACATATCTTCACCACTCGCCACCAGCGCTCCGAGGAGTCGCTGGATGACTATCTGCGCGACCTCAAAGCCCTCGCGCGCAACTGTAACTATCAGGCCGTTACGGCCACTCAGCACATGGAGCTTGCCGTCCGAGACGTTTACGTTGCGGGGGTCAGATCGAACTATGTGAGGCAGTGCCTGCTCGAAAAAGGGGCCCAGGACCTGATTGACACAGTAAAGCTGGAGGTCGCTTTTCAGAGTCTCACTGTGTTCCCGGCCGAACACACGATTCCCTCGTGGGCCCCCGACCAGAAACTACCCCAGGCCTGTGCCGCGCGGCTGCCTGCTCATCATGGGGGGCTACCCTGCTATTTTTGCGGCCAGCCTCAACACCCCCGGCAACACTGCCCGCACCCCAACGCGAACTGCAGCAGCTGCAGGCAAAAAGGACACTTCGCAAAGGTCTGCCTGGCCAAGCCTAAACACTCAAACTCACAGACCCGATCCACTGACTCTCAAGCCCGCAGACCCCGTAATGTGGCAGCGTGTCTGCCGACTCCGACTCCGCACAACACGTGCGACTCACGGGGGCCGCCATCTTGGCCAACCTTCCCGCCGTGGCCGGCCACGTGCGATCCATGGGGGCCGCCATCATGGGTGCTATCTTCCTCACCGCCCGCCACGCTCGATCAACAGGGGCCGCCATCTTGGCCACCATCTGCTGCGTCACTCGACGCGTACGACCTGCACGGACATTCATCGCGGGGCCGCCCCAGCACCGCCGATCACGCTGCCAATTACCCTCAACACAGTGCAGTCACCTTGGACCAGCCGCGACCCAAACACCTCAGGAGCTCCATGATGGCCGTCCGGGTTAACGGGTACGAGACACCTTGCCTGTTCGACTCCGGGAGCACCGAGAGTTTTATCCACCCGGATCTGGTAAGACACTGATTGCTCCCGATATTTCCGACGCAACAAACAACGCTCTCGCCTCTGGGTCGCACTCAGTACAAATCCAAGGGTGCACTACTGCAACCTTAGCGATACAGGGCGCCGTGTATACTAATTTTCAATTGTATGTGCTCCCAGACCTCTGCACCCCCCTCCTTTTAGGACTCAACTTTCAGTGCAATCTCAGGAGCCTAACTCTTAGTTTTGGCGGACCCCTGCCCCCGCTCACCATATGTTGCCTCGCAATCCTAAAAGACGACCCTCCTCCCCTCTTCGCTAACCTCACCGCTGATTGCAAGCCAGTAGCCACTCGAGCAGGTGGTATAGTCTGCAGTACAGGAAGTTTATTAGGTCCGAGGTCCAGCATCTCTTGCGGGAAGGAGTCATAGAGGCCAGCAATAGCCCCTGGAGAGCTCAGCGCTCAGACCATTAACCGGTTTACGCAACTTGATGCGTACCCCCTCCCCCGGATTGCAGACATGGTGAATCAGATCGCGCACTACTACGTGTTCTCCATGGTGGATCTGAAGTCTACATACCACCAGCTCCCAATCCGCCCGGAGGACCGCCACTACACAGCGTTTGAGGCAGACGGCCGCCTTTTCCATTTCCTCCGGGTCCCCTTTGGCGTCACGAACGGGGTTTCAGTGTTCCAACGAGCGATGGACCGAATGGTGGACCAGTACGGGATGCGGGCCACGTTTCCATACTTAGACAACGTCACCATCTGCGGCCATGATCAGCAGGACCATGACGCCAACCTCCACCGATTTCTCCAAACCGCCCAAAAACTTAACCTCACTTATAACAAGGAGAAATGCATTTTCCGCACAACCAGACTAGCCATCCTCGGCTACGTCGTGGAAAACGGGGTCCGGCGGCCCGACCCTGACCGTATGCGCCCCCTCCTACAACTCCCTCTCCCTCACTGTCCCAAGGCCCTCACGAGGTGCCTTGGATTTTTTTCCTATTACGCCCAGTGGGTCCCCCAGTATGCGGACAAAGCCCGCTCACTATTTAAGGCCACCCTTTTCCCACTGGCAGCTGAGGCTTGCCAAGCCTTCAACTGCATCAAGGTGGACATCGCCAAAGCCGCCATGCGCACGGTGAACGAGTCTGTCCCCTTCCAGGTGGAGAGCGACGCATCAGAGGTCGCTCTCGCCGCCACACTTAACCAAGCAGGCAGGCCGGTAGCATTCTTTTCACGCACCCTCACCACCTCTGAACTTCGACACTCCTCGGTCGAAAAAGAACCCAAGCCATCGTGGAAGCCGTGCGGCACTGGAAGCACTACCTCGCTGGTAGGAGGTTTACCCTCATCACCAACCAAAGATCGGTTGCCTTCATGTTTGATAATACGCAGCGGGGCAAGATCAAGAATGATAAGACCTTGAGGTGGAGGATCGAACTCTCCACCTATAATTACGATATAGTATATCGTTCTGGGAAACTCAACAAGCCCCCGGATTCCCTGTCCCGCGGCACAAGCGCCAGCGCGCAGGATGACCAACTACGGGCTATCCACGACGGCCTCTGCCACCCGGGGGTCTCCCGGCCTGCCCATTACATCAAAGCCCGCAACCTGCCCTTCTCCACCGAGGAGGTCAGAGCTGTAACCAGGAATTGCCAAATCTGTGCGGAGCGTAAACCGCACTTCTATTGACCAGATAAGGCCCACCTGGTAAAGGCATCCCGGCACTTTGAACGCCTCAGTATTGATTTCAAAGGGCCCCTCCCCTCAAATAATCGCAATACCTATTTTCTCAACATTATAGATGAGTTCTCCAGTTTTCCATTTGCCATCCCATGCCCCGACATGACCACCCCCACCGTTATCAGAGCCCTGCACAGTGTCTTCACCCTGTTTAGTTTCCCCAATTATGTCCACAGTGACAGGGGCTCGTCATTCATGAGCGACGAACTGCGTCAGTACCTGCTCAGTAAGGGCATTGCCTAGAGTAGGACTACCAGCTATAACCCCAGGGGAAACGGGCAGGTGGAGAGGGAGAACACGACGGTCTGGAAGACCGTCCTACTGACCCTCCGGTCCAGGAATCTTCCAGTTTCCCACTGGCAGGAGGTCCTCCCCGATGCGCTCCACGCTATTAGGTCCCTCCTTTGCATGGCCACAAACCAGACTCCTCATGACCGCTTGTTTGTCTTCCCTAGGGGAATTACCACAGGGACTGCCAAATCTGTGCGGAGTGTAAACCGCACTTCTATCAACCAGATAAGGCCCACCTGGTAAAGGCATCCCGGCCTTTGAACGCCTCAGTATTGATTTCAAAGGGCCCCTCCCCTCAAATAATCGCAATACCTATTTTCTCAACATTATAGATGAGTTCTCCCGTTTCCTGTTTGCCATCCCATGCACCATCCGCAGATGGTGACGTTGTCCAAGTACGGAAATGTGGCCTGCAGCCCGTACTGGTCCACAATTCGGTCCATCGTTCTTTGGAAGACCGAGACCCCGTTGGTGACGCCGAAGGGGACCCGGAGGAAGTGGAAGAGGCGGCCGTCTGCCTCAAAAGCCGTGTAGTGGCGATCCTCCAGGCTGATTGGGAGCTGGTGGTATGAGAACTTCAGATCTACCGTGGAGAACACCCGGTAGTGTGCGATCTGATTCGCCATGTCCGCTATCCGGGGAAGGGGGTACGCATCGAGGTGCGTGTACCGGTTTATGGTTTGGCTGTAATCTACAACCATCCGGTTCTTCTCCCCAGTCCTGATGACCACCATCTGGGCTCTCCAGGGGCTATTTCTGGCCTCGATAATCCCCTCCCTCAAGAGCCGCTGGACCTCGGACTTGATAAAAGTCCTGTCCTGGATACTGTACCACCTGCTCCTGGTGGAGACGGATTTACAGTCGGCGGTGAGGTTCGTGAAGAGTGGGGGAGGGTCGACCTTCAGGGTCGCGAGGCTATATACGGTGAGAGGGGGTAGGGGCCCACCGAACTTCAGGGTGAGGCTCCTGAGGTTACACTGGAAATCCAGTCCCAACAGGAGAGGAGCGCAGAGATCGGGGAGGACATATAGTTTAAAATTGGCGTACTCGGCGCCCTGTGCGCTTTCTCTGACCTGTAGAAGTGCAGCTTGCACTCCGCGCAGATTTGGCAGTTCCTGGTGGCGGTCCTGACCTCCTCGATGGAGTAGGGCAGGTTGCGGGTCTTGATCAAATGGAGGAATCGAGTGACCCCCCGGGTGGCAGAGGTCCTCGTGGAGGGCCCGGAGTCGGTCCACTTGTGCGTTGGCACATGTGCCGCGGGATAGGGCATCAGGAGGCTCGTTTAGCTTCCCGGGATGATACAAGATCTCATAGTTGTAGGTGGAGAGCTCGATCCTCCACCGTAAGATCTTATCGTTCTTTATCTTGCCCCGCTATGCATTATCGAACATGAAGGCGACCGACCGTTGGTCAGTGAAGAGAGTGAATCTACTGCCGGCCAGGTAATGCCTCCAGTGCCGCACAGCTTCTACTATGGCCTGGGCCTCCTTTTCAACTGAGGAATGGCGGATTTCTGAAGCGTGGAGGGTGCGTGAGAAGAAAGCCACAGGTCTGCCCGCTTGGTTGAGGGTGGCCGCTGTCATAATATACATCTATGTATATAATGGGGTGCAGACAGGCAGTGATTGACACACAGGATGACCAGTAAGCACACAGAACAGAGCAGCCAATCACCAGACAGGACATGACCACTATAAAGCCAGAGGGCACCAGTTTTCCCGCTCTCTCGGGATCCAGCCTCTGAGACAGTCAGAGTTTGTGAGCATTGCCAGTGCAAACACCATGTGATAGCTAGTAAGTCTGGTCAGGCTAGTGTCAGGTCTCCATTCAAGTCAGCATAGTGCCAACCCACAGTTGAACATGTATAATAGTTTAGATGTTAAATAAAATAGTGTTGCATCTCATCAAATGTTGGAAATCTGTATCTCGCTGCACTGCATCAAGTGCAGTCCACATCGACCCAGCCAGCCCAACACATCATGGTACCAGGCTGTGATGCTGAAAATTGACGGACCTACCTTGAGTGAATCAGCGTTGACCAGCAAATAGCCATCCGGTGACATGGAAAACGTCTGCCCTCCTCCACAGCTCCACATCGCCGGCAACCTCGGCGCAAATTGGAAGATCTTCAAACAGAATTTCCAACTCTATCTCGAAGCCACCGACCTCAAGGCCGCATCGGATGCCAGGAAGATCGCACTATTCCTCTCCACAGCCGGGGACCATGCCATCCACATCTACAACTCCCTTACATTCGCTGAAGGCGAAGACAAGACGAAGTTTAAAACAGTCCTGCTGAAGTTCGACAGCCACTGCAACATTGAGGTGAATGAGAGCTTTGAACGGTACGTTTTCCAGCAGAGGCTTCAGGGTAAGGATGAACCTTTTCACTCCTTTTTGACCCATCTCCGCGCAGCATCCTCGCGCAGTCATGTAACTATGACTCGACAATTGATTCCATGATTCGGGATCAGATCATTTTCGGAATCCACTCTGATTCCCTTCGGCAGCAGCTCCTGAAAGTCAAGCAGCGCCATCGAAACGTGCATTCTCCACGAACATGCTAATAATCGGTACTCCCACATCAGGGCGGCAGAAACGGCAAAGCTAACCTCCCACGAGGCAGAACGGGTGCAGGCCATCGCACAAATGCAGGGCCTAAGTATCGACGAGAGTGGCCATTTCGCGCGCTTTTCCCAGGCCCCTGCGCATGCGCGCCATGACCGAGGGGATGGCGAGATAGAAGACCAGCCTGCGCAGGTGCGTACGTCGTTCGACCACACTGCGCATGCGCGTTGGCGCATGGAACACGCTGACGTTGGCGTCATGACGTGTCCGAATTGTGGCTCCGCCCATTTAAAGCGGCAATGTCCGGCAAAAGCACAACGGTGTCTCCGGTGTGGCAAGCTTGCCCACTACGCAGCCCTTTGCAGATCTGCTCCACTGCCCAGCATCCAGCGATCCCAGCCACGGCGCAGAAGCGTCCGTTCAATACAGCAAGGCCATGCCAGACTCCGACCCCGACAGCTCAACAGATCCTGAGGCTGAGTGCCTCAAATCCCCATACCGGGTGGGCATCATGACGAAGCATGTGCTGCCTTTCTCCAAGATAGTGAAGCACCTCCCGATCCTCAGCGTGGATCCCGACGACGAGTGGTGTGCTGTCCTCACCGTTAACAAGGCTCGCACCCGGTTCAAACTGGACACCGGCGCATCGGCAAACCTCATCTCGAAATTCGATCTCGACACCATCCGCGTCAAACCAAGCATTCTTCCACCTGCCTGCCAGCTCCTTGACTACAATGGCAATGCCATAGCTGCCAGTGGCTCATGCCAACTCGGAGTTTCCAATAAATCATTTAAAGCGACACTGTGATTTGAGACTGTAGGACCTGACAGGGCATCCCTGCTCGGTGCGCGGGCCTGCAAACTCCTGAACCTGGTTCAGCGAGTCCACACCAGATCATCCTCACAGGCGACGCCTCACCTGATGAAGACTTCCAGGTTAAAATTGATGACATCATCACGCAGTACCACAGCGTGTTCGACGGAATGGGCACACTCCCATACTGATACAAAATCCTGCTCAAACCAAACGGCACCCCTGTGGTTCATGCACCACGTCGGGTGCCGGCACCCCTCAAGGACTGCCTCAAGCAGCAGTTACAGGACCTCCAGGACCAGGGCATCATATCAAAGGTCACAGAACCCACGGACTGGGTCAGCTTGGTCTACGTCAAGAAGCCGTCTGGGGAGCTTCGAATCTGCATCGACCCCAAAGATCTAAATCGCAACTTCATGAGGGAACATTACCCGACACCAAAACGAGAAGAGTTGACCAGCGAGACGGCTCATGCCAAATTCTTTACAAAGCTGGACGCCTCCAAGGGGTTCTGGCAAATACAGCTGGATGCATCCAGTCGCGAGCTAGGCACATTCAACATGTGGTTCGGTAGCTACTGCTACAACCAGATGCCTTTTGGCATCATCTCTGCCTCAGAGGTATTTCACCGCATCATGGAACAGATGATGGACGATATCGAGGGGGTGCGCGTGTATGTTGACGATGTCCACATACCTCTCAAGAACACATCAATCGCCTCAAGCAGGTATTCCACAGAATCTACGAGCATGGCCTCCGACTCAACAGGGCAAGTGCTCGTTCGGTCAATCAGAAATCAAATTCCTTGGTGACCACATCTCGCAGCAAGGCGTGCGGCCAGTTGAGAAGGAATGCCTGGGCCTCTTAACGGGAATCAACAATTTTCACGGCTATGTGTGTGGCCTCCCAAAATACACGGTTGACAAGATTTCGGCGATCAACGCCATGAAGACCCCAGAGGACAAGAAGGCAGTCCTCCGCTTTCTGGGGATGGTCAATTTCCTCGGGAAGTTCATTCCCAACATGGCGCTAAACACCACAGCCCTCTGCCATTTCGTCGAAAGTCGACGAAATTCCAGTGGCTGCCCGCTCATGAGAAAGAATGGCGTGAGCTGAGGGAAAAACTCACCACAGCCCCGGTTCTGACACTTTTCGATCCTACCAAGGAGACCAAAATATCCACTGACGCGAGCCAGGACGGTATTGGGGCGGTGCTCCTCCAACGGGATGACTCCTCCTCCTGGGCCCCAGTTGCGTATGCCTCCAGAGCCATGACGGCCACTGAGCAACGGTACGCTCAAATTGAGAAGGAATGCCTGGGCCTCCTAACGGGAATCAACAATTTTCACGACTATGTGTATGGCCTCCCAAAATTCACGGTTGAGACGGACCACAGGCCATTAGTCCACATAATCCAGAAGGATTTAAACGACATGACACCCCGGTTCCAACAAATCCTTCTCAAGCTACGCCGCTACGATTTTGAACTTGTCTTCACGCCAGGCAAATAACTCATTGTTGCAGGTGCCCTTTCCAGGTCTATCACCACACCGTGTGAGCAAACTGACTTTGTCTGCCAAATCGATGCACAGGTGCAATTGTGTGCCTCCAACCTTCCGGCCTCTGATGAGAGGGTTGTTCAAATTTCTGAGGAAACGGCCAAGGATCCTCTGCTACAGCGTGTGATGCAGCACCTCACGAATGGATGGCAGAAGGGACAGTGTCCCCAGTTTTACAACGTCAAGGCCGACCTGACGGTGATGGACGGCATCCTCATGAAGCTCGATAGAATCGTGATTCTGCAGAGCATGCGAGCTATGGTGCTCAGCCAAATCCATGAGGGTCACCTGGGGGTCGAGAAATCGCACTCTGCGAACCACAGTTCCAGCCATCTATGTTCCAGACCTTGACCACCTCACGGTCATACAAAAGATGCAGCAGAGCTTGGGAGGCAGCCTACTGGCCGGGCATCAGCCAGGACGTTGCCAACACGGTCCTCAACTGCCCTACATGTCAAAAATGTCAGCCAGCTCAACCCAAAGAAACTCTGCAGCAACATGAGATAGTGACCTCCCCATGGTCCAAAGTCGGTGTTGACCTTTTCCACGCCAAGGGGCGTGACTATGTCCTCCTGGTCGACTACTTCTCCAATTACCCCGAAGTGGTGAAACTGTCCGACCTCACGTCGAAGGCGGTGATTAAAGCCTGCAAAGAAACATTTGCCAGGCATGGGATACCGCTCACGGTGATGAGTGACAACGGTTCCTGTTTTTACAACCAGGAGTGGTCTGAGTTTGCCCGGCGATACAACTTTCGTCACGTCACCTCCAGCCCCCACTACCCGCAGTCAAACGGAAGGCCGAGAAAGGGGTCCATATCGTCAAGAGATTACTATGCAAGGCTGCAGACTGAGGCTCAGGCTTCAACCTGGCGCTGTTGGCATACAGAGCAACCCCGCTGTCCACTGGGTTGTCTCCAGCGCAGATGCTCATGAATCGCACTCTGCGAACCACGGCTCCAGCCTCCATGTTCCAGACCTTGACCACCTCACGGTCATACAAAAGATGCAGCAGTCTCGGAGCATACGATGCTCATGCCATGGATCACCCCGAGCTGGTCCCGGCTGATCGTGTTCGTGTGCAGCTGTCTGACGGCGGCTGGTCCGCCACAGCTGTGGTGGTCAAGCAAGTGGCTCCGAGATCGTTCCTCGTCCGCATGGCTGATGGCTCCTTCCTACGACGCAACAGACGGGCTCTGCGCAGGGTTCCATGCCCGCCACACAACCGTGATGTCCCGCCTCCCACAATGCTTCCTCTGGATGTGCCCTACCACAAGGCCACCGATCTACCAGCAATCCAGCCGACATCTGCGACCACCACATTGGCGGCAGTCCCGCCTATCCAAGCACAGGCGGCCCCTGATCCACCCTTGAAGTGGTCAACCAGAATTCATCGCCCGCCACATAGGCTAAACTTATAGACTGAACTTTTGCACAATTTTGTTACCTCATCGTTTTGACCTCTGTAAATATTGTTTCTACCATTTCATCTGCCCTATATCTGCACTAGCGACACCTTCCTATGTATATAAGTTCATTTTAGCACATTCTATATATAGTCACGCACATATACATGTCCACACACACATGCACCTTACTATTTATTATCTGAACACAAACAATGGAAAAAAAGGGGGGGAGATGTCATAATGTACATCTATGTATATAATGCAGACAGTCAGTGATTGACACACAGGATGACCAGTAAGCACACAGAACAGAGCAGCCAATCACCAGACAGGACACGACCACTATAAAGCCAGAGGGCACCAGTTTTCCCGCTCTCTCGGGATCCAGCCTCTGAGACAGTCAGAGCTCGTGTGCATTGCCAGTGCAAACACAATGTGGTAGCTAGTAAGTCTGGTCAGGCTAGTGTCAGGTCTCCATTCAAGTCAGCATAGCGTCAAACCACTGTTGAACATGTATAATAGTTTAGATGTTAAATAAAATAGTGTTACATTTGGGGCAGCAAGGTAGCATGGTGGTTAGCATAAATGCTTCACAGCTCCAGGGTCCCAGGTTCGATTCCCGGCTGGGTCACTGTCTGTGTGGAGTCTGCACGTCCTCCCCCTGTGTGCGTGGGTTTCCTCCGGGTGCTCCGGTTTCCTCCCACAGTCCAAAGATGTGCGGGTTAGGTGGATTGGCCATGCTAAATTGCCCGTAGTGTCCTAATAAAAGTAAGGTTAAGGGGGGGGGGGGGGTTGTTGGGTTATGGGTATAGGGTGGATACGTGGGTTTGAGTAGGGTGATCATGGCTCGGCACAACATTGAGGGCCGAAGGGCCTGTTCTGTGCTGTACTGTTCTATGTTCTATGTTCTATCTCATCAAGTGTTGGAAGTCTGCTACACTGCATCAAGTGCAGTCCACATCGACCCAGCCAGCCCAACACATCAGCGGCCACAGCTACATCGGACACGTCGCTCTCGACTTGGAAAGGGAGGGATTCATCGATTGCGTGCATCGTGGCCTTTGCGATGTCCGCTTTGATGCGGCTGAAGGCCTGGCGGGCCTCTGCCGACAGGGGAAAAACCGTGGATTGGGGACCCACGGGCGTAATATGAAAAAAATCCCAGGCAGTGTTTCAGGGCCTTGGAGCAGTGGGGGAGGGGAAACTCCATGAGGGGAGCACATGCCTTCGGGATCTGGGCCTATAACTCCATCATGCACTACGTAGCCGAGGATGGCTAGACGGTCGATGCTGAACACGCAATTGTTCTTGTTGTAAGTTAGGTTAAGGATTTTTGCGGTATGGAGGAATTTACGGAGATTGGTGTCGTGGTCCTGCTGGTCGTGGCCGCAGATGGTGACGTTATCGAGGACGGAAACGTGGCCCGCAAACCATACTGGTCAATCATTCGGTCCATCTCCCGTTGGAAGACCGAGACTCCATTTGTGACACCGAAGGGAACCCTTAGGAAGTGGTAGAGCCGCCCATCTGCTTCGAATGCAGTGTATTTGCGGTCGCTAGGGCGGATGGGGAGCTGCTGGTAGGCGGACTTGAGATCCACCATGGAAAAGACCTTGTATTGTGCAATCTGGTTTACCAAATCAGATATGCGGGGGAGAGGGTACGCGTCGAGCTGCGTATACCTGTTGATGGTCTGACTATAATCGATGACCATCTTGTGCTTCTCCCCGGTCTTTACAACCACTACTTGAGCTCTCCAGGGGCTGTTGCTGGCCTCAACAATGACTTCCTTCGGTAACCGCCGGATTTCCTACCTAATGAAGGTCCTGTCCTGGGCACTGTACCGTCTGCTCCTGGTGGCGACGGGTTTGCAATCCGGGTTGAGGTTCGCAAAAAGGGAAGGCGGATCGACCTTGAGGGTCGCGAGGCTGCAGACAGTGAGGGGGGTATAGGGCTGCCAAATTTAAAAGTTAAACTTTGGAGCTTTCATTGGAAATCTAACCCTAGGAGTGTGGAAGCACAGAGGTGAGGGAGGACGTAGAGGCGGAATTTTAAAAATTCTCTTCCCTGGGCTCTGAGGTTAGCTACGCAGAACCCTTTGATCTCTACAGAGTGAGACCCGGAGGCCAGGGAGATTCTTTGGTTAACTGGGTGGATGGGAAGAGAACAGCGCCTTACCGTGTCGGGGTGTATGAAGCTCTCTGTGCTCCCGGAGTCGATCAGGCAGGATGATTTATGCCCATTGATGAGCACGGTCGTCGTCGCAGTCGCGAGCGTTCGGGGCCGAGACTGGTCCAGGGTCACCGAGGCAAGTCGTGGCAAAAGCTGGAAATTTGCTTCGGGCGATGAGTGATCATCCAAATCGGGGTCCTGAGACTCCAGCCAAGATGGCAGCGCCCACGGGCAGGGCCGGCTCAAGGCACCGGCAACTCGGGCAGTCGCCCGGGGCACCATGTGCTAGGGGGCGCCAGACTCGGGTCCCGCGCATGCGCAGTTGGGCCGGTGCCAACCAGCGCATGCGCGGTGGCCGCCCTCCCCAGGGCGCCCCCCCCCCCCCCGGCTCGGTCCGCTCCCCCGCCCCCTCCTCGGGTCCGCCCCCCCTCGGGTCCGCCCCCCCGCCCCGCCCTCGTGTCCGCCCCCCCTCGGATCCGCCCCCCCCCGTCCCCCCCTCGGGTCCGCCCCCCCCTCGGTTCCGCCCCCCCTTCGGGTCCGTCCCCCCCCCGCCCCCTCCCCGGGTCCGCCCCCCCCCTCGGGTCCGCCCCCCCCGCCTCCCCCTCGGGTCCGCCCCCCCCTCGGGTCCGCCCCCCTGCGGCCCCCCCCTCGGCCCCGCCCCCCTCAGCCCCGCCCCCCCATGGCCCCGCCCCCCCATGGCCCCCCCCCATGGCCCCCCCCCCCAAGGGCGCCGAAGTTCAGCTTGCCCGGGGCGCCAGCAACCCTAGGGCCGGCGCTGCCCACGGGTTGCACATGGCTGGGGGTGTGCCAGATGGCGGCGCCCATCCGTCGCACATGGTCCCTGGGGAGAAAGATGGCGGCGCCTGGGATCCGCACGTGGCTCTGGAGAAGGAAGATGGCGGCGCCCGCTGGCCGCATGTGACACGTGAAGAAGGTTGGGGTGGCGTTCCCGTTTCTCCCCCGTTGACCGCGACGACCGCCCGGGCCTGGCATACCGCCACAAAATGGCCCTTATTGCCGCACCCTTTGCAGGTGGAGGAGCGGGCCGGGCAGAGCCGGCGGGGGTGCTTGGCTTGCCCGCAAAAATAGCAGCGGTGTACCTCGGTGTTGCCTGGTAGTCGCGGAGCACAAGCTTGTGAGGGGATGGGGGATACATCGGAGTCGGCCACGGGGGGGTTCCACATTGCCCAAGGGGCTGCTGTGTGGTCGGGGACGTGCGCGCGGGCGTTTCGGGAGGCCACATCCAGGGAGCTAGCAAGGGCCCGTGCCTCCTTGAGGCCTAGTGTCTCTTTTTCTGGCAGCTGCTGGCGGATTTGGGAGGACAGCATACCTGCAACGAATGTATCCCGGATCAAAAGTTCTGTGTGGTCGCTGGCTGAATCTTGTAGGCAGTCACAGTTCCTACCTAACACCAGGAGAGCATGGTAGAAGTCCTCCAGTGATTCCCTGGGGATTTTCCGCCTCGTCGCGAGCAGATGTCAGGCGTAGACTTGGTTTACTGGGCGAATATAGTGTCCTTTCAACAGGGCCATTGCAGCCTCGAAATCGTCCATATCCTCGATGAGGGTGTAGATCTCTGGGCTCACCCTCGCGTGAAGAAGTTTCATCTTCTGGTCCTCCGTAGGTGTAGTTGTGGCCGTCCTGAGGTACCCGTTGAAGCACGCCAGCCAATGTTTGAAGGTCGCTGCTGCGTTTGCCGCATGGGGGCTGAGTTGCAGACACTCTGGCTTGATTCGGAGCTCCAGCCTTTACAATCTAGTCCAATAAATTGATGCTCGATCAATGACTCCAGAAGGGAGATTGGACGGCAATTGAAGGATTTATTGGACTAGATGTTTCCCCCAGCAGTGCCGGTACAGAATGCAGCTGCTGGGGGACACAGGCTCTTATACTCCACCTTACTGGGCGGGACCAGCAGGCAGGCTGCACCAATGATGTAGCAGTCTCGGGTACCTCCCACACCAATGATCTTACAGCATTATTCGGGGTACTGTAATACCCCTAATACCGACTCCCACAACCCGGACGGTCATCATCGAGTTCCTGAGGTGCTTTGGGCGTGACTGGTCGAGGGTGACCGTGCCGAGTTGCAGGTAGTCGGCGTGGTCGGAGGTGGTGGGTGGTCCTAAGATGTCTGCCCCCGTCAGTCGCACGTGTCGTGCGGCGATGAAGATGGCGGCCAAGATGGCGGCACCCATGAGTCGCACATGGTAGGCCGTGTGGGAGATGGCAGGTAAGATGGCGGCCCCCGTGAGTCACACATGTTGGGTAGAGTCAAAGATGGCTGCCCCCATGGTTGCCCCCACGGACAACACGACGCAGATGATGCGTCCAGAGGGGGTGGAGCCGGCAGGCACGCAGCCATGCTGCGGGGTCTGCGGGCCTGTGAGTCTGAAAGTCGGGCCTGCGATTTAGAGGTTTTGGACCTGGCCAGGCAAACTTTGGCAAAATGTCCTTTCTTGCTGCAGTCGCTACAGGTTGTGTTCTGAGCCAGGCAGCGCTGCCTGGGATGCTGGCCGCAGAAATAGCAGGGCAGCCCTCTGGGTTGGGCAAGCAGCCATGCGGCACAGGCCTGGGGCACCCTCTGGTCAGGTGTCCACGAGGGGGTTGCGTGGTCGGTGGGGAAAGCGTTGAGGCTCTGAAACGCTACTTCTAGGGAGGCGGCTAGTTTTACCGTCTCTTCTAGGTTTAGAGCGCCTTTCTCGAGCAGGAGCTGTCTGACGTAGTTGGACCAGACTCCAGCCACATAGGCATCCCGGATGGTGAGTTGTATGTGCTGTGATGCCGAGACGGCCTTGTAGTTGCAGCTTTGCGTGAGAACTTTCAGGTCGCGTAGGTACTCCTCCAGCAATTCCCCGGGGCGTTGGCGGCGAGTGGTGAGGGGATGCCGTGTGAACACTTCGTTCACCGTCCTCACGTATTGCCTTTTCTGGATCGCGACCGCGTCTGCGTACGTGGTCGCTTCCTCGATTTGCACAGAGATTCTGTGGCTCACCTGGGCGTGGAGGAGGCTCAGCTTCTGTTCGTCGGTGACGGAGGGCGAGGAGGAGGCAGTGAGGTAGGCCTCAAAACAGCGGAGCCAGTGCGAAAAAATCCCTTTGGCTTCAGCGGCCTGTGGGTCGAGTTCCAGTCGATCAGGTTTGAGGGCTGCTTCCATCGCGATTTTGTAGCTGATTAAATTGATGCGACCATCAATTCACAGGAGACGGAGAGTTGAAGTGAACAGTGGTTTTAATCAGCTAGAACTGTGCCTGCCTGCGATTGCCCTGCACTGAGAGCCGCCTGCAGGGCAACAGATCTATATACCTCCCCCGAGGGGACGGAGCCAGGGGCGGAGCCCACAAGGGTACCAACATGATACAATGTGATGTAATACAATACAATGGTCCATAGGTGGAGCCCAGAAGGCCAACAACATAGTACAATGCAATACAGTGGTGAATGGTTGCTGTAATACATTCACCACACCTCCATGCCTCCGAAATTCAGCACCCATAGAACATTACAGCACAATACAGGCCCTTCAACTCCTCTGTCACAAAGGAGGCCCAAGCCATTGTGGAAACTGTGCGGCATTGGAGGCATTACTTGGCCGGCAGGAGATTCACTCTCCTCACTGACCAACGGTCGGTTGCCTTCATGTTCAATAATACACAGCGGGGCAAGATCAATAATGACAAGATCTTGAGGTGGAGGATCGAGCTCTCCACCTACAATTACGAGATTTTGTATCACCCGGGGAAGCTCAATGAGCCCCCTGACACCCTATCCCGCGGTACATGTGCCAGAGCACAAGTGGACCGACTCCGGGCTCTGCACTATGACCTCTGCCACCCGGGGTCACCCGGTTCTTCCATTTCATCAAGGCCCGTAACCTGCCCTACTCCATTGAGGAGGTCAGGACCATCACCAGAGACTGCCAAGTCTGCGCAGAGTGCAAGCCGCACTTCTACCGGCCAGATCAAGCGCACCTGGTGAAGGCCTCCCGCCCTTTTGAACGACTCAGCGTGGACTTCAAAGGGCCCCTCCCCTCCACCGACCGCAACACGTACTTTCTGAACGTGATTGATGAGTACTTCCGGTTCCCTTTTGCCATCCCATGCTCCGATATGACTTCTGCCACAGTCATCAAAGCCCTGCACAGCATCTTTACTCTGTTCGATTTCCCCACCCACATCCACAGCGATCGGGGATCCTCTTTTATGAGCGATGAGCTGCGTCAGTTCCTGCTCAGCAAGGGCATCGCCGTGAGCAGGACGACCAGCTACAACCCCCGGGTCTGGAAGGCCGTCCTGCTGGCCCTGCAGCCTAAAAACTCTCGGTCTCCCCCGGCAGGTGTCCTTCCCAACGCGCTCCACTCCATCCGATCGCTCCTCTGCACTGCGACGAACGAGACCTCTCACAAATGTGCGTTTGCCTTCCCCAGGAAGTCCACCTCCGGGGTCTCGCTCCCAACATGGCTGACAGTTCCTGGACCTGAAAGGGGAAAGGTGCCAAGCTGGAATTATGCCCACGCTGGGGATTGGTATGTGGTGGGTTATGGTGGGCCCAAGGCCACCCCAGCAGGTGAGTTGAGGCATTGGGGGAGTGGGGGGGGGGGGGGGTGGGGGTCCGGAGGCTTCGCCGGGGGGGTTGTGAAATCAGGGCGCCGTGGTTCCTCAGTCCAGGTCATGCGGCTAAGTGCGGCCTCAGTGGGGTGTTCCCCGCCGGGGCACGGAAACAAGACAAAGTGAAGTTAGATAGCGGGGTCATTCCTAGTGCTACAAGCACTGAGAACAACACCACTAATCTCGCCTAGAACGGGATTTTATTTTGATTAGATTGCACCCTTAATGCCTTTTCTGTATTCAGAGAGGATTAAGTATGCCATTAGAGGATCCACTTGGAAGTTTTTCGTAGATGGCAACCACTTGTCTCTTTCTTTAATGAGTTATTTACTGTCGACTTGTTTTTCTTTTCCATAGTTTTTGTGTGGTTGTTTACACAGGTGGCGGGGGGGTGGGTCGGGGGCTGGGTTATTGTATTGTATTGCACTTTGTTTATCTGCTCATCTGTTTTGGAAAACCAATAAAAGGATTTTTTTTAAAGTGTGATTTAAAGTGAACCACACAAATGCATTAAAAAAAACATTCAAAGCATTTCAACTAAACAGTGGAAAAAAGATTTTATTTCCTTGGATTAAAAAAAACATACAGATACACAGCTAATAGATAATTCACCCTTTAAAATAATCTTTGTTAGTGTCACAAGTAGGCTTACATTAACACTGTAATGAAGTTACTATGGAAATCCCCTGGTCACCACACGCCTTTTTCGGGTACACCGAGGGAGAATCAGAATGTTGAATTCAAACACACGTGTTTCGGGACATGCAGTCATTACAGTTTCGAAATGAGAAAGTTTCTTTTGCCCATAGAATATTGTCATGTTGTCAAGTGATTTTTATCATTGTTTTGTGACTGATTGCATGAGACAGCATTTGCACAATATCTGATAAGATTGAAGCCTATATCCGTGCTGTTTCAAAAGGTCAGATTAGTCAGTGTGGTGGTGGTATGATACAGTTCACTCAGAGTCCAAATTGCAGAGGCAACATGCCTTTATTACATGCATGTTGCAGCCTGGAGCTATGGATAGTGATGGAGAAGGCCCTAATTTCTTTCCATCGCGTATATGACCAGAAATCTCTCCTGTTCTTACTGCCTGCCATTGGTCTGCACTGGAAGGATTTGCAGTTTGCCACTCAACTTGTTTGGCCACCTAATGAACACCATCAAGACCTGGGGTGGGAGCTTCCGAATCAGGGGCAGGGAGTTAACCATTACACCACAAGACCTTCCTTAGTCAATGTATGAGAGAGCAAGTAATTTTGTACTGGCATTTTCCTTCACCAATTTTTCTCTGCCTCTTTCACCATCCATTGTGAGGGTGTTGGCACTTTGCTGAGGCCCAGTTCAACAGATAACTTATCCAGTTTGCGCATGTTGCCAAGATATTTGACAATTGAGGCATTAAAGTCAAACCAGTTTTGGTCTCACAAATGTAGACCTGCCGCAGAACATTCTCGTTATTGAGTGAATAATCTGGAAGTACTTTTCCTGGTGTCCCATGGGAAACCTACGCAGACACGGGGAGAACGTGCAAACACCACACAGACAGTGACCCAAGCCGGGAATCAAACCTGGGACTCTGGAGCTCAGAAGCAACTGTGCTAACCACTATGCTACCGTGCAGCCCAGTTGAAGAAGGCAGCACACAACCACCATCTGAAGGGCAAATAGAGATGGGCAATAAATGCTGGCCTAAACAGTGACACCCATATCCCGTAAATGAATTTTAAAAAGACAAGGTTCGACTTCCGGTGGCTACCATGGAATGGGTGGTCACTTATTTGGTAGCTCCCACTCGTGGTGGACCTTTGGGACCTTTTTCCTCGATTTATGGGGGATTTGATCGGCAAACAGGAGATTGGTGAGGTAGAGGAGAAGAATTCCCCCACTAGTGTATGGATTCGTGGACCAGAAGTGGTCTGAAAAGGAGAGATCATTGGTCAAAGAAGGAAGTGGAGTCTGCAGCACAGAATAATATGGCGGAGGGTCAGGACCGAAATTGCCGGCCCAGTGGTCAATGGGGCAGCTGGTAATCTTTCTCCAGGAGAAATTTGGTCAGCAAAGAAAAGAATACCTGGAGCCGATTCAGATGGGAATTGACCATGTGGAGCAGATATTGGAAGCCCAGTGCCAAGTGATCCAGAAGGTTGAAGAGGCGTTGACTCAGCATGATGACCAGCTCGCCGTGATGGTGGCGAGATGGGGCTGATGAAGGACCACCAGGAAAGGCTGCAAGGGAAGGTGGAGGATCTGGAGAATGGGTCGCGCAGGCAGAACCTGAGGATTGCTGACCTTCCGGAGGGCAGCGAGGGATTAGGCGCGTATGTTCGAGAAAGTGCTGGGTCAAGTTGCGTTTACTCGCCCCTTAGAGGTGGACAGGGTGCGCAGAGCGCTGATGAGGAAGCCGCTGAAGAATGAGCAGCTGAGGGTGATGGTGGTACGAATGCTCTGGTTCTTGGACAAGGAACAAATCTTGAGATGAGCCAGGCAGACGAGGAGCTGCAAATGGCAAGATAATGAGCTGCGTATTTACCAGGACTTGGGTGTGGAACTGGCCAAAAGAAGGGTGAGTTCCAATAATGTGCAATCAGTCCTCTTCAAGAAGGGGGTGAAGTTCGGCATGCTGTACCCAGCTCCTTTGTGAGTCACTTATGAGGGTCAGGAACCTTATTTCGATCGCCAGATGAGGCAATGAACTTTTTAAGGACAGGGGACTGGCAGGTGATGGAAGACATTGAACTTGGGGGTGAGCAGTTGTGTTCTTGTTATGCTTCTAAATTTCTTTTTTCTTTGGGTTTTCTATGTATTGTTTTGCACTAAGGTTTGGGCCGTTGTTTAGTTTTGTATACAGGTAACTTTGTTCTTAATGAGGGATGATGGTTGGAATTTTCTTCTTTGTGTTTGTTGGGGATTGTTATGTTTTGCATAGGGATGTTCGAGCGAGGGGGAGATCAGTGGGGGGTAGTATGCTTGGCACCATGGGCGGAGGTTACCAGGCCAGCTGGGTGGGCTAGCTCACGGAAGCGCCTTGGCGGTCAAGCAGGTGATCAATTTGTTGAGGGGGATTGGGATTGTTATTTTGTTATGGGGGGAGGGAGGGGGAATTGTTCTGCTGACAGGGGAGGGACTGGTGCTTGGAGACAAAGTGGAGGTCAATGACAGTGGGCGCCTGAGGGCGGGCCTGAGGAGCGCAGGACGCGGGATGGAGCTGGCCTAAGAAGGATGATGGTTGATCGACGGCGGGGGAGAGGGGTGTGATCAGGCTGATCACATGGAACGTGAGAGGGCTGAATGGGCCGATCAAGAGGGCTCACGTGTTCGCGCATTTGAAGAGTTTGAAGGTGGACGTGGCAATACTACATCGTTTTTTTTTTCCGACTCACCTTTTTTTAAAATTTAGAGTATCCAATACATTTTTTCCAATTAAAGGGCAATTTAGCATGGCCAATCTACCTAGCCTGCACATTTTGTTTTGGGTTGTGGGGGCGAACGTGCAGACTCCGCACTGACAGTGACCCAGCGGGGAATCGAACCTGGGACCGTGGCGCTGTGAAGCCACAGTGCTAGCCACTTGTGCTGCCCGATAGGTACTCGGAAGACCTGGAAGCAGGACTGTTGAAGGAGCGGCAGGAGCTGCAGATGGAGTTTGGTCTGATATCCACAGGGAAAGCGGTGGGGCAGTTGAGGAAGGCGAGAGGGGCGGTGTATGAGTATGGGGACAAGGCCAGCAGGATGCCAGCAAGCCAGCTCAGATAAAGGGAGGCGACCAGGGAGATAGGAAGAGTGAAGGATAGAGGGGGCAACACGATCTTGGATCTAGAAGGGGTGAACGGGGTGTTCAAGGAATTTTACCGTCAGTTGTATGAGTCGGAGCCTCCAGCTGGGATGGCGGGGATGGGCAATTCTTGGAGGGTTTGGAATTCCGAAGGCTGAGGAAGGGTTGGTGGAGGGGGTGGATGAGCCCTCCGATCGGGATTGTGGAAGTAGTAGAGGGATTGGAGGCCATGCAGCTGGGCAAGGTCCCAGGACCGGACGGTTACCCAGTGGAATTTTATAATGTTTTCTGGGGTGCTGGGTCCGCTGCTGGTGGGGGCATTTAATGAGGCAAGGGAGCGGGATGTTCTCCCCCAACAATATCACAGACTTGGATCTCATTGATCCTGAAACGGGAGAAGGACCCCAGAACAATGCGAGTCATACAGGCCAATCTCCCTACTAAATGATGACGCCAAATTGCTCGCCAAGATTTTGGCCTCGAGAATAGAGGATTGTGCTCCGGGGGTGATACGGGAGGACCAGACGGGACTTGTCAAAGGCAGGCAGTTAATGGCCAACGTGAGAAGGCTCTTGAATGTTATCATAATGCCCTCCGAGGGGAGGAAGGTGGAGGTAGTGGTCGCAATGGAGAAGGCCTTCAACCGGGTGGAGTAGGGATATTTGTGGGAGGTCCTGGGGTGGTTGTGTTGTGTAGGGCTTTGTGGCTGGGTTGCTGTACAGGCTTCCTGTGGCTCCTGTGTGGACGAACCGGGTGAGTTCGGACTACTTTAGACTTCACCTGGGATGTCACTCTCACCCACTGTTGTTTACCTTGGCTATAGAACCATTGGCGATGGCGCTGAGAGCGTCTAAGGACTGGAAGGAGCTAGTCCAGGGGAGGGGGGGGGGGGGGGTGGAGGACAGTGAGAACACGCACAAAGAGACTCCAAAACAGATTATTCCCCACTGGTACCACTCCTAAACGATCCTCTTATGGACTGATCTGATCTCTTCACACATCTTCGCTACTGAGTAGTACTACACTCCTGTGTGCTTCACCCGATACTTGTGTCTGTGTATTTACATTGAGTATTTAATGTTTGTCCTATAAAGGGTTTCTATTCCCCCAGCATTTTATTTGCGGACGACCTATTCCTGCATATTTCTGAACCGCTAGGGGGGCTGGGAGAGATTATACAGATCTTAGGGGAATTTGGCCAGTTCTCGGGGTATAGATTGAACATGGGCAAGAGTGAGGTTTTTGTGATACAGGTGAGGGGCAGGAGAGGAGACTGGGGGAGTTGCCGTTTAAAATGGTGAGATGGAGATTTCGATACTTGGGAATCCAGGTGGCACGGGATGGGAGCAGCTACAGAAATTAAATCTGGCCCGGTTAGTTGAGCAACTGAAGAAGGACTGTCGGAGGTAGGACATGCTCCTGCTGTCATGGGCGGGAGGGTAAAGACCGTAAAGATGGCGGTTCTCCCGAGCCGGGGGGGGGGGGGGGGGGGGGGGTTGGCCCTGCCGAAATTTAGGAATTATTACTGGGCGGCAAATATAGCCATGATCAGGAAGTGGGTAGTGGGGGAGGGGTTGGTGTGGGAGCGGGTAGAGATGGCATCATGGTGGGGCACAAGTTTAGGAGCACTGGTAACGGCACCCTCTGTCGTTCTCACCGGCAGGGTATCCCACAAGCCCAGTGGTAGTGGCGGCTCTGAGAGTTTGGGGACAGTGGCGGAAGCATATGGGAGTGGAGGGAGAGTCGGTGGGCGCTCCAATTTGTGGCAATCACCAGTTTGTCCCGGGGAGACTGGGTGGGGGGTTTCGGAGGTGGCAGACAGCAGGTATTGAGAGACTGGGAAAAAAGAAAATTACTGCGGATGCTGGAATCTGAAACGAAAGGGAAAATGCTAGAAAATCTCAGCCGGTCTGGCAGCATCTGTAGGCAGGAAAAAGAGCTAACGTTTCGAGTCCAGATGATCCTTTGTCAAAGCTAACAGACAGAGAAAGTGGGAAATATTTATACTGTGGAGTGAGAATGAAAGATGAGTCAATAGCCACAGGAACCCAGGGGGAAAGAGTGTTACTGGCCACAGAAACCAAGGGGAAAGAGTGCTAATGGCAGTCCCCAGAGAGAACGAAAGACGTAAAAGGTCAAACAGCAGGGAAACTGACACCAGAGGGTAAACTCTGACAGATGTAGATGTGGGGGGAGGGAAGGGGAAGGGGAAGCCAAGTGGAGAAAGGGTAAGGAAGGTGGATAAGATGGTGGGAGGGGTTTAATTTATATTAAGAACGAAATGGTAAAAGACAGTTAAAATTAAATGGGATGAAAACCAATGGGTCAAGCTGGGGTGGAGCTAATCACCTGAAGTTGTTGAATTCGATGTTGAGACTGGGAGGCTGCAGCGTACCTAACCAGAAGAGATGTTGTTCCTCCAGTTTGCATTGAGCTTCACTGGAAGATTGCAGCAGGCCAAGGACAGACATGTGGGCATGTTGCACGGTCTTAGGTTAAAATGGCAAGCAATGGGAAGGTCAGGATCCTGAATGCGCACAGACCCGAGATGCTCAGCAAAGCGATCACCCAGTCTGTGTTTGGTCTCTCCGATATAGAGGAGACCACATTGGGAGCAGCCAAGGCATAGCCAAGGCCTCACGGTAGCATGGTGGTTAGCATCAATGCTTCACAGCTCCAGGGTCCCAGGTTCGATTCCCGGCTGGGTCACTGTCTGTGTGGAGTCTGCACGTCCTCCCCGTGTGTGCGTGGGTTTCCTCCGGGTGCTCCGGTTTCCTCCCACAGTCCAAAGATGTGCGGGTAGGTGGATTGGCCATGTTAAATTGCCAGTAGTGTAAGGTTAATGGGGGGTTGTTGGGTTACGGGTATACGGGTTACGTGGGTTTAAGTAGGGTGATCATTGCTCGGCACAACATCGAGGGCCAAAGGGCCTGTTCTGTGCTGTACTGTTCTATGTTCTAAATTGGAAGAGATGCAAGTGAAACGCTGCTTAACCTGGAATGAGTGTTTTGGGCCTTGGATGTTAAGCATGGAAGAGATAAAGGGGCAGGTTGTTACACCTTCTGCGATTATATGGGAAGGTGCCATGGTGATGGGAGAGGTACTGGTATGGTGGAGGAGTAGACTAGATTATCTCGGAGGAATAGTCTCTGTGGAATGCTGACAGAGGGAGTGAAGGGAAGATGTATTTGGTGGTGGCATCGCGCTGGAGTTGGCGAAAATGGCGGAGGATTATGCTTTGCATACGGAGGCTGGTGGGATGAAATGTGAGAACGAGGGGGACTCTATCCTTGTTCTGGGAGGGAGGGGAGGGGGTGAGGGTAGTGGCGCGGGAGATGGACTGCGGGTTTGGTACGTTTCGGCGTAGCCCATTCGGCGTGGCCGATTCGGCGTCAGGGAAATAATTGGCTGATTCGGCGTCAGGGAAATAATTGGCTGATTCGGCGTGGCCGTTTAGGCGTCAGGACATTTCGGCGTCACTTTTAAAAATATTTTTAAAACCTAGTTAAAAAACCTTAATTAAAACGCCGAATTGGCCACGCCGAAACGTCCCATTCCCCTCTCAGGAGCAAAGGTTGAAAATGGTTCCAAGGTTTTGAATAAACCTTTAACCTTGGGGGTGGGGGTGAAGCGGACAGGCGCCCAGTTCAGGGGGACAGCAGCCGGCGAGGTGAAGCGGACAGGCGGCCTAGTTCAGGGGGACAGCAGCCGGCGAGGTGAAAGCGGACAGGCGGCCCAGTTCAGGGGGACAGCAGCCGGCGAGGTGAAGCGGACAGGCGGCCCAGTTCAGGGGACAGCAGCGGCGAGGTGAAGCGGACAGGCGGCCCAGTTCAGGGGGACAGCAGCCGGGGAGGTGAAGCGGACAGGCGGCCCAGTTCAGGGGGACAGCAGCCGGCGAGGTGAAGCGGACAGGCGGCCTGGTTCAGGGGGACAGCAGCCGGCGAGATGTCCCCTGAACTGGGCCGCATGTCCGCTTCAGCTCGCCGGCTGCTGTCCCCCTGAACTGGGCCGCCTGTCCGCTTCACCTCGCCGGCTCCTTCCGGAGTCACCCACTGCTCATGTGCAAGAGCAAGACCGATATTAAATGTCTGCTCATTGCACTAACCTGTCTTTCTGAAGCCTGTCCCGCCGCCGAAAAATTCCTCCGCCGAAAGGGTTCCGCCGAATGGGCCACGCCGAAAGGGCCACACCGAAAGGGCCACGCCGAATGGGCCACGCCGAATGGGCCACGCCGAAAGGGCCACACCGAAAGGGCCACGCCGAATGGGCCACGCCGAATGGGCCACGCCGAATGGGCCACGCCGAATGGGCCACACCGAAACGTCCCATCCCCATGGACTGCACACTATGAGGGGTCCTGTCCACAACTATAGGTGGGGAATCATGGTTGAGGAAGAAGGGACACATTTTTCAAAGCACCATTTGAAAGTGGCATCATCGGAACAAATGCGACAGAGGCGAACGAGTGCGAAGAGCTGTAGTCCAGACAGCTGTGGGAGTCAGAGGGCTTGTAGTGGATATTAGTAAACAGTTATTGTCGGAGATGGAGACAGAAAGATCAAGGAAGGGAAGGGAAGTGCTGGGAGATCTGTTTATTGATGGGAGCTTTCCTTGTTTGGAGGATCTGAAGGAGGAGATTGAATTGCCGTCTGGGAATGGGTTTCGCTATCTGCAGATGAGAAACTTTGCACAAAGGCAGGTTTCAACCTACCCGCTTCTACCGCCACAGGGGATACAGGATAAGGTAGTTTCTAGAACGGGGGTGGTGGTTGGAAATCTATAAAGAACATATGGAGTGAGAGGGAACCCAGATAGGGGAGGTAAAGCGTAAATGGGAGGGTGAATGAGTTGGGAAAGGCGTTAGAGGCGGGTCTGTAGGAGGATGTCTGAGCAAAGTCAACACGTCCTTATCATGTGCCAGGGTCAGCCTGATACAATTCAACGTGGTTCATCGGGCACACATGATGGTGGCCTGGATAATCAGGTTCTTTGGGGTAGAGAACAAGTGTGTGAGGTGTGCAAGAGGGCATGCAAATCATGGCCACGTGTTTTGGGCACGTCCGAAGCTTAGGGGATTTTGGCAGGGATTTGCCGATGTCATGTGCACGGTGCTAAAAACGAGGGTGGCGCCGAGTCCGAAGGTGGCGATCTCCGGAGTGCCTGAGGACCTGGGAGTCCAGGGGGCGAGTGAGGCTGACGTTTTAGCTTTTGCCTCCTTGGTAGTCCGGAGACTAGTCTTATTAGCGTGGAGGGACTCGGAGTCCCCAATATCGGGGGTAAGGGTTAGCAACATGGCTGGGTTTCTCAGACTTGAGAAAATTAAATTTGCCCTTTAGAGGATCAGTGTTAGGGTTCGTTCGGAGGTGGCAGCCGTTTAGCGACTTCTTTGGGGAAAACTAAACTGTTAGCAGATCCAATAAGAGGGGGGGGGGTTAGGGAATAAGGGGGGCAGAGGGAGTTAGTTTAGTTTAGTCCAGATTAGGCGGGAACAGCGAGAGGAGTTGATGGATTTGGGGAGTGTGTGTATAAGCTAAGTTGGCAGGGTATGGTTTTTGGTTGGGGGGGTGTTACGCACCAAATTATGTTTACATTTGTATCTTTTGTTGCCAACCATAAATGCCTTCATGAAATGTTGGTTAAAAAAAAGACAAGGTTCACAGAACAGACTTTAGCCAGATAAACTCAGAAAGTCTTGCATTTTCATGTTATATCTTTTCCTGTGTGATAGAGACTATATTTGAACTAACAGGATGTGCATAATGGGTAAAGAGATTCAATTCATGTTGGAACCACAAAGATCTGATTACGTAGATCAAAAGACAACAGTTGGGACAACTTAGGTCAATATTTCCACCATTTGAGAGAGGATCAAACTTTATTTTTAAAATAAGTCTACTTAGTGATTTCACAAATGTTCATTGAACACAAATTGGCGTGTGCTCAGCCCACATACTTTCCTGGTGAGCTGAATGAATAAATAGTGGGCAAGTTTCCGGAATTAATCGTGGACGTGTAAGAGTTTGCCAATCATTGGGTAGGAAGTCTGTAGGCTTCAAGTAGCGACATTGCGGTTTGCTGGCTTTCCACGTATAAGTTACTTTGGTAAAAGAAGATTTCAGCAAGGAAATCAGGAGCCCAGAAGATAGTAAAATAGGAATTTGGAGCAGAGGTAGGCAATTCAGCCCTTCAAGCCTGCTCCGTCATCAAATCAGATCATGGCTGATCTCTTCCTGGTCTCAAATCCACCTCCCCACCTGTTGCCCACATCCCTTTAACCCATTCCCCTGACAAGCTATTGAAAGGAGAGCATGAACCATTTCTCACAGAACTGTCTGGCAGCAAATGCCACAGGATGTCAAGGAGAGCAGCTCAAAGATAATGGAACAAAGAGGCTGCCATATTTTGGGGTATTTTCTACCTCTTATTTTAGATATTTTGCCTTCTGTATTTTATATATTTTCATTAATGAGTCTTAGCGCTCAACTGTATATTGACCTTGACATCAAGGTATGTTTCTGATGGCAAGCACACAATTGTTTTTACTGCTTGGATATCCTGTACTTCCACAGAAACTTTGTTACATCTTCAAAAAGCAGTTTCCGACTGTAATGGGCAGGATTTTAACCCTAATAATAGGTGGGTTTCGGTCAGGTAGAAAGTTCAATGTTAAACCATGGTGGTGGATAGGCAATGAAAAGAGGCACTTCAGTTTTGCACACTATTTTAAATGTAACTGTTGATGGCCATCTGACAGCTACATGACAGTGAGGACACTTGGATCTAAAGTTAAGTGCTAACCCTTCTTATATTCCCTGAAGCCCCCAGTATATATGCCCCCAACCCTCCTCCCAACACCTTCGAGACCTCTGATCCCACCTTGAGGCCTCCAGTCCCTCCCGAGAGCTCTAAACTCCAATAAGTTCATAAGATGTAGGAGCAGAATTAGGTCATTCAGCCCATCAAGTCTGCTCTGCCATTCTTTCATGGTTGATATGTTCCTAATCTGTTACCTACGATGTTACGGACCAAGAGCTGGATTGCGAAATCAGCCAGAACATCTCAGCCCTAGAACACATGAACTAGGAGCAGGGGTGGGCAATTTAGCCTCTCGAGCGTAAACACATTCAATGTGATCATGGCTGATCCCATCATGGCCTCAATTCCTACCCATTCTCCACAACCCTTCAACCCATTACCAATTAAAAATCTGTCTAACTCCTCCTTAAATTTACTCACTGTTCCTGCATCAACCAGCATTTTGGATTAGCAAATTCCACAGATTTACAACTGTTTGGGAGAAGTAGTTTCTCCTCAAATCTGTTTTAAATTTGTTACCTCTTATTCTAAGTTTAAGACCTCTCATTTTAGAGCACTCCAAAAGAGGAAGCATCTGCTCTATGTCTACTTTATCCACATCTTTTAGCATCTTGTATACCTCAATTTAATCTCCCTCAGTCTTCTAAACTCTAGAGTGTAGGCCTGAACTGTTCAATCTCTCCTCGTATGACAAAGCCCTCATCTTTGGAATCAATCTAGTGAACCTCCTCTGAATTGCCTCCAATGCCACTACATCTTTCCTCAAATAAGGGGACTAAAACTGTGCACAATACTCCAGGTGCAGTCTCACCAATGCCGTGTATAGTTTTAATAATAATTATCTTTATTTTTACAAGTAGGCTTACATTAACACTGCAAAGAAGTTACTGTAAAAGCTCCTAGTCACCACATTCCGGTGCCTGTTTGGAGGGAGAATTCAGAATGTCCAAATCACCTAACAGCATGTCTTTCAGGACTTGTGGGAGGAAACCGGAGCACCCGAGGAACCCACGCAGACACAGGGAGAACGTTCAGACTCCGCACAGTGACCCAAGCCAGGAATCGAACCTGGGACCCTGGCGCTGTGAAGCAACAGCGCTACCCACTGTGCTACCATGCTGCCCTTAACACTTCCTTACCTTTATACTCAATTCCTTTTGCTATAAATGTCAATATTCCATTTGCTTTCCTTATTATCTGCTGCACCTGCATGCTTGTTTTCTATGATTCCTGCACGAGGCCACCCAGATCCCCCTGCATTGGAGCACCTCTAATCCACCTCTCCCAGCTCCCATTTCCTCCAATATCACCCTCCCGAGTATCCAACATCTCTCCACCAGAGGCCTCTTAACTTCCCTCTATCTGTCCCCACCTGAGCCTGCCAAACTCATGGTCCAGAGGAATCTAACCTCCAGCCGCCAACTCCAAGCCTCCAGGCTACTCCTTGGAAGGGGTGTGATGGAGTAAACACAGTATACAGACCATCCATCTTTGATTCCTGCTGATGAGTATTGCTCACTTAGGAATTAAAAATGGTGACCTGACAATCAAATAATTACCGAGTTTGAAAACTGGGTAAAATCAAACACTTGTTTGTGCTTTCTTGGTTCCTGTAACAATAATTCCAAGTACTCCTTTCTAGACTTCACTGCAGTCCAGTGTGAGATTTTTACACATACAGAATACAGAGTGAGTGATAATTTTCTGGGCCTGAAGCACAGAGGGAATAATTGCCCCATTATAAATGCTGTGATGGACGTTGTTACGACACCCTGGGCAAGTGTGCGACCAATTCCAGAGTCACCACACAAGTCAATTAACCAATCATGCTCGTAAGCATTCCTGAAGTCTTTGGCCCTGAGCTGCCCAATAATTACAGTCACCAGGTTTGTAAGTTGAAACACAATTAAAATTACTGTTAGTTTGTGACAGGATAATTGATTAAATATGCAGTAAATGCAATGGGATAACAACAAGCTAACGTACTACCCCCTTTAATTGTCCACCCTCTGCCCACACACAAGGCAGACAACCACACAGAGGAGGGTAAATGCGTAAAGATAATAAGGATGAAGATCAAAAGATAAGTGCGTTTGCTTCAAATTCTTTAGCACGCTTTCCTCACAGCACACTTGCTGATTAAAGTCACTGGTTTGGAGCTGGCAACTGTCTTCCTTGCAGAGTCATTCACTCAGGTTAAATAATTTAGGACTCACTGGCAGCAGGCTTTCTGGGGAGTGAATTTACTTCTGATCAAACTGGGCCATCAGCTCGAGATTCAGACTCAGGCCTATTTCTTTCTAGAGACACTTTATCTCACATGAAATCCTGCTTCCAACTCGTGATTTGACTTCAGGCCTCTGAAACCTCTAGAGAAAGGCATGCCAACTTGCTGAAGAGAGTCAGCCCTTACAGTGGCCTCCTGAAAAATGTTTAGCTGGATCTTCTGGGAGAGAATTAATTAGAACCCACCATCCAATCTGCAGAATCAAAAGTGAAAGCAAAGACTCGACCCTTGAAGTTCTGAAACGTTCCAGTGGGATCAAATCCAATTGCCAACTGTTATTGGGCAGAGCACAGCCTTTTGGGCCCATTCATTGGCCAGCAGCCAAATCAATCAAACCGAGTCATCACTCACACTGGCCAATCGATGATCACCAATTTAAGTCAGCACAGCCTTCTGGATTCTGCTGTTTCAATTAAAGCTTACAGGCTGCTTTGACTTAAAGTCCATTAAACATCCATGGATCAAAATTGCGACAGTGAAACTAAAAGATAGGGAAAATAAGGGAATTAATAGGAACAAATGGGAATAAACAGGAACAAAATGCAATGACCCTTACAATGCCCATCCGACTTTGGGCACCCACTTCCAGTCGTCTGTCAATGATGAGTTTGACAGATTGGGTGGGAAAAAGCATTTATGATTAGTTTAACCCATGTGGGAGAAACTGGATATGCTGTTCTTGTGTAGGTGTCCAGCCATCCAGCTGAGGCACCGAGTAAATGGGACATGAGAGAAGAAGGACCCAATACGGCAGCATTCCATCAGGTTGCAGTGAAACTTTGATGGCCTCCATCTATAGTATCCTGAATTATTGGAAAATGTCCTCTCCAGATGATGAATGCGTCTCTGAAGAAATAGTAAAGATTTTGTCCTTAAAAGCGGTACCTGCTATTGCTTCACATAGCTGTGCGATACACATGCTTTATTTGACAGGTGTGTTCTGGAGTGACCTGGAAGGATCCTTTGCATTGAGGTTTAATATTGTTGTGGACTTTACAGCGACAAAGTGATGCCACTTCTTGAGGCTGTATGTTCTCTAGTACTTAGCTTGGTCACTGGCTCCACAATGAAGTAGAAATGCAAACCCAGGCAGGAATTCTGTGATCTATAAAGATGGATCCTTGAATATTGATAGGAATTGGTACCAATTACACCAGTCGGACTAAGAAAGAGGATGTCATATTGAAAAAAACAAGTTAAAGGGATATGGGGAACAGGTAGTGTGGTGGATTTGAGACCAGGAAGAGATCAGCCATGATCTGATTGAATGGCTGAGCAGGCTCGATGGGCTGAATTGCCTACCTCTGCTCCTAATTCCTATGTTTCTATCTGCTAAGGGAGTATGAGCAGCTGGGAGTTAACTTAAAAGTCAGAGCCACAAATGTAATAATCTCTAAATTACTAACTCAGCTGAAAGCAAATTGGCTCAGAGTAAATGTGATCAAAGAGTTGAGTGCATGGCTCAAAGTGTGGGAGAAGTGAGTTTTGTTCCTGGATCACTGGTGCTAATATTGGAGAAAGAGGAAGCTATGTTGTTGGGAAGGGCTTCACCTGAATTGTTCTAGGACCAGAGTCTTGAATCAAATAATAAATGCTGTAGAGCAGCATTTAAACTAATGGGGGTGGGGGATAATGTGAGGGGAGTTTTGGAAAGTTAAAGAGAACAGACAAGACCAAAGTGCAGGGTGGAGATAAGGGTAATGATACTCCGAATGCGACAGGAAGTTACAGAGCATACAGACATATTTCATAGATATGTCAGAGTAGGCAAAAATGGTAAAAAGACAGCACTAATAATCTTTATTAGTGTCACAAGTAGGCTTTCATTAACACTGCACTTCCACATCACTGTGGAAATCCTCTAGACGCCACATTCCTGCACCTGTTCGGATACACTGAGAGATAATTCAGACTGTCCAATTCACCTAACAAGCACATCTTTCTGAACTTTTGTGGGCGGAAAGCAGAGCACCGGTGGAAACTCAGCAGATACGGGGAGAACGTGCAGACTCTGCACTAACAGTGACCCAAGCTGGGAATCGAACCAGTGTCCTTGGTACTGTGAGCAACAGTGCTAACCATTGTATCACTTTGTCGCTGAATATTACAACATTTATATTAATGGGATGAATGAATTTAATTGGGGGAGGTGGTGGTGTAGCGGTATTGTCGCTGGACTAGTAATCCAGAGACCCAGGATAATGATCTGGGGTTGCGGGTACAAATCCCACCACGGCAGGTGATGGAATTTAAACTCAATAAAATATCTGAAATTAAAAGTCTAATGATGACCATGAAATGTTAACAATTGTCATAAAAACCCCATCTCGTTAAAATGAACATGTTGCCGCAATTTCTGTTTATTTTCTAATGCCTGCCGATTTTTCTGCCAAAGACATTCTTCAGAGAGATTGAAGGAATGACTACCTCGTTCATATGGGGAGAGAAAGTGGCCAGAGTTAGAAAGGTGCTGCTACAGAGGGGAAGGCAGGTAGTTTGGGTCTTCCGGACCTGATGTATTATTACTGGGTGGCGAATGTGGAGAAGGTGCAGAGCTGGGTCAGAGGGGTTGAGTCCCAGTGGGTCAGAATGAGAACAAGAGAACAAAGAAAATTACAGCACAGGAACAGGCCCTTCAGCCCTTCCACCCTGTGCCGATACAGATCCTTTATCTAAACCTGTCACCTATTTTCCAAGGATCTACTTTCCTCTGTTCCCCGCCCGTTCATATATCTGTCTAGATCCATCTTAAATGATCCTATCGTGCCCGCCTGTACCACCTCCGCTGGCAAAGCGTTCCAGGCACCCACCACCCTCTGCGTAAAAAACTTCCCACGCACATCTCCCTTAAACTTTCCCCCTCTCACCTTGAAATCGTGACCCCTTGTAATTGACACCCCCACTCTTGGAAAAAGCTTGTTACTATCCACTCTGTCCATACCTCTCATAATTTTGTAGACCTCAATCACGTCCCCCCTCAACCTCCGTCTTTCCAATGAAAACAATCCTAATCTATTCAACCTTTCTTCATAGCTAGCACCCTCCATACCAGGCAACATCCTGGTGAACCTCCTCTGCACCCTCTCTAAAGCATCCACATCCTTCTGGTAATGTGACCAGAACTGCACGCAGTATTCTAAATCTGGCCTATCCAAAGTCATATACAACTGTAACATGACCTGACGACTCTTGTACTCAATACCCCGTCCAATGAAGGCAAGCATGCTGTATGCCTTCTTGACCACTCTATCGACCTGCGTTGCCACCTTCAGGGTACAATGGACCTGAACTCCCAGATCTCTCTGTACATCAATTTTCCCCAGGACTCTTCCATTGACCGTGTAGTCTGCTCTTGAATTAGATCTTCCAAAATGCATCACCTCACACTTGCCAGGATTGAACTCCATCTGCCATTTCTCTGCCCAACTCTCCAATCTATCTATATTTTGCTGTATTCTCTGTCAGTCCTCCTCGCTATCTGCAACTCCACCAATCTTAGTATCATCTGCAAACTTGCTAATCAGACCACCTATACCTTCCTCCAGATCATTTATGTATATCACAAACAACAGTGGACCGAGCACGGATCCCTGTGGAACACCACTGGTCACAGTTCTCCATTTTGAGACACTCCCTTCCACCACTACTCTCTGTCTCCTGTTGCCCAGCCAGTTCTTTATCAATCTAGCTAGTACACCCTGAACCCCATACGACTTCACTTTTTCCATCAACCTGCCATGGGAAACTTTATCAAATGCCTTACTGAAGTCCATGTATATGACATCTACAGCCCTTCCCTCATCAGTTAACTTTGTCACTTCCTCAAAGAATTCTATTAGGTTTGTAAGACATAACCTTCCCTGCACAAAACCATGCTGCCTATCACTGATAAGTCAATTTTCTTCCAAATGTGAATAGATCCTATCCCTCAGTATCTTCTCCAACAGTTTGCCTAACACTGACGTCAAACTCACAGGTCTATAATTCCCTGGTACCCTTCTTAAACAAAGGGACAACATTAGCAATGCTCCAGTCCTCCGGGACCTCACCCGTGCTCAAGGATGCGACAAAGATATCTGTTAAGGCCCCAGCTATTTCGCCCTCGCTTCCCTCAGTAACCTGGGATAGATCCCATCCGGACCTGGGGACTTGTCCACCTTAATGCCTTTTTGAATACCCAAAACTTCCTCCTTCCTTATGTCGACTTGACCTAGAGTATTTAAACATCCATCCCTAGCCTCAACATCCGTCTTGTCCCTCTCCTTTGTGACTACCGATGCAAAGTACTCGTTAAGAATCTTACCCATTTCCTCTGAGTCCACGCATAAATTCCCTCTTTTTCTTTGAGTGGGCCAATCCTTTCTCTAGTTACCCACTTGCTCCTTATATACGAATAAAAGGCTTTGGGATTTTCCTTAACCCTGTTAGCCAAAGATATTTCATGACCCCTTTTAGCCCTCTTTATTGCGCGTTTGAGATTTGTCCTACTTTTCCGATATTCCTCCAAAACTTCATCAATTTTAAGTCGCCTAGATCTTATGTATGCTTCCTTTTTCATCTTAGCTCGTCTCAGAATTCCACCCGTCATCCATGGTTCCCTAATCTTGCCATTTCTATCCCTCATTTTCACAGGGACATGTCTGTCCTGCACTCGAATCAACCTTTCCTTAAAAGACTCCCACATTTCAAATGTGGATTTACCCTTAAACAGCAGCTTCCAATCCACATTCCCTAGCTCCTGCCGAATTTTGTTATACTTGGCCTTTCCCCAATTCAGCACTCTTCCTTTAGGACCACTCTGTCTTTGTCCATGAGTATTCTAAAACTTACAGAATTGTGATCGCTATTCCCAAAGTAATCACCGACTGAAACTGCAACCACCTGGCCGGGATCATTCCCCAACACCAGGTCCAGTACGGCCCCTTCCCGAGTTGGACTATTTACATACTGCTCTAAAAAAAAACTCTCCTGGATGCTCCTTACAAATTCTGCTCCATCTACGCCTCCAACACTACAAGAGTCCCATTCAATGTTGGGGAAGTTAAAATCTCCCATCACAACCACCCTATTGCTCCTACATTTTTCTATAATCTGTCTACATATTTGTACCTCTACTTCACGCTCGCTTTTGGGAGGCCTGTAGTAAAGTCCCAACAATGTTACTGCACCCTTCCTATTTCTTAGCTCTACCCATATTGCCTCAGTGTTCGAATCCTCCATCGTGCCCTCCTTAATCACAGCTGTGATATAATCTCTAACCAGTAATGCAACTCCTCCACCCCTTTTACCTCCCTCTCTATCCCTCCTGAAGCATTTATACCCTGGGATATTTAGTTGCCAGTCTTGCCCTTCCCTCAACCAAGTCTCAGTAATACCAATAACATCATATTCCCAGGTACTAATCCACGCCCTAAGTTCATCTGCCTTACCTACTACACTTCTCGCATTAAAACAAATGCACCTCAGACCATCTGTCCATTTGCGTTCATCATCTCTTCCCTGTCTACTCTTCCCCTTAGTCACATTGAGTTTATTATCTAGTACCTTACTGGCTTTAGTTGCTGCCTCTTTACTGACCTCTAACTTCCTAATCTGGTGCCCATACCCCTGCCACATTAGTTTAAAACCTCCCCAACAGTGTTAGCAAAAGCACCCCCTAGGACATTGGTTCCAGTCCTACCCAGGTGTAGACCATCCGATTTGTAATGGTCCTACCACCCCCAGAACCGGTTCCAATGTCCCAAAAATCTGAACCCTTCCGTCCTGCACCATCTCTCAAGCCACGTATTCATTTTGACTATTCTTGAATTTCTACTTTGACTGTCTCGTGGCACTGGTAGCAATCCTGAGATTGTTCATAGAATTTACAGTGCAGAAGGAGGCCATTCGGCCCATCGAGTCTGCACCGGCTCCTAGAAAGAGCACCCCACTAAAGGTTAACCTCCACCCTATCCCCATAACCCAGTAACCCCACCCAACACTAAGGGCAATTTTGGACACTAAGGGCAATTTATCATGGCCAATCTACCTAACCTGCACATCTTTGGACTGTGGGAGGAAACCGGAGCACCCGGAGAAAACCCACGCACACACGGGGAGGATGTGCAGACTCCACACAGACAGTGACCCAAGCCGGAATCGAACCTGGGACCCTGGAGCTGTGAAGCGATTGTGCTATCCACACAATCCGTGGTGCTTTTAAGGTCCTACTTTTTAACTTATCTCCTAACTCCCTAAATTCTGATTGTAGGATCTCATCCCGTTTTTTACCGATATCGTTGGTGCCTATATGCACCACGACAACTGGCTCTTTACCCTCCCCCTTCAGTATGTCCTGCAGCCGATCTGAGACATCCCTGACCCGTGCACCCGGGAGGCAACATACCATTCGGGTGTCTCGTTTTCTACCACAGAAACGCCTGTCTCCTCCCCTTACGATTGAATCCGCTATGACTATAGCACTGCCAGTCTTTTCCCACCCTTCTGTGCAGCAGAGCCAGAGGAGAATTTGTGTAGGGGGTCAGGATTGAAAGCACTAGCAACATCGCCACTCCCGATGGCCCCGGGAAATACTAAGGGAGCCCGGTAATAATAGCTTCATTGAGAATTTGGAGGCAGTTTCGCCGACACTTCGGGTTGGGGGCAAGGTCAAGGAAATGCCAATTCGGGGGAACCACAGATTTGAGCCAGGGAAGTGGGATGGAAATTTTAGGAAATGGGAGGAGAAGGAGATTCAGGCACTAAAAGATTTGTTTCTTGGGGGTTGTTCGCAGAATTGAAGGAGCTGGAAGCGAAGTATGGGCTGGAGCAGGGGGAAATATTTAGACACACGCAGGTTCGAGGTTTTGCCAGAAAGGAGGTACAGAGCTTCCCAGTGGAGCCGGCCTCCACATTTGCTGGAGGAGGTGCTGACGACAGGGGGACTGGAGAAGGCAGTAGTGTCGGCGGTTTACGGAGCTATTTTGGAAGAGGATAAGGCACCACTGGAAGGGATCAAAGCAAAGTGGGAGGAAGAGTTGTGAGAGGATATGGAGGAGGAGTTCTGGTGTGAGGTGCTCCAGAGAGTGAACGCCTCCACCTCGTGCACAAGGCTGGGGCTGATACAGCTGAAGGTGGTATATAGAGCACCTCACGAGGGAGAGGATGAGCCGATTCTTTGAAGGGGTAGAAGATGTGTGTGAGCATTGCGGGGGGGGGGGGGCATAAATCATGTTCATATGTTTTGGTCCTGTCCAAAGCTGGAGGAATATTGGAAGGAGGTTTTTAGGGTAATCTCTAAAGTGGTGCACGTGAAACTGGACCCGGGCCCTCGGGAGGCCATAATCGGGCTGTCGGACCAGCCAGGGTTGGAAACGGGTGCGGAGGCAGATGCTGTAGCCTTCGCCTCGTTGATCGCCCGAAAGCGGATCCTAATGGGTTGGAGAACAACTTCCCCACCCTGTGCCCTGGCGTGGCGGGGGGACCTGTTGGAATTCTTGACTCTTGAGAAGGTTAAGTTTGAACTGAGGGGAAGGATGGAGGGGTTCTACAATTCATGGGCATTATTCATGCTGCACTTTCAAGAACTGGATAACATTGAACATTTGGATGGGTGGGTGGATTGGAGGAGGGGGGCTGTGTGTGTTAATCGCGACTATGGGTGATTCCCGATTCCTTTTTGTCATTTGTTTATATAAACATGCGGGCTAATGTTTGGGGTTTAGTGGCAGGATGGGATCGTTGTTATTGATATGGGAAATGACATATTCATTACTGATTATTGTTTATTGTTAATGGGTGTAAATTTGGGAGAAAATGTGAAAAGGGAGGAGAATAAAAATATTTTTAAAAACCCATCTCATTCGCTAATGTATTTAGGGATGGAAATCTGTGATCCTGACTTGGTCTGGCCTACATGTGACTCCAGACCCACAGCAATGTGGGCGACTCTTAAATGCCCTCTGAAATGGCCTCGCAAGCCTCTCAGTTTTATCCAACCGCTTCAAAAACACAAAAAAGGAATGAAATCGGATGGACCACCAAGTATCGAATCAGACACTGGTAATATAAGGAGTTATAAGGAGAGGCTGGATAGGCTAGGACTTTTTTCCCTGGAGCGTAGGGAGCTTAGGGTGAACTTATAGTGGTCTATGAAATAATGAGGAGCATTAATGAGGCCGATAGTTGTCATCTTTTCCCAAAGATGGAGTGTCTAGAACTAGGAGGCAGAGGTTTAAGGTGAGAGGGGAGAGATACAAAAGAGACCAGAGGGGAAATTTCTTCACACAGAGGGTGATGAACATCTGGAACAGGCTGCCAGAGGCAGTGGTCGAAGCGGGTACAATTCTGTCCTTTAAAAAGCAGTTAGATAGTTACATGGTTATAGAGGGATATGGGCCAATGCAGGCAAGTGGGACTAGCTTAATGATAGAAACATGGTCCAGCTGGGCCGATGGTCCTGTTTCTATGATGTAAACATCTATGACTCTATATTCCCCCACTCTAACATTACCACCAAGCCAGGGAATCAACCCTGGTTCAAAGAAGAGTACAGGAGAGCATGCCAGGAGCAACATCAGGTATACCGAAAAATGAGGTGTCGACCAGGTGAAGCTACAACACAGACTACTTGTGTGCCAAACAGCATAAGCAGCAAGTAATAGACAGAGCTAAGCGATTCCACAACAAACACATCAAATCTAAACACTGAAGTCCTACTCCATCCAGCTGTGAATGGTGGTGGACAATTAAACAACTCACTGGCGGAGGAAGCTTCACAAATATTCCCATCCTCAATGATGGAGGGGCCCATCACATATGTGCAAAAGACAAGGCTGAGGCATTCGCAACAATCTTCAGCCAGAAGTGCTGAGTGGATGAACCACCTTGGTCTCCTCCGGATGAGCTCAACATCACAGATGTTAGTCTTCAGCCAATGTGATTCATTCAACGTGATATCAAGAAACAGCTGAAGACACTGGATACTGCAAAGGTTATGGGCCCTGACAATATTCTAGCAATAATACTGAAGACCTGTGCTCCATAACTTGCTACACCCCTAGCCAAGCTGTCCCAGTACAGCTATAGCACTGGTACCTACCCAGCAATATGGAAATCTGACCAGGTGTGTTCTGTACACAAGAAACAGGGCAAATCCAAACCAGCCAATTTGGGGTCTACTCTCCATCATCAGCAAAGTGATGGAAGGAGTTATCAACAGTGCTATCAAGCAGCACTTGCTCAGCAATAACCTGCTCACGGGCACTCAATTTGGGCTCTGCCAGAGTCACTCAGCTCCTGACCTCATTACAGCCTTGGTTCAAACATGGGCAAAAGAGCTGAATGTCAGAGGTGAGGTGAGAGTGACTGCCCTTGACATCAAAGCAGCATTTGACCGAGTACGGCATCAAGGAACCCTAGCTAAACTGGAGTCAATGAGAATCAGGGGAAAAAGCTCCACTGGCTGGAGTCATACCTGGCACAAAGGAAGATGGTGTTGGAGATCAATCATCTCAGCTCCAGGACATCACTGCAGGAGTTCCTCAGGGTAGTGTCCTGGGCCCAACCATCTTCAGTTGCTTCATCAATGACCTTCCTCCCATCACAAGATTAGAAGTGGGGATGTTTGCAGATGGTCTGGGCAGACCCACCATCGGGAACATCTTCCCTGCATCTACGTAGCTAACTAAGGGGTTAGGCATGATACCAATGTGAAAAAAAGATATATAATGCTACAGAGCTTTTTAGGAACCAGAAAGGATGACTAAAACAGTAAAGCATGCGCAGTTGCCGTCTTCAAGTGGCGGCTTGATATTGCGGGGCGGTGGAGGGGAAAGAGTGCGTCGCTTTCAGACGCCGGCCCACCGATCGGTGGGCACCGATCGCGGGCCAGTCCCCTCCCGAGCACGGCCGTGGTGCTCACTCCCCTCTCCGCCCCCCACAAGCTTCAACCGAGCATTTGGCGCCCATGTTCACGATGGCAGCGACCAGGTGTGGTTGCCGCCATCGTGAACCGGTCGGGAATGGCAGGCCGCCTGGCTCATCCGGGCCGGAGAATCGGCAGTCGCCATGAAAAACGGCGAGCGGCGATTCTTCCGAACGGGGGGTGGGAGAATCGCGGGGGAGGGGGGCGTGTCGTGAGTCGCCCTGGCGTGGGAGCGGAGAAATCGCGCCCCATGCTCAGCTGCCCTCTGCTCATACACATACTTATCCCCAGCTGAAGCCCTGCTCTTTAGTGTTTGATTGCTGGCAGCTGCCTCAATGGTGTTGCTGCTCCTGGTGTTCAGGCACACTTTTCAGGCATCAAAGCTTGCTGGACATGCAATGCACTAATCATCCTCTGAGGCATGACAGTGTGCCCCTGATGAGGACTGTGAAGTGCCATCACAACTAACAAGGCTAATTCCTCATCTGAAATAGCCTTCAGCTGTGAAGCGAGAGGCTGCTCGCAGTCAAAGGGAGTGAAATTGATTTTCAGGATAGAAGCCGCTGCAGGCCTCTGTCCTGGCAGGGTTTGGCAGGAGGGACAGGCTGCAGTTGTGGTTGCCCCTGTTATGGATCTCCACAATATTTAAAGATGGCTTGAAGACCTCACCGGCACAAGACCCTCACCCCACACCCCAAGCCCAGGGGCAACCTCGGGCCTAGAATGCTTCAGCCCCCTGACCACTTTAGAGATTACCCTAAAAACCTCCTTCCAGTAATCCTCCAGCTTTGGACAGGATCAAAACATATGAACGTGATTTGCGCCCCCCCCCCCCCCCCCCCCCCCCACCGACCCCCCACCCCCCAACATTCACACACATCTTCTATTCCCTCAAAGAGCCGCTGATCCTCGCCCTTGTGAGGTGTACTCTATATACCACCTTCAGCTGTATCAGCCCCAACCTCACATGGAGGCATTCACTTTCCGGAGCACCTCACACCAGAACCTCCTCCATAACCTCTCACAACTCTTCCTCCCACTTTGCCTTGATCCCATCCAGCGGTGCCTTCTGCTCTTCCAAAATAGCTCCATAAACCGCTGACACTGCCCCTTTCTCCAGTCCCCTTGTTGTCAGCACCTCCTCCAGCAATGTGGAGGCTGGTTCTACCGGGAAACTCTATATCTCTGGCTCTAGCGGGAAGTGGAGATGGTTTAGCTCAGTTGGCTAGACGACTGGTTTGTGATGCAGAACAACGCCAGCAGCGTGGGTTCAATTCCCATACCAGCTGAGAATTCTGAATTCTCCCTCCGTGTACCCGAACAGGCGCCGGAATGTGGCGACAAGGGACTTTTCACAGTAACTTCATAGCAGTGTTAATGTAAGCCTACTTGTGTCAATAAGATTATTTATTTATTTATTTTATCTCCTTTCTGGCAAGTCTCGAACGTGCATGTATCCAATACTTTCCCCCTGCTCCAGCCCATACTTCACTCACAGCTCCTTCAATCTTGCAAACCGGCCCCAAGAAACACATCTTTAGTGGCCTATTCCTTTCTCCCCAATCTCCAAAAATTTCCATCCCACTTCCCTGGCTCAAATCTATGGTTCCCCCAAATCGGCATTTCCTTGGCCCTGCACCCAACCTGAATTGCTGGCAAAACTGCCTCCAAATTCTCAACAAAGCTATTACTACCGGACTCCCCGAGTGTCTCACCAGGGCCATCGGGAGCGGCGCTTTCACTAGCGCCTTCAATCCCGATCCCCTACACAAGCTCTCCTCCATTCTAACCCACTGGGAGTCAACCCCTCTGACCCAGCTCCGCACCTTCTCCTCATTCGCCACCCATCAGGTTCGGAAGACCCAAACCCCCTCCCTGCCTTCCTCTCTGTAGTAGCACCTTTCTAATACTGGCCACCTTCCCTCCCCATATGAACACGGTCATCTTCCCTTTAATCTCTCTAAAAAAATGCCTTTATCAGGAAAATCGGTAGGCATTGAAAAATAACCAGAAATCGCGGCAACACGTTCATTTTAACCGCCTGTACCTGACCCGCTAGTGACAGAGGGAGACAATCCCACCTTGCCAGATCAGCTTTCACCCTCCCCACCAAACCAGAAATGTTGGACCTACGGACCCCCTCCCCCAATCCGAGCAACCTGCATCCCCAGGTATCTAAAGTGAGTCCCTGCCCTACGGAATGGCAGCCCTTCCACCTTTTCCCCCACCCCCGGCCGAGACACCACAAATGAATTAAAAACCCTATACTGGATGCCCATAGTTCCGAGACAGAAGACCAAAATCACTGTGAGTGTTTACAAATACCTGGCTAAATTAAACTGGACCAAGAGATGTCTGTAGTTGGGACCTAACTTCCCCATGCGCTTTCAACACTGATTTGTGGTCTCAGGCTATCAATGCACTGGCAAGCTACACGTGCATTCGAGAATTGTTTAGCGAGAAAAAACATCAACTTGAAAAACACACACATTTCTTGTACAAAAGTGAAGGTGGGATCACTGACAAAAAACGTAAAGAGTAAGGGCCTGATTTTTGCTATGGAGGCAGGTAACCCAGGTCGGGAAATTTCCCAACTCAACAACCCAGTTAAACCCACTTTTCACTCTGGAGGGGCAAAAGCAAAAGTGAGTTGAGACAACCAACCCGAGAAGCAGATCCTCGGATGCCGCGGAGGTGGGCGAGTAGTGAAGCAGTCTGGGGCAAAGGCCAGCCTTGTTTCTCTGGGAATTTGATGCAGTTGTTTCAGAAGCTGTTAGGGCCTTTAACTCTCACACCTCACCCCTCCAATCAAACCCCTACCTCCATGGCAACTCATGCATCTCACCCAGCCCTCCTCATATCCTCCATCACCCCTTAATTTTTTTTTATAACTTTCGGTACCCAATTCATTTTTTCCAATTAAGGGTCAATTTAGCGTGGCCAATCCACCTAGCCTGCCATCTTTGGTGTTGTGGGGCAGAACTCACGCAATACGGGGAGAATGTGCAAACTCCACACGGACAGTGACCCAGAGCCAGGATCGAACCTGGGTCCTCGGCGCCATGAGGCAGCTGTGCTAACCACTGCGCCACTGTGCTGCCATCACCCTTTATACCCCATGCCGCCTCCATAGCCAATGATCCAGTATTCACCATGGGCAGACCTCAGAAGTCATGCAGAGTTGAAGAAAAACAAATTTCTAACAATCTAAATAACGCTCACTCACCTGGACTTGATAGTGGGGGGAAAAACCTCCCATGCAAAACTTAGAATCTCAAGTGTTCAGTCTCTTACTAAAACAAACAAGCATCTATTCGACCGACATCAGACAGCTAATCCTTTAACAGCCTCTTTAAACTGGTCACATTTTAAACTCAGAAACCGCTACTGAGATCATTTTAGCTTTTGAATTCAGCGAGCATTCAAAGTGACATAATTCAGCCAAGCATTCAAAGTGACATAATTCAGCGAGCATTCAAAGTGACATAATTCAGCCAAGCATTCAAAGTGACATAATTCAGCCAAGCATTCAAAGTGACATAATTCAGCCAAGCATTCAAAGCCTTGGGAAATATCAACAAAGAACTTTATTGAAACTGCACTAACAGATTTTCCTCCCCTTAACATACACCAGATTGCTTGTCAATCAAAGGAATCCAGCTGCTTTTGTAAACTCATTGGCAACTTTCCTCAAGTCTAAGGAACATGAAATTTTAAAATCTTCAGATTATGACAATTGAACAGTCTGTATCCACCTTTCAAGAGCGTTTATATCTATTCCATCAATTTGTGGCTTCCACACTGTGGGCTAAGGCCTTCAGAACAACCAAAACGGGTCTGTTTGAACTGAACACTAAATTCAAATTGCTCTGCTGAGTTTGGGTTTCGCTCCTATGTGAATAATGCCCCACCCCTTTCCCCCTCTCAGTAAAAATGAGATCTGTTGGAAATGGAGGCAGACATCTGCATTCAGGTACCACCCACCAGTTTTGTTGTGAAAATCCGGTCCTTTCCCGGCTGGGTCACTGTCTGTGCGGAGTCTGCACGTCCTCCCCGTATGTGCATGAGTTTCCTCCGGGTGCTCCGGTTTCCTCCCACAGTCCAAAGATGTGCGGGTTAGGTGGATTGGCCATGCTAAATTGCCCGTAGTGTCCTAGAAAGCAAGGTTGGGGGGGGGGGGGGGGGGGGGGGGGTTGTTGTGTTACGGGTATAGGGTGGATACGTGGGTTTGAGTAGGGTGATCATTTGCTCGGCACAACATCGAGGGCCGAAGGGCCTGTTCTGTGCTGTACTGTTCTATGTTCTATGTTCTAAGTCTACCTTGTAAATGTCTATATGTCTCAGTAGACTCAAAGTAAGATGGGGTAAAATGTGAAGGAGTGGGTAACCAATTTGTCACAGAAGCCATTCAACTTTCACCCCAGTAATTTCAGTATAATGCTAACTGGACAAGATTAATTAGGGCATACAATCTAGTCCATCACATCACCACTCAGGAAGAAAGATTAAAAATTAATCCCGATGAGTCGTAACATTTCAATACATTTTGATGAGAACGTTTTTCTGCTGCTGTCAAGTAAAATGGAATAGAGTAAAATATTAAAAGATCATTCTACATAATCAGATACATGCTAAACACAACCACAAGATAAATGGGTCAGAGGAGATATGGGTCGCAGATCATTTATAAACATCTAGAAAGAAAAATATGCTTTTAAAACTAAAAACTATTGTATGAATGTTTATTGAATTTTCATCATACATTCCACAGTTTTAAATTGTCCATTGAATAATAATTGGAAACGAAGGACAGCACGATGTCACAGCAGTTAGCACTGCTGCCTCACAACTCCGGGGACCCAGGTTCAATTCCAGCCTTGGGTGACTGTCTGTGTGGAGTTTGCACTTTCTCCCCCGTGTCTGTGTGAGTTTCCTCCGCGCGCTCTGGTTTCCTCCTACAGTCCAAAGATGTGCAGGTTACATGAATGGCCATGGTGGGGTTACTGGGTTATGGGAATGGGTGGAGGCGTGGGCTTATGTAGAGTGCTCTTTCTAAGGGCCGATGCAGATTCGATGGGTAGAATGGCCTTCTTCTGCACTGTAAATTCTGTGAAAGGAAAATTTTCTTCTGCACTGTAAATTCCATGAAAGGAAAAATTTCCTCTGGGCTTGGGAAAAACAGAACTTCGCACACTGTTAGTTTACAAATTGCACACACGATCCATGTGTGGCTTCACAAGCCTTTTGTCTTCTTTACAGTGCAGTTTTTCAAGCCACTAACCAGTCAGGAAAGCTATGGTGCGCAGGTGGACCAGTTAGAAGCCATCTCCACAGTATCTCAACTGCTCAAAGGCCCTCTCACCCTCACCCAATGCCAGTCCATGCCCCGCCAGATTAACCATTCCACCCCACGCTGCCTTTTGCCCATGTATCCCGCATAGTCACTCACCCAATATGCACTATGTGCAGTTCTCAAATTCCCTGCAAAATCAATAGAAAATATTTCAAATTCCTTGGGGGAAAACAATTAACCTCTCACTATCTTATAAAAGCCTCCATATCATTGATCATCAAAACATAAATGCATTCTGCCATGTGAGAAAATCTTGTCAATAAGCCAGAAACTATACGAAAGGCACAATCTGTCATTAATTGGTGGCACGATGGCACAATGGATAGCACCGCTGTCGCACAGTACCAGGGATCTTGGTTCAATTCTGGCCTTGGGTGACTGTGTGGAGTTTGCATGTTCTTCTCATGTCTACCTGAGTTTCCTCCGGATGCTCTGCTTTCTTCCCACAATCCAAAGGATTGCAGGTTAGGTGGATTGGCCATGCTAAATTGCCCCTCGTATCCAGGGAGGTGCAAGTTAGGTGGGGTTAAGGGGATAGGGCCTGGGTAGGGTGTTCTTTCAGAGGATTGGTGCAGACTCAATGGGCTGAATGGCCTCCTTCTGCACTGTAGGATTCTATGATTACATCTTTGTGAAACTATCTACATTCTCAGATGAATGCAGCACCTACTGTGCTGTAACCCCATACTTCAGTGAAGCATTCATAATGGCCATAGCTGTGCAAAGAATTGATTACTCTCTTGGAAGGAAAGAACAAGTGAATGTCAATCAATGTGAGGGAACAGATAGTTAGATTATTAGTATAAAAAACAGTTTGTTTTGTATCAGCTAGGGCCATTTAAATCAGTATATGTGCGCAGGCTGACAACATGTTGGCACATTTTTCACTGCATGATGGTGCTTTCTCCATTGGAAAAACACTGTAATGTATGTGAGAAGATGTCATGGCTGGTCAATGTAAAAGTCAACCTACCTTTTAAGGACAAATCACTAAGATGAACTACTTCAATTAATATTACAATGCAGCACCTAGTAATCTAATGTACACTTACTATTCAAAATGTCAGCAACCTTTCCATTTTTTTCATGAAAACTTAAAGCTGGCAGCTTTTCAAAAGCCCGCAGTAGCACAGTGATGGAAGGGGTGGTCGACAGTGCTGTCAATCAGCACTGACTCAACAAAAAACCTGCTCACTGACAGTTTAGGTTCCACCAGGGTCACTCGGGCCTCAGTACAACGTTGATTCAGAGATAGATTAAAGAGCTGAGCTCCAGAGGTGAGGTGAGAGTGACTAACCTTGACATCAAAGCAGCATTTGACCAAGGAACCGAGCAAAACTACAGCCAATGGGAATCAGGGGAAAGCACTCCATTGACTGGAGTCAGACCTGACACTAAAAAAGGGCAGCACGATGGTATAGTGGTTAGCACTGCTGCCTCACGGCGCCAAGGACCTGGCTTCAATCCCGGCCCCGGGTCACTCATTGTAGAGTTTGCTTATCCCCACAACCCGAAAAATGTGCAGGGTAGGTGGATTGGCCACGCTAAATTACCCCTTAATTGGAAAATATTCACATTTTCATCAAACCTATACCCAACCAACAAAGTGGGGATGTTTGACGATGGCTGCACAATGTTCAGCAACATATCGAACTCCTCAGATACTGAAGTGGTCCCTGGCTATAAGCACCAAGACCTAGATGTATTTTCAGGCTAAGGATGATAAGTGGAAAGTGTCATTCATGCCACACATTGCCAGGGCATAACCATCTCCAACAAGAGAGAATCTAATCTCCCACATTCAATGGCATTACCATCACTGAGATCTACCACTACCAACATTATGGGGGTTACCAGTGACCAGAAATTAAACTAGAGTAGCCATATAAATACTGTGGCTACAAGAGCAGGTCAGAGCCTCGGTATTCTCTGGCAGGTAACTGACCTCCTAACTCCCCAAAACCTGTCACCTGTCACCACCTACAATGCTCAAGTCCGGAATGTGATGGAATACTCCCCATGCCTGGATGAGTGCAGCTCCAACAAGACTTAAGGAACCCAACACCATCCAGGACAAAGCAGCCGCTTGATTGGTACCCCATGCATCACCTTCAACTCCTCCACCACCAATGCGCAGTGACAGCAGTGTGTACAATCTACAACATGCACTGCAGTGACTCACCAAATCTCCTTCAATAGCACCTTCCAAACCTATGTCTTCTACCAACTAGAATGGATAAGGGCGGCAGATGTATGAAACACCACCACCTGCTAGCTCCCCTTCAAGCCATCCGCCATCTTGATTTGGAAATATATCACCCTGTTCCCTCACTGTCGCTGAGTCAAAATCCTGGAACACACACCCTAACAGCATTGTGGGTGTACCTACACCACATGGACTTGGCTCCTCACTCTGCACCTGGATCCTTGACTTTCTGACCCACAGACCACAATCATTGAGAATAAACAACAATACCTCCTCTACGATAGTCCTCAATACCGGGGCCCCGCAAGGCTGCGTACTTAGCCCTCTACTATACTCCCTGTGCAGACACGACTGCATGGCAAAATTGTTTCCAGCTCTACAAGTTTGCTGAGGACACGACCAAAGTGGGTCGGATCTTGAATAACGACGAGTCAGAATACAGGAGGGAGAAAGAGAACCTTGTGGAGTGGTGCAACGACAACAATCTTTCCCTCAATGCCAGCAAAACTAAAGAGCTGATCATTGACTTCAGAAAGCAAAGTACTGTACACACCCCTGTCTGCATCAACGGGGCCAAGGTGTAGATGGTTAACAGCTTCAAATTCCTAGGGGTTCACCCACGTCGATGCTACCACCAAGAAAGCACAACAGCACCTATACTTCCTCAGGAAACTAAGGAAATTCAGCATGTCCACACTGACTCTTAACAAATTCTACAGAAGCACCATAGAAAGCATTCCATCTGGCTGCATCACAGCCTGTTATGGCAACTGCGCGGCCCAAGACCGCAAGAAACTTCAGAGAGTCATAAGCACAGCCCAGTCCATCACACAAACCTGCCTCCCATCCATTGACTCTGTCTACACCTCCTGCTGCCTGTGGAAAGCGGGCAGCATAATCAAAGAACCCTCCCACCCTGCTTACTCACTCTTCCAACTTCTTCCATCGGGCAGGAGATACAAAAGTCTAAGAACACGCACGAACAGATTCAAAAACAGCTTCTTCCCCTCTGTTACCAGACTCCTGAATGACCCTCTTATGGACTGATCTGATTAATACTACACTCTTGTATGCTTTACCTGATGCCGGTGTCTATGTATTTACATTGTGTACCTTGTGTTGCCCTATTATGTATTTTCTTTTTATTTTATTTTATTTTCATGTACTAAATGATCTGTTTGAGCTGCTCGCAGAAAAATAGTTTTCATTGTACCTCTGTACATGTGGCAATAAACAAATCCAATCTAATTCAATCCAGTTAAGAGAGTGCAGCACTGTCAGACGCACCATTTTTGGATAAGATGTTTGGCTGTTGGATGTCCTACATTATAACAGTGACTACATTTCATTGACTGTAAATATCTTGGGCATCCTGAAGAAATAAAAGACACCGTAAATACAAGGGACGGGATTATCCGTCAGCTGGCGCTGGTAGCGCGAAACGCGATTGGGCGCAGTATCGGTTCCGACACCGAAATCGCGGTGGACGCCAATTTCACGCCCAATCGCAATTCTCCATCGCATCGACAGAAGTGTCAAAGCGTTCCAGAACGCATGTACAGTAAACACTGTTTGCGTATCGTTAGCGGGCCCGACCCGTATTCTCCGGGGCCTCCACGATTCTCCGCCTCCGATGGGTTGCATTACAACACGAGGTTCACTTGTGCTTTTAAAAATCATGAAACTGGTGTCGTGTTTGAAGGTGGGGGAGGGTTATAGAAAATGTCCAACATCGCCATAGTTTGTTGACAGTTGTGCCAACGGCCGGGGGACTTCTGCCGGGGCCGGGGGTAGTAGCTGGCGGTGGCCAGGAGATGGGCTGTGGGGTTGGGGTGGACAGGCATGGGAGCACCATTGCCTTGGCCTGCCAGGCAGCCATGCAGCTGCGCATGCCACTGACTGCCCACTGTGAACTTTGGGCCACAGTTCGTAAGGGTATCCCCCCCCCCCAGGGCACCTCCCCAACACCGACAATTGAAGATTTATACGCTAAATTAGCAAGAGGTTTAACTTACACTAAATTTGATATAAGCCAAGCATACCAACAATTAGAATTAGACAAGGCTTCCAGAGAATGTGTCACTATAAATACCTGAAAAAGCCTACACCAGTATAAACGGCTCCCCTTCGGAGTGTGCAATTTTCCAGAGCATGATGGAAAGCTTCTTACAGGACCTACCAAAGGTTGTTGTCTATCTAGACGATGTACTCATAACAGGAGTGTCTGAAGACAAACATCTAGCAAATCTCCAAGGAGATTTTAAAAGATTTAAGAAGGCCGGAGTAAGACTGAAAAGAGAAAAATGTGAATTCCAAGCTCATGAAGTGAGGTACTTAGAATTCAGGGTAGGCGCCATAGGCTGTCCCCTATGGAGGAGAAGAGCAAAGAAATCAAGGAAGCACCAGCCCCTAAAATTTTTCAGAATTGAAATCCATTTTAGGAATGGTGAATTATTAGGGCAGACTTATTCCTAATCTTTCAACATTGTTAGCAACCCTACTCAGTACTGAAGAAGCACCAGAGGTGATATTGGAGATCAGCACGGTAGCACAGTGGTTAGCACAGTCGCTTCACAGCCCCATCCAGCGGCACAGATCTCAGCCAAGTGTGGCGGCACTGGACACTGTCCGTAGCCGGCACGCTGGGACCACACATGACCCGTGCCGTCGGGAACTTGGCCCAACGGAGGGGAAGCATCGCGGGTGGGCCGGCTGATTGAGCTCCGACGGGTTTGCAACTGCGCATGCCCCGTGTCCCAATGATGCTGGTTTAGAGGGGGCGGAGCATGTTATGTAATGGGTTAAGAGAAATTCCAATTAGTTGTCTCATTTATGTTAAGTATCCAATAATTGACACTGATATATAAAGAGGCTTCAGGTAGCTTTTGTGTCAGGTGATGTGAAGATAGAGTTTTGTGCAGAGTCTGTTAGAGTTAAATAAAGGTGTTTGTGAAAAGGAGAAGAACCTTTGACTCTTTTATACAACAGCAGCTAAACATCTAACAAATGGTAGCAGAGGACGGTTGCTGTGCAAATGTGAAAGGTTATAAGATATAACTTTTCCAGACCAAACCGAGGAGTGAATGAGAAGAGAGAAAAAAGATATATGGCTGAACCTAGGATAAAGACTTCCGGATATGACTACCCACTTATTTTCTGAAAGGGGATCATATGGTCAATGAAGAATTGCAGTAGTTATGTGGACTACGGTAACTGCCTTCAGAAAGAGAAAACAAGGTATGGCATTGGCTCTTTCTCTACCTTATGACAGTAAAATCCGAACCAAGTGTTTTCTGAGCTGGAATTGGCAGAGTTAGACTCAGAAGAAGGTCTGGAGACTCTATTACGTTATATGGATAAAATTTATAAAAAGGATGACCGGATGTAACCGGATTTTGATCGGTTCCGGAAAATAGAGGAATTCTCCATGGAACACTATATAATGGAATCTGGCAGACTATATAAAAGGTTGCAGAAACACAACCTGGAATTTCCACAGTCTGTGTTGGCCTTTAAATTACTTGACTGTGCTAGAGTGAGCAACATGGATAGGCTCCAGGTTTCGACAAGAGTTCAGTTTGCAGATAAGGATACCTTATTCGATCAGATGACTGAAGCTTTAAAAAAGGTTTCTGGGGAAACATTCGATTCCGATGGCTCTGATGACCCAAATAGTTCAGTTTGCAATAAAGCAGAATATGGAAGATACACTACTAACAGGTTCCAAGTCTATAGAAGGAGATCGGGACCCGGAAATTATGAAGACAGAAACCCAGTTAGAACCTGCAACAGGAAGATGAACCCCAGAAATGCCTGGAGTATGATAAATTGATGTTTTCGATGTGACTCTCAATAGAATAATGCTTTTAACTGTCCAACACGTTATAATAAAGTGTTTGAAGTGACACATGACACAGAAGAGTCAGAAGAGGAAAAAGATAGTGACCAGAAAGAAGGCACCGTCCTATTAACAAGCCGTTTTACGCTGGTAATAAGGGTGTTGCTTGCAGAATCCTTCAATTGTGCTGCATTGGACAGTGGCTGCACATCTACTATGTGTGGAATTGACTAGTTAAAATGTTACCTGGACTCCTTGAATGCTGAAAATCATAACAAGGTTAAGGAATTTGAAAGTTCCACAAGTTTCAGGTTTGGCGATAATAATACTCTAAAGTCGCTGAAAAGAGTGTTGATCTCTTGCAATATTCATAGTTTACATAGAATTTACAGTGCAGAAGGAGGCCATTCAGCCCATCGAGTCTGCACCGGCTCTTGGAAAGAGCACCCTACCCAAGGTCAACAACTCCACCCTATCCCCATAACCCAGTAACCCCACCCAACACTAAGGGCAATTTTGGACACTAAGGGCAATTTAGCATGGCCAATCCACCTAACCTGCACATCTTTGGACTGTGGGAGGAAACCGGAGCACCCGGAGGAAACCCACGCACACACGGGGAGGATGTGCAGACTCCGCACAGACAGTGACCCAAGCCGGAATCGAACCTGGGACCCTGAAGCTGTGAAGCGATTGTGCTATCCACAATGCTACCGTGCTGCCCCTAAATTGCCAGAGTGAATATTTTCATTACCACGGATGTTATATCAAGTGAGATACCTTTGCTTCTGAGCAGACCATCGATGAAGAAAGCACACATGAAACTGGATATGGAATAGGACAAGGCAACAGTTTTTGGAAAGACAGTGGACTTACAATTTACACAGTCAGGACACTATTGTATTCCATTACAGACAAAACATATTTCAAGTACAGTTGTTAAGGATGTGTTAATGGTAGTTGAAAATGGGACTTTAGCTGATAAAAAGCTTGTTGTACTGCACAGGCAATTTGCGCATCTGTCTTCTCGGAGGCTGAAAAATTTATTAAAGGATGCAGGGGTAAGGGATGAAGACTATACTAAACTGACAGAACAGGTTAGTGATCACTGTGAAGTTTGTAGAAGTACAGAAGGACACCAGCACGACCAATAGTAACCCTACCTTTGGCCAGGGATTTTAACAACATTGTGGCCATGGACCTTATGATCTGGGATAAAGCCAATAATATATTTATTTTGCATTTTGTAGATTTAGCAACCAGATTTAGTCCATCAACGATTGTACTAAGAAAAGAGTAATTCTGGATCAAATCGTGGAAAAATGGATAGAGACAGGAATGGGCACACCGGCAAAATTCCTTACAGACAATGGGGAATAATTTGCTAATGATGAGTTTAGGGATATGTCTGAGAACCTGAATATCACAGTTATGAATACGGCTGCGGAAAGCCCATTTAGTAATGGTATGTGTGAAAGAAACCATGCGGTAATAAATGACATGCTCCGGAAAAGTTTGGCAGATAGACCGAACTGGAAGCTAAATTCAACTTTAGCATGGGCAGTACATGCAAATAATGCTTTGCAGATGGTTGGGGGCTAGAGTCCCTATCAATTAGTGTTTGGTAGAAATCCTAAAATTCCATCCATTTTAGATGACCAGCCTCCAGCTTGGGAAGGGACTACAATTAGCTCTGCCTTTGCCGAGCATTTAAATGTATTACATAGCAGTTCTTTTGGAAGCAGAAGTCTCTGAAAGAATTTGCAGAGCTTTAAGACATAATGTACAGCCATCAGATACAGTTTTTCAGCAAGAAGACATAGTATACAATAAGAGAGACAATTATAATGAATGGAAAGGCCCAGGGAAGATCATAGGCATAGATGGCAAACAATTATTCAGTAACATGGCAATCAAACTGTTAGGGTTCATTCATCAAAGATAATGGGTACAGATTACAAATTTTCAAATTTAGACAAAGCAGACAGACATGACGAGGAATCAGAGTCATCTGGTGTGCACGTTTTGCAGAACTATGAGGTCCAGTTAACTGATATAGACAGGGTTTCTGTAGAGGAACACAACATTTCTGATGAATTAGAACAGGCCATTTTTCCAAAAGGACAACTGCCAAAAGTTGGTACAAAAGTAACATACTTGCCTGAAGGGCCTAGTCAAAGGTCTAGTCAATGGAAGGATGCAACTGTTATTAGTAGAGCAGGGAAGGCCACTGGAAAGTATAAATATTGGTTGAATGTACAGCATTCAGGGGAGGGAGTCAAGGCAATGGATTGGGAACACAAAGTTCAAAATTGGAGAGCACAGAAACGCAGTGCCAGTTCAGATAGTACATTGGATAGTGAACAGGTTCACAGGAAAAGGTCGATAACTACTGAAAGGACATCCCACAGCAGAAGGGAAAGATCAAGCAGTAGCAGTACAGAATGAGATACCAGGCGGGAGAGGGGGCGTAGTATATCAAGATCTCGGAACATGAGCAAGCTATAAATACTAATAGGAGTAGAAGCCCACATGCACGTGAGATTTTGGTGGCTTCCAATAAATTAGATGAAAAAGTTATCAAAGATGCCAAACAGCAAGAACTACATAGTTGGAGTGAATTTGGGGTATACACAGAAGTACCGGATAGGGGACAAATCCACAGATGGATTTGCACAGAAAAGGTTCTTCTGGATGAAACTTATAAGGCAAAGGCCAGGGTTGTGGCAAGGGGATTTGAAGAAAACTCAGAAGATCAGGATTTAAGAGTAGATTCACCTACAGCAGGAAAGGTTATTTTAAAGATTTTCTTGGCTTTATTAGCCACAAAGGAATGGGAATGCAAATCTATAGATATAAAAGCTGCCTTTTTTCAGGGGCATCAGCTCCAGAAAGACATTTTTCTCCGTCTTCCTAAAGAGGCAGCTAACACAGTAGGGATACTCTGGAAGTTGAACAAATGTGTATATGGATTGAATGATGCGTGTAGAGTCTGGTATTTTTCGGTAAGGTCAGTGTTGTTAAAATTAGGCTGTTGCCAGTTGAAAACAGATCCGGCAATGTTTTACTGGCACTATAAAGGAAATCTTTCTGGCATCTTTATGATGCATGTCGATGATTTTTTTGTGAGGTGGGACTAGTGATTTCAAAGCTATTGTAATCTCTGGTTTGAGGAAAGAATTCAGGGTTGGAAGTCAGGCTTCCGGTGCATTTAAACATATTGGACTGGAAATCAGACGGACTAAGTTAGGGGCAACTTTACATCAGTAATCCTATTTGGAAAGCATCAGCCCAATAGCAATTAGTCATGGCCAGGTTTCACAAAAATACGCAATGGTTTCAAAGATGGAAAAAGAGCAACTGCAAAGTTTAATTGGGCAACTGAATTGGTTAGGTAGACAGACTAGACCGGACATGAGTTTTGATGTCTTAGAGTTGAGTACAAAAATGAATGATTCCAAAGTGGAAGACATAATAAGAGCAAATAAAGCGTTGGTCAAACTAAAAATGCAGGAGTGTGTTTTGAGGGTCCCAGTTTTGGGTGACCTTGGGCACTTGAAACTCATACTTTATAGTGATGTGTCCTATGCAAAGTTATGTGATGGGGTTTCAAGCGCAGGAGCTTTTATAATTTTCCTTTTGGGGAACAATGGTAAATGTTGCCCTCTTGTGTGGGAAACAAAGAAAATAAGGAGAGTGGTCAAAAGCACTTTGGCTGCTGAGACGTTAAGCCTTGTAGAGGCGGTGGATATGGCATTTTATATATCTCAGATACTGACAGAAGTTTTGGGATTGGGGATGTGGGTAATATACCTATTGAATGTCACATTGACAATAAATCGCTGTGGGAAAATTTGCACTCTACAAAAAGTGTCAATGAAAAAAGGTTAAGGATAGACATCCCAAGTTTGAAGCAGATGTTGGACAGAGGGGAAATTTTTTTAAAATAAATGGGTCAACAGTAACTATCAATTGTCAGACTGTTTTACAAAAAGAGGGGCTAGTTCACAGAAACTTTTGGATATTGTTAATGAAGGGCGCCTATTTCTGTGACTGCTTTCTTTTCTTCCAAAATAAATTAAAAAAAGAGAAGGGGGGAAATTGCGTGTGTGTTTTTGAGTTTCTTGTCATTTTGTTTTCACCTAATTATTTTTTTTTCTCCAAGGAAGGGGAGACTGTTAAGTAATGGGTTATGAGACATTCCAATTAGTTGTCTCATTTATGTTAAGTATCCAATAATTGACACTGATTATGTAAAGGGGCTTCGGTTGGCTTTTGTGTCCGGTGATGTGACGATAGAGTTTTGTGTAGAGTCTGTTAGAGTGAAATAAAGGTGTTTGTGAAAAGGAGAAGAACCATTGACTCTTTATACAACAGCAGCTAAACGTCTAACACAGCATCACGACCCTGCGTCAAAACCGGCATCTGCCCCGATTTCAGAGTCGGGAATCATTCTGCACCCAATAGCCATTCTTGATTTTGGCGTTGAGCTATGGAGAATCCCTTCCATTATATATCTCAAGTCAAACACATGGGGCGAGAGCACAACGTGGCCAGTGAATCCTGGGAGAGCCCTCCCTGGGCTTCCCGGCAGCCTTAATGCCTTTAGGATTCACCCAAGTCCCGCAAGGCGTCGGATTTGGAACTCCGCCCAGAAGGGGCATGACGAAACAGCGCTCGCGGAAGTAGGTCTTAATCCTACTTAAGACCTACACACCTGGGATACACTGGCCTGAGGGAGGCTGCAGCTGGGCACTGATCACTGCTGCTCCACAAGAACGTGGGCCAAGCGCAACAGTACCCAGGGGATCTCCCGGGCCATCGGAGACCCCTGTGTGGTCAGGATCAGTGCAGGGTGGCTCCCTTGGCTGTCCCTCTTGAACGTGGGCACCTTTGCACTGCCCAGCTGGCACATTGACACTGCCACCCTGGCACTGCCAAGGTGCCCACCTGGCACCGTCAAGCTATTTAGAGCACTTCCTGGGTGCCAGCGGAAGGCTGTCCAGGTGCCAATGTGGCACTGCAAAGATTCAGGGCCTGAAGGGGCCATGCCCATGAAAGGAGAGTGGGGGGGGGGGGGGGGGCTTGAAAGGTGGGGTGTGCAGGGATGGTAACTAAGGGCCTGCAGAAGGTTGGGGGGGGTGATGGGTGGTGATCTAGAAGGAAGGGGTTGCTGTAAGGGGACTTGGGGGGCCTCAGGAGCATGCCCCCAAGGACCCGGTAGCGGGCTGGCCTCACTTGGAAGGTGTGGGATAGTGCCCATGTGTGTAGGGGGCAACAATGCCCATGGTGGACCCACAAGCTCACTTAGAGATCGGTACACCCTTTCAAAATGGCAGCCCGATCTCTGAGTTCAGTTCCCCAGTGCTAAAAAAAATTATACACGAGGACTAAACCGGTGAGAAACTCCCCAGGGCCCCAAAAATGATTAAGTGTCGTTGAATAGCGGTGGGGAACTCGCCGACTGATCGGACGGGAAACTCCGCCACAAATTAACGTGGAAATGTTTGGGGGGAATCGTGCCCATGGTCTTCCACGGCCGGCATTATCATAACAGGTCTCAGCAGGTAAGAGCCTTTCAGATAGGAAAAGGTGAGTTAAGTCGTGAAGGCGGTGTGTTGTTATGGCGAGCAACGGTTGACGTGCCCATTCCTGCTAAGAAGCGGTTATTGCAAGAGCTACACTGTGCCCATCCTGGGATGACAATATCGAAAAAGCTCACTCACAGTTATGTCTGGTAGCCCAGGATGGATAGCAACAGAGATTCTGGTCAAACAATGTGACTATTGTCACATTGCCAAACAGTGTCAAATGCAGCAAAACCGCCGTCGGCAGCACTAATGCACCCTTGGGAATGGCCATGTCAACTTTAGTTGCGACTTTGCGTTGATTTTGTGGGCCCTTTCATGAGCTCCACAGAATCATAGAAACCCTACAGTGCAGAAGGAGGCCATTCGGTCCATTAAGTCCACACCGACCCTTGGAAAGATCATTATACTTAAGCCCACGCCTCCACCCCATCCCATAACCCAGTAACCCTACCTAATCTTTTGGACACTAAGGGGCAATTTAGCATGTCCAATCCACCTAACTTGCACATCTTTAGACTTGTGGGAGGAAACAGAGCACCCGGAGGAAACCCACGCAGACACGAGGAGAACGTGCAACTCCACACAGACAGTCACCCGAGGCCGGAATTGAACGCGGGACACTGGAGTTGTGAAGCAGCAGTGCTAACCACTGTGCCAAACTCATCAGTGACAGATAGTTGCCACCCACGGGTTCCCCCAGGTGCTGGTCTCAGATAACGGGACGGCTTTTACTGGTGAAGAGTTCCAACATTTCATGAGAACCAATGGCATTCACCATATTTGAACTGCTCCCTTCCTCCCTGCTTCGAATGGACCAGCTGAGAGAGCAGTCCAAACATTCAAAGCTGCCTTGAAGAAACAGTCATCAGTCTCTCTACAAAACAGACTGGCCTGTTTCCTGCTCATCTATATGTTGACACCTAGGAGCATCGAGTGTCGCTGTACGCGGACGACCTGTTGCTGTATGTGGCGGACCCGGTGGGGGGGATGCCGGAGGTGATGAGGATTCTTAGGGAATTCGGGGGTTTCTCGGGATATAAGTTGAACCTGGGCAAGAGTGAGGTGTTTGTGGTGCATCCGGGGGATCAAGAGGAGGGGATTGGTAGGCTCCCATTGAAGCAGGCAGGGAAGAGCTTCAGGTACCTAGGGGTCCAGGTGGCGGGGAGCTGGGGGGCCCTGCACAAGCTCAACCTCACAAGATTGGTGGAGCAGATGGAGGAGGAGTTTAAGAGATGGGATATGTTACCGCTGTCACTGGCGGGGAGGGTGCAGTCCGCCAAGATGACGGTGCTCCCGAGCTTTTCGTTCCTGTTCCAGTGCCTCCCCATCCTTATCCCGAAGGCCTTTTTTAGGAGGGTCAACAGGAGTATCATGGGATTTGTGTGGGCGCATGGGACTCCGAGGGTTCGAAGAGTGTTCCTGGAACAAGGCAGGGATAGGGGGGGCCTGGCGTTGCCCAACCTCTGTGGGTACTACTGGGCGGCCAACGCAGCGATGGTGCGTAAGTGGGTAATGGACGAGGAAGGGGCAGCGTGGAAGAGGATGGAGGCGGCGTCTTGTGTGGGCACGAGCCTGGAGGCACTAGTAACGGTGCCGTTGCCGCTCCCTTCAACGAGGTATACCACGAGCCCGGTGGTGGCGGCTACCCTCAAATTTTGGGGGCAATGGAGACGGCACAGGGGAGAAGTGGGGGGCTCGATGGATCCCCCGATACGGGGGAACCATCGGTTCGTCCCAGGGAGCATTGATGGTGGATTTCTGGGCTGGCACAGGGCAGGGGTTAGGAGGTTGAGGGACCTGTTTGTGGAGGGGAGGTTCGCGTGCTTGGGGGAGTTAGAGGGGAAGATTGGGCTGCCCCCGGGAACATGTTTCGGTACATGCAGGTTAGGGCTTTTGGCAGGAGGCAGATGGAGGGGTTCCCCTTGTTGCCCCCACGTGGGGTACGGGACAGGGTGCTCTCGGGGGTGTGGGTTGGAGGAGGGAGGATTTCGGACATATACCGGGTAATGCAGGAGGTAGACGAGGCCTCGGTGGAGGAACTGAAGGGTAAATGGGAAGAGGAGCTGGGTGAGGAGATTGAGGAGGGGACGTGGGCGGATGCCCTGTAGAGAGTGAATTCCTCCTCTTCCTGTGCGAGGCTTAGCCTCATACAGTTCAAGGTGCTGCATAGGGGCCACTTGACTGGGTCGAAGATGAGCAGGTTTTTCGGGGGCGAGGACAGGTGTGCTAGGTGCTCGGGGAGCCCAATGAACCACGCCCATATGTTTTGGGCGTGCCCAGCGCTAGGGGAGTTTTGGAAGGGGGTAGCAAGGACGGTGTCGAGGGTGGTGGGATCCAGGGTCGAGCCAGGCTGGGGACTCGCAATTTTTGGGGTTGTAGTGGAGCCGGGAGTGCAGGAGGTGATAGAGGCCGGTGTTCTGGCCTTTGCGTCCCTAGTAGCCCGGCGGAGGATCTTGCTCCAATGGAAGGATGCGAGGCCCCCAAGCGTGGAGGCCTGGATCTCGGATATGGCGGGGTTCATTAAATTGGAGAGGGTGAAATTTGCCCTGAGGGGATCAGTACAAGTGTTTTTCAGGCGGTGGCAGCCTTTTCTGGGGGGTGGGGGGGGGGGGGGGGGGTGGGGGGGGGGGGGCGGGGGGGTGGGAGGGGGGGTAAGGATTGGGGGGAGGGAGAGCTGTGCACATGGGTTTGTGGAGGGTGCTATCTCTCTCTTTTTTGTTTTTTTCTGTTTTCGTTTTCTTTTTCTTTGTTTTTGTTCTTTCCTTTTGTTTGAAGTTGCTCTTGAAACTGGGGGGGTATTGTTCATGGGGTGTTACCGCGGTTGTACGTTAATAGAGTTAAGATGTTTATATTTTGTATTTTGTAAAAATTTCAATAAAAATTATTTTTTTTTTAAAAATCTATATGTTGACACCTCATGTCTTTATCTGATAAGGGACTGTGTTAATATTAATTTGTTGTGTAAGATTGTAAGAAGTTCTATTGTTATTGTAATGTGTTAATCATGAACTTAAAGGGGAGGGATGTGGTAGTGTGCCCCTTTAAGGGGGCGGGTTCTCAGAGGGTCATGTGACCTGTTCGGCTAGTTGAGCCTGAGTGCGTAAATCCTGAGGCTGCCCGCGAGTTTTACTGTTAGTTAGGAGTTTGGAATTGTGGAGTATGGTTGCCTTTATCTCCCTCTCCGCATATAGTTACTTCCCTTGATAAACCGTTTATTCGTTGACCTGCTTCGTGATCGTCAGTCTTTCGAGATACTACAGCAGGGAAATTCCACCACTGAAAAATCTAACCACATTGTTCATGTGACAAATCGATTTTTTAACCCTACCCAATGTTAAAATGCTATCACCTAGTTTCCTCCTGAAAAGCTACCTGGATCCTGCCATGTCCAATTTTATCCTATGCTTCTTAGCAGGCAACTGATGATTTCAATTGCATCTCAAAAGTATTTTACCTTGCGCCCAAGTGGACAACCGGACAACCCATGACTGAAGCAGATGATCGAGACCGGAAGGTCATGAAAAGCAAGTTCCTTCCTTTTGTTTTTTGTTTAAATTCTTTCAAGGGGTTTGGGTGTTGGTGGTTTCTCCAGCATTTGTTACCCACCCCCAATTGCCCTTGGGAAAGTGAGCCACTTTTTTTAACCAATCCACTCTCTCTATACCAATTTGGTACAACTGAGTGGCTTATTAGGAAATTTCAGAGAACAGTTTGGAGCCAATCACATTGTGGTCAGGAGTCATATGTAGATTTCCCTCCCTAAAGGACATTTGTGAACCAAATGGCTTTTTATGACAATTGTTGATAGTTTCATAGTCACCATCACTGAGACTAGCTTCCAATTCCAAAATGTATTAATTAATTCCATTAAAATTCCACCAGCTGCCATAATGGTATTTGAACTAGTATTCCCAGATCATCATGGGCGGCAGTTACATTACCACCATCTCCCCAACATGCTGCCAATAGGCACAGCAGTGCTTCGCCCAAGCGTCACAAAGAACGTTTAAGCCTCCTCTGCTCTGGATATGACCCCCACACTTCTTCTTTTTGGGATTCACCCAGGAATTCCTCAACCATAGAGCCTTTCATAGGTGCTGCTGTCCAATTTGTGTGGCAAACAGCCACTTTCTCCCAACTTGCTGTCTGATGGTAATGCATTTTAACTGCATATTGGGCAGGATGTTCACTGTAGATGTTCCACTCAGTAAAATCTGCCTGTACAGCAAAAGGTACTCCAAATTCTTCTGTCTAAACGCAGCAATGTTGTTGACTATTAAATGCCCTCAGGTGTGGGCAATATATGCTGGCTCAGCCAGCGACGTACCATGTATGAATAATTTTTTTTAAAAATTAAAGTACCCAATTCATTTTTTACCCAATTAAGGGGTAATTTAGTGTGGCCAATCCACTTACCCTGCACATAGAACATAGAACACTACAGCGCAGTACGGGCCCTTCGGCCCTCGATGTTGCGCCGACCTGTGAAACCATCTGAAGCCTATCTGACCTACACTATTCCATTTTCATCCATATGTCTATCCAGTGACCACTTAAATGCCCTTAAAGTTGGTGAGTCTACTACTATTGCAGGCAGGGCGTTCCACACCCCTACTACTCTCTGAGTAAAGAAACTGCCTCTGACATCTGTCCTATATCTATCACCCCTCAATTTAAAGCTATGTCCCCTCGTGTTGGTCATCACCATCCGAGGAAAAAGACTCTCACTGTCCACCCTATCTAACCCTCTGACTATCTGATATGTCTCTATTAAGTCACCTCCCAGCCTTCTCCTCTCTAATGAAAACAACCTCAATTCCCTGAGCCTTTCCTCGTAAGACCTTCTCTCCATACCAGGCAACATCCTAGTAAATCTCCTCTGAACCCTTTCCAAAGCTTCCACATCCTTCCTATAATGTGGTGACCAGAACTGCACGCAGTACTCCAGGTGTGGCCGCACCAGAGTTATGTACAGCTGCAGCATGACCTTGTGGTTCCGAAACTCAATCCCCCTGCTTATAAAGGCTAGCACACCATATGCCTTCTTAACAGCCCTATTAACCTGGGTTGCAACTTTCAGGGATTTATGTACCTGGATGCCGAGATCTCTCTGTTCATCTACACTACCAAGAATCTTGCCATTAGCCCAGTACTCTGCATTCCTGTTACTCCTTCCAAAGTGAACCACCTCACACTTTTCCGCTTTAAACTCCATCTGCCACCTCTCAGCCCAGCTCTGCAGCTTATCTATGTCCCTCTGTATCCTATAACATCCTTCAGCACTATCCACAACTCCACCGACCTTCGTCTTTGGGTTGTGGGTGTGAGACTCACACAGACACGGGGAGAATGTGCAAACTCCATACAGACAGTGACCCAGAGCCGGGATCGAACCATGAACAAATAATAATAATAATAAAATGTGTGCCCAAGAGAAACAGGAGTACTCCGGATGATTAATGACAGTTTTATGCTACAGACCCATTTTCCCGAGGAACTGGATTAATGTTGTTTCAGTGTATTTCCAATCAGACCATAGCAGCGGAAAAACAAGGTTTTCGCCTGATCAATCCACACTGGATTTGAAACCAGGTGCCAAAAACAAAAAAATACGAGTCAACCACATTGCTGCGTTTAGACAGATGAGTTTGGAGCACCTTTTGCTGTACTTGCAGATTTTACTGAGTGGAACATCTAAATTCTTGATGCAAGCTTTTATGCCCAACAAATTTTCTATGGCTCCTTCAGCAGCAATACAGACAAAAGAGGATTTCAGCCTTCATTAGAACTATTTCTTTCTGTACAAGATTCAAAAATGCATGTTACCCGTATCATTGTCATGTAACATCACATTTCTTACTGACATAATGCTTATACTCACTACATGCATATCTCTGAAACTTTAAAGCAAACAAAAATATAGTTTTGTGCCATATATGAATACATTGAGGAAAAAAGAGTGTACACTAACTTAAAAAACAGGAACATTATTTATTTTTCAGAAACACTGAATATCATAAAATTCTAATGGTATTGACCCGGAGGTGTTACTGTGAGAATATTATGCCACCTGATGTATTGTGACTGTCGTTCAATTGATAATTCCAATTGCAGTATTTAATATTTGCCACAGGGTAGCACTATAGTTGTTGTTAGTATATCTTCACACCCATATACTGTTTCTTTTTACCATTTGGGAATAGTGGGAAAAGTGATGGAAGGATTTCCGAGCTGATTATTGTGGTGATCGTAGATCTGAGTAGATGCAATACAACTGAGCAAGCACTAGAGGGAGCACGGGAGAGCTATATATACACAGGGTCAGGAAGTGACGACACACTTCACGGAAGGCAGAACTCGTAGCAGGACACAGACACACAAGCAGGCAGCATTTGAGGTAGCCGTAAGTTAAGCTCTGAAGAGAGAACAAATTCACAAAAAGCATCTTCTCCACATTTGAGACTACGAGCTTTATTAAGACACGAGGAACAACACAATTATCAGCCCATCAAACTGCGTTGAATGCTCATTCCAAGGCCAACAAGTCCTGCAGTTGGAATCAAACCCAGAGTCCACTGCTCTACAAGGCCTCCTGCAGGGCAGCACTGTGGCTAAATTTCCCAAAGAACAGCACACAATTTGGCAAAGGGAGGTTCATTTTACTTACCAGGTCGTACATAGAAAGCCATGTTTTCCTGCTCCCCTCCCCCTATACTTCCCAAGTTGGAGCCTGCTCCATTTGTCGACTCCTTCTCTTTAATAACAGTCTGCTACTGCACTTCTCTAATCTCACATTTGCCAAATGAACACCTTCATGCCTGACACATTCTGCTTGCTGCTCATCAAGCACTCACCTTCCAAATAAAAGCAAATCACTGCTCCGACAAAGGATCATCTGGACTCAAAATGTTAGCTCTTTTCACTCCCTACAGATGCTGCCAGACCTACTGAGATTTTCTGGCATTTTCTCTTTGGTCTCACCTTGCAAAGGTGGACTCATGGTCCAAAAATGTGCAGGTTAGGTGGACTGGCCATGCTAAATTGTAGCAATTGTCGAGGGATGTGTAGGTTAGGTGGGGTTACGAGGATACGGCAGTGGAATGGGCCTGATAAGGTACTCTTTCAGAGGATCGGTGCAGACTGGATGGGCCAAACGGCCTCTTTCTGCACTGTCGGACTTCTATGGTTCCTGCCCACTTCAGAAGTATTGCAGTGCAGTTAGCTTCTCGCTTGTCTGCAACAGCCCTATGGTAGCCTTAAGGGGGAAAAAACTAGTTGTCAATAATGCTTCTCCCAGTAACCACAAATTAGCTGCTCAATAATCTTGTATTTTGGGCAGCACGGTGGCCTAGTGGTTAGCACAACCGCCTCACGGCGCTGAGGTCCCAGGTTCGATCCCGGCTCTGGGTCACTGTCCATGTGGAGTTTGCACATTCTCCCCGTGTCTGCGTGGGTTTCGCCCCCACAACCCAAAAATGTGCACAGTAGGTGGATTGGCCATGCTAAATTGCCCCTTAATTGGAAAAAATAATTGGGTAATCTAAATTTTTAAAAAAATAAAAAAAAAAATGGAAAAAAAAAAATAATCTTGTATTTAATTAATTTATCCAGTGAACACAAACTCTTTAATTAATTTTGCTGACAGATGACCCAATTTCAATTTAATTAGTGTTGCTGATGGATAATTAAATTAGCTATTTACAACAGGAGAGACAATTGAATAAACTTAGAAATACAATAAAACCATTGGATTAGATGGACTACACTCACATATGTTAAAATAAGTTGGAGAAGTGATACAGGAACACTATTACATGTAAGAATCGCTTTAGAAAAGGAAATACTGCCAGAGGACTAATGAACTGCTAAAGTTCTTCCTAAATTTAACAAGGGAAATTATCACAAATCTGTGAAGCCGTAGACCAGTTAGCTTAATAATTGGTGATATGGAAAATAATGGAACCTCTACTCAGAAACCTAATAGAAAAACATCTAGAAACCAAAAATAAAACAGAGTACTCAGCACAGATTCAAATAGGGAAGGGCATGCTTGATCAACCTAATTAAAGGTGTTTGAAGAAGTTGGTGAAAGAGTGGGCAAGGGTAATACAATAGATGTAATATATCTGGTCTTACAAAGGCCTCTGATAAGGTACCACATAGTAGACTTCTGATAAAGGTTAGAGCATGTGGCGCAGGGGCAAGTAGCAGAATGGATAGCAAAAGTAGCCACAAGACTGAAAACAAAGGTAGAGCTAAGGGCTGCTACTCAGACTGGCAAATGGTGGGAAGTGATGTTCCACAAAGATTAGTGCTAGGACTACTGTTGTTCAAAATTAGATAAACGATCCAGACTTGGGAAGTCAAAGTACAATTGTAAATGTATGGATGATGTTAAATTTGGGATAAAGTTGTTAATTAGAAATAATTTAACAAACTACAAGAAGGTATTGAAAAAAACAGCTTAGAGATTCTCAAACTTTGGCAGAAAATAGTATATTATTTGAGTGGGTGTCCTGGTATATGAATCGCAAAATGTTTGTATGTGGTGCAGCAATTGATTAGAAAGGCAAATAGAATATTGGCTTTTATTGCAAGGGGAATCCGGAATTAAATAGTGAACCTGTGCTACAATTATACAGGGGATTGGTGAGACCACATCTGGAGCACTGGGTACAGTTTTGATTTCCTTGCTTAGAAAGGATATAACTAATGAAAACAAATTGTTGCGTGAAAATATTCACAAGTAGACCTTAACGTGAGCAAAAGAAGCAATTTATTGAGAGCTCTGGGAGAAATTCCTAGACCCTCGGTCTTACCGGTACACTTTCTCACAGAGCTGTGGCTTAAACTGGGTTAATATACTCTTTCAAAAGCAGAATTAGTTTGCATTCTCATTTACATACAGCCAATCAATTCTCTTAGTGTCGCAGTTCATTCCATATATAGTTAGCAATTCTTTACACAGTACGTTATATTCGTCCAATCAATATGTTGCGCACATGATTACATAAGGTCATAAGGTTACGAGTTGCCAGTCCGAGATGTGGATTTAAAGGCCATCCTTCCTCTTGCAGCTGTCTTGACAGCTTAGAATAACAGCTCCTGCAGTCCGTGGAGCACTGGTCCTCACTGACCCATTTTCTTTGGCGGTTACATCTGTTAGAGTCATTCTTAGTCCAAAGTTCACTGTCCCATTAGAAAATTTACACCAACAGTTGAGGGAGCTTTCACTCAACTGATTCCTGGGATGAATGGTCATCTTGTTAGGAAAGGGCTTACACCAATTGGAGTTTAGAAAAATCAGAGGTGATCTTATTGAAACATACAAGATCCTGCGGGAATTTGACAGGGTGGATGCTGAGAGGAGGTTTCTCCCTGGTTTGGGGGGGTGCATCTAGAACCAGTTTAAAAATTAGCAGTCTTCCATTTAAGACAGAGATAAGGAAAACTATTTTCTCTCAGAGGTCGTTAGAATGCTCTTCCCCAGAGAGGCAGTGAATATATTGAAGACCGAATTTTGATCAGCAAAGGGATCGAAAGTTATAGGTGGGCAGACAAGAAAGTGGAGATCAGAGCACAATCAGATCAGCCACGTTCTTACGAAATGTGGAACGGACTCGAGGGGCAGAATGGCCTGCTCCTTGTCTTGTGTCCTTGTGGATTTCTGGAGGTCCAGAGAGACTTCCCAGAGAAGCCACAAAAGTTTATTTCCATTGGGCAAGAGAAAGAGAAAATCAGAAGAAGGGTAAAAGAGCAGGAATTTAAAAAATGACAGTCTGCCAGTTTTGGTATAAATGAACAGTGGTTGGTGTCCTTCCTGCAAAAGATAAGGATCAAAGCTCCCAAAGGCTCAGTTTCCGTCACAGTGATGGATCCCATGGCTGCCATGGTTTTAAATTTACTTTTGGCAAGAGGGAGAAGGATGGAGGATATTTGCTGTTGTGATATTGGGGTGAATTCAGCCTGGACTCAGGAAGTGAGCAAATGTCATCATAATGATGCCCAGCTTGCTGAATATTTATAGTGTTTTCTGTTTATGTTAATCTCTTAGCTTGATTCTTGTCAGTGTGGGAAAGCCACTATACACAGTTTGATTTAAGTCTATAATGTAAATAACACTGAGACAGTGCATTAGGTATTCACAGGTCGTAAAATATTCCTGAGGATATCATGTTCAAGTAAACACTCTGTAATAGAGCTGGAGGGAGGGTAAAGCATGGGTTTATGGTAAAGTTATTGTTGCTAAATTGAAAGAATAATTTACTTGAAGCCTGTCAAGCACCTAAATAGGCTTACTACTAATCTGAGCAGTAACCTTTTATTGGATGAGACCTGTGAACTAATGGGATTTGTATACCATTAACGGGCAATCCTCAAGCACATTAGAAAGCATCAATCAGCACTTGAATGTTAGTCATTGATTTGTCTGGTCTGTCCCTTCATTGTGTAAATCAGTGAAATTGTCCACTGGTTGTTACTAAAAGTAATTCCGTTTTCCAAAAAGCATCATTAAAACATATGTGCAGTCATTTCATATTCTGACCATTATACAAGTCTATGACTCATATCCATTTTAAAAAGGTCATTCAACCAAATAAATTTGAGAATGCCAGAACTAGCAGAATGGATATATAACTGGCAAAAGGGTTTTAATAGAGATAAGTGATAGCTGGTGCATTTGAGGAGGAAGAATAAGGAGGTTAGATACTTCTCCAATAGGGCACGAATCTCCGGCCGATCTCGCTTGAGCACAAGAATGGCCGGAGAATGCCGGGGAGAGGCCTGCAGCAAGTCTCCCGACAGGCTCCGCACCTCCCAGGATTCACCCAAGTCCCGCGAGACTCGGGAGTCGGAACCCCACCTCAAAAGGGTGAGACCGAATGACACTCGCAGGAGTAGGTCGCGGGAGTATGACCTACCTGTCCAGGATCCACCAGCCTCCCTTGATTCTCCAGCCTCTCCAGGGGGGCTGCAGCCAAGTGCTGATCAGTGCTGGTCCACACAATGGGCGGGATCACGTTTTGGCAACTCTGCATATTAGAGCGAGGCAGTAAGCCGTACTCTAATGTGCAGATTTCCCAGGTACGTGAGGCTTTGGAATTCAATCCCTTTCCCTCGGAGACTTCGGGAGAGTGCTGTTCAGCACTGGTTCCCACAAACAGGCACCAGACAGAACGGCATTCTTGGGGGTTTCCAAGGGGTTTGGAGGCCCCAAACTGCATGCCCTTTTGGGCAGGGCCGTGCCCTGGCACTGCTTGTGCCACCTGGATACTTGGCTGTGCCAGCCTGGCACCCGGGTGCCACCCTGCCTGCCAGCTGGCAGGGGCACTGCCATGGTGCCAGGTTGGCATTGGCAAGTTGGCATTTTGCGCGCAATTAGGCTGTAACTGCCCACCATGGGTGTTAGCGGGAGCGGGGGGGGGGGGGGGGGGGGGGGGCCAGGGGACCCACCCATTTTGCGTTTGGGCTTGGAGGAGGTCAGTGATTTTATTTGTGGGCTTCGGAGATTAGGATGCCATTTTAAAATAGCATCTTGATCTCTCGCTACAAAGGGCAGTTCCGGAGAGTGGAACTCCCCATTGTAAAAAACGGGGCTACAGGTAGCCTCGGCTACGTGTTCCCCATTCAGACCCCTTATTCAACACGAGTATCGTTGAATAGCCATGTGGCTATAAATGCTTGCTAGGGGACTTTGTTCCCTTTTGGAAAGATCGCGCACAAAGTATGGGCTAAGCCGCTGAGAAACTCCCCAGAGCCTGAAAAAGAGACTAAGTGTCATTGAATAGCGGCAGGGAACTTGCTTTGAAATTTTTTGGGAGAATCGAACCCTAAGAGTCTAAATAGGTGGAGGAGGGGGCGTGATTCTCTGAAATGGAGACAGAGTATTCGCGCCGTCGTGAATGCCATCACGTTTCACAACGGCGCAAAATGGGGGCGGATCAAGCCGCTCCAGCCTCCCTTACCAGCACCAAATGGGCGCCGCACCAACCCGCATATGCGCAGTTGGGCTGCGCCAACCCGCGCATGCGCGGGGGACTTCCTCAGCGCACTGGCTTCAACGCAACATGGCGTGGGGGTTCAGGGACCGGCCGCATAATAAAATAGGGCCGGGGCTGGAGAGGCCGGCCCGCCGATCGTTGGGCCCCGATCGCAGGCCAGACCCCATCGGAGGTGCCCCCCCGGTGAAGGTGCGCTTTTCCCTGCCCCATTGGCCGCCCCCGACCCTTCGCGCAGAGTTCCCGCCGGCAGCTACCAGGTGTGAACGGCACCGGTGGGACTCTGCTGTTTCCACGCGGCTGCTCGGCCCATCAGCCTGCAACCGGCGCCGTGCCAAATGCGCCGGCACAAATGGCACCGATTCTCCGCTCTTCGGAGAATCGGCTGCCGGCGTCACATCGGCACTGCGGGAAAAAATGGATCACACCGCGATTCTCCCATACGGCGCGACATGGGAGAATCGCAGCAGGGTTTTTCAAAATGCGGGTCGCAGCCCGCCTGTGGGCAGGTGTCAGGAGGATCGTGGAGCAATCGATCACTGCGTTCTCGATCACGGTAGAAGCGCCCAATGGCTGCAAAAGGCTATTAAATTGAGAATGCCGGCCACAGGCGGCATGTGGCACAGTGGTTAGCACTGCAGCCTATGGCGCTGAGGACCTGAGTTCAAATCCTGGTCCTGGGTCACTATCCGTGTGGAGTTTGCACATTCTCCCCGTGTCTGCGTGGTTTTCACTCCCACAGCCCAAAGATGTGCAGGTTAGGTGGATTGGCCACGCTAAAATGCCCCTTAGTTGGAAAAAAACAGCTTTAAAATTGAGAATGCTGGGGGCGACTGGCTTTTAAATTGAGAATGCCGGCCATGACCGGCTTTTATATGGAACAATGCAGTCTTCCGGCCAGAAGCGGCAGAAGAGAGCACGTCACATGCCCAGTATGTACACTGACGTCACGCACCCTGCATGTCCGTGCTTTTGGTGCAAAATCACGGAGGAGAGATTCCACCATATTCCAACTGTGAGAACGCAAAGCAACAGGACTGTGAAGAACTGAAGCTGAACCGTTTTAAACAAAGAACAAACTGAAATATGGAACAAAGCAGTATAAATTTGATTTTTTGAGATGTGGCTTTGTTAATTGTGTCAATGCAAATCAGAATACAAAGCCTGTGCAGGGAGGTACTGGCAAGAGAGTTTAAAACCCTCAAAACTTCAAAGATATTTGGTAAGTTCGAGGACAAACCTCTTGATTTTTTTCAAAGGATGCGGTAAATCACCAGCTGAAGTCCTTCGCAGAAATGTAACATTGAATAACAAAGCAAGTGATTGTGATGACCAATCAGGTTCGCCTGTTGCATTAAAAGTGGTGTGTCGCGAAGGTCAGCCAGCGAGGGTTGTGAAGGTCGACCGATGTGAGTCGCAAAGGTTCGGCTGGTTTGGGTCCTGATGTTTAGCCAGTTGGTAAAAATGGGTCTCAGGAAAAAAGCTTGAAAAACACTGAGGTAGAGGAACCAAGGTATCACTAACAATAGTGATAAAGGTTAATAAAGGCATTTAAAAAAAGCAAACCAAGCACTTGTGTTTATGGCTGGAGTGACAACATTGAAAAGCAGACAAATTCTATGAAATCATGATAGAATCTTGGTTCGGCCATGCTTGGGAGCTCGGCGCTTTGTTTTGCTCTCCATAAAGAAAATGAATGCAGGAAATTGGCAAAAGAATTCAGAATGATGATATTAGAAACGAGAGGATATACTTATCAGGAAAGGTCGAACAGGCAAGGGGCCCTTTTTCCCAGAGAAAAGGAAAACTGAAACGAGATCCGAGAGCATTTTAAGATTATGAACGTGCTTGATAGCATAGACAAAATGTTTCAATTTGTGGGAAGGCTAAAATAAGAAGTCAAATAAATAAAATAGTTACGAAAACTCCAATTAAGAAATTTCTTTCACACAGCTAAAATGTGGCACATAAAAGGAATATCTGAGGAGAATGATAGATATATTGAAGGAAAATTAAATAAACACACGAGACAGTCAGGAATTGATGAATATGCTGATATGGTTAGATGACGAGTTATGAAGAGTGGTGGCAGGAGGCTCATTTGGAGCATAATGCCAATGTGGATCATTTAGGCCAAGTGTCCTGTCTTTGTGCTGTGGACTCTTTGTCACCATGTGCTTCAATTTATTCAATTTTGCCAAACATTGCCAAGTATCTTTAACTTATTCACTGCTTACTGGGGAAGATCCCGGACCTAGATTCACATCGACAGATTATGGGGGAAGATTTCAATATGGTCCTCGATCCAAGGCTGGACCGGTCGAGTTCTAGGTCTGGGAAGGTATCAGCTATGGCAAAGGAGCCTGGCGGGTTTATGGAGCGCATGGGGGGGATTGACCCGTGGAGATTTGGGAGGCCGAGGAGTAAGGCGTTTTCATTCTACTCCCATGTGCATAAGGTGTATTCCCGGATAGGCTTCTTTGTGATGGACAAATCGCTTCTGACTGAGATGGTAGATGCTGAATATTCATCAACAGTGGTGTCAGACCACGCCCCGCACTGGGTAGACTTGCAAGTTAGCAAAGGAAAGGCCCAGCGCCCACAATGGAGGTTGGATGTGGGGCTGCTAGCGGAGGATGAGGCGTGTGAGCTAGTGAGGGAGGCCATTCGGGGATATATAAAGATCAATGACACGGGTGAGGTTTCGGCCACACTGAAGGTGTTTATTAGGGGGGGGGGATCTCAAACTCATCTCAATTCAGGCCCATAAAGAGAAGGCTGAGCGGGTGGAGTTGAATTTTGGTAAGCAAAATCTTACAGGTGGACAGGAGGTACATGGAATCTCCGGATGACTGGCTTTTTAAGAAGTGTCAGAGACTGCAGCTGGAATTTGGGTTCCTGTCCACAGGTAAGGCGGAGGGGCAGCTGAGGAGGGTAAAGGGGACGGTCTATGAATATGGGGAAAAAACAAGCAGGATGTTGGCGCATCAGCTGAGGAAACAGGAGGCGGCGAGAGAGATTGGGAAAGTGAGGGATATAGGGGGGAAGGTAATTCTGGATCCGGCGGGGGTGAATGATGTGTTTCGGGAGTTTTATAGTAGATTGTATAAATCAAAACCCCCAGCCGGAGAGGACGGTATGAAACTGGGGGGGCTGGAGTTTCCGAGGATAGATGAGGAGTTGGTGGAGAATTTGGGAGCCCCAATTGGGTTTGGGGAGATTATAGACGGGCTGGGGGCGATGCAATCGGGTGAAGCACCGGGGCCAGACGGATACCCTTTTTCTTTTTTTAAAGGCATTTTATTCAAACTTACATCAAAGTAGGTTACAGGAAATAAACACCCCAGGAAACATTCTTCCCAACAATCAACTATACAGTTTGTGCCAGACGGATACCCAGTTGAGTTTTATAAAAGGTTTTCCGGGCTGTTGGAGCTACTCCTGGTAAAGGCTTTTAATGAGTCGAAGGAGCTGGGAGTGCTCCCCCCAACGTTATCGCAAGCATCGATTTCCCTTATTTTGAAGAGGGATAAGGATCCGGGGAGCTGTGGCTCGTACAGGCCAATCTCCCTGCTAAATGTGGATGCACAATTGCTGGCAAAGATCTTGGCCTCACGGATAGAGGATTGTGTTCCAGGGGTAATAGGGGAGGGCCAGACGGGATTTGTTAAGGGACGGCACCTGACGTCTAACATTAGGCGGCTCCTAAATGTAATAATGGTGCCTGCGGAGCGGTACGAGGTCAAGGTGGTGGTGGCCATAGATGTAGAAAAGGCCTTTGAATGGGTGGAGTGGAAGTATTTGTGGGATGTCCTGGGAAGGTTTGGGTTCGGGCAGGGATTTGTGGATTGGGTCCGGTTGCTATATCAGGCACCGCTGGCGAATGTAAGGACAAGACCAAGTTCAATCAGAGTATTTTGGTCTGTGTCAGGGGACGAGGCAGAGGTGTCCACTCCCCCCTCCTGTTTGCCCTGGCCACAGAGCCTGGTTGGGGGGGGGGGGGGGGGGGGGGGGGGGGAAATAGGGTCTCGCTCTATGCAGATGATTTGCTCCTTTATATAACAGACCCGTTGGGGTGGGGGGGGGGGGGGGGGGGGAATTGCAGGAATTATGGGGATACTGGAGGAATTTGGTGGGATTTCAGGTTACAAACTGAATATGGGCAAGAGTGAGGTCTTTGTGATTCAGGCAAGGGGGCAAGAGAGGAGACTGAGAGAGATGTTGTTCAAAGTGGCAGGAGGGAGTTTTAGGCACCTGGGGATTCAAGTGGCAAGGGACTGGGGTCAACTTCATCAACTAAATTTGGGCTGGTTAGTTGAGCAAATGGAAGGGACTTCCGTAGGTGGGACGTGCTCCCGCTGTCACTGGCGGGGAGGATACAGACTGTGAAAATGACAGTCCTCCCAATATTGCTGTTCGTGTTTCAGTGTCTTCCAATCTTAATCCCCAAAGCATTTTTTAGGAAGATAAATGTGGCAATCTCGGGTTTTATATGGGCCGGGAAAGCCCCGAGGGTGAAGAAGGTACTTCTTGAGAAGGGGCGTGGGGAGGGGGGCTTGGCCCTTCCGAACTTTATTAATTACTACTGAGCGGTCAATATATCGATGGTTAGGAAATGGGTCGTGGGGGAGGGGTCAGTGTGGGAGCGAGTGGCTGCGGCATCTTGCAAGGGCATGAGTCTGAAGGCTTTGTTAACACCACCTCTGCCGTTCTTGCCGGCTTGGTACTCCACACGCCGAGTGGTAGTGGCAGCCCTGAGAGTGTGGGGGCAGTGGATGCAGCACGTGAGACTGGAGGGGGCGTCGGTGTGGTCTTCGATC